>NC_060143.1:454694458-457194458 GCF_021461385.2 Schistocerca piceifrons
AACTCCGATTTCCGCATTTTCTCATGAACATATATGAATGCAATATAACAATAAACAAATCCAACTGGAAAATGACACATTATTATAAATTCAGTGAAGAACTTTCTTATTAACTCTAATCTTATAAACACACACTAAACTAGTTAATTAAATTCTCTTGAATAGAATTTAGCTCGCGCCAAAAAAAACCAGCGAGTCTTTATGTCTGTGGACAGTTGCAATCGATTCTAATTTCCTAACGTGGTTCATTTGTTTTGCTGTGAACTGTCAGTTTACAAACACTAACTTCACACGCAAGCGCCGTATTCGATCATATAGTTTCAGTAAACTTATTATCACTGGAGATTAACACTCCTTGGATGTATATTATTTCACATGCACAGGCTTCTTTGGTGATCATCGCGTAGACAGATAACCCGTAATTCTTCACAGCAGCAATAGCTACAGTTCCACTTACTTTTCTAAATATTCCTATACTAACACAGAAGCAATCGCTTACTGTTCATTAAACTATCACAGATGCTTGGCTTGCTGTCATTTAACCTATCACAATAGCGGAGGCATATTGTCCTTCGCACTTCAATTTTTTTTTTAGCACCCAAATACTTCATACAGACTTTTCATTTAATTTGAAACGCTTTCCTTAAAAGTACCTCTTTAGGTCTACATGGGGAGATAATCCTTTTATTCTTCCAGAATCCGGATATGCTAATAAATACGCACCAGGATTCGGTATATCAACTATTATATATGGACCTGTATAAATTAGATTCCATTTTCTGATGGTCTTCTTCAACCTTGATGAGTTGATGTGTCTTCTTAAAAGAATTTTCTGTCCGATATTGAAAGTCTGAATCCGTTTGATGTTTCTATCATGGATTTCCTTTCGCTGTCTTTGCTTTCTCCGTAATATTAATGAGAGCATTGCGAAATATTTCTTCCCATAACATTTTGGTGTCCTCGAGTTTAGGCAAGTTATCTACCCAAAAGTTTCTTTCGTTTCATTCGGGGTAAAGTTTTTAGAACTGTGTGGTAAATTATTGTAAATATGCTCAAACTCGGTCAAATAGTTTATCCAGGTAGTTTGTTTATCTTGACAGTACGTTCTCATGAATCTGTTTATTTCTCGGAAAACCCGTTCAATTAAATTCCCTTGTGGATGGTAGCAAGATGTAAATATCTGTTTTAGTCCTAGTTGTGATATTAATTTTCTCCATAAATATCAAGTAAATATCTTCGCATTGTCATAGATTATAGATTTTGGAATCCCTGAATGAGGAATGTAGTCATTTACAAACTTTACTGCGGAAGCTCTTGCAGTTGCTGATTTTATAGGATATAGTTTAACATATTTTGTAAACACATCACAGAATCCAATAATGTACTTAATACCACCTCAGGCTCTAGGAAGTGGTCCACAAATATATAAGTGCTCTTGGTGCTTCAGTTATTATTGAGTGAAGCGCAATTTTATTTCCCTTGTTGTGCGGCTTAGCCTTTTGACAGAGAACACATTTCTGTATGACTTTGTGCAATTTTCGCCTTATATTTGGGAAGTAACAATAATATCTAATCTTATTAGCACACTTTACAACACCAACATGACCCCAGGTCAAATGTGTAAACCAAATGAATCGTTCTTCATATTCTTTGGGTATGCAGACACACCACTTTGGATTCTCAGTCTTCCCAGATTAAAAAAATAAAATATTATTCATAAGCCGGTAGTATTCCAAATTGATCGTAGGATTTTGTTGATTGAATTGTCGTATTATAGCATTTCATCGCCGATCCTTCTTCTGAAGCTGGCCATTGTCTTACATAAATGAATATAACATAACTTGTAATTATTTTCTTGAAGAAGGAGCACTGGAAATTCTGCCTTATTATTTAGATCCATTTCAGGTGTTATTCCTTCTGGAGATCTTGACAACGCGTCAGCTATAATATTTTCTTTTCCGGCTACATGAATAATTTGAAACTGATACTCTTACAGCGCCAGCGTCCACCTTGACAAGCGAGGATGCAGCAACTTAGAAGTTTGTAAAAAGGCTAGTGATCGGTGGTCATAATAAACGGTTATCCTTGAGCCATATACATAATAATTAATCCTTTTCAAAGACCAAATAACTGCTAAAGCTTCCAATTCCGTAGTGGTATATGCTCTTTCACAGGTGGATAAAACTCTGCTAGCAAATGCAGTTGGACGAAAGGTTTTTACACCATCGATATACCTAATTTGAAATGAACAAGATTCCAATCCCACATCTGATGAATCGTGGCTAAACAGAATCCGACTTTCATATCAGGGTGGTATAATAACGGAGCATTTATCAGTTGATCCTTAATTTCACAAAAAGCCTTTTCACAATCATTAGACCATTGCCATGGTACATCTTTCCTCAGGAGCCGGTTTAGTGCTTCAGAGTTCATTGCTTGAGTTTTAATAAATAGACGGAAAAATGAAGCCAAGCCTTCTGTTTCTTAGAGTTGGAAAATTTTTTATCGCACTACTCTTCGCTTCTGTTGGAAGAATGCCTTTTGCATTAATCACATGGCCTAAGAATTTATTTCTCTGTAGAGCAAATTGGGATTTTTTTTAGATTTGCAGTTATAGCAGTTTGTTTGAACACAGCAAAAATCCTCATAATAAGTTGTACATGTTCCTCCCAAGTTTTAGAGGCAGTTAATAAATCGTCCACAAAAATTGTTATTCGACTACGTAGTTCTGGTCCAAGGGCATAGTCCAACGCAGAAATAAAAACTCCAGAGCTGATATTGAGACCAAACGGAACGACCTTGAACTGATAGCTTCTCCCTCCATATATAAAAGCAATATATTTTCTTGAGTCCTTGTCTAACTGGACTTGCCAAATCAATACTGGTTAAATAGGATACATCTTGAAATTTCTGTATTAACTCATTGATGTTCTCCGGATGTGTGCGCACAGGTACTATAATTTTGTTAATTTCCCTTGCATCTAATACCAATCGAACTTTTCCTTCTGGCTTTGGTACAACAAGCAACGGAGAACAATATGGGCTGTTCGACGGTTCAATAAGATTCCAGTTTAACATTTTTTGTATCTCTTCCTGAACCGGTTGTTTTAATCGCCATGGAATGGGATAGTGTGTGCGGCAAAATGTCTTATGGGGCTTAATCTGTAATGTACAAACATATCCTCTAATAATTCCGGGCTTTTCATCGAAAACTGACTCATATTCTGTTAATATATTGAATAATTGTTCCCTCTGACTATCCGTTAGGCAATCTGACTAAGCAATCTTCTGTTCGACTGTTTGTCTGAAACCCTCTACTTGAATTGACTTGATCAGTAGTCGGTACATATTATTATTTTCAGCACAAATCAACTTCACAGCAGCACCACGGAAGTATCGCTCATACACTGCCTCCTTTCTCAGTAAGATCAGTGTAACAAATTGATCTTCGATTTTAAAATGCACCTTTCCTTCTACCAAGTCCAACTTGCTATTGCAGGCTTGCAAAGTTCCAATGCTGAGAATACAATCTACTAACAACTTTTCCACTACAAGGAATGTGCATTGTTTAGCTGCATTTCCCAATTTTATCTCTATAAGCGTTTGTATCTTGACGTTCAGGGATTTTGCTCCCACTGCACCTATAACTCGGCAATTTTGTACTGGTAGGACAGGGATTTTCTTAATTTTACTAATTCTGCGAAACAAAGTTCCGGATACTACGTCTGTAGATGAAGCTGTGTCCAATACAACATTGGTTAAAATTCCTCCCACTTCTGTGATGATCTCAGACAAAGGAACCCTTTTATCTTCGACTACACAGGCCTGTAAGTGTCTCGTCAATTCATCTGTCATTAATTCGCCTTCATTATATCTCAACATTGCTACGGAATTAATTTCGTTTAAAACAGGTTTGCCCCTTTTGTATTCCCCGGCCGTCTTTACGGAGCATAAAGCGGCCCTCTTCAATTTAAATGTCGATTATTATTTCCTCTTGAATCATCTACTACTTCTGTTATGATTGGTTGTTGTTGATGACTGGTTGTGTTATTTGCTTCAAATCGAGGGTCAGAATTTCTGTACGCATTATTATTGTTCGCAAACTGCTGGTTCTGATAATCTCTTGCATTTCCAAACATTGGGTTGTATCTGCGGCCTGTTCGATTGTCTCTGAACCTGCCCCTCGCAGCACTGTTATTGAAATTTCCATTTCCGTTGCAATTGTTTCCGTTGAATCTCTGACTATTTCTACTATAGTAATTATTAAATCCGTTTCCGTTCCGGTTTGCGTTTGGCGCCTCAATCGCTCTCCTCTGTATAACCGGTTGTCTTGGCCGATGTTCATCTTCCTCGATCATATCTACAGTGTCAAGCGTAGTCAGGAAAGAGTGAAGGTCATGTTCATTAATATACAGCATTCTATTTCTGATGCTGGCCGGAAGTCGAGATTTGAATATGCCAATCACGTCTTGTAGAGGCATAGGCTTATCCCAATTCCGCGATTTATTTATATCTTTCTCAAAGTATTTCTTTGAAGACCCACGTGAAAAGGAAAAGGGTTCCGGGTATAATACCTCCTGCCTTAAACGTTCTTGTACTCCTTCGGACCAGTATTTGGATAAAAATGCTCATTCGAAATCTTCATATGTGTCCCAAGTTGATGTCATATCAGATGTCCATATAGCTCCTGACCCCTGAATATAACCGATCACGAAACTAACCTTTTGCAAACTCACTCCAATTTTTTGGCAATACTCCCCTAAAACTTCTTATAAACACTACGGGATGAACATTTTTATTGTCTGGGTTGTAGATCTGGAATTGACGTTGTTTCAGCATTTTCTCCTCAGTATTGCTTTTACAATTACAGTCATTATGACTACCCTAATTATGTTGTGATTGATGTTGATTGCAAAAACGAGCGTGTGCATTGATGTCCCTTTCTGTACTTGATCGGTTAAATAATGTGGCTTGTTATGACTTCATTTCCTTGCGAGGAACGATGATTTCTTTCCATTGTTGAAGTTCTTCGCCTAGTTGTCCTCTGGCTTCTCGTAAACCTTTAAATAAATTTTCCTCAGAACTCTCTGATGTCCCTTTCTGTACTTGATCGGTTAAATAATGTGGCTTTACTGATAGATCTTGTTATGACTTCATTTCCTTGCGAGGAACGATGTTTCCTTTCCATTGTTGAAGTTCTTCGTCTAGTTGTTCTCTGGCTTCTCGTAAACCTTTAAATAAATTTTCCTCAGAACTCTCAGATTGTATGATTGTATAGCTGCTCTGACCGTCTGTTTTCTTTCCATTGTTGAAGTTCTTCGCCTAGTTGTTCTCTGGCTTCTAGTAAACCTTTAAATACATTTTCCTCAGAACTCTCTGATGTCCCTTTCTGTACTTGATCGGTTAAATGATGTGGCTTTACTGATAGATCTTGTTATGACTTCATTTCCTTGCGAGGAACGATGTTTTCTTTCCATTGTTGAAGTTCTTCGCGTAGTTGTTCTCTGGCTTCTCGTAAACCTTTAAATAAATTTTCCTCAGAACTCTCTGATTGCATGATTGTATAGCTGCTCTGAACGTTTGTTTAATATTGTCTGAAGAAATGCTTTGCCTTTCCAAACTTAACTGCGAGAATTTTCACGCGAGAATGTTTACCTTATGGTCAACCTCGTCCTGTCTCTCCTTCATGTTATTTATGGATTTATCCAAATTTTGGATGTCCTTCGGAATCTTGTCTTGTGATTGTCTCAAATCCTGCATATCTGCTGCCATCTCATTTACTTGTTGCTTTAATTCATCTTCAACTTCAACTAATACCGGAATTACAGCCATTGAACATTGCATCTGTTTTTGTGCTTGAACTATCTGTAGGATTGACTCGACCTGCTCTTTAATAGTATCAAGCTTAGTAGCAACATACTCGGTTAGCTCTAGGTGTAACTTCTTCGCATTTTCATTACACTGTTGAGTGACTTGTTCAATTTGAGCAGCTAATTTTAATTCTGTTTTTTCATTCTGAATTTTCAATTCTTCCGCAGTTTTATTTAATTTATCATCAAGTTTCTGAAAACTCTCTACTAATTTATTATTTAATTCCACTTGATTAGCTTCTAATTTCTCATTCAACTTTGTTTGATTAGCTAGTAATTTCTCCTGGACTTTCACTTGATTGGCTGCTAATTGTTCCACTTTCACTTGATTGGTTGCTAATTGTTCATTCATTTCCCTCTTAGTCTCTATTTGCGCTTTAGTTAATTCCCTTTTAGTCTCTATTTGCGCTTTCGTTAAGTCTGTTACATTTTTGGCTAACAGTGTTAACTGCTGCATGATTACAGTCAATGCTCGGATGACATCGAAACACTTAAGCTTTGTTGTGGGGCATGATAATGCTGCCGCTAGGCACTACTTCAGTTAAGCTAGCGTCTAATGTTTCACTAACCTCAGAAACAGCTGAGGGCTGTTGTGATCTGCTCTGCTGTTGCATTGTCATTTTATAAGCCGCGCTAGTAAGAACCATTAATACACAGAACAATAAATATATAGTCACTCGCATCTGAGTTAATAATGTCACTGACCTAAACTTTGCATAATACTCACTTATAGCAAACACTTCCTATCTAAAGTTCAACCTAACAGTCACTCAATCAAACTGATTCAAAAAATATTCAAAGTCCACCGATAGACATTGAAATAGTTATTCTAAATTTCTATCTACAAAAATTTAATTGTATATTGGCTAGCCTGAACGACGTGCTCGTAGGTTGTGGCGAAATTGTGACTTCTGGAACAGGCCTCGTCTTCGTTTCTCTCGTGCACATGCAACATAAAATTCACACTATGTTTAAGTAATGCTCAAAAATTTGTTCTGTCACAGTGAATCCAAATTTAATTTTTCTTTTGTGGGATCTGAAATTTAAAAATTTCTCTCACACCGGCCTGATTTAGCTTCACTGATCAGGATAGTAAAAAACATGCGTATATTAAGGGAATTTTCTTTCACAAGGCAGGCTTATCACATTCACACAGTTCAGTACTGTTCTATCCTTATTAAATTGAGCTTAACTTAAATTCCATAAGGCCGTGAAGCAATTTCGAAGTCTCGGTGCGACGAAAATTGTCAGTCGATCTCCTGAAAACATTTGTATTAATTATTAACTTTCGGTGATCACATGGGGAAGACCGGAGATCTGCTGGTAAGACCGTGTTAGCCTATTTATTGAAAGTAATGAACTGGATATCTTGAGCATACAAAACGGCAGGTTCGTCCAGCGTAAATCAGACGTTCCCCACTGATCCCGTGCAGCACAGCGTAGTAAACAGACACTGTCAATAATAATCAGTTAAATAACACGCGAACACACTTACTTTAGTTTAGTTCATGTATTAAATTCCTTCTCATACAGAATCTCATCAAGATGGGGACTAGCTCAACAATACATACATATATATCTTCGTTCTTTCACGGCTAATCGGCAAGATCTTCATTCTTTTCATAAGAGAAAACATAGATAGCAGAGAAGCTATTCCATGGAGTAAATGGACTCTCCAAGGAATAATAGGGCTTGAAACTACTTTGCGTTGATAATCATCGTATATTAAAGTTTAGGAATCGATAAGATAAGAAGAGATATTTCGAGATATGTACTGAGTTATATAATTTATAAAATTTCTAAAAATATCGCGGGGAGACCGCTGCAGGAGACATTACAGTAGGTGTGTTAGGGGGTAATTTTTGTATTTTTTTCTTGAATAGATCGTTATCTCTAGCGATAACGTATTTCGGTACAAATCAAACTACAATAAATATCCTACAACATGTTCGCATTCATTTTTTTCCCTCTGGAACGAATAGTTTACGTGCAGAGAGCGAGATAATGTTGAAAATTCCGTGAACTTAAAAAAATGGTTCAAATGGCTCTGAGCCCTATGGGACTTGACATCTGATGTCATCATTCCCCCCCCCCCCCCCCCCCTCCCACCCGTGAACATCTGTTTTTCTCCAAGCTCTTTACTTTCCTTGTTTGTCTGGAGGCAGTAGAAGAGATGTGTTGCACAACAGCGAGAATGAACAAGTTCCCGCAGCTCTTAAGATATGCAGCTTAGAACCCATGATTACTATCCATTTCTTTCTTGATCTGATCCACACTACCATCTCTCAATATCTGGAAAGCAAGGAGCTTACAGTAGAAGAGGTGCCTCCCACATCAACAAAGATGACCAAGTGCTCGTAGGTATTAAGATATGTAGTTTAGAGCCCATATTTACTAGGATTTGTCTTGTTTTGGTCCATACTCCCCTGAGAGGTGGAGTTCTTGTTTACCATATTTATTTGTAGATGTCAGTAACACTCCAGTAATTTGCGATATCATAGATCCCAAGAAAGCATACGATTCTGTTCACTGACAGTCCTTGTTCAGCAACTTAGTAGAACAACAGGGACCTGACCCAAAAACATTACGACCAATCAGACAGACATAGTCTGACACAACATCGAAAGTTAAATCCGTGGGTGAAATCTCTGATCCCTTCAAGATCAAACCTGGTGGGTGCTAAGGCGACGGATTTTCACCACTATCGTTCAGTTTAATCCTGGGACAAACTAATAAGAAAATGATCAAAAGAACCGATAATCCAAGGACTCTGAAAACTAACACGGCTAGGAGAAGATAGATATCTCAAACCTAGCCTTCGTAGACGACCTGATCAAACTCTCGGATAACGCAGAAGCAGCAACCAAACAAAAAGAAATACTAAAAGAATGTGCAGGAAAAGTTGGCCGGCAAATCCCTTTACAGGAGTCTGAATTCTTCTGCACAAAATTAAACATACAAAAATTAGACGGAAAATACGGCAGGATAAACAGAGCTACACATTTAAAACATGTAGAGGAAATTCTCGAACCTACAGGAGGAGAAAAGGTCTCACAGAAGACTCGACTACAAAAATGAAAAGAGCTTCCAGCAAAACATAAGACACATAATAAAGAATTCATGTTCATTCAAACAAAGATAAGACACTATAACACAGTAATCAAACCGGAAATACTGTAGGCAAGTGAGACACTAACACTCCATACGAAAAGCGACACGAAAAGCATACTGAAGCAAGAACTCAACATCATGAGAAAAATTCTCGTGTCGAAGCTGACAGAAGAGGGATACAAATTATACACTCTGAGAACCATAGAGAAAACGTTAAGCCTAGCATCAGATGTTAGAAAAAGAAAGTTAAAGTTCAAGGGGCACATCAGTAGGCTACCATCAAAAACACTAATCCAACAGTATTCTGACATACATAGAAGGGGTCAAGTCAATCATACCGTGGACCACAATCAGACTTGACCTAGACAGAGCACAAATCGATACAACAGACATTGTAGACAGAAACGTATATAGAAACAAGGTACAGAAGTGGAATGTGATGGCAGAGACAGATGTCTCAACGAAACTAGGGACAATGTGAACTGAAGATAGAAAAAGACCCCGTGGAGGAAATATGAGACGCTCGTGGAAGGTCAGAAGGAATGCGCGAATGAGGCAGAATAATGCGCTTGTCTCAGGTGCACATTCTCTGATGTTCCGGCAGATAATTCCAATTTAGTTTTAGCAATGTACAGCTGGAAGTGGCCCAAAACAAATAACTGCTCATCACTACATTCCTGGTATTCCCATTGCTGACGAAAATCGTCAGCTTGTTGCCCGTTACAATCAAAATAATAATTAAATCTGAATCTTGCGAGCCCATTTATTGGAATTGTTTTAAATGAGTAAAGTGCGACATTAGTTTTATCGGCATTTATTAACAGGGATATTAGAATACGAAGAGTAACCAGTACCACCCTGGTCTGTGGCGACTGCTATCGCCATACAACCATACAACAATGCTACTTAGTTTTGCTCCTACTTGCATGAAAACATGCCTGCGCAGTGGCGGTGGATATCACACTACTTTCCAGTCTACTACACTACTGGTCATTAAAATTGCCACACCAAGAAGAAATGCAGATGATAAACTGGTATTCATTGGACAAATATAGTATACTAGAACTGACATGTGATTACATTTTCACGCAATTTGGGTGCATAGATCCGGAGAAATCAATACCCAGAACAACCACCTCTGGCCGTAATAACGGCCTTGATACACCTGGGCATTGATGGTTCAAATGGCTCTGAGCACTATGGGACTTAACATCTGAGGTCATCAGGCAGCTAGAAATTAGAACTACTTAAACCTGACTAACCTAAGGACATCACACACATCCATGCCTGAGGCAGTATTCGAACCTGCGGCCGTAGCGGTCACACGGTTCCAGATTGAAGCGTTTAAAACCACTCGGCCAAACCGGCCGGCCCTGGGCATTGAGTCAAACAGAGCACGGATGGCGTGTACAGGTACAGCTGCCCATGCAGCTTCAACACGATACCACAGTTCATCAAGAGTAGTGACTGGCGTATTGTGATGAGCCAGTTGCTCGGCAACCATTGACCAGACGTTTTCCATTGGTGAGAGATCTGGAGAGTGTGCTGGCCAGGGCAGCAGTCGAACACTTTCAGTATCCAGAAAGGCCCGTATAGGACCTGCAACATGCGGTCGTGCATTATCTTGCTGAAATGTAGGAATTCGCAGGGATCGAATGAAGGGTAGAGCCACGGTCGTAACACATCTGAAATGTAACGTCCACTGTTCAAAGTGCCGTCAATGCGAACAAGAGGTGACCGAGACGTGTAACCAATGGCACCCTATACCATCAGGCCGGGTGATACGCCAAATGGTTCAAATGGCTCTGAGCACTATGGGACTTAACGTCTGAGGTCATCAGTCCCCCAGAACTTAGAACTACTTAAACCTAACTAACCTAAGAACATCACACACATCCATGTCCGAGGCAGGATTCGAACCTGCAACCGTAGCGGTAGCGCGGTTCCAGACTGAAGCCTAGAACCGCTCGGTCACATCGGCCGGCTGTGATGCGCCAGTATGGCGTTGACTAATACACGCTTCCAATGTGCGTTCACCGCGATGTCGCCAACCACGGATGCGACCATCATGATGTTGTAAACAGAATCTGGACTCATCCTAAAAAATGACGTTTTGCCGTTCGTGCACCCAGGTTCGTCGTTGAGTACACCATCGAAGGCGCTCCTGTCTGTGATATAGCGTCAAGGGTAACCGCAGCCATGGTCTCCGAGCTGATAGTTCATGCTGCTGCAAACGTCGTCGAACTGTTCGTGCAGATGGTTGTTGTCTTGCAAACGTCCCCATCTGTTGACTCAAGAATCGAGACGTGGCTGCACGATCCGTTACAGCCACGCGGATAAGATGCCTGTCATCTCGACTGCTAGTGATACGAGGCCGTTGGGATCCAGCACGGTGGTCCGTATTACCCTCCTGAACCCACCGATTCCATATTGTGCTAACAGTCATTGGATGTCGACCAACGCGAGCAGCAATGACGCGATACGATAAACCGCAATTGCGATAGGCTACAATCCGACCTTTATCAAAGTCGGAAACGTGATGGTACGCATTTCTCCTCCTTACAGGAGGCATGACAACAACGGTAAACCAGGCAACGCTGGTCAACTGCTGTTCGTGCATGAGAAATCGGTTGTAAACTTTCCTCATGTAAGCACGTTGTAGGTGTCGCCACCGGTGCCAACCTTGTGTAAATGCTGTGAAAAGCTAATCATTTGCATATCACAGCATCTTCTTCTTGTCGGTTAAATTTGGCGTCTGTAGCACGTCATCTTCGTGGTGTAGCAATTTTAATGGCCAGTAATGTATAAAAATTTCTGATGAATACTTGAAGTGAATTTTGATATTCATTTCCTTATTGTTATAGATTTGTGTTGGCGCTAAATGCGGAATTCTAGGTGGATAATCATTAAAACACGTTAGTAAGACACAGCGAGATACTTACGCACGAGCTTACCCGTGACCTGCGTCCTTCCAGTTGGGCCCACTTTTATTGCTGCTATTACGGTCAGCCGCTGTGGTGACATGGGCTCTGCACGTAAGCCGCAGGCGATTACTGCCAGTCGGTCGTTAGCTAGCATCAATAGGCGTACTTAACTTACCGTTCCACCTGCCTCTCCGACGTACGTACCAAGGTCAGTTGCCAGTGTTCCGTAACAGCAACTGGTCTGCCTACAGAGTACATCGTGAGCTATTGTTAATTAATTAGTTAGACAACTGGTCTGCCTACAGAGTACATCGTGAGCTATTGTTAATTAATTAGTTAGATATTTCGTAGATAATATTCACGATAAACGTTATGATGCACAATGTATCAGTTGAATATAAGATTGCAGAGACCGGACAAAGTACAGCAGACGGCCGTTTTATTCATATATCCGGGGAAACGGTCGCAAAGTAAATACGTCGTAGTTTAGACTGGTGCACTAGCGCTATGGTCTAGATGGAATACGTTTCCATGTCTTCCAGCAAGCTATTCAAATCAATTTCAGGTTGTAAAACCACATAGGTGAAAAAAATTATTACTCTGTGGTTGCCTAGTCAGCTGCAGGGTGGGAAAAGAGCAGGGGAAAAGAGGTTGCTGATGATCCGTGAACGGCGCTTGTTTAAAGCTGCAAGCGAACTTTAAAATATGCGGACAATCTGAAAACTCTCTGCGACCATCGCACAAAGTAGTGCAAGCTTTGGAACTTAACAGTTCATGAACAAAATACTTAGAAATACACTTACTGCTGTGTGCGACCACATCCAACGAAGCTTGGGATTATTCACCATTCTCTGCAAAGAAATTGTTCCCGTTCCTTCGGAGTTACGGGGGTTATACAATGATGCTTTAATTGGTCTTGCAAAAATCACAACAATGGCTCAATAATAGTCAAAGTCAGCGCTTGAGAAGGTCAAAAAAGAAAGTGCCATTTCATACCCATGCTTATGAAACAAATCTTCGACATTTCCAGTTTTCTGAGTTGTGGAAAATTTAATTTTTTTAATTTTGTGGTAGAATATATTTCTCAGGCCATGTATGAATATTTTACGCAAAATAGTTCCATACATTATGCCAGTTATAATAACAAAGTGGTCTGGCACTGTTGGCTGGAAGGTAGCTAGGCACAGGTTCAGTCGAGAAGATGTGAAGGTTTTCCTTCTTCTAGCCTGACGACAATTTACATTCGAGAAATGAGAGACGTGAAATTTAACTGCCGAGAGCAGGTGGCACTAATAAAAGTACGTGCAGTTTCACTGTTTTATTCGTGTTTTTCAAGATTTTGCGATAGGAAAGAAGGTGTAACGCATTACCGGTACATAACCTATTCCAGCTGAATAGCACCAAGTGGGAGGGTGTCAAGTATAGCACCATTATCCGACAGGCATGCCATCATCATCATCATCATCATCATAGTCATAGTCAACACATGTTCTCATTTCATGACACTGGAGAGAGTTCCCAGATATCATCCACAACGTAATCTGATTATCAGGAACTTTACGCCAGCCGCTCTCCTCCTCTTCATGGTCACGTACAGATGCTGAAAATTTGTTTAGCCCAACGCTTCGAACAAGATTCCTCCGAAAGAACTCCACCGTACGCATACGTTACGACGTCGACTGTGGAGGCTGTTACCATGCCAGTTATCACTGTTATAATTGAGAATCCTACTGTTGCCATACACTGGAGAGCCAGAGAAACTAGTACACCTGCTTAATATCGTGTAGCGCCTCCGCGAGCACGCTCAAGTGCGGCAACACGACGTGGCATGGACTCGACTAATGTCTGAAGTAGTGCTGGAGGGAATTGACACCTTGAATCCTGCAGGGCTGTCCGTAGATCCGTAAGTGTACGAGGGCGTGGAGATTTCTTCTGAACAGCACGTCTGGGGGTTTGGAGGCCAGTGGATTAGTTTAAACTCAAGGGAGTTCTTGGAAACACTCTGTAGCAATCCTGGACGTGTGGAGTATCGCAGTATCCTGTTGGAATTGTCCACGTCCGTCGGAATGCACATTAGACATGAATGGATTCACGTGAACAGACAGGATGCTCACGTACGTGTCACCTGTCAGAGTGTATCGTTGGATGGTTCGCACACTGGCGCTTGTTGTTGGCCCAGCATTGAAATGTGCAGCAATTTGCAGAAGGGATGCACTTCTTTCATGCTGAATGATTCTCTTCAGTCGTCGTTGGTCCCGTTCTTGCAGGATCTTTTTCCAGGCGCAGCAATGTCTGAGATTTGATGTTTTACCCGATTCCTGATATACTCGGTACATTCTTGAATTGGTGGTACGGAAAAACCAGCATTTCATCGCTGTGTCCCGTCGCTCGTGCGCAGATTGTAACACCACGTTCAGTCTCACTTAAATCTTGATAAACTGCTATTGTAGCAGTAACCGATCTAACAAGTGCGCCAGACACTTGTCTTATATAGGCGTTGCCGACCGCAGCACCGTATTCTGCCTCTTTACATACATATCTCTGTATTGGAAAACGCATGCCTATACCAGTTTTCTTGGGGCTTTAGTGTATATTCTACACGTAAAGTGATTACTTGCCTTCGTTCAAGTCTTTAGTTTTCACAAAGCATACTTTACAGTATACGACGAAAACAAAAGACAGTGATAGTTCGTCACAGATGAATCAGAAAACAGGCTTCAGGAGTAGGATACCTTGATTGAGCTTTTCATATTAACTTAGTCTACGCTTCAAAGCTAACATAATGTAAAGTTTACTCATCTACAGTACTTTTATCCGGCACTGCAACTTATTTCGAAATGTACGAATGTTTTCTTTACAGTTATTGTGTCTCTATTTTACAATATCTACGTAATTCGATGCAAATGACCTTCAGACAGGCACGCACGCCAAAAAAAAGTCAGACTGTGTGGAAATCACATAATGCGCGAGCAATGTGAAAGGCAGACACTATGACATATCAAGGTTTGAATCGGTCCTGGAGATGTGCATGGATAGCCAAAATGGTTACCGCACGTGATAAGAGGGAAATTCGGGTTGGAGTCCCGGTTCAGGACAAACTTTCATGGTTTTCTGGTTAATTGTGATGCTGATGTGTAACTGTGTTCACAATTTGCGAATAAATTTCAAATATTTTCCTTGTCTGTAACAGCTCTATGTTCTCTGTGGGGCGGATAGTGGATGTAGCTGGTCCCGTGCTTGTGCAGGAACAAGGAGAAAACTACAAAAGGCGTGTCAGACTGAGATAGGGGAAAGATTGAGTAGACTCCAGCGGACTTAGGGGGGGGGGGGGGGGGGGAGAAGTGGCCCAATAGGTCTGCCAAGACGTACACGTATTCTAATTTTATCAACAACATCGTGAGTACAAACGGCAGGTAGCTCTACTGGTAATAATAGTTGCATTGTCAGGACGAATACTAGAATCCCGAAGAGCAAACGATTTTATTTTTTTATTTTATTATTCCCCGCTTTCAATACGAAGAAATTTTGTATCCAGAGTTAAGATTAAGTAACGAAAAGGAGGGCGAGGGAAAAAGGCAGAAATCACGCTGAAGAATAACAAAACGTTGGTGGTGTGAGTTTATTTTCAATGTGCGATACCACTCCTATCTGTGAGGTAGTACTCTACGTGAGAGAACCTCCTTCAGCTACACAACTATCAGCCTGTGATCGATGGATTTGGGTTGGGTTGTTTGGCGAAGACCAGACAGCGAGGTCATCGGTCTCATCGGATTAGGGAAGGACAGGGAAGGAAGCCGGCCATGCCCTTTTAAAGGAACCATCCCGGCATTTGCCTGGAGCGATTTAGGGAAATCACGGAAAACCTAAATCAGGACTGCCGGACGCGGGATTGAACCGTCGTCCTCCCGAATACAAGTCCAGTGTGCTAGCCACTGCGCCACCTCGCTCGGTATATGATCACTGGAGATCTGATCCTTATCTAATTAATATTTCTACCCTAATGGTGAAACTGAAGGGGACGTAATATAACAAACCTTAACTACTTTATCTCCCACATCAGTTAATTTAAAATGGGTTATAGGGTCCGATCTATAATGATATTATAGATGTCTAAGCTGATTGCACAGATTTATTAACGAAAAACAGAAATATGAAATTCGATGAGCTAACGTAAATAACTCTTAATTAGTATGAATGCAAGAAGGGCTGCGGTGCAGTTGACAATGTCGGTAATGGATGGAGCCCCAACACCACGTGCTCCACTTAGAATATTGAAAACGCGATTATAATTCACTGGTTGGACAGAGATTCTGAACGCGAAACAACGAGCTAATGCCCCGTATGTACGTGAAGCTATGACTGCTGCTGTTTGCAAAGGTGAACGGCGTAAGCTGTGAGCAATTCGCCTCCGATATTCCCTACAAGCCGGAGCGGTACAATGATTACCTTGCACCATTCGGAGTCTGCAATGCGGTCAACTTCACGCCACAGCGGTGACTCGAACAAAGTACCACAGCTTTCTCTGCTCGATACGGGACCCAGAACAGTATCCACAAAACAAAAACGAAGTTGCTATGTCACATATACCAAGGCTTCTCGGTAAGAAAATTCGCTCAGCTTTGCCTCGCAGTAACAAAGCGAAAATCGACCAGAGTTACCTAACTCTGTATGTAGAACACTTACACTTCCGCCTGACTGCGGGTCTCACTCCGCGAGTCTTCTCCCCCGCCTTCCCTCTACTCACTGCTCATACTTCTCCTTAGTACTCTGCTGCTCCTCAGTACTCGATGCTCCATGTGGAATTCCTTAAAAAAGAACATTCCACCAATGGTCCGGCGTGAGAGGTGTTTTTCGCCAATAGTATATTTTTTAATAGTAAGTACTGCCTCCCTCCACCGGACGGGCAGATCCTTTTCCTCCAATGCCCTCTCTACTGCCCTCTGGTACACATTTCGACCTTATAGTCAGTTAGCCAGTCAAGACACAGATTCACCATACGTGCAGGAACACCTGTGGGAGACTGCGTGTCCCTCAAAAAATGTAGCAGTTCATGGAGCGCCTGTGCGACAGACATCAGGCCACGCCGCTCCCGTAAGGCGACCAAAGCGATATGTTTTCCTTCACAGACCGATTCAAAATTCCTAGGAAGGTCCATGGAATAAAAATCGTCGCGGTTATCTGCGAAAGCGGTGCCATTCTCTCTCTGCAAGGATCAGTTAGTACGGGATACGCCGAGTAGTACGGTTGCAGTTATATTTTGAGGTAGTGAAACATGTTGATTTATTGATTAATTATTTGAGATGAGCAAAGAGATTGAAGCATTTTGAGAATAATAATTTATTATGATTATCTTGATGAGTAATAGGAGAGGATTTAATTTAAGATAATTGATTTCACATTTTGTACTTTATTGTGGCAGTTCGCAGTTACGTATTTTTGATTCAAGCAGTCAGAGGCTTGAATAGGGGGGAAGATAAACAGCCCTGCATAATTTTTATTTTGCATTTGGGGGTAGGAATAACTGTTGAATATTTAACGTCATTTTTACGAGATGCATTTTTGAAAAGATCTCATTTGATGTTAAAGACTACTTTACGTTTGTTCACTGAAGAACTCGAATTTTTGTGTGTATGAAGCAAAGAAAGAGAGAATTTTTCAATACAGAACTTCTGTTACCAGAAAACTAGTTACATTTGATGTTATAATTTTTCCAGGTCATCGGTCGCATCCGAAGTCCAGGCCAAAATATGAGTTATCATTTGTGCTTTTTCAAAATTCTTACGAACCAAGTATGTTTAGTCCATTTTAAAAAGAAGAGCGCATTGTACCAGGCGAATCTCAGCAGTTTGTTGTAGCTCAGCAAATGCGACGCGCTTTCAAGACAAGAGCAGTGTCATGATGTTTCCATAGTGTAACAGATAATCCAAAATTAGGCAATAAAAAAAGAGGACATTGAGTCTTTTAGGACCACTTTATCAGCTTAAAAGTTTAATGATTCACAGAGTTAAATTCGGAACTTGCCATTATGAATGTGTAAGCAGACAGGGGACCAGACAGTTACTTTCAAGTTACTTTCTCGCAGTGAGATTTCGCAACACATTCTTGCAGTCAAATTCTTATGTTGAAAGCTAACGAATTTCTATGTTGGAAAAGTTTTCGTAAGCTTACGAACAGCGAGCAATGAAACCCTTTAATAAATAGCAACAATCACATTAATGTTTATTAAGATAACTTTCAACCTGAGCTCAGCCCTTCACATTCTCTAAATTGCAGGAATAAAGTACTGTTGTGATGTCTACTCTAGAGACTGCTGCTGCGCCCAGCTGCAGTCTTAGCTATTCACGAGGAACACAGCTTCCTACATGAGCGCAATACCATCTCCTCAAAAATACTGCCCAGAAAATTACATTGCAACCTACTCCATGCCCAATCACTGTCAAACCTGTACGCTGCTCAATGAACAGGTCAGTGAGTCTCCTTAAAGTGACACGAGTGGCCTAACCTGCAAACTGTGCGCAACTGTATTCAGTTACGTGGAAGAAAGGCGAGATCAAAGGACTAGCCAGTTTTCAGAACATACTTTGTGAATCTAGCCAAAGAAAGCATTTTTGCAGAGAGACAGAGTGGGCTGTAAATAGCGGTAGGTTGGAGCCACAGAAAAAAATGTGTATAGGCGGTATCCTTTAATAATGAAAAATATCTGGGCGGCATACTACGTACAACGTAAATTTCGAATAAAAATAAGCTGCAGTGGTGTGTGCACGGTATACATAGAGTTCTGCCAGCGACATTGTCAAAAAGGGAGAAGGAGCAGTTTTGAGGCAACCTCTCACCCTTGTGGTAGTAAACTGTGATGGGAAAAATGGAAATGAGCGTTTGGCGTCATTGGCAGGGAGGCCCCTTGCGGGGCAGGTCCGGCCGCTTTGGTGCAGGTCTTACTACATTCAACGCCACACTGGGCCACCTGCGCGCCGGATGGGGATGAAATGATGATGAATACAGCACAACACCCAGTCCCTGAGCGGAGAAAATCCCCGACCCAGCCGGGAATCGAACCTGGGCCCGTAGGACGGCAATCGGTCACGCTGACCACGCAGCTGTCGGGGAGGACAACTGTGATTAAACAGTCCTGCCAAGAGAGAGGCAAGCATAAGGAAATTATGGAACCAACAAAAGTATAACATTCCACTTGTCGGAGTGTGGAATGTAAGTTTGAGTGTGGTAGCGATGCTAGAAAAATCCAAAAAAGGAAATGCATATGCTATGTATCGGTTTTTAACAAAACGGCCGTATACCATAGTGATTGCCATATCCAATTAGTATATTTCCATTGTAAAGTCTTCTGCTGGAGGCCTGTAGTTGTTGCAAGTCTTATTGGGTGCGGTTTGAGCACAAGCCACAGATCTGGGCACATAAGCAGTGTACTGCAGGCCGTTTAAAAGGACAAATAAAGGGAAAGGAAGGCAAGACCGGTATCTTGCATGCAGGTGAAACTCTGCCAAAGAGGCGCAGTCAACTTTGTGTCCTATACGACGGAAAATAATTATATCGTGTTTCTAACAGGGACGCCGAGAAGCGTGGCTCAGTGGTCAGTAGACTGGACTCGCATTCGGGAGGACGATGGTTCAAACCTGCGTCCGGCCATTCTGATGTAGGTTTTCCGTGATTTTCCTAAATCACTTCAGGCGAATGCCGGGATGCTTTCTTTCAAAGGGCAAGACCGATTTCCTTCCTCATCCTTTCCTAACCCTAGCTTGAGTTTCGCCTCGAATGACCTCGTTGTCGACGGGACGTTAACCAATAACCTCATCCTCCTCTTTTAACAAGGACAATCCACTGGAGCCAAGAGAACGCACCGTGATCATACACCAAGGGAGCACAGTATCACGATCCCCTGCCCTCCGCAGGAATCCATTATTCTGGATATGCTAGAAACAAAGATAGATCCCTGGAGTGAGACGGGAAACAGTTCGACTCTTGTGTTCAACAACACCGAACCCGCAGCCATCAGGCTGGCATCAAGCTAACTTTGTTGTTGTTGTTGATACTGTTAAGAAATAGAGCTGCTACAATTGGGTAATACAGATAGCAGCTAGAGTGGGAGAACAGAAAACGGTATGTGTGCGTGGAAAAGGTCTGGTTGGCTAAGACGTGAAATGCAACAGCTACTGGGAGTAAGAAACTGCTTGTTTCCAAACTCCAAAGCTTAGAACCCACAAAACTGGTTAATTATGTTTAAACTGCGTATGGAAGGGAGACGGTTGGATTATTCGAACGAACTTGATTGGTCAACACTTGAAAGAATTACTCTCATTGGTGCTCAGTGTCATTCACAAAGCCTACATAGAGAATGGGAAAATTTTCTGCTTCTTGCTGGGAGTGCTCTGTGAGTCTTACTTCCACCTGAGACTCCTCAGGCGACGCATCAGCCGAGAGAGAGAAAGAGAGAGAGAGAGAGAGCAGCCTTCGATGCGGGCATGATCACTTAGAATTTTCAGCGACCACAGGCGCTACTCGCAGGCACTGGTACCATTCAGTATGGAAGGCAACTGCAGTATCCAAAAACCAAGTGACGAGATGTAAGCGGCATTTTCAGACTGACGTTAGGGCGATTACACACCTAATTCAGGTACGCTTATTAGCAATCTCGAACTCAAAATGTTCTGAATCAAGATCGACGATGGCCCGCATCTCGTGGTCGTGCGGTAGCGTTCTCGCTTCCCACGCCCGGGTTCTCGGGTTCGATTCCCGGCGGGGTCAGGGATTTTCTCTGCCTCGTGATGGCTGGGTGTTGTGTGATGTCCTTAGGTTAGTTAGGTTTAAGTAGTTCTAAGTTCTAGGGGACTGATGACCATAGATGTTAAGTCCCATAGTGCTCAGAGCCATTTGAACCAAGATCGACGATGTGTTCATCATTCTTTCTGTAGTTATTTCTTTCCATTTTTATCATCTTTCGGCAAACACTGTGCAACTCCAATGAACTGAAACATTCCCCCAAACGTCGTGTTAACATTAACGCTTTTACCTGAACCTCGTCAGGTGACCCTTGCGCAGGCATTGTTTTTCTTTAATTCTGTTATCATTTGTGTTAGTATTTAGTCAACGTACTGATTTCATGTTCCTGCTAATTGTGTGTAACCTGAAGTGCACAGCAAGTTATAATAAATAGGTTTTTATAGTGGTCATTGTTTCATTTAGTAATTTGATGGAAATCTCTATTTTACCATTTTCTGAACTACAGCACCCGCGTTTCACTTAAGGTACGGCAAGCCCTGTTTAATAAATTAAATTCATTACATTATGTGCTGTGAAGCAGCTGTAATTAAATTCAGTCGATTCTCTGTGGAGCGAGCTGATTATCGATTAAGTGTCCCACCACCTCTTTCTGACATCCACATGTATATGTTGATGCATCAGCAGTAACCTCACACAAAGACTCAATATGGGTATAATAGAAGTCAGTAAAGTGAAATGGAAAGAAGATAAGGTCAGTCTAAAATACGGTAATATAACAGCACCAGAAAATGGTGTAGCTGTAGTATTATTCGTTAACCACAGGAAGTTAAGGCGCAGTTTGGTTTACTGGAGACGTTCAGTGATATGGTTATTCTCATCAGAATAGACTGTACCATTGAGGTGTAGTACACATGCCGAAGCCACAAGCAGAAGAGGGTGTATATACATATATTCGTTGGGGCCATCTAGGACCACTTTAAGTCTTGTTGTATTTAGCAATGAGCTTGGCTTTTTTCTGACAACTGATTTCCCTCGTTCGTTGTGAGTGGTCCTGCTTGGGCTCTTCTGTCCTAAGAACACCGTATCTTCTTTTCGGTTGCTCGTCTCGGGTTACTCCGTTTGTCACTATCTTCTCTCGGAAAAGAACTCTCTCAAAAGCATCTTCGGGTTTGATACGCAGCATCTGGAGGTCTTCTTTGGTGTTTTCAAACCATGGCATCGTAGTTTTGGTTGTTGTTGTTGTGGTCTTCAGTCCTGAGACTGGTTTGATGCAGCTCTCCATGCTACTCTATCCTGTGCAAGCTTCTTCATCTCCCAGTACCTACTGCAACCTACATCCTTCTGAATCTGCTTAGTGTATTCATCTCTTGGTCTCCGTCTAAGATTTTTACCCTCCACGCTGCCCTCCAATACTAAATTGGTGATCCCTTGATGCCTCAGAACATGTCCTACCAACCGATCCCTTCTTCTGGTCAGGTTGTGCCACAAACTTCTCTTCTCCCCAATCCTATTCAATACTTCCTCATTAGTTATGTGATCTACCCATCTAATCTTCAGCATTCTTCTGTAGCACCACATTTCGAAAGCTTCTATTCTCTTCTTGTCCAAACTATTTATCGTCCATGTTTCACTTCCATACATGGCTACACTCCATACAAATACTTTCAGAAATGACTTCCTGACACTTAAATCAATACTGGATGTTAACAAATTTCTCTTCTTCAGAACTTTTGGTTATGAATCATAAAAGAGAAATGTATGTTCGATTAACTTACTTCCGTCCATTCGTTTTAGGTGACCATAAAATCGCGCCTGTCTTTTACGGATTCTGTCTGTAATTTTTTCTATTTTACTGTAGAATTCCTTGTTGGATCTGTTTTGATGGATTCCATTCTTTTTTTCTTGGATCCTAGGATTCTTCTAATTATTTTACGCTCTTTTTTCTCCAATTCTTCGAGGAGTCTTATCAGCGTTTTGGCCTAAGGTTTCGGCTGCATACAAAACTACTGGCTTCAAAACTGTTTCATAGTGACGTATCTTAGTATTCTGGGAAAGGCATTTCTTGTTGAAAATGGTGCGGGATGTTTGGTAAGCTGTCTCTAGTTTGCGTATCCATTCCCTAAGCGCTTCCTTGTTCAGTCCATTTTTCTTGATGATCTCATCCAGGTACTTGAATTTGTCTAACCGGGCGATGACCCCATTTTTCGTACGGAGTTTTGGTGGGGCGTCTTTAATGTTAGTCATGACTTCTGTTTTCTCAAATGATATTTGCAGACCAGTTTGCTCAGCGATTTCTTTTAACAATACGATTTTAGCTCTAGCGGTGTCTACGTGGTTTGACAGAATGGCAATATCATCGGCAAAAGCCAAGCAGCTACCTCAATACCCTTCAATTTGGTTCCAATTCGCTATACTTTGTTTCCATTAACCTTTCGCTCCAGATTCTGATGATCTTTTGAAGGATGTAGTTCAAAAGCGTTGGAGACAGGAATTCACCTTGCCTGACCCCTGTTCTGACATCAGAGGAATCCGAGACACACCCGAGGAATTTTACTTTGGGTTTTGTATTTGTTAGGGTAGCTCTAATTAATGCCTACAGTTTAAGGTCAACTCCAACTCATTTAGGACATCCCGGTCTATGGAGTCGAATGCCTTCTTGAAGTCCACGAAGACTGAGACGTAGTGTTTAGACCTTATAGTGTACTACCTGATTAATATTTTGAGGTTGTAGAACTGTTCGGCTCTTGAGAGACTTTTTATGAAACTCCCTTGGTATTCACCTATTTGATATGTGACTTGGGCTTCTAAGCGCTCCAAAATGACGAGTGAGAGAATTTTATAGGTCACCGGTAGCAGGGACATTCCTCGGTAGTTGTTAATGTCTTTCATGCTGCCTTTCTAGTGCAAATGATGGATCAGGGTCATTTTCCAATCTTTGGGCGGTGTTTCCCCATTCCAGACTTTTTCTACACTGCTGGCCACCGTAAATGCAACACCAAGAAAGACAAGAGGTAGCACAACAATATTTATTTTGTAGATAACATGCTGACCAAGTATCAAATGATTACGTTTACAGACGTCTGTGACATGTGGTTCCTGCCAGAATCAGTAGCCAGAGTAGCCGCCATTGTTGGAGATCACCGCTGCCACACGTCTCGGCATTGAGTCAAAGAGACGTTGGATGTGTTCCTGGGGTACAGCAGCCCAAGCAGCTTCCACACGTTGCCAAAGATCATCTGGTGTGGCAGCTGGGGATGTAATCTGGGTCACTCGTTGAGCAACCATGGACCACATGTTTTCTATCGGCGAAAGATCCGGAGAGCGAGCCGGCCAGGGAAGCAACTCAATCTGGTTATTGACGAAGAACATTTGGACAATGCGTGCCACGTGTGGTCGCGCATTATCCTGTTGAAATATGGCTGTGGCCGAGCCCTGAAGATAAGGAAGGACAACTGGCTCCAGCACCTCGGATATGTAGCGCCGGCTATTTAAAGTACCGGCAATGCGTACTAGAGGCGTGCGAGAGTAATATCCAATACCGCCCCATACCATAATACCCGGTGCAAGACCAGTGTGGCGGTGCATAATGCAGCTGTCCAGCATCCTCTCTCCACGGTGTCTCCACACTCGAATCCGACCATCGTGATGCTGCAGACAGAAGCGTGCCTCGTCAGTAAAGACAACGTCATTCCATTCTGCCGTCCACATCCGTCTGTCATCACACCATTGACGACGGAGACGTCTGTGGTTCTGCGTCAATGGTAGACGAAGCAATGGACGTCTTGCGGACAGACCACTCTGCTGTAAACGGCATCGAATGGTACGCGCAGACACTGGATGATGCGTTACAGACGCAATGTGCTGTGCTATGGTTCGGGATGTCACTGAGCGATCCGTCACTGCCATGCGCACAATTTGCCTATCAGCACGTGCAGTGGTGCACCGAGGTGAATGCGATCGACCACGTCGGTCCGTCGTACCCTCCTGCATCCAACGGTCACATATCCGCATTACAGTTGTTTGGTTTCGTCCAACACGACTAGCGATTTCTCTGTATGATAATCCACAATCTCGGTAAGCCACTATCCTTCCTCTGTCGAACTCGGATACTTGATCAAACGATGTTCGCTGTTGTCTACGAGGCATAACTGATCGTCTTGTGAAATAACCACAAGGTAAACACACGTGCCGAACGTACACTCGTCGAAATCGCCAAGCCTTAAATGGCGCTATGAGGTGGCGCCACAGGCGCGCGTGATGTGCGTCTGCGCTGAAATTCTAATCAGTTGCATATCTCATCGCTGCAAACCCATGGTGTAAATTTCACTTGATTAGGATGCTTCCTTCTGGGTGTTGCATTTACGGTGGCCAGCAGTGTATTTTTTTTAAGATTTCAGATCATTCCTTTGGGGCATATTTCTACATTTCTGCTACGACTGAGTCTTCTCTAGGTGCTTTGTTGTTTTTGAGATGAGCCACGTGGCGCTTGATTTCATCTTTGTCAGGTGGTCTGGACTCTGGGCACCTGAGAACTAGTTCTTTGGTCGCAATGGGGTTTGGGGGTTTATTATAGTTCAGTAGGTCTCTAAAGTAGTCTGCTAGAATCTGACAATTTTCTTCATTTGAAGTCGCCAGTGTACCGTCCTTTCGCTGAAAGCAGAGTGACGGCGGTTTGTAACCGTTCAGTTTGCGTTAAGGCTCTGTAGTACTCTCTGGTTTCATTCGTCCTAAAATTTTCTTCTGCCTTTGCAATGAGTGATTTTTCGTACTCAGTTTTCTCAGATCTGATTGCCCTGGCCGTTGGAGTACGTTGGATTTTGTAGGTTTCCCAGTCAGTTTCCAGTTTAGTTGAGTGGTATTGTTTCCATGCAATGAGCCTTTCCTTGAGGACTCACTCGCATGTATCATTCCACCAGGCATATTTTTTACTTCTTTTGATTTCTGCAACTTCCTTGGCAGCCTCTATAAGGCGCCCTTTGGTGGTATTGAAGTCACAGTCGCTTGGTCTTGCCTTTCTTGCAACTCCATGACCCCTTGTCGAAATTTATCATTTTTTGGTGGTTTTTCTGGTGTTTGTGGGTAGAGTTTTGAATTTGATTATGGATATGTAATGATCTGAAGCCACATTTATGTTTTTATTTACTTTGACATTCATAATTTCAGGGCTGTTCCTCCTGGAGATCGCGACGTGGTCTGTTTGGAACTCTCTGATGGTTTGGAAGGGAGATCGCCAAGTGGTCTGCTTTCTGGATAGATGGCGAAAGTGGGTCGACATTAGCTGCAGGTTGTTATTTTCACAGATGGACACAAATCTTTTGCCGTTTTGGTTGGTTTTCTTATGGGCAGGGTAATTTCCTACAATTTTCTTGTATTTTCGTTCTCGGCCGAGTTGAGTATTGCAGTCACCCATAAGGAGTTTCACACGGCATTTACGAATTTTAGATTGTTTCTCATCCAGTAGGTCCCAGAATGTATCCACTACTTCTGAGTGAGATCTGTTTTTGTCATTTATAGGGGCATGCACGTTTACTAGAGCATAGGTTTTCTTGGCACATTTGACTGTAAGTATGGATAATCTGTCATTCACTGGTTCAAAGTTTGTGACCGATTTAAGGATTATGGTACTCACGGCAAACGTGGTTCCAAGCATCATAGCTCCATTGAGGATCCGTTTTTGACCTCCAGACTTGAAAAAACGATAACCGTCGGATACAAAGATCTCTTCGTCTCGGTATCGTCTTATAGGGAAATTTTTGATATCTGATTTTCGTGTAGAGCTTTGGTGAGGGTTTCCAGCTTGCCAGTTTGTGTGAGTGAGTTTCTGTTGAAAGTTTCTAGAAAGGTTTTTGATTTCATTCTGAGGTTCTGACTGCGCAGAATACACCGAGACGCTCCGATTCGTCTCTTGCATGATGCCGAGTGTCCCCCAGAATCCGAATGATACTCGTGCGCCGTGGCTTTCACGACGAGGCATTCAGCCAAAGACTTACCGCTGGGGTAATTTTCTTTAAATGTTGTGCCACCATGTTTCTTGACTTGAATGTGTTTTGGACACATACGCATCCTGGTTTCAACTAGAGTTGTTAGCCCTAGAGGTTGCCTCGAGATGTTTTCTGGCTCCTGTGTGGTTAGTTCTTCTCGAGGTTTTCTTCCTTTAACCTTTGATAAGCCAATGTCACACTAAGAGGCGGCAGCCGCTAGTTTTGGTCGATCCTGGTTGTTTTATTTCCCCAGTACACACCATACCTGTTGAGCCTTCCCATAATTGCCACACCTGAGGAGACACCCTATTGGAGACTAGCAACTCCACACGGGAGATTGGGTATATATTGGTGTTTTGCCCTTAAAGAGCGCATTTGGACTAAACTACATGGCCAGTCCCTTTTGCTGCCTTCCTTGCTGCCCGAACTTCCCTCATATTCGCTCGCTGTGTTTTTGTTTCCGGTCCTCTGTCCAAGCTTCTTGTCGGCTTTGTGTCTTCGGCTTCAACGTGAGTGCCTTTTTGGTTGCCCATATTTCTTTCATCTTCCGGCTGTGGTCTTGCTTGCGTTCTTCGGTCCATTTTACGCCTGTTCGTTTGTCACATTGTATCTCATGTATTTTATTTTTATTAATGATGTTTCTGAATTTTATTCTGTCGTCTATTGTGTCTGTTGTTATGTTGAGTTGGTTCAGGTCGTTTTTTATCTCTGCCACCCATTTGTTGTTTCTAGTGGTTACCCAGTCAAAGATCTGTTTGGTCAGTCTGTGTGATGGCATTCTGTATAGGTGTCCATAGAATTGTAGTCTGCGTTTTCTAATCTTTTCTGTGATTGTCTCTGTATGTTTGTATAGTTCCCCTGTAGGTTTCTTGATCCATATTCCATTGTTGTTAGTTGCGCCAAATATTTTCCTAAGTATCTTCCGTTCTACTTTTTCTAGTTGTCTGATATGTGTATGCCCTAGGATTAGTGTGGTCTCTGCTGCATATAGTGCCTCTGGGAGCACCACCGTGTCGTAGTGGCGTAATTTGGCTTTTTGTGAGATAGACTTCTTGTTGTAATGATTCAACACTACTTTGTATGCCTTGTCCAGTTTAGTTTTTCTTTCTTCGTTTGAGTCTGTTATGTCCACTCATTTGTAGTGTTTCACCGAGGTATTTGAAATTTGCCGTTTTGTAAATAGTGCCTTGCTTTGTGTTCAGAGATGAGAGTTTCTTTGTGCTCATAAACCGTGTCTTTTCGTAAGAGATCTGTAGTCCAGTTTTGGAAGCGATTTCGTGTAGTTTTTCAATAGCGTCTTTTGTTTCTTTTATACCTTTCGTGACAATCGCCAAATCGCCTGCAAAAACCAGGCATTTAATCTGTAGGTTTCCTAGGGTTATCCCCTGTTGTGATGTTTCCAATTCTTTTATTACCTTATATAACACCAGATTGAAAAGGAGAGGTGAGAGGCCATCGCCTTGTCGGACACCTATGCGAATTTCAAAGGGCTCTGATAGTTCCCCACAGAACTTTGTAGGTCGTGTTGGTTAAAGTTTGCTCTATGATAGACCGTGTTTTATTGTCTACTTCGTATTCTGCTAGAATTTTGAAGAGAGTTTTCCGGTCGATAGAGTCGTACGCCTTTTTTAAGTCGACAAAGGTAATGATCAGGTTCTGTTTGTGTAGTAAAATCATTTCCAGGTTCCAAATTTGTTCCGCACAAGACCGCGCTTTACGGAAGCCTGCTTGGTATTCCCCAATCAAGTGGTCGGTCTGGCATTCTAGTCTGTTTTGTGAAGCTTTAGAGAGGATCTTGTATGTGACCTGTAGTAGGGATATTCCTCTGTAGTTATTCGGGTCAGTCTTGTCACCTTTTTTGTGTAGCGGGTATATCAGGGCAGTTTTCCAGTCGTCAGGAATTTTCATGGTCTTCCAGATATCTTCCAAGATCCTGTGGATGTCTTTGGTGAGTTCTGGGTCTTGTAACTTCCAGATTTCCGCGATGATGCCGATGCTCTACGATTCTTGAGTGACTTGATTATTTCTTTAACTTCTTCTAGAGTTGTAGGTTCACTATCTGGATTGTACATGCTCGTTTCTGTCATCATTTTTTCCATAGAGGGGTCCTTGTTGACCAGTTTTTCAAAGTACTTTGCCAGAATGTCAAAATTGTTTTTGGTATTGGTTTCTAGGGTTCCATCCGGCCTTCTGAAGCACAAGTTGGGTGGTTGATATCCAGTCATACTTTCTCTGAACGTTGTGTACAAGTTTCTTGTATTGTTCTTCATGAAGTCCGATTCGATCTCCGTCAGTCGCCGTTTATCATACTGTAGTTTTTCACTGCGAATGATTTTGCTTGATAGCTTCTGTGTTTTCAGGAAGTTCATCCAATTCTCTTGGGATTTATGGCTACTAATTTTTTTCCATGCACTGATTCGTTGGTCAATAGCTTGGTCACATGTGTGGTTCCACCAACGGTGTTTCCTTGTGTGTGGTGCTTGCGTTAGTTTCATGGTCTCTCGGATTCTTCCTGAAAGTTGTGTCCATGAAAGTGGCTCTGAGCACTATGGGACTTAACATCTATGGTCATCAGTCCCCTAGAACTTAGAACTACTTAAACCTAACTAACCTAAGGACAGGACACAACACCCAGTCATCACGAGGCAGTTGTGTCCAGTTTGTCGTTCTCCATTTTAATTTTGTCTAATATTTGTGTCTGGTTTAAAGTAAGGTATTCTGGATCTGGTCTAACAATTTTGTTCTTCTGGAGCTTTTTCTTGGGCAAAAGATGAATCCTGATCTGTAGTAGGTGGGGGTCTGAGTCGAAGTAGCCTTTACGTGTGTCTATGTTCAAAATTTCTTTTTGTGAGTCTTTCTGGACTATTACGTGGTCGATTTGTAGTTCTTGCTTTCCGCTGGGGAATTTCCATGTGGTAAGTTCCCGTGTTGGTTTCCTGAATTTTGTTGAGATAATGGCGAGGCCGTGGCTTTTGCAAAAGTCTATCAGGTGTTTTCCGTTTTTGTTTGTGTCCTTATGTGGAGTATGTTTTCCTGTGGTATGTCTGTATATCTTTTCTTTTCCGAGTTTAGCGTTGAAGTCTCCCAGTATTATCTTGACTGTATGTGCAGGAGTTTTTCTGATAGTTTCTTCCATTGTCGTCCAGAAGTCATCAATTTCGTCCGGGTTTTTCCTGTTGTAGTCATTAGTCGGTGCATGTGCGTTGATTATTGTGTAGGATTTGTTGGCTAATTTCACTGTGATGGTGCTGATTCTTTCGTTTGGTGACGAAAAGTCGATCATGCTGTCCGTAATGGACCTGTGTACTGCAAATCCTGTGCCAACAAGCGTTAGGTTTCTCAGTTGTCTCGATGGTTTTCCTTTGTATATTCTGAAATTCTCCGTGTTGAAATGGTCTTCGTCTGTGAATCGTGTTTCTTGCAGTGCACATATTTTGATTTGAAATTTTTCGAGAGTGTCTGTCAGTCGTTTCATCTTTCCTGTCTTCAACAGTGTGTTCACGTTGAGTGTGCCAACGTAGTGTTTGCGTTTGGTCTTGAGGGAGTTTGAGAAGCTCCGATTCTTCTCATGATGTCCGTGAGCCCCCGGAATCCGATGCTCACGACGATCCCAGTCTATTGACTGGGGCCCGGGGTAATGAGATTTTTCTCGTTGTACCATCATGATGTTTAGTAGTTGGAGGTATGGCACACTGACGAGTAGCACCTGACTTTCCAGATCAGGAGGTTGGTTGAGGCCGCCACTGACATGTGGAGCAGACGCCTTTTGTAGCCGCCCACTGTGGGAACAGACGCTACTAGTAGTTTTGGACGGCCCCGAGTATTTCATTTCCTCGGTACCACCTATATCTAGGAGGTATTCCCCTATCCGCCACCTGGGGAGGCGCTCGGTTGCGGGTCTACTAACCGCTCCAATATATATACACTCCTGGAAATTGAAATAAGAACACCGTGAATTCATTGTCCCAGGAAGGGGAAACTTTATTGACACATTCCTGGGGTCAGATACATCACATGATCACACTGAGAGAACCACAGGCACATAGACACAGGCAACAGAGCATGCACAATGTCGGCACTAGTACAGTGTATATCCACCTTTCGCAGCAAAGCAGGCTGCTATTCTCCCATGGAGACGATCGTAGAGATGCTGGATGTAGTCCTGTGGAACGGCTTGCCATGCCATTTCCACCTGGCGCCTCAGTTAGACCAGCGTTCGTGCTGGACGTGCAGACCGCGTGAGACGACGCTTCATCCAGTCCCAAACATGCTCAATGGGGGACAGATCCGGAGATCTTGCTGGCCAGGGTAGTTGACTTACACCTTCTAGAGCACGTTGAGTGGCACGGGATACATGCGGACGTGCATTGTCCTGTTGGAACAGCAAGTTCCCTTGCCGGTCTAGGAATGGTAGAACGATGGGTTCGATGACGGTTTGGATGTACCGTGCACTATTCAGTGTCCCCTCGACGATCAGCAGTGGTGTACGGCCAGTGTAGGAGTTCGCTCCCCACACCATGATGCCGGGTGTTGGCCCTGTGTGCCTCGGTCGTATGCAGTCCTGATTGTGGCGCTCACCTGCACGGCGCCAAACACGCATACGACCATCATTGGCACCAAGGCAGAAGCGACTCTCATCGCTGAGGACGACACGTCTCCATTCGTCCCTCCATTCACGCCTGTCGCGACACCACTGGAGGCGGGCTGCACGATGTTGGGGCGTGAGCGGAAGACGGCCTAACGGTGTACGGGACCGTAGCCCAGCTTCATGGAGACGGTTGCGAATGGTCCTCGCCGATACCCCAGGAGCAACAGTGTCCCTAATTTGCTGGGAAGTGGCGGTGCGGTCCCCTACGGCACTGCGTAGGATCCTACGGTCTTGGCGTGCATCCGTGCGTCGCTGCGGTCCGGTCCCAGGTCGACGGGCACGTGCACCTTCCGCCGACCACTGGCGACAACATCGATGTACTGTGGAGACCTCACGCCCCACGTGTTGAGCAATTCGGCGGTACGTCCACCCGGCCTCCCGCATGCCCACTATACGCCCTCGCTCAAAGTCCGTCAACTGCACATACGGTTCACGTCCACGCTGTCGCGGCATGCTACCAGTGTTAAAGACTGCGATGGAGCTCCGTATGCCACGGCAAACTGGCTGACACTGACGGCGGCGGTGCACAAATGCTGCGCAGCTAGCGCCATTCGACGGCCAACACCGCGGTTCCTGGTGTGTCCGCTGTGCCGTGCGTGTGATCATTGCTTGTACAGCCCTCTCGCAGTGTCCGGAGCAAGTATGGTGGGTCTGACACACCGGTGTCAATGTGTTCTTTTTTCCATTTCCAGGAGTATATATATATATATATATATATATATATATATATATATATATATATATATATCACAGTCAGGCGGCGATTACAAAATCAGATATTGGATTGTGAGGCTTACCCAGGTGCATATAAGGAGCCTACCAGTGTAAAATTCTGGAGTATACAAGATGGCGGAACTGCCGTAACTAATGTACAACACGATGTACCTTTTCTACTTAAAATATTTTGTAACATCAACAAAGCATATTTTCTCAGCGTGACTTTATTGATTTATTTCGATGTTTGGGGATCTTTACTTCATATTTTACGTTAATTTACAGTCCCGTATTCTGAAAACTCGTTCTTAAGCTTTTTGATTATTGAATCTCAGCAAAAATGCGATTATCACCTAATGTAAACTATTCTCCATATATGTCATCTGTGAATAAATATCTACATGAATGGTACTCTACGACCTGTGAATGTAAAACTTGTGTATCTCTGTTTCATGTCACTCTTAGTGGAGAGAATTGGTACTGCGTTGTGGAGTAGTGAAATCGTAGTTTAACTGTTTTCATGATCAGACCTGGAGAGTCAAGATTGTAATTTGCCTCCATTGCGCCACGCGAAATGTATTTTCGATGACTGAAGCAATGTGAATGTTTTGTGGTTACTTAAGAGTGAGAGACTATGTACACTGCTGCCCATTAAAATTGCTACACCAAGAAGAAATGCAGATGATAAACGGGTATTCTTTGGACAAATATATTATGCTAGAACTGACATGTGATTACATTTTCACGCAGTTTTGGTGCACAGATCCTGAGAAATCAGTACCCAGAACAACCACCTATGGCCGTAATAACGGCCTTGATACGCCTGGGCATTGAGTCAAACAGAGCTTGGATGGCGTGTACAGATGCAGCTGCCCATGCAGCTTCAACACGACACCACAGTTCATCAAGAGTAGTGACTGGCGTATTGCGACGAACCAGTTGCTCGGCCACCATTGACCAGACGCTTTCACTTGGTGAGAGATCTGGAGGATGTGGTGGCCAGGGCAGCAGTCGAACATTTTCTGTATCCAGAAAGGCCCGTACAGGACCTGCAACATGCGGTCGTGCATTATCCTACTGAAATGTAGGGTTTCGCAGGGATTGAACGAAGTGTAGAGCCACGGGTCGTAACATATCTGCAATGTAACGTCCACTGTTCAACTTGCCGTCAGTGCGAATAAGAGGTGACCGAGACGTGTAACCAATAGCACCCCATAACATCACGCCGGGTGATACGCCAGTATGGCGATAACGAATACACGCTTCCAATGTGCGTTCACTGCGATGCCGCCAAACACGGATGCGACCATCGTGATGCTGTAAACAGAAACTGGATTTATCGGAATAAATAACTTTTTGCGATTCGTGCACCCAGGTTCGTTGTCGAGTACACAATCGCAGGCGCTCCTGTCTGTGATGCAGCGTCAAGGGTAACCGTAGCTATGGTCTCCGAGCTGATAGTCCATGCTGCTGCAAACGTCGTCGAACTGTTCGTGCAGATGGTTGTTGTGTTGCAAACGTTCCCATCTGTTGACTCAGGGATCGTGACGTGGCTGCATGATCCGTTACAGCCGTGCGGATAAGATGCCTGTCATCTCGACTGCTAGTGATACCAGGCCGTTGGGATCCAGCACGGCGTTCCGTATTACCCTCCTGAACCCACCGATTCCATATTCTGCTAACAGTCATTGGATCTCGACCAAAGCGAGCAGCAATGTCGCGATACCATAAACCGCAATCCCGGCTGGCTACAATCCGACCTTTATCAAAGTCGGAAACGTGATGGTAAGCATTCCTCCTCCTTACACGGGGCATCACAACAATGTTTCACCAGGCAACGCCGGTCAACTGCTGTTTGTGTATGAGAAATCGGTTGGAAACTTTCCTCATATCAGCCCGTTTTAGGTGTCGCCCGTCAACCTTGTGTGAATGCTCTGAAAAGCTAATGATTTGCATATCACAGTAACTTCTTCCTGTCGGTTAAATTTCGCGCCTGTAATACGTCATCCTCGTGGTGTAGCAATTTTAATGGCCAGTAATGAAAAATGGTGTTTTTAATTGGTTTTTTATTTTGAATGAATCTCATTTATACATGATTACATTATTTTGGGAACACGATAGAACTGCATTATAGATAACTTTGCTGAATGAAGGAACAACAAATGAAAACTGAGACCAAGAATAAGATTAATAAGTGTTGTTCTTAAACATTTTCAAGATACAGCCACCCTCTCGTCGAAATCATAACCCGTTTTATTTCAGGACGAAGAGCAACAACATAAACTACAACTATTCACTTTCACAACATACTGTCTTCAGGTAACAGATCTAGCATGTGTGCTCTGCAAATTCTCTTAACCAATTCTACGTCTTTCGTGCACAGACAGAACTGTGACTATTCTTTCATTACGGCAGCTATTCAACAATATCTTAAGTTACACGGCAGGACAGGGTGGCTTTGGGAACAGGTACATAATTTGGAAGAATCAGTTTAGAAAGTAGATAAATACTGAAGTAAAGAGGGATCATAAGACGTATTTGAATTTTTCTGAGGCTCTATATACTGTGATAATGAGTATCGTAGCAAGCAGTGCAGTAAAAGAGGAATGGACATATCTTAATACGGAAATCACAAAAGTAGAATAGACAGATAAAAATAAACCGTTAAGTATAAAGCAAATGCAGTGAAACTACAGAAACGAAGAGCTGAAACTGACTTACCATTTATTTACAGTGAAAAATACATTTATAGAAGATGTTGAAAATGACCCTCTACAACATCAACACACAGCTGTGCACGTCTAAGCATGTTCAGATACACCAGGCGTGAAGTTTGGATATCGAAGGTAGCAACTTCAAGGCCGATGTTGTGTTTCAGTTCCTGTGCCGTTTATGGATTAGTTTCATGGATCTTGCTCTTCAAGTGTCCCCACAGGAGAAAATCACATGTTGTTAGATCCGACGAAAGTGGTGGTCATAAATGTCTGCTGACAGTTCGATCTCAGTGAAGACATCATGGACTCGTTCCAGAAATACCTTAGACGTGTGGCATGCTGCCCCGTCTTTCTGGAAGAAGCAATGTTGTCTTTCACATTCAATAAGTTGAACACAAAATATGTCAGAAATATCCATATATGCAGCCGTGTTTAGGGTAGTGTCAAAAATGTATGTCCAATGATGCGCATTCCTGTTATACCACACAAAACGGTGATTTTTCATCATGGAGTGATGGTTGACACACAGTGCTAAGGTTGTCCATTGCCCAGTACCTCGTGTCCTGTGAATACACGTGACTGGAAGATGAAACCATGATTCAACATTCATGACGTAATGGAAAGGGTTTAATGAAACATCGTTGATGCTATTCAAAAGCCAAGCGCAGTAATCTACACTTTTCTGACTGTGATCCTGCCGTACTTGCTGCACAACCGTCACGCTATGTGGCTTCAAATTAGGATTTTTTGATATCCGCTGGCAACTCCTACTACTTACATACTTCTGTTATGCCTGTGTATGTGTAGATTTCCTAGGGCACTGAAAAATTCTTCAACGAATGTCTGTAATAACTTCCGGTGTGCGAACTGAAGGAATTCTTTGTCGTTTTACATTTTGCACAGATCCGTAGGTAGGCCAATTTTTATACAGACTCTGTATTTCTCTCTTTGCTGGTAGTTCTCTATCCGAATACTTGAATCCGAAAATTTCGTGAGTTTCCTTAATCGAAATCGTTTTCACATATGCTTCCACAATTTCAATTCTTTCTTCTATGGAGAAAGTCATTTTGCAGACCGCAAAGAGAAACTAACTTCACTGATGAAATAAACTGAATGCTGACAGAAGAATGCTAACAATCGAGTATTGTATAAAACCATCTATTGTTGTAGTTGTTTATTTCAGAAGTCGAAATATTGCATTTGCATTCGAAGGGGGTATGGGCTACTTTTAACTAAGTCACCCTGTAGTTATAAGAAAGAAAACCATGAAGAAACCGAGCTTAGCAGAAGAAATACTTCAGTTTATTGACAAAAGAAGGAAGCATAATAATATTCTCGAAATAAAGTAATGCACAAATCACCTACGAATGAAAGTGATATAAAGTGCACTGAAGCCAAGACGAAATGGCTGCAGGAAAGATATGAAGAAATCGAAAAAGAAATGGTCGTTGGAAGGACTGATTCAGCAAAAGAAAAGTCGAAACAAACTCCAGTCTAGTTAAAAGCAAGAGCGGCAATATTAATGGTTCAATGGGAACCCCACTGTTAAACGCAGAGGAATGAGCGGTTAGGTGGAATGAGTACACTGAAGGCATCTGCGATGGGAACAAGACCTGTCTGATGACATGATAAAAGAAGAAATGGCAGTCGATGCAGAAAACACAGATGATCCAGTACCCGAGACAGGCCGACCGGTGTGGCCGAGTGGTTCTAGGCGCTTCAGTCTGAAACCGCGCCACCGCTACGGTCGCAGGTTCGAATCCTGCCTCGGGCATGGATGTGTGTGATGTCCTTAGGTTAGTTAGGTTTAAGTAGTTCTGAGTTCTAGGGGACTGATGAACACCGATGTTGAGTCCCATAGTGCTCAGAGCTATTTAATCTGAGACAGCGTTTAACAGTTTTTTGCAATACTTCGGATCAAATAAAGCAAAAGGGATAAATAATATTCCCTCGGAATTCCTAAAATCATTAGGTGAAATGATGCATGTGTAGAATCTGTGAGACTGGAGATGTATCATCCACATTATTCCGAAGATAGCAGACGCAGATACATGGATGAGCTGTCACATAATCAGCTTAACGGCTACGCATCCTAACTGCTGAAATGAATAACATACAGAAGAACGAAAATTGAGGATCTGTTAGATGACGATGAGTTTAGCTTTAGGAATGGCACAGGCACCAGAGTGGCAGTCCTGATGCTGCGCTTGATACTGGAAGCAAGACTTTACCCTCCGCTACTTGCTCGGGTTTTGAGGACACAGATACTCGCGCTGAGTACAAATGTACTCCACCATTTTTTTTGTTAAAATACGTTTCTTCTTTATTTAATTACTTTATTTGTTTTATACGTCCTAGGCAATGCATGAATAAATTCGTTACTAATACTTTTGAAACGAGGGAAGGAATTAAACAAATAATTTTTGAAACGTGAGATGAGTTTTTGTCACTCCACCCATTTATTACTTACAACATGGTACATTACACAAGAAGTAATTAAACTATTCAAAATAACTTTAATGAAGAAGCTCACAATAAACAAAAAAGTAATCACAGTAGATATGTACAATAATAAATCAAATACAATTCTTACAAACAACGCCAGTTGTTGAATGTTCAACGCGCACCCATTTGTTACATTTTGCACACACTCATCGTGTTGACTTATTTCTTGATCAGACACATACTTTACAACGTCCTTTGAATTCTTTTTTTTTTTTTTTTTTTTTTTTTTTTTTTTTTTTTTTTTTTTAGCTATTTCCATTTCTCTTCTGATCCCTCTCCTAACAACATCAGTCCTCGAATTTTTAGTTGTCTGGGTATCAAGGACTGTTTCATGCGTTCTTGAATCTGCCGTTTCACCGTGTCCCAACTAATTTCGTCAGGAAAAATCAGCTCGTTTCACTTTGACACAGTTTTTGTTTGCTGAAGAAATGCATAAAGCAGTGATAGCGGCGATATTCAAAATATTGTAAAAAATTGCTGTTGGCCATCTTTTAGTAGTTCTTGTTGTATCATAATTTGAACAAAGTTGATGGAGTACGACAACTCCAACTTTTGTGCAATTGTAGAATGTAACGATCTCTGGTTTGTTTTTTGAACTGATGGACTCGTCAATCGCTGTATCATTGTGCATACTTGAAAGTAAAATTACTGCTTTCTTTTTCCTTTCGCAGTAGGATACAAGTGTTTCATCATGTCTAAAGTCGAAAGCAGAATCGTTTATTTCTCGAGATTTGCTGGGTAAAAATTCCTGAGGTATTTCTTTTCCGTTGTGTCTGATTGTTCCAACACAAGTTGTCTTTTTCTCCAGCAGTTCTTGCAGCGGAAGATAGCTAGTGAACCTATTATCGCCCGTCGTGTTACGTCCTGTGCCTAAGCTCTCTTTTTCGGAAGTATCATGACGTCCTTTCCTGCCTTGCTTACATCAAAAGGCCCCGCCGGCTGTTTTTCGCACTAAATTTCCATATTCACAGTATACATTATTCTACAATGCACTAATGCAAACACTTTCAGGCCATAACGAGCAGGTTTAGTAGGTATAAACTGTCTGAATGGACATCTTCCACGGAAACCAACCAGCTGCTCATCAACTGAGTGTAGTACTTCTGAAAATTTTGTGACATCAAATCCATAAGTTCTCGTATTGGTGCCAATTTTTCGATCTTTTTTCTCTCATTTCTCGTGCTTACGTCATCAAATCTGAGGCAACGAAGCAAGAAATGAAATCTATTCCTCGACATAGTCAAATAGATTCTTTCAGTACCACTGCCTTTCTCATTGTCCCATGTTTTGCAAGTATTCAACTTATAAGACCTTAGCATACCAGTGAAAAAAAGTATAACAAGAGGTGCACGCATTTCATATTGATCTGTAAATTTTACATCACGTTCTCTAGAAAATTTGTGCCTGATTGTTTCTATATAAATATTGGTACTTTTCACGATCAGTTCTATAATTCTGTCATCAATAATCAAGTTAATGCCATCGACTTCAGATTTAGCATTTTTTGCCTCTTCTTTTGGACCAGGAATACGAAGAACGATATTGCTGGAGTTCGTTTTAACATTAGGACGAGGCGGTAATTTATTCCATTTTGCTTTACCTTTTCCAAAATGAAGATCAGATTCTTCACTTGCCTTCTTGAAGTTCTCTTCCTTGTCGACATTATCTTCTTCCGATTTTTCTTCACTTGCCTTGTTGAAGCTCTCTTCCATTTCCACATTGTCTTTTTCCGATTCTTCCACAACATTGTTTCCAGTTTGATCGTCTGGTCGACCATTATCCTCGCTTTTATGCCCATTGCATTGATCAGAATCACAATCGGAAGGCTTATCAGTCTGCAGTTCTTCCTCTAGCCATTGCATCCAAATCATTTCATCAGAAGTGCGATCTGCCATTATATCTAATTAATAACGATAAATTAGTACTACAATAGCAATCCAAACATATTTCAAATATAATGGAAATTTATTTATTTTTCATTTTTTTTTTTTTTTTTGTCATCAGTCTACTGATTGGTTTGATGCGGCCCGCCACGAATTCCTTTCCTGCGCTAACCCCTTCATCTCAGAGTAGCACTTGCAACCTACGTCCTCAATTATTTGCTTGACGTATTCCAATCTCTGTCTTCCTCTACAGTTTTTGCCCTCTACAGCTCCCTCTAGTACCATGGAAGTCATTCCCTTATGTCTTAGCAGATGTCCTATCATCCTGTCCCTTCTCCTTATCAGTGTTTTCCGCATATTCCTTTCCTCTCCGATTCTGCGTAGAACCTCCTCATTCCTTACCTTATCAGTCCACCTAATTTTCAACATTCGTCTATAGCACCACATCTCAAATACTTCGATTCTCTTCTGTTCCGGTTTTCCCACAGTCCATGTTTCACTACCATACAATGCTTTACTCCAGGCGTACATCCTCAGAAATTTCTCCCTCAAATTAAGGCCGGTATTTGATATTAGTAGACTTCTCTTGGCCAGAAATGCCTTTTTTGCCGTAGCGAGTCTGCTTTTGATGTCCTCCTTGCTCCGTCCGTCATTGGTTATTTTACTGCCTAGGTAGCAGAATTCCTTAACTTCATTGACTTCGTGACCATCAATCGTGATGTTAAGTTTCTCGCTGTTCTCATTTCTACTACTTCTCATTACCTTCGTCTTTCTCCGATTTACTCTCAAACCATACTGTGTACTCATTAGACTGTTCATTCCGTTCAGCAGATCATTTAATTCTTCTTCACTGTCACTCAGGATAGCAATGTAATCAGCGAATCGTATCATTGATATCCTTTCACCTTGTATTTTAATTCCACTCCTGAACCTTTCTTTTATTTCCATCATTGCTTCCTCGATGTACAGATTGAAGAGTAGGGGCGAAAGGCTACAGCCTTGTCTTACGTCTCTCCCTATAGCTTACCCCTATTTTTTTCAGAATCTCGAACAGCTTGCACCAATTTATATTATCGAACGCTTTTTCCAGGTCGACAAATCCTATGAAAGTGTCTTGATTTTTCTTTAGCCTTGCTTCCATTATTAGCCGTAACGTCAGAATTGCCTCTCTCGTCCCTTTACTTTTCCTAAAGCCAAACTGATCGTCAGCTAGCGCATTCTCAATTTTCTTTTCCATTCTTCTGTATATTATCCTTGTAAGCAGCTTCGATGCATGAGCTGTTAAGCTGATTGTGCGATAATTCTCGCACTTGTCAGCTCTTGCCGTCTTCGGAATTGTGTGGATGATGCTTTTCCGAAAGTCAGATGGTATATCGCCAGACTCATATATTCTACACACCAAAGTGAATAGTCGTTTTGTTACCACTTCCCCCAATGATTTTAGAAATTCTGATGGAATGCTATCTATCCCTTCTGCCTTATTTGACCGTAAGTCCTCCAAAGCTCTTTTAAATTCAGATTCTAATACTGGATCCCCTATCTCTTCTAAATCGACTCCTGTTTCTCCTTCTATCACATCAGACAAATCTTCACCCTAATACAGGCTTTAAATGTATTCTTTCCACCTATCTGCTCTCTCCTCTGCATTTAACAGTGAAATTCCCGTTGTACTCTTAATGTTACCACCGTTGCTTTGAATGTCATCAAAGGTTGTTTTGACTTTCCTGTATGCTGAGTCTGTCCTTCCGACAATCATATCTTTTTCGATGTCTTCACATTTTTCCTGCAGCCATTTCGTCTTAACTTCCCTGCACTTCCTATTTATTTCATTCCTCAGCGGCTTGTATTTCTGTATTCCTGATTTTCCCGGAACATGTTTGTACTTCCTCCTTTCATCAATCAACTGAAGTATTTCTTCTGTTACCCATGGTTTCTTCGCAGCTACCTTCTTTGTACCTATGTTTTCCTTCCCAACTTCTGTGATGGCCCTTTTTAGAGATGTCCATTCTTCTTCAACTGTACTGCCTACTGCGCTATTCCTTATTGCTGTATCTACAGCGTTAGAGAACTTCAAACGTATCTCGTCATTCCTTAGTACTTCCGTATCCCACTTCTTTGCGCATTGATTCTTCCTGACTAATGTCTTGAACTGCAACCTACTCTTCATCACTACTATATTGTGATCTGAGTCTATATCTGCTCCTGGGTACGCCTTACAATCCAGTATCTGATTTCGGAATCTCTGTCTGACCATGATGTAATCTAATTGAAATCTTCCCGTATCTCCCGGCCTTTTCCAAGTATATCTCCTCCTCTTGTGATTCTTGAACAGGGTATTCGCTATTACTAGCTGAAACTTGTTACAGAACTCAATTAGTCTTTCTCCTCTTTCATTCCTTGTCCCAATCCCATATTCTCCTGTAACCTTTTCTTCTACTCCTTCCCCTACAACTGCATTCCAGTCGCCCATGACTATTAGATTTTCGTCCCCCTTTACATACTGCATTACCCTTTCAATATCCTCATACACTTTCTCTATCTGTTCATCTACAGCTTGCGACGTCGGCATGTATACCTGAACTATCGTTGTCGGTGTTGGTCTGCTGTCGATTCTGATTAGAACAACCCGGTCACTGAACTGTTCACAGTAACACACCCTCTGCCCTACCTTGCTATTCATAACGAATCCTACACCTGTTATACCATTCTCTGCTGCTGTTGATATTACCCGATACTCATATGACCAGAAATCTTTGTCTTCCTTCCACTTCACTTCACTGACCCCTACTGTATCTAGATTGAGCCTTTGCATTTCCATTTTCAGATTTTCTAGTTTGCCTACCACGTTCAGGCTTCTGACATTCCACGCCCCGACTCGTAGAACGTTATCCTTTCGTTCATTATTCAATCTTTTTCTCATGGTAACCTCCCCCTTGGCAGTCCCCTCCCGGTGATCCGAATGGGGGACTATTCCGGAATCTTTTGCCAATGGAGAGATCATTATGACACTTCTTCAATAACAGGCCACATGTCCTGTGTATACACTTACCATATAAAATATGTGCTGTACTTCGATTCTCGCGTGGAGTACACGTGTGCGCCAAACATGACAGGGAATACTAAAGACTTTCCTATGAGAAGATCCGTGCAGGACGGCACACGCACAGTAACCCTGCCGGTCGAGGAAGCGATGACGGAAATAAAAGAAAGATTGAAGAGAAGATAAAATTGTGGATGAAGCGGTATCGGTGATAATACTGCTGATGACATTAATATACTCAGTAAAAGCGAAGAGGACTCGTAGGAACTCTAGATTGAGAGTAATCCGAAGAACGTAATGAGAAGTAACATAAACGAGAGTAGCGATAAACTTAACATCAAAATTGCAGCTCACGAATTATACAAAGTGAAACCTTTGAAGCAAAAAAAAAAAAAAAAAAAAAAAAAAAAAAACCACACGATGGACGAAGTAAGGAGAACATAAGAAGCAGATTAACACAAGTAAATAGGGCTTTAAAGGCGAAAAGAAGTCTGCTAGTATCAAACTGAATGTACGTTTCGAGCACAGGGTTATAAGATAGCCAAGCACGGACTGCGGAAAAACCGGAACACAAGAGAAACACAGCACTTAAGATGGGGTGCTACACAAAACCATTATAAATGGCGTGAGCTAATAAAATAGTGGATGAGGTGGTCCTCCGCAGAACGATAGAAACATTTGGAAAACCGATGAAAAGAACGGACAGGATGATAGTACATGTACTAAGACATCGCGGAATAAATTCCCTGGCACTAGAGAGAGGTGTACCGGGTAAAAACTGTAGGGAAAGCCAGAGATTGGAATACATCCACCAAATAATTAAGGACATACGCTGTAAATACTGATCTGAGATGTAGAAGTTTCAGAGGAGAGGAATTCGTAAGGAGCCGCATGTAACCAGAAAGAAGAAAATAGTTTCCTTGTCTTTTATTATCTGCTTATTTTGTTATGGATTTTTGACCCATTATTTTTCTGATACGTTAACAAATTCGTTTTACACTGTTTGATGGTTTGAGTGACGCTGTATCCAATTTAGCTACTGCTCATTGTTTACGTTCCATCATTTGATTCACCGCAGGTAATAGTTGGTTTGTTATTCTGGTAGACCAACGGTTCCAGAACAATGGGCAGCGGCCCACTTGTGGACCGAGGGCAGCGTAGCACTGGGCCGTAAGCACAGCATTGGTCGAGAGTCCAAGCCGAGGTAAAAGTTATCGGGAGGTTGAGTGGTTTCACTCGTCAGTCGTCAAGGTCAACGAGTACATAATGAAATAAGAATTGAAATGCCCTGTCGCTATAGTGTAAGACTTACGAGGGAAGCGTCCATTCTGCCATGTGGAAACCTAACGGAAACAACGGATAAAAAGAAGCTGCTAAGGCGGAATGCCACTATTTCTTTTTCATGTTGAAATTTACCGAGATCGTGTGCCACCAGGCGACTAGAAGTGTACACTCAAACAGACTGGCTGCTCATGGTGTAAATACATAACATACCACGATCCAATAGTAATTTGTCGAGTTGTTAAGTTCTCGGACGGAAGTGTTAGCAAGAACGACTCTCTTGGAATTTGCTCGTTTAATATCCTGTCTCAATAAGAAGCAATGACGATTCAGGTTTTACGTCCTCTCCGCGGCTAACATTATGAGAGATGGAGCTTTGCTCGGATTTTTTACAACTGGAGGGGAGGGAAGCAACCACGGCCCTTTTAAGCAATCATCCTGGCATTTGCTGGAATGACCGGGGTGACCACAGAAAACTGATACTTGGATGGCCAACCAGTGAGCTGAACATGAAAGCGAGTTGGGGGCGTTAGCCACTACACCACACTGTCCAGTCCCTGTGTCGGAATTCCTGACTCAGGCTAAAATTAACCAGTTTCAATACAGATACTCATTCTCTCGCAGGTGACACACAATTTCAAAAATCCGATTTTTAACACGTATCATTCGATTTTGAGTTTTCATGCACTTTGACAGCTACGTGAACATAAAACAAATTTATTCTTCATGAAAAATATAAATATTTTTCAATGCTTCTTGTACAGTACTAAATTTTTTTTTCCAAAGGACATGATCCTCACAGCTACAAATGTTGGGAACAGCTGTGCTAGACTATTCCGCACGTAAGTAGCCATGTTCTCATTGAAAATCGTATCAGTTGCAAACTTTACGCCAACTCGTTTGCTGTATCGATCAGTTATCATATGAAAGTGCTTTGCTTTGATGTCCCACTGATACATCATTCACCTATTCGTTTTTCGAGAAGTTATTCCGATTTTTATTTTAAAAAATTCGGTCTTTTGAGTTCAGTTCAATATCTTTATGGACATTGTTGCTCATTCATATGAAACGAGAGGCATGATGTAGAGGAGTTTCAGAAAGAGTAAGCGGACTTGCACAATAGGAGAAATACAGTATATTGCCCTACTGACGCCAGCGCACGTACGGCCATGATGGAGCAAAGCGTATCATCAGTCACTGCAACCTCCACTCAGCGATGCAATTCAATTTCTGGAACGTGACTCATCCGCGATCTCATTCGCCCCTTCTCCGCTAGACCAGACCCACCTTTAGTGCCGACTTTTGCTGTACCTAAAGGCCACCGTGTGCTGAAAGAGCCTAATCACGCAACAGTCACAGCACACAACCACATTCATACATCGATTTAGTGACGCAAGCACGAGGACGTATGCACTGTAGATAGAAAGAGCCCATCACTCGACACCCAACTTTTCGTGATTCATTTGATGGATTGATATTGTGACTCTTCGCACATGAGAATAGCTTCCATTTTCTTTCAATTATCACAGATATAATTCAAGAATTATATGGGAAACTAGCATTCAACTTTTTTCCACAACTGTATCTTCTTAATGAATTGAGTTTCACTTGGGACCTAATTCTACCACTGATGTTAACACATTTATGATACCCAGACACGATCGATTCAGCTAATCTCTAACACACATACATCAAAATAATGTTTTATAATAAACAAATTATACTGGAGGTCTCATACTAGTGCACACACAAACACAGACACACGTACAAGTACTTAACATTATGTCGGAATTTTTATATTACGGTATTTAAAATGTCGTTTTTTATTAGTTGCGTCCAACTAAGGAGCGCATCTGAACTTACTTAGTAATATTTTTTCTTTTCCTCTCAGTATTTCCATCTGTCCATCTTCAACTTCGTCGGGTGGCCTTCTGAGGAAATTTATGTTCGTCTTTGTTTGATTTTATGTTTAATTTCGAGTTGTGAAAATGCCGGAAAAACTGCTAACAGTACATCGCGATCCGTAATGAATGAAAAAGCCGACTTGAATAATTTGACCGATAATACTAGCGACACTCAGTGTCATAATTATAATCCTCAAATTACAGATAATCAGTGCATACCGACCACTAGTAATGATTTTATTTCAAATGATGAACAAATAAATTCAGTGATGTCCACACTTAATTTAACGACAATTGATGACGCGGCACGTTCTGCTACAATGAACACTGCCCAGTTTGACACGCCTGATTTGCAAAATTTACGTAGCGAACAGATAATTGTTTCTAACGAAGGTGAACAATGTACTCGAAGTACGTCAGATTTATTTGATTCCGATGTAGTGACCAACAGTGCACATCTAATTAGCAAACCTTTTCCTGAATCAGAAAATGACCAAATGGTTTCACAAAACGTGACACTTGCAGATACACCATCACACAGCACAGAAAATAGCTAATTTTGGGATGGATCGAGTTATGGCATTATTGCTACAACTTAATGAAAATCTCAAACAACAACTTAATGAAAATCTCAAACAGGAAATTAATGAAAATTTCAAACAGTTGAATGAAAAACATGACAACCTTAATGAATCGAACAAACAACTTAATGAAAGTTTCAAACAGTTGAATGAAAAACGCGACAGGTCGATCAAACAAATTAATGAGAACTTTAAACGGATTAATGAACAGATTGCAGCCGTTGCCGTGCAATGTCATGATACTAAAGAACACTTACGTGAGGAAATTAAGGCTTGTGCTAGGAATAGTAGTGAAGAAATTAGATCCGTTGCACAGGAATTACATAATTCGCATGCAGACACAACAAATTTACTTAGAGATGAAATTAGTGCAGTTGCTAAACAGTGTTCAGAAAACGCAACACAGTTATGCAACGAGTTTAAATTAATGTCAGCAGAACTTTCACGCACACTTGATGCGAAAGTAGATAAGAAATTTGATGAACAAAACAGCCAAGTTGACGAACGTTTTAATCACCACCTACAAAACAGTGAAACGCGTTACCATAAATTCATACAGGAACAGAATAAAGTAAAGAAACAAGTCATGGAAACAATTACTGCACAGAGACAGGAAGATAAGCGTAAATTGTTTACGAAAGCAGAATCATACGTAGACAACAACATTGCTACAGTATCAGACGAAATTAATACTATCAAACAGTTGAACACTGAATTGCATCATGAACAGAGGTCATTTCTACATTGCGTAACATAGACAGTCATTCGACATTGTTCACCGATACGTACGTACACAGTTATAATACACCAGACGAAGCTATGACGTTATGCAGATGATTTGTGATAAAGTAAAACAAAGCAGTGCAAATACAGACGTCGAACGTACTCAACTCCGCAATATTGTTTTACAGCAAGCTCCAGTTTTTGACAACATCCCTGGTACTATGTCCGGTTTCATGTATGAATTTCAAGTTAAACAGCACGACACGTTTAAAGCCAAACATTATTCCATTCCGTATATTCACAGAGAGCAAGTTAAGAAAGAATTGCAAGCTATGCTTGACCAAGGTATTATTGAACCGGCAGTTAGTCCGTACATAAACCCGCTCCATATTGTTAAGAAAAAGGTTCGATCACTTCGCCTCGTACTTGATTCGCGTCACATCAATGACATTGTTATTAATGAAACAGATCGCCCACAGTCACTAGAAGTACCTCTACAGAAATTTCATGGTACTGCTATTTATTCCACATTAGATTTGAAATCGGGATTTTGGCAAATTCAGCTCCATCCGAACTGCAGAAAGTACATAGCATTTCTCTGTTTTGGTGACTGTTATCAATTTTGCAAATTACCGTTCGGTTTAACAATTTCTTCAGCTGCATTTATTCTCGGTTTGAATACTATACTTCCGACAGAACTTAAAGACAGAATCACAACGTATGTAGACGACATCCTTATTGCAGAAGCTAACTGGCCTGAACACAATTTGATTCTTGAACAACTGTTGCAAACTTTTCGTGCACAAGGTCTCACAGTTAATCTTAGCAACTCACGCTTTGGCAAGACTTCTATAAAATTTCTTGGACATGTAATTTCAGCAGAAGGCATTGCGCCTGACCCGGAAAAGCTTCAAGCTTTACATGACATTACTGTTCCAACGACAAAGAAACAATTACGCAGCTTTCTGGGATTAATGAACTTTTTCCGTAAATTTATTCATTACCCTGCTTTAGACACCCCTAGATTATAGCAGTTGACGGGTAAAAACACTATTTGGTCCTGGAATAGCCAAGCACTGTCTGAGTTTGTTAATCTGAAACATGCCTTGTTGAATGCACCACTTTTATCACACCCAGATCCTACTAGAAATTTTTCCATTGCCACCGACAGTTCTAACACCGCTTTAGGCGTACACATTTTTCAGGAAATTGAAGAAGACGGTGCTACAGTAATTAAAAACATCGCCTTTGTAAGTCGCATTCTGTCACTTGCTGAATGCAATTATTCTGTCACAGAACTTGAAACATTATGTGTTGTAGGGGCATTTACGAGATTTAGGCATTTTCTTTATGAAAATCTGCCAGAAAGCTAAATCAGACACGACTTCACATATTCCTCAGTTACATCCCATCGTACCCGTTAAATTGAGACACTTGGCCGCTGTAGACATTTTTGGTCCGATTCCCAGATCTAATAGAGGTTTTTGTTACATCTTTGTCGCTGTTGAACTTACTTCGAAATTTGTTACCTTCACTCCGTTACGCAAAGCTACTGCTAAATCTGTTTCGAATGCATTTGTAAAACATTTTCTATTTCATGTAGGGCACGTATTGAAAGTAATTTCCGACAATGGACCACAATTTCGATCTGCGATATGGACCCGTATGTTACGAGCTAGAAACATTTCTCCGATCTATATGTCCAAGTATCACGCTTCTTCGAACCCTTGTGAACGACTGATGAAAGAAATTGGTAAACTATGTAGAATATACTGCCATAAAAAAACATATTGATTGGGACGCACACATACTCTCATTCCAGGATGTAATTAACTCCACACCAAATGAATCTACTATGCTATGTTGAACCACCTAACAAAATTAAAAAATAAGTATCTTTTCCTACATCTCGTCGACTACGCCACCATGAAATAATTGACATTGCACTCAACAACATCAAGCGTGCCGCAGAGCGCCGGAGAAGACAGCAAAAACAGGTTTGTACACGCCGTGACTTTCACATAGGACAGAAGTTATTAGTACGCACACACTATTTATCCAACAGAGGAAAAGGTAGATGCAGTAAATTTGAGCTTCTATACGCAGGTCCATATAGAACTCGCACATTCCTCACCCCAATGTAGTACATGTCGAAACTTTGAGAACCAGGAAAAGCAAAGGCAGTCACCATGTCTCCAATATTAAACCTTTTATTGAATGAGCATACTTTATGATTTGTCACACTGTAATGTCATTTCCTGATATTTATATGACTACTTATGCAATTCTATTTATGTGACTACTTACTGATAATGATCGTATTTTTTTCTTGGCAAGTGCCCGGCAAGGTAAGGTTAGCAGGTCGCTTTTCTTGTCGTTAGACATCAGACCGTGCACATTTTCCATTATTTTTTTTGTGTATATGTTATTGTTTCCCTATCGAAAGGAGAAATTTTCTTTGTATGCACTATTAAATCTTTAAGATGTAACAAACACCAGTTAACTTTAACATTTTTGCTTTATGATATCTCAATATCTTGACTATTCTACATTTTTTGCTACTATATTATGATACTGTGTTACATTTTTGCACTTGAAAACTGTCTAAGTTTTTGACCTAATATGTTTTCTGTCATGCTATGCTGTATGCTTAGTTATATCACTAGAAAGAAGTTTTCATTTAATGGGTATATGATTTAAATGCAAGATATTAATCCTTATTCATCATTTTCAGAAAGCAATAACGTGTAAAAGAAATAAATTATACAACCACAGTGGTTTACTATGAAATGGGAATTTCGCCTTCGGAATGAACGAAAGAAAATGCAATAACTTGTCATGAAGAGTAAATGGATCAGAATTAACAAGAATATACTATACACATCGTATGACAGCAGTCTTGACCAATTACTTTTCTTTCAGAATACGAGGCGATTATTACAAGCTGTCAGACAGAATTACACATGTTAATTTTAGTGACGAAATATGCTAGAAGTAAGAAACTCTATACTATGAATAGTTGTATGAAGTAAATGGTAATATGAATAATGAATAATGAAGTGTCTATTTTTTTGCAGATGATAGTAAATGATGATGAATAGTTGTATGAAGAATATGGTAATAGGAATAATGATGTTTTTCTTTGCAGATGATGATAATGATGAATTTATGGTAATATGAGTAATGAAGTTTTTCTTTGCAGATGATAATAATGATGAAGAATATGGTAATATGAATAATGAAGTTTTTCTTTGCAGATGATGATAATGATGAGGTTTATATATTTTGTATTAGTTAGGAGATGTTATGTAGTTATTTAAGTATTTGCTGCAGTTCCTTTTGACAGTATGTCTTATGTCGCATAGGATAATGACTGAATGTTTTTGGGAAAGACAACTAGAGTACATACGTATTAAGTACACGTTTCATTACCTGTTAATTCGAAGCTTACCACTTTTCAGCATAATATACATTTTTTTCTTTTCAGCTCAATAATCCACTTTGTATTTTTTCCAGGAGATACTTTTCATGATACTAATATGCTATAAGCACTTAATTATTAAATCTGTTCTAGTACTTGCATCTTTTTTACCCAGTTGTGTCTATCATTTATGAATGCGATCACATATACTGTCTTTGTTTCATAACCCTGCTGCAGCTGACTCATGACGAATGACGTTATTAGTCCTTATTTCCAGCAATAAGTCAGAAGCAAATATTTTTATGCCCCAGCGAGTAATTATCAATCCCACGCAATGCATTGCTAGCAAAAAAAAAAAAAAAAAATTATTACCAGTCCCAACTATTACCGGTATACAATTAAATAATGCTACCAGTTTAAGATATATTTCTAGTCCTAAATATAATGCAAATTTCTCTGATGTATTGAATGCATTATATCTATGTATTATTGGACTACAGACCTTGAGTAATAGTTACAGTGTGTTACATTTTAAATATGTCCTTTGTCACTTGAATGATGAGTTCTGAGTAATACTGTATGATGACTTGTGCATAAATGCTATGCCAATAATTAACTCTTGTTTTGAATGATGACTTCTGAGTAATGCATAAAAAAATGCTTTGTAAGTGGACAATGAATGCCACTGGTTACTGTAATGAGATGACTTATTCATAAATGCTATGCCAATAATTACTGCAATGAAATGACTTCTTAATAATATTATGTTATACTCCATAAATGAATGCCAATAATTATTGCAATGAGATGAGTTATGAATAGTGTTTAGTAATACTCAATACTTACTACATGTTTAGTAACTAGCCAATGAATGCCGATGATTACAATAATGAGATGACTTATGAATAATGTTCTGTAATACTCCATATATATACTACTTAAATGCTGTGTAAATAGCCAATGAATGCCAATAATTATTCAGATCGGTTGATACACTAGTGTAATTCTGAATGATGACTAGCATAAGACTTAATGTGTCCTCCACCTTCTGACCTAATTACCAGCAATTACCGCAATATCCGTTTGTCCTGTCCATCCTCATGATCATGGAGCACTATATTTGGTTTTTGCACTAATTCTACGTTGCTGTAAGAGTATGGATTCTAAAAGAATGTGGTGTTGACATATCAAGGTGTCCACCACCTTGAACAATGGAGATGTTATTATGGTTCTACTGTTTGGTGTACCTAATGTACTACCAAAATGATAACATTGAATATTAATACAACATTTCAGTGTCTTGGCTACACTGATAAATACTTCAGGGAAGAGAAATTCAGATTGTCACAGTTGGTGTTGTGCTTCTGTAGAAAGATATGGACTTTCAGTGCAGCTACGTGCAACCTACTGTGCTGCAACCATGGTGCAATCCTTCCCATTCCTTTCCCAGTTCTTGTAAAACGGTAAAGACTTAAACAGTGCGTTTAAATTCTTGTAAAATGCTAAAGACTTTTACAGTGCGTGTGCACTTTATTTCATTTGTTAATGTTTTCAGTTCTTGTAAAATGCTAAAGACTTTTACAGTGTGTGTGCACTTTATTTCATTTGTTAATGTATTCAGTTCATGTAAATATGCTAAAGACTTCTACAGTGCTTGTGCACTTTATTTCACTCCTTTATATGTCTAATTCATGTAAAAATGCTAAAGAGTTATAGAGTGCGTGTGCACTTTATGATATTTGTTAATTCATTTTGTACTCATTGCGTATACATTTTGTCTTTTCTTAATATGTTCTGCACTTATCAATAATGTATATACTTCTGTGATTGTAGAATTAATAACTAAATAGATTATTAAAAAAATTTGTTGCTCATGGCAAGTCCGATTGACTCACCATCGCTGCCAAATTTTTGCCCCCCCCCCCTCCCCCGCAGTGGAGGGTTATGTAAGAGGTCGATGATTAAGGAATTTGTTGCTAGCGCACTCGAGCAGATGTAATTTCGATGGATTGCTCACGCGCTGCCTGCGATATTTAAGCTATAAGAGAATCTCAGACCAAAGAGCAGTGTTGACTGCAGTAGGAACTGTGTGTTAGTAGTAGTAGTAGCGAGCAGTCTGGTGTGTGAAGTTGGCTGGGCCGGTCGTGTGGAGCGATGGCGGAGCCTGAGCGTTGTAGTATAAGGCAAAAGCAGAGTCGCGCATATGTAGTATTGTTATATCAAGTCCCATGTAAATGGTTTAAAAAAATCTGTTAATAATAATCTTTCTCATAAAAAGTAACTTTTGACAATCATTCATCTCAATTTAAAGAATTCACTAATTTCTCCAATCCATGGTCATCCCGATTATTGTAAAGAAAAATCTGTTGTTTCTTTTTATGCATGACAAATCTATCGGCCAGCATTGCACTGGACTGTGCCAGAAAAGTTTAGTTTCATGTAGGAGCAGATATATATGCGACTAGACTGAGGTAAGAATTTTCAGTTTATTCAGTATGATCTTTCAGGGCCATGACGCAGCACTGCTGACGTCCAAAATTTACCAGGTTAAATTGACAGTCAATTATTGAAAGGTTATAAGTGAGTCACATTTTATTATTGAGAGATTAGTCACATTTTATTATTGATAGGTTACGCAATTTTTCTGTTGGTAGGTTATACTGAATGTGAACGACATAGTTATATTTTTTACTGTTGGGAGATTTAGGAATTTTTCTGTTGGGAGGTTACACTAAATGTGAATATTATTTATATTATTTTATTTTTTGGGGAGGTTACATGAGGTTACAAATGGTGACAGCAAAGGTGAAAGTTTCCCAGTCCACTTTGTTTAAAGCCCATATGGGCAGGTGTCCATGGGCCTGACATCGGGGCAGTGACAGGAAGATGGGGAAGTGATCACTACCACACAGGTCGTCATGTGCTCTCCAGTGGATAAATGGGAGAAGGCCAGGACTGCAAACCGAGAGATCAATGGCCGAATATGTGCCATGTGCCACACTGAAATTTATGGTTGCACCTGTACTTAAGAGGCAGAGGTCGAGTTGTGACAGTAAAGTTTTGACATCTCAGCCTCGGCCAGTAAGCACGGTGCCACCCCACAAGGGGTTATGAGCGTTAAAATCTCCCAAAAGTAGGAAAGGATTAGGGTGTTCAGTCAGTGCAGCCAATGTGTTCAGTGGTACCGCACCATCTGGAGGAAGACATACGCTGCAGACAGTTATTTCCTGCGTCGTCCTTATTCTGACAACCATAGCTTCAAGTGGTTTTTGAAGGGGCACAGGTTCATTGCATACTGAGTTCATGACATAGACGTGAACTCCACCTGATACTTCATTATAGTCCCTACAGTTCCTGTAATATCCCTTATAACTGCAGAGGGGAGGGTTCCGCATTGCCAGGAACCAGGTTTCCTGGAGGGCAATGCAGAAAGCGGGTGTAAAGCTTAACAGTTGCTGTAGCTCAGCCAGGTGGTGGAAAAGACCGCCGCAATTCCACTGGAGGATGACGTGATCGTGAGGCTGGGAAGGCATGGAACATTCAGTGAGGCAGTATACCTCAGGGTCACCTGCTGCCACCGATTTATTTCCCGAGCAATCTGTATCCTTGGTGTCTGAGGGTCCAGCGAGATCTAGGTGCTCAGTGGACGCCAGAATTTCCACCTCATCCTCAGAAGCAAAGCTTGTAGGTAGCGGTGGTGTGCTTGCCACCTCAAGTCCCTTGGTCTTGGGGGTGTTATTTTTTGATTCCTCTCACTGCTCCTTGGGTTTCTCTGGCTGGGAGGGCTTGACGTATTCAGTTCTGGGACTGAGGATGATCGTGAAGCTCTACTATCAACTGCTTTTGGGCACTTCAGCCCCTGAGGGGAATCTTCTCTCCCACTAGCAGAAACTTGCAAAGGGAGTGACCCCTCCTAGAAGAGGTACCGAAGAGGACTTACGCTTCTCTGGCTGAGAAGTGAGGAGTGGTGTCCCTGATGGGTGGGGAGGGGCGGCGGTGCTCCCAAGGTAGATTGTGTGGGAGCGACAGGGAGGGAAGTGCCCCCCCCCCCCCCCTCATCTCAAGGGGGCAGGTGTAGTCTTCTGTCTCGGAGAGCCGACCGGAATTCGCGGAACGGATGGGTCCACAACTGTTCTCGCAGTGGTGGCATAAGAGGAGGTCATAGCCACAGGATGTAGACGCTTAAATTTCCTCTTAGTGTAGGTCAGTCCGTCCAGGCTCTTGTATTCAATGAGTTTCCCTTCGTGCTGTAAAATCCTGCAATCTGGCTAGAAAGGGGAATGATGCTTTCTGCAGTTGACTCAGATGGGAGGCGGGGCACATGGAGTACTGTGATGTGATGGACGTCCACAGTCTCGACGTGTGATGCTGGAAGTACATCGGGAAGGCACATGGCCTAACGTCCAGCACTTAAAGCACTGCATAGGGGGATGGATATATAGCTTTACATCACAGCAGTAGACCATCACCTTGACCTTCTCGGGCAATATGTCACCCTCGAAGGCCATGCTCAAGGCACAGGTAGCAACCTGATTATCCCTTGGACCCCACTGGACGCGCCAGACAAAATGAACGCCTCGTCACTCTAAGTTGGCGCGCAGCTCGTCGACAGACTGCAAAAGAAGGTCCCTATGCAATATAATACCCTGGACCACACTTAAGCCTTTATGGGGCGTGATGGTAAAGGAAACATCCCCCAGCTTGTCACAAGCGAGTAATGCCTGTGACTGGGCAGACGATGCCCTTCTTACCAAGACTGACCCTGACTGCATTTAGGACAAGCCCTCCACCTCCCCAAATTTGTCCTCTAAATGGTCTTCAAGAAAACTGTGGCTGCGTTGAAACAAAGGAGTCCCTACCAGTTTTTATACATACGAGGTATTGGGGTGAATAAGGTTCGCTGTCATCCTTGTCCTTGTGGCCAGGGAGGGGAATGATTTAGGGTCATACTTTCGTGCATTGCACTGAGACTTAGAACGCTTAGAGACTGCCAGTGTTTGATCACTAGTAAGTGATGACTTTGTACACTTCATTGTGTATCATCCACCCTGATGCCACCCACTCCGACCAGGAGCCCTCCCCACGGGCGCTACCCAGGTGCAGTAAAGGCCACCTGGCAGGATGGCCATTGCTGAGAGTCCCAATCTCTCAGGGGGATGGGCACCTACTCCATGGCATACGTGGGGAGTTAATTGTGCAGGTATCAGCAGAGCGATCCCTGTGGTGTCAGGGGGCTACAGCCAACAGGGTACATGGCCGCCCCACCACAATGGACTGGCTACTGTGCTGGATATCAGGTGCAACCAAGCCCATGGTCATTGTCGGTGCAGAAAGCGACACTGCATAGTGCATGGTGGGAAACGCACCCAGGAAGGTGTCCTCGCCCAAGAGATGGAGAATGAGGGGGACTGCAATGCGACGACGAGAAAGCGGGCTACAGATCTCAAGGCACGATGGACACGCCCTTTCCCAATTGGCTCGCTCTTCGGAAAACTTTGAAGAATGAAGTCAAACCCTACAGGGGACCATCACACAAAAGCCGAAAGGTGTGAGACTTCTTTTAGTAGCCTCTTACAACAGGCAGGACTACCTCGGGCCTATTCTTAACCCTGAACCCGCAGGCGGGCCTTGTGGAGTTAAACAGGTTTGCAATGACAGAAAATTTTAATCCTAACCACATTTATCCATTCCTGACATTTGACGGGGTATTTTCGATATTGGAAATGAGCGCTTGGCGTCATTGGCCAGGAGGCCCCTTGCAGGGCAGGTCCAGCTGCCTTGGTGCAGGTCTTACAACATTCGACGCCACACTGGGCGACCTGCGCGCCGGATGGGGATGAAATGATAATGAAGATAGCACAACACCCAGTCCCTCAGCGGAGAAAATCTCCGACACAGCCGGGAATCGAACCTGGGCCGTAGGACGGCAATCCGTCACGCTGACCACTCAGCTATTGGGCGGACATTTGCGATATTAAAGAGCATTCAAGTAAATCGAGAGAATGTATAAAATCTATGAATTAATTGAGCTGAAGGTAACCGCAGACTGTAAGCTCATTGTGCACTTTGTGGATGGAAAGGAAATATTAGACTTCAAGAAGTGGTGGCCATCAATTTATAAGAAGACTTGCTTTTTTGTTGAGATATCGAGAAGACATATTCCAGGGGCTGACAGGGTACGACTAACCATTTCAAAATTTCATCATTACCATTAAAAACCAAGGAGTTCTGGAAGCAAAGGAGTTAATTTATGGCCCACAGACCAATAACTTTCCCTTGAAATTTGATCGTAGGAAGAAATCACAGTAGCCTAATTAAAAGCATTACAAAGATGCTAAAGAACATATAAGAGCGAAATAAGACTGGTTCCTGATAGTGAATGTGTGTCATCCTTATGGAATGAATTATTAATTTGACCTACTGATGATATGCAACAAGCATAGGTAGTTTTATTATACTGTAAACATTGAATCCTATTTTGTTTTGTTGCATGTTTTTCCTTCTTTAGACAGTATTAATTTGCAAAACCAATGAGACCTGCAAAAAACATAATTGATTTGTTTTTGTATTTCTTGCAATTTTTTAATCAACAAATTCATTAATTGCCAAAACAACCTAAATCCACAGCGCAGAAAAAACTTTTGCAATACAAACGGCCTAGAAGGTTCATGTGAGATAGTAACAATAAACTTGAAGTGCTACCTAATCTTCAGTTTCATTTTCACTTCGCTCTAACAATTCATGCAGTAATTATATTGTTTTTCTTATTTTCTTAACCTTTTGTTTCCTGACATAAGAATAAATTTGCTTTTTAACATTTTCTTTGCAGAATTTATGCTATTGTGGCCTCAAATGACGGTAGAATTTTTTGTAAAATTTTATTTTATTTTGCACAACTTTTTTCTCTCCTGGTACTCAGAAGTACCATCAGACTCCATGGACAGAATCACAACATGCACAGAAAAATGATCCAATTTTTTTAACTTGTACTTTATTCCACGTAAATATTAAATATTTTTACATTAGAAAATTAATTAACAGAAATATGATATTTCTGATTTTTTTTAAAAATTTCGCATAAATTTATTCTAGAGCAACTTCACAATGCATAGTAACTTAGCTATACATTTTTGACAGTGTATACATATCACATATTTAGTGATACCTCATGAAATCGTAGGAAACAGTTCTTTTTTTCATTGCAGCACAAATATACTTTACATGTACTACATTGTGAATGTGGTCTCGACTGAATTTTATTTTTCGCACACATTTCGCATCGTCCTCTTTTGCAACTGAACACTACAAAATGGTTTCCTCGGTTGCCAAGACGTACATCCTTCGGAACAGAAAAGTTATCCTTCGTTCTCTTTGGGAGAGTTATTTCATCTTTACCAGAGTTTCTCTTTTTGAGATTTGGCACTTGCTGTTCATTCATTAGCCCTAATGCCACAACACGCCTGAATTCCAGCAGTGGCAGTGCCCCATGTAGATCACTGAAAATGACGTAAGGATTGACAAAAGCAATTTCTATTGCTCCACAGAAGAGACGGTGCCATCATTTCTTTCATTGCTTGTCAAGACCATAAGTTGAACGTAATCTGTCTGCATGATCCGCACCACCCATGTTTTTATTGTAATCACATACAATAACTGGACATGGTATAGTCATCTTAGTTCCATCTTTCTCATTTTTTGTCACTACGCTCTGTTCAGTGCCATGGAAGTTTGACGCAAAATACACTACTTTATTTTCCTTCCATTGAAATACTGTTAGGTCTAAAGATGACTCTCTGTGATTTGATTTAGACATTTTTCTTTAGGTAAATTCCCTGGCAAACCTTTCCTGTTTGTTCTAATTGTTCCACAGGCAAATGTATTTACCGATTTCTGTGTGAGAAAAAGTAGACAGAACAACTAGTGAGAGGTAATGCATTGTTGCTACAATAAAGTGTTCACACAACCTGACGGTACTAATAAGTCCGCCTTATATTTTCCACTTTATCTCATTCACATGTAACGTAAAGCTTCAAACTATTATAAAAAAACAAAGAAGGTAAGTACATACAATGGAAAACTCAACGGAAGTTTCAATAAATTGCGCACAAATTCAGGCAACACCATGGAAACAAGCACATACAATCTTCTGCTTTCACAGCAGCGCGGAAAAACAATTTCAAGCTCTGACCGCCAGAGAGGTCTATGTATTGCACAATAACATCTATGAAACAGTAGAGCAGAGTTACTGTTACGTACCGACAGGCTCTCAGATCACGAAACTGCACCACGAGAAAATAATGAAAGTCAAAACTTACTGGTACTTTTAAGTACCGTCAGGCAACAAAGGGTTAAAATTAGGTCAATATGACTTAAGTTCTTTTTGCAGTCACCGATTCAGTTACTTTTTTGTGTGTTTACAGGTAGGCCTCAACTCCTACGGCCTTGACACACATTGAAATTCCAGCGCCACATTACAGTAGTACATCATTAAAAGAGACAAAACAATGATTAAGCGAAGCATTGTGTGGTAATCGGTCCACTTCATACACGTTGTTGTTGCGGGCAAACTGAAACTCGGTATCTCCTTTTTGTCGTTAGTCACGTCTCCATGTTGACCTCTCTTTGCAGCGCTAATTGCATACAATCGACCGCCACGACTTGCAGACGTTGGACCAAAATATAAAATCTCCGCGAGAAATACCTGCTTACACAAAACTACAAACGCCTCTTACGCCTATAGGTTGCGCTGTTGTATTTCACCACCAACGGCAACTCTACAGTGTCCTCAATGCGCTGTAAGTGTCAATCGTGGTCAGAACAGTGTTCTGCGTAGCTGTGAATGCACTATCTCAGAGCTACGTGAATCAGAACGTGGGCGAATTATTGGTGGTCGTATAGTGGGTGCTTCAGTAACCAGGATAGTCGAAGTGTTTGGTGTTTCAAGAGGCGCCCTATCGAATATTTACACCATATACTGATGAAGCGGAAAAGCATCAACCACTAATTTACAAACAGGACGAAAGTTGAATGATTTTACGTTTATAGACTGAAGTGGTGACGCAAAATTTGTACCAAGGCCGGGGATCAAACACGGGTCTCCTGGTTACTAGCGTTAGCCACTAAGCCAGCCTGGCACAGCGGTTCACACATCCGCACGGATTACCCTGGCACACCTCCCTTCTCGTTCCAAATTCTGTCACACCAGTCAATTTTAAATTCTCACTTACACTGCCAAGGCTCTCCATGCTCTGGAACAGCACTTCATCATCGAAGGAGCCTGCAGTTGTGTGAACCGTTGTGCCAAGGCAGCTTAGAGCTAAAGCACGTGCCCAGTAAACAGGAGACCAGGATTCGATTCCCGGCCTTGGTGCAAACTTTCACTCGCCACTTCAGTCGACATAGATGAAATCATATCTGTATGAGACCAGTAGTGTCTCTGAAATGGTCCTTTCATTTATATAAGTACCTGTACATGCGTTTCAGCCTAAGTAGGGATGTCTGGAGGACAAAGGTAAGGATTTGGAAGCGTATTTCACTAAGGGAAATTAAAGAGGCTTCAGGAAAAAAGAGAAGCAGCTGTATCACTGACAAGAGCTCAGACAGTGGGCAAAGCTGAAAGATGGAAGTAATATGTGATATATAGAGGTCTATATAAGGGACATGCACTGAAGACAGCATTATAGAAACGGAAGAGGAAGTAAACAAAGATGGGATGGGAGATACGATACTCCGAGAAGAATTTGACAGAGCACTGAGAGACCTGAGGCTCAACAAAGCCACCAGAGGAGGCGACATTCTATCAGAACTGTTGATAGCCCTGGGAGAGCCATCCACGACAAAACTCTTCCATCTCATGTGTAAAATACACTCCTGGAAATTGAAATAAGAACACCGTGAATTCATTGTCCCAGGAAGGGGACTCTTTATTGACACATTCCTGGGGTCAGATACATCACATGATCACACTGACAGAACCACAGGCACATAGACACAGGCAACAGAGCATGCACAATGTCGGCACTAGTACAGTGTATATCCACCTTTCGCAGCAATGCAGGCTGCTATTCTCCCATGGAGACGATCGTAGAGATGCTGGATGTAGTCCTGTGGAACGGCTTGCCATGCCATTTCCACCTGGCGCCTCAGTTGGACCAGCGTTCGTGCTGGACGTGCAGACCGCGTGAGACGACGCTTCATCCAGTCCCAAAGATGCTCAATGGGGGACAGATCCGGAGATCTTGCTGGCCAGGGTAGTTGACCTACACCTTCTAGAGCACGTTGGGTGGCACGGGATACATGCGGAAGTGCATTGTCCTGTTGGAACAGCAAGTTCCCTTGCCAGTCTAGGAATGGTAGAACGATGGGTTCGATGACGGTTTGGATGTACCGTGCACTATTCAGTGTCCCCTCGACGATCACCAGTGGTGTACGGCCAGTGTAGGAAACTGCTCCCCACACCATGATGCCGGGTGTTGGCCCTGTGTGCCTTGGTCGTATGCAGTCCTGATTGTGGCGCTCACCTGCACGGCGCCAAACACGCATACGACCATCATTGGCACCAAAGCAGAAGCGACTCTCATCGCTGAAGACGACACGTCTCCATTCGTCCCTCCATTCACGCCTGTCGCGACACCACTGGAGGCGGGCTGTACGATGTTGGGGCGTGAGCGGAAGACAGCCTAACGGTGTGCGGGACCGTAGCCCAGCTTCATGGAGACGGTTGCGAATGGTCCTCGCCAATACCCCAGGACCAACAGTGTCCCTAATTTGCTGGGATGTGGCGGTGCGGTCCCCTACGGCACTGCGTAGGATCCTACGGTCTTGGCGTGCATCCGTGCGTCGCTGCGGTCGACGGGCACGTGCACCTTCCGCAGACCACTGGCGACAACATCGATGTACTGTGGAGACCTCACGCCCCACGTGTTGAGCAATTCGGCGGTACGTCCACCTGGCCTCCCGCATGCCCACTATACGCCCTCGCTCAAAGTCCGTCAACTGCACATACGGTTCACGTCCACGCTGTCGCGGCATGCTACCAGTGTTAAAGACTGCGATGGAGCTCCGTATGCCACGGCAAACTGGCTGACACGGACGGTGGCGGTGCACAAATGCTGCGCAGCTAGCACCATTCGACGGCCAACACCACGGTTCCTGGTGTGTCCGCTGTGCCGTGCGTGTGATCATTGCTTGTACAGCCCTCTCGCAGTGTCCGGAGCAAGTATGGTGGGTCTGACACACCGGTGTCAATGTGTTCTTTTTTCCATTTCCAGGAGTGTATATGAGACAGTCTAAATACCTTCATATTTCAAGAATAATGTAATAATTCCAATTCCAAAGAAATCAGTTGCTGACAGGTGTGAAAATTATTACGAAACTATCATTTTAATAAGTCATGGTTGCAAAATACTAACACGAATTCTTTACAGAAAAATGGAGAAACTGGTGAAATCTGGCATTGGAGAAGACCAGTTGGGATCTGGGAGGAATGTAGGAATACGTGAGGTAACACTGACCCTACGACTTATCTTAGAAGATAGGTTCTAAAAAAGCAAACATACTCTTATAGTATTTGTAGACTTAGAAAACGCTTTTGACAATGTTGACTGAAATACTCTCTTTGAAATTCTGAAGGTAGCAGTTTTAAAATACAGGGAGGGAGAAGTTATTCATAACTCGTATAGAAACCAGACGACAGTTAAAAGAAAAGAGGACCATGAAAGGGAAGGGGTGGTTGTGAAGGGAGCGGAACAGAGTTGTAGCCTATCACCGATTTTATTCAGTCTGTACGTTGAGTAAATAGTAAAAGATAGCAAAGAAAAATTTGAAGTAGGCATTAAAGTTCAAGGAGAAGAAATAAAAACTATTAGGTTTACCGGCGACATTGTAATTCTGTCAGACACAGCAAAGGACTTAGCGGAGCCCTTGATTGGAATGGACAGTGTCTTGAAAGGAGGAGTAAGACGAACATCAGCAAAACAAGGATAATGGATGTAGTCGAAGTAGATCAGGTATGTTCAATGGTTCAAATGGCTCTGAGCACTATGGGACTTAACATCTGAGGTCATCAGTCCCCTAGAACTTAGAACTACTTAAACCTAACTAACCTATGCCCGAGGCAGAATTCCAACCTGCGACCGTAGCGACTGAAGCACCTAGTACCGCTCGGCCACAAATCAGGGATGTAGATTAGGAAATGAAACACTAAAAATAGATGAGTTTTCCTATTTTGGCAGAAAAATAACTGATGATGGCCGAAGTAGAGAGGATATAAAATGTAGACTGCCAACAGCAAGAAATGCATTTCTGAAGAAGAGAAATTTGTTAACATCGAATACAGATTTAAGTGTTGGGAAGCCTTCTCTGAACGTATTTGCATGAAGTGTAGCTATGTATGGATGTAAAACACGGCTGATTAGCAGTTTAGACGATAAGATTTGAAATGTGGTGCTACAGAAGAATTTGAAGGTTAGATGGGTAGATCAGTTAAGTAACAAGGAGGTACTGAGTAGAACTGGGGAGGAAAGTAATTTGTGCCGCAACCTGACTAGAAGAAGGGATCGGTTGATAGGCCGTATTCTGAGACGCCAAGGGATTACCAATTTAGTATTGGAGGTAAGTGTGGGAGGGGGAGGGGTAAAAATCGTAGAGGGAGACCAAGAGATGAATATAGTAAACAGAGGTAAGTAAGTTGCAGTAGTTAGTCAGAGATGAAGACGTTTGCACCCAACAGAGTTGCATGGAGAGCTGCTTCAAATCAGTTTTCGGACTGAAGACACCACCACCAACATCAACAACAACAACACTATAAACATTTACAAAAAGCATTACTACATGAAAACAGAGGCCGGTACTTAAATTCTGAAATTAGATCAGGAAAGCGGGGCGAATTATGTTCCAGAAGCAGAGCACAGGGGCTAGGCAAAATAATGTGAACACCTGTACCTGCTTGGGAATGGTTTATTAATAAGGGAATGGACCCCCCATTAGCCCTTAATATAGCTGCGATTCTTCTTGAATACTAGCATATAATAATCGTATAGTCTCCAGTGGAATGTTACGCCACTCCTCGATCAGAGGGAGGTGGAAATCTACTCCGGAGTCTGCACTCCGATACCGCCCACAAGGGGACTTGGCTGACCAGGGAAGATGCTGCAGTTGAGCTGCATGCTCCAGCCTGTCCTGGCTGTGTGAATGGATGCATTATCGTCCTGAAATACGGCATCATTGTTGAGGAACGACATTTGAATCACGGGGTGCACCTGATCATCTAAAATGTTCACGTAATCGTCGGCTGTAACACGACCTTTCAGAGTAATGATGGGACCATCAGAACACCATGATATGCTGCCCACACCATCACACTTCCACCTCAATGCTTAACCGTTGGAATGAAGTAGTCAGGATTGTAGGCTTCTTTTGTCGTACTTCAGACGTCAACACGGCCCGATGTTGGAAATAACGAAAACGTTGACTCGTCGGATCATATGACATATTTCCTCTGATGAGCTGTCGAGGATTTATGCTCCTAACACCATATTTTACGCTTCTTTGCGTTGGTTGTCGTCACTAATGGTTTCTCTATAACAGCTCGTTCATGAATATTCGCTTTATAGAGTTCTCGGCGGACAGTGTCGATAGATACGGGGTCTCGAAGATGGCTACTGAGCTCTGCAGTCACTTTAGCCGCCGTAGTTTTGTGTCGTTTTGTCACAATTGGTGTTAGCGTGCGATGATCTCTGTCGTTTACTGTAGTTTTGATCTGCGCCCACTACTACGTTTACACGATGACTTCTTTCCATGTTTTACGTAGGCTGTCATGACAGTTGAAACACGTGCTTAATAAGCTGGCTGTGTTGGTTACTGATGCTCCAGCTAATGTCCCCCCCCCACCCCTCCCCCAAATTTCTATTCGGTCTTTCACTGCACATAGACCTCGGCCTCTGAATGCAAATACGACGTGTGCGCTAATCGTAGACAACCTGCACTGTTCGCTCAGTCCGTACTGAACACTCACAGTCCAGTGCCACAGTGCCTTGACTGCGTTGTTGACCATCAAACATAACCATCCCATTACCAGCACTGTCCAAATTATTTTTCCTGTCCCCTGTATATTGCGTCTTAAGTCGAAAAATGATGTTTTTGGTGACCAGTGTCATTTCCGTCCTATTTACACGCCCTTTTTGAAGCAGATAGCGTTACAAGCAGTTCGGGACACGATGGCGTGTATCTCAGACGTCCAAATTACATCTGCAGCGTGAAGATATTGTACATGCATAGGGAAATATGCCATTATGCTCCGCTAACAAGGGAGTCTGAATAATGAGCAAGAAACGTCTGACGTTATTGGCTACGGTTTTCCTGTTGATCAGGTATAACAGGTCGTCACACTGTCCTTAGCAGATAAATTATGGAATGTGAACATTAAGGCTTTTTTCATCTGTTTTCCTTTTGAGACATATTTCTGTCATTTATCACCAGATACTGTCCATTAGGCGTCGTTGGGTTGTTGTTTGTGAGATGAGTCTAAACTTCTATAACAACCATAGGCTTCTTATTCGTTTATTACGGTAATATCGCATTTCGTGAAGGCTAAATTGAAGTTCATATGTTCGTCGCATACGATTCACTTGACCCACATTATTGTTTTTTATGAATTACGTGACTTCGTTCATAATTTTCGTCATCACAGTACGTGTAGCAGGCATGTGCAATTCCTGCTGTTTTGAGAGCATTGTCGACGAGATTTTGAAACGTAATTTCCTTCCTTCTGTCGCCGAGCAGCTCTGAATGTTTTAAACTGTAACTGTCGTCCTGCGCGACAGATGTGCCTGCATGGCTTATTTCAGAAAACACTGATTGTGAAAGACAGATGTTTCGGTTATAATATCTGACTTTTAGCTCGTTACAGATATTTAAGAACATAGCAACGACCCATACTCTCTCATTGATAAGAAACATTAAGGGTCTACTAAGTCATAAGAATGATGATATCAATACAAGTAAGCATAGTAGGGTATCGTCAGACTGCGTGAAGGTTAAGAGGACACGGACGAAATTTTCCGTAATTCATGGCGCAATGTAAAATAATTGTTCCTACCTATGGTGATATATGCAGCAGCAATTATGCATAACAACATCAGACTTAACAATATAGGCTCTTAGCAATCACATAGCCTTCCCAAGCCGCTACATGTAATGCGTGATGTCACAGTAGACCCAATACTTTTTTAGTTTGCGCTGCACTTTCCAAAAGGCGGACGTTATAACTACTTGAGAAATGGAAGTTGTGACTTATCGTACCCTCTACCACTACTAGTCATTTTCTTTTCTGTTCCACCCGCAAATGCAGTGAGTGAAAGACTACTGTTTATATGACTCCGTATGAGTCCTAATCTTTCTGCTCTTATCTTCATGGTATTTGCACTAAATGTACGTTGGTGGCAGTAGAATCGCTCTGCAGTCAGCCTCAAATGCCAGTTCTCAAAATTTTCGGAGAAAACGTCGCCTTCCCTTCACTGATTCCCATTTGAGTTCCTCAAGCATCTCCGTAACTCATGCGTGTTTTTCGAACCTATCAGTAACAAATCTAGCAGCCAACCTCTGAATAGCTTCGATGTCTTCCTTTAATTCGACCTGCTGCGGCTCCCAAACACTCGAGCACTACTCAATAATGGGTCGCGCTAGTGTCCTATATGCGGCCTCTTTTACAGATGAACCACACTTTCTCCCGATAAACCGAAAGCGACCATTCGTCTTCCTTACTATTGTCCTTACATGCTCATTTCATTTCCTATTGCACTGCAACGTTAGATCGACGCGACTGTGTCAAGCAACACACTACTACATCTACATCTACATGGTTACTCTGCAATTCACACTTAAGTGCCTGGAACAGGGTTCCTCGAACCATTTTCATACTGCTTCTCTACTATGCCACTCACGAATAGCGCGTGGGAAAAAAGGAACACCTAAATCTTTCCGTTCGAGCTCTTATTTCTCTAATTTTATTAGGATGATCATTTCTCCCTACGTAGATGGGTTCAACAAACCGCCTTTGTTTCAGTAACTGCCACCCCAACTCACGTATCATATCAGTGATACTCGCCCCTATTACGCGATAACACGAAACGAACTGCCCTTCTTTGCACTTTTTCGATGTCCTCCGTCAATCCTACCTGGTAAGGATCCCATACCGCGCAGCAATGTTCCAGCAGAGGATGGACAAGTGTAATGTAGGCTGTCTCTTTAGTGGGTTTGTCTCATCTTCTAAGTGTTCTGCCAACAAAGCGCATTTTTTTTCCACCTTCCCCACAATATTATCTATGTGGTCTTTCCAATTTAAGTTGCTCGTAATTGTAATTCCTAGGTATTTAGTAGAATTGACAGCCCTTAGATTTGTGCGGTTTATCGTATACCCAAATGTATCGGATTTCTTTTAGTACCCATGTGGATGACCTCGCACTTTTCTTTGTTTAGTGCTAATTGGAACTTTTCGCCCCATACAGAAATTCTCTCTAGATCATTTTGTAACTGGAATTGATCGTCTGATGAGTTTACTAGACGGTAAATTAGAGCGTCAACCGCAAAAAATCTAAGGGGGCTGCTCAGATTATCACCTAGATCATTTATGTAAATCAGGAACAGCAGAGGGCCTGTGACACTACCTTGCGGAACGCCAGCTATCACTTCTGTTCTACTGGATGATTTACCGTCAGTCACTACGAACTGTGACCTCTCTAAGAGGAAATCACACATCCAGTCACACAACTGAGACGATACTCCATATGCACGCAATAAGATTAACAGTCGCTTGTGAGGAACGGTTTCAAAAGCCTTCTGTAAATCTAGGAAGATGGAATCGATCTCAGATCCCTTGTCGACAGCACTCATTACTTCATGGGAATAAAGAGCTAGCTGTGTTGTGCGAGAACGATATTTTCTGAATCCGTGTTGGTTATGTATCAATAAGTCATCTTCTTCAAGGTATTTCATAATGTTCGAGTACAGTATATGCTCCAAAACCCTACTGCAAATTGAGGTCAGTGAAATGGGTCTGTAATTCGATAGGTTACTCCTATTTCCTTTCTTGAATATTGGCGTGACATGTGCTACTTTCCAGTCTTTAGGAACAGACCTTCCGTCAAGTGAGCAGTTGTATATGACTGCTAAGAAAGGCGCTATTGTGTCTGCATACTCTGAGAGGAACTTGATTGGTATACCATCTGGACCGGAAGACTTGCCTTTCTTAATGCCGTACCCGAACATTATTGATTTGTTTATCCTATTCATTTACATTGTCTTATATTTTTCTACGTTTAAAGCTAGCTGCCATTCCTCACGTAGACTAGAAATTCTGTCTAAGTCATCTTGTATCCTCCTACAGTTACTCAAAGACGATTCCTTCCCACATACCACAGCATCACTAGCAAGCAGCCGCGGTCTGCTGCTTGTCCTGTCCGCCAAATCATTTATGTATACAGAAAATAACAACAGTCGTATCACACTTCCCTGTGGAACTCTTTACGATACTGTTGCCTATGATAAACGCTCTATGTCGAGGACAACCTACCGGGTTATGATACTCAAGAAGTCTTCGAGCCACTCACATACCTGGGATCCTATTCCGTATGCTGCTATATTCGTTAACAGTCGGCAATGCGGCACTATGTCTAATGCTTTACGGAAATCTAGGAATATGGAATCTACCTTTTGTCCTTCATCCATTATTCGCAGGACCTCATGTGAGAGAAGGGCAAACTGAGCTTCGAACGAGTGATGCTTACTAAAACCATGCTGATTTGCGAACAGAAGCTTTTTCCTCTCAAGATAATTTATTGTATTCGAACTGAGGATTTGTTCAAGGATTCTGCAGCAAACCTTCTTTATATACAGGAGCCACTTGCGTTTTTTTCTCTTCTGAATTTTCGCAGGACCACTGTTTCGCGATAACTGCTAGCTAAATAAGGGACCAGTGCTGTAAAGTACTCTTTGTGGAACCGAACTTAGATTCCATCAGTACCTGGCGACTTACTTCCTTTGAACTCTTTCAGTTGATTCTCTACACTATTACTATTTCCTCCATACAGGAGTCTGTGCGATGGTAAAACGACGGTATGTTTGTACGAGTCTCCCAACGATTTCTTAACTGCGACATCCAAAATTTTGAGTTTGCTTTTGCTGTCTTCTACTGCCACACCACACTACTCAGCGAGTCACTGGATAAAAGACTTAAAGCCACTTATTACCCTCTTATTTTATGTATGACAAGAATTTTCTCGGGCATTTGGCAAGATTTGTTGTTAAGATATGACGGTCGTAGTTGCAGGCTTCACGCATGGACGCTTTCATAGACTCATGAATTTCTCTTTACTTTTGCCTGTCGTCATTTGAGCGTTTCACTTGAGCCGAGAGTACAACAACCTTTGCTTCCTTGGCATTTTCAATATACACGTAGGTATACGGTGAATCATCTCTCACACTAGTCGGTGTTTTACAGAAAATCGAGAAAAGACACAAAGCACTAACATATCCTCTTTATACTCAAGGAAAATAAATGTCTCCACCGAAAAACGTTGTGCTTGTGATTGATGGAAGAGGTCTCTAGTCACCTAGACAGCCGGTTTCGCAGCATCAAAAAATGGTTCAAATGGCTCCGAACACTGTGGGACTCAACATCTGAGGTCATCAGTCCCCTAGAACTTAGAACTACTTAAACCTAACCAACCTAAGGACGTCACACACATCCATGCCAGAGGCAGGATTCGAACCTGCGACCGTAGCAGTCACGCGGTTCCAGACTGAAGTGCCTAGAACCACACGGCCACCGAAGCCGGCTCGCAGCATCCGTAACTAGGAATAAAAATTTAATAAAGTAGCGGGAGATGAAAGTGACGGATGGCAACATCACAACCACATCTCATCATCTTTGCGATATCATGAGTGGAATTATCTGTACTAACACATAAAGGGGAAACATTATTAGCAACAATGTCGAAAAGTATTTGACAAATTTACTATAGATCTTTAGACGACGCTGTAATAAACATCTGGACGGAATCAGGTTACGTACTGTGTTGTCGTCATTAAGCTTTCGCTACTTGAGTGGGCCCCCACGATAAACGAGTTAGTTGTTGTGTGACTAGGGCCTCCCGTCGGGTAGACCGTTTGCCGGGTGCAAGTCTGTCGATTTGACGCCACTTCGGCGAACTGCGCGTCGATGGAAATGAAAGGATGACTAGTAGGACAACACAACACCCAGTCCCCGAGCGGAGAAAATTCTCCGACCCACCCGCGAATCGAACCAGGGCCCTTAGGATTCACATTCTGACGCGCTCAACACTTTTTTTATCTCATTTTGTTCTATATTGGTCGATGAATTTGTTCCTGGCGGACATCCGATGACAGCCGTTCAGGTTCTTAGTTGATCCGTTCACTCAGTTTTTTATTACAGAGGGTAGTTAACCCTCTGACCAAGCACGCTGAGCTACCGTGCCGGCCATTACTCAGCTAGCGGGGGCGGACGATAGACGAATGGTCGTATGAGAATGAAACTATGAAAATATTTTTAAGAACTCGCGGAAGAGAAATAACGAATTAACCGGTGGAAGGTGTTCCGGCGCTAAGTCAAGCGGCGGCACTCCGGTTGGGAATGTTAGAGGAGAGAAGGCTGTGAAGTAGACGACAGCCAACTGCTGCACGCAGACCGACTCTTCTCTAGGGGGACAACGCGGCGGCAGCGTCCTCTACATGAAGAGGACATAAGCGCCGCGCCGCCTGGCCACTGCTCGCTTCTACGAGTTCTACAGCAACGAGTTCAAGAATAGCATCAAGACTAATTATTTCGCTTCTGCTATGTAGCATTGTCTATACTGAAGAGATATCTCATTTGTCTGTCGCCCTTTGCTTGCAACACATCTGTTTAATACAAAGTTAAGTATTGTAATCATTTTATTTCGTAATAAACTTTATTAACACGATTTGCTTGAACTGCTGTCTAGCCATCCGAGAAAGCTGGTTTCCTAGGCACCCCATATTCGACGAGTAGGCAGGATACAACAAGAGGAACACATTTTAACTTACACACTAGAAGTAACATCTGTTAGCTGTGTTCCATGTTTCCGTTGCAGGTTACAAATGTTGTTCATTGTGACGGTCATCGGCAGCCACGAAAGCGGAGAACCGCACTAAAGATTGCTCCACTACTGCCAGAAACATCTGAGGTGGGATGTTGGCTACCTCCCTTGCCATGCTCATCTTCATCCTCCAAAGTGTGTTAGTGTCCCGGTAACAAACCCTGTCCCTCAGGTAACCCCACATCCAGAAATCACACACAATAGTATGAGGATTTTCTGTTAAAACCGACTGGCTCAAAGAACATACTGTGCTGTACGGTGCTGCGCAAGTGTGCGGTTTCATTTTATTACTCGCACGCACACGCACACACACACACACACACACACACACACACACACACACACACACACGATTCACAGCTAAACAACACACTGCGAATTATCACTGGTACACTAAGAAAATGGCTGTCGGTATTCAGCCACTTCGCCCCCCCTCCCCCCCCCCCCCCCCCGGACCTCGACGAAAAGCAGCTGTTCTTGAGGCCAACTTATACATGGCAACCCGCAGTTCCCTCTCCATCAAGATGCGCTTGTACCAGAAAGAAACCGGCTTCGGTCAAGGAAACAATCCATGGAAACAGCCATGGAACTGCACATTTCTCAGTTCGACAGAGCAGACTCTAGGGAATGGGACTGGACAGTTACCCGCCACATTGCCAGAACTCTCCCTGGATGAAGAAAGATATTCATTACTACTGGTCATGGAAAATGGCCTTGCAAATTGGTTAAGAGACCTTCTGAAGCACCACACTACATACAAATCCTTCTAGCGCGAGGACATCTGCAATTCACACACATTATGAAACTAGCCGCCGCGGTCTTGATCGTTTCCAACCTTAAGTCAAAATGCTGATAATTTTGCAAGAGAGGTGAAGTCATTCATAGTCATCAATACCCCTACCCTGTTGCACTCAGAGCATGTTGAATTCCGTCAGTAGGAGGTGGAGGAATGACATAACTAGAATGGCTCTGTGAAAGTAATTCAGAAGACACGTCTGGACTCAAAGTAATGGACTAACTTCTATTGTGTGAGCTTCAAGTAGTAGGTAACAACAAAATTTATTTGCCCAACCAGGTTCTCAGAAACAGTTGGAAAATATTCAGAATCACACCCTACAAAGAGTGATGTTTATGCCCTATGTCTGTGACTGTGACTTGCAGAGATTAAAGGTATCGGTTGCTAGTTAAATGCGACCGCCGTGACCTCTATCCCACCTCACGGACCAGCTACTCAATACATATATCAAGCTTCAACACTCAAACTCTTCCACCAGCGCTTATTTACACACTTTTTGTTTTTGAGTCATCAGTGTTCTGACTGATCTGATGCGGCACGCCACGATTTCCTCTCCTGCGCCAACCTCTTCATCTCAGAGTGACACTTGCAGTTTACATCCTCAACTATCTGCAGGACGAATTTCAATCTCTGTCTTCCTCTACAGTTTTTACCTCACTACAGTTGCCTCTAGTACCATGGAAGTTATTCCCTGCTGTCTTAATAGGTGTCCTATCATCCTGTACCTTCTAGTAGACAGTGTTTTCCACAAATTCCTTCCCTCTCCGATGCTGCACAGAACCTCCTCATTCCTTACCTTACCACTCTACCTAATTTTCAACATTCGCCTGTAGCACCACATTTCAAACGCTTCGATACTCTTCTGTTCCTGTTTCCCCAGAGTCCATGTTTCACTACATACAATGCTGTGCTCCAAACGTTCGTTATCACAATGTTATCATTGGTTATTTTGCTGCCTAGATAGTAGAATTCCTTAACTTCATCTACTTCGTGACCATCAATCCTGACGTTACGTTTCTCGATGTTCTCATTTTTTCACCTCTTTCGATTTACTCTCAAGCCATATTCTGCACTCATTAGACTTCATTCCATTCAGCTGATCCTGTAATTTTTCTTCACTTTCACTCAGGATAGCAATGTAATCAGAAAATCGTATCATTGGTATCCTTTCAACTTGAATTTTAGTCCCACTACTGAACCTTTCGTTCATTTCCATCATTGCTTCTTTAACTACATCCCTGTCTTACACACTTTTTAGTCCGAGTATGTCGTTCTTGGTCGTCCACTCCTATTACTCCCTCTTGGCTCTTGTACATATTGTATATTACCCGTCTCTGCCTATAGCTTATCCCTATTTTTCTGAGAATTTCAAACATCTCCCCCCATTGACATTGTCGAACGCTTCTCCAAGGTAGACAAATGTCTTGATTTGTCTTTAATCTTGTTTCCATTATCAACCGCAACGTCGGAATTGCTTTTCTGGTGCCTTTATCTTTCCTAAAGCTAAACTGATCGTCATCTAACACATCCTCAGTTTTATTTTCCATTCTTCTATATATTTTTTCTTATCAGCAACTTTTATGCATGAGCTGTTAAGCTGATTTGCAATAATTCTCGCACTTGGCAGTTCTTGCTGTCTTCGAAATTGTCTTGATATTTTTCCGAAAGTCAGATGGTATGTCGCCAGACACACACATTCTACACACCAACGTGAATATTCTGTTTGTTGTCGATTCCCCCAATGATTTTAAAAATTCTGATGGAACGTTAACCATCCCTTCTCCCTTACATGATCTTAAGTCCTCCAAAGCTCTTTTAAAATCTGATCCTAATACTGGATCCCCATCTCTTCTAAATCGACTCCTGTATCTTCTTCCATCATATCAGACAATATCCCCCTCATAGAGGCCTTAAATGTACTCTTTCCACCTATCTGCTCTCTCCTCTACGTTTAACAGTGCATTTCCCATTGCACGCTTAATATTACCACCCTTGCTTTTAATTTGAATGAAGGTCCTTTTGACTGTGTCAGTCCTTCCAACAATAATTTCTTTTTATATTTCTTCACATTGTTTCGTATAAGATTCACTGAACTTCCTATTTATTTAATTCTTCAGTGACTTGCGTTTCTGTATTTCTGAATTTTCCTCATCATTTTTGTGCTGTCATCTTTCATCGATCAAATGAAGTATTTCTTCTGTTACCAATGGTTTCTTCGAAGTTACCTTCTTTCTACCTATGTTTTTCTTATCAACTTCCGTGATTGCCCTGTTTAGAGATGTCCAGTCCTCTTCAACTGAACTGCCTACTGAGCTATTCATCATCGCAGAGTGTACAGCTTCAGAGAACTTCAAGTGTGTTTCTTCATTCCTTAGCACTTCCGTATCCCACTTCTTTGCGCATTTATTTTTCCTGACTAGTCTCAAAGTATAGCCTACTCTTTATCACTACTAACTGTGATCTGAGTCTATATCTGCTCCTAGATACGCCCTGCAATCCAGTATCTGATTTCATAATCTCTGTCTGATCAAGATGTAATCTAACTGCCATCTTCCCAGATTATCCGGCCTTTTCGAAGTATACCTCCTCCTCTTGCGGTTCTTGAACAGAGTATTCGCTATTATCAGCTGAAATTTATTACAGAACTCAATTAGTCTTTCTCCTCTGTCATTCCTTGACCGAAGCCCATATTCTCCTGTAGCCATTTCTTCTGCTCCTTCCCATACAACTACATTCCACTTGCCCATGATTATTAGATTTTCATCTCCCTTTACATTCTGTATTACCCTTTCAATATCTTCATATACTTTCTCCACCTCTTCATCTTCAGCTTGCGTCGTCGGAATGTATACCCTGAACTATTTTTGTCGTGGCTAGCTTGCTGTCGATTCTGATAAGAACAACCCTGTCACTGAACTGTTCACAGGAACACTCTCTCTGCCCTACCTTCCTATTCATAACGAATCCTACTTCCATTATAGCATTTTCTGCTGCAGGTTGATATTACCCTATACTCATCTACTAGAAATCTTTGTCTTCTTTCCATTTCACTTCACTGACCCCTACTATATCTTGATTGATCCTTTGTATTTCCATTTTCAGATTTTCTAGCTTGCCTACCACATTCAAGCGTCTGACATTCCACGCCCAGACTCGTAGAACGTTATCCTTTCGTTGATGATTCAATCATTTTCTCATGGTCACCTCCGCCTGTGCAGTCCCCTCCCGGAGATCCGAATGGGGGACTGTTCCGGAATCGTTTGCCAATGGAGAGATCATCATGATACTTTTTCCATTACAGGCCTCATGTCCTGTCGATCACGTCATGTGTCTTTAATGCAGTGGTTTCCATTGCCTTCTGTATCATCATGCCGTTGATCATTAGGGGCAGTTTCCCACCTGAAGGACAAAAATGTGTCCTGAATCTCTGTCCGCTCCTCCACCCCCTTTGACAATGCCGTTGGGTGACTTCTTATGACGGAAGCCTTCGACCGCCAATGCTGATCATTAATCGAAATTTAAGCAGTGGCGGGTCTCGAACCAAGGACCGAAGACATTTTTGTTTTGAAGACATATTGTTTCAATAGAATGCATCACTCATATCAAAGGATAATACTGACGTTCAACAAATATTTTAGTTACTAATTTAATTTGTAAGCAGAGTGTACAAAAGTACTGTTGTTTGGAACGCATGTACACGTTTCAGTCACATTCATGTGACCACCGTCTATGTTCGACGTCGGCATGCAATAACCACTTACAGACAGCAGGAGGCAGCACTAGCAGTGGAGGGAATATAAAGCAAGTCGAAGAGCGGCACAAAATATTTCAGTCATTGACATAATGTAGAAACTGAGCGATTTATCTGACATCCAAAAGGGCGCGACCATTGGCTGTCAGGCCAAGGGTGGTAGTATTTCTGAAACGGCTGTGGTTAAAGTATACTGGGCACGGCAAAATCGCACTGTCCAAAACCGGCGCTGAAGATACTGTGGTACACCACAAGACATAGATCACAGGGATAAATAACGGCTGCGGAAATGCGTACGGGCGAAATATCCGCCTAGATGATCCAAGGGGCCACTAACATTTTCTCCTCAATGACCAGCGATCGTTGCTGCTTAAAAAAAGGGCTGCCGCAGCTGGCGCGTGATATACACTCAGTCGCAAAAGTATTCGGACAGCACGTAACGGCGCATACTTTTGCAGTTTGCCGCATGAACAAATACAGAAATTGCACTTTATAATGTATTTGGGATTCTGGGTACAATGTCGCAAGGTGAAACACGCGTCAAATACGAAGAATTGTTGTTGGACATGTGTCTGTTACGTAATATTTCCTGAAAACGGCATGGGAAGGTGCAACAAAAGTAAACGGACAAAGGCGGAAAATGTGAGAGAATAGTTCATTCCGAGACGCACAGAGGGTGAAGCGACTGCAGTGTGTCCGATATTTCCGGGAGACGATAGCGATGATTAATAAACACGTATCGCGAGCCTGTGCAGGTCAACGATGGGACGCAGAGGGAAGTGTTCTACGTTCGAGCAAAGGCAACTTGTCGTTTATCATCACGCGAAGGGGAAAACCTGCAGGGAAATTGCCGCAATAGTGGACATGAAGAAAAGAACAGTTCACGACATTATTAAACGGTTCGAGAAAGAAGACCGACTGGAATTCCGTTGCAGTACAGGACGGCCACGAACATTTTCACAGAGAGATGAACGTGTGATTGTGCGAAGGGTGAAACAGAATCCGAAAATATCTGCCACACGAATTGCAAGTGAGGTGGAGGGAGACCTTGGTATAAAAGTTCATCCCGAAACCGCGCGGAGAGTACTACGACGATCGCAGTACCATGGTCGAGTGGCACGGTGAAAGCCATTAATAAATGCAGTGAACCAGAAGAAACGTATGCAGTTTGCGTGGGAATACGCCGAATACGATCAGGCTTGGTGGAATCGGGTGATATTTTGCGACGAATGTAAATTTACATTATGGCAAAGCGACGGAAAGGCAAACGTGTGGCGAAAGACCAAAAGAGCTGAATCCCAGGAACCTCAAACCAACAGTAAAGTTTGGAGGTGGGAGCATCATCGTGTGGGGATGCATGTCCGGCAATGGTGTGGGTGATTTAGTGTTCATTGATGATACGATGAACAAGGAAGCGTATTTGAATATACTGCGAGGACATTTGAAGCAGAGTGCACGACATCTAGGTATGACGAACAACTTTCATTTTTATCAGGATAATGATCCCAAGCATACCGCGCATATTGTACAAATGTGGTTGCTCTTCAATTACCCCAATCACCAGACCTTAACCCAATCGAACATTTGCGGGATAAATTGAAACGGACCCTCCGCGCGGACAACATCTATACGAAGGAGACCTTGAAAGAGAAACTGCGCCAAGAGTGGGCAAATATAGGCCCAGATTTCACGAAAACACTCGTGGAAAATATGCCTAGTAGATTGGAGGAGGTATTGAAAATGAAAGGTGGACCCACAAGGTATTGACATTTTCGTCGTACAACTTATGAACATCTATTGGACAGTGTCCGAATACTTTTGTAGCAGCAGGGTGTGCAGGATATTTCATTTTTGTTGTTTATTTTTCTGTTATTTATGTTTTGGAAACGAAATAATACAGTAATTCTTTTGTAATTAATGTTGTTACGCATATATATTGCTAATAAATATGTTTGGGTTTCATAGTCAGTATTTCTGGAGTACTCATTGTGAAACTTCCCACTGTCCGAATACTTTTGCGACTGAGTGTATGCACCCACGCTGACTGCTGTTCATCGGCGACGAAAGCTGGAATTTGCACGCCAGTACCGCAAACGGACGTCCACAGAGTGACAAAGGTGACCTTTCCATATAAATTACGTTATGTGCTCCCTCGGACCTACGGCCGTTCGCGTGTGCGGCGTGAAACGCCAGAAGGTAAACAAGTAGGGAGCTCTATGGTCTGGGAAATGTTTTCGTGGCATTCCCTAAGTGGTCTCGTCATTCTATAAAGACTGAGAAATGTTTTCGTGGCATTCCCTAAGTGATCTCGTCATTCTGGAAGGCACAATGGATAAATGCAAGAGTGCTATCTTTTTGGGAACCGTCTTCACGCAGACACGCAGTTTGTTTTTCCTCGGCACGATGACATCTACCCGTGCGACACTGCAATCTGTTGCATAGCTCGCAGCCTACTTTCGTGCTTCGAAGAGAACCGCGATGAGTTTATCACATTTCCCTGGCCACCAAACACCACGAATTTGAAATCCAGTCGAGAATCTGTGGTCCCACTGCGACCGGGCTTTCCGCACAGTGAATCCTCAACCAAACAACCTATCACAGCTGGCCACGGCACTGGATTCGGCTTTGGCCCACATCCCTGTCGGTACCTTCCACAATCTCATTGCCTGTCTTCCGCATTATATATTAAAAAAAATATATGGTTCAAATGGTTCTGAGCACAAATCCATGCCCAAGGCAGGATTCGAACCTGCGACCGTAGCGGTCGCGTGGTTCCAGACTGTAGCATCTAGAACCGCTCTGCCACTCCGGCCGACCCGCATTATCACATGTCCTTTCCAAATTTTCGAGAGCAATTTATGTTTTCTTTTGTTTTTTCCCAAATATAACGCAATGCAATAAGGTTGAGGTTACGGAATGAAAGTAGCTAGGACGATTGCAGGTACTAGTAGGTGGCAACCATGGCAGGAGGGTGTCCACAATGAGGAAATCAAAGAAAAACTCGGGATGATTTCTATAGATGTAGCAGTCAGGGCGAACAGGCTTAGATGGTGGGGTCATGTTACACGCATGGGAGAAGCAAGGTTACCCAAGAGACTCATGGGTTCAGCAGTAGAGGGTAGGAGGAGTTGGGGTAGACCAAGGAGAGGGTACCTGGATTCTGTTAAGAATGATTTTGAAGTAATAGGCTTAACATCAGAAGAGGCACCAGTGTTAGCACTGAATAGGAGATCATGGAGGAATTTTATAAGGGAGACTATGCTCCAGACTGAACGCTGAAAGGTATAATCAGTCTTAAATGATGAGGATAACGCAATGCTAAATTGCTTTTTGAGTGGCCCTGTTTCTACTGAAACCAAACTTGTCCTGTTATAATGTACTTCCAGTGTTCCTATCGATTTTAGGAAAAAGCACTGTTATGAGTATTTTTTTAGTGTGTGATAACAGAATCATTGTATGGCAGTTTCCGTACTTATCTGCTCATGCTTTCTCCCGAAATGTAACCAAGATTCCTTGAAATTTCGCCAATTCCATAAATTTCATCAACCAACTAGTATAGTGCTGTCTCCATTCTTTTTTGCCTGATGGCAGTAAAAGTTTCGATGATATTTTATAAATACCATTTGCTCCTGCCGATTTCGTCCAAAGGTTTTTGAAATTCAGAGATCCTGCTTGAATCTCTCCTTTCAGCTTCTTCCTCTTTATTTTAATATTGAGATGTCTTATTTGCTTCTAGCATCTATAAAGCTTCTTCGTCGTATGCCCTTATTTCTATCTACTTTGTCCAAATACTGTTTTCATCCTTAATCATCTGGTTGATCTCTCTACAACAATTGATTATTAGTTGATGTGCAGGATCCACGTTACCATGTTCGAACTTTTGTTTATGACGTATCATCTGTCCTCCAGCCCTTCTTCTCTTACTTTTCTAGCTACTGGTGAAATTTATTTCTTGCTGTTCACTTTTTGCATTTTTAGACTTCTGTCATTTCTTTACTAATTCCAGTATATAGTTTGTTATCCGCAGCTGTCTCCTTCGATCCCAGGACGTTATCTGTTGTCTTTGTTACACCCATTATAACGCTGTTCCACTGGTTTCTCACATCATTAAAATATTTTAGCGTCATTACATATTTTTTCACACGTTCGTTCAATGCAGTGTGAATTTAAGTTCCTCCAACACGTCCACGTTCGAAAGTTTCAATTGAATTCTCTTTAACTTATTGGATTTCGGTTGTCATTTCAAAAGTTCAAAATTATGGTCACTATCAGTGCCCATACCTAACTCTAGAGGTCCTCAACTTGAATCGTAAATCTTTATGTCACTAAAACCCAGTTAAGCTTATATTTACGTTGATCACCTGGCATCTGACACGTCTACTTTATGTCCCTATTGAGAATCATTATGCGTCTGAATGCGGCTTCTGGGGCCTTTAGATGACAATGATAAATACGTCACGTTGCCTTACCGTTAAAATCGGTGTATCATTTTATGATGCACTTCTTTTTCCTCCGAACTACTCGAACGAGAGATGTTCTTAAGTGATTTTCCCAGACTTCCTTCCAACAGGTGTCATTAATATTTATCTCCGCAGCTAGGCACGAAGGTTTGCATGGTTCTTCTGTCTCTTTTTGCAGCTATGAAGAACTCATCTGTAAATGTCTGCAATTTACATAATAATTCAAGAATTGACCTCGAAAATTAACTTTTTCATCTCCTGAGAGATGGATTCGCATCATAAACGAGTTCGTGGTCGGTGTTAGACAATAAATGAAAGATGAAGGCTGTGGAAATTCAGAGTCCACTATTTCCGTAATATAAGTAAAATCACAAAAACACAACTCAGGAAGTTGCATATCCATGACACAAAGTGATGTTTACATCTCATGGTCAAAGCATACGGATACAGTACCTAATAATTTTTTATGTATGAGATAAAATAAAACATGTCTGCTTAATTTCAGCGTAAAAATGCGTACGTACTGTGTAGCCCTGGCTGACTATAAAGCACATTCCGGAACCTGCATTACCTACGAGCCTCGTAGGAATATAACGCAGTTTTTCTCGCAAAGATTTACTCGATGTGGCAACGCCCTGTGGAGGAAGACAGCGGCAACCCAAGTACCGGCCTCACTCCAAAAATGCTGTCTGAGATACAGGTTGGGGAGAACTGGTGGCACTTTTAGTTTTTGAAAGTATTCCTCTGCCTAGTGTGCCTTGTTTGGCTGAAAGAGTGGTCTTACAGGACGAAGCCATCACCCCTTCCGTCAGCAAGGGTTCTCTGCACAAAGTACACACGATCTTATACGTTACGTCTTCAGGAAACATCTCTTTCAACTGAGTTGGAGCATGATATCGTGTTTTCTTGCCAAATCGAAACAATTACTGTCACTTCCAGGAACAAACCAAGAGCTAGTAAAGAAAAAACTGGTTATCCATTGATCTGAATTCCACTGCGCTTATTGGTATTTCCACAACAAACGCTCCCTCCTGCTACGAATGCTGAGCGGTAGAAAAGTAGTTGGTGAGCTTGCAAACAGGCAAATTTCTGGGTAGTCTCATCTGCAGTCTTCCACTTACATTTGAAATGTGTCGTTACTGTACACTATCTGATGAAACGTATCCGGACACCCCTGTGTAATGCGTATGTGAGTAGTAGATGTCGTGAGAGGCGGACCTGCCGTTGTAAAAGGAAGCAGGGCGTATTGTGTTGTCAGTAGAGTGGCAATAACTGCAGAATACATCAGTGACTTCTGATGTGGAATAATAATTCTGTGTCACCGAGAACAAATCAAATATTTCGAATGCTGTCCAAGTGGACCGTTGGTGATGTGAAGAGTGTAAACACGAAATAATAACGGCACCTAAAGCAAAACCAGGCAGACCTGATATGAAGATGGACAGGGACCATCGAGTATTGCAGAGGGTTGTTGTAAAAAATCGCATGAAAACAGGGGAAGGAATCACTCATGAGTTTCACTGTGCTAACAGCAGATCAGCTAACACAACGATCCTGCGTTTATAGTTTTAAAAAATGGGGCACAGTAGTCAGGCATCTCCTCACATGCCACAAATTTCTCTGTTTAGTGCCAAGTGACGCATGAGGCGATGTAAGGAGGAACGTCATTAGACAATGGGTGACGGGAAATGAGTGGTTTGGAATGATGAACAACGCTGTATTAAAAAAAGTGTGTAAAATCTTATGGGACTTAACTGCTAAAATCATCAGTCCCTATGCTTACACACTACTTAACCTAAATCATCCTAAGGACACACACACACAGCCCTGCCCGAGGGAGGACTCGAACCTCCGCAGGGACCAGCCACACACTCCATGACCGCAGCGCATTAGACCGCTAGGCAACGATGTATCCTGTAGCAATCCGATGGAGGGGTTTAGCTTTGACGAATTCCTGGAGAACATTAGTTGTAATCGTCTTACATGTACAGCCAACAATGATTAAGGACGTCAGTCCTGTGGGCCTAGTGGTAGCCCGCACAGTAGCTCTGCGTGTTAAGTCAGAGGTCTGGTTGCCCGAGGCAGGATTCGAACCTGCGACCGTCGCTGTCGCGCGGTTCCAGCCTGAAGCGCCTAGAACCGCTCGTTCACTCCAGCCGGCTGCTTGCCACACTCTTCAGATGTAGTACTAGCTTGGCCTATATTTGCAATTCTTCTGCAGAAGGGAACAGAGCCCTCACCCAAGATCTAATACATTTTGCAAAAAAACCGTGCAATAATTAAATGCACTCTTTCCAGTTCCGCAAAATGCTCTTTTTACAGCTGTTTCTCAACTGGTATAATATCCTTATATGTAACTTCCGTTGAGCCTTTATTTTTGACAGCAATTGTAAACTTCAAGCAATAATCGATTATTTGTGAAGACAACTACCCTAAACATTTAGTCTGTCAACGAACAGACAATTCTCCACAGTTTGTTTGTAGAATTGTTTGCGCTAGAAGCAACGGAAGAGAACACATGTATAGCTTATGAATGCTGTATTATTGTTTCTCCGGATGCAAATAATCGACACGCTACGTAGTTAGAGCACCGATGCAAAACATTGATGGATTATTTTGCATGGCACGGTTTTTGACGAAGTAAAGAAAATGAAATAGGGAAATAAGAATTTAGGCACTCAATTTGTAGGTTGTGTTGCAGTTATAACTTTCCTCAGCGTCAGTCGAAACCTTCGAATATACAGATGTTGGACAAAAATTTGGAAACACCGCGAGAAAAGCAAACTTGCACATAAATGCAGATGCTAGCCAAACGTGCGGGTTGCGCTGTTGTATTTGACCATGAACAACACCCGTGCAGTGTCCCTAAAACGTTGCACGTATCAGTCGTGGACAGAAGAAGGCTCTGTGTAGCTATGAGTGCATTGTGTCGGATCTAAATGACTTCGGATGTGGGCAAATGTTTGTGCTCTTATGGGGGTGGGGGGGGGAGGGTTAACCAAGCGAACCAATGTATTTCGTGTTTCAATATGCACCGTATCAAACGTGCTGTGAACAACTTCATACACAAAGGTAAGGAAAGTTGGGGTACATAGTGGAGCGGCAACTGTTGTCATAGGAAAGCTGGACAGGAGCAGAAATGATTAGCAAACAAGTTAATACAACAAACACAAGATTTACTTGTATTTCTCCAAGTGAACGAAGACTCAATACAAACAGTAGAGATGCTATCACAATGCCAGCTACGATAAGGCTGTACTAGGCACCATCGATGGTGTCATCACGAAGTGGGTCTGAGCGCAAGTGGGGCTGAGTCACTGCCGCCCGCTATCCAATATGGTGCTCGTGGTCCAAGGTCATTGGAGGTGTGGCAAAGCAGGCGTGCATGATTGGGTCCACCAGATCCCATGTTATTGGCATCTGATGGAAAATTACGATTCTTTAGCTATGAGGCCCATGGGTTGGTATCAAAATGTGGCACTATGTATACGACGTACAGGGAAAATGGAAAATCATCATCTGCTGTGTCATGCTGTCAGAATATCCACTACGATAAGGCTGTACTAGGCACAATCTATGGTGTCATCGTGAAGTGGCTCCGAGCGTGAGTGGGGCTGAGTCGCTGCTGCCCCCATCCTATATGGTGCTCGTGGTCCAGAGCCATTGAACGTGTGGCACAGCAGGAGTGCATGATTGGGTCCACTAGATCCCACGCGACCGCTGTTGGCATCTAATGCTAATGCTATGATGCCGGAGGAGTGGCATCAAAACATGAAACTACGTATATCGAAATGTGGCACTATGTATACGACATCCAGGGAAAGTGGAAAATCATCACCTGCTATGTCATAATATAGACGAGTGATCGTGAATGCTGTTTAAGAGGACTCTGACGAAAAATAAGAGGACAGCAGCTGCAAAAGTCACTAACGAACTGAATGTTGCATTCACGAACCCTGTTAGCACCAAAACAACATGCAGGGAGGTCATAAGTACGGAACTGCAGGCCGATCTGGAATTTCAATACCTCTCATTAGTGATTCTAATGGCCGTAACAGGAAAACACTGAGTTGTCAGTTGAGTATTTAGCATGCTCCTGAAATGCTATGAGGTTAGAACCTGGTGACCTATACAGTGAACCGTTTGCCCCAGTGGTATCATGTCAAATGAAAAAGCAATACCGCACACCAGATAATTAATTGAACTGAACACGAAATATGAGTATCACAACTCAGAAGTATTCATAAGGGTTACATCAAGGTACTAAATGAAACTACAAGTCACTATAACAATCTGTTTCTTTGCTACATGCATTTATATTTTTATAATAACTGAATGAACAATAGAAATAAATACAAAAGGGCACAAGGATTCAAAAACATGTACGAATGAGCTTGGCACAAGAGGATAGATTTGAGATAGGATGATACGAAAACTGAGTCCATGAACATTCGCAATGAGCATGTTACCTTCCATCAGTAACGTGGGTTCACTCAGCGACTGTGATATGATTTACAATTGATAGTGCACAGCAGTCAGTCGTCCTTTTTTGCAGGTTTTATCTGGCACATCTGGATTTCGGCCAGTGCCTAGCCATTATCAATGTGCTATATCATAGTGTCAATGCACGTTAGTTCTCTGTTGTTCGGGCGTTTAGGCACTGACCGAAATCTAGATTTGCCAAATAAAACCTCCAAAAAAGGACGATTGATTGCTGTGCTCTATCATTTTTAATTCCCAATGATAGTTGAATAATTTAATAGTCTAAAGAAAATACCCAGGAATGAACGAACAAGCACCAGTTCTCACCGAAGCGCGTATTCAGTGCTGTTAGGTAGCTATGACTTAATTCGGAAGAACAAAATTTCGATTTGAAACTACAAGCTTCTACTCTGAAGAGAAGGGTGCGTGATCACTATCCATCTCCATTAACGCTACCTGAAATTGCCAATATTTTTCAAGAAGAATTGCATAACAATCTCTGATACACCACACAGCATCTTTGCTCATCCATTCCGAGATGACTAGAAGCTTTATTGTATTGTAACGGATTTCCTACACCACATTAGGCATAGTGATGTGTCGTGTTCAAGGTGTTTCCATATTTTGTGTCCATGCCTTGTGATATGGAATGTGATATCTACTTAGCGTAGTTTCTGTTTTATTTCCTTCGTACACACGATGTATTCGATTTCTTTATTTACTATTACGCTGTGACTTTTCGCATCTGAATAATCCCGTTTTATTGAGCGTATTCTGTCACGCATCTAACATAATTTGCTCAAAACTGTGACTTTCTCTTTAATAGCTGCTTTATTTCCTTACTATGCCTTACTCTTGTGCTTTACTCTTGTTAGTATCTGAACTGCTGGGTATTAGGAACAGACGTTATGTTAGTGATGTTGGGAGAGTGATTAAATAACATTAAATGGAATATAGTGTGGCCCAAATACGATGAGAAATACTTAGATATATCTTCGGAACATGTGTTTTTACACAGGAATGAGCAGGGAGGATTTTAAAGAACATGTTTTATTGTGTACTAGAAAATTAAAAGCAATACTGCATATATTGAAGGAATATCGGAGTGAATAGTCAGAATTATTTTAAAAATAAAGAAAAGAAAGTCTGTCGATATCACACTAGTATAATGCATCAACATGCTCAATTTATGCTGAAGAGCTAAAGGACCTCTACAGAGAATGGCCGAAGCTGATAGATGCAATGACATAGCCAGGATATTGTCAAAGGAGGTGTTCCGATTTATTGAGGAGGACCTCAAAAGGGCTCATGTTTTTCATTTATTCTGAAAACACGGTTATTTATTTATTTTTAATGTTATGTACCTAATTTGCTTTCGGAAGGTCTTCATACAAATGGTAATTAGTACATAAAATTAAACTACACAAGCTTATCTTATGAACGTGTAAAATATACTGTCAACAGTATGTAAAAATACCTAAACGCACGATTTCATATTTCTATATTGGCCATATGGTAACTTTACTCCGTTGCCAAACGAATCATAATTCCAACATAATGTATTGCCTCTTTGCTATTAAAACGCAGCTCAGTCTTCTAATACAAGGTTCACTAGCACCTCCCCGAAACTCGGAAGCGGCTTGCTAACGGATGCGACTATCTCTGTGGGTCGGATAAAACTTCAGCCATTTTAAACAGTTCATTACCATTCGTACGATATCACTGCAAGAGTCAGCCTCAGGGGTTTCTCATCCATATCTGCATATTTTGACCTTATAGGAAGTAAATTCAAGCATGTAGCAAACTAAGATTTCTTTTATACTTAACATGACATATTTTATACTTTAATTCAGCATATTAATCAAATTTTCCTGCCTTTAGTGCATAATATTACAGAATCGTGCGTAACAATGCGTCTTCTCAACTTTTCAGCATAAAATATGGAATTTCCATAAATAACGACTTACCATTTTCTTCAACAACGATAGCAGAGTTTTCAGCAAGCAGAGGTAAAATCTCGCTCCGTAGAAGTGCTGTATTTTGGCAAACAACTCTTCTTCTTTCAGTCTCGATTTGAGTTCAGGAAGCGATCAGATACCAACGAATATGAATTTTATCGGGCTCCATGATTATTACCGCCAGGACTGTTGGAATAAACAGATCTGGTATTGTTGGGTTAGACAGAGAAGTTGGAACAGTTTCTGTTGGCAAAAATGGAAAGAATCTGGAATTATTCAACCTTACACTTTTCCAAATTTCCTCATTTAAGTATTCATCTACCACTTCTTGCAATGGAGAAATATCATTTCCTGCAGATAAAAGCATCAGCCTAAATTAGGGGAATGTGGATTACTATTTATCAGACAGAGAAAAAATGCCCGTCTCGGAACACAAGAAAGACGAACATGTTCCGTTTAAAAGAGTCTGACTGAAAAGTAGGGTACCAGCTGCCTTCATTCTACCTTCCTCAGCACCTTTAAAAATTTTCCTAAATACTTTGGCATGCGAACATATTCGCAATCTTTTTAAGCTGCAACTCACCTCTCACTCTCACACTCCTAACTGTAACTCGTTCACGCCCAATAGTCCGTCGCTCAACGTCGCTCATAACAGTCCACTCCCAATTCCCATTATCATTTGCTCATTCAGCCTATCTCATTGTCATTGTCATCTGTGTCACTGTCTCCCGTCTCACACCTACAGTCTCCTTCGTTCTGTCCTACCACTATTGTCTCATCTCACTGTCACAGTCTCCCTCTTGTTCTCTCTCACCACTACTATCTCATTTATTTCTTACCAGTGCTGCTGTCCCTTCTCGCTGTTATTACGACTCTCTTCCTCGTTGTCATTGTTATAGACTCTGTCTCTCCTTATAACTGTCTCCCACTCACTTACGCTCCCTGCGTCGCTTTATTCTTCTCCCACTGGCAGTGTCTCCATTCGCCCTGGCACTGTTCTTTCAGTATTAACTATGTTCCACTGCTACTATGTCCCTCTCTTTCTCTCAGACTGCCGTCGTCTCCTTCACTTTTTCTATGCCATAACCGATGTCTACTATCCTTCAGTATTTATCACTTTTCCATGTCTCTGCAACTATCTTCCTTTTCAGCATAAAAAAGCGCAAATATATTCACATACCAAACTTTTGGAAAAAAATTTGAAAGTGCTGGGGAAGGTAGAATGAGCCAGCTCGTACCCCAACTTCTCAGTCAGTGTCTTTCTAAACAGGAGCATATCCGCCTTTTTTGTGCTCAGAGAAGCCTTTTTCCATTGGTTTCCTTTTTCTCCCTGCTACAGCAGGACATGTCACTGATATGAAAAAAACTGTATGGGTAATTAAAATTTTGATAATTTAATTACGTGAAACTGAAATATTGCTAAATTCATTTTACACCTCATTTTGCTTGAGCAAAAATTTTTCCTATGCTTAAGTACTACGAAATGCGGTTCCCAGAACCATTCTTGTGACGACAGACACACTTTACAGCATACGTCTCCTTGATAGTCACTTTATAAACTACGTTTCCGCCTCGCACCGGATTTAAGCGTGTATTTTTCGCCTACAAGTACGGTAACTTTGAACCTCTGCATCTCGCGAACGGATGAAGATGACAAGAAAATTTTCAAGATTGTGTGAGATCGGTATCTTAGGATTATACAGTGAAAATTACACCCTTTTGCTGAGCGTAACCGTCTTGCACTCTGCGGCTCTGTTTTGGTACCGAAAAAATGTGTTTTTGCAGTGTTTCTCGATAACAGTACAGGATTTTTGAAAACGGGAAGGCAGCACTTCTAAATAAATGTCTAGAGAATATGAAGTTAAAATTTGAGCAATTTGGTGCAGTTAATAATAATTTAGATTTCGCTAACCACAGATTTTACGTGCGTATTTTACGTGTATATGTAAGGTAACTTTGAACTTCTGTATCTCGGAACCGGATAAAGATACCAATAAAATTTTCAAGGTTGTTCGAAATCGGAATCTTAAGCATATATCGTAAAAATTTCAACCGTCTGCGTGCACATCCAACTTCGAATCCGCGTCTTGGTTTTGGTAAGAAAAAAATGGTAAAAAGCTCTTTTAAGGGGATTGCTAAGGAACCACCCACGAATTAATGGTGCCCCCATAGGCCCCTAAAGGCCTGCAGTAAAGCACATCAAATACAAAAACAATCAACCGGTGGGCTCCATTTGCCTGAGCAGGAGTAAGTGCGTAGTATTCATATTTTGACTCTGTACACAACGATAGTGATACTAAGACGATCGCTCTGTTGGGTAGACTAATAGTTTCTTAGCTTAAGGGCTATCCACAACAGTTGACACTACCATTCTGTCACCAATAAAACCTGAGGTATGAGCCACGGAAGAATTCCGTTTTTATGCGCAGTGTTTTGGAACATTTTAGGTAGTGCATACTATTCCGCACGTACCGATTTATCGGTGAATTTCAGTGCTGGGAGCCTCCGAAGAGATATTCTTTCCGCCTTTGATGCAGCTCTTTTCATTTAAGCAGAGAGAATGGATCTTTAACATAATTAGAATCTGCCAGGAAAGAACGGAATTAGGAAGGAATTGGCTATGGCCTATAGTAAGGGACAAACATCGGCATTCGCCTACACTGAAAATTGGGAAACATAGAAACCCATTTTCAAGGTTTCCGGCTCATGGAACTACCTCGCCTCCCTAATCCAGAGTACGTCAAGGCGTGGAGCTTCCCCAGTCGGTGTTGAATTTAGAAATAAACTAGTTGTTATGCATTATGTTTTAAATAAAACAAAATGCATCGCAACGAAAGATAGAATTCTTATATTTCTTTTTTTTTTCCTTCAATGTGCTTGTCTAGCCATTTGACAGTGCACGAATGCACGCATATTATAACATTTAATGTAATGGAATTTATGGCTTCAGTTGTTATAGCATTACAAGAGCGTAAATAGATTTTGGACGAAAGGGGTGGAGGGAGATTCAGGACGCTATCGACTCGAAAGAACTGAAGCACCCCGCTGATAAAAGCTTTTAGAAACAAACGAACTATACAATGCAATTTTACCATATGCCCCTTCCGCTTTCCAACAAACCCTTCCCCATCGATCCGTATCGGAAGTCGTTGGAACAGATAGGGCGATATTTTGCCATTTGGGCTACTAATGATAGAAATTTGAGCAAATTCTTAAAGAAAGGCAACCATCGATGTTTGGTCAATAATTTTGTTCATTAATGGGATATTTGGGCGACACAGGCAAATCGAATCGTATTTTTATGCACTGATTTTAACATAATATTACTTGTAATATTATTTACCGCTCCACTGTCCTGTGAAACACTGAATTATAGCAATCCAAAAGTTCTACCAGTCCCCAACTAATGACTCCAGTGCTTACATTAAACAGCTGTAGATAGGTAATTCGGCTATTCTAGCACAAAGTACATATTTTTAACTTATTGTAATGCAAGTGGACGAATCAAAATCGATTTTCCTCTTCTTTCCTGTAACAGATTTATTCATAAATAGAAACTATGGTAACAGCAATAGGCATAAAAACAATAAACAGCAGCACTTACAATAAATTCAACTGCAAATAAGAACTGAAATTATTAACAAAACAACAACTGAGCTGAAGTAAGGCCAACAATATGAAGTAGCTGGTCTTGGCTAAGTTAGGGATGGACGATTCCCGATAGTGCTATCAATATACAGATAATATGTGTGGACAGTCTTGATAACTGTGAATAGTATGTATCCCTTTTTCATCGTATGACTGAAAATAAAAATATATTTCAGTTACACTACATGGAAACTTCGTTTAGGTAATAAGGGGGGGGGGGGGGGGTTCCGGACCCACTCGAGCCCTCTTGCACTACGTCCATGATAGATGACAGCCAATACAAAAAAAAAGATCGTAGCGGATTTCAATGTAAAATTGGGACCAAAAAAATAATTCCTTTGCCGTGGGAAAATTTATGTGTATATAAGAACTGGCAGGTATCATACGTTAGCAAAATTTGTCAAATACCATAATATATCCTTTCAAAAATACTAACAGAAATTGGCTTTGGCAAGGACTCAGTGCAACAAAACGTAAAATTGTTTGTATTTTATCAATCAACAATGAAATTCTACAGGATGTGGTGAACTAAAACTATCTTTGGATTGCAAATGATCACACTCGTAAGAGTAAAAATAGATGCAAAATTAGAAGTCACTGGGCAAGAATTTGAAATTACACTATGAAAATTTATTTTAGAGTGGGGAATTGCACTAAACTAAATCAGACAAAAAGGTCATCATTTTAGAAAATTATAATGTACATGGACACAGATGAAACAAACAAATTTATGACGAATTACTTATGCAAGCAACGGTACGTACTTTAAACACATTACTTTCGTCGAAAGTGGGCTTGATCTATCTCAGTCGTCTCATAACTGCCTAAAATTCATCACAGTTTCGGTACAAGGAAGGAAATGTCATTACATGCTGTCACGTACTAAACTAACATAAATTTCTGTTGTATTCGAACTACGGTAGGACAATAGTTCTCATATGTCATTGTGTAACGCCAAATTTGTGTTATTCTTGCAGAACGCTAGTAACATCAGAACTGATTATTGAACGCGCATAACATGTAACATACATTTAGTGAAAAATGAACTAAACCACCTCACGTTAGTTTTACTTCACAGTCTAATAGCGTCGTAACTCATTCACGATTTTGTATTCTGTAATTGTACAGTTCATATATATTATTTTCTGTTGAGTGCTACTAAGAGTAAAAGCTCTGCATAGAAAGAAAGTATATTTACTTATTAGAGAATTGCGTAACTTGTTTGATATGTCTATTGGTTCTCTTTATTTTTGTTCATTTCACATGTAGGACGCAATGTCAATCAAAACCAGAAAGGAGCACCATCCTCAACAATACTACTGAATATGTGAATCTGTACTTCGGTGACGGTTATATGCACTGAAGCGCCAAAGAAACTGGTGTAGGCATGCGTATTTAAATACAGAGACACGTAAATAATACGGCGCTGCGGTCAGCAACGCCTGTATTAAATAACAAGCGTCTGGCGCAGTTGTTAGATCGGTTACTGCGACGGCGATGGCAGATTATCGAGATTTAAGTGAGTTTTTGAACGTGGTGTTAAAGTCGGCGCACAAGCGTTGGGACAAAGAGTCCCCGAGGTAGCAATGAAGTGGGGATTTTCCCGAGTGACCATTTCACGAGTGTACCGTGAATATCAGGAGTCCGCTAAAACATCAAATCTCCGATATCGCTGCGGTCGGGAAAAGATTCTGCAAGAACGAGACCAACGATGACCGAAGAGAATTCTTCAAGGTGACAGAAGTGCAACCCTTCCGCAAAAAGCTGTAGATTTCAATGCTGGGCCATCAACAAGTGTCAGCGTTCGAGGCATTCAACGAAACATTATCGATACGGGCTTTCAGAGCCGAAGGGCCACTCGTGGCCCTCGATGACTGCAGGACCCATATTGGAATGTTGATGACTGGGAACATGTTGCCTGGTCGGACGAGTCTCGTTTCAGATTATACTGAGCGGATCGACGTGTACGGGTATGGCGACAAGCTCATGAATCCATGGACCCTGCGTGTCAGCAGGGGACTGTTCAAGCTGGTGGATGCTGAGTAATGCTGTGGCACTTGTGAGTTGGAGTGATATGGGACCCCTGAGACGTCTAGATAGGACTCTGACGGGTGACACGTACGGAAGCATTCTGTCGGATCATCTACATCCATTCATGTCCATTGTGTATTGCGACGGACTTGGGTAATTCGAGCAGGACTATGCGACGTCCCAGACGTCCATAACTGCTGCAGAATGGCTCCAGGAACACTCTTCTGAGTTATACACTTCCGCTGGCAACCAAACTCCCCAGAGATTCAGTAACTTTATAAATATTTTACTTTATTTAGCTAAAAAATTCCTCTTGTACTTTGTAACCTCCCCACAAAAATTTTAGTAAAATGAATAACAATATGAATATGATTCTAATTTTTTTGTGTACCCTCAGAACAAAATTGGTTCCCATTTATACTCTCCGTACAAAAATGCATTCACATTTAATGTACCCACAAAATTCTTTTCTTATCTAATGTAAACTTGAAACAGAAAAATTCCTAAACCTCGTAATAAAAAAATAAATTCAGTAACCTGGTAAATTTTGGACGACAGCAGTGCTGCGTTATGGCCCTGTAAGATAATTTTGAATAAAAAAGCAAAAAATTCTTACTTCAATAAAAACTGCGAATATATCTGCTCTTATATAAAATTTTTCCGGCACAGCTCTGTGCAATGCTGGCCGATAGATTTGTCATTTATGAAAGGAAGCAACTGATTTTTCTTTAGCAACAATAGGAATGATCATGGATTGAAGAAATTAGTAAATTCTTTAAATTGAAATGAATGTCTGTTAGAAATTACTTTATATCACTAAGATTATTATTAGGACATTTTTAAAAGATTTACATGGGAGTTCACATAACATTACTAGATATGCGCGAGGCTGCTTTTTACCTTATACAATAATACTCAGGCTCCGGCATCGCTGCACCGCGACCGGCCCAGCCAACACGATACACTATACCACACCAGAGCAGACTAGCGCAGACTAGCACAGACAAGCAGACTAGCAACCACTTACTGCTACAGCTACACAGTTCCTACTCAGTCAACACTGCTCTCTGGTCAGCGATTCTCTTATACTTTGCATATCGCAGGCAGCGCATGAGCAATACATCAAAATTACATCTGCTCGGACCTCTTACATAAAATTACATCTGCTCGGACCTCTTACAACTTTATTGATTAAGTTTTTTTCATTTACATTGTATGATCAAAAGTATCCCGACATCTTCATGTATATCACTGTTGACCACCAGATGTCACGAGAGGCGGACACACCAGTGTAGAAAGAGACGGGGTGCATCGTGTTGTCAGCAGAGGAGCAGCTACAGTAGACTTGGTCTGTCAGGAGAGCTCGGCGACTTCGAATGTGAGTCATTAGTTGTCACCCGAGTAACAAAATCCGTTAGTGCTTCTAAAGCTGTCGTAGTCCACTATCGGCTGTGTGACTGTGAAGCGGAAATGCGGAAAAACAACCACAGCTCAACGAAGATCAAGCAGAAGTAATCTACTGATAGCGACCGTCGATCAATGCGGAGGGTGGTGGCAAGAAATCGCATGAGATCAGCAGATGGAATCACACGTAGGTTTCTAAGTGTTACCAGCAGTCCAGCTAGGAAATGCTGTGGATAGGGAGTTGAAAGAATGAGGTATACTTATAGAGCACTCCTCAGAGGCCGTAAATATCTGAAGTCAATGCCAAGTGACTCTTGAGGTGGTGTATAAGTGACTGGAAACGAGTTATTTGGAGTGATGACTCACGCTATGCCCTGTGGCAATCCGATGGAACGTTTGGCGTTTGATAGAGGTCTGGAGAACGTTATCTCTCACTATGTATAGTATCAACAGTGAAGGACGGAGAAAATGATTTTAAGGTATCTGGGTATTTTTCGTGGTTATGATGTGATTACCTCATTACGCGAAAGAAATGTGAATACATTTTGCCTGCATAATGTACTGCATACAGTAGAGTATCAGCTTGATAATATACCACGTCGTGAAGGAACATGTGTCAGGTACTGGTTTGTGGTCAATAATATTCCTAGAACGGACTGTCCTGCGCACAGGCACGACCTGGAGCCGTTTGGAATGATTTCGAAGGTCGATTACCGTCTCTGGTTTAGGAAGAATGGTCTACCAGTACTCCACAGAAATGCACACACCTGACTGAAACTGCTTCCTGCAGAGTTCAAGTTGTAAAGGTGGAGGCTGGACACATCCCATACAAATGTATGTGTCGTGATGGTTTTCCTTAGTCTGCGTAATGATTGTAAGCATTAGTTTGAATTTACGTTGTCTGCCCATGTCAAGAGTCGAGAATATTAGTTTCATAGATTTAATGACAGTCAGGGATTTTCCTTATAATATTCTGAAGCGGTAGATGATTCACCAGGTGACAGAAGACGCTTACCATTGCCACAGAACGAATGTCTAACATTCTGAGATAGCATAAGAAAAGAAAATACCCTAAATCAAGACGGCGTCTTCCAGCCCACTACAAAGTGGAATCCGGCCGCCGCCTGAATGAATCGCGTGCGGCGGACGCGGTACTTAAATATTGCTCTGTTTGGCGAAGTAGTGAGTTTCAGCGACGTTAAAGCCGGCAGAACGGCTTTGAAAGAATGAGGCCGTCTGCGGAGCGGCATCCCACCAAGCCTCCACGTGGTGTTCACCTACTACAAGAATGACGTCATCTGCACAGACAACAGATAGTTCTTCCGCGCTCTTGACCGAAACACACTAACACGTAACCGACTTCTCCAGCGACAATTTCGCGTTTAATTCTGAACAGCGTTTGGGCTGGCACATATCGTGCATTAAACTAAGCGAAGCACCTGTAAATTCATTCCACACAACATGAAAACAGCCTATCCAGACATTCCGTGCTAACCAACAAATGACCCGTCCCCGACATTATCAAGCCCATTTACACTGAGCCGGCCGAAGTGGCCGTGCGGTTCTAGGCGCTGCAGTCTGGAACCGCGAGACCGCTACGGTCGCAGGTTCGAATCCTGCCTCTGACATGGATGTATGTGATGTCCTTAGGTTAGTTACGTTTAACTAGTTCTAGGGGACTAATGACCTCAGAAGTTGAGTCCCATACATCTACGTTGATTCCAACGTTTATTTAGGAAGCAGCACTAAAAGCACTTACAACAGCTAAAAGAACGTTCCCATCCTTTACAGTATCACCCTTTGTATACAGGGGAAGGGCGAGAGTATGGTAACACCAAAAAGACATCACACTACAATGCGTAATATGGAGTAGGGAAACCGTTGGCACTCAAAACAGCTTTCATTCATTTCGGAATGGATAAATAAAGCTCCAGTATGGGTTTAGAAGGAGTCTTAAACCATTCTGTTTTGCGGAATAGCGAAATGTTTAGATAACGATGATGGAGGTGAGCAGCTACCGTGCACTCTTCTCTCCAAAATAGACCACAAAGGCTCTATAGTATTGAGATCTGGTGACTGTGGTAGCCGGGGTGGATAAGACAATTCATCCTCGTGCTTACAACATCAGTACTGGACGACGTGAGCTGATTGAACAGGTGCCCTTTCGTCTTGGAGCACAACATCATCACTGGGAAACAAACACTGTATCATGGGACGGATATGATCAGCGAAAATGGTCACATAGTCCTTATTAGTAACGCGGCCTCGCAGAATAACAATGGATCCCATGGAATACCATGATGTGGCTCCCCAAATCATCACCGAACTCCGTCCCGTTTCACTCTCGAGACGAAAACTCGGCCTGAAGTTAAAGAAACAAGACTCATCTAACCAAATGACATTCTTCCATTGTTCCATAGTCCAGTTATTAGGACTGAAAGGGTTCTGCAGTGTCTTTTGCAGTTGACATCCTCCCATTTTTCGCCACCATCTTTTTCAACGAAACGTCCGTCACGATCACTCAACACACACTTCCGTCCCTATTGTGTCCCAGCAGATGATGTTTTTTCGCTTTTCCTGTATGCTCCGTAATCTTCAGTACTGTGCCATTCGAAACTCCAAACACTTCTGTTATTTCGTTACGGAATCATACACCCCACGAGTACCAACCATTTGCTCAAGTTCGACTTCACTTAGCTCCGATGTAATGCACTACCGACTACACAGAACACTACTCTGACCACTACTGACACTTGCAACATACTGAGGAGCCGCGCGGTCTTGGGCACCTTGCTACGGTTCGCGCAGCTCCCCCCGTCGGAGGTTCGAGTCCTCGCTTGGACATGGGTGTGCTTGTTGTCCTTAGAGTGAGTTAGTTTAAGTAGTGTGTAAGTTCAGGGATCGATGACCTAAGCAGTTTGGCCCCATAGGAACTTACCACAAATTTCCAAATTTCTGCACTGAGGACACTGCACAGGTGTTGTTCGTGGTCACATGCAACAACACAATCTGCAGCCTTAGCTAGCATCTGCTTTTATGTTCCACCATGCATTTCTCATGTGAATCCATATTTTTGTCCAATCGATGTTTTTAGCTCCTCTATAGCTAGTAAAATCTTTAAAGTATTTTCAGTCATCGAATCTGTTAACACATATGAATACATCCTTCCGTTCCTAACTTGTAATGGGGCTTCTGTCCCAACTATTGAGTAAATGACCGCCGTGTCTCCTATCAGCAAAACAAACGAAAACTTGCCATTTCGGTTTCCTCCGATATCCGAAAAGCCTTTAGCCAGGAGTGCCAATCTGGTCCCTGCATTCTAAATATCTATGCAGTGCCAGTTAGCTAAGTCGATGGAATGGCATCCTTCCTTCACCATCGTCCTTCATATATCATTATCAACGGCATTCGCTCCCAGATTTTTCTTTCTGTTGTTGACGTTCTGCCACGCACCCACTCCTCGAATATACTGGCGATATCGCTTACCTATCTAACCATCACAACCTCCAGCTCCTCGACAATAGTGTAATAAGTGAAACGTCCAAGATAATTCGCATAAAATTCAAGCTACTACCTTTGGTAATGGAGCGCAAATCTATTTCTGTTTCTTTACTTTCATAGCATGTTAAGTGTCATTCTGTAGGGAAAAAATACGAAATAGTGGAGATATTATGCGATTGGTTAGAAGACTTCATAGTAAACTGGGTAACAAAATGTAAGGTCCGCGAAAGGGAGATGCTAGAGGCGAATATGGCCACTAACACAGCTTAGAAAGGAGTTACAGATCTTATATTCAGATTCGAATCCCGCAACTCTGACCTCTATGTTTGTAGTCCCTACGCTGCCTGTCACATGTCAGGAAGGATATGGTGGAGGAGTAACACCTCCTTAAAAGCAAACATCGGTGGAACTGGTAGTATTCTGGAAGGTTTGTAGGTAGGCTGTTTAGGTTTTTATGTTGGTAACGCCACGTAGTGCTCTGTATGAAAATCGCAGACTGCGCTGTGTGCAGTCTGTGGCTGGTTGGACTCATTGTTGGAATATTCGCTTGTGTAGTGAGGAGCAGTTGGATGTGAACAGCGCGTAGCGTTGTGCTGTTGGAGGTGAGCCGCCAGCAGTGATGGATGTACGGTGAGAGATGCCAGAGTTTTGAGCGGACGATCTGCACGTGTATCCGTCAGAAAAAGGCAACACACATATATATATATATATATATATATATATATATATATATATATAAATGATTTTTGAACGCTGTTAAGGTAAATACATAGTTTGTTCTCTATCAAAATCTTTCATTTGCTAACTATGCCTATCAATAGTTGTGCCTTCAGCAGTTGGAATCTTTTATTTAGCTGGCAGTATTGGCGCTCACTGTATTGCAGTAGTTCGAGTAACGAAGATTTTTGTGAGGTAAGTGATTCATGAAAGGTATAGGTTGTTGTTAGTCAGGGCCATTCTTTTGTAGAGATTATTGAAAGTCAGACTGCGTTGCGCTAAAATATTGTGTGTCAGTTTGGTGATGATCAGAGTAAGTAAAGAGAAAACCATCTTAAGTGCGTTGAGTTTTACTCAGCCGTTTCTGTATCAAATAACTTAAGAGTTTTTCCAGCACTGTCATTCTTAATTTTCAAAGGGGACGTTTCAGGTTCTTATGTCAGAGTTACAGTGACTACTGCAAAGCAATACGACATGAATACAAATCGATCACCAGTAAGGCTCATAGAACCCCATAGCAGATATGCTGAACATTTTTCCGATTTTTCCACCCCTATTATCTCTAATTTCTCTTCGTTTCTTATTTCATTTTTAACTCCACGTCTCAAGTGATCACAATTTTTATTCATATTTTCTTTCAAACAAAATTTCCTTTCCATATAAAACTACTTGAAATGTACACTATCGAAGAAATGTAGTTTCACGTCAGTTATGGATAACCTTAGATCCGTTACTTAAGCTATCCTGTGTGATTTCGCTTTCTACATGAGTAAATTCTTCCTGTTGTTTTGCTACTGTACTTTTCACAATTTTGGTGCTAATTAAGTTGTTACTTTCTTTTTTCATATTCCTTATCTTCATAGCTTCGATTCTCCTTATCTCATGTAATTTGACGCGCATCTTTCAATTCTTTTCAAAAGATCTTTTAAGTCGCTCCCATTTTCACGTGTAAGTACAATATCGTCTGCGAACCTTAGTGCTCGAAACTTGTTCGTCTGAGTTGTTGCTTTATTTTGTTCCCTTCAGTGCTTCTTCGACATAGAAGTTACAGAACAGAGGGTAGAAGCTGGACTTCGGTCTTACGCTCCTTTTAAGACGAACTACAATCAGTTTCACTTGCTTCATATGACAGGTTATTGCCTTATCTCTGTATGAATATTTCTATACATGTTTACTTATAGCCAAACGACTGAAAGCGTTCATAATGTGCTTAAAAGCGACTGCAGACTATTTTTAAGTGTCGCAGTGAAATGGCAGAAACCTGCCATAGCCCATGTACGTCGGTCACTTTCATTAGAGGACCACACCGATGTGGTAACACGACCCATGGGCTCCCATGTCTGCAAAAGATGCGAAGGATCACTTTTCACACTTAGTGTGTATGTCTCCACGCGTCATTCAGCAACCTGAACAGGCTTCTCCAATAGTCATAGAACAAACCCAACTACCAGCTTGAAATTTAGGTTCGTCGAGTTATCTCACTTTCCTCATGCACACCCAATGAATATTTTTAAGCGAGAGAAGGTGAGTAGAAACCGATGGCATATTGGTAGTACGGTTATTCTCAGAGGTTTCGTCAGAACTGTCCCATCAACCACAAATGTAACTGTGCCAACCTCACCGATACGCCTTGTGCACGTCGGTCACTTAATGTTCCGCAGCTTTATTTATCTCTTGATAGGAATTATGAACATATATCTGTGGTAGCGTTGTTGAAAAGCCGTGATTGACTGTTATTCTGTCGATGTTGGGGAACTGATGTCTGTTCGACACAATCCCGCTCAACCTGTTTCCACTATTACTATTATTATTTCAATTTCTTGACTTTCGGGTCGTGCCCTTTCACCCACCTCAATAATGAAGAGATCATACCACAGTGTATTAGCCATGATTTCCTTGTCAGTTTGTGTACGAGCGGAAGGACAAGACAACGTCCATTCTTCTAGTGGAGAAAATCTCTGACCCTGAATCTGAGCTGCTTCGGTTAGCAAGCTGCCGCGGCTAACATCACTCGACTACAGCGTCACTCAATAGTTTATCGACCCATACTGCACTAGATACGTTAGTGTGAAATTGCATTTTAATATAATTATTTCGTGCTATTTCTTAACTAGTACATCACACCCCTCTGTTGTACAGTCTTTTCGATCACTTGTAGATGCACATCTCAAGTCTTCCTTTTATATGAGGTAAATACTAATTTAAACCTAATTTTATGAAGTTGCAGATATTATCGTTACTGCGCTCAGTGAGTTTGCAGTTTGGCTTAATTTGCTGCATGCTGACTGAAAGTGGCGCAGTGCTTAGCATACTGGATTCGAATTCAGCAGGAAGACGCTTCAAATCTTCTTGCTCGTATCCAAACTTAGATCTTCAGTTGTTTCCCTACATGGCTTAGGGCAGGGGCGGCCTACATCTCAGCTCGCGGCCAATTAGCGAGCCCAACTGCCAAAGCGCTCAGCCTCGCTTCACATTTCCCTGACCGCCAACGCTGCCTATCGTATTGTAGATGATTGGGTTTTATTTTTCACCACATTTCTCACCAACATAGATCACAAACAAAACAAGATTTCAGTATTAAGTATTTTTGAGGCCCTGAAGATATAATGTAAACTTTCCTGCTACAAACTGTCTGCATACAGACAGGTGCAGATGATTGCCCAGAGTTTCGCACTCATGTTGCCACTTAATCGTGACTTATTTAGTTTCATAATCGAGAGAAGTGTTTCACGCAAATATGTCGATCGAAATACTGTAGCACTTTTCTAACCTCATTTTGGAGACTTAAAATCTACCTGACAAAAGCAATGTAGACCTCCTGTACAGTTTTAACGTAAAAAAAGTTGTAATTAAAACTGGAATTACCTAGGTCAGTCAATTCAATCTGTACATGCAGTGTCGTTTTCAACTTGAAAGAAGTCTACTGGGGTACACTTGTATGTGGAACCCAATAATGATAATACTAATGTAAACTAGAATGAAACTATGATGATATAAGCGATGTATGTCTCTGATAGGCTTTATAATGCGAATCGCTGACTGCAGGACCGCAGAGCCAAGGATACTGCTGCTGGTCTGCGATTGTAGTGTTGGAATAAGAGAGCGCTTGGCGCACTGTAGTGGGTGACTGGCTGTGAGCGAAAGAGGATGGAATAGGCAGCTTTTGTGGTGTGCTCTGTGAAGCCACCAACTGTTACATTATAATGTAGGAATTATGAGAAATAGGAACGTGGAAACAGAAGTCTTCACGCAAGCAAGGTAAAAATATTAAATAATTGTCACTTTCGTTTTGCCAGCGCTTTCGTATAGTTGACTTAGCTGATAATTTGTAATTGTTCAGTAACCGCAGAATGGACGTAAATTTATTTGGTGTAAAAGCTACTTCGATGTTTCCCTTTTGTATTGTTTCTAAGATTTGTTAACGCAGGTATATGTAATTTGATGATTTATATTTGCGCTTTTTTAGTGAAGTTAGATAATACTTGCTGTGTAAATCTCATTGTTTGTGAATCAATTAGTGAAAAAGTAATTTTTTTGAGTAATATAATTTCAATTGTCAGATGTTTTGGAAAGCCAAACTTAACTTGGGATATAATGTCACTAAAAATCAGTGCTAGTAATTCAACACAATCAGTACCGTCTCCCTGTCCAGGTCATATATGTTTCAAAGACGTTGGTTTTTTTAAAAAAAATTTTAACATTTGCCAGCTAAAAGAATTTCAGGTACATTTCAAAGTATTATGGGCAGCATTGCACACCGCTGAGCCTGTAGCTGGGATATTTTTATTTTCTTTTTCGTGAGAGACCGGAATACATCGCGTTCCACCGTTGCTGCTTGAGAAGTAAGAAAATTTCATGTATTTGTTATGTCAACAGAGACCAAAGTTATTTTTGAACAGGGCCAGAGAATTTAGTGTCTAAGGGGCTGAATGTATTTTGCAGTGACTGTATTTCTTTATTGGTGTTCTAAGTTACATTGCCCAATCATTTCGTATAAAGTTTTGCTAACAACAACACAAAGTAAGCACACCACTTGCAGTTACAACACGCTACACGGTAATTCCAGTTTTATTTGTTATGTACACAGACACTCAATTAAGTATCTTAGAGTAAAATTATTGTTAAGAACGTTATAAACTGAAACAGCAAACTGCCTCGAAAAACAGCAAGAAAACGGATGTAAGATTGACAGTGCCCTCAAAACCTTTAAACTTGCAAGACCACAATGAATTCTTCAAACCTCGCGCTGTCTTTGTCAGAATGTGTCCCTTCTACAACGTGATTATCGTTTTAAATGATTCCCCATAAAACCAGAAAGAAGTTACCTTGCAACATCTTGCTGTGCTCAATGTGCGGTTGAATCCATTTAAAATGCAAAGTCTGCAATCCAATCCGGATATTCTAATTTTCGTTCCTGCACTCCTTTTTCGTTCATAAATTCAAAAGTAGCGAGATCTAAATCGAAAAGTCGTTCCAGACATGCCCCTTGACTTAAACAACACGCTTTCCAGTAATGTATGAAGTCTCCATACTCCTTGTTCATTTCCGTCCAAATCTGTTGCAACTGAAAATGGAATAATGAGTGCGACTTCAGAAATTTTACTATCCCTATCACCAATTTCTTCAAGCGCTCAATGCCTGAAAATTTTCCTAAAAAGTCAGTTTTACTCTTGATGTACAAAAGGGTGAATCCTGTCTGTCGATCGTTGTAATATTTTGCTCTTTCATAATCATCTAAAATTTTAGTTCTTTCTGGATGGTACTATAATGTCGTTTCGTAGCAAATAAGTAGTACCCGTCCCTTATGCGAACTGATCATTCTCATCCGTCTCTTCTGTCGTTCCAATTCATTTTAAAGTATTCGATAGATCGCTAGACTGTCTCTTTTTGTGGAAACAGTCACTGGACCTGTGAACGTCCTTCACACCACTAACAAACGGCGAAGGGTAAACTGCTCTGACATCACGATTCTTCCGAACACAGTTGCGGACCCTGGCTTAGGACAAATGCGGGGAAGATTTCTTTGAAATGGATATGGCTGATATCCTTCGTCCGTATCAAGATTTCGCGTCGACACCTCGTCGTCAACGTGGCATTAAAACACCTAGTTCTGCATGTGTTTATTTATAGAGCGGGTAAATTTTAACAATGGGGGTAAACTGCAGCAAATTAGTGTTCCACCTCTCGCAATATAGCACGTAATGTACCATGGTTTTCGAGTTGTAGTGTGTGCAGCATACTGTTGGATGAACTTACTGACCTACAAGTCTTTGAACAAGATACACTCACCGATAAATATTGTTGCGTCACTTTATTCCTTCCGCCATGTGCGTCTTTTTAGGGGTGTGCGGCCTGGTAGTCAGGGAGAGACAGGATAAGGCAACGATTGTGGATGGGGCCGTAATCAGCTACCTTTGGCTACACTAAACACATGCATTTTATCTGAGGAAGTAATTTTCAACAATCATTTTAAGGTAATTTACTACACTGACGGCTGAAGGCCTTACTAAGAAAGAATACAAAATTATTTGTCGGCTGGAGGCCACAAGCAACTTCAGAATACTCAACAGCTGAAGGCCTGAATCACAAGTGAGGACGGCAATTACACGTTAAAAATACTAAAACCTTTTTAAACAATCGGCTGAGGGCCTTATCAAGACAGAATTGAAAATTATTTGTCAGCTGAAAGCCACAAGCAATGTTACAAACAATTAACGGGTGAGAGCTTGAATTACAAGTGAGGAAGGCAATTACACGTTAATATATTAAGATAAATTTTAAACAATTATGACGACTTGACCAAGTAAGACGGAGAGATCCACAGACAGTGCTCCACGGATAGACCTGAGGAAGGTCACTACAGATGTGTGATTGGTGAGACTGGCAGCCAAGAGTAATGTTCACCTAAAGAGGGCAACTCAGAGACAATTTAAACGCCGACCAACCCTCTTAACAAATCCACCTAACGCCAGATAACCAGTATAACTTTGGAATAATTCAGGCGAGAGCGAAGTGACAGACAGCACTGCGTCTCCAGAATCCAGTGTTTAAAACACCAAAAGGCAGAAGAAACCACTATAACCAAGGTAAACAAGGAAAACAATTATCCATACCCCAATCAAGGAAGCTGTCAAATTACATGCCATGCCGGACAGCATCGGCAAGACGAGGAAAAGTACACTGCCGCAAATTACGCTAATTCCCAGGGCAGGTAACTGGGGCGGCCACTAGGCACTAAGATACCACTGGTTGCACTTTACCAATAATAACACCAAATTCAAACTAATTTCAAGCAGCAGAATGCCGCTAATAGCTTCTGCCAACCTGACAGACTCCGCATGTTGCGGTTGGTCTCACCGACCTTGGGAGCAGAAACACGCAAACAACAGCGAGATCTCAAACAGTGGAGCTTTCACTACTGGATAAGGTTCACCCAACTTCAGACGTCCCGGGTTCGGTCGTCGGCTACAGCCCCTCGATCAGACAGTGTCTGCACGCCTCCAGCGGTCCCGGCCTGCCGCTCGCGCTGTGGACCAACTCGCTGCTCCGTCCGAAGTCGAACAAAGCCTTCTAGATACAAGGTCTACGCACAGCGGCCATATTGGCACGTGACGTCACAAACCGTTGGCCATCTTATCTTTAGTCGCCAGTCCTGTTGACGTGCATGTTGTGTTCAAATTGTGTGCCACGTGAAACTGATATAGATTTCATACAGTATTCGCCTACATTTCTTCAAAGTATGTGTTGCGTTTCTTTTGCCAGGGAAACTATAAATCACAAAAAGGCCTCAAGGTGCACATGTTTCGATTTTCCAAATGTGTGAAGTTGAGAAATCGCCAGATTGCAGCTATTCCCAGACACGAATTTGTGTTACGCATCATTCAAGGGTAAGTAAATGACAAAAAATTTATAGCGCGTTATTTGTTTCCATTGCACCACATTTGCCAATTGTTTTTAAAAGCAGTTATGTATCATGTACCAGTATAATTTGTTTCTTAATTCTGGACCATTGCTGCGAGGTTAATACGAAGCTGGCAGTGAAATGTCTCTCATATTTGCAACTGTTGTCACATAGAATAGTCATATTAATTAGTGTGGCTCGAAAATGTTTAGTATTCCTTATCATTCCTACCAGATTACTGAGTTTCCAGTACTTTTATTTGGAAGAGCTACTAAATGATTTTGTTCAGTTTTACATATACAGCTATTCGGAAATAATTTCAATTTGAGTAAACGACCTTAGAAAATTGTTTTAATGAATTCAGCGTTCGACAGATTAAGCAGTATAGAAAGCAGAATTTCGAGGTAAGTGCATTGTGATTAAATTAACAGCACTTTGTGACACGAATTTCAGTCAAGGATATAAGAGAGACAACCTTTTCATGTTTAAGGTTCTAAAGTTCTAGAGAAACAGGGAAATAAAATATTTTTTCGGGTTTTTTGATTCATTAAACATTATGTCAGGAGGTGCTCCATTTCGTCGAATGATTTGAGTTTATTTACGAAAATAACCAGGGAAATAAATTCTTAAATTCTGTAGGAGCTCCAGCTGCTTTATTTAAAACCGAAAACGTCTACTTGTTGTTGCATATTGCCGATTTTTTACTGCAAGAAAGCGTAGCTCCTGAGGTGAAAGACAGAATTTAAAATTACAGTTTTTTTTCAAGCCTAGAAACGCGTATTTAAGGCAAATCGTCAAAATAATTTTACATCTTGAAATATCCTTGGGGCAGTTTTGTTCAGTTACTTTACGCAATGATATAAATTTCCATACTTTCATTACGAGGCCATGTAGAAGAGGAAAGCACGAGAATCCCTAGGTGGTCTCAGCTCTAAAACTCGTAAAGTTCGTATAGCTGCAGAGTGCTTAAAAGGAGCGTTCCGATACAGACCCGGCCATCAGTATGTGACGTCACAAGTGTGGGCGCAGGCCTGTAGTCTAGGTGGTGTTGAGTCGAACTGCCTGACACACACGACGACCCAGAGAGACAAGCGGTCGCACCAGAGACAGTACCACAGTACTGGCTATCGATAACCGCTGCTGCTGCCACTTGCGGACAAACAATACCAGCAAACTCAGTGGCGCCATTAACACAAGAAGGAAACGAGACGCCACTACCGCTAATACAAGACACCAAGGTATGAACGGCAAGAACGCGAGCTGCACGCTGCTCAAGGTGTATTCTGCTCTGACTGCGTATTTATGAATGACAATCCGCGACTGTATCGTATGGTGCGGGTGGAGCAACTCTAGGAACGAGAGGATGTTCTCTCGACTTAAATCTCATAGAGGGCATGTGGGTTGCGTTGGGAAGACATACTGCATCAGTTTCACATGCACCAGTGACCATCCAGCAGTTGTTAGCTACGCCTGTGGAGGAATGGAACGCCCGACCACAATAACTCCTCATCAGCCATGTTTCCAACATGGCGGCACGTTTCAGAGCGTGCACTGCTGTATGTGGGCAGTTGTGAGTGTCGCAACAATTTTTGCAGCTTATTTTATATGGTGTTTCTAAAAACAATATACATATTATGAAGTATTATGTCGTCAAAACTACCGATCGCTACACCACAGCTTGGTTGTAGGTGGACCGAATACATTGTCTTGTATATATTCATTGTAGCTGGATGTTGGTTGTCTTCTGTTTGCCTGGTAACACCGTCACATGTTGCAAAGAGGCTACTCTGCCACAGAAATCATTTTGTGTTCTCGAGTCTGCGAAGTATAATTACGTGATTACAGTGCAAAGACATTTCAGGTCGAGGTATCAAATTAATCCTCCGAGTGAATGGAAAATTCTCAGATGGTATTTACAGTTTGTAGACAGAGGGTGTGTATGGGGAGCGACAATAAAGTAATGAGACATTTTCTTTGCAAGATGTGGCAACCCTGCAAGCTTGTGTAGGCACAATATCTTTGACCTTGGTCTATAAGCTGCTTCTAGTACAAGCGGCACATCGATGCAACCGCTCAGTCATGAGTTGTGCTGTAATAAGTTAACACGTGTTTGTGTCTCTCGTCACGGAATTGGAACCGCATAATATTGCGCAACGGTATGTCATTTCTTTTTGCGTTAAATTTGGCGAGAATGCGACGACAACTTTCCGTAAGCTTCAGAAGGCTTTTCGAGAGGAGGTTATGTCAAGAGCTCAAGTTTTTCGGTGGCATAAAATGTTTAGTGAAGACAGAACGAATGTTGAAGATGTAGACCGCAGTGGACGACCTAATCACATGGACGGATGTCAACTTGGCTAGGGTACGTGAACCCGTACGATCTGATGGAAGATTATCCTTGAAAATTATTGCAGAATACTGAACATCAATCGAGAAACGGTTCATCTAACAATAACTTAAGTTCTTAGTATGAGACAGATTTGTGCAAAAATGGTCCCCAAAAGTCACACTCTACAACAGCGCGAAACACGGAAAAATGTGGCAGCCGATCTGTTAGAGCAAACGGAAATCAATCCAGAATTGTTGAGCCGTGTTATCACTGGAGATGAAAGTTGGTTTTTTCAGTGCGATCCAGAGACAAAACGCTGAAGTTCGCAATGGTGCTCAAAGGGATCACCCAGACCAAAAAAAGCTCGCATGTCAAAGTCAAAAGTGAAATGCATCCTTGTGTGCTTCTTTGATTCCAAGGGAATTGTTCATAAAGAGTGGGTACCTCCTAGACAAACAGTTAACCAATATTACTACAAAGAAATTTAAGAAAAAATTCGTAAAACAGTTCTTCATGTCCGTGCCAACATTGCTGATAATTGGATTCTGTATCACGATAATGCGCCATCCCATACTGCTCTGTCAGTACAGCAATTTTTAACCTCGAAATAAATTTCAGTACTACCACAGTCACCTTATTCAACAGATATCGCTCCGTGCGACGTTTTGCTATTTCCAAGAGTCAAAACGGAGGTCAAGGGACAATTTTCAAACAACACAAGATGTCCAAAAAGCTGTGACGAGGGTCTTTGAGGATATTACAGAAGATGAGTTCCAGAACTGTTACCATCAATGGCATAAGCGCTGGAAAAAGTGTGTGCGGTCAGAAGGCAGCTACTATGAAGGAGAAAACACTGAACTTGACTGAAACGGTAAGCAACATTTTTTTTCACATCGGTCTCATTACTTTATTGTCGCACCTCGTATATAAGCGAACGAGTCCTGGCCGCCGTCGGGTTTCTGACGAAAATGTCGCACGATTTCAAACCGCTTCAGAACGTAAGCCTACAAATCAACTCCTCGTGCCATGTGGGAGTTAAAACTGTCTACAACAGTTTGACCTGTATTGAAGCGTCGGTTGTTTATGACGCTATACGGCCTCTGCGTCATGACGACAAATACAAACGCGTGTCGTTTTCTGACGAGCTTCAGAATGCTGTTGACAGTGATTACTCTTGTATAACACTTCGCGTTTAGTGATGAAGCGCTTTTCCACTTTCGTGGAAAGGTAAACAGTTACAGTGTTCGAATTTGGGGCCCACAGAATCCGCGTCCACACACTGAACATATACGAGATTTCTATCCAAAAAGTTAAACTACAAACCGGGTGAAACAGAGGAACTAATTCCCAAAATTTATTAAACCTAATGTTTTCCATCATCATGCGATTTTGATCTGTATGCCTCTAGTCCCATATAGCTTTGCATCAGCAAAAGACTGAAATAAGTACCTGTTTAAAAAGAGTCGTTTGAAGTTCTTATCCTCGAAATTATCTCGTAAGCTCACAACAAACATTACTGTCTGCATATGGCGGCTTCATAGATAGGATACTGGGAAAATGCAGTCAATCTAGAAAGGAGACTGCGTAGAAAGAACTCTTGCGACCCATTCTACAATACTGCTCTTGTGTCTGAGATCCATACCGAAAAGGTCTGTCGGCAGACACTGAACTTTTATACAAAGAAAGGGCAGCATCAATGATCACATTTTTGTTCGATCCGCGAGAGAGTGGCACGGAAATGCAAATAAACCTAAGCTGGCATATGCTTGAGGATAGAACCAACTATAAAAAACACTAGCTACAATGCTTCTAATACCAGCCTTAAGTGAGGAATCCAGCAATATACGACAGCTCTCTACGTATCGCTCTTACGTGACCACAAAGACAAGATTTAGCTAGTTACAGCTTGCACAGAGACATTGAAGAAATTATTTTCCCATTTTTCCATACGCGAACGGAACGAGAAGGTGCCTTAATACGTCCTACAATGGAAACTACCCACTGTCACATATTTAACAATATGTTTGCTGAGCCTCGATGTAGATGGAGATACGTCACCCGCCAACAATTAGTTCATATAGCGCAAAATCAGTTTCCAATTGGAAATAGAAATTACTGTAAAAAGTCACATTTATTATTCTTCCCATTATGTGTCTTTAAGGAGTAACCTGGATCACCATGTGGATGTTTCAGCAAGGCAGGGCTGATTTGTATGCACAACCTTCTGTGGGTAGCGTGTGACACTTTCTGGTAGTTGAAAACAAAAAGATACTTTAGTACAAAGCCAAAGACATTGGACTGTTTTGCTTGAATAGACAAACACTGATGGTAGAGTAAAATCTCTCGCAGCAGGATTTGACTATCCCATTAATTATAAATTGTACAATGCTCCCCCCAGCGTGGTAGGAATTAACAGTCAATCGCTCTTGATTTCTTTCTCTTACGAATAAAAATCTTTGTCTTCCGTAGCTAGTTAGTCATGTGTGCCCACAGGTAACTGCAACGATTATATAATCGAGATAATGTCGTACGACTCAGGTTACAGCATGTGTATATATGTTCATTGTAACATTAAAATGAGAATAATGCGTACACAGATCGCATGAACGATTCCTTTATCGAAATAGTGTAGACGTGTCAGTTTACAGGACCTATACACAGGCTAGGGTAACATTAACATGAGAAAGGCTAAATACAATACCTAAACGTGAGTGAATGACGCTCAAAACAATAAAGTACCGGATGATCAAAAAGTCAGTATAAATTTGAAAATTTAATAAACGATGGAATAATGTAGATAGAGATGTAAAAATTGACACACATGCTTGGAATGACATGGAGTTTATTAGAACCACCCCATATTGCTAGACGCGTGAAAGATCTCTTGCGCACGTCGTTTGGTGATGAACGTGTGCTCAGCCGCCACTTCCGTCATGCTTGGCCTTCCAGGTCCCCAGACCTCAATCCGTGCGATTATTGGCTTTGGGGTTACCTGAAGTCGCAAGTGTATCGTGATCGACCGACATCTCTAGGGATGCTGAAAGACAACATCCGACGCCAATGCCTCATCATAACTCCGGACATGCTTTACAGTGCTGTTCACAACATTAGTCCTCGACTACAGCTATTATTGAGGAATGATGGTGAACATATTGAACATTTCCTGTAAATAATATCATCTTTGCTTTGTCTTACTTTGTTATGATAATTATTGCTATTCTGATCAGATGAAGCGCCATCTGTCGGACATTTTTTGAACTTTTGTATATTTTTGGTTCTAATAAAACCCCATGTCATTCCAAGGATGTGTGTCAATTTGTACCTCTCTATCTACATTATTCCGTGATTTATTCAGTTTTCAAATTTATACTGACGTTTTGATCACCCGGTATATTACATCAAACATTTCTGGTAATTAACAGTGAACACTTACAAACGTTAAAGCACACAACACCAATGTTTTCTTCTGCAATTTAGAATACGAATAATAAATAAATCCCTGCCAATACGAAAACACAAGATGCAACACCGTTAAAGGCCAATTTCTTGCTGAACTAAATCTGTATTGTGGTTTTAGTATGACCATATTATTTGTATATCGTCTAATCTACTTGAAGGTGGTTTATTTCATTCCTTGGAAACGACGTCGCAGACAAATCATAGCAATCGGGGTATTTTGTTCTCTGTCAAACTGGGTGATAAGTTGGTGCGTTGTGGACAGGTGATAAAGAGACAGCAATGTAGTACGCCCTTTAGCATCATATTAACAAAACCATAAAAATTACTAAGTAAAAAAGAAGTAAAGTTTTATACTGAGGTAAAAGAACTGATCGGTGCAACGAAAGTTTCTTGGGTTTCTTTCCGCGTTTACTGGCAGTGTGCCTGCGACCTTTCGGAAGTCCCCGTCCTTCCATACTACAAAGAAGATTTCTATGTCTTCCAAAAGCGCAGCAAGTGGTCTCTGTCCTATTTGAATGAAGAACTCTAGTGTTGTTGTTAGGCAAAAGTTTTCGATGATCCATACGAGATTAAGGTTCACTTATTTATATTTAAAAACTTCGTTTCACTGACTGCAAAAGTGTCTGAAACTGGGTACTATATGGTCAGTACAGCTTGATTAGACCAGTGATGAAAAGAATATGTTCTTCCTTCATATTACTTACAAATTTCACAATATATGTCTTGTGGTTTTGTCCTGAATACGATCCCAGTAAATTTTGTGCTGCGGAAATATTCTGTATCCCTCGTAATTTAACGGTGTATACTATGCAGGAAGTTGCCAAGCGTATGCAACTCTATTCCCGAAACTCATAATGTGTCACTTTGTACTTTAACATCAATTGTCAAAATGGCCCACATATAGTACTACGCGCCGGCCGTGGTGGCCATGCGGTTCTAGGCGCTGTAGTCCGGAACCGCGCGACTGCTACGGTCGCAGGTTCGAATCCTGCCTCGGGCATGGATGTGTGTGATGTCCTTAGGTTAGTTAGGTTTAAGTAGTTCTAAGTTCTAGGGGACTGATGACCTCAGATTAAAAGTCCCGTAGTGCTCAGAGCCATTTTGTAGTACTATGCATTCGTCAAATATGAACTGAGATTTCCGACGTCGTTTGACAGGAAAAGACAACGTTAAGAAACTCTTTCCAATTGTTCTGTAGTTTATTATTTATTTTGTCACGAACTGGTTTTCACTTTCTTACACCATCGCCAGGTAGCAGCTGAGTATCGCAACCACAGATAAAATGACGTGTCAATTACACAGTTATTACTTACACAGATTATGCATTAAATAATGTGACGCAGAGTGTTTATAAGATATAGTATTTCTTTTTCATCTTAAGCAAAGTCATTACTTTAAAAAATGAAGTTTTTCGTGTAATATGGAAGGCCTTACTTTTTCAAAAAGACGAAAAATAAAATTGAAGTTGCTGTTGTATGCTGACGTTTCAGTGTTGTTGTTGTGGTCACCCGGAGACTCGTTTGACGCAGCCTTCCACCCTACTCTGTCCTGTGCAAGCCTCTTCAACTCCGAGTAACTACTGCAACCTACATCCTTCTGAATCTGCTTGCTGTATTCATCTCTCTGTGTCCCTCTGCAATTTTTACTCCCCACACTTACCTGCTATACTAAACTGCTGATTCCTTGATGCCTCCGAATATGTAGTATCAACCGATCCCTTCTTTAAGTCGGGTTGTACCACAAATTCCTTTCTCCCCAATTCTGTCAGATCACATTTCATAAGCTTCTATTCTCAGGTTAAGTAAACTGATTATCGTCCCTGTAATTTCCACACGTTGCTGCACTCCGTACAAATACTTTCAGAAAAAGACTTTGATACTCAAATCAATATTCGTTGTTAAATTTCTCTTCATCAGAAACGCTTTTCTGGCCATTGCGAGTCTACACTTTATATTCGCTCTTTCTCAGTCATCATCAGTAGTTGTACTGAGCAAACAGCAAAACTCAGCTACTACTTTTAATATCTCCTTTCCTAATCTGATTCCTTCAGCATCATTTAATTCAACTACATTTCATTATCCTTGTTGTTGATATCCATCTTACATCTTCCTTTCAAGACACTGTCCATTCCGTTCAGCTGCTTTTCCGAGTCCTCTGCTGTCTGACAGAATTACAGTGCCATCGGCAAACCTTATAGTTTTTACTTCTTCTCCCTGAACTTTAATTCCTACTCAAAATTTTTCTTTCAATAGAAAGTACTTAATTTACTAGTGGGAAAAGCGGAATTTGTATCTGGTCGTTCATTTGTGCCAAATGATAACTGATTTCAGGTATTGCGCATGTCATCTTCCTACTTTTCTCCATAGTAAGCAAAACGTGACAATCTACATTGTAGGAGTTGTTGGATACTAAAACTGAATCTGTCTTTCCTAGTCTCCAGTTTCTCTCACGTTCCTATCAATTAAGTGCCACTGCTCTGCGGCCGGCCAGAGTGGCCGAGCGGTTCTACAGTCTGAAACCGCGCCACCACTACGGTCGCAGGTTCGAATCCTGCCTCGGGCATGGATGTGTGTGATGTCCGTAGGTTAGTTAGGTTTAAGTAGTTCTAAGTTCTAGGGGACTGATGACCTCCAAATTTAAGTCCCGTAGTGCTCAGAGCCATTTGAACCATTTGAACCACTGCTCTGCCTGACTGACCATTCCATACTTTCCCAAGTCCTTGCGAAAGGTCTGTATACGCCACTCTGTGACAGAAGTTTCATTTTGTCTTTACTATTGAATAATAATGTAGATACGATGTTATTATAAGACCCTGTTTTGCAATGCCCAGAGTTTAACTTTTTTGGAAAGCTATCTGAAATTTTGCCAAAATATGGGATGGTGCACCAAATTTTTGTAACTAATACCTGGTTTCTGTTGCCCAGTGTACAGAGATGGTGTAACATTGCACAGTTTCCTGTTTAGTAAAATATCAGTAAGGTCAGAGCCAAACCATCTAGATAAAAAGTTTACTAATGGCTGCCACCGGTGTCTGACGTGTGACTCTCACCGTGTTGAGGTAAGAAACGCCAGTCTACATTCAGCGCGGCCCGAGGCCGAACGTCTTCTTTCTTCAGATTGTGAGTTAAGCCGCCGTCACACGGGAGGAGGCACCTAAAGATGTGCACGCAGACGGGATATCCAATGTCAGGAGACATACCACCGTCGTCACACAGCACAATGTAATTTTGCGGTCTCAGCGTTCTCCAGCGGCAGTTGTCTGCTTTATTTAGCTCGTAAACCAAACAGTTTGTTCATAAAAATGGACGCTCAAAATTTCTACGTAAGCTCTATTAAAATGCACGTTTCCTTTCTTGATAATATGCTAGTCGTGTTTTTCTGTCTTTGGCATATGTAAATAAAAATTAGAATATCCGTGGATATTTAATAAGCACAAGACAAAATAGGAAATGTACGTGTCCAGCCAGTAACGACACTAGGTTACAGAAGTTCATCAAATCTAACATACTCACTCCTCACGGACAGTGCCCTTACATTTACATTACATCAAATATTGCAGAAATTATTTGTATTAATTTCATAGGAAAGTCCAACAACCTTCTAGAAAACTCATAAGCGAAAATAAAATTGTGTATGGTGTTGTGTCTAGACAAGACAGCCTAGACACAATGAGAGGAAGCCGAAAGGCACGCGCTAAACTAAAGCAGGATGGCGTGAGGTCTGAAACAGGATACGTAATGAATGCTATAAAGAAAAGTACGTAGCTGCTGGAATATTTAACTTTAATCCATCCTTGTGGTACATCTGGAGATTGTGGCGATACAAGTGAGACTCTTTAGATACATGCAATGTTACTAATGGCGCCTTGCTAGGTCGTAGCCATTGAGTTAGCTGAAGGCTATTCTAACTATTGGCTCGGCTAATGAGCAATGATTCGTCCATGTAGTCGCTAGCAAAGTCGTCCGTACAACTGGGGCGAGTGCTGGTCCGTATCTCGAGACCTGCCTTGTGGTGGCGCTCGGTCTGCGATCCCTGACAGTGGCGACACGCGGGTCCGACATGTACTAATGGACCGCGGCCGATTTAAAGCTACCACCTAGCAAGTGTGGTGTCTGGCGGTGACACCACATATGGCAGGACACAAGTCCTGTAACGATCGAGCCTTAGTTCTGTAATGTGGCGCCTCAACCAACTGTGCTATTCTCTAACACCGATTACAGCAACTTCGTATTTTATGTTAATGTCTTATGAAGGCTTTAATTGCCGAAACGTTATTAATTGAAATTTAATTATAACAAATCCTCACAAGAACGACGCGTTTTCATGAATCTTCAATAATTCATTGCCTTTAAACATCTTACTCCCGTAACACGCAAATTATAACACGAAAATACCTAAATACGGAACTTCTGTAACCATCAATAAGACAATTCCCATTATTTTATTAGGACAAATCGTACCAATAACGGTTCGTTTACGACACATTCAATGTGCTGGTACTTAGGAACAGCAAATACAGGGTGAAGAAAAAATGCAACACTTTGAGGTCGGCGTGCGATTCCTCATCCAGATTCAAGACGAAAGTTTATCTAGCAAATCAGATCGGGCACATTTTGAAAACACATGTATGAAAACGGGCAACATTGTCACATAGTGCAGCGCATCGAAATGTACAGAGGAACGTTTATCGCCTCGCACTACTGTAACAGCCGTAAAATCAGTGAGTAGACTGCTGTGACATGAAAACCACATCCACCATTTTTTAGACGTCCCTTCCCTAATTTTTGTCGTTTACAAACAGGAAATAATTTTGTCAAATGACGATAGCCTCTCAAATGACAGTGGGATCCATTGAATTGCAAGCAAATGTCTACTAAACATCCTATCAAGTACATGTACACTGGCTTCCCTAGTGTGTCCACAAACGGTGAATATGCCGATATGGTTTTGGTGTTGGTTGCATGTGATAACCAAGCTGCTGTTGCTGCTTCTTGTGCATAGCTGCACCGTACCCTCAAAGGCGCCATCCCTAAAAAAATCGTTGCTTAGAGCAATGCCTTCAGGAAACCGGCAATCCTCGTCCACGTGTAGTGGACAGAGGTCGTCCAAGGTTCAAATGGTTCAAATGGCTCAGAAAACTATGGGACTTAACATCTGAGGTCATTAATCCCCTAGAACTTAGAACTACTTAAACCTAACTAACCTAAGGACATCACACACATCCATGCCCGAGGCAGGATTCGGACCTGCAACCGTAGCAGTCGCGCGGTCCCGGACTGAAGCGCCTAGAACCGCTCGGCCACCGCGGCCGGGGGTCGTCCAAGGACTAGATATACTACACAAACAGAGGACATGATTCGCGTTTAAGTGTTGTACGGTGAAGACATGCATACGTATCATTATACGTTTCCTCAGCACCAGCGCCCAGAAGACCGCATTCGACGAGTACAATTTTGTGATGGCTTTTGCACGAAGTGTAAGAGAATGAACATTTTATAAATGAGGTGATATGGACAGACAAATCTAGCTTCACTCGTGAAGGTATTTTCAACGTCCACAACAGCCATTATTTGTCAGAACACAAACCACATGTCACCCGTGAACTTGGCTTTCAGGTACAGGCAAAAACCTGCGGGCCACAATCGTGGGGAAGTGCTTTTCGCCCCTTACTCATTGCCAGACAAGTTTAATGCGCCCCTATAGCATCCGGTTCTTCGCAATAGTTTAGCTGATGCATTAAAAAACGTTCCACTTAGTGTTCGGCGACCACTATGGTTTAGCATGATGTTGCACCAGCACACTTCGGAATGAATGTGCGGAACTATTTAAATGAGGTGTTCCCATGGAAATTGATTGGTCGCAGTGGTGAAATATTCTGACCTCCACGTTCCCTGAACCTTAATCCATTAGAGTTTTATTTGTGAGGACATTTAAAGGAACACGTTTGTAGTACTTCACCCACGGATGTAGACGATCTAATAGCTGTAGTGCATGCCGTTTCATCAATGGTGGATGCAGGTGTGTGTTGTGATGGTTTCATCAAAGAATTATCCAGTGAGTGGCAAATGTTTGCAAATTCAAAATGGTCGTTATGAACATCATCTCTCAAGCAGACGTTGCTCGTACGTATACAAACTGACTGACAAATATATGCCTGGACATCAAATGTACAGAATGCAGTTATTGTGCATACCATAATATGCAATCTAGTGTAGACTACGTATTGTGTTTTTTGTACTTCACTGGATATGGACGATATCACTGTACCACTATTATTTTCTATTGTAGTCATTTTTGTCATGGACGAAACAAACTTACGTCTGTGAGAAGTTCATGTTGTGTTTTAATGTATAAATACAGCTAACAGTAACAGAAAGACATACATACGATTCCATATTATAGAGTTGTAAATTGGATACAGTCTGATACTTTAACGAAGAAAAAGAAGTTTGGCGCGAGCGCGACTCGAACATCAGCAAGTAGGCGTACCCCCTACCTACGGCATTGCCTCACCCCACTGAGCTAACTGGACACCTCCGGCAGAGTGCACAGTTCATGCCACCTATTCTTGGCCAGGCAGTATGCAGTTACAGCGTTGCCAGAGCCTCGTTTCTTAAATCACGTTTCTGTTAAACCTATTGGTGGGACTAGGTTTTGCTGGATACAGTTTAGTCTTGAACTGGAATGAGAAATCGCAGGCCAACCACCAAGTGAGGCATTTTTCTTTGCCCTGTATTCACAGAATACAACGTATGAGATAAACACTACCAAATATTGGCTTACAGTGAACACGACGAAAAAAGTATGGCGTCTTGCTTTCTCCCTGCAATGTAGGACATTTTCTTTCTATTGATTCTATTGTACGTGGCTCGCTGCCGAAATACCGCAGAACTTTGTGTTTCACGTGACGAAGAGGCTCCTCAACAAGGAATAGCAAGAAGTGATGTCACAAAACCTGTAGAGCACCACGTCAACATTGGCTAACTCGTCCCGCAAACGATAGGCAACATGTAAACAGATATCGTGAAATCCATAGTTAGTTTCGGATTCCCTTATCGAGAAGAATGTCGCCGTATCTACGTCGTTGACAGCTGGTTAGTCAAAACAATCGGTTTTTCCGAAAACAAAGTGTACAGCTTCCAGTACGATTTTCTCGCCTGTGCGATTTCCGTAAAAGTAAACAACGATAATGTAGAGATGTACAAGACCAGCAGGACACTTCGATGGTACCGTTGGTTTTTCTACTTTCATAGAAGGGACGTACGAGTACGAAGTATCTGTGGAATACGCCGGTATCGGTCTATGCACTGTGAAACTATACAACGTGCCCTTTGAGACATTTAATTAGGCTCTAAGAGAGCCTCTGTTTCTCTTTGGAAGTGTTCCGCAAATAGAGCAGAAGGAAATGGTAATAAATAGTTCCATGTGTTGACCCACAAGAGCAGGTTGCATCCACGACATTAGGAGTCGAACCAAGCGCCAAGTCAACATGCGTACTGACCCAGCTTCCTCTTGGCACAACAGCCATTTTGCCTTCTACATCAGCGAGCATCGCCACTTCTCTAGGAGAAGAGAGGGATCCAAAATATACGTACATTCACAAATACTTCATATCTGCCGCAAAATACGGGGTAAAACACAAATACCGGGTGATCAAAAAGTCAGTATAAATTTGATAACTTAATAAACCACGTAATAATGTAGATAAAGAGGTAAAAATTGTCACACATTCTTGGAATGACATGGGGTTTTATTAGAACAAAAAGAAAGTTCATAAAATGTCCGACAGTTGGCGCTGGACAGCAAAATGTCAGTGACTGCGCATGACAATCGCGTATAAAAGGAGCTGTAATGAGAGAGAGAATCAGATGCGCCAGCTGTCGCAGCATGTTTACGTTACCTGAAAAGGCGCTTTTAGTGAAGCTGTATTATCAGGATGGGGAATGTGCTAGTTCAGCGTTATGATCCTTTCGCCACAGGAAGGGGATTCGAACGGGTAAAGGTCCGTTGACAAATGCAGCTGTGGCGAGAATGATTTCGAAGTTCGACCCCACGGGTTGTTTAGACGATAGACCCCGTAGTGGCCGACCGAGCCCAAGGCGTAATGCTGCTGAGACAGTTCAGGAAGAAATGGAGACTGTAGCGGGTTCGTCTATGCACGGGTAAGTCAGCGCTCGTGCAGCCGCCCGTCGCACCAGCATTCCATACACTACTGTTTGGTTGGCACTTAGGCGTACCCTCCGATGCTACCCGTACAAAATCCATCGGCATCATGAACTGTTACCTGGCGATTTAGTGAAGCGGAGGGCATTTGAGTTGTGGGCGTTTCAAAAGATGGCGGAAGATGACGGTTGGTTGAGTAACGTGTTGTGAACCGACGAAGCTCATTTCACGCTCCGAGGGTCTGTCAATGCCCACAACTTGAGAATTTGGGCTACCGAAAATCCTAGAACTGTCGTGTAAACTCCATTGCACGACAAGAAAGTCACGGAATGGGTTGAATGTACCACATCTACCGTTATCGAGCCTTTTTTCTTCGAGGAAATGTGTGATTCTGGTTTTGTAACTGCTACCGTGACGGGTGAGAGGCACGCCGATATGTTACGGAATCGCATCATCCCCAGCTTGGCTGATAAACACCTACTGGAACGTACGATGTTTATGCAGGATGGAGCTCCACCCCATATTTCAAGACGCGTGAAAGATCTCTTGCGCTCGTCGTTTGGTGATGATCGTCTGCTCAGCCGCCACTTTCGTCTTGCATGGCCTCCCAGATCCCCAGACCTCAGTCCGTGCGATTATTGGCTTTGGGGTTACCTGAAGTCGCAAGTGTATCGTGATCGACCGACATCTCTAGGGATGCTGAAAGGCAACATCCGACGCCAATGCCTCACCAAAACTCCGGACATGCTTTACAGTGCTGCTCACAACATTATTCCTCGACTACAGCTATTGTTGAGGAATGATGGTGGACATATTGAGCATTCCCTGTGAAGAACATCATCTTTACTTTGTGTTACTTTGTTATGCTAATTATTGCTATTCTGATCAGATGAAGCGCCATCCTTCAGACATTTTTTGAACTTTTGTATTTTTTTGGTTCTAATAAAACCCCATGTCATTTCAAGCATCATGTGTGTCAATTTGTACCTCTCTATCTACATTATTCCGTGATTTATTCAGTTTTCAAATTTATACTGACTTTTTGATCACCCGGTGCCACTAGCAGATTGTCTACATAATAAAAACATGTCCTAATATACTGGAGCATGTGGCATCGTCGACTGCTAAACACAAAATCAGCGCCAGCATCGTCACACACATATAAATAATAGTATACACAAGAGTCATCGTGTCAGCAGCACTACTGTAGCCAAACAAAATTTTGTGTTGCAAATTTGCCAGATGTCGCTACTGTAGGCGTACACATAATCTTCAATGATAATTTTACGATGTAAAATAAAAAGAGCGATACAATCAGTAGAGCCTGTAGTGGGCTAATAGGGTGTCAAAGTCATAGTAATAAAAACACAATGAAATAAAACACGACAAAAGTTAGATTGTTGAAAAGGAAAAGGCTAAGAGGAATTGAGATACCCTCAAGTTGAGATATTTTAGATAATGACATAAATAATAAACAACATTCCAAGTACGCAGAATAATATAAAAATTACGAAACAAACAGCTAAAGAAGCCCAGTGAAAGAAAACAGACTGCAGCACATAATCAGCGCTCTCTGTTTGCGCTACCGCCAGAACGCCGCATAGGCGAGAAGTAGGTAGAGGAACATGGCCGCCAGAGAGCCCCTCGTACCCTGCGGCACGCCATTCCAAGAAAAGAATGATAAAACACCGTACCAGTGCAGGAGCAAGATTATCTAGTTAATGGAGTACATGCGCACAACGTAATAAAACTAAGTAAATATGTGAAGCTAATGCAAGCTATATAAAATGGAGGCGTTCAGTAGTTTAAGCACAACATTGTCAAATAAAGCAAATTAGGCATTGGGAACTACATCGCTCTGCCTATTAAGCACTTTTGTTGCCTTTTGGCCGGCCGGTTTGGCCGAGCGGTTCTAGGCGCTTCAGTCTGGAACCGCGCGGCCGCTACTGTCGCAGGTTCGAATCCTGCCTCGGGCATGGATGTTTGTGATGTCCTTAGGTTAGTTAGGTTTAAGTAGTTCTAAGTTCTAAGGGACTGATGACCTCAGCAGTTAAGTCCCATAGTGCTCAGAGCCATTTGATCCATTTTTTTTGTTGGCTTTTGTTTCCCCGCTTTATAAATTTCGATCTCACAAAAGCACTGCCCCCTTCCATCCTGTGGAGAATACTCCATGTTTCCTATAGCATTACCGGTTTCTGGTAAATGCTGCCACAAAGCAGTTTTGTTACGTCGCTATGAATGTTCTTTAAACCTTACGTTAAAAGAGCGGCCACCTTGACCGATGCAATGTTTCTCCCAATTGTTACAAACAATTCTTTATACTCCAGAGCCATCAAATTTGTCATACGTCCTTTTCAGTTTATGTTTTAATCGCAGCTGTAGGGTGACAACCTGAGAACCACATCTAACATCAGATTTCCTGAAACATTTTTCTATTCGCAGGGCTGTTTGTTATACCTTTCTTTAGCCTATTTTAGGGGCAGCGTCATGTCACTTACAGGAAAGCCGTTAGCTACAGCAATCTGCTTTAAAATGCTGAGCTCTTTACGTATTTCGATTTCGGCCAAAGGTTGACGAAGGAGCCGATGAATCATGGAGGTGAAGATAGTCTTTTTATATCGGGGAGAATGGTATGAACTGGCGTTGATGATACTATCTATACAAGTAAGTTTTCTGAAAATCGAAATGTTTGTTGTCAACTTTCTTAATAGTAAGGTCTATGTAGTTAATTGAGCTCTCTTTTTCGATTTCCATAGTAGAAATTATTTTTTGGTGCATGCTACCTATTGCTCACCTCACTGGTACCGCCCTTCATTAGTAATGAAATGTCGTGAACATAACTTTTATAATAAATCGTTTCATCTTTTAGCTGTGGAAACTTGACAAAAAATTTACATTCTACATTGTTCACAAAAATATCTGCTGAAGTACAAACTAGATTATTACTCATCCCAAGCCCATCTATTTGATAATATATTTTGTCATTGAAGATAGAAAAAATTGTAAGCTACGAAAAAATCTAGAAATTCAATTAGTTCTGTACACTCCGCAGTACTCAACTTGTTAAGGGATAGAAGATTGCGTCTAATAATTTCTATATTTTCTTTTACTGGGGCATTACGGTAGAGATTTTTTTTTATTTCCGAGGATGCTAATATCGCATTATGAAGTTTATGTATATCCTTGATTGCACTTGCTAAGTCGGAACTGTTTTTGAACCCAAAATAATTACCAACGTGTAAATCGATTTAAGTTTTTGTTAAGATACTTATTTAATTTATAGCATGATGATGAAATATTCTTCACAATCGGACGAACCGGATTTCCATCTTTATGAATCTTACCTTGAAATCTAAGCTGGGGAAACTAAACATTCATCATTTTAAGCGATTTCTTTCCATAATCATTAAGAAGAAACTGGGAGCTGTCTATCTTCCTACGCAAACAAGTCTGAAACTTCTCAGTTGGATCTTTGTGAATTTCTTTAACATCGTTTTCTGCAAAAAAATTCTTCATGCATAAGAACTAACGTATTCCCCTTGTCAGCTCGAATGACCATTACTTTCTGCTTCTCTAACTTGATGTTGAGACATTTTAGATAAAGCTTTACTGACCTTAACAGCTGTGTCCGCAATTTCTAATTTCGTCATCCTAGCCACTTCGCATGCTATTTTAATTTCAACTTTTACTCCCTTACTATTTTCCTTAGTGAAGTCTGAAGTAGTGTTATGTGTACGCCTACAGTAGCGAAATCTGGCGAACTTGCAACACAAACATTTTGTTGGCTACTGTGCTGCGGTTTGTTTTGAACAGTAGTGCTGCTGACAAAATCACTTGTCTGTACTATTATTTATATATGTATGACGATGCCGGCGTTGATTTTGTGTATAGCAGTCGATGCCACTATGGCTCCAGTGTATTAGGACATGCTTTTATAAAACAGCGCAAAAATTCACATTTATGGCAGTAATACATTTCATCATGGTCTATTCTATTGCGTTAAGCTGTAGACAATCTGCTAGTTGCATTTATGTTTCTTCCATATTTCACTACAGATCTGAATATGGTGATTGCTGACCCAAACAGTTAGTCTGAGGACCTACAAGTTTGTGACCATAGACGCGAAATAAAATAAATTTATTATACGTACATTCACCCGAAACATAGACCTCTAAGGCGCATGACCTTGTGGCACGTGCTTCGGCGACAGCCGAGATGAGGAAACACTAGCCCTCATCAATTCCACCCTCTAAAACACAAAGGGCTTGTGATCAGTCTTTGGAAAACCGAAAGAGGCAACTGATCCCGAAACATACGAGAAAAATTGACTACAACCTACTCAGAACAACGGTAATTTCAAGCAAAATGGACACAGACCATGAGAGGTGCGTCACAGTGTCTCCCCCACCGATGAGACTGATACACGATAACGCCCCTCAGCAGCAGAATCAATGAACACCAGGCCACAACATTTTGTTGGCTAACTGCATCTCTGCATGGAAACCCACACGTTTGTCACCTTAAATCTCAAACAGATAGTGTCTGATACCAATATATTAAGTTTCCATCAACGCAGATATCATCCATCTTCAAGAAGGCACCAATAGCAGACTAGCACCCTCGACAACTTACGACGCAATTATCAATACTGGTCCTGACGCAGGTACTACGATCACGTTCAAGCAAGGAATTCGAGAGAGGCCCAGACACTCTGTTGCACGACTTGCAGTTGAACGTTTATGCTTCTCAGGAACGAATCGCAGAGTGAAAAGGTGTGACTTTTACCGCAGCCGTATAACGCAGCTTTTCACATCACTGCAAGTGCCGCTAATTCTTGGTGGAGGTCTCCGGTGTGATGTATGTAAAGATAATCAGACCTCAGGCTACCATTACCTCTAAGATGTTTGGCGGCTATTGAAACAGGATACCGTCACCTACAAATATGTCACAGCGACAGAAACGACCCGTCTTGACAGAGTCTTTGCTCGAAAAGACAGATGTGGCCTGTTACGTATTTGTACACCTCTCTCAGGAACTGTATAGAGGCCGAGGTCTGTGGCACCTCAACTACTACCTCCCAACGCACAAGGACTCGGAAGCCCATTATCAGCAAACTAAGCGTTGGCTGATCGATAAAAATTTTAGTCAGGCATACCTTGATGAACCAAACACTAAGGCGACATTGAAAAAATCTTAAAAATCTACGCGGTCAATTGAGTCAGACGGAATAATGGGGCTAAACAAGTCTGAAATGCCTGGGCTAGCAGGACAGAGCAAATTAGGTTGTGGAAAGGGGCCAAAATGAGTTCCTGTCAGTTGCACTCAACGTACAAACTTTATTTATAAGCACACAATATTACAAAAAGGATGCAAAACACTCAAAACTTTTTAAGGCCACATTCAAAATCCAAGACAAGGCTTAAGCAAAATTGAAATACAAGGGTCTTCTGGAGGTTTCACCCAAGAATATTTTCTAAATCTTCAATCTAATCGGCTGAAGGCCTTAGGAATTTAATTTTAATGGAACTAAGCTGGACGTCGCATATTAAGCAATAAGAGGAGTTTCGATCACAAGGCAGAAGGCCTTTTCTTAAAACATTTCATGCAAATTGGACTGAAGGCCCCATTCAAAAGCATGACAATCTTATGCCTTAACGGCAAGAGGAGAAGATTAATTTAAGAGATATTAGAACTCGGCTGAAGGCCGCTCCCCAAATAATATAACGTCTTAAGCTCTAGAAAGAAGAGTTCCAGTTTTAAAGGGCAGACGACCGTATCTTGAAACATTTCATATAAAATAAAGAGTAACAATCTCATGCCTTAAGGGCAAGACAAGAACATTAATTTGAGAGATACTGATACTCAGCTGAAAGCCACGCATCAACCAAGTAACTAAAATACAAACAGGGAAATTACTACGTAACACAAAAGGAACGGCGTTCAGAAGTTTCCAAGGGTCGGCCTTGGACTGTAACACTAACCCCCGTTTAGGTGAGACAGGCAGCCTGTCCAACGACTTCTTAATCTGGAGGCAACCCAACCGACAGACAACCTATCGACCAATCAACCAAATCAGTTCCACTCCACGCAACCAGCAAAACAACCACAAGATTTCAATACACGACACACAGAATATTGGCGCCCACAACGACCAACAACACCTCAGCTGTCGAACTACACGCCGCACTGGACAGCGACAACACGACGGGGAAAATACACTGCCTAAAATTTCGTCAACGACCAGGGCAGGTAACCGGAACGTCAACGGCCACAAGGCAGAAGATACCGTTGGTCAACTTCAATAACAGGGAATAAATTAAGTTAAACTCCACAGGAAGACGGTTGGGATCTTGGCCGAGTTGAATACACACACGTTGTTGCTCGCAGCAATGTCCCAAAAGCGACAACCAGGATCAAACGAAGAAATGTAAACAAAAAAAAAAATGGCTCTGAGCACTATGGGACTTAACATCTATGGTCATCAGTCCCCTAGAACTTAGAACTACTTAAACCTAACTAACCTATGGACATCACACACATCCATGCCCGAGGCAGGATTCGAACCTGCGACCGTAGCAGTCGCGTGGTTCCGGACTGAGCGCCTAGAAACGCTAGACCATCGCGGCCGGCGAAATGTAAACAGTTGAGGCTCGATAGGTAGGTTAAGTGAGGACTCAACTTCATGTCCAAGATCGGTTGGCCACGAACTTCGCAGCACTTGCAAGCAGCGCCTCACACTCCAATCGCGCGTGCACGCCACCAGCAGGATCCTGCCCGACTCCGCAGCACGGGGACTTTCTTGGTGCTCCACGCCAACCGACCGACTGGACTGCTGGTCCGTCCGCGACTGCACTGCTGGTGCTTTTCCCACTCACTGACTACCCGACACACGACGAACAGGAAATTCTTTCGCTCGCTACAGAGATGGTACGACAGTGAGCTTAACGATAGGCGCTGCTCCTGACACTCACGGGCAAGTAAGGCAGGAAGTTAGTGACGCACTACCGTCATAGAAGATGACAAACAATTAATGGGATGAACACGAGCCGGGCACGGCTCAAGACCATTTTCTTGTGCTGCTGGTTTATTCTGAACCCTTACATTCTATCCAGTACATAACCGCAACGGAGCATATCGAAGCAAAGATCACGTATGGTACATCACACGTTGGCTGGTTTCAAAGTCTGTGCCCAGGACAATGCTGATAATACGTACTCCCGGTTTCCATTCACCACATGATTAAAGAGTCCCCGCTCGTCCACTCTCAGCCATGGCATTGGAACCCAGTACAGTTGTCAGGCTGATACCAAGGCACACGTTCCAGAGCAATACATCGCATTGCATTCTAAAGGAATCACAGACGTCACACACATGGCTAAGAGCACCACAACAGTTCCAACAACCGATGACGAACAAGTTACAACCTTAACCGCAAGATCTGTAACAAGAGAACTGCAGTCAACTTTCAAAACGGCAACACGGCCCAAATCTCCGAGTGGGGACGGTCTTCTGCAACGTTTTATGTACGCTATTGGCATTTCTTCAGTGACTTCTTCGTAAAACTGATTAACAAACTGCTTTAGCGTGCGACCATACTAGCGGATCTCTCTCAGGGAATCACAGTAGTCACTCTCAAAACGACGAAATCTGTGCCCGTCATAGCTGTGCGGTCGATTACGTTGATAAACTCCGACTTGAAATTGCGGACACACGCTGTTAACAACTGACTGAAACCACCTTTATGGTGTTTTCTTGGTTCACACTAACAGCGTCACTGAGAGGCGACCGATGATGAACATTCTAGCCTATTATAGGGACCATACGTACACGCCCTGGCAAGCGAGCAAGTCAAATGTCAATTCGCGTCTTTGGATCCGGAAAGAGCCTACCACCGCACAGGCTTTGGTTGCCCATTGTACTCAATGTCTGCTCTCGGTTTCCACACCACAGTCACAGACCCGATCGCCAGCGACACATCCTCGAAATTAACAATAAATGAAAAGTTCACGAAAACCGTCCTCCTTAAAAGAACTTCGGAGGTAGTCCCCTTTATCCGCTACTTTGTTTGCTGTCGCCATGGAACCCTTGCTACGACGTCTCCAGCACACTAATGGGCATCAAACTATATGGCCTCGATAAAGTCGTCCGAACCGACGCAGACGATTTCACCTTGTTACTCCAAGATGACAGAGACACACAACTGACCCAACAAATTCTGGATTAGTACCAACAGTACAGCAGTGCACTCTGGAATCTCCAATCTTATCCATCGGTCAACGTCCACAAGAACTACAGCACTCTTGGTTGTCATGCGTAGACACCCTGAAACTCGTGGAGATGTTCTTTACTGCCTGCCCAGACTAGGATAAGAATCAAGTGGCGCATTTAGGTGAAAAATATGGAAATCATTTTATGTAGGCAGAACATGAGGTACCTCAGTCGCCTCCAAAAGCTTTCTTCGTCAACCAATACATTCTGATGTGTCTGCAACATATGGCAGCACTGCTGCCCATGCCTAACGCGATCGCAAAGCAGGTCCGGGCCTCAACATCTTTATATGTTACTTATTTAAATTGCAGTTGCTTCAAAGAAAATGCCTTTTTACATGCTGCACGTCGAAATTTTTATTTTTATTTATGCACCCAGACGCGTTTCGCCTCTTTTACAAGCATTTTCTTTGAAACAACTGCAAGTTATATACAGCTGCTGCGAAAATGGCTACTACAAGAAATGTGTTATTTATTTATTTACGCGTCAAGTTCCGTAGGACCAAATTGAGGAGCAAATCTCCAATGTCATTGAACGTGTCAGTACACGAAATTACAACAAAAAAGTAAAAACAGATAAAAATGAATGTTTATGAACCCGAAAAAAGTCAGTCCATAAGTTTAAGTAAACGCAGTCAACAATACAACAAGAATTAGCTTAATATTTCAAGGAACTCCTCGACAGAATAGAAGGAGTGACAGATGAGGAAACTCTTCAGTTTCGATTCGAAAGAGCGTGGATTACTGCTAAGATTTTTTAATTCGACTGGTAACTTATTGAAAATGGATGCAGCAGTATACTGCACACCTTTCTCCACAAGAGTTAAGGAAGTCCGATCCAAATGCAGGTTTGATTTCTGCCGAGTATTAACCGAGTGGAAGCTGCTTATTCTTGGTAATAACCTAATATTGTTAAGAAGAAACGACTGTACGGAATATATATATACTGAGAGGCCAATGTCAGAATACCCAGACTCTTGAACAGGGGTCGACAAGAGGATTGTGAACCACTTATTGCCCGAACCGCCCCTTTCTGAGCCAAAAATATCCTTTTAGAATGGGAAGAGTTACCCCAAAATATAATACCATACGACATAAGCGAATGAAAATAAAATAGACTAATTTTCGTGTCGAACGATCACGTATCATTTCAGATACCATTCGAATAGTAAAAATGGCAGCATTAAGTCTTTGACCAAGTTCCTCAACGTGGGCTTTCCACGACAGCTTACTATATATCTGAACACATAGAAATTTGAACTGTTCAGTTTCACTAATACGCCCGTTCTGTGAAATTAGAACGTCGGGTTTTGTTGAATTGAGTGTTAGAAACTGTAACAACTGAGTCTTACTGTGATTTAGCGTTAGTTTATTCTCTACAAGCCATGAACTTGGGTCACGTACTGCACTATTTGAAACAGCCCATGTTGCACACAACATCCTTTACTACCAAGCTAGTGTCATCAGCAAACAAATATTTTAGAGTTACCCATAATACTAGAGGGCATATCATTTATGTTAGTAAGGAACAGAAATGGATCCAACACTGATCCCTGGGGCACCCCTCCCCCCCCCCCCCCCCAATTGACTGCACCCCACTCAGATCCTTCATCACAGCCATTCTCAACACTGAATAATGACCTTTTGCTGTCTGTTGCTAAAGTAAGAGGTGAACCAATTGTGAGCTATTCTGTAATGACCCAACTTCTGGAGCAATATTTTGTGATCAACACAATCAAATGCCTTAGTTAAATCAAAAATATGCCACCTATTCGAATCCTTTTGTTTAACCCATCCAGTACCTCACAGAGAAAAGAGAATATAGCATTTTCAGTTGTTAAACGACTGCTAAAGCTGAACTGTACATTTGATAGCAAATCGCATTATATAAAATGATCAATTATCCTTACATACACAGCCTTTTTAATAACTTCTGCAAACACTGATGGCATAGAAATATGACTAATATTATCTGCATTATCCCTTTCTCCATTTTAATAAAGCAGCTTTACTACTGAGTACTTTAATCCTTCAGGAAACTGACCCTTCCTATAGGAAAAATTACAAATATGGCTAAATACAGGGCTGACATGTGCAGCACAGTACTTTAATATTCTGCTAGACACTCAATCATAACTATGAGAGTCTTTAGTCTCCAGTGTTTTCATTATTGACTCAATCTCCCTCTTGTCTGTATCACAGAGGAGTATTTCAGACATCAATCTCAGAAAGGCATTTGCCAAAAAAGTTATGATTCCCTGTAGAAACTAAATTTTTATTTAATTCGCCAGTGCTGATCAAAATGATGGTTAAATACTGTACATGTATCTGATTTATCAGTAACAGAAATATTTTTACTATGAACTGACTATATAGTCGACCTTGTGCTGCTGACCAGACACTTCCTTCATAACTGACCATATCGTTTTAATTTTATCCTGTAAATTATCTATTCTATTTGCTTACCACATACTGTTTGCCTTCCCAATAACATTTATAAGCATCTTACAATACTGTTTGTAATGTGGTACTGTAGCTAGATTGTGATTACTTCTAACATTTTGATGTAACTCCTGCTTTGTTCTATAACATATCCTTACCCCACTGGGCTGCCTATTACTGCTAGTACCCCGTTTAGAACGTTCTAACGGAAACCAACTCTCAAAGAGCTTGAAAAATGTGTTAAAGAAAGCATATTTGTCATCTGTGTTATCGGCACTATAAACATCCTGCCACTTTTGTTCCGTAACAAGGTTTAAAAAACTATTGCGGTTGGATTAACTTTTCTGCGTAATTTATAATTAAATATGAAATTTGTTTGAGTGCTAAAGCCTTTTAGTGTTAAAATTTGTGCATCATGGTCTGAAAGGCCATTCACTCTTTTACTGACAGAATGCCCTTCTACTAATGAAGAATGAATAAAAATATTGTCTATGGCTGTGCTATTGTCCCCTTGCACCCTAGTTGAAAAAAAACACCGTCTGCATGAGATCGTATGAATTTATGATATCTATCAACATCCTTTTTCTTGCACCATCATATACAAAATTAATATTGAAGTCACCACACACAACTAAATTCTGGTACTTCCTACGAAGTGAATCAAGAACCCTCTACAGCTTGAGCAGAAATGCTATAAAGTCGGAGTTAGGGGGCCTATAAACAACAACAATTATAAGTTTTGTTTCACTAAATTCAACTGTCGCTGCACACCATTCAGATATCTGTTCAGTGCAGTGCCGCAATACGTCTATGGACTCAAATGGAATACTGTTTTTCACGTACATAGCCACTCCCCCACTCCGAAAGAAACTCCTTGAAAAACAGCCAGCTAATCTGTATCCTGGTAAAGGAAGCCTCTGAACTGTCAAATTATTTAAGTGGTGCTCTGACATACCAATAATTTCAGAGTCAACATCTATAAGCAATTCACTAACTTTATCTCTAATACATCTTATATTTTGATGAAAAATGCTAATTCATTCTTTACTTGGAAACATTAGATCCTCAGAAGGTGAGCCCTTAGTTGGAGGGACTTCCTTTAAGCAGGTATACCTATCAGCTGATTTCAATCAAAAAAAGTCGCGGCTCTAACACCAACTACTACAGGAATTTTTCCATGAGTGATACCACCACCACGACCACACTGTCACCTCTAAGTTTTGCCAGCCTCCCCTTCACATACCTATTGAGGTGCAGGCCATGCCTAGTGAATCCCGATCTACTGATAGACCCAACTGGCACCACTGAGATGTGACCCATGCGCTCTGCCATCAGCGCCCTCCCCAGCCCCACGTTAACGCGCCTAACAGCCACGTTAAGGTGAGGCCGATCAAGACGCTGAAACAGTTGTACGAAATGCATATTAGTGCCACCAGTTTCAGTTGCTATCTTTACCAGGTCACCACCTACATCGTATTACGCGTCCCTATCAAGACTGTTCCCTGCTCCACCCACTATCACTACCTGATCCTCCTCCGTAAAATTCCTACATAACTCCCCTATGCTGTCAGTCACTTGAGCCAACCCTGCACTAGGCTTCACAATGCTGGTGACTTGGTACTCACTCCCAACACTTCCTGCAACTGCTGGCCCACACCTCTACCGTGAGAACTACCTAGCAGCAGAACCTTCTTTCTGTTAAACTTCACAACAGACCTAGGCGTCCTAATTTCTGAGGACTGCTAGATGTTCCCTACATCTATAGCTACACGAGACTCCTCCACTCAACTCTGACAGCTGGTCAAATCTATTGCATATGCGCGAAGTATAACTGTGTCAACACCTCCTCCTCCTCCTCCTCCTCTTCCTAGGTGCCTTCTTACTAACTGCCTGTTCCCATTCCCCACCACCCTTCACCATCCTCAACCTATCCTCCTTTGCGCTTTGGAACTGCACCTGAAGGGCACAGATCTTACGCTCCTGCTCCTCTATCAACTTATTTCTACTATAGATTCTGCATTCCCAGGAGATCTCGCTAGAATGCCCACGGGCTTCCCCACTGCATTCCCCCAGTGAAAATACTTTGAACAAATCCCACACCGTAACCCACTACTCACAAACCGACAACAGAGCCCACACCTCTCACTCATTGTAAAATTTTAGTTACCGAAAAAACTATATGTCTACATCACCAAAGTTCAGTTACACCAGTACAACTATTTAAAGAAGTAACAATACCCGTCTCGAAATTTTCTGTCTACTAAGCAAGCAACTTCTTATATTAATATCACTACACCACAGCTAATACCAATACAAACAAAACTTCACAAAATTATTAGCTCAAACCAAAAAATTCAAACGGCCACTGGAACACTAAACTAAATTAAAATACTGAATGAAAATTTTATTGAAATAATTCACCAGAAACAATAAGGAACTACAGCACGAAATTTCCTAAACGACTTCAACGCACAGATTACAATGTATTCGAAGTACTTTTCAAAATCAACGTCACCCCCAGTAAGTTAAGAGAGACTGGACTTAAAAATCCATGAACCCACTGCAAAGCTAACGACAACATAACTAAATATGATTTGGTAGGATAGCAAGACGCGGGCTGCTGGCGTAGGACTAAGCCCAAGTCGAGGATACACCAAAAATATTATTTTTCCGTTTATTTACTGGGACTTCAGAGACTCTGCATCGGCAGCATGCATAGAAAAATTAAGCAATTTGTACTTTCACAGACAAACTCAACCAGAGCAAATATTTAGACATTAAAGAAAAATTTACTTCGAACAAGAAAAATTCGATTTTACTGGCAGGCTCAGCGATCTAAATAGTGAACAGGTTCAAATAAAATGTTTAAAAAAGAGATTTAATTAAAACAGCATTAAACTTGAAACAATTAAGCAAAGTACCGGGTGATCAAAAAGTCAGTATAAATTTGAAAACCTAATAAACCACGGAATAATGTAGATAGAGAGGTAAAAATTGACACATGCTTGGAATGACATGGGGTTTTATTAGAACAAAAAAAAAAAAAAAAAAAAAAAAGACAAAGTTCACTAAATGGCCGACAGATAGCGCTGGACAGCAAAACGTCAGTGACTGCGCATGACAATCGTGTTACAGAATCGTATCATCCCCAGCCTGGCTGATAAACACCTACAGGAATGTACGATGTTTATGCAGGATGGCGCTCCACCCCATATTGCTAGACGCGTGAAAGATCTCTTGTGCGCGTCGTTTGGTGATGATCGTGTGCTTAGCCGCCACTTTCGTCATGCTTGGCCTCCCATCTCCCCAGACCTCAGTCCTTGCGTTTATTGGCTTTGGGGTTACCTGAAGTCACAAGTGTATCGTGATCAACCGACATCTCTAGGGATGCTGAAAGACAACATCCGACGCCAATGCCTCACCAGAACTCCGGACATGCTTTACAGTGCTGTTCACAACATTATTCCTCGACTACAGCTATTGTTGAGGAATGATGGTGGACATATCGAGCATTTCCTGTAAAGAACATCAACTTTGCTTTGTCTTACTTTGTCCATTGTATTTATCCGGGCTGTTATGCCGTGGTCGGTTGATGAAATCTGTGGTGATTCCCAACGTTTCGTCTCCGACTGCGGGAGACATCTTCAAGGGGTCCGTAGCTTGATGGAAGGTCCAACACACACACTGGCTCGCTACTGACTGCCGTTAAATTCCGTGTCCGCGCGCCCCCGCGACGCGGCGTGACGTCACGTGTTTTGAAAACGTCAGTGCAGTTGGCCGCTGTCCGTCGCCGTCAATCGCCGTTGCCATCACCCAGTAGTGGACGGGTGGTACACATCTTCTTTAACACCGGCATCCATATACCGTTTAATTTGACGCCCTCAACCTTTCGGTTGAAATTATTGGGTGTTTACCGATTTCTATTGCCTCCCTGAAGAGCCTTTCGTAATATCCGCTCGTGGCCGCTAGTACTTGCGTCTCCTCGAAACGAATATTGTGGTTCCCTGGCTGGAAAGCATGCTCCGCAACAGCTGATCGTTCCGTTTCTCCTCTTCTACAATTTCCTTTGTGCTCTTCCAAACGTTTAGACACAGTTTCTTTAGTGGTACCCACATAAACATCACCACAGCTGCATGGGATCCTATACACTCCAGATTTTTCCAATGGTTTGCGAGCGTCCTTGGCAGGCTTAAGGTATTCCTGTATCTTCCTGGTGGGCTTTTAAATTACGGTAATATTCCGCTTCGTCAAGATCCTCCCTATTCTTTCCGTTACATTTTTAACAAACGGCAGGAAAACCTTAGATTTTGCAGTAGCCTGTACGTCAGTATGATTTCTGCGTGGCTGCCTCAACGCACGTTTTATTTCGGCGGACGAATATCCGTTCTTCATTAGTGCATTGTGGAGATGTTCCATCTCAGCGTCGAGCAACTCAGGCTCACAAATATTTCTAGCTCTGTCCGCTAACGTCTTGGTAACACCCCGCTTCTGTTGTGGGTGGTGGTTCGAATCACGGTGCAAATAACGGTCCGTGTGCGTGGGTTTGCGGCACACTGAGTGGCCCAAACTACCATTTTCGTTTCTAAAAACAAGCACATCGAGGAAATGTAATTTGCCGTCTACCTCCTCCTCCATTGTAAACTGAATTCTCGAGTTTATACTGTTCAGATGTTCGTGGAACCGGCTTAGTTCCTCCCTACCATGTCTCCACAGCACAAACGCCTCTACGGGGAGGAGATGTCAAGAGAAGTGCGACGCCTGGAAGGACTCCAGAAGAAGAGAGTGCAGTTTTTGTGTTCCCTCACATTCCTGGCCCCGTTGCAGAGCCGTCGGCGTTATACCGAAGTTTCTGAAGATAAAGCGACTGTTCTATTCGGGAAAGGCACAACGCATTTTCAAACGGACTGAGGAGGCCTTACTACGAGAGCGCATTCAGCAGACCCGACGGGACTTGGCAAGCACAAACTGTAAGTTAATGTCTCTCCATCTTACGATCAGTAATAAACTGTGCAGCGGTGACTGGGATAAAATTGATAGACTACTGCATGATACCATGGGGAAGCGTATGTTGACAACGTCTAGTAGACAGAAGAAGAAGTTTGATAATTTGCTGCCTAATCAGACTGTTCGGCATTTAGACGTTTCCCGGACCGTTATAAATTTGTCCAAACGTTCGTTATCTGACGATGAGACATCTGTGCTTGCCAAGGGAGGAAATTTTGCTGTTAGTCCGCGTTTTGTCCCCACGGAAGAAATTATAGCCATTGTAGAAGCAGGAATTCGCAGTGTGGATTCCGTAACAGCTGAAGAAATCCGTATAGAAACAGTGAGAATATTAGCCAATGCAAAACCGCCGAAAAGTAATATAACTGTGGGTGAGAGAAGAGCTTTAAAACTCCTGAATGACGACGATAGTATTTTGGTTCTCCCAGCTGACAAAGGAAGCGCAACGGTGGTTATGGATGTTGCCGACTATCAGAGAAAAATTACTGATCTGCTGGATCCGCAAGCATATAGGAAGCTGAATAAGGACCCCACTAACAACGTTCTCAGAACTGTGTCGCGGTTAATAAAAAGTCCTCCATTGAAGAGAGTGTACAGAAAGGTCTCTGCAATTGGGTTGCGCTACCACCGAGGCTTTATGGATTGCCCAAAATTCATATAGAAAATGTGCCTTTAAGACCGATACTAAGTGCCATTGGTTCGCCCACCTACTCGTTAGCCAAGTTTTTTGACTACGCTGTTAAAACCACATGTGGGCCGTTCGGACTCTTATATAAAGATTCGACACATTTATTCAGCAGATTGAATGGCATAGTGGTCCAGCCAGAGGACATATTGGTCAGCTTCGATGTGGTATCGCTGTTTACCATGGTTCCACTTAATGATGTATTGGAACAGCTGGATTGAATTTTTCCTGCCGATATTTTAGAACTGTTTAAGTGTTGTTTGACGACCACATACTTCAAGTGGAATGAACAGTTTTATGAGCAAACGGATGGCGTGGCTATGGGAAGCCCCCTAAGTCCCGTAATTGCAAACTTCTTTATGGAGAAATTCGAAGATCAGGCCTTAGGTACTGACAGCAAGAAACCAAATGTATGGTTCCGATACGTGGATGACACGTTTGTGCTGTGGAGACATGGTAGGGAGGAACTAAGCCGGTTCCACGAACATCTGAACAGTATAAACTAGAGAATTCAGTTTACAATGGAGGAGGAGGTAGACGGCAAATTACATTTCCTCGATGTGCTTGTTTTTAGAAACGAAAATGGTAGTTTGGGCCACTCAGTGTACCGCAAACCCACGCACACGGACCGTTATTTGCACCGGGATTCGAACCACCACCCACAACAGAAGCGGGGTGTTACCAAGACGTTAGCGGACAGAGCTAGAAATATTTGTGAACCTGAGTTGCTCGACGCTGAGATGGAACATCTCCACAATGCACTAATGAAGAACGGATATTCGTCCTCCGAAATAAAACGTGCGTTGAGGCAGCCACGCAGAAATCATACTGACGTACAGGCTACTGCAAAATCTAAGGTCTTCCTGCCGTTTGTTAAAAATGTAACGGAAAGAATAGGGAGGATCTTGACGAAGCGGAATATTACCGTAATTTACAAGCCCACCAGGAAGATACAGGAATACCTTAAGCCTGCCAAGGACGCTCGCAAACCATTGGAAAAAATCTGGAGTGTATAGGATCCCATGCAGCTGTGGTGATGTTTATGTGGGTACCACTAAAAGAACTGTGTCTAAACGTTTGGAAGAGCACAAAGGAAATTGTAGAAGAGGAGAAACGGAACGATCAGCTGTTGCGGAGCATGCTTTCCAGCCAGGGAACCACAATATTCGTTTCGAGGTGACGCAAGTACTAGCGGCCACGAGCGGATATTACGAAAGGCTCTACAGGGAGGCAATAGAAATCGCTAAACACCCAAATAATTTCAACCGAAAGGTGGAGGGCGTCAAATTAAACGGTATATGGATGCCGGTGTTAAAGAAGATGTGTACCACCCGTCCACTACTGGGTGATGGCAACAGCGATCGACGGCGACGGACAGCGGCCAATTGCACTGACGTTTTCAAAACACGTGACGTGACGCCGCGGCAGTCAGTAGCGAGCCAGTGTGTGTGTTGGACCTTCCATCAAGCTACGGACCCCTTGAAGATGTCTCCCGCAGTCGGAGACGAAACGTTGGGAATCACCACAGATTTCATCAACCGGCCACGGCATAACAGCCCGGATAATTACAATGCACACAATATTTCCGGCCGTGAAAGTCTACATTTTGTCTGACTTTGTTATGCTAATTATTGCTATTCTGATCAGATGAAGCGCCATCTGTCGGACATTTTTTGAACGTTTTTATTTTTTTGGTTCGAATAAAACCCCATGTCATTCCAAGCATGTTTGTCAATTTGTACCTCTCTATCTACATTATTCCGTGATTTGCTCAGTTTTCAAATTTATACTGACTTTTTGGTCACCCGGTATAATTTCACAGGCATGCTCAGCAATATCAAGACAGACTCAGATCCAAAGCTTAGTCAGAGGGTTAGTTAAATCAAATAATTAGGTACACACTCAGCAATCTGGATAGCAGCATAGTCTCCAATCCAATGTTTAAACAGGGCGTAATAGAAACAGAACGTAACAAATTTTCAGTGCGATAAAACTGGGAAAAATTCGATTCTTGATGATTACATGCACATAAATCCATACCTGAATTGCACCCGTGGTCTAGGGTTAAAAAAAGGGTAGCGTCTTTGATTAGTAAACAAAAAGGCCTCGCTCGTGGGTTCTAACCCCGTCACCGTTTAACTTTTGAATAAAAATCCTGAGCAGTGGCGGTCGAAGACTTCCGGCAAAAGGAGCCACCGCCCATTCAGCCAACGGTAGGTGGAGGAGTGGACAGAGGGTCAGGGCGCACTCTCTTGCCTTTGGGGTGGGAAACGGCCCCTAAAGACGGAAGAACCAGCAGTGACGAACGGGATGTGGATGCAGAAGGTAATGGAAACCAGTGCAGTAAGACGAATGATTTGTATTCATAGGACATGTGGTCTGTATTCGAAAAAAGGGTCACTGGCAAAAGATTCCGCGCTAGTCCCCCATTCAGATTTCCGGGAGGGGCTGCTAAGGGGGAGATTGAATAACCAGGTAAAGGATAACGTTCTTCGAGTCAGGTCGTGGAATGTCAGAAGTTTGAAATTGGTAGAGAATCTGGAAAATATGAAAAGAGAAATGCCAAGGCTCAATCTAGATATAGTGGGGATGAGTTAAGTGAAATGGAGAAAATACAAGGATTTCTGGTATAGGGAAATATCAACAGCAATATAAAAAAGGTATAACAGGAGTAGAATTCGTTATGAATAGGAAGGTAGGGCAGAAAGTGCGTTACGGTGAACAGTTCAGTGATAGGATTGTTCTCATCAGAATCGACAGAAAAAGAACATGAAATATACATGCCGACGTCGTAAGCCGAAGATGAAGAGATAGAGTAAGTATACGAGGATATTGAACGGGTAATTCCGTGCGTAAAGGGAGATGAAAGTCTAATAGTCGTGGGGAATTGGATTGTGGTTGTACGGGAAGGAGTAAAAGAAAGGGTTACGGGAGAATATGGGCTTGATCGTAGGAATGAGAGGGAAGAAAGATCTGCAATAAAGTTCAGCTAGTAATTATGAATACTCTGTTCCAGAATCACAAGAGGAGGAGGTATACTTGGAAAATGCTGGGAGATATGGAAAGAGTTCAGTTAGATTACATCATAATCGGGCAGAGATTCCGAAATTAGATATTGGAATGTAAGGGATACCCGTGGTCAGTTATAGATTCATATGAAAATTTGATAATGATGTAGAGTAGGCTGAAGTTTAAGAAATCAGCCAGGAAGAAACAGTGTGCAAAGAAGTGGGACACAGAAGTATTAAGGAATGAAAAGATACACTTGAAGTTCTCTGAGGCTATAGATACTATCAAAATGAACTTCTGTAGTAAGTACTTGCTTCGAGTTCTTGAAATAAACTTGCCCCAGTGACTTGAAGAAGCAAACTTCAGTAAGCTTTCGTTCTTGTGTAGACATCTCAGCAAATGTTTACAGAAATTATTTGCTAGCGGACGCAATCCTTTTGTATTTCTTCGCATCTAGGGGCAACTTGACGTTGGCAGCACTCAGAGGTAAATGAATATCTCTTTCTTAACATGTGCGTGCGAGTGATTCCATTGACGCCCGTGTTTAAACAGGGCACTTCTACTTCCGTGCTGGGCTAACCATTGCCGCATGGCGACAAGATGCAACGCACACAAGTATAGACGCATCTTAAGCAAATATAACAACAGCATCGTGCCTACCAACTAGGCAGGTTGAATAGCACAAACAAGTGTCGGTGTGACAGCTTTTCTAAATACAATGTCTCGTAAACGACTTACAGTAGAAGCCTGCAACAAACAGCACTGACATTACAATGTACCCTACTTTTAGTTTTTTAATGTGAATAGGCATTGTTACATTTAAAAAGAGTATGTTTGCACAAAAATACATTTTATAATTTGATTGGCTGACAATACGAGACTCTAGCTCCCAATAAATTCTGTGAAAACCCCACATAAATAACTCTTTCCATTTCCCCAATATCTGCGGTGCAAGTTTTAGGTGATTCACACTGTATTCTAAAATAATATGTAGTTCACTTGCTGACTATGATGTACGGTCATTCAGCTAATCGTGACAAACCTGACTATAAACATAACAAGAATACTGAAACTTCCTGGCAGATTAAAACTGTGTGCCGGACCGAGATTCTACCTCGGGACCTTTGCTTGGGCAGGCAAGTGCTCTACCACTGAGCTACCCAAGCACGACTCACGACCCGCCCTCACAGCTTCAATTCTGCCAGTACCTCGTCTCCTATCTTCCAAATGTCACAGAAGCTCTTCTGCGAAACTGTCCCAAAGCTGTTACGAAACCAAAGTAAAAAGACAAATCAAATTGTAACAGAACTAGTGAGTGGAAGGGCTGGGAGGAAGTGGGTGTGACGTTTCTTGGAGCAACTTCTGTTCTGACTACAGCAAACATTTTAAAATCACAAGATCATCAGTATCATAAATAGTTAATTCATTCTTTGACACAATAAATAATAATATTAATGATGACACAATTTGAAACAGTTGATTCCAGTGACATAGGTCAGTTGAATGTATAACTGAATTAGCTGAATGCGCCAACTAGTACCCACATAAATGATTCTGAGAATGCACCTCCTTAAATATTTAAGACTCCATTCATGAACAAGACTGCCACAGAAGTTCTATACCCAAGGCAACCCGCACTACGCGTCTGTTTACCAGAAGAACAAATTTTCTTACATTAAATAGCAGCGGTACAATAACCAGACCCAACTTTATATGAAGTGATTGAGCAGTGCATCTCCCAATCCCAGTAAAGAAATACAGTCACTGCAAAATACGTTCAGTCCCTGAGGCACTGAATACTCTGACCCTGCTCAAAACTGATAACCTTGGGCCCTGTGCACAAAACAAATTAAAATGTATTACCTCTAAAGCAGCAACGGTGGAACGCGATATATTCTGGTCTCTCATAACAAAATACGGGGTGGTCCACTGATAGTGACCGGGCCAAATATCTCACGAAATAAGCAAAGAACGAAACTCGTCTAGCTTGAAGGGGGAAACCAGATGGCGCTATGGTTGGCCCGCTAGATGGCGCTGCCATAGGTCAAACGGATACCAACTGTGTTTTTTTTAAATAGGAACCCCCATTTTTTTACATATTCGTGTAGTACGTAAAGAAATATGAATGTTTCAGTTGGACCACTTTTTTCGCTTTGTGGTAGATGGCGCAGGAATAGTCCTTGCAAAAAAAAAAAAAAACTACACCGTTGTTTTGGACACGTCAGCAGATCCCATATCACTCTTTGTCGAAGCATTTATTTTATTAAGTTCTGAGACAAACGTCGTGCGTAAACTTCGCTATAATTTCAGCATGAGACGAAAACCTAGCCTCCTTCAATAAATAAACTACTTTGTCTAGTGAGTATATCCCGGCGTGTTTGTTATGGTACGTAGGTGATTTTGTTTCATAAAGACATGTTTCGTGTCTGTATGGCTCATTAAGAATTTCTATAGCTTCCTTAGACCACTCCTTTATCACAAAGTGCGCTACTGACAGGAAAAACAAACAGACGTACGCACTCAAATGGCAGCCATACGGCGCGGAATATAACTTCGTTGGGTTGCGTGCCATTTACTAGCAATGCGATGGCACGCCACGAGATGGCATGCACGGTAAGTGTTCACACGAAGCAGTTTATCCGCTACGCTAGGCATGGCGCAAAAAATGTCTCCATCTGTACAGGGCTTCACGTTTCAGCAAGATTATGCCCGCCCGCACACGCCGAGAGTTTCTACTGCTTGTCTGCATGCTTTCATAACCATCCCTTGGCCAGCAAAGTCACCGGATCTCTCCCCAGTTGAGAACTTTGAAGCATTATGGGTATAGCCCTCCAACTAGCTTGAAATTTGATGTTTCTTTCTATTTCCCCCCTTTTTTAGACTGATATATGCCTGCGCTGGAACTATATTTTTTTTATTTTTTGGTAATTTTGTTTGGTGATATTTTCATAATTTTTACTCGATATCGGATTCTGGCAAATATTTTTCGAACTCGGAACGTGTAAGATTTTTTAAAATATTTTTATCGTAATTGCTTTTCATTATATCATCTAAGATGAAATGTAAAGGTAAATGTAAATATTCTATGCTTTTAAAACAAGATTTTATTACTGTTTTCTGATTTTTAAAAATCAAAAACAAAATGGCGGTCCAGTTTGAGCCCTTTTCTGTGCTAGGGGACTGTCAGATTCCTTTCCGTAATCAAGCGATAGACAGCAAGTCAGCACTCAACAGGCTTTAAAATAAATAAATAAATAAAACTAGAAAGTTGTAAAGTTCTTTTAAAAATATAATTTTTTATTTTGTTTGCCAATGAATATGAAGTGTGTAACTTTTGTATTACTCAAATTTACTGGGTGATGTGTTGTTTAGCAGATGGTGTGCTTCAACTTAAACTAGAAAACCAATACAGAGTGTTCATAATGAAATCAATCCCTGTGAAATTTACCCAGTCTCGTAAACAACTAGTTCTATGGCCCTGTGCAATAAACCGATAAAATTTGCTATGAAAATAAACAATGAAATAAATTTCCTTAGCTCTAGAGTTGCAACGGATGTAATCTTGGTATTCTGTTCTCGCTACTGTAGGTATAGAAAATATTCAATCTTGGCACAGAGAAGTGCAATACTGGCAATAAAATAACTTCAACAAATAATATCAGAAGACTGGTTGATAAATGAATAACCTTGCAAATATTCAGTGCAAATAATCGATATTGGCTCTGTGATGTGCAATGCTGCCAGCATTGAAACTGTTACAAACATTAATACTTTCTGATTGTGGCACATTACTATTTTTCTGATTCTGACTGAAAAAATGATTTCCTTTAAAAAAATGTTCATTGAGTTCAAAGATACACGACATGGAAGAGGATGATATACTGATAAGGGGATACCCTAAGACCAAATGCTTCAGTTTGAAAATTGTATTCAAAATAAAGTTTCTCCTTCATAAAATGTGATATGAAACATTTTACGTTAACTTCAAAATCAGTGAACGTCTCAGCTGCTCTGCAATTCTCACTTAGTGTCGTAATTAAAAAAACTTGGATTGTTACATGACAAAAATTCTGACATCGTTTGACAAAGTAGATTCCATAATGTAACTTCTCTGTCTCAGGATGAGCAAACACACAAAATATTACAAATCGGGTATACGTGATTAACCTATACATTAAATCTGATGGAAAATACTTGGTTCCTACATTTAAGGGTCAGCACTGTAAAAATTAGCGAACTCCTCATTGCGCTACTGCATACTCAAAACTAAATATACCAAACTTAATTACCTTACAAATTTGTTTCAGTTGCTTTACTTTTGAGTTACCGCATCATTCATCATTTCATTTTACAAAGACTGTATTATGCTGCGTCCATAGACAAGCAACTAAATACACAGCTAGCTATTAGCTTTCAAGTCTTACATCCTATCTATAACAGAGTGCAACGGTAACTGCTACTGCTCTCCACGCTTTCCTACTTACAATCCATTCTGAAAGTCAGGCAACACCTCCGTTCAGTGCTGTCACAACAAATGTCAATCATTTCGAGTCATTTTTCATGAATTACACTACTGGCAATTAAAATTGCTACACCACGAAGATGACGTGCTATAGACGCAAAATTTAACCGACAGGTATAAGATGCTGTGATATGGAAATGATCAGCTTTTCAGAGCATTCACACCAGGATGGCGCCGGTGGCGACACCTACAACGTGCTGACATGAGGAAAGTTTCCAAACGATTTCTCATACACAAACAACAGATGACCGGCGTTGCCTCGTGAAACGTTGTTGTGATGCCTCGTGTATGGAGGAGAAATGCGTACCATCACGTTTCCGACTTTGATAAAGGTCGGGTTGTAGCCTATCGTGGCTTATCGTATCGGGACATTGCTGCTCGCGTTGGTCCAGATCCAATAACTGTTAGCAGAATATGGAATCGGTGGGTTCAGGAGGGTAATACGGAACGCCGTGCTGGATCCCAACGGCCTCGTATCACTATCAGTCGAGATGACAGGCATCTTATCCGCATGGCTGTAACGGGTCGTGCAGCCACGTCTCGATCCCTGAGTTAACAGGTGGGGACGTTTGCAAGACAACAACCATCTGCACGAACAGTTCGACGACGTTTACAGCTCGGAGACCACGGCTGCCGTTACCCTTGACGCTGCATCACAGACAGGAGCGCCTGCGATGGTGTACTCAACGACGAATCTGGGTGCACGAATGGCAAAACGTCATTTTTTCGGATGAATCCAGGTTCTGTTTACAGCATCATGATGGTCGCATCCGTGTTTGGCGACATCGCGGTGAACGCATATTGGAAGCGTGTATTCGTCATCGCCATGCTGGCGTATCACCAAGCGTGATGGTATGGGGTGCCGTTGGTTACACGTCTCTGTCACCTCTTGTTCGTATTGACGGCACTTTGAACAGTGGACGCTACGTTTCAGATGTGTTACGACCCGTTGCTCTACCCTTCATTCGATCCCTGCGAACCCTACATTTCTGCAGGATAATGCACGATCGCATGTTCTAGGTCCTGCACGGGCCTTTCTGGACACAGAAAATGTTCGACTGCTGCCCTGGCCAGCACATTCTCCAGATCTCTCACCAACTGAAAACGTCTGGTCAATGGTGGCCGAGCAACTGTCTCGTCACAATACGCCAGTCACTACTCTTGATGAACTGTGGTATCGTGTTGAAGCTGCATGGGCAGCTGTACCTGTTCACGCCATCCAAGCTCTGAGTCGATGCCCAGGCGTATCAAGGCCGTTATTACGGCCAGAGGTGGTTGTTCTGGGTACTGATTTCTCAGGATCTATGCACCCAAATTGCGTGAAAATGGATTCACATGTCAGTTCTAGTGTAATATATTTGCCCAATGAATACCTGTTTATCATCTGCATTTCCTCTTAGTAAAGCAATGTTAATGGCCAGTAGTGTATGTTACAAAATCTAGCTCCACTTACAAGTGGATCCCTCACAAAGTGAAACAATTAATCATAACCTGGTACTTTTCGCCGATGATACAAGTATAGCTATCACACCCAACAGTCAAGAATTAACTGGTGAAATTGTAAATGATGTTTTTCAGAAAATCATTAAGTGGTTCTCTGCAAATGGACTATCATTAAACTTTGACAAAAGACAGTATATACAGTTCCACACAGTAAATGGAATGACACCATTAATAAATATAGACTTCGATCAGAAATCGGTAGCTAAGGCAGAATATTCAAAATTTCTAGGTGTATGCATTGATGAGGGGTTGAACTGGAAAAAAACACACTAAGGACCTGCGGAAACGTTTGAGTTCAGCTACTTACGCTATTAGGGTCATTGCAAATTTTGGCGATATACATCTTAGTAAATTAGCTTACCACGCCTATTTTCATTCTCTGCTTTCGTATGGCATCATATTCTGGGGTAACTCATCATTGAGTAAAAGAGTGTTCATTGCACAAAAGCGTGTAATGAGAATAATTGCTAGAGCTCATCCAAGACCATTCTGCAGACACTGATTTAAAGAGCTAGAAATCTTCACTGTAGCCTCACAAATATATATTCACTTATGAAATTTTTTGTTAACAATCCGAACGACTTCAAAAATAATAGCAGTGTACATGGCTACAACATTAGTAGAAAGGATGATCTTCACTACTCAAGGTTAAATCTAACCTTAGCTCAGAAGAATGTAAATTTTGCTGTCACAAAAGTCTTCGGTCACTTACCTAATAGCATCAAAAGTCTGACAGATAGCCGTATAGCATTTAAAAGGAAACTGAAAGAATTTCTTAATGGAAACTCCTTCTCTTCATTAGATGAATTGTTGGATATAGTAAGTGGGTAATTTCCCAACCCCCACAAAAAAAAATTAAAAATATTGAGTGGCATGTAATATTTTGTGTAATGTAATATCTTATACAGGGTGTTACAAAAAGTTACGGCGAAACTTTCAGGAAACATTCCTCACACACAAATAAAGAAAAGTTGTTATGTGGACATGTGTCCTGAAACGCTTAATTTCCATGTTAGAGCTCATTTTAGTTTCGTCAGTATGTACAGTACTTCCTCGATTCACCACCATGATTTCATACGGGATACTCTACCTGTGCTGCTAGAACATGTGCCTTTACAAGTGGTTCATGCACGATGGAGCTCCTACACATTTCAGTCGAAGTGTTCGTACGCTTCTCAACAACAGATTCGGTGACCGATGGATTGGTAGAGGCGGACCAGTTCCATAGCCTCCACGCTCTCCGGACCTCAACCCTCTTGACTTTCATTTATGGGGGCATTTGAAAGCTCTTGTCTACGCAACCCCGGTACCAAATGTAGAGACTCTTCTTGCTCGTATTGTGGACGGCTGTGATAGAATACGCCATTCTCCAGGGCTGCATCAGCGCATCAGGGATTCCATGCGACGGAGGGTGGATGCATGTATCCTTGCTAGCGAAGGACATTTTGAACATTTCCTATAACAAAGTGTTTGAAGTCACGCTGGTACGTTCTGTTGCTGTGTGTTTCCATTCCGTGATTAATGTGATTTGAAGAGAAGTAATAAAATGAGCTCTAACGTGGAAAGTAAGCGTTTCCGGACACATGTCCACATAACATATTTTCTTTCTTCGTATGTGAGGAGGAATGTTTCCTGAAAGTTTGGCCGTACCTTTTTGTAACACCCTGTATATATTGACTTATGAAATTGGTTGTTAAGAATCCGAACGAATTCAAAAGTAATAGCAGTGTACATGGCTAGAACACTAGGAGAAAGGATGATCTTCACTACTCAAGGTTAAATCTAAGTGTAGCTCACAAGGGGGTAAATTATGCTGCCACAAAAGTCTTTGGTCACTTACCTAATAGCATCAAAAGTCTGACAGATAGCCATATAGCATTTAAAAGGAAATTAAAAGAATTTCTTAATGGCACCTCCTTCTACTGATTAGATGAATTGTTGGATATAGTAACTGGGTAATTTCCCAACCCCCACCAATATATACAGGGTGTTACAAAAAGGTACGGCCAGACTTTGTTGGATATAGTAACTGGGTAATTTCCCAACATATATATATATATATATATATATATATATATATATATATATATATATATATAGGGTGTTACAAAAAGGTACGGCCAGACTTTCAGGAAACATTCCTCACACACAAAGAAAGAAAATATGTTATGTGGACATGTGTCCGGAAATAATTACTTTCAGTGTTAGAGCTCATTTTATTACTTCTCTTCAAATCACATTAATCATGGAATGGAAACACACAGCAACAGGACGTACCAGCGTAACTTCAAACACTTTGTTACAGGAAATGTTCAAAATGTCCTCCGTTAGCGTGGATACATGCATCCACCCTCCGTCGCATGGAATCCCTGAGGCGCTGATGCAGCCCTGGAGAATTGCGTATTGTATCAAAGCCGTCCACAATACGAGCACGAAGAGTCTCTACATTTGGTACCGGGGTTGCGTAGACAAGAGCTTTCAAATGCCCCCATAAATGAAAGTCAAGAGGGTTGAGGTCAGCAGAGCGTGGAGGCCACGGAATTGGTCCGCCTCTACCAATCCATCGGTCACCGAATCTGTTGTTGAGAAGCGTACGAACACTTCGACTGCAATGTGCAGGAGCTCCATCTTGCATGAACCACATGTTGTGTCGTACTTGTAAAGGCACATGTTCTAGCAGCACAGGTAGAGTATCCTGTATGAAATCATGATAACGTGCTCCATTGAGCGTAGGTGGACGAAATTAAAATGAGCTCTAACATGGAAATTAAGCGTAAGCGTTTCCGGACACATGTCCACATAACATCTTTTCTATATTTGTGTGTGACGAATGTTTCCTGAAAGTTTGGCCGTACCTTTTTGTAACACCCTATATATATATATATAGTGATATCTTATATAGACACCTTTTATTAACCTGACTCGTTCCACATCATTACGATGTGTCGTATTCATGATCTATGGAACAAGTACTAATCTAATGGAAGCAATCTCAGTATTCTTGTAATCGATTGCCGTAAAAAGTAGAGCTAATCGATTAATTGCAGTTATTCGCCCAACCCTGTTCCTCGACTGCTACGGAGCCAGCTGTTCCGCGGTCCGCCGGCTTTGGCGAGCGCGGCTGCCTACCTGCCGCAGCCGGCACTGTGCGCCCTGCGCCTGCACCTGCGCCCGGCCGCCCGCTCTACGTAGCTTCTGTGGCGCCTCGGCGGCGGGCGCGACCTTGGACACGGCGCGGCGCGTGGGGGAGGCCCGCCAGCGGCGGGCCGCCGCAGCCACCGCCAGTGCTCCATCGCCCAGCGAGCCGGACGGCAGCTGACACTCCGCGCCGCCCGCCCGCACAGTGCCGCGCCGTGCCGCGCTGCGTCTTGCTTCCGCGACCCCCGCGCCGACCCGACACTCCGCGACCACCATGAAGACGCACCGCGCCGTCCTGGTCCACCTGCCGCGCAACAAATCCATCGACATAGGCTTCTCCGACATCACCTACAGCGTACGCGTCGGCGTCACCGGCAAAGGTACGCGCGCTCTGCGGGGGATCGATTCTTCACCTCTGGAGAGAGGGGGCGAATCTCTCGTGCCACGAGCTCGTAAACTTCGACAGTCGACCGTACTCCTCACCAAATCGATCGTAAATTTTGTGGACTACCTCTTTTAACTAGCAACTTTCAGGAGTGGCCTATCTAAGATGTCCAATGGCAGTGTTACTAATTCGTAGGCGGAGGTTGCGTGTTCGAATCCCAAGAATCGTTGCTCCTCATCTGCACTACAGTGATCGAATTAAATAATACGTGTGTCTAGGTATCATGGTATTTCCATGACAATAGACATTGTCAGATCGTGGCTTCTTGAAAACACAAGTTAATTTCTACAAAAATATAACTACAAAATTTTTTTCCAGAAAATCGGTCAAATACCTAGTGAACTGTTTTTTCTACAACTAAGAAACAAAACAGATTGGAGAAACATTTGACAGACGATAATACGTAAATGAGGTGCCGATTGAGAATTTAAACTTCAGTATTAAACCTAGAATTTTGAAGAATACTAGAGGATATGTATTTCTCTGGTGTGTTAGGTAGACCGTGCGCTCTGTTGTTCTGTGGCCTTAGATACTATTGCCACACAAAGGTAAGAAATGGCATATGCTTCTCCAACCTGTTTTACCTCGTACTTTTAAGCAAATAATTTCACAAAACATCTGACCGTTTTCTTTCTTCAGAATTGTTTTTATTTTCAGGTTTTGTTCAGATGTCATGAAACATATTCAAATATCGACCGGTATTCTTTTATTATTAAGAGCATTTAGATCAAGAGGAAACAGAGAAGTTTCAGTTCGCTCTGTGATTTGGTATTTATTTTGTTTTTTCCGCGTGAAATAACTCGTCTGCTCAAATAAGCCCACTAAAGCAATTTAATTTTTTTTATACAATACTGACCTTACTGTTAGTTTCGATCTCAAATCGCTAATTAGGTTTTTCTTGATTTCTCTGGATATTTCCAACCAATTAAACTATTTATTTTTTTTGCTAAATTGACCTCAGGCTGGTCGATGTGATACTCTGTTTATTTACATTTATTCATTTCTCACTCTTGGATTGCCTATGAAAATTCGGACAATAATTCATTGCGTAATTTCTTCGGAATCTTGTTTTCTCTCCGCTAAAACATTTCACAAAAATACGAATAACCTATGCACTCATGTATCATTGAATGAACGTATAATCTGACTTCTAAAATCACTAATAAACTGGCCACGTGGCTGATGGAGATGAACTACGGCTGCAGCGTGAATACATTTGCTTAATTTGAACCAATGATTTACCGGTGCAGGCAATGGTCCGTAAAAAATTCTAATAAAAGTCCGTGTCGTCAGCACTGAAGCACATCCAGCCATCTACTCACAGATTTAAGGGCAATGAGAAAGAAAACCGGGGTCAGTATATCCTGTCTCTCAACACCGAGACGATTGGTGCAACAGACGATAGCAAACGAGGTGGCATTGTAATTAAGACACTGCACCTACATGACTGTTTGCTGTGTACAAGCATATGTTGAAAGACTTCACAGCACAATGTCTTGTTAAATGAAGGTTACAAGTCGAAATAGGTGCAACGCTGAAAACCGTCCTTATAGTATTTTAAATTTGAGCTACTGCTCCGAAACGCATTGGACATGAAGAGGAAAAAAAAAGACATTGCAGCTGGAGACGGTATATTACTACCAAAACTATTCCTAACTTACTAAAATTTGTTTTTACTATACGTCATGTAAGATAAATACATTTGGGATGGATGGTCTCGCTATGCTAAACAGCATTTTCTCCGATGAATGTTGTTCAAACAAATTCACAAACTTCTCACTTTTCATTGTCATGAGACAGCCGATATCACCTCCCTTGTCGAAGTTCAAGTGTTCTTACGTTGAATGAGTCCGCTAACAATGATGAGGTCAGTGCTGATAAATTTTATCTTTGTTTTCTTGCGATTCACTATCAAACTTCCTTAGTGAAAGGCAGATAAGATATCCTCGTAGGCTATTCCTAACGTGCCAAAAAATATCGCACATTTCGCAGATGGCAGACTTATCGCCTTTTGCAGTTTCGACATGTGTGCACCGCCTAGGAATTGTCATCTTATGAGACTGGCCCTTTAAAGAGTTTACGTGCTATGTTTGGCTTCACGCCTCTTACGAAATACTTTCCACGTAGGTTGAGACGGTCAAAACAAGCCTCCAGAGACAGATAAAGAGGAAAATAAATCCTGGTTGTAATTGTAGCATGTGATGAGAACGACTCGTTCGAACGCCAGTTTCTGCATACGTCCATGTAAACCAGCACATACCACCAGTGACGACGATCGCGGAACACGTGTCAGTACTGTTGTTTATTTACCTTCCCTAATGACCTTACGGGAGCTGCACCGTGCAGCCAACGATATTTGTTCTCTATTGTGAAGCCGTCAGTCACATGGAGGGGACACATCTTTCTCTTATTCATTTTGTCATACTAATATTCCTTACTTGAGCTGAGCTGTATATGTGTCACGCTTTGCTCATAGTACTTGCGAGGGACGTTGTCGCCTACGCCAAATTTCCAAACTCTAAATCAGCCTCAGTGAAAGTCTAGAAACAATAGTTGTTCACCTGTTACTCCTAGGGGACAGTAACAATGGGAATAGAAAATCTTTTGAGTCATCAGAATAGTACTTGTGACAAAGACACTAATTCAGCTTAAAAAAATCACATTATTGAGGAAATTTTTATCATGGCGTATTAGTGCTTCATTTCGATTTTGAAATGCGTTAATTTCGTGCTCCGGAAAGCTAATCATTTGCATATCACAGCATCTTCTTCCTGTCGGTTAAATTTCGCGTCTGTAGCACGTCATCTTCATGGTGTAGCAATTTTAATGGCCAGTATTTTATGTCATATATCCATAAAAAATAAATATGGAAAGACGGAAATGTTGAAAATCGTGGTGTCACCGCCAGACACCACACTTGCTAGGTGGTAGCCTTTAAATCGGCCGCGGTCCGTTAGTATACATCGGACCCGCGTGTCGCCACTGTCAGTGATCGCAGACCGAGCGCCACCACACGGCAGGTCTAGAGAGACGTACTAGCACTCGCCCAGTTGTACAGCCGACGTTCATAGCGGTGGTTCACTGACCAATACGCTCTCATTTGCCGAGACGATAGTTAGCATAGCCTTCAGCTACATTTGCTACGACCTAGCAGGGCACCGAATTCAATTGATATTGAGATTCTATTAATGTATCATCAAGAGCGATGTTCTACAAATGTGGATTAAAGTTAAGTATGCCAGAAGCTACGTACTTTTCTTTATAGCATTCATTACGTATCCTGTTTCAGACCTCACGCCAGCCTGCGTGAGTTTAAGCGCGTGCCTTTCGGCTTCCTCTCATTGTGTCTAGGCTGTCTTGTCTAGACACAACAAAAATAATGATACTATAACAGAAAACGCCTGTAAAAATAAATTCATTGCTAGACAACAACTTTTCGTATACCGTACCTGACGTATGTAATTACTCCAGGTTGAGTCATCAGGGCTATCACGTCATACAAAAAACCTTAATCTTGTTTTCACATCAAAGGCTAGGTGCTTCTCATAAGCTGCTCACCGAACGAGGTGGCGCAGTAGTTAGCACACTGGACCTGCATTCGGGAGGACGACGGTTCAAACCCGTGTCCGGCCATCCTGATTAAGGTTTTCCTCGATTTCTCTGAGTCGCTTCAGGCAAATGCCGGGATGGTTCGTTTGCAAGGACACAGCCGACTTCCTTCCACATCCTACTCGAATCCGATGGGACCGATGACCTCGCTGTTTGGTCCCCTATCCCAAATTAACCAACCAACCAATAAACTGCTCGCTGTGAGAGTCCGCGACCGAAAATTTTTAGCGCTGTTACCAGCCATTGGTCGTGAAAGTCATGGCAGTGGGGGGGATGTCTTACTGTCGCTGGGAGGAATGTTGCGACTCCGTGTTTCATCCTTTGCTTTACTTTTATTTGCATTGTAATATACAACGGCAGTGTCATACCCGCATCTCGTGGTGTATTGGTTAGCGTCGTTGCCTATAGATCACAGGGTCCGTGGTTCTGTGCGCGAGCGGGTCAGAGATTTTCTTCGGTCGGGATGGGGTAATCGTGTTGTCCTAATCATTTCACGGCGTTTTCATCGACAAGTAAGTTGCGCAAGTGGTGCTACAAAGATTTTCTCTGCGCCGCCGAACAACGGCTAAAGAGGATCTCCTGGCGGATAATGCCCTACCATCATTTCATTTCATTTTTATGAGAATGTAACGATTTACTTAACTCTCCTGCTTACGGGATTAGTTTGCGAGCTGTAAGAACACTCAGCAAGTCGTGAGTACCGGAGAATGCAGTATTTACACGTAACTAGTTATGTGTCATTTGTGGTTATCACATTTTAGGTGTAGTATATAGCCATGCAAGAACTTATTTACGTGTGCCCTCAGCCAAATAGGTCATAGTGGCATTGCTATAAAAGCTACTATATTGCTATTACGAGGGTACCTCAGAAAATTCCATTTACATTATAAAAGCGGATGTATGTATATGTCTGTATGCACGTATCACATATTCTCCTAAACCACTTGACCAATTTCAGATTTGGTACACATATCCCTTACTGTGAGGTAACAATCGCTGAGGAGGTAAGAGCCACCTCCCTATCAAAGTTAATGTTATATGACGTCATAAACAATTATATGTATGAAAAACTGCTGCATAATGCATGACGTTTAAATTTATTACTTCTCTGCTACTAACTCTATTCCAAATCAATTTCGCAGACAGTATTCACATACGACGCTAAAGGCACCTACAACATATCATGGTACCAAACATAGTTCAGGAGATATTATGTCATAAATACTGAGGTGCTTGAAAAAACTGCTGCATTGTGAATGACGTATAAATTTATAACTTCTTTGCTACAGACTCTATTCACAACACATTCTGCAGACGGTATCCACATATGCCATTGAATCTACCTACAAAATTATGTCATTGTATAAAATATATATATCAGGAAATATGACGACGTAAACATTGAAATACGTGAAAAACCGCCGCATCAAGTATAAAGTTTAAATTTATTACTTATTTGATACTAACAGTATTCAAAACATATTTCGCGGACATTATCCACATTTGCCGCTGAATGTACCTACACAAGTATATCATTGTACGACACAGTTCAAGGGATATGGCATCATATACACAGAGATGTATTAAAAAATACCGATCATGCACATGTTTTAATACGTTCTTTATTACTAAGACAGTCCTACAGTCGAGTCAACCAAATGAAATCCCTGGCAGCTGGCAGCGTTTCTGAAAGCTTGGAACTACGAAGTGCAAACGGGCTGTAGACGAAAACGAAAGCCTTCTAGCCGGCCGCTGGGGCCGAGCGGCTCTAGGCGCTTCAGTCTGGAACCGCGCGACCGCTACGGTCGCAGTTTCGAATCCTGCCTCGGGCATGGATGTGTATGCTGTCCTTAGGTTAGTTAGGTTTAAGTAGTTCTAAGTTTATGGGACTGATGACCTTACATGTTAAGTCCCATAGTGCTCAGAGCCATTTGAACCATTTGAATAGCCTTCTATAGAGCTATGAAGAGGCGTTTCCGTAGAGATGTTTACGAAATCTTACTGTAAAGACGCGAAGCAGTTGCGCCCAATTTTTAGGAACTGTCCGGGATCATCTCAAAATTGTGGTAAGGTGTTATGGGACCAAACTGCTGAGGTCATCCGTCCCTAAGCTTACGCACTACTTAATGTAATTTAAACTAACATACGCTAAGGACAACTCACACCCACGGCCGAGGGAAGTCTCGAACCTCCGACGGGGGCAGCCGCGCGGACCGTGACAAGACGCCTGAGACCGCGCGGCTGCCTCACGCGGCGATCATCTCACACCCAGTCTGCTACAAAGCAGATTTCATTTCTTGTTTTTGTTCCTAACAGAAAATTGGCAAAATGAATACCCAGACAATGCCGCGTTTGTCATGCAGTAGTGAATAGAAGAGAAAATGATGACTAAAATCGTTCTACAAGATAACGAATTTCCTCAGAGAGTTGTCTGCACTTTTAAGCGAGCTCATCTTTCACTAATATCTGACCCGTATTTTTTCCCACTTTTCTGCTTGTTTGCATTTGTAGCAGCAGACTTTCTTTAATACTTTTACCTCCTTCTTAAATCTTTAGGCTACGTCAACGAAGAGAGTTGCTATTCAGAGTATTAAAAAAAGTGAAGAATACTTTCAGAGGTGGTAGTACACATAGAAACAAGAAAAATAAGTCCAACAAATATGGTTCCGGAGATGCATACTTTGTGCGATAAACACGTGTTTACAGAAGGTGTTCAACGTGGCGTCCATTCATGACAGTACACCCCTTTGCCCTCTGCCGTAAGGAATTACGCACCTTTTGAAGTATACCTGGTCGTTGTTGTATCTGCTGTCACGCATTGAAGATGCGACCCTGTAGTGTCCGCACATCGCTGATTGTCCTGGCATGTACCAATTCCTTAAATTGTCCCCGTAACCAAAATTCTAGGGGATTGACATCTGGACAACGAGTAGGCCAAGGTGTGGTTCTGTGATCACCACACTCGACAGTGCATTCTCTTCAACGTGCTCTCATTTGACCACAAAGTTGGTAAGGAGATCTTGTGTCAGGACGTCCCATTCCTACGCAGGTGCGGTTGAGAACTGCTGGATAGTCATTGGCAGGTGGATGTCGTGCAGTAGTCTTCCTAGGGCATCCCAGGCGTGTTCGTTGGGATTTAAGTCGGGGCAACGTGCAGGCCAAACTAATCCTCTCGTTCCAACAGCTTCGATGCGCTCGCGTAGTGTCACTCACAAAGACCAACAAGTGCGAGTAGGACTCGCGCTCTCAGTTTCCGTAGAAATTTAATTATGTGTATAGGTATTTCATCTATGGGTTACGGTGAGAGATTGCGAGTATCTAGGTATGTGATATAGATCGTCGTATCCTTTCATTAGGCAACGGCCTTGCCGCAGTGGATACAACGGTTCCCATGAGATCACCGAAGTTAAGTGCTGTTGGGCGTGGCCGGCACTTGGATGGGTGACCATTCAGCCGCCATGCGCTGTTGCCACTTTTCGGGGTGCACTCAACCTCGTGATGCCAATTGAGGAGCTTCTCGACCTAATAGTAGTGGCTTCGGTCAATAATACCATCATAACGACCGGGAGAGCGGTGTGCTGACTCCATGCCCCTCCTAACCGCATCCTCCTCTTGAGGATGTCACGGCGGTCGGATCGCCCTGGTGGCTTCTCGTGGCCTGAAGACGGAGTATTTTTTCATTCCATTGTCTTAGAAACTTAGATTTTTAAATAAAAATATGGCATTTCAGTATTTCATCGCTTTTATTGTTATTTTCAGTAACCGGTTTCAGGCTAGCTGCCCTTCTTCAGATCATATATTGCAGTTACAGAGTAACGTGTTAGTCAATACATTACTGATGGGTGATTCTGTAACTGCAATATATGATCTGAAGATAGGCAGCTAGCCTGAACCCAGTTATTGAAAATAAAAAAGTAGCGATCAAAGACTGAAATGCCATATTTTTATTCAAAGAACAATCGCGGCTATCCCAGTAAGACAATCACGTCTAGTTTTGTTAAATTTTTTACATCGCCAAGAGACTGTAGTCATCAATAGTTGACGTAAATTTCAAGTTGATGTCTCTAAGAGCTCCTGACAAAAAGCGATCTTAATAGACAAAGAGGCAGAGTGAAGGATGGACAACAAAGCGACCTTGTAAGGGTTTTGTTCTTACGAAATGAGATAGAGAACTTCAAACGGCAGGGCAAAATGCACCCCTGAAAAGATGCACATGGAGAAAGAGAATTGCGTCACAGTTATGATGACCGGTGACCATATTCAAAGATTCGGAGGTCAGTCCGTCCATGAAACACCATACCTCCCAACATCGGACGCTTGGACCACCAAAACGATGACTTTAGGCACTGTTCCTGAAATATCCTCGTCGCCACTGCAGAGTCTTGTTCAAAAGGTTCATATGGCTCTGAGCACTATGGGACTAACTTCTGAGGTCATCAGTCCCCTAGTACTTAGATCTACTTAAACCTAACTAACCTAAGGACATCACACACATCCATGTCCGAAGCAGGTTTCCAACCTGCGACCGTAGCGGTCGCGCGGTTCCAGACTGTAGCGCCTAGAACCGCTCGGCCACCCCGGCCGGCCAGTCTTGTACCAAGGAAGCAAGGGAGATGATGTTGTTATGGGTGGCGGGTATTCTCTTTCAACAACACAAACGCACACGTAGTTTAATACGGTTCTTTACTTACATGAAGGTGCTACTTAACTTGAATAGAGTCCATGTGTTATGTTACAAGCTCATCAGTAACAGCTCTCTTGCAGACAGTACTGGTAATTTTGCTATTGTCACAAATCTGGTCGCTGTGTACTGTCGTAACCTGCCATGTGAACTGAACCCGCTCTGCAATTGAACTGATAGACACCAAACTGGAATGTGAGTCTAGTGAGGCCCTCTGGTCAGCGGTGGTGGCCTAAATACATGCTGTGGAGAGAGCGTTGGCGGCGTGTTGCTTGTTGGCGTGTCTCTGGCCTCTCTCGTGATAGGCGTGCTTGATCCAGACCCAGTATCAATCTTGGCGCTAATCTTTGCCGACCATTGTGCTGGCAACAGCTTATGCCAACACAGTTCCTGTTTGCATTTTGTGTTCCCACCTCTCGCCATATGGGAGTACTTCGAGAATCACTTCAGATTTAGTTTGCTCTCATCTGGTACGAGCATGCGACACCACTCCTCGCTGATCCAGTCCCTATGCTCCTGACACTATCGCAAACGGTACCATTGATGGGCAGGTGTTAACAGAACACCATGTGTTGTTGTCGGGCAAAGACAGCACACCCAAGCAATCACCATGCCGCTATTGAGTGTGGAACTGTGTGCCTTTCAGTCCTGTTAAATGTATTTGCAATTGTTGTGATGTGGGTTCCTTCTTGCCTGTTGCACTGTAGCAGTCATCTGCTACCGTAATAGATCTTGATCAACAACAGCGTCAAAAATGGTTGAAATGGCTCTGAGCAGTATGGGACTTCCCCTGAGGTCATCAGTCCCCTAGAACTTAGATCTACTTAAACCTAACTAACCTAAGGACATCACACACATCCATGCCCGAGGCAGGATTCGAACCTGCGACCGTAGCGGTCGCACAGTTCCAAATTGAAGCGTCTAGAACCGCTCGGCCACACCGGCCGGCCAGGAACAGTGTCTGTGGTTCGGAACACTCCCCATGTTCCTGAAATAAAGCTGTGATCAGTACCAGACTCCTGGGCTACGTTCGTCACACTTAGTCCTTGTTCCAGTTTCACATGATTCTTCCCCTTGCTTGTTCATGAAGATGTTGTAGTCAGACCATGTTGCAATGCACTGTAACTACTCCCTGATCGACACACACATTGTCCTTTCCCATTCCTTCAGCTGCCTCGTGTTGTGGGACCACCCCCATTTGGAGGGATAGTCACGCTGACGTCAAATAATATGACGTCCAGCGTTCTGTGCATGACTGAGAGATCTGTGGTAAACATATTCTCACAGTTTCATTCATTTCCACAGAGTAGTTAATGCGTTGTTACTTTATGTAATTCGTCTTAGGTTTTGCACTGCCATGTATTTAAAAATGAGGTCACTTAGCTTCTTCCAACAAACGTTAAACATAATTTCAGACCATTTCGAAACTTTTCTTGCTGACACTCCACACAAAATTATGAAAGGGAATAGTTTATCACTTACTACATTTTTCACTATCCATGAACTAGACCTTCAGCATCAGGAATGAAGTTTCAATTTATTACTTCTTTATTACTAGCTATATTCGCAACATATTTTTCAGAAAGTTTCTACATGTAGCACCGAGTAACATTATGTTATTTTACGACGCAAAGTTAAGATGATAAGACGTCGCAAAGATTGAGATAGGTGAAAAACTAGCTGTTCTTATGAACGTAGAAATCGATTGTTTATAGAATCGGGCGTGGTATTACTTAATCGGGTAGTTCATGTAGTGACCAAGCAGACTAAACCAAACATCACCATTTAAACAGAAGGCCACCGTGCCCTTGTATGACGTCACGCACAGAGCGCAAGCGTTGGCGAGGCGCTGCGCTGACAGAATCGAGGCGCCTTGTAGTCAGTCTTTCTCAAACGATTTTACAGAAGCTATTCTTTAAAAAAAGTATTCCTACTTTGATTGTGGCTTTATATGTCAGCTTCGTGGTGAAGTGCCCAACATTTCGGTAATCATCATACTCATTATGATAATTCACATGTAACTAACATACTGGAGGTAAGCTATGAATTTACGTTTGATGTGTATTAGAATAAACATTGTGCAGCTGACGTATAAACTTACACATTGTGCTTTACATCGTACGAGGGTACTGCGGCCTTCTCTTTAGGCGATGGTGAAGTGACCTCTGAATTGTCCACCATATAATTTTACCGACATAACACTTTGCAGGTAATTGCTTGTGTTTACATAAGATATGAAGCAGTACTGTTTTTTGATCTGTCAGTCAAATCAAAAACTCAGAATTTTTAACCACTTTTGAATTTCTCTACGGGACTGCAACAAATACTATCCTTTCCTTCTTGATATCGCTCATCCAGCGACACAAGCGTAATACCATATTAACAGCTTTTTGTGACAGCCATTTTCAGTAGACGACCACACACAGGACTAGAGGCTACTGACGCAAGGACACACCAAGGACAAGGTAGCAAAGAGCCAGCCGTAATTAACACTATCAGAGGCAGGATTTTTCGAGGATACGGCAGCCAATTATTGACCGGGAGCTCTGTGTACGCAAAGCCTCGAGGCCATGAGACCACTCCTCCTCCACCTGTACACACACATGCGCGCGCGCGCGCACACACACACACACACACACACACACACTTACAAGCTAGAAGCCCATTAGGATGGGCAGCTCGGCGAATATTGTGCAGACTACCTCCATAGGACACTATCAGAACTGGAATAACGAAATCATTTCAGGAGTATTATGCAGTTCTCAGACTCCAGCTACACCTTACCTCTTTGTCTGAACAGACATGTGCCTCTTCCACTAGACTACAAACAGTGCGGAGCTCATTTGGTCGTACTCCCTTTATCAAGGCTGCACTGTGACGTACAAGCTGTTAATCTTGTCTCTTTAGCTCAATATCTTTCCACACGTTACAAGTGAAGGTGGATTTTTTTTTTTCATTCTAGTCGACAAGCGATGTGGCTCAGTGGTTAAGGAGATGAAATATCATTCGGAAAGTGCATCACTCAAATCCACGTAAGCTTCTTCATATGTAGCTTTTATATGGTTTCTTCTGTAAATTCTCGTGTTCGATGTATTATAGTATTCACTAACGTTGGATCCTCTTCTGCAGGAGGCATCATCATAGATGGCAAAACCAGGTTACATCACCGAAAATTAGTCCCACAAGCGGGTACTAAACATTAGTAAATACGATTAGTGTTTATTCATAAACCACGGCCTCTAAGCTCTGAAGTGTAAAGAGAAGTAAACATCAGCCGTGAAAGGCTTCACTCGATTATTTTAAGAGATTTCCGTACTTGCTTCTAGTGGACGCCAAAATGATTTCTTTGTAAAGGGCTCCGGCGATTCCGTTGCCCTTAATAGTTCAATCAGTGTGTAACGTCCCCTTAGAAAAATTATACAGGACTGTGCTTAACCTGAAACACAATATTTTTAGCGCAACGCAATCTGACTTTCAAAAATCCCTACAAAAGAATGGCCCTGACTAACATTAACCTATACCTTTCACAAATCACTTACCTCACCAAAAATCTTCGTTACTCGAACTACTGCAAAACAGCGAGCGCCACTACTGCCAGCTAAATAAAAGATTCAAACTACGGAAGGCACTAACTACTGATAGGCATAGTTAGGAAATGAAAGATTTTTAGTAGAGAACAAACAATGTATTTATCTTAATAGTGTTGAAAAATCATAATATACATAACAGATCATGACATCCAGTCTTACAAATTTCCAAACTCCGCCATCTCTCTCCCCACATCCACCACTGCTGGCGGCTCACCTCCAACTGCGCAACGCTACGCGCTGTTAACATCCAGTTGCCGCTGCCCCACACTACAATGGCAGACAGCAGTGCAAACTAGCCACAGACTGCACACAGCACAGCCAGTGATTTTCATACAGAGCGCTACGTAACGTTGCCAATAAGAAAACATAAACAGCCTACTTACAAGTGCTCTATCTCCAATTACCTCTTCGTTCGTGGGTCGTTACGCATGATCTTCTGTCCAGCCTTAGTTCAACCACACCAGTACGCTTCAATGGTTCATAAAATAGTGACCTGTAGGTACTTATAAGCTTACTAACCTTTGACGAAGATATGACCCCTGTTATTGGGAATGATACTCTGCTGTTTTTTGTTTCCTTCCTTTCCACTTCCCATTACATTATTCTCCGTATTTTATTTGTTTGTTAGAAAAACAGTAGGCTTTCCTCCCCAATTAAGAAAGTACTTATCTTAGGAGGATCGAAGGAGGTTAGTATTACTCATCATAATTCATGGAAAAACTAATTTCCCCTACATTTTGTTACATGACTAATCACTCACTGTATTACTTTAGAGATATGTGTGACAAATGTTGGTTATAGCTATCTCCTTATGTTCAAATGGCTCTGAGCACTATAGGACTTAACATCAATGGTCATCAGTCCCCTAGAACTTAGAACTACTTAAACCTAACTAACCTAAGGACAGCACACAACACCCAGCCATCACGAGGCAGAGAAAATCCCTGACCCCGCCGGGAATCGAACCCGGGAATCCGGGCGTAGGAAGCGAGAACGCTACCGCACGACCACGAGATGCAGGGTATCTCCTTATGTCGTTAGGCAGTGTACTACACAGTTTGGTTTTCTGGCAGAAAATATTGTTTCAACGAGGTTTACGTTTAAGTTTGTTTGGCAAAAAAAAGTTAGGTCTGGCTCTTGCACCACGATCATTGTTGGACCTGTTTCTGTAACATGTACACATTTTTTTCCTAACGAGTTCAAGGGATTAGTAGATGTAATCAGACGCTGCATTTAAAATTCCCAGATTGTTTAACAAATTTTTACTTTCAGCCCTCGGCTCTATTTTTATAATTTCAAAACTGTGTTCGAATTCTCTTCATTTGATCTCTCAGAAAGGCTTCCATAGCCATTGTTTTATTGTAATTAAGAACATTACGAATCTCAGAGACACGTGCTGTTTCGCAGAGAATACGTCGGTATTCCATTGATGGCTTGACAGTGGCATGATGCGACGACATTCAATGTGCTGGCAAAACAATAGAAAGTCTCACTTCAAATGCACATTTAGTCCATGGTATCTTGTCGGATATATGAAATAGTCGTATTGCTAAATCTGTCTCACCGAGAACTGCTACGGTGCAGCCGCAAACCAAAACATTTCCAAACGAGGTTACAAAAAAACATTGGTCACTATTTTAGCTCCTACTGCATCAATCTGTGAAAACACATCACCAATATCTTGAATATGTTGAAAAATGTTGTAAGTTAAAATAAGTAGAACATCATTTATATTGTTTGCATGTATGCTTCTGAGGACAGGTTTCAATCTATCTGATGATGCTATTCCATTAAAAGCGAAGTCGATATTACGAGAGCGTATTGAATTTTTTATATGAAAATTCTTAAATCTATTTCAATACAACGAACGTTATTAACATTTTACATCTTTGTTCTTCATGTCTACATATACCTGCAGCCCTGTGCCGCTAGAGGGCTCCGAGTTGTACCGTGTAACATGACGGTGTGTAACGTAACTATGTCGGTGCTCGAGAAACTGCATGCTGCTATAATTTAATTCCGAATTCGAAGCGTTCTTCCTCGCGTGGACACCATCTCGTTCAGCATGACAATTCCAGACCATACGTGAACGCTGCCACATATGCTACAATCCGACGCCTTGGATTCACTGTCACTGGTCATTCTCCATGCAGTCCCGAATTGGCCCCTTTTCATCCGTTTCCAAAACTTACAGAACATCTTCGACGACTTCACTTTGATAGTGACGAAGCGTTGCAAGCAGAAGTGTGGCTGTGGCTCCTTCACCAAAGTAAAGCATTCTATAGTGACGCTATCAACAAACTGATATCTCGTTGAGAGAAATATGTTCGTCACCAGGGTGACTGCGACGAAAAATAAACATGTAGACATGAAGAATGAAGAGTAGAATTTTAATAAAGTTTGTTTTATTTAAAAAATTTTAAGAGTTTTTACAGTAAAAATTCGGAGGTATTACTCTCCAGCACGCCCTCCTATTTTTTCTGGTAACTAACAAGTCCTTGCACTTAGAATCATACAACATAAGTACTCTTCTTCGAAAAGACCTTTTTCCTTTTTTTCTAAGAAAATTTTTATAATCACACAATGAAAAAGATCAGTCGCCCAAGATGGAAGCTAGAAAGGTTCAATAAAAAAGTGAAACGTTTCAATAACCTCCTTAACGTTATTATCCCTTCAATATCACTACTGTACCAATAACTAGCGTTCTCTCTATATTCCGTCTGTCTTTATGACTTAGTAAAACGATGTAAAAGGGTAGCTTAGCAATATGTCGTTCTAGTCTCTGTTAGTTACACTACTGTCAACTTCACGGTACTAGTTCGTGTATTTATTATTTATATCACGTCACATGAATACTACGTGAAGCAAAGCTTCAGTGCCCTAACGTAATCTGTGCAAGTAAGCCTTGAAAATTCTGTTGCTGCCGATACTTCACTACTATAGCCTCTAAATTATCTTATGCTCATTAGTACCGATATCTAAATTGAATTGAAAATCCTTAAAGAGGAGTGCAATCATTATCACAGTAATTATGAAGCAGACTTTGAAAATGCTGTAAGGTTGCTCAAAAATAAATTCACAATAAACCTAGCGATTATTTTTGAGCAACTTTACAGCATTTTTAAAGTCCATTTCATAATTGCGTTAGTACTTCCACATTAAAATGTTTGTTATAATCATTTCATTAATGTATAAACTGAAATGTAAAAACAATATACATTTCCACATCTTTAATGATAATCTCCCTTAGGACCTGAGGTCCTACCTAAGGAAAGAACATTAGCGTATGAGTTCTTTTGTACGTAATGCTTTATTGAGATTTTGTTTTTCTGACGTCTTCCACATTCTCGAGGACCTCTCTATCATGGGTCTATGGAACAAACAGTTTATCTAATCTCATATAATCTGTGCTGGCTGACACCGTCGGCCTAAGATTATTTCTCCGAATTACTATCTGATCTGATAGCTCGCAGAATAACGTATTTTCCTCATCCCTCTCTTACCAAATAGCAAAGTCATATGTGTTACGATGATGTGGTCTCATACGAGTACTACGAGGAGCATAGGGGACGATGCGGGAGACCCGCACCGCCGTACTAGGCAAGGTCCTAGCCAAGGTGGTTTGCCATTGCCTTCCTCCGACTGTAATGGGGATGACTGATGATGATGAAGACGACACTACAACACCTAGTCATCTCGAGGCAGGAAAAATCCCTGACCTCGCCGGGAATCGAACTCGGAACCCCGTCCGCCGGAAGCGAGAGCGCTACCGCAAGGCCACACGAGCTTCGGACATGTGTTACGAAACTGTCCTCACTATCACATACACTTCTGCAGCAGAAACAGAAAAATAGCTTGGTAAGCGAGTGCTGAGAGCTGATTTAGAAAGACGTCATATTCAGTACACATAAGCAGTGTTCTATGCCAAAATGTTAAAAAAATGCTGCGATAAAATTACGTTCCTTAATCCAGTGGCTAAGCCTTTGCAGTTGTGAAGTTAATCTTCGTCTCCTCTTCGACCACAGTACACGGAACGGCTCTACCGCTTGATGACAACAGAAAAGGCAGCGAGTGGATCGATAGCGGCTTTCGACAGGACGTGCACCTGCTAATTTACTTCAAGCAATGCCTGGCAGATGACGAATAATCTTTATCTGCAACAACTGCGTTGGCTGCTCTGCCGATCACACGTGACCACTACTTCCGCGGCAAATAAATACAAGAAGAACAAAATAATAGTTCAAAGCGTATATCTGACATAAGTGAATCATCATCATCCTCACTGGCCCAGCAGCTATCTGTGGGCCTTGGCTCTCTGTAGAAGATTATTCCATTGTTCACTGTTTAGTGCCGAAACCCTCCAGTTTTGTATCCTAAATTTCTTTACGTACTCTCTGACAGCTTCCTCCCTGATTACCTTCGGTCCTCCTACTCTTGTGGTTCCTTCAGGCTCTATATTGAAGCCGAGCGAGGTGACGCAGTGGTTAGACACTGGACTCGCATTCGGGAGGACGACGGTTCAATCCCGCGTCCGGCCATCCTGATTTAGGTTTTCCGTGATTTCCCTAAAATCGCTCCAGGCAAATGCCGGGATGGTTCCTTTGAAAGGGCACGGCCGACTTCCTTCCCCGTCCTTCCCTAATCCGTTGAGACCGATGACCTCGCTGTCTGGTCTCCTTCCCCAAAACAACCCAACCCAATCCTCTATACTGAATATCTTCTTAATCATTCTGTCGTTTACTCTCAGTACACCTCCTGCCTGTTCCAGCTTTTAATGTTAATGTAGCTCACAATGCCTGGTTCAGTATGCAGATTATGTAATTCATAGTTGGATCTCCACCTCCACAAACCATTTTCTTCCACTGGCCCAAGACTTTGTCTCAAGATCTTTTTTTACAATACGTCTAGTTCCTTTTCATCAAATTTTGCTGATGTCCATGTTTCAGCACCACATGTTAACATCGGTGTTACTAAAACTTTATACATCATAAGTTTAGTTTTCCTGAACGGAAACTCAGATTTCAGATATATTCTGAGGCCACGAGAGCACTTGTTGGAGGACAGTATTCGTTTTAGGATTTCAGAGCTGACATTGTTCTTTCACTTTATTTATAATCCAAGGTAAGTGAAACTACGCACATCAAACTTATATGAAGTAATTTCTATGGATGGAGCTCATTTGGATAATATTTTCTTGTTACAGGCGTATACCTCATTTATCTGTAGGTTCATCTTTCTAGCAGCTCTTTCAAGGTATGTAAAGGCTTCTTTATTTGCTGTTGGCGTTCTTGAAATCGTATCAATATCATCTGTATATCCCAGCACCTGAACTGATTTATACAAGATAGTCGCTCTTCTACTGATGTCCGCATCTCTTATAACCTTTTCCAAGGCTTTATTAAACAGAAGGCTGGATAATGCTTCTGCATGTCTTACTCCAATTTTATGGCCACTGCACTTGATAACATATTCTGTATTTAATTTGACTTCGGGTTTTTCCATAGCAGCTCCCATAAAGCAATCAACTTGTCAGGAACGACTAACTCTTCTATTGCGGTATACAGCTCCCTTCTGTCACTACTGTCGTAGGCTGATCTGAAGTTTATAAAGACGCGACGTGTATCAGTCCCAAATTCTTTTCATTTTTATAGATTTGCCGTATTGTGAAGACCTGATCAACAGTAGATTTTCCCTGACGAAATCCACATTCATAGTCACCAACAGGGTTTTCAACATAGGGTGTAAGACTATTATAAAACTGTTGGAGAATATTTTATAAGTTGTAGTAATAGGTAAATTCCCCTGTAGTTAGAGCACACCAAAGTATCACCCTTTCTTGTGTGTTAGGCATACGATACCTATGCCGCGCAGGGTAGCCACACGGTCGGAGGCGTCTTTTCGCGCGGCTCCCCCCCCCCCCCCCCTCCCCCGTCGGAGGTTCGAGTCCTCCCTCTGGCATGAGTGTGTATGTTGTACTTAGTGTAAGTTAGTTTCAGTTAGATTACGTAGAGTGTAAGCTTAGGCACCGATGACCTCAGCAGTTTGGTTCCATAGGAATTGACACACATTTGAACACTTTTTGATACTTATGTTTTAACCATCAGGAATACTTTCATCTATTCAAATCTTAACTATAATCTTCTGGAAGTGTTTCATAAAGTCCTTTCCTGCACTTTTAATGAGTTCTTATATTAGATCCATTTTGGGGCCTACTCACCAAACCATGGTAAAAGAGTTCACTGTATTATGAAATTAAAGAAGATGTCAATAAAGTCAGCTTATTACACTAAAGAATGCTTATCTGGATAAAATATTTATGTTTGTATTACACTAAAGAATGCTTATCTGGATAAAATATTTATGTTTGTGGAAATCATACTGTGACAGCGGAAGATTTGTGTATAAGGCAGAAAACACTGTAGAAGAGTCTGGGTTTGCATCTGTGGCCGGAGATGACAGCATGCTGAAACCCTAACTGCAAAGAAGTCCTTAAGAATGAAGATTGAAATTACTGCAATCGCTAAAAATGATTCCACTTTCCCAACTTCTCCGTTGCTGCTGGATCTCGCCACACTCACATCCTGCAACTGGCGGTTACAGTGGCTGCAAAATCAGTCTTCGGCTCTGTACCAATAACTTGTGTCTATGTTCAGCTCAAACTGATGAGAACCCCTCGTCTCTGAAGTAAATTCCGCCTGTGGAGAACCTGCCAGAAAACTTTATCTATCAAGACGCTGAAATCTGACGTAAATTTCTGCAGTGCTCTTCCGACAAGGAAGACTCTGATCTCTGTATTTTCTGCGGTCACGCAATTTTGACTGGCCGAGTGAGAAACATCGCGCATGCCGACCAGTAAGAAGTTCGATCACCTTACATAGCCAGTCTTGTAGGAGACGATCTGTAATTGTAAGTGTTGAAGTCTTCTTATACGAACACCTTATTTGCCATGATCGCAACTGTTTCGGCAAGTTTCAGTTGCCATTCCTATGTCGTGAGTAACATTATTATCGATTAGCACAAGCTGGCCACTGTGGCCGAGTGGATATGTGTGATGTCCTTAGGTTAGTTAGGTTTAAGTAGTTCTAAGTCTAGGAGCTGATGACCTCAGATGTTAAGTCCGTTAGTACTTAGAGCCATTTGAACCATTTGATTAGCACAAAGTGTCTACCTATAATTGTTGTTTTAGACGCAACTGCTTGTACTGATGTGACCTGAAAATAGTAATTCACTTTTGCCGAAACTAATCATCACCTTACAAACTACGATATTGGCTAAAATAAAATGTTCATATGAGAGAACTCAATTTTTATACTTAGGAGTTGCCTTAAAAGATGCTGGTATTCCTCCCTTACTCTCATTTCAGGTATTCATCATTTTGATTTGCAGCCCCCTGTGTTGGCCGTGTTTGCAGTTAAAATTGTTGGATGAGGTCCGGCAGTTATGCAGATCACCGTTTTTTCCCAGTACCCAAACATGTTTCGGCACCACTGTGCCATCATCAGTGGGTTTTCGTTTTTATTTATTCTGTAATGTGAACATTTTTATTAGATCATTATGAAATTTTGTTCATCTTCAGTTCAAAATAATTTTAGAATCGTTTAACAAAAAATGTTCACATTTTAGAATAAATAAAAACGATAACCCACTGATCATGGCACAGTGATGTTGAAACATGTTTGGGAACTGAGAAAAACGATGTTTTACAAAACTGGCGGACCTCACATCCTACAACTCATTTCATATGGTTAACCAGTCACAAAATTCGTTATATTTGGCGCTTCAAAACTGTGTCCTCCTGTCCCACCCCTCCCCCCCCCCCCTCCTCCCCCCGTACTTCTCTCCCTCTCTCACTATTCGTCTGTCTGACTGTCTGTCCAAAGGTCTGTCTGAGTGTCTGTCCAAAGCGCAGCTCTGCAACCACAGCTGCATTTTTTACTCCCACTTCTGGAGTATATGTGTTAACCAGTACTAGGTATTTTTGCATTTCGTTAAACATTCTTGATTTTCGAGGCCTGAGTGCAGTGTTGGTGTCACTTCCAAAACTTTTCTGTGTATCATTCAAGTAAAAAATGGTTCAAATGGCTCTGAGCACTATGGGACTTAACTTCTGAGGTCATCAGTCCCCTAGGACTTAGAACTACTTAAACCTAACTAACCTAAGGGAATCACACACATCCATGCCCGAGGCAGGATTCGAACCTGCGACCGTATCTGTCGCGCGGTTCCAGACTGTAGCGCCTAGAACCGCTCGGCCTATCATTCAAGTAAGATGTTGTCTTAACAGTCCACGTGTTTTCGACGAATTCTGACTTCCTGCAGTTCTTGGCACTATAGCTGCTCTCTCAGAACTCTACCAAAAGCTCCACGCATCCCCTGAACATACACAGCCTCCATTCTCTCTACACAAATTGGAGACATAGTCTGCATAGTGACTTTGGGGCACTTGGTGCCAAGGCGGCTTCTTTGAAAGCTCTGTCTGCTTCTACCAGCTGGCATAGTCCCTTGCAAATGCGAGCGAGCCTTCCGCTAATTATTCTGGAGGTTGTTTCCGCTGCCGGTTTACGGCCCACGACGCATCACCTAGCCTACAGCCAAGCGCTACTTACTTTTACAGAGACTTTCTACGTAGCTATACATGCAGCTCAGTATAGCAAATTATAATCTACACAGTTAAATACTGGCAGCCACTGGTACTGATATATATTTCATTTTCTGGTAGAGGTTAAGTTATTCCATTTTGGTTTGACTTTGTTTCGTGTTTTTCACCAGTTACGGGAAAATTAGGAAAAAACTGTTGCGTAACACCGCCCGCAACAAAGTTACAACTTTTTGTGTAATACGTGACTGTAAGATAAAACAATTCCATAAGTATAGTTTGTAGTATGCGACAAATACATGTTAATTGAATTAATAGATTGGCGATTTTGTACAAAAACAAAAAAAAAAAAGAAATACTGCAGAGTACCTGTCTGCAGTAATTGCAGCATTAGAATGTCGTCATCAAGGAATCTAAATGTTAGGAAATTTGTACATAGTTACTGTAATATAAATAGTTTGGCCATGATGATATTTTGTTCATTTATAGAGAGGAATCATCACAGATAAAATAATGTTTACAAAACTCATACTTGTACATTTTTTGAACTTTGAAAGTTAGATGCCATTAGATTCTCGTAGGCTGATGGAGCTATACTGGAGAGAACTAAGAGTAATTTTTTGTACGCCTGTCCTTTTGAATGGAGGTCTGGGGGACCACGGCCGTTCACTAATTGTAAGGAAATGGAACACCTACAGCCGTCCATAGGATGTCATTTATTGCGTAGTCACCAGTTTTGACGGTTCAGTGTAGCGTCTTCAGGCCTTAGTTGATGCTGAAGGCGTTATCCCGATTCATATATGCGATGCATCAGTGGGTAACGTAACTGGTTTACACAGACTAACTGTGATGTCGTTCTCTCCAACCATCAACTGTTCACTTGAGCAGGGGTTTCATTTACTTACAATAACAGTGATTCTATGGATATACGCTGGTACGTTATTACTTAACGCCTGCTTTGTTTAACCTTCAGATGTAAAGGCAGTGGAAGGGCTGACCAAATAAGGTGAACATTTCAATTCCAGTGTGTTTATTAACTACCAAAAACAATCTCACATAAAAACTGACAGACGCCACTCAGGCAAGACAATTTACGAAACACTCATTATCCAAAATCATAAGCAAGTTAATAAATCATTAGCCAACGCTCTCTCATAAACATTGAGAAACGCCACTCAGGCAAAATATTTAAGAAACTCTATCACTGTATAAAATCATTAATAAACTAATAAACCATTAGCAACGATCTCACATAAAAATTGACGCAAACCACTAAGGCTGAATTTGACCATAACTTTAACAAAACAACTCTAGTTAAGACCCGTTATTTAAGACCCTTTCAATTCCAATACTTTAACATTACATGTAAAATAACGGTGGACACACCGCCTCAATTTTAACATGAATACTTAGAACATATTTATTAAAACGTAACTTGGGCAATCTTGCAAATTACTAGACAAGAGAACCTCGCAGAGCGAACCCCGAAATTATTCAAATGCCCATTGGCTTGTAAGATGGGCTCTTAGGGCATAGAAAGTTACAGATTTGTACAATCATAAATGTGTCATAACAGAAGTAAGGCTCAAGCTTGTAAAGGCGAAGTTTAACCACGAACGGTTGAACCGACTGAGGGAAGTACTACTTACCTTCGAACCAAGACATGACTCCATTTGAAACCCCACGTCGGGTAGGGGCGTCGAAATGTGATCCCAGCAAACGCTACTGAAGGAGAACACACGAACTCAGGCGAAGTCCACCGCCCGTAAGCCAAACTTGTGATCTAAAGGGAAGCTCTGCGCTCCGGTTGCCCGCTGCCTCAGCTCACTGAAACACAGACCACACCCGACAACAGGAGGCCAAAAAACTTTTCGTAACTTTAATATTCAAATTTGACCAGTAAATTAACACTATAAAATCAAGGCTAAACAACAACTAATTCCACTCGCAAGTCCTTTGCTTAAGTGAAACAGTACCTGATAACGAACGCTAAGAGTGGGAAATGAACTGACTCACGAGAACCGACACTCACTAGAACTTGACACACATATTGGCCACCGTAAGTGGGCTTGCAAAGCTCAACACGGTAACCTTTAGAAACAAAAACTCAGATCGCCCGCAGAGGACACATTGACATGAATTAACCGATATCGTAAGCAAATTAAACACTTGCTAATAGTAGCTAATGAACTAACATTCTGCAAATACATCAATATTATGCAATGCAGGGCGCACGCTTAATAAGAGGCATCAAACGAAACCGAACACACAAAACATCACACGTCCTACAACGTCTTACTCTACCAAGAGCGATCACAATCACAGTTAACTAGGCGCTCTTAGTAATTAGAGTACTTAACTGTGTGTCTTGATGCTGGGGCGGATTGCGAAGATGTCAGACCATCACTTCGCAAGACCTTAACAGCGTGTCACTGCAAGGAAGCGGGCTCACCCGCAGCTCACGAGGTTGCCAGAGAATGCACAGCGTCGGCCAACTCCCGCCGCCTCCAGTATAACCACGTGATAACCGCCGCCCAGCCTCAGGCACGCTGTCTTCGTTTCTGCCCGCCAGCCATTCGCCGACTTGCGCACCGTCGCCTTCCGCTGTCAAAGTGTTGTTCCTCTTACTCGCGGTCGGCACTCGCTTATATCCCGAGCCGGCCCGAGCTCCAAGACAAACCTCCGTACTAGGACATCGATCGTACTCATGTCAGAGATATTACTGGCGCCGGTCTCACCACGGCTCATACACTACAAGTCAGTGCTCGTAATGTGTCTGGCCTGAATCGCAACAAATAAGACGATTTCTGATTGGCCCACTGAGGTGTAGATGAATCATTCTCACGAGCTCCGAGATTAATGATTCATTGCTCTCGGGGGTCGCGAGAATGTCGCTGATAAATTCAGAGCTCGATGGGTACAGTACAGAGAAGACATGTAGGAGCCAACAGCTAGTTACTGAATATCATGTTTTAGAGCCTTTACAAGGAAGACATCTTCACACCATTGTGTAAGAGTAGCGTCAATGAATTACGCTGCCTGACAACAGAAGAGAAACATCCATAAGACGTGGTCGAATGTCAATGTCACTTCATAAATGTACACATCATCGGCAGCTGTGTAAACGATCGGACTTGCATTTCTCTGTGCAGGTAGAGCATCCATCAGGCTGCAGTAGTGTTGTTCGTCTTTAGTGTCGTTACCAGGTATGGTAGGGTATACAAGGAGCGACAGTAGTGTCAGATGTTGAGTCATCAGCGTCAAGGGCATAGAATTTCCCCATACTCGTGGTAGACAACGTTACCAGCATTTCCCAGAGATTGAAATGGGCTTCAGGGCGAGTCTCCATTTATCTAGATTTGTGGCTCATTTGGATGTGACAGTGACAACATGTTGGGCTGTATGTGAAAGTGAGGGCGAACGTTCTCGTCGTCAAGGTTCTGGTTCTCAAATGTTCAAATGTGTGTGAATTCCTTAGGGACCAAACTGCTTAGGTCATCGGTCCCTAGACTTACACTCTGAACCGTCAGCTAGGGAAGTTCACAAACAACAACTCAAGTACAAAAAAAATGGCTCTGAGCACTATGGGACTTAACATCTATGGTCATCAGTCCCCTAGAACTTAGAACTACTTAAACCTAACTAACCTAAGGACAGCACACAACACCCAGTCATCACGAGGCAGAGAAAATCCCTGACCCCGCCGGGAATCGAACCCGGGAGCCCGGACGTGGGAAGCGAGAACGTTACCGCACGACCACGAGCTGCGGACAACTCAAGTACACATGTTATTCCAAAAACGTTATCGAGGAAGTAGGGGCAGGCGGTGCTGGTGAAATAACACACACTACTAATGTTATCTTTTTATTTTAAAGGCTTTCTTAATAATAAATTTTTAAGTCTGGCATTAAAAAAAAACAATTTCAAAAACAATTTCGGATATCTGACAAAATTTTCTTTATGAAAAGGAGATTTCCAGGTATGACGTTAATAACCTCCCAGTATAAGGCAACAATTAAAAAAAATCTTTTAAATAACTGGAAAATGTTCTCTATGTAAAGGATATTGCAAGGTATGATGTTAACAACTGCCCAATAATAAGATTTTAAACTTGTTACGTTTCTAAGAGAACAATTCCTTAAAAAAACCACCTTTAAGTAGCTATTTTGTACTAAAGCTAAAATAGTTGTCTGTCGCCAATTAAATAACTTATATTACACCTGTCCGTCGTTACAAGATAAATGTGAATTGGGCAGCACACAAACCTTCACATTAAAGGCCGTTCCCAAAAAAAATTTCCTTGGCTCGGTGAGGGAGTGACACGTCTAAAGGGGCCCAGATCACAATAGTCTGAACAGTTATTGGTGGTCTACAGGGCCACAGCAAAAAAAAAAAAAAAAAAAAAAAAAAAAAAGGCTGTGAGCACTATGGGACTTATCATCTATGGTCATCAGCCCCCTAGAACTTAGAACTACTTAAACCTAAGGACATCACACAATACCCAGTCATCACGAGGCAGAGAAAATCCCTGACCCCGCCGGGAATCGAACCCGGGAACCCGGGCGTGGGAAGCGAGAACGCTACCGCACGACCACGAGCTGCGGACCGGGCCACAGCAGATCAGCCCCAAAACTTGCATTACAAGCCACCACCTCCCCGAGTTACTCAACACCAGAAGATGTAGCAAGGGCGGTGCCTGTACAGACTCTGAACCACAGAGACACACGACACCGACCCTAAATCACCCAGTCGAGGTGTGAATGAAAACAGCCCGACCAAGAAGTAATTACCACATTCCCGCGGACAGGCAAACGAAAACTGTGGTGGGAAGACCCCAACAAAACCATTGGTGAAGAAACTCATACACTTCACTAGAACTTGAAAAACATCCACAGCGCCGGGGTCACGTTGAACTTCCAAATGCTCGTCAGAGCCAACCGCTGCCAGTGGTTTCAGCGGCCGACCTCCTGCACCACTGCTTCGAAGCTTTATAAGCTACGTACGTGCAGGTAAGGCAGACTTAGCCCCTGACAGCCAAGAGGTCGGCCAAAGCACGTGGCGAGCAGTTGACGACCCCCAACAACAGAGCCCTGCTCGCGCCACCACCTCTCTTGGACTCCGCCCAGTACGTACTCCTCGATCGTCACGTGACCGTACACTTGCTCCACCTCCCGCCAGAGGGCGGTAGCGATCCAAACAGCGCGCCAAACCGCAAGCGCCACCGCAAACACTAGACGCGAAGCGAAAGCACTCCGCCTGGCGCGCTTTTCGAAGAGCCGGACACAACTACGGCTCACACCCTACTTAAACTAACTTATGCTAAAAACAACACACACACCCGAGGACTCGAATCTCCGGCGGGAGGGGCCGCGCAGTCCTTGATATGGCGCCTCTAAACGCGCGGCCCCTGCGCGCGGCGGTTCTGCTTCATCACGTCTGACAACCACAAGGTAGGACAGCCACAAGGTAGGACAGCCGTATTGTACATTAATCACATCATAACCACTTGACAACAACTGAGAACAATTTCCCTCTAACATTGTCATACAGCGACATTGGTCGAAGAGTAGCAGCAGTCGGACTATGGAATTATCATCTCCGGCCTAGGCTGCTGTTAACACCACAACACAGTTGATGATGCCATGGCTGGGACGCATATACGGCTGATGAATGTCCTAACACTGTTTTCAGCGAAGAGTCATCGTCCTGCATAGCACGGACGACCTTCGTCGGTCAGTATGGCAGTGGTCTGGGGTGATGTCCCTTTCTTCCAAAGTTTTGGAGAGACGCAGCGGCGATTGAGGGCAACAACGCTACGGTACCGACATCCTGCTTCTGTGTGTGTTACCTCTCATCCGACAGTAACAGGACGGTGCTCGTCCAATACATGGAATGTGTCCGTCCGATCTGTCTGCATGGTGTTGAGGTTCTCCAGTGGCCAGCAAGATCCCCAGATCTGTATGTGGGACCAGTTACGACAGTTGTGGACCAGCACCCAGGCCAGAAAAGGTGCGAAGCCATGCTGAAAAGTGGGCTCATATTGCCAAGTTCTTTATAAATTTGTCTCCTTTTTGTAATCTCCGAAATAAGATCACATGCCCTCTCAACACGTGAATTTTTATTCGTTTCCTCCTCCCGTTGGGGTGCTTTTTTCTTTTTCTCAGGCCCTTTATATCAATGTCGAGTGAGATCTTGAAATACCAATATTCAGTTACGGAATTTCACTTGTTCACTATCTATCATATAACGGGAGACGAAAGTATTTAGCCTATGTCACGAGTTTTTTTGTTTGCACTCTGAACTTTGACGGATTAGTTGTGGAAAAAACAATTCGCAACTTCAATTAACCGAACATAATTAATTGTTAGCCTTCAGTAAAACTTAGTCTATATTACTCTTTTCTGCGGGCACAACTGTTTCTTACAGATTCGTCATTAAATTTTCCATACAATTTTTCTGAGACTGTGAACGGTGAACAGCTTTAAACAACTTCAACACAAGTCTTTTTTAAAATGTTTTACTCAATTACGGGCACATTTCACATGAATCTTCGTTTCGAAGTATAGTAATAGCCCCATCCGAAATTACCAGTCAGCATTTCAAATTTAAGTTACATGACGAGGTTACATCAAGACGCTGTGAAAACAGTCAAAGGTAAAAGAATGTAGGTAAGCCAACTCTGAGCAGCCGACGGAGCAAGAAATGATGTAATATATTCAGCGTATTACGAAAATTACCAACCGTGCTCTCGCAGAAAGTAATAACAAGAGAACATAAAAAATGCTAATGTTGAGAGCGTCGATCGTTAGCTTTTTCAAACTTCAGACATATACTGCGTCGTATTTTTCATCTTCATGTACATTGTCGACTCTTCGTGTAGGAAAGCTTATAGCAAAGTAGGGGCGTACAATCAGGATTGTGGTGAGAACATGTATCTATATTTCATATAAGGCGCATATACGCCTCTCATTTTTGTCCACGTAGTGGGAGAGCGGCTGTTTTCATACGCTATACTTCGCCTTCTAGTGCTGGCCAAGTAGTCACGTGTAGCCAGAAGAGCTAATTCGCCCGCAGATAGTACTTAGTCGATGAAATGGTTGCGCCCGAACAAGTTACAAGGTTTCCAGTTCATGGCTGATAACTTCCGATGAGTAATCATGCAGAATACGGGAATGTACACCTCCATGTTGCTCAACTGAAGTCGCTTCGAAGATACTTAAAAGCACCTGTATTTCAAGAAAATTTACGAAGTTACTTTCTGGATTCTATTCCGAACATATGCCCTTGCGGCCAACGTCTGTAATTACAACTTTTTATATTTCCTAGTGCGTGTTACTCAAGTTCTCCTTTTGCGGCTGAAGATGACGAAACGAGAGGCAACAGGCAAGGAAGTAAACGTTTTGTAGCGTACTTAATGTTCAGAGCTTTTTATCAGCAAGGTTCTGTTTTTTTGAACACGTCTCATTTATTCCTGTGGGGAAGGGAAATGGCGCCATTGAAAGCTTGCCTTGCTGCTCATGGAAGCAGTTGCATTGCCATTTTATTGATTTCCCTTATTGCAGATGACAGTGCTGAACATACACACATCAAAAAAGGTTTTGCACCACCCTTGTTCCCAGAACGCCTAAAGATAACCGTTGACTGTGGATATTGTATCACAGACAAAGTATCTTTGACGGTTCAGAGACGTCACTAAACCCGCCCAAAGATGTAAACAACCACGCGTGAGCAACGCCTATTAGGCGGAGGGGGTCCGACAGGCCATCAGTTCCAGTCGCTCCACCGGGAATGACGTACACAGCTCGTGTTGTCTTAGTTCAATCATACTTAGACGGTCAATACCGCGATTCGATCCCGCCCTCATTGTTACTTTGTGCCAGGAAGGGCTCTCAACAAGGGAAGGGTCCAGGCGTCTTGGAGTGAACCAAAGCAATGTTGTTCGGTCATGTAGGAGATACAGAGGAACTGTCGATGGCATGCCTCGCTCAGGGCGCCCAAGGGCAACTACTGCAGTTGATGACCGCTACCTACGGATTATGGCTCGCAGGGACCCTGACAGCAACGCCACCATGTTGAGTAATGCTTTTCCGCAGGACGTCGTGTTTCGACTCAAACTGTGTGCAATAGGCTGCATGAGCGCAACTCCACTCCCGACACCCATGGCGAGGTCCATCTTTGCAACCACGGCACCATGCAGCGAGGTACGGATGGGAACAACAACATGCCGAATGGACCTCTCAGTATTGGCATCACGTTCTCTTCACCGATTAGTGTCGCATATTCCTTCAACCACACGATTCCAGTGAGTGCACCAAACTAGAGGTTCCCTACTGTTTTGGGGTAGCATTATGTGGGGCCTAGGTACGCAGCTGGTGGTCATGGAAGGCGCCGCACGATATATGAATGCCATCCTCCGACCGATAGTGCAACCATATCGGCAGCATACTGGCGAGGCATTCGTCTCCATGGACGACAATTCGCGCCTCCCCCCCCCCCCCCCCATCACGGACATTTTGTGAATAACTCCCTTCAGGATAACGACATCGCTCGACTAGAGAAGCCAGCATGTTCTCCAGACATAATCCTATCGAAAATGCCTGGTATAGATTGAAAAGGGCTGTTTATGGACAACCAACCACTCTAAGGGATCTACGCCGAATCGCCGTTGAGGAGTGGAGCAATCTAGACCAACAGTGCCTTGATGAACTTGTGGATAGTATGCCATGACGAATACAGGCATGTATCAGTGCAAGAGGACGTGCTACTGGGTATTAGAGGTACCGGTGTGTACAGAAATCTGGACTAATATTTTGAAGAATCAGCCTCAGTTGCGCAAACGCAAATATTCTGGTCTTTACCAGGTTTCGGCTAAATTAATCTAGCCTTCTTCAGAAGCATAAAATTACTGTAACATGCCAGAGCAAGGCACAGTCAACATTAAAATTAAAACCTGTAGTACCGTGGTTCCATGTCGAATTAAAACTACTTAACTGAAGTCGAGCCCCGACACCTCTTCACCACGCGGTCAGTTGGCAGCGGCAACTAGGTATTTGCGCAACTGACGCTGATTCTTCAAAATATTAGTCTATCAAAGTTGCTGACGGGGCTGCAATATGCTAAAAATTTTTAGAAATCTGGACCACCACTTCGGAAGGTGTCGCTGTATGGTGATACAATATGCAATGGGTGGTTTTCATGAGCAATAAAAAGGGTGTAAATGATGTTTACTTTGATCTCTAATCCAATTTTCTGTACAGTTCCGCAACTCTCGGAACCGAGGTGATGCAAAACTTTTTTTGAAGTGTTTATCTGCAATATTCACCAAGTAGTCATTTAATAAACTGAAAATGACACCACTACATAAACACGAGCTCAATGGAGTCATTTTGCCTACTCGCATAAGAGAAATGGACAGGAACTGCTGGGAAGGTATAGTCCGCCTGTAAACTGAAAAGCGAGCTGCGCTCTTGGTGGGGGTGAAGTAGCCTTCTGCGGAAGAACGCTGTAGTTCCCGTGTAGGAGGACAAAGAATCAAGTTCCCCTCTAGCGATCTAGGACAGTGTTCACAGATTTACGTAGATTCTGTCCATATGCGTTCCTTGCGTTAGTATTATTAATAGCACGTACCTGCTTTTCACTTAGTATTAACGCACTTTGTGGAAAATAAAAACCCCTCGGGAATGTCAGTGCACTGCGTCGCCAGCGATCCGTAAGGCGCACTGCGGAGGATGGGTATAACTTTGTGAAACACTCTCTAGTTGCTTCTTGTGACATAGTGGGGTAGACATAGCGGGTAATCACCTGCTCTTTTCTCTTCAGTTCGCATACCTCTGAAAGAATGAAGTGCATGACCACAACAGGCGAACTGTCTTCCCTAGTACTTCTATCCTCCACCCGAGTCCCCCCTATCATCCTGTTACCAGCCCGAAACACAATTTTTCTCTTAAAGCTCTTCTGCAATTAAACGTAGTACACGAATTTAGTAGTTGTTCAAAACCCACCTCATTTAAAGATGAACATTAATTTTATATCGTTAAAGCACTATTTTTAATAATCGGTGACTTTTTGATCCGCTGCACAGTGGGAAGCATTAGCCTTAGAGAACATTTCTTGTAATAATTGTAATGTAATTTAATTTTGTACTGGGGAGCATTTTCACCAGGAGCCGCAATTTTCAAATTATTCAAGAAAAACATAAAAAAGTTGCTTTTTACCACCCTCTCACCGCCCTCACCCCCAAGCTCACAACCCAACTGTCGCTATTTTTAATACGTTTTTCAGGCCGCTCTCCCTGCCATTGCACAAAAATTTGCAGCTACACGGATATTCCCCCCAGTAGACGTTTTTCGGGTGTCATTGACTAGGGCATGCCGCATCGATAGTCTGTCGTTCCTTACACTAATCGAACCGAAACGCCTCACATGAACGAGCCAAAACAGCTGTTATTTTAAGAACAAAATGTTAGTACCACATTTCTAGCGTAAAAAGTATACCGAATTCAGAAACAAATCCGGAAAGTAATTAACATGTTTACACTTGTTACCTTGCATTTAAAAAAAAGTTGTAGTGAAGAGAAATTTATCCTTTCAGTTTTCCTCTGAAGTACACGACCATGTTACACACACACACACACACACACACGCACACACACACCACCACCACGAACAACAAATAATACATATTCATATTCCTCATTCCCAGTTAACATTTTCATACGTTCTTATCGAGCTTTCAGGCTTTATATTTTATAATATAACACACAGAATGATGATTCAAATGGCTCTGAGCACTATGGGACTTAACATCTATGGTAATCAGTCGCCTAGAACTTAGAACTACTTAAACCTAACCAACCTAAGGACAGCACACAACACCCAGCCATCACGAGGCAGAGAAAATCCCTGACCCCGCCGGGAATCGAACCCGGGAACGCGGGCGTGGGAAGCGAGAACGCTGCCGCACGACCACGAGACGCGGGCACGGAATGAGTTTCTCCTGTTATTCGTGAATGATCATTAAGTAGAGGTGAAATGTTTGGAATTTCATTGCGATGTGCCCGTCACTTCATTAATGTCGGTGAAAGTAAAATTTGACTGGCATGTTCTCTTGCGTAAATAGCACAGTAACGTTTTAACCAGCTCAAATCCAACACAGTTAACCTTTACCTTTACGTCCTTTACCACATCTTGTGAAACAACTTCGTGAAATCCCAAAGAGCAGTTACAGCGTTCTGCCTTCAAACCAAGGCGCTGGTACCTGCCACTTGATCGTTAGCTAGGTATTTCTTCTTAAATCGTGTGGGTTTGCGTACTGCTAAAAGCTTTGATCTGACATCCACGTGGAACAGGGTTCAAAAATCTCCGCCTGACGTCCAGGTTTGTGTTTCCCCGATCACTGACGAATACAATAACGGTTTCTTTCGAATGGCCACCGCTTCTCGCTCCATTTTGGTCCATCCGAGCCGGTAACCGGTCTCTAAGACGTCTCACAGGCGATACGTGAGAGCTAAACATTCTTCCTTCCAGATTCTTCTACGTAGGGAGATAAATGTTTACTTTTGTAGTAAATATATGAATTTCACCTTATCTTCAACTTTTTTGCTCACACTCCCTCAGGACACTCCATAACTTGGCTCATTTTCTCATTTTAAGATTTGTGGCTGTTTTTTGAGACGAGATTATCAGTTCCTTCAAAATTAGAAGCTGCTGCTCTCAGCAAAGTATCCCCTGGCTGTTGCTGCCACCGTAAGTAACATACACATCGGTATGCCCCTAGAGTTAAAAGATTCGCACCGGCACATTCGACATTAGCCTGTACGACGAAATTTACGATTCCATTATTTTTTTCAGCTAGAGCTAGAGGAAGCTTTTGACAGTGTTAACTGGTATACACTCTTTGAAATCGTGAAACAGCAGAAGTAAAAGACAACTTGTACAGAAACCAGATGGCAGTTATAAGATTCGACGGGCATAAAAAGGAACCAGCGATTGAGAAGGGAGTGAGCAAGGTTGTAACGTGTCCCCGATGTTATTCAATCTGTACATTGAGGAAGCATTAAAGGAAACAAAAGAAAAATTTGAAGTAGGAAGTAAAGCTTAGGGAGAAGAGACAAAACCTTGAGGTTTGCCGATGACAATGTAATTCTGCCAGAGAATGCAAAAGACTTGGAAGAGAAGTTGAAAGGAATGAGCGGTGTGCTGCAAGGAGGATATAAGACGAACATCAACAAAGAAACGATAATAGAATTTAGTCGAATTAAATCAGATGATGCAGAGCGAATTGGAGAAGGAAACGAGGCACTTAATTTAGTAGATGAGTTTTGCTATTTGTGCAGATGGTGGTGGTGGTAAGTTCCTATGGGTCTAAACTGCTAAGGTCATCGGTCCCTAGGCTTACACACTACTTAATTTACCTTCAACTAACTTGCGCTAAGGTCAACATACACACTCAAGCCCGAAGGAGGACTCGAACCTCCAACAGGGGGAGCCGCGCGATCCTTGGCAAGGTGCCTGAGACGGCGCGGCTACCCCGTGCGGCTATTTGTACAGAAAAATAATTACTATTTTGTCGAAAGTCGACATGTTGAGAAACGTGGCTGTTGTACTTACGGTTTATAATTTATATAAAGAACAGCTACCAGCCACATGTATGGTTTAAAAAGGTTTATTTTCTTCAGACCATGACCGGTTTCGGATTTTTCTTTACAAATCCATCTTCAGATGGCAGATTACAAGCATTCTTAGTTGGACCTAGTTTTGTTTGTATTATTCGTTTGCTGCACTGGGAAAGGAAAGAAATATTTTTGTTGTCATATCGGTAATGGCATTTTTACGAAAGATTTACTTCTTTTACAAGATCTAATTGCTCATGAGATGGTTTTTATAAACATTAGGAAACTTGCAGGTTAGTGTACTTACGAGCTGTGTAGTTCTTCCCGACAAAATATTCGTGCGTTTATGTTTTCTACAGAACTACACAGCTCGTAAGTACACTAACCTGCAAGTTTACTAATGTTTATAAAAACCATCTCATGAGCAATTAGATCTTGTAAAACAAGTAAATCTTTCGTAAAAATACCATTACCGATATGACAAAAAAAATATTTCTTTCCTTTCCCAGTGCAGCAAACGAATAACACAAACAAAACTAGGTCCAACTAAGAATGCTTGTAATCTGCCATCTGAAGATGTATTTGTAAAGAAAAATCCGAAACCGGTCATGGTCTGAAGATAATAAACCTTTTTAAACCATACATGTGGCTGGTAGCTGTTCTTTATGTAAATTATAAACCTTAGAAAAATAACTGATGATAGTCTAAGTAGAGATTGTATAAAATGTAGAATGGCAATAGGAAGAAAAGCGTTTCTGACGAAGAAAAATTTAACATCGAATATAGGTATGTGTCAGGAAGTTTTTTCTGAGAGTGTTTCTAAGGCGTGTAGCCATATATGGAAGCGAGCATGGACGATAAACAGCTTACAACAGAAGAGAATAAAAGCTTTTCAAATGTAGGGCTACACAAGAATACTGAGGATTAGATGAGTAGATCACACAACTAATGAGGAAGTACTGAATAGAACTGGCGAGATAAGAAATTTGTGGCACAACTTAACTAAAAGAAGAGATCGGTTGATATTACATTCTCACCAGTTTAGTATTGGCGGGAAGCGTGCGGGTAAAAAGTGAAGAGTAATACCAAGAGATAAATACAGTAAGCAGATATAGGATGCAGGTTGCAGTAGTTATTTGGAGGTGAAGAGGCTTGCACAGGATAGAGTTGCATGAAGAACTGCGTGAAACCAGTCTTTGGACTGAAGGCCACAACAACAATACGTTTTATCTAAAATTGCAAGTCTTAAGTACAAGAGGCTAACCTATGGGATAGCTGTATTGTACGGAAACATTTATTTAAATTTCATAATACTTTGAAACAATAGTTTTATTTTTGATATTGAAAGACTTTATTTATCGTATACATTCCATTTTTTTTTATCTGGCCGTAAGTGGCATATATTTCTAAATTATACAACATGTTTCAGCTACCCCTACTTATGAGCTTTAGGCAACCCGCTGTGTTTTCTAAATACACGCGCGACATTTTCACATTCTGTCGCTCGTTACGCGCAAGCTATTAGTCCTACAGGAAATTTAAGTTATCTTTTACACTAGGATACGTTTCCGCTGGAGGCCATGGTCTTGGAGTTAAAAAAAGCGCGTTTAAAGGTCACTTTAGAACGTTTTTCTTGAATAATTCGGAAACATATCCCCAAACCTTAACTACACTCCTGGAAATTGAAATAAGAACACCGTGAATTCATTGTCCCAGGAAGGGGAAACTTTATTGACACATTCCTGGGGTCAGATACATCACATGATCACACTGACAGAACCACAGGCACATAGACACAGGCAACAGAGCATGCACAATGTCGGCACTAGTACAGTGTATATCCACCTTTCGCAGCAATGCAGGCTGCTATTCTCCCATGGAGACGATCGTGGAGATGCTGGACGTAGTCCTGTGGAACGGCTTGCCATGCCATTTCCACCTGGCGCCTCAGTTGGACCAACGTTCGTGCTGGACGTGCAGACCGCGTGAGACGACGCTTCATCCAGTCCCAAACATGCTCAATGGGGGACAGATCCGGAGATCTTGCTGGCCAGGGTAGTTGACTTACACCTTCTAGAGCACGTTGGGTGGCACGGGATACATGCGGACGTGCATTGTCCTGTTGGAACAGCAAGTTCCCTTGCCGATCTAGGAATGGTAGAACGATGGGTTCGATGACGGTTTGGATGTACCGTGCACTATTCACTGTCCCCTCGACGATCACCAGTGGTGTACGGCCAGTGTAGGAGATCGCTCCCCACACCATGATGCCGGGTGTTGGCCCTGTGTGCCTCGGTCGTATGCAGTCCTGATTGTGGCGCTCACCTGCACGGCGCCAAACACGCATACGACCATCATTGGCACCAAGGCAGAAGCGACTCTCATCGCTGAAGACGACACGTCTCCATTCGTCCCTCCATTCACGCCTGTCGCGACACCACTGGAGGCGGGCTGCACGATGTTGGGGCGTGAGCGGAAGACGGCCTAACGGTGTGCGGGACCGTAGCCCAGCTTCATGGAGACGGTTGCGAATGGTCCTCGCCGATACCCCAGGAGCAACAGCGTCCCTAATTTGCTGGGAAGTGGCGGTGCGGTCCCCTACGGCACTGCGTAGGATCCTACGGTCTTGGCGTGCATCCGTGCGTCGCTGCGGTCCGGTTCCAGGTCGACGGGCACGTGCACCTTCCGCCGACCACTGGCGACAACATCGATGTACTGTGGAGACCTCACGCCCCACGTGTTGAGCAATTCGGCGGTACGTCCACCCGGCCTCCCGCATGCCCACTATACGCCCTCGCTCAAAGTCCGTCAACTGCACATACGGTTCACGTCCACGCTCTCACGGCATGCTACCAATGTTAAAGACTGCGATGGAGCTCCGTATGCCACGGCAAACTGGCTGACACTGACGGCGGCGGTGCACAAATGCTGCGCAGCTAGCGCCATTCGACGGCCAACACCGCGGTTCCTGGTGTGTCCGCTGTGCCGTGCGTGTGATCATTGCTTGTACGGCCCTCTCGCAGTGTCCGGAGCAAGTATGGTGGGTCTGACACACCGGTGTCAATGTGTTCTTTTTTCCATTTCCAGGAGTGTACATTAAATTAACTACAAAAATTCACTGTTTATGTTTTCTGTAGGGCTAACAGTTGCACTTAGCGAATGAGAGTACAAAGAAGTTGTGCGTGGTCTTTGAAGATGTTTGGGATGCATAAAACCCATAGGTAGGGCAGCTGAATCACTCTGTATATTATCAAATTTCCCATAATATTTTATTATCTATTAAATCAAGAACTGTTATCATCTTTCGGAAGCAATCTTAGTTTTTCACAACAAAAACTGTCATACCATAGAAAACATGAAATGTATATTACTTCGGCAATGTGGCATACACTGTAATTTAAAAAAAAAACCTCTATTTCAAAATAATGTTCAGTAATATATAATTATTTTTACTTTTAAAAATTTTGCTACCTCAAGAGACATGTTTTCTTCATAACTGTTTTTACGTGTATGCAAAAAACTAAGTACAAAAGTTAAGTTGACACGTTGCCGTTTCTAAAACAATCTAGATCTTCTTGCTGTAATATATCGTTTGTCATAAGCGCCAAAAGTAGCTAATCTTTGTCACGGGCAGGAGTGATACAGTTTTTGTCTGGACGCGGAGTTGTAAGTTAGTCTTTGTGCTGTAGACAGAATGTGTGTCAAGTAGGACTTAAAAATGTTTTTTTCCCTCTGCCGTCTCTTGAACTATATAACTACGCATTTACATAGATATATGACTAGCTGAAAAAATGCAGTTAATTATTATCAAATTCCGGAACAATGACCCTTAAATGGGCTTATAGAGCACCAGTGCCGCGCAGAATTAGCCGAGCGGTCTAAGGCGCTGCAGTCATGGACTGTGCGGCTCGTCCCGGCGGAGGTTCGAGTCCTCCCTCGGACATGGATGTGTTTGTCCTTAGGATAATTTAGGTTAAGTAGTGTGTAAGCTTTGGGACTGATGACTTTAGCAGCTAAGTCCCATAAGTAGTGGTAGTCAATGGAAATTTCGGTTTAACCAATGATTTTTAATCGATGCGCCAGCCATCAGAAGGTAGGCACTATTCTTTTAATCTGGTACTATTGGGATCTTTCTCTCAATTATGGGCACTAATTTTCATTTATCTGATTTTAAAAATTGCTGCCTCTCAGTATAAGTACTTTCTAGGTCTGCATTTCCTTTAATCAGCCTTCAATATATTTTCCCGTTGACAACTACGTCAACAACGAACTGCTGAGTCTGATAAATCGTGTGTACCTGAATGAGAGTTTCACTCCATAGCGTAGTGTGCGCTGATATGAGACTTCCTTACAAATTAAACTATGTGCTCTACCAGCTGAGAACTTGCCCACCGAAGGCAAACGTCCCAGGTTCCAGTCTTGGCCCGGCACACAGTTTTAATGCGCCAGGAAGTTTCGTTTTGTACCTTTTAACCATTGGTCGTTATAACGTTTCCTTGTGGCACATGCGACATTAGTTTCGCTTTTGTTAATCGTTTGTCTTACAGTGTAATGTACTACTCTGTATCTGTATTCATCGAGCTGTAACTGTGTTCTTCAAGCTAGACAAGTATTTGTAAAGACACACTCAACATCGTTTGACGATTCCACTTGACGATGCGGTACAATGTTAAACACTTTTCAGAAATATGGTGAAACGGACTCTACCTGTTCACCCATGTCTAATATTCGTGAATTATGTTACGTGAAGGAAAAAGTGAGCTGCCTTTCCTTCCTAAGGAACGTACGTTAGAGACATTGTTCTCCAGTTTTGTTCATCCGTTTATTTCGCATTTTTATAAAGAGCTGTCAGACATACTTACGTAAATAAGGAGACAGCAATTGGCTAATTCCACACCGTGTTAAATGTTAGATTTAATATGATCTGACGCCTTGTTCGCTGTAAGTGATCTCAGTTCTTTTATTAGTTAGGTTACCCTCCATTCAGAGGCTGTTGCACTCAGCGACCGTTATTTTGATTTGTAAATAATAAATTTCAGCTTTGGAATTCAAAAGGACGACTAATAGCTGAAATTTATTATTTAAAAATCTTTTATTAGTGTTCGGAAGAAATATTGACATCTAAGATAGTTTTTCTCTTGTTTCCTCAATGAGGTAATCGGTTGTAAGAAGTGCTAGTACAGTGTAACATTGTTTATATACGTAAACGGAAGCGAAAATGGCTTGGGGGAAGAGGGTTGGGACTAGATCAGTGTCGAAGTAGAGTTTATTCCTCTTGAACATCACTGTAAGTCCCCAAAAAAATGGTTCAAATGGCTCTGAGCACTATAGGACTTAAATTCTGAGGTCAGCAGTCCCCTAGAACTTAGAACTACTTAAACCTAACTAACCTAAGGACATCACACACACAAATGCCCGAGGCAGGATTCGAACCTGCGACCGTAGCGGTCGCGCGGTTCCAGACTGTAGCGCCTAGAACCGCTCGGCCACTCCGGGCGGCGTGAGTCCCGATACGACCAACTAATCGTATATGTTGTCGCCTGCCTGCACTTCACAGACCCCCATCCGACTATTCAGTTTTTTTGTTTTCAGTTCATGCATAAACAATTTCGTACGCGTTAACAAACGATTCCTTTGTGAAGGAGAGGCTGGTTTCCTGTCCCATATTGAAATATTCTAAAGTGGCGCTCCCCCTCTAATGAATTCACGGTTGGCAGCACTTCATACTGTTACCTGAGCGAGATTTAGGTTTCATGCCAGTGTTATAAAAAAATCTAGTGAACATATCTGTACTACCTGCAACCTCTCCCCAGTCAAATACTCTTGGAAAAAGTCTCCTACAGCAGTAGGATTCGAGCCGTCTGCCTAAGGCTGCGACGCCACTTGAGTATCGTGTGTCAGCTAACTCAACAGGCAGATTAAGTGCTGCATGTCGTTCTTGAAACAGTGTCTTATCGATCAGCAGTTATCAGGAGAACAATAGCGTTAAGATACTAGTCCTAGGAATGTCTCATTTTACAGAGCAAGTGTAAGAAATCTGTTCGACCTTGCCTGTTAATTCGCTTCTCCCAGGTGACTAAACAGCTGAGTGTTTGCACTTGCAGTAGTAGGTAATGTCCCCGTATAACTCTTATTTGTAGTACACGTCCGGATAGCCGAGCGTGTTATCGCGCCGCTTCCGGGGACGGGGAGGCGAGTCTGACCCGGTTGGATTCCACCTCGCGGATCGCATCCGCCTCGCGGATTATTGCGAGCCGGCCGGTGTGGGTGTGATTTCTGGACGGTTTCCCGCGTCCTACTAAGTAAATACCCGCCTGGTACCCACGTCACGCCTCAGATAACACGCTACGCAAACATTTAGGAAACGTCCACTCTTGCACTTGAGATTTACACTAGAAGCAGACAGCTTACACAAATTTCGTCCTTGAGGCTGTACAAGAGGATGGTGACCACAGATATTTAGTTTCCTTAAACCCATGACAGTAATAATAATCATATTTCAGCGCAAGATTAGCGATTACGAGCTGAGGTCTGGAGACTGAAATAAGTTACGGTAAAGAAATTTACATGACAAGTCAGGTGCAGTGATAGAAAGATTTTATAAAAAACGACGCTACCTACATACTCTTGACTGTGAGTTTGACGGAATAGGTTAGTTACGGAGCAGCCATAGGCGGAAGTAATGTGCTTAGTGGAAATAGTGGAGCGGCATGTTGACGAGGGCAATTCCCAAGCGTAGAGAAAAAAATGGCTCTGAGCACTGTGGGACTTAACTTCTGAGGTCATCAGTCCCCTAGAACTTAGAACTACTTAAACCTAACTAACCTATGGACATCACACACATCCATGCCCGAGGCAGGATTCGAACCTACGACCGTAGTGTTCACGCGGTTCCAGACAGTGGCGCCTAGAACCGCTCGGCCACCCCTGCCGGCTCCCAAGCGTAGAGAAATCATCTGACATTGCTTGGTACCTTTCCAATAGAGTTGCGCCTGAGTGAGAGTTACCCAACCTGACTAAGTTTCTGAACATCGTGCTTCACTCTCACTCCCAGGTTGAAAAAAATAGATCTTTATGTATGCCACAGTCTGGGGAAACGGCGAATATGAGCGTGACACTAGTTCGTTCGTCATCTTAGCTTTTAAACAATGCAACACATTCCCATTTAAAATATTTATTTATAATTAAAAATGATACCTCTTTGTCAAGATGAAAAAGGAAACGAGGCTTTCGACATGAAGCATCACAAAGTAGAAAATTTCGGTCCGTGTCCTTTGTAATAAGTAACGGTTCGAAATAAAAACAAAACAAATTTAGTTTTGTTAGCAGTTTTATTAGCACATCAGAGCCTATCTTTAATTTACTTTTTTACGTCATTCCCACCAATATTATGGTACCTATCGTATCGCACAGTTTTGTAATATCATCCTCGTAGAATTCTGCCTCCTGATTAGGCAACAATTGCACAAGGCATACTTATTGACACTTGGAGAAACTCATCGGGTAACGTCGAAATCGTAAAGCGTCTACTCTTCCTCACTTTTCATCAACTTTCCTCACCAAAGCGCTAGTAATGACTGAAGGTCGCCCTCTCCGTTCCTGATCACATACGTTTGTACGGCCGTCTTTAAATGCTCTTACTTACTTCCGTACCATCCCACTGCTCATAATGTTACCTCCATAAACTACACTGATCTGACGGCGAATTTCAGGCGCTTTCACGCCTTTAGCGCTAAGAAAACGAATCACAAAGCGTATTTGACAGTCGGCGAGATTCTCAATCGGAGGAAGCATTTCAGATACTCACAAACAATCACTCCAAATAGTGTTGGGAATTATGTAAGAAAATAGATTCAATTGAACAATACTTACTTAAAGAATACGCCTCGTATATGACCAGAAATTTCCGGTTGCTTGCTCTTTTTGATGTAAAAGTATCTAAGCCGCAGCAAACCAGTCAGATTGATGACTAAAAAAAATAAGTATCTAAGTGAACGAGAAACGACGTGTTTTGTCTTAGAATTGGTGATAGAGAGTACTGTTCAAAATTTTCAAATGTGTGTGAAATCTTATGGGACTTAACTGCTAAGGTCATCAGTCCCTAAGCTTACACACTACTTAACCTAAATTATCCTAAGGACGAACACACACAACCATGCCCGAGATAGGACTCGAACCTCCGCCGGGACCAGCCGCACAGTACATGACTGCAGCGCCTTAGACCGCTCGGCTAATCCTGCGCGGCCAGAGAGTACTGAGTGAGTTCGGTCGCTGTATTGTAGTAAGAACATATGAACCGTGACAATCCGCCAGACACTCTTTACAAAAGTTGCATATGGCCAAGGTCATTGTAAGCGAAGTGCGAAACGGAAACATCAAGGAGCGCAAAACCCAATAGTCGCTAAGACAGACTTGACGAAGTATCTAATAACTCAAAATTGCATTGTACTACCATGCCAAGTGCGTGGCAAACTGTCGGGAGAAAGTCGCGCATTGTGCTGTGGTGTGCACTTTGGAGAGAGAGAGAGAGAGAGAGAGAGAGAGAGAGAGAGAGAGAGAGAAAGGGGACCCGTTCTTTTCCTCAGGGCGAGTGAGAAACATTTACAAAGTTAAACAGTCTACAGTCCGTAGTACTCTGCAGAAAATGAATGAGTGAAGAAGCACAGTCCCAAGACGATGGGCTCGATTTTGCGAAGACCCAGGTTCAAATACACGACGTTCCAGATTTACACAGATGAGTCAAAACATTATGACGATCAGGTTAAAACTACATTGGTCCATCTTTGGAACTCAGTACAGCAATGATTCTCCGTGGCATTGTTTCGACAGGTCCTTGGTAGTCTGTGTCTATCCAATGTGGACGTGGGACAGCGGCTGGTCAAATATTTAACATTGAAATTTGCGAAAGGGGCGTGCAATTGAGATGTTATTTTGTTTCATTTTCACTACCAGTTTCGGCAATTCATTATGCCTTCTTCAGGCTGCATATGCACCTGCACATATGCACGGCTGTTTGGTGAATTTCATTGTTAAAAACTCCTTGCTAGGTTTTCGGGGGCAAGTGGCACCATATGTCTATGCACAGATCACTCAACTCGAGTGTTTACTGGGCAGAGTGTTGTAAAGGTGTGAGAAAGGAAAAAGGGCGAGGGTGAGGGAGAGATTCAGATGTGCACTTTACTGCCGGCCGGGGTGGCCGAGAGGTTCTAGGCGCTACAGGCTGGAACCGCGCGGCCGCTACGGTCGCAGGTTCGAATCCTGCCTCGGGCATGGATGTGTGTGAGGTTTAAGTAGTTCTAAGTTCTAGGGGACTGATGACCTCAGAAGTGAAGTCCCATAGGTCTCAGAGCCATTTGAGCCATTTTTTGTGCACTTTACTAAGTATCGAATAGGACGAGAGTAGCCCGTTTCGAAAGCCACGCTGAATCCCGACATTAATTTTTCCTTTGCTAATCCTCCTCCATGTTTCCACGAATGGCATACAACTCTCTCCATTTGTAGTGAAAAAGCAGAACATGCAAGGGGCCTAGTTGGGCTCTTCCGAATTCAAGGTGGAACATAAAAATTCTGCTACAGTTCGCTAACTTGATATCTTGTGTAGGTGACGTTGTGGGGGCTCTGAGCACTATGCGTCTTAACTTCTGAGGTCATCAGTCGCCTAGAACGTAGAACTACTTAAACCTAACTAACCTAAGGACATCACACACATCCATGCCCGCGGCTGGATTCGAACCTGCGACCGTAGCGGTCGCTCGGTTCCAGACTGTAGCGCCTAGAACCGCACGGCCACTCCGGCCGGCGGCGACGTTGTCCGAGCGCATATGCAGAGCTCAGGTCGCGAGTTCTTTGTTCTCAGAGAAAGGGTGTAAAACAACTAGTAATGTGCCTAACGCTCTCGATTCTATTAAATGATCTGGTAAGTTCTAATTAGGGATGCCAATAGCTCTTCTGTTTTATTCACGACACACGGAACAGATAAAGTAATAAACCGCCAACAAGACGTTTTGCGTACGCCCGATTACAAGGTAACACGTTTCACAGTTCATGTTAGAATCAATCACTACTCTTCAAATTAAGTCACGTAAAAAAAAATATAGTAACAAAAAGTGTACACTGTTACCCTAGTCGTCTCTGTTTTGCATGCAGAGTCGCGTTATTTGCGGCGTGCATCAGAGATCCTAATTGTGCGACCAGTAATGGGAATTACTTCGTTTCCTTTCGGAGCGCACTTTTGGGGGGTGCCGAAGATGCACAAAGTGCTTCGTCTAAATATCGTTCTTCTAATGTTAATAAGAACTGTAATAAAAATGAGATATGAAATAAGTAGATTAAAGCTTGCTATTGAGAGCGTTTCACTGTGACAAACAAAAAAATCCGAATTATACTTCATTAAGTATTATGAATCTAACAAATCTGGTTCGCTGGCTTCTCTGTCGGTTATCCTCCAACTAAACTGGCGTATTTTTTCACGGAACTGATACTCACTGCACCACCTGTTGTCCTATTCTCACCCCATCTCTTACGCTATGCCTCAATCTATTGTAACCTCAGGCAAACAATTGAGTGAAACTCGGGAGCGAATCTTATGGCTCCAAAGACAGTTCTACCACATATTTCCTTCCTTGGGAAATTTTCAAAACTGGATAGTCCTTGCAGACAACAAAAAATTATGGTAAACTTTATCCTCATAAAACCATGAACAAAAGAAACAAAATCGAAACAAGGGCCTCTCAATAGCAGCAGCATCTCACTGATATACTGTTTTGGTACCATCTCCAATCTTAATTTGTACCATTGAGTCTAATGAACGGTATTAGAAAATATTCATGAATTAGATAACTAACGTACCATAATCAGTTTGAACTTTTTTATTTTAATTATTTGTTGAATTGTGCATATGTTATTGCTGAAAGCAATATCTCTTTAAGTTAAAGTTTTCTGAGCGTTTTATAACAATTAAATAACTATTTCTGAAGCACAACATCTTAATTTTTAATAGAAGAAACTTTGAAGGCGGGATTACGTCATCAACCAGTTCGTTTATTTTGCAAACTCTCAAACTAAACTTTTTGGTATGTTTTTCTGTTAGAGGAATTCAGTAGAAGTCCCGTTGTTACGTTGCACAATAAATCACAACTCATTATTACAAACCACTTTTCTATTAGCACTTGTTTTGGATAGCACCAGTTTGCTTTAGGCGGTGTACTTTAATCACGGCGGCATGCGAATAGCTTACAAACATATCCGTTTTGGAAATGCTTCCACCCTTGGCGCGAAGGCCAGCGATCATGCCCTTTTGGACGCAAGATAAATCGCTCCGTTTTCGCATTACAACAACTACTGATCTGCTTTTTCCATTCCCTTTCTTCCCTCCCCCCGTTTTCCCGCTTTCTATACGCTGAACAGCTAGTGCTGCCATCTATGAGTGATTATTGCACGTTGACGTCGAACATAGGAAGTGATCACATTAATGTGACTCGACCGTGTAGATCGTTACACGGATACATCCAAACAATACAGTCTGTATTTTCAGATACTGAAGCAAAAGCAAAGTGTTGACCTGTGTGAAGATTATAAGCAACAGAATTCAAGACGACGCATGTGAAATACAATGTACGAAAAAGTTGGAGAAAATAAAACTCGTAGACAACATTTTGAAGTTCTGGTGTTTACCGTCTGCATTAACTAAACGCATGGAAGCATGCCATCAACTGACTTGTGTATTTGCTACACTTCGGCAGTTTAAGTTTTTCACAAGAGAAGAGATCTTGAAAAGAACCCCAATTGCTGTCAGTGCTAACTCAGACGGCCGGTCGGAGTGGCCGTGCGGTTCTAGGCGCTACAGTCCGGAACCGCGAGGCCGCTACGGTCGCAGGTTCGAATCCTGCCTCGGGCATGGATGTGTGTGATGTCCTTAGTTTAGTTAGGTTTAAGTAGTTCTAAGTTCCAGGGGACTGATGACCTGAGAAGTTGAGTCCCATAGTGCTCAGAGCCATCTGAACCATTTAACTCAGACGGTTTGGAAGAAAACCTACGTGACGAACTGCCGCAGTTTACCGAGATGCTCAAAACATATCTGGTGATGCTTTTGAGAGCAAAAAGCACGAGCTTCCGGAAGCGTTAGTGTATAAACTTTTCATGGAATATTCATTAGAATCGTAAGTGACTTAGATGATGATACATGGCACCAGTTGTCTGGTCTATATCAATCTATATCAGATTCAAAGGAAACATGCTCGATCCGTTCCTTGTCTTTCAGAGACTGTCCCAGGATGCAGTTTTAAGCCCCGTCTTGCACACTCTGTATACTTACGATTTAGAAAGAATAATCACTCTCCCGACAAAAAATTACAATATGCAGACGATGTTTGTGTTTACTGAACTGCAGACTCATATATTCGGGCTAAAATGAGTTACTCATTGCTGTAGAACACATCGATGAATGGCTGTCTAACAATGGGTTGGAGACCTCGGATGAGAAATCGGTGATCGTAGCTTTTTATAAATCGAACACTGCTTGCATTGTTGATCACGCCACGTGCGGAAAATATACTTTCTAGATAAAATTTCATGCTCAATTCCTCGGTATGGTATTTGACTCTCGGCTCAACTGGGCGCCTCACATACAATCTATCGTTGATAAATACGAGAAAGGATTAAATTTAATTCGCTTTCTCGCTCAAGAATGGTGGGGAGCACATCAAAGTATTCTGTTCATGACGTATCGAGGGATTTTTCGGACTGGACCATGGTTGTATGCTGTATCACAATGCGCCTAAGATTTATCTCTCCAAATTAGATACTCTTCAGTTCTGAGACATTCTTGCCTGCCTTGGTGCCGTACGTTGGACGCCTACAAATGCTCTTTTGGTGGAGGCAGGAGAGATGCCCTTGAGCATTAGACGTCAAATGCTGTCAGATAAATTTTTCAATCAAGGCATGGCCTCCGTGGAAGGTCCTGTCTATAAAGTAGAGTCAGTATTTACCAATTACGGAATGTCACCAAGAGAAGAACTAAAATTTCGGCTGTCTGTACACATTTTGACCCTTGCTATTCTGTCATACTTTCTACGCCATGTTCTTCACATTTGCCTTTATCTGAATGTTTTTGACACTCTCAGCTGTCATATTGCAGTCTATTATTACAATACGACAACCTCGCCTTTTGAAAATTTCAGATTTAATTGTCTCATTGAAACTCAGTGGCCTGGTTATATCTTTATATATACTGATGGATTCAAAACCCCACAAGAGGACCATACTAGATGTGCTTTTCTATGCCCTCAGATCCAGATCAGTAGCGCCTACAAACAGTCTATAGGTGTTTCAGCTCTTACTGCGAAGACCGTGGCAATTTGGGAAGTAATTAAGTTTGTATCTTCTGATTTATTTCTGAAGAATCGTGTCAGACTCCCAGATTGTTTTTAAAAGTATTCAACCCCGAAGATGGAATAAAACTACCAACCATTATATTTTGGATGTTTACTGAAATATATTTGCTGCAAACAGAGAGGGCAGACAATCTCTCAGCTGCAAGCACATTAACACCTTGGCAGCCGCTAAAAAAAGGGGAAGTTGACATCTTAGCTAAGCAAGCTACATCTACAGGAACTGTTCTCGATGTGAAATCAACATATACAGACTTCTTACGAGAAATCAAGAGGCACGCAAAACAGCTATAGGAAGAGATGAGTAACGTCTGCCAAAAAAAACGAAACGTGGATATTAAGCGGCATTACAACCTCAAATTACTACAAGGCCGTGGTTTACGAAAACGCATCTGGACCGACCTGTGATTTCCACCATCTTTCGACTCCGCTTTAACCATGCCTCATTTCCTTTAGATATGTTTTGATTTCTGTATAAAGTGTATGTAAATTTTCTTAAGAATACAGGGAAAATGTCTGCAATTCATATTTTCATTTATCTGTATCACTTATTTAAGAAGTAATGTGAATTGATTACATCAATATGTCTCGATGGTTAAGTAGGGTACTAACTCCGGAGGCCAAATACATTGGTGTCCAAAATTAAAACAACAAAACTACTATCTCCCCGTTCTGTGCCTAATTCGCTATTTAATCATACAAATTGTCAACGGATGTCGTTACGATCGGACTCTGCACGGAAGATGGCATTCCGATCAACGGACAACCACGCCAGCAATGACGTCAGGGCACCTATCAGCGGGGTGGTGTTTGCAGGGTAGTCCCACATCCATATTCGCTGTGCACTACAGCACAGAGAAGACTCCTACAGACTCTCTGCTGTGGAGGGCCATATGAACAATGGAAGCAGAAGAGTCGCTAACTGACGTCGCCCGATGACTTAATGTAAATCGTTCTGTTGTTTCTCGGATGAGGCGACAGTTTATAGAGACTGAAACGGTAGCCCGGAGACCAGGACAGACCCGACGACGTGCGATATCAGGAAGAGTGGACCGTTATTGGGCTGTAAGGGCAAGACGGTACCGCCTAATCCACATCTGCATCTACATGGATACTCTGCAAATCACATTTAACTGCCTGGCAGAGGGTTCATCGAACCACATTCACAACTCTCCATTATTCCAATCTCGTATAGCGCGCGGAAAGAATGAACACCCACATCTTTCCGTAAGAGCTCTGATTTCCCTTATTTTATCTTTGTGATTGTTCCTCCCTATGTAAGTCGGTGTCAACAAAATACTTTCGCATTCGGAGGAGAAAGTTGGTGCTTGGAATTTCGTGAGAAGATCCCGTCGCAACGAAAAATGCCTTTCTTTTTATGATTTCAGGCCCAAACCCTGTATCATTTCTGTGATTCTCTCTCCCATATTTCCCGATAATACAAGACGTGCTGCCTTTCTTTGAACTTTTTCGATGTACTCCGTCAGTCCTATCTGGTAAGAATCGCACACCGCGCAGCAGTATTCTAAAAGAGGAAGGACAAGAGAGGCAGTCTCCTTATCTGTTACATTTTATAAAGCGTCCTGCCAATAAAACGCAGTCTTTGGTAAGCCTTCCCCACAACATTTTTCTGTTTGTTCCTTCCAATTTAACTTGTTCGTAATTGTAATACCTAGGTATTTAGTTGAATTTACGGCTTTTAGATTTGACTGATTTATCCTGTAACCGAAGTTTAACGAGCTCCTTCTAGCTCTCATGTGGGTGACCTCACACTTTTCGTTATTTATTTACTGCACTACAACTGACATCTGATCTTGCACCATCCCCTGGAAGTGTTGTATCGAGGTAAACGGTGTACGGAAGGTTTCAGCAGAGCAGTTTTTATTGTTGGAGACCTGCTGTCTGCTTACCTCTGGCATGTGTTCACAGAAGGAAACGTCTAGAGGTTCAAATGACCCTAAGAACTATGGGACTTAATGTCTGAGGTCATCAGTCCCCTAGACTTGGAACTACTTAAACCTAACCAACCTTAAGACATCACACACATCCGTGCCCGAGGCAGGATTCTAACCTGCGACCGTAGCAGCAGCGCGGTTCTTTTTTTTTTTTTTTTTTTTTTTTTTTAAAAAATCTCATTTTGTTCGTTGTATCTGCTCGGGGCTGACGTCGAAAGACACCCATGTCAGTTCGTTGTTGATCCGTTAACTCAGTTTTTCTATTACAGAGGGCAGCTAGCCCTCTGACCAAACACGCTGAGTTACCGTGCCGGCTATTCCGGACTGAAGCGCCTAGAACCGCTCGGCCACAAAGGCTGGCGGAACGTCTAGAGTGGAGCCGTCAGCATGCCGCCTAGTTGGTCGAATGGAGGGCCAATGTTCTTGATCTGTACAGCGATTCTTAAGGGATTGGCATTTTCATGGCACATGGAACACCATTACGAGACCAAAACTATGGATCCTGCCCACTCATCTCTTATAGGGTGCCTAAAGGATGCTGCTTTCTCGGATAGCTATACAACAATTCAAGCAAATCAAAGTAATGGTTTTTGTTACAATAAAGTAGATTGGCAATACTTAACTTTGGTTTACAAGAACGTGCCGTAAGCGATTGACGACATGCAAACAGTGTCCTTCGCGATATTCAATATCCATACAAGCAAGGCACAAGACTCACCATAACAGTTAGGATGACGGCTCTTCTTGTATCCGATTCTACTCCGTGGTTTCTAGTCCGGGTCTGACAGTGCCGGTCTACTGCTGTCCGGCCGAGGTTGGCAGGAGCGGCGCTTACATTCTCTTCGGCTAGAGGCCTCTCCTGTCATGGTGCGTCTCACAGCCTTGCCTGCTCTTGCGTTCCTCTTCGCGCCGGCGCTTGTCACTACGCCAGAACACAAACATTGTGGAAAGAGACCGACATCGAGAAGGATTCCAAATGGTGTGGGGGATTACGTTGACCACTCGAACACGTCTTCATGAAATTATACGGGAGAATCAGCAAGATTTAACTGTTGTCAGGTGCCGTGAGGAGACCTTGGAATCTCAAGCGCGGTTGTTGCGAGGCGCTGTGGGGCCAGTCTTCATGTTGATAGGTGGTCAATGCTCGATGCCCGACTTCATAGAGCACGGGTGGTTGATATATATATTAAACGGGAGATACTGCACCACCGAGCGAGGTGGCGCAGTGGTTAGCACACTGGACTCGCATTCGGGAGGACGACGGTTCAATCCCGTCTCCGGCCATCCTGATTTAGGTTTTCCGTGATTTCCCTAAATCGTTTCAGGCAAATGCCGGGATGGTTCCTTTGAAAGGGCACGGCCGATTTCCTTCCCAATCCTTCCCTAACCCGAGCTTGCGCTCCGTCTCTAATGACCTCGTTGTCGACGGGACGTTAAACACTAACCACCACCACCACCAGATACTGCACCCATGGCGTGCATAGAGCACGTCTGGGACGCACTAGGAACACGGGTTGCATCACATCAACATCCACTAACCAAGATTGCGAGTAGCTCTGCAGGAAGAATGGGCGTTATTGCGTCAACATGAGACTGATGACATTCACGGCTTGCCCCGTCGTTGTCAGGCCTGTACTGGTGGCAGAGGTCGTCACACCCCATACTGAGCACATTAAGCAGTTATCAGAATGTGTGTGGAAACCTGTTAAGTTGGAAAAAACGAAGAGCATTTTTGTCTACCGTTATTCATGTTGCAATTGATTACGTTCTGTAGTCTTTACATTGTTTCTACTTCACTATCATCCGTTTGTACTGTTTTGTGGTACAATAAACGCAGCCTTGCAAAATTTCCGTTTGCTGCTTTAACTTTGGTCACCAGTAAAACAAGTGACTGCTACAATGCACTACATTCATAGACGTAGCACTAAATGTGTATGTCTTACAGTACCATGGATGGTTTTATGCGAAAGGCACGGGTACTTCAAAAAAGTTAATATAGGCAGAAATCACTGGTATTCCGGGGGTTAATCTGCCACGGCCTGTGTCCACTTCCGTTGTAATTGACGATGCCGTTGCGCCAACAAAGGAAATTGCAGGAGTCGTTGGCTGGCGAAACGAGTTGTATGTGGTTTAGGGTTATTTATTTTGACAGAGATTTAGGGAAATTTGGGGTAGTAGCCGTAATATATTTGATAGGCGCTACTGGATGTACTACTTTACTCTATGGCCTCATGGATTTATTAAAGTAGATTCTCTCGAGCTCTGGTCAATGCAATCCATATAATTTTAGCTTACTGTATTTGTGCAATTGTCATTGAATGGGTGACTTCGGAACTTAGTTGTATTATACTTACAGTACTCTCACGAAAAGTTGGCAAAAAAGTACAGAGGAAAAGCAGATACTGTTTCGTGTGGTACCGGGACGCGAGAAGGGAATATTTCCGTGTTTTTCATCCAGGCTGACAAGTTACGGCCATTTCTTACGTAAGCAGTTTTTGAGGATATCTCTAATACTAACGATTCTCTCTCGAACAATCTTAATAAACCACATAATAATGCATTGTTACTGTTCACGAGTTACATCCCCTGTGTAACCAATGATTTTAATACGTTCTATCAACCAAAATCATCACAGCTGTACATACTGCCTGAGATGGTTCGGAAGATGGTGCAAACTTTTCTTGGCAACGTCGTAATAAAACAGAAAACATGGGCGCCATATCTTATTTAAATAGCCTCATGAAACTAGATGTCACTAAAATAAAAATTCACCTAAATGAGGACGTATTTATGTTGGACTGAAACCCCACGCAATACTGGAAGAATTAAAGATAAAAGCTCCAACAGAAGAAATGGTGAAATGAACAAATTTTATGCGAACTGTCTGGAGCTTTATCTGGAAATAACAATGCAGATGCTACAGTGTTTCAATTTTTATGAGAAACTTTTCGATTTATTGAAATATGTATATCCCCAGTTAGCACGAAACATGGAGAAACCTTCTGTGCAAGTAGTGATTAGTAGCCATTTTAATTTTTTTGGTGACAAAAAAGCAGCATGCATAAAGCAGACAATAACTCGAGACATCCCGCTCTCATCAAAACCAGACATTTTGGAGTTGACGAAGAGGAAGAAATTTAAAAATTGTCATCTAAAATTTATTGGTATAAGGTAATGCCCTTGAAAGGTCATCATGCCAATTTTATTTACGAAAACCTCTAAGTTGTCATTTTCACTATCAGTTTGATCTCCAAATACCGAGGTAGAAAGATTATTCAGCGTTCTCAAAATACAAAAACAGGCAAAAGAAATAGATTTAACAAACTCGTCACGGGTTGCTTCACACAAAACTGGTAATGCTAGCAAACCCAACTGCTCAATTTTCGAACTCAACCGTGCCACCCTAAAAGCAGCGAACAAATAATGCTTGAGCTTCTGATTCTGTAAATCTTGAATGTTTTTTTATAGTGAACTGTAGGTGTTTTATGTTATTAAATACGTTAGATAATGTGTTGTTCTTTATTATAATTATACCCCTAAATATACGTACTTTAAGATTTTGTAGGGTATTTTAGAGATAGTTCCGAAAGGAACTAGCACAGAACCAACATTGCCGCCTAGCCTGTTTCACAGCACGGGAAAGCCTCCGGCCTCCACGTTTCGTGCTGTGGTCCTCCAACACCTTGTCGCTAACTCTTGGTTTATCGTCCTTCAGTCACTTTCCATGTATGCTTCGGACAGTAGCAGCTCCACTGTTTCCGAGATGCTCGTTCCCGAGCGCCAGACCATAACGATTTGCCAAAGTCGCTTATGTTAGTGGATTTCCCGAATTGCTGCCCGTATCTTCACAAAAACGATTCTCCGTTATATAATTTCGTTACACTCGTATTTGGCTGAATCGCCACCAGGCGATGTTCAGTATCTCGGCGGGCAAAGGTCATCATAAGACAGAGTTGTATTTGTTGTGGACTCACAGTCTCGCAGAATTTTTTTTTTTAAAGACTTCACATTCGTCACTGACTGTACTTTTATTATAATATCCACTACTGCGATTTCGCCTTTTCGTCAGTTTCAGGTGCTTAGAGGTGCTGAGAACATATTAATGTGTTGACTACTGCTGCATTTTCAGCACCTGTAACCACTTGAAAATGACTCAAAGGTAGAAACTGCAGTTGTGGATACTTTAGTAGATGTACAGTCAGTGGCGAATATGAAGTACTTTAGAAACTGTTTTGTTTTGGCTGTTAGTGTAGCTCCCTATGGGAGGGACGGGATGAGGGGAGGAGATGTCAGACAGGATTTGTATGAAAAATGAAATGTAATGGACTCGCGAACTACTTGATACTGTGTAAAGGCCGAGAAACATGTTACTTACTTTAGCTTAAAAACCATAGTAAATGTGCAGGTCGTCGGGCTTACACTGTGGTGAGAAAGTGCACGGGACAGCGATGTGCACATTTACAGACGGTGGTAGCATCGGGTACACGAGGTATAAAAGGGCAGTGCACTGGCGTAGATGTCATTTGTACTCAGGTTATATACGTGAAAAGGTTTTAAATGTGGTCATGGTCGCACGACGTATGGGACAGTGGATTTCGGAATTCGATAGGCAATTTTATGTTCCGAGATCCGCAGTGTCAAGGGTCCGTCGAGAATGCCAAATTTCAGGCATTAACTCTCACAAGGGAAAACGCAGTGGCCGACAGCCTTCGGTTAACAACCGACACGGCGTGAAATAGCTGCAGAAATCAATGTGGGACGTACGATGAACGTATCTGTTGGGACAACAGACGACCGACGCGAGTGCCTTTGCTAACAGCACGACTGCGCCTCTCCGAGTCTCATGACTGTATCGACTGCACCATGGACGACCGGAAAACCGTGGCCTAGGGCCCTATTTTGTATCGTTCATACCGATCGGTGTAGTATGCTAGTCTCGGTAGTGACGTCATTTTCGGTTCTTTATCGAAATTTCCTATTCAGTAAACTTCTGAGACTTGTTACCGAACGGTCCCCCCACCGATTTTACGACAATTGTACCGAGACAGTTTGGGTTTCGTCTGGCTCTGTCGATCGGTGATCTGTGGTTTATGTACACCTATAATTTGTTATTTCAAACATATTTAGCGGTTTCAGCTTTGGATTTAGTGGTTGTGTTACTAAAGAATAAACAGAGGACGCATCTGGTTGGAAAGTGAGTTCATAATAAACTTTTTTCCTTTGTTAGAAATATGGTTAGGTTAGGTTGTTACTATGGATGATTACATCAAAAACAAAAAAGTTTTCGGTCAATATTCTCTGAAAATACGTGTTATTTTTACGCAAATAAGAGATTAAAGATCATTAAATATCAAGACATCGGCTCTACTTACGTATATTACATGAGTGTGAACTGGCGTTACTAGTGCCTTTGTGTACTTTTTCCCACAAATGGGTTAGTTAGCAACTATCGAAACGTGTTTACATCTTTCACGTAACAATGGAAAGCAATTATGTGAAGCCTGATATTCGAAACCTTCCAAACTATCACGAATTTATGACTTACGCAGCACCGTTTGGCAACGAAGTCAGCCTAAGTTCCTCTAGATAATACTAAAAAATTTGAGCGCTCCGTGTCTGTTGTTTGGTGTGGCCAAGTGGTTAGCGCGCGGAAGTGCGATACTTAAGGACACGGGTCGCGCACGGAGGGGTACAAAAATTTTATTTTCCTCTTCATATATGCAACACGTTCAAAATGGTTCAAATGGCTCTGAGCACTATGGGACTCTACTTCTGAGGTCATCAGTCCCCTACAACTTTGAACTACTTAAACCTAACTAACATAAGGACATCACACACATCCATGCCCGAGGCAGGATTCGAACCTGCGACCGCAGCGGTCACGCGGTTCCAGACTGTAGCGCCTAGAACCGCACGGCCACTCCGGCCGGCTATGCAACACGTTCTGAGACATTGTTATTCGTGTAAGTTAAGATTTTTCTGCAGTATTCGTTATTGCTTACATGTAAGAGCGCACTTCCTCAGTAATGATTTCGTGATTTCTGTGTGTTTAAAACACGAAATATGAAATTGTTGGAGATGAAATTGCTGTGAGTGAAACAACCGGCACTGACCTTTACATTTTTTCTTGTCAGAAATAATTCACCATTTTTTCCGAATATGAAGCGATTTCGGAGTTGCGGTTAGACAGGAATCTAAGAACACAAATTACTGGGAGTGTAACTAGCAGCAGTCATCTTCATAATCTTGCTTGTCACAAGTCTTTATCTGCGATCGAATCCTCAACCACAGTAGACAGAGATGAAAGATCTCTGCCGTAATATTTTTAGACTGAAGCACCAGATACGAAACATTTTCATTCATGAGATGCGTGTTATAAACTTTGACAAACTGTAGGAGCTCTCGAAAATGCGTTTTTTTTTTTCAATTTTGTTTTTAAAACCAAAATCGTTGACGTACATATAGGGAAGCGGGCTACTTATAATTTGGATGTCTAGGAGCGAATTATAACCACATTCTGATGATCTTCTTATTCTTTGAAACTCTCAGAATCAATTTTTTGGGTGTTTTTATAGATGTATCAGTACAATGTGGTACTACACACTTTTCCTAACTCATTTTCCGAAACGTAAAATCCAAAACACGATGTCAGTGTGAATGAGAATAAGAAGATATAAAAAAATGGGTCTGAGCACTATGGGACTCAACTGCTGTGGTCATCAGTCCCCTAGAACTTAGAACTACTTAAACCTAACTAACCTAAGGACATCACACAGACCCATGCCCGAAGCAGGATTCGAACCTGCGACCGTAGCAGCAGCGCGGCTCCGGACTGGAGCGCCTAGAACCGCACAGCCACCGCGGCCGGCAAGAAGATATAATGCGGCATTTACGACAATCTGCAGAACAGAGTCAAATACGCTATCGTTATTATGCATGCATGGAAACATGAGGTCAGATAAACTGTAAAAATTTTTATGCATCTCAGTTGAGAATCATGGAAAATGGATATACTGCGCGTGATACTGTTAAGGAAGAGGCAAGGGTGATGAAGGCGGGCACGTCAGCTCGATGGAATGCGGTGTCATGCGTTATGGCAACGTAAACGCAATTTTCGGTACTTGGAAGAATAGCGCGTCTGTATCGTCTGCTAGCCGCTTTCTCTTCGTGGCGCTGTGCGCGCTACAGTGTGCATACGCGGATCTGCAACCTCTTACTTTTGATTGGCTTGTTCGACACGAACCGACAACAGCGCTTCGGTTCTCTAGACCCGAACGGTATCTCTAGCGAAATGCATACTGAATAATGCAGGGACTCTATTTCGAGTTCTAGACCGTTCGGTTCTCTTGAGTACTGAAACGATCGGCACAATGGCGGAAAGATACTGAATAGACACCCTGATGAGTCTCAATTTCAGTTGGTAGGGTTCGAGTGTGGTGCAGATTCCACGAAGCCATGGACATAGGCTGCGAAGAAGGCACTGTGCAAACGTGTGGAGGCTCCATAATGGTGTGGGCTGTGTTTACATAGAGGAGGAGGAGATTAGTGTTTAACGTCCCGTCGACAACGAGGTCATTAGAGACGAAGCGCAAGATCGGGTGAGGGAAGGATGGAGAAGCAAATCGGCCGTGCCCTTTCAAGGGAACCATCCCGGCATTTGCCTGAAGCGATTTAGGGAAATCACGGAAAACCTAAATCATGATGGCCGGAGACGGGATTGAACCGTCGTCCTCCCGAATGCGAGTCCAGTGTGCTAACCACTGCGCCACCTCGCTCGGTGTTGTTTACATGGAATGGGCTGGGTTCTGTGGTCCAACTGAGCCGATCGTTGACTGCAAATGGTGATGTTCGGATACTTTGCAGCTACTAATGTATGTTCCCAAACAAGAATTGAATTTTTATGGCTGACAAAGGGCCACGTGATTGTTTTGAAGAATATTCTGAACAATTCGAGAGATTGATTTGGTCACCCACATCGCCCGAGTGATGGGTTGGATTGTTATGGAGGAGGAGACCAGACATCGAGGTCATGGGTCTCATCGGATTAGGGAAGGACGGGGAAGGAAGTCGGCCGTGTCCTTTCAAAGGAACCATCCCGGCATTTGCCTGGAGCGATTTAGGGAAATCACGGAAAACCTAAATCAGGATGGCCGAACGCGGGATTGAACCGCCGTCCTTTCGAGTGCGAGTCCAGTGTGCTAACCACTGCGCCACCTCGCTCGGTTCCAGATCGCCCGACATGAATCCCTTCGAACATTTGTGGGACATAATCGAGAGGTCAGTTCGTGTACAAAATCCTGAGCCGACAACACTTTCGCAATTATAGACTGCTAAAGAGGCAGCATTGCTCAATATTTCTGTAGGGGACTTCCAGCGGCTTGATGAGTCCATGCCACGTCGAGTTGCCGCATTATGCCGGGCAGAAGACGGTCCGACACAATACTGATATGACATGACTTCCGCCATCTGTGTATTTAGAGGGGTACGTGCTGTCGTTTCTCAGGCGTTGTATCCCTGAATGGATCAGGAGTGGTGGAAAACAACTTCCGCGTATGAAACAGTGGTATGCGCAACACAACTGTAGGCGAATGTGCAGACGCGTGGCAACCTGTGTTGTCAGGATAAGGTGGCTGCCAAAAGATAACTCTCTGCAGTTCTCTCCCTGGGCGGCTCGCAGCGGCCGGCGAACCTCGCAGATAGCCGAGCGCAAGTCGACTCGTTCAGCGCGAGACGCGCGACCCCGCCGTGCCGGCCGTTATCGACACGTGCAAACAAAAACAAGAAGCCCGCCGGCTGCAGTGGCGGCGGTGGCCTTCCGCCACGCGGCGTTCAAGAGTGTCCCCGTTACCGCAGTCACGTGCATCGGGCGCTTGCGAGTAAGCCGCCTCGGAAGGTCTGTCTCTACCTGTTCCACGAGTCCCCTACCTCACAGCATTAAAATTGCAAGATTTCGCGGAGTACAGTTCGTGAGCTATACGTCTTGTAATAAATGTTTAATTAAAATGAGTTCTTAATATAACACGTTTTTAAATCAGATTAAAAAGTACAAAACAATTTCTTCTAGCCCCACACACATTCGTAACCCATCTACATCTACGTGATTACTCTGCTATTCACAATAAAGTGCCTGGCAGAGGGTTCAATGAACTACCTTCGTGCTGTCTCTCTACCGTTCCACTCTCGAACGGCACGCGGGAAAAACGAGGACTGAAATTTTTCCGTGCGAGCCCTGATTTCTCTTATTTTATCGTGATGATCATTTCTCCCTATGTAGGTGGGTGCCAACAGAATGTTTTCGCAATCGAAGGAGAAAACTGGTGATTGAAATTTCCTGAGAAGATCCCGTCGCAACGAAAAACGCCTTTGATTTAATTATTGCCACTCCAATTCACGTATCATGTCCGTGACACTAACTCCCTATTTCGCCATAATACAAAACGAGCTGCCCTTCTTTGTACTTTTTCGATGTCATCCGTCAGTCCCACCTGATGCGGATCCCACACCGCACAGCAATACTCCAGAATAGGGCGGACAAGCGTAGTGTACGCAGTCTCTTTGCTAGAGCTGTTACACCTTCTAAGTGTTCTGCCAATGAATCGCAGTCTTTCGTTTGCTCTACTCCCAATATTATCTATGTGATCGTTCCAATTTAGGTTATTTGTAATTGTAATCCCTAAGTATTTAGTTGAATTTACAGCCCTCAGATTTGTGTGAGTTACCGCGTAATCGAAATTTAGCTGATTTCTTTTAGTACTCATGTGAATAACTTCGCACTTTTCATTATTCAGGGTCAATTGCCACTTTTCGCACCATACAGATATCTTGTCTAAATCATTTTGCAAGTCGCTTTGATCATCTGATGACTTTACAAGACGGTAAATGACAGCATAATCTGCAAACAATCTAAGACCGCTACTCAGATTGTCTCCTATGTCGTTAATATAGATCAGGAACAATAGAGGGCCTACAACACTTCCTTGGGGAACGCTGGATGTTACTTCTGTTTTACTCGATGACTTTCCGTCTATTACTACGAACTGTGACCTTTCTCACAGGAAATCATGAATCCAGTCGCACAACTGAGGCGATACTCCGTAGGCACGCAGTTTGATTGGAAGACGCTTGTGAGGAACGGTGTCGAAAGCCTTCTGGAAATCTAAAAATATGGAATCAATTTGACATCCCCTGTCGATAGAATTTATTACTTCATGAGTATAAAGAGCTAGTTGTGTTTCACAATAACGATATTGTCTGCATCCGTGTTGACTATACCTCAATAAATCGTTTTCTTCGAGGTACTTCATAATGTTCGAATACAGTATATGTCCTAAAACCCTACTGCAAATCGACGTTAGGGATATACGCCTGTAATTCAGCGGATTAGTCCTACTTCCCTGACCGAGCGAGGTGGCGCAGTGGTTAGATACTGGACTCGCATTCGGGAGGACGACGGTTCAATCCCGCGTCCGGTCATCCTGATTTAGGTTTTCCGTGATTTCCCTAAATCGCTCCAGGCAAATGCCGGGATGGTTCCTTTCAAAAGGGCACGGCCGACTTCCTTCCCTAATCCGATGAGACCGATGACCTCGCTGTCTGGTCTTCTTCCCCACAACAACCCAACCAACCCCCCTCCTACTTCCCTTTTTGGGTATTGGTGTGACTTGAATAATTTTCCAGTCTTTAGGTACGTATCTTTCTGTGAGTGAGTGGTTGTACGTAATTGCTAAATAGGGAGCTATTTTATCAGCATACTCTGAGAGGAGCGACTGGAATACAATTTGGACCGGAGGCCTTGCCTTTATTAAGTGATTTATGCTGCTTTGTTCCACCGAGGATATCTGCTGCTATGTTTCTAATCTTGGCAGTTGGTCTTGTTGGAATTCAGGGGTATTTACTTCGTCGTCTTTGGTGAAGGAGTATCGGAAAACCGTGGTTAATAACTCTGCTTTAGTGGCACTGTCATCAGTGACTTCACCGTTGTTATCGCGCAGTGAAGGTATTGATTGCGTCTTGCCACTGGTGTGCTTTATGTATGAACAGACTCTCTATGGGTTTTCTGCCAGATTTCGAGACAGAATTTCGTTGTGGAAATTATTAAAAGCATCTCGCATTGAAGTACACGTCATATTTCGAACTTCTGTAAAACTTTGCCAATCTTGGGGATTTTGCGTTCTTTTAAATTTGGCATGCTTTTTTCGTTGCTTCTGCAACAAAGATCTGACCCGTTTTGTGTACCATGGGGGATCAGTACTATCACTTACTAATGTATGTGGTATATATCTCTCAATGGCTGTTGATAATATCTCTCTGAAAACATTCCATAACTTTCCTACACTTACATAATCAGATCGGAAGGAGTGAAGACTGTCTCTTAAAAAGGCGTTAAGAGCATTTGTATCAGCTTTTTTAAATAGATATACTTTGCGTTTCTTTTTTATGCTTGTAGGTGTTACGGTATTCAGCCTAGCTGCAACTGCCTTGTGGTCGCTAATCCCTGTATCCGTTGCAACACGCACTATTTGTCCAGGATTATTTGTTGCTAAAAGGTTAAGTATGCTTTCGCAACCATTTACGCTTCGTGTGGGCTCATGAACTATAGTTCTGGAACTTTGTGAATTTGTAATAACTATGAAAATTATTTGTTCTATCTTCTGTAACGCCCAACGGCTCAGTAGTACAGGGTGACACAGAAAAACGGCAACATTTCCACAATCCAATAAAACCAGAAGTGATGAAGGAAAGAAACGTTACAGCTTTACCATTTACGAAACATTGATAGCATTTATCATTTTGTTAAAAATTACGTTCTTTACATGGCGTCCTCCTGTACAAATACATTCGTGAAATCTGCTGTTGAGATTCCTCATTGACTGCTGCAACATCTCAGCTCGGACACTGTGAACTGCGTCCCGAATTCCTTGTTTTTACTCGTCCAGGGTTCTTGGTCGAGTCGTGTAGACTTTGCTCGTGAGGTAACCCCACAAGAAAAAATCATAAACGGATAAATCTGGCGATCTAGGGTCCCAGGGAATGTTACCGAATCGTGAAATCACACGGTTGCCAAACAACTGTCGCACATATGCCATTAATTGGCTTGCAGTATGTGATGTCGCTCCGTCCTGCTGAAACCAGGCTTCTTGAACGTTTGGAAAGTTGATCAATGCAGGTGTAACGAAAGTTCGTAACATCTCCACGTAACGATCGGCATTGACAGTTATTGTGTTTCCCTGTTCATTTGCGATAAAATACGGTCCGATAATCCTATTTGATGAAACACCACGCCATACTGTCACTTTACTAGCGTTAGGTCGCTCATGAAAGTCATTAGGATATGTGTTTGTTCAATAAGGGTAGTTCTGTTTATTCACATAACCTGTGAGATGAAAATGTGCCTCATCTGACATCCACAGCTTCTTTAGAAATTCATTCTCATTCTTTTGTAATCATTTGTTGATAGAATCCTAATTGTAACCGGTAATAGTTGTCCTTCAATTGTTGCACCATCCGTAGTATGTACGGATAAAATTTTAAATCAAGATGAAGTATTCTGTGAACACTCTTCTGGGACATTCCAACCACTGCTGGTGCTTACGAATTGAACGCCGTGGGCTTCGTAAGACAGACTCCCGTACAACGTCAATGTTCCCTGGAGAACGCAAACTTCTTGGTAGTCCGGTTGGTTTCCTCTTGGGGGCAGATCCAGTCTCTTCAAAGTTATTGATCCAACATTTTATCACGTGTTTCGACGGAACGGCATCATGGCGTACTAAATTATAAAATGGTCGAAACTACCTCTGCGCCGCTACCAAACTATCATCGTTTTTATAACACATTTTCGTGGCTAACGCACACTTTTGTCCGTTCCACTGATCCATGATTACTGAAATGTCGGACTGTTTACTCGCTAACTGTCACGAACTCACAGTGCTGCCACCTGCCCATGGCTGCCACTGCTCGTTTCAAACATTCCCGTTATTCTGTGTCACTCTGTACTACTGTTGGTTAACCATACATACACTAGTTGGTTACGACAAACATTGATCGATTTGATTGCATCTGGAACCTAGACCTACGGTATTATTTCGTCCTAATGTTCAGTATTACGAATTTATGCTTTGTGATCAACAATATTGTTATATTTTTGGCGTATTTAAAATAATGTACTGTCTCCAATCGTACCTTTGGACGTAATTTCCTGACATTCTTTTTTTTTTTATTACACCGGTGTCCAAAATTAAAGCAACAAACTGGAATTTTGCAAGGTTGCGTTATTTTGCTACAAAACTGTATAATCAGATGATAGCAAAGTAGAAACAGTGTAAAGGAAACATGATGTAAACAAATGCAACAAGCAGAACAGTAGACGAAAATGTTCTTCGTTTTTTCCAGCTTAACAGATTTGCACAGCCGTTCCAACAACTGGTTAATGTGCTCACTATGGAGTGTAACCACCACTGGCAGCAATACAGGTCTGACAACGATGGAGTATGCTGTGAATAACGTTGAGGCAGTAACGCCCATTCTTCCTGCAGAGCTGCTCGCAAGTCTTGGAGAGTGCTTTGTGGCTGTTGACGTGATGCAACGTGCTCTATGAGGTGGAGCATTATCGTCCATAAATGCGAAGTATGGGCGCACCAACCGTACGTGAGATCCCAAGACCTCGTCACGATACCTGGCAGCAGTTAAACCTTTCCGATTCACCCGCAGAATTTCATGAAGAGGTTTCAGAGTGGTCAACATAATCCCTGCCCACACCATTAGCGATCCTCCTCGATATTGGCCTCTTTCCACAACGTTCGCATCTCGAAATGGTGTTCCACATTCCCTTCATATGTGAATCCGTCGACAATAACTCTTCAGACCAAATCGGGATTCATCTGTGAAAAGGACATTGGACCACTCTTCGACTGTCCAGGTGGCATGTTGACGACTCCACTCTAGACGTTCCCTCTGTGAAGATGCGTCAGAGCCGCACATACAACAGGTCTCCGACAGTAAAGGTAACGCTGTCGAAGCCTTCTCTACACCTTTTTCCTCGACACAACGCGTCCACTGGATGTTGCGAGATCCGATGCCAGTTGCTACGCAGTACGAATACGGTACCGTCGTTCCTTTACAGCTAAATAGCGGTCCTCTTTTTGATATCACACGTGGTCGACCCTGCCCTAGTCTCCGTGATACAATTTAGGTCTCTATAAACTATCGCCACATCCGAGAAACAACAGAACGATTCACGTTAAGCCATCGGGCTACATCAATTTGCGGCTATCTTCGTATAGCCCTCCACCGCAGAGAGTCTGGTAGGTGTCATTTCTTTGCCATACTGCACCCTCTGTGTGCACAGCGATTGTGGATGTGGGACTACCCGATAAACACTACTCCGTTTGATAGATGCCCTGACGTCATAGCTGGCGTGGTTTTCCGTTGACCGAAATGCCATCTTCCGTGGAGAACACAATCGTACGAACTTCTGTTGACAGTTTGTATGGTTATATCGTAGTTAGACACAGAATGGGGAAATACCCGTTTGTCGCTTGAATTTTGGACACCAGTGTATTTAACGAACAGATAAGACTCATTGTTTATCTACTACAAGTGTACTGATATTAATACAATTTCTCACATTTATATAATGCAAATTTATAAAAAAAATTATTATATTAATATCCTTTGTCTTATTAAAGTCATGGCCGGCCAAAGTGGCCGAGCGGTTCTCGACGCTACAGTCTAGAACCGCGCGACAGCTATGGTCGCAGGTTGGAATCCTGCCTCGGGCATGGATGTGTGTGATGTCCTTAGGTTAGTTAGGTTTAAGTAGTTCTAAGTTCTATGGGATTGATGATCTCGGCAGTTGAGTCCCATAGTGCTCAGAGCCATTTGAACCATTAAAGTCATGAGTGAATTAAATTAGTTGGATGATAGCGCCATCTGGCAGTCAGTGTTTTCGTGTAGCCATGACACTACGTCTCAGCCAGTTACTCGTCTTCATTTGACTGCCCCTTGTAGAAAATACTTCATTTTTTCCCTGTGTACGCTATTTAAACAGCAGCTAAGACTTGGATATAAAAGTAGAAAAAGCCCTGTGTTAAAAGCATGTTGTTAGCGTGAGCACGAAACAAGCTTTGGTTAAGAAACAATGAGTGAGCCTTCATTAACCCTGTCACGCACTACCATTACACAGTAGACAAGCTTTATTTAAGACAAGGCACGAACGCTACTAGATAGCGCAGATTACCTTTCACAATAACACTGTCAAAACAAGCGAAAAACCATTCTGTTTAAAACGTGCAACAAGAAGGTGGTTACAAACTTCCTAAGCGTAGACGGTACACATTCAGCCCTACGGAGGAAAATGTCGAGGAATTGTGAGATAAATTGAAATGTACATACAGTAAGCCACGTGGCAGATAAGTTTGTGTAGTGCAAGATAGTATGACGTTGAAAATATTGCCAAAATCGTGGTATTAGCCACTGCATGATACATAGACTGACACTTGATGCAAAAAATTATCCTCCAATTATAAAAATTGTCAAGGTGAGCTAATAAAACTAACTGAATTCATAAAATTTCGGCCACAAAATAGTTTATTGAAAATATCATGTGAGGGCGTGGAAACCGTACATACTCCTTTTACATATCGAGCTCGGATGGTTATATCGAGGAAAGCCAATAACCCGTATTTTTGAGCTGAGGAACTTGGTGCGTGCTTTCTTTTTGGTGATATGTTTGAGCGGAGCGACCACAAGACTCCCTAGAAACTATACAATGAATTTTTGTCGAAATTTAATAGCCATAAAAAGAGTGGTAAATGGACAGAAGGGACGCAAAACTGACCAGGATGAGGTCCAGTTTCGCAAAAATGCTTCAAATGCCGGAACGCAACAAGCGTAATTAAGAAAATATTAGTGATTTGCGGGAAAATTTAAATTTCCACGAAGAGTTACGTAAATGAAATGCCAAAAAATTGAAATGAAAAAAGTTGTATTTTTTCAACCTAATTTTTTGTGAAATGATTTGTCTACAATGAAGAAATGAAACATATGACACGCTTTTGAATCATTCTAGAAATAAAGCGCACCAAATAAGGGGTCGACTGAGAATTTTATTTTCAATGTTTAACTTTGTTTTTAAATAGTTCTAGAGGATATTTATCTGGTGGATCATGTAGACCGTACAGTCTAAATAATTTTGAACATTATTGAAAGGCGTGTCAAATGTTTTTCTAATCTGTTTTACTTCTTGCTTTTAGGCAAATGATTTCACGAAACATTTGACCTTTTTCTTTTCTTCAAAAATCTTAGAGAAAATTTTGAAATGTAAATTCACCTTTTTGATAGAAATCGGCTGGCTATGGAAGCGACATTTTTACCAACATCAATGGATTTATGTTAAGCCTTCTAGTCAAACAAATGGACATACTTACTGGTCACGAAAAATTATTGCTGCATGCGTTCCAGGTTCTCAATAATAAAATCGTTTTAGAAGAGGAAGAGGTTTAGACAGGAGAGACATTTCTTGAAGAAGTTATTCAGGCGCTTTGAATGAAGATTTCAATTAGTGTATTGCAAATGCTGTTTATTACTGTAAGTAACTGTGGATTGATAAACTACGTATTCTCAGTGTACTAGCCTCGAGCAAAAATACAAGACTTTCATTGAACTGCCATCTGATTCTTCGTTAGAAGAATATTTAAATAACTGCCGTTAGCGGAATTCTGATGCAGTTTAAAATATCAATACACTCGATGATGGCAAAAGGCCGTGTGGCAATTTTACCATTTGCTACTATATAATATATGTCCGAACAGGTTTTCGAGTTTTTGTGGCGACGGAAAATACCTCAAGTGTCTTAATGCCGAACTCTTCTTCAGAATACAATTTTCATCCTTAAATCCCAATATTAATTATATCTGCAAAAATAAGAACCAGTACCACTCATCTAACACAAAATTAAATTTAAAACTCCGTGTTGATTAGGTTCTTTAAGTTTCTTCAAGAACTTTTCGGTGAAACTTTTAGTTAATTTTGAAGGAAATAAATATTAGAAACTTGTAAATAGCCATTTTTTGGAGTGTTGCACTAAAAACGTGGAAACAAACGACGGATTCCCATTGGAAGTGGTCATTAACAGTGGAAAGATCCGTGTTGCTGCTTTAGAGAAAAAGGGACAACAGAACATGTACTTCTAGAATGCAGGAATAAAGTTTTCACTGGGTAATCACAACCACATATTACAGATATATAAAGACACAATCACAAGACTGTTATATGAAGTGAAAGAAATATAATCCTCTATAAGATCTTTGCAAACAGGCTACCTGAGTGTCTGAGACGAATGCGTAGAAGATCTGAAATAATGTGTATACTTTGTTTATCGTTGAACGCTCTCGGATAGCCGTGCATGTTAACGCGCCACTTCCTGGACAGGGAGAAACGCTGCCGCCGTGTCGAATCGGCCCGGCGGATGATGACGAAGTTCACTCTGCTGGGCAGTCTGCGGGTTTTAGGCGGTTTTCCACATCTCACAAGGTGAACAGCGGATGGTAACCAAATCTCGCCTCAGTTACACTACTCTCAAATGATTAGAAAACTTTCCCTCACTTTCACAGGAATAACACTACACCCAGACAGTTGGGGTGCATATTTTCCGTCCCTGGGAGGGGGGGGGGGGGGGGGAGGGGGGGGTAACTGGGAGACGACATGAATGGCATCCAGCCACCCCCTGAATACATCGCCCCAGATCTGGTAATAACTGTGCCATTTCTGTCCACAAGAGTGGCCGAGCGGTTCTAGGCGCTTCAGTCTGGAACCGCGCGACCGCTACGGTCGCAGGTTCGAATCCTACCTCGGGCATGGATGTGTGTGATGTCCTTAGGTTAGTTAGGTTTAAGTAGTTCTAAGTTCTAGGGGACTGATGACCCCAGATGTTAAGTCCCATAGTGATTAGCGCCATTTGAACCATTTGTCTACAAGGAAAAGAAGATTATATTTATCGACATGACGTCGGCTGATGGCATCGAGTGACGAAAGTGACCGGTGCTGTCTAGAGATAGTGCGTGTGGCTTCCCAGTGTCCAGTCACAGCATCGCTACATCGCCCGGTACTGCTGTTACACAGAGTAAGCGACGACATTGCAGAGCTAGGCATCCCTGGGATTTCTGCCAATTTCAACACGTAGATAATAGCGTTTCAAACAAATCAGTAACAACAGCATTGAGATCTTAAATACACCACAACATTACGGATAAATAATTCGCTTTAATCGTAATACTAAAATAAATTATGTGGATATTTGGTAACAGAGAGTAAAAATGTACACGTACGGACAAAGAATTGTTTATAATTTCAGAAAAATTTGATGATTCGTTCAACAGGAAGAGCTTCACAAACTGAGCATGACAACAACGCGTTGGTCCTCTTCTGCCCCTTATGCAAGCACTTGTCATTAATAGAGTTGTTTGATATTCTGCTGAGGGATATCGTGCTAGATTCTGTCCAATTGGCGCGTTAGATCGTCAAGATCCCAAGGTGGTTGGAGGGGCCTGACCCTAATGCTCCTAAGGTTCTTAATATCGAAGAGATGCGGCGACCTTTGTGGCCGAGGTAGGGTTTGGCCTGCACGAAGATAAGCAGTAGAAACACTGTCAGATTGTGCGACTGGGCATTGTCATGCTGAAATGCAAGGCCAGGATAGTTCGCCATGAAGGGTAACAAAACGGGGTGTAGAATATCGTCGACGTACCGCTGTGCTGTAAGGCTCGCGCTGATGACATCCAAAGGGATCCGGCTATGAAATGGAATGGGACTCCAGACCCCATTACTCCTGGTTGTCGGGGCGCACGGCGGACGACAGTCAAGCTGGTATCCCACAACTATCTGGAGCGTCTACAACACGTCTTCGCATTTCATCGGGGCTGTGTTCGAAGCAGGACTCATTGCTGAAGACAGTTCTGCTCCAGTCAGTGAGGTTCCAGGCTGAAGACTGCAGACGCCCCGGACACCCATATGATACCAACCTGTCTCCCTCCGTACGGCCCCACAACAAGGAGTAATGGTCTGGAGTACCATTTCATTTCATAGCAAGATGGCTTTGGTTGTCAGCCGCGGCACCCTTACAGCACAGCTGTACCTCGACGATATTCTATGCTCCGTTTTGTTGTCCTTCATGGCAAGAAAACCTCGGCTTACATTTCAGCACATGGCCACAGTTTCTGTCAGTTTTCTTCGTCCAACTGAGAACGTTTGGAGCATTATGGACAAGGCGTTCAAACCATTATGGAATTTTGACTATCTAGCATGCCAGATGGACAGAATCTGGCACGGTATCCCTCAGGAAGGCATCCAACAACTTTATGAATCAACACCGTGAGCTCACATAACTGCCAGGAGTGGACAAACGCGTCATGAGTTGCTTAAATTCTGAAGCTCGTTTGCTTGAATAACTTATCCATTTTTTTCTGAAATTGTAATCATTTACTTGTCTGTGCATCTACATCACACATACCGATTTCCGTCCCATTCGGATAATTCCTTTGTGGTGTGATGTTCTTCTGTCTTAAGTGTACATCTAGAGGATGCGAAGACCCAAGTATTTGAGGAGCTTGGCCAGTTCTGTGGGTCGATTGCACCCGTTTCTTATAATTTATATACATAAAAACCATCCAGTAGTATGCAAATATTCTTCCCTTTGGCTGTCTTCTATTTTTAAACTGTTGTTTGCTGTTCATAAGCTACTTCCAAATAAATGAATAACTACTTTTGTTGTAACGTAAGTTTATTCATACTGTAAACCTATATGTAAAATCACTTTTAGTTAAACGTCTGAGCGAAAAAGTAAATCAAATATTTGACTGCAGCTTAGTTACTTCGTACAAACAGGTCATGTAAATGAGAGCAGTTCGCATTCTATCATGGGTTCCAATCGGTTAGCCAATATAAGTTTCTGTACAAACTGATATATATCTACCCGAAGCGACAACATCGTCTCAAGCACATATCTGACACGATGGGTCGGCAATGATACTATATCTCGCTGAAAGAAGCACTCACCCGTATACCGATGTATTGCATTAGCAATCGACTATGAACATTGCAAGTTCATAATTCCCTTCATGATTTTGTGATACTCACAGGATGTTAGAAACTCTTGATCGGATTATGAGGGAGGACTTCTCACGCGCACTTAAAAGATGATGTGAACAAATGTTCAAATATTCTTCGTTTTGTAATGTCACTGAATGAGAGCTGTTCAGTGACTTGTCAGTTTCCAATTTTCAGATAATTACATTTGTTAATAATGTCATCAATTCGTTGATAGTCGTTGTCCACAGTGTCATTTTCTTGCTTCTACAGTCGCATGAACTCATTGTATCCATTTGAAAGACCCCGAATCGATGACAGGCACCTCGTTGGCTTCCGTGACACGTGACAAAACGTGTCTCCAACTTAAATTCAGTTTATATTAACTAATTCCTTGCGTGTCTGTACGAAAAAGAAAGAAACTAGATGGACTGAGCTGGTTCTCTACTAACTATGCACCTGTTGTGACAGACAAAGCAAAATGTGTTTTGAAACTAGTGTGTTGTTGTGCTCAGAAGACTGGTTTCTTACAGCTCTTGCACAAACCTTTCCATCTCTGCATAAATGCTGCAGCCTACATCCATTTGAATCCTTTTACTACAGGTGACCCTTGGCATCCCTCTACAAGCTGTACTGCCCCCACCCCTCCCCCCTATACTTTCCTCTATTACTAAACTGATGATTCCTTGATGCTAGACTCGACTCACTAACACCTCATCGGTTATCATATCTAATCTTCAGCACTATTCTGTAACACCATATTTCTAAAGCTTCTATATTCTTCGTGTCTGTACTTTTTATCATCCATGTTTCACATCCACATAAGGCTACACTCGAACTAAATACCTCCACAAAAAACTTCCTGACACTTAAATTTGTTTTTGGCGTTAATATGTTCCTGTCTTTCAAAAAAAAAAAAAAAAAAAAAAAAAAGGCTTCAAATGGCTCTACGCACTATGGGACTTAACATCTATGGTCATCAGTCCCCTAGAACTTAGAACTACTTAAACCTAACTAACCTAAGGACATCACATACATCCATGCCCGAGGCAGGATTCGAACCTGCGACCGTAGCAACTCTTCTGAGTTGAAACACTTCCGCTGCCCACCAAACCCACACACATGAACATTGCTGAGCATATCTGGGATGTTCAGAAGGCCTCCAGGTGTTGTTCAGAAGATCTCCACTCCTCGTACCCTTAAGGATTTATTGACAACTCTGTAAGATTCATGGTGTCATTTCCCTCCAGCACTACTTCAGACATTAGTCGAGTCCATGCCGTGTCGTGTTGCGGCACTCCCGCGTTCTCGCCGGGGCGCTACACGATATTAGGCAGGTGTCCCAGTTCCTTTGGCTCTTCAGTGTATATAATTTACGCATTGGATAGAGCCACAACCGACAGAAAAACACTTTGGTCCGAATTTCGTCCTCACGAGTGTGACTGGTGATGTTCGGCCCGCATTTGTTTCCTTGTGACGGAGCCGTGAAACTATAACAAGAAGTTGTATGGTAGGTAAGTATGGTCTATTGCCAGTGGTGCAGTTGCACTGTGTCCGACAAAAATCACGGCTTGTTCTGACGGGGCTTGTGTTTACATTGGATTTAACTTACTAGGAATAAAGTACTTAATTGCCTCTGTTCTTGATGAAGAACACACAGGGATACGAGCAAAAATTAAACATTTCCACTGTCGAAAGGAACCCACGAGGAATAGCAGTGGGTTGGGTTGTCTTTGCGCTGGAGTGAGAGGCGGCTCAGGGGAATCTTGATGAAAGAAATCCGTGCGTGCCGGGCCACGACCTCACGCCGGGACAAGGCCGGCGCCGACGGAGAGGTCACACACCACTCGCGGTCCCAACTAGTGCCATTGTCCAGCAATCAGGCTTCTCGCGGCTGAGTCTGTAGGCGAACTGAAGAGCGACCATGCGAGATCTAACTGCGCCACAAGGAGCACTTACATTCTTTTCCAAATGTTATGCCGATATTTAACCCAATGGTGGTGCAGTGCGCAGACATGTCTGCAGAGGGCTTACAAACACATATTAAGCACCAAAAATGGGAGGAGGTAACGAAATGAAACTTCACTTGTTGAGAAAATATGTGATGTTATTTTAGCTGTCACAAAATTTAGTCAAATTTGCAAAGAACTGGACAGTATGACCCAACTCGATCAGTACGACGAGGCAACGCCTTCTGGCCTGGATCCACGTACTGATACGGTTCACAAAGGTGTCATAAGGCTGTGGTATCCTCTCACGAGCCAAGCTTCCCCACAAAAGTAACTTGTTCTGAATGTCCTGAAGCCTGATTCTGGGACGGAGTTTACGTCCAAGATGGTCGCATCTCAGCTCCATCAGGAACAGACCTGGGGATTTTGCTGGCCACGGAAGTACTTTAACATCATGCAGACAGTTTATAGACATGTGCCTTGCGTAGACGAGCATTGTCCTGTTGAAACCAGGATGTCCGTGACGTACCGCTGTGCCGACAGATTCTCTCAGTCACCAGCTGTGACCTAAAGCTGTACTCGATATCTCCGCACGATATAATGTTACTAGGAGTAACACCGCTGTGGCTTTCCAAAATATTGCCGGCCGTTGTGGCCGAGCGGTTCTAGGCGCTTCAGCCCGGAACCGCACTGCTGCTAGGGTCGCAGGTTCGAATCCTGCCTCGGGCATGGATGTGTGTGCTGTCCTTAGGTTAGTTAGGTTTAAGTAAAGTGCGGGGGACTGATGACCTTAGATGTTAAGTCCCATAGTGCTCAGAGCCATCTGAACCATTTTTTTCCAAAATACTGAAACAAAGGGATCACTCTGCGGTCGCCTTTATACTCGCCGACAATGGTCATCCGGCATAGTGCACAACAGCAGTCCACCGCTGAACACAGTGCGATCCCATTCTCAACGTTCCATGCTTCCCGGTCAGGGCACTATTCAAAACGTAGCAGTGTTGTGGTGTTAATGCCAGCCTACGCAGGTGACGCTAATTTTCTGTCCCGTTGCCTCTGGTCTCCGATTAGTGGTGGGTTCAAATTCTTAAGCAATAAAACCCAGTGTGTTTTACTCGACTTAGAGTGTTCATCGGAGACAGTGGTAACATCAGGAGTGCCCCAGAGAAATGTGACACGACCGTTGCTACTTTCTATATACATAATTGATCTGGCATAAGGGTGCACAGCAGTCTGCGGTTTTTCGCCAATAATGCTGTGTTCCAGAGGAAGGTGTCGACTCTAGGATGATACAAGATGAACAAGAAAAAAATTTAGTCCCTGTGAGGAATGGCAGGTGGCTCTTAATGTAGAAAAATGTTTCTTTCGGATGAGTAAGAGAATAGGCCCCCACGTCGTTTAAATATCTGGGCGTAACTGTGTGAAGCGATATGAAATAGAACGCGTTTGTGGGGATTGTGGTAGGGAAAGCGAATGGGCGACTTCGGGTTATTGGGAGGATTTTAGTAAAGTGTGGTTGATCTGTACTGCTGGGGTCTTTGGGGTCTGCACCTGGTCGGATTGAAAGAAGACATCGAAGCAATTCGGAGGTCAGCTGCTAGGTTTGTTACCGTTAGGTTCGATCAATATTCAAATGTTACGGATATGCTTTGGTAGCTCACGTGGGAATCCCTGGAGGGAAGAAGACATTCATTTCGAATAACACTACTGAAATAGTTTAGAGAACTAGAACTGACATGTGATTACTTTTTCACGCAATTTGAGTGCATAGATCCTGAGAAATCAATACCCAGAACAATCACCTCTGGCCGTAATAACGGCCTTGGTACGCCTGGGCATTGAGACAAACAGAGCTTCGATGGCGTGTACAGATGCAGCTTCAACACGATACCACAGTTCATCAAGAGTAGTGACTGGCGTTTTGTGACGAGCCAGTTGCTCGGCCACCATTGACCAGACTTTTCAACTGGTGAGAGATCTGGAGAATGTGCTGCCCAGGGCAGCAGTCGAACATTTTCTGTATCCAGAAAGGCCCGTACAGGACCTGCAACATGCGGTCGTGCATTATCCTCCTCAAATGTAGGGTTTCGCGCGGATCGAATGAAGGGTAGAGCCACGGGTCGTAACACATATGAAATGTATCGCCCATTGTTCAAAGTGCCGTCAATGCGAACAAGAGGTGACCGAGACGTGTGACCAATGGCACCCCATACCATCACGCCGGGTGATACGCCAGTATGGCTACAACGAATACACGCTTCCAATGTGCGTTCTCCGCGATGTCGCCAAACACGGATGCGCCCATCGTGATGCTGTAAACAGAACCTGGATTCATCCGAAAATATGACGCTTTGCCATTCGTGCACCCAGGTTCTTTGTTGAGTACACCATCGCAGGTGGTCCTGTCTGTGATTGCAGGGTCAAGGGAAACCGCAGCCTTGGTCTCCGAGCTGATAGATCATGCTGCTGCAAACGTCGTCGAACTGTTCATGCAGATTGTTGTTGTCTTGCAAACGTCCCCATCTGTTGACACAGGGATCGAGACGTGGCTGCACGATCCGTTACAGCCATGCGGATAAGATGCCTGTCTTCTCGACTGCTAGTGATATGAGGCCGTTGGGATCCAGCACGGCCCTGAACCCACCGATTCCATATTCTGCTAACAGTCATTGGATCTCGACCACCGCGAGCAGTAATGTCGCGATACGATAAACCGCAATCGCAATAGGCTACAATCCGACCCTTATCAAAGTCTGAAACGTGATGGTACACATTTCTCCTCCTTACTCGAGACATCACAACAACGTATCACTAGGCAACGCCGGTCAACTGCTGTTTGTGTATGAGAAATCGGTTGGAAACTTTCCTCATGTGAGCACGTTGTAGGTGTCGCCACCGGCGCCAACTTTGTGTGAATTCTCTGAAAAGCTAATCATTTGCATATGACAGCATCCTCTTCCTGTGGTTAAATTTCGTGTCTGTAGCACGTCATCTTCGTGGTGTAGCAATTTTAATGGCAGTGTATGCAGATGTAAATGTAGTAGCTATTAATTAATAGTTATGACAATATTTGTAAGATTTATTACGGAGAGCCAGGGGGCATGCGACACATAATCGATGTATGAACGGTTCAGCACCTAACTACAATCTGTTAGGTGTGCCCCAAGTTTTTCGTTTTAAATGTTGCAAATATTTTCACAGCTATTACAAATTCACATTCACAGATTTTCAGGACCGTCTGTATGGGATTATAAATCTGCCTAAGTCCAAGAGACATTATATTTCTTAGCCCAATGTAAAAATTTATTGTAGTAAACATTTATTTTCATTTAAATAATGATCTTTCACTTTGTGTCCTTGTGTGTAAACTGTTTCTCAACTGATTTCTAATATTTCATGAGATTATATTTATTATTTAAATAATTTATATTACATCAGAGCTTTATTCGACAGTGGCATAAGTAATTCATGGCTGCCGTTGTCTCTGGAGGGGAACAGCGTTGTGTGTTCCAGTGAATGTGATGAAGTGGTGCGTCTGGAAATTTATTTTACGTTTACAATTGAACAAGTTACTTCAACTTGTGAAATAATATCAAATGTCTAAGCCCCACCAACACCACTAAGAAGCTGTACTTTACATTACGTAAAGCCATTATGACAAAAGTTACTGCATAAACCAAACGATGATTAGCAATACAAGTAACTCATGGAAGTGTTCGTGCGCGACATTCAATCACCCAAATCCATCTCGACATGTCCGCTTATAAACGCACTATTGTTGACTTTCAAGTCCTATGACTGGTGAGGAATATGTTGCGGCAAGTGTTCTTTAAGGGTGAGGATCTATCTGCCGTGATTGGTCAAGGGTTGTAGTCAGTTCCTAGATTCCTTGGAGTCGTTTAAACTGAATGTCTACGATCATTATCTTCGAGCGAAACACATTAGATTATATCGGTCAGAGTCATGACTGCGCGCAAAATAGATTAGATTATGTCGGTGAAAAATATCTCTGATAGAGTTGTGAAGCAGCTGCTGGTTTATCACAAAGAGGTCTTTGTGACGTCAAGGAGGATGAGAAGTGATAACTGGCGGTACCTTCTAAACTAACATCAAATGTATGCCGAGCAAGTACGATAGCGCATATGCTATTCACTGTGTGCATAAATGACTGAGGAGATAATGCCAGTAGCTCCCTAGGACTGTTCACGATCATGGTATGCACAGGTGAGCCGTGTGAGAGCTGTTGACGTTTTCAAGAGAATTTACAGCACAGGGCCATTTGATCCGGCGACCAACAACTCAATCGAAACCTCGGCATATATAATGTGCATATATCAACGCCTGTCAGCTGTGATGTTTATTGCATCAAATGGTTCAAATGGCTGTGAGCACTGTGGGACTGAACATCTGAGGTCATCGTCCCCTAGAACTTAGAACTACTTAAACCTAACTAACCTAAGGACATCACACACATCCATGCCCGAGGCAGGATTCGAACCTGCGACCGTAGCGATAGCGCGGTTCTAGACTGAAGCGCATAGAACCGGTCGGCCACACCGGCCGGCTATTGCATCAATAATAAACCTACAGAATCACCGAGCCCATATAAATACCTCATCGTGACTATGTGGACAGACGTGTAATGGAAAGGTCACATGAATATTTGTAGCGTGAAATGCAAACATCAGAATTCTATTCACTGCGCACAGTCGGGGCTCATCTAGGTCCACAAATAACAACCTAGCTTTAAAACATATCCTGCAGGATCCATACGTTATTAATCTGCTGTGGAATACATTTAGTATGGGACTGGAAAGCTTGACACATCAACTGTGCGACCTGTAACCGGTTTATTAATTAAGTACGAAACAGAGCCTCTATAGTACAGCATGTGGAGACGGAAGAAGTCACAGAGAAATAGCCACTGCCTATATACCATATACTGGCGCACTGTCGGGGAAGATAGGAGGAATATTGAGGAAACACCGAGTAGGAACTGTCTTTTGCCCACCAAATAAAACGCGAGCGTTATTGGGAAGTGTCAAAGACGATATCGGTTTGCGGAAGGCTGGCATATACCAGATTCCGTGTCAATGTGGGAAGACATATTGGACAGACAGTGCGCACCATCGAAGATCGTTGCCGAGAACATCAGAGGCACACTCGATTGGGGTACCCCAACAAGTCGGCGGTCGCAGAGTACTGTTTGTCTGCAAATCACGAAATGGACTACCATCATACCAGGCTCCATACAGACATCTAAATACTGGGACAGCGTCGTTAGAGAGGCTATCGAAACTCGTACCAGGGACGGACTCATCAACCGAAATTGCGGCTACAACCTCAGCATGGCATGGGAACCAGCATTGAGACAAATTAAAAAGACGCTCAGGAAAGGAAAAGAACGGGCGACTGGGGCGGACGAGGCAATTACACAGACGCCACCACAGACGCCGACGCCAGCGTCTCACCGACTGCTGACGCGCGGCCGAGGACCGCAGAGAGAACGCCTCGCGTCGGGAGGGGATTTAAGACTGCTGCCCACCATCAGGAGCTCAGTTCGTCGGCGCACCTGACGATGGTGACATGTCTGATCGCCGAAATATTGTGCCTGTTGGACACTATGGACTGGTAGTACAACCGTGGAATCTTCGAGCAAGAAATACGCCGGGAGAAACTGAAGAATCACAAATTTTCTGGTTGGTAGATAGTTTACATTCGCAAAAAATGTTACTGATATCTGTTGTTACTCTATCGCATTCACAATAAGCATTTTTCAGCGAAGATGGCTCGAGACATTTTAACTATTTATTCGCCTTATTGTGTGGAATCAGGGCTTAGAGTGAATATTCGCCTATATTTCTCCATAATATTTCCCTTTATGATGTGTTGGTGAGTGATATTCGTCTCCCCATTTGTATCTTGTTCTTCTGTATAATGTACTCTTTAGGTCTGATGTCCCGTTTCGAGCGACAGTCTTCGCCAAGTCATCGTCTATTTCGTTACATTTAATGTGAGCGTGTCTTTTGATCTACATAAATTTTGCCTTCTTCAGGATATTTTCGTTTTGCTTGTTGCTTTCATAATGTATCAGTGTATTAGTACTCTTGAAAAGAGCTGGTGTCTGTGTTCGTTGCTGAAAGCTTCTACAATTCGTTAAAACCAAAATGTTTTTTTCTGTTCCCCACGCAGTTTAAAACTGTGACTATAGCTGTGGCTTCTGCCCGATGGAATCAGAACAGGAAGATATTAGAAAGCTGTTACTCACTCCAAAGCAGCAATGGGAATTCGTGCTACAATTGGCAAACAGTGCTAGAGATGTAGAGCCATGGGCTCATGATGCTTAAGGCTATTTAACAGAGAGAGAGAATACCATAAAGAGAAAACACCGTGACGACAGTGAAGCAAATTGTCAACCCTCTGCCATGTTTTATGCTGTCCAAACCAATAGACGTGGTATAGGATTTTTTTTTTTTTGGTCATCAGTCTACTGACTGGTTTTATGCGGCCCGCCACGAATTCCTTTCCTGTGCTAACCTCTTCATCTCAGAGTAGCACTTGCAACCTTCGTCCTCAATTATTTGCTTGACGTATTCCAATCTCTGTCTTCCTCTACAGTTTTTCCCCCCCAACAGCTCCCTCTAGTACCACGGAAGTCATTCCCTCATGTCTTAGCAGATGTCCTATCATCCCGTCCCTCCTCCTTATCAGTGTTTTCCACATATTCCTTTCCTCTCCGATTCTGCGTAGAACCTTCTCATTCCTTACCTTATCAGCCCACCTAATTTTCAACATTCGTCTATAGCGCCACATCTCAAATGCTTCGATTCTCTTCTGTTGCGGTTTTCCCACAGTCCATGTTTCACTACCATACAATGCTGTACTCCAGACGTACATCCTCATAAATTTCTTCCTCAAATTAAGGCCGGTATTTGATATTAGTAGACTTCTCTTGGCCAGAAATGCCTTTTTTGCCATAGCGAGTCTGCTTTTGATGTCCTCCTTGCTCCGCCCGTCATTGGTTATTTTACTGCCTAGGTAGCAGAATTCCTTAACTTCATTGACTTCGTGACCATCAATCGTGATGTTAAGTTTCTCGCTGTTCTCATTTCTACTACTTCTCATTATCTTCGTCTTTCTCCGATTTACTCTCAAACCATACTGTGTACTCATTAGAGTGTTCATTTCGTTCAGCAGGTCATTTAATTCTTCTTCACTTTCACTCAGGATAGTAATGTCATCAGACAATCGTATTATTGATATGCTTTCGCCTTGTATTTTAATTCCACTCCTGAACCTTTCTTTTACGAGTATTTCCATCATTGCTTCCTCGATGTATAGATTGAAGAGTAGGGGCGAAAGGCTACAGGCTTGTCTTACACCCTTCTTAATACGAGCACTTCGTTCTTGATCGTCCACTCTTATTATTCCCTCTTGGTTGTTGTACATATTGTATATGACCCGTCTCTCCCTATAGCTTACCCCTGCATTTTTCAGACTCTCGAACAGCTTGCACCATTTTATACTGTCGAACGCTTTTTCCAGGTCGACAAATCCTATGAAAGTGTCTTGATTTTTCTTTAGCCTTGCTTCCATTATTAGCCGTAACGTCAGAATTGCCTCTCTCGTCCCTTTACTTTTCCTAAAGCCAAACTGATCGTCACCTAGCGCATTCTCAATTTTCTTTTCCATTCTTCTGTATATTATTCTTGTACGCAGCTTCGATGCATGAGCTGTTAAGCTGATTGTGCGATAATTCTCGCACTTGTCAGCTCTTGCCGTCTTCGGAATTGTGTGGATGATGCTTTTCCGAAAGTCAGATGGTATATCGCCAATCAATCTTCATCCTCATAGAGGCTTTCAATGTATTCTTTCCACCTATCTGCTCTCTCCTCTGCATTTAACAGTGGAATTCCCGTTGCACTCTTAATGTTACCACCGTTGCTTTTAATGTCATCAAAGGTTGTTTTGACTTTCCTGTATGCTGAGTCTGTCCTTCCGACAATCATATCTTTTTCGATGTCTTCACATTTTTCCTGCAGCCGTTTCGTCTTAACTTCCCTGCACTTCCTATTTATTTCATTCCTCAGCGGCTTGTATTTCTGTATTCCTGATTTTCCCGGAACATGTTTGTACTTCCTCCTTTCATCACTCAACTGAAGTATTTCTTCTGTTACCCATGGTTTCTTCGCAGCTACCTTCTTTGTACCTATGTTTTCCTTCCCAACTTCTGTGATGACCCTTTTGTAGAGATGTCCATTCCTCTTCAACTGTACTGCCTACTGCGCTATTCCTTATTGCTGTATCTATAGCGTTAGAGAACTTCAAAAGTATCTTGTCATTCCTTAGTACTTCCGTATCCCACTTCTTTGCGTATTGATTCTTCCTGACTAATGTCTTGAACTTCAGCCTACTCTTCATCACTACTATATTGTGATCTGAGTCTATATCTGCTCCTGCGTACGCCTTACAATCCAGTATCTGATTTCGGAATCTCTGTCTGACCATAATGTAATCTAATTGAAATCTTCCCGTATCTCCCGGCCTTTTACAAGTATACCTCCTCCTCTTGTGATTCTTGACCAGGGTATTCGCTATTACTAGCTGAAACTTGTTACAGAACTCAATTAGTCTTTCTCCTCTTCCATTCCTTGTCCCAAACCGATATTCTCCTGTAACCTTTTCTTCTACTCCTTCCCCTACAACTGCATTCCAGTCGCCCATGACTATTAGATTTTCGTCCCCCTTTACATACTGCATTACCCTTTCAATATCCTCATACACTTTCTCTATCTGTTCATCTTCAGCTTGCGACGTCGGCATGTATACCTGAACTATCGTTGTCGGTGTTGGTCTGCTGTCGATTCTGATTAGAACAACCCGGTCACTGAACTGTTCACAGTAACACACCCTCTGCCCTACCTTCCTATTCATAACGAATCCTACACCTGGTATACCATTTTCTGCTGCTGTTGATATTACCCGATACTCATCTGACCAGAAATCTTGTCTTCCTTCCACTTCACTTCACTAACCCCTACTATATCTAGATTGAGCCTTTGCATTTCCCTTTTCAGATTTTCTAGTTTCCCTACCACGTTCCAGCTTCTGACATTCCACGCCCCGACTCGTAGACCGTTATCCTTTCGTTGATTATTCAATCTTTTTCTCATGGTAACCTCCCCCTTGTCAGTCCCCTCCCGGAGATCCGAATGGGGGACTATTCCGGAATCTTTTGCCAATGGAGAGATCATCATGACACTTCTTCAATTACAGGCCACATGTCCTGCGGATACACGTTACGTGTCTTTAATGCAGTGGTTTCCATTGCCTTCTGCATCCTCATGTCGTTGATCATTGCTGATTCTTCCGCCTTTAGGGGCAATTTCCCACCCCTAGGACAAGAGAGTGCCCTGAACCTCTATCCGCTCCTCCGCCCTCTTTGACAAGGCCGTTGGCAGAATGAGGCTGACTTCTTATGCCGGAAGTCTTCGGCCGCCAATGCTGATTATTTATCAAAATTTAGGCAGTGGTGGGGATCGAACCCGGGACCTAAGACTTTTTGATTATGAATCAAAGACGCTACCTCTAGACCACGGGTATAGGATAGCGGCAGATAACGTGTGAAATAACTATGAAGTAGCGCCCAGTTGTGTAAGTAGGCTGTTTATGTTTTCTCTATGTAAGTAGGCTGTTTATGTTTTCTCTATGTAAGTAGGCTGTTTATGTTTTCTCTATGTAAGTAGGCTGTTTAGGTTTTTTTTTATTGGTAACGCCACCTCTGTATGAAAATCACTGGCTGTGCTGTGTGCAGTCTGTGGCTGCTTTGCATTGTTGTAATACTCGCCATTGTAGTGTTAGGCAGCTGGCTGTGAATAGCGCGTAGCGTTGCGCAGTTGGAGGTGAGCCGCCAGCAGTGGTGGATGTGGGGAGAGAGATGGCGGAGGTTTGTAATTTGTCATGAACTGATATATATATTATGACTTGTGATGATATTAAGGTAAATACATTGTTCGTTCTCTATTAATATCTTTCACTTGCTAACTATCCCTATCAGTAGTTAGTGCCTTCAGTAGTTTGAATCTTTCATTTAGCTGGCAGTAGTGGCGCTCCTGTATTGCAGTAGCTTGAGCAGTGAAGATTTTTGTGAGGTAAGTGATTTGTGAAAGGTATAGTTTAATGTTAGTCAGGGCCATTCTTTTGTAGAGAATTTTGAAAGTCAGATTGCGTTGCGCTAACAATATATTATGTATCAGTTTAAGCACAGTCGTGTATAATTGTTCTAAGGGGAAGTTTCGTGTATAAATTGTACTAAGGGGACGTTTCATATGTCGACCCTTAGCCTAGGATACCTCACTGGAATCTTCTGATTTTTTTCTTGTAGTTTGTGTATTTAGTGTAGCTTTTGTTTATTGCTAGCGCGTAATTGTAGAGAGAATCTTCTTTGTAGTTGTAGCCTTTCATTGTTGTACAGTAAAACAGTTGTGGCATGCATATAGATTTGCACCAAGTATTTCGCAGCTGTAATTAACTAGATATTATTTTCAGTGTTATGTTAATGTGTTCTCTTATTTTTGCTCTTCAAATTGTGCTTTTCTGTGTTGTCGTGTGAAATATTGTGACAATAATGGCGTGTGAAAAACGTAATACTAGGCTCCAAAGTAAACTGAGAAATAATAGTGATGACGAGCGTAGCTTATCAGCGCCGCCGAGTAATGAATTTACTAATGTTCAAAGTAGTAATTTGGTAACTGTGCACAGGGAAATGGAGCGGGCGTCAAACAATGGCGTGGACAGTGAAACAATTAGTGAAGAGGGAAGCATTATCGATCGACCGGTCGGCAATAGCTCGCCTCAGGAAGCCGAAATGACACGACACGATCTCGCAAATACTGTAGATTCAGGTTTTGGTTCCTCACCGTTTTCTCAAATAAGTCAAGACACATTTTCTGCTTGTCAAAATGTGAATGTTTCCGGTGTAAATTCACTGCCGAAAAGCACTGAGGAACATGTTTCAGACACCAATGCATTGTTATTACAATTAATACAACAAATGGGACAGACACAGCAAAAGCTTCAAAAGTTAGACACAGTGGAACAAAATCTTAAAAAGTTAGACACAATGGAACAACACCAGAGACAAACACAGCAACAGTTAGACGCAATGGAACAAAATCTTCACACCACGCTTGAACAAACACGTGAAGATTTAACTACTGAGTTACATAACATTGAATCGAAATGTCAAAAAGTCTGTAATGACGTAAAAACACAAATTTGTGAGCATTTTCAACCTATTTTTTCGCGGCATGAAAATGCATTACAGAATCACGAAGCAGCCATAAAAGAACTGCAAACCATTGTTCATGAAAATCATGAGACCTTGTGGGCTAAAATTGACTCAGTTGCATCTACCGATTCGGTTACGCAACTTGCAAAAACTCAGGATAACTTAAAGGACACAGTAGATTCGATTTCAACACAAATGGACACTCTGAAACTTGGTTCAGAAAAACACACTGAGGAAATGTGTTCATTATCAGAGAAAGTAGTTCAACTTTCGGATCAGCTAAATAATTTATCTACGAAGGTAGATGATAATCTGAATGACGCAAAACCGGTAGTCTTTAATGACACAGAACAGAGCGAACAAATTAGGAAACTGAAACAAAATCTGAATCAAATTGATACGCAACACCAAAGAGAAATCCGGGAAGTACAAGATCAGCTGACACAGGTAATACAAGAATTACGTATTTCAGAAGACACTCGCGCTCCAACACGGGAAGAGGAACTTAGAAATACGCAAAAGCCACAAAATAATAACACAGGGCATTTCGGTAATTATGAAAGAAATTGGCAAGGTACACCGAATTTTGAGATGGAACCGCCGACACGACGTAACTATGACCGAGATGCTACTCGCAGACACGATGATTTTGACTATAAGCTGTTCATTACTACACGTAAATTCAAAACGTTTAAGAATTCTGCCAACGACATTCATCCACAAGCGTGGCTCCATCAATTCTCTCATTGTTTCCCTCCCAACTGGTCATTGGAGCACAGGTTAGAGTTTATGTGTGGCTACTTAGAGAATGAACCAGGTGTAAGAATGCGATCGGTCATTCACGATTGTCACAGTGAAGGAGATTTTTATCATGCCTTCCTCTCAGCGTATTGGTCTCAAGCTACACAAGACCGTGTAAAACATAGCATCATGATGATGAAACACTTTGAACAATCTGAATTTTCCAGTCTTGTCAAATATTTTGAAGACATGTTGCATAAGAATCAATATCTATCAAACCCATACAGCCCCTCAGAACTCATCCGCATTTGCTTACTCAAATTGCCTGAACATTTACGACATATTATTTTAGCAGGACGCTGCAAAGATGACATTGAAGCATTTCAGGGTCTGTTACAAGAACTGGAAATTGACACTGACAATCGGGGAACGCGGAAACAGGAGCACAACAATTACAGGTCACATCTGTCACAATTCCACGATGAAAGAAATAATAACTGGACACGACAAGGCTATTCTCACAACACATATCGTGACCAAAACAGACACCACCCGTATGACAACCGTTGGCAGAGTAGTAATAATTACAGGGAAAGATCACCTCTCCGCAGTAATGACTATCACAGAGACAATCAGAGAAACAGACAATATGGGAACCAAAATAATTATTATCAAGGGAGACAGAATAACTTCAGACGCAACGGTCCAGCGCGCAGTTACGATTCAGGGAGAAATTCTCCACCACGTGACCGACAAGAAAGATACTATCAAATCTACCGGCATGACGACAGACGATATGATCGTAACGACAGACCTGAATTGCATCAGAACTGGCGAGATTTAAACAGAGCAGGGCCCTCTCGAGGAGGTGAATTTGTAGAAGTTAGGTCTCCAAATCCCAATAACGACGCGCGCCAACGAAGAGACAGACAATGACTCGCACAGCAGGCAGCTGCGTGCGGCCGCTGGCTCAGGGAAAAATAACAAAGACGCTAGCCTTGAGAAAAGATTTAGCATTCTTTACCGACGTATACCACATGATAATTGCGTTGAAGTTGAAAGTCTGCGTACTAGGAAGAGTAAAGGTTTACACCACATTTCACATGTAAAACCATTTATTGACAGATAATGTGTCTTTTAACTTTGTCTTTGCCATAAAACGTTTCACTTCACGTTACTAGTATGCTTTAGAAACTGTTACCATGCAACAATGTTTGAAGTTAAATATCCACCCAAGAACCAAGAGAAATTATTTAAACAGAAATTACGAATGCATTGTTATTGTGGACAGACGACACAGTGTTATTGTGTGTGTGCATTCTTGCTTGTTTGTTGCACGATTACGTAACGACTATAAAGCTCACATACTTAGAACATTTACCAGTACTGCTAATGAGATTTTAATGCAACATTTTGGTTTACTTGAAAATACATTCCGGATTTAAAGTACTTTCTGTGAGATACCATATGAGACAATAGTTAGTTTATGTGACAGCTACACGATTTTATCACGACGCTACTAATGAGTGACAATTTACAATGTTGATTTTGCGGTGTTTCTGTTTTATATCTGCACAGTTTTTCTGTATTATTCTGGAAAGTAAAACATGTTTTAGTAGTAACTTTTATGGTATAGCTACATGGAGACAGCCTTTTCTGTAGCACTACAATACGTTACAGCACAGTACTTTCTTCATCACGGCAATAAGCGTAATAAGTATGATATCTATACGCAAAGCATTTCACTTTGTTTATCATGAGGTCAGTACATTGACTTCTGCAGAACTTAGCTTTCGGAGGACGATAACTACGACACTTCCACAGAGATTATGTTGCAACAAGACGCACATTTAGCGCTACAGGACACGTATTTGAGTGAGCAATTTTGTACTAACAACATTTATTTTCAAAGATATTTGAAACACAATGATACAAAGTTTTTCCGTGATACATTTCATTCCATTGCAATAATCTGTAGCACCTGAGGGTATAATTACATTAATCCTCAGGGGGGTACACGCTTACTTTGTGTACCATGTGTTTGGCAAGCACAAGGAGCCCTAGCTAATATGGTATTTGCTTATACAACTTTACACATCGGTACCATATTTCTCTAACACACAAATTACACAGCTATCTGATCATTTAACTGAGAGATAAACATGTTTTTTACTACATCAGTGACAGATGTTTACGCAATTACACCGTTGGATAACTTCACACTTATGAAACTGTATTTTGTCTGTACTTTGTAAACTGTTCATATTTTTTCGGAATCATTGTGATACTATGAGAGCTTTGAATGATGTATTTGGTATGAGATCATGATTTTTAAAGTACGTTTGAGGCAGCTGACACTTTTGACATGAGCAGAGAATTTTTTTAGGTTTTGAAATTATTGGAGGAAGCTACGACGATTTTGAGATTTGACCGAGGTGTTATGATGTTATTTTTACGATGACGATGTGTATTATGCTGCTGAGGTATGTTTACGATTAATAGGCTGAGGCTATATGAGTTATTTGATTATGCTTCATATTTATAATGACGAAATATTGACGAGTGTCGATGGATACGTATATGTGTAATAAGGTAAGGAGTAATGAATAGTGGGTAGGGACTCTTGACTTGTGAAAAAGGATGTTGGAAACCAAGAATCGTACTTTAAGAGTTATGACATGTGTGAATCATGTGTGAATGTATCACAATGCCACTGAACATTTTTTGGACACTGTTATATTCATAGGATTTTGTTTCTACAGATTTGCAACGTTAATTCTTGACCTGTGAAATATTTTTATGTGAGGCTGTCACTGTAGCGGTAAATATTTCCGTAAGAAAGTTAAGTGACCACCTGCACGTAATGCGTCGCGGGCACCCAGCTGTGTCAGACGCCTGGAGCAAAAGCCATTATTGCAAGCCCTTTTCAGCGGCACAGGTAGAAAAAAAAGAAAGGGAAGGCCATTGTACGCGCTACTGACATCTCCTTATTGAAAGCATACTGTGGAGCTCGTAATTTATGATATTTACTGAAATGCCTAATGAAACGATGAGAAACATTTCACAGCTATTGTCTTGCTAGTTAAGAAAAATGCCATATGGCTTGCTTTATGTATTTATTTACACATTTTGTTTAATATCAAGTTTCTAGCTGCACTGCAGCAATGGTTAAAATAAAATTTAATATATGCACTAATATAAATATTTTATGCCTACAGATCCAGTAAATAATTTTATGATCCATCCAAAACAAATGAGGGAGCACAAAAAGAAATTTCCCTTCACAGGAATTGCATAAATAATTTTTTTTACGATTTGGTAACTTATCTACTAGCGTAAGTTTTTGTGATGCATCACTCTAATGTTAAGATGTGACATAGGTATTAGACATGGCCATTTTAGTGTAATATTTTTTCTGCTTGCGCTATGTCATGTTTAGATATAAGTTGCTGCTGTGTTGCCAGGCATAGTGTTATTGAATTTGACTTTTGCTCATTTATGCTGCTAGCTTTGCCAATTTGCATTTTTTTGCATTGCTGTTTGTGTTGATTTGTTATGTGATGCTGCATTGCCTCGTCCCTTAGTTTAGCATCTGAGCTCAGTAGATTTAAGTTAGCTTAAGAGGGGGTAGCCTCTAAGAGAATGAGTTGCGATGAATTGGAAGAAATGCATTGAGAAAACAGGTTTAGGTAGGATTTTCTTGGAAATAAATGTTGAGGTACGAAATGTGTGAACATTTAAATACAGAAAGCATGCTTAGATAGAATTTTTTTGGTGGAAACAACGGATGAAATAAAAGGAAAGATATATGAAGTTTTAGGTTGGACTGCAGTACCAAATGTTACACTGAAAACGAACCCTGTCCTTTCCTTTTGTGTTATCCCAGTACGTGTTTGTGTACCCTTGTGTATTTGTTTTCTTCCTGTCTCTGTGTAGTTTCATAGAATTTTTTTCTTCTTTTAATATTAAGCTACATTCACTATGATGAGGAATACTGTTATCCTCAAATATAATTGGCATTAATAATATGTTATTTACTTTGTAAAGATATTAGACATTATTCATTCTGTTTAAATGCTCATGTGTGAAGTTGATGTTTCGCAAGTTATTCTGATCTTCTATGTATGTACTCATGTCATAATTCCTGTAACACTGATGTATATGTCTATTTCTATTCTTTTGTAAAGCCTGTACTACAAATGTTATCTATATTGTTATGTTTTTAATGATGTATTTTGTACCTTTGTTATTGTATTCTTATGTTATAAAATTGTAATTGTCACCAGTTCATGATATTATTAACTTGTTAGTTACATTTCACTGCACACGTTTCTGTTGGTCATAGTATATGGACAATATGTGAGAAGTAGGGACTGATAGTGTTTGCACGTGTGTTGGTAATTCAGCAAGGGACTGGATAACAGCATTGCTGGTTCTAAGGACAATTAAAAGAAAAACTTTCTGAGTGCACAAGTGGTGGTTTATGGACTTGCTATATTCTCTGCAAGAATCTTCGATGGTGATTGTGCACCTGCACAGTCGCAACGGATGGCTGCTGGCCGTCTATACCAGGACTACAGTGGGTCTGCACCTCTGGTGGCCCACCAATACCATTATCTCTACAAGGACTACAGTGGGTCTGCATCTATGATGACCTACCAATACCATTATTTCTACAAGGACTGCAGTGGGTCTGCACCTCTGGTGGCCCACCAATACCGTAATCTCTACCAGGACTACAGTGGGTCTGTTCTGTGATGACCTACCTACCAATATTCTTCCAAACTACGACTGACTCTGCTGTGGGTTTGCTCTGTTGTGGCCCATTACCTGTATGCATGTCAAGAGTCAGCACTGTCTTTCCGTTGGGAGGACAACACTGCTTCTTCAAGACTCCATGGAAATCCACTACTTCCGTGTGCATTTTCTTTTACTGCTCAGACTTTGAGAAAAACACTGCTATTCTCCTGTTATGTACGATTAGGACTGTCTTTATGGACTGTGAGACAATTTTAGCTTTTGACCAACATTGTATCAATAAGTGTGTGCATTTGATTTCTTTGTTATTGTAATTATGAAAAATTTTATCAAATCATTATTGGCCACTGCCCAAAAAAATTTGTAAAATTTTTTGTGGGGAGCATGGGGGCTATGTAAGTATGCTGTTTATGTTTTCTCTATGTAAGTAGGCTGTTTATGTTTTCTCTATGTAAGTAGGCTGTTTATGTTTTCTCTATGTAAGTAGGCTGTTTAGGTTTTTTTTTATTGGTAACGCCACCTCTGTATGAAAATCACTGGCTGTGCTGTGTGCAGTCTGTGGCTGCTTTGCATTGTTGTAATACTCGCCATTGTAGTGTTAGGCAGCTGGCTGTGAATAGCGCGTAGCGTTGCGCAGTTGGAGGTGAGCCGCCAGCAGTGGTGGATGTGGGGAGAGAGATGGCGGAGGTTTGTAATTTGTCATGAACTGATATATATATTAAGACTTGTGATGATATTAAGGTAAATACATTGTTCGTTCTCTATTAATATCTTTCATTTGCTAACTATCCCTATCAGTAGTTAGTGCCTTCAGTAGTTTGAATCTTTCATTTAGCTGGCAGTAGTGGCGCTCCTGTATTGCAGTAGCTTGAGCAGTGAAGATTTTCGTGAGGTAAGTGATTTGTGAAAGGTATAGTTTAATGTTAGTCAGGGCCATTCTTTTGTAGAGAATTTTGAAAGTCAGATTGCGTTGCGCTAACAATATATTATGTATCAGTTTAAGCACAGTCGTGTATAATTGTTCTAAGGGGAAGTTTCGTGTATAAATTGTACTAAGGGGACGTTTCAGTTGTTAATATTTAGCAGTTACACTCAAGCGAAATTACCTTTGGTTACGACGGACGAATACTTGATGTGCATCGTCTTTCAACAAAGACTGTAACACATACACACAAATACTCAAGTCCTAGACGATCGCCGGCCGGTGTGACCGTGCGGTTCTAGGCGCTTTAGTCTGGAACCGCGCGACCACTACGGTCGTAAGTTCGAATCCTGCCTCGGGCATGGATGTGTGTGATGTCCCTAGGTTAGTTAAGTTTAAGTAGTTCTCAGTTCTAGGGAACTGATGACCTCAGATGTTAAGTCCCATAGTGCTCAGAGCCATTTGAACCATTTGAACCTACACAATCTACTGTGGGACGTTCATAATAAGAAAACGTGGCCTGCGAAATTCAGTTTACGATCTATTTTCGTATGGTTTAATACAACTGAGACACATAATACACCTCAAGTATAGAAAAATTCCAACATAAATTGTAGATCTGTATAACCCACAAGTTCCGGAGAACGAAGTTAGAAAAAAACGTTCTCGAAATAGCTTTGTTCTGCATAAATTGGGTGTAACAAATGGTTAAATTTGTATTTGAATTTGAAATAATGGAAATTAAGTGTCGTACAAGGATCAAATATTTAAACCCCAATTCACAGATGGAGTACATTACGACTTAACCCACCTAACCAGTCGAACATACCACGAAGTGTTGGATTTTAGCAAGTTTATCAAATTAATAAGTAAAACACTGCTTTGTACTCAGAGCACTGCCTCGTAAAATTATCTTTCCCCTGAATTAGTTTATCATCTGCTGATTATAGAGATCCCAAACTTGCAAAATGACCACCTGTCTGTAAAAGCGTATTAAGATTGTGTCATAGAGTAATTTACACTTTTAACTTTGTATACAAAGGGCTCCTCTTGTTATCAGAAGTTATGATTTAAAACAAGTAACTATTTGTTCACAGGATATTACACGCTCCTTTGACTGCAATCCATATTTTCTAATGTGAAAGCTGACTACATCTAAAATTTCCAAAAAGAAACAAAAACAATAATGGAGAAATGGCTATTGCAACTGTCAAAAAGTAAATCATTTATTTTATAATACTCACACAAAAAAGACGTATTTCACCATCCATTCAACAACGAAGGTTTCAGTCACAATAAAAACTTGTGACCTTACGCTGCTGACATTTCGGATGGGTTACAAAGTATGACACAAGCCTGTGTCAGGATTCTCCACCGTCACAAAATTCTCGGAATATTATACGGCCAAACGTCTAACCCTCGTAGGCGGGGGTGGGGGATGGGGGGCTGGCAGCGGTACAAATAACCTGCCCTTCACCCAGTAGAACTTAAGACTAACTTACATGCTAAAAACAAGTAAGCACATGTACTGTGAATTTAAAATAAATGTAATGGTGACATTAATGGGAGAGAAGTAATAATATAATGCTGTCTGGACGAATTGTATAAAAACAGTGATAGAAATATAGACAGATACAACACTTGGAAACACTAGAACGGTAATCACTTGAAAAACCACTGGAAAAACTGTACATTAGAGAAGATATATTGACCATTAAAAACGGAGCACTGTGCACTTTCACTGTAACTGGGAAAGGATCTGCCTTGGGTCGGTGGATTGTAGATGAAAAGAAGGGATGGTGTGCAGGAAGACACGGGAGTCCTGGTGATGAGGATGGCAACACGGAAGATGGCTGTGGGTTACAAATAGAGAGGGGTAACTAGTATTAGAAGCAGTAGATTGGAAAGTAAAACGGGGTGGAGGGTGGCAGGGAAGGGGAAATCTATCCTACCCTATCCACCCCCCACCCCTGGGGAGGGGTGGGGGGTTGATAGGGTAGGATGGATTTAGAGTTTGTAGGACGGGTATATGTCGGGACGGTGCTCGTGGTCCGGAAGAGGGAGACGGTTGAATCGTCTTTGGAGAGGATGTGGATTGTGTACAGATGAAGGGTTGGTGCGTCGTAGAGGCAAGGGTGCGGCAGCAGACAAGGATTGGATAGAAGAGGGGACACAATAGGGTTGCTGTAGTCGAGTTTACGGATGCTGTAGGTTGTTCGGAGGTGTTCAGTGTGAGCGAGGAGAATTTGATGAGTTGGTAAGGGATCCTAGTGGGGGAAGGCAAGCGGATGAGGTAAGCGAGGCGGAGAGCATGGCGTTCGAGGTGAAACAAGCTTTATTACACTGGTAAACAAATACATCAATCTAAACAAAACGCTGCACAACTACAGAACATACGTAAAAACATTTATACGCTGAGCACTCGGCAGGGACGATTGTAAAAAGAAATTCAGCAATAGTGTAGCTTACAGAAACACGCAGGAACTCCCTCGCTTTCAAAACCACCGCAGAATGCTAGAATGAGATTATCACTCTGCAGCGGAGTGTGCGCTGATATGAAGCTTCCTGGCAGATTAAAACTGTGTGCCGGACCGAGACTCGAACTCAGGACATTTGCCTTTCGCGGGCAAGTGCTCTATCATGTACCCAAGCAAAGGTCCCGAGTTCGAGTATCGGTCCAGCACACAGTTTTAATATTCCAGGTAGTTTCAACCGCAGAATGACTTACCAAAACACGTTGGCGAATAGTGCCGCGTGGCACCGCAAGGAGCGCTGAATAAAGTGCCACAGTCCCTCTGTATTTTCTATCTCTCTGCTGTGACATGAGGGGGATATGACGTCGGATGGTGCTTACTCCCAGCATGTCATATGTGACCACGTATTACAGCGACAGCCGAATAGAAAAATCAAAGGTTGTTATCGTTACAGAGCGGAAACAGTGTAATAAATATGCCGGCCGCGGTGGTCTATCGGTTTTAGGCGCCCAGTCCGGAACCGCGCGACTGCTACGGTCGCAGGTTCGAATCCTGCCTCGGGCATGGATGTGTGTGATGTCCTTAGGTTAGTTAGGTTTAAGTAGTTCTAAGTTCTAGGTGACTGATGACCACAGATGTTAAGTCCCATAGTGCTCAGAGCCATTTGAACCATTTTTTTGTAATAAATATGTTTGAAAAGGTCGCGCGCAGAATCGCCGTTCGCGGGGTCTTGGTGCTCGGTTCCTATTTGAGTAAAAAGCTTTTGGTTTAGCTGGGACTACTAGCCATTTGTGTAGCCATTCAAACATCTGTCTTATTGTAGCTATGTAACAGTATATCCATCAACGCTTGAACGACGAACCGGAATTAGTGCCCAGGCAAATTGTGCGAATCGAATAAATCATTTTGCAAAAGATTTTTAATTGGGCTGAAATTAATGCTCAGCCAATGACACCATTTGCAAGTGCACCGTTCAAATTTTACGTGCAAAAACATGCAAGGAACACACTTTTTTCTCCCCACCGAGAGAAGTGGCGCTGTGGTTAGCACACTGGACTCCCTTCCGGCCATCCTGATTTAGGTTTCCAATGATTTCCCTAAAGCGCTGTCAGGCAAATGCCGGGATGGTTCCTTTGAAGGGGTCGACTCCCTTCCCCATCCTCCTTAATCCGATGGGACCGATGACCGCGCCGTTTGGACCTTTCCCCCAAATTAACCAATCAACCACATAGGAGGTTTTTGAAACGCCCCACTTCTGTACTTTAAACTTGTACTAATCGGTTCAAACTTTGTACGAAGGTAGATAAATGGATGAAGTGGTAAATAAACTTTTTTCAAAAATATTTATGCGTTATAGGGGTACGTTGGTGAAAAGTCGAGCTAAATGTAACGTGAAAAATTCATCCTTACGTGAAAATTGAATGCTCGGAAAGGATTTAAAGTGGGCAGATAAGTAAAGAAATACATTCTTACGATAAAATTGATAATCTCTCTCAAATGTCTATCTCCATTGGGATTTTACGTGCAAGAAAAGACTTTTGTGACTCTTTTTTTACGCGCTCCATTTCTGTGTTTCAGACTTGTTCGAATTCGTCAAAATTTGTAAGAATTTTGCCAGATACGTGTAATTAATGATCATCCTGTGTTTCAAAAACTTTATCCGTTGCTACGATATAAACAACACGTTTTGAAAGACAATAACAAAATCTCTACCGGATCAGTCATCGGCCGAGTCGACCAAAGTCAGCATCGGTTACGAAGCTTGGATGGTTTAATGTCAAAATGATGGTAGAGTAAAAGATGGGAACCAGAATGAAAAATTCTCCAATCATAGCACAACAAAGATATGTGCTGGGTAGAATTACGATGTAAAAGAAGGGAACTAGCTTTTCAACTCAATTGCAGTTTCAAAGACATTTCTATCAAAACGTATTGACATATTCGCGTTTTTTTAAAGACTTAAGGGAGCGTTGTATGTGAAATTCGTTGAAATTTGACATTTTCTGTATTCTACTCCATAATGTACTTTGGACTTTTCTGAACACTTTGGTATGTAATACATTAAAATCAGAATTGTGAGACCTTCAAACAATATTTTGAATGTTGATGTGTGACTATCAAATTTCGCAGCTACGCATATACTGCTTCAGTTGAGCAGTCATATCTTGGGAACTACACAGTTTAGAAGGCTGTGAATTGATTTGTTTTCTGCCTACTGCTACCTCTCAGAAGTTGGCATTACGAATAAACAAATCAGTCCTTTGTTTCTGATACTAGTTTTCGTTGAAGCTAGTGTGATTATCGGCTATTTTTGTAGTAAGCTAACTCCTATTGCTTTTCATATGTAAATAAAATGAGTAAGCGTAAAAGTAACTTCAAGAAACTCAAATTTGCGGGTAACATATGTGAGATCTGCATTCATCGAATATCAACCGATGAAAAGTCATGTCATGCTTTGTGTAAATATAGGCAAGCTGAATTTTCTGGCACCCTGCATGAATTTATACATAAACATTCTCTTCCTTTGCCAGTAATGGAGGCAATCAGACCTATTTACGGACATTTGGCAAATCCTGAGCTACTAAAGAAGTGTTTACATGTGAAGACCCACAATGTGAATGAGTCCTTCAGTAATGTTGTGTGGTGCCGTGTGCCTAAAAATGTATTTGTTGGCCTCTTGACTCTAACTTTAGCAGTGTCTGATGCTATAATAACTTTTAATTATGAGAACTATGAAAGACTTAAGATTCTGGAGAAGTTAGGGGTAAGATTTGGACAGAACACAGCTAAAGGGTTGCGGGGGTTGGATGAGCTGCGTGTACGAGAAGCAGAGTTAGCTGGTCAGCAAATGACAAAAAAAGCGAGAAAGAAAAGGAGGAGGAAAGCACAGAACTGTTGTGACGCTGAAGAAGTCACAGACTAAGGGCCAGATCAATTCTAGTGCATAAAAAACGCAGAAATGTTAGTCTGAATAAAAATTTGTAATAAAAAGTTTTAAACCTCAATGTTTCTGAACTACTTTTTTTGCAATAAGTGACCCGTTTTCTAAAAACGTACTGATGGTAGAGACATGAAATTTTCACAGCATGCGAAGTGTGAGATTCAACACATATGGAACTAGAATAATTAAAAGATCCTCAGTTGTTTTCTTTTTATGTTCATTTATTTACAAAATTCTGTCAAAAAATTGAGTGAAAGAAACAAGATAACATGCCCCACAATACAATTTCAGTAAGAATTCTAGTTCAGTGTATCTAGAAAGGTGCCTTCAATACTTATTGAAAATTGTAAGTTAGTGTGTTAAAATGTTTCCAAGATAATGGGTCATAAAATTCGATACTTTAACATTGGTGGCTTAGGACGTATAATGTCCCCTTAACCCTACTCCCCAGTGCAGTGAGCTCTCTTAGCTGCAAGGCGTTGGCACCCTTGCATATTGCAGTTTATAGGGATGAGTCCCTGCGCCCAAAATACAGAAGATTCGCCAGCCATAGTAAATAATATATAATAAGGTACGGCGGAAGAGTTCACATGTAACAGCTAAAAAAGTTTTTCTGGGGGATGAAACTTCTGGGGGTGGATCTATCCTTGAGGGGACGCTAAATCTTTATTTTATTTCTGGTTTAGAGGGAGTTAACTTTTTCCCCGAGAGTATCACTTCTACCCCATACTCACCCCATATGTTTAGTGAGGCGCGTAAGGACAAATAGACACAGATTCGTGTGCTTCTAGAGAGTGGGATGCATCTACAAATGGAACTGGCCGAGAATAGGGGTGCCTCTATAATAAGAAGTATCCCACGCTGGGGATGGATGCGTCATAAGCTTTAATGCCACCTTGTGTCACACTGCACGACATGATAAATTCCGTGTTGAATGACATGATGGCATGTCTCATGTTATACGAGAAGACGTCATATATTACTTAGTTCACACGATGCGTTATATTACATGAAATGGTTATTAATACTAACAAGCAAAAATACGCTAATATGTCAAGATGTTTTGGCTGAAATGTCTTTCAAGCTGCCAGATAAGATGAAAACTTGTTCCCTTCATTTACATCCCTAACTCTGCCTAGGATATATTCGCCTTTTTGTGCTATGATATCAATATATTTCGTTCTACTTATTGTAACATTCAGCAATGCTCATTCCTCGTTTGGAATGATAGATCTTCAAATTATCTGTTGATTTGAACAGGTACGGGATAGACGACACAGAAAACTTGTTTTTCGTGAGATGTGTTCTGGAGGACTGTGACTAACAAATACTTTCCGGTCCAAGCTTTATTTGCATTTTGATAACACCGTTTCGTACCTAAGCCCTTTAGAGGAAGGTGCAAAGCTTTTTGAGGCAAACTGCCTCAGCTGACGTACCTTTTTATAATGGATTAAAAATTTTATTAACATAATTTCTTCATGCCAATGAAGTATTTCTCGACGACAATGTAACCTAAAAAGAGGGTGCTAAGTTTTAGGAGCATTTCTCTTACGTTTTGTTCACACTAAATAGCATAGTCCGTTAAGAGATCCACAAGAACTAATTTATGTATATGAACTCCGTATAGCGCGTCGCAGTGGTGTTTTTTCAGTCTCATATTGAAGTTGTTTACCTTCATTCATTCATTCATTCTTTGTGTAGCTTTGCTTCGGTTAGAAATGGATCACTGCTTCCTGTGAGCTTCCATGTCTTGCAGCTTTGTAAATTTCCTACTTTCCGTCTCCAAAACATGACTTTATATTCCTTCATTTCACCTGTGTAGGCTTCGCCGCTGTTCTCATTTTCTTAATGCAGCACTGATGTCGTTGAGAACAACACGTAAACAAGAGTGTTTGCATATGTATGGGCAGGTGAGCAGGATGATATTAACACGCGAAAAACTCAACCTACAATAAGCAGTTTGTATGGCAGGTAGGAGCGTATTACTGACGTGGTACACGAATCGCCTCCTAATATATGATGTTAGTATACTTATTAATGACCACCATAGTCTCGAACACTTCATTATAAACAACTGTCGCTGATGTACTGAAGCTGAAAACCCTAACCCTAGCTGCTGTGTACTTGCACTCTGTCAATTGTTACAATAATACCATATGCATCTGGTCTCTCGGGACAGAAGCTACACGCTAACACAAAAATGTGACATTTAATAACGAGTATGCGTGATTCAGAAATGACAGGAGGTCTACAGAACAATGAGATGCGGACGATTTAACTTTCATGTGATATCCACTCTTAGTACAAGTAAGGTAATCGCAATTTCTTGGTGATGGATGGCGCATTATTTAATATTTGCACTGAAAGCAGCATCTCGGATAGCGCCACTGAAAAGCGGTCACAAATGTCTACTATTAAAATTAAAAACTAAACTCCGTCATAGCAGGCCTCGGAAGGCTCTGTGGTGGCGATCGGCTGCCGTGCCATCCGCAGCCCACAGGCGTCACCGGATGCGGATACGGAGGGGCTTGTGGTCAGCACACCGCTCTCCCTGCCTTATGTCAGTTTATGAGACCGGAGCCGCTACTTCTCAATCAAGTAGCTCCTCAGTTTGCCTAATAAGGTTTGAGTGCACCCCGCTTTTGCCAACAGCGCTAAGCACACTGGATGGTCACCCATCAAAGTGCTAGCCCAACCCGACAGCGCTTAACTTCGGTGATCTGACGGGAACTGGCGTTACCACTGCTGCGAGACCGTTGGCCTAAATTTCGACTATTACTCCATTTAAATACTTGCTTTCAGGCTGTTGCTGCGTTTCTTAAATAGACGAAGTAAATAATCCAGAATTCGAATCGAGAACAGCTGCCAATATGAGTAACGTAGAAGTAAATATCCTCGGAGTAGTGAAGCAACTTAAATCACTTAATAAAAGAAAGTCTTCTGGTCCAGACTGTATACCAATTAGGTTCCTTTCGGAGTATGCTGATGCATTAGCTCCATACTTAACAATCATATACAGCCGTTCGCTCGACGAAAGATCCGTACCAAAATGGTTCAAATGGCTCTGAGCACTATGGGACTCAACTGCTGTGGTTATCAGTCCCCTAGAACTTAGAACTACTTAAACCTAACTAACCTAAGGACATCACACACATCCATGCCCGAGGCAGGATTCGAACCTGCGACCGTAGCAGTCGCACGGTTCAAGATCCGTACCCAAAGACTGGAAAGATGCACAGGTCACACCAATATTCAAGAAAGGTAGTAGGAATAATCCACTAAATTACAGCCCCATATCGTTAACGTCGATATGTAGCAGGATTTTGGAACATATATTGTGTCTGAACATTATGAATTACCTCGAAGGAAACGGTCTATTGCCGGCCGGAGTGGCCGAGCGGTTCTAGGCGCTACAGTTTGAAACCGCGCGACCGCTACGGTCGCAGGTTCGAATCCTGCCTCGGGCATGGATGTGTGTGATGTCGTTAGGTTTAAGTAGTTCTAAGTTCTAGGGAACTGATGACCTCAGAGGTTAAGTCCCATAGTGCTCAGAGCCATTTGAACCAGCCAAACGGTCTATTGACACACAGTCAACATGGATTTAGAAAACATTGTTCCTGTGAAATACAATTAGTTCTTTATTCACATGAAGTTTTGAATGCTATTGACAAGGGATTTCAAATCGATTCCGTATTTCTGGATTTCCGGAAGGCTTTTGACACTGTGCCACACAAGCGGCTCGTAGTGACATTGCGTGTTTATGGAATATCGTCTCAGTTATGTGACTGGATTTGTGATTTCCTGTCAGAGAGGTCACAGTTTGTAGTAATTGACGGAAAGTCATCGAGTAAAACAGAAGTGATTTCTGACGTTCCCCAAGGTAGTGTTATAGTCCATTTGCTGTTCCTTATCTATATAAACGATTTGGGATACAATCGGAGCAGCCGTCTTCGGTTGTTTGCAGATGACGCTGTCGTATATCGACTAATAAAGTCATCAGAAGATCAAAACGAACTGCAAAACGATTTAGAAAAGATGTCTGAACGGTGCGAAAAGTGGCAGTTGAAAAAGCTCGAAAAAGTTCAAAAAAAGGCAGCACGTTTTTTATTATCGCGAAATGTTGGAGAGAGTGTCACAGAAATGATGCAGGATTTGGGCTGGACATCATTAAAAGAAAAGCGTTTTTCACTGCAACGGAATCTTCTCACGAAATTCCAATCACCAGCTTTCCCCTCCGAATGACCGGCCGAAGTGGCCGAACGGTTCTAGGCGCTACAGTCTGGAACCTCGCGACCGCTACGGTCGCAGGTTAGAATCCTGCCTCGGGCATGGATGTGCGTGATGTCCTTAGGTTAGTTAGGTTTAAGTAGTTCTAAGTTCTAGGGGACTGATGACCTCAGCAGTTAAGTCCCATAGTGCTCAGAGCCATTTGAACCATTTTGAATCCTCCGAATGCGAAAACATTTGCTGACACCGACCTACATAGGGAAGTACGATCACTACGATAAAATAAGGGAAATCAGAGTTCGTATGGAAAGATATAGGTGTTCATTCTTTCCGCGCACTATACGAGATTGGAATAATAGAGAGTTGTGAAGGTGGTTCGATGAACCCTCTGCCAGGCACTGAAATGTGATTTGCAGAGTATCCATGTAGATGTAGATGATGTAGATGTAGATCCTTTCACGTGTCACTTGAGACTAATTTTTTTTCTTTTTTTCTTTCCAGGTACTTCTTTTTCCCATCAACCGTACTTCCGTACTGAAAATATACTACTTGCTAATTTACAGGTAATGTATTACTGCGGGGTATTCTCGGTAGTGGATATACCTGTGTTTTCTGACATTCATTTCTGCATTATGACATAAAATATTTGACTCCAGATCATTTCGTTTATTTTTGTTTAGTCATATGATTCTGTGACATCTACACCATTGCATACACTAGTAGAGATACTTATGTATTCTCTCACTCATTTCTGCATTATTATATAAAATATTTGACTGTAGATCACTTCTTTTTTTTTTTGTTTAGTCATATAATTTCTCTCTGACAAATGCGCCATTACATACAGTAAAGGCGTACATCAAGTTGTCCACAGTACTTTCGCAAAAATTAATCTTAACTTGCTGAGTCTTAATGAAGCAAAAGATGCGTTTAACCAACACTACGGACGTAAAGAAGAGAAATTGGTTAACGTCGAGTATAGATTTAAGTGTCAGGAAGTAGTTTCTGAAAGTATTTGTATGGAGTGTAGCCACGTACGAAAGTGAAACATGGACGATAAATAGTTTGGACAAGAAGAGAATAGAAGCTTTCGAAATGTGGTGCTACAGAAGAATGCTGAAGATTATATGGGTAGATCACATAACTAATGAGGAGGTATTGAATAGAATTGGGGAGAAGAGGAGTTTGTGGCACAACTTGACAAGAAGAAGGGACCGGTTGGTAGGACATGTTCTGAGGCATCAAGGGATCACAAATTTAGCATTGGAGGGCAGCGTGGAGTGTAAAAATCATAGAGGGAGTCTAAGAGATGAATACACTAAGCAGATTCAGAAGGATGTAGGTTGCAGTAAGTACTGGGAGATGAAGAAGCTTGCACAGGGTAGAGTAGCATGGAGAGCTGCATCAAACCAATCTCAGGACTGAAGACAACAACAACGGACGTAAAACACGTGTAATAAAGGTTACAAAAGTGCCTAGAAGGACATGGTATCCCACATACTGTTACAATCTAAACACAGAGTGATACCCAAACCTCGCACCGCAAACATTTCGGAAACGGAAAGTGCTGTTGATTGCGATTTTCACAGAATGGGTTGGTAGTCAGGGGCTCGTACTGTTATCCAATCAACAGATTGTAACATACATTGGAAAATGTTTTTGTGCAGACATACGCTTTTTAAATGGAACAATGCCGTTAACAAATTAAAAGAGTGGTAAATTAGAATGTTAGTGGTGTTTGTTGCAGGATACTAATGTGAGTAGTTTTGGAGATATCGTAGTCTGGAAAGTTCCCAAAAAAAAAAAAATGGTTCAAATGGCTCTAAGCACTATGGGACTTAACACTGAGGTCATCGGCCCCCTAGACTTAGAACTACTTAAGTCTAACTAACCTAAAGACATCACACACATCCATGCCCGAGGCAGGATTCGAACCTGCGACCGTAGCAGCAGCGCGGTTCCGGACTGAAGCGCCTAGAACCGCTCGGCCACAACGGCTGGCGAAAGTTCTCACACTGACACTTGTTAAGTTGTGTGGTACTACACGTATTGTACAACACAAGTGCATACGCTAGTTATGTGGATTCCGGCCAGTAACTACACCACTTGCCATCACAGGTTGTGTTCAAAATGACAACCGGAAGCGGCAACACACGCTTCCTGTCTGGTTTGGACTGATGCAGACGTGCTAGCATTTCAGTGGAGATGGCCGAGTAAGCTGCAGTAATGCTTTGTTGGATATCATCTCGTGTAGTTGGTATGCCCTTGTAGATATCTTGTTTTAGCTTTCCCCACAGAAAAAAATTTACAGACGCCAAATGCAGGAACGGGGCGGTAAAGGTACAGGTTCCCTGCGTCTAATCCAACGATTTGGAAACAATTCGTGAAGACATGCTGTAGTACTTCGTTCACTGTGGGCTGGACAGTTATCACGCTGGTACCACAGGTTCCTCCTATTCTGCCAAGGAACGAATGGCTCTGAGCACTATGCGACTTAACTTCTGAGGCCATCAGTCGCCTAGAACTTAGAACTAATTGAACCTAACTAACCTAAGGACATCACACACATCCATGCTCGAGGAAGGATTCGAACCTGCGACCGTAGCGGTCGCTTCGCTCCAGACTGTAGCGCCTAGAACCGCACGGCCACTCCGGCCGGCACTGCAAAGGAGCGTGTTCTAGCAACCGTGGAAGATGGCCCGTTGGGAGGCTGTGATACTAGCGCGCGTTCAGTGTTCCGTCTAAGAAAAACGGGCTTATGAGCTGATAGTTCACTATCCCACACCACACGTTTACACTCCATGGACGCTGATGTTCCGTCTGACGAGGCCACCGGGGGTTGTTAACAGACCAATAGTGCCTGTTTCGGTGGTTTATCTGGCCATGGTTGCTAAATGTGTCTTCATCACTAAACACGATATATGATACGTCTAGATTATCCTGTCGAAATACCCATGGACAGAAGATAACGCGATTCTTATGATCATTTTCATGCAGGTCTTGATGGAGAGAGATGTGATAGGGATGGAACCTCTATCCTCGGGGAATTGGTAGGACACTTGCCTGACTCAAGTCACTTCCTCATGCGATTGCGCGTAAGCTAACGCGCGGATCAACTTCAACAACAGCAAGAACGTTTATTGCCACCTATTCTGTCGTCACTTGTTTCCTTCTGTTACGTGTTGATAAATAACTGCCGAGATTTTTGGCGTCTGTTGAGATATCTTGCCGCTTATACCATGCAAGAACGAAATGGATTCTTTCTACGCACGAACTGAATTCTTTCTACGTTCTCCATACATGTCGGCTTTTTCTGTGTTGGTAAATTCTATCGTCCAGTCACGACCAACTTTTTGCGATGGTCACACACTAGCTGACCAACAAATTGCAACGCACTCAAGACACACACGCCGGCCGGGGTGGCCGAGCGGCTCTAGGCGCTACAGTCTGGAACCGCGTGACTGCTACGGTCGCAGGTTCGAATCCTGCCTCGGGCATGGATGTGTGTGATGTCCTTAGGTTAGTTAGGTTTAAGTAGTTCTATGTTCTAGGGGACTGATGACCTCAGAAGTTACGTCCCATAGTGCTCAGAGCCATTTGAACCATTTTCAAGACACACGCAATGACACTGTAAGGAATCGCAGCAACATCATACCTAGCAACTACGCAGGTTTAATGGCACAACACGCTATCTCGTAAACGATTCGCACTAGATTTCTGCAACAAACACCTCTGACATTTTAAATTACCCTACTATCAAATTTTTAATGTCAATAGGCATTGTTCCATTTAAAAAAAGTGTGTTTGCACAAAAAATACACGTTATAAGTATTACTTTAGTCCTTTTACTGGCTGACAGTACGAGCCCCTGACAACCAATCCATTAAGTGAAAACCGCACACCAATAGCACTTTCCATTTGCGCAATATTTGCGGTGCAAATTTTAGGTGATTCACCCTACGTATCATGAACTCTAAAAAAGTGGTTCAAATGGCTCTGAGCACTATGCGACTTAACTTCTGAGGTCATCAGTCGCCTAGAACTTAAAATTAATTAAACCTAACTAACCTAAGGACATCACACACATCCATGCCCGAGGCAGGATTCGAACCTGCGACCGTAGCGGTCGCTCGGTTCCAAACTGTAGCGCCCAGAACCGCACGGCCACTCCGGCCGGCTCATGAACTCTCCGAGAGACTATAAATACAGATTTTAACTAGTGATATCTTGAAAAGGTTAAGGGTTTCGGTGTGTCTGCACCTTTTTAGCTAGTAAAATTTAGGTGAAACTGTGTTTCTTTTAACGCATTCTAAGCTCTTGGAAAGAGACGTGCAGTGAAACAAAGTGACCAAAATACACCTAGCCCAAAGAATATTTTAGGTGATATAATCAGCGAGAAAAGACCAGAAACCAGTAGTGATATAATTGGCCGTGAAAGCAGCTTTCGCAAACGCGTGAACATGCTGGAACTACACATGCGCGGTTTGTGACCGACAGGATGTCTTAGAGCCAATATTATTTTTGCCACACTCTAAAAGGGGCGCCAGTGATTAGAGCGGAAACTTTCGCCAAAGTAACCAAAAATCAGATAAATATGAGAGGCAAATCTGACAACACTCTGTTTTGTTTCTAGTAATTACTTTTTCTTCTCATTTGATACGAACCCTGTTATCGGTGTTTAGGTAGTAGTAATGTTGAAACTAGTATGTTACGCGAAGCTTCTGGCGCTGATGACCGCTATATTAAGCGCCCACCAGATGCAGCAGCAACAACAACAAAACGTGAACCTTGCTTATCACATTTATCATTTTACCAGACTCCCTTATTTTTCGAATCGGTTTTCCGTGAGCATTACCTAACGTTATACCAGTATTCATCTCCATTAAAGATTTCTTTAATTATGTCAGTTAAAAACAGCCGTATTCTCCATTTGCTAATTATGCCTTTGACGACTTGTGGAAGGGTTGGTTTTTAACATATCGAAAGTGATAATTTTACGTTACTGAACGAAATCTGTGCATCTAATGACATTTCTAGTTGAAATACAGCGGGTTTCAGGTCCTATGTGAAGAATGGGAAAGGGACCAGGCAACAGGTTCAGTCTTTCTTGGATAGATCCGCTGTCGAGATCCTGCGTTTTCAAATGCATGACGATCTTGCAACTGCACGAAAGTTTCATCTGTGTACAGTCCGCCCCCGGTAGGTGGGTGGTCAGCGCGAAAGAGTGTCAATCCTAAGGGCCTGGGTTCGATTCCCGGCTGGATCGGAGATTTTCTCCTCTCAGGGACTGGGTGTTGCGTTGTCCTCATCATCATTTCATCCCCATCGACGCGCAAGTCCCCGAAGTGGCGTCAAATCGAAAGACTTGCACCCGGTGAACGGTCTACCCGACGGGAGGCCCTAGTCATACGACATATATCTGTACACAAACTGGCAAATGGTTGACACTGAAACAAATCGGCACGTTCTGACGCACCTGCTACTTGATTTTACGAGTAGATTGAACACTGTGAAATGTCTCTTTCATCGCTCTTTTCCATTTAGAATTTCTTATGCAGCGAATAATCCCACGTGACTGATAAAGAGCATTGGCCACTCCGGTATATAGAAAGGGGGGAAGTCGTAAATACAGAATTAAAAATCAGTGTCCCGAGGATTCGTTTGCTGCAGGCTTACAGAGTTTATTCTAAGCTCCATAAAATAACGGTCAGTAATGTGCTGTTTTGTAATTCAACTATGGTATACATGTATTGTATAAGTGGACTGCCTCAATTCTATGTGTATATTCTATTTTTACAGTTCCCTGTACTCCATTTGAAAACGTTAAACCTCAGGCACTGCGATAGTGGATTTTGCGAATAAATTGTTTTAATAACCAAGGGCGCAGATGATGCCTTTGAGAAACATCCACTCCCATTCTCTACGTACATAAACAACTTATCGGATGGGCTCAACGATTTGCTGTCGACACTATTCGTAATTTCAAGTGTGCTACAGAGAAAATCTACTTCCTTTACATATCTAAGGGCGATAATACCATCCAATGTGAAACCGAACGAACACCGTTGTGGAGAAAGGCAGTTAATGGCTTGTATTGCTTAGGAGTATCCAGGGAAATGGCGGAGCATCTGTAAAGAAAACCGCGTGCGAGACACTAGTGCGACTTATTCTTAAGTATAGGTTCAGTGTTTGGTGTCGGTATCAAGTAGTCCTTACGGAAGAAGCAATTCAGAGACGCGTTGTAAGGACTGTAACATACAAATAAAACCTTTCGAAAGTGCAGCATATACGCTCACGGACAAACGGCATCGCTGTGAGAAGTTTGTTACTCAGCTGAAAATAAGGTAGAAATATTACGATAGGCAGGGGGAACAAAGGTAAATATTCGCTCAATACTCAAGTGGAATAGGACAACCAGTGTAATAATGTTAAGAAGTACCTTCCCCCGCAGCAACATCCACAGCCATATCTACATCTCTTCCTATATATACCTATATAAACTAAAGCGCCAAACAAACTGGTATAGGCATGCGTATTCACACACAGAGATGTAAACAGGCAGAATACGGCGCTGCGGTTGGCAACGCCTATAATATAACACAACAAGTGTCTGGGGCAATTGTTAGATCGGTTACTGCTGGTATAATGGCAAGTTATCAAGATTGAAGTAAATTTGAACGTGGTGTTACAGTCGTTTTGTGACAAGTGAAAGTAAGTCGACAACAGAGATATATTTTACTCAATCCATCGCAAAACAGACGGAAAAAAATTATAAAATATATTTTTACTATTACACTGACGAAAATGAACGGCCTACGTTGTCGTTGCCGGTGAAGCTGTGATACTACATTTTCGAGGAAATTTATTTTCAAATAAATTTCCTTTCTAATAACACAGAGATGATAACACAATCATTTGGCAAGAGAAACAAATGATAAATAAGGTTTTTTCGCATTTGGTACCATGACCACAAATTTGTTGCAATAATGTGTACGATCCAACACAAACACTGTTAGCGTTGACGGAGCGACATGTGTTCCATGGAAAACGTTAATTGCGAAGAATGTTATGCAGCATAGAGTGGCCAAACAGCCGAAATGCTTCATGTGAAGTCATTTTATTGCCAAAATGAGACACTAAGGTATGTTTGCATTAGATTCGATGACGGCAACTTCGATTGCCGAAACTCGTCGTCAAGATAAAGTCGTATTTAACGACCTTGGCTGTCTGAAATTTTTGCTTTTGTATTTCGTATTATTCTGCATCGCCTCCTTGCTTGAATAGTGTCAACCATATACAATAGATATAAAGCAGTGAGGTAAAGAACGTTATAAACTGCGTGTAAGTCCTGGGATAGCGTTACTCGTGGCGCGCAAATTACCCACAAATGCCAACAAACTTGCAACGTAATTTTAAACTTTCAGGCAACATTTCCTCTCTAACATCCCCACAAAATGAGGAAAGTTTGTCGCCTACTACGTTTTTCGCTGTTTACGTAATCAAAATTCAGAATCAGATACGGCGTTTTCATTAATTACTTCTCTTGTGCCGACAATATACGCAACCCATTTTGCGGACGGTATCCACATATACCACTGCATGTACCCGCTAAACTCTATCGTTGCACGACACATACCATAAGCACACTAGCAAATATGACATCCATCGTAAAGATTAAAATGCATGAAAAACTAAAAAAGGGACCTGTTTCAAATATGTCAGTTCGATTCCTTTAAGAAGCGGAGGTGGGGGATAAGAGTTACTGGTATACTATATTAACTGTTAGTCATATGGCTACTTACGTGCCATTGTGGCTAGGACTATTACTATATGTTCCTGTGAAACCGTATGGTCGACATGGTCGAGTATTGAAGGACAGGATATTAGTTGTTCGGTAATCCTTGTTTACTTTTCGAATAACTATCTCACCACCAAAAAGATGAAAATACTACAGAAGAGCAGCTGCTCTTCTAAGCTGAAAAATTTTCTCCTACATTCACCACTCTCGTTGTACTCTCTGTGTTGTATCTTTAATAGTACAAGTCAAGTCATTTTTCCCAGTCATTCAATTTGTATTTTTTTTTCTAAATGGTTCCGGAATACGTTCCAAGTTTCTTAGACACCTACCTGAGCTCTAAGTCCTTGCATATCAGGCTTCCTGCAGGCCCTGGAATGAATGGCCTTTAGAAGATCGAAACGATACCTTGAGAACTGCCTCTCACTTGAATCAGGTTTTCCGACATTTCGTCCTGTCGTGTCTGGGAGTCTCGCAGGCGTTACGTAAGTCGCCCACATCTTCAGTGATCATAAAGTGTGTCCCGCTTCTGGAAGTGTTGTCAGTTTCCTTATACCATGTGTAATAGTCATTCCCTGTAATATGAAATAAGTTTCTCAAAAAAGTGTTATGATAACGTGTTATCATTTAATGTAAGTACATGAGTAGTATACTAATCTCCGCTGCCGCAGCTGCAAACGCACACTAATGTGGTGTTCGAATCTTGGTGATGTAAGAAACTTTCACCTCCTGTACTTGGTCGGCAAGCGGAAAGGACGTAATATAAAGCTCTTGATCGTTACTGTACTTCTCGCCAGTGTGCTGGATTACACTAGAAAATTTTCTGCAACGTTTAATGGTGTTAGCACGTGCGACACTGTTGACGGCGATCCGTCAGACGAATGGGCCACTTGGTGCTATTCGAGAACCGTTCGTTATGTGCCCGCACCGGGTTTTGTCCCATCACCCTAATTCAAAACAACGCAGACGCACATTCGACTGTACACAGACTCGTCGCCACCATCCACACGACACAGATTACGCACCTGACACTTCATAACAGGTCGGAGGAAGGCAACAGCAAACTACCTCCACTATGTATATGCTCGGGACAACAGTGCGGGATTCACGCATCTGTTCCTAAAGCTCATTGCCTGAGTTTTGGAGTAACTTGAATTTAACGTGGTATAAGGGGTACTACCTGTTGCTAGTAATCCAAACGTTCTGCGTCCTGGGTTTGATCCCAGCCACTGCTTAAATTCCAAAACCTATCGGTAACGGCAGCAACAAAGAGACATACTCGTTCTGTCAACAACTTTGTCAAAGACGTGGGGTGGGGGGTGGGGGGGGGGGGGAGGGGGAGCGGCACGGGTGAACAGTTTCAAAGCAACTTCTTGCCTTTGAGGTGGTAATCTGCCACTACAACGCGGAAGAATCAGCAATCTACATCTACATCTACTCGGATACTCCGCAAATCACACATAAGCGTCTGGCAGAGTAATGATCAACGGCATGAGGACGCAGAATGGAATGGAAACTGCATCGAAAACACTCAGAGCCGGCCGCGGTGGCCGTGCCGTTCTAGGCGCTGCAGTCCGGAACCTCGGGACTGCTACGCTCGCAGGTTCGAATCCTGCCTCGGGCATGGATGTGTGTTATGTCCATAGGTTAGTTACGTTTAAATAGTTCTAAGTTCTAGGGGACTGATTGTGGTGTCACCGCCAGACACCACACTTGCTAGGTGGTAGCCTTTAAATCGGCCGCGGTCCATTAGTATACGCCGGACCCGCGTGTCGCCACTGTCAGTGATAGCAGACCGAGCGCCACCACACGGCAGGTCTAGAGAGACTTACTAGCACTCGCCCCAGTTGTACAGCCGACGTTCATAGAAAAGGTTCACTGACAAATACGCTCTCATTTGCCGAGACGATAGTTAGCATAGCCTTCAGCTACGTCATTTGCTACGACCTAGCAAGGCGCCATTACCAGTTATATTGAGTTTATTATACTTTTGTATCATCAAGAGCGATGTACTCCAATTATGGATTAAAGTTAAGTATTACATCATCTACGTACTTTATTTGCAATTCTCAAGATATTGTCCTGTTCCAGACCTTACGCCAGTCAGCGTGTAATTAAACGTGTGCATTTCGGCCTCCTCTAGAAACACAGTGTTGGCTCTTCTGCCAACGCTACACTGATGACCTAAGATGTTAAGGCTCATAGTGCTCAGAGCCATTTGAACCATTTTTTGAAAACACTCAGTGCGTATCCAAAAGACATGTGACCTGTAACTGAAAAAGAGTCATGATCTCCCATTGGCAAAAGGTTTCCCATTCTGATCTCCGGGAGGAGGCTGCCAAGGGGCAGTGACCATGAGGAAAAGACTCAATAACCAATGAATCTGTAACATAATACAAGTCAGACCGCAAAATGGCATAAGTTTTAACGTGAAGGAGTATCTGATGGAAATGGAAAGGTTCAGTCTAGATATATTGGGGGGAGGGGGGGGGGGAGGGGGGTTGTGCAATGAAATGGGAAGAAGATAAGGATTTGTAGTCAAACGAAAATAGGGTCATAATAACAGCAGCAAAAAGGAATGTAACAGGACTGGGATTCGTCATGAATAGGTGCGGCGGAGATTTACTGTGAACAGTTGAGTGATACGCTTGTTCTTATCGGAACTGACGGCAAACCAAAGGAAATAACGATAGTTGAGCTTTACGTGCCGATGTCCCATGCAGAAGATGAGATACAGAAACAATATGAAGACACTGAACAGGTAATAGAGTTTCTAAAGACAGATAAAAGTCTTATGACCGTGCTGCACTGGAACGCTGTAGTAGGAGAAGAAATAATTACCGAAGAATGTGGGCTCAGAAACAGGAATGAGAAAGGAGAAGTACTAATCGAGTACTGAAAATAAGTTTCAGCTAGATGCAGGGAATACACTTTTCAAAAACTGCAAGAGCAGGATGTATACTTGGAAACAGCCTGGGGCGACGGGAAGATTTAAACTTGGTTACATCATGGTCGGGCAGAAATTCAGAAATCGGAGTTCGGGATATAAGGCATAACCAGTAACAGCTAAAGATTCTGATCACAAATGAGAAGTGATGAAGAGTGTACTCAAGTTTAAAAGATTCGCCCGGATGAATTAATGTGTAAAAGTTCTTATTAGATAACAGAATTCTTATATTTTTGTCTAGAACCGCATTCCCCAATTTTGATGTTGAATAACTGGGTCCATTCTATTTCTCATAGTTTGGTCGAAGCTTCGCTTAGCTTATCTTCTATACCTTCATCCGGAAGTTATACATCGTTTGTGATGTTAAACATTGGCTGTTGTACTTTAATTCCTTGTCTGAAATCTACTTTAGTTCATCGCTTTTTCAACGTGAAAGATAAACAATAGTGACAAGGCGTTGATTAGAACTCGTCTTTCTTGAACATCCACTTGTTTAATCCCCTTTAGTAATTTCAGGGGTTATAAATTAGTGTCTGAATATGTACTCCATCCTAATTACTGGTTTTTGGACTAAAACGCCTAATAACAACTTACAATGTAGTTTTTTTGCCACTCACTATTGCTATGAATCTGTCCTGACTTTCCTTACACTTTCATTCCCGTAATAATCGCAAAGCCAATTATTTCTCCTGTGTGTATTCCATTCCTGAAACGAAATTAATCATTGTCTCGAACCGCTCAGTTCTGTTTCCAATCATGTCTCCGCAGTTCGAGTCAGCAACGTAAGATGTCAGTCCAATTGTCCGACCTTTTTCACAGGTATCCGATGGCGCCGTCTTAGAGTGATGTTAATATTCTTTTGGACGTATGACTATTCCGATATTTCATTGGATCTTGATCACAGATTAAATAAGGACCAGTTTTCTACACTTCCCAACCTTTTCCGTTGCTTTTAAGATAAGGTAAAGGAAAAGGAAGGTATTTTCATGATGTAGGTAATTTCGTGATATTTAACTCACTGCGACCACACCTCTATCAGAGGCAACGTGCGCCTTGTAGTTCCTTGGGTCATAATTATTGCCAGCACAAGATATTGTTGACCTAATTGCAGGCGCTCAGTCGTTGATCGTCTTTAGGATCCAATAGTTGTAGCAGTGTGTGCACTGTTTATGAACTGCTGAGATAATTAATCAAAGTAAGAACAAAACCTACATTGTCATTCTCGTAGCCAAGAATGTTGATAAATCGTTATTTAGCGCACTTAGTTTTGTTATTTACATAACAGAAGCTGCAGCTCAAGTTTTTGAGGGCAAATTCACAGCTTCTTAACATTTCTAAGGGTGTAGCTTAAGCACAGTCCACTGTTTTGCACTATAGCTTGGTTCAAAATGGTTCAAATGGCTCTGAGCACTATGGGACTTAACATCTATGGTCATCAGTCCCCTAGAACTTAGAACTACTTAAACCTAACTAACCTAAGGACAGCACACAACACCCAGCCATCACGAGGCAGAGAAAATCCCTGACCCCGCCGGGAATCGAACCCGGGAACCCGGGCGCGGGAAGCGAGAGCGCTACCGCACGACCACGAGCTGCGGGCATATAGCTTGGTTCCTTTGTACTGCAAGTAGCTCAAAAATTGTTCAAATGGCTCTGAGCACTATGGGAAATTCACAGCTTCTTAACATTTCTAAGAGTGTAGCTTAAGCACAGTCCACTGTTTTGCACTATAGCTTGGTTCCTTTGTACTGCAAGTAGCTCAAAAATTGTTCAAATGGCTCTGAGCACAATGGGACTTAACGTCTGAGGTCATCAGCTCAAAAATGTTCAAATGTGTGTGAAATCTTATGGGACTTAACTGCTAAGCTTACATACTACTTAACCTAAATTATCCTAAGGACAAACACACACACACCCATGCCCGAGGGAGGACTCGAACTTCCCCCGGGACCAGCCGCACAGTCCATGACTGCAGCGCCTTAGAGGTCATCAGTCCCCTTGAACTTTGAACTACTTAAACCTAACTAACCTAAGGATATCACACACTTCCATGCCCGAGGCAGGATTCGAACCTACTACCGTAGCGGTCGCGCGGTTCCAGAATGAAGCGCCTAGAACCGCTCGGCCACAGTGGCCGGCTACTGCAAGTGCTATATTAAGTTTAACTGATTGGCTGTATAAAGGTAATTCGCGATATTTTGTTGTTAACTCACTACGATCACACCTGGTGGAAAGGTAACGCACCACTTCGGCATGCAGTCTCTTGGAGCACCATCGTTGGCAGGTATTGTTGACCCATCTGCACTCCACTAACCATCTAACAAATGTCACGAAATTACCTGCCCATATCATGAAATTTCCTGCCCATATAACGAAATTACCTGCCCATATCACGAACTTATCACACCACATCACGAAATTACCCACCAATGTCTGCGGTACCTGATCATCATTTAAAATTCCACTCGTTCTTGTAACATAAAAATTATTATATTTATATTTATAGTTGATCCTGTTACTATTTTGTGTATAGAACTGAATGAAATGCCTTCGTATTAAAGAGTGAAGAAATGTTGTAAATTTAAATGTTAACGAATATGTCTCCCTTTACTTTATATTCTCGATAACAACTGATCTGTTTGGGCTTGGCCGGCCGGTGTGGCCGTGCGGTTCTAGGCGCTTCAGTCTGGAACCGCGGGACCGCTACGGTCGCAGGTTCGAATCCTGTCTCGGGCATGGATGTGTGTGATGTCCTTATATTAGTTAGGTTTAAGTAGTTCTAAGTTCTAGGGGACTGATGACTTCGGAAGTTAAGTCCCATAGTGCTCAGAGCCATTTGAACAATTTTTTGTTTGGGCTTAAATTTTTCAGTGCTCCGTCAAACTATGCTCGCACAATTGGATGACTTGTTACTTCTACGCCAGTCCTTTTCTCGTATTGCACTTCTGGACAGATCACCTCCACCATTGTAGCCCCGATGTATTCCTGCGTCCTACTGGCTATTTCTTTTGCATGACAGTTTTCCATCACATGTGGTAGTCTGAAACATTTACTTTTCCCTTTCTTCTCCTAAACTGCTTTTGGTCTTGTATGTACAGCGCGTTCCACCACGTTAACCATGGATGTTACGTAATACCCGTCGTGCGGTTCTCGAGAGGAAAATATGACGGTCTGTGCAGAGGTCTTACAGCAGCGAGACGTGTCTTCCATCTGCTGCCCCGGCGACCTAGTGACTCAGAGAGCGTGGCGTGCGAGCACAAGCGAAGTGCCCGGTAGACGGCAAGGCTGTACGTAACGTGTGGACCAGGCAAAGACCGCAGTCGCCGATAAGCGGGTCCGTTAGCAGACGAGAGGCCGCACAAACAGCTGGCGTCTGTCGCAGTCCAAACACCGTGAGGCAGCTCTGCGCCCACTGAAGCTAGAAGCGGCAGTCACAATTTGCTTGGAACGGACGGGAATGTGACGTCGTTGAGTGACTGTAGAAGGATACAAGACGACTTTGACAAAATTTCTAGTTTATGTGATGGAGGAGGAGGAGGAGGAGGAGGAGATCAGTGTTTAGTGTCTCGTCAACAACGAGGTCATTAGAGACGGAGCACAAGCTCGGATTAGGGAAGGATGGGGAAGGAAATCAGCCGTTTCCTTTCAAAGGAACCATCCTGCCATTTGCCTGAAATGAAAGAAAATCTAAATCAGGATGACCGAAGAAGGGATTGAACCGTCGTCCTCCCGAATGTGAGTCCAGACTGCTAACCGCTGCGCCACCCCGCTTGGTTTGGTGTAATGAATGGCAGCTTTTCTACGTACAGAAGAATGTACAGAGGGGTCCAAAAAATATATCCACTGTTTACAAGTCCATAACTTGCAAACTAATTGACGGAGTTGTCTCATTTTTTGTGAAAGTACAGCTTAAAGTCCAACTTAAGGATATCACTGTAGGTGTTCGAAATGGTCACCATTAACATCCACACACAAACGATGCCGCCGAACTGCAGCACGAACTACTGACTGCAACGTGTTCAATTGGATATTTGCACAAGGATGTACGATGGATTCTCGAAGTTATTCCAATGTGCGTGGCTTTTGTAGATAAACGACGTCCTTTAGTGTTCCGCACTAGTAAAAGTCCAGAGGAGTTAGGTCTGGGGAACGTGGTGGATACTCCACAGCACCTCTACAGCCTATCCATGTTCCTGGTAGATTTTCGTCGAGATACGCCCTAACACGATTTTGGTAGTGGGCTGGGGCACCATCTTGTTGAAAGTAAACTCTTCCGTCCCCATACAAGTCTCGGATAGCAGGTAAAATGGATGTCTGAAGCTTCTGAAGGTACACCTCACCGGTAACTGTGCCGTCAAAGCAGAATGGCCCAATCAAGCCCCGGTGAGACAACCCACACCACACATTTACCCCTGGCAAATTCACGCCTTTGTCTACATGGACGTTCGGATTTAGTAGACGCAATTGTGGCGATTTACTGTACCATTGAGGCCGGTCGGTGTGGCCGAGCGTTTCTAGGCACTACAGTCTGGAACCACGCGACTGCTACGGTCGCAGGTTCGAATCTTGCATCGGGCATGGATGTGTGTGATGTCCTTAGGTTAGTTAGGTTTAAGTGGTTCTAAGTTCTAGGGGACTGATGACCTCAAAAGTTAAGTCCCATAATGCTCAGAGCTATTTGAACCATTTTTTTGTACCATTGAGTTTGAACTGTGCCACATCAGACCAAACTGTCATCTCTGCAAACTCTTCATCGTTGCGCACCATTTTAGTAAACCACTCGCAGTACTCCATTCTACGATCTGGGTCGTCCTCGTTCACAGCGTGTAGCAATCGTGAGATGCAGCACTTCCACTATGCTGTCTTCAAAACTCGCCGAACACTTGAGCGACTCACTCCAGTTTCACGGTCACATTGTCTCACAGACTTCTGTGGTGAGCGAGTGAATTTTTGTAGCATACGACGGGAGTTAGCTGGACTTGTTACTGTTACAGGTCGTCCAGATCGTTGTTTGTGTACATCTTTAACACAGCCTTCGGCTTCAAATTTGTCTCGAATACGACGAATCGTTAAACGTGTCGGTGGCTCTGTTTGATACTCGTTTCGCCATTACCGTTGAACCTCATTAATGTTTTCGCACTTAAAATACCACTTCAAAACTGACTTCCTTTCGTCGAATGTAAGCCTTGCGCCAGCCATGTTTACTCGAGTAACTAGGTGCAACTAAGAACAAACCACTGATTATCTAGCGACTGTCATCTGACAAAAAAAAAAAAAAAAAAAAAAAAAAAAACAACGAAATACAACGCCTGTGTGACGAATGCCGGAGCTATAAACTATTACATTACCAAAGATGAGACAACTCCGTCAATTAGTTCGCTAGTTATGGCCTTTTAAACAGTGGACACATTTTTTTTGTACCCCTCTGTATATTAAAGGAGATAAGTAGGAAAAACAGCCCCCTAATGTTCGAATACAGCATTAGTAGTGTTCTCCCTAACAGACACATCGATTAAATATCTAGACGTATCGTAGCAAAGCGATGTGAAATGTAATGCGCACTAAGGCCAGTGAAGGGAAAATTTCAGGAATTTGTAGCTCATCTGTGAAGGAGACCGCATACAGAGCACATGTGCGACCCATTCTTGAATACTGATCAGTATCTCCATCAGGTCGGATTAAAGGAAGACATCGAAGCAATCCAGAGACGTGTTGCTAGGCCAGTAGGTTCGATTGACACGCGAGTATTACTTAGACGCTTTCCTGGACGGAAAACAATGTTCTTTATGACGAAAGTTACTCAAAAAATTTAGAGAACTGGCCTTGAAGTTGAATGCTGAACGATTCTACTGTCGCCAACTTACATTTCGCGTAAGGTTCAAAATGGTTCAAATGGCTCTGAGCACTATGGGACTTAACATCTATGGACATCAGTCCCCTAGAACTTAGAACTACTTAAACCTAACTAACCTAAGGACATCACACACATTCATGCCCGAGGCAGGATTCGAACCTGCGACCGTAACAGTCGCGCGGCTCCGGACTGAGCGCCTAGAACCGCTAGACACCGCGGCCGGTGGTAAGATAAGAGAAATTAGGTCTCTTACAGGCGTACAGATAGTCATTTTTTCCGTCACTCTATTTGCGAATGGAACAGGAAAGGATATACGCAGTAGTGGTACATTGCACCCTACGCCATGCAGCTTAGGGCAGCTTGCGGAGTACGTATGCAGATGTAGATGTAGGAGGAAGCTTCTTAAAAATTCCAGAACGAATGTATCGCTATGACTGCTGCATTAGAGAGTGATGTGAGAGGTGAAGGCCCCCAAACGTATGATCTGGCATTTTTCATTGTGCTTTTATAGAGGATGCAGTGATTCAATCGCCGTGCTGTGCGTAGTGCAAGGGGGACGTAGTCTAAATGAAACTGCCGTCCACAACAACTTGCTGTGAGCGTGGAGTGTTGCTTCCTGCACCGCGCTGGGTTAGTATCATTCGACAAATCCAACCGTAAATCCGGCTATGCCAGTCACGCGATTAGGTGCAGCTACTTTCCAGTTGTAAGTGGTGCCCCTTGTTACTTGCGGTGCAAGCATGAAACAAAGTAAAGCGGGCAATGATATATTCAAACGGAATGTGAATTCATACACATTACACAGTGAATAAATATTGTGAACGTGTGCTAGGAGTGTTACCAGACAAAAGTTATGCAGTATAGGGAACGCCAGACAGAGGAATATATACCTGCGTTAAGATATGGAGGATATGCAGACATTGGCTACTAGCGGGCATTGATTGAAAAGTTGACAGTTAGTGCCGGACTGAAATTCGAAACCGGGTCTCCTGCTTACAGGGCAGATGCTCCGACCACTGAGCCATTCGAACACAGTGGTCACTGCAAGAGCATGGACTACCCTAGCACGCTCTCCTCATATCAAAATTCTCAACTTATCCACACACTACTAATGTAGTGCCCCTTGCCAATTATTCTCATTACTTGCGGCTTTTCGCCGGTTCCCGCAAAAATTCGAAATGAGTGGGACGATTATTCCAGTTCATTCTAACAGCACAATGCCTATGCACACACTTATGGCATTACTCACTGGGGTCTTTCCTCAACTCTCCTGATCAAAACGGTAACAGACCGAGGCCTAACGAGACCACGTCTAATCCGGACACATAGAAATATTGTCAACATCGCTTAATGCTTGAAACAACGTGGAACACTGCATCGAAGTGAAATCCGACACGTCTGCTAACATCTCTATTCAGGATTTTAGAACTGCGAAAGTGCAGATATTGCAATTCTTGCCAACTATCATCCCTATAAGTATACGTGAAATGTCGGGACATTTACAAAGTCGCCATGTACTAGCTGCAAACAGAATGTGTTCTTTTTTTTTCTTTTTTTTTTTAGGAATCTTGTAGTTATGTACTACTGATCTTCTCGTTTATGAACTTTATTGCTTCAAAAGACCAGTCCGCAGCTGGTAGTGTAGTGGCTAGTGGGTTCGACTCCCGGACGGGTTGGTGATCTTCTCTGCCCGGGGACCGGCTGTTTATGTTGTCCTCGTCATTTCGTCATCATTCATGACAGTGGCTAGACAGGACTGTGTACAAATTGGGACCTTGTACGGGCGCTGATGACAGCGCAGTTGAGCGCCCCACAAACCAATCATCACCATCAAAATACCAATACCAACACCTTCTAGAGAGTTACCCTTCGTGTCTGAGATACTATTTGGTTGGGGCACAAGAATCGCATTCGCGTGTATGGCTATTCAAGTTTGTTTATTCCATGGTTTTGTTAGTTTAAATCGATTTTCCGACTCTTTTCTTTGAAAAAGATGCAGGTGATTTCTTGCTTTCTCCCCCCCCCCCCCTCCAATAACTACCAAATACGAGCTCTGTTCCGTCCAAAACGGCTAATATCCGGTCCTCTGATAAAAGCATCTTTCACATGGCACACAAAGGCATTGACATATATGCTGTGAATATAACTCTGTCGACTGTCTGCATTTGGATTTTATGCTATCTACGGACATATTTTTTTTAGTTTTGTCAATTAAAACAGGACTAAGCCTCTATGTTTTTTATCAGTCTTTTGATATAATACGGGCCAACACGAATATCTTCCCTGTGGGATCACTACATGTGAGATTAGCACACTTTTCCTCAATTATTTATCGTACTCGGATACTAACTTAGATAGAGCGTTGCCCGGGTAATTATTTGCTGAATTCTTCTGGTCAGCGGTATAGGGGTAGCATCTTTGATTCGTAATCAAAACTTCTTCGGTCCCGGGTTTTAATCCCGCCACTGCTTAAATTCTGATTAATAATCAGTATTGGGGGACGAAGACTTCCGGCCTAAGAAGTCACTCCTTATTCTGCCAACGGCTTTGTCAGGGAGGACGCAGGAGCGGACAGAGGTTCAGAACACTCTCTTGTCCTTCGGGAGGGAAACTGCCCCTAAAGGCGGAAGAATCAGCAGTGATCAACGGCATGAGGATGCAGAAGGCAATGGGAACGACTGCAGTAAAGACACGTAACGTGTATCCACAGGATATATGGCCTGTAACTGAAGAAGTGTCATGATGATCTCTCCATTGGCAAAAGATTCCGGAATAGTCCCCCATTCGGATCTCCGGGAGGGGACTGCCAAGGGGGAGGTTACCATGACAAGAGGACTGAATAATCAACGGAAGGATAACGTTCTACGTGTCGGGGAGTGAAATTTTAGAAGCTTGAACGTGATAGGGAAACTAGAAAATCTGAAAAGGGAAACGCAAAGGCTCAATCTAGGGGTCAGTGAAGTGAAGTGGAAAGAAGACAAGGATTTCTGGTCAGATGAATAGAGGGTAATATCAACAGCAGCATGAAATGGTATAACGGGTGTACGATTCGTTATGAATAGGAAGGTAGGGCAGAGTGTGTGTTACTGTAAACAGTTCAGTGATAGGGTTGTTCTTATCAGAATCGACAGCAAACCAACACTGACAACGATAGTTCAGGTATACATGTCTACATCACAAGATGAAGGTGAAGAGATAGAGAAAGTGTATGAGGATATTTAAAGGGCAATGCAGAATGTAAAGGGAGAGGAAAATATAATAGTCATGGGAGACTGGAATGCTGTTGTAGGGGAAGGAGTAGGAGAAATGGTTACAGGAGAATATGGGCTTGGGACACGGAATGAGAGAAGAGTGAGTTATTTAACTAAGTTTTAGCCAGTGTTAGCGAATACACTGTTCAAGCATCGCAAAAGGAGGAGGTATACTTGGAAAAGGCCGGGTGATATGGGAAGATTTCAGTTAGATTACTTCATGGTGAGACAGAGATACCGAAATCAGATACTGGATTGTAAGGCATACCCAGGAGCAGACAGACTCAGATGATACTATAATTTTGATGAAGAATAGGCTGAAGTTCAAGACATTAGTCAGGAAGAATCAATACGCAAAGAAGTGGGATACGGAAGTACTAAGGAATAACGAGATACGGTTGAAGTTCTCTAAGGCTATAGATACACCAATAAGTAGTGCAGTTGAAGAGAAATGGACATTTCTAAAAAAAGGGCCATCACAGAAGCTGGGAAGGAAAACATAGGTACAAAGAAGGTAACTGCGAAGAAACCATGGGTAACAGAAAAAATACTTCAATTGCTCGATGATAGGAGGAAGTACATAAATGTTCCGGGAAACTCAGGAACAGAGAACTACAAGTTGCTGAGGAATGAAATAAATAGGAAGTACAGTGAATCTAAGACAAAATGGCAGCAAGGAAAATGTGAAGCCATCGAAAAAGAAATGATTGTCGGAACGTCAGACTCAGCATACAGGAAAGTCAAAACAACCTTCTGTGAGAAAAGAAAGGGTGCCAACATTAAGAGTGCAACGGGAATTCCACTGTTAAATGCAGAGGAGAGAGCGGATAGGTGGAAAGAATACATTTAAAGCCTCTATGAGGGGAAGATTGTTTTTGATGTGATAGAAGAGGAAACAGGAGTAGATTTAGACGAGATAGGGAATCCAGTATTAGAATCAGAATTTAAGAGAGCTTTGGAGGACTTAAGATCAGATAAGGCATAAGGGATAGATAGCATTCCATTTTTGCTTCGAATTATAGTTCTTGTCATCTCTCTGAGTTGGGTTGGGTTGTGTTGGGGGAGGAGACCAAACTGCGAGGTCATCGGTCTCATCGGATTAGGGAAGGAAGTCGGCCGTGCCCTTTTCAAAGGAACCATCCCGGCATTTGCCTGAAGAGATTTAGGGAAATCACGGAAAACCTAAATCAGGATGGCCGGACGCGGGATTGAACCGTCGTCCTTCCGAATGCGAGTCCAGTGTGCTAACCACTGCGCCACCGCGCTCCGTCATCTCTCTGAATACTGTCCATTTCTCGTGGGACACTCTCTTTGTGTATACTGTGTAAAATGTGTTACGAATAGTCTCAACATTAGAGAAGTAACAGAATGTTTTGCTGATGGGTAATTTAGCTGCAGCGAAAATATTTTCATAATCTTGTCGGGGGTGTCAGCGAGAAAAACTTTGATAAATATTTATTTTTACGCCTTTTTAAGTTCTTTGCAAGACACTGAGCGCTCTAATGTTCAAATACCGTGTGATTATAGTATAGGTATTCTTACACGCTTCGTTACGCTTCTGTTTCAACCCCGTTTCCATTTCTTTCAGAGGTATGATGTTCTTACTCCCATACTGCTTCTTTCGAGATGTGTGTATCTGGTTTAGTTCAAATCAGTGCAGGTGAGGTATGGAACATACACACATACATTTTTATAATATATAGAGATATTCGAATCTCTGTCTTCCCCTACACTATTAACCTCTGCAGATCTCTCTCTTACCATGGAAGTTATTCCTTGATATGTTAAACAAATGTTAGCTAGGTCGTTACGTGTTCCATAGATCATATTCACGATATATATTATGATGTGGAAACTGGCAAGTGAAGAAACATAGAAGATACTTTTTAATGGAAAAATATTTATTTGGTTACAGCCTGGCTATTTATAGGTTCTTTTGTGTAGGCTAAGTATTTATACTCAATAATTCCTCAATCGTAAAGATAAAGTTTCTAAGGAGAAACATCTGCAGTCTACTTTTGCTGTGCGGCACACGTTTTATTTCCATCGGTAAACTGTCAAAGCCTATTATAGCTGCATGTTTCACACGCCTTTATTGTGCCAAAAATGATTTATTGTGCAAAAAAGGATAATGAAGATAATTTTTCCTCCCAGTGCTGTATCTCTGTTGCTCTCAATCTGAGATGGATTTTTTTTTGTGACAAATTTCATAAGTTAATAAATTTACTGTGTGCTCAATTTTTCCATGTGATTACAGTACTGTAACAGAGTGTCGCTACGTCGAGTTAGTGTTTTCCAAATATTCCTTTCCTTGCCGATTCTGCATAGAACGTCATTTCAAAATGGTTCAAATGGCTCTGAGCACTATGGGATTTAACATCTGAGGTCATCAGTCCCCTAGAACTTAGAACTACTTAAACATAACTAACCTAAGGACATCACACAGATCCATGCCCGAGGCAGGATTCGAACCTGCGACCGCAGCGGTCGAGCGGTTCCAAACTGAAGTGCCTAGAACCGCTCGAGAACATTTGTTACCTTGGTAGTCTATTTTCTGTTCAGCAACCTTTTGTAACATATCTTAAACACTTCGATTCCCTTTATTTTCGGTTTCTTCTAGTGTAAACAATAAATAATGTGGCTGGATCCTTTATGACGACTTCGACTAGATTCACAGCTGGCATATAAATGAGACACAGGACTACAGTGTTGTAACTGGAATTACAGTTTGTGCTACATAATACAATAGCGCCTATCTCGTTCTTTGACGTAGGGACAGACTGACAGACGGCATGCAGCGCTGGCGAGCCGCCGCAGGCTTGAACGGAGTCTGGCGTGGTCTATCGCGCGTCCCAGATAGTTGACCCCCAGGTTATCAAGAGCGAGTACCGGTCAGCTGCACTATCTCCCCGCGAGCCAGCGGCGCTCCACAATCTCCCCAGTGCCTATCCTACAACATATGTACGTATGTCTATATCTGTACGTACGTATGGCTATATCTGTACACAAGGCTACCACAGTGAATATTTTGTAAAACTGGCGAGCAAGAAAAGCAGGCACACATAAGGGTCCACAGAAATCTACATCTCTACATCTACGTGATTACTCTGCTATTCACAATAAAGTGCCTGGCAGAGGGTTCAATGAACCACCTTCAAGCTGTCTCTCTACCGTTTCACTCTCGAACGGCACGCGGGGAAAACGAGCACTTAAATTTTTTTGGTGCGAGCCCTGATATATCGTTATGATCATTTCTCCCTATGTAGGTGGGTGCCAACAGAATGTTTTCGTAATCGGAGGAGAAAATTGGTGATTGAAATTTCATGAGAAGATCCCGTCGCAACGAAAAACGCCTTTGTTTTAATGATTGCCACTACAATTCACGTATCATGTCTGTGACACTATCTCCCCTATTTCGCGATAATACAAAACGAGCTGCCTTCTTTGTACTTCTTCGATGTCATCCATCAGTCCCACCTGATGCGGATCCCACACCACACAACAATACTCCAGAATAGGGCGGACAAGCGGGGTGTAAGCAGTCTCTTTAGCAGACCTGTTGCACCATCTAAGTGTTCTGCCAATGAATCGCAGTCTTTGGTTTGCTCTACCCACAATATTATCTACGTGAACATTCCAATTTAGGTTGTTTGTAATCCCTGAGTGTTTAGTTGAATTTACAGCCTTCAGATTTGTATGACTTATCGCGTAATCGAAATTACCTGCTTTCATTTAGTACTCAAGTGAATAACTTCACACTTTTCATTATTCAGAGTCAATTGCCACTTTTCGCACCATACAGATATCTTATCTAAACCATTTTGCAAGTCGTTTTGATCATCTGATGACTTTACAAGACGGTAAATGACAGCATCATCTGCAACAATCTAAGACGGCTGCTCAGATTGTCTCCTATGTCGTTAATATAGATCGGGAACAATAGACGGCCTATAACACTTCCTTGGGGGACGCCGGATGTTACTTCTGTTTTACTCGATGACTTTCCGTCTGTTAGTACAAACTGTGACCTTTCTGACAGGAAGTCACGAATCCAGTCGCACAACTGAGGCGATACTCCTCATGCACGCAGTTTTGTTAGAAGACGCTTGTGAGGAATGGTGTCGAAAGCCTTCTGGAAATCTAAAAATATGGAATCAATTTGACATCCCCTGTCGATAGCACTTATTACTTCATGAGTATAAAGAGCTAATTGTCTTTTACAAGAACTATATTTTCTGAATGCGTGCTGACTATATGTCAATAAATCGTTTTCTTCGAGGTACTTCATAATGTTCAAATACAGTATATGTTCCAAAACCCTATGGCAAATTCACGTTAGTGATATAGGCTTGTAATTTAGCGGATTACTCCTACTTCCTTTTTTGGGTATTGGTGTGATTTGAGCAATTTTCCAGTCTTTAGGTGAGCGAGTGGTGTATATAATTGCTAAATATGGAGCTATTTTATCAGCATACTCTGAGAGGAACGACTGGTATACAATCTGGTCCGGAGGCCTTGCCTTCATTAAGTGATTTAAGCTGCTTCGTTACTCGGAGGATATTTACTTCTATGTTTCTCATCTTAGCAGTTGTTTTTGATTGGAATTCAGGAATATTTAATTCATCTTCTTTGGTGAAGGAATTTCGGAAAACCATGTTTAATAACTCTGCTTTAGTGGCACTATCATCAGTGACTTCACCGTTGTTATGGCGCAGTGAAGGTATTGATTGCGTCTTCTCACTGGTGTGCTTTATGTATGACCTGAATCTCTTAGGGTTTTCTGCCAGATTTCGAGACAGAATTTCGTTGTGGAAATTATAAAAGCATTTCGCATTGAAGTACGAGCCATATTACAAACTTCTGTAAAACTTCGTCAATCGTGGGGATTTTGCGTTCTTTTAAATTTGGCATGCTTTTTTCATTGCTTCTGCAACAACGATCTGACCCGTTATTTGTACCATGGCGGATTAGTACCATCACTTATTAACTTATGTGGTATATATCTCTCAATTGCTGTCGATACTATCTCTTTGAAAACATTCCACAGCTTTTCTACACTTACATGATCAGATCGGAAGAAGTGAAGACTGTCTCTTAAAAAGAAGTTAAGAGCATTGTTATTAGCTTTTTTTTAAATAGATATACTTTGCGTTTCTTTTTGATAGTCGTAGGTGTTACGGTATTCAGCCTAGCAGCAGCTGCCTTGTGGTCGCTAATCCCTGTATTCGTCACAATACTCACTATTTGTCCAGGATTATTTGTTGCTAAAAGGTCAAGTATGCTTTCGCAACCATTTACGCTTCGAGTGGGCTCATGAACTATTTGTTCAAAATAATTTTCTGAGAAAGCATTCAGTACAATTTCGGATGACGTTTTATACCTGCCGCCAGCTTTAAATGTATAATTTTCCAGCACATCGTAGATTAAAGTCACCACCGACTATAGTTGTATGAGCGGGGTACTTATTTGAAATGAAACTCAAGTTTTCTTTGAATTGTTCAGTAACTATATCTTCTGAGTCTGGGGCTCGGTAAAACGATCTCATTAATAGGTTAGTCCGATTGTCAGGTATAACCTCTACCCATACTATTTCACACGAACTATCTACTTCAATTTCGCTACAAGGCAAACTACCACTGACAGCAATAAATACTCCACCACCAACTGTATTTAATCTATCCTTTCTGAACACTGTTAGATCGTTTGAAAAAATTTCGGCTGAACTTATTTCCTACAACTATTTGAGCTTCAGTGCTTTCTATTAGGTCTTGGAGCTCTAGTTCTTTCCCAACAGAGCTACGACAATTTACAACTGTAATACTAATCGTTTCTACAACTACCTTACTGTGTTTAACCTGCCCACTTTTAGACGGACGTTTCTTCTGTGGTTCCCTCAGACCCTCTAACCTAAAAAACCACCCAGTCCCTTCCACATAGCCTCCACTACCCGTGTAGCCGCCTCCTGTGTGTACTGGACTCCTGACCCATTAAGCGGAACCCGGAAACCCACCACCCGATAGCGCAAGTCAAGGAATCTGCAGCCTACACGGTCACACAACCGCCTGAGCCTCTGATTCAGACCCTCCACTCGGCTCTGCACCAAAGGACCACAGTCTGTTCTATCGACGATGCTGCAGATGGTGAGCTCCGCCTTAATCTCGGAAGTAAGACTGGCAGTCTTTTACCATTTCCGCTAGCCGCCCGAAACCAGACAGAATCTGCTCCGATACAAAGCGACACACGTCATTGGTACCGACATGAACCACCACCTGCAGTTGGCTGCACCCTGTACTCTTCATGGCATCCGGAAGCACCCTTTGGTTCCTCACAGTGTCGCCACTTGGCAGCAGCCTCAAGCTGTGTGACGGAAGCCAAAGCAGCATGGAACGGTGAGCGAAGGGTCGCTAACTCAGCTCGCATCTGTACACAACAATCACAGTTCCTATCCATTACTGCAGTCACTCCTGTTTGAAGCTCCTAAAAATATGCATCAAGCTAACAGTATACTCGCCTTATTAGTAGCAGGAACTAGCGGTGCTGCTCCCACTGACGGTCTAACCGACACCGAGCTGTTCTAACCAAACAAACAAAAGCCTGTACGATACTTGTACAGTGATTCCATCGTCTGTGGAAAAATTTTCAATAGTGCTTTGTGTACATTTCTAAGAAGAGTGGTGTCTCTTATCAGCAGCGAAATGACGTTTGTTGTAGGCTTCTAGTGAAAATAGATCATACTTATGTCGTCATTCCACCATTTTCTAATAAATATCGAGTCTTCAAAACTGACTTGTGACCTGGACTGCATCCCCAACGTGTTTGGGCTTATACTAGACACAATTGGAATCATCTATTACCAAAATACTTTCTTAATATTATTCATTCTTGATTGTGACTATAAGCAAAGTTGTAACCTTGTGGTAGTGTCTGAGTTTTTCGACGCAGTTCGCACTTGGCGGTAACATCCAACGGGAGCTCCATTCTCAACGGCTGCCAAGCCAAGACGGAGCGCCTCAGCGCTGCTTGCGCACGTTTACACACAGTGTGTGAAACCCTCTTCATAACAGTGTGACCAACTGTCACACAAACAGAGTTCTGTACTTATAAAAAAATAGGAGACCTTACTTTTGGGATTACCCTGGTATAAAATTTTTTTACCAAAAAGTGACGGAGTAAGCCATTAATAAATAGGTGCACTGATTCATTCATCATTTGCACCTTATCTGATATTTTTAGGGTACTGTATCTCACTCGGTACAAATGGAACGCTTATAGGATCACTTTTACGTTGTCCGTCCGTCCGTCTGTCTGTCTGTCTATTTGTCTGACTGTTGAGAATCCATTTCCTCAGGAAGGGATAGTCGTATCACGTTCAAATTTATGTCGCATACTGAGTTATACGGTAGCTTGGCAGAGTGAAAATTTTAATCTAATTCAGTGAAATCAGAAGATACGGCGAATTCTGTCATATATGTTGCTACTCGCAAACTCCCTCGTCAAAACGGCAGGGTAATTACCGGAACCGATAGATCGCCAGTCTCGATATCGATAACAGGCAGAAACCGTCGAGATTCTCGAGTCCAGGGAAGGTTGAACTATCTGTATATATAATTAAGTTTTTATGGAACCCTCAGAGCGCGAGCTGTCCTCACACTTGCCCATTTTTTATGAATAAATGTTGTATTTACCAAATTATGCGTCCAAACCAGCTCCACTGGATTAGGTACCTACGAATTATATCATGCTGAAATTAGTTGATGTCTCTGACTGGGGACTCAAGAAATCAGTGCCTCACACATGACGAGGGACTGCTAACCATCTGAATTTTGGCTATCCAGAAGTATAAAAATATCTCTAAGTTTCCTTCGTGGAAATGTGATGACAACGTTCTCCAACACCAGCTGTGTAAGATACCGAACGTGTCCTTATCAGAAACGTGTATGTGTGGTTTTGAAGTCGTACTTGTGTACAGGGAAGTTGCTGTGCCACTGTACTGTCCTTATAGTTCATTCTCTGACCTTGTCGAAGCCAGAAACGAACACCACAGAAAAAGTGATCTGTCTTCTACTCGACTTATAGCGAAGCAGTGAGCGGGCCATGTTCACATGGACTCGTTACAGAACTATCAGTGCGGCGGGCGTACGATGTAAACATTTCAGCTGACAAATTATGAAAGGAGTCTTCCAGACAGCAGTCTGCGTTCCCCTACCTCCCGCCCCCCCCCCCACCCATCCTGCCTCAACAGTATATGACGACTTCCGCCTCGACTGACGTAATCTCTTCAAACTCTCAACCTCCTTGGTTGGAGACAATGCAAGTAAACAGAGGATCTTTTTGTGAAGTCGACGCGTTCCCCGCCGGACTATACGGACTCAGATGATAAGAGATCGTTTACCTTTTCACTGAACTGTCAGTTGAATTACCCAGTAGTAGGATTTAGAAGCTCCGTTATCGCACGTTATTGCCGTTTTAAGGATCACTGAAGCTGAACATCGCCGAGAAACAGCGTCGGAAACACGCCAGAGAGGATTTCGAGTTGCTCTCCGTCGTAGCTATCGAGCGAGGTGGCAAGACACAGGGCTCACATTCCCTTGGGCGTCTATTCAGATCCCCGTTGGACCATTCCGATTAGGGTTTTCCGTGGCTCCCCTAATTCCGTAAAATATGACAGTTTGAAAAGCGGAAGTCAATCCACCTGTCATGTGATTTTGCAGTTTTACAAAGTTCTACGGAGTGTCTCTTCTGTGCCTGCCTTTTATCATATTTTTATCATGCCAGAGGCGGAGATCACGCTGGGAAACGAACCGATTGCCTTTTATTTCCATTATTATTACGTTTAATATTCAGCACCCCATGCATTTCTAAACACGAATGGCTGTTAGACTTTATGAATGTGGTTGTAACTGCAAACGCATGCACACTGGTAAATTCAGGTGGAGTTTCTTGGTTCAGATTTGCAGCAGGAACTAGGAACGGCCGCTGAGTTTAATTTTTACAAACTGAGTTGGGTGCCAGTTTGAAGGGGCGTCTATCTGTTGTGGCTTTCTTAACACACGGCCTCGCAATCGGTCCCCCAGACTTACACGAGAGGCAAGCGCTTGTTCAGATGTTTTGAGTAAAGGCATCAGGCGTCAGGATTTTGAAATCACTGGGGCAAGTGGCAACAATGCGACTATTCACGTTGGTGTGCAGAATTTATAGGTCTGACGATATACCATCGGACTTTCGAAAAAAACATCATCCACACAGTTCCGAAGACTGCAAGGGTTGACAAACGCGAGAATCATCGCACAATCAAGTTAACAGCTCCTGCATCCAAGTTTCTGAAAAGAGTAATATGTTGAATAATGGAAAAGAAAATTGAAGATGTGTTAGATGACGATTAGTTTGACTTTTAGGAAAGGTAAAGTCACCAGAGAGACAATTCTGACTTTGCAGTCAATAATGGAAGTAAGACTGAAGAAAAATCAAGACACGTTCATAGGATTTGTCGACCTGGTAAAAGTTTACGACAATGACAAACGGTGCAAGATGTTCGAAATTCTGAGAAAAATGGGGGTAGTCTGTAGGGAGCCAAGAGAAAATAATAATAGTGGAAGACCAAGAACGAAGTACTCGGATTAAAAAGGGTGTAAGACAGGAACGTAGTATTTCGCCCCTACTGTTCAATCTATACATCGAAAAAGCAATGACGGAAGTAAAAGAAAGGTTCAGGAGTTGAATTAAAATTCAACGTGAAGGGATGTCAGTGATACAATATGCCGACAACACTGCTATCCTCAGTGAAAGTGAAGAAAAATTACTTCATCTGCTGAATGGAATGAACGGTCTAATCAGTACGGAATTTGGATTGAGAGTAAATCGAAGAAAGCTAAAGTAATGAGAAATAGCAGAAATGAGAACAGCGGGAAACTTGACATCAGATTTGATGGTCATGAAGTAGACAAAGTTAAAGAATTCTGCTTCCTAGGCAGCAAAATAACCAATGACGGACGGAGCAAGGACATCAAAAGCAGACTATTGGCAAATAGGACATTCCTGGCCAGGAGAAGTCTACTAGTACCAACCATAGGTCTTAATTTGAGAAAGAAATTGCAGGAAATGTACATCTGGAGCACAGTATTATATGGCAGTGAGATATGTGTAAAAACCGGAAAAGAAGAGAATCGAAGCATTTGAGATGTTGTACTACAGACGAATGTTGAAAGTCAGGTGGACTGAGAAAAAGAAGGTGCAGGTATTGTTTCTCCAGTCTTCTGATTGCGGGAGGCTCCTAGTACAATTAAGAAATTCATCTTATCAGTTGATCAATTCGCCCCCTCCAAGTTTCTTTCCCTGTCTACAGAGGCTAAGCGGTTGGATTTTGTGCAGGGTTAGTCAACCGCTATTCTCCGGCCTGAAGTTGCTGCAGTGCGCACTTGCGGAAAAGAAGAGAATCGAAGCATTTGAGATGTTGTACTACAGACGAATGTTGAAAGTCAGGTGGACTGAGAAAAAAAAGGTGCAGGTATTGTTTCTCCAGTCTTCTGATTGCGGGAGGCTCCTAGTACAATTAAGAAATTCATCTTATCAGTTGATCAATTCGCACCCTCCAAGTTTCTTTCCCTGTCTACAGAGGCTAAGCGGTTGGATTTTGTGCAGTGTTAGTCAACCGCTATTCTCCGGCCTGGAGTTGCTGCAGTGCGCACTTGGAAGGTGATTTTGGATGGGACTTGGCTCTGTTTCTCGTGAGAGGTACTTGCCATAATTTTTATAAAATAATTTGTCAGAAGCATTATCGGATTCTCGCGAGTGTTTGTTATCTTTTGAGTAGATACAGATGGGGTCGATTTTTTTCTTTAGCTGGTTAAGATTCACCTTAGTCATCGTGACCCCGATTAAGTTTCGTGCTTCTTTTTTCACTGTCAGTCATACGCAGGCCCGCACACAGGATTATTTTTCGGGTTGGGGGTGGGGGCAAATCAGAACGCTAATTTTACCTAGTGTCACTTTTATATTATAATACAAATACAGATTCGATCAAATCTTTTAATGGATCACACAAACGGACAAGAATGGATTTGCTGTTTTCTTTGGCCTTCAATGGTCCATAAATGTGTTGACAGCTCATTTAAACTGTACTGAACTGAACCACCAGTGTGAGGTGAAACTCAACGGTTTGGTATTTTAAGTTAAATTATCCAATTTCTAGTTCTAACATTGTATTTTCATTTGTTTGTATTCAATTGGGCTTTTCAGACTTCACGTAACTATTCGGAGCACTCTTTTAAAAGTAAAATTATTTTTTCTGGTTTAAATGTTATGTTTTTGTGACCAGGCACCTCACCACTCCGAGTTCCTCCCTTGCTATAGTGTTTCACTGCCACCAACCTACTTATTACGGTTATGTATCTCACTCGGAGAAAACGGAACTCATATAGGATCATTTTGTTTTCTGTATGTTTGTCAGTGGTGTAAAAAAATTTGAGCTTCTAGGTCAGCGCAATAACAGATACTGACATTTATGCCACATATTTTTGATACGTGCAGATTGACTTATCAAAAACTGTAGGATGCTCCTCGTTGATCTAGAATCAAGATATTAGGAAAAAGTAAGTTACAAATAAGGAAAAAATTCCGGAAATTATTAATTTGTAATTATATGAGGGACAATCAAAATGTTTCCATTTGAGGGTATTGCTGCAGCGTATATGCAACGTAGCGTGACTCCAAGGCGAGTATACAAGCACCGACTTGTAGGCACTGTATTAGTGTGATATTCGTGTTTTCCAAAGAGATGCGGTGAAGTGGAAAAGTGAACTATAGCGTCGTTATAGGACCAATGAATTGTTATCCTTTTCTAGGCTGCCGAAGAACACAGCACCTGTAGACATCCATCGGAGAATAAAGAGTGCGTATGGGGCGACATGTTTGTCGAAAAACGTGGAATGGTGCTGCGACAAGGAACGCCGATGCTTCATGATAACGCACGTCTCCATACCGTAAATATAATGGAGAAGTAACGCGAAATCAAGTGGGATGTACTAGAGCGCACGCCGTAGAGTCCTGACACCTCTATAAGCGATTATCACGCCTTCAGTCTCTTAGAAAAGGGTCGAAAACGATTTCGGACGAAGATGTGCAGCTGACACTTAGTGATTTCTTCGCGCAGCAGGCCTCAGAGTTTTGCCAAACAGCTGTCTTCAATCTGGCCGGTCTGTGGGATGTTGCATCAGTGCTCACGGCAGTTTTCCCTGACCGGCATTCCGATTGTGGACTGTACGGCCTTCGGTCGGAAGCTTTTTGATGACCCTTATATTAAACGAAAAAACCATTTTTTTGTAATTTGTTAGTCGACTGCCTGTCCGTCTGTAAGTTTTCTTTTTTCTCAGGAATTGGAATAAGAATTATCATAGTATAAGATCAGTCGTTTACCACCGAGCCTGCAAGTATCGGTGGCAAACGAATGAAACAGATCACACGTGGATCGCTGTTAATTCGGCGCGGCAAGGCACCTTCGTGAGACGCGAAGCAGGCGGTTGCTTAACTACAGGCAAAGAGATTCTTTCGCGCTTTCGACTACACCGTGAAACAGCGCTCGAGTCAGGTCTTATTACTACAGTTGTGTTACGCAACAAGGACGTAGCTTTACTGAGTCTCTCGCAATACAGCAAATTACTTTATTCCGAATGAGGACTTGCATTACCTAGCGATGATGTTACTGTCTGTTCATATGCATTATCCGTGAAGATGACATACAGTGAGTAACGTCAATAAACGTACACCATGAGATTTTTGCTTTGTAGCATCATAACTTTATTCTTAACAAAACACAAATTTGGAATAATCAGGTAGTATATTAAAGTAGATGTCCAAGAAGTAGTCGTATGAACTTAAAAAAGTTGTTAATTTAAACAAAAAAACTGTTCGAGTTTACTTTAATATTCGGTCAGTTGGCATTGTACCACTTGTTCTGATTGGTTACGTCAAGTTACTCGATGGTGACAAATATCGTGGCATAATGATACGCACGTATACAAATGACGTTAATATCGTGTACACAAGATAAAAAAGGCAGTGCATTGGCGGACCTGTCATTTGTACTCGGGTGATTCATTAGAAAAGGTTTCCTGCACGAAGGAGCTAGACGCATTGGAGAGTCCATTTCGGAAATCGTTAGGGAGTTCAATAATCCGAGATCCGTAGTGCCGCGAGTGTGACGAAAATACCAAGTTTCAGGTATTACCTCTCACCACGGAGAACAAAGGGGCCGATGGCCTCCACTTAAAGACCGAGAACAGCGCCGTTTGCGCAGAGTTTTCACTCCTAACAGACAAACATCACTGCAGTAAAGTAAACTAGAGATTCATGTGGGACGTGCGACGAACGTATCCCGAAGGACAATGCGGCGAAATTTGATGTTGATAGACTATGGCAGCACACGACCGACGCGAGTGCCTTTGTTAACAGCACCACATCGCCCGCAGTGTCTCTTCTGGACTCGTCACCATAGCGGCTAAGCTCTAGACGACTGGAAAACCGTGTCATGGTCACATATGTAGCGATATGAGTTGGGAAGAGTTGATGGCAGGGTTTGGACCGGGCACAAAACCGCACGAAGCCATGGACCAGAGTTGTCAACAAGACACTGTGCAAACTGTTTGCCTGCCGAAGTGGCCGTGCGGTTATAGGCGCTGCAGTCTAGAACCGCGAGACCGCTACGGTCGCAGGTTCGAATCCTGCCTCGGGCATGGATGTGTGTGATGTCCTTAGGTTAGTTAGGTTTAACTAGTTCTAAGTTCTAGGCGACTAATGACCTCAGAAGTTGAGTCCCATAGTGCTCAGAGCCATTTTGCAAACTGTTGGTGGTTCCATAATGGTATGATCTGTGTTTACTGGATCCTCTGATCAAACTAAAACGATCATTGATTGGAAATGGTTATGTTCGGTTACTTGAACACCATTTGCGGCCAGTCATGAACTTAATGTTCCCAAACAACGATTAAATTTTTATGGATGACAATGCACGATGTTCCTGGGCCATAATTGCTCCGATCGGTTTGAAAAACATTCTGAGCAATTAGAGCGAATGATTTAGCCACCCAGATCGCCCGACATGAATCGCATCGAACATTTGTGGAGCATAATCGAGAGATCAGTTCGTGCACAAAATCCTGCACCGGCAACACATTCGTAATTATGGACTGCTGTACAGGCAGCCTGCCTCAGTGTTTCTGTAGGGGACTTCCAACGACTTGTTGAGTCCTTGCCACGTCGGGTTGCTGCACTACGCCGGCCAAAAGGAGGTCCGACACGATATTAGGGGGTACCCCACTACTTGTTACTTCAGTATTTATCCACATAGGTACCGTGCGGATTAGTGTTCATCGACAGTATTATGAACAAATATGTCTTTCTAAACACATTAAAAAAAACAATTTACGCAGATCTGCAGAAATATGGTGATATGAAACACATTCAAGCTTTGCCAGGACAATGACTCGAAACACAAGGCTCGAGTTGTGCAAGAATATTTGTTGCATAGTGTTCCGAAAGTCTTACAACAACCAAGGCAAACATCAGAGTTCAACCCTGTTGAGACTGTATGGGAAGAATGAGAGCGAAGTATTAGAAAAATGCCCCTGTCTCATAAAGAATCCACGAAGCGTACATTAAAACCACAATTGGACGATTTGTGTATTACTGGTTAAATAAGATCATTAGCAGTATGCCACAGCGTTTGAAAGAAGTGATACAACAGAATGGCTACCCGACAAGATGTTGAAACATACCAGGATTGGAACTTTAATAGTGGCAACTATTTATTTATAGCTCGTTCAAAATAGATAAGTGTTTCAAAGTTTTATTGACCTTCAAAGTAGTCACCAGCAGTGTGTATAACCAATTGCCAGCGATGTGGATGTCGTAGGATACTCTGAGCAGTGCCAGTTGTGTTGACAGTTCGAGTGGCGCGGTCTATTGCCCGACGTATTTGTAGCAGCTCTGAAGCGAATGCCGTGAAGTGTTTCCTTCAGTTTAGAAATCGAGTTGAACTCACAAGGTCATAAGTCAGGGAAGTGCAATAGGTGGTACAGCACTTAGCAGCCCATCAGTCAAACAAATCAGTAACAACTTGTATTGTACATGCTTGAGCATTGTCCTGAAAAATCATGGTCAGGTCCTGTAGGAAGTGTGATCACTCCTGTCTCTATGATGTTCATTTTTGGCACACAACCTACAACCAGCTTAGAGACAGAAGTGACGACGCTTTCTGCAGGAACTGACCATCATTTTGCAGGACAATGCTCAAGCACGTACAGGGCAACCTGTTACTGTTATGTTTGACTGATGGGACTGCTAAGTGCTATACCACCAACTGCACTCCCCTGACTTAAGCCCTCGTGAGTTCAACTCGATTTCTAAACTGAAGGAAACACTTCACGGCATTCGCTTCAAAACTGCTACAAATACGTCGGGCAATAGACCGCTCCGCTCGAACTGTCAACACAACTGGCATTACTAAGAGTATCCTACGACATCCACATCGCTGGCAACGGGTTATACACAATGCTGGTGACTACTCTGAAGGTCAATAAAACTTTGAAACAATTATCTATTTTGTACGAGCTGTAAATAAATAGCTGCCACTATTAAAGTGTATATTTGACAAAAATTTGTTTTTAAATAATTAGCTATGATAGGGTCCGAATATTAAAGGAACTTGAAAGTAGGATCGAGTTTTATTAAAATCGTGTTATTAAAGACCTTTTATGAGCTCTGTTAATAAAGTTCATGCTGTTGTTTACGATACATATAACTTAATACAGTACTTGGTTACGTTTCTTGTCTGTTTTGTTAAGAATGAAGTTACCGTGCTACAAAGTAAAAACACCATGTTGTTGTTGTGGTCTTCAGTCCTGAGACTGGTTAGATGCAGATCTCCATGCTACTCTACGCTGTGCAAGCTTCTTCATCTCTTACTGCAAGCTACATCCTTCTGAATCTGCTTAGTGTATTCATCTCTTGGTCTCCCTCTACGATTTTTACCCTTCACGCTGTGCTGATCCCTTGACGCCTCAGAACGTGTCCTACCAACCGATCCCTTCTTCTAGTTAAGTTGTGCCACAAACTCCTCCACAATTCTATTCAATATCTCCTCATTAGTTATGTGGTCTACCCATCTAATCTTCAGCATTCTTCTGTAGCACCACATTTCGAAAGCTTCTATTCTCTTCTTGTCCAAACTATTTATCGTCCATGTTTCACTTCTATACATGGCTACACTCCATACAAATACTTTCAGAAACGACTTCTTGACACTTAAATATATACTCGATGTTAACAAATTCCTCTTCTTCAGACGCGCTTTGCTTGCCATTGCCAGTCTACATTTCATATCCTCTCTACTTCGACCATCATCAGTTATTTTGCTCCCCAAATAGCAAAACTCCTTTACAACTTTAAGCGTCTCATTTCCTAATCTAATTCCCGCAGCATCACCCGACTTAATTTGACTACATTCCATTATCCTCGTTTTGCTTTTGTTGCTGTTCATCTTATATCCTCCTTTCAAGACACTATCCATTCCGTTCAACTGCTCTGACAAGTCCTTTGCTGTCCCTGACAGAATTACAATGTCATCGGCGAACCCCAAAGTTTTTATTTCTTCACCATGGATTTTAATACCTACTCCGAATTTTTCTTTTGTTTCCTTTACTGCTTGCTCAACATACAGATTGAATAACATCGGGGAGAGGCTACAACCCTGTCTCACTCCCTTCCCAACCGCTGCTTCCCTTTCATGCCCCTCGACTCTTATAAATGCCATCTGGTTTCTGTACAAATTGTAAATAGCCTTTCGCTCCCTGTATTTTACCCCTGCCACCTTTAGGATTTGGAAGAGAGTATTCTAGTCAACATTGTCAAAAGCTTTCTCTGAGTCTACAAATGCTAGAAACGTAGGTTTGCCTTTCCTTAATCTATCTTCTAAGATAAGCGGTAAGGTCAGTATTGCCTCACGTGTTCCAATATTTCTATGGAATCCAAACTGATCTTCCCCGATGTCGGCTTCTACCAGTTTTTCCATTCGTCTGTAAAGAATTCGCGTTAGTATTTTGCAGCTGTGACTTATTAAACTGATTGTCCGGTGGTTTTCACATCTGTCAACACCTGCTTTCTTTGGGATTGGAATTATTATATACTTCTTTAAGTCTGAGGGTATTTTGCCTGTCTCATACATCTTGCTCACCAGATGGTAGAGTTTTGTCAGGACTGGCTCTCCCAAGGCCGTCAGTAGTTCCAATGGAATTTTTCTACTCCCGGGGCCTTGTTTCGACTCAGGTCTTTCAGTGCTCTTTCAAACTCTTCACGCAGTATCGTATCTTCCATTTCATCTTCATCTACATCCTCTTCCATTTCCATAATATTGTCCTCACGAACATCGCCCTTGTAGAGACCCTCTGTTTACTCCTTCCACCTTTCTGCTTTCGCTTCTTTGCTTAGAACTGGGTTTCCATCAGAATTCTTGATATTCATGCAAGTGGTTCTCCTTTCTCCAAAGGTCTCTTTAATTTTCCTGTAGGCAGTATCTATCCAGTATCTATCTTACCGCTAGTGAGATAAGCCTCTACATCCTTACATTTGTCCTCTTGCTATCCCTGCTTAGCCATTTTGCAGTTCCTGTCGATCTCATTTTGAGACGTTTGTATTCGTTTTTGCCTGCTTCATTTAATGCGTTTTTATATTTTCTCCTTTCATCAATTAAATATTTCTTCTGTTACCCAAGGATTTCTCCTACCCCCATCTTTTTACCTACTTGATCCTCTGCTGCCTTCACTACTTCATCCCTCAGAGCTACCCATTCTTCTTCTACTGTATTTCTTTCCCCCATACCTGTCAATTGTTCCCTTATGCTCTCCCTGAAACTCTGTACAACCTCTGGTTTAGTCAGTTTATCCAGGTCCCATCTCCTTAAATCCCCACCTTTTTGCAATTTATTCAGTTTTAATCTGCAATTCATAACCAATAGATAGTGATCAGAGTCCACATCTGCTCCTGGAAATGTCTTACAATTTAAAACCTGGCTCCTAAATCTCTGTCTTATCATTATATAATCTATCTGATTCTTTCTAGTTTCTCCAGGATTCTTCCATGTATTCAACAAAAACTATAGTGTCGGAATATTAACGTTACTGTATGATTTCGGGCACAATTTGTTCCAGATATTATTTCGTGATGTATGTGTTTCCACAGAGACACTGTGCTGATGACAGTTTCGTGTGGACACACTACTCTTTGACGTCCAAAGGCGTATCTCGTATCATTCTCCACTACCAGCTCGAAGACAGTTTGCTGAAAAAGAACCATGAATCTATCAATGGTGGGATCTAAAACAGTTGGATCCGCTCCTTGTGGTTGATAATGATAAGTAAAACGGATCACAGAATTTTCACAAATCATTCATCAGCTGATCAGTGTGCAGACAAATAATTAGTGGGTAGCATGAACTATGCATTTGTAACAGTAAGTACCAATTCGCAATAGTGTAACGTGATATAGAATCCCAGTACGTAAGAGGTCCTCAGTCGTTTGCCTTATACTTAGGTCCTGCTGTTGTTCTGTTCTCCTTGCCAGATTATTCAAGGACGCCCCGCAGTTGAGATGGCCACGCTTGAAGGAGTTTTATTACGGTCCTCCTGCAAGAACAGTAGGAACGACTGTAAAAACACCAGTCGGTGCCTTCTACCGACTTGGTAATACTGCGTTCTCCACACTTAACTACAGATATGCTCTGAGAAAAAACTCCGGTTTTGAGTGAATTTTGAATGCGATTTCACCGGTGCGAAGGAACATGTAAAACCGCCATCGTTCTCCTTCATTCATAGGTCATTATTCCTATACAAATATTATTTATCTCTCTTTTGTAATATGTGTATGTTATGAAAATGGTGAGCGCCACAAGTATGCAGGTCCTGTTTATAGTCGACAATATTGCCGATTTTGCGCATTGTTACACCGTAAAACGACTATATTCATTTCCTTCAATTCTGAGTTAGAAGTTTTACTTTGGTAGGAGAAGAATTTTTTACTGTACCCGCAATAAAATAAAATGGGCCGAGTGCGAATAGGACTCGCACACCGAGTGTCCCATACAAACTTAATTATGTATATTTATAGTTCATACAGTCTGTGAATCGAGAATCTCAACGATTTTTGCCTGTTACTGATATCGGAACTGGCAAGATATTAGTCCCCGAAATTCCAAGACCATATCAAAGTCTCCACGATAGTTCCTCAGATTGACCTAGAATACATAACGAAGCGAGCAGAAGAGTTCAGTTTATACATGTAGAGAGAGGAGATTTAATAAAACATTTTTGTGTTCTTACTGAAACATGACTACCACTCACATTTTATGTTCGTATGCAGTTATGTTCGTCTTTTATGCTTTTGACGGATGATGAAGGCAACGTATGTTCGATTGGCAAAAAGGTATTTTATGTGATATAATTACAAATTAACAATTTTCGAATTTTTTCTACTACTTGTACTGTGAAATCTTGCTTCTTGACAAATTTCGTGATTCTAAGTCAACGGGAAGTCCCCCATAGATTTTGATGAGTGAGCAAGTGTCAAAATACGTGACACAAATGACCGATTGCGTTGACTTACAACCTTAAATTTTTTTGCATCACCAAGGGCACCATAGATTTTACTATGTGATATAAATCTGAACTTGATACGCGAACCTGTTCCAGAGAAGAGGGAGTATTTAAGACTGACAGACAGACGGATAAAAAACGACAAAAATATTTTTTTGGATTATATAATTACAAGTTAACAGTTTTCGGATTTTTATATTTTATCTGTACTTTGCAAACCTTGTTTTCTGCCAAAATTCGTAATTCATGATTTTAAGTCAACGGGAAGCATCCTATGGCTTTTGTTGAGTGAGTTTGCGACTGTGAAAATATATGATAAAAATGCACTGCATTGATTTAGAAGCTTCCAATTTCAACACCGTCAAGGAGCCATTCATAGGTACTGTAAATGCTAACTTGATACGCCAATCTGTTCGACAGGAAAAGGGTCTTAACAGGCGGACAGACACACAGACGGATAATAAAAGAAAAAAGGGAACATTTTTAGTGTTATATAATATACAGATTAACAATTTTCGGATTTATTTCTTTACTTGTATTGCGAAGCCTTGCTAATAGCCGATTTTCATGATTCTAACTCAACCAGAAGCATGCTATTGATTTCTCGTTTATTGTGGCGACGTATTATACACAATGATGGTGACTACTTTGAAGATCAGTAAAACTTTGAAACACGTATCTATTTTGTACGAGCTGTAAATAATAAATAAATAGTTGCCACTATTGAAGTTCCAACCGTCGTACAATGGCCTGGTGGTTCGCATAATGTAAAAATTTGCTTATTAAAAAATACTGCGTCTCTGAGCGAGACGTTTCCCTTTGTTCAGTCGTAGCTGAAAATTGGTATTCCACGCTCAACAACTGAACTGAAATACAGAATAAACGAGAATTTCACTGAAGTCAGTCATTAAAAACTTACTCCTTCGACTTAAGCCGGGCGTCAACACATATTATACCACTTGTCAGGGCAGAACACTAGGGCAGATGTCAGCCCCCGGTAATTGAGTGGTCAGCGCGACAGAATGTCAATCCTAATGGCCCACGTTCGATTCCCGGCTGTGTCGGAGATTTTCTCCACTCAGGGACTGGGTGTTGTGTTATCCTAATTATCATCATTTCATCCCCACCGACGCGCAAGTAGCCGAAGTGGCGTCAAATCGAAAGACTCGCACCCGGCGAACGGTCTACCCGACCGGAGGCCCTATTCACACGACATTTACATTTACTAGGGCAGATTTATCCTGGTAGCTCGTAGTAGAGCGCGCCACATATTCTTGTAATTGGAATTTCAAGGTGTTGACCATTAAGAACACTATTATTTGTCGCGGTGATCCCTGTTCATTAAAGACGCCCCGCTGCAAACTCACGCATTCAGGTTGGTTTCTGGTACGTGGCTATTTTACGTGAACTCATTACGACACACCAGAGCACTCCGCATCGGTATTTCCTCCCGTGAAGGGTACTCCCCTGTTTGTGACGCTACACCAAGGTTCCCAAGATATTTCAATTTGAGTGACCCTTGTAAGTGAAGCACATCAACACTTCCTCGTCCCGTGGTTTCGTTAACAACTGCTCACACAAATCATTATAACATTTAATATCAATTGTAACTTACAAACTTACATCACATGTTGATTAATGTGAGTGCACTGTTTGCCTCTGAATTGTATCCAGCGACGGGTGCGACAAGACAGACAATGACAATAACATTAGCAAATTCCTGAACAGCCAAACTGCAGACTCCTATAACAAGGTCTCCGCCACGTGAACCATCGTTGTGAAATATGTGTTGCATTTAACGCTGGTAGTACCTACGCGTTTTCCATAACGCGCATTACCAAGGTGTGGGGGTGGGGGTGGGGGTTGGGGTGGGAGGTGAGGGTACTTCATGTCCATTCTAAGAAAACATTAAAAATGCAAATTTCGTTAATTGTTGCTTACTTCTGCTCATGACGTATTATTTCTAAAGAGATATTGATGTGTAAGGGCCTGAGTCTGAAAATACTGAATATGACGTTCAAAAATGGTTCAAATGGCTCTGAGCACTATGGGACTTAACTTCTGAGGTCATCAGTCCCCTAGAACTTAGAACTACTTAAACCTAACTAACCTAAGGATATCACACACATCCATGCCAGAGGCAGGATTCGAACCTGCGACTGTAGCGGTCACACGCTTCCAGGCTGTAGCGCCTAGAACCGCTCGGCCACCGGCGGCCGGCAATATGACGTTCATCGTTGAAAGTAACATCTACCACTAAGAGTTAAATATTTGGATTAAGTTTAACTGAAAACTTTAAAAACATTTATGGGATCAGGTAGAAAAATTTATTAAAAATATTAGAAGGGTTTCAGAATTTTAAAATATAAAGTAACTGACGAAATTACAATGTTATTTTAGTAGTGGCTGTAATTTTCAGCAACTGTAGTATGCGTGAGCACTTGTTCAACAATGACGGAGAGAATTTATAGGAGTTAACTTTTGCAGAACATCTCAAAACAAAGAAACACGCACTTGCTCCTCCATCCTTGCTTAACATGGAAATTTTACTTGTAGTTTACAAGGCTATAAAATGAACCGTTTAGAATGATTTTAAATCTATAAACATTCTCACCTACATTCAAGAGATTTGTTGTAAGATCAAATTGCATTAAAAAGCAGACACTGTCTTGATTGCATTTCATCGTTTACAAAATGCGAAAATTAGTCCATTCCTTTTCTATATTAGAAATACGTGTCATGTTCTTTCAGTTGTGTTTTATACAGCTTATTCACATACCTTGGTTATATTTCTATATATTTTCCTTGCTACTAGCACAACAAATACAGAGATGTGACTCAGTTCCTGCATATTGTTCATCAGTGTTTAAATTAATCACACACAGTATGTACATTTCTGGACATACCGTGTCATTATGCATCTACGATGAAGACACTGACGTCTACCGAAACAATAGTAAGTAAGTTTCTGTATTATACTTTTTATACTTCACACAAATGTATAGACAAGGTCTAAAGATTTATTATATCCCAAATTTAGAAGACTTCTGAAGATGACGGTAAAGCATAATAAAATTTATTTGTAACTGATAACTGATTTTTATCCTGGAAGAATTAGAAAATCATCAAATGTTTGGTATAAAGTACCGCCCCCTTCCGCCATTGATCCTTCGTATTGCGAGGATAAAGGGTAAATACATTGATAAAAATATGAAGCAGCCAGAAGACATGTCCGGATGGCAATGTAACAAAGCGAAGGATACGTAAATGCTAAAAAAGCTATAATCCTCAGTTTCAGGAAAACGGCCACAAGAGTGCATTAATGTTGGAGTTTAGTACTGGTACCAAGACGGATAGTGTATACGGCACTAGGTGTGAACAACCCCATGTGTTGAGTGATCATCGTGAGTGACACGAGACACCGCGTACTCATGTGATACAGCTTTATGGGCACGTAGCAGTTTGAAAGGGGTCTTATTGTCCATCTCCATTTAGCTGGCAGCTCGAATCGTGCAATATTGAGGTTTGTAAAGCATTCGGAAGTGAAAGTGACCCCCTGATGGACGGCATGCGAACCTGGGGAGAGGTTCCGGTCTGACACATCTGCGTCTGGCATTTCGGAACTAGTAACGACCACCCTGCAGCATTCTGTACCTCCCACACAGTTCGTCGGAGACTAGCAAGAGCCGGATTAGATAATTACAGGTCCTGCGTAGGCTACTGTTAACACTGTAACACATACGCCAGCATTTGGAGTGGTAGCGTGACCCGAAAGCATGGACTGACGATAAATTGTGTGGCTTTGCCTTCAGCAACGAAAGGGGTTCTGCACTACCGCGGATGACCATCGGCGACATGGTGAGAGGTCTCATTCTTCCATTGTTTTGAAGAGGCACTACGGTGTGGAGAACCATCTGGTGTGATGGCTTCAGGTCACTTCTGGTAATGACTGAGGGAGCCCTAACAATACAGTAGTACGTCATGGACTCATTCGGTCTCATTACCTCTCATGCTACAGTCCTGTGGTGCCATTTTTCAATAGGACCACGCTCATCCATATATGGCTCGTTTCTCTATGAACTATCTAAGAGATGTTGAGGTATGCAGGTGGGGCTCCGGATCTGTCCGCCACAGAGAATGCGTCGGACGAGCTCCGACGTCCATCCAAATGCCAGCGTACACAACATCAAAGAGCAGTTACAACAGTCGTGGACCAACTTGCCTTAGAGGACGACACAACGGCTTTATGACACTCTCCTCCACTGACTCAGTGCAGGTAAGCAAGCCAGAGGGGGTACAACGTTACAAAGTCGACTCATATTGCCAAATTCTTTGTAAATTTGAGTCGACATTGTAATCACTGCAATAACCTGTGAAGTTTCGTTTACTCTTCCTCTTGTGCGTGCTTCAGTTTTTTTTGCTAGGCTGTGCTTGTATTCAAAAGACTCGCACTGTCGCTAAGTTACATGGTACGTCTTTGATTTTTTGAGGCGATAATTGTATCTTCATGACTAACCCTCGCAAATTCCTACATAAAATAATCGAGAAACACAAATGAAAACCCAGCTGATACTGACGAGGAGAACAGGGCAGACAACCAGCCCGGCTTCCTACGTTAAGCTGCTGACGTTCCTGCAAAATACACTCGTGTTCAGACGACAACAGAACACCTTGAATGACTAGAGATAGGACGTTCATATTCACAGGACATCAACGTCAGTATGTTCTGCAGAAATGATTAGAATTTGAGCGGCGCAATACCAACTACATCTATAATGTACGGTACCTGCGACTCTCGTGACTTGAGCAAAGGTGCAGGACGCCTCGCAGACGTATGCGCGAACCGTACCGTCAAATCAGCGAATTTGAAAGAGGCCGCATTATTGGCGTGAGAGGATATGATGCATCCAACCGGGAAATCGCTACTCGCGTGGGACGAAGTGTTTCGACAGTGCAACGAGTGTGTGCACAATGGTTCGCGGAAGGCGATAGAACGCGACGAAGTGGGTCTGTATGCTTCAGCCAGACCACTCCCCTAGACGCTCAACACCTCATCCGAATGGCATTGCAGGACAGATCTGAGTCGTCCTCGGCTCTGGTGCAATAGTGGAACAGTGTAACATATCGTACACTATCAGGGGTGACAGCCCGTGGCCGTTTATTACAGCAAGGCTTACGTCCATGACTCCGCCCACCTTTCACTAATGTGAAGAAACATGCTAGACGGCAATGGTGTATGGAACGACATCACTGGGGGTGGGAATGGCATCAGATAGTGTTTTCGGAAGGATCCAGGTTCTGCTTGTTTGGAAATGACGGTCGCGTTTTGGTTCGCCGCAGACAGGAGGAGCGGCGTCACAGTGTCTGCTTTCGCACAAAACACACGGCGCCAGCGTGCGTGTCCAGGGCACTGCAACCGGTGTGACCTGCCTGAATGACATCCTGCGGCCCTTAGCCATACTCTTTCTGTACAACGCCCTAGACGCCATTTTTCAGCAAGACAATGCACGACCACACATTGCTGCACGAACACGTACCTTCTTTGTGTCACAAGATATCAGCCTTTTGCCCTGGCCCGCCAGATCACCAGACTTGTAGCCAATCGAAAATGTGTGGGATACGGTGAAACGACGGGTGCAGCGCTGTGACCCAATGCCAACCACCACAGATGAACTTTAGAACCAACTGAATGCTGCATCGAGCGCCTTACACGCGTCGATGCCATCACGCTTGGAACAAGTTATCAGGGCCCATGGCGGATGCTGAGCCTACTAGGCAACAGGACATATGCTGAACCGAGGTGACTCAAATGCTAATCATTTCTGCGGAACATGCTAAATTATATGTCCTGCGAATATAAACGCCCTATATTCGGTCAATAGGTGCTGTTTTTTTTTCTGAACGTAGAAATGGCTCTGAGCACTATGGGACTTAACATCTATGGTCATCAGTCCCCTAGAACGTAGAACTACTTAAACCTAACCAACCTAAGGACATCACACAACACCCAGTCATCACGAGGCAGAGAAAATCCCTGACCCCGCCGGGAATCGAACCCGGGAACCCGGGCGCGGGAAGCGAGAACGCTACCGCACGACCACGAGCTGCGGACCTGAACGTAGAGAAGTATTCCGAGCGGAGAAGTATATTCAACCCGAGAGGAAATCGAACCCGGGCTCTTTCGGTTAGTAATCGACTGCGCTGGCCACGCAGCCACCGCGGCCGACAGCTGGAGTTTTGTTTGCAGCACAGGTACGAAGGATTCTGAGACGGCAGCTTTACTGGAAATGGAAGGTGATCGGGAGTTGCGATTTTCAAAGTCGAATGTCCGCTGATTAAGCCAAAACTGTTTTCATCAGTCAGTGGTAGGCTTACAGTAAACCTTGGAGGCAACAGCTGAAGGCGATGCTTGATGGAAGAAGTGTCAAGCTCGCGTCGGAATGAACTATTGTTTTCGTGTAATTTGTAGTGTTAGGTTTTAGGACAATTTTGTGCCCGCAAGTCTCCGAAGTCAAACCCCGAGACTTTTCATTTTCGGAGGTTACCGAACAAGTTGTCAGAAACCAGATGAGGGTTAAATGGAGACTATCGGCGCTGCATTTTCGCTGTCCAGTGGTCAGATTTTGGAGTCTACTTGAATGCAATTGAACTCCTATAAATCGATCATTAGTAGTGTCAGAATTTCCACTGGCTAATCTTCCCTCACAGGACAAAGTTATTTATATGACTCTAATTAAATACTGTGTTACTAATATACGAGTGCAGAAACTTGATTCGGATCTGCCGACGTCATTTCCTAAGCCGACTGTGACGCAATTACTCGCGTAGTGGGATTACTCATGACGCCAAGGGCTGCAGCGGCAGGAAAAGGCTTCAGCTACTTACACAGCTTGTCACAGAGAAGTTGTCAGGTATGAAATAAAATTCAAGACGGTGTTTTTTTTAGTTTACATGACTTCTTATTCAAAATAGGCTCGCTGTGAGTCAGTATATAATTAGGAGCGCTGGAAAATTTGTTCGAAACTGATCGCACACCAAACCTTTTAAACTGTCTACAGTAACGTGGTCCTAGTCACTGGGTAGCTGAAATCGTGTCGAAACGCATTTTTTTCATTGCCATTTTCAGTTTTCCAAAAAACTATAAATCTGAGACAAATCAGGCGAATAAGGAAGTATCCAAGCACCACTATACATTTTTGAGCCAAGAAACCGAGTACGAGCTTGCTGTTATACGCCGGTGCATTGACGTGTAACGAACACTATATCCCTTAATTTCGGAATTCAGGTCCAATCCGCACAATACTCGATCATAAGCGATTTAGAACGCCCAAGCAGTAATCTACATTCACCATTTGACCTTGTGGAGCGAATTATTAACGTATAATTCATCAGATTACCTTCCATTCAGGAAGCTGTTGCACTCAGCGACTGTTACATTGACTTATAAATTCTAGATTGCAGCGATCAGTCGTCCTTTTTAAATTTTATCGATCAGATCTCGATTTCTGCTAGAAACTAGTCATTCTCAGTGCACTATTATTTTCGCTTAATGCATGCAATGCCTGTTGGTCGGGCTTCATCCACAGTTCATTGAATACACTCCTGGAAATGGAAAAAAGAACACATTGACACCGGTGTGTCTGACCCACCATACTTGCTCCGGACACTGCGAGAGGGCTGTACAAGCAATGATCACACGCACGGCACAGCGGACACACCAGGAACCGCGGTGTTGGCCGTCGAATGGCGCTAGCTGTTCAGCATTGTGGCATACGGAGCTCCATCGCAGTCTTTAACACTGGTAGCATGCCGCGACAGCGTGGACGTGAACCGTATGTGCAGTTGACGGACTTTGAGCGAGGGCGTATAGTGGGCATGCGGGAGGCCGGGTGGACGTACCGCCGCATTGCTCAACACGTGGGGCGTGAGGTCTCCACAGTACATCGTTGTTGTCGTCAGTGGTCGGCGGAAGGTGCACGTGCCCGTCGACCTGGGACCGGACCGCAGCGACGCACGGATGCACGCCAAGACCGTAGGATCCTACGCAGTGCCGTAGGGGACCGCACCGCCACTTCCCAGCAAATTAGGGACACTGTTGCTCCTGGGGTATCGGCGAGGACCATTCGCAACCGTCTCCATGAAGCTGGGCTACGGTCCCGCACACCGTTAGGCCGTCTTCCGCTCACGCCTCAACATCGTGCAGCCCGCCTCCAGTGGTGTCGCGACAGGCGTGAATGGAGGGACGAATGGAGACGCGTCGTCTTCAGCGATGAGAGTCGCTTCTGCCTTGGTGCCATTGATGGTCGTATGCGTGTTTGGCGCCGTGCAGGTGAGCGCCACAATCAGGACTGCATACGACCGAGGCAAACAGGGCCAACACCCGGCATCATGGTGTGGGGAGCGATCTCCTACACTGGCCGTACACCACTGGTGATCGTCGAGGGGACACTGAATAGTGCACGGTACATCCAAACCGTCATCGAACCCATCGTTCTACCATTCCTAGACCGGCAAGGGAACTTGCTGTTCCAACAGGACAATGCACGTCCGCATGTATCCCGTGCCACCCAACGTGCTCTAGAAGGTGTATGTCAACTACCCTGGCCAGCAATATCTCCGGATCTGTCCCCCATTGAGCATGTTTGGGACTGGATGAAGCGTCGTCTCACGCGGTCTGCACGTCCAGCACGAACGCTGGTCCAACTGAGGCGCCAGGTGGAAATGGCATGGCAAGCTGTTCCGCAGGACTACATCCAGCATCTCAACGATCGTCTCCATGGCAGAATAGCAGCCTGCATTGCTGCGAAAGGTGGATATACACTGTACTAGTGCCGACATTCTGCATGCTCTGTTGCCTGTGTCTATGTGCCTATGGTTCTGACAGTGTGATCATGTGATGTATCTGATCCCAGGAATGTGTCAATAAAGTTTCCCATTCCTGGGACAATGAATTCACGGTGTTCTTATTTCAATTTCCAGGAGTGTACTACTGTTGAAACAGCAGTATTCAATGATCTGTTGAAACAGTAGTATTCAATGAACTGTGGATGGAGCCCGACCAACAGCAATTACATGCATTCAGCGAAAATAATAGTGCGTTGAGAATGGCTAGCTTCTAGCCGAAATCGAGAAATGCACAATAAAATTTAAAAAGGAAGACTGATCGCTGCAATCAATAATTAACAAGTAATGTATAATTCCTTTCCAATCAAATAAAATAGTGAGCAAGAATTCTCAGCATGCGCACCTTTTTCAGCCTCGAAGATTCTGGCTCTTTCCGTGCTGAGCTTTGGCGCTTTGTAAGTGTCCTGCAATGAAAACAGCATTTATTTCACCTTTTGCGATGCGAAGCATGGGCCTAGCGGCCGATATTTTCGTGTCCCTCCAGTGTTCCACTCTGGAATCTTTTTCTGGTCATTGGTGACTGAGAGGGGCACAAAGCTACAACTAATGTTTTGCTCCGAATTTCAGCTAGAATCAGATGTGCAGTTGTTTCAGGAATTAATTTAACTCCTCCACTGCCGGCCGAAGTGGCCGTGCGGTTCTGGGCGCTGCAGTCTAGAACCGCGGACCACTACGGTCGCAGGTTCGAATCCTGCCTCGGGCATGGATGTGTGTGATGTCCTTAGGTTAGTTAGGTTTAACTAGTTCTAAGTTCTAGGGGACTAATGACCTCAGAAGTTGAGTCCCATAGTGCTCAGAGCCATTTGAACCATTTAACTCCTCCATTAACCTAGTAGATCCACAATGATTTCGAAGAATTTCAGCCATGTTTTGAGCATTTGCTACAACTCGAACTGTCAGTTATGCTCCTGGACTCTCACTACTATCACGAAACCTTATATACCATTTATAAATGTTTTTACGGCTCACTGCTTCACTGTCAAAAAAAATTTACAACATACAGACGTAGCTTTTCGTGGCCATTGCCACACTCAATAAAATTATATATTTATAATGCGGTCACAAGCTCAGAAAAATTTTATTCAATTTGCATCATTTCAAAATTGACTGACGCATTGTTATCCAGTTTAAATCAAAACTTAATATTCGCACGTTGCTTCAATGCTCCTTTTTCTGTCGAAATTCAAAACATACTGTTAAATTTAAAGTATTTAGTCCTTCACAGCATTTAATACCCCTTTAAAAACTGTTGCTGTGAACAGGTGTCCTCCCTGCAGGGAATCTGTCAGGGGTCGCACCGCTATAGCAAAATAATACACCGCCTGTAACCACCTGCTAGCGACATAATTTAAGAGGAGGGAGTTTTACGTGACGCAGCTAAGGTTGTCAGTACAAAATTACGGTTTTCGTTCATTAAATCCTGTCGACATTAAGGGCCTCAGAGGTATCTCGAAGCTCTAACAAAGCGCGGTAACGTAGGCTATTATCTTATCTGTGAAACAGCAACTAAAACTTAGTGTAACTTCGAAATACGATAGCTCATCCAGCATGTAACTTAGGTTGCGCACCCCGCCAGCAGTGCAGTGCGTCTGCGACTAGCGTTTTGTACGTCTACCCACGGGCTGTGTAGTAATGGTAGGAATTAATACGGCTGAATGGAATCGTTCGCTGTGACGTGGCAGAAAGAGGCAATTAGTGACTCGATTGCTGGCAGGTGGCTAAGAACAGTTCAGGACGTAGGAAAATTCTCAATAATGACCGATATGGGAGGCCAGCGTAAGCGCTTGAGGAATTCGTGGCTTGCGTCAGTTAGAGAGGTTAGATGTTTCAGGATGGTGACATCTGCGTTCCAGTGTCGATAACTAAACAGAATGCCAACAGCTTATAATCACAGGTGGAATATTTCTAAGACTCAATACACAAAAACTGGTCGCCGGATCTCCGTCATAGTACTCTCAAGTTCTCTGATGTACCTAACCTAGCCTTCCCCAACGGCATATCTCTTCCCAGCTTACACTCCCACTCTCTCTCCACCTTGTTCTGCTGAAACATTATCTGCCTCCCTTTAGGTATCTATGAAATCCATTCTAGATCTATACAGTGTTCTAGACAGAATCACCCGTACCAGAGATCCTTTTCTCCCGACTACCCTTCTTCCTAGTCTTATAAATAATGCGTCGCAGTCGTCCCCTCTTAATCCCATCACTTCTTTCTCCTAAGACAGCGGTTCCCAACCTGGGGTAATTACCCCGAGAGGGGTAAAATGAAATTTTCCAAGGGGTAAAAAATGTTTTACTAGTGTTTGGGTCTCGAAACTGAACTATTTTCAAAAGATCGTTGTTATCATCATCCCTATTCCTAAAACTGTAATACTGATTATATTAGTTAGCAATAATTACATTTTTATTTCGAATACTAGCATTAAAGAGTGATACAGTGTGGTGGAGGTTCCAGCTTGTTAAACGAACGTGTGAACAACGACTTCCTTGTTCCTCACATAGTCAACCTACGGCACATGCACTTTGTATCATCCGTCCGTGACTGTAAAATTGAAACATATATGTTTAAACATCTCATGTAAGGGCAATCTCCGAGTTGTTCCCACAGTGGACCAGAAATTGCTTCATTATTCACTTCGCTACAATAAACGACCTAATTGAGATCACAACATACCAGTAATTATGTAATGGCTACTAGAGTGCTGTGAGGCAGTGGTCAGACGCAAAACATTGTCAGCCTAAAATCTTCCAGTCTCTGCATTTCAGGGGTAAGGGGCCAGGAATCTAGCGATACACAGGCAGTAGATATAGTTTAAACCTTTTGACTTCGTTGATTTAAAAATGGGGTTGCAGGATGTGAGAGGAGCAAATATCACCAGGGAGAGGTGTGGTGCAGAGGGAGCACGTTTTCTAATAAGTATCTACCATCAATGTGGATGATTAGCTTTCTTTTCTGAGGAGGAGCTGTAAGTAGCACTCGCGATGCACTAAGAATTATCTTTCTATAAATATAAAGAATTTTTTTTAGAATTAAGCAATACCAATTGTCTCTTCGACACTACTTCCGGGATTAATAAGACTCCTACGAAAACTAAATATCATTTATCTTTCATCATTTAAAAAATAAAAGCGTTCAAGGAAAATTCTTTATTCATTCTAAAGTTTAGTTAGGCGCTAATGTTGTTCATGGCGGGTAGAAGGGGCGGGTACAACCCAATATCTGATTGCACTCAGACTATCTATATCCCTCGGTACGAGCCCTAATTTGCTTACGCCAAATGTGTGTTGGCGGCAATAGGATCGTTCTGCAGTCAGCTTCAAATACCGGTTCTCTAAATTTTCGCATTACTGTTCCTTAAAAAGAACTTCACCTAGCTTCCAGGGACTCCTATTGGAGTTCTCTAACCATCTCCGTAATACTTGCGTGTTATTCGAACCTACAGGTAGCAACTCTAGCTGCCCGCCTCTGAATTGCTTTTATATCTTCCTTTAATCCGACCTGATACGGACCCCCAGACACCCGAGCAGTACTCAAGAATAGGTCGCACTAGTGTCCTATATGCGGTCTCCTCTACAGATGAACCACACTTTCTTAAAATTCTCCCAATATACCGAAGTCGACCTTTCCCTACCATAATTCTCACATGCTTGTTCCAGTTCATATCGCTTTGCGACGTTACGCCCAGATATTTAAACGACGTGGCTGTCAAGCAGCACATTACTAGTGCTGTGTACGAACATTATGGCTTTGTTTTTCCTATTTATCGGCATTAATTTACGTTTTTCTAGTTTTAGAGCCAGCCGCCATTCATCGCACCCTCAAGAAATTTTGTCTGTCATCTTGTAACATCCTACAGTCGTTCATATTCGACACCTTCCTCTCTACCACAGCAACATCAGCAGACAACTGCAGATTGCTGTTTACCCTGTCCGCCGGATCATTTATTTATGCAGAAAATAACAGCAGTCCTATCAAATTTCCCTTGGGCACTGCTCACGATACCCGTGTCTCTGATGAACTGTCACATTCGAGGACTACATACTGTTTTCTATTGCTTAAGGAGTCTTCTAGCCAGTCACATCATTGGGAGCTTATTCCGTATACTCGTACATGCGTTAACAGTTTGTAGATTTTCACCGTGTCAAAGATTTTCGGAAATCTAGGATTACGGAATGTGCGTGTCGCTCTTAATTCACAGATCGCAGTATATCATGTAAGAAAAGGACAAGTTGAGTTTTATACGAGCGGTGCTTTCTAAAACCCTACTGATTCGTGGACGTAGGCTTTCAGATCTCTAGGAAATTTATGGTACTCGAAAAAAGGTCGACCAAAAGATTGTCTACCAAACAATGTAGTTCTTCGTGTGGCATATGACGTCCTGTAACATCACGTGTGCCATAATGTAATGCAGTTAATCAGTCCTAGCCGCCTCTATCCATGTCTTGAGAGTCCAGTGGGTATATTTTTCTCTCTGTACATGTATTGTGACGTGCGGTAAGCAGAGGTTCACCTAAGGTGGTAGCTTTTCTATTCGATAGTAAGTAGGTAGCTTTCTATGACACAGCCACTGAAGCACTTGTATGCAGCACGAAAGTCAATCTATTGATTGCCACAAGCCACTAGAATAAAGAACAGCCGGCCGCGGTGGTCTAGCGGTTCTAGGCGCGCAGTCCGGAACCGCGCGACTGCTACGGTCGCAGGTTCGAATCCTGCCTCGGGCATGGATGTGTGTGATGTCACTAGGTTAGTTAGGTTTAAGTAGTTCTAAGTTCTAGGGGACTGATGACCACAGATGTTAAGTCCCATAGTGCCCAGAGCCATTTGAACCATTTTTTTGAATAAAGAACATCACGAAAATGTTGTTGTGCACGCTATTGGAGGAATTGTTTTTCCCCCAAGTCGAGGTATTCAGAGTACACCGTTGATCTAGACTCGTAGGACAGCACGCGTTGATACGCCAACGAACTGAAATAAAACAGACTGAAATAAAACAATTCAGTGATGCATTCTACTTCAAATTACTAACTCCACACGTAAATACCTCTAACGAGCGAACAAATAATTGCTAACTTGATTATAGGATTCTTTATCCATATCTATTCTTCATTGTCGCTTCTAGTGAATAACTGTCCAAGAAAAAAATTTAATTCATTAAATTCCTCTTGTGCGTATTTAATGTGGAGCACGAGAATCAACTAATAATATGTAGTGACAAGGAAAGCTTCTTTATGGAACAATGTATTACTGTTGCCAGTAATTAAGAACATTCCTAGAACACATTGTTGTTAAACAAAACCGTAGCAGGTGTTGAATATTCCATTATTAGTACCACCGGTTTAGTAACCTAAGTTCATCATCAGGTACATATTCAAATCATTCACAACGAAACGCAGAGATTATTGGACGCCTCCATCACTCTGCCACGTTGTATTAAAACGTCTTTTGAAGGAAGAATAGATTCTTAAGCTGTGGTTGCCCGCAATATAAAATCAATTCCCAGAGCCGGCCGGAGTGGCCGAACGGTTCTAGGCGCTACAGTCTGGAACTTCGCGACCGCTATGGTCGCAGGTTCGAATCCTGCCTTGGGCAGGTTTAAGTAGTTCTAAGTTCTAGGGGACTGATGATCTCAGCAGTTGAGTCCCATAGTGCTCAGAGCCATTTGAACCATTTTTGAATTCCCAGAATAATTCAATAAGATACGGAATATCAGCATGATTTACTTGCGAGCCATTTGGTACATGGTGAAATCAAAATGCGTTCAAATGATGGTGCAGTTGCAAAGTGATCTTTAATTCAATACAGTTAGTGGTGCAGCAACGATCACCTTTAGCGCTTAAAGATGGTCGCTCCAACGTCCAGTCATCGAGCTCTCGCCCCAACATAAGCCCTTACGCTGTATTAATGGGACTCTAATTTTCCTGAGTCGCAAATGCCAAACCATTTACAGCTGCCTCCTTTAAGTGGCAACATCTAAGTTGTGTGGACAATCAGAAGTCAGGATCCCGACAGCTGCTACTCAACTCCCTCTACGCGGCTGCGAGCAACTGCAGATTATTTACGCACCCAAATGGCTATTGCCGTTAGGGTGCTCAGAAACAGTCCGAAAAGCTTGTAACGGTGTTACAGGTTATGTTTTTCTGAGAAATAATTGTTAAGAAAAAAATTCAATACATTGCACCGTTTCTGATGTAATTAGCACCGAAATTAGCCAATTAGGCCGTTGTGAGCCAAATTCAATCTGCCCACCAGAGACGGTCGCTTGACGTTTTCTTCGTTTGGTTTGCTAAAACCGAGTAACAGGGCGGTAGAAAACCTGGAAATGGAACGGCAGTAATGGTCAAACCCGAGCCAACGGCTGAGCAGTCTCGTGCGCTGTCATCTACGCTGTGAGAACAGATGAGACTAATTGTATCTGGCGGACCGCTTGAATCTGTCCGCGCAATGGTCTGGCTGGCTAACTTCGATTCTAATTAGTTCGGAAACATTGCATCGAATTTTTTTCAACGACTCTCTCTCGGCGCAACCTATCCTGCAACGCCCTTACGAACTTATCAGACTGTTTATCACCACACTGTATACATGGATGTACGTGGGATATATATATATATTTTTTCAAGGTCTGATTAGTTGCTAAATTAAAACCACAGCTAAAATCCGATGAAGTTTTGCACAAATATAATGCGGAGTGTCCCTAGTTTGCCCACCGATCTCATCATTCAAAAATGGTTCAAATGGCTCTGAGCACTATGGGACTTAACATCTATGGTCATCAGTCCCCTAGAACTTAGAACTACTTAAACCTAACTAACCTAAGGACATCACACAACACCCAGTCATCACGAGGCAGAGAAAATCCCTGACCCCGCCGGGAATCGAACCCGGGAACCCGGGCGTGGGAAGCGAGAGCGCTACCGCACGACCACGAGCTGCGGACGATTGCATCATGTCGAGCTTTCCAGGAACAGTTGCACACAGAGAGGAGGGAGGAATGGATATTTGCAACTTTTTAGTCGGAGCTTACGATGGGGAAGCTGCGTGTAAAAGTCTAGTATCATATAGAGACCACCACTGGGGAGCTGCATCAAACAAGTCACTGAACTGAAGACCACAACAATAACAACAATATATTTCTCTGCCCCGAAGGCAAATTACACCACTTTAAATTGAGAGATATTTTGGTATTGTAAGTATTTTATTACATCCGAATCGGCTAAGTGCAATTTCAGAAAAATATTTCTTACGCTAACAGCAAGCTACTAGCTTTTACTACTGGTAGCAGCTCCTGCTGGATGATGCATTAAGTGCTATGAAGTGGCATAAGAAGGAATTACTAGGAGTACTAGTAACGTGAACTTCTAATAATGTAATTTGTGTAAAGACGCAAGAAATATAAAATAAGGAGAAAAGTTTGCTAGCAGAAATGAGATGACTTGATCGACCCTCTATGTCTTAATAACGTGCTTTTATGGACTGCCGGCTAAGACACATTGAAAAAACCCGTATCAGAGGGTAAAGAATGCAGCGGGGGTCGAATTGGGGAACAAATAACAGCTCATATTCAGCTATATTTAAGATTTTGGTTACAGTCCAGACAGTGAACGCTACTCATTCCATCCCTGTCAGCATCTGAGGGAGACAGTCAGTCAGCGAAGTAGGATAGGAAATTGCAGGCCTTACGTAGAATCAGTGTACCGGGTAGCTAATTGCCTATGAACGCTGACATCGTTTAATGCGTGTTATGATATTAATACTCGAAATACGTGATAATCATTCTCGGCATTAACCTTCCGCCACGAGACGTTTCGCACCAACTCACTCACACGTCTCCCTCCACATACGAAACTACTTCCTTGTCATCGAATGATGTTTGTACGTCGAATACCCCAGCTCACGCGAACACCTAATAGCGGTGTTAACGCAATCTGGTGTAACGTACGTTCTCTGAGACTTCCTATGATGTCAAGGCAACTGAGATGAGACCTGTTTCCCACAATCGTTAATACACAACGCTGCCCCATTGGTTGCTAACGACTCTGGGAAACCTGCTTTCTAGTTCCTGTTTTGTTAACAGGTGCGCCGGGAAAGTGATTTACGCGTGAATGGGAAGATATGCCACAGCGATGTGATTTCTGTAATTGTAGTGCCTGCGTCATTCTAGCTAGAGAGTTTTTGATATGCGAGAATATGTCTATGATCATTTCCTGTGTCAACAAAAAAGAAAAACTTGGAGAACACGATGTAATTTATTGAAATATTTATTAATATTTTCTTGATTGCACTAAATACAATCGAAACTTTCAACTGCTAAGCAATCATCAGAAGAACTCTTAAACATGAAGGACAAAAATGCATAACTACATAGAACTGATATGTTCACAAAGAAGAAAACAATATATCCAACCAGCTTGTTAAAAGCTGACGTGTCACAACCAATGAGTGTGCATCTCTGTCACCTGTCAAATAATACGAACTGCTATTTCTGCTTCTATGTCAGGCAAATAGAAATGGTAATAACTCCACCAAAAGCGAGGGTAGAAGCATGTTCCACTTACACATGTAAGTAGAAACAGATATAAATTCATTGCATTTCAAAAAGTAAAGACATGCAAATAATTTCTGTGAACTCTGGTAAAAAAATAAGGAAAAATTCCTCGTACAGTTTTATATTTAACAAGTTTTATCATTTCATGTTTCCTAGAGTTTTTAAGATGACTGTTCAATAGTTACAACTTTGATGTTATATTTAGAATGATAATGATTCTTCAGATATTCCATTCACTGTTGATCAGTAGGGACATGAACACTCTGCGAAAACGATAATGCGAAAAATAACGCGAAATCGGCGATTGTTACGAAATATCGTAAATTTGTCGTTTTCCCGAATGAAAAATATTATAAATCTGAGGACGGCAGTTAACCAAGTACGCAACTGATAGTTATTGAATGCTGAAATTGTATTTTGCCTTTTTTTTAAGACTAAGTATCGTGTATAATTTTAAATTAAGTTTGTTTCCCACGTAACATAATATGTATCTTAAAAAATAGCACCGAAATTGGTATAAACAACAAAACTGGAAAAAATAGCAAGGAATTGGGATCAAAGCACCAAATTTGTCAAAAAAAAGACCGAATTTCGCAAAGATATAATACAGAAATTTGCAAAAAACGTCGACATTGACAAAAAATATACCGAATTTAGCAATAAACACACCGAAATTGGCAAAAACCACCGAATCTGGTTAAACATTGCTTCGAATTTGGCAAAAGAAACATTGAATAATGCAAAAAATTAAAAACGAATCTGGCATAAAATAAACTAGTCTGGCATAAAGGTAACGTAGAATATGGCATTAAAGAATACGAAGCCTCACAGAAAAAGTAGCACCAAATTTGCATAAGAATGACACTGAATTTGAAAGAAATAAACACCGAAATGAGAAAGATATAACCCCAAAATTTATTTTAAAAAAATAACAGCAAAAACGGTAAAATAACACCAAATTGGCAAAAAAAGCCCCAAAAAGAACAAAAAATAAGACCGAATCAGGCAAAAAATAACATCGAATTCGACACAAAAACCATTGCCGAATTTGGTATGTATAATCGAGTTTGGCAAAAAATAGCACCGAAATTGGCAATAAATAACGGTGAAATTGGTAACAAATTTAATACGGTTAAGGAATTAAATAACATTGAAATTTGCAACAAAAAACAGTGAAATCGCGAGAAACGAATTTGGTAACAAAACAGCACTGAATATCGCAAAAATAGCACTAAAACTGGCAAAAAATAACTGAAATTTGCCAAAAAATAGCACCGAATTTGATAAGAAATGGTGTTGAAGAAAACACAATTATTCAACAGGTATTGACATTTAAATACCGTGATATTGAACTGTCCAGTAATGGAAATGACGTAGGGGAAATAAAGTGGCAGAATGTTCAAATGCAGCCAACGGCCTTGCCGCAGTGGTAACACCGGTTCCCATCAGATCACCGATGTTAAGCGCTGTGGGCTGGGCTAGCACTTGGATAGGTAACCATCCGGTCTGCCGGGCGCTGTTGGCAAGCGGGGTGCTCTCAGCCCTTGTGAGACAAACTGAGGAGCTACTTGATTGAGAGGTAGCGGTTCCGGTCTTGGAAACTAACATACGGCCGGGAGAGCGGTGTTCTGTCCACATGCCCCTCCATATCCGCATCCAGTGACTCCTATGGACTGTGGATGACACAGCGGCCTGCCGGTACCGTTGGGCCTTCATGGCCTTTTCGGGAGGAGTTTAGTATGTTCAGATGCAAGAGTATGCAAAACAGCAGTGAGATCAAATATAAGGCCTGAAATATCAAAACCTAGAAGACTTTTGGAAACCACGGAAATGAAAATTCTGAGGAGAAAGGCAGGGAAGAAACTGACAGATACAAACAGAAGCGAAAGTATTAGAAAATAACGTAAATTGCGTTCCATTAATGAGTGGGTACTTAAGAGAAAACATGAATGATACAAACACAAAGATGGGTGAATGGAAGATTGTGAAAGCCGTAAGAAATAAATCACCAGCTGGTAAAAGAAATACAGTCTGTCCAGGGAAAAGACAGACGGACATCCTAAAGGCAGACTAAGGCGTGGTGTAGGAAACAGTCTTTAGCCCAGAGAGAGAGAGAAAGCCGAGGGCGAATAAGAATGAGAAGAAGAAAACGTTACACTTGCTTACCGTGTATGTTGAAATAAACATCCTGGTACATGTTCATGGAAATCTGAATTAGTGGATCCAAGATATGGTGGAGTCGTTAACCGGTAAGTATCTTCCTAGGACCAGTGCTCTTACACTGTGTTATATGGATGCGAGTGGTACAGCAATAATCATAGACATGCTGGACAGTCCGCAGCTTGTGGTCGTGTGGTAGCGTTTTCGCTTCCCGCGCCCGGGTTCCCGGGTTCGATTCCCGGCGGGGTCAGGGATTTTCTCTGCCTCGTGATGACTGGGTGTTGTGTGATGTCCTTAGGTTAAAAAAAATGGTTCAAATGGCTCTGAGCACTATGGGACTTAACATCTATGGTCATCAGTCCCCTAGAACTTAGAACTACTTAAACCTAACTAACCTAAGGACAGCACACAACACCCAGCCATCACGAGGCAGAGAAAATCCCTGACCCCGCCGGGAATCGAACCCGGGAACCCGGGCGTGGGAAGCGAGAACGCTACCGCACGACCACGAGATGCGGGCTCATTAGGTTAGTTAGGTTTAAGTAGTTCTAAGTTCTAGGTGACTGATGACCATAGATGTTAAGTCCCATAGTGCTCAGAGCCATTTGAACCATTTTTGAACACGTTGGACAGTTCGCGTTGATAGACCAGCAAATTGGACAACGTCTTTCATCCTATTGTCAAGGGAGCGTGCAAACACGATAGTTGCTTTCTACCATTCTATCACGCCTCTGCGTCTAAGTTACTGCTCTGATTCCATTCAGTCGACTTGAACATACACACCATTTGCCGCCATGACGTACAGGGGCTGACGAAAAATGAGCAAACAGCATGAAAATTACATGCTTGAATATAAATAGAAATTCTGGCGAAGCAAGGAGCTTGCGCTGTTGTATTTGACGACGAACTGCGCCGGGGCAATGTCCCCAACACGTTGCAAGTCTCAGTCGTGATCAAAAAATGTCTCTGAGCAATATGGGACATAACTGCTGTGGTCATCAGTCCCCTAGAACTTAGAACTACTTAAACCTAACTAACCTAAGGGCATCACACACATCCATTCCCGAGGCAGGAATGGAACCTGCGACCGTAACGGTCGCGCGGTTCCCAACTGTAGTGCCTAGAACCGCTCGGCCACTGCGGCCGGCCAGTCGTGATCAGAATAATGTCCTGTGTAGTAGTGAGTGCATTATGTCGGAGCTATGTGTACGCGAAAGTTGGCAGATTGTTGGTGTTCGTATGGTGGTTTCTGCCGTAACCAAGGTAGCTGCATTGTTTGGTGTTTCAAGAAGCTCTGTATCGAAGATTTATACAGCATTAAGCGAGAGCGGAAAAATATCATCCACCAAGCCACAACGCCGACTGAAGTGTGCGTTGAGTGATCGTGAAAGGTGGCCATTGAAGAGAATTGTAACGAAAAAAGAAAGACAACGCTGCCGTAATATTCAATGCAGAATCCCGTCAGCACCAAGACAACACGAGTAGCACTCCAAAAGCAGGGAATTGCGCGCAACAGGAAATCGTGCAGCCGAAGCCATGAAATCTGGTCGGTGGAGCAATGGAAGAAAGTCATTTTGTAGGATAAGTTTTGCTGTACACTGTTTTCCAGCTTTCGGCCGAATTTACCCGCCAACAGCGAAACGTCGCAGGTGACGCTTTGGGCAGCATTATCGTGGTATTTCACGGGTCTCATGGGTATTCTGCAAGGTCGCGCTATTGCCAAGGAATGTGACGATTTTGGCCGATCGGGTCCATCCCATGGTAGCTTACAAATTTTGTTCCCAAATGGAGATGTTATGTTCCAAGATCGCAGGACTTCTGTTCACACGGCTCGCATCGTCCAGGACTACCTTAGTGACTGCTACATTCGAAGATAACAGGGTTTCTATTCTCATAGCTCGCACTAGTTTAGTGGCTGCTCACCACACTCAACAGAACTCAATATCATTAAGCCTTTGTAATCTACTTTGGAGAGAAGGCTGTGTGTCCGCTACTCACCTCCATCCTTGTTACCTGTTTTTGAAGGAAAAAATGGTGTAAGATACCTTGGAAATCGATGCAGATCATGTTTTTATCCCTTCCGAGACGACCGCAAGCTATTTTTAATACTAATGGTTTCCTATGTCGTATGAGTCATGGTAATATGTTTTGTTTTCCGCGTTTCCATATTACTGTCCAACTCCCGTATGTCAGCAGTCGGGGGCGAGGGGAGGGAATGAGCGGCAAATGACCGCCTGGTACCAGCTCTATACAGTGCTTCAAAATGACCAATGTGCTCTTTGAAGGGGGCTAATATACAGTGTGCTAGCCAACGGTCTTGCGCAGTGGTTTACAGAGGTTACTGTCAGATCGCCGGAGTTACGCGCTATCAGGCTTGGCCAGCACTGCCGTACGCTGAAGAAAAAAATGGCCAAATGTGTGTGAAATCTTATGGGACTTAACTGCTAAGGTCATCAGTCCCTAAGCTTACACACTACTTAACCTAAATTATCTTAAGGACAAACACACACACCCATGCCCGAGGGAGGACTCGAACCTCCGCCGGGACCAGCCGCACAGTCCATGACTGTAGTGCCCCAGATCGCTCGGCTAACCCCGCGCGGCTACGCTGCTACGCTGAAGACAAGCGAGGTGCAGTCAGCCCTTGTGAGGCAAACTGAGGAGGTACTTGACTGAGAAGCAGCGGCTCCGGTCACAAATCTGTCAACGACCGGGAGGGCAGTATGCTGACAACTTGCCCCTCCATATCTGCATCCAGTGACGCTTATCAGCTGAGGACGACACGACGGTCGGTGAGTACCGTTGGGCCTTTCGAGGCCTCTTCGGACGGAGTCTGTGGTGTTTTTGAAAATTTAGTCCGATGACCTTATTTCAAGCGTTTGCTGTTGACCGAAACAAAAGTCCTTGACCAGTGATGAATTTGGGCTTCCTGCTCCGCAAAATTCTTACCTTTTTACACTCAATCAGATTTCTTCTAAACGGTAACGGCGATTTGGTTCTTTGCTGTATCTCAAAACTCGCACATATTTTAGTCGTTATTTAATTGCCATTTCTACACTCCTGCATTTGCAATGAGGACCTCTCATAAAGCATGCATTACCTACACACATCAACTGGACTGTTAGTCGTCTCACAGTCAAACAGCAAACAAAAGAGGTTGAGCCTCACAAGCAGTCCCTCAAAAACGCATTACTCGTCACCTTGACCCGATGTCAAGACCTGTTGAAGATCTCTGTGTGCACGTGGCAGTATCAAAAAGCAGGTTTTTTTTGTCGTCTTGCCTTGTAATTTACTCTTACGCTTACGACTCTGTCAGGCATTTGCTGCAGCCTTCAGAGCCTGCGTTCTGCCTCTAATAACCTCTTTATCGCCGGGACGGTTACCTTTGATGTGCTCTACACTTTTTTTTACGGGTACTTCAGAGCACATCGTTCAGTGCACGTTGTTTGTCAACCTAACAGGAAGATCTAGATGTTAAACATTCCACACAGTGTTAACTGAATGTTATTTATTTATCTTGAAATGTACCAGGTGATCAAAACGTCAGTATAAATTTGAAAACTTAATAAACCACGGATTAATGTAGATAGAGAGATAAAATTTGACACACATGCTTGGAATGACATGGGGTTTTATTAGAACAAAAAACAAAGTTCACAAAATGTCCGACAAATGGCGCTGGACAGCAAAACTGCTACGGTGACGCGTGAGAGGTACACCGATATGTTACAGAATCGCGTCATCCCCAGCCTGGCTGATAAACGCCTGCTGGAACGTACGATGTTTATGCAGGATGGCGCTCCACCCCATATTGCTAGACGCGTGAAAGATCTCTAGCGCGCGTCGTTTGGTGATGATCGTGTGCTCAGCCGCCACTTTTGTCATGCTTGGCCTCCCAGGTCCCCAGACCTCAGTCCGTGCGATTATTGGCTTTGGGGTTACCTGAAGTCGCAAGTGTATCGTGATCGACCGACATCTCTAAGGATGCTGAAAGACAACATCCGACGCCAATGCCTCACTATAACTCCGGACATGCTTTACAGTGCTGTTCACAACATTATTCCTCGACTACAGCTATTGTTGAGGAATGATGGTGGACATATTGAGCATATCCTGTAAAGAAAATCATCTTTGCTTTGTCTTACTTTGTTATGCTAATTATTGCTATCCTGATCAGATGAAGCGCCATCTGTCTGACATTTTTTGAACGTTTGTATTGTGGTGTCACCGCCAGACACCACACTTGCTAGGTGGTAGCTTAAATCGGCCGCGGTCCATTTAGTACATGTCGGGTCCGCGTGTCGCCACTGTGTGATCGCAGACCGAACGCCACCACAAGGCAGGTCTCGAGATACGGAATAGCACTCGCCCAGTTGTACGACGACTTTGCTAGCGACTACACTGACGAAGCCTTTCTCTCATTTGCCGAGAGACAGTTAGAATAGCCTTCAGCTAAGTCCCTGGCTACGACCTAGCAAGGCGCCATTAGTAACTTCATGTATCTACTGAGTCTCACTTGTATCGTCAAGAGCTATGTACCACAAGAGGGAATAAAGGTTAAGTACTCTAGCCGCTACGTACTTTTCTTTATAGTATTCATCACGTTCCCTGTTTCAGACCTAAACTAGCCTGCGTGAGATTACGCGTGCCTTTCGGCTACTTCAGTGTGGCGTAGCTGTCTTGTTACGCCATAACATGTATTTTTTTGGTTCTAATAAAACCCTATGTTATTCCAAAGATGTGTGTCAATTTTACCTCTCTATCTACATTATTCCTTGATTTACTCAGTTTTAAAATTTATACTAACTTTTTGATCACCCGGTACATCAGTAACAAAAATAACATATTTCACGCACATTGAAGTGCCTTCTCCTGAAAGAACCACCGGAAAAGTGTGGGTAGGACCGGCTCTCTCGAGGATTCCATACGAACTGGATTAAATAGTCCAGTCGCGTTATGTGCGGTCCAGTTACATTATGGGACCACATCTACGTTCGATGTCAACGTGCAAAAACCATTCACAGATGGCATGGGGAAGCACAAGCAACGGAGTGTATATAAAGGAGTCTGGGGGACGTAGAGAACAGTGCAGTTGTTGTAGTAATGCAGGAACGGAATGACGTTTCTGACGTCTAAAAGGGCATACTCATTGGCCTTCACGACAAAGGTAGAAGCATTCCCGAAACGGCTAAGTTTGTAAATTGTTCGGGAGCCGTTGTGGTTGAAGCAGACCGTGCATGCCAAAATGGCGCCATCCAAAATCGGCGCCGAGGCAATATCAGGGGCCACAGATCAGATGACAGCGGTGAATGACGGCTGTGGAGACGTGTTCGGTTGAATAGACGTGGAACTGTTGAGCAACTGATCGCCTAGATGAACCAAGGGGCTGCCAAGAGCGTCTCCTCAACCACAGTTCAACGAACAATATAGCTTATGGGGCTCGTTCAAAATGGCTCTGAGTACTATGGGACTTAACTTCTGAGGTCATCAGTCCCCTAGAACTTAGAACTAGCTAAACCTAACTAAACTAAAGACATCACACACGTCCATGCCCGAGGCAGGATTCGAACCTGCGACCGTAGCGGTCGCGCGACTCCAGACTGTAGCGCCTAGAACCTATGGGGCTCTAGAGCAGGGGCCTGGTTCGTGCACTCGTGCTGATTGCTTTCATCAGCGACGAAGGCTGGAATTTGCGCATACCCTTTGCAGATGAATCACACTTATGCTCCATCGGACAGATGGCAGTTGGCGTGTACGGTGTGGAACATCCTGCAGTATTGTAAGTCTCCAGGCTTTAGTGGCCTTTGTCACTAAAATTAAAATCTTCTCAGGTGTTACGCGGCGTTATATTTCCCCTAAAATAATCGACGTTTCCACCCATCTGTAGGGGATCATCTTCAGGATCTTCCGGTGTCCATTATTGCTAGAAAACTGTTAGAGACCCCAAAATCAAATCCACCTTGGAGGTTGAGAGTGAGGTCAGTCTTCCGTTCCTGGATGTACTGGTATACAGAAGGTTTGATAACACTGTAGCTCACAGAGTGTATAGAAAGCCGACTAACACAAACAGGATTTAGATGCTACTTCGCACCACCACCCAGCCCAGACGCAAGCAGTGCTCAACCGTCTTGTCTTCACGTGCCTTCCGTAACAGCGATGACGACTACTTGGAACCGGAGTTGAATTTTTTAAACTGGACATTGAAGGCAAATGGCTATGATACTTGTTCAGTCGAAAGGGCTTTCTGGCGGAATATTAATCACGCTAATAAAAATGACGAGGAAACGCCTTCTCATTGTTAGGTTACCGTTAGTTTCTGGGGTCACTGACCGCATTGGCAGAATTATAAAGAAAAATGGTATCCAGACATCTTCCTTTCGTCAAGACAAAGTAAAAGATTTTTTCCGACGCAAAACGGATGCACCTGTTTGCCTACACAATGCAGGCGTCCATCAAGTGACATGTGGCTGCGGTAAAGCGTATATAGGAGAAAGGGGAAGAACAGTTGAAGAACGCATTAAAGAACACGAACGGCACACGCGGCTAAAACAAAGTGTAAAATCGGCAGTGGACGAACATCGTGAGAACTGTGCGCCTGATATCGATTTTAATAGCGTACGTGTGCTGGCTAAGGAAACAAGCATTTATAGAAGAAAGGTCCGAGAAGCGGTTGAAATTTCCAAGAATGCTTGTAATTTCAGTAGAGAGGACGGCCATATGCTTCCGGCATCATGGCTACCCGCTATCAAGGACGTGAATACGAGGCCGCGGTGTACGAGCAACATAAACAACGCGCTGCAAGTCACCTGGGCGGACAATAATATTTTGTGAAACATTCCCCCTCTCTTGCTCTGTTCGTTCCGTATCTAGAAAATGATGGCGGCCAACCAATAGCAGTAGGAGGAATTTCAACCAATAACTCTTCGCTAGCGTAAGAGTAGAATAGTGCCTTTCTAGCCAATGACAATGCGCCACCAATAGTATCCACAAGAGTTTTAGCCAATAACGCCCCTTCTTGTACATCAGCGCTGGAATATTAGCCTATGGCGATGGCCCGCCAATGGTAACCACAAGAATTTTAACCAATACTCTCACTTCTCCAGCACAAATGCGGGAAAACTTCCCTTTATAAGAGAACGCGACACTGGTCTCTGACAGTGTTCTAGCAGTAGTGGACACTGGAAGATCCTGAAGAAGATGCCAGCAGAGGAGTCGAAACGTCGATTATTTTAGAGGAAATACGACGCGGCCTAACACCCCAAAAGATTTTAACCATCCTGCAATAATCGTCGAAAGGGTCCAGGCCGGAGGAGGGGGTGTTATGGTCTGGGGAATGTTGGGCGTGGAATTCTATGAGTGATCTCGTCATTCTGAAAGCTACCGCAGTGGATCGACACAAATAGCATCTATCCTTGGGGTCATGTCACCTCTCATGCAGTTTGTTTTTCTTCGTCACGATGGCATCTACCAGCAAGACAATGCGGCAAGTCACACAGCTCGCAATGCATCTGCGAGGTTCTGTGGGCGCCAGGATAAGATTGTATGGTTCTAGCAGGACCAGCATAAGTTGACCGTTGTCATCTGACCACCAGCCTCCCTGGTTTTACACCCAACAGAAAATCTGCGGGACCACTTCGATGGGGACTTAACTTCTGAGGTCATCAGTCCCCTAGAACTTAGAACTAGCTAAACCTAACTAAACTAAAGACATCACACACGTCCATGCCCGAGGCAGGATTCGAACGTGCGACGTAGAGGTCGCGCGGTTCCAGACTGTAGCGCCTAGATCCGCTCAGCCACTTCTGCTGGCAGCATTCGTTACCTTCCATAACATCACTGACTCTCTTCCTGCACGTCTCGCAGCGGTCCGCAATACAAGAAGTTGTTTTCGGGCTTTTGGCGGGTGACCATGTTAATATGACTGGCCAGTAAGCATAAGTTGATGATCATGTCAGAATATACTTCTTCCAGGAGAACGCTAGTTGGACTCTTCGCCAGTGGTGCAGTGGGGAGACCTGACATTGTTAAAGATATAATAATTGTAAATATACATCATTTACAACGAAAGCTCCTCAAAAAAGGGGATTAACTTTCTATGCGGTTTAATATTTCTTAATTTTCAGCTTGTCAGTGTCAATGACGAGATCGGAATTTTGATAATTCCACACGTTCTTAACTGAATGTTGTTCGTCATGACATGTTCATTAGTAACATATATGAAACATTTTCACAGACATTAAAATGCTTTCTCATAACAAAAACTAGAGACCTGCGACAGGTCTCGCCCTGTGAGGGTTCCATACAAACGTAATTGTGTATGTACTGATAGCTCGTCCACAGGATTTGATGAGTGAGCTTGCGGGCACCAAAATATGTGACGCAAATGGCCTTATCTTCCAAAGCATAAATTTTGTACATCGTCAAGGGACCGGAGATTTAGTAGTTGGCATAAATTTCAGCTTGATACCTCAACCCATTCCTGATGACAAGGGTTCTTCACAAACGGACAAACAAACAGTAAAAAAAAAGTCCTTTTAATGGGATATAATTAAAAATTAACAATTTTCGAGATTTTTAGTTAGTTTTACAGTGAAACATTGCTCCTTGCAAAATTTCATGATTCTAGGTCAACGAGAACTGTCCTGAGTGAGCTATCGAGTATCTAAATACACTGAAGCGGCAAAGAAACTGGTATAGGCATGCGTATTCAGAAGCAGAGACATGTAAACAGGTAGAACAAGGCGCTACGGTCGGTAACGCTTATATAAGACAACAAGTGTCTGGCGCAGTTGTTCGATAGGTTACAGCTGCTACAATGGGAGGTTTTCAAATTTAAGTGAGTTTGAACATGGTGTTATAGTCGGCGAAAGAGCGATGGGACACAGCATCTCCGAGGTAGAGGTGAAGTGGAATTTTCCCGTACGACCATTTCACGAGTATACCGTGAATATCAGGAATCTGGTATAACATCAACTCTCCGACATCGCTGTCGCCGGAAAAAAGATCCTGTAACGACGGGACCAACGGTGACTGAAGACAATCGTTCGAAGTGACAGAAATACATCCTTTCCGCAAATTGCTGCAGATTTCGATGCTGGGCCATCAATAAGTGTCAGTGTGCGAACCAGTCAACGAAGGTTCATCGATATGGGCTTTCGGAGCCGAAGATCCACTCGTGTACCCATTATGACACAAAGCTTCACGCCGCGCCTGGGCCTCTCGACAATGACATTGGACTATTGAAGACTCGAAAGATGTTGCCTGGTCGGACGATCTCGTTTCAAATTGTATCGAGCAGATGGACTTGTACGGATATGGAGACAAACGTATGAATCCAAGGATCCAGCATGTCAGCAGGAACTCTTCAATCTGGTGGAGACTCTGTAATGGTGTGCGGCTTCAGCGGTTGGAGTGATATGGAATCCCTGATACGTCTAGATACAACTCTGACAGGTGACATGTACTTAAGCATCCTGCCTATTCACCTGCATCCATTCATGCACATTGTGAATTCCGACGAACTTGGGCAAGTCCAGCAGGAAAATGTGATACCCCACACGTCCAGAATTGCTACAGAGTGGCCCCAGGAAAACTCTTCTGAGTTTAAACACTACGGCAGGCCACCATGCTCCCCAGTCATTAACATTATTGAGCATATCTGGGATACCTTGCAACGTGCTTTTCAGAAGAGATCTCCACCCCCTCGTCCTCTTGTGGATTTATAAACAGCCCTGAAGGACTCATGGTGTCAGTTACCTCCAGCACTACCTCAGACATTAGTTGAGTTCATGCCACGTCGTGTTGCGGCACTTCTGCGTGCTCGCGGGGACCCTACACGGTATTAGGCAGATCTACGAGTTTCTTTGGATCTTCATTGTATATGACGTAAATGACCGTTGTAAGTAGGCTGTTTAGGTTTTTTTATTGGTAACGCCACCTCTGTATGAAAATCAGTGGCTGTGCTGTGTGAAGTCTGTGGCTAGTTAGCATTGTTGTCTGCCATTGTAGTGTTGGGCAGCGGCAGCTGGATGTGAACAGCGCGTAGCGTTGCGCAGTTGGAGGTGAGCCGCCAGCAGTGGTGGATGTGGGGAGAGAGATGGCGGAGTTTTGTAATTTGTCATGAACTGCTATATATATTATGACTATTAAGGTAAATACATTGTTTGTTCTCTATTAATATCTTTCATTTGCTAACTATCCCTATCAGTAGTTAGTGCCTTCTGTAGTTTGAATCTTTTATTTAGCTGGCAGTAGTGGCACTCGCTTTATTGCAGTAGCTCGAGTAACCAAGATTTTTGTGAGGTAAGCGATTTGTGAAATGCATAGGTTAATGTTAGTCAGGGCCATTCTTTTATAGGGATTTCTGAAAGTCAGATTGCGTTGCGCTAAAAATATTGTGTGTCAGGTTAAGCACAGTCTTGTATAATTGTTCAAAGGGGACGTTTCACCGTGCATTGTGGCCACATTAACTTTGAAGCTTAAATTTTTTACACTGCCCTGGAACTATAGACCTTAGTATTTGGCATAAATTAAAACTTGGTACCTCTACCCGTTCCTGAGAAAAAGAGGTTTTAAGAGGCGTAGAGACAGACGTACAGTAAAGTGATCCTATAAGGGTTCCATTTTTACCAACTGATGTACAGAATACAAATACAGTACTGAACATAGGAGAAAGGGGATTTCATGAACTTGTGCATCAGTGACATACAACATAGAACATTAAATAACTTCAAAACGTTTGCGAAGTTTTACTTTTATTTGAATCTAGAACAATTTCAAAGAAAGATTACAATTCTAACATAATAAATCCGTACCATGCAACCCTTGTATCAAACTTTAGCTCTTACGAGGGCTATATTGACTCATATAAGTGAGCCACATCTGCTACAATACACAGAAGAATTGCGCAGTAGCACCGATATTAACTACAATCAACATGGCACTTTCTATTTTAAATGTACTTCAGAATGCAATAACAACACACAACTCGGCAACGTCTCCGCGTTAGATAAAAGCAGCTGCGTCACTGAGCAAATAAACACATAAAAAACGCTGTAGAAGTTTCAGCACGAAATTCTAAGAGCAGTTGGATGCACTCCGTGTTAACACTCTGAACAAACCAGTTTTGCCGCACATCTTGTCCAACACAGTCATTCTGCAAATAAAATAGAACAGAACTTTCATGTGTTTCGTCTTGCCGACAAAGTCATAAAACATGACCTTCTGGGAACAAGTGACATTTTATCAACACAAATATAGCATCAGATCGTCATCTCAGTAAACAGACTGAATTGAGAAGTTTTTCCTTCATAGCTTCGACCACTTTGTAGCTCCTCCACAATAACTATCCCTCCATTTACTTCGCTTATACGTATGCCAATAACCTACCAGAGAATAAGAATTGTACTAGGTAGCTAAATATCTAAGTCTTTTACTGTTAAAATTACGTAACACCTCTGTAAATATAATCAGGTTAACCGCACTAAACCAAATCTGTGGTTACCATGAGGCAATAGTTCCAAACCACGTTAAGATAAGAATAGAAGTAAGATATCAGTTCGCTTTGAAGCATTGTTTCCAAATATAATACACAGATATACGCAACTCTCTGAACTGTTGTAACTTTGTTTTCAACATTTGTATATGTTTGCAGGTGGGGATATTCAGCCGCCAAATAATTGTAAAAATTCATGGTGAAACCTATAGCTGTCATTCATTTTGCACAATTCGCTACTAGTTTCGGTCAATGACCATTATCAAGCTCATCCTAAAATGAATAAATCAAACTGTTAGAGATTACACAGATTAAAAGGAAACGTGAGGTTAAATAGTATTTCACTTATTGGCATAAACGGCAGGAAAGTTAAACCTTACTTTGAACAAAAGTACTTTACTCTTTTAAGCCCACCATAGTACGTAAAACTTTCTCACATTAATAACTGTGGACGATAATATTCGTCAAGAAGCAAGTCTTCGCAGACAGCTAGTTACACACTGACACACATAACTAAGCCAAACAGTCAAGGATACAGTCAAAGACAATGCCATGTCAGAGCTCAAACCATGGAACATGCTGGAAATTCCACTATCAATTTACTAAGAGGTACTATAATCTTCGGTTCCAAGTAACCACTGTACATTAGGGAGCTGTATCGTGAAATTACGTATATAGAAACGTAATACATCAGGAAATGCCACATTGGTGATCTTCGTAATCTAAAATACATCGTAACTGGCGAAAATAAATCAGGTTAAACCATAGAAAACCATTTAATGACATCAGTACACCACTTAAAGCCACATTGGAGAAATTTTGTATATCACAAAACATCGACGTCGCCTAAAAATAAGTCATCCAGGACATATTACTGGAATAGGATGTTGTGGTAACAGATAAAAATTAAAATAGCATATACTAGCCATAAACATCAGCTTACAAAATTATGCATCGTAAAATTTCATGTAGAGCTTGAATAAAAAGAAAGCCAACCTCACACAGTATCCTGTACCAAAATATATTATAACAGTAACGTGCATCCTTCTTGAACATAGAGATTGAAACTTTGTTACACTTTTAATTCCACATAACCAGATTGTAATAGAACTTAGAAAGTGTATTTTTTGTCAGACATACACTTCTGTAAATGAGACAATGGCTGCTGACATTGACAGACTAAAAGTAGGATAAATTAGAATGTTAGTGGTGTTTGTTTCAAGATCTAGTGCGAGTAGTTTAAGACATGTCGTATTTGGAACAGTTTCAACACCTACATTTGTACAATACCTGTGTTGGCACACACTAAAGAACAACACAAGAGTATACACTAGTTGTATGGATTGTGACCGGTAACGAAACAATTGACCATTACAGGTTGAGTTCAAAATGAACACGGGCAGGGGCAATACACGCTTCCCGTCTGGTATGGAACGACTGCTGCACAAGTACTAGCATTTCAGCCGAGATGTCCCTGCAGACTGCAGTAATACTTCGCTAGATATCATCGAGTGTAGTAGGTATTCCGTACTAGACAGCGACTTTCAGCTTTTTCCCAGAAAAAAAGTCTACACACATCATATCCGGGGACCTGATCAGCCAAGGTACGCGGCCTCTGCGTCAAATCCAACGACTTGGAAACAATTCGTGAAGACATGGTGTAGTAGTTCGTGCACTAAGAGCTGGACGGCCACCATGTTGGTGCCACAGATTCCCTTCAGCCTGCAGAGGAAGGTCTTCTAGCATCCGCGGAAGATGGTCTGTTAGGAGGCTACAATATTTGTAAGTGTTCGATTTTCCATCTATGAAAAACGGGCCTATGAGCTGATTTCCCACCTGACGAAGTCAACAGAGATTTCCAACAGATCAATAGTGCATGTTTCGCCGGTTTACCTGGCCATGACTGGAAAATGTGGCTTCATCAGTAAATAAGACACGTGATTCATCTGGAGTAACCTGTCTTAATGCCCATGTACCGAAGCTAACACGATTCTCATAATCGTTTCCTTGCACGTCTTGATGATGAGAGACGTAATAGAGAAGGAAACTATGTAATGTATAACGCGTATGACACTTGCCTGACTCACACAACTTCCTCGCGCGATTGAGTGGAAGTTAACCTGCAGATCAACTGTAACAGCAGCAAGGTCATTTATTTCCCCTTCTTCTGTCGTCACTTGCCTTCTGTTAAGTTGTCTCCTTCAATGTCACACTACCAATTTTCCGTAACTGTTTGAAGAGGCTGATAAATGCTGAGATGGTTGGTGTCTGTCGGGATATCTTGCAGCATACCCCATACAAGAACGAATTGCGTTCTTCCTACACTACCCATATACAATGAGCATATCACCTTTTCCCGCATATCCACTCTCAACCTACTGCTTGGTCTGACATAAACTAACTGACTAACAAGTCGCAGTGCACACAAGCACACGGTAAGCAAACATAACAACATCGTACCTAGCAACTATACGGGTTGAATGGCACAAACAAATGTACGTGTGGAAACTTTTGAAAAAAAAAATCTTGCGAATGACTCGCACTAGAATCCTTCAAAGAACACAACTGACATTCTAATTTACCCTACTTTTAATTTCTTAATGTCAATAGGCATTGTTCCATTTAAAAAAGTGTGTGTTTGCACAAAACATATACTTTGCAAGTATTATTACAATCTGCGTGTTGGCTAACAATACGAGCCGCAGACTACCAATCCATTCTGTGAAAACGACGTATCAGTACCATTTTCTGTTTCCACAATATTTGTGGTGCAAAGTTTAGGTGATTCACCCAGTATATTTATACTCCTAGCGTAAAGTGAGTTATCCGAAGTCAGTTGGCGAACACAATAGATGCCGCCAGATGAGTATCAATTACAAAACCGCCCATACTGTCGCTGTAAGTAACACAGATATTTTTCGGTACAACTCGCGGTACAGGGGTTACTCATGGCGACAAATGATAGGCTTTTTACCTCTCTTCTTGTCAAGGAGCCAATACCCAGAATAATACCGTAACTTCAACGTGCATTATCAGGAGATCACCCTAAAAATGTTCGAAGACGAGTAAATGGAAAAAAAAAACTTGTATTCCAAAACTGTAACTGGTTGCAGTTTTCTGTATTTTTATTGAATAAATAGTCACGTGTTGTCAACATCTGTAATAGAGAATCTTAACACACTTTCTGACCAAGACAGAGTGAGTCACACTACTTCATCTCACCTTAAATGATAGGAATAACTGATATGATCGATCTGTGTTCCGCACAATGCGGAGCAGAAGACCTATGAATAAAATCGTAGAATAAAATGAATGCCTAATGTCCTGTCGGCAACTTAAAATATTAAGCTATATTCACACTCTCCAGTAGCTATATAACATCAAGTGAGCAGTTACGCGCGCTCATATAACTGATAATTCATATAACTGAAGTGCATTAAACTTAGCAATTAGACAAGGCTGTGCTACACAACGTCACAAAGTAGAATGTGGATCAATGAAGGTAATATGAAACATACAAACCAGCTCCAGAATGAAGTGTAACAAGTAGAATAAAAAAAGGCACAATAGATGTGCTGGCGAAATTAAGACATTAAATCACGGTAATTGTGTTTAAAACATGGATTGAAAGATTTTATCTCTGGAAGAAGTTCGCTAGTTAAATCAAGAAAGAACTCCAAGGACAATTTTATTAAAGGAAAATCACACAGTTTATATCAAACAAAATCTCCGATAGCAGAAAATTTACGTCAATATTACCAGAATAAACACCTGCAGACTTACCAAAGGAATCATCTTTTTTTTTTCTTCTCTCAGTGAAAACCGAACAAAAAGATACCTAAAATTAAGAGAGACGATTACGAACATTATGCAGCACTGAACTAAATTCATGACTGACAAAAACGTTTATGCAAAAACGAAGCACTAGACCTTCTAGAAGAAAGGGGGAAAAGCCTGTGCAGGTAAAGAAGGAGAAAGCAGTAGCGATAAGAAAAATAGATTTGGAGGAAGCAGACGAAAAAGCATATCCGCTAAATAGGTCTGCTCTAAATCTTCGGTTGGACATTAGGGCATTATAAACGCAAAAATTAAACATAATTATATCTCTTAAACGTTCGTGCTTCTCAAACCACAACTTCGGAAATATATATAAACATTATTCCGGTCATATTAGCTTCTGCCGTTTCAACATTCGAAGCACGTAACCGTATCTAGAACTGGTTGTCAATAAAGCATTTCCAAATGCGTGTGACTTTAGATTTCTCGTGCCTTACTTTCGCTTTACTTTTCCTTCTGTTCCATCTGAAACGTGAGAGCCCGTTTCTATTGACCTCATGGACGACTGGCCGTCAAACACCAATTCGAGACTATTTTCTGGAATCTTTTACAAATTTCTCAACATTGGTAAATCTTTGTTTCAAAACAGTATTATGCGATTGACGGTGGCCTTTTCCGAAAGGCCATATTTTTTGTTGTGCATCTAGTTCGGATTTTTAGCCATTATCGAGCAATTAGCTAGAAGCAAAGTTCCAGACGTATGGCAGTATGTGAATACGCTACTAATGTACTTCCGTTCGTTTCAGTGTAAAAATTCTGCTATTCGTAATAGTTTAACAGATATTCGGTGAATTTAAGGTGGGAAAAATAAAGATTAGATCTCTACAAAAGCAGCCTAAGCGAGAAAATGTCACCTTCATTTAATAAATTCACAGGTGTGATGCACACTGATTGTGTGTGTGTGTGTGTGTGTGTGTGTGTGTGTGTGTGTGTGTGTACGATTTAGACGAGCAGTGTTTCTCGTGAGCTTACCCCCAAATGTGTACTAATCAGTGGTCCAATTCTGGTGTATTTGGCCAAATGAGACCATTGCTTGAGATTCATGGTGAGGCTAACAGGCTACGAGCGGGCAAATCAGTAAATTCATTTCAAATGTAGTAGAATCAATCTACAGTATGGGCAGAAGTGTTTCTTTTTTCTTCTGCAGTAATTTTCCGGAAGGTATGCGCAGGACCAATAGCAGGGCTTTCATGAGAAACAAGTCGTTTCTGTTAATTGCGAGTGTAACTGCCTGCACGTGGTATCTCACAGCTGCCTCTTTGCACCGGTAAACAGCAATAAAAACAGCATTACGCAAGATGTTCCCTGTAGTAGAGACTTTTATTTCAATTACGCGCCTGAGTCACGCGTGACTAGACTAGCGTATCTCAACCGCCGTATCGCAAAATTAATGTGTCGCTAATACGTGTCAGGAACGTCGCCTTCGGAGTCTTAACAATAAGTTTAGGGTGATCCTTTGTGCAGGTGACTTTTCTGGTGCTTCTAGCGTGCAGTCGTGCTGTAACCCGAGCTAAAAGACAGCGGCGCGTTTCGTTCACACTTGTTGACCTTGACAGTTTATCATGGAATTCGCTTTCATCGGAGTCGAGGAATTATGGGCAATGCAGTACATGTGCGACATCTGGTCCTGATGTTTTATCCGTGTTCAAATGTGTTATAATCACTTGCCTTTCCCATTCCTCTTGCTGCTTGATTTCAGATGACTATTAAATGGTAAGAGGGTCACTCCAAAAGAAATTCACACTATTTTTTTAAATCCATCTTTTATTCTACATGTTTGAGAGTTTTACAGTATGTAGATACATCCTTTAGGAACAATATTTTCATTTCTCCACATAATTTCCATCCCTCTCAATTGCCTTAGGCCATCTTGGAACCAGCGCCTGTATAACCGCACGGTAAAATTCTGGACCAACCTGTTGGAGCCACTATTTGGCAGCGTGCACAAGGGAGTCATCATCTTCAAACCTTGTTTCACGAAGAGAGTCTTTCAGTTTCCCAAATAGATGATGATCACATGGAGCCAGGTCAGGACTGTAAGGCGGGTGTTTCAGTGTTGTCCATCCGAGTTTTGTGATCGCTTCCATGGTTTTTTTACTGACATGAGGCCGTGTATTGTCGTGAAACAGCATAACATCCTGCTTTTGCCGATGTGGTCGAACACGACTCAGTCGAGCTTGAAGTTTCTTCAGTGTCGTCACATATGCATCGGAATTTATGGTGGTTCCACTTGGCATAATGTCCACAAGCAAGAGTCCTTCGGAATCGAAAAACACCGTAGCCATAACTTTCCCAGCAGAAGGTGTGGTTTTGAATTTTTTTTTTTTTCCTTGTTTGAATTTACGTGATGCCACTCCATTGATTGCCTCTTTGTCTCTTGTGAAAAATGATGGAGCCATGTTTCATCACCTGTCACAATTCTTCCAAGAAATTCATCTCTACCATTCTCGTACTGTTTCAAAAGTTCGCTGCACACCGTTTTTCTTGTTTCTTTGTGAGCCACTGTCGACATCCTGGGAACCCACCTGGCACAAACCTTTCTCAACGCCAACACTTTCAGTATTCTGCAAACACTTCCTTCCCCTATCCCAACGTATCGTGACAATTTGTTCACTGTGATGCGTCTGTCAGCAGTCACCAATTCGTTAACTCTGCACACTGTCTGGAGTGTGTGCAGTATGAGGCCTGCTGCTGCGAGGACAATCCTCAATATTGCCGTGCCCGCTTTCATCACGTAACCTGCTTGCCCACCGACTAACTGTACTGCGATCGACAGCAGCATCTCCATACACCTTTTTCAACCTCTTGTGGATGTTTCTCACTGACTCGTTTTCACAGCACAGGAATTCTATGACAGCACGTTGCTTCTGACGAACGTCAAGTGTAGCAGCCATCTTGAAGACATTTTGTGACGACGCCAACACGGGAAAGGGTTGAACTAAGTTTGAAAACAAGCGGGAAGGATGTATCTGCACACTGTGAATCTTTCACACATGCAGAATGAAAACTGTATTTTTATAAAAATAGTGTTCATTTCTTTTGGAGTGACCCTCGTATCAGCACATGGTGGCAGTGTTCGACAACAAGCCACCCTACAAGATCAGCATCTCTTGAGCGTGACAAAATATTTACATTTCACTTGTTCATTTGTCTACCGCATTCAGATGGAAGTCCTGGTGTCTGTGAAACTGCCTTCAACACAACAGTAAGCTGACCAGATTCGTAGTTCAGTTATAATTATTAAAATCAAAGAAGTCGTTCCTTTCTTGGGGTATTTTCAACTGCCCCTGCACTTCACCTTAAGCTGTAGTGCCTGTACGGAGCAGAAATTAAATCTGAACAGTTGTGACATATCCAAGACAAATGCATCTCACTTTAACTGAAAATATTGTTGCACTAATGAACGTACAGGTAGCTGAATTCGAACATTAGCGTCGTACTACTAATTTTAGGGTGTAGGTATTGATGCTTAATTCGTCCTAAGACAGTTGTAACACTTTTTCATGACTGCAGCCTCTGGCAATATTTTATGTATGTGAAAAATTCATCATTAAAGTGTGAGCTGTACGACTACTAGCAGGGTGACATTGTTAAGCAATTCAACTGAGGCAAGAGCACACCACATCCAATGCAACTATTCCTTAAAGCAATACAGATAAGCATCACCATTTAAGGTTATGGGTGTTTGTCTATCACGTTCCTTAAGTGAAGAATTACCACGAAACATCTTCTTTCGAAGATGCATAATTACTTAATTTTATCCATTATTATCTTTTTCTCGTTATTTCGGGCTAATGTAATGCTGAATATCGTACTCAGATTGGGTGCAAAGTGTTTGATATTTCCCTGAGCTATTTGTGTTTTCGTGACTCTTTTCCTAATTTATAACAACAAGGATGGTGATAAGATCCTCTCGGTCTCTCAGATGGTTGATAGTGTAGCAGAGAAACAACATTTCGATAGATTTCTTCCAAGAGAAAATGAATAGGGCACTTGTCGAAACGTTGCCCCAAGACAACTATTACCATCTGACAGGCTGACAATATTTTCTGATTAGCAAGAAAATCTGTGTACATAATTTCATTCTGTTGCTTTCATGTCTTCCCAGACTTAAAACGCTGGAATTCTGTGACAGTGATTGTAATTTGATTGTTTTGTGATTTATTCATTTGAAACTGTATCTATTGCTCCACCGTTATCCATCCTGTGACAAACGATGGCCAATACATAGGTGATGCATCTTCCCGCATGAGTATCGCCTGTGTGAAGTTCTTTAATCTCATTTGATGTTATACGACTGCAAGTGCCGCAAGGTGCTATCATAGATAGTGGTCGTGATCCTATCCTTTTGGTTCAAATATCAAATGTTGGTCACCCGTTCCACGTCGTCTCACTCAACCATCTTCGAAATTTATATATGAGAAAACCTGTGTCCGCTTACTGTTGTCATCGTCCATGAACAAAGGGCCAAAGTTTTACCTCCATCCTAGCTCTCTCCAAGTTCGGCCTTTTACTGTCGCAGCAACGTTTGCGAACAATAGTTAGTTACATGCTCTATAGATCATTTGACTCGTTCCACATCATTTCGACAAAAGAATCGTTCAGTTTACAGGATATGTATACAGATTACAGTTAACATTACTGAACACATTACCATTTTATTCCTACTCATGCAGCTGCAAGCCGGCCGCGGTGGACGATCGGTTCTAGGCGCTACAGTCCGGAACTTCGAGATTGCTATGGTCATAGGTTCGAATCCTGCCTCGGGCTTGGATGTGTGTGATGTCCTTAGGTTAGTTAGGGTTAGGTAGTTCTAAGTTCTAGGGGACTGATGACCTCAGATGTTAAGTCCCATAGTGCTCAGAGCCATTTGAACCTTTTTTTTCACAGTTACACTTAAAAGCAAGGTTTTGATCTGGGTGCCGATTTTTTAGCAGAAATTCGTCAATGGAATAAAAGAAGCTGTCCAGAAGAAATGATTTTGAATTAGATTTAAACCGTACTTTGCTGTCTGTCAGACATTTTGTGCTGTCGGGCAAATGATCAAACATTTTTATTGCTGCATATTGAACTCCTCTCTGAGGCAATGACAGCTTTAACAAGGGTCATAAAGGTCCTTTTTCCCCTCTAGTGTTGTAGATATGTACATCACTGTTCTTTTCAAATTGTGATGGATTATTTATGACGAATTTCATTAGTGAAAATATGTATTGTGATGGCGCAGTTAAAATTCTTTGCTCCTTGAATAGGTGCCTACATGAGGTCCGTGGGTGAACGTCACAATACTTTGTCGCTATTGCAACAAACTAATAAACTCAGTGCCTTCGTCTCAATTTCATAGTCTCAGCTACCCAACACCACAATACCTTGTCGCCATTGCAACAAAGTAACAAACTCAGTTGTCTTGTCTCACAGTGTCAACTGGTCAACTCTCAGACGTACCGTTGTCTTATGTTTTCATTGGAATTCACTGCTTCGGACGTTTATGTGGTATTTTTAGTGCATCTCTAGTCTGTTAACAACGTACTTCACTTCCTTAGCAACGCTTATGCGTTACTAACTCCGATTTTTTGCTGTGATTAGCAATAACAACACACAATACTCAAAAACCATTCAAACTATCATAAAAATTGTAACAATTAAAAAGCCAATAATGATTATGTGTTTCCAAAAGCCGCATAGCTGTACGAAGGCACTTTATTCGAAACTACCAGTTTCACGTCAATATAGACGCATCTTCAGGTTTATAACGGTTACATTTCCAAACTGTAGATGGACAATTACGAGTCCTAGCTTTCGGGAAGCTGTCCACGTTGAGAGTCAAACCACAGTAGTGGGTTGTTCCAATAAAATTGAGTACACCCAAAAGATTCTTTTCAAAATGTAAAATCATGACTGTTGAATAAGCCAGGCCAGATAACTCCCCGAAGGATATATTATAAAATCTACTTGTATAAAATGAAATAAGTAAAACAGTGTATTGCTAGCCTCACGGTCTGCTTACATCACATCGAACTGCTAGCAAGACGGCTGAAGTACAAACATCACAGGGGCTTTAAATTTTGTTTATATTGTTTGCTACAGCTGGTGTCTATTGGAACTTACATCGTTCGGATGTTGTTCCGCCTGACTCATTCAACAGTCAGGCTTTGTACATTTTCACAAGAATCTTTTGGTTGTACTCAATTTTATTAGGATAGTCCACTAATGTGGTCTGACTCTTAACGTGGGTAACTTCCTGAAAGCTGGTACTCGTAACTCTCCATCTACTGTATGGATATGTAACCATTATAAATCTGAAGACTAGTCTATACTGACGTGAAACCGGAAGTTGCGAGTAATGCACCTTATACACTTAGGCGACTGTTAGAAACACCGCATAAAATTTGATTTTTTAATTGTTATAATTTTTATGTTAATTTGAGTGGCGATTGGGTCTTGAGTGAAGTTATTTTTATTCATAATGTCTCTGAACTGTGGCTGCCCGCCACAGGAAGTTGTTTGATCTCGATCTTAGATTTTACTGGTGTCTGTTGATATTGGTCTGGAATATTTTAATGAGTGACGTCTATTGACACCAAAAACGCCTGCAGAAATATTGCATCATCTGGACGGCGCCACCCGTATGAATACCCGAGATTTTTCTTCATTTACGGACGTCACTGTAAGAGGTACAATGACGGTCTCGAACAGACAGCATATGTCAGAGGCGTGTTTGTTGTGGTGGGACACCAGTAATAATCTCCGACCGGCAGTGCGCAATTTAGGCTAGCCTAGCCATTAGCAGCGGTGTGCGTGTGACAAAGGTTCGACCCAGTGAAGGCAAAGGGCGGATTGTTTTCCCGAGGAACGCATAGATGCTGGATTCCCTGTCTTGTTTGCGCCCGTCAGGAGTCCTTCTGGAAAAGCACAGACGAGGAGCCGTCCGGGCGACCTCACGGCGCCGCCTCAACATCCAGCCCACCGGAAGCTTCTGGACGTCGCCAAGGTCAGCACCCGCGCGCACCTTAGCAGCCGCCTTCGGAGGCTGTGGCCGCTTCGCACGGCGCCAGCAACGATCGAGTTACCCTGCTGCAGGGACTTCTTAGCGTACCGTGTTGTCTCCAAATACGCGTCCCTGCGTGGTTGATTCACGCGAAATAGATTTAATAATGGTTACCTATAGCTCTGCCCGTTAATCGAGTAGAGGTATCCAGCGGTGGCATAGACTTTTTGCAACAATCTGTACGGTGATGTAGGTTAAGATCGCAGGTATCACATACTGCCCCACTTTCACCCTAGTGGGGCCTTATTTGCGAGTAATCGACGAAATAAACTGGAATTTTACATGGCGCTCAATAAAATAGAAAACGTACCTTTTTATACACTGATCACGTGGTGTAACGTGTGGGGCTAGGCCATCACGATAAAAAAAGGCGCGGGTTCGAATATTGTCAGGTACTTAATAAATATTTCTTTTTATTTTTACTTTCTTATCGAAATGACACTGATCATTATTTTTATTCAATTAATTGCTTTAAATGTACTTTTTTTAATTTATTTTGCTTTGTGATACGATTTTTAACCTTCGTATCAATTTCTTCATTTGTTCTCATTTTTTTCTTTATACCATTAGTTTCCCAGTCGGAATTTTTTTGAATGTGAATTTAATTATAATTATCTATTATAATTTTTGAAAATGCCGATATATCGGTTAAAAACGTAAGACGAACTAATATATTTGTAACGACTGGGCAGTGGTGTCAAAAAGGTGCTTTTGTTACAAGATGTGCTTTTTTTTGTAGTCGTAATACAACCATTTTAAACATAACTTGAATTCATATTGAACTATGGACAAATTAACGCAGATAAAGATTAAAACGCAAGGAGCTATAAGTAAAACGAAATTAGAACAAAATTAGGAATAAAAATAATGAATGGATGGTAAAAATAGGATGTTAAAATGAAAGAAATTAAATCGAAATTAATACATAAAATTAAATTCACATAATTTCAAGCGGAAAAAGAGTGATAGGAAGAAAAATGAAAGCCAATGAAGAAGTTGATATGATGATCAAAATGATGTGATAAAGGAACATAATTAAAAAATTATATTTAAACCAATTAATTGAATAAAAATGATGCTGAAAGTAATTTCGATAAAAATTTAAAAACTGAGATACTTGTTGAGATTCGAACCCGCCTCCATTTGCACACAAATACCTTACGCTATCCACTACACGACGCAACCATTCTCCAAACCAGAATATTTTTAACTGTATTAAGAGCCACAAAAAATTAAATTTCGAAATTTATTTCGTCAGTTACTCGCAAATGAGGGTCCACCAGGGTAAAAGGGTGCAGGGTGTGACACCTGGGATCTTAATATACATCGCCCTTTAGATGGTTACAAAAGGTCGATCTCACTGCTGCGGACATCTCCTTCTAAGACTGCTACCTTAGGGCAAGAGCTCTTTAACACACATTTATTGGGTGCACCTACAGGAAGTGCACGGAAATATTTAAAAACCAAAAGCACAACACACTCTTGCCTAACAAGGCGTAGAAAATCCGTTGGCATTCAAAGCAGAAAAAAATGGTTCAAATGGCTCTGAGCACTATGGGACTTAACATCTATGGTCATCACTCCCCTAGAACTTAGAACTACTTAAACTTAACTAACCTAAGGACAGCACACAACACCCAGTCATCACGAGGCAGAGAAAATTCCTGACCCCGCCGGGAATCGAACCCGGGAACCCGAGCACGGGAAGCGAAAACGCCACCACACGACCACGAGCTGCTGTCCAGGTTTTATGACTTCGGCACCACGTTTTCCTGTTGTGGGCATTTCCATTACCGTTGTGTGGTTTTGTAATTCTAGCTCGCCCAGCAATTCTCTGCTTCTGGTTCTCTTCGTGTTGTTTTGGTGCTGACACGGTTCGAGAGTTCGACATCCAGTTCTGCGGTGACTTTTGCAGCTGACGGCCTTGCTATTTTTCGTCACAATCCTTTTCAGTGACGGTCCTTGGTGATCACTCAACACACAATTTCGTCCGCTGTGTGGCTTAGAGGATGGTATTTTTCCACTTTCTCTGTGTGCGGTATAAATCTTCGACGATGTGGTGCCTCTTGAAACACGAAACACTTCGGCGACCTTTGCGGCGGAAGCACCCACAATACAAACACCAACAATTTGCCAACGTTCGAATTCAATTAGCTACGACGTAGTGCACACACTGCCACACAGAACACTGTTCTGGTCACTATTGACACTTGCAACTTATTGGGGACAATGCACTGGCGCCGTCTATGATCAAAGACAACAGCACAACCTGAAGGCTTGGTGGAATCTGCATTTGTCTTCAAGCATACTTTTCACAAGGTACTTCCATGTTCATGTCAAACATCTGTACAAACCACTGTTACTCTTCTCCATAGCCCCCCCTCCCCCCCCCCCCCCATCTCTTAGTCTATCAAACACCTGATCTTGTAGCTCGCTGTGACATCAGTACCTGTTGTGTTCATTGTGCTTGTGTTCCACCAGCATTTCTTCTTCCTTCTGAGTCATAGTAACTATTTAAGGAAACACTACATATCGCTGACTTTGCACCTAGTTCACCCATTCGTCTTTATTATCTCCAAATTCTTCAAAACTTCCGATGTTTAGCTGCTGAAGAATGTTCGTGTTTTTCATTCACTCTCTTATCACGACAAGCAAAACCTGCCTCAAAAATATTTTTCCCGCCTGGATTCAGCTTTTATCCATTAATACTACTTACACATTGTTCTATTTCAACCTCTGTTCGTCTATTCTATTCCTTCTTCCCGTGACCCCATGAACTAAAGCATACCACTTTCTTCTGTCCTACACTATCTCCTGAAGACTTTCCAAGTTCGAAAGCGTTACTTCCGTGGTTCCATCAATTCTTTGAGGGCCTTTCCTCCTCATGCCTTCGATCTTCCCCAGTATCAAGTTCTTTTCCAGCCCGTCGTGTCTTCTCATGAAGTGCCCGAAGTAAGTCAGTTATTGTTTCTGTATCAGACCTTCCAAGGAGCAATTTGGTTTTGTTTGCTACAATGTCAATATTTTCGTTCTCTTTGCAATCCATGGAACTCTAAGAAACTTCCTCCAACACCACATTTCAAATGATTCTATTTGTGACGTTCAGGCTTTGTTATGGCCCAGGTCTCACATCCGTGGTCTACATCACAGCTGGAAACACCATACGTCTTACTGTGCGGATATTTGTTCCTCTCTTTAAAGCATTGTCAAGGTTGGGTAACGTCTTTATATCAAATAACAAGCGCTTCTTGATTTCATGCCAGCAGTCACCATCAACAAAAATCTGGGAGGTGAGAAAATGCCTCCATCGTCCTACATGTCATGAAGTGAGAGGTGTAGTAGCTGTAGTCTTCATTTTCTTGACTTTGAACTTTAGTCCAGCCTTTGCACTTCCTTCTTTCACCTTTAGTAAGAGTATTTTAACTCTTCTTCAGTTTCTGTCATCAGAACGGTATCATACGCATATGTAAGTTATTTATATTTATACCAGCTATTTTAATTCCAATTTCGCCTTGATCTAACATCGTTCAGAGCAATGCAAGTAGTATCTTACATTAGTTGTTTTGTAAAAGTTAGTCACTTTACTCCCAATTTTGGTTTTATGTAGTCGCCTCAATTCGTGTCAGGCAATGTAGCACATTTTATTTCAAAGAGCTGTTGACGATTTACTGGTTCATCGTGGTCGAACCTAAGTTTAACGAGACCTAGTACAGTAATTATCTCCCTCACCCTTTACGATTGCTTAACTCGAGAACCAGTGGCCCGAATCTTCATTAGGTCAGCGAGTTTCACAGAGGGCAGTAGTTTTTATTCAGGATAACAGTATACATTATAAGAGATACAGTGTGTATCAATGATAGGACTGTCAACACTTGGTTCTCGGAAACTGATTCAGCATTACAATGATAGATCACTGCTAAACTTACACTTCTGTAAAGCCTTTGTGTCAGAAACACATTTCTTACTCAATATGCCAGACTTTTGTTGCCCTTGCAATATCGACTCGTCCTAACATAAAGTCCACAAGACAGTGGAAAAATTGGAATGCCCCACGCGTTCATTACACGTAACAACCGCCTATGACTCACGAAAGCGTATCATCAACGAACTGGAGGCACACTCACTCATCTTGACAACGTCCACGAAATATGCAGTAGTCATGATGGGTAAATTTGGAGTTTTGGAGCCATGTTATGACATTCATCTCATTGTTAATTTTTCTGTATGCAGAGATTGTACTCAGGAGCGATGAAAGTGCCTGAATTTTCTTATTGTATACACGGGTCTGCAGCAGACGACAAAACAGATTTTAGCAAAACTTTTATCGTGAGCATATGAGGGAAGAGAGTTGATATTTCACAGCTTCCATTCTTTTCGAGAAGATTCCACCATCCCACACAATCACAGACTTCTGGCAAATGCGAGCTGTTGGCTACGTGCTGCCACTCAGCTTCAACCAGTGCGCTGAGGGAATGTAGGTCGACGCTGCCATTTTCTCATACTTGGATCCGTTTGTGTTCTTTCCACTTGCTAATGATGGCCCGTAGCGAGGACAAGGTTCTTGATTACATGTTTCTGCGTACAGCAGTGAATTATCGAGCGATTTTTTTCCCTTCTTTTCTTGTGCCCCGAGGCGTGGATATCAAGTGTTCCTACTGTAACTGCGTAACAGAGATACCTGTCAATCACTATAACTGAAATGGCACAATTTTTCACTAATCAAAATAAGTCGACGTCACGATTAACACAAAACTATTTCATTTGCCAATATGATAATAGCAGCATCTTCCTCTGATCAGATATACATCGATGAAATGCGCCACATATCATAGACAGGCATAAAACTGTGCTTTGCTATCCTCCGCAGCTACAAAAGAGACGTACAGACAGTGAAAACCTTCAATCTTTCGCTTGGATGCGAAATATTAAATGGGCAAGCCCATCACAGCGAAAGATTTTGGAATTGCGAAAACACAATTTTAGTTGAAATGACAAACAAGCTAACCGTTCCTTCCCCACATTATTTCCAAAAGACTGCAGGGAGAACATAACTTTAGTAAACGAAGGATGCGTTGTGTCTTCACCTAAAAGGAAAGATCAGTGTGTAGTGAAATTGTCTTCAGTCCTATTATGTGCAGACTGTGTACACTCTTATAACATGTGGACGGAGAGAGAGAAGGTATGCAACGTATTGTAGTGTCGTGAATGGAACACAGATGATGAGTGGAAACATCAAACGATTTAAGTGACGTTTTTCCCTAGATTTGTTCCGAACGACAAGTCATGAAGAAAATGTTTAAAACATTCATTGTTAGATGGGGCATGGTCTTTGTGCCGAGCGATTGTTTCCTCTGGAGTTCCAAGGGCCATGCGTCAAAGCCACCTCCATCTAATTGATGTACAGTTTGTGGTAACCGGCGTGCACGTAAACTTGTGTTTTCTCAATAAAACGTCTTTGTAAAGGAAGGAGATAATTTAGGTTTCATAAATAATCGACAAGTTGAAGTGAACAGGCAAAACGACATTTGTCTGAGATATGTAGTGGAAACCCATTTCTTCCTGAACAGCACATGTTATTTTACAGTCAATTTATAATATTTGATCTCAACAAAGGAGTCGTGTAAAAACATAGATGTCAGTACTGAAGGATTTTTTCTTGAATTTAATATTGTACTTCTGTTGTAAAAATTGTAATAAATACGAGAAATAGTTTTTGTCGACTACAGTTCCACTCGTTAAAATATTACTGCTTTATTTCTGTACTTGTGTTATCACAGATAAAACATTGTGCTTCAGTATTACTTAGAACTATTCAGTTCCCTGGTTGGCACCTAGAACGTTCTTATTTTCTAATCTGCCTCGTTATTTTTTGCAGAGATAATTTTATGGTATCAGAATGACTTCTCTTTTTTTGGATATAAATAAGTTATGTACAAAAAGAAATACATTGTTTTTTTTATCCTCCTGAAAAACCAGAGATTTGGCTCTTACAACGTTTGACATTTCCGCTCTTTAGATGTCAGCGCTCTGCACCGTACGTCAGTGGAAGGAGTTACGAGACGGTGGGGTAGTAGGTTTTCCGCCGACCGTAGTCTGTGATCCGTCACTTCAGCCACGAGTTGTCTCGTTTATCTATAATCACCCCATGACCCTACAGAGAGGATATTAGAAAGCAGCTTCATTTGTTTTAATCGACAGTTGCACTTTTGTCAAATGACTACCGGTTGTGCCAGAAATAAAAAAAAATTCTTTCCGTTTCTGGTTTGGTTGATAGTAAAAGAACTCTATAAGCTGTTTTGAGAGAAAGAAATTTTATTATAAAGACAAGACTTTGAAACAAAAAGCTAAAACTATCGGCGTCGCTGTTTTTCGTGGGTTGTCGTTAATAGGGTGATGGTAGATATGAATTACTAATAAAGGTTTGAATCGCCAATGCTGGCGTGCATAAAAATGCATTCAAGGAATCGTAATCGGACTACGTAAATCATGAAAAGATAATGAAGAGAGGTTCTTCGACTGGTCATGCAAAAATTCGCATGTAGACTGCTATAACGGCGGTCGATCAATCGCATCACCATATGAAGACTTCCACGTTGTCTCGTCTCATGCTAAAGCTGAAACAGAAAAAGGTTTGGACAAGGTAGTTGCAAACACATATATTGAGAGGCACCCACATGCCTTGCTCATACTGTGGCATCAAGCAGTCAGGCCTTCAAGATGAGTGGTCTGCCAAGTGAGTGGATTCATTCTTATTTATCGAGTAACATGAGCTCTAGTACTCACAATTAAGCTACAAATTATTCGCCTGTGTGAATATTACGCAATGGAAACGGATAACGCACATCTGACTATTAAAAATTTACACAACTCTGATTGTTCACTACGCACTGGCAATACCACATTTTCTTTCTTATTCAACGACTTTGATCAACACGTGGCCATCCCACTGAATATGAATGGCGCACACATTATAAATTCTGGATGTCATGGCTACACACTATTCGAAGAACAAGGCCACCAATCTTTTTTCTTTTCACTATCTTTTTTATTCCGATAAAATCTATAACCTAAACACACCATTGCATTTTCTACAACACATGAGAAACTCCGCCCAGTGGGCATGGCTTTACATTGGTGATTCTCTACCTTATGGTCTCTTAATTATCTAACACTACAGTGCACTTTCTGGATAGGATGGTGCATCTTTTTCTATATCTCACACTTCGACTCTCACACCCATCATCACGAAAATTTCCTACAGACCGAGCGGTGCAAAAAGTAACATGCATAACCCACTGCCTCTGAACATATCCTGCTACTCTCCCATGCAAACCACACATACTTAAATTACATGAAATACACCACACTGGCAGCATGGAATACAACACAAGGAATAGTCACAACGTTATAATTACATCACTTTCAGCTTTCCCACTTCAATTAGTATTCATCCCAGTTTCACACGACACTGCCCCACTTCGTAACTTTTCTTTCCTACTATGAACTCTGGAGAATATATGCACGTCTTCCTGTGCAACGCAAGCCAAGTGGCGTTGCTGGATAGACGGCTGACTCACCTTGCTTCACTCTCAGAGTATTATAGTTTGAATCAAGCGTCACACGGAAACATAACACGCAAAGTAATATTAAGAACATATTCGTCACACACACGAGCCCTCAACTGACACCATGGATGAGTACTTCTCTTTATCCTTTGTCTCATACACAGACTGAGACTCACACAGAACTCACCACGTGGAAGTACTCGTGTCTAATTTCAAGTCCTGCACACGCCATTTCTTAAACATTTCCAACTTATAGTACACACGCCAGTAATTCAGCTTAACTTAAGCACTCGGAAGTATTTCAACTTACTGCTACACGTGGTTTCATTATGACCGTTGGTCACTTCCGAAGATTACTACGATCCTCTTAATATTACCTGCCTGACATTTAATTCTCCTCACAAAAGTTCCTGAAATAGAGAAATTATTATTCCAAAACTACTCTTAAGTATTTCACACGCATACCATTCTCTCCACTCTTTTGTCTTTACGGAGCACACCTAAGACAGGTCTTACCAACACAAGATCCAGAGGCAGAGTCGCTAAAACATGGCCGTTCTTCAGGTCAGCTCGCACCTCTGTCGAAGTGGGGGAGCACCTAGCTACCGCATTGGTCAGCCACATTTCAGGCGCTCAGAGCTCAGGTAAATTTCACCTCTTTGGTTCCACCAAAGGTGACCAAAGGACCGTCTCAAAGATGATCATATATTGCATATTCACTATCTGCGGTTAGCAGACGACCATACATTCATTCATTTCGGAGATCTCACCAAATTGGATATAGGGATTTATTTTGTGGGAGTGCTCATGTGATCAATTAAGTAAATAAATTGTCCTCCTTTCCTACGCTGGTATCCGGCTTCGGTGTATTAAGTGAAATTATTATTACAAAAAATATGTTGTTCTGACAAGAATAACGAAGAATGTTGTACCTATTTTCAATGTCTGGCGGTACTGTACCCTTTCAATATGCCACAAAATGTGCAAACATGAACAAAATACCGCACCTCCTAATCACAGAGTGCGTCTTACACAAGACAGGAGAAGAGAGAAAGAGAGAGAGAGAGAGAGAGAGAGCGAAAGATAACGAGACAAGAGCCTTCGCTAATAAAGCTAGTCTCATTTGGTTCAAAGGTTATGTCAAAATTTCACAACGCCGCGTCATTCTATCTAAGGAACAGTCGGTAGTGCAACTGACTTTTGAAAAAAGGGCGTCATATAGCAGATACCATCATCAAACCGTCGTTAGACGTTGCTATTGTCATGAAATTATAAAGTGGCAAATAACTTCTGCGGTTGCCTTCTTTTCTGTCTGTATGGGATATACCAGTTTCGATAGCAGTCTATCGCCTACAAATGGACGGATTATTTCCTCGCACTTGTAAAACTGTTCTCAACGAGTGGCTCGTTACGAGTGCAACTTGTCCAGAGTCGGAAGCGCAACCTGGTACGCCGCGCCTACATGTCATCTGGGATGAGGTCACAGTTGGGCATTCGCGGTTCCAAGTAAGAAGCGAAGGATGGTGGGAGGCCGAAGCCGCAGTGCGTGCCAGACGGCAATTACGCCGCGTCCCTGGACGCGGGAGTCCGCCTCTAATTACTTCTGAGGCAACAACGCCGCTGCGTGTTTGCGGTGGTTACCTGCGGTCGACCACTTGCGACCTAGACTGTTCCACGGCCCTCGTGGCGAAACGAGGAGCCTACGCGACGCCAGTCCTGTAGTAGCAGAAATTACGTTCGCATTCAGTAGTCAGAATTCAATCACATTCGTGGCTAGCCAAAATTATCCATGTCTTTATTTTATTTGTGCGGCATCAGAGGAGGCACTGCTGAACAGCGTAGGCACTATGGGGAGAGACATACGTAGCCAAACGGCACAAGCAGCTGATCGGGGTTAAAATATTGATTGTCTTTCTTGTAACTTTCTTCGTCACAAAGGTATGAGCAGCAACACGTCTTTTTTAATAGCTCCCCGTATTTTGTAATCGGTGATCTAATTCCGGCCGGCCGCGGTGGCCGAGCGGTTCTAGGCGCTTCAGTCCGGAACCGCGCGACTGCTACGGTCGCAGGTTCGAATCCTGCCTCGGGCATGGATGTGTGCGATGTCCTTAGGTTAGTTAGGTTTAAGTAGTTCTAAGTTCTAGGGGACTGATGACCTCCGATGTTAAGTCTCATAGTGCTCAGAGCCATTTGAACCATTTGATCTACTTCCTCTCCTCAAAACCTGTTGACACATATATCACACTTCGTATCATGTTCCGTGGATCATTTGTACGATTTATCTTAGTGATGTTGAACGATTCATCTTACTTTCAAGGAGATAATAAATTTTTACAACCAGTTACGCTGCAACGAGTATTAACTTTTTTTTTTTGCAACTGTAGGCCTATTTCAGTTACACAGCCATCATCGCGTTATCTATAAAAGAATATTTTATAAATTTTGGTACATTCGTTGCATTACAAGTGAGTAACTTATCAATAATATGATTTTACATACGTTTTCAAGTACCGATTTCCATGCAATGTCGACTGCTGCCGCTGATGTCAATTACAGACAAATTTTTTCCAACCACTACCGATACTAAACGAAAAGTCGCAGCACACTACAGGACTGATTTATATTACCACATTAACGTAAAATACAGTCAGTATCAAGTAGACAGCAACAGAAAGAATGATACTACATGGAAGCCAGGACCTGAAAATGTGTGTAAAATCGTATTTTTTATAAGTAATTCACACGTAATATAACTAATTTAGCAAAATTTATAATATGTTCTATTACAGATAACTTGATTATGGCTGTATTGCTGAAAAAGGCCTATAGTTCAAATCAAAATAACATTCACAGCTGCGAAAATGATAATACAAATTTGTTATGTCCTTGAACATTTATTACGCACCAGGCCCAAAGAATTATAGATTCATTTTACATTCCTATGTAAATATAGCTACATGCTTTTTTTAAGTACTGTTGTGACTTAATAATTACTACCTATCTCATTTTACACATTACAACATTAGAAATTGTTCTACGTAATAGAATGAGTTGCCAAGTAGATGTTCAGTTTGTTTTCAAATTCTATCTTGCTGTCTGTCAGACATTTTATATCTTTGTGTAAGTTATTAAAAATTTTAATTGCAGCATTGTGTACCCATTTTTGTACTAAGGACAACCTGAACGAGGAGTAATGAATGTCATTTTTTCTTCTAGTATTGTAATTATTTACGTCATTGTTCCTTTTGAACTCCAGTGGATTATTTACCACAGACTCCGTGAGGGAATAAATATAATGTGAGGCAGTAGAGTTCACATCAGCCTTGGCATGAGCAGTCCAACTGAGACCACGTCCATACATACGGTTTTAAAGTTTTAACTTACATTTACTATACACTAAAGGTGGCACACAGCGACCAAAATCTTGATATGCGATGAACATTATTAGCGACTGATCCTTTACTGCTTGATCTCCGGAATTGCCTTAAATAGAAATGATTTCTTTCTTGTTCTAATATTTAGCTGCGGAATCAGATACATAAGTTTAATTTCTGTTACAGACGAATGTCTATGTAGTACTTATTTTAAAATGCGATGTTTAGATTTAGATATAATTTTTAAGGTATTAGGAGAGGAAGTAGGGGGACGGGGGTGCCAAATTATATCTCGCTTATTTATAAAATGTTCTCGAACCGACCCAGTGTGTAATATGATATAATACTCAAAAAATATTATAAATGCAACACACATTTCCATCATTTATTCAGCTGTTGCCTCTAAATGAGAACATTGGTGTTTCAGAACGTGGTATGTTCCTCAGCAATACGGTAAATGCAACACAAAATTTTCATCACTCATTCTATAATATCTGAAAGCATTTGTCGGTGCTTGAGATCTTCACCGAATTTGCACGCATTGCAGCAAGGATTCTTTTCTACGTTATACTTCGACGTCTCATGACTCATGTAGTTCAGTTTCCAAGTGCATCCCTCCCACTCTTTCTGTTTAAGTGAAATCAACTGTGATATTCTTCGTTACGTTTCTTACGCAAAAACCGTAGTTTGCACCCGATTGACATCTGCTTCATTACGGATTTTACTCGGGTCTGGTAAAACGAATGCAATGAATAAACCACGACTTGTTTATTGAACATTCTGCGGCACCACACAGAAAAAAAAACGACGCGTACTCGAAATCTGAATGGCCGAGCAGGAAATCGAACAATCGTCCTCTGCTTCTCAGTGCGTACATCCACAGTAAAAATAAAAATTAATAATCAGTCAGTAAATATGATTTATTTAGCTTAATATTAATTCCATAATTTGCAACCCTATCCCTGAAATTACAGACGAGATGTAAACATTTAGGAAGAAACGAAGGAATATTTTTCCATCGCCAGTGAACAACTCCTTCGATTCTGTAAAAGCAGAAGTGGCTCAATTCTGATAATTTCGTCTTACAACAGGAAACATGGGCTGTCGCAATTAAACAGCGCTGCCTCCGCTCGTTACGTATAATTCTGTTCGTGTGTGTGTGTGTGTGTGTGTGTGTGTGTGTGTGTGTGTGTCTGTCGATCTGTCCTTCGAACTAGTTGCAGTAATTTTCTACGGAATGTTCCACAGTCCGTGGTCATTTACTAGACTACCAACAGAATGTTTCATCGTCCATGGTCATTTACTAGACTAGCAACATTTCTTTCCCTTGTGACAGGTCTGTCAAGGCGACAGGCGGTTTCCCACTGATGAATAACAGTAATTACTCCAACATGCGTTACATTTTGAAAACAATAGTTTCTCCACAACAACGTTTTCTGATCGAACGTCTGATGACAACACATGACGCAATAACTGAATCCGCACGTTTCTAACACAATTCCATACTCAGAGACCGTAGGCTGTCTGGCAGTTAACAAGTGGATAATCGGATATCCCACCGCATGCACTGTGCTACAGACACAGGTCTTACTGAAATACAATGAATGATATTATTGTAGTTCATAAATCAATTCTATAAACAGTGAAATACATGTGCCCTCACCCTTCTTCGGCGTGCATTCTTTTCTGAGATGTTGTCTAGTGAGGCCTAACAAGAGTAGATCAGATCATGCTTTGATAGTCCACGTTTCCCTAATCAGCGAAGCTAGACGAACCTTACAAACCTTAAAACAATTACAATCACCCTCCACATCGAAAACTTCGACAAAACATTACGAACAGCTCTTGTAGTGGCGTCATCTCGTTTTATCCCCAGTACACACACACACACACACACACACACACACACACACACACACACAGCGAGAGAGACAGAGAGAGAGAGAGAGAGAGAGAGAGAGAGAGAGGGGGGGGGCAGAGGCAGAGGGGGAGGAGATTAATAATAATAATAATGACGGGGAGAGAGAGGCAGTATGAATCATGTTTTATAAAAGGAGTTCGAATCTGCATTTCACTATCCAGACGTAGTGATTTCGAAGTAACTATGACTTTACGAACCCTACAAAAATCATTTAGTGTTGGAGTTCTTGAATCGAAACTGAAAAAGGTATCCTCAAGTGGAATTTTAATCATCGAATTAATTACATGATTAACAACAGGGGCTGAGCCTATTTATCACCCCATCGTTCACAAATGTTCGTGAGAAAAATCTCTTGTAAAAGAACTGCTGCTATAAGAATACGATACGCGTCTCACGATGTAGTCATAATGTGAAGCGCCTCCACACTAAAAATTGCAACCTAAGTGTTGTAATACGTAGGCGAAGTTTAACAGTATTCATATATTTCTCAGTTATCTATTTTTTTCTGTTAACGGCAGTAACGTAAGATGGATTTGTTATTTGCCGCCAGTTTTAAACCAGCCATTGAAGCTCCCATAAACTACTGCTATCGTTAATGACTAAGATACCTGATGACGACGAGCTGAAGATGGAAATGAGTTGCGAATAAGAAGTGATTTTTCATCAGCTCTAGGCGATTGAAATGTGTCGGTCTTACAACAGGTAGCAGATGTGTTGCACCACCTTCACAAAATATACTGCGATACCACCTAGATGCTACTGTAGTGATATATGACAAAAACAATTTTGTTCGTGAAGTTACATACATATTCGAGAGGAAGTCTCAACAAGAATAAGTTGTGAAAAACCGAATTTTTATTCAGGTAAAGTGGGTGACGATTTGCAAAGAGATGTCCAGGAATGATCGTTGATCAAAGCAAACGGTGACCGAAGTTCTAAGGAGTTCATTTTGTTTGCCGACATGCAGGCCATTTATTAGTCGTGAAACGCCCCCTTTGATTGAAAAGAAAGATGAAACTTCCCCCTTTGAATGTAAAGAATGACAGTGCTAGAAAAACTCTTACGTTATTTGATTTCCAAACAGCTGAGCAAAACTAAACGTACTCAGGCAGCTCTCTCTTTACTTATTCTGATCATCACTTAAGTGACACACAATATTTTTAGCGCAACGCAATCTGACTTTCAATAATCCCTACAAAAGAATGGCCCTGACTAACAGTAACCTATGCTCTTCATGAATCACTTACCTCACAAAAATCTTCGTTACTCGAACTACTGCAATACAGCGAGCGCCAATACTGCCAGCTAAATAAAAGATTCTAACTACTTAAGGCACTAACTACTGATAGGCATATAGTTAGCAAATGAAAGATTTTGATAGATAACAAACAATGTATTTACCTTAATAGTGTTCAAAAGCCATTTTATATATATTCGTGGCATCCAAGTTGACAAATTTCCTTTTTCTGACGGACACACGTCCTGATCGTCCGTCCATAGTAACATCTCAGTACTCTGGCATCTCTCTCCCCACATCCACCACTTCTGGTGGCTCACCTCCAATTGCCCAACGCTACACTAGCGAATATTCCAACAGTAAGTCCAACCAGCCACAGACTGCACACAGCGCAGTCAGCGACTTTCATACAGAGCACTACGTGGCGTTGCCAACATAAAAACCTAAACAGCCTACTTAGAGTCACAGGCATTGGAAGGGAATTTTTTCCTCGTAGAACATAAATATTCTGCAGTCCACATGTGTGCAACTTAGGAGATAACGACTGTTAGGCGAAATTTAGGCTTTTATTGTACATAACGAAGTAAATGACGGAAAGTAGAGGATGTGTACCGCTGCTGTACGCCGCCCACTCCTTCTCGACTCCACTATTGGTCCACGTTTGCACATGCGTCTGTTGCACAAATCGTCAGCAGTAGCAACCTACCCCTTTACTGCATGCTTAGGAGAGTTTATGAAAATTCTGCATTCGTTTCTAAACTGGTGTACTGAAAATTGGATTTTACTTCAGTTCAAATGAGAGACAATAATTAGAGTTCGGCATTAACTGCACTTTCATTGTGCACGTATTAAAATCTGTTGTAAGTCATTCCTCCACTTCAGACTGGAAAATCCTTAATCACGACTACAATACATACTCGAAGAAAGGAAAAATGGCCATCATTAATGTTCACTATTCTTTGGCAGTAGGGGATTATTGTGAGAAAAAAATCTTCGACCATGTATTCACTGGGGTGAAATACATGACAAATTACCGTTAAAATGAACTAAAACTTTTTCTTGTTGATGGCTGTCCGCATTACAAGCACACATTTTAATTCAGGAAATTCTTGGACGTCTAATAAAGTATTTTCTATTACTGCGTTTGTTAATTTTCGTCACGCTCCACATATAAAAATAAATTACGCTAACAACATATAATATAAATGATTCGTGGAACATGTGTATCTATCCACTGAGATACGATCAGCATTGTCTCCTGTTGACCAAGCATCAATTAAGACTCGTTTAGCTCTCACTCGAACCGGTTCGCATTTTGTCAGGCCATTTAACGACCTCGACCTTAATAATGTGCTTAATAAGCTGGCATAAAACTAAATTTGTAACGAAATTTGTTGTTGTTAATTTTCTTGGAGATGAAGTGTTTCTAATAACAACTACAGATCCTCTTATGGCTATTGCAATTTAACGACATTCACACACAGCGCTGTGCTCAGTGACAAAGAAACATTCCGGAAGAGTGACCACCTAATGAAATAGGAACAAGTGAGTGGAACGGTAGAAAGGAGAGTGAAAAAGCGCGTTGAGGTAAGCCACATGGCGAATGAGGCAGTCAGGTGTGCAGGTTAGATACTTTTTAAAGACAGCCGCATCTGCTCCGCTATTAGAGTTCCTTTCGAAACAAGAACTGTGGTAGGTATAAAACAACGTGCAGCGATGCATTTGCTGTCAAGTATTAATCCGAAGGATTTTCGCATTTAATAGTCGATTATGACACGTAATCATCTTATCAGTTATTCTCGAGGCAGTGCTCATAATAAACTCATTGACGGTATTGTCGTCCACGGGAAAGGACATTAAGGACGTAATCAGCAGTGTAGTTTTACCGAAGAGCAATTTCCTTAAAAATAAAAGATGTAGAGGGCTATTACAAATGATTGAAGCGATTTCATAAATTCACTGTAGCTCCATTCATTGACATATGGTCACGACACGCTACAGATACGTAGAAAAACTCATATAGTTTTGCTCGGCTGAAGCCGCACTTCAGGTTTCTGCCGCCAGAGCGCTCGAGAGCGCAGTGAGACAAAACGGCGACAGGAGCCGAGAAAGCGTATGTCGTGCTTGAAATGCACTCACACCAGTCAGTCATAACAGTGCAACGACACTTCAGGACGAAGTTCAACAAAGATCGACCAACTGCTAACTCCATTCGGCGATGGTATGCGCAGTTTAAAGCTTCTGGATGCCTCTGTAAGGGGAAATCAACGGGTGGGCCTGCAGTGAGCGAAGAAACGGTTGAACGCGTGCGGGCAAGTTTCACGCGTAGCCCGGGGAAGTCGACGAATAAAGCTAAACGTACCACAGCCGACGATTTGGAAAATCTTACGGAAAAGGCTAAAGCAGAAGCCTTATCGTTTACAATTGCTACAAGCCCTGACACCCGATGACAAAGTCAAACGCTTTGAATTTTCGGCGCGGTTGCAACAGCTCATGGGAGAGGATGCGTTCAGTGCGAAACTTGTTTTCAGTGATGAAGCAACATTTTTTCTTAATGGTGAAGTGAACAGACACAATGTGCGAATCTGGGCGGTTGAGAATCCTCACGCATTCGTGCAGCAAATTCGCAATTCACCAAAAGTTAACGTGTTTTGTGCAATCTCACGGTTTAAAGTTTACGGCCCCTTTTTCTTCTTCGAAAAAAACGTTACAGGACACGTGTATCTGGACATGCTGGAAAACTGACTCATGCCACAACTGGAGACCGACAGCGCCGACTTCATCTTTCAACAGGATGGTGCTCCACCGCACTTCCATCATGATGTACGGCATTTCTTAAACAGGAGATTGGAAAACCGATGGATCGGTCGTGGTGGAGATCATGATCAGCAATTCATGTCATGGCCTCCACGCTCTCCCGACTTAACCCCATGAGATTTCTTTCTGTGGGGTTATGTGAAAGATTCAGTGTTTAAACCTCCTCTACCAAGAAACGTGCCAGAACTGCGAGCTCGCATCAACGATGCTTTCGAACTCATTGATGGGGACATGCTGCGCCGAGTGTGGGAGGAACTTGATTATCGGCTCGATGTCTACCGAATCACTAAAGGGGAACATATCGAACGTTTGTGAATGCCTAAGAAAACTTTTTGAGTTTTTGTATGTGTGTGCAAAGCATTGTGAAAATATCTCAAATAATAAAGTTATTGTAGTGCTGTGAAATCGCTTCAATCATTTGTAATAACCCTGTACATTAACGAAGAGACAACCCAAAAGCAGCAAATAACAGCATTATTGTAAATAGCTGTAGATCCAATAGCTCTGAGCACTTTGGGACTTAACTTCTGAGGTCATCAGTCCCCTAGAACTTAGAACTACTCAAACCTAACCAACCTAAGGACATCACAAACATCCATGCCTGAGGCAGGATTCGAACCTGCGACCGTAGCGGTCGCGCGGTTCCAGATTGCAGCGCATAGAACCGCTCGGCCACTCTGGCGGCTAATAGCTGTAGTCTCCCGTTTGAAAAGCTATGAGCAGTAATATGAGGTGAAATGAAACAGAACGAATTATAAATGCAAAAGGGAAAAAGATACAACGAAGTTGTGCTGATTCTTCTCTCAGCAACGGCGACCATATCACACTATAGTGTGTTTATAAATTAATCGTACAAAACAAACATTTAATTGTGAGAAAGGCATACAACTTACAGAAATATGAGGTACAGCACTGAATGCAGTATGTCTTCAAGTTTTATTTAAATATATTCAATGTGGCTACCTTTTGGTACACGACTAATGTCCCATCTGTAATCAGTTTCCTGCCAAATCGTTTGAAGCAAGTGTTGATGTATGGTGGCATCTGCTTGAGTTATCAGTTGTCGAGGCTCGTCGACGTTTCCCGGAAACGGAGAAACAAACACTGTCTTTAATGTAGTCCAATACACAGAATGCTATTGGGGTTAAATCAGGTGATCGTGGTAGCGTGGATAATGTTTCATCACGTCCAATCCAAGTCGGCATACTCGTGCAGAGATACGCGACAATTTTACAATAATAATACGGTGGCGCGCCATCTTGCTAGAAAATAAATTCTGTGCCCACATCGTGTTGTAACTGAGGCACTAGATAATGTTTAAACACGTGCAGGTACTATATGGCAGTTACAGTTGACTCGGCAGAAAAGAGTGGACCGTAAATGTTATTACAGCTTACAGCGAAAAAAAAGAAAAAAAAACACCGTAGCCGAGTCCCTACGTGTTCTGTTACATCATGTGGTTCCTGCTGACCACATCCGAACATCACGCCGATTCATTTTACAGCAGGAATGGAAGGTGACCTCGTCGCTGAACACAATTTTATAAAAAAAAAATCATCTTCAGTCTGCATTTTGTTAAACATTTCTACACAAAACGTAGCCCGTTTTCCTTTGTCACTTTCTCTTAAAGCTTGGACCTGTTCCAGTTTGTTGGGCCTGAACGACAGGCGTTTCCGTAATTCCTTCCACACTGTAAGGCTAAGCAATTAAATTCTAAGCTCGCACGTCTCGTTGATTTACCCGGCCCACGCTGCCGAAACTTGTTTTAACTGCTGCGTCAGAGATTGCTGACCGACCCTGCCCTAGCGTCCTGTGTGATACACAGCAAGTTTCAGTGGAACGATTGCAACATAAATAACAGCTTTTCTTTGAGGAGGTGGCTTCGGATATTTTGATTCATGAAACCATAAAGAACACTGCGCAAGCTCTGCACCGTTACAAGACTGCATGATGACTGTTAGAATAACTCATTCGCACATGCCACCTAGCGGGAACGTCGGGAACTAACACTGTCAGGAACCTATGGATCTGACAGTGTTAGACGGGAATAAAAATTGAAGAACTACTGCATTCGGCGCTGTATAAAACATTTCTATAAGTTAGTTACCCTTCTCACAATTGAAGGTTACTTTAGTGTAACTTCAAATGGTTCAAATGGCTGTGAGCACTATGGGACTTAACATCTGAGGTATTCAGTCCCCTAGAACTTAGAACTACTTAAACCTAACGAACCTAAATACATCGCACACATCCATGCCCGAGGCAGGATATGAACCTGCGACCGTAGCGGTCGCGCGGCTCGAGATTGAAGAGCCTAGAACCGCTCGGCCACTCCGGCCGGCAAAAGTTATACGCATACAACTATTAATTCACTGTCACCCGATCGCAGTATTTTTTTCTGTGTCGAATAAGCAGCTAACCCCATACAGGTCAGATTTAACAGTAACACGTACGTTTCAGTATTGTTCCCACCATATCAGGAAAATTTATTCCTGAGAAGATAAGAATAATGCAAGCCAGTAATTGCGTCTCTGTGTAATGAACAATGATTTCCATGGACGTACCAATTCAACATGGTCACTCTGTTCATGTATGTCCATGATGGGATAACGCTAGACTGAAGTACGCTTTGCGTTGCACATAACCTTATTGCAGTAATCGTTACAAGTGGTTATATTTTGCACATCTCTATATCCATAAAATTTATTTCCCATTAAAAGCTATATTGTTGATCGATTGCTAAACACCTTAATTAGGAGCCTAGGCTTTGGATAAGGGGCCTGATGAATGAGGTAAGCGACGCCGAAATGGCTGGCGTTGGAATGTAGTAATCAAGAACACAGGTGTTGGAACACGGCAGAATAGTCTACTCGTGTCTGCAGACACAGTTCCCGGACGTCAGCCTCTAGTGGCGATGACCGTCTCTCGGCATGTGTGATGCTGCAGCAGGGCAGGAACGGATTTCATGGCGTCCAGAATTGGTTCATCCAAGTTGAATATACGGCTAGTCGTCGTCGATGGTAGGGATTCTTATCTGAAGTTCAAACAGAAGTGATTTTTCCTTTAATCAATGTCTAGTTAATCTCTTTCAATTTTTTCCCGTTTAGATTGGACATTTTGTAACCGCCAGGGTAGCCGAGAGCGCTAACGCGCTGCTTCCTGGACCCGGGTAGGCGCGCCGGCCCCGGATCGAATCCGCCCGGCGGATTAACGACGACGGCCGGTGTGCTGGACAGCTTGGGTGTGGTTTTTAGGCGGTTTTCCACATCCTACTAGGTGAATACCGGACTGGTCCCCACGTCCCGCTTCAGTTACACGACTCGCCGACATTTGAAACACATTCACACTATTTCACGATTTACACTAGCTGCAGACAGCTGGGGTACACTAATTCCGTCCCGGGGGGTATGGGGTGGCGGCAGGAAGGACATCTGGCCACCCCTTAAAAGTAACCATGCCACGTCCGTACTTAACCCTGCCGACCCTGCGCACAATGCGGGATAACGGCAGTAGCGAAAAAGAGAAAGAAAGAAGGGCCCTACACAAGCACCGACCAACCGACCGGCATCAATTTCGTGAGCAGCCTACGCACGTGCCGACTGACTTTACTCATCCATTGCAGCACCGCACTGACAAAATTCGAACATCATCTGGCGGTTGCCACGATAGGTCTACACACGACACTGTTGGGCGAAGTTCTAGTGGGGTCGGGTGAAACGGTGAGGTGTTGTCGGATCTCTTGTGGTCGTATCATCCGAACACCCGAAAAGAGAAGTTGCTCGGTCGGTTGGCGCCTTCACTCGTTCAATTTGTCTGTCGGTCGGTCGCTTCGTACGCGCCACCACTTCAGTCCGCAGTGTCCAGCGGCTCCGTCCTCTGTTTGGCCCTCTGGCTGCACTTGTTCGACGTTACTGGCCCCATTAGTCACAACGGGCCGCAGTTCGGAGGAGAGCTTGTTGGTCGGCAGCCAGCGAGATGGGAACAGGAGCAGTCTGAAACGTGGAGAGTCGCTTCAGTCAATGGGTGCGTGGCCAAACTGCCGGAGGACATCGCGCTCTTGGAAAGTGGATTGTCTTTTCCCCGGCGTACAGAACAAGACGGCAGCCACAGCCAGAAACGAGGAATTCTGCAGATAAGTTACTGCTGTACTGAGCACTTGGTTTTCCGTTTTTATGACCCACATCTACTAATAGGCAGCTGTCAAGCGTTGCCAGGGAGAAGTTACTCGGCGGCGGGTAGTGGGAATAGTGCAGGCAGCCGGAGGCTGCTGTTGTTACCGAACGTGGTACGTGGTGCAACCGTTACATGTTGTGAAACGCACACTTCACAGCGGGGCCGCGAGGGTATGAGAGAGTGATTTCTGTATTGTGTTTTATATTCACGCAGATGTTTAGTTTCAGTCGCTGTACAGAGCCATAAGTTTTTCTGTATTATGCTAATGTCCGTTATCATTATATCAGAAAACTCAGTGTAGTCATATTGTCCATAGTATTAGTTGAGCTGTGGAAGTTCACAGTGGTAGAGTGTAGCTCTTGTTGTGGCATTTGTTCATTTAGGATACAGAGTTATTCTGATTGCCTGCTTACAAAATTACTACAAACGATATTGTGAAGCCGGCCGGCGTGGCCAAACGGTTCTAGGCGCTACAGTCTGGAACGCGCGACCGCTACGGTCGCAAGTTCGAATCCTGCCTCGGGCATGGGTGTGTATGTGATGTCCTTAAGTTAGTTAGGTTTAAGTAGTTCTAAGTTCTAGGAGACTGATGACCTCAGAAGTTTAAGTCCCATAGTGCACAGAGCCATTTGAACCATTACATCTACCGCAGAGCCTATCCTGGGCTCGTGACTATATCGGTTGGACCCTGGACGATTGGAAAACCGTGGCGTAGACAGAAGAATCCATATTTAAGTTGGTAAGAGCTGACAGTAGGGTTAGTGTTGCATAGACCCCATGAACCCATAGACCTAATTTGACAACAAGGCACTGTGCAAACTGTTGGTGGCTCCATAATAGTGTCGGTTGTGTTTACGTGGAAGTCACTGGGTCTTCTGGCACAAGTGAATCGATCATTGATTGGTAATGTTTATGTTCGGCTACTTGAAGACCATTTACAGCTATTTATGCACTTTGTTTCGAAGCAATGATGTAATTTTTATGGATGACATTGCGGTATATCACCGGGCCATAATCTTTCACAATTTGTTTGAAGAACATTCTGGACAGTTTGAGCGAATGATTTGGCCACCCAGATCGCCCTACATGACTCCCATCGAACATTTATGTTGACGTAAGCTATAGATCATTTTGTGCAGAAAATCGTGCACCGCCAACTCTTTCGGAGTTATGGAGGCAGGATGGCTTAATACTTCTGCAGGGGGCTTCCATGACATATCGTGTTGCTGCACTGCGCCGGGCCGATACCATATTTGAAGGTATCCCCTGACTTTTGAACGAAACGATTTTTTTCGTACTATAGGCGACCTTTATTTTTTGTCAAATTTTCGAGCGGAGGGTAGACAAAACGCCCTATAAATTACACAACGTATTTTTACCAAATTTTCATCGCCAAACTAAGAGTGGGAAATAGGTAGTTGAATATCAGATTGACCAGCGTGTGGTCTAGTTCAGCAAAACAAAATTCTTTTTAAGTAATCAGGGTGATTAAGAAAAACCTAATTAGTGATTTGAGGAGAAATTGAAAGATTTCACGAACAACTGCTTTCTCTCTATCATAATAATAACAAAATACCGATCGATATTTAAATGTACCATATTTAGTCCATTCTGAACAAAACCTGAAACTTGAAAAAAATCTGTCAGACGTTATTTGAAACGATTTGTCTAAGCAGTAAGGGTTAAAAATAACATAGGTTGGAAAAACATGTGAAGCGCTTTTGTATCATGCTAGAAATCATGTACAGTAAATGAAGTGCCGATTCAGAAGTTAAAGTTCAATTTCTAACTTACCAGCTCAAAATTTTAAACAATACTTGCAGATATTTGCCTGACGGGTTATGTAGACTGTGCAGTAGCATTTGTTCTACATGATTTCGAACATCATTGAAAGGTTTGCCAAAATTTTCTCTAACGTATATTTCTTACTTTTAGGGAAATCATTTCACAAAACATTTTACCTTTTTTCAAAAATTTTTATGAAAGCCCACATCAGTGCGAAGGATTGTAGGTGTTCCTCTACCCGTGTTGTTGTTGTTGCTCTGGTTTTACAGTTGCTCTCATGCTTAGTGTTAGTGGAATTTGAATTAGCATAGAAAGATACACGTTTACTTCATCTAAAAAGTTTTGTAGGTAATCTATGACCTTGCTTTACTCCTTTACGGTGTTGGAACTCTTCTGTCTTTTGGCTTGTTGGTTTCAGTTTGGTGTACCGTAATTGTTATTAAACGAAGGACTTTACGTAGCGCTTCAAATTGTTTTCAGGCTTGTGGAAGCTTTCCCGGTTAATACTATCGAATAACTGTCGATAATTCAGGAACTTTGTGTGGAGATCGATGACGAAGTGGCGACTTCCATTAACCTATCAACAAAAGTTGGTAAATACACTCCTGGAAATGGAAAAAAGAACACATTGACACCGGTGTGTCAGACCCACCATACTTGCTCCGGACACTGCGAGAGGGCTGTACAAGCAATGATCACACGCACGGCACAGCGGGCACACCAGGAACCGCGGTGTTGGCCGTCGAATGGCGCTAGCTGCGCAGCATTTGTGCACCGCCGCCGTCAGTGTCAGCCAGTTTGCCGTGGCATACGGAGCTCCATCGCAGTCTTTAACACTGGTAGCATGCCGCGACAGCGTGGACGTGAACCGTATGTGCAGTTGACGGACTTTGAGCGAGGGCGTATAGTGGGCATGCGGGAGGCCGGGTGGACGTATCGCCGAATTGCTCAACACGTGGGGCGTGAGGTCTCCACAGTACATCGATGTTGTCGCCAGTGGTCGGCGGAAGGTGCACGTGCCCGTCGACCTGGGACTGGACCGCAGCGACGCACGGATGCACTCCAAGACTGTAGGATCCTACGCAGTGCCGTAGGGGACCGCACCGCCACTTCCCAGCAAATTAGGGACACTGTTGCTCCTGGGGTATCGGCGAGGACCATTCGCAAACGTCTCCATGAAGCTGGGCTACGGTCCCGCACACCGTTAGGCCGTCTTCCGCTCACGCCCCAACATCGTGCAGCCCGCCTCCAGTGGTGTCGCGACAGACATGAATGGAGGGACGAATGGAGACGTGTCGTCTTCAGCGATGAGAGTCGCTTCTGGCTTGGTGCCAATGATGGTCGTATGCGTGTTTGGCACCGTGCAGGTGAGCGCCACAATCAGGACTGCATACGACCGAGGCACACAGGGCCAACACCCGGCATCATGGTGTGGGGAGCGACCTCCTACACTGGCCGTACACCACTGGTGATCGTCGAGGGGACACTGAATAGTGCACGGTACATCCAAACCGTCATCGAACCCATCGTTCTACCATTCCTAGACCGGCAAGGGAACTTGCTGTTCCAACAGGACAATGCACGTCCACATGTATCCCGTGCCACCCAACGTGCTCTAGAAGGTGTAAGTCAACTACCCTGGCCAGCAAGATCTCCGGATCTGTCCCCCATTGAGCATGTTTGGGACTGGATGAAGCGTCGTCTCACGCAGTCTGCACGTCCAGCACGAACCCTGGTCCAACTGAGGCGCCAGGTGGAAATGGCATGGCAAGCCGTTCCACAGGACTACATCCAGCATCTCTACGATCGTTTCCATGGGAGAATAGCAGCCTGCATTGCTGCGAAATGTGGATATACACTGTACTAGTGCCGACATTGTGCATGCTCTGTTGCCTGTGTCTATGTGCCTGCGGTTCTGTCAGTGTGATCATGTGATGTATCTGACCCCAGGAATGTGTCAATAAAGTTTCCCCTTCCTGGGACAATGAATTCACGGTGTTCTTATTTCAATTTCCAGGAGTGTATTAACATACTATTTGCGAGAAGCTACATGGTTCAACCAGACGAAGACTTGTACGAGTAGCTCTCCTCCTCCGTGTATCTGAAACGGTGACTGCAGATGTCAACAAGACCAAGTCCTCTTGACGGCGTCGACTTTTAGATTATATGGCCTATTGCTGGAAATACGTGACCAGCAGTGATGCTTGCCTTGAGGGTCAATTCATTCCGGGCAAAAAGTATGTAAGGCCTACTGTATCTAAGTTTTGAGAAACTGATACACGCCCAAAAAACATTCTGGATAATAAATTATAAAGAATGTGAAAAATCAGTTAAGTCTAGATGCCCAGCTGCGAGCGTGATTTGTGTTCCACACACAATTTGCAACAGAACTTTTTTTTTAGTGATAGCAATTACCAGTTCGTGTATCAGTTAGTAGCTGGTGTGGTGATGTATTACAAATTAAAATGTAGTAATGATAACACCACTCAGGCGCGATACAAAACTCTCCGAACACATTGTTTGATTGTTATTCCTGAATAGCTTTTTCCGACATGAAATAACATCGCCAGACTCCTCAACACATGTAATTTGAAGTCAAATAGCAAGCAGATGAATGGAGAAACAAGGTTTGTAGTCATCGACCGTTCCGACATGCGAATAAAAGCGACTGACGTTGCTGTTATCAAATATAAATTGTCGTAGATGATGTAAGAACGGAAATTTCACTTAAAAATTTTGAATGCTTTTTGTTACGATTTTCACAAAGGCGGAACTCAACAAGCGTCGAATCACTTCGGTCAACTTTTGGTAGTAAGTCACCTTCAAAAACGACTACTTTTTCTGTACTTCTTTTTAAGAAATTATACCGCTCTGTGAAAATCTGTAAAAACTCTGATCACTATACTTTCGGAATTTGTTTGTTCCATTTTTAGTATTTTGTACGGTATGCCTGATATTAGGACTGCACCAGCCTTACACAATAATAATCAAGAGATTCCTATCTTCGTCATCGATATGATTCCCGCAACTGTCGTACGAGCTGGATACGCAGCTGCACTTTCGTCCAAGGTCGCCTTGCTTCCGCTTCTTTAACAAGGTCAATCTAATAATCAGTAAGCAGTGAGGTATATTGGATTGTTGCGCATTACATTATCGCTGTTTCGTTGTAGTGCTACACAAAATAAGGATGAGAGGGGACATAGAGGGAAGACTGCACGGGAAAAAACTAATTTTACGGCGAAATTCTAACAATCTTCGCTTCACCCACACCAAGCAAAATCGTGGCCAACGGTGCATGTCACAGGAAGATACTCAGAGGGGGCGAAGTGCATAAAGAAGTTGAACTTTAGTTGGGAAGACCTTGGTTGAAATCCTTGTCTATTAAGATTTCCCCGCGACGGACGAAAGCAAGACTGTCAGGATCGTTACTTAAAAATACGGTGACGAACGTTCTACCCCATACTTGCCCAACACTCCGTCTCTAATGACCTTGACGTCAATTGGTCATTCAAATCTAATTTCTTCTTCTATGGCTCCAGAAACGGAAAGATAGTCGAAAAGATAAGGACAGAATACGGGAAAATGATAATCAGAACTGTATCAGTATCTGGCTAAGTCAAATGCCAAAGGAAGCCAGCCAACCATCACAACGTATGTATGAGACACAATTTCCGAAAGATGAAAACTAAATTTCAGAAACAACTGTTTTTTTGCTTCATGTTTACATGGACTGAAACGATCTTGCTAGACCGCTCAAATATCATTTTGCGATCGTCATTTGTTTAATACAAATAGCGTCTGTAAATCAACTGTTGCTGTTTCTGATTTAGTCATCACAGTGACTGTTTTTCTTTAGATAAATATTAGAAGTAGACAGATTCATTCTTCAGTCTAGCATATTTACTTTCCTTCACTGCCTCAAAATAGCCGAAAATGTTTTAAAACTAGACTTAACAAGACAACCGAAGCACGTTTCAAAAATGGCTGTGCGTTTACATGGGAGCGGAAATTGTTTGTGGGGGAGCGGAAATTGTTTGTAGAAGTGGAAATCGAGCTACTACAACCACATTTCGAGACTCGAAATTGGAGTGTTTCCATGACCAGCCAGAAGCAGTACTTGCAAGTCGGTTTACGACATCCAGTTTGGGAGCCCCAAGCAAACATAGTGTATAATTACATTAAATTTATTAACAGTTGCGAATATGGAGAACCATTAGCTGTATAGTGGAATGACGACAGTGAAAATTCGTGCCGGGTGGGACTGGAACCGGGCTCCCCGCTTATCGCCAGCGGTCACTTTACCAATTGGCTATCTGAGCACGAATCACGGCCATACCCAAACTTCCATATGTCGCCAACTATGAATCTACAACAATCTGTACTCGTACATCCATTATGTATATTCCCGTACAGGGGAGACATTTTACTTGCAAGTCGCTTGCCCGGTATTGGCGGATAAATACGATATTGCAGTGCCTGTCTTATTCTCCATTATGATGCGAAGTTCCTTCGGACATGCTTGCATGTCATGTGCCAGTATCACGTTCCACCTGCTTTCTTGTAGCTGTTCGTCTGATTTTATATCTTCAGTTCCCATGATTATTTTGTGACGGTTTGTTTTTTACAAAAATAAAAAAGCGGGATGTAGTAGTGGTGCTTTAAGTAACCGTGTTTCGGATCTCTCTTTAATATAAACTCTATAGTGGCATTAATGCACTTTGGTATTACAAAGTCAAGTGAGTGTATTTTCAGTTCCATCAAAGAAAAAGTATGTAACAGTTCTTGCGATTTTGCCTCGCTGCTCGGCAAAAGTAATTTTAGTGTAGTGGGTAGTCATCATCTCAAACCCGTTTCTCGTGTATGCATCAACTCATTTCACGATCAGAAATAAAACTAAGAATTATTTATTTTTCAGCGTGGAGGTCTAAATTGGCAACAGGTGGTTCACCATTTACGGTAAACGTGCCAACGGCAGTCAGCATTCCACGTGTCTGGTTCGGTCCTTCATACCCACCGGCCTCGGGCTCAATCGTTTCGTAAGACACTTATCTCCTCGCACAAGTGTAAATCAAATCTGAGACATATTTCTTGCCACCTGACCATGAAGTCTTGCTTACTATTATACCTCGCAGTGCCGAATAGCTGCGTTATGTGAAGAGAAAGCCTTTGTACCTCCATTTCGCAAGATAAGTGTCATGTGCAAATTCATGATTGAATCTCAGTTATTGTTTACGTTGCCGTTTTACCGTATTTGCACTGAAGAAAAGTCACGAAGTATCAACGTAGAGTTATGTCACATAGTTAACCGTTCGATTATATATATACAGGGTGAGTCACCTAACATTACCGCTGGATATATTTCGTAAACCACATCAAATACTGACGAATCGATTCCACAGACCGAACGTGAGGAGAGGGGCTAGTGTAATTGGTTAATACAAACCATAAAAAAATGCACGGAAGTATGTTTTTTAACTCATACCTAGGTTTTTGAAATGGAACCCCGTTAGTTTTGTTAGCACATCTAAACATATAACAAATACGTAATCAGTGCCGTGTGGTGCATTGTAAAATTTTAATTACATCCGGAGATATTGTAACCTAAAGTTGACGCTTGAGTACCACTCCTCCGCTGTTCGATCGTGTGTATCGGAGAGCACCGAATTACGTAGGGATCCAAAGGGAATGGTGATGGACCTTAGGTACAGAAGAGACTGGAACAGCACATTACGTCCACATGCTAACACCTTTTTATTGGTCTTTTTCACTGACGCACATGTACATGACCATGAGGTGTGAGGTACACGTACACACGTGGTTTCCGTTTTCAATTACGGAGTGGAATAGAGTGTGTCCCGACATGTCAGGCCATTAGATGTTCAAAGTGGTACCCATCATTTGCTGCACACAATTGCAATCTCTGGCGTAATGAAAGTCGTACACGCCGCAGTACATCTGGTGTAATGTCGCCGCAGGCTGCCACAATACGCTGTTTTATATCCTCTGGGGTTGTAGGCACATCACGGTACACGTTCTCCTTTAACGTACCCCACAGAAAGAAGTCCAGAGGTGTAAGATCAGGAGAACGGGGTGGCCAATTTATGCGTCCTCCACGTCCTATGAAACGCCCGTCGAACATCCTGTCAAGCGTCAGCCTAGTGTTAATTGCGGAATGTGCAGGTGCACCATCATGCTGATACCACATACGTCGACGCGTTTCCAGTGGGGCACACTCTATTCCACTTCGTAATTGAAAACGAAATCCACGTGTGTACGTTTACCTCACCCCTCATGGTAATGTACATATGCGTCAGTGAAAAAACCAATAAAAAGGTGTTAGCATGTGGACGTAATGTGCTGTTCCAGTCTCTTCTGTAACTAAGGTCCATGACCGTTTCCTTTGGATCCCTACGTAATTCGGTGTTCTCCGATACACACGATCGAACAGCGGAGGAGTGGTACTCAAGCGTCAACTCTCCGGATGTAATTAAAATTTTACAATGCAACAAACGGCACTGATTACGTATTTGTTTATATGTTCAGATGTGCTAACAAAACTAACGGGGTTCCATTTAAAGAAAAACGAGGTTTGTGTTAAGAAACACACTTCCGTGCATTTTTTAATGGTTTGTATTAACCAATTACACTAGCCACTCTCCTCACGTTCGCTGTGTGGAATCGATTCGTCAGTATTTGATGTGGTTTACGAAATATATCCAGCGGTAACGTTAGGTGACTCACCCTGTATATTCACGCTGGGTGCCAGTAACGTAGTGGCGTGTTATGATGACTTCATGCGGTACGCCAAGTATGTTGTCAACTCCACTTTTATCTTCTTCGTCTCTTTTCCTGTCTTACGCAGGGTCGTCGTTTCTGGCACGTTTCTTCTACTTTTTCCGGACCTGTTTCTCGTGCTTCTTCTGTTGTTTTTCCCTCTGCTCCTCCCGGATGCAGATCACCCAGCTCTTTCTAGACCTTCCTCTTTTCCTGGCGCCTTCTACCATCACTCACTCTCTTTGGTTGCGGTTTCTTCTCATGATATGTCAATACCGCTCGGAGTCCTCTCTCCTGCCGTTTCTTGGGCACTTCAACAACTTAGAGTTCCTCGGAGTTTCTCATTTGGAATCCATTCCGCTCTGGTGAGTCCACGTATCCACCTCAACATCATCGCAGTTACATCTAGCCTGTTGTACTGTTCTTTGTTGTTGCCTGTGTTTCTGCTAGTTATTAAAATGCCGGCCTAAGACTGGCTTATATGACTTCCCCTTCAGTCTGACATACATTTTTGCCACAGAGGTTTCCAGACATCCTTTCCAAATTTCTCCATCCAGCTTACACTCGGTGATCTGTCCCAGAACCATATTTCCATTATTTTCCACAGGTGATCCGAGGTATCTGAAGCGACGTACCGTGTTCAGGTTCTCCCCGTATAACTGTGTCGTCTTCCTCGTTGCCAGGACATACAAACTCAATTTTCCATCTGCTGATTTTATACCCTGTCTCTCGCCTCCAGTCTTCCGGTTTTCATTCCACGCATCTTTGCCGGAGCTGCACAAAACAATATCGTTTCGGTAGCAGCTGTATCTTTCCTCTTTTTTACTCTATTAATAGGTTACAAATGTAACAATTGTCAGAATTACGACTTATCTGTAACTGGATGCTAACCAGAGCAATTTAAGCAAGTGTTAGCATGAGGAAATGCCGGAGAGTATTCCTTTAACATAGCCAGAATTACCCCCAAGAAGACGCTTTCATTTGGGAAGTAATAACGCGCTGTCACTGAGCGTGGAAACTTCTTTAAACGTATTCCACTGTGAGTTATCACTAATAGCTGTACTTCAGAAATATTACCTTTAAAAAGGAATGTTACGCAGAGAGCATTTTTTATGTTTCTCGTTTAGTTGTTCTTTGTCTTCCAATGGAAGACATTTCGACTTAGTCATGTAATTATCAGAAGAAAAGAAACGTTTTTCACTCAATCACTCATTTAACAGTAGTGAAGCTCATTATCCTTATACAGAGTCATCTAATAAGAAGCTACGTGGGCTCTTTATCTTTGCGAGCCTAGTTGTAATGGCGTTAATAGTGGTGAACCATTTTTACTACGTTTTTATTGGATCGCTTTCTTGTCTGTCTTTCTGTCTTCAATACAAATTTTGCAACTGGCCTTAAACTAAGTTACAGATATGCTTCAAAGTAGATAAAAATGCAATATCAATTCCCTTTCTTGCCAATCTGATAAATGAGAGAGAGAGTACTTATTGATGCACGAATTGTTTACCTGATTATTGTTATCTATTGTTTATTTTTTAAAGGAACTCGCCGTAATTTAACTGTTTCATTGTTTATTTAAGTACAATCGAGGTTTCGGCATTTCATGCCGTTCTCAAGTATTTGATTTTAGGTCTTCAATATATATTGCAGGACACTTAACATGTTAAAGATATAAAATCAAATACTTCAAAATGGCTTGAAGGGTCGAAACCTGGGTTGTATTCTATGGAACTGGGGACCTAGAAACGACGGAGAGGCTTCGTATCCGCACCCGCAGTAGCCCTCAGTGGCACACAACCCCACAACAGGCTACAGCAGTCTACTCACACCACCGCCGCCCCACACAGAACCCAGGGCTATTATGCGGTTCGGGCCCCCATGGACCCCCCCCCCCACCCCCCTCCCGGGAACGTCTCACACCAGACGAGTGTAACCCCAATGTTTACGTAGTAGAGTAATTATGGTGTACGCGTACGTGGAGAAAGGGTTTGTGCAGCAGTCGCCGACATAGTGTAACTGAGGAGGAATAAGGGGAACCAGCCCGCATTCGCCGAGGCAGATGGAAAACCGCCTTAAAAACCATCCACAGACTGGCCAGCACACCGGACCTCGACACCAATCAGCGGGCGGATTCGTGCCGGGGACCGGCACGCCTTCCCGCTCGGGAAGCAGCGCGTTACACGGCGCGGCTAGCCGGGCGCGCAACCAGGGTTGTACTTAAATAAACAATAAAACAGTCAGATGGCGGCCTGTTCCTTTAAATAAATGCTGCGTGACTGTTACTCAGCAACATCAAAAACTATCTGTTGCATGCAACTCACGCTTTTTATCTTAAATCTTATTAAAAATTCAGAATCACACACTTCCAGGATTGTGTGTACGAGATAAAGAAAGTAAACGAGGCTTGGTGAAAGTATTTTATGCTTTTTAGTCCGATTTAAAAACGTGCTGTAGTAAAAATTTTATTTTACTGAAATAATTATTCTTTAGTGACGATAGGGCAGCGAAAATTAACTTTGTATGAGACGTAACTGCTGTGATGACTGGTGAACAAATCTGGAGATACGGTCCCGACAATGTCCTGTGTGCGGTTAATGTGATCAGTGACTGGTTCTTCAGTAGGCAATGCGGCTGCTGCCAAGACCGTTATCTTAAGTTTTCGAGAGTATCTGCGTCGGAATGGTCGCATTGCGCGCAGAACACGATAGGCTGTCAGCACAGAGACTTCTTGTGAAACTGGTTCTCTTCAGGACCAGACGCTACCACCAGCAAGAGGAAAACAGTCAGCTACGACCACGGAATGGGTGTTCAGCCGTCGAGTGACGTTTAGGCCACCACCTGATTTTAATTTAGTTGTAAGAGAAGCCAAAGGTCTCGCCTCAGTGGTAACACTAGTTCCCGTCAGATCACCAATGTTAAACGCTGTCGGGCTGTGGATAGCTTTTTGATGGGTGACCGCGTAGATCTGACGACCGCTGTTTGCAAGCGGGGTGCATTCAGCCCTTGTAAAGCCAATTAAGGAGCTACCTGATTGAGAAGTGGCGGCTCCTGCCACGAAAACTGACAACGGCCGAGAGACCGGTACCCTGACTATACGTTCCTCCATATTCGCATCCGGTGATGTCTAACGGTGAGGGTGATACGGCTGTCGGTGGGTACCGTTGGGCCTTTCTAGGCCTGTGTCGTTGGAGTCTAGTTAGAGATAACAGAGAGAGATATACGCAACACAATTTCCGGCACTGGAGACACGTGTTCTGTAGGAGCGGGTCTTAGGGCCACCTACAGACATCCCTGTTCTGGCTTTTCGTGAGTTCTTCAATCAGTTCATGTGAACGCCGGGAGCTGACACTCTTCTCAGTCCTTCTTCAATCGGATGTAAAGTTCCAGATGTAATGATGTCAGATGTTGGCCGTACGTTAAAGTGAAAAATTTTATCATTCTGGTGTTGAGTTCGCCTTCTCTGCATTGAAGCGTTCTAACATCTTGTGGTATCACATTTTTTTTATCTGTGTTGAAAATTTTTCTCACTGCGCTCTTTTTTTAAATTTACAGTAACAGTTCCTGTGCCTTTGGAAGTATGCTCTATACCCAAACGTCTAATAATACACGGAACTCTCCTATGTACAATGACATGGCCTGAGCAACAGGAAACGAAAATAAAATAAATTATACTTGATTAAGGGGTGTCAAAATACTTCGGTGAATGTACTGATATCTTCGTCTTTTAAAATTGGGAGAGAGAGAGCTAAATGAAATGTCTGCTGCCATCAGTCAAACGAAAAAGACTCAGTCCACCGCACGATAAAGTATAAACATCACTTTGAAGAAGCACTCACTCAATGAAATAAAGACATGTCACAATAACATATTAACAGGTCAAGATAACCTTGCCATTACCCTAAAATGTGTGTGTATGATATTTGTTTTAAATACAGATTATCACTTCGTGACAAAGGTTCTGCCGTTATCTTTCTCGTATTTACACTAGTGATAGTTGTCTCAGTGCAAGCGATAGCATTTTGTTCCTTTTCCTAACGAATGTAACAGCATTGCAGCCAAACCTATTAATTGCAATTGAGAATCTCTGACTTGAAAGGCATCATAACTGAAATACTGATGAATAACATATTATGGGTGTGACTGTTGTATGAGATGCAATTTTGAATCATAACGTAATGGACAATCCATTGTAGCTTGGAAGATAGTGTTGTACGTTTAGGTGTGGTCGTTCGCAAATTGTCAAATACCTAATTTTCTTTTCCTCTTGTTTCAGGTAAACGACCATGGATGATAAAGACAGACCTTACCAAACTTGTGTAACACAGCAACATCGATTCATGGTAAGCTGCATCCAGACTACAAAGACATCACAATGAGATGACGAAAAGTCTTGGGATAGCGATATATGCACACACACAGATGGCGGTAGTATCGCGTACACGAACTGTAAAAGGGCAGTGCATTGGCGGAGCTGTCATTTGTACTCAGGTGAGTCATATGGAAAGGTTTCCGATGTGATTATAGCCGCGCGACAGGAATTAAGACTGTGGATTTGGAATGATAGTTGGAGCTAGACACATGCGACATTTCAGTTCGGAAATAGGTAGGGAAGTCAGTATTTCCAGATCTACAGTGTCAACAGTGTCCTGAGAATACCATATTTCAGGCATTACCTCTCACCATGGACAACTCAGTGGCCGACAGCCTTCACTTAGAGTGAGAGCAGTGGTGTTTGTGTATAGTTGTCAGTACTACTGTAACCGACAGGCAACACTGCGTGAAATAACCGCAGAAATCACCATGGGACGTGCGGCGAACGTATCCGTTAGGTCAGTGCAGAGAAATTTGGCGTTAAAGGGCTATGGCAGCAGACGACCGACCCGAGTGCCTTTGCTACCAGCATAGCCTACAACGCCTCTCCCGGTGATCGTAGCCGGCCGCTGTGGCCGAGCGGTTCTAGGCGCTTCAGTTCGGAACCGCGCTGCTGCTACGATCGCAGGCTGGCATGCTGCCTCAGTCACGCAAGTGTGTGATGACCTTTGGTTAGTTAGGTTTAAGTAGTTCTAAGTCTAGGGGACTGATGACCTCAGATGTTAAGTCCCATAGTGTCTAGAGCCATTTTTTTGAACCAGTGATAGTGACCATGTCAGTTGGACGCTAGACTGGAAAACAGTGACCTGGTTAGACGGTAAGAACTGACGATAGCATTCGTGGCGTCAGTCAGACGGTAAGAGCTGACGACAGCATTCGTGTGTGATGAAGGCCCCATACAGCCATTGTTCAATTGTAGCGAAGATCCCGCGAGACCATCGACCCAATATGTCAACAAAGCACTGTGCAAGCTAGTGGTGGCTCCATATAGTGTTTAAATGGAATGGACTCGATCCTCTGGTCCAACTGAACTGATCACTGACTGGAAATGGTTATGATCGTCTACTTTGAGACCATCTGGAGCCAAACAAGGATGGAATTTTTATGGATGGCAATGCGCCATGTCACCGGGCCACAACTGTTCGCGATTGTTTCGAAGAGCATTCTGGACAGTTCGTACGAATGATTTTTCGCCCGCATCACCAAGCATAAACCCCATCGAACGTTTACGGGACATTATCGAAAGGTCATATCGTGCTCAAAATCTGACACCGGCTACAATTTCGCCAATATGGACGATTATAGAGACATCAGGGCTCAGTATTCCTGTAGGGGACTTGCAATGACTTCTGAGTCTATGCCACTTGGCATTGCCACACTAAGCTGGGCAAAAGGAGGTCCGACACAATATTAGGAGGTATCCCTCGACTTTCCTCGCCTCAGTGTATATTAAAGATGCCACAATTAGGGTGTACAGCCGGCCGGGGTGAACGAGCGGTTCTAGGCGCTGCAGTCTGGAACCGCGTGACCGCGACGGTCGCAGGTTCGAATCCTGTCACGGGCATGGATGTGCGTGATGTCCTTAGGTTAGTTAGGTTTAAGTAGTTCTAAGTTCTAGGGGACTGATGACCTCAGAAGTTAAGTACCACAGTGCTCAGAGCCATTTCAACCATTTTTTTAGGGTGTACAGCAGGAGAATTTCGGATACCACTATCGTTTCCCTACTATTTTAATCGTTGATTTTGTATCAGAACTCGGCTGTCGATGAAAAATCGTGTGAGATATAATTTTTCTAGTTTTGGTGTCACGCGTGTTTCGCTGGAGATATTTCGGAGGCAGTAATACCTCTTGTGCAACCGTACTCTCTAAAAATTTTAACAGCAAACCTCTCTGTGATGAATTTTCGTGCTTCCTAGACGAACTCGTGACAAAATGTGTAGCTCTTTTGTGGATCTTCTGTATCTTCTGTCAATCAAACCTAACGATGTTTCCAGACGGTTGAGCAGAGCTGAAGATTCGACCGAACGACGTCTTTATAATATTGTCCTTTCTTAAGTGCATTATGTTTCCTTACGATACTTCCCATGTGTCTGTCTGGCATCAAATTTTATGTGGTCGTTCCATGACGTATACTCCTAAACAGCTGTAGTGACTGATGAATTGCAGACTGAAAATGGGAAACTATGAAAGTACTGAACGTCAAAGTACAAGAAAACAGGAAAAAACTACGACAGATTGACAGTTCAAATAATTTTATTCAATGGTGTGCAAATTATGTAACTTTCGCATCATTTGTAATGCTTGCAGGAGAAGCTGTTGCCAAAGTTTAATATATTTGTTATTCTAAAAAATATATAAATGAATATTTAGGTAACGATGTAAGTGTTATGCTTCACTTCCAAGGAATCACTGAAGGTGCACAGCGCCGCCTCACTTACTCTGGTAGTAACGAAGAAAGCAATACTGATATCACTGTCACAACGAAAATAAAATTACTAGTATTTCACTTCAAAAAAATCGACCTCGGCTGATATATCTTTCTTTCGACGCTTTAATGCTGCAGTATTTCCTAGGATGAGAACATTATCCCGTTTGAGCCCCAGAATTACAGGATATTTTGTTTTATTTCATTATGCAGCACAATACACAGTTAAATTTTAATGATTTCTACTTGTGGTGGTCCTTTCTGAACAGAATCTATCCTTTTGTTTGTTATTAGGACTTTTCTTGATTTCTAAGCTCAGTATTCTTCTTTAAATTTTTAATCTTGTCTTTCTTTCCCTCATAAAGCAGTGGACGTGAACGTTTCATGTAGAAAATAACTAGAATGAAGTAGAATGTACTGTTGCTTATTGTTTGTAGGAAAGCGAGCGAGAAATAGATTATAACATGTTTGCCAGTGCAGGCAGGCACACTCGGGCCATTCAGTGTTTCTCATATCGTGAACTAAGTCCACTTGCCACTTTTTAAGTAATTCTTCTCCTTTAGTATACCTGTTTTCCGACGAAATCAATTGGAGACTCTCCATCGCTTCCATTTCTGCGCAACTTTCTCCTTCTGTTCGTTAGTTCGTTCTCTTCTAGGCCTAATGTCGTCCATCATCCCAATTCTCTTTCTACTTCTTCCTCTTATTACTTCTACTTTTCGCTCTATAATTCTTGATTGCAGGCAACTCCTAAACAGCCCATGTCCGAGCCAAGGTTTTTTCCTTTCGTCTCACTTCCAACAATCACCTTTCTTCCCATATTTTCTCATTTATTTCTTCATACTTAAATCGGTAGGCCCACTTTATTGTAGGTATTTCAAAACTTTCTAAATATATTTATTTCTTTTTAACTCTCCACGATTCATTGCTGTATAACGGTACACCGCGGACATACCATTTAGCAAATCTGTTCTTCAGCTCCACTGGAATTCTTCTAGATGCTAATAGCTGCTTCGAATGTGCTTTTTTCATAGATATCACTCTTCTCATTTCTTCTGCACTGCTTCCGTTCCACGTCATTAAACTTCCCCGATACAGAAAGGATATTACTTGTTCTGTCTTTTCCGTCTAACAAAATGTTAACTCCAGCTTTTTTCTGGTTTGTTCTCATCACCTTTGTCTTTCTTATAGTTATCTTCATTCCATGCCCTTCTTGCAATTGCCTTCAATATTTTCTGTAGCTCCACTTTTGATTCTGCCCGTACCACTTGATGATCTGCGTATTTTATAGTCTTCATCTTTTCTCCTGCAATAACAATTAGTCTTGCGGCCTGTGGCTTTACTTACCTGTTCCTCTCCATATACGTTCAACAGCTTTCGTGATAATGAGCATCCTTGACCTACACCCCTTCCAGTGCTCATTGTTTTAGTCTGTGCATTCCCTTCTGTCACTTTTTGCTCTCTGTAAGTCTTTTATTAATCATCAATCTTTTCTGTCTATACCAACATCTTTTAAAATTCTCAGCAGTATACTTCACTTGACTCTATCGAAAGCCTTCTCAGTCGATAAACCATTTGTCATTCTTCATCCGGTTGCCCTCAAACAAACTACAGCATCTCTTGTTCCTTTACCCTTTCTGAGACCGCATTGGTCTTCCTCAGTATCTTCCGCAGTTTTCTTTCCAATTCTTCTTAGTATGACTCTCGTCACAGTCTTTGTTTTGTGGCTGATTCCACTAAACGTCGTAAAGTCGTTGCATTGTTTTGCATTTCTCTTTTTAAGTACATGTACTAGAATGGTCTTAAGTAGATCTTGATGCCAAATTCCTGCGTCATAAATTTTGTTTACTATCTCAGTCAAACTGGCTATTGAATTTAGTTCTAAGACTTTGTCCTGTAGATGGTACTCCATCACAGGCCAGGCTTTTATTTTCCTGGAGCTCCTGAATGCCTTTCTCCAATCCCCATTTCAGTATCTTAGGATCTCAGTCTTCTTTGTTCTGTTTTCCTTCATTTTCCGATACCAGTCTGGTGTAATCTACCTGTGCACTGTACAACTCTTCCATATAACCCGTCCGGATTTTCTCCTCTTCTATATGTACTGCCTTCTTCCAACGTTCGTTGAACAACCCTTGTTTACTCATTTTTCCATACTTTTCTTGTCAAGGCTTTCACTGCTCTGTATATTTCTTCCGATTTTCGTTTCTTTTCCAGTACTTCTATATCCTCACATTGTTTCCTCATCCTGTCCTCTAGCCTGCTCAGTTAACTTTCTTAGTTCATTTTTCAGTTTTCATATGCTGATTCATTTTATACAAAATACTTCCTGTATCCACTCTTTTATATTTCTTTCTCTTTTCACCTCTCCAGTTAGTACCTTTCATCTGTTCAATATTGTAATTATAATGCTATTCTACTCTTAAATAACTTCTGCACTTCTCCTTATATGTTTCAATTTTCTTTAACATAGTGACTGTACTCTTTCTTATAGTTCTAATTGTTCAATTTCTTTGTCTATTGCCTTCTCTTAATATCCTTTAATGTTGTCCTAACATCTGTTAGGAATAAATTATCGTTTGTATCGGCGTTTGAACTGGAAAGATTTTTGCCATTACTGTCTGGAGCTTTAATGTATATAATCTTCGTTGATGGTGCTTAAAGTACATATTACCTATCCAAAGATGAAATCGTTCACGGAAAACTCCCCCCCCCCCCCCGCCCCCCGCCCTGCGTGTCTGAGGGTTAGAATAGGCCCGAGGTATGCCTGCCTGTCGTAAGAGGCGACTAAAAGGAGTCCCTCCCCTTCAAGGGGATAGTTAGCGCCTGCGTCCGGAGACGGACGGTTCCGCGACTTACATTTGTGGTCATTTTGGTTTTTCACTTATTCTGGTTTCTTCCTTCCTTTGTTTGGTTACTTTCTTTGTCCTTCTCACTCCTTCCCTTCTTCTCCTTGCCTTCTTCTCCTTGCCTTCTTCTCCTTGCCGTCTTCTCCTTGCCGTCTTCTTGCCTTCTTCTCCTTGCCGTCTTCTCCTTGCCGTCTTGTCCCCCTCTGGTCTCCGCCTCGGCGTTTGAGACAGTCTGTCGTTTCTCTCCCTCTCTCCCTTTTTTTCCTCTTCTTCTTTCCTCCCTGTGCATGCCTGAAGGCCGACCCACGCGTTCGCACGCGTAGCCGGTGACGGGGTAACGCGTAATTCCCCACAATGGGTAGACAAGTAAGGCACACACGTACCCCCTGGTAAAGGCCAGGCCCAGGGAGGGGTGATTGCCTGAGCTGACACCTTCCGACCATGCCGATTGGTCCCTCTGTCTGTTTCTCAGGAGGTGTGACCTGAGGTGTAAACATTCACCTAAGGCGGGAGTGCCCTCTGAGAGGGTCCCCACAAGGAAGGAGCGCGCTATCGGAGATGCTGGTAATCATGGGGGATTCCTCGGCAATGGATTTCTCTTCTTCTTCTCTCTCGACTTCTTCTTCTTTTCGACTTCTGCCCAAACACGGAAACTTGACCAGCCAACAGTGACAAAAGTACTACCGCCTGCCCGAAAGTTACTCGTAGTTTCTAGATCTGAGGACGGAAAGTATTTTTCGTCTGTCAACCCTTTCCTTATCCAGTAGGGCGTAGGTGCCATAGGCGGATCTGTCAAGTCTTGTACCAGGATGCGTAACGGTACCTTGTTGTTAGAAACTGAGAGCGCCTTTCAGGCACAAAAATTGCTTCGGGCTACACTCCTGTACACGTTCCCTGTCCAGGTGGAGACTCACCGCACTTTGAATTCGTCGCATGGTGTGGTATATACTAGATCACTCGACGGATTGACTGACGAGGAGATTCAGTCTTTCCTCGCTGAGCAGGGCGTGACGGCTGTCCATAGGGTAATGAAAAAGGTCAACAATGACCTTGTACCGACCCAGACACTTTTCTTGACATTTGACAGTGTTCAACTGCCGTCGCGCATCAAAGCGGGCTACGAGGTTATTTCTGTTCGCTCCTATGTCCCGACACCTACGCGCTGCCACCAGTGTCAACGTTTTAATCACACTCGCCAGTCTTGGTCTAATGCGGCTAAATGTGTCACTTGTGGCAGGGACGCCGATGAGGGTGACTGTCCACCTCCACCTCCTCCTTGGGTGAACCGTCAGGGTGACCATGCAGCGTCCTCCCGCGACTGTCCCATCTACAAGGATGAACGCTGTATACAGGAAATTCGGGTCAAAGAGAAAGTGTCCACCTCGACTGCTCGCAAGCTATTTGCTAGTGGGAAGCCCACGCTGCTCCCAGCGAGGAAATACAGTACTGTCCTCGGCTCTCCTCGGTCTACCAGGGAGGTGTCGACGCAGACATGCGATCTGACCTTTAGCACTACGGTCGTCCGTTCGGCCAGTGCTTAGATCGCCCGGTCAACGTCTCCTCTTTGTCCCGTCACCCCTAAGACACACCTTCCTCAGCTTCTGCCAAGACTAAGACCCAGAAGTCAGATGCACAGGCCTTCAAGAAGAAACCGTCCCGTGCAGACTTCCTACGTACCTCGAATTCCCAACCATTGACCAGTACTTCCACTAAACGACCTTCCAAGAAGGCTCATAGGAAGCAAAGTTCCCCTTCTCCGCCACAGCGCATTTATTCTCCTGCGCCACCCAGCGGTTGCCGCCCCAGGCCGTCATCCGTTTCGCCTGGCCGCACCGCTGGTAGGCGAACATCTGGCCGTTCACCGGCGGAGGAAGCTCCCCCTCCCGGCCATTTTAACAAGATGGCCGACGGACCTATTGAACCTATGGACGATGACTCTCCGCCTATTGATAGTGTCGGCAGTGCTCGCTCGAAGCCAGGCCCTCAGCGGCCTTCGAGGTGACCCCTTCTTGCTTCTCCTTTTTCTTTTTCTTCTCACGATGGCACTTCTTCATTGGAATATTCGCGGCATTCGCTCCAACCGAGAGGACTTGAAGTTGCTGCTACGCTTGCACTGTCCGCTCGTCATAGCTCTCCAGGAAACGAAGCTACGCCCATGCGGTCAAATTGACTTGGCACACTATGCCTCTGTGCGTTTTGACCTACCCCCGGTGGCAGATATTCCGGCTCATGGAGGGGTTATGTTGCTGGTCTGGGACGATATTTACTACGATCCCATCACATTGCACACCGGCCTGCAGGCATTTGCCGTCCGAATTACTCTCCCCACTTTTACATTTTCCATTTGTACCGTTTACACTCCATCGTCGTCTGCCGTTACCAGGGCAGACATGAGGCAAATTATTGCTCAGCTACCTGCACCATTTTTGTTGACTGGATACTTCAATGCCCACCATCCCCTTTGGGGCTCTCCAGCATCCTGCCCGAGAGGCTCCCTGTTAGCAGACCTTTTCAACCAGCTCAATCTTGTCTGCCTCAATACTGGCGCCCCTACTTTTCTTTTGGACACAACTCACACCTATTCCCATTTAGACCTCTCTATATGTACTACCCAACTTGCACGCCGGTTTGAGTGGTACGCACTTTCTGATACGTATTCGAGCGACCACTTCCCTTGTGTTATCCATCTCCTGTATCATACCCCCTCTCCGTGCTCAACTAGTTGGAACATCTCCAAAGAATACTGGGGGCTCTTCTCTTCCAGGGCGACCTTTCAGGATCAAACCTTCGCAGGCTGCGATAGTCAGGTCGCACACCTCGCGAAGTCATTCTCACTGCTGCTGAATATTCAATCTCTCACACTACTTCATCTCCACGTCGCGTACCGGTCCCCTGGTGGCCCGCAGCATGTAGAGACGCTTTAAGTGCTCGTCGACGTGCTTTATGCACCTCTAAACGCCACTCTACGATGGCTAATTGTATCAATTATAAACGCTTACGTGCGCAGCGTCGTCGTGTTATTAAAGAAAGCATGAAAGCCAGCTGGGCTGCTTTCACAAGCACCTTCTACAGTTTTACTCCTTCTTCTGTTGTCTGGGGTAGCCTGCGCCGGCTATCTGGCACTAAGGTCCACTCACCAGTTTCTGGCTTGACGGTTGCGAATGACGTCCTTGTGGCCCCTGAGGATGTCTCCAATGCCTTCGGCTGCTTTTTCGCAGAGGTTTCGAGCTCCGCTCATTACCACCCTGCCTTCCTCCCCCGAAAACAGGCAGAGGAGGCTAGGCCACCTAACTTCCGCACCTCGAATCGTGAAAGTTATAATGCCCCATTCACCATGCGGGAACTCGAAAATGCACTTGCCCGGTCACGGTCCTCCGCTCCAGGGCCTGACTCTATTCATATTCAGATGCTGAAGAACCTTTCTCCTGCGGGTAAAGGTTTTCTTCTTCGTATTTATAGTCGCATCTGGATTGAGGGTCATGTTCCCACATGCTGGCGCGAATCTATTGTCCCGATTCCTAAGCCTGGAAAGGACAACCACTTGCCTTCCAGTTATCGAATGATCTCCCTTACCAGCTGTGTCTGTAAGGTGATGGAACGAATGGTTAACTCTCGTTTGGTTTGGCTGCTCGAATCTCGACGCCTACTTACCAATGTACAATGTGGATTTCGTAGGCGCCGCTCTGCTGTTGACCATCTGGTTACCTTGTCGACTTTCACTATGAATAACTTCTTGCGGAAGCGTCCGACCGCGGCTGTGTTCTTTGATTTGGGGAAGGCTTACGACACCTGTTGGATGGCGGGCATTCTCCGCACCATACATACATGGGGCCTTCGCGGTCGCCTTCCTCTTTTTAATAGATCGACAGTTCAGGGTACGTGTGGGTTCTGTCCTGTCCGACGCCTTTCGCCAGGAGAATGGGGTGCCACAGGGCTCAGTTTTGAGCGCCGCTCTCTTCGCCATAGCGATCAATCCAATAATGGATTGCCTCCCAGCTGATGCGTCAGGCTCCCTTTTCATGGACGATTTTACCATCTATTGCAGCGCGCAGCGTACATGTTTCCTGGAGCGCTGTCTTCAGCGTTGTCTTGACCGTCTTTACTCCTGGAGCGTCGCCAATGGCTCCCGTTTTTCTGCCGAGAAGACGGTCTGTATTAACTTCAGGCGCTACAAAGAGTTTCTCCCACCGTCCTTACGACTCGGTCCCGTTGCTCTCCCATTCGTGGAGACAACAAAATTTTTAGGTCTTACATTTGACAGGAAACTTAGCTGGTCTCCACATGTGACATATTTGGCTGCCCGTTGTACCCGTTCTCTAAATGTCCTCCGTGTTCTCAGCGGTATGTCGTGGGGAGCGGATCGAACCGTCCTACTTCACCTATATCGGTCGATCGTCCGCTCCAAGCTGGATTATGGGAGCTTCGTATACTCCTCTGCACGGTCATCCATCTTACGCCGCCTCAACTCTATACAACATCGGGGTTTACGACTTGCGATCGGAGCGTTTTATACTAGTCCCGTCGAGAGTCTTCATGCTGACGCTGGTGAGTTGCCACTCACCTACCGGCGCGATATACTGCTTTGTCGGTATGCCTGTCGGCTACTGGCAATGCCCGACCACCCGTCTTATCGTTCCTTTTTTGATGACTCTCTCGACCGTCAATACGGATTGTATGTCTCTGCCCTGCTACCCCCTGGAGTTCGCTTTCGTCGCCTCCTTAAACACCTTAATTTTTCACTCCCTGCAACCTTTCGAGTGGGCGAGAGCCACACGCCACCTTGGCTCCAGGCTCAAGTTCGCGTCCACCTTGACCTCTGCTCGCTCCCGAAGGAGGTTACCCCCGCTTCAGTCTACCACTCCCGTTTCGTCGAACTTCGTTCGAAGTTCATTAATATGACCTTCATTTATACAGATGGCTCTAAGACCAATGACGGGGTCGGGTGTTCTTTTATTGTCGGGGCACAAAGTTTCAAATACCGGCTCCATGGCCATTGTTCGGTCTTCACAGCTGAGCTCTTTGCCCTCTACCAGGCTGTTCTTTACATCTGCCGCCACCGACATTCTGCTTATGTCATCTGCTCCGATTCCCTGAGCGCCATCCAGAGCCTCAGTGATCCGTACCCGGCTCACCCTTTCGTGCACCGGATCCAACGCTCTCTTCAGCAGCTGGTGGACGTCGGTTCTCCAGTTAGCTTTATGTGGGTTCCTGGCCATGTCGGTATCCCTGGGAACGAAGCTGCAGATGCCGCGGCCAAGGCTGCGGTCCTCCAGCCTCAGACAGCTTCTTGTTGTGCCCCTTCGTCAGATTGTAGCAGGGTCATTTGTCGGCGCATTTTCTCGCTGTGGCATGCCGATTGGGCTGCACTTACAGACAACAAGCTTCGGGCCTTGAAACCTCTTCCCGTGGCTTGGACGTCCTCCTCACGCCCTTCTCGGCGGGAGGAGGTCGTTTTGGCCCGGTTACGAATTGGACTCTGCCGGTTCAGCCATCGCCATCTGCTGACGGCTACGCCGGCGCCTTTCTGCCCCCTGTGGGCAGTTGCTGACGGTACGCCACATTTTAACGTCCTGTCCGAATTTTAATACACTGCGTGTTGATCTTGGCCTGCCATGTACTCTGGATGCCATTCTAGCGGATGACCCAGGAACAGCTGCTCGCATTCTTCGTTTTATCCACTTGACAAACCTGTCGAAGGAATTTGATTATGCTGTTTTTTTTAATCCTATGCCTGTTAATATGTCTTTTATAGTGTTGTTCCTTTTAGGTGCTGTTTTAACCTTGTGCCTCACAGTGCATTCCTAACTTAGTCTGGGCACTAATGACCATTGTAGTTGTGCGCCCTAAAACCACAAAACTCTCTCATTCATTGGACTTTCCCAGCCCATAGTCTCCAACTAAGTTGTTTCTTCTTCCGTTTGCCTCTACACTGTACGAGTTTCTCATCTTTACAGTTCTTACAAGCCACTAAATCTAGTAGAGTCATTTTACTGCACGAGGAGACTTCTCTGGTACTTTCAACGTTAGTTACTAGCCATGACACATTCAGCGGTTTACAGGGGAAGAAACGAAAACATCCAGCTTCGGCACTTTAAGCATTTCCCAGTTCCAGTGTCCAGTTGTGTAATCGAACAATAAAGGGTCTTTCCACCTGTATTGTACAATAGGTTATATGTGTCATTGTTTAAGGTTCGGTGTCAGATGTGCGCCAAGTATCTGTCGTTTCCAGGTCTTCTGCATTTCGTCACATTTTTCTGTCGTTGCGACTTCCCAAACGACATGTTCTACAACCGTGAGGGTAATCTTATTGAAATGGATGGCTGCAAAAGACTACGCTCATACATACAAGTGCAGGACAAACATACGGGAACACTAGAAACACCACACACACCATGCCTAATACGGTGTAGGAACACCGTTGGCTTTCAAAGCAGCTTCTAGTCCTCTCGGAATAAATAAATAAGGGCCCTGCACACGTTTGAAGAGGATCGTGTACCGTTATTCCTAAAAAATAGTGGGAATTCAAATAACGGTGGTAGAGGTAGATAGCGTTCACGCACCCTTCCCTCCAAATTAGATTACAAAGGCTCAATAACAATGAGATCTGGTGACTGTAGTGGTCAGGGGAGATGCGACAATTCATGCTCGTGCTCGCGAAAGAAGTCTTGAACGTTTCGAGCTGTGTGAACTGGGGCGTAATCGTCTTGAAACACAGCGTCGCCATCTGGGGACAAACATTCCTTGCAAACATTGCTAGATCGCATTGTTGTGAAAGTGGGAATTGTCGTGCTTTTATTTTTTCGGACACGTGTACGAGGTAGGTAATATCTCCATTAGTTAACGAATTAACTACTGGGCTGAAAATCAGACATTCTTGCGTTGCACCCACACAACAACTTACGCTTATTATAGACTTCTTTGTTAAATGTTCGCTTGTAGTCACGCTTATTTGATTTCGTCACTTTCTGAGATAACGGATCTGTTCTGGGAGGCCCTAGTTCCTATCCGACTAACATTTCCTGGAAATTTTTTTTCTTTTAGCACTTAAAACAGATTCAACAGAGTTCGCGTTGACGCTGCACAGGAAAGCCGATGTCTACACAGTAAACAGTCAACTCCAAACACAGACTACCGCTTGCGGAAATGATTAAATTCAGGTAGTTCTATCTACAAACAAGAACTAGAATACAAATGAGGCGCTGAGAGCCATAAGGGCGAATAGCACACCATTTCGACGCCACATTTAAGTGAATCTCGGACAAACCAGTGAGACAGCTTTTCGTGATTGTTCCCATATACAAAGTGGGCCTACAACACCGATACACCTGACCTTCCGTAAGGTCAACAAACGTCAGAAGCATCCCCTTACGGGGCACGTCCGGCCGCCTTGGTGCAGATCTTACTACATTCGACGCCACATTGGGCGACCTGCGCGCCGGATGCGGATGAAATGATACTGAAGACAACACGACACTGAGCGGAGAAAATCCCAGACCCAGCCGGGAATCGAACCCGGGCCCGTAGGACGGCAATCCGTCACGCTGACCACTCAGCTACCGGGGCGGACAGAAGCATCAATAAATGCTAGTCTCACTATTCACCATGATGTGTTTTATGGTTTTCAGCGCCTCGAATGCATTGCTGTATGATAAAATCCAAAACTTACATACTTATCTCATTCAGAGTTCCACAAAATATGTTTTTCTATTAGTATAACAATAACATACGCTGATGTCCGATATAATTTTACCATATAGTGACTGAATTAGCTGACCGCGGTGGCCGAGCGGTTCTAGGCGCTTCAGTCCGGAACCGCACGACTGCTACGGTCGCAGGTTCGAATCCTGCCTCGGGCATGGATGTGTGTGATGTCCTTAGATTAGTTAGGTTTAAGTAGTTCTAAGTTGTAGGAGACTAATGACCTCAGCTGTTAAGTCCCATAGTGCTCAGAACCATTTTTGACTGAATTAGCATATCTAAGGGATTTGCTATCATCTAGCGGGATGCCTGGCGAGCTTGGATAAGTCTGCTGCAGTTTGCTACCACCCAGTAAACTTGTAGGTAAGTGGAAAGCTCTAACTGCGGACGCCTTGAAACGTGTATGTTGTTCATCAAAACCGCATGTATTTGACAGTAAGGCAATTACGTCGCAAAAGCTCCTTAAAACGTGCACAACTGAAGGCGTGTTTGCGAGCCTGACGCCAAGTTTCACAGAGTCTAGAGGAGCAACGTAGAATAGCGCGGCGTATTTCGCGCCGTGTATTTCAGATTAATGCATCTACACTACGTTTAAGAGCATTCAAAGAAAAATAACCAGTAAATCCGTAACGTTTCAAAAGTTGGGGTGTTGATGTGCTGTTGTGCTCTTACATAACAGCCGCCACGGCCTCCAGATATTGTGTTGGACCTACTCTTGCCCGCCCGCATCTCGTGGTCGTGCGGTAGCGTTCTCGCTTCCCACGCCCGGGTTCCCGGGTTCGATTCCCGGCGGGGCCAGGGATTTTCTCTGCCTCGTGATGGCTGGGTGTTGTGTGCTGTCCTTAGGTTAGTTAGGTTTAGGTAGTTCTAAGTTCTAGGGGACTTATGACCACAGCAGTTGAGTCCCATAGTGCTCAGAGCCATTTGAACCATTTGAACCTACTCTTGCCCGGCTTCGTGCAGCAGTTTGACGTGGCACGGATTCAACAACTCTTTGGAAGTCCCCTGCAGAAATATCGATCCACCCAGCGTCTACAGCCGTCAACAACTGCGAAAGTGTTGCCGGTGCAGGTTTTTCTACACGAATTGACGTCTCGAATCTGTCCAATACGTATTCGATGGAACTGCCCAGAACAGTTGTGGCCCGCTGACAGTGCCTGTTGTCATCCATAACAATCCTATCGTTGTTTGGGAACATGAGTCAGTGAATGCTTGTAAATGGTCTCAAAGTAGCCGAACATAACCATAATGATCGGTTCAGACTTCCACCAGAGGACCCAGTGCATTCCACGTAAACACAGCATTATGCAGCCACTACCAGCTTGCACAGTGCCTTGTTGACAACTTGGGTCCATGACTTCGCGGGGTCTCCGCTACAATCGAACCCGACCATCCACTCTTACCAACTGAAATCAGTCGTCCAGGGTCCAACCGAGAGACACGCTGCAGGTGACGCCATGCTGTTAGCAAAGACACTCGCGTCGATCGTCTGCTATCATAGCCCTTTAACGCCAAATTTCGCCGCACCTTCCTGATGGATACGTTCGTCGTACGCCCCACATTGATTTCTGCAATTACTTCACGCAGTGTTACTAGTCTGTTAGCATTGACAATTCTACGCAAACGCCGTTGCTGTCGATCGTTAAGTGCAGGCCACCGGCCACTGCACTGTCCGTGGCGAGAGGTAATGCCCGAAGTTTGGTATTCTCGGCACACTCTTGAGGTTGTGGATCTCGGAATACTGAATTCGCTAACGTTTTCCGAAGTGAAATGTCCCACGCGTCTAGCTCCAACTACCGTTCCGCATTCACAGTCTGTTAATAATTGTCGTGCGGACATAAATACGTCAGAAACCGTTTCACGTGAATCACCTGAGAACAAATGACATCTCCGGCAGTGCACGCCATACTACCACTGTGGTGTCACCGCCGGACACCACACTTGCTAGGTGGTAGCCTTTAAATCGGCCGCGGTCCGGTAGTATACGTCGGACCCGCATGTCGCCACTGTCAGTGATTGCAGACCGAGCGCCGCCACACGGCAGGTCTAGAGAGACTTCCTAGCACTCGTCCCAGTTGTACAGCCGACTTTGCTAGCAATGGTTCACTGACAAATTACGCTCTCATTTGCAGAGACGATAGCATAGCCTTCAGCTACGTCGTTTGCTACGACCTAGCAAGGCGCCTTTATCATTTGCTATTTATCTTGTGATGCATGTACCGTCAGACCGATATTCACCAATTATGGATTAAAGTTAAGTATTCCAGAAGCTCCGTACTTTATTTACTAGACTCAACTCCTTTAACTGTTCCAGACCTCACGCCAGCCTGCGTGAGCTTAAACGCGTGCCTTTCGGCTACCCGTCATTGTGGATTGGCTGTCTTGCCAGTCCACAACAACCACCATCTGTATATATGCGGTTCCCTATCCCCATGACATGGGTCACCTCGTTGCACGCGTGACTTTATTTTAACAATGAATAAGTTAAATGACGCGGCTTCGGGAGAACGTCAATTTACTGATGCTCTCAACACTTTTTACTCATACTACATACTTAGTGATAGAGAAAACCCACAAAATACATAGTTTAACTCATTACAGTTTTAACGTCCCCTTTGAAAATTTATGAATGACTGTGCTGGTAAACTTCTACATTATTTGATTTTCAAACAGCTGAGCAAAACTCAACGTACTCAAACAGTTTCCTCTTTGCTTATTCTGTGTATCACTAAACTGACACACAATATTTTTTTGCGCAACGCAATCTGACTTTCAATAATCCCTACAAAAGAATGGCCCTGACTAAGACTTAAACCTTTCATGAATCACCTCACAAAAATCTTCGTTACTCGAACTACTGCAATGCAGCGAGCTCCAATACTGCCAGCTAAATAAAAGACTCTAACTACTGAAGGCACTAACTACTGATAGGCATAGTTAGCAAATGAAAGATTTTGATAGAGAACAAACAATGTATTTACCTTAATAGTGTTCAAAAGTCATAATATACCGGATGATCAAAAAGTCAGTATAAATTTGAAAACTGAATAAATCACGGAATAATGTAGATAGAGAGGTACAAATTGACACACATACTTGGAATGACATGGGGTTTTATTAGAACCAAAAAAATACAGAAGTTCAAAAAATGTCCGACAGATGGCGCTTCATCTGGTCAGGATAGCAATAATTAGCATAACAAAGTAAGACAAAGCAGAGATGATGTTCTTTACACGAAATGCTCAATATGTCCACCATCATTCCTCAACGATAGCAATAGTCGAGGAATAATGTTGTGAACAGCATTGTAAAGCATGTCCGGAGTTATGGTGAGGCATTGGCGTCGGATGTTGTCTTTCAGCATCCCTAGAGATGTCGGTCGACTTCAGGTAACCCCAAAGCCAATAATGTCGCGGAATGAGGTCTGGGGACCTGGGAGGCCAAGCATGACGAAAGTGGCGGCTGAGCACACGATCATCACGAAACGACGCCACCTGTCCGACATTTTGTGAACTTTTTTTTCGGTTCTAATAAAAACGTATGTCATTCCAAGCATGTGTGTCAATTTTTACCTCTCTATCTACATTATTCCGTGGTTTATAAAGTTTTCAAATTTATACTGACTTTTTGATCTCCCTGTATATATGTCAGTTCATGACATCTAGTATTACAAATTTCCTTTTTCTGACACACGTCCAGATCGTCCACTCTCAATACTCTGCCATCTCTCTTCCCACGTCCACCACTCCTGGCGGCTCACATCCAACTGCACAACGCTACTCGCTGTTTACATCCAACTGCCCAACACTACAATAGTGAATATTGCAACAATGCCAACTAGCCACAGACTGCACACAGCACAGTCTGATTTTCATACAGAGCGCTACGCAGCGTTACCAGCATAAAAACCTAAACAGCCAACTTACACATAATGGCGGCTCCTCAGTTGTCCTTCTGTGGTGAAAAAAATAGTTGCATCTTATTGGCCACGTTCCTCTCGAGGGGACAAAAATGTCATATCAGAATTTTCAATTTACCCTTCCCGCCGCGCGGGATTAGACGAGCGGTCTAAGGCGCTGGTCATGGACTGTGCGGCTGGTCCCGGCGGAGGTTCACGTCCCCCTCGGGCATCCGTGAGTATGTGTTTGTCCTTAGGATAATTTAGGTTAAGTAGTGTGTAAACTTAGGGACTAATGACCTTAGCAGTTAAGTCCCATAAGATTTCACACACATCTGAACATTTTTGAATTTACCCTCCCCAATGTAGAGGAAGTGGAATTCCACGCTGTGACGGTACCATCTCCTCATCCGCATGCCCATTGATATCCCGTGAGAGGACGGTCTTAGAGAAGTAGCACGGTGCTCGAAGCTCCGGCTCGCTTGCTTTCAGCACAGTGGGCCCACACGGCCGCTAAAAAGCTGCGCTCCGGCAAGTCCTCAAACACGGCTGGTGGTACTGTGCCCGCTGCCGGCCTGCCGGCCTACCGGTTGGACAGGTTGGCGGCAGGACCTCGCGTCCCACACAGGTTTCGCCTGCAGAGCCCAGCCGCGCAGCGCCGAGGTCAAGTTCGCCTCTCCGCCGACCACGGGCATCCAGCACTTCCTCCTCCCGTCCCTCTGAGCAAGTACACGCAATCTCGCGTCATCTGTCCGCTCCGGCGCGCAGCCGACTGCGGACGGAGACGTCCTGTAATTTAGCTATCTGCATTGCAAATGATGTTAATGTAATGACCACACGTCCTGGATTCTCATCGCACGTAACAGTTCGTGTCTTGTTGTTGTTGATGTTGTCTTCAGTCGAGAGACTGGTTTGATACATCTCTCCATGCTACTCTATCCTGTACCAGCAGCTTCATCTACCAGTACCTACTACAACCTACATCCTTCTGAATCTGCTTAGTGTATTCATCTCTTAGTCTCCTATTTTTACCCTCCACGCTGCCCTCCGATACTAAATTGGTGATCCCTTGATGCCTCAGAATATGCCCTACCAACCGATGCCTTCTTCTAGTCAAGCTGTGCCACAAATTTCTCTTCTCTCCAATTCTATTCAGTACCTCCTCATTCATTATGTGATCTACCCATTAATTTTCAGCATTCTTCTGTAGCACCACATTTCGAAAGATTGTATTCTGTTCTTGTCTAAACTATTTAACGTCCGCGTTTCACTTCCATACATGGCTACACTCCACACAAATACTTCCAGAAACGACTTCCTGACACTTAAATCTATACTCGATGTTAACAAATTTCTCCTCTTCAGAAACGCTTTCCTTGTCATTGCCAGTCTACGTTTTATATCCTCTCTACTTCGACCATCATCAGTTATTTTGCTCCCCAAACAGCAAAACTCTTTTTCTATTTTAAGCGTCTCATTTCCTAATCTAATTCCAGCAGCATCAACCGATTTAATTCGATTATATTCCATTATTCTCGTTTTGCTTTTGTTGATGTTCATATTACATCCTCCTTTAAAGACCCTGTCCATTTCGTTCAGCTGCTCTTCCAAGTCTTTTGCTGTCTCTGACAGAATTACAATGTCATCCGCGAACCTCAAAGTTTTCATTTCTTCTTCATGGATTGTAATTCCTACTCCAAATTTTTCTTTTGTTTCCTTTACTGCTTGCTCAATATACAGATTGAATAACATCGGGGAGAGGCTACAACCCTGTCTCACTCCCTTCCCAACCACTACTCCCCTTTCATGCCCCTCGACTCTTATAACTGCCACCTGGTTTCTGTTCAAATTGTAAATAGCCTTTCGTTCCCTGTGTTTTACCCCTGCCACCTTCAGAATTTGAAAGAGAGTATTCCAGTCAACGTTGTCAAAAGCTTTCTCTAAGTCTACAAATGCTAGAAACGTAGGTTTACCTTTCCTTAGTCTATTTTCTAAGATAAGTCGTAGGGTCAGTGTTGCCTCACGTGTTCCAGTATTTCTACGGAATCCAAACTGATCTTCCCTGAGGTCGGCTTCGACCAGTTTCTCCATTCATCTGTAAAGAATTCGTGTTAGTATTTTGCAGCAGTGACTTATTAAACTGATAGTTTGTTAATTTTCACATCTGTCAACAGCTGCTGTCTTTGGGATTGGAATTATTATATTCATCTTGAAGTCTGAGGGAATTTCGCCTGTCTCATACATCTTGCTAACCAGATGGTAGAGATTTGTTAGGCCTGGCTCTCCAAAGGCTGTCAGTAGTTATAATGGAATGTTGTCTACTCCTGGGGCCTTGTTTCGACTTAGGTCTTTCAGTGCTCTGTCAAACTCTTCACGCAGTATCATATCTCCCATCTCATCTTCGTCTACATTATCTTCCATTTCTATAATATTGTCCTCAAGAACATCGCCCTTGTATAAGCCCTCTATATACTCCTTCCATCTTTCTACTTTCCCTTCTTTGCTTAGAATTGGGTCTCCATCTGAGCTCTTGATATTCATGCAAGTGGTTCTCTTCTCTCCAAAGGTCTCTTTAATTTTCCTGTAGGCAGTATCTATTTTACCCATAGTGATACGTGCCACCACATCCTTACATTTGTCCTCTAGCCATCCCTGCTTAGCCATTTTGCACTTCCTGTCGATCTCATTTTTGAGACGTTTGTATTCCTTTTTGCCTTCTTCGTTTACTGCATTATTATATTTTCTCCTTTTATCAATTAAATTCAATATCTCTTCTGTTACCCAAGGATTTCTATTAGCCCTCGTCTTTTTACGTACTTGATCCTCTGCTACGTTCACTATTTCGTCTCTCAAACCTACCCATTCTTCTTCTACTGTATTTCTTCCCCCTTTCTTGTCAATCGTTCCCTAATGCTCTCCCTGAAGCTCTCTACAACCTCTGGTTCTTTCAGTTTATCCAGGTCCCATCTCCTCAATTTCCCACTTTTTTTGCAGTTTCTTCAGTTTTAATCTACAGTTCATTACCAATAGATTGTGGTCAGAGTCCACATCTGCCCCTGGAAATGTCTTACAATTTAAAACCAGTCTCTGTCTTACCATTATATCATCTGTCTGACACCTTCCAGTATCTCCAGGCTTCTTCCATGTATACAACCTTATTTTATTATTCTTGAAGCAAGTGTTAGCTATAATTAAGTTATGCTCTGTGCAAAATTCTACCAGGCGGCTTCCTCTTTCATTTCTTCCCCCCCAGTCCATATTCATCTACATTTCCTTCTCTCCCTTTTCCTACTATCAAATTCCAGTCACCCATGACTATTAAATTTTCGTCTCCCTTGGCTATCTGAATAATTTCTTTTATCTCATCATACATTTCATCAATCTCTTCGTCATCTGCGGAGCTAGTTGGCATATAAACTTGTACCACTGTGGTAGGCGTGGGCTTCGTATCTATCTTGGCCACAATAATGCGTTCACTATGCTGTTTTTGTAGCTTACCCGCATTCCTATTTTCCTATTCATTATTAACCTACTCCATCATTACCTACACTTGATTTTGTATTTATAACCCTCTATTCACCTGACCAGAAGTCTTGTTCCTCTTCCCACCGAACTTCACTAATTCCCACTATATCTAACTTCAACCTATCCATTTCCCTTTTTAAATTTTCTAACCTACCTGCCCGATTAAGGGATCTGACATTCCACGCTCCGATCCGTAGAACGCCAGTTTTCTTTCTCCTGATGACGACATCCTCTTGAGCAGTCCCCGCCCGGAGATCCGAATGGGGGACTATTTTACCTCCGGAATATTTTACCCAAGAGGACACCATCACCATTTAACCATACAGTAAAGCTGCATGCCCTCGGGAATAATTATGGCTGTTGTTTCCTCTTGCTTTCAACCGTTCGCAGTACCAGCACAGCAAGGCCGTTTTGGTTAGTGTTACAAGGCCAAATCAGTCAATCATCCAGACTGTTGCCCCTGCAACTACTGAAAAGGCTGCTGCCCCTCTTCAGGAACCACACTTTTGTCTGGCCTCTCATCAGATACCCCTCCGTTGTGGTTGCACCTACGGTACGGCTATCTGTATCGCTGAGGGACGCAAGCCTCCCAACCAAGGTCCAGGGTTCATTAGGGGGGGGGGGGGGGTTGTTCGTGTCTTATAAAGCCAATAAGTAAATTTCATCTATTTTCATGCTTCTGAAGCGCAATCAACGATATGTGGAATTCGCTGAAGGGATTGCACAATCCATGGGAAACGTGATGCAGGATGTACAGAACGTGAGTAATCTTACTTTATGCATAATAATGGTGGTGAGCTCAGTGGCTGAGGTTTGAAATACTGTAATTTTAAAAAAATGGTGGCTAGTTGCAGTATTTTTAAAGTATTTCGTGGGTAGTCTGCCGCGAGAGACAATTTCAGCACACACAAATGGTCATGGAGGGGAAACAAATAATACAAAAAAATCCTGACGTGGTCGGATGTCATGATTTCGTACACTAACACACCATCGGCAGGTATGTAAATTGATAGAGCTGAAATTCTCCGTGACAGATAAATCGGCCAGCGGAGTGCATTACTGTAGTTTGTGTTTAGTATTGTTACCAGGTGTGGTATATAAGCGGCGTCAAGAGCGTCAGGTGTTGAGCGATCACTGTCAAGGAAACGGAGGTGCCAACTGTGGTGTCACCGCCAGACGCCACACTTGCTAGGTGGTAGCCTTTAAATCGGCCGCGGTCCGCTAGTATACGTCGGACCCGCGTGTCGCCACTGTCAGTGATTGCAGACCGAGCGCCGCCACACGGCAGGTCTAGAGAGACGTCCTAGCACTCGCCCCAGTTGTACAGCCGACTTTGCTAGCGATGGTTCACTGACAAATTACGCTCTCATTTGCCGAGACGATATTTAGCATAGCCTTCAGCTACGTCATTTGCTACGACCTAGCAAGGCGCCATTATCATTTGCTATTTATCTTGTGATGCATGTACCGTCAGACCGATGTTCACCAATTACGGATTAAAGTTAAGTATTCCAACAGATACGTACTATTTTTGCTAGTCTCATATCCCTGACCTGTTCCAGACCTTACGCCAGCCTGCGTGAGCTTAAACGCGTGCCTTTCGGCTTCCTCTCATAGTGACTTGGCTGTCTTGCCAAGTCACAACACCAGGTACTCGTATGAGACAGAGTAATCAGCATCTGACGGACTTTTGAAACAGGCCTCGTTGTGTGTCTCCACTTTGCTGGCTGGTAGAATCATACAGTATCCAGATTTGCTGAGCATTCATATGTGTCAGTGGTCTGATGATGGACTCCAAGGGAACTCGAGGCAGGCATACTTGTCGTCAAGGTTCCGGTCGACAACATCTAACCATTACAACGGAGGACCAGGCACGTCGGCCGGCCGTTGTGGCCGAGCGGTTCTAGGCGCTTCAGTCTGGAACAGCGCTGCTGCTGCGGCCGCAGGTTCGAATTCTGCCTCGGGCATGGGTGTTTGTGATGTCCTTAGGTTAGTTAGGTTTAAGTAGTTCTAAGTCTAGGGGACTGATGACCTCAGATGTTAAGTCCCATACTGCTTGGAGCCATTTGAACCTGGCACGTCGTAATTGCTCCACGCCTGTACCTGCCATACGAGAATAAGCAACTGATTCCTTGAAACACTGCGGATCATGCGGCACCATTGGTCGTAGACTAGCAGCAGCCGTGTTGGGGAATTACTGTCCCTTTCATCGGCTGCTGTTAACAACGCAACAGAAGCAGATGCGTTTGGAAGGTGTCGTGAGCAGGAAACATGGACAGTTGACTGCCATCGCATTGTGTTCAGCGATGAATGCAGAAGACCACCGTCAGCGAGGATCGTGGCGACGTGGTGAGAGATCATATTCCTCCAAAACTTTGCAGAGCCACAGTGATGTTACTCTTGGCGTCATGTTATGTGGATGTATCCTGTATATCAGGCCTCAGCTGGCAGCGGTAGAGGTAACTCTAATGATAAAATGGTCCGACACGGACTTGCAACATCCTCACGTGTTACTTCTCGTGCGATAGTATCTTGATGGCCCTGTGTTAATTGGGAATCGCAGTTCCGCACAACCCCAGATGATGTTCATCAGAAAGTATGACAGCAGTCTGGGTTGATGTCTCACTCTTCCAGTGTTTTCGAGAGACCGAGCGGTTTAACTCCTGACATAGAGCGATCGGGTACTACTTCAGGCCAGGCTGGTAGTGGTTGACGGCACAACACTGTCACCGACATCCTGCTTCCGGATGTGTTACCTCTCATGCGACAGTGTCGTGGTGCCAGTTTTCGACATAACAATGCGCATCCACAAATGGTACGTCTTTCTGTGAACCGTATGTATGTTGTTTCCGTACTCCTCTGGCCAACAAGATCAGCAGATCTGTCCCCGATAGAACATGTGTGGGAACAGCTCACATATTTCCACCGTCCCAGCGACAGTGTCAAGGATTTCAACGAGCAGTTACAAAAATTGAGCCACCTTTCTTCAGAAGAGGATACAGTGGCTTAACGGCACCCCTCCGAACCGAAGTAGTCAGTGCATGCATCCAGGTCAGAGGGGCTGCAACGTCATACTGATAAATGGAATATATTGCCACGCTCTTTGGAACTTTGACTCGATTTTTTAATCACCGAAATAGGATTACATACTTTATTAATGCGTTAAATTTCATTTCTTTTCTCCTCTCCTTCTGCGTGCTCTGTCCTTTTTTTCAGACAGTAGTTGTAAAATGTTTCTGAATATTATACGTTAAATTGAATATGTCTTTGCAGTGTGGCAGCTACTAATGCCACGTAATATTTGTGAAGGTGATCTTTTTGAGATGTGTAGAAATTAAGCTTTCCTAACCGTAATTTAAAAAATAAATGGTGACTAGTTGCAGAATTTCTTAAAGTATTTCGTGGGTAATCTGCCGCTAGAGACAATTTCAGCACACACAAATGGTCATGGTGGGGAAAAAAATAAAATAAAAAATCCTGACGTAGTCGGCGTAGGCTTCGTGCAGGTCTCTTACTGTCCTCTCTCTCTCAACGTGAATGGTACGGCAAGGAATGCTACCATCCGCAGTTTATTACGCAGTGATACGTGCCCTTTATGCACCACTGGTTCTCTGAAACTTTCAGGGCCGAGCGCATTTTTTCGATGGGGGGCATTGGCTTTCTGTTTTCGTTCAACGATACCCAAGAGCTACCGGTTACACACCAGAATGCGACGACAGAGTCGTTGTTCTGGTTTCGTGCGGAACGGTCGTGTGCAGTTAAACAGTTTGCTGGTGCGGTGAACCATAAGTCAGGGAATTTTCCGTCGATTTTATGGTACTCTTGTGAGTAAGTATTCTGTTTATGCGTGGAGGATGCACGTAATCATACACGATATTATTCTTAGTCGGTGGCGTCCCTTGGCCGAACATACGATCTGAACAGTTGTAAAGGCTACCATAGATAGTTATAGCGTCATGGATTAATTTGGATAACACAACGATGGTAAAGACCAGTGTGGAAGTGGGTCTATAGTTCGACGTACGAAACCATTCTCGGGCTTCCAGCCGCGTCAGGTGGTTAAACATCCCACGAGCTTTCGACCGAGCTCACGTCGCCCATTGTCAAGAGGTAAACCACTCCAGTGGTGCCGTGGCCAAGCCGTTGTATATCCGCACTGCTGACTGACGTCACTGGTGTTTGCTTCGTCACCAAATATGGTAAAGCTTGTATGACGTGTCCGTCGCGCCTGCTTTAACCTCGCTATGACCTGGTCCCAGGCCGCGCTGAGCTGCCAGCTACCGTCCTAACTGATTCTGTCTTCAGATATTTTTGCTTCTTTTATAACGCAACCCCAAAATTAGTTCGTCCTAATAATGAAAGACGTCTCGTCTAAGATAATCCGATGTCGACCTGACTGTCAATTAGAGCGTGGTTGGGTGTAGGCGTTGTTAGGAAGTGTGTTTCTTACGAATTTAATAGACAAAGTAAAGATGTAAACACGATCAGAGTTCGCTTTTTCCCTTTATTAACCATCCCTTACCCATGTTCGGCTGCCGCAAATTAAGCTGCTGAAATGAAGAAGGAGCGAGAAACCTACGAGAAGGAAGGTTCCAATTCAAATATCGCATTAATCTCAATGTGCAATTACCACGAAAAAGATGCACTTAAGTAACAGCACTCCCACTTTCAGAAGCTAAGACATCGCTGTACGTGATAAGACAAATAATTTCCGGTTAGGCGTCTGAAATAATCCCTCATGCCCACCAGCAATCAGTGCCATAAAATATCAAGATATTTTTGGCAATTTCTTTCCGTTATTAACAACTCACTTCACATGCTAATGTCAAAGTAATAGAAACCAAAGATATTCACTAAAGATAGTATGTAAACATCTAGAATCGAAGTGCAACGGAAGACATATTGCAGTTTAAAGACTGAACAAGATATCGGCGTTTTCACTACAGCGAGAGGAATTCCTCTAATATTTCTTCCGCTTATTTTCAACCATTACGTCTTTGAACGGAGGTTCTGCTTGCCATAGTTCTTGACACTCAGGTGTCCAATGCCACAGCGCTAAAACACAGATGAACACGTATTGGGGAAGGAAATTAGCTCTTGCTCTAATACAGGGATCTCCATGCGATAATCGAAACAGGTCTGTGTAGAATATATGAAAACATAACACAGATTCTCGGGGATGGGAAAATTTATAGAATCTGTATTCGAGGAGCACTTTCAGATAGATCTGTTGCGATGATTGTTTAACCTGAAAGAGTCAGAACAGCGTAGAGAAGCAATACCACTACGACAGTGAAATAAGTTGATCAATGCCCCGCCATGTTTTATGTCGCCAAAACAAGAGCATCTGACTCAGTTGGAAGTCATCCCTTAATTCTTTGGTGTGGTGCTTCTAGCTGTTCCTCCAAGTTGTTGTTTCCATTCTATGCACAATTTCTCGATCATCGATATGCTCGTCTTCTTCAGATGCTGCGAGTTGTGCTGTAATATTAACCCACTGTCTGGGCTCCAACAAGCTTGTAGTGGGCGTCGGGAGTCCAACTGGGCTACAAAGAACGGCGCGAGACCAAGAGTAGTTCACAATAATGATCAACAGTGCCAAGAACATCTGAAAGATCACAGCCCTTCATTCTTCTCTTTTCCAATTTATTGGATTTCGGGTCGTGCCCATTCAGATACCTCAGTAATGGAAAGACGATACCACAGTGTATTGGAGGACGATTTTCTTAGACACTTACGACGGCACGAACGTCAGGACAACACTACACTCAGTCCCCAAGCGCAGAAAATCTCCGACTCGGCCGAGAATCGAATCCGGGCCCCTTCGGCTAGCAGTCTCCCGTGGTGACGCCGCAGCCTCAGGCGGACGGCCCATCGTCTTCTAAACACCTGAGACCTCTTTACGAGGGGACGTTCATTAAACTGAACGAAAATGGGAATTTTCAATTTATTTTTTATTTATTGGTGGAACTTGTCGGCAATAAGTTTCCAGAGTTCGTGATAAAATCGCATCCAAAGTGACTGAATAATAATTAAATGTATGACGCGAAATTCCAGCCACGCACTCTTTTTGGAACAACACTTTAATACTAGCTCGGTGAACAACGATTTCGTGGATTACTTTCAAGCAAACTTGCACGAGATACATCTAGAAGGCTGTGATATATACTCTCCGATTTTATAGATCAACTGTGACTCTGTTCCATATCTTAGAAAGAATAAGAAATCAGCTACTTTGTTTATGAAGAAGCAATTGTCGTTTTAACCTGTGGTACTCACTGAGTATTAGGAGTGTGTTGTGAGAAGGCTATGAGACAGACGTGTGACATCAAAAGTGCAGTATGGTCTAAATATTTCCACATGGTCTCAACGGATGAACATCCGATTCATCTGTGGTATATTAGCTGGTGTAAATATCTACAGGCTCAGAGGGATAGCAACTCGCACATTGACAACGAAAGCCTTGCAAAGCATGTTCCCAAGGCCACTTACAGGTTCCTGTCCTCTCCTGAACTTCTAAAACAGTGTGTTCATGGCAAAACCCAGAGTCCAAATTAGTCGCTAAATTCACTCGCATATAAACGATGCACCAAAACCACATTTTCATCTGCTACATATGTCAGAAATGCAACTTATGATGCAGATTTTGTACAATGAAAAGCCAAAGTAACTGGTACACCTCCCTAATATCGTGTAGGGCCCCCGCGAGCACGAAGAAGTACCGCAACGCGACGTATCATGGGCTCGACTAATGTCTGGAGTATTGGCTGCAGGAAATTGGCACGATGAATCCTGCAGGGCTCTCCATAAATCCGTTAAGAGTACGACGGGGGGGAGATCTCTTCTGGACAGCACGTTGCAAGGCGTCCCAGATATGCTCAATAATGTTCATGTCTGCGGAGTTTGGTGGCCAGCGGAAGAGTGTTCCTGGAGCCACTATGTAGCAATTCTGGACGTATGGGGCGTCGCATTGTCCTGCTGGAATTGCCCAAGTCCGTCGGAATGCACAGTCGACATGAATGGATGCAGGCGATCAGACACGATGCTTCCGTATGTGCCACCCGTCAGAGTCGTATCTAAATCTATTAGGGGTCCCATATCACTCAAACTGCACATTCCCCACCCCATTACAGAGACTCCAAGTGCTTGAACAGTTATCTGCTGACATGCAGGATCCATGGATTCATTAGGTTGTCTTCATACCAGTACACATCCATCCGCTCGATACAATGTGAAACGTGACCCGTCCGACCAAGCAATGTGTTTCCAGTCATCAACAGTTCAGTGTCGGTGTTGACGGGCACAGGCGAGGCCTAAAGCTTTGTGATGTACAGTCATCACTGGTACACGAGTGGGCTTTCGGCTCAGAAGGGCCATATCGATGATGTTTAGTTGAATGGTTCGGACGCTGACACTTGTTGATGACCCAGCACTGAAATCTGCAGCAATTTGCGGAAGGGTTGCGCTTCCATCACGTTGAACGATTCTCTTCAGTCGTCGTCGGTTCTTTTCCGGCCTCAGCGATGTCGGAGATTTGATGTTTTACAGGATTCCTAATACTCACGGTGCACTCGTGAAATGGTCATACGGGAAAATTCCCACTTCATCGCTTCCTCGGAGATGCTGTGCCCCATTCCTCGTGCACCGACTATAACACCACGTTCAGACTCACTTAATTCTTGATAACCTGCCACTGTAGCAGCAGTAATCGATCTAACAACTGCGTCAGACACCTGTCGCCCTTGGCGACCGCAGCGTCGTATTCTACCTGTTTCTATATATATCTGTATTTGAATTCGCGTGCCTATACTAGTTTCTTTAGCTCGACAGTGTATTTAATTATGGAAATATAAGGAGGATGAAGGTATTAGAGGGAATGGGCTTTAACGCAGTAAATGGCACTCGAGACATCTTGAGAAAGATTTACAGCGCCTCTGTCCAGTTGAAAAATGAGTTGAAGACCAGGTGACGGAAAGAAAGCAGAAAATGAGAAAGTAGAAGAAGAGTCTTGAAGGGAAAGATGACCCGAATACAAATATGGGGCCTTCCGAAGAGGTAAAGTAAGAAAAAACGTTAGGTTGAAGTTTAAATTGTACTTCCTGAAAATTATGTTTTTTAATGTTTTTGTATTTTTCTCTCAGAATCTATGAAGGCTATAATTACCCAATAAATGTTGTCTCAAGAGAAAATTTTGAAATTATGAGGGTAAGCTGAGATGTGGGGCAAAGTGCTTGAAATTTTGCATGAATTTTATATTATACTTCAAGAATTATAATTAAAACGTTTTTAAAATCGTCTTATTCGTTATATTCAAAACACTTCATGACAGTATCTCGCTATATGCAAAGAGATGAAACAGATAAAATTTTGCAGAATTCGTTTGACTGCTTTCTAATAAAAAGGTACATATTATTTTCTTGAAAATATTTTTTAATTCCGTGAAAACGTTACATAAATTCCAAGAAACTTAACAGTGAATGTGTTAATTTTATAAGCACGGTAAAAAATTTCATTGCTATATTTTCAAAACTGTGCTTTGGTGCATATTTTATATACTGTGTGTTTTTCATGAACGTTTCCCCTTTGGTAAGATTGCCACGCCACTGTCGGTAAGAGGGCACTCCAATTGCCATCAGGCAATCCATTCGGAAAGTGGGTGCACTCAGCGACTGTTAAGTGACTTATAAATTATAGAGTGCAGCAGTCAGTCGTTCTTTTTTAGATTTTGTTTCCCAAATCCAGATTTCGGCTAGTAGATAGCCATTCTCAATGTACTACTTTCTATCCTAAATGCATGTAAGTCCCTGTTGTTCGGGTGTCGGTCACAGTTCTTTGAATACTCACATGCATACTTACATGCATTGAGAATAGAAAATAGTGCATTGAGAATGGCTAGCTACAAGCCGAAATCTGGATTTGCGTAATAAAATCTAAAAAAAAGGACGACTGATTGCTGCACTCTGTAAGTCACTCGAATTACGTCTGACCCTGGTGTACCTCGCTGTTTTTGCAAGCCAAGCCACCGCTCTATACAAGCCTAAGAGTTCAACTACATCCGCCCCAAAGAAGTATGCCGCATCTTACCGTTGCGCAAGCTCGACCGTATCTCGTCCGTGCACGTAAACTGCCCAGTGTTGTGTTAAGGGTGTGTGCGCTACCAGCATGTGTTCGACCTGAGTTACGAGGCATTCCGCTTTTGTTTACGAGCCTCCTTGGGCTGTCTTGAGCGCTCATCTCAGTGCCGGATGAAGGGATTATACTGGCGGTGATATTGAATAACAATGCCAGCTCAGTATTTAAATAGGGCTTTGCCACATACTAGCGTTAGCGCATGAAAAATAATCATATTGAGTCCAAAACGAAAGCAGATTATCGAAAGCTATTCTGGGGCCAGAAAAACACAGTAAGAACATGTTTCTATATGTCTTCCCTAATTTAAATGCAAATACACATTTTTTTTTCGTTCTTGTCCTAGAGTCGGAAGCCAGAAGTTACCAGTGCATTCAAATTTCGGCACCTGATGTGTTCATTTATTTGCTCGACGAGAAACGAACGGTTACTGCAATGGAGTGTTAGTTCTTTTGAAATTAGGTTGCATTAAAACTGTCTACCGAAAGTGTGTGAGCACATGGCGCATTACCTTAACCGGAGACTGTTTTCGAAAACTGTATAAGCACACCAAATCCAAGGATTGAGTGCTGATTCTGCAATTCTGGAAACGAAACTTGTCGGTGGAATTGTCATTCTCTTATCTATAGGACAATATGAAACAAGATATTAAAGTGAGCATATGCAGAATTCAGTTGGCTAAGGCAAGACATGACATGGCAGACATGACCCAATCTGACACAGTTTATTCCATCAAAAACTTTCTCGCTTGCTAAGACGGTCACCTTTTTCTTGGGATCCTGTCATAATTCAGTTAAGTCGCCAATTAATATCTTGGAATATTTTGTGCTACAGTTTATTGTCACAGTGATCAATACTGTTCACACTCTTAACTAGCTCAGTGCCCGCTGCTTCGCTCGCGTGAATTTCATGGTCTGCACAGGTTTTTATGTAGTACAGTTTTTATGTTGTCACGAACTGCAACATCATCTAAACTTTCACGCAAATCAAGCCATAGAGGCATGGTCTTCCGAATGCACTTCTGAGGAAAAATGCGATTTCTGTAGCTGGAGTCGGATGTCTTCGTTAAGACTGCCTTTTGAGTTGTGGTAGAGATATTTCCATAAAAAATTTTATCTTCCAACCCATATATCTTTAGAAGTCAAATACCAGTTACCACAATTTAGTTTTCAGTATGTTTTAATATAACGAACTATTCTCATAGGAATTTTCATCCCCTATTTCACCCCCTTAGGTATTCAGTTTCCAAAAACTCTGGAACGCTGTTCTTTTGTTTGCAACCGAGATGTTAAATACCAATTTTCATAGATGTAGCTTCACAAACGCTTTAGTAGTTCTTTAATGATTTACTTAAACAAAAATTCACACATTATTTCAGTTTCCAAACATTTTGAAACACGTATTTCCGCTTTACTGACCGAGAATCTAAATACCAATTTTCATCGTTATATCTTCATACTTGGATTAATAGCGACATTTTTCAAAAAAACCTTTCATCCCCTATTTCACTCTCTTAGGGGTGGAATTTCGAAATATCTCTTCTTAAATGGAGCCTACAGCATTAGATTTCAAGTTTCTATCCTTAGCGGTTTGGCCTGGGCGATGATGAATCAGTCGGTCAGGATATTGCCTTTGAGATATAAAGAGATATATTCAGATCTAATTTAATTGCAGAGCAGCTGTAACTACAACAAAACTTAACGCATTCGGAACATAAACGAAACCAGTTATTGTAGGAAAGGAAAATTTCTGTGGTTGTACTAAAAGATATAATAATTCTGTTGTTGTGGATTTACTTCCACTTGAGACGATGTCACTGTTTAATAATAACAAGAAACAGATTTTAAACGCGTTACTTATCTTCAGCAGCATATGTGAATGTCGCTACGTGCCTTAAGTGCCCACATCCAAAAGTTTATTCTCACCAGTACGCTAGCTCATTAACATTAACGTCGCTCACTTAAAAGTATGACCACGTTCCTCAATAAAATAGTCTAGCAATCTAGATGCTTTTACAACCCACCCTGCTACAACTGACTTCATGGTTTCTGAGCAGATGACAATACGACTTAGGAGAAACAACACAATTACTGGCTTTAGTACATTCCAAAATACTCAGTAAAATGCTGCGCCTTGTACTGACATCGACAATGCCATTCAAAAGGACTGCAAAGAAGATAAAAGCGTAGTCCGCGACTTTCACGTAGCAGCTCTACAGTTAAAGATTCGAAGGAGCTGACTGCAGTGGTACTGAAACTAGATAGTGTCAGTTATAAATTCTTCTCTACATGTCGACAGCATCTCGACGATTCTGGCCATAAGCTGTTATGTAAACTGAGCTTGTTGCTTATTTTGTATTCCAACTGCCACAACAGCACTCGGCTTTAAGTACTTAATTCTGTTCAATAACGCCGCTGTCAAAATGTCACCTCTAGATCTTCGTATATAATTTTATTTACATCATTCCTCATCTTATTTACTTTCATTGCGTACCTCATCTTCTTGCAGTCCGAAAATCAAACTGAGGTACACCGAAAGAGTGAACAGTACAAATTCATCGCCTATACCCTATGAAATAGCTTCTGCTTATTTGTCTGTTTACCGTTGATGAATCCGTAATATGGGTTACTACCGTTGTGTTTAGCTTTCTTTGCTGCTGGACTGCGACTGGAACAGGGAAGGGGGGATCATTTATTGGCACCAGAAGAAACCTCTTCCAAATACCGTTAGGTTACTTCAGAAGTACGATGTTGATGTAGGCGCAGAAACATGAAGTACGAAATTTTGTTTGAATGCAGTATTAACAAGTTTTCAAGTTTTAGTAGGTACCGTTCAACAGTTTTTAACTAGACATTTTAGGTTGCTAGAACTGCTTGTTTGATTTAGGCTCTAAACTGCCCTTTACAAAATGGTTCAAATGGCTCTGAGCACTATGGGACTCAACATCTGTGGTCATAACTCCCCTAGAACTTAGAACTACTTAAACCTAACTAACCTAAGGACATCACACGCATCCATACCCGAGGCAGGATTCGAACCTGCGACCGTAGCAGTCGCGCGGTTCCTGACTGAGCGCCTAGAACTGTGCCCTTTACAACCTTCCCTCACTTTCCTAGACTCTTGGTTGCTGTCTTACATTGTGCGACGATAAGTTTATTTCGTTGAACTTCAAGCACAGTCTCGTACTATGTCTTGCTTGTCAACATTATATTCACAGTGCAAATATTATCTGATTACCCAGTACTTATCATTCATTTGTGCTCGTCCTAGTGTTGTTACGGTAATGCTGAACATAATTCCCGAAGTGTACACAGATTCTCGCTTTATCTCTCTGATTCATCACGTACTACTTCTCCATGTACTTACTTTTGCGAAACCTAGCCTCCCACAACATACAGGGCTATTACAAATGATTGAAGCCATTTCATAAATTCACTGTAGCTCCATTCATTGACATATGGTCTCGATACACTACAGATACGTAGAAAAACTCATAAAGTTTTGTTCGGCTGAAGCCGCACTTCAGGTTTCTGCCGCCAGAGTGCTCGAGAGGGCAGTGAGACAAAATGGCGACAGGAGCCGAGAAAGCGTATGTCGTGCTTGAAATGCACTCACATCAGTCAGTCATAACAGTGCAACGACGCTTCAGGACGAAGTTCAACAAAGATCCACCAACTGCTAACTCCATTCGGCGATGGTATGCGCAGTTTAAAGCTTCTGGATGTCTCTGTAAGGGGAAATCAACGGGTCGGCCTGCAGTGAGCGAAGAAACGGTTGAACGCGTGCGGGCAAGTTTCACGCATAGTGATGTGAAAGATTCAGTGTTTAAACCTCCTCTACCAAGAAACGTGCCAGAACTGCGAGCTCGCATCAACAATGCTTTCGAACTCATTGATGGACATGCTGCGCCGAGTGTGGGAGGAACTTGATTATCGGCTTGATGTCTGCCGAATCACTAAAGGGACACATATCGAACATTTGTGAATGCCTAAAAAAACTTTTTGAGTTTTTGTATGTGTGTGCAAAGCATTGTGAAAATCTCAAATAATAAAGTTATTGTAGAGCTGTGAAATCGCTTCAATCATTTGTAATAACCCTGTATTTATTTATAGGTCATAAGAAATAATTTAAAGCAACTGACATATTTTTCTTCATGAAGTAGTTCGTCTGGAAATAATTTGACAAACGATTAATACCATTTGACGTATTACTCTCAGGCTCTGACCAGTTAAATATACCTTGTGGGTAGAACTGAAGTTCAATTACTCACAGAGGTCCAGTGTGTGCTGTAATTATCGTATGGCAGCGAAGCTTAATAGATATGCTAGTGCGTTAATGCGGAACCGATTTACGGTGGAATAAATTAGTACCAATTATGGCTCCCAGGTGCAAATTTCGAGCTGTGGATGCAAGTAAAATTATACAGTAGTTCCTGTGTGTAATGGATTCGGAACGGGACGTGGGCAGAAAAGGTCAAACAAGTGAAAAAGGCAAAATGATTTTTACTAACCGCCGCTTATACAATTTGCCCAATATGAGCAACAGAGATGTCGACGAAATGTTGTATCTTGCCAGACTTGCACCTGGTCACAAACATGGGAACTAATACTTTTTCCAGCGTAAATCGCATCCGCGTTAAAACTTTAGCGTATCTACCAAGTTTCGCAGCCATGCGGTAATTACAGCTCACATTGGACCTCTGTGGACAGCTGCACTATAATTATAACCACCTGGTACCGTTACGTAGGCAATTCCTCAATTTTTCACCACCATTTAGTTCTGAAACGGGATGCGTATAAGAAAAAGAACCACAGCGCTCATGACGTCATACATATGTGACGTGTAAGCAATACATGTTTCGTTTACGCCTTAGCCAAGGGATTTTAGTTCGCTACGAATTTAATAATTACCCAACTGAAGCAGAACGATGTTTCACAAGTTTGTAAGAATAATTTAGATATGGAGTGATGCTCCACAGTGGTTTGTAAGAAAAAAGCGAGATATCTGGTGATACTCTAGAGGTTTTAAAGGGTTTTCAGCAGTGCGGTGACGTCCTGCTGGTCAGTAACAGGAATTTGGAAACGGGTAGATGCCCTAAAGGGTTTGTAGTGGATTTTGAGAACGTACTTTGTACGTGCACTTCGAAATAATGTACTGTACACCTTCAGTACTTGATAAATGATTCATAATATCGTGGCAGGCTGTCAATAAACGGCAGTAAAAAAATGAATTAGGCATTTTATTGTGGAAATAATTGTCGTAATACATCAGATATGGTGACGTTGAAGCAGGTAGTCTTTTTAATAGAACTGAGCGAGCCTCAGTGGTAAAGTGATAGACCACAAATGTAAATGTCACGGGTTAGCGCCTAGAATTTTACTCTATCAATTAACATTTCTTTCTCCTCTGGCAGTATTTGTTGATGCGAGAAATGGGAAGCTGCATCGTGATTCGGAACCAAAGTCAAACCGTAGATCCCCCTATAACTGGCTGGTAAGTAATTTCATAGGTCGAAAGAAGGCAACTCGTCACCACCTCCAATAGGAACATGCCCAGTTAAGCATAGTTTTGTTCAAACCAACCTTTGGGTGGATGACAGCTTTACCTTACGCGTTTTTCAACGGAATCACTGAGCTTGAAAACAGAGGAGTATAAAGATACAACACTTATTTGAGCTCGAAACAATTTGCTAAACGTAGGAGAAAGTGTTTAGAACGTGGTGATCGGCGCAGCCCAGGTTCCACATGGTAATGCTAATGCTAAGTCCACGTACCAGGGCCTGTTAGCATAAGTGGAACACGAGGGCACGACTCGATGGTTATTGCGATAGTGAAGTGACAAATTCTAATTTCTTCAGTTTGCGAGTGTTCTGTCATTTTTCCCTCCCAATGTTAGTAAGTTTCTTTCTTTCAGAGTTGAGTAGTACCTATTTTGCTTTTGCTCTTAAGTATCCTGTCCCTCTCTTGCATTATTTAGTCGTGCAGGGCATGTAGCTGCCGCTAAAGAAGTTATCTTATTCCTAAATAAACAGGATAAAATGTGGCCTATGCAGGTTATAAGTGCAGCAATAAATACGTGAAAGAAAATTTAAAAAATACTAGCGCTCCATAATGCGCATAATCGTAGTGCTATTTTAATTTCCTCTTCTATCTTGACTCTAAGTTAATATAAGAAGAAAAGCAAGGAAAATTCCGGTTTGTCTCATTGCCAATGGACAGAGCACAGCCTAGCGTAGGTTAAAATTGCGGGGGAAACTTATTCGTAAGAACCTTCCAGATATTGTCCCTAATCTAGTTAGTTGAACTAAGTAAGACTAAATTCTTTCTTTTTTAATAATTAAGTCAGCAGTCTTGTGGATCGTTTGATGCGGCCCGCAACGAAATCCTCTCCTCTGCTGAGGCAACTCTGCAAGTAGCAGTTGCAACCTACGTCCTTAATTATTTGCTGGACGTATCCTAATCTCTGATTTCCTCTACAGTCTCTACCCTCTAACAGTTCCCTCTTCTACCATGGAAGTTTTTCCCTGCCATCTTAACAGATGTCCTCTCATCCTGTCCCTTCTTCTTGTCAGTGTTTTACATATATTATTTTAATCAGAGATTCTGCGGAGAACCTTACCTTATTCGACCACTTAATTTCCAACATTCTTCTGTAGCACCACATCGCAAATGCTTCTATTCTGTTCTGTTCCAGATTTCCCACAGTCTGTGTCTGAATGTCTGGACCTAAACCTGAACTCCACTCCTTCAGTCTGCGAGTTCAGTGTGCTAACCGCAGCGCCAAGCTGTTTGGTTGTCGACAGCATAATCTTTCCTCCCAAGTTTGAAGAGATTGAAAGTGGGAAATTCTCATAACTGACGCCGGATCATAGGAACCGTGATCTCTTTTGATATAATAAGCAAACAGCATCTGAATCATAACATACCGTTACTATACCGTTTCCGAGCATTCAGATAAAATAAGAACGAATTTTACGAACTACATTTATCTTCACTTTCAACTATCATATCTCGACAACGGATAAAGATTATTGGATAAAAAATTCGTTTTGACTTTATCCATTTATCTACCTTCGTGCAAAGTTTGAATCGTTTCATACAATTTTAAAGTACAGAAGCGGCGATCTTCAAAAGCCTCCCAGAAAAACGTGTTTTTGCACGTAAAATCCAAACGAAGCAAGAGTATTTTAAACGGTTAAAACTTCCTTAGACCAAGGTCCGATATACCGGTGGACCAAATTTGAACCGTCAGTCTCGTTGCAGTCCGGGGTTCTTTGTCGATGACTGTTTTTGCACGTAAAATCCTAACGGTGCGCGTACGAGTGCTGCCATTAGTTGAGAATTTCACACCAATATTTTGCAAAACTTTTTGACAGCCACAATTTGTCTGGTCGCCAGCTCCGATTCGTAGTTCAAACCTTACTTAATATACTGTAAGATAACTACATTAAGACAGATGTTAGAATGGCTATACAAATGTCCGCTGGTTCGCGATAAACCACGGAGGCTCTCCCGAACAGCAATTCCGTGCGCAGACATTTCTCACATATTTGTTACAGCTCTTCCGCGCTCTAAAGATTTCGCATGGGTGAGTAGCCTGGTGGAAGTCTTCCGGCTGGACGCCACTTCGAAGACTTGGTTGCCCCCAACCTATGTCTGTTATACAACCGCGGAAGGGGGTCCCACGGTTCAACGTGGAATCCTAACCACGTGTCGTTGCTACGTAAAGGGGAGAACGAAAATTTCCGTGGCCTGACCGGGATGCAGACACGAGCAGTAGTATGCTTTTGCAGGAGGAAGCCATTCGGTGATCCCCAGAGAGCTGTTACGACGCTGTCGCCGCCGATCACCTTCCGAGAGGCAGCAGTTACGGTCTCGCGCACATTGCTCCGGTCGTGTGTGGGTCACGGGCGACGAGGCCGCCGCGGCCAAGGTAAAGAGAAAGTTGTGTTCACGACGGCGATCTCCTGAACGCTGGCGGTGTGGCGCCCGACAAGCTGCGTCACTACGGAGACAAGCAAACCGTGGCACCACGAACAAAAGGCCTCCACCCGAACAGCGGACCGCTGCGAGTTGCGTAACGGCGGTCACGGTCGCTCCTCCCACGTGCGCCGCGGCATTCCGCCCGCGTGAGTAAACGCCACCACGCTCCGCTACGTGTATTAGCAGCCGCTTACCGCCGCAGTATGACGACGCGTATTTGAAGATAGTGGAAAGCAGACAGTGACGTCACCGCATCTGAATCGCTGTTTGCGACAGGTATACGTGGTAGTGCATTCCGCATCCAAGTACCCACTTCACTGACACATATCTTTTGCATACATAATCCAGTCACTTAAGCTACGTATTTCTCTCGTCCTTCGTAATGTTGTGGCGTCGCTTGCCGACTCACATGCTACCGGAGACGGAATAGAGAACGACGGCCTGAGAGTCAAACTGCGTAACACGCATTTTAAACGGCTGGTAAGTAAAGGAAACTGTTAATCCACGGAAACGGAACACCACTCAGCTCTACGACTTTCTACTTTCATCGACAAAAAAGAAATTTCAGTATCCGACAACTTGACCGGAAACATTCATCAGTTAAGTCCTTGCAACCTCAGAAAATAACAAATGTGCCATTTCGATAGTGCGAAGATATGAAGTCAACAAGTGCAAAATCAAACACTTGATTTTTCTCGTAAATTTCAGTTTATTTCCGCACTAGCCGACTACCTTGCGTAGCTTAGAGGTGATGGACAAGGACTGAGATAAGAGGTGGAGAAGGGGCAGGAGGAGACAGACAGGGATGGCGAAATGGGCAGAGAAAGGAAAGAACTCCTTCTCACCCCTCTCTCTGCCCATCTCCCCCGCCTCCCACACTCTGCCTATCTGCTCCTGACACTCCATATGTCCAACTGCTACTGCCACCTCTCTCTGTCCATCTCCTATACCCACTCACTCTGTAAATCTGCTCCTCCTCCCCCCCTCTCTCTCTCTGTCCATCTGATCCCTCCTCCACCACCTCCTCCTCCTCCTCCTCTCTCTCTAAATCCATCTTCTTTCCCCCATTCTCTCTGTCCATTTCCTCCTCCCTCTAAATCCTGCTCCTTCTGCCCACCCTCTCTTTCCATCTCTTCGTTTTTCTTTTTACTGTCCTGCTACTCCTCTATCGTGTCTCCTTTCATCTCCTCCTCTAACCTATCTCAGTCCATCTCATGCTCCCTCCTCTCGATCTCCTCTTCGTTTCCTTTCTCAGTCTCTTTCCTCCTCCTCCTCCTCCTCCTCCTCCTCCTCCTCCTCTTCTTCCCCGAGCACAGGGTCCCGGGCTCGATTCCCAGTGGGGTCAGAGATTTTCACCTGCCTCGAGATGACTGGGTGTTTGTGCTGTCCTCATCATTTCATCATTGTTCCTTAAAGTGGCGAGATTGGGCTGAGCAAAGGTTGGGAATTTGTACGGGCGCTGATGACCGCGCAGTTGAGCATCCCACAAACCAAACATAATTGTCATCATCAACATCCTCTTCCGTAGAGCTCCCTCTCCATGTCCCTCTCCCTGTCCTCCATGTGTGTTTCCTCCTCCTGCCTCTCTGTCTGTTCATGTCTTTCTCCCTCCCCTTTCCCTCTCCACGTTTTCACCCCCATCCCAATAGGAGGTTGCTGGTTCTTACCCCTTCTGTCTTTCCTGGCGCATATATTTCACACATATTTGTACACACATTTCACCTGAAGCTAGCGAATTACGCTGTGCAATTTCTTTTTCATGCAGCTCAACATTTACAACATCGTATCTCTTGAACTGTGTGTGTCGTATAGTGATACAATTTCGTAGATACACCCAGTGGTATACGTGGACATCGTGTTCGAAATGTGTTGGGAACGGAGTTGGTACTAAAGCAGTAATAAACTGAAGCGCCATGCATGATGCGACATTTATCACGCATCTCAGTGTTTGACGTCATATCTCGGCAACTATGTGGCGCACACTGATATATTTTTAAATATACGTTAAGTGACACATGTGAAACCTGTCTGAAAAATGTGTTGTGGATAGTTATTAGTAAAGAAGAAATAAATTAAAATGTCGTGCCTGATACGGCACTTTTAGTGGATGAACTGCGAAAATATAGTAACCGATAAACTATTTCTCCTTTCGTCATTTTGTTTGGGGATGTCAGCGGGAAAAGTCTCGTACAGGTTTGAAATTGTGTAAAGTTTATTGCAAGTCATCAAGTGTTCTCATTCTCAAATACTCGATGAATATAGTCTGGTTATTTCCACATTGTTAGCTGCACCTCTTTTTCATCCCCATCCCTGTAAGATACAGGTTGGTTTTACTCTCTCCCTCTACCCCCCCCCCCCCCCACCCTCTATCAGTAGTTTTTTTCCAGACGGTAAGTGGCATATCTGCCAAGCTTGCTGGAAATCGATACAGTGATCCAGGAGGAGATGAAGAACATTCATTCATACATACATACATCCATCCATCCATCCACTTTTATAATATACGAGGGTTGGAACTTAAATAGTTAGCACTATTTAATCACAACCGATACAAAAGAATTACATGTTAGCACCTGTTACTGTCCTTCAAGGTAGTCACCAGCGTTGTGTAGAACCCGTTGCTAGCGATATGATGTGGAAGGTGTAGTATACCGTTAGCAGAGCCTGTTCTGTCGATGGTGCGAATGGAGCGGTCTACTACCTGTCGAATCTCTGGAACAGTTCTGAAGCGAATGCCACGAAGTGGTTCCTTCATCTTCGGAATCAAATCAATGTCACAAGGACTTAATTCCGGGAAGTATGGTGGATGATAGAGTACTTCCCAGTCCCATCGACCGAACAGAGCAGCCATAGTTTGCGCTGTATGCGCCCGCGCATTGTCGTGCAAAATGATGGATGGGTTGCGCAAAAAATGTCGCCGCTTCTTTCGCAAAGCTGATCGCAGGTGATGCTCCAAAAACGAACAATAATACTGTGCATTGACGGTCTGCCGTGGAGGAACGTAATGCGTTAGGATCACACTATCACAGTCTACACGAGAATTACCATAACTTTAGACCGCTTCATTCGCACCATCAACAGAACAGGTTCTGCTAACGGTATACTACGCCTTCTGCATCGCTGGTAACGGGTTCTACACAACGCTGGTGACTACTTTGAAGGACAGTAACAGTTGCAAACATGTAACTCTTTTGCATTTGTTGTGAATAAATAGTTGACACTATTTAAGTTCCAACCCGCGTATATGGATTAACAATCGTCGCTAGTCAGTTTGTTGGTCCAATTTACCCTCAGTATTAGCTGTCACGTCTAACCTATGTCTGCCGCTGAATAACAACAATCATTTAACCATTTTGGCTAAACTACATATCAACGTTTGTCTACTGCAACGCGGAACTTCCGATAACATTCTGCGTCCTAATTAGAGAAAACAGTACGGCGCAGGTTCGAATCCTGCCTCGGGCATGGATGTGTGTGATGTCCTTAGGTTAGCTAGGCTTAATTAGTTCTAAGTTCTAGGCGACTGATGACCTCAGAAGTTAAGTCGCATAGTGCTCAGAGCCATTTGCACCATTTTTAGAGAAAACAGTAAACATAAAATATAAACTGTTTCTTCACGTTATGTCATACTCTCAACAATTTTATATCGTAGGGGTCTGTATTAAACGCCCGTAGACGGCGAAAAACGTGACGGCGTGAACAAATGAAAACCTCTGTTCGCTCATCGATCGAACTTCCTTGTGTAACAAAACACTGCCAATACAGAATCGCTGATAACTACGATACTAACAATCCGTAAACAGTTGTCGAGCACACAAGGAATAGGTCATGTCTGCACGTGCTTGTCGTGCAGTGTTTAGCCTGTGACGTCATCGCACCAGTTTACGTGCACTCGCGTGTCTGCCACGATTTAGTTGTGTGTAAAGTTATGAATTGGGCTTGGAAACGCGTATAGCTAGGACAATGGTTCGGCTGCCGTTGCGAAGAACTGAGAACTGCTAGGATCCGATGTGAGACAACACAAAGATATTCGCGGGAAAATAAGTGAAAATCAGTATTACATAGAAATTTACAAAATGAAATTTGTCGCCTCGTATAACTTGTAAATATCCTATGGATTCTGGAACAGTCAATTTAGAGGAAAAAATGGTTCAAACGGCTCTGAGCACTATGGGACTTAATATCTGAGGTCATCAGTCCCCTAGAACTTAGAACTACTTAAATCTAACTAACCTAGGGACATCACACACATCCATGCCAGAGGCAGGATTCGAACCTGCGACCGTAGCGGTCGCGCGGTTCCATACTGAAGCGCCTAGAAACGCTCGGGCACACCGGCCGGCTTTAGAGGAAAAATCGCGTCCAAATGAATCAAAAAAACTGGAAAGGTCAGCGCCGAGCGAACGTAGGAGATACGGCAGCGTCGAAAAGAAAATCGAAAACAGCGCAAAGCGATTATGTAGCTGGCTCATCGGCGATGCAGCCGCCAGCGACAGTCGGGATGTGGCAACGTAACAGCACCAGACGAGTACTCATCGCCACCACCAAATATAGAGCTGTTGCCAATCGACGATAACGCATAGGGCATCAGTGCGTGTATAGTGATGCTGAGTGCCACGGTACCATGGTAGCCTGTGATGTTGTTGGTGTAACCATTTTAATAATCCCTTAATGTAGAGTGTCGTCAAATCGCATCATACCAGTGCTGTGCTAATAGAAGGTTAACTGATTTGAATGCCAACGTTGGTATGTGCTGATTTTTCATGACGCTACCATCGCTTCTAACAAGTGCTGCATTCTGAGTGTTTCGGGTACCTCAAAAGCACCACGATATTTGATTTTTATCTTTCATCTAGAAGTTTATTCACACATTAAGAGGTTAAACAGAACTGATAATTAGATAACGCTTGTGATCGTTTTGTCTCAACCTTTTCATGAAAAATCTACGATGTGGACCCAAAATGCAAACACAAAATTTTTTGTAAGAATGTAGAGTCTCACGGCGGTAACACTGTATTAAATGTTCTTGGGTTTCCAGCCGCGTCAAGTGATTAAAATATCCGGCCGCGTTGGCAGAGCGGTTCTAGGCGCTTCAGTCCGGAACCGTGTGACTGCTACGGTCGCAGGTTCGAATTCTGCCTCGGGCGTGGGTGTGTATGATGTCGTTAGGTTAGTTAGGTTTAAGTAGTTCTAAGTTGTAGGGGACTGATGACTTCAGATGTTAAGTACCATAGTGCTCAGAGCAATTTGAACCAAATGATTAAAATAACGCGAGCTTTCGGCCAAGCACTAGGATGCTGTTATGCTCTGCAGGCCACTGTCTCTATTTACGGTGCTATCCGTGATTTTTATTTCAATAGCTTCTTTAATTACACAATCCCAGAAGCCGCTTGTGTGAGTCACGGCGGATGTCACGTCAGACTTCATCCGGTGCCCGTTCTGTAAAGCATGCTCAGCTAAGCTATATTTCTCCGGATAGCATAGGCGATAAAACCTCTCATGCTCCTTCCTTCATTCTTCTACAGTGCGTACTGTTTGTCTGATGTAAGACTTGCCACACTCGCAAAATAGGTTTTAGACCCCAGGTGTTGTGAGAGCAGTAAGCCATTGAAATAAAAATCACTAATAAGACGCTAAACAGAGACGGTGGCCTGCAGCTCAGCACGGCGTGAGATCCAGCTGAAGCGGGCGCATTGATCGCAGATGCGATGTATGCCTGTGCATGGCGGTGCCGTGCGCACCAGTGACGTTACAACCGGTGGCTAGTGTATATAATGGGTGTAGCAGCAGCCTACTGACAGTCGTACTACTTTGTCAATAGCCAATGAGTGCTTGGCCAAAAGCTCGTGTAATTTTAATCACTCGACCATGTTGGATAGTGGAGAACTTTTTACTCATAGGTCTTCTATCTTCCACAGAGATGAATTTCTCTTATGAGCGGTGCCAAGCTCTTCATCTCAGAGTAGCTCTTGCATCGTACGTCTTCAAATATTTGTTGGATGTATTGCAATCCCTTTCCTCCGCTGCAGTTTTACCCTCCACACACTCCTCTACTGCCATGCAAGTTATTTCCTGTCATCTTAACACATGTCCTACCATCCTGTACCTCCTTTCAGTGTTTTCCGTATGCTCCTTTCTTTTCTGATTCTTCGAAGAACCTCTCCACTGCTTCTCTGGCCACCAAATTTTCACCATCCTCCAGTAGTACCGTCTCTCAAACACTTGTATTCTTTTCTTCCACAGTCCACGGTTCACTGCAATACAGTCCTGTGCTCCAAATGTGCGTTCTTGGAAGTTTCTTCCTCAGACTGAAGCCTATATTTGATGACAGCAGACCCCTTTTGACCAAGAATGATCTCTTCGCCTGTGCTTATCTTGAAGTCCTCCTTGCTTCGTTATGTGTTATTGTTATTCGATGATCGCAAAATTTCTGAACAAGCAAGGGAGTAAATCGGCCGACGCCTTGTTAAAGAAACCATCCTTGTGACTGCCCAGAGGTATTAACAGAAGTCATGAAAAACTTTAATAGCCAAAGTTAAATGCGGATGTAAGCACCGCAATTCCGAAACAATATAGTGCCTAAATAGCTGCACCTTCTCATATTGGAATTAGTGGAACATAATCATTATTTTAACTGAACCAGTACGGCCTTTCCTTGTAATCGACCACTTATGATGCTTCCCGTTAGTGACGGTTTTCGTACAAAGTTACCTCCATCTGTTACATTTTGTACACATTTCCAGGCCACTGTTTCTGCTGAAATAAACGCTCGCCATCACTAGTGAACACTTTGCTGCTACGGTCACCATATTTCACGGAAAATAACAGTATCTGGAGTATCGTGATAGCTAAATAAACTGCATTCTTGATCACGTTTTGCTTTGTTGGAACAGACAGCCGGTTTCAGCTTTACAGCCATCAAGGATAAAAAGAAAATAAAAAAAAGAAAAAAGCGATGCACAGGCCACACGCTGTCGTAAATTAAGCATTCCATGAGGAGCTATTTTTTAAGACCTGTTAGTGGGTATAAAGTCGAAGTAGTTTATTTGTGCAAAGAAATAAAGACGCGACCAAGACTGAGAATTCCACGATTTATTTAGGTATCAAGGCCTCTAGCCGCCTCTATAGGTAGAAGCGACCTCATTTCATATTCGCATGACAACTGCGCGCAGTGTTAATACCACTGATGCTGCAACTTAAATTATGTATTAGTTACTGGGCTGCCTTTTTACAGCGTGATGACGTTGTGATAAGACACTGAGGACGAAAGCTCAAATCTCCTTGCAGTCAAAAAGATTTAGGTTTTCCGTGATTTTTCTAATTCGTGTAAGGCGAATTCCGGCATGTTTGCTTTGAAACATCACCGACTTCTTTTTCTAATCCGAACTAGTGCTTTGTCGCTAATGCAGTCGTCAACGGGACACTAAGTACTAATCTTCAGTCGTCTTGTGGATTGGCTTTGTGGAGGAGTAGAGTTAAAATTCCTACTGGCCCTTCTTATATCATTACTTCGGCCATTGGGCCAAAGAGAAACTGGTTATTCGGTGTAGGTTTACTATTGTTTCATCGTGTAAGTCGAATGCCAGAGATAGATGTTTCTAAAACAACACGGACGACTTCTTTCTTCACAAAGTTCTGACCTACGGAGTGGTTATAATTAATATTTCGCTGCTTGCGAGGGCGCCCACATAAAACGAGTGATCCTAGGACAATGAAACGCTGTGGAAACATTTTTAAGGACACACGGAAGAGAAATAACGAATAAACCAATGAAAGATACACATTTCAATTTTCACATGACAGGGTAAAATTTGCTAACTACGTACCATGTTCAGGTTCCAGGTTACAAACGCACTGTGATGAACATGTGCGTCCACGACAGCCTGGAACCGCACTAGAGATTCCATTTCACAAATTTTCGCAGTACTTCCCGAACGGTGGACCATGGAATGTTCAACTGCCTTGAAACAGCTCACGCACTACTTGAAGATCCCACACTGCGTGCAGTATTCTCAGCCATGCCAACAGTAACTTCTTCAAAAATTTGTGGCGCAACTGGTCCAAATCGGCAGTTAATCTGAACATTCGAATCACGTTCTTCACTCCTGATGCCGAAAGAGGTCCTCTCCGTATTGCTTAAATGTTTCGATACTCGAGAAGAGCAGCAGCGCTATTGTTATTGTTTTGATAAGACATGTTTACGAGTAAAGCCCCGCCCACCTTGTACAGAACCTTACTGACGTTTTGCAACTGTAATGCAGAGTGATGCTTGCGTTTCAGCTCTACGCCGCCGTACCAGTATCGGCTCCTGACGGCAAGTCATGACACTAACACCACTATCAACGCAAAACCTGCAGCGCACAGTCTGAATATCATTACTATGCGACTGGACGCCCATACACTAAATAGTTTTCCGTCCTCATTGACTCAAGTAGCAAAGGTTTGATAATAACCACCCTGTTTATGTCCAGTTTCTGGTGAATGATTTATCCTCAGGGTATTAAATTTCCGGCCGTTGTGGCCGAACGGTTCGAGGGGCCTCAGTCCGAAGCCGCGCTGCTGCAACGGTCGCAGGTTCGAATCCTGCTTCGGGCATGGATATGTGTCATGTCCTTAGGTTAGTTAGGTTTAAGAAGTTTGAAGTCTAGGGAACTGATGACCTCAGATGTTAAGTCCCATAGTGCTGAGAGCCATTTGAACCATTTGGTATTAAATTCGCAGCTGTCCACTGTTGTTATTGTGTGGTGTACCCACCTCCGCAGCCGAAGTGGCACTCGATTCAGAGTCAAGTTGATTCGAACCCTTGTGGCTGATGAAATTTTCTCTGCAAGTATTTGGCCAGAAAAGGGAGAAGAGGCGGTGGCGTCAAGTTCCAGATCACAAGACATTGCGCCAACGTTTTGGAATAAAGTCCAAACCTTTCCGCGGTTATTCGTGAAGTGGGGCCAAGTGACGCCGTTAATGGTGATGCGTCCATTGGATGGGAACGTTAAGGTCGGCGGATCATCATCATCATCATCATCATCATCATCATCATCATCATCATCATCATGACACCACACCATACACGGATGCAGTACACTTAGCTACACTCCACAGATACATACAAGACACTCATATATCCATAAGGAAAGGGGCCATTGTGAGCGACGGAAGGAAATTCATTCCGACTAGGTGGCTGAACCTAACCCTAAGGCTGGTTTTACACTATCAAATTCCTTTGTCCAATATCTTTGTCAAAGAAATTTGATGGTGTAATAGGGAACTTTGTCAAATGTCGTCAAATCTAGGGCCTCGCTGTAGATTTGATCAAAGAAGTCGCTTGTCTTCTGTTGACTGCAATGTGGCATATTACCACGTTCTGTCATCTGTAGTGTTCCTATAAACATTGCTGGTTAATACAATTGGTGTGTACCGACAACTACAAAATTAAGATGTATGAAGCTGATGAAGCGCTTTGCAACGTGAGGCACCCTGAATACAAAAATAGATTAAGAAGATTGGAGACCTGACCTAAGCTAACCCTCTCCTGTAGCAAGGAATAGGAGTGTTACAGTGAACCTGTCTTCAGCAGATACAGCAGTTCTTAAGTGAGTATTGTACTTTGTGATATGAGCATACACTTCACTGAGCACATAGAGAAATGAATGCTCATCCATTCTTCAGTAATTGATGTACGGCTTGACGTCTTCCACTGTAAGCTCACGTAACAAGTTTTGTTGAATGCTTTTATCGTGTCGTCGTAAAACCAACGGCTTCACCCAGGTACGTTTCCCTTTTTTCGCCCCGCTTTTCTTCTGCATGTGCACACAGTACAATTGTGGTACATGCAACTGCTGCGGTTAATAACAAGTTGTTGTTGTCAGCCATCTTGAACTTTGACGAAAAATATGATGAAGTGTAATACCCATTTTCAGCGCCACGTCAGAGATCTTTGTCAAATATATTTGACAAATATTTGATCACATCTTTGATCAAATCTTTGACAAAGAAATTTGATAGTGTAATACCGGCCTCAGGTCCTCCCAGCCAACAATACCTTACGACTTTGTGTCGTGTGGTCTTATTCGAGAGTCAGTGGCAAAGGATAACAACGTGCCCGCAGCAAAACCAAAGGAAAATATTTTTTCGTGGCATGACTTACAGAAAAATCAGCTGTACAATTTATTAAGAATACAGTTATTTACTCTTAACTCTTCGTTCATGCCTTTTATACACGTATGTTTACGTTCTTTATCCACGATGTGGGCTTCTGTGTGTGGGATAATCATTGAAGGCGGTAGAAGCTCGTGATGGTCTCGAACTACAGCCGAGACAGGTGGCGCGGCGGTTAATGCAACTTACTCGGATTCACGAGGAGGTAAGGAACCCGATCTGCCAATATTGCCGTAACTACAGTAATTGGGTAAATGGGCAAACTCAGACTTTCCGTCTCCTCCCGCTCTGCTTACATCTCCGTTTTCTCTTTAGTTTTCATCCCCGATTAACCCGCTTATTCGTTTATAGATACCATCACAACTTCCCAATTAAGTAAAACTTATACATTTCAGTAATTCTTTTTTGTATCATAAAATTTAAAACACTGAACAAGATAAAGTTCAGAGTAGCACCGCTTTAAAAAATATCAATTTTATTGTTTCATTGCTGATTAATGCCAAGCCGTAACGGATAAAAAACGAAAAATACACTCTCTACGATTTCGTTTGCATTGCCTTACTTGGCGTAACGATAATAACGCCATATAGCAACCGAAAACAAGAAACAAGCGTCTCTCCATACCAGGGAAAGGTAGGTATTATGAGACTATTGCTCAACACAGTCTGAATCTCATAATTCGAATCGTATACCTCTGCCCACTTACCATTTTGGTCCCCTCCACACTTACCCTTCTTCTTATTATTCTTGTTCTTCTGGTACTATGGCTGACGATTTTTCTTCTCCTCTCTCCTAGTTCGCTCTCGTTTTCTTTTGCCATTCTTCCCTTTTTTTTCGACGTCACGAAACTACGAACCTTCGGAAACAGCGCCCCGGTATAAAGGTACTTTGCGGGCAGGCGTGTCAATTAGCATCATATTAATTAAAATCGGGGATAAATAGACTTTATTTTGGGAGAATTAAAAAGGGGAAAGTAATAAGAAACTTTAATAACTGCACGGTATTACTAAGAAGCAATATAATGAAAAGTAATAAAAAGTAAAGTAGCAAAGACCAAGCTGGACAGAAAGATATAGGGGCGCGTTTGTTTTTTAATACATATAAAAGAACATGTAACACATTATTGAGCTCTCTACCTCCAGTTATCGTGATCGGGCTAGTCGATGAAAAAGTGGTACGCGACTGCGAAATTCGTTAAGGAAATTATTTAAAGACTCTTCAAGCACGTTTAAATTACATTACGTGTGACGAAGTGATCAGAGACGTTATTGTCGGGTGAAGGGAAAATGATTCCGACAACATAATTCGAACTTTGTGTTAGCTGGGAAAAATACTCTTGGGAAACTATTACGGTTGTGGAACCCACGAAAGTTGTACGCAACGGAAAGCTATAGTTTACATAATTCTGCATTTTATGAAATTGCGAAACGCGTGTGCGTGGAACATTAAGAGAATCTTATCCTTGGACGGTTGCAGGGGTAATTGGTACAAACAACGCGCCAGCATAAAAATAGTTCCCTAATTAACTACCAGATATTAATTAACAGGGACCTAAAATACTAAAAACAGTGTATACACCGTTAAATTGAACCCTGCGTGTGAAAGATAATCACATCGAACATTTCGAGAGCGAAAAAATAGACATTCAAGCGCCGAATTGAGAGCCTGGGTCGTGTCGATATTTGGACATTATATGACACGCGTTATTCAGAACACGAGATCGACCATTCTAATAATGAAAAGAAGGAAAAGATCATCACCTCCAATCCCGATTCATATTTCATATTTAGTTAGTGAAAAGAAAAGTGTTAATAAACAAACTACATTTCAATTTTATCCACGATTTTGGCTTCATTACTTGGTCTTGACTACATGATAAACAATATCTGTGGAAGTTGTATACAACGTATCGTCTCATAATATTTAGCCAACCAATATCATGGGACCCCAAAAATGTAAATGCATGAAATTATTCTTAGAGCGGATGTATAATGAGTGAGTGCGACGAACTATATTGAGAAACTGAACATCCATTACGTACTTGCATGTTTGTCTGCGAAAGTGGTCCTTGTCGGTGCATCAGCATAGAGTTCGAATAGAATCGCTGGACCATTGCAAACCATTCAGATTAATCGAACATCTAAATACGCATAATGCTGGTATCACCAGGATGTGTTCTTTCTCCTCACCCCCGTGGCAGTAATTGAATTAAGAGTCAGCCGGGAATTACATTTAAATCAATTGACGGCCACTGAGCTAGCGTCACGAATTTTCAAACGTCCACTGCCATGTATGAAGGCGAGTGACACCACGACTGCTAACGTCGATAGAGGGGTGTCGTCGTGATCGTATGGAATGACACTGAGCGGTCACACCGGGCACGTGCCTCGGCTGCCATACCTTACACGAGATTTTGCAGCCGACAGCACAGCCTGAAGTTTTCCACGGCCTCCCGAAATCATGTAAGTCTACAGTTTTTTGCAGCCGTTCTCCCTAAAGATAAAATAGTTCAGTTTGTCAGCCCGCATCATGTTCAATTTCTTGTTAAACAATCTACGTTTCGTCCCTGCTGCTCGGTGCTCTTCAGGTTCTTCCCAGTTAGCTGACCACAGGAAACGACAGATGATCATGTTAAAGATCCTATAGCTGAGGGATCAAAACGCCATTGTAGAGGACGTTTACACGGCCTAAAAACCTAGGTTTTACCTTAAGCTCCCCAAATAACTTCAGGAGAACGCCTGCACAGACCTTTCAGCAGGACAAGGACGATCTGCTTGGCCATCCTTGTACGACTCAGCGTACGCTTCGACACGCAAGACCTTCGCGTCGACGGGACGTTAAACTCGCACCTGACTCCGTATTCCTTTTCGCAGTGCGGCCCACTTCTCGGCCAGTCCTCCTTGAAGCACCATCCGTGTTCCCTGTGTCAGGTGCAGGAGCCGTTACGTTGCGCGGCCTTCCCCTCCTCGGGTTATTAAAGATCCGTTGCAGGCCGTATCATCGCACTCTTCTGTTTCTCCTCTGCCGAAGACATGCTGGGTGAATAGGTTAAATGTTTTCCGCAGCAGCTGACAGAATACAGCATAAGTGAAAGACACAATAATTTATCTTGTCTATTGTGTTTGGTACTGAAAGAGTGGTTAACAACCTCAGTTGATTAAGTCATCAGTAACGCTGTTCGCAAACCGTCAGCGAGACAACAGAGATAAGAGACCGTCGACAGCAGACACGAGTCATGGCAGTGAAATGAAGTCTACGTGCCAATTGAAATGTAAGGTTAATCATTAACTATTAATTATCTCCTCAAAACCTGCAGCTGTGTGCTCAATTTATCGTTAGCCTGCAGGAAGATGTTTACAACCGTGGTACGCAATAAAATCCCTGAGTCATAGTTCAGCACCACGCCGCTAGGAGTGATGACGCAGCCCACTCATAAAGCGGAAATACGCTACACCACCTTGTGTTGGGTCTGCCAACAACGTGATGCGGAACTATGGCGCGGGGTTTTTACTGGGTATCATCTCCCTACTGACAAACAATAAATTAACTACGTAACTTTATGGTCTAAATCAATATTATATAACTCAACTTCTGAGAACAACTTGACATCCTCCGAAGAAGGCTGCTTTATAATATTTCGGTGATGTTGATATTGAAAAATGGATTAAGAGATTCAGTATTACGTGTACCACCATCAAAAGAACTCTCGAGGGAATAGTACGAAAGGACACAATGTTAAAATTTTGTGAAGTTACGGCAGTTTCCTGTGAACTATATAGAAGTGAAAAGTAGGGTATGATTTCTATAACGCACAGTAGAATCCAAGAATATGAGAAGAAATTTTTTAGAACAGTCCAGAGGCTAACAAAATGAGACAGATTAAAGGAAGGAGACTATACGGAAGAATGTAGCAAATTACAGCTTAAATCCAAAAATTAAGGAATACCAAAAATAATGGAAGGAACATATTGAAAGAATGAAAGAATGGCTGATGAACGTATTTCAGTACTACAACAGTACATCCCTAAAGGAAGAAGGAACACTGGTAGGCCCAGGAGAAGATGCGTGGATCAAGAAATCACAACGATCAGCAGGTATATTGCTTGAGGAAGAAAAATAAGAATAACTTCATAATTTTGAGATAATTAAAACATTACGATTCCCTTTTGTATCCTGGGTCGACGTGGAGACGGTACAGAATGACAAAAAGATGTTTGAACGTGCTGATGACCATACCGTGAATGAAGTTGCCGTTTTGTAGGCGTATCAACGCGGACAGTTCAACATTTCTACAAGGAATGGTTTACCACCCCTAAAGCATGAAACACGGCCTAAGCACAGTGGTCGTAAAAACTTCCTAACAGATAAGGAAACGCCTCGTCAATAGCAATTGTTTCAAACCCTGTGCGAACTGTCAGTGTCACTGAACTAAGATCCAGCTCAACCACTTTACGACCGAGCATTGGGAAGAGAACAGCCTGCAATAGACAGTTGGAGTCAGGTACATCAGAGAAGCTGCACATCCTCAGTGGCAGAAACAACACAGAAGCCGTGCGGCAGCTGACTGGTGGACTGTAGTGTTGTCTCACGGGTCACTATTTTGCTTCTTTTCAAACGATGCAAGGTCGCTAGTTCACAGATGTCTCACTTAAACTTTCAAACCATAGAACGTGGAGGGTGTAGTGCAGATCAGAGGTGCGTATGTGACCCTTATGGGTGTTTTTCGTACCATCACTTCGGACACTTATTCAGCTAATCGTGAACAGAGACCAGAATGTTTATTTCACCAACCTCAGTGAGCAAGTGTTTCCCATTCTCCTGCATTCTGAATCGTGATTACAGTTTCAGCAAGTGTACGATGGGGCGTGCATGTTTATGAGGAAGTCAGGAAGGCGGAATCAGAAGGAGATTTGTCCTATTATTATTGCCTGGATTTTGTCGAGATTGATTGCTATGTGCCACACGTTGCACCACGAACAGAGCTTCTAAAAGTGGATTTAGAGGGGTCTTTGGAAAGAAAAGAGGGCGGTGTTGTCGGTGGAGTAGGTAGATAGTAGGAGTTCTAAGCATATCAGCTGCGCAAAGAAGACATAATACTGCGACTTAGGCATATCCCTAGCAATCCGCTGCAGATTTTGGTACGTATCCCAATAATACAGGGTGTCCCATTTATCTTGACCATCCTAAATAACTGCTGGTCCTGATGCATATTACAAAATGTTGTTTAGCCATCATGGGGGACATCAATCGGAAGGATTGCCTTCGTTGTAGCTTTGTATTTTACGAAGGTATGAACAGCGGTATGACTCTTTTAAATGGCACTCTGTGTTTTTTATACGTTAATTCATTTCCTCTCCTAGAGACCTATTCAAAAATGCATCACAGTGTAAAATTCACTGAAACACTATGTTATTAATTACATAACACAACATTGACCTTGACGCTCCCAGCGCTTAGTGCAGGTACTGGGGGTAACGGAACACATCCACATCCTGACGCTCAGAGGACAAATGTAAACATAAGTAGAATGCAGACCCGTCATTCCGTCAACCATCGTCAGTTCAAGAGTTGTGTGAGTAGAATGTACACAGACGAAAAGAAGGTAGAAATGCTACTCATCTATCGGGAATGTAATTTAGCAGAACAGTAATTGCAATACTGTTTTCTCATGTACGGGTACATTTAGTACAGCGGTTTAGTCATTTTAAGTACTGTTGTGTAGAGTAGGCGTACAGGAAAGGTTGTCCTTCCTACAAACTGCATCGACATAACGTTTCTTTTATTGTTGTTGTTGAAGGTAGGCCAAATTCTACGCAGGCAGCGGAACTGTACAGAGAGCGATAGCCTGAAAAGAATCCACCTTCCCGGCGGATGTTTCCTCGTCTTGTAGCGACACTACAGGAAACGGGAAGTTTCAACCCACGACAACACAATCGTCGTAGCACTCGCACAGACGAAGCTGCCGAAGTTACTGTTCTCGCTTCCGTTGCTATGAATCCACATCTGAGCACACAACAGCTTGAACACGAGATTGGCATTCCTAAAACCAGTGTACATCGTATTCTTACATGTCACCGGTTCCATCCTTACCATGTACACCCACATCAAGAATTGCATGGGAATGATTTCCAGAATGGTGTGCAGTTCTGTCAGTGGGCACAGCAGCAAATCCTCGCCAGCCCGAACTTCTTCTCCAGTGTTCTATTTACAGATGAATGTTCCTTCTCAAATAAAGGACAGGTAAATACAAGGAACACGCATTATTGGTCCAGCGACAACCGACGATGGCTTAGACAGGTGGAACATTAGCGTCAATAGTGTTAACGTCTGGTGTGGGACGCTTGGTACTACAATTATTTGCCCTTGTTTCATCAATGGTAGTCTAAACCGCACGGCGTATGCCAACTTCCTCAGATGAATTCTTCCTTTCTTTTCGTGATGAAGTGCCGCTAAGAATGAGAATGCTTATGTGGTATCAACACGATGGATGTTCAACACATAATGCCTTGCGTGCACGTCGTGTTCTGAACCGAAGGTATCCTGCCAGATGGATTGGTCGAGGAGGAACAGTTACTTGGCATGCATTAAAGACGTTGTCTATCGTGATATTCCAACAACTCCAGAAGACAGGCGGGAACGTATCGCACTTGCTTATAATTCCCTTCAGCAGGCAACACTGGAAGCAGTAAATAATTATTTCATTCAACGAATGCACCAGTGTATCGGTGTCCAGGTCACCACTTTGAGCACTTTCAAATGTTCTACTCCTGGACAATGGTACAGGAGAGTCAAAGTCAATTTTGTGTTATGTTTTTACTTGGTTTTCATATGTTTTCTGACAACTCCAGCAAGTGGACGAGTTTGTGACCCCGGTCTCAAACTCATTGTTGTGTTATGTAATTAATAACGTTGTGTTTCAGTGAATGGTACACTCTCATAATTTTTGAACAGGTCTTTAGGAGAGGAAATGAATTACCGAATAAAAAAGTCATACCGCTGTTTATATCTTCGTAAAAAACAAAGCTACAACGAAGGTAATCATGGTGATTGATGTCCCCCTGACGGCTAAAGAACATTTGCTTGAAACATTCTGTAATTTGCATCTGGACAAACAGTTATTTGGGGTGGTAAACATAAATGGGACACCCTGTATAAGAAGGACGATCAGATAGACAATAACGTGGACAGTATTGACTGAAAGAGTACGGTGTTGGTGAAAAACAGAAAAGGCTGATGCTATACGTGCACAAAGGCGCCTTTTAAGTCCAGGTTAACAATGACGGTGAAGTGATGTTTGTTCAGTTACTGGGAGAGGGAACAGGTGATGTTGAGGAGCCGGCGAAATTTTTAGGACGAAAGCTGCGTCGGATGTTGAAAGCAATAGGTGCCACTGAAGGTGTTCATAGATTCATTGCTGAGAGTAAAGACCGTCACCGAAGACGGATATTATACTGATGGGTCCGTGGGTGAGGTTTCATTGGAAAGCTTGTTGCATTTCTGTCATCATTAGATTGTGAGATTTTCCACAGCTCAAGACAGAAGGGAGTACTGCTGTACGACTAGAAGACGACTTGCACGAAGGACGAACAGCATCGTCTTAAGTATCGATAAGTGATCCTGTGACTTGCTACGACAGTACTAACATCAAGCTCGCCGGTGCAAGTGGTTCCTTCCAGAGTACTCGGTTGCACATGCTCCCACCAGCACGACGATAATCGACTGTACGTCTAACCTCGCTAATGTTATCTACAGTTTCTTCATTGATGTCGGTGTCCGACGGGATTTCAAACTTCGTCATTCTACATCGCTGAATTGCGAGGATGCAGCAAAATCATTCCGAATATTTTTAAAAAGACTGAAACATGGCTGAGAAATCCTTTTCAGCATATGCTTCAAAAGAGTATTAAAAAAAGGCACCCACCTAGCACAAAGCTTTCTGTTAATTCATATAACATATAACATCCACTACAGAATTTTACAAGGCTACGACGCCAACTTTTTCATAGTCATTTAAGCCCCGATCGTCTAAACGCATCTCTTTATTTGTTTGTACTTTAGGCTGATTCTCGAATCTGATCTTTCCAGAATTACAGCCACGTTTGGATTTAGCAAACAGTCGAATATGTAGGAACAGATTTCATATAAGCTTTCAACAACTTTGGATGAATTTGCGTTGATGACGAAACGTCCTTAAAAGCAAAAATAATGATGACAGCACAGTACCCTAGTTTATCCAGTTCAGCAAAACAAATTTGAAAAGCTGTATAAACAAAACAATTTTGTACGTCCATATGACACAGCATCTCAAATTCTTTTATATGTCAAGCCAAAACTTCCTGTGGTGTCCTTACATGTCCATGTCTGCTTTCCAAGTGTGGACTGCCACACTAGTACACAGATAACTCTCATTGTTTGGTTTATTCTTAAGTAACAACTTGCCTACAGAAATTTGAACCAGTAATTGCTACTCGAGTAAGAAATGTACGTCATTCAGACGGTATTAAGTTCTACAGTCCTGAAACACCTTCAGCAATACGGCAGGACTACATAAAGACATCCTTGAAATGTAGAGACTGAAGTTCAAAGAAAAGCAGAGGATGTTCTTCTGTGTCATTGTCCGGCTACCGGTGCAACAGGTAGCCCACGCTTCGCTAACACAGCATCCATTAATAACGAGCCAAACACTTCTGAAAAGGAAAACACTTTGCAAGGCACCGCACACTTACGCTCTACTGTTGTAGAGTTTGCTAAGTCCTTGTCGCTGTCCCAAGTTATTTACTGTAATCTCGTAGCACTCTGTAAGCTCTCGTATAGCTAGTTATTTTCCAAATCAAAAATAGGACCTTGTGCTGCGTGCGCGTGGGCCCTTGTGAAACTGAGTAAGGACTAAAACTGGAAAACAAGTAGTTCATACGATGCCGTCCAGAAAACAAATCCATCGGCTTAAATTTTCTGCAAGCGTTGACGGCATTCTAGAAAATTGATTATCCTTTCCCGACACAATATTTCATCTCTAGCTACAACTTAGCAAGGGCTCTGCTGTAATTGTTTCATATCTGTGATTCATGTCCACGTTATTTTCTGACTTTTGGATGCAGTATCTTTTTGTCTCTCGTGCCTAGACAGAAGACACATAGCTGCTTAAATGACTGCAAATACTAATTGTTCATTTGCAATGCTTGTCACATTTTTTTCTTCCGATTTCGTTACAAATGGAGAACAATACACGAAAATAATCGAAATATTGGGACAAGCATATCTTTCTTTAACATGACCTATTTTTCAACTCTGGACGATTAATATCATGTGTTTAGGAAGCTCTCTCCCGTTATAAAAGTCCATGTAAGAATCTTAAGCATACCCTTGCGTTGCATAACGCAAAAGCTCTTCACTTCCTGCTGAACGAAACCCATGGTGAATATTTTCGGACTTATTTTCTGTACGAAGAAAACTGAAAAACAAATAACAGAGAAAATGATAAAACTGTACCTTTCAATATCTACAGTCATGTACTTTTAAATTTGTTGTTGTGGTCTTCAGTCCTGAGACAAATGATGCAGCTCTCCATGCTACTCTATCCTGTGCAAGCTTCATATCCCAGTATTTACTGCAACCTACATCCTTCTGAATATGCTTAGTGTATTCATCTCTTGGTCTCCCTCTATGATTTTTACCCACCACGCTGCCCTACAATGTTAAATTTGTGATCCCTTGATGCCTCAGAAGATGTCCTACCAACCGGTCCTTTAAATTTAATACAAATAATTTTTATTTTATCGTCGAAGGAACACCTTCAGCTTACTTCTGATGCAATAGAGAGCACTGCAAAGAAGATTCATTAGATAAACGAAGCAGTAAATTATTTTAGTGGTGCTGCGAATTATTTGTCGCCGTTTTATGGCTTTCAGCGAAGACTGATTCTTATTCGAAGTGACTGTGTTGATATTAATGATCCAGATTATCGGATCACTGAAGATAATTTACGTAAACATTTGTTTAGTATTGAGAGTTTTCTAAAACCAGGTTTAACTTATGTTAGCAATAACAATTGAAAGAGTGCCAAGATACATTTTACTGCAGTTATTTCAGACGCTCGCATACACTCCTTCCAAGAGTACTGGTCTCGTAAGTTTTGCGGGAGACCAACTGTGAAGTTTGGAAGCTAGGAGATGAGACTGGCGGAAGTACGTGTGAACTGTGTTGGCGGGTCGTGAGTCGTGCTTCGGTAGGTCAGTAGGTAGAGCAGTTGACCGCGAGTTATATGACTATTACCATATGGGCTTTGGACCAGGAACAGAAATCTAGTAGTTAACATGCATTGAGATTTAAGGAATACTTCATTTTTCGGCCTCGGAAATCATTTGAAAACGAGATTATTGGGAATTGGACGTTATTTGTGACCGAATTTGTCTTTGAAACACTTTGTTTCTGAGGGTACTTCAGACAAATACGCGGCTAAAATTATTTCATATTTTGTCTTAAGATAATTATTTTGTTAAACATTCTAGTAGGCTTCATATGTTACCCAAACCGACCACGTAACCAGTAAACGTATGGTCCATTGTTAATGTTTACGTGTCAAGTCACATTTATATATTGGTAGAGAATGGGGCATTAACGGAGAGGCAGGGACAGATTGGAAGCACGTATTTATTAGGATCTATAACAGCAAATATTATAAAATCAAATACGCAATATTATCTACCCGATGAGAAATGGTTTACTCACTCATTTTACCTAGTCTACAAGATTTTACACTGCGTATAGGTAGTGACCAATCAAACCACCGATAACGTCTGTGCGTCACTGAAGCCTTTGATGAAATCGATTCATTTCTTTGTTTGAGGTTAACAGTATAATAAATATGAGTAACATCAAGCTATCGTAGAAGTGTGCAACATGTACACAACGTCAACATGGGACAAAGGACAGTATTTCTTTGCTTTTATTACTTGGTTCAAATGGCTCTGAGCACTATGGGACTTAACATCTGAGGTCATCAGTCCCCTAGAACTTAGAATTACCTAAACCTAACTAACCTAAGGACACCACACACATCCATGCCCGAGGCAGGATTCGAACCAACGACCGTAGCGGTCGCGCGGTTGCAGACTAAGGCGCCTAGAACCGCTCGGCCACAACGGCCGGCTGCTTCTATTACTTTTAATTGATGTTCTTACTTTGGAGATCCTATTCAGTATTAAAGGTTGTTAAATTCACTATCAACGAACGACGCATAAAATAGGCTTCCTAACAGTAGAAATTCGTGATGGCAAGTGTGAAGTACCATCCAGCAACCCTTTCGCTCGGAAATACGAGTCGCAGACGATTACAGTTTAACGTAAACCAAAAATACCGAAAGCCTTCGGAGATCCATTTGACATCGTAGTTAATTCTCATCTATGTATCCATTTACCTACTCCACAGAACGAGACGTACGCTACACTTCCGAGAGTGGATTAAGATTCAGACATGAGGCTAATCATGAATTATAGACGGTTACGTAACTACTCGGCGACCGTGAGCCAGAACGCATTCGTCGGTACTAACGAAGCTGATCGCATGGTTCAGATAGATTTCTGCTTGAACTACATACGGCATGCCTCGAGCTAACAGTCAGCTGTAACTTGTGCACGGGGAAGTCCGAACGCAAGCTCTCCGTTATACACAAGTGTTCAAAAATGTTCAAATGTGTGTGAATTCCTAAGGGACCAAACTGCTGAGGTCGTCGGTCCCTAGACTTACACACTACTTAAACTAACTTAGGCGAAGAACGAAAAAAACACACACACACACACACACCCACACACACACACACACACACACACACACACCCACGCGCGCCAGGGGGAGAACTAGATCCTTTGGCGGGAGGGGCCGCGCAGTCTTTGACATGACGCCTCAAAACGCGCGGCCACACATGTGTCCTAAGTTGTTCCGTGCATAGAAATCAAAATCCTTGTGGCAAAAAGGGCTAATAATTACTTTTTCATGCTGTAGTCATTTTGTAATGATTACTTGTAACCAATCATTCAGCTTCATGCACCGATATTTTTTAAAAACTCCGGATTAGTTATACGTCTAAAACATTCTCCACATTAGTTACAGATAAGAGGCCTATTCTCAAAACGTCTTTTGATTTGTACGTGTACCTAGGAAGAAAAGTTTTGTTAACAAATTTCTCTTCATAAACTTCTTCGCATTGCCAGTCTGCATTTTATATCGTCTCTACTTCGGCCATCATCAGTTACTTTGCTGCGCAAACAGCATAATTCACCTGCCGCTTTAATTGTCTCGTTTCCTAATCTAATTTCCACAGCATCACTTCATTTAATTCGACTAATTCCTCTATCCTTGTTTTGCTATTGTTAATGTTCTCCGTACATCCCCCTTTTAAGACTCCGTCCATTCCGTTCAACTGCTCTTCCAAGTCTTCTGCTGTCTGACAGAATTAAAATTTCATTGGCAAGTCTCAGTTTTATTTCGTCTCCCTGAATTTTAATCCCTACTCCAGAATTTTCTTTGATTTTCTTTACTGCTTGCTCAGTGTACAGACTGAATAACAGAGGCTAGGCTACAACCATGTCTCACTCTCAACTCAGCCACTGTTTCGCTTTCATCCCTCTCGACTCTTATACACGGAAGACCCAAAGAACCTGGTACACCTGCCGGTATCGTGTTCCTGGAGCCACTGTAGCAATTATTGACGTGTGAGGTGTCGCATTGTCCCGCTGGAATTGCTGAATTTCGTCAGAACGCACAACGGTCATGAATGGATGCAGCTGATCAGACAAGATGTTTAAGTACTTCTGTTAGAGTCGTATCTATACGTATCAGGGGTTCCATATCACTCCAGCTGCACACCCCCCTACACCATTACAGAGCCTACATCAGTTTGAACAGTCACCTGCTGACATGCACGCCTCCATGGATTCATGAGGTTGTCTCCAGATCCATACACGTCCATCCGTTCGATACGATTTGAAACGACAGTCGTCCGACCAGGCAAGATGTTTCCACTATAGTTCAATGTCGATATCGATGTTGACAAGTCCAGGCGAGGCGTAAAGCTTGATGTCGAGCAGTCATAAAGGGTACACGAGCGGGCCTTCGCCGCAGAAAGCCCATATCCATGGTGTTTCGTTCAACGGTTCGCATGCTGACACTTGTTAATGGCCCAGCGTTGAAACCAGCAGCAGTTTGTCTAAGAGTTGCACTTCTGTAGCGTTTCAGTCATCGTTGCAGGATCTTTTTCCGGCCGCAGCTATGTCGGAGATTTGATGTTTTACCCGATTCCTGATATTTGCGGTACACTCGTGAAATGGTCTTAATGGAAAGTCCCCACTTCATAACTACCTCGGAGATGCTGTCCCATCGCTCGTGCGCTTACTAAAACACCACTTTGAAACTCTTGATAACCAGCTATTGCAGCAGCAATAACCGATCTAACAACTGCGCCAGAGACTTGTTGTGTGGTACAGGCATTGCCGACCGCAGCGCCGTATTCTGCCTGTTTACATCTCTCTGTATTTGAATATGGATGCCTATACCAGTTTCTTTGGCCCTTCAATGTAACTGCCGCCTGCTTGCTGTGCAAGCTGTAAACAGCCTTTCGCTCCCTGTATTTTACTAATGTGACCTTCCGAATTTCAAAGAGTATTACAGTCAACATTTTCAAAAGCTTTCTGTAAGTCTAGAAATTTTATAAACGTGGGTTTGCCTTTCCTTAGCCTGTATTCTTTCTTATGAAGCTGTGATAATTCTCCGTGAAATTTAGATAAATCATTGTACTCAGAATTCAGTGTCTTTGATATATGGCCATGAGCAAATTAAAAGAAGCCATTTCTGAAATGTGCAACATGATGCGAACGGCTTGAGCCATAGCATTAAAACTGTAAATAATACGTCTTCGATGCACTTGAAAGCTGTATACCTACATCGTGTGTTTGTGATTACTGATTCGTTCTAGCTGGGTTCTCACAAATGAGCATCCGTGTGAAATGAAATCATACTTCGTGTACAGATTTCATTATCTTCAATAGTTTCAAGGAAATGAAATGTACTCACGAAAGAATTACAAAATCGTCGTTCCACATGTTCCTGAATATTGATGATTACCACTTAGAACTATTGCAGGTGACAGAGAATATCAGAAGGAAAAATATCGTGAAGTATTTCACTCAAAAGTTCACGCAGACGCTTCTTGTAACACAAATAAAAGTTCTTAACTCTAGATGGCTACAGCAGTCTTTCAGACAATGAGGGCCACAGTTTCAAGAATTTCTATAGCTAGAAGCGTTACTCTCCAATGACGAATGTAAGCAGAGAATTTATGTGAACGTTTTTATGGAAAAGTATATTGTTCACCCAGAGAAACGTTACAGTTTTACAGGATGCCGTTCCTATTTCACTCTGCTTCTTTCAGATATGATTTCAAAAGCGTCGAGATAAAATTTAGCACTTCCACCGCCCTCCGAATCACTTGAACAGAATATCACCGAATGTGTGCAGTCATATTGGAAGAAAAAAAATCTAATGTAGGTTCACTTAGTCAACTGCTAAATAGGATATTTATACATCGGATATTTAGAAAAAGATAGTTCCCGATTAGGCAATAAATAAAATTAAAATTAAAACATTGTGGAGCAGATAACATCTATGGAGTGTGCAGAAGAGCTATCACGGACGATGCAGTGACTGATAAACTTGCAACGTGGAATGTGGGTTTCGTCGTTATTGATATGGGTATGTGCAACTTCACAGGATTTTACAAATGTTCAGTTCATTGGCGTTTTTGTCAATATACACGTTAATAGCAACGTGTTGGTGAATAAAATGGAGTATTCAAATGCGAATGTGCACAAGAATTTACATGTTCTAGCTCAAAAGATCACCACAGTCACCGTAATTTCCACTGCAGGACATAGATCGATAATTTCAGACGGGGTGTGCATAAATCGAACAATTTTTGTAAGATCGTACTTGAATTAGAAAATACGAACTACAGTATTAGGTATGAAAAGAATGAATGTGAAAGGTGCTGGTACTAGGTATAAAACACCATAGTTTAATCAAGATACTGAAGAATAAGCTACTCCTAAAACATAAAAGTAGTCAAAGTCAACACGATTGTAAGGAGTTAAGATCATTCGTAATACGGTGAACTCCGACATTCGGAAAACAGAGGACCGTTGGGAGCGATGTACGAAAAGGTATAGTGGATGCTCCAAAAGAAAAGGAAGAATGTTAATGGACACATTCATATACACAATATAGGCAAAATTCAGTGGGGAAATTAAATTACGGTATAAGAAAGTAGTAAAGGTGTAAATTGAAACTTGTCATCACAGCACGGAAACGTCACCCAAATAGACTTTTCATTGGAGGAAATATGTACTGCAATAAAAAGACTTAAAAATAGAATCTCCAGGGCCACATGCCATATATAATAAATTAATAAAATACGGGGGCAGGCACTGTTTTAACATTTTCGTATTTTGCTTAATGGTATCATTAAGGAAAGTGGGATACCTAGAGAATGGAAAGAATCACACTTACAATACGTAAAAAAGGAGATAAGCAAGTACTAGATAATTACTGGGGAATTATCTTGCTTGATACCACCTTAAAACTGTTAATATCAGTAAGCAGAAACAGAATGCAGAATTATGTAGAAATAGCGGAAGAACAACAAAGATTCAGGAAAAAATAGGAGCACAGTACATACTATTTTCGCTGTAAGACGGATTGTGGAGAAACTTATAGAGTTTAATAACCCAGCCTGTTTGTGCTTCATTGACTTGTCATAAGCTTGTGGTAGGATTAGAAAACAAGATATAATTCAAGCCTTAAGCGACAAAACGGAACAAATGGGTTAGGGAGAATCATATAAGATATATACTGGTAACAAAATAAAAATTAAAACACACGAAAGATTCACAGATGAAACTGTATTAGATAAAAGAATTAGACAAGGAGACTCATTAAGCCCAATCCTGTTGAAGTTAACAAGGGCCACATCATTAATGGTGTAAGAAAGATCCTGGACTGTAAAATGAGAAATAAAATGGTAAATATATGTTAAGCTGATGATACTGTACGGATAGCATGTAATGAGGGTAATTTACAAAGGTTACGTCACAAATTTAATAAAATAGCTAAGCAATATAACACGAAAATTTCATCTAAAAAACCTAAATATCAAAAGAACTGTACGATATTAATTAGGAGTAGATGGTGTGTCGATTATACAATTGATGATCTTAAATTATCTAGGGCCTGTTATCGCCAGCTGTCAAGACTCACGCGTGGAAGTGAAAAATCAAGTGACCAAGGCAGTAAGGGTAGCAGGATGCTAGCAAAATATTGTATGGAGAAACAAATTGATGACAACTCAGGGGATAATAAAAATATATAAAACAATGGTGCGTCCTGGTTTGACATATGCACCAGGAACTAGAGCAGAAACGAAAAAGATAAAAAAATTAACAGCAATGGAAATGAAGGTACTGAGACAGAGCCAAGGAAGCCAAGGAGTAACCAAGTGGGATCGAAGCACAAATGCGTCGATAAGAAAACAGTGTTGAATACAGAATATAAATAAATTAATTAATTAATGTTGATAAGGAAAAGAAATTTGAAGTACCATATGGAAACAATGGACCCTTCAAGACTAGCCAAAACTTGCAAACATGGACGACTGCGTTGGGAGCGACTAGCCAGACGACCACCCAAGAGATGGCACAGCAGTGGGTCCAATGCATCCACGGAATGAGGCAGATAAACAGGGGGAACGCTAGTCATCATCAACAGTAGTAGTACAGCGGAAAGTCTCGCTCCACACATGCGGGCACCTCATTCTGCCACTGTGGTAATGAAAGCGTCTTCATCACGCCATCTACACATGGATCTACACCCTGCAAGTCAACTTGCGGTGTGTAGCGAAAGGTACTTCGTGTGCCAGTATCGCCTCTCCCCTTTCCTTTTTCAGTCGCGAATGGTTCGCGGGGTCTGACACTGGAGTTCGTTGACCAACTCCTTGATGATTTTGTGCATACTAAAGTAACCTACAGCAAAAGGCGCTGTACTCCTCTGCATCTTCTCTATTTCCATTACCAGCCACACGCCTATGCTTCTACTAAGAATTAAGTGTTGTACTGTAAGTTAGTTATTACTGAAACATTGCGATGAAGTGTATACACATCAGAAACACACTTCCCGTCTTGTTTTTGTTCTTTCTGTGGTCTGATATTTTGCATTTTTGATCCAAAATATATAAATGACGGTAAAAGTTACAAATTTCGTGAAACACCGCGAATTCTCTCTCTCTCTCTCTCTCTCTCTCTCTCTCTCTCTCTCTCTCTGTGTGTGTGTGTGTGTGTGTGTGTGTGTGTGTGTGTGTGTAACTGAATTCTTGGAAACATTGCTCAAATGCTATTACTATTACTTAAGGATAAATAATAAATGTCGTATGACTAGGGCCTCCCGTCGGGTAGACCGTTCGCCGGGGGCAAGTCTTTCGATTTGACGCCACTTCGGCGACTTGCACGTGGACGAGGATGAAATGATGATAATTAGGACAACACAACACCCAGTCCCTGAGCGGAGAAAATCTACGACCCAGCCGGGAATCGAACCCGGGCCCTTAGGATTGACATTCTGTCTGACCTCTCAGCTACTGGGGGCGGACATTACTTAAGGATGAAGACAGCGCTTTTGCCGTAGAGACTCAGCTGTTGGGTTCTGATGTCTTCAGCGCCGTAAAAAGTAAAATGTTCTACGTTCATACAGGCGCGTCTGCCATCACTGTTCACATTGGCGTCGCACAAACAGACGCTAACTCAAAAGTGTTTGGAAACAATGGGTATCACCCGTTTACATCTGAGAACGCGCTTAAAAGCTGCCTGCAGAATAGACTTTTGCAGTTACCGCCAGACCAGAGTGCTTGCAAGAATTAGCATAATGCTCTAAAGAAATTTATCTCATTGGTCAGGGACATGATTCGTGTTACGCGTTCCCTCCACAGCTACAGAGCTTCTCACTGAACTTTAACGATACTGTTTCTCGCGGTATCTACTCTAGGTGTTGCAAACAACTACTTTAGCCAAGGGGTATAACAATCATTCACCTTCCCTACTGCTGAGCCAATGTTCCCTTTTAATATCACCGGCTACAAGCACTCCAGATAATGTCTTTAGTTTAGTGTTTTATGATACGTATACGGACCACGGTGTATTCGAGGTACATAAATTGATGACTATGAGGAAGGAAATACTTTCGGTTACTCGGCTGTTTTCCGTTCAGTGTTTTAGGCAGCGGCTATAGAAGAAATTTAGAGTAGTCGTTGCACAGATCTGTACTATAATGAAACTAATGGCGGCGGCTAAGACGTGACAAACGAAACAATTTTCTCATTTTCTCAGATTCGGAAGTTGCCTTCAGGTAATTGAACACTCACCGAAAAAAAGTCCCGAAGGGTAAAATTTTCTTGGTAAAGTCACAACGGAGGAACACCTCTTTCAGCCATTATGGTATGTGGGAATCCATGAGAATTACGTCCTTTCACATTGTAACACTCTGGTTTAATCTACTGACTTATCCCGCTCGATCGAGATCTGATAGCAGCCCAAAACAGGTATTAATTAATGTGACCGTGTACCTAATGGGCTGTCAGTCGGATTGGACTGCTACGGAGATGTTACATTCCATTTTGTCCTTCTCAAATGCTGTAATAAAGAAATGTCTGGTGCCAAGAAGAACGACAACACAGCTTCATTAATCAACAACCTATATTCATCACAAAAACACAAAGTAAGGAGACAGCCACTGCCTTCATCGTACAGAATTAATAACGGCTAATCTCAGCACAGGCCCTTTAGTTATTCATTATCGTCACACGCAATTTCAATCATTGTAATCCAACACTGCAATCCAACACTGCAATCCAAATGATGCCGGCGCGGTAGACGCGTAATTGCAAATATCGGCACAAAAATATCACTGAATCACACTAGTATTTATACTTGTTCACTTTCCCGTATATTTCTAACACAAAAGGGGTTAAACCGCGGCGATGGCCACCCCCTTTGTCGGTAATTTCTATCAATTGCTGGCTTCTGCTCAGCTCAGCCCGCCTCGCGGTAACCTACAACACGCACTGACTTGACTCAACTCAAGCTCTCGCGACCCGACACACTAGTCGATAGTTGCCCTGTCGACTTGTGTGAGTGCAAACCTAGTAGTAAGGGCCTGCGGACCCCTTACAACATACAGCTTGCGAAATAGCTAGGAAGGGAAATGAGAGCCAGTAACGAGGCTTAACGGCAATAGTTCACGCCAAGCACCATTCAGAAACCGAACAGGAACGACGAGTAAGTAACGGAGGTGCCAGAATCCCTATCCGCCACGCACCATATGGTAGTTTGCGTAATAAGCATGTAAATGTAGACGTGTCTTCAGAGTCAAATGGAGCGAGATACGAAAGTGAGGAACACACTGAGGTGTAGTGTCATGACATAGCATGCCATTCACTCGAGCCGTCCGCTGTGACCGAGCGGTTCTAGGCGCTTCAGTCCGGATCCGCGCTGCTGCTACGGTCGCAGGTTCGAATCCTGCCTCGGGCATGGATGTGTGTGATGTCCTTAGGTTAGTTAGGTTTAAGCAGTTCTAAGCCTAGGGGACTAATGACCTCAGATGTTAATTCCCATAGTACTTAGAGCCATTTGAACCATTCACTCGAAGCTGCAAATGTGCTAGATCGAAACTTTTAATATACTCACCCACAAATTGCGGGAAACACTAAGTGGGAACTAAGTGGGAACTATTGTAAAGATTACCAACTGCGCCCATGCGATAGTACAACATTTTACTTTCTTGAACCACAGTACCGGTATTAACAAGTTGTTACTCAATTACCTTTTACACTTCTGCTGGTTATAGAAAGGACTTAGTAGATAAAGTTTTGATGAGGAACACGTGTCCGCAAATACATACTTTATATAAAATAGGTCTGAAGATCGGATCACTTTCGAATATCTCGCTTCAGGCACGCACACGAACCACAAACTGTGATGAGTTCCCTGCGTGAAGTCCTCTCTGTTTACTCTCACTACTGGCGTTATGCTCACTTGTCTGCGTCATGGAGTAGTAAGAGCGACATACACGGGACGGGATGGCGGAATACTAGTCTGAAGGTTAAAAGGAGTTTGATAATCAACGATGAAGCTGGACGCAATGTTAAAGCCGCCCAACGCGCTTATCAAGAACATTTTTCGGATCACAATTAATAAAATATTCTGGACTGTTATGCCGTGATCTGAGGGATTTCGCTTCAAAACCCGACGTTTCGTCCACATCTGCGGAGGACATTTTCAAGGGGGATCGTCCGCTTCACGCTCTGGTTCGCTACTCCGGATTTTGAACTGAAATCCCTTATACCACGACAAAATAGCCCGAAATATTTTATTAATTGTGACAATTCCTGCCGTGAAAGTTTACTTTTTACATTTTTCGGATAGCCTCCGTCCGTCTGCAACGACAGCTGCGAGAAACTGGCACGTTCGCAACTACAAAGTCGGTTCAAAAAATTCCTTAACATTCGTAATTTCGCGCCAGTGGTGTATTGGATCGAAATGCGCTTGGTATACCTACACAAGACTGTGTTCAATGTGTAACTTCCGGGAGTTTCATTGTTGCATGTCTGTCAGTTATTGTTCAATAGTATATTGAGTAGAACGTTGTGTGCCGCGCGGGATTAGCCGAGCTGTCTCGGGCGCTGCAGTCATGGACTGTGCGGCTGGTCCCGGCGGAGGTTCGAGTCCTCCCTCGGGCACGGGTGTGTATGTGTGTCCTCAGGATAATTTAGGTTAAGTAGTGTGTAAGCTTAGGGACTGATGACCTTAGCAGTCAAGTCCGATAAGAATTCACACACATTTTCAGAACGTTGTCTGAGTCGCACAGTTTACGAATTTCGAGATGGCGGAGTTAGATGAGCAACGTGTGTAGTGCATTGAAGTTTGCTTGAAACCCAGGAAAAGCTTTACAGCTGACAGGACGAATGTTAAAGATGACCGTTATTCAGGACACCCTTCTACCGACGAAACTCATGTCAAGAACGGCAATGAAATTGTGCGTGCCAATCGAAGACTGACTGTCAGAGAGATTGCAGAAGAATGAAACATTTCACTTGGGACATGTCATGAAATCCTGACACAGCCTCATGGAATGCATCTTGTTGCCGCCAAGTTCGTTCCGCCGCTCATGAGTCGAGACCAGAAAGATCTTCGTATCGCAGTCTGTGAAGAGCTTTTCGATAGCACAAGTGAGAACTAGATGTTCCTTAAGAGAACCATAACTAATGATGAGACGTAGGTCTAAGGTTACGGTGCTGAGACCAAGGTTCAATCTTCACAATGGGTCGGGAACGGTTTTCCAAGACCAAAAATAGTTCGTCAGATCAGGTCAAATGTCAAACCCATGCTAATAGTTTTCGTTGACTTTCAAGGATTGCTTCATTATGAATTCGTGCCCACAGGGCTGCGTGAAACAGGGCTGCGGTCTGAAAGGCGGCGAGACAATTCATGGCTCTTGCATTATGAAACCACACCCGCAGACTCATCCGTGTTGGTGCGTAACTATTGCTGCTTCATCCTCCGTATTCTCCAGACCTGGCCCCTGCAGACTTCTTTTTTATTTCCAAAGGTGGAAACGCCGTTGAAAAAGACGAAGATTTGTAACGGTAGACGAGGTAAAAGAAAATTGGCAGACGGCGCTTCACGCGATCCAGCAAGAGGCGCACCAAGACTGCTTACGGAAGTGTAAACGGCGTTGTGAGCGATGTCTCAGTTGTGGAGGGGAGTATTTCGAAGGATACCATCCACAAAAGTAAAAGGCAAGCGTAGAAAAAGTTTGTTTACAAAGTTCCGCAATTTTTTGAACAGAGCTCGTAGCTGGGTTGACTGTGGTGCTTCGCAGACACGCAGCACTGTCGCCTTTGAAAAGGACGTCCATCGTCACATGAAGAGAAACCGACGAAGAGTTCTCGAAACATTGCCCACGCCGTGGACCTAACCCATATGAGAGTCTGATGTTCTGCATGACCAGCAACTACACGCTTATCACCGACAGAATGTGCATAATTTCACTCCAGCAGATTTTCCACGACGTGTTGTTTTCTGTACGTTGCTGCAGTGTGTCGACAAGTCCAGATTTCCCCGCCGCGTTCTTTTTACGGATGAAACATAACCAGGGAGACTATTCTGTACGGCTGTAACAGCGACATTCGGTATTTCAGGACGACAAAAATCCTCAAGCCATAATTTCACGTGAAATTCAGCAACCGTTCGGGATCGGTGCGTGGGCTGGTATCATCGATGGTCGTCCTATTGTGCCGTACGTTTTTCCGTGCCATTTAACGGGTCTCAGATACTTGAAATTCCTGCAACAAGTGCTGGTAGAGTTATTAGAAGAGTTGCCACTGTTAGTCCGTCAGCAAACACACTACCGCGCATTTTGCATGTACAAATGAGATGTTTCTCAAACTTTATTAAGTTTAATACAGAGTTAGTGTTGATATGTGTCTGGACGTCAACACGTGTTTGTTGTCAGAAATGGCTTTCTGAACATGGCTGTTTTCTTGCATATGAGTAAGGCATTGGTTGTGGTTGTTTATTCTGATTATTGTCGTATCCTCTTCCACGTTTGTAGACTGTTGGTTGTAGTGGTTTAGGTGGTCTACAAATGTGGAATGGTTTATTTTATACTGCCAACACTTTGTGTTCTTTACACATTGCATTAAAATTCTACGTGTAATGCAATTTTGGCATTCAAGTTTGTATATTCCTCGTCCCTAGAATTTATCCCTCTTGTTTGTTGGTTGGGTTAAGTTTGTTCGGAGAGTTGTACAGTGTTGCACGCTATATGGAAGCCCTGTATCTTTAGTCTATCTACAACTCTGTGTGTTAATTTATGTGTGTAATTCATCTGCTTCTTTCTCTTGTCATTGTGTATGGTGTTATGTGCATTTGTGGGTTTGGGGCTTACGAGTTTCCCTGCGTTCTGGATATATTGGATGTGTTACGTTTATTTTGTATTAGTGTTTTCATTGAGTCTGTGTTTTCGTAACACCATGACATGAGGGTTCAAATGCATTTATTCAAAAAGCAGTCTGTCACTTTAGTCACTCATCCAAGCAGAGGGGTAAATAGTATAGCACTCTCATTGAGGATAGTCGTATCCTATTGCAGTTAACCGTTGTTTAAAGGTATTTTTCCCCACTCGGTGGATGCCAAGTGTAACACTATCACGGCAGACAGGGGAATCAATGTTAGAAATACCGTCTGCCACAATATGTACAGGGGAACCCACTGCGATGCTACGTGTGGTTTACAGATGAAAGTATAATGCGTTCGCCCCCTACTGCCCTAAACTGAATTGTCAACTTGCTTACCTCGCGTTTCGTAAATGTTGCTCCAGTTGGTTCCTTCTCCGGCGGTCGTGAACTCTAAGGCTAGTGTAAAATAGTTCGTAATAACGTGACAAGTGGGCAGGTTCAAAAGCTCAGCATTAACAAAAGACGTAAAATGTTAGGATGCCAACGAATTTTATTTCACCAATTGCAAAAATTAGTATAACGATTCTAGAGCCAGACTATCGTTCTTATTTATAATAAGATTCCCGATCATTAGTTATTAGTTCCCGAGCAACGATAAAGTCGCAGAAATGCTTCACACACTCTTAGAATCAACATGAGATCGTACAGTTATGTTTTTCGAGGCAACTTTAACAATTAACTCCGACTTTACGCGGATCTGCACTTCATACATTAGTTTGTCTGTTACCACCTAGAAAACTGATCATAGACTGCCTTGGATTAACACAACATCGCACAAATTCGTCATCCTCATCCGAGGCAATTTTTTTTATATGAGATCATATTTTATACACGGATTCACATAATACCTCCTCGAAAACAGATCGTAGACTATTAGTGGGCTACCTTAGCAGTCTGTTTGGTTCACCCTTTCCACTAATAAGCTACGTCTGCAATTAAAAGTTACAATTGCTATTTCCTGATGAATTGAGTGATATTGAAATTACCGTTAACAAGTTCTCAGCGCAAGAAACATCACCAGCATTGTTGGAGCGTATATTAGTATTTCAACAGTAAATATAACTAATAAAAGTTGTGCTTCTTAGCACCCAACGTGTAGGGTATATTGCCACTGTCAGTCTCTCTGCCAGAACGATACTGCTCTTGCTCGCCCGGCCTTTCCCACGTCATGCGACCATCTGGCGCGTCGTTCGATGACCCTTCTTTGTGCTCCCACCTACTCGTTAGCATCCCGTAACAGAATCTTCCTATACTGTGCCTTGAAACATATCAAAAAAATGTCATGAACGTGGCCAGGGTGTGGCATAATCCGGATGTTAAGTCCCATAGTGCTCAGAGCCATTTGAGCCATCCTAGTTGTTTGTCTGATTGTACTCGTTTCTTTTTTACAGTTCCCCTTGTTGAGCGGTTTCCTGTTTATTATCGATACATCGCTTATTTCTTCTGGTTACATTCACCCTGTTTACATAGGGCTCCAGAACCGGATTTCCCAATACCGCTTCTGGATGGTCATCTGAACACTTTAAAATCGATTCTGAAAATCCGATTCTAGTTGCCGGTTTTCAAATTGCGCACTCAATTTTCGCTCCCATGTAAACGCAGTAGGTGTTTAAAAGTGCTTTGGCTGTCAGGTCTCATCTCGTTCTTAAAAATTTTCGGCTAATATGGATGGAGTGGCTTTCTGTACCGTGAAGGATAAGTAGAAATATTAGACTGAAGTTGTTTACGCCTAGTCTAGTTGAAGAATGGTTCAAATGGCTCTGAGCATTATGGGACTTAACTTCTGAGGTCATCAGTTCCCTCGAACTTAGGACTACTTAAACCTAACTAACCTAAGGACATCACACACACCCATGCCCGAGGCAGGATTCGAACATGCGACCGTAGCGTTCGTGCGGTTCCAGACTGTAGCGCCTAGAACCGCTCGGCCACCACGGTCGACCCTAGTTGAAGAGAGATAGTGATTGTGTTGAGTAAATCAGAAACTGTAACAGCTGTTTTCCGGGCGCCATATTTTACTGACCTAGCAAATCCGCTTCAGACCGTAACAAGTAAACATGACAGCGATAAACGGTTTTCGAAACTCGGCTTTCGTCTTTCGGAAGATGTGGCTATTTAAAGGTAGTGATTGTTGTTGACACAACAAATGTTGAATACATAGACTGCGTCCTGCATATATCTTAGCAAACATCGTTGTCAATATCTTAAGAACGTTGGGTGGTGCCTCTCTAAAATAAAAGTAAATAGAATATAATAACCGAAAGTATTTAGAAGCCAGTTATTGGTCTTGACCATCAAGAACACCAATATGGACAACAGAAAAAGTTTTCTTAAAAAAATGTATTGATATAAAATAGCGTTGAGGACACGAGAAGTCTAATTTAAAATACATAAATTGTCCAATTTGAAGAGTCGTCACACAGTGTCCTGTTAAAATAAAATGAACCAAAAAAGAGTCAAAACGGCATTGAAGGCGAGTAATTTCCTTGTGCCTCTAAGCTATGTACTGCAAAATAAGAAAGCAGTAGATTACTGTGTAGATTATATAGCGCAGTCCAAAACACATTTGCATGGACGGCAGACTATGTATTCAATACCCGTCGTGTCAGTAAGTTGGTTTCAATATTTTCCATTATAATCAAACGTTTTACTAAATTGGGATCATGCTATTTTTAAGAAAAGTTTCTGTTTTCTGTGTAGGGTAATCTGAAGATGCATTAAACAAGGCGAAATGCGTTATTAGATAAATATAAAATAATAAAGCCTGTTTTGCATCCAAGACTGTACAGCTCTTTAAACATGCATCCTGTAATTGTTTATATGCGCTCTCAATTAAATGTAATAGTGTCTATCATTTTAAGGTTTTTAACCTAACGGTGCGGAATGTTGTCTCCTAGATTTCAAAGTAACAGTACGTTGTGTACGTCCAATACGGGTTTAAACGAGAGACGCGGGAAGTCGTCACACGCTGCGAGAAGTTTCCTTCACGCATCACAGCAGGCACGTGCGTCGACTGCTCCTGCTCCGTGCGAGTGAACGTCACGATCAGCTGATGATTACAGCCCATGGCGTGTCGGTCGACGTCCACAAGATGCATCTACCGCACGTGCTCAGATTCGCCACGCCATCTCTGTCGGTGTCTTGGAGACGGACGAACTGCCGCCAGCGCACTAACGTCTGGGACTAAGAAGTGTGCTCATCGTGTTATCATGTAACGGTTCCAGATGGTCCCTCGTGATTAAAGTACGTGTTGAGTACTTCATTAAGCGCCTACGATCTCTGAAAAAATTCACTTCACCGAACAACATATTACTCATTCCCAAAACAAGAAGTACGTGGTCACTTTGGAGTGCTATAGATGGACGCACAATCTGTATTACACGGGCGTGTGACTCTCCACCGCTGACGTGTGGGAAATGCGTGACATCTGTTGAGTCGACGTGGAGATGCAACAGGATGGAGCTATTGTCCTTGGACATGTCCATGACAGTGAATGAAGTTGCCCGATTTTTTGGTGTCTGTCCAGTACGTCTTCAAGGAATGGTGTACCACCTGCAGCCAGGTATCACGGAGTAAGAAAAGTGGTCGTAAAAATATCCTAACCGACAGGGACTGGAGATGCGTATCACACCTTCCTAGTGACAAACGATTTCAAACTGAACGGAATTGCTGCTGCCAGTGAATGTGTTTACATCAGAATGAGTTGCAGAGCGAATACTGCGAAGCGGTCTGCATGCAGTGCAGTCGGGTATCTCGCAAGAGGGCTTAATCAATGTTGCATGGTCTGATGAATCCCGATATGTTCATGTCTATGGGAGGGCGCGAATCCGTCGCTTTCCAGGGCAACGACTCCTCGACACCCGTCCTGCGGGACGGAGACAAGCTGGCGCCGGCTCCATTAAGCTTTGGATACCATTCACAAGGCATCCATGGGCCTAGCGGAGCTCTTGCAGGGCACCATGATAGCCAAGGAGTATCGCTCACTTGCTGCAGACCACGTTCACCCCTTCATGACGATCGTGTTTCCCGAGAGAAGTGCCATTTTTCAACATGGTAATGCTCTATGTCGCAAGACCAGGAATGTGATGGAGTGAGTCGAGGAACACAGTGGCGATCCAGTTGATGTGCTGGCCCCCGAACTCTCCAGACCTGAATCCGATCGAACACATCTGGTATGTGATCGAACGTGGCGTCAGACGTCGTAGCCCCTCTCCCTTGAATTTACGGTGCTTGGGTGACTTTCATGTGCAGAGATTATGCCATCTCCCTCCACAGATCTACCAAGGGCACATTTCTTCCACGCCACGACGCGTCGCCGCTGTTATCCGCGCCAGAGGTGAACATATAAGCTCTTAGATGGTCATTTTAATGTTCTGGTTGATCAGTGTATATTGCTTTGAACGGCCTGTAAATTTGATAGAAATTTCTTGTTTTTTTCAGACAGCACATCGCACGGTCTGTGATGGTATACAGCTCACATGAGGGCGCTCCATATCAGACGGGATTGACAGAGGTCATCGATTATTTGACAAAAGGGAATGTTAGTCTAAAGTGGAACTAAAATCCAAGTAGTGGCTGCGACCACTGGAGCACTTTCATACAATATACAGTATATCTGTCTTTATACGATATAATATTATGTATCTTTATTAAAACTGCCTTTTGGCCTAACTCACCGACAGAACTCTGAATACCGTGTCACTGCTTGTCTTTATTCTAATTTCTGAAGCTTTATGTGGCTACAAATATTGTACACATGAGAAAGTATGTTGTGTCAGAAGTACAATACAAACGTGGGACTTAAGCATATTATTCTCTGATCGTGAAGGCAGAAATCTACGTAGCGATGTAAGTAGCTGTTGTCTCCATGTCTCATGCTCAGCGGTGCGGGAATATACTACAATATAATGTGCAGAAACCTCTGCCACGCAATTCACATTTTCTCGCTGAGTATGCATGGAACCGTATTTCTTTTCCGTGACTCTCAAACTGGTCGTGATATTGTCTCTCGCTTTCTCTCATTTGACATTAGGATCTGCAGAATAAGATACATTGAGAGAACTGTGGTAGTCAACTGGTTATGTCATCTTTAATCTCAGCTGACATCATTATAGTAGATCAGTGCGTTTAAGACAGCGTGTACGATACAGAATTTCTCCGTGAGTTTGAAAGATATTTAGCGTGAACGAAGCAGTGTCCTAGGTACGCTAATATTCCCCTAAATTAAGTTAGATGCGTGCATCATAGTCACTGAACCATTACCTGAGACAGCGACTCATGACTCATTCACGAAGTAAGTAAAATTTTCCGCATTACACAATCACACAACAGTATCTGTTAAGCCGGCACTGGTTCTTAATTACACTGAGTACTGAGGTGAGAATTCTTGTAGCACCGTATACATATTTTATGCCAACAGATTAATAATAATAATAATCATCATCATCATCATCATCTCGTCGTCATCGCCTCCTTCAAATGATTTGACGTTATAATCACCTCATCCACCCATGCATCCATCTCTTACGAAGTATACGTAGTTCTCTCTTTCCAGTCGGCCAATAAGTCATTATCTTTTCTGAAAATCAATTCTTTGTCATTCCCTAAACGTGATCCATCCATTTCATTGTATTCTCTTCTGAGATTATAGCATTAGCGATATTTTGTAGTCTTTAATAATTTTCGCATAAATTTCATATCTTGCATTTAGTAAACATATTCCTTTATAATTTACTGTGTCGTGGCTATTGCCCTTCTTAAAGTAGAAATAACTTGAAATAACAATTATTTCAAAACATATTTAATAAAATAGATGAAGCAAAATTCTAGAATGGTTCCTATATTTGATTAATTCAGCATTAATGCCTCTGGGCCAGTAGCTTTTCTGTTTGTTGTTACATTTAAGACAGCTTTTAATTCTTCTATATCTCTTTGATCTACAAAGTTATTATCAGTTTTTATAGTATAGCTTTCTTCACTATCTTCATCATATCATAAATTTGTGTAATGATGTATCCATTGATTTTCTGTTATTATATTAATATTTGGAGTAACTTCCTCCTTTCTATTGATATGCTTGATAAGTTTAAACATCACGTCCTGTCTTCCGTGAATGTCAGTTCAACATTATACATGATTCTTTCCTGGATTCACTATGACATTTCTTTATTAACTTCTTTGTTTTATTTCTTTTCTGTATAAATTTTCTCCCAGCTTCATCTACTTGTGTTTCTAAATAGGTATTAAAAGCATTTTGTTTTTCTTCAGTATTGTCAGCTATTTCTGTATGACATATTTTCAGATCCCTTTTCCGATTTGATACTTTACTTTTCCCTGCTAGCTCATTAGCTATTTTCAGCATCGCTGTTCTTTATCTTTCCTGTTCTTCTTCAATATTGTTTTCAGTTTCAACCATTTGCAATTCCTGTGTGCATCGTTGTTGATTTAAGTTACTTATTCTTTCTTCAGAAAATGAAATTTATATTTAAAAATTTCAAGTTTTCTTTAGATATATTTGTTTCCTCTATCTTGTCCATATTTCAATCTCTCAAGTAACTATGGAGTGGTCAGAGCCTTTATCATTACCTCCAAACACATGAGTGTCTCGCATTAGAGAGCTTATTTTTTATTAATTATTACATAGCCAATTATTGATCGTGGGTCTCTTGCGTTTCAGGTGCATTTATTTATGTCTTTCTTTCTTGAGAAGGTATTTGTAATTCTTTAGCTGGTTAAATGTTTCAGAATCTCTTAATGTCTTGGCATTTTCATTTAAAGTTATACAGAATACTCTAGTTATAAAAACCAGATCACTTACAGTCTCGACTTTTCTAAATCTAACAGCATACCTCACACGACAGCAGTCAGTTTCGCGCATATCGAGCAGATCATGAGCATGATTTCCATCGAAATAGCATTGAAACAATCTGTTTACACAGTGGATGTTGTTGCATGCTGGCTACTTACAGAATACTAAATGGCGCAGTAGTTCAATGAAAATGAACATATTTGTCTTTGTCACTATTCATGTTACAAGTGAAACACAGATTTGACAATAAAGTGAGTGTGTTTTTTTCTTTCTACTACAGTATGTACTAGTGTTAGTTAAATATACATAGGAAATAAAGAGTTGTCAAAAAGAAAATATTTCGATGTTTGTGCTTCATTTTGAAATACTTTCTCAGTCTTTACTGCTTTAGTGAGGCTTCAGGGACACAGAATAACGAACTTCGTTTTGTTGTCGTTAGTTGCAGTTGTTAAAGTTACTGTTCGACGAATTTCATTAGTGGGTACATATACATTGTGAAGTTGCAGATTAACGTCCTGAAGAGGTGTTACTAGATGACTGTGGTTAATCATGATGACAGGGAACCCCCGAAAATTGTGCTGTAAGACACTGTGTGTAAATATGGCAGAAACAATAAGATTTTGATACACTTGTGCCGGCCGTGGTGGCCAAGCGGTTCTAGGCACTTCAGTCCCGAACCGCGCGACTGCTACGGTCGCAGGTTCGAATCCTGCCTCGGGCATGGATGTGTGTGATGTCCTTAGGTTAGTTAGGTTTAAATAGTTCTAAGTTCTAGGGGACTGATGATCTCAGATGTTCAGTCCCATAGTGCTCAGAGCCATTTGAACCATTTGATACACTTGTTTCCAAAAGTGGTAGTTATGTGAAGAGCAAATGTTGATGTACTAATCTGCTGAGGATGTCCAATAAGATGATTATCAATTAAAATTTCTATTAGTACGTGCTTCCAAGCATTTGTATAATTCTATGGTGCTGCACGTATTCGCAGTGTCATAGAAAATTAACTGGAAGACATTTATGATATTCAGAAAAGTCAAATATTTTTCCATGGAAATGAGAAAAATGCCTGTAAGTCTGTTGTATTATATGTTCACTTAATTATTTCTTAACCACTTAACAATAATGTTGATATACGTTGTTATACGAATGTGATATCAAAGCTATGTTGTATCTTTTCGGAAAAGTCTTTCTCTCTCTCTCTCTCTCTCTCTCTCTCTCTCTCTCTCTCTCTCAGCACATTTTCAGCTCTGTTTCAGCTCTATCCGTTTTTCTACCACGTGATCAGAGATCTGTGGACTGAGTATTACTTGCCATCTACTAATAAGGGGCACAGGGAAGATTGCTGGAACCCTCGCTGTTCATGTTGCACATTAATGAGCTTGCAGGCAATATTAATAGTAACCTCTGACTTCTCGGAGATGATGCAGTTATCTGTAATGAACTAATGTACTGTCTGAATGATGCTGCATAAATATTGAGCCAGATCTTGATAAGCTTTCAAAGTGGTGAAAAGATTGGCAACCTACTTTAAATGTTCAAAAATGTAAGACTGTGCACTTCACAAAACGAAAAAAAAACAATATAATACTCGTACAAATATCTGGGTGTAACACTTTGTGGAGATAAGAAATGGAATAACTGCATGGGCTCTTTTGAGGGTAGAGCATGCGGTAGTCTTTAGTTTATTGGTAGAATACTGAGGAAGTGCAGTTAGGCTACAAGGGAGATTGCTTACAAATCACTTGTGCGACTTTTTATAGAATATAGTAGGGTTAAAAGAGATTATTGAACATGTCCATAGGAGGGCAACACTTTTGGTCACTGGTTTGTATGATCCATGGGAGAGCGTCACAGAGATACTGAAGAAACTCAACTGGCAGACTCTTGAAGACACATGTGAGCTACCCCGAGAAAGTTCGACTAACAAAGTTTCAACAACCGGCTTTAAATGGTGACTTTAGGAACGTACTACAACCCCCTAAGTATGATTCCTATGGGAATAGGGAGGATAAGATTAGAATAATTACAGCATTCACAGAGTTATTCAATCAATCATTCTTCCTGCGCTCCGTATGTGCATGGAACGGGAGAAACCCTAATAAATGGTACAATGTGACGCACCCTCTGTCGTGCACTTCACGGCGGTTTGCTGAGTATACATGCAGATGTAGATAAGTTTCAGCAGTGCTAATGAAGGGAGGACTACGCTTCAAATCCCCGTCCGCCCGACCAGATGTACAGTATCTGATCGAAAGTATCCGGACACCTATTAGTGGACATTAATACGGGGTGCTTCACCCATCGCTTTTATGACGGTTTCGGCTCGCCTGGCTACACTTTCAGTGAAGTGTGCCAATGCCTGTGGAGGATTGGCAGCTCATTCTTCCTCAAAAGTAGAAACCAGATAAGGTAGTGATTTTTGACCCTGGGGTCTGGAATGAGGTCAACATTCTAACTCACCCCAAAGGCGTCTCATTGGGTTCATGTCGGAACTACGGGCAGGCCAGTCCATTTCAGGAATATTATTATCCACGAACCACTGCCTCAGAGATACAGATTTATGACAAGGCTCAATGTCATGCTGATATAAACAACCATTGATCTGAACTGTTCATCTGCTGTACGCGGAACAGAATGCTTCCGCATTTAGCATTTTCGTTTACAATAAAGGTGCCACGCCCTAACACTGAAAAACTCCCTCATATTGTAACCACACCACCTCCCCCATAGCCACTGTTGGGATTATCCATGTTGGCAAGTATATTCTCCAGGCGTGTGCCCCACCCACTTCCTTCAGTCAGATTGGGACGACGTAAAGGCTGATTTATTACTCCTCATCACTCGTTCTCAGTCAGAGACTGTCCAGTGACGTCGTTCTTCAGTCCGTCTCACCACTGACTGAGGAACTGCCCCACCGCTGTATAGCATTCCTTGTAACTCCCTACGCACAGTCAGTGAGCTAACTAGACTGCTGGTAGCATGTTGAAACTCACGAGTGACTCCTCCTGCTGCTTTCATGCGATTTTTACAGCCACACGTAAACAGTACTCTGCGGTCCCCGTCCGTTAATACACGACGTCTGTCTCGTCTTGCTTTAGCTATGATTGTTCCTTCGCTTTTCCACTTCACTCTCACATCACCAACATTTGGCTTGGGAGCTGTAGATGGCTAGAAATGTCGCTGATAGATTTGTTAGGTGATACTCAATGACTTGTCCACGTTCGGAGCCTCTGAGGCCTCCTGACCGACCCATTCTGCCTCTCTGCTGACAGCACAATACTGACGTCTCATTTTATACTGATGCGTCCGCCTATCATGACATCTAGTGGTCATTTCTGTATTACATATGGGTTTTGGGACACTTTCGAAGGGATAGGTTTTTCGAGAGTTTTCTTAATCACTCAAGGCAAATGCATCTCCTTTCCCAGTCTGAACCCGCATCTCGTAGTGCAGTGGTTTGCGTAGCTGGCTCTGAATCACGGGGTACCGGATTCGATTCCCGGCCATGTCAGGGATTTTCTTCACCTAGGGACTGGATGTATGTGTTGTCCTCACCATTGCATCATTCGGGAAAGAGGTGAGTCTGGACACTGAAAAGATTGTGGATTTTCATGGGCGCTAACCACGGAGCGGTTGAATGCCGCAAGAACTAAATACTTCAATATTTCACTTCCCCAATACGAACTTGCGCTTCGTCTCTAATGTACACGCAGTCATTGCGGCGTAGAGCCTTTTGTTTACAAAACAATAAACTGGTAGCCAAGATCGCAGGAATTCTTTTTATTCCATGATTACCGGTTCCGGCGAAACTAAAGCCGCCATCATCGGATCTTAGGACACATACAGGTTACAGCATCAAGGTAAACAATGATCATGTTAACAGTTGCCTGCGTGTTATAGGCAACCATTAATAGTATCATTGTTTGCCTCGATGTTGTAACCTGCATGTGTCCTAAGATCCGATGATGGGGGCTTTAGTTTCGCCGAAACTGGTAATCATGGAATAAAAAGAATTCCTGCGATCTAGGCTATCTGTTGCTTGTGTTACAAGCATCTAGATCGCTCCCACAAGAGCACAGTGTGCTCCCTGCAAGATAGTATGTCTTTTGTTTACGTCTGATGATGATCCTGCACAAGTAAGGAATTTCCTGTATGTTGGGCATCAAACTTACGCTTTAACATAAAGGAAGGAAACAAGTGCCACTGATTTAAAGTTCTACATGCGTGGATTTTCCTCTCGTCTCGTAGCGGAGTGTATGCTGTATCCAGACGTAAAACACTGTTACCCTCGGCTGTCACTCTGATAACCACTGCTGACATCCATAACAAAGCAGACAGTTACGTTACGTCATCACTGGCGGCCGCCCAATATTCTGGAACGCCGGTTCTCTGGTAATGGCTCTGATGACATTGAGGCACCGCTACTGGTCGTTAGAGGGCTGGAAACAGTACCTGTGTAGCTGTTGAGTCGAATCTCGAACCTGTCCACTTAAGCGAGTCCTTTTTTGTTTTGCAGAGACGAAGACGGTGCTACAAGGCATCTCTGGCCTCTTCAAGTCCGGAGAGCTCACCGCCATCATGGGGCCATCTGGAGCGGGAAAGACTTCGCTACTCAACATTCTCACCGGCTTTCAGTACGTATGCTCACGTTCAGTAACCGAATTTTCAGTAAACGAACGTGCTTTCCTTTTGGAAATCTGTCATAAGAATAAGCATCACCAGGAGCAGTACTAGTGTACTAGTGTAGATTAGTTTTTCGTTTAGAGTTGTTTGCGTGATACATCAAGATACATTCGTGTTACTCAGCCTTCTAATGTACACGGTGACTCTAATTAAATTTTCAAACCGCTGTAGAAATAACACCACTGGTTAGAATGACTTTAAACTAAAACGGAATATTATCGGAGAAACGGGAAAACGTATGTCAGAAGAAAAATGTAGCAATAGATGGCGCTGTAAGCATCATAATAGTGGTAGACTACAAATGACGATTGAATCATACAACAATGCCTAAGGTCTACGTTTGACGTTAAACAAACTGTACTCAGCCGGCCGTGGTGGCCGAGCGGTTCTAGGTGCTTCAGTCTGGAACCGCGCGACCGCTACGGTCGCAGGTTCGAATCCTGCCTCGGGCATGGATGTGTATGATGTCCTTAGGTTAGTTAGGTTTAAGTAGTTCTAGTTCTAGGGGACTGATGACGTCAGATGTTAAGTCCCATAGTGCTCAGAGCCATTTGAACCATTTTTGAAACTGTGCTCATTGTGTATGGATGTACAGGTGTGATACTGTTACGTAAGCCCATCCACCACGACAAGGCCATATCAGATGGGATGGGAAAAATCGGTTTTCAATTGTCCTGAGGCCGAAAATCGCATAAAAAGTATCACTCACATCGGTTTTTAATTGTCCCAAGGGCAAAAACCGCAAGAAAAGCGTCAATCAAAATCAAATAGGATTATTAATTTCCTTGTGACTGGCGCAAAACATGTTCAACACGCTGTCCACCGTTTTGTGCAACAAGTTGAAATCGTGAAACAGCATGTTCCACAACTGATCGAAGTGTTTCGGGAGTCACGTTCAGAATATATTGCGCAATGCGTGCCTTCAATGCAGCTAAGTTTGCAATCCGAAAACTGAACACAACATCTTTCAGATAGCCCCACAGCCAGAAGTCACACGGATTAAGATCAGGTGAGCGGGACGGCCAGGCGCCAGGGAAATGGCGGCTGATAATTCTAGATTTCCGAAACGGCAGCTGCAGCAGCTGCTTAACTGGATTGGTAATGTGCTGTTGGAGAGCTGGACGTGGTTGCACAAAAGACGCTCATAGTGCTTGCCAGTGACGGTACAGATAACAGGACATGAAGCACCTGTCTCTTCGAAAAAATATGGCCCTATGGCAAATGATTCTGTAAACCCGCACCACACAGTGACCTTTACAGGATGAAGTGGTACTGGTTGATTTGCATGTGGATTTTCCGTTGCTCATATTCGACAATTCTGTGTATTGATATAGCCTTTCAGATGGAAGTGGGCTTCGTCTGTCCACGAAATCTTCCACGGCCAATTATTGTCCACTTCCATGTGAGCAAGAAATTCTCAAATGTATGCTGGCAGGTAACAGGAAGCCACTCGTGCACGTGGGTAATTTTGAATTTTTTTGTTACACTAAAACTCACACCCTAAGATAAAAATATTAAGAACAAGTTGTAAACACATCAACTGGCGTCCGCAGCTCTTGGTCGTGCGGTAGCGTTCTCGCTTCCCGCGCCCTGGTTCCTGGGTTCGATTCCCGGCGGGGTCAGGGATTTTCTCTGCCTCGTGATGACTGGGTGTTGTGTGATGTCCTTAGGTTAGTTAGGTTTAAGTAGTTCTAAGTTCTAGGGGACTGATGACCATGGATGTTTAGTCCCATAGTGCTCAGAGCCATTTTTGAACATCAACTGGCGACGGGACGTTTTCGTCCAGACGGCGGTTTTAGTCGCTTCGAAAATTCTAGCTTTTCTAATGTTAACGTCTACGTGAATGGGTCTAAAACTTATTTCAATCTAAAGAAGATAATGGCACTCAAGAATCTGTCAATTAAGACCAAACTTAAAGCATACAATGCCGTGATAGTGCCACGTATGGGACAGAAACCCCAAGAACAGCAAAGCGGGATGAAGAAAACTTGTGGGGCTTCGAAAGAAGAGAAGGATCTTTGGGCCTGTCCAGGGAGGGAGCTCATGGAGACGTGGAAAAAACCAAGAACTGTATGAGCTGATGAGGCAACCGAACATCGTTAAAAAACTGAAAGCGCGGAGAATATGCTTGGCAAGCCACATTGCTAGGATACCAGACACCTCTCGGGCAAAAGCCGTACTTATGTGACGACCTAATGGTACCCGTCCAATCGGAAGACCCAGAAAGCGATGAGAGGGTGAGCTACAGAAATATCTTTGCCAGCTAGGAGTCCGTGACAGCTGGATCCAAAGTGGACAAGATCGCCATGTATGGATAAGCATTGTGAAGTCGGCGCGTGAACTACAGGGCCCTCGATCGCCGATTTGATTGATGATGCGTATCTTAATAGCGGGCCAACGAGTTAGATGTATTTCTGCATTTTTAGTGGACAGTCTTCTTTGTACTGTGAGGCATTGCCACATGGTAGACAACTGCTGTGCATTAATGTACAGTATTATGGAAATCATGCTACAAAAAGTTTAGAAATTGTATGAACTTACACTTTAAGTTTGCTGGAACTCGCTAATCCCATTCTCAAATACTGGATGAATAAAGTCCTGGTATTTGCACACCGTCAGTTACGCTGGCCCGAGACAAACACAGATGCTAACTGTAATATTTGTCTTGTTGTGTTAAAGATGTAATAAATGAAAACGTCATTTCTGATGCTGAAGTCTTGCTGGACGTAAATTTTGTTTTATATAGAAATCTGTCCTTCAAGTCTGAGTAACTTCGTACCAGGTTACGACCTAATGTATACTCCGCATTGTCAAAACCAACTGTAGATTGATGTCTCCAGTGCAGATATGGCTGTGCACGTACCGTGCTAATGCACGCCCGGCGCGCTCTCTTAAGCCGTCGGCACGCGGACCGTGCTGTCGAATATCAAAGTTGAGCGTGCTCAGTTTAACGTACTGCTCAACGCTCAGGAACGATGCGACTTGTGCATACGGTACGTGGGCCCCAACGTGGTATACGCGATCGCAACGCTCTTCAGCGGCAGTTGTGGGATGTTTCTAGTTCGTAAATCACACTGTTTACTCAACGGGCGCGCGTAAAATTTCCGCGTTTGCTCTGTTAAAACACACATTTCCTGCACTGTCATACCCTAGTGACGTTGTCCTATATTTAACATACACAAATAAAAACTTCAGTATCCATGTACATGTTTTAAGACAAATAAAATCCTAAGGTCATTCTTACTTGATCACTGTTCCTAGCCAGTAGCAGAATCTTTACATGCGAATTACGAAACTTAAAAGAAAAAGGAACAAAATATCTTTATACAAGTAGCGCAAGTTGTCCTGTAGATTAAGCCAATCGAACAAACTCACTCCGCAAAAAATGGTGAACTTACATTTACATAACAACAAATATTGTAGTACATACTTACATTTAGTCCGCCCCGATAGCTGAGTGGTCAGCGCGGCGGTCTGTGACGCCAAGGGGCCCGGGTTTGATTCCCGGCTGGGTCGGAGATTTTCTCAGCTCAGGGACTGGGTGTTGTGTTGTCCTCATTATCATTTCACCATCATCAGTGGAAGGCAACGAGAAACCACCACTGGAATCACTTCCCTAGACGCTCATGTGGTGGACCTCTCTGACGAGGATTCCCCCATGACTAGACCTGCCGTAAGGCAGAAAACAAAGTTAGTTAGTTATACTTACATTTAAATGGCGCGCGGTGTAGCCGCACGGTCTAGGCCCAGGGCGTCTCGCCTAGTCGGAGGCTCGAATCCTCCCTTGGGAATGGGTGTGTGTGTGTCGTCCTTAGCGTAAGTTAGTTTAAGTTACATTAAAATAGTGTGTAAGCTTAGGGACTGATGACCTCAGCAGTTTGGTCCCAGAAGACCTTATCACAAATTTCCAAATTACATTTAACTAATAATAAAGCATCGGAACCTATTAAAAAGGCGAATGTTAGGGAAGAAAATATTTAGATGTGGCGAGACGCCAACCATCATCATATCACGCGTGGCGTTGGGGATCATGAACGCTACTCACTACGCTAAACAGACAAGTCATTAATTGCCAATCATAACATGTTACCACTTGCTAAAAGCTTTAATCGTAGCTATGTTACTAACTGAAATTTAATTGTAACAAATTGTACCAAGGACAATGTCGATCCTCAGTGTTCCGGTGCCTTCAAATGGCATGCTCTCATAATACGCAAGTACAATAATTCTTTTGGCACGAATGTGATGTTCGTCGTTATTTTATTGCAACGAATCAGTCAGTTGACAAAGGGTTTTCGAGTGATTCTCAATTTTCTGGTGCTCAGAAACGGCGTATATACTTATAGGCCTGAACTGAATGCCAATATGGCGCCTCACAGCTCTGTGCTGAAGGGAGATGGTGTGCGTGTGACGTAGGTGGCGTTGTGCCATCTGGTTGGTCAATGCTCGACGCACGCTCAGAGTATCTGACATGCTAGATATTGCTCTGCATGTTCGTAAAGACTCCCGAATATACTATGATAGAAAGTGCATAGGCCTACTAACAATTTGTTACGGCTGTACAATTTGTTACGGGGTACAATAAAATTAAAAATCATGTCAAAATCATAATCAGTTTGTAAGTAGGCTGTTTATGTTTTCTCTATGTAAGTAGGCTGTTTATGTTTTCTTATTGGCAACGTTACGTAACGCTCAATATGAAAATCACTGGCTGTGCTGTGTGCAGTCTGTGGCTGCTTTGCATTGTTGTAATACTCGCCATTGTAGTGTTAGGCAGCTGGCTGTGAACAGCGCGTAGCGTTGCGCAGTGGGAGGTGAGCCGCCAGCAGTGGTGGATGTGGGGAGAGAGATGGCGGAGATTTGTAATTTGTCATGAACTGATATATATATTATGACTTGTGATGATATCAAGGTAAATACATTGTTCGTTCTCTATTAATATCTTTCATTTGCTAACTATCCCTATCAGTAGTTAGTGCCTTCCATAGTTTGAATCTTTTATTTAGCTGGCAGTAGTGGCGCTCGCTGTATTGCAGTAGCTTGAGCAGCGAAGATTTTTGTGAGGTAAGTGATTTGTGAAAGGTATAGTTTAATGTTAGTCAGGGCCATTCTTTTGTAGGGAATTTTGAAAGTCAGATTGCGTTGCGCTAAAAATATTGTGTGTCAGCTTAAGCACAGTCCCTTGTAGAATTGTTGAAAGGGGACGTTTCATATGTCGACCCTTAGCCTAGGATACCTCACTGGAATCTTCTGATTTTTTTCTTGTAGTTTGTGTATTTAGTGTAGCTTTTGTTTATTGCTAGCGCGTAATTGTAGAGAGAATCTCCTTTGTAGTTGTAGTTTTCATTGTTGTACAGTAAAACAGTTGTGGCATGCATATAGATTTGCACCAAGTATTTCGCAGCTGTAATTAACTAGATATTATTTTCAGTGTTATGTTAATGTGTTCTCTTATTTTTGCTCTTCAAATTGTGTTTTTCTGTGTTGTCGTGTGAAATACTGTGACAATAATGGCGTGTGAAAAACGTAATACTAGGCTCCAAAGTAAACTGAGAAATGACAGTGAAAATGAGAGCAGTGTGTTAGCGCCACTGAGTTATGAATTAACTGATGTTCAAAGTAGTAATTTGGTAATCGTGCATAGGGAAATGGAGCGGGCGGCAAACAATGGCACGGACAGTAAAACAATTAGTGAAGAGGGAAGCATTATCGATCGATCGGTCGGCAACAGCTCGCCTCAGGAATCCGAAATGACAGGACACAATTTCGCAAATACTGTAGATTCAGGTTTTGGGTCATCACCGTTTTCTCAAATAAGTCAAGACGCATTTTCTGCTTGTCAAAATGTGAATGTTGCCGGTGCAAATGCACTGCCGAAAAGCGTAGAGAAACAGATTCCAGACACTAATACATTATTATTGCAATTAATGCAACAAATGGAACAAAATCAGAGACAAACACAGCAAAAGCTTCAAAAGTTAGACACAATGGAACAAAATCAGAGACAAACACAGCAAAAGCTTCAAAAGTTAGACACAATGGAACAAAATCAGAGACAAACACAGCAAAAGCTTCAAAAGTTAGACACAATGGAACAAAATCTTAAAAAGTTAGACTCATTGGAGCAAACTCTTGAACGAACACGTGAGGATTTAACTGCTGAGTTACATCACATTGAATCGAAATGTCAAAAAGTCTGTAACGACGTAAAAACACAAATTTGTGAGCATTTCCAACCTATTTTTTCGCGTCATGAAAATGCATTACAGAATCACGAAGCAGCCATAAAAGAACTGCAAACTATTGTTCATGAAAATCACAACACCTTGCAAGCTAAAATTGACGCAGTTGCATCTACCGATTCGGTTACGCAACTTGCAAAAAGTCAAGAAAACTTAAAAGACACAGTAGACACGATTGCAACACAAATGGACACTCTGAAACTTGGTTCAGAAAAACACACTGAAGAAATAAGTACACTATCGGAGAAAGTAGCCGAACTTTCGGATCAGGTCACTAACTTATCTACAAAGGTAGATGATGATCTGAATGACACAAGACCCGTAGCCTTCACTGACACAGAAGAGTATGAACAAATAAGAAAATTCAAACAAAATCAGAATCAAATTAATACACAACACCAAAGAGAAATCCGGGAAGTACAAGATCAGCTGACACAGGTAATACAAGAATTACGTATTTCAGAGGACACTCGCGCTCCAACACGGGAAGAGGGACTTAGAAACACGGAAAAGCCGCAAAATAATAACACAGGGCATTTCGGTAATTATGAAAGAAATTGGCAAGGTACACCGAATTTTGAGATGGAACCGCCGACACGACGTAACTATGACCGAGATGCGACTCGCCGACATGATGATTTTGACTATAAGCTGTTCATTACTACACGTAAATTCAAAACGTTTAAGAATTCTGCCAACGACATTCATCCACAAGCGTGGCTCCATCAATTCTCTCATTGTTTCCCTCCCAACTGGTCATTGGAGCACAGGTTAGAATTTATGTGTGGCTACTTAGAGAATGAACCAGCTGTAAGAATGCGATCGGTAATTCACGATTGCCACAGTGAAGGAGAGTTTTACCATGCCTTCCTCTCAGCATATTGGTCTCAAGCTACACAAGACCGTGTAAAACATAGCATCATGATGATGAAACACTTTGAACAATCTGAATTTTCCAGTCTTGTCAAATATTTTGAATACATGTTGCATAAGAATCAATATCTTTCAAACCCATACAGCCCCTCAGAACTCATCCGCATTTGCTTACTCAAATTGCCTGAACATTTACGACATATTATTTTAGCAGGACGTTGCAAAGATGACATTGAAGCATTTCAGGGTCTGTTACAAGAATTGGAAATTGACACTGACAATCGGGGAACGCGGAAACAGGAGCACAACAATTACAGGTCACATCTGTCACAATTCCACGATGAAAGAAATAATAACTGGACACGACAAGGCTATTCTTACAACGCAAATCGTGACCAAAACAGACACCACCCATATGACAACCACTGGCAGAGTAATAATAATTACAGGGAAAGATCACCTCTCCGCAGCAATGACTATGACAGAGATAACCACAGAAACAGACAATATGGGAACCAAAACAATTATTACCAGGGGAGACAGAATAACTTCAGACGCAACAGTTCAGCGCGGAGTTACGATTCAGGGAGAAATTCTCCACCACGTGACCGACAAGGAAGAAACTACGGATTCTACCGAAATGACGACAGACGATATGATCATAACGACAGACGTCAATTGCATCAGAACTGGCGGGATTCAAACAGAGCAGGGCCCTCTCGGCAAGGCGAATTTGTAGAAGCTAGGTCTCCTAATTCCAATAACGACGCGCGCCAACAAAGGAACAGACAATGACTCGCACCGCAGGCAGCTGCGTGCGGCCGCTGGCTCAGGGAAAAATAACAAAGACGCTAGCCTTGAGAAAAGATTTAGCATTCTTTACCGATGTAAACAACATGATAATTGCTTTGAAGCTGAAAGTCTGCGTACTAGGAAGAGTAAAGGATTGCACCACACTTCACATGTAAAACCGCTTACTGAGAGATAATCTGTTTTTTAACTTTGTATTTGCCATAAAACTTTTCACTTCACATTTCTAGTATGCTTAAGAAACTGCTAACATACAACAATGTTTGAAGTACAATACCCAGTCTAGAAACTAGGGAACATTTTTAAACAGAAATTACGAATGCATTGTTATAGTGAACAGACGACACAGTGTTGTATTTGTACATTCTTGCTTGTTAGTTGCACGATTACGTAACGACTATCAGGCTTACATACTTAGGACACATACTGGTACTGCTAATGAGATTTTAATGCAACATTTTGGTTTACTTGAAAATACATTCTGGGTTTAATGTGCTTTCTGTGAGATACCAGACGACACAGTGGTTAGTTTAAGTGACAACTACACGGTTTTATCACGACGCTTCTAATGAGTGACAATTTACAATGTTGCTTTTGCAGTGTTTCTGTTTTATATCTGCACAGTTTTCTGTTTTATTCTGGAAAGTAAAACAGGTTTTAGTAGTAACTTTTGTGGTATAGCAACAATGAGACAGCCTTTTTCGTGGCATAACAATACGTTACTGTACAGTACTTTCCTCATCACGGCAATAAGCGTAATAACTAAGTTATCTATACGCAAAGCATTTCACTTTTGTGTATCATGAGGTAAGTACATTGACTTCTGCAGAACTTAGCTTTCGGAGGACAATAACTACGACACTTCCACAGAGATTATGTTGCAACAAGACGCACATTTAGCGCTACAGGACACGTATTTGAGTGAGCAATTTTGTACTAAAAACATTTATTTTCAAAGATATTTGAAACACAATGATACAAAGTTTTTCTGTGATACATTTCATTGCATTGCTGTAATCTGTAACACCTGAGGGTATAATTACATTAATCCTCAGGGGGGTATACGCCTACTTTGTGTACCATGTGTGTGGCAACCACAAGGAACCCTAGCTAATATGGTATTTGCTTATACAACTTTACACATCGGTACCATATTTCTCTAACACACAAATTACACAGCTATCTGATCATTTAACTGAGAGAGACAAACATTTATTTTACTATATCAGTGACAGATGTTTACGTAATTACACCGTTGGATAACTTCACACTTACGAAATTGTATTTTGTCTGTACTGTGTGAACTCTTCATATTTTTTTGGAACCATTGTGATACTATGAGAGCTTTGAATGATGTATTTGGTAAAGGGATTATGATTTTTAAAGTACGTTTGAGGTAGATGACACTATTGAAATGAGCAGAGAATTTTTTTTACGTTTTGAAATTATTGGAGGAAGTTACGACGATTTTAAGATTTGACTGAAGTGTTATGATGTTATTATTACGACGACGATGTGTACTATGCTGTTGAGGTATGTTTATGATAAATAAGCTGATGCTATATGAGGAATCTGATTATGCTATGTAGCTATTATGATGAAATATTGAAGACGTGTTGATGAATATGAATATGTATATGTGTAATAAGGTAAGGAATAAGGAGTAGGGGTTAGGGACTCTGATTTATGAAAAGGTTGTTGGAAACCAAGAATCGTACTTTAAGAGTTATGAAATGTGTGACTGTATCACAATGCTGACGAATATTTTTTTTGGACACTTATATTTATAGGATTTTGTTTCTACAGATTTGCAACGCTAATTCTTGACCTGTGAAATATTTTTAAATGAGACTGCAACGGTAGCAGAAACTGCTGTCGTAAATATTTCCGTACGAAAGTTAAGTGACCACCTGCACGTAATGCGTCGCGGGCACCCAGCTGTGTCAGACGCCTGGAGAAAAAGCCATTATTGCGAGCCCTTTTCAGCGGCACAGGTAAAAAAAAAAGGGGACGTGGGACGTGTCAAACACCTGGAGAACAAGCCATTAGGGTGTGCCTTTCATCGCTAATGCGACACCCTCGTTACTTGAAAACATATGATTACTCGCACTTTGTGCTAATTACTGAAATGCTTATGAATTGATGGGAAATATTCGTACATCTGCACACCTGATTATGACAAGTGTCTTTCTACGAGAGTTGAGAGAATTTCTACTAACTTATGAAATGTCACATGACTACTGAATGATATTTTTATGCTTTGCTTTTCATAGTTGCTTATTTCATTTGATACCTGTTTTCCAGCTGTGTTGCAGCATTGCTTTTATAAAATAAAATGCATTTGCTAATGTGAACACTTTCTGTCAACAGATCTATTAAATAATTATTTTATGATCCACATTCTTTAAAAAAGGAGCACTTGGAAAGGAAAGAACAATAAGAAGGAACTAGTAACTGCATTCATAATTTTCTTTTCAAGTAATTGGTAACTTTTGGTAGAATAACTTCTTGTGGTGCACCACTTTAATTACATGGACATTAAGATGTGAATATACATTTCCCTTATCTGCATTGTTGTTTAGTGTAATATTTTTTCTGCTTGCGCTATGTCATGTTTAGGTATAAGTTGCTGCTGTTTGCCAGGCATAGTGTTATTGAATTTGACTTTTGCTCATTTATGCTGCTAGCTTTGCCAATTTGCATTTTTTGCATTGCTGTTTGTGTTGATTTGTTATGTGATGCTGCATTGCCTCGTCCCTTAGTTTAGCATCTGAGCTCAGTAGATTTAAGTTAACTTAAGAGGGGGTAGCCTCTAAGAGAATGACTTGCGATGAATTGGAAGAAATGCATTGAGAAAACAGGTTTAGGTAGGATTTTCTTGGAAATAAATGTTGAGGTAAGAAATGTGTCAACATATAAATACAGAAAGCATGCTTAGATAGAATTTTTTTGGTGGAAACAGAGGATGAAATAAGAGGAAAGATATATGAAGTTTTGGGTTGGACTGCAGTACCAAATGTTACACTGAAAACGAACCCTGTCCTTTCCTATTGGTGTTATCCCACTATGTGTTTGTGTACCCTTGTGTATTTGTTTTCTTCCTGTCTCTGTGTACTGTTTCATAGAATTTTTTTCTCTTCTAATACTAAGCTATATTCACTATGAGGAGGAATACTGTTATCCTCAAATATAAGTTGCATTAATAATATGTTATTTTCTTTGTAAAGTTGTTTACAATTCTGTTCTGTTTCAATGTTCATGTGTGAAATTAATGTTTCGAAAACTATTCTCATTATTTTATGTATGTACTTATGTCACTATTTTTGTAACACTCATGTATATGTTTATTTCTATTCTTTTGTAAAGCCTGTACTACAAATGTTATCTGTATTATTATGTTTTAATGATGTATTTTGTACCTTTGTAATTGTATTCTTATGTTATAAAATTGTAATTGTCACCAGTTCATGACATTATTAACTTGTTAGTTACATTTCACTGCACACGTTTCTGTTGGTCACAGTATATGGACAATATGTGAGAAGTAGGGACTGATAGGGTTTGCACGTGTGTTGGTAATTCAGCAAGGGACTAGATAACAGCATTGCTGGTTCTAAGGACAATTCCAAAAACTTTGTGAGTGCACAAGTGGTGGTTTATGGACTTGCTATATTCTCCGCAAGACTCTTCGAGGGTGATTGTGCACCTGCACAGTCGCAACAGATGGGTGCTGGCCGTCTCTACAAGGACTCCAGTGGGTCTGGACCTCTGGTGGCCCACCAATACCATTATCTCTACAAGGACTACAGTGGGTCTGCATCTATAATGACCTACCAACGCCATTATTTCTACAAGGACTGCAGTGGGTCTGCACCTCTGGTGGCCCACCAATACCACAATCTCTACCAGGACTCCAGTGGGTCTGCTCTGTGATGACCTACCTACCAATATTCTTCCAAACTTCGAATGACTCTGCTGTGGGTTTGCTCTGTTGTGGCCCATTACCTGTCTGCATGTCGAGAGTCAGCACTGTCTTTCCGTTGGAAGGTCAACACTACTTCTTCAAGACTGCATGGAAATCCACTACTTCTATGTGCATTTTCTTTTACTGCTTGGACTTTGAGAAAAACTCTGCATTTTTACTGTGATGAACAATGTGGACTGTCTTTATGGACTGTGAGAAATTTTGATCTTTTGACCAACATAATATTAATACGTGTGTGCATTTTATATCTTTGTTACTGTAATTGTGAAAAATTTTTGTCAAATCTGTATTGGCCAGTGCCCAACACCATTTGTAAAAATTTTTGTGGGGAGCATGGGGGCTATGTAAGTAGGCTGTTTATGTTTTCTCTATGTAAGTAGGCTGTTTATGTTTTCTTATTGGCAACGTTACGTAACGCTCAATATGAAAATCACTGGCTGTGCTGTGTGCAGTCTGTGGCTGCTTTGCATTGTTGTAATACTCGCCATTGTAGTGTTAGGCAGCTGGCTGTGAACAGCGCGTAGCGTTGCGCAGTGGGAGGTGAGCCGCCAGCAGTGGTGGATGTGGGGAGAGAGATGGCGGAGATTTGTAATTTGTCATGAACTGATATATATATTATGACTTGTGATGATATCAAGGTAAATACATTGTTCGTTCTCTATTAATATCTTTCATTTGCTAACTATCCCTATCAGTAGTTAGTGCCTTCCATAGTTTGAATCTTTTATTTAGCTGGCAGTAGTGGCGCTCGCTGTATTGCAGTAGCTTGAGCAGCGAAGATTTTTGTGAGGTAAGTGATTTGTGAAAGGTATAGTTTAATGTTAGTCAGGGCCATTCTTTTGTAGGGAATTTTGAAAGTCAGATTGCGTTGCGCTAAAAATATTGTGTGTCAGGTTAAGCACAGTCCCTTGTATAATTGTTAAAAGGGGACGTTTCAAGTTGCATAAGGCATCACACCTTGCATGAAATGAGCGTTGTTACGCAGAAGAGACTAAATCCTACAAACAAGCTGTTATACCATCTCTGTCGTGAACTGATCTTAAATTGTACGATTAGTAATCAGTAAGACTTCATAATACCAGATTCCAATAGAAGATGCAATTCTCATTAGTACGTACACGCCCAGTTGTGAGTTCAAAGGCTTAGAAAAGCATTTTGTCTGCTGAACTGTGCGAGGGAGCGAGTTCAGGCCTACCTTCGTGTCGTGAGCGCTGCGGCCGGTCTTTATTGTCGGCCTCGTATTCCACGCTATGACGTCAGAAACTCGGCACGCTCAACGTTCGAATGCACGGTCCGTGTGCCGACGCCTTTACGGAAATCGGCGAAATGCCGCGAGTACTCAGCATAATGAGCAATGGGCACTACATTTGTAGTGTGTGGCCAAGTTGAGAATTTGCGTCTAATGGAAAGCGTGCTAGGGCAGTTCGTGCAGTTGCAGTGAACTTTGTACCTGGATGGGTCAGCTTTCATAGCATCTGCCTATTAAGCAGAAGGCCCGGGTTTGGATCACGGCCCGGCACAAATTTTCAACATTCCCCAATGATTTAAATCAATGCCCGCTTATAATTCCTTTGTGTCTTCTGTTTGTGGTAGTTGTCATAAATAAATACACTGTTGGTCTGCTTGTGTCTTTCAACCCGAATCTATCTGCTGCTTCAAAACGTACTTAACGAACTTCTTAGCCAAACAGGTGACGTTACACATGTGCTAGGGAACTGATCTTGGCGAGAAGTTCAGCGAAAAAATCGTACAGATGTCCGATATTGCCAGGAAAGATGTCAACGGTGTCAGTTGACAGCTTACACCAGACATAAGTCAACCGACACAAGTGCCAACATCTTCGCGTTGTTTGGTTCATTTGGGGAAGGGGACCAAACAGTGAGGTCATCGGTCCCATCGGATTAGGGAAGGATGTGGATGGAAATCAGCCGTGCCCTTTGAAAGGAACCATCCCGGCATTTGCCTCCAGCGATTTCGGGAAGTCACGGGAACCCTAAAACAGGATGACTGGACGCGGGTTTGATACGTGTAAGATGGCTATTTTCTGATGATGATATTGGATGTGTAATATTTGTAAAAGAAAATGATATGTTTGAAGAACTGCGGTCAGAGAGAGTGAGTATCTGTGTCTGCGTTGGCTACACTGTGGAGTCGTAGAATCTTAAGTAGTGCATAGCTGCGGTATGCAGCACGCGGGGATACGTTGAGTGTACAGCGTAATGCATGGACGCACTTTACGAACTATCTGGATTGCAGATTTACTACGAGGTGGAATGATCACTCAGAACAATGGTTGGATAGCATACGGACATAAAAAAGGTTATAAAATTAAGAACAAGGTATTATCTGATGAGTTACATAGTTTATTTTTATTTTTGTAGACTTGTATTGTTGGTCCACTTCACCCTCGTCACAATCGAGTTTTTCGTAATTGTTATATTGATTGATCTTCTGAGTTAATTTACTGTACCACGTTACTAGATTAAATGAATTTTCGTATTAGAGTCTACAATTGTTTCTTTACCCACCACGTCAGCCGAGAGCGCTGCTTCGTGGACTCGGGTAGGTGCGCCGGCCCCGGATCGAATCCGCCACGCGGATTCACGACCACGGTCGGTGTGCTGGCCAGCCTGAATGTGGTTTTTAGGCGGTTTTCCACATCCCTCTAGGTGGATACCGGGCTGGTCCCCATGTCCCGCCTCGGTCACGCGGCTCGCAGACACCTGAACACTTTCCGCATTATTCCATGGATTACACTGGCCGCAGACAGTTGGGGTACACTAATTCCATCCCGAGGGTACGGGGTGGTGGCAGGAAGTGCATCCGGCCACCCATTAATCTAACATTGCCAAATCCGATTAACCATGCCGACCCTGCGTCCCTGCGGGAAAACGGCGCAAGCGAAAGAAAGAGTCTACAATTGTTTCTTTAATAAGTTCCTTGATAACTGAAATTTCAGTAATAAGGTTGTGTCATGTGTTTCACTGACATTCTGTGTCAAGATTATGAACCCAATTTTCCTAAACCAATTGTAATTAGTTTTTAGCAGTATGTTTTTAGCTGTTGCGGAGTCTTACTGGGTTGCTGTTTCTGCCAGTACTTCATTCTGTAGCTGACATTCATAAAGACGCTGATTGTTTCGTTTCATTTGCGCAATGTTGGTTCTACCAGTTTCTTTATTTTACCAGGGCCGTATGTCAGTGCAGAAATTTTTGTGTGTTTCATGTTACATTCTTATACAGGTCGACATTACAATTTTTTTTCTATACATACAGATACGTTCCTTTCAAACAGTTCGCACTGACCACGTTACTGAGCGTGAAATTGTTGGTTTGCTTATTTATATGTTTATGGATGAGACGGTTTTTCACGCACACAGGATCCCTTTCAATTTCTTGTAAGTAATGTGGCTTTGAGCTCAGTAGCACACTTAGGGTTTCAGTCCACATTCCCAGCCGGCCGGGTAGGCCGTGCGGTTCTACGCGCTACAGTCTGGAACCGAGCGACCGCTACGGCCGCAGGTTCGAATCCTGTCTCGGGCATGGATGTATGTGATGTCCTTAGGTTAGTTAGGTTTAATTACATCTAAGTTCTAGGCGACTGATGACCACAGAAGTTAAGTAGCATAGTGCTCAGAGCCATTTGAAACATTTTTGAACCACATTTCCAGGTTTGTATTTACGATAAAACACACACACACACACACACACACACACACACACACACACAAGTAAAGGCAACTCACTTCACCGTCGTCTTCACGAATGCGAGTCCAGTGTGCTAACCGCTGCGACACCTTGCTCGCTCATGTTCACGACCGAAGACAATGACTGCAGGACCTAGGGCCGTAAAACACTGCACTTTACGTGTTTGACCTTGTGTCTTGTGCACACGGCGACGTTGTCTCCATGAGAATAATATTTGCAAATTTTCTTTCAGAATACTTTAGAAGTTTCCTTCTTCGTTTTCCCACATTTTTTATTCATCACGCAACGCCATGCTGCCACTCAGCAGTCAGCACGCCGCTTCCCATGCCTAAAGTAGGATACTGTACTAATGCCATGACTAAAACGTGAAACAAAAGACTCGTAGTAGAAGGAAGATTTATTTCAGCAATGTCGTTCTTATCTCAAGTTTCCGTATTTTTCCAAACGAGTCTGAACTCTTTCTCCTTTCCGCTGGTATACTTCGATGTGTAATTAATGCTTTATTTCCCGACAAAGCTGGTCTCAGCTTCTGCAGCTGCAGTACTCGGTGCCTTGTGAGAAACCAAGCCTTAAATATTACGCCGATGCCGGCAATGGCCTAGGTTTTGCCTCGACACCTTTTCAATGTAGGGCTGTATCCCAGACGCTGGAAGGCCAGAAGGTAATAAAAGTCTTTGCAGTATTTTTATGGCACGCAGCTTGCTCTTTTTTGCCTCATAAAGTAATTACAGCAGAACCAGCGCAGTCGCTACGACATTTGCGTAGCGAGGGGATTAGTATTAAAGGTCGTTGTACGTAAGGTCGACTGTCGTTAACAGAATCAACAGCTGCATGAGTGGTACAGTAAAAGTATTTTACGGCTTCCTCTCATTTCTGTGTTTTTTTTTTCACTGAGAGAAAAAGCAAAGAGAAAAATGAAAATATACAGGATGGGTGAGAAGCCACTCCCTAGTTTAGTTTTAGATGTCCATAATTTTTTTATTAATAGATATTTGCACTCGGAACAAGTTTTGGTCGGTTCTGAGTACATGTGTACTACACTATAGTTTCGCACGTGCTCCTGTGTTGTCGACCGAACGACGTAAAGGGATAGGAATGCCATCAACTGACTTCTACAGGAGAGTCATAGGTACATTTCCGAGAACAATTGTGATCCTCGCCCCTAATTCGTCCAGAGTGCGTGGGTTTGTTCAGTACACCTCTTCTTTGGCCCAGCCTCACAAGAAGAAGTCACAAGTTCCAGCATTGCACTGGCATTCTATACTCTGTGTACGCAATATTACCATCGTCCGTATTTGCGCATGTCGCTGTGCCATGACTTCTGTCACTTGAGTATATTGACCCAACGAAATCGTCATTTGGGATTACATGGACACGGCATAATCGATACTGCACAGTTGATCGATGGAAACACTTCGGCTGCTTCAAATATTCGTGTGCTTTGCTAACAAAGGTGACGGTCGCGTTCGTACACGCCTTCATCTAGCCAAACCGTTGCTCGAAATACGCACCGCACCACAGATGTAGGCTGGTTGTGGCAGCGTTGCGCCTAGGGGGACAATCAGCTGGGCTCCGTGGGACCTGTGGTGGTAATTGATGATATCATGACAGCTGGAAACTACGTGAGTATGTCTTCATGCTTGATATCTTTCTCGACAGCAATGGCACCTTCCTGTAGGATTACTGTCCTTCTCACAAGGCCAAAAGGGCGCTATATCGATACGTACGAGGAGCATGACAATGAATTCAAGCGAACTGTTCGAGAGTGGAACGGTAGAGAAGTAGCTTACAGGTGGTTCGAAGAACCCTCTGCCAGGCGCTTAATTGTGATTTGCGGATAACTATGTATATGTAGATGCAGATGTACTCGTTGGAAAACATCTGTGACACTATCAGGTGCCAGCTCCCTTGGCACATCTTTTTGTGTATATGTGTGTGTGTGTGTGTGTGTGTAACACATATGCATACTAATCTGACAGTGTGTCTCAGGGAAAATTTATGCCTCTACAAATGGCTAATATGCAGACGCACACGATTTTACTTATGTTTGAACGGCTTTCGGAAAATGAGAGACAAGGCTAGCAAGTGCAATAAGGAACAAGAAACCTAGCCAAGTAGATTAATGAGGCCTGTTCATGGTCTGCTAGTTGGACTAGCGGCACGTCGTCATCCCAAATGCTTGCTGCAACAGGTTTCCAAGTCCGCCTACGTTATTTATAAAGTAGTTACGTACTTCAGCTTGAAAGGTTGACTACAGTAACTAGCCCAACGTAAAGTACATTTCTAATCTTTAGGAAGAAAAGCGTTATAGTATCAGTCAGCTGATGTCCAGTTTTCCAGGGCTTTCTCTAAATCGTGTCAAGCGAAAGCCAGCAATTTCATAGTCGATTACTTAAACTATAGGGGCAATTCAAAAGTAAGTTTGATGACCACATTCGTCAATTATAACGGGTCTTACTGAGGGCAGTATACCTCGATGTTTAAATCAGCAATCTGAAATGTTTTAACATAAAGCAATTTTGGCCACCCAGATCTTCCAACATGAACTTCATAGAAAGTTCATGGGGCATAATCGAGAGATCAGTTCGTACACAACATCCTGCATCAGCAACACTTTCGTAACTATGGGCAGCTACAGAGGCAATTTTACTTCCTTGGAGCACAGATTTTCATTACTTATCTTTTGTCTACCTCGCATGCAGATTTAAGATAACAATGCGTGAACGGAAGGCACGCTACTTGACACGACTTGCCACAATTTGAGGTAGCGCAGGCTGCACCACGCCTAGCCCAAGCTTTCCATTTCTAGATCTCTTAGTATCAACTACAAACACACTTTTGAGATCTACAGGAAACCAACCAGTACAGAGAGAATAAATAACCATACATCTTCACGTCCAAAATCTCCCAACTACGCATTCCTTCATTCCATGATTAACAGAATCCTAAATCTGCCACTGCAACAGGAGGCCATACATAAAGAAGCAATGCACTACAATGCAACGCATACAAGAACAATTATGACTCTAACGTGGTTCAACAGCTATAAAACAAACCGTAATAAGATCCCGTAAATCATAAACTAACACTAATGACAGAAACTGCATACCAATAAACTATATGGAAAAACTAACCTATAAAATAAACGCCCTCTTAAAAAATACAAACGTGAACTTAGCCTTCAGAACGACAAATAATATTAGCACAAAACCACGTTCAGGAAAAGCCATACTCCCAAAACACTTGAACTCTAGAATCTACACAATTAACTGCACTAACTGCACAAAATTTCATGTAGGACAGATGGTAAGAAATTTCGTCGTTAGATTCAGAGACACGACAGAAACAAGTAACAACAAATCCACCTTCTTTACACACCTCAGTAATGAAAAACATGAAGCTGACAACATTGAAAACGCACTACAAATCCTGCAAAAAATCCGACAAGGTCCAGTTATGAATATTTGGGAGGAATTTGAAACATACGGATAATAGCACAAACAGTTTCTAAAACTTTTTATTGCAATTTTGTATAGGTATAACGGATAACCAAAACACGGGTCTAGTGCAGCAGGGGATACAACCCGTCGGCTTTGAACAATGACGTCACAAGTTGCCAGAGACCATGTATTACAAAGATGAAAGAGCTGAGGAGAATGTTGAGAAACAAAGGAATGCGAGAGAGATAAACATTGATCTTGTCAAAAGCCGAGAAGCGATTCTTCTTAGTGTTGTAGCTCCCTTCAGTAGCTGATAAGTGTTTTTTGGCTTTTTTTTTTTAATCTCACGAGATAGAATAAACTGATCCTACTTTATTAAGCAATCAATAAAAATCTAAACTAAAACATAACAGCAAGCTGTTATGTTTTAGTTTAGTTTTTTTATTGATTTCTTAATAAAGTAGGATCAGTTTATTCTATCTCGTGAGGTTTTTTTAAAAAAAGCCAAAAAACACTTATCAGCTACTGAAGCATCTGTATCTTAGGATCAGTTTATTCTATCTAGTGAGATTTTTTAGAAAAAGCCAAAAAACACTTATCAGCTACTGTGCCTTGGACGCTAATAGTATCCCATTCGTTACTTGAGCTATATAGCTATACGCAACATTTTTATCTTGCTCGCGAATTGACATATATAGTGTCAGTGTAAAGGCGAAGTGAAGTACGGGATACAAATTATAGTTGTGTCGTCAGTGTAAAGGCGAAGTGAAGGATGTTGTTGTGATGGAGGTTTCGGAAGTACACATTCGAAAATGTCATGCTGATACTAGAGCTGGAAACGAAAAAAGATCGCCAGATTCCAAATTTCTGTTACGTACTTCGCAACACGGAAATACACATATTGTGGAATAAGAAAGTGAAATATGGCAAAATAGTGAAATATAAATAAAGAAGGAAATGGAAAAGAGAACTTACCACACGGAAATATCGACGAATAACGGAAGCTCGCCTAAACAGACAGTAATGAAAATCACATACCCACACTCACAACAAACACATTACGAAATCTCTCTCTTTCTCTCTCCCATACACACACACACACACACACACACACACACACACACACACACACACACACACACATTCACCAACCCCCCCTTCCCTCCCCCCCCCCCCCCCTCCCTCCTGAAGTTAACTGAGATGTTTGGGGCGGTACATTTTGCCCACATGTTTAATGAAACATTTAAACGGGCAATATGTCCGCGGAATGCTTTGTCTCCAAGAATACTCATCTAGATGGCTTTGAAGAGTTGAAATTTTTCCCTTTCCCTATGAGTGATTTTACCGCTGACCAGTACCCCTCTATGCTTTTAGTACAGGTGCCTGTCGATAAGAGATCTAAATTCAATGTTATGGTTTACTACAAGATGTTGGTAACCCCTATCCCCTAAATCCCTATAAGAAGAAAACCCGTCAGAAGTAACAGTAGATCCCTCTGCCACTTCATTTTCAATTAACCTAACCAAAACTTCTTACTTCTATTTGGTACTACTCCAAAGACTACATCATTACAATGCTGACCTGAAACTGCTGCCCCCCACACCCATAATCCAACCGGAGGTTCCCCGCTATTGTATTTCCTTTTCTCAAAATGAGACTCATCAATTTACACCATAACGCCCGGCCCCCCCAACGGCCCCCTATATTTCATATATTCCCCACAAACCTCCCTACAAAACGAGTACCAGTCTACTACGGTATGTTTACTGACACGACACTCATGCACACACAGCCATACAGGATATCTTAAACACCAACAATATGTTATTTTCATTATGTCTCTGAGGGCGAGCCTAGATTTCTCGAACCACGTCCCTCGTCTAATGGACCGCCACAACCGATCTTTGCTGCAGCGCCATACGAATACGTCGTGAGTACGGCGACTCGATACACTCGTAAGGCGCGTATGTTCGCCGCACTCACGACATTGAACGTTTTCCGCTATGAGACCACACATTTGCAGGAAGCAAATTGTGGTCAACATATCTTGGCCCATAACTTCCCTTAAATCGTCCAGATTCATAGCGGTAGACAAATCCATTCCTATAAACGAAAATAAGACACTACAAATTGTTCTATAATAAAAAATGAATAATCCACATTACCTCAATATCATTACGAGAAATATTAAGTACCGGCCGAATAAAAAACAAACAATTAAGTTAATTAAATCACACGTTTAATGATGTACCGAATATCAAGCGATCGCTTTTAGATTAACATTCAATTATTTTAACGATAGTGCTTATTAGAACGCAGAACTGCTTTATTATCTATGCCTCGAAGTGAAGACATTACGATCTATGACTAAGGAATGACGTCATTGTTCAAAGCCGACGGGTTGTATCCCCTGCTGCACTAGACCCCAAAACACCAGAGTCACAAACACATCAATAACAATTCCATAGATACATGACCCACAACAATAGTAATATCTTTGAGTAAACAATTAGGTGTCAAACTTGAATTTCTGCATCTGTCAGATAGTAAAAATCGTATTATAATATACGTGCAACAGCAAATTATCGAACAATTTAAAACTTTGCTTAAAAAATGTTACATCCAAAAAACTACAAACGACAACAATGGTATACTCAAAGTTGAAGTATGGCTATCTACAATGTCAGGACGTGAGTACAACATCAAACGTAAAAAAAACCTTTATAAAATCATATGTTAAGCAAATTATAGATAAACACAATTGTTTGGAGGTGTACTGATGAAGGCAATAAAGCCGAAATAAGCTAATATCCTAGAATAAAATATCAAGCAGCATACTATCTTCCATTTCTCTGCATAATACTGTGATTTACACATTGGGGGTTATGCGGCCGTAATGACACGACTGAGCAGGATCCATCTTCTACAGCTAATTTGAAACCGGTTTTTATAGACCGGGGAACACCATCCAGATGACGCAGTACTAAAAATGGTGTTAATTTGCGGAGGCTGGGCGGGGTTTGTTTGTCCACGGTGGCGTAGCACTAAGTGCGACCAGACGTTCTGCCGTCGGAAATGCGCGGGCCTGCCGTTTACAAACAACAGCAAGGTCACACGCAGCGGCCTCTGTTTGTATTAAGCGCGCACTGTGACTTCACAGGTAAACTGAGAGCGAAAGTAAGCTACTCTTCTTATTTCTCCGTTACCAGCAATCCCCACAGGAAACGTCAAGCTACAATGCTCATATAATACATAAATACATAAAATAGAAAAGGTAACCTGAAGATGCCTACATACGGCGAAACGCGTTGTTAAAAAAAAAAAAAGCAACCAATACTGTTTTTGACCAATACCGTTAAGCACTGGTTTGCTGTTACGCCACGTATGGACTGGAAGAATTTCTACATAAATACGCCTTCCTGAAGCAGAGATGTTACTGTCACTACGTGAAGGTAAACATGCGAGCAACTAAATACGTCTTTTATTGGTGAAGTAGATGAAGACCACTGTTGGAAGACGAGATACTAAAAATAAAAATAACTCCGTTTGAACAGGCATCGGAAGGTCAATATCACCGACCGACCGCCGTGTCATCCTCACCTACAGGCGGCACTGGATGCGGATGTGGAGGGGCATGTGGTCAGCACACCGCTCAACCGGCTGTTTTCAGCTTTCGTGACCGGAGGCGTAACTTCTCAGTCAAGTAGCTCCTCAATTGGCTTCATAAGGAATGAGTGCACCCCGCTTGCCAACAGCGCTCGGCAGAACCCGACGGTCACCCATCCAAGTGCTAGCCAAGCCCGACAACGCTTATCTTCGGTGATCTGAGACAGTGCCATTGGCCAAATGAAACGTAAGCTACTGAACAAATATGTGAAACAAGATAAATAGACTAGATCAAAAATAAGCTCAGAAAATACGTCACTATTAAATATAATTTCCTCAAATAAAGAAACTGGAATCCATACGAAATTAAAAATACTTAAAATAAAAGTTTGAAGTATTACTAAAATGGTTCAGGAATTTAAGCCATGAAATGACAGCTAAAATCAAAATTACCAGGTAGTGTGGTGGATTTCTGGAATCGTTTCGAAAATAGAACGTAATAAATGAAATCATCCGGCTCATCTAGCTTTTCAAAATCAGCTTTTTATTTAATTTAACAACAAAAGAAGTGTCTGCAAACAGTATACTGAACAGGGTAGCCAGTGGAAGAGAAAAAAGAGGGTGATCACCTGATACTTGAATACAGGATCTGTTCGTTATTGAAAGAAAACAATATTCTTCAACGTTCAAGAACTTTTATCTGATACTACCGATCTTAAGAGAGAGAACTTTTTACATAGACTTTCTAAGCAGGCTTTCTCGGGATGGTTAATTTTCAAGCGTCTGCCAGTTCACTTTCTTCATCATCTCTGTGACACTCTCCCACAAGTCAAACAAACCCGTTACAATTCTCAATGCCTGTGTTTCTAAACGGTCGGTATCCCCTGTTAGTCATATTTGGTACTGCTTCCGCACATTTGGGCAGTATTCGAGGATATGGGTTCCACGAGTGTTTCGTAAGCTCTTTGTAGACTGGTAGCATTTCCGTAGTATTCTGCCCACGAACCGAAGCCTGGCGCCTGTTTTTCTTATGGCTGAATCTAATACTGATATCCACATCCACTTTCAGACACAGGTATTCGTACCAGTTGACTGGTTTTTATTTTCATTTTTTGACATTGTAATCGCTGGATGTTGCGGTTTTTTTTTCGTTTAGTGAAGCACGCAGTCTTGCATTCAAAAGCAAGTTGCCACTGTTGCTTAACAGATCCAGATTTCTCTCTCGTCTGCGATATGTTACTAACAAGAAAGACTACTCCCATGAACACTGGGTTCATTTGTTTTGTGTGGCGGTGTTCGTAGCGACAAACACTTGGCTGTGGAAATGGCTTACGAAGTCACCGCCACACTTTTAATAGCGGGCCGACGGTCCGCTGGAACAGTGAACAGAAAGATGAAAGCCCAAACACTCATATTAAATAAAAGTCGGTACTTATCTTTTATTAAAGAAGATACAGAACAGTAGTGAACTCCGTGTGTACAGAAATCTGTCTAGTTCGAGTCGGAGCGGCTAGGTCAGCGTCGGCTGACGACAAACAACAACTCTGCTGCGATGAACACACAACTGACTAGCAAGTACACAATTCGGTGGCGAGTATACAACTGAGCGGCGAGTACAGAACTGTCCTAGCGCTCGCGACTCCAGCGCTTAAGAAGCCAGAAGCCAGCGGTGGCGCGCGCAGACTTGCGGCGATTTCCTGTATCGCTGGCGCTGCTTATACGGACGGCGTCCGAACTTTGATGCTGCCAACCTGTTGGCAGCGGGCTCGGGTGGCATTACTGGCTAGGACATAACACTCCTCCCCCCCAAATCGCCGCACCGTCGTTGAATAATGACGTGGTGAGCGTCGACGGCGGGGGAGGTGTCTGGCCGCAGGCGTAGCAGAAGAGACCGGGGCGGAGACTGTTGTCGGTGGCAGTCCCCGGTCCGCACCCCAGCATTGGCTGCGAGGGACCTCGGGAAACACCGACTGAAAACCGAGGTCAGGGCGCACGCCTGTGACCACGGGCGCAGCTTCTGGTACTGGACGCGACGGGGCGTCGGGACCCACGAAGAGAGGCAGCGTCTCCTGACGCTGCGTCGACGGCTGCTGAGTGGGCGCCGGACAAGGCGCTGCGGTGTCAGACTCCTTGGGGGTGCCCAAGGAAAGCGGCTGCAGGACAGGCTGCACAGCCACCGCTTGGGACGGCGGCCCGGCTGAGGGGTCGACGTCCATCAGCTCCGAAGGCGGTGGCGACTGAAGAGGGACCGCAGGCGCCGGAGCGACCACCTGGGGCGCTCCCGGATGAAGCTGCGCGGGAGGCATCAACGGGACGGGCTGTCGGCGTGGGAGCGGCGACGGCTGCTGCTGCTGCCCTGGGGGCGGCAGCGAAGTCGGAAGGCGCGGCTGGAACCCGCCGCGGACCAAATCTGTGGACAAAGAACGAGCGGCAGAATCCGGGCGGCCAGCGCGGCGCAACTGGTTCTGATGCCTCCTGTGCACCCCAGTAGCACCTTGAACAGTATAAAAACCTCGACCCTGGACACTTATCACGGTACCACGTTCCCAACGACGGCGACCGTGATAAACTCTGAAAAAAACGGCGTCGTTGCGCTGAAAACGCGTGCGATGCTCAGAAGAGGCGGGTCGATCCGGGGGGTGCAACAACTGTAGTAGGGTGCGATGACGACGGCCGTGGAGAAGCTCCGCAGGCGAAGGGCCGTCGCGTGGTGTGGTCCGGTACGACGACAGGAACGTGATGAGGGCCTGCTGACGAGAGTGCGTAGCACGAAGGCGGTCCATATGATCCTTGAATGTGCGTACAAAACGTTCCGCTGCACCATTCGATTGAGGGTGGAACGGCGGAGTAAGAACACGGCGAATGCCATTGGCAGAACAAAAACTTTCAAATTCAGCAGAGGTAAATTGTGGACCATTGTCAGACACTAAAACTTCTGGAAGACCCTCAATACAAAAAATTGAAGTCAACGCCTGTATAGTTTGTGCAGACGTTGTAGACTGCATGGGCACAACAAACGGAAAATTACTAAATGCATCTATCACGATGAGCCAACGAGAATTCCAATATGGACCAGCGAAATCAATATGTACTCGCTGCCAGGGACCGGCAGGGCGTGCCCACTCAAAATAGCGTTGAGGCGGAGCAGCTTGGTGTTCGGCACACGTCGAACAATCTGTAGACATCTGCGGAATCTGCTTATCAATGCCGATCCATGTACAATGACGGCGGGCAAGCTGCTTGGTGCGGACCACTCCCCAATGACCTTGATGCAACAAGTCGAGGACCTTGGATTGGAGCACTTGCGGAACCACTACACGAAGCTGGTCATTCTCGGTGCGTAACAGCAAAACTCCGTGCGAAACAGACAACAGATGACGTTGCGGATAATAGCGACGAACCACAGGATCCGATATGTCCTTTGCCTTGGACGGCCAACCACGTTGAACAAAACGTAATAGTAAACTCAGATGAGGATCCGTAGCTGTCTCACGTGCCACCTGACGATAATCAATCGGAAAATCCCGGAGGGATTGATGCTCATCGGCGTCAATCTGATGGCAAGAGTCTTCGGAGGAATCGAAGACATCATCCGCAGCAATCGGCAATCTAGAAAGCGCGTCAGCGTTTGCATGCTGAGCTGTAGGGCGATACAGTATCTCATACTGGTATTGTGATAACAAAAGAGCCCAACGTTGTAGTCTCTGAGCTGTCCGCTGAGGAACTGGTTTAGACGGATGAAACAGTGACGTCAGAGGCTTGTGATCTGTTACTAAATAGAATGGTCTACCATAGAGGTAGTGATGGAATTTTGTGACACCGAACACAATAGCCAACGCTTCCTTGTCCAATCGGCTATAATTACACTGAGCTTTGTTTAGCAATTTAGATGCGAACGCAATAGGACGTCCGGTGTTACCGACTCGGTGAGACAACACAGCACCGAGGCCGAAAGAAGAGGCATCACAAGCTAACACCAGAGGCTTGTTAGGGTCGTAATGGACCAGACAACGATCATTCAATAAAGCCTCTAAGCTGCTGAAAGGCTGATTGGCAATCAGCTGACCACACAAACGGAACATTCTTACGGCGGAGACGATGCAACGGTGCAGCAATCTGTGATGCATTAGGTATAAACCTAATATAATATGTCAATTTGCCAAGAACTGCTTGCAATTCATGCAGATTGCGAGGGGCGGGCAAATCACGAATAGCGGCTAAATGTGACTGGGAGGGATGAATGCCTTGAGCATTAATAACATGTCCCAGATACTCCAGCTCCGTAAGGAAAAATGAACATTTATCGATGTTGCAACGTAGGCCTGCCTGAGACAACACTTTAAACAAACACTCCAAATTACGGAAATGTTCAGCAGGCGTCCGACCGGACACAACAATATCGTCTAAATAGTTGCAACATGATGGCACATTAGCCAGAAGTGACAAAAAACGCTGAAAAACAGCTGGAGCTGACGCACAACCAAAAGGCAAACGCAGAAAACGGAACAACCCCAACGACGTGTTTATGACAAAATACTGTTGTGATTGCTCGTCGAGGGGCAATTGCAAATATGCCTCACGGAGATCAATTTTGGAAAAGAAACGAGCTTCCCCTAACTTATCCATCAGCTCGTCCGGTCTAGGCAAAGGAAAAGAATCAATGACAGTCTGAGGATTAACTGTCGACTTAAAATCAGCACACAGACGTAACTTGCCAGACGGTTTCTTTATAATAACTAAGGGAGAAGCCCACTGGCTCGCTGAAACGGGTTGAATAACACCGTCGTTTTGCCAACGACGAAGTTCATCTTCTACAGGTGCCCGGAGGGCGTGAGGCACTGGACGAGCACGACAAAATCGAGGCTGAGCATTATCTTTTAACGTAATATGAGCGGCAAAGTTCGCAGCACAACCTAGTTCGTCTTTAAATATGTCACTGTATCGTTTACACAAATCGGTTATGCTGTCGTGAGGAACAACAACAGAATTAATTTGCAACACATTGTCTTGGATAGACAGGCCAAACAAGTCAAAACAGTCCAATCCGAAAATGTTTACACTGTCTGTAGCGCGGAGCACTGTGAATGAAACTGTTTTTGTATTGCACCGGAATGTGGCTGGCACGCTACATACACCTAACACAGGAATCTGTTCTCTACTATAAGTAGCCAAAGAATGTTTTGCCGCTGAAAGTTTAGGGCGGCCGATAGCCGCATACGTAGCACTATTTATGAGAGTCACAGACGCACCAGTGTCTAATTGAAAATTGAAGGTCTTGTCCTGGATGCGAAGCTTCACAAATAGTTTATTACACTGTCTCTGGATCGGTGCAGTGGAGGCGGAAGACACAAAATCAGCGCGTTTAGCGCGTGTTCGCCGCTTACGACAACTCGTGGGTTGGGCGGGTGGAACAACAACTCCCGCTTCACTTGCAGTCTGTACATTACTTTTTACACCGTTTGAAGTACGCTTGGGTCGCATAGCAGAGGGCTGGGTGGGTGGCTTATTGCGAACAAGTTTATTACCCACACGAACCGTGGAAGAGTCTTGAAACGCGACCTTCTGGGCGGGCTGGCTTTGAAGAACATGAATAGCCATGGGCTGGGCAGCACTAGAATTGTTCTTGCGTTTACGCAAACAAACAGTCTGTATGTGTCCTTTCCTTTGACAAAAGTGACAAACCGCGTTTCTCAACGGGCAACGTTCACGAGGATGAGCAAGAACACACTTAGGGCAAGACTTAACTTTACCATTTTGCACACGCGGCTGACGAATGTATTTAACATGACGCGGCCGGCTAGTGTTTACAGTCTGACTCTGCCGGTGGGGCCGCGGGCGTGACCTAACTTGCTTAGCACAGGCAATTTGAGAAACACATGGCTGATCTAACTCACACTCAGCATAGTCAAAAGTATCTTGGGCTTCAATGATGTTCATCACAGTCTCTAAAGACGGGTCAGGCAACTTTAAGATAGCAGCACGAATACGAGAATCTGCAACGTTTTGAGTAATAGCGTCTCGTAACATGACATCACTGTAGGAAGCTCCACACACACAATTAAATCGGCACTGACGGGTGAGGCCCCGTAAATCTGTTAACCACTGTTTATTAGATTGATGTGGCAGTTTCTTTAATCTGAAGAACTTGAATCTGGCTGCTGCCACATGAACTCGCGACTCGAAATACTCAGCAAGCTTGTTAACAACAACGTCATAGTCTAAAGCTTCTGGCTGGGATTCCGGGAACAACTTACAAAGGAGTCGATAGATTTCCACGCCTGCAGTGGAAATTAAATAAAGCTGCCGCTCAGTACCTGTGATTTTGTAGACTGTCATGTGCGCCTGCAACTGCGCGAAATATTCTTGCCATTCTTCTCTGGATTCATCAAAAGCCCTGAACGGTGGTGCTGCCTGTGCTTGTTCCGTTTGCGTTGGAGGATTAGCCGCTTGTTTGGCGATTGCTTCCACCAGACTTTGTATTTGCTGACTCTGTAACAAGATCAACTGTTGTAATTCGGCAGACATAGTGAACACAAATTAAACCAGCCCCCAAAAGTTTAATGCTAGAATTAGTATAACAAGAACAAGTTGAACCAGCCCTGCACACGAGTTCGGAAGACCTCGTCGCCAGTTTTGTGTGGCGGTGTTCGTAGCGACAAACACTTGGCTGTGGAAATGGCTTACGAAGTCACCGCCACACTTTTAATAGCGGGCCGACGGTCCGCTGGAACAGTGAACAGAAAGATGAAAGCCCAAACACTCATATTAAATAAAAGTCGGTACTTATCTTTTATTAAAGAAGATACAGAACAGTAGTGAACTCTGTGTGTACAGAAATCTGTCTAGTTCGAGTCGGAGCGGCTAGGTCAGCGTCGGCTGACGACAAACAACTACTCTGCTGCGATGAACACACAACTGACTAGCAAGTACACAATTCGGTGGCGAGTATACAACTGAGCGGCGAGTACAGAACTGTCCTAGCGCTCGCGACTCCAGCGCTTAAGAAGCCAGAAGCCAGCGGTGGCGCGCGCAGACTTGCGGCGATTTCCTGTATCGCTGGCGCTGCTTATACGGACGGCGTCCGAACTTTGATGCTGCCAACCTGTTGGCAGCGGGCTCGGGTGGCATTACTGGCTAGGACATAACAATTTGACCAAGTGTGACACAGATCTGTCGTGTTTGCAAGTGCTTGCGACTGACTGATATAACAGATCAGTGAATTTAACCAGTTTTGTAAGACCTGAGACATTAATTAATTAAGAAGCAATGCGTTTCAGTGTCAATAGAACGCGTCTTTTCTCCAGTGTTACGTGGGTCCAGTATATCCTGCCAGAGGATGTGATTACCATTACTGAGAAGTTAACACAGGGGTCCTCCTGTACAGACGGAGGAATTAACTAGGTACCTTTTGTTAAGTAGTTGTTGAATGGAGTACTCTCATTGAAATTCTGTAGTTATCAGGGTTAAAACACAGGTAGCGAATAGTTATTTGCAGATTTTACGTAATCCATACTGCAGTTTTAAGGATCTAAGGACATGGAAGGGCGATAGTAATTGAGAAGGGACCGAGACAGTGGTGAAACCTATCCCCGAAGTTTTGCTTACGTGTATAGATCAAACGTCAAAAATTAAATCTCAGGGAGAAGAAATAAAATCTTTAGGTTTTGCAGATGAATGACAAAGTACTTGAAAAATAAATTGATCGGAATGGATAGTGTCCTGAAAATATGCAAGTGAAATAGGGACAATAGAACTATTCGAATTAAATAATTTATTGCACTGCAATTATATTAGGAAACGATACACAAAAGGCAGGAGACGACTTTACTATTCGAGCAGCTGAAAGCAGGAGTAAAGGCGGTGTAAAATGCAAACTTGCACTTAATATGTAGCGATGTTTCTGTCTCGAAAGTTAAAATGTAGGCACAGCCACGCACACTCCATAAGTACTAATTTGATCCGTTTCTAAGTTACTTACTTTCATCATCTAAAAGTCTTCACACAAGAATCTTCATTCCATGGAAAATATTTCCAACGTCCATCCGTACAAATTTCTCAGAGATATGTCGTTATTGTGTAAAGGTAAAAGAAAAACGTGAGAACACATAAAAGTGAACAAAAATTTCGTGGTGACCATTTCTTCTTAAAACGTAGCCCATCAACAGCCACACCTCACCAAAAGTAAATCAGTATTCATTCAGTGTATACTGATTTATTTCTTCTGAGGCACATGTGCTGATGGGCTACATTTTTAGAAGATAGCATGGTGAAACGTGGTAAGCCTGTATGTAGTCTAGCCTCTTTCCATTTATTCGCCCTTAACTGTGCAGCTGGAGGGTGTGTGGTGACGGTACTCAGGATTCTAGAGAGTACCGCACCACAGCCGATAAGCCGCGCTCCAAACATTTGCAGTGCAGCAGCTGTATGGGTTGGCAGTACGAACTTCACCGAGGTCCGCCAAGGGCCGCAGCTGCCAATTCATCGGCATCACGTGTGTGGATAGCGACTGGTCGATGCCTCGTTAAATACCGGAGAACTGAGCTACGGTGGAGAGTTCTCTTGAGTGCGCCGAGTCGTGTACAGTCTCCAGTTAACGTCGAGTCTACAAGCTGCAATGTTCGTCCGTCGTCTCCGGGACTTTGGCTCCGTAGGCCAGCTTTGGACTTGACTTAGGCATCACTGAGGAACAGGACTTTAATACACTCCTGGAAATTGAAATAAGAACACCGTGAATTCATTGTCCCAGGAAGGGGAAACTTTATTGACACATTCCTGGGGTCAGATACATAACATGATCACACTGACAGAACCACAGGCACATAGACACAGGCAACAGAGCATGCACAATGTCGGCACTAGTACAATGTATATCCACCTTTCGCAGCAATGCAGGCTGCTATTCTCCCATGGAGACGATCGTAGAGATGCTGGATGTAGTCCTGTGGAACGGCTTGCCATGCCATTTCCACCTGGCGCCTCAGTTGGACCAGCGTTTGTGCTGGACGTGCAGACCGCGTGAGACGACGCTTCATCCAGTCCCAAACATGCTCAATGGGGGACAGATCCGGAGATCTTGCTGGCCAGGGTAGTTGACTTACACCTTCTAGAGTACGTTGGGTGGCACGGGATACATGCGGACGTGCATTGTCCTGTTGGAACAGCAAGTTCCCTTGCCGGTCTAGGAATGGTAGAACGATGGGTTCGATGACGGTTTGGATGTACCGTGCACTATTCAGTGTCCCCTCGACGATCACCAGTGGTGTACGGCCAGTGTAGGAGATCGCTCCCCACACCATGATGCCGGGTGTTGGCCCTGTGTGCCTCGGTCGTATGTAGTCCTGATTGTGGCGTTCACCTGCACGGCGCCAAACACGCATACGACCATCATTGGCACCAAGGCAGAAGCGACTCTCATCGCTGAAGACGACACGTCTCCATTCGTCCCTCCATTCACGCCTGTCGCGACGCCACTGGAGGCGGGCTGCACGATGTTGGGGCGTGAGCGGAAGACGGCCTAACGGTGTGCGGGACCGTAGCCCAGCTTCATGGAGACGGTTGCGAATGGTCCTCGCCGATACCCCAGGAGCAACAGTGTCCCTAATTTGCTGGGAAGTGGCGGTGCGGTCCCCTACGGCACTGCGTAGGATCCTACGGTCTTGGCGTGCATCCGTGCGTCGCTGCGGTCCGGTCCCAGGTCGATGGGCACGTGCACCTTCCGCCGACCACTGGCGACAACATCGATGTACTGTGGAGACCTCACGCCCCACGTGTTGAGCAATTCGGCGGTGCATCCACCCGGCCTCCCGCATGCCCACTATACGCCCTCGCTCAAAGTCTGTCAACTGCACATACGGTTCACGTTCACGCTGTCGCGGCATGCTACCAGTGTTAAAGACTGCGATGGAGCTCCGTATGCCACGGCAAACTGGCTGACACTGACGGCGGCGGTGCATAAATGCTGCGCAGCTAGCGCCATTCGACGGCCAACACCGCGGTTCCTGGTGTGTCCGCTGTGCCGTGCGTGTGATCATTGCTTGTACAGCCCTCTCGGAGTGTCCGGAGCAAGTATGGTGGGTCTGACACACCGGTGTCAATGTGTTCTTTTTTCCATTTCCAGGAGTGTATTTTAGAGGACTTGGAATAATTTCAAACGTCTGCTTGTGATGGACATTTCAGAAGAAGAAGAAGAATCATGTAAGTTGAGTATTTCTTAATGTTTAATAAATAACATTTTATTACTGATTGTTGGGAATCTTTCTGACTGAAGATAACCTACGCCATCCTCCTGCATTCCCAACAGAGGGTGAAACCTTCCAGTCTCCTCTATATCTCTTTTGTTACGCAACCTTCCCTTCTACAATAACCTGTGAAACCTTCCCTTAGGATTTCTATCTCTTGCTTAATAACAACAAATGAAATCTTCCATTTGAAATTAATTCCTTTTCTCAAAAATAATAAGTGCAATCTTCGCATACAAGTTTAAATGCTGCTTATTAAAAGTGTTTTACTGATTATTTCGACGAAACATAGAATGTGTCGTCGTCGTGGCCCTCAGTCGTTACCTGCAATAACCACTGGATCGCCATCTGACTGCTACATGGAACTGCGACATGAATCTACTTACTCTGTTTTACTATACTCTATTAGCTGCTGGTGGGCTGTCATAATAAGTGGCTGTATTTATTACCAAAGCTGACGTTATTCTTTAATAGCAAATCTGACGTTATTCTTTAATTAATTTGACTGAAGTTACGTAATTCATAGTTAAACTTTTTCTTGAGAACAATAAAATTTTGCAAAGTTTTACGTTGATGGTGTTTGGGATGGATTATGATCGGTAATGCAATATTGCTGGCAAAAATTAATTATATTCTGAAAACGATTCTTCAAATATTTACAGTTGGTAATGAAATGATTTTACAAACGTTCAAATAGGACTTACTTTTTACAATTATCGTACAACTAGCATTGCGCAAACATACCTTCAGTAGTCTTGAGTTCCTCACAAAAAAAAAAAAAAAAAATAAATAAATAAAATAAAATAAAATTAAATCAATAATATTAGTTCCTCTTATGATAATAGATAGCTGATGTCTCTGTACATCCGTTTATAATCTCTTGTAAATCATAGCTGGTGGTTGGAAGGCACATCGCTCCTCTCAACCTCTCGCTTCAGACCTGCTACCGACTCGCTTCACATCTCGCTTACTACTGACTTCCTACGAACGCTAAAGTGCGGTCTCTCCCGCCAAAAATGCTTCCTGGTGCAGATAATCCCTGGTACCACTACAAAATGTATCAATGCGCGGTCTTTCCTGCTCTTTTCTTAAAATGTATCCATACGCGGTCTCTCCCGCCAACAGTACTTTGGTGCAGACATTCCCTGCTACTACAATTATTTCCAAAATGACAAATATTAATTATTCCTACATAATCCTGTTAATAATATATAAACATCTTTCATAAATTGTGGTTTGACAATAGAAATAAACACGTCTCACAAGGGGAGTTGAATTAGTACAGTGACTGTACGAGCTGATTTCACTTTCACTACGTATTTCGCTTTCTCTACGTAATATTTTGTAATGTAAGACAGTTTTGTGTACATTAATTTGCCTTATGGCCTACCTTTAAGGACTTCTGAAAGTAAGGTGAGCTGTGAATAAGAGACAGGTGACATGTAGCGAGGCGTGGCTAAACGAAGTGCCGTCGACATGCCGGCCTTCGCAGGAACTGACGGTGTAGAGCTGCAGGTATAAAGTCGTCGCAGCATCATCAAGACTCATCTGCTGGCGTTAACGGCTGCTGGGATCGGTGACATGCTGATCACATTCCACACGATCATAGATGGCGCCTCGTACTGTCTCGTGGGCATCATTCGGCAAGTTGGAACAGGTCAAAAGACGTAATCCCTGAGTGGTGTTCACATTACGAAAATGACGCTACTTTGAGGACGTTTGAGAAAGCTTTCCGTCCAATGAAGAATCTTGCGTTAAGATACGTCTGATGATGAAAGCATGTGCCTTTGAAACTGCTAAAATTAGTAATACTGTACTGCGGGTCCACACCGGCTGTGAATTTCTTGCGGGAGACCATTTTCTTGCGTAGGCTGCTGTTCTACACTCCTTGAAATGGAAAAAAGAACACATTGACACCGGTGTGTCAGACCCACCATACTTGCTCCGGACACTGCGAGAGGGCTGTACAAGCAATGATCACACGCACGGCACAGCGGACACACCAGGAACCGCGGTGTTGGCCGTCGAATGGCGCTAGCTGCGCAGCATTTGTGCACCGCCGCCGTCAGTGTCAGCCAGTTTGCCGTGGCATACGGAGCTCCATCGCAGTCTTTAACACTGGTAGCATGCCGCGACAGCGTGGACGTTAACCGTATGTGCAGTTGACGGACTTTGAGCGAGGGCGTATAGTGGGCATGCGGGAGGCCGGGTGGACGTACCGCCGAATTGCTCAACACGTGGGGCGTGAGGTCTCCACAGTACATCGATGTTGTCGCCAGTGGTCGGCGGAAGGTGCACGTGCTCGTCGACCTGGGACCGGACCGCAGCGACGCACGGATGCACGCCAAGACCGTAGGATCCTACGCAGTGCCGTAGGGGACCGCACCGCCACTTCCCAGCAAATTAGGGACACTGTGGCTCCTGGGGTATCGGCGAGGACCATTCGCAACCGTCTCCATGAAGCTGGGCTATGGTCCCGCACACCGTTAGGCCGTCTTCCGCTCACGCCCCAACATCGTGCAGCCCGCCTCCAGTGGTGTCGCGACAGGCGTGAATGGAGGGACGAATGGAGACGTGTCGTCTTCAGCGATGAGAGTCGCTTCTGCCTTGGTGCCAATGATGGTCATATGCGTGTTTGGCACCGTGCAGGTGAGCGCCACAATTAGGACTGCATACGACCGAGGCACACAGGGCCAACACCCGGCATCATGGTGTGGGGAGCGATCTCCTACACTGGCCGTACACCACTGGTGATCGTCGAGGGGACACTGAATAGTGCACGGTACATCCAAACCGTCATCGAACCCATCGTTCTACCATTCCTAGACCGGCAAGGGAACTTGCTGTTCCAACAGGACAATGCACGTCTGCATGTATCCCGTGCCACCCAACGTGCTCTAGAAGGTGTAAGTCAATTACCCTGGCCAGCAAGATCTCCGGATCTGTCCCCCATTGAGCATGTTTGGGACTGGATGAAGCGTCGTCTCACGCGGTCTGCACGTCCAGCACGAATGCTGGTCCAACTGAGGCGCCAGGTGGAAATGACATGGCAAGCCGTTCCACAGGACTACATCCAGCATCTCTACGATCGTCTCCATGGGAGAATAGCAGCCTGCATTGCTGCGAAAGGTGGATATACACTGTACTAGTGCCGACATTGTGCATGCTCTGTTGCCTGTGTCTATGTGCCTGTGGTTCTGTCAGTGTGATCATGTGATGTATCTGACCCCAGGAATGTGTCAATAAAGTTTCCCCTTCCTGGGACAATGAATTCACGGTGTTCTTATTTCAATTTCCAGGAGTGTATTTTGAAATAAACGTTTCATTTCATAGCTTGCTTAGTGCCCGCTGCTTTGCTCTCGTAGGCTGTGTGGTCTGCACAGATTTTATCTGTTTTTGTTTTTCTTTAATCGAATTTTTATGTCGTTCACAAATTGCAACACTTTCTACACTATTCACGCTAATTAAGGCCACAGAAGCATGGTCATTTCCGAATGTGTTGTGCCCTTGCCAATGACAGCTTCCGACTGGCGCCACCGGCGTCGCTTTGAAGTTCGTCGCCAACCTGAAGCAGCCGGCCGGTGTGGCCGTGCGGTTCTAGGCGCTTTAGTCTGGAACCGCGTGACCGCTACGGTCGCAGGTTCGAATCCTGCCTAGGGCATGGATGTGTGTGATGTCCTTAGGTTAGTTAGGTTCAAGTAGTTCTAAGTTCTAGGGGTCTGATGACCTCAGATGTTAAGTCCCATAGTGCTCAGAGCCCCCCCCCCCCCCCCCCCCCAACCAAAGGCGCGGCCCAGTCAGCAATCCCCGCACCGCCGCCAATGAGATGGACTTCCACGTTGTGATAAGCGGTGGTGACAGGTAGCTACGGGGGGATTCAAGATAGTCGTTGGTGCACGACAGTTCTAGTACGGGAAGTCCAGGGTTGCTCTTCGTAGCTACAGATCGTGGTGATCAGCCTGCAAGACTTTGTCTACAGGTTGAGTCGCCTATTGCCTTCGCAAAGGAATAGGTGTTTACAGTGTGGTGCCCTGGACGGACATAGTTTTGTTGGCTTTGTATTTAGTTAGGCACGCATTGACAGGCCACTGTTTGGATCTATCTGTCCGCAAGCACATGCAACAAGTTGCTGTACAACTTTAGTCAACTGTCGCAGTGCAATAAAGTGTATAGTTCTGTGTCGCTAATTTGCTTGCGCTGTCACAGTTCCTCCGTCCACCTCGGAGCACCTAAACCTAATACGCCGTGTGCGAGCCGTTCTAGCCAGACGACATGTACACTTCAGAGCGTATTTCCGACCAAAATGCGATTCTGGTAGCATGTTTTTGTTAATCACGACTTTCACGTTCTTGTTGTATTATTTCCATAGGAACTTTCATCCCGTAACACGTTTTTATATCTCACCGAGAAGTGAAGTACCAGTTTACATAGCTTTAAAATTTTTTTAATGTAACGAAATATTTTCTTACAAATTTTCATCCCCTATTGCATCTCCTTGGAGTCTGAATTTCCGGAAACAATGAAACAAATATTTATTTTAATTTCTAACAAAGAAACCGAGTACAAATTTTCACAGATTTAGCTTTGAAAATACTTCCATAACGAAATAATTTCATAAAAATTTTCATCTCTTGTTTAGCTCCCTTAGGGGGTTGAATTTCCGGAAACACTGAAAAAGTACTTTTTTTTCTAACCGAGAAGTCAAATACCAATATTCAGAAATGCAACTCTAAAAATGCTTTAGTTGTTCTGTAATAATGGTATATTTTCAAAAATACTTTCATCCACTATTTTACCCCCTTAGACGCTGAATTTCAGAAAATGCTGAAACACGCATTCTTTCTTTATTTCTGACTGACTTCCAGTTTAGACATTGCTGTAACAGCAACATTTCGCAAAAATCCTTTCATCCTCCATATCACCCCCGTAGTAGTGGCATTTAGAACAATCTCTTCTTAAACACACTGGACTCGCATTCGGGAGGACGACGGCTCAACCCGCGTCCGGCCATCCTGATTTAGGTTTTCGGTGATTTCCCTAAATCGCTCGAGGCAAATTCCGGGATGGTTCTGGTCTCCTCTCCCAAACAACCCCAACCCTTCTTAAACCATGCTTACAGTATAAGATCGAAAACCTCTCCAAATTTCAAGTTTATGTCCTTAGCGGCTTTGGGCGGGTGAGGACGTTAGTGAATCAGTGTGACCATATTCCACCCCGTTAGGGTTGAATTCCCAAAAACGGTGAAGTGCGTATTTTTTTATTTCCAGCTGCGAGGCCAGATTAATTATTCGTAGACTTAGCTCTAAAAAATGCTTTCATAAAGAAATATTTTCATAAAATATTTATCCCCTTTGGCATGCCTTTAGGGGCTGAATTTCCAAAAACACTGAAATATATTTTTTTTACTTGTAAGCGAAAATTGAGGTACCAGCTTTCATAGATGTACCTTTAAAAATACTTCAGTAGTTCTTTCATAATATTTACATTAAAAAAATTTTCACCTACTATTTCACTGCCATAAGGGTTAAATTTCCAAAAATACTGACACGTTGATTTCTTTATTTCTGATCGAAAAACCAAATACCAATCTTTGTACGTCTAGCTTCAAAACTGCCTTACAGCGACTAATTCTCAGAAAATCTTTCATCCCCTGTTTCATACTCTTAGGGGCGGAAAATCCGGAAAAGCCCATCTTAAACGACGCCTACAATATAAGATCAAAACCTCTCCAAATTTAAAATTTCTGTCCCTAGTGGTTTGGACGATAATGAGTCAGTGAGTGAGTCACTCTATCGGGACATTGCCTTTTATATATTTAGATTTAGCGATCAGATGATGTCGCCTCCTTGGGAATTAACAAGCTACATGAAAATAAAAATAAACATTGTGATCCATATATCCGTGTGGAGGAAGTAATTTGTGGTGGTATCCCTAAAAAAAAGGGTTTCGTACAATCACATCAGGTAAAAAACAGGAATAAAAAAGCTACCATAATAGGAGGTTTGTCCCTCTGACAGCAGACAACAAATTAAAATACGTTCGTATATGAAAGTGGAAGCGCACATGACGTGATCAGTGTCTTATCAAATGTTCTTTTTCTAAGGAAAAACCAGAGTAAAAGTATTAGTGGTTTCAGTGTGGCACAAAAGGTGTCTGGAAATCGTGAAATCTTCAACTCTGCCTGTCTGTTTAAAATAATTGCTGTATTTTTACTGAAATAATAACAAATTTCAACCTCTTCCGACCAAAACATGCATAAAACGTACATTGTTTTGAGTAAAACGTGCTTAATCAATATATTTTATGACATGGCTTTCACTATACACACGACTTAAAAGACGAAGCGTTGCTCTCGCTATTTCGGAGGTGGACCCTGAATCTCGTGTTAAATGATCTGCCCCTCTGTCCAGTGTGGAAGTTATCAAATGTGCCAAAACTGATTTTGTAAATCCCCAACTAGTGAACGATTTACGGTCAGGTGTAGCGTGCTGGATTACCTTACCTACAGAGCTGCGGGAGAGACAGCAAATACGCTCTGCCGTGTTGTGGAACAAACGCATTACTCTCTGATATATTTCCATAGTAGGGGAGAAGAGCGTATTTCGGTTTTTCTTTGCTCTCTGATTTATTACAAAGAGTAATTTGATTTTAAGATGCTAAGTACGCAATGTGTTTTTTGTAATATAGTTCACCTGACTACAGGGCCAACAAGATGTGCCACTTCTCGCCTTAAAAATGAATACTTAGCTTTCAAATTGTTCCTTTCTCCATCAGCTGAAAATGCTATAATCGCCCATTCTATTCCTGAAGGAATGCATTTTTATGGATATAAGTAGAATAAATTATATTCCTGAACTTGATGCTTATTAGCAGGAATCCATAAGTCGCAAAATTAGTCCACCGAAAGTTTATGGTATGAGTACAAAGGTCACCCTGTTTTTCACAGCTACACTGTCATTAGAAACGCTCAGAAAGATACCAAAGGTTATTCGATATGATGTCCGTGAGACTAGACTACAAAGATGTGAACAAGACAAGTTTGTATCTATAAGGTACTTGGGGGAGAAATAGTGATAGTATCAAATTATACAATCCCAGTATGTTTGTTACAGTAGACGAACAAGTTGTTGAATTCAGGGGAAACTGACCTTTCAGCCAGTATATGCCTAATAAACTGGCAAAGTAAGGCACCATGCATTGAGTGCTTTGTGAGAAAGAAACAAATTTTTCACCTGCTACAAGATAGGACAAATGAAAGTTATTAATATCACAGTGGAACTGTGCGAAAAAGACAAGCCTTCCAGCCTACCAAATCTATTGCAGACCAGATGGATTCCTAATTACACATCAACATCTGCTTTCACAAAGGACAGAACGTTTGTGTCATACATCCAAAGAAAAACGAGTGTATCATTGTGCAAAGCGCTCTGCACCACGACCCAAAAGTCAGTGATGCCACCAAACGAAAATCTGAAATTGTTTTAAAATACAACGCTACGAAAGGAGCTGTGGACACACTAGAAAAGATGGTGGTGAAATATACAGTAAACAGGAAGACCGACAGATGGTCTACTGTTGCGTTCTCAAATAACGTCGACATGTCTGTATATAACTTACGTGCTATACAAGGTAACCTACCCCAATGGAAAGCAAACAAACTGCTGTTACAAGAGGAAATGCTGCAAGAGAAGCTGTAGAGAGAACAAAATCGGTTGAATCTGCACCCCTACACCGGAAGAAAGTGATTCTAGGAGTAAGAGGAGAGGCAGCTGTCATATATGAGGAAAAAGTAATAAGTATAGTGAAGTGTATTAAGTGTAAAAAGTTTACTTGGAGGAAACACCTTAGATACACATGTAAAAACTGTTAGTAAAAGTTAGTAATAGTACAGTAAAATCAACACACACATAATTGTAATATTCGATTATTGTATTGTTGTGCTATTCTATAATACAGTCTGAATGATTAATATATTAAATTATCTAAATTATAAAATCACTTATGATACCAATACTCAAATGTGTAAATGTATATCTACAGAGAAAAAACCGGGTCTTTTTTGACCTAAACATTTTATGTGCAAAATAAACAGCGTAGTAGGATTGAGCGCAATAAGGGGACCCACACCCTAATGAACTCCTCTGTACTTCACTATTGGCGTTATACGTGGTGGAGATAACGTTGTCCGGGATTTCGTCAAACCCACACCCTTCTATCTGGCCACTGCGTGCTTCGTCAAATCAGTCGTTTCCATCTGTTCCCTGTCTAGTGGCATCACTTTTTACATCACTTTTTGTGTCACTAGCACTGACTTGTACCCCATTCTTTTTAACTCCCTACACACAGTCGTTGTGCTAGCTGGACTCAAGTGACATCCAGTGAGTATTCTACGTTTGACATCACTGAGCTGTCCTTACCTATTCATCCTGATGCTACTACTATTATTGCCGCGCGGGATTAGCCGCGCGGTCTTCGGCGCTGCAGTCATGGACTGTGTGGCTGATCCGGCGGAGGTTCGAGTCCTCCCTCGGGCATGGGTGTGTGTGTTTGTCCATAGGATAGTTTAGGTTAAGTAGTGTGTAAGCTTAGGGACTGATGACATTAGCAGTTAAGTCCCATAAGATTTCACACACATTTTTTTGAGCTACTACTATTCTATTGACACCGCAACACTTCGCCAACTCTTTTTATACCGGTGGGTCTATCTCTCGTGACATTTAGTGCTTAACTCAGCAATACAAAGAGCTGTGCGGATACTTTTGATCAGATAATGTACGCTACTGGCCATTAACATTGCAGGTGATAAACGGGTATGTATTGGACAAATATATTATACTAGAACTGACATGTGATTACATTTTCACGCAGTTTGGGTGCATAGGTCCTGAGAAATCAGTACCCAGAACAACCATCTCTGGCCGGGTCTTGATACGCCTGGGCAATGAGTCAAACAGAGCTTGGATGGCGTGTACAGGTACAGCTGCCCATGCAGCTTCATCACTATACCGCAGTTCATCAAGAGTAGTGACTGGCGTATTGCGACGAGCCAGTTGCTCGGCCACCATTGATCAGACGTTTTCAGTTGGTGAGAAATCTGGAGAATGTGCTGGGCAGGGCAGCAATCGAACATTTTCTATATCCAGAAAGGCCCGTACAGGACCTGCAACATGCGGTCGTGCATTATTCTGTTGAAATGTAAGGTTTCGCAGGGATAAAATGAAGGGTAGAGCCACGGGTTGTAACACATCTGAAATATAACGTCCACTGTTCAAAGTGCCATCAATGCGAACAAGAGGTGACCGAGACGCGTAACCAATGGCACCCCATACCAACACGCCGGGTAATACGCCAGTATGGCGATGACGAATACACGCTTCCGATGTGCGTTCTCCGCGATGTCGCCAAACACGGATGCGACCATCATGATGCTGTAAACAGAACCTGGATTCATCTGAAAAGATGAATTTTGCCATTCGTGCACCCAGGTTCGTCGTTGAGTACACCATCGCAGGCGCTCCTGTCTGTGATGCAGCGTCTAGGGTAACCGCAGCCATGCTCTCCTAGCTGATAGTCCATGCTGCTGCGAACGTCGTCGAACTGTTTGTGCAGATGGTTGTTGACGTTGCGAACGTCCCCACCTGTTGACTCAGGGATCGAGACGTGGTTGCACGATCCGTTACAGCCATGCGGATAAGATTCCTGCCATCTCGGCTGCTAGTGATACGAGGCCATTGGGATCCAGCACGGCGTTCCGTATTACCCTCCTGAACCCACCGATTCCATATTCTGTTAACAGTCATTGGATCTCGACCAACGTGAGCAGCAATGTAGCGATACGATAAACTGCAATCGCGATAGGCTACAATCCGACCTTTATCAAAGTCGGAAACGTGATGGTACGCATTTCTCCTCCTTACACGAGGCATCACAACAACGTTTCACCAGGCAACGCCGGTTAAATGCTGTTTGTGTGTGAGAAATCGGTTGGAAATTTTCGTCATGTCAGCACGTTGTAGGTGTCGCCACCGGCGCCAACCTTGTGTGAATGCTGTGAAAAGCTAATCATTTGCATATCACAGCATCTTCTTCCTGTCGGTTAAATTTCGCATGTGTAGCTCGTTATCTTCGTGGTGTAACAATTTTAATGGCCATTAGTGTACTGTTGTTGTGGGAAACCGTTATTAGCGACGCCTTGACATGTTGCTTCCTCCACATGGGTATTTGGATTATATCGTTGTGCATGCATTACAGTTCGTACTTTGATGCAGCCACATAATGCCCGAGGCAGGAATTAGCTATATTTGGAGTCACAAACGATGGCGGTCGAGTTTAGGCTTGTTCGGTGCAACTACGTCAAGCATTATCGACAGCCAATAAGCATTCAGTACCGTTGTGAGCGCTCTGCTATGAACGTCCTAACCAAAGCAAGTATTTTACTCGTATATGCTCATGGCGAGTCATTTATTGAATATTTATCCCATCTGTTGCGTGTTGTCATGACGGACGGTAGTGGTAACGACAGATTCTACACAAACAAATGAGCGACACAATTTGAAGAACGCACGCTTTCATCAAGCGCAGAACACGCGTTCTGAAACTATCGCTTGCAAACGGCAACAACGTAACCTCGTCCGTCTCTCGACCCGCACGGACCGCCATCGTTCCTGGATCGGACTATAGTAGCTTAACTATTAAATAAAATGATTATTTCTAAACACAGGAACATCCTACTTCACTTGAAATTTTGCGCTGTGTGTGTGGCTGAGCTTAGTACATTTCAGCTTTCAAGTCACTACCTCATATTCTGCCACCGATAAATCTGAGGCTTATCTCAGCTGTGAGCCCTGGCCGACTCTCCTGACCTTCAGATTTTCTGCGTCCTCCTGTACGGTAGGCGCACCTCGGCCGCCGCCGTCGTCCCTTCTGGGAGTGAAAGCGCTCTCTATAAGGCGACACAGAGGGAGTCAGTTTCTCGCACAGCATGCCATGTGTCGATAACTGGAAAACCCGAGTGCGGAAGTAACCACCTCTTAGCCTTAAACAGGCTACACAGTTCTTCACCAACACGTCTCCACATTGCCTGAGAAATACCTTCTATCCGACGACTTTCTGTTCTGGACCAGTCGAACAACGGAGCAGGGCACTCGCACTTTGGCTATAACCACCTTGTTGGGTGGGTCGTCAGTTTCCTCATGCGGTGTTTACACTACAGTAACAAAAGTTACGGGAATGACCTGTGCATACTTATTAGTTGGTACTACTTGTCATATAGTGTACAGGTCAAATCTCAACTGGTAAGAATGCGGATGTCTGAAGTCATAAACGACTAATCCAACACTCAGGAGAAAAATTTCACAAATTTATTTCACACAAGCAATTTGCATGAGGCACTCTCTGGTAACTTGGGCACATTTATATATAAAGTTAAGGACACGTAATATAATTATTGGATTGTATGAGAGGGACAATAAATAAAACAAAAAACTTAAGGGCGCCGATGATCAAATCAATCATACAATATAGCATCAAAAAATTAGTTAAAATCTCATTATTAGATCAGGCGTAGCAAACATTAAGGTAGTTTAAGACCTCCAATAAGATAACGTCAAAGATTTAATAACTGACAGAGTCCAAATAAGGAGAGTTAAATTACAATCCACAAACTGAAAGCCATGCCAGAATGCCGACGAAAAACTTAGACCTCATCTTGCAAAACCTCATTCACAAACTGGAATGAACATATAAACATTCGGCACTGGTCGTAACAGGGCGTTCCACCAAATTTAAACAGTCATGATACACTGAAGAGCCAAAGATACTGGTAGACCTGTCTAATATCGTGTAGTGCCGCAACACATGGTACTATGGACTCAACTAATGTCTGAAGTAGTGCTGGAGGGAACTGATACCATGAATCCTGCAGGGCTGTCCACAAATCCGTAAGACTACGACGGGGTGGAGATCTCTTCTCAATAGCACGTTGCAACGCATCCCATATTTGCTCAATAATGTTCATTTCTGGGGAGTTTGGTGGCAAGCAGAAGTGTTTACTGGACGTGTGATGTGTCGCAAGTCCGTCGCCATGCACGATGGACATGAATGGATGTAGGTAATCAGAAAGGATGCTTACGTACGTGTCACCTGTGAGTATCGTATCTAGACATATCAGAGGTCCCATATCACTCCAACTCCACACGCCCCCCACCATTACAGAGCTTCCACCAGCTTGAACACTCCCCTGCTAACATGCAGGTTTCATGGATTCATGACACTGTGTCCATGCCCGTACACGTCCATCTGCTCGATACAATTTGAAACGAGACTCGTCCGACCAGGCAAAATGTTTCCAGTGATCAACAGTCCAATGTCGGTGCTGACGGGCCCAGGCAAGGCGTAAAGCCTTGTGTCGTGCAGTCATCAAGGGTAGACGAGTGGACCTTCGACTCCGAAAGCCCATATCGATGATCTTTCGTTGAATGGTTCGCACCCTGACACTTTTTGTTGGCCCAGCATTGAAATCTGCAGCAGTTTGCGGAAGGGTTTCACTTCTGTCACGTTGAACGATGCTCTTCAGACGTCGTTGGTCCCGTTCTTGCAGGATCTTTTTCCGGCCGCATCGATGTCGGAGATATGATCTTTTACCGGGTTCTTGACATTCACGGTACACTAGTGAAATGGTCGTACGGGAAAGTCCCACTTCACCACTACCTCGGAGATGATGTGTCCCATCGGTCGTGCGCTGACTATAACACCATGTTGAAACGAATCTTGATAACCTGCTATTGTAGCAGCAATAACCGATCAAACAACTGCGCCAGACACTTTTGGTCTTATATAGCTGTTGCCGACCACAGCGCTGTATTCCGCCTGTTTACATATCTCTATTTGAATACGCATGCCTGTAGCAGTTTCTTTGACGCTTCAGTGTAGAACAATTAGGCTTAGATCTCTAAAACAGAAAATTACCACTAATACCATGACACTGTGGACTATTCATGGGATGTCACTGGCATAATGCACCCATAAAGGTGTCGCGGGCACGTGATGCGGTAGCTAAAGTATGTAGGCGGAGCAGACACCGGCGCATCACCCGAGCGAATACGTGGGCTGGAAATGGGGAAATGCACTGAGAAAAGAGCCACTGAGAAGAGAGACCTCCACAAAGAGCAGATTATTATTACGAAGAGCCTGTAAACTAGTATCTCGAAAACGCCGAACCTGATCGAATGTTCATGTGCTACTGTCGTGAGTATTTACGGAGAGGGGACAGTGAAACTACCACAGAGCGCTAAATGGTTGGACGTCCACGACTCTTCACAGAACGTTATGTTCGGAGATTTGTCGGCTCTGTAAAGCAGGATAGATGATAAGCCACGCGGTCTCCGGCACCTTGTCAAGGTCCGGGAGGCTGCCCCCGTCGAAGGTTCGATTGCTCCCTCGGGCATGGGTGTGTGTGTGTGTGTGTGTGTGTGTGTGTGTGTGTGTGTGTGTGTTGTCCTTAGTGTAAGTTAATTTAAGTTAGATTAAATAGTTTGTAAGCTTAGAGACCGATGACCTCATAAGTTTGGTCCCGTAAGACCTTACCACAAAATAGATGGTAAACTTCGTGGCAGGTAAAACCAGGTGCCGGACCAAGACTCAAACTGGGGACGTTTGCCTTTCGCGGGCAAGTGCTCTAACGACTGAGCTACCCAAGCAGGACTCAATACCCGTCTTCACAGCTTCAGTTCCGCAGTACCTCGTCTCCTACCTTCCACACTTCAAAGAAGCTCTCCAGCAAATCTAGCAGAACCAGCTCTCCTGGAATAAAGGATATTGCGGAGATATGGCTCAGCCACAGCCTGGGGGATGTTTTCAGGGTGAAACTTACATACTGCAGCGGAATGTGCGCTAATATGAAATTTCCTGGAAGATGAAATCTGTATGCCTGACCGAGACCCTAACTCGGGACCTTGTCCCGAGTTCATGTCTCGGCCCGGCACACGCTGCAGAGTGAAAATGATCTGTGGCATCTCTGCCGAAAGAGCTCAAAGCTAAGGCTCGCACAATTATTTCGGGACACACCGTTCATCGCACGTTGTTGAACATGCAGACCACTCCCAAAGTGTTCACATGTTGACCCAACGTCAACTGAGATTGCAAAGAGCACAGGACCATCGGGATTCGACCGTCGATCTTCGGGTGAATCATATTTTTGGTACACTAGGTCGCTGGTCGTCTCCACAAACGCCATCGTCGAGGTGAATGGCGGCTCGAAACGTGCTGCGCACCACGGACGTACGCTAGTGGAGGTAATATTATGATACTAGAGACATTCTCCTGCGCTTCCATTTGATCTGTGATAGTAATCGAAGACACGCTGACAGCTACGAGCCACCTGCATCCCTTCACGCTTGATGTCTTCCCGACGACCATGTCATCCTTCAGCAGTATAACTGTCTGTGTGTCGGAGCCAGACCCGTGCTACAGTGGTTTGAAGAGCATTATAATGAACTCACGCTGATGCCTCGGCGACGAAATTCGCCTGATGGAAATCCAATGGAACCTACCTGAATCGCTGTCTGACGCCATCACCGCGTACGGAAATCAGCGGCCCATTACTTACGCGAATTACATGACCTGAGCGTAAAACCTCCACAAACCTACCAACAAACTGTCCAATCTCTGATACGCAGAATCAGTGTTGCATTTCGTTCCAAAGACGGATAAACAACCTATTAAGCTTACTGCCTAGGTGGCGGAATTCCTTAACTTCATGTACTTCGTGATCATCAATCCTGATGTTAAGTTTCTCGCTATTTTCATTTCTACTACTTCTCATTACATTCGTGTTTCCTCGATTTCCTCTCAATCCATACTGTGTACTCATTAGACTTATGGAGAACAATGCCAATGCACAGTGGATAATTGGTAACGAGTGATATGCAGTGTTGAATCACGCTCTACCCTGTGACAATGAGAGGGAAGTTTGTGGGTTTCAAAATGTTCAAATGTGTGTGAAATCTTATGGGACTTAACTGCTAAGGTCATCAGTCCCTAAGCTTACACACTACTTATCCTAAATTATCCTAAGGAGAAACACACACACCCATGCCCGAGAGAGGACTCGAACCTCCGCCGGGACCAGCAGCTCAGTCCATGACTGCAGCGCCTTAGACTTTATGGGTTTGGTGAATTCCTGTAGAATGTTACCTGCCATCATTGGCAACTCTTTCGTGGTTAGTGTGTGGCTCCCTTATTGTGCTTTAGAAAACTCGAAACGCAGAAGGATATGAAAAAATTTCCCGGATTATTTGCTGTATCCAGGATAGGGACAGTTAAGATACGATGGTTTTATAATAACGTCAGTGCATCCTACCAAAGCAGCGTGCACACTTGTTTATGGACAATAACTTCCTGAAATGGACTGGCCAGCGCAATTTTGCGACCTGAACCTAATCCAAAACATTGGGATGAGCTACAACGTCCACTTTGCTCCAGGCCTCAATCGCCCAATATCACTACTTTCTTTGGTTTCGGCTTTTGAGAAAAAATGAGTTGGCATTCTTCCACAGACACTCGGACGCCTCACTGAATGTGTCCTCCGTTTTCAAACCGTCATAAAGGAGAGGGGTGGACACATTCCACATTAATATGTACTAATAAGCGTTCAGACACTTCTGATCAGATAATGCAGCTGACAGTGGGTCAACATCGACTGCCTTCAGATCCATCTGGGTATCTCCCAGCCATTGTACTTCCCTTTTTCGGGCCCCGTTTATGATTTGGAAGAGTTTCCTGGTTAAGTCGTCCGTTATAGCTACCGAAGTTGTGCTGTATTTTACATGCAGTGCAAATCAAAATAGGAAATTCCACCAGGGAGTAAAATTCTTCTCAAATGTTGCACACCTAGACACCGTCTCGGATCTTCGGTCCGAATATTTTGCTTTGCCAACTGAGCGAAGTAAGCACCGCTCACGACCCTCCCCCACAATCTTCATTTCCGCTGGAACCCATCTCCCAATTTCCGAAATTCACAAAAGTACTCCTGGAAGAAAAGACATTGCGTTGAGGAGAAATGGCTTAGCCAAGGCCCGTAATGTTGTTTATAGAATGAATTTTCGCTCTGTAGTGGAGTGCCGGCTGATTCGAAATTTCCTAGCGGAATAAAACTGTTCGGCAGACCGTAAATTGAACTGAGACCTGTGCCTTTCGTGGGGAAGTGCTCTAGCTCCCCCACCCCCCCCCCCCCGCCCCCCATCACCCCCCCTCCCTCTCCCGCCATGACCCCCGGCCCTTCTCTCTTCCACTGCCCACCACAACTTCGCTTCCGCCAGTAACAGTTCAGTGCTTCCTTCCAAACTCTGCAATGAAATACGCTGGTGCACATGCTCTAGGACAGGCACTGGCAAACACTGTAGCCTACGCTCGTCCTCGACACGCAGATTGGGTCCCGCCCGGCAGTGACCTTAAGCGGCTGACGGGAGAGGCTCGCGACTGGTTCCGCTAGCTGCGTCGGTCGCTGAACTCGTCCTGTCTCACTTCTCCTTTTGCCAAACTACAACTCACGCAAGTCGACGGGCAACAATTTTCCGAGATCACGTTTAGCCAAAGTCGTTATCCCGTCCCAAAAAAATTGTGTGCCGCGCTAGAAGTGGTATGCTGTAACAGAACGGCACCCTACGTCAGCAATGATACATACAACTCATGGGCACATGCAAACACGCGCGCACGTTCGCTTACACCTACCCAGAGGCCTCACCTTAAAATCTAGGGGCACGAGACACATATTATAAACTCCCGAAACGGCTGCGTTATTTGCTGCGTTCCCACATAATCAAATAAACAGAATGAAATCGGAAGTAAAGAGAAATAACATTGGTACACAAAAACGGAAAAAAATATGAGAGACAAGATTACTTGGCACAGCTTATTAATTTTATACAGTAATATTAATCACAAGACTAAAAATAACAGCAGAATGTTAATTAATGGAAGAACAGGTCGAAGTTAGAAAGGGACAATCGACAGTAGATGCAGTTTATGTTTTACGGCAGATAACCGAATTCAGAGCGAGTTGAACAGAGAGATACACACTGCTCCTAAACATTTCGCGACGGTTAGTGGTTGGAGGAATGTTATGGAGAATAATGGAGCACAGAGCTCACACAGTCCATCTCATATCAATCATCAAAAGCCTGTATAAAGAAAGATCAGTAATTTTAGATACAAAGACGTATTAACAGAATCGATACAACTTAATGAGACAAGGCTGTAATTTATCCGCTATGCTTTCAGTATTTACTCTGAGGATGCAGTTCTCGAATAGAATTCTTCGATAAACACTGCGGTAGAACTAAACAATTCGATAAAGCTAAAATCACACCTAAATGCTGAAGATTTTACAATTATTTTTCGAGAGAACGACTTAAAAAAGGAATTTGTGGACGAAATAGAATTTGTACAGAATATAATATGATAATGCCTTCTAGTAAATCTAAGTCAATGACATTTCGCGTAAACTATTAATTGAGAACTAAGATAAGAGTTGATGAAAAAACAATTCAGTAGGCAAAGTATTTTAAACTCGAATATAAAAAACTGTGTGAAAACGAAGAGGATATGCAGGTTAAGCTGAACAGATTTGGAAGTATTTGTGGAACAAGTAATAGAACTTTAAAATGTAAAATATGCAAATAAACCCTACTGAAATTTTGCAAAACAGATTGCCAACCCTGTAACATGGAAGTAAATTTCGAGCATTGAATACAAGACGGAAAAGAAAGAAAAAATACAAGGAATAGAAATGACTTTTATAAGAGTTGCGAAGATGCAGAAGAATAGATAACATACGAAAAGAAGAAATTCGAAAGATGTAGAAAATTTGGAATCTGTATGACAAATTTGATGTAAACAAAAATAAAGGAAATGACCATCTACAAAAAATGGATCCATGGAGACCAAGATATCGGGTAAAGGACTTTGAATCAAATGGGAGAACAGATCCTGGCAGACCAAGAAAAATGTACGACTCGTAAAAGGCCAAATTTTGGCTAATAGGGAAGTGCAGAAGAAGAAGAAGAAGAAGAAGAAGAAAAAGATAATTTCATAATGAACCGTAAGAGACCACACTCTTGTCATCATTTTTGTCGGAAATCTTCTTTGCCGCCTTCAATCTCAACACTATTTGCCTGGCTGTGTAACATAACGGTTCGGATATTAAATATTAACATAAGCTACGCAGTCTAATATCATAGCTGAAGTCATTGCCACAAGTGAGACCTTATCATTGCACTTCCGGTTACAACTTTTAATCATCAAAGCATAAGCACAAGTCCAGAACTTTTTAAAACGCAAATTTTTCGTATTTGAATCTACCGGCTAAACCCCAGAGCCGAATTTCACCTTTCGGAAGACAGCGCTCATTAATTTACATTGCTTTCAACAATCACTGAGCCCCAAGTTACTTAGCTGAGAAAGACTCGAAGAACAAAATTTTACTCCGTAAAAAATTACCTTACATTACCCCATTGTCATCTAACGATAGCAGAATTTAGCATTACAGAGATTTCATGTAATTTCAGCGGCAACTATGGCACCAGTTACAACGTTAGCTCATAGGAACTATGAGAGGCATAAATAACATATACGGAAACTAAAGTAAATTCACATTCGTTAACATATTCGTATCGGTACTACATTACGATCATTATACTAAGTGCGAAAATATCACACTTGATAGAAGCATTTCTCAAATATGACTCATGTATACTGGTATTCCTCAGCTTGTATGTATTTCATAAACAACATTTTTTACACCATGAGCTGCGCTTCAGAAGCATTTATTTACCAGACCGGTAATCGGGAAATCAGTGCGTCATCAATGGCACAAACAGAGCCGTTTACATTCAACATCGCGCCTATCAGATGTAAGATCTTTGTAATTATAAGTCATGTCGACCTCTGCGGTATACAGTTCGCTGAGTTCCAATACGACCTGAAAATGTGGACAAGTGATATCGTATTCCAAACACAACTGTCAAAAGAAACTAACTTTTCAAAACACAATATCTCGTAAACAACTCGCACTAGAATCCTGAAACAAACACCACTGATATTCTGATTTACACTACTATTAGTTTGTTTATGACAGTAGACACTGCTATATTAAAAAAGTGTATATTTGCACAAAAAGTAGACTTTCGGAGTATTATTACAGTCTGGTTATTGACATACAATACGAGCCCTTGACTATCTATCCATTCCGTGAAATCCACATTTCAATAGCACTTTCCATTTCCGCAATATTTGCGGTGCAAGTTTTAGATGCTTCATCCTATGTAGAATTACCTATCATTTACGCACTGCCAAACATACTTTTTTCCTTTTTTAAACGGGCTTGTTTGACATTTGTCATGGTATTGACATTTTTTTCAGGATAAACCTAAGTCCAGGATTTTTTGCCTGTTCTTTTCATAGCTCATTTTTCTCTCTTGCTGTTTGTTTCTGGAGAGAACTGTCACACCCCCAGCGAAAGCAAGTTTTCGCGCTACGACGATGGATGTAGTTTCAAAAACCCTCTCCTGCAAGATTCCCATTCTCGGCTTTATATTGTTAATTCTTCACAGGCTTCTCCCATTAATCTCAGTTTTGAAGCTTAGAACGAGAGTTGGTTAAAGGTTTAATTATTTCTTTGTTCTTAAAATTTGCACTCCAATTTCCACCAAAAAAAGCAAGCAAACCATTTGATCAACTGAATTGAAGGCTTTCTTGGAATCCATCAATCGCTGGACAAAATCCTCAGTGAAGTAATTTTTGAATATTGTTCACACAGACAAGATCTGAACCTACGAAAGACTTTAGTTTTCTTCACCACTTTAGTAATAACAAACAAGATTTACAATAGTAAAGCCAAACATATCGAATATGCCAGCGATTATTGTCCGACGGAACCGACTAGGAAATCTTTCTGATTGGCATCTCGGAAAACACTCTTCAATCTTGGGTCTTTCCAAGAACTGTTCCTTGTTTGAAAGCTTCGAAAAAATTCTATTCAGCCCTGAGAGAGGCTGAAGGAAGACTTCAGGGAGAAATAATCGAATCGCTTTTGGAAGCAGACATTACTGGAAAGATTTCTGGTGTGATGATTTAGACACCCTCCCGGTATTACCATTTAAGAATGCTTACGTATAGGGCTATTATCCATTGGATCACCAGACCGAAGTCCCATTGGACAAGAGAGCTAAAAATCTCAGAGGAGCTTAATATACTATTTTTAGAAATATTACAAGCGGTAGTGAACTGACTTACCAATCTTTTACATCTTTTACAGAGGTCAGCGTTCATCTTCAGTACTGCCATGTCTTGACTTACACGTTCTGCTACAACTAGCCTACCACAAGGATTCAAAGCGAAACGATGACGTATAGTTAAAATTTGTGTTGCTTTTCCACCGACATTTCATCTGTAGTCGCAGTACATATCGCATGTCAGAAATTGCCTTAATTCCCACAGAAACCTACTTAATCTTCTCGTTATCTCCAAGTATTACCAGTTATAATACTGACACAGTTTTTGTGACCAAATATGGACGAAAAACCTGTTTTAATTAATGATGTTAGCCTCGAGACAAGTGCTGTCTGCAGTTTGATAGACATATTATGCAATACTTCTGAAGGTTACGAATTTCACAAGTACGCTCCAGAACCAGTATCTCCTGTAGTAATAACTTCGGGAGTATGTGGACAAAAGAAACTCGTTTATAGAATTACACATTAGTAATTGCACAGAATCTTATACAGGCTATTCAGTCACTGCTTTTTGTAATGTGAATAATCACAGATAATGAGTGTCGATCAATAAAGTATCCGTATATGAAGCGAAACGAAAACTGCTGCTTACCACTACTTTTCTAAATGGCCTTCAGTGATTTCACCTTACTAATATTGTCTCGTCTCTTGTCTAGGATCTCCTGTAAGCTTCTAAGTTGTCAGTTGACTGATTATCGAAAAGTGATCCCCACATAGAAATTAAGTGATAAGGCGAACAGCGCCTCGAAGATTTGAGCTTCAGAGTGACTAATTAAAAAGGTAATTTCCCTGATAACAATTTACGGTCTGCGTGTGCTGGCACGCTTTCGTGGATAAATATAAAAGTTGAAAACTTTTCAGTGCTTCCCTGTCATATAGTTAGTTTCATGTTCCGTGGATCATTAGCCCGATAAATCGTAACGATGTGGAATAAGTCGTTTTATATTCACGTCGCAAATTTTTTTGTAAATATTGTCTACAAGCTGTTCATTTACATGTGGTATTTTTTTGTTAAGAAAACATAGAGATACGAGTTAGTAATTCCTAACCATCAACTTTTACACATAACAATAATAGAAATTCTTCTGCAAAATAGGGTTGTCAAGGAAAAAGTTCTTCAGTTCCTCTCCAAATTTTACATTGCTCTCTGTCAGACATTTTACATCAGAGCGCAAATGATACAAATTTTTAGTGGCAGTATTGTACACCCCTTTTAGTGCTAAAGTCAACCTTAATGTGAGTTAATGAATGTTATTTTTTCTTCTAGTGTTGCATTTGTATACACTGTTGTTCCTTTTCTACTGCGGTGGATTATTTACAAAAAAAAACTTCTTGAGGGAATAAATATATTGTACTGTAGTGTTCAAAATGCTGTCTCCTTGAATAGACGTCTACAAGATGATCGTAGGTGAGCACGACATATTATTCTTACAGCTTGTTTCAGAGCAATGTAGACTTTTTTCCTTGGTGGTAAGTTATCCCCAGATAATTATTCTACATGACTTTATTGAATGAAAATATAAAATTTGCCTGAACTGTTTTAGGAATTACAAAATGTACTTTTTCAGTTTGAATTCTTGTCAATATTGACATCTAAGAATTTTGAAATGTGCACTCTACTTATTATTTCCTCACCATGTGTTACACTTGCTATTGCTGTAGCACCTCTAGATGTGCAGAACTGAATAAGTTGTATCGTTTTAAAACTGAGAGTAAACCAATCACGGAAAACAAGTCAATGACACTTTTAAGAATTTTGGTTTCCATTTTTTCTGTTGCTGCCTGTAAGTTAGGATTGAGTACAATACTAGTGTCATCCGCAAAAGCAACTAATTTTGCATGTTGCCTATTAGACAGAATACCGTTTGCGTGTGTAAAGAGCAATAGCGGACCTATGATTGAGCCCACACATGATTTCTCCCAGTCAAGGTAATCTCCCCTGGCTACAGTAGTCGAATTACTAACTACAACATTCAGCATTCATTTGGTTACGTATGAAATTACCCATAGGTTGGCTGTAACATCAATCCCATGAAAGATCAGCTAATCCAAGAGAATATTGTACTTCACACAGTCAGATGCCTTAGGTAGGTCACATAAAATAATAATCGGTGCTATTTTTTTATATAAATGCTTCTAAAATTTGGTGAATGAACATGTAACAGGTATTATCAGTAGAGCAACTCTTTATAAATTAGAGCTGCGATTCACTGCGGATATTATTGATGCTCAGGTCGGATACTATACTAGAATATATAACCTTCCCAAAAATTTTCGAAAATGAAGTCGGTAATGAAACTAGTCTGTAATTACTGACATCTCTCCTATGACCTTTCTTATAGAGGGGCTTAACAATGGCATATTTCAATCTCTCTGGAAAAATGCCTTGAGCTACTGATGTATTACATGTTTCATATAAGACGGGACTTATTATATGGGAACAAATCTTTAGCATTCTGTTGTAAACTCCATAAAATTCAGATGAGCTTTTATTTTTGAGGGAACATATAATTTTCTTAACGTTATTTAGGGCAGTTTTAGGAGTCATAGATGGTTCTAGGGTTGATTTGGCTTCACGACCAAACTTCTGCAGATCAACTGAGTGTCAAAAAAATCTTAATCTTTCTACCTGTATTTTCGTAGCCATGGATCTGTTGCTTAACGATTTAATGAATTCTCATATTGTTCCAAGATCAAGGTTTTAATTTGTGTAATAAATGTTACCTATGTTTTCTCCGTGAGTATCTGAAACATTCGACAATACTGTCAGTGACAACTTCCAGGACAAAGATACAGTGAACGGTATAAGATGTGTCTTATCATAGCCGGCCGAAGTGGCCGTGCGGTTAAAGGCGCTGCAGTCTGGAACCGCAAGACCGCTGCGGTCGCAGGTTCGAATCCTGCCTCGGGCATGGATGTTTGTGATGTCCTTAGGTTTAACTAGTTCTAAGTTCTAGGGGACTAATGACCTCAGCAGTTGAGTCCCATAGTGCTCAGAGCCATTTTTTTTGTCTTATCATAATGTATTGCATTAATCTAAATGTGACATTCTTGAAAATATTGGTTGGAATTTTTCGCATAATCCTTATCACTACAGCCACTCTGACCCCGTTAATCGTCAGTAGACCTCAACCAACACACTGCACTATTTAAGTTAGCTAAAATCACTTTCTTTTTGCATGGAGCATTCATCTTATCTGTTTACATTCCTGTGTCAGAGTCTTTGTTATACGAAGACGCTGCAAATATTCTGTTTTATCTTCAGTTGTCACCTTGTTGCCGCTTCGCTTTGAATGCTTCTCTAAGATTAGTTTTTAGCAGAATTAGCAGAATACTTTCTTCGTGTTCTATATGCACGATACAGAAAGATAATCTTCAGACATGCGATACAAGAGACTGTATACATTAACGAAAGACTAGAATATAACAGAAATGTAAGTTGTATACACCATTAACAAGAAAACTTCCACTACATCGCTATAATACTATTCAAGCTAAATCTGATCGAGAAGATCAGGAAAAAACCTGGTTCTCTGAAAAAATCTGCTATCTCCTCAGTTATACTGCTATTTAGCTGCTTTTCGCAGCTTCATATTTACTTTAGTACAGCGGTATTTAAAAAAAATCATCTTTAAGGAATGAATCCTCTTTTGAGTACATTACTACTAGTGACGCTGCGTTATAACCAACACTGCTACTTGCGATGTAGCTAACAGAACTTTACAATGCCTCATTGTAGATATTAGGTAATTTGTAGAAAGAGTGGCTAATGAAGTATGTTTTTACATTTGAGTTATCGGGGATTATGCTTTCTTGTTTTCTGTTATACTGTAGTTTGTTAAATATTTTACCACCAGAGAACATAACTCCAGGCTGAGCTATACAGAAGAAGGCTAATTCAACATGCGAATTATTGAAAGTAGTTTCTTTAATAGGGACTACTAAAATTGCAGTTCAGATGAAAATGACTCATGGACAAAAAAAGTCATTAAGGATGAACTATTGGAAGCGATGTAAGAATTGCCAGGTCTTTAAAAGGGCTTCAGCAAGATGCACACTTATCTACTTTACTGTTATTACTGCTCGCTCCTGTTAAATAAACAGTTCGTTTACTTTATAGCATTATTCCATGAGACAACAGGGAATGAACGTAAGCCTACACTACTGTCTTCAGAGCAACACAATGAAGATAATTCGAAGCATGTAACGCGCTGAACCGTCCTTCTTGATTAGTTAATCTAAATTTTGTTTCAGTCCTTATTTGTTATACAAATGGACCCCAAGGAACTTTACATAAGTGGTTTCATTTATCGTATAACCATTAATGTCTAAATGTAAATAAGCAGTGGAGTCGAATTTAGAAGAACATTTGAAAATTTGAGGATATGTTACAGCCTAAGGACCATTTGATAAAAATGAGAAGATATCACAATATTCCCTTATTCACATACTACACTTTCGGGAAAATTTCCAGTATTTTCCCATGTGCTTCCTCAGCAATCTGATGTACAATGAGGTGACAAAAGTCATAGGATACCTCCTTTCCCGGGCGTGGTGGCATGGACTCAAGAAGTAGTTGGACGTTCTCTGCAGAAATATTGAGCCATGCTGCCTCCTATAGTCGTCCATAACTGCGAAACTGTTGCCGGTGCAGGATGTTGTGCGCGAACTGATTAATCGATTACATCCCATAAATGTTCGGTGGGACTCATATCGGGCGATGCGGATGACCAAACCATTCGCTCGAAATAACCAAAATGTTATTCACCCACATGGCGGACAGTTGTGGCACAGTAACATCGTGCACTATCATTCATAAAAATTCTATCATTGTTTGGGCTGCGGATGATCAGTGTTCGGATCAGCTGGACCAGAGGACCCACTCCATTCCGTGTAAACACAGGCCACCACTGAGCCACCATCAGCTTCTACAGCGCCTCATTCACAGCTTGGGTCCATAGCTTCGAAGTGTCTGCGTCACAATTGAACACTACTGTCAGCTCTTACCAGCTGGACCCGGGACTCAAGTGACTGCACCATGGTTTCCCAGTCCTCCAGGGTCCAACCATTATGGCACTGCAGCAATGTTGTACTGTTAGCAGAGGATCTCGCGTCCGTGATCTACTCAAATAGCCCATTAACGCCAAATTCCGCCGCTATGTCCTAACGGATACGTTTCTTGTACGTTCCATGTTGATTTCTGCGGTTATTTCAAGCAGTGTTGCTCGTCTGTTAGCATTAAAACCTCTAGGCAGACGCCATTGCTGTCGGTCGTTAAATGATGGCCATCGGCCACTGCGTTGTCCATAGTGAGAGGTAATGCCAGAAATTTGGTATTCTCGGCACACTCTTGATACTGTGGATCTCGGAATACTGAATTCCCTAAAGATTTTTGGAACTGAGCGGCCCCTGCGTCTAACTGCAACTACCATTCAGTGTTCACCAGTTCTTAAATCTCATCGAGCCGTCATAATCACGTCGGAAACCTTTTCACATGAACCACCTGGGTACAAATGACAACTACACCAATGCATTGCCCTTTCATACCTTGTGTACGCGACACTACGGCGATCTATATATGTGTATAACGCAATCAAAATGGTTCAAATGGCTCTGAGCACTATGGGACTTAACTTCTGAGGTCATCAGTCCCCTAGAACTTAGAACTACTTAAACCTAACTAACCTAATGACATCACACACATCCATGCCCGAGGCAGGATTCCAACCTGCGACTGTAGCAATCGCGCGGTTCCAGACTGTAGCTCCTAGAACCGCTCGGCCACTAAGACCGGCATATCGCAATCCCATGACTTTTGCCACCTCGGTGTGATCAGGATAAACATAACTGCAAATTGTTGTACTTTTCCCAACATACCAAATTATATGAAGAATATCTCCATCATAATACAGATCATCCAGAGTAAAACGGGGAAAACATTACCTTTTGAGCTGAAAATAACATCATCATAAAATTCCGTCCTTCCACAACAGACCGTAGTTGTCTGAAGGCCGTCTGTTACAGGAAGACTACATTTGTATAATATAGTTTTAAGTTTTCAAGAAATCTTCCATGCCAGTTTACGAAAAAAGGCCTCTGATACATTTATGCCAATGTTACCTCACTACAGGTTATATATTTCAGTCACATGCGCTCCTATTTAATACCTCCAGTTTATGTACTCATTAGGCTTTTGGGAGGAGCGTCAGTTTCCAGCTTCTTGCCAATATCCTGTTTGATGTGTTTACGCACTAATTCTGACTCACGGTCGTATTTATCTGCCAAAATTATTTAGAAATCATAGCTCGTGCGAAACTCTTCCTGCTCCTTTTCCCGCACATGGTTGAGCATCAACAGGCACATTCCATATTGTTAGCTTTCCGGAAAGCGTTTGCCATAGTGGTACACGGCAAACTGATAACAAAGGTCAGAGAGTACGGAATAGGTTCTCAGATATGCGAGTGACTCGAAGACTTTTTAAGTAATAAAATCCAGCACTTTGTTCTGGATGACGACTGTTCATCAGACACAAAGGCATCATTAGGTGTGCTTCAGGGAAGTATGACAGGACCACTCGGGTTCTTCATATACACACCTCAACAAAACTTTGGAGTTAGAACAATGACTTCTTATAGTACACAAACCAAAGTTTGTAGAATATTTTATCAAAATAAACGTACTCGTAATTCCTTCTGAAAACAAGAACGATTGTGGCTAGTTAAAGAAAATCGTTAAAAAACAAAGCAGGATCTCTCCTAAGTGTACATCTTGAAAACAAAAACAATAAAAAGCTTTACCTCATGATGATTATTATCAGTCTTTAGTAGTCCTCCCTGCACACGAATGAATTCTTCCACTTTACGAGCAGGCCACTGTGGCCGAGCGGTTCTAGGCGCTTCAGTCTGGAACCGCGGGACCGCCACGGTCGCAGGTTCGAATCCTCCTCCTGGCATGGATGTGTGTGATGTCCTTAGGTTAGTTAGGGGACTGATGACCTCAGATGTTAAGTCCCATAGTCATCAGAGCCATTTTAACCATTTTGAACCACTTAGCGATGCATTCTCTGGATGAGACAATCAAGTTCGTCTTGGGGTATGAGGTCCCACTCCTCAATGACAGCTTTAGTGAGGTCCTGGAGATAGTTAAGTCGATTCGGACGTTGTGTAATGTCCATCTCCAACAGGTCCCATGCATGCTATATTGCATTCATATCTGGGGACTGTGCTGGTCAATGCATTCGGTTGGTGCTGCATCTTTGAAGATACCGAGACACTGCTAGAGTACAGAGCAGTCTTGCATTGTCATCAACTAGGATGACGTTGTCTCCGACATCACGTCTGTAGGGCCTTACAGTCGTTTGTAGGACCCCTTGGAGGTACGGGAACCAGTCAGAATGCCGTAGATGGGAACCAGAGGGTCCGCTGTCCCGTCATTATCGCCGCCCAGAACATTACACTTCCACCTGCAAACGGATGGACTTCGTGAACGTATCGGCGTTCCTGGTATCGTCTAGCGCTTCTTCAAAGCCTAAGACTCTCAGTGTCTTTTCGCAAACCAATCCTGGTCTGGTCAGCAAACATGAAGTTACCCCATTCTGCAATGGTCCAGTGCTGACGTGCATAAGCCCAGGTACCTCGATTGCTTCGATTCCGTTGGTTAAGTGCAAAGCTATTCATTCTTCTGGAATGAAGACCACCCTGATGCAATCTACTTTGCACTGTTTGTTATGCAACACGAATCTCTGTCGCCTGAGAGAAGTCATTTCCAATATTTCTGTCAGTTGAAGTTGGGCGCCTGCGAGCCGGCAATTGGCGGAATCTATCATGCATCCGTGTTGTCATACGGGGACGACCGCTGCGATATCAATCGTTCAGATTTCCCGACCATCCGCACTTCCTCCACACCTTAGACACACGACTTTGAGTGACATTATCTGATCGGTAACACCTTGCTGTGTATGACATGCTGAAAGTAAAGCCACTAAACTGACCCTACCAGTGTTGTATGCCTCTACTTGGCATGTTACTGCAGTGCAGAACACGCACTGAATGAAGCTTTTGTTGATACTGGACTGCTCGCGGTGTGCCGCTGCGGTAGCAATATTTATATGACCAGAAAACGGCCACAAAGCATGCCAGAAGTAAACAACGTTCAGTATTTGGGCTCTAACTGGATAATGTATGAAGTTCCTAGATCAGTGATACCTCCAGTATCGTAGACTATATTTTACGATAGTATTCCAGACTTTTGTTGAGTACTGTAAATAAACGATCAAAAAATGGTTCAAATGGCTCTGAGCACTATGGGACTTAACATCTATGGTCATCAGTCCCCTAGAACTTAGAACTACTTAAACCTAACTAACCTAAGGACAGCACACAACACCCAGTCATCACGAGGCAGAGAAAATCTCTTACCCCACCGGGAATCGAACCCGGGAACCCAATAGACGATCTGACGGATAGGATGAGCAGCAGTCCGCTACTGTTTGCTGATGACAGATGACGTTGTTGTATTATTTAAGTAACTGTAGGAGGATGCAAGATGACTTGGATAGAATTTCTGATTGCTGTGATGAACAGCTGTTCGTTCTAAGTGCGAAGAAATGTGATGTAACGCATATGTGTACGAAAAGCAGTCCTATAATGTTCGAATACTGTATTAGTCGTGTTCTACTTGACAGTCACTTCGATTATGTATCCTATAGGGGTAACCTTGCAGAGCGACATGAAGTAGAACGAGTGCGTAAGGCCGGTCGTGGGGTAGCCGGCTGGACGACTTTTTATCGGGGCAATTCTAGGAAAGTGTAGTTCATCTATAATGAAGACCACATGCAGGACAGTTGTATGACTCATACGTGAGTACTGTTCCAGTGTTCGGGACCCCCACCCAATCAGTCCAAAGTAAGACATGGAAGCAATTCAGAGGCGGGCTGCTAGACTTGTTACCGGAGGATCGATCAAAATACGAGTGTTACCGAAATAATCTAAGGAAGAAGAGGTTCTTTTTGTGAACCTTTATTGACAAAGTTTAGAGAACCGGTATCGGACTCCAAAACGATCCTAGTCCCGCAACATACACTCCTGGAAATTGAAATAAGAACACCGTGAATTCATTGTCCCAGGAAGGGGAAACTTTATTGACACATTCCTGGGGTCAGATACATCACATGATCACACTGACAGAACCACAGGCACATAGACACAGGCAACAGAGCATGCACAATGTCGGCACTAGTACAGTGTATATCCACCTTTCGCAGCAATGCAGGCTGCTATTCTCCCATGGAGACGATCGTAGAGATGCTGGATGTAGTCCTGTGGAACGGCTTGCCATGCCATTTCCACCTGGCGCCTCAGTTGGACCAGCGTTCGTGCTGGACGTGCAGACCGCGTGAGACGACGCTTCATCCAGTCCCAAACATGCTCAATGGGGGACAGATCCGGAGATATTGCTGGCCAGGGTAGTTGACTTACACCTTCTAGAGCACGTTGGGTGGCACGGGATACATGCGGACGTGCATTGTCCTGTTGGAACAGCAAGTTCCCTTGCCGGTCTAGGAATGGTAGAACGATGGGTTCGATGACGGTTTGGATGTACCGTGCACTATTCAGTGTCCCCTCGACGATCACCAGTGGTGTACGGCCAGTGTAGGAGATCGCTCCCCACACCATGATGCCGGGTGTTGGCCCTGTGTGCCTCGGTCGTATGCAGTCCTGATTGTGGCGCTCACCTGCACGGCGCCAAACACGCATACGACCATCATTGGCACGAAGGCAGAAGCGACTCTCATCGCTGAAGACGACACGTCTCCATTCGTCCCTCCATTCACGCCTGTCGCGACACCACTGGAGGCGGGCTGCACGATGTTGGGACGTGAGCGGAAGACGGCCTAACGGTGTGCGGGACCGTAGCCCAGCTTCATGGAGACGGTTGCGAATGGTCCTCGCCGATACCCCAGGAGCAACAGTGTCCCTAATTTGCTGGGAAGTGACGGTGCGGTCCCCTACGGCACTGCGTAGGATCCTACGGTCTTGGCGTGCATCCGTGCGTCGCTGCGGTCCGGTCCCAGGTCGACGGGCACGTGCACCTTCCGCCGACCACTGGCGACAACATCGATGTACTGTGGAGACCTCACGCCCCACGTGTTGAGCAATTCGGCGGTACGTCCACCCGGCCTCCCGCATGCCCACTATACGCCCTCGCTCAAAGTCCGTCAACTGCACATACGGTTCACGTGCACGCTGTCGCGGCATGCTACCAGTGTTAAAGACTGCGATGGAGCTCCGTATGCCACGGCAAACTGGCTGACACTGACGGCGGCGGTGCACAAATGCTGCGCAGCTAGCGCCATTAGACGGCCAACACCGCGGTTCCTGGTGTGTCCGCTGTGCCGTGCGTGTGATCATTGCTTGTACAGCCCTCTCGCAGTGTCCGGAGCAAGTATGGTGGGTCTGACACACCGGTGTCAATGTGTTCTTTTTTCCATTCCCTGGAGTGTACATCTCGTATACGGGCTGTGAAGGCAAATGAAATCATGGCTGGTGCGGAAGGAGATAGTCGTTTTTCCAAGATGCTCAGTCACAGCCATTGTCACTAAATATGATGCACTGTGGCACTGGTGCAGACTTGTATATTGTAAGCGTGACATGTAATACCAGCTTAACGGTGCTGCTGTCTGTCTGTGGCATCTCCATTCTCCTTCTTCAGAGTTTCATAAATGTGGTCAGGTGTTTCACCTTCAGTCACTGAAAATCTTCTTGTACGTACATCAGAGTTGGTTATTTTCTGAATTGTCCGCAACCGGTAGCTGAATGGTCAGCGTGACGGATTGTCAGTCCTCTGGGCCTGGGTTCGGTTCCCGGCTGGGTCGGGGAATTTTCTCCGCCCGAGACTGGGTGTTGTGCTGTCCTCATCGTCCTATCATCCTCATCGACTGCACGTCGCCGAAGTGGCGTCAAATTGAAAGACCGGCGCCTGGCGAACGGCCTGCCGACGGGGGGCCCAAGCCATACGATTAAATAAATAGATTTTCTAAATTTATACAGTGCTGTTTCATGATTACTCTGTCATCAGCTTAATGAAGGAGGTACAGCTTAATGAAGGAGGTACTCGCAGAAGCATTTCTGTATCGTGAAAGCGTGCTCAGTCAAGATGCTGAGTTTCGGGAGCTCGGCTCCCTGGTCGGGCTCGAGACGGGACGGTGTTGAGGCTAGGATTGTTGGTATTTTTAAAAATATTGAGAATCCGGTATCAATACTTTTAAAAAATATTATTATCGTCCCTTGTTGCATCGAAAAAAAATTACCAATATATCGGTATATCGACGGAAAGAATTTCGACGTTTCGACAAAAAAAATCGGCTGCTCATTGTAAATATATTGCCAGTTTCATAACTGTATATTTAAGTACTGATTTATTATTAGATGTTCTGTACATCAACAAGCTAGCTCCCTGCTTATCCCCCTTAGAGAAAGAATTGAAAGGAAAACGATGCACGTTCACGTTCGGCGATAACTACTTTACTAATAGTAACTGCATGTAAGTGGCACAATAAAAGGTGTTCCATGGGTCCGTCGTTCGGTTTCGCCACATATTCCAGAAGAATTAATGTCGACTTCCGTGTTTCTCCATTTCTCCAAACAGCAGCCAACTAGCAGTCGAAGTGTCAGAATTGCTTGGTTAAGTTAAACGTTGCAGTTGTTGTTGGCAGTGCCGAGCGAGGATTACGTCAGCATTTCCCCTCACACGTCTCCGCCCAACGGAAAGACCGATCTTGTCATTTAGATTTTTGTTCATCATTTTCACCAACTGCATTTTAAAGAATGCCAATGTGAAGAAAGTTGCGTTAAGAATTGTTTTTTAACGCAACTGGTGTGCTATTTCCTCACGTCGGAAATCTTGTTATTCTACTCAGTCCCTCCACCCTCCCCACTACCCCGCACCCTTCGCTGGTGCAATCGGAATACTTCTATGTGCCTTCTATACCAACTTCACATGGTCAAAGAGAGAGACTGAACATAATAAAAACTCAAAAAGTAGTAAGATTGCCTCACATAGTAAAAGTAAAAATGTGTCCTACTACAATTTCAAAAGAATAATTTCAAATATTTACCGAAAATTGCAAATATATATATATATATATATATATGTATATATAGATATATATATAATAAAAATATCGGCACTCGATATGCCCATTCGATATCGATAGTGCTCTTTCGACATCGATAGTGGCATTTCGATATCTGTAGAGCAGTTTCAAGATAGTGCCATTTCGAGACCGATATTGCCATAATTATCGATATTTCCCTTTGCATATCGATATTGCCCTTTCAATATCAATACAACGGTGAAAAAAATAATAGCCGATACGTATATCAATGTTACCTGGAAAAATATCGATATGTCGATACTTTCCAACGGCGCTACTTGAGGCTGGGTGCTTGGTGTGGGTGCAGGACGCGCGGCATGGGCGGCGAGCTGCGGCTGGACGAGGTGCCTCTGCAGCCGGGCGACAGCCGCCTGCGCCGGCAGGCCAGCTACATCCAGCAGGATGACCACCTGCCGGGCCTGTTCAGCGTCTCCGAGCTCATGTGGATGGCCGCCCACCTCAAGCTCGGCTCCTCGCTCTCCGACAAAGCCAAGAAGCTGCTGGTGAGTCGCCCGCTCCGCTCTCTGCGCCACCTCTCGCGCTTTGAAACCTCACGACTTTCCAGACAGTCCTGTTGGAGGAACATCCGCAACTGAGCATTATAGCAGAGGTTGAAAGTACCGCTTCAGTTGTAAGGTTCTTTTTATTTAGAACACGATCGGTTTCGGGCTCTTATACGCCCATCATCTGGTGTTAGAACTTTGTGCTGTGACCCCAAGCTCCGCGGGGTGCTCTGCGTTCGCTAGTGTACTCGTCGACCGCGGCGCCTGAGGTCACAGCACAAAGTTATAACACCTCATGATGGGCGTATAAGGGCCGGAAACCGGTCGTGTTGTAAATAAAAAGTACCTTATAACTGAAACGGTATTTTCAACCTCTGTTCACGATTTTGGCCAATGCGATGTCCCACTAACGAGTGGCGTCAACTTTTCAGTCTTCCCCTGTTGCGGCAATTTAGACTACCCTTCTTGCCTTCAACCAGTTTCTTCTTATTTTGAATTTAAAAAAGGTCTCGGTTGTGGAACTTGGCTGTTTTAATGACGCGTTTCGTCTTTCAGGGCATCATCAGATTTTCTACAAAAAAGAAGAAAGGAAAATATCAAATGCCAGAGGTATGGTCCTATCACGCACGGCTCGAAATAAAAATATCAAAAAGGTGTCTGCGAACCACTAGAAAGAAAACTTACTACGTTTGCTGCTATGCTGTGAAATAAGCATAGTGAAGACCACCAAGATCACGCCAAACAGGGCTAGGATAAATATGAAGCAATAAAAAATCATTAAAAAACCAAGAAATAGTATTGTAACAGAAGCAGAATTGAAATGTCCAAATGTTACACACACATCGGCATGTGCGACGGAGCAGCGATAGATCCACATTAATCGGAAGGCTTCATTTAAACACAGTGTAGTGAAATTGACAAATACCTCTGTATTTTTATACTTTTACACTCGACTGCATTTTATTGAGGCCCACATCATTTACCACTAGAACATGCGCTGCCTATTGCAGCTCTATGCAATAGTATTCTTCCAATGGCCGGCCGATGTGGCCGAGCGGTTCTAGGCGCTTCAGTCCGGAACCGCGCTGCTGCTACGGTCGCAGGTTCAAATCCTTCCTCGTGCAAGGATGTGTGTGATGTCCTTAGGTTAGTTAGGTTTAAGTAGTTCTAAGTCTAGGGGGCTGATGACCGCAGATGTTAAGTCTCATACAGATAACCCCATTATGTTTATTTATTATTTTAATATATTCGATCTTCACAATGTTTTTTTTCAGTAGCCTAATTTTTAATCCCCATTATACGCTCATCATTAAATTATTTCAGTATCACTCATGCACGCTCTCTGTGTGCATTTTCGCTACTAAACCCCACGAGGCGCAAAATCCAGTCCTTAACTGTGCACATGTGGGGACATCTTCAGCTGTGTTGGTGTTTCACTACACTGTGTTCAAATGAAGCCAATGTCTGCAATCCTGTAAGTGTGGTCCTATCGCTACACCGCCCCTCCTGCCATTATGTCTGGGCATGTGTATCGAAGGTAACGTTTGCACTTTTCAATTTTGCGTCTGCCACTGTACTTCTTTGAACTTTCTTTAAAACCATTTCTTACAGCTTCTTATTTATTGGGTAGGTACACAACCTATTTAGTGCGATGTTGGTGTATGCTTATTTCAAAACATAACAGGAAACGTAAGTTTTCTTTCTAATGGTTCGTAGAAGCTTCATTGATATTTTCACTTCGAGCTGTGCGTGATAGGACCATGCATCTGGCTATTTATATCTTTCTTAGTTCTCCTTTCTAGAAAATCTGATGATGCCCTAAACCGTTGAAACGCGACATTAAAACAATAATTTTCGCAACCAACACTCTTTTACTTCAAAATGACCTTTACACGTTTACTGTACGAACCAGCCCGATGGCGTGGGAAAAGTTTAGTAGTGTTTTCTTACTTTTACTTCAGCAACTTGTCCTTCTCTATCCCTTCTGCGTCCACTAAAACATGTACACTTTCCTCTTCTGCAACAATAAAAACCACTACTATTCCTAATGCTGTAGAGCTTGGTGATAAAAGTTTTACTCTGAGAGTAACAACTGGTTAGTTGTCGCATGCACAGGCACACCACCCAACGGCACAGGCGCCACACCACCGTGTTTATCTTGAAATACTTACAGCTGAGAGAAAATTCTTCCTGGCCTTTCTTGCTGTTGGTGATACATACGCAAAAACGTTTGATACTATAGCTGACACGTGGATCATTCCGTTCACATAGGAGGGTCCTGGACAAAAATACGGAAACCCCAAACGTAATACACATCATTATCCCTAACACGGTGCAGGAAAATCGTTGGCGTTCAAAATAGCTTCCAGTCGTCCCGGAGTGGCTATATACAAATCCTGAATACCAGAATGAGAGTTTCACTCTGCAGCGGAGTGTGCGCTGATATGACACTTCCTGGCAGATTAAAACTGTGTGCCTGACTGAGAATCGAACTCGGGATCTTTGCCTTTCGCGGGCAAGTGCTCTACCATCTGAGCTACCCAAGCACGACTTACGCCTCGTCCTCACAGCTTCACATCTGCCAAACCTCGTCTCCTATCTTCCAAACTTGGAAACATCCCCCAGGCTGTGGCTAAGTCATGTCTTAGCAATATCCTTTTTCCAGGAGTGCTAGTTCTGCAGGTTTGCAGGAGAAGTTCTGTGAAGTTTGGAAGGTAGGAGACGAGGTACTGGCAGATGTGAAACTGTGAGAACGGGACGTGAGTCGTGCTTCGGTAGCTCAGTTGCTAGAGCACTTGCCCGCGAAAGGCAAAGGTCCCGAGTTCGAGTCTTGGTCTGGCACACAGTTTTAATCTGCCAGGAAGTTTCATATCCTGAATAGTTTTCAAGGGAACCTTACACCAAGTTTAGGTAACGACTATGGAGATGTGCAGCCACCATGTTTCCTAATCTCCAAAGAAGACCACAGAAGTACAATTATTTTGTGATCTGGAGTCTGTGGTGAAAATAGGAGATGCGACAGTTCATTGTTGTGCTCAGAAAACCAATCCTGGTCGACGGTAACTGTGTGAACAGAGACCCTGTCTTCTTGGAACACAGCACCATCAATGGGTAGTAAACATCGTACCTTGAGGTGGACCTGATCAGCCAGACTGGTCACATAATCGTAGGCAGTTATGCGACCATCCAGAGTACCCCTGGGGCCCACGGAAACACCACGATTCCGCCGCCCAAATCATCACCGAACACTCCCTACATTTCACACTAGCGGCGTGAGCTCGACCTTAAGTTGGAAACAGTGTGCAGTAGCACTTATCCGACCAAATGACACTCTTATATTGTTCCATAGTCCAAGTCTTATGGCTTAGGCACTACGTTCTTCTGTTACAGGTATTTGCAACTCTAATCTGTGGTTTTGGAATTCCAGCTCTCCCTGCACTTCGCAAATTATGAAGGTCCCTTCGCATTGTTTTGGTGCTGACGTCGTTCTCAGCTGCGAGGAGGAGGAGGAGGATATGAATAGTTTTTAACGTATCGTCGACAACGAGATCATTAGAGAAGGAGCACAAACTCGGATTAGGGAAGGATGGAGGCGAAAGTCGGCCGTGCCCTTTCGAAGGAACAATCGCTGCATTTGCCTTACACGATTCGGGGAAACCACGGAAAGCCTAAATCTGGATAGCTGGATTGGGGGTTTGAACCGTCGTCCTCCCGAATGCAAGTCCAGTGTTCGCAGCTGCGACGTCAAGTTTTGCAGCGAATTTCGCAGCTCTCGTCCTATTGCTTCTTTCCTCTGCAGTTGACCGTCCGTCACGAACGCTCAATACACACTCATGCTCATAAATTAAGGGTAATTGTAGAATGTGGTGGCACATAACGTGGTACTACACAAAAATGGCGCTATTAGCATAGGCACATAGGGAACACACACGACACAGATCTGTGTCCACGGTATTGGTGATAAGTTGAGAAAATCGTCCCGAAACACATGCGCTACAAAACGCCACTGTTTCCTGCGCATGTACCCCGACATCAATATTGGATATGATCACCATGCACAATGGGTTGGCATACTCTGGATCCGGTGGTCGAGCAGCTGCTGGGGTATAGCCTCCTATTCTGACACCAGTGCCTGTTGGAGCTCCTGAAGTGTCATAGGGGTTTCAAGACGTGCAGCGATACGTTGACCGAGATGTGCTCGATGGGGTTTAGGCCTGGAGAACAGGCAGGCCACTCCATTCGCCTGATATCTTCTGTTTCAAGGTACTCCTCCACAATGGCAGCTCGCTGCGGCCGTGAGTTATCGTCCATCAGGAGGAAGGTGGACCCACTGGAGCCCTGAAAAGGCAGACATACTGGTGCAAAATGACGTCCCGATACACCTGACCCGTTACAGTTCCTCTGTCAGAGGCATGCAGGGGTGTACGTGCACCAGTCATAATCCCACCCCACACCATCAAACGACGACCTACATACAGGTCCCTTTCAAGGACATTAAAGAGTTGGTATCTGGTTACTGGTTCACGCCAGATAAAAACCTGGCGGGAAGCACTGTTCAGACTATACCTGGACTCGTCCGTGAACATAACCACTGTTCCAATTACCATGTACTGTGTTATTGCCACCAGGCTTTATGGGCTCTCCTGTGACCAGGTGTCAGTGGAATGCACCTTGCAGGTTTCCGGCCGAATAGACCGTGTCTGTTCAGTCGTCTGTAGACTGTGTGTCTGGAGACAACTGTTCCAATGGTTGCGGTTAAGTCCCGAGCAAGGCTACCTGCAGTATTCCGTTGCCATCTGGGGGCACTAATGGTGAGATATCGGTCTTCTTGTCGTGTTGTACACTGTGGACGACCTGTACTGTAGTGCCTGGACATGTTTCCTGTCAGCTGGAATCGTGGCCATAATCTTGATCACACTTTGTGGGACACGGAGGGCCCGTGCTACAACCTGCTGCGTTTAACCAGCCTCCATTCGCCCTCATGTCATCAATATGTGTTCTTTGAGCCATTTTCAACACACAGTCACTATTAGCACGTCTGAAAACGCCTGCACACTTACTCGCTGCACCGTACTCTGACATGCACCAACACATCTCAGTGTATGTGGACTGCTGCCAGCGCCACCGTGCGACGGCCGCAGATCAAATGCACCGCATGGTCATATCCCGAGGTGATTTAAACCCGCAAACGGCTCACCAGAGCGTTGTTTCACCGCGTATCTGCATTATCCTTTACTTGTGAGCATGAGTGTACTTTCGTCCGGTTTGTGGCTCAGCGATTATATTTCTCCGGTTTTCCTGAATGCACAATAAGTCTTAGATATGGGGCCTATTGAAACACCAAGCACTTTCACTGTCTTCGTTATGGAAGCACCCACCATAAGAGCAGCAGCAGTATGCCCACGTTATAATTCACTTAGCTCCGACCTGATGCACTATCACAACTACACAGATCACTATTCTGACCACGTCTGACACTTGAAAATTATCGAAGACATTGCACAGGTGCCGTTCGTTGTTAAATATAATAACGCAACCTGTAGGCTTGGCTTGTATCTGCATTTATGTTGAAGTGTTCCTTTATAGCGGCGATTTTTGCCCAGTCTCTGTAGTTCTCCGTCTTTTCACCTACCGTATCTCAAATGTGAGACTATCATTTGAACCAAATTTGTGAGTCAGATATCGTATGAATGTGTCGCCCGATACACGCTCCAGTCCGGAACCGCTCGACTGCTACGGTCCCAGGTTCGAATCCTGCCTCGACCATGGATTTGTGTGAGGTCCTAAGGTTAGTAAGGTTTAAGTAGTTCTAGGTTCTAGGTGACTGATGGTCTCAGATGTTAAGTCCCATAGTGCTCAGAGCCATTTGCACCATTTTTGCAACTGTTAAATTTGTTTTTCTGAAAACGTTGGCGATTTTTTGTGATATGGGGCCCAGGTATGGGATACTGGCGAATACTTTCTCTTCTTCCACAGTGTGTCCTATTGTTGCCTTGCTTTTGTGTATTTGTCTGCTTAATCTGTCAATTGTTTTGGCTGTGTTACCATTGCTTATGGCAATGCTCTTCATTGTATCTATCTCATTCTTGACAGTGTTTTCTTCTAAATCAAGGGAGTGTACTTTGTGTAGCATGGACATAAATGCAACATGTTTCTGTGTGGTGTAATGTTATGTCTGTGTATGTGCGTTTTCTGTGTATGCTGAACTTGTCTTGTTGGTGGTTGGTGATTTGTGATTTTAAGATCCAGGAAGTTTATGCTTTTGTTGCCCTCATGTTCTGTTGTGAATTTTACGGTTTTGAGGAAGGAATTGAATACTGGTAGTAGTTCTTCGAGCTCATCTTTTGTTCCACCAAATAGCAGCAAGGTGTCATCAACATATCTAAAGTAATATACTATTTTACTTTTGTGTCTATTGTCTTCATTAAAGAACTTACTTTCCAAATGATTGAGGAATATGTCGACTAGAAAACTTGAAATACTACTGCCCTTGGCAAGACCCTCATTCTGTTGGTAAACTTTCCCATTAAATGTAAAGTAATGGTGAGACAATATTAGCTGTAACATACCTTGACTTCTGGTATTTCTGCAATTGACAATTTTTATGTTTCATTAAGTTTTCAAAGATTTGTCGCCTGATACAGCTATAGCACGTCGTGCAGTTTTAGATGAACTCATCGTTCGTACGTGTTTCTGAACAATGTTACTTTATCCTGAAGAATTCCTGGCCTCTTCCTAGTCCACGTACAACGTAAATCAGCAGGTACGACGTACATCACCAATCACCCATAGCTCTTCTCCACCCACTATCATCCTTGCTTCCCTGTTCAAGGTTTTACTTAAAAGTGGAAGTAATTCCCTTATTGATCAAACCATTTTTAACTTCGCTGATTTTTCTCGTGATTAAGTTTCCGAATCATCTCAAAATTTTAAAATAAAACACCATGTTCAACAATGACTGTAAAAATTATTTACTTGCGCTATTGCAATTTCGGGCTATTGGCCATTGTTAAGTGGTATAATTGTACTTTAGCGTATGTCAAAATTAAAAAACTTCTCTGACATGCATACAAGTCTTCATGTATCTGTACGTCGAGTCTTGAATGATTTTAACGTCAACATGGATCACTCCAATGTACACTGTTAAAAACCATTATTAAAGCATACATGGAATGATTCCATTATTAATTTGTTCTGTTTTATATTGTTTGCATTAATTATAAGTTATTTGAGTCTAATTATAATTAATTGTCTGCTCTAATTTCAATTTGATTCCTTTATTCTCTTCTGGACTTATCAGATATGCAGACAAAAACGTACTTGAACAATATCTTGGTCTAAAAGTCTGCTAGTACAGATTCTGTTGAAACTGGATCAAAAGTTGGTAATGAATTATGATCGATCTACAGTGTTCTTATTGCTTATCTGTATCCTGTGAAGTAGCTATGTTGTTTGGGAAAATTATCCTCTTATGTACACTTTTTTTTTCGATCATCAGGCTTGTGAACAGTCCAATGCCGCTCACCATGACTTCCTCTCTTCAACTCTGAGTATTACTTTCTTTATTTGTTGGATGTGTTCTAATCTCTGTCTTTACCTACAGTGTTTCCTCTCTACAACTTCCTCTAGTGTCATAAAAGCTATAAAGTTATTTCCCGAGCTCTTAACAAATGCCCTATCATCCTGTCTCTTCTTCTGTTCGGCATTTGCCACGATTCTGCTGAGAAAATCTCCATTTATTGTCCCATCTTTCTTCTTCTTCTTCTTCTTCTTCTTCTTTTGCTACTGCCCTTATCCCGCATTGTGCGCAGGGTCGACAGGGTTAAGTACGGAATCGGCATGGTTAATTTTAAGGGGTGGCTGGATGCCCTTCCTGCCGCCACCTCATACCCCCCCGGTACGGAAGTAGTGTACCCCAGCTGTCTGCGTCTAGAGTAAATCGTGAAATAGTGCGAATGCGTTTCAAATGTCTGCGAGTCGTGTAACTGAGGCGGGACGTGGGGGCCATCCCGGTATTCACCTATGGGGATGTGGAAAACCGCCGAAAAACCACAACCGGGCTGGCCGGCACAGAGGCCGTCCTCGTTAATCCGCCGGGCGGATTCGATCTGGGGCCGGCGCGCCTACCCGAGTCCAGGAAGCAGCGCGGTAGCGCTCTCAGCTACCCTGGCGGGTTATTTATTGTTCCATCAGTCCACATAAATGACCCTATCATTGTGTTATACCGCATGTCAAAGGCTTAGATTCTTTTTTCCGGTTTTCCCACAGTCTATGATTATCTCCCATCCAGTGTTGTGTTTCACGTTCATTCTCAGAAATTCCTTCCTCAAATTATGCCCTATACTGATGCTAATAGACTTCTATCAGCGAGAAATGCCCCCTTTGTCTGTGCTAGTCACTTCTTACTTACTCCTCGCTTCGTCCATTATGAGTTATTTCGCTTCCAAGGTGGCCCAATTTTTCTTCGTGTTCTATGTGGTTCTCACTTCTGCTGTTAAGTTCATCGCTTCTCTCATTTCTGCTAATGCTCATTACTTTCGTCTTTCTTTAGTTAATTTTTGGTCTGTATCCTGCGTTCAGACTGTTCATTCCGTTACCAGGTCCTGATATTCTGCTTCACCTTCGCCATGTATACAGATGGACTGAAAACGATGCTAGTTCTATTGCAGAGCGTGAAGTTTCTGTCGCTGAAATATGTATACATCTCAATGTTTCTTCCCTCTGCGAGGTGCGAATGTACGTTGCAATGAAGAACTGCCTGAGACAGTTCATGCAATTTGGTGGGTACACGGCTAAATGGAAAACAAAGCCATAAAACTGCTCAGTGACAGAGTTTCCACAACAAATTGAGAACATGAATGAATGCTGTAATTTTTAGTTTCCCACGTCCTGATATCATAGACTCAGTTCAAAATGGAGTGCTTCGCCCCACTCAGCGTCGTCATCTAAGTGAGTCCTGTGTTGCGTGGAACCGGAAGTTTTCGCGTGCAGAAGTTTAGAGATCACTCCCACGATATCACCAGAGAGCGGACGTTTGCATTGTGTCGTACGTCCAAACGTGACAGGAGGCATCCGTTCGCACGGCCCTGCCGGTAGCAGACTACAGCCAGTTTTCTCAATACAGCTATTTCCCATTCAGTTGGGTTCATTACACTAGGTCGAGAAACGAACCACTCACTGCCGTGTACCTTGGATTCATATTTAATTTCTTTGGCACTCTTAAATTTCTGTCACAGTCTAACATACCAGTCGCGACACTCTCTGAGCCGAAGTTGCTACCGATTGACAGATGGAGCGACACTAGCGCTCCAAGCGGTTAGAAAGGTGACTGTTGACTGCGTCGTAACGACAAAGTTCGTTTTTAAATATTTTTCTACTTAATTAACGAAAAAGCTGTTATGTTTTGCGCTCTATGCGTTATTAAACCACTAAGAGACATAAATTAACGTAGAATAAACGTAAAAACAGCCAAATCTCACTGATTCAGTGACATAAACAACAACAACTTATGAAACTTCCTGGCAGATTAAAACTGTGTGCCCGACCGAGACTCGAACTCGGGACCTTTGCCTTACGCGGGCAAGTGCTCTATCATCTGAGCTACCGAAGCACGACTCACGCCCGATCCTCACAGCTTTACTTCTGCCAGTATCTCGTCTCCTACCTTCCAAGCTTTACAGAAGCTCTCCTGCGAACCTTGCAGAACTAGCACTCCTGAAAGAAAGGATATTGCGGAGACATGGCTTAGCCACAGTCTGGGGGATGTTTCCAGAATGAGATTTTCACTCTGCAGCGGAGTGTGCGCTGATATGAAACTTCCTGGCAGAGGCAAAGGTCCCGAGTTCGAGTATCGGTCGGGCACACAGTTTTAATCTGCCAGGAAGTTTCATATCAGCGCAAACTCCGCTGCAGAGTGAAAATTTCATTCTGGAAACATCCCCCAGGCTGTGGCTAAGCCATGTCTCCGCAGTGTCCTTTCTTTCAGGAGTGCTAGTTCTGCAAGGTTCGCAGGAGAGCTTCTGTAAAGCTTGGAAGGTAGGAGACGAGATACTGGCAGAAGTAAAGCTGTGAGGACCGGGCGTGAGTCGTGCTTCGGTAGCTCAGATGATAGAGCACTTGCCCGCGAAAGGCAAAGGTCCCGAGTTCGAGTCTCGGTCGGGCACACAGTTTTAATTTGCCAGGAAGTTTCATATCAGCACACACTCCGCGGCAGAGTGAAAATCTCATTCTAGGAACAACAACTTACTCCCGAAGAAATATTTCCGAACATCTGCATAACTGCAGCTTACTCTATTGAAAGCAAGAGAATATAAACACGTATTTCACACATGAGCAGCACATATTTCTGTTGTTGCCTATTTCTATTATTTTTAGGACTTTCATTGACACAAAAAATTTTTCTGGAGTCTGTTGATTTGCTCATTCTTGCGCTTCACTAGGCTTTCTAATATAAGAATTTTTTTGTAAATTCTGCTTCAAAAGCGAATATTTCGAAGATTCGTGCCGTTTGTGGTTCAGTTGTAACAATTATTGTGAAATTGTTGTCTTCTGTGTTGGGAAACAGTTTTATTACCTTCGGCGTTTTACTGTCGCGTCTGGGTGGTTTTCCATGCAGATATAGGTGTTGTTGCTTACTTTGTACTTTAAATAATGTAGGTATTACATTTCCAAAAAGTTCCCTACGTTCCACACTCAGTGATCTGAGTGAAAGTGTAGCAAACAAAACTTCACACATAGATGTACGCCGTCCTTCTGCAAAAGATCAGGTCTCTGGTGTTTGCTAGCAATTTTTTGTCATGGAAGGAGAATGACATTCTTCAGTAAACATGTGGACATTACAAGAGAATCAGAAATAAGCTGTCCTGTGAGGTGATGTTTCATACCTCTGAGGGCCATAGGAAGCTAAAGAATGACAAATTGCTGTCGCTTTTTAGTCATTGTTGATTTTTATTGCATTACGTACGCTGCCCATTGTATAAACTGTGCTAAAAATCAATATACACGATAGTATTGGCACTCACGCGATACTGCATGCAGTAGTGTGGCTTGCTGACCGCTTGGCGCGCTATTATCGCAGTGGGCAACAAAGCATAGGCGGAGTGCCGCGACTATATTATCTTACTTTGTGGTTCTGTTGTCATTAATTGGTACAAGCAACAACCGAGAGGCGTGGTGCGTTGGTTACGACGCTGGACTTTCATTCGTGGAGTGCTCAAATCTCTGTTTGGCCATTGACGTCTTGGTTTTCCATGGTTTCCCTGAATCAATTAAGGCAAACTGGGTGGAGCTAGTGCTTTGTCTCTTACGAACTCATCGTCGACAGGACGTAAAACCCTAACCTTCTGCCCCTTCCTTCCTTCACGCAACGACACGATCAGAAGACCAAAACAAAATGCAAAACGATTTAGAAAAGATATCTGAATGGTGCCAAAAGTGGCAGTTGTCCCTAAACAACGAAAGGTGTGAGGTCATCCACATCAGTGCTAAAAGGAACTCGTTAAACTTTGGTCACACGATACATCAGTCTAATCTAAAAGCCGTAAATTCAACTAAATACCTAGGTATTACAATTACGAACAACTTAAATTGGAACGAACACATACAAAATGTTGCTGGGAAGGCTAACCAAAGAATGCGTTTTATTGATCGGGCACTTAGAAAATGGACATCATTAAAAGAAAGGTGTTTTTGGTTGCGACGGAATCTTCTCACGAAATTCCAATCACCAACTTTCTCCTCCGAATGCGGAAATATTTTGTTGACACCGACCTACATGGGGAGGAACGCTCACCAAGAAAAAAAAGGGAAATCAGAGCTCATACGGAAAGATATACGTGTTCATTCTTTACGCGCGCTATACGAGATTGGAATAATAGAGAATTGCGAAGGTGATTCGATGAACCCTCTGCCAGGCACTTAAATGTGATGCACAAAACCTTCAAACAACTCCTCCTTCAGACCCAGAATGCATTAAACAGCTAAGACACGTAGGTGACATACAAGGTTAATTATTAAAGCTTCCGTGGGCACTTGTTGACAAATGGATTCTGTCTCGGGTACTCGGGTTCCATCACCATCTGTGGTGGGTGAAGATTTGCGAATACCAGCCACTCGCGCTGGCGAAACGTCAGAAAAATCATGAAACAAATGTCGCCCGAAGAACCCGAGACAGAAGCCAACAGGCAGTTTCTCAAGTTTAAAACCACTACATAAACCTGTTCAAGCGGATAGAATCTGGTGCTAATATATATACTACGCTGCGCAACAAAATTAAAGGGCGACAAAAAAAGTCATTTTCTACCATTACGATGCAGAAGCTCGGATTTTGGCTCGAAAGTGCCTGCAGCCTTCCTCTTTGGTGGAAAAAGCATGGGTCCCTGCCACCTCACCCACGGGCTCAGTCACTCATAAGGAAACTGCTTGATTGCAACACTGGATGTCATGGTTCTGAAACGCGGCAGAGAGGCATCAATCGAATTATGTGGGTAGACCAAGGGCAGATGTGATAGCCTACCCATGACGTGACACGTCCAAGGTGGCGTTGGGCAGATTTGGGGTGAAATTTGGTGCCAATGTGCTATCATTAGTCCAGATTACACCTCACATTAACTTCTTTTGGTTTGCACGTATCGATCCCCTGTTCTGTTTGAAACACCGCCGAGCCCTTGAGTGATTCGCATTGCGCCACGCTATTTCACCAATATAGAGAAAGCTTGTAGGTACATTCGAGCCAAATTTAGAACTCGTGCGCCACAGTGGGAGAAAATGGCTTTCGAAAAAGGGGCCCTTTGATTTTATTGTCAAAAGCGAATACTACAATATTTCCTAATATATACACTACTGGCCATTAAAATTGCTACACCACGAAGATGACGTGATACAGACGCGAAATTTAACCGACAGGAAGAAGATGCTGTGATATGCAAATGATTAGCTTTTCAGAGCATTCACACAAGGTTGGCGCGGGTGGTGACACCTACAACGTGCTGACATGAGAAAAGTTTCCATACACAAACAGCAGTTGACCGGCGTTGCCTGGTGAAACGTTATTGTGATGCCTTGTGTAAGGAGGAGAAATGCGTACCATCACGTTCCCGACTTTGATAATGGACGGATTGTAGCCTATCGCGATTGTGGTTTACCGTATCGCGACATTGCTGCTCGCTTTGGTCGAGATCCAATGACTGTTAGCAGAATATGGATTCGGTGGGTTCAGGAGAGTAATACGGAACGCCGTGCTGAATTCCAACGGCCTGGTATCACTAGCAGTGGAGATGACAAAAACAACTTAACCGCATGGCTGTAACGGATCGTGCAGCCACGTCTCGATCCCTGAGTCAACAGATGGGGACGTTTGCAAGACAACAACCATCTGCACGAACAGTTCGACAACGTTTGCAGCAACATGGACTATCAGCTCGGAGACCGTGGCTGTGGTTACCCTTGACGCTGCATCACAGACAGAAGCGCCTGCGATGTTGTACTCAACGACGAACCTGGGTGCACGAATGGCAAAACGTCATTTTTTCGGATGAATCCAAGTTCTGTTTACAGCATCATGATGGTCGCATCCGGGTGTTGGCGACATCGCGGTGAACGCACATTGGAAGCGTGTATTCGTCATCGCCATACTGGCGTCTCAGCTGGCGTGATGGTATGGGGTGCCATTGGTTACATGTCTCGGTCACCTCTTGTTCGCATTGACGGCACTTTGGACAGTGGACGTTACATTTCAGATGTGTTACGACCCGTGGCTCTATCCTTCATTCGATCCCTGCGAAACCCTACGTTTCAGCAGGATAATGCACGACCGCATGTTGCAGGTCCTGTATGTGCCTTTCTGGATACAGAAAATCTTCGACTGCTGAGCTGGCTAGTACATTCTCCAGATCTCTCACCAATTGAAAACGTCTGGTTGATGGTGGCCGAGCAACTGGCTCGTCACAATACGCCAGTCACTACTCTTGATGAACTATGGTATCGTGTTAAAGCTGCATGGGCAGCTGTACCTGTACACGCTATCCAAGCTCTGTTTGACGCAATGCCCAGGCGTATCAAGGCCTTTATTACGGCCAGAGGTGGTTGTTCTGGGTACTGATATCTCAAGATCTATGCACCCAAATTGCATGAAAACGTAATCACAAGTCAGTTCTAGTATAATATATTTGTCCAATGAATACCCGTTTATGATCTGCATTTCTTCTTGGTGTAGCAATTTTAATGGTCAGTGGTGTAGATCTGTGGCTGCGCGGTAGTTCCGCGCTTGGATGTCGATGTATCACTGCGAGATGCACTGTGGCGATGTCTTCGTAAGTTTATTGCAGAAAGAACCGGATTCCATGACTTGGAACAAACGGACGTAGTGAGTGTTGGAGCGTCAATCTTCAGGCTCACTCTGAAGATGGCTGTAAGATATACATCCGAAATAGAAGAAGAAGCGGAATTTATGTGCCTACACTCTCGAAATGTAATGGAACTCTCAATGCCCCACGAAAACATGAAGATGTACATCTTCAGGCCTGTTAAAGTCAAATAAACAACTTGCTAAGATCGATCTTATGTAACTAATCTGAAACACGCATGTGGTAGGTATAGTAGTCTTTAAAGAGCCGGTTATAGCTGCAGGACAACTAATCAGTTTTATGTGCCCCAAAACTTACGAATGCGCATAAATTATAAATAGAAAATTTCAATTAGTTCATTGTATATTGTTAACAAGAAAAGCTCTTGTGGCCATGTACAACGTTCATTCTACTACATGCTGTTATTCAATAGGAGGTCGACGAAGTAATAAGCCAAAAGCTGTCTCGGAACTGCAATATTTTTATCAGTTTTTTTGGTTCTCCAGTCGCTTTCCATCTGGAGCTAGACTTACGTAACTGCAACACTGAATATCCGCTATAGTTCGTGTTTTTTCTTGTTTCCTTTCTGTTCCAAAGTTTTTGTTGTCTGCTCCGTCCAGCTACAAGTTACCTCTTGGTCGAAGTTAAAACCTCGCTTGCAGATTGGTGTGCGCGGTGTTGCAAGCATTGTCTATATAGGTTATAGACTGCCTATGGAAGAAGATCACTTACATAACATACTGCTGGCACCAGATGTTAAGGTGTTGTCTTCATCCACTCATTAACGGAAATAATCTTACGTTAGAGGCTTAATGCAGGAAGTCAACTACCAAAACTGTGTACATGTCTTGACTCTACGTAACTCACAGCGCACAAAATTACGTCGAATATATTCATCCAGTACCTGAAAATGAGAGCACTTACCAGCTTCCAACAAACTCTGCACATAATACATGAAGCCTTTTCGTAACTATTTCTCGCTGCCAATTCTCCCCCCCCCCCCCCCTCTCCCTCACACACGCTCAAAATAAAGGAAAAGGGACACTGTCCATTCCATTCAACAAATCTTATAAGTCCTCTTTATTTTCTTCAAGCATTCGATGCTTACCGTTGATACCTATTCCTCCTCCATTTTTATTCCTCATCCACTGTTTCCTCTAATTTTCTTCATTGCCTCTTCGGCACACAACTTAAACGATAGTAGTTACCCTTCTAAACATTAATTCGTGTTTCTTAATCATTCATTTTTCTTACTTCCTCCTCGTTTTTGTAAATGTGGTGGATTATCCTTCTGTCTCTACATACTAGCCCAACTCAGCTGAGAACTGATGCCATCATCTTAGCCCCTTATTTTGTCGAACGCTCTATGTAGGTCCTCAGACGCTAGTGAAGTAGCCTGATTGCTCCTTTCCATGACTAAGAGAAAAGTTAAAATTACATCTCTGAAACCAGCACGAGTGAAACCAAATTGATCTTGACCCAATACCATTTCAGATTTCCTTTCACTCTTTTGTATACTATACTAGCCAGCAATTCACAAGAGTGTCATGTAAGGCTAACCATCCCATTGTTTTCAGACTATACGCCTGCACCTTCTTAGTTGTTGTGATTATAACACTTTTCTGGGAAACTGGTAGTGCACCAATTTCTTCATAGACCTTTAACTTCCACCTCCCATTTTCTTCAGTGGTAGCAGGCGTTTATCGTCGACTACCGGTGACTTATCGGAACACAGGCCACTCAGTACTCTGTCAAATTATCTCGACTTAACTGGATAGCATATTTCTTCGCCTTTCTGACTTACTGCGGTTAGCGACATTCCTCCTAACACACACGACTTCGAAATACAACTGCGATCTGGTGCATGTACTCTGTTCTCTGTATACAACTTTGCAAAATTTTTAAATGGTTCCTTTATTTTGAGAAGGAAACGCGATACAAAATGCGTTATACATGTACGGTTGCTTCGCAAATCTGCCTGTGTAAATAGTAATTGCACAGAAAAAGTTATGATTCCGCTATGAAATTGCTCTTTTGTTCCATCACAGTGTAGAACTCATGCTCAGACCATAAACTTAGCCGGCGGGGGTGGCCGAGCGGTTCTAGGCGCTACAGTCTAGAACCGCGCGACCGCTACGGTCGCAGGTTCGAATCCTGCCTCGGGCATGGGTGTGTGTGATGTCCTGAGGTTAGTTAGGTTTAAGTAGTTCTAAGTTCTAAGTGATTGATGACCTCAGAAGTTAAGTCCCGTAGTGCTCAGAGACATTTGAACCATAAACTGAGACTCACTGATCCACTGATACCACTTAATCTTTAATCTAAATTTCCATTAGTGACTGTATAGACAGTAGCGACAGTCGTGGCGGAATAGAGTACATTTGCTGGTGTTAATCATCGTGTCAGGAGTTGGGAATGCGAAACAAATTTATATTTTACAAGAACAAGAACTGCAAACTATAGGGGAGAGTATATCAACAGCAGCAGAAAATGGTATAATGGGATTAGGAATCGTTATGAATAGGAATTTAGGGCAGAAACTGGGTTACTGCGATTAATTCAGTGATCTGGTTGTTCTCATCCGAATCAACAGCAAACCAACGCCAACATTAGAAGCAGAAGACAGAGGTAGAGAAAGCGTTTGAGGATATTGAATGGGTAATTCAGAATGGAAATGGAGACGATAATCCAATAAACATGGGAAGGTAATAGGCATAAGAGTTACTAGATATTATCGGATTGAAAGTAGGAATGAAGGAGTTGGAAAACTAATAGAGTTCTTCCATAAATTTCAACAAGTAACAGGTCACACACTGTTCAAAAATCACAAGACGACGAGGTATACTTGCAAAAGACTTGAAGAGACCAGGAAATTTCAGCTGGATTACGTCATGATGAGAGAGATATTCCGAAATGCGTTAGTGGCTTGCGAAGCGTACGCAGGATCCGATATAGACTCAAACCACAGTAAAGGTGAAGAGTAGACTGAAGTTGAAGAGAATCATCCATAAGAATAAATGTGACACAATGAAGCACTGAGGAATGATGATGTGCATTTGAAGTTCTCGAAGGCTGTAGATATAGCGATAATGAATACCACAGTAGATAGTTTAGTTGAAGATGGACATCTCTAAAAGGGGCAGTCACTGAACAGATATAGGTACAAGGAAGATAACAGCGAAGAAACGCTGGTGACAGATACTTAATGTGGTCGATGAAAGAAGAAACCACAGAAATGTTCAAAGAAATTCAGCCGTTTAGCAATATAAGTCACTTGGGAAATAAATAATAGTTTAAGTGCTACTTTATTACTCTACTACACATCAAAAATCATTAAGTGAAATTAAATTAAGAAAACCAGGTACATTTTGTAATAGAAAGTATTGACAAGTAACACAGATTCCAATTTTCAAGACAGGGAAAGCTGAAAAGACATGAAAGAACTCAGTTCATTTCCAAATATTACGTGTTCAATCCTGGAAGACCTTCTGTTTTAAGGTATAAGATAGTGCAAGTCCAGCGAAGTAAAGCGTAACCGTCCACACGTTATGTCACCAGTTCTAAAAATATACGGAATTTTAGTCACCGGAAAACTCTGTAACTGAAGAATTAACAATAGCTTCCAAACAGCATAATATGGTATACAACAAGCAAACACAGATTCTTGCCTCACAACAACAAATGCAGTAGAAAATGCCAGTAACGGCTTATTGCAGTTTCTACTGTGCATTTCTTCATATGATTCTCGAATCACTAGACTGAAGCATCGAAAGAAAACATCATGGGTATCCTAGGTACACCATCGTCCACCCGTTTCCCCTACTTTACACTTCACCATGTTCTTGTTGGCTCAGAATCTACCTCGAAGGAAACTGTCTATTGACACACAGTCAACATGGGTTTATAAAACATCCTTCCTGTGAAACATAACTAGCTCTTTATTCACATGAAGTGCTGAGAGCTATTGACAAGGGATTTCAGATCGATTCCATTTTCCTGGATTTCCGGAAGGCTTTTGACACTGTACCATACAAGCGGCTCGTAGTAAAATTGCGTGCTTATGGAATATCGTCGCAGTTATGTGACTGGATTTGCGATTTCCCGTCATAGAGGTCACAGTTCGTAGTAACTGACGGAAAGTCATCGAGTAAAACAGAAGTGATTTCAGGCATTCCCCAAGGTAGTGTTATAGGCCCCTTTGCTCTTCCTTATCTATATAAACGATTTGGGAGACAATCTGAGCAGCCGTCTTCGGTTGTTTGCAGATGACGCTGTCGTTCATCGACTAATAAAGTCATCAGAAGATCAAAACAAACTGGAAGACTATTTAGAAAAGATATCTGAATGATGCGAAAAGTGGCAGTTGACTCTAAGTAACGAAAAGTGTAAGGTCATCCACATGAGTACTAAAAGGAACTCGTTAAACTTCGGTTACACGATAAATCAGTCTAATCTAAAAGTCGTAAATTCAACTAAATACCTAGGTATTACAATTACGAACAACTTAAATTGGTAGGAACACATAGAAAATGTTGTAGGGAAGGCTAACCAAAGGCTGCGTTTTATTGGCAGGACACTTAGAAAATGTAACATACCTACTAAGGAGAATGCCCACACTACGCTTGTCCGTCCTCTTTTAGAATACTGCTGAGCGATGTGGGACCCTTACTGGCGGAGTACATCGAAAAAGTTCAAGGAAAGGCAGCACGTTTTGTATTATAGCGAAATATGGGAGAGAGTGTCACTGAAATGATACAGAATTTGGGTTGGAAATCGTTAAAAGAAAGGCGTCTTTCGTTGCGACGGGATCTTCTCAAGAAATTCCAATCACCAACTTTCTCCTCCGAATGCGAAAATATTTTGTTGACACCGACCTACATAGGGCGGAACGATCACCACGATAAAATAAGAGAAATCAGAGCTCGTACGGAAAGATATAGGTGTTCATTCTTTCCGCGCGCTATACGAAATTGGAATAATAGAGAATTGTGATGGTGGTTCGATGAACCATCTGCCAGGCACTTAAATGTGATTTTCAGAGTATCCATGTAGATGTAGATGTAACCTATAAAGACCTAAATACATATTCTGACAAAGTAGCTGCTTGTAGTCATGATCATATAACGACTTAAATAGATAACGTACCCCGATACTTACAAAATGCACACTTCCCTGCCGTGGAAATATTATGCCACAAACTTAGCCTTCGTCGAGGAAATATGCACAACGGCTAACTGTGCGAAAGAGTAAACTGAAAAGCGTACTCAGCTGAGGATACATGGTGAATTACCTTGCTGTTAACTTTTTTGTTGAGACAACTTACCGGTCGATTAACAGCAAGGATAACCACCGGCAACTTGTGGAAAAAAAAAAAACCTGACATCTTTCGTCACAGCGCTATAAGTTTCGTCATTTGCAGATATCGCCTGCAGAAAAGTACCTACCGCTGTCAATAACTGAGACTCACGTTCTTATCTCGCATCCGCTCCGATGTGGGTTACTGTGCCAGGGAATTATGTCAGCGCGCAACGTGATCAGTGGATCGTAGCCCCGTGTGTAACGAGCGTGCCCTCTGACACAGCCTCTGGTGTCCGGCGGCATCAGGTTAGTTCGTCAATAATCGTCTTTTTTACGGTATGCAACATCGGAATGTTCAAGAACAGATGAGGTGCTCCAGTACTGTCTGACGCTACCGTAAACCAAAAAAGTAAGCTCTGAAAGTACTTTATAGCGTGGATTTGTCTCCTTTCCGCATTGGCAATCACCTGCCATTGTCATGTATGGAGTGGTACATACTAGTATTTTTTAGGGTTCCCTGCCTCGGTCTGAAAACACGGAACCCTAACAAGATCACCTAATTGTCCGTTTGTCTGCTGCCTATCTGTATGTCCGACTGTTAAAAACCCTTTTGTCTCAGCAACGGCTAGACATATCACGTTCAAAATTATGTCACACATTGAGGTCTTTGGTCCCTTGCTGACATAAATTTGAAGCTACTAAGTCACCTCAGTCAAAATTTACGGCCATTTATGTCACATACTTTGATACTCGGAAACTCACTCATCAAAGTCTATGGAATGCTTCCCGTTGACCCAGAATCAAGAAGAAAGGTTTCACGATACAAGTAAAGGAAAAAATTCGAAAAATGCTGATTTGTAATTACATCACACACAAAACTATTTTTTGTCATTTTTATTCGTTTGTCTGTTTGTCCGTCTTTTAAGACCCCTTTTTCTCTGTAACAGGTTGGCGAATAAATTTCAGATTTATGTCATATACTAAAGTGTACGGTCCCTTAGCGGCGTAAGAAATTTAAGCATCTAAGTCAATGCAGTCAAAAGATTCGGTCATTTACGTCATAGTTTTTGATAGTCGGAAACTCATTCATCAAAACCTATAGGGTGCTTCCCATCGACCTAGAATCATGGAATTCGGCAAGAAGCAATGTTTCATAGTACAAGTAAAAAAGCTGGAACTTTTTAAACTGTAATTATATGACATGAATAATATATTTTACCATTTCAACCAAACATTGCAGCCATCATCCGTCGAAAGCATAATAGACGAAAATTACTCCACGCAAACGTAAACTATAAGTTATAGTTATGTTTTAGTAATTAAATAAAAATGTTTTAACATATCTTCCGTCTAAACGTATGTAAATTGAAGTCTCCCTTCTCGCTTCTTTTTGTATGTCCGGACTAGTCTGAGGGACTACTATAGAGATTTCCATATGGTCTCGGAATTCCCGCGGTCATTGTCTTGCCAGTACTGATATAGATAACAGGCAAAAATCGTAATAAAAGAAGAAATGAGATCCTACATCGAAGACGTAGCGAATGCAGTATTATAGTCAGAGATCAACAGGACTTTGAAAGACTTGCGATCAAATAATGCGCGAGGGTTGCAGAACATTCCTTCGAAATTTTTAAAATCATTGGCCGAAGCGGCAACCAAAGTTATCTATAATATATCAGACTGGAACCATAATATCAGACTTTCGGAAGAATATCTATCACTCAATCCCGAAGACAGCCAGAGTGGGTAAGAACTATCGTACAATCAGATTAACTGCTTATGCATACAAGTATCTGACAAGATTGTTGAACAGAAGAATGAAAAAGAAAGGTGAGATCTGTTAGATGATCAGTTTGACTTCAGTAAAGGTAAAGGCACCAGAGAAGCAGTTGCGACGTCGCACTTGGTATTGGAAGAAAAATTTAAGAAAAAATGACAATTTCTTGGATGTGTCGACCTGGAAAAAGTGTAAGACAATATAAGATGATGGGAGTTGTTCGAAATTCTGCAAATAGCAGTAACCTATAGGGAGAGACAAATAATACACTCTATGTCCAAAAACCAAGAGGGTATATTATGAATAGCTGCACAAGAACTAAGTGCTCGGATTAAAAAGAGTTTAAAACACGGATTCAGTACTTCGCTGCTACTTTTCAGTTAATACATTGAAGAAGCAACGACAGATATAAAAGAAGATTTGTGAGTGGGATTAAAATTCAGGTTTGAAGGGTCTCAATGATGAAATTCGCTTGCAACACTGTTCAGTGAAAGTGTGGTAGAATTACAGGAGCTGTTGAACGAGACGAAGACCTTAATGAACATTCTTGGTCATTCCTGGTCTATTAATATCAAACATAGGCCTCAGTTTGCGGAAGAAATTCTGAGATATTACGTTTGGGGCACAACATTGTTGTTATTGATTCACTGATTGCGAGGAAACCGGAGGAGAAGAGAACCGATGCGTTTGGTATGCGATACTATAAAAGGAATGTTAAAAATTAGGTTAACTAATAATATGAGGAACGAGATGGTTTCCCGCATAATAGGCGAAGGAAGGAATGTATGGAAAACACTGTCATTGAAGGACAGGACGGTAGGACATCTATTAAGACATCAAAGAGTAACCCTCATAGTATTGGAGGGAGATGTCTGGGTTAAAAACTGTAGAAGAAGACCTAGATTTGAGTATAATAAATTATTGAGGACGTAGGGTGCAAATAGTACTCAGAGAAATTGACAGAATAGAGGAATTCGTGGTGGGCCGCATCAAACCAGAGAACTGGTGACTCAGGGGGAAAAAAAAAGAAGTCTGTCGGTCCTGGAATACACCAAGAAGACGAAGGCTACCAGTTGTGCTAAACCGAGAACGTTCATCTTCAGTGTCACTCATAACTAGCTGCGTAGCAGAACGTGGTCTCAGAAATTCATGAAACAAACCACTTTCAGTACCAAATAAGTCGACCTCGTCAGCATGTATCACGATAAACTCCCACTCCTCCTATTAAGGACTTTAGATGAACTTTCTAGCGAGTCTGTTCGCTTTAGCACATTTCCATTTATCGCGTTATTTCATACGGTCTTCCGCAGCTTGCCATGTCGAATGCTTTCGTTTTGTCCGTCTCTAGCTTCCTGACAGTAACAAGTGGTACTGTTTCATTGTATTCCTACAAATGTTCTACACTTGCACTGTAGGCTTTTAATAAAAAAAAAAAAAGGAGCGTATGTTCTCCACTCATACTGATCGCACATTCTTCGGTTTCCAGTAATCGCCAAGAAATTCTTGTCTTTATACATAATTAATGTAAATCCCTGTTTCCAAGCTAGCTCTGTGTACATCACATATTTATAGAAGATGATTTCAAATCTCTGTAAGTCCATCCAAATTTAAATTTTCTGTAGTTTTCCTAAATCATTTCACGTTGGGTTGGTTCCTTTGACAGGACCAGGGACAAGTTCCTGCTCCAACTCCTACCACTCCCAGATTGAAACAACACTTCTTCCTTCGCTCGCTTGTTCACTCTTACATTTTCTTGATGAATTTTTGAATGTAAATTTTTTTCGTTTTGTTATATAAGATGCTTCTTTTCAGTCCCGTCATTTCTTCAAAGAATGTCCTGGCTTACACCAAGAAGACGAAGGCTATCAGTTGTGCCATATTGAGAACGTTCATCTTAATTATCACTCATAACTAGCTGCGAAACAGAGCGTGGTCGTGAAAATTCATGAAACAATTTGGTTAAACTCATTTTTTTTTTTATTTTTCCTGATCTGGAACACTTAGTTTCGGTGATTTATATTCTAGCTTATTGGTGTAAGAATGAAAAGTGTAACAAAACTTTCATGCCGAAGTAGATCCTTGGAAGATTGCTGTGAAGATAGATCAAAGCGTTATACATAAATTTAAGGCTCAGGTAGGGTTGCACAGTTAAGGAGGTCCGTGTGTCCACCAGCACCGATGTAGAAGGTAATCTGAACACGGCGTGAAAATACTACGGTCCTAACAAAATGGGACCGAAGAAAATTTATAGACGACACACAGGCAGCAACCAGGATTTACCTTTCTAAGCCCGAGAGTCAGATGACTTACAAGGTTGCATCTCATAAACGAAGTAATGCTAATCGCAACTTAAGGTTTAAATACCTCAGGTGGCAGCTGTTCATTTTCTTTCGATCCTGAAATAGCCTCAAGAGGAAAAATATTTCGTCGTTAAGACAACGATGAGCGCCCAAGGGAATTTGGTGGTGGTAGTGATGATGACGACAATGTCTACGACTACGTGGCTCTTTACGTTTCCTGATTTCCTTACTGTAAGTTTATCCATGTACATTCGTTTGTGTGTTTGTGCTGGCGTCTATGCGTGTGAGTTGGAGGAGGTGATGGGGGATGATTTGCTGTACACTGAGGTGACAAACATCATCGGATAGCCATATACACGGCGGTAGTATCGTGTACAAAAGATATAAAAGGGCAGCACTATGGTGGAGCTGTCATTTGTTTGCAGGTGATTCATATGAAAAGGTTTCTGGCGTGATTATGGTCGCAGGACCTGAATTAAGAGACTTTGAACGCGGAATGGTAGTTGGAATAGACACATGGAATATTCCATTTTGGAAATCGTTTGGGAATTCAATATTCTGAAGATCCACAGTGTCAATAGTGTGCAGAGAACAACAAATTTATGGGCATTACCACTCACCACGGACAACGCAGTGGCCGACGATCTTCACTTAACAAGCGAGAGCGGTGGCGTTTGCGTAAAGTTGTCAGTGCTAACAGACAAGCAACACTGCGAGAAATAATCGCAGAAATAGATGTGGGACGTACGGCGAATGTACACGTGAGGACAGTGCGGAGAAATTTGGTGTTAATGGGCTGTGGTAGCAGATGACCGTCGCGAGTGCCTTTGGTAACAGTACGACATAGCCTGCAGCGCCTTTCCTGGACTCGTCACCGCATCAATTGGACCCTAGACGACTGGAAAACCTTGGCCTGGTCTAACGAGTCACGATTTCAGTTGGTAAGGGCTGATGGTAGGGTTCCAGTGTGGAGCAAACCCCACGAAGTCATCTACCCAAATTGCCAAAAAGGCCCTGTGCAAACTGGTGGTGGCTCCATAATTGTGTGGGATGAGTTTATTTGAAGTGGAGTGGGATCACTGACTTGAAATGGCTATGTTCGGCTACTTGGAGACCATTTGCCGCAATTCATGGACTTCATGTTCCCAAACAACGGTGGAATATTTTATGGATGACAATGCGCCATGTCACTGAGCTACAGGTGTTCACGACAGGTTTGAAGAACATTCTGGACATTTCAAGCGAATGTTTTAGCCACCCAGCTCGCCCAACACGAATCCCATCGAACATTTAAGGGAGTACTCAGTTAGTGCCCAAACTCCTGCACCGGCAACACTTTCGCAGTTATGGTGGCCATAAAGGCAATATGGCTCAATGTTTCCAACGGCTTGTTGACTCCATGCTACGTTGAATTTCTGCAATACGCCGTGCAAAAGGAGGCCCGACTCGATATTAGGAGGTATCAATTGGCTTTTGTCACCTCAGAGTATGCGTTCTTAAGTGTTAGGAATTTCTTTTCAACGTAATTTTATTTCCAGTTTTTCACTGATGCATCACAGTTCACTTATATTTGCCTCTGTTATTATTATTATCGTTTTTGCTTACAATGAATCACCCAATAAGTTGGAGCGCTTTCGTCTCAGCCCAATATTCGTTCATCGTAGCATTGTGAACGTTCCTTCCTTGTTGCATTTATTTCAGTCCGACTTCAGGTCACAGTGCTTTAACCAATAATGAGTGAAGAGAATCAATTGTTAAGGTCGAAACTGTGCACTGACCTCAGCTGTAATTCTCACTGAAATCGCTGTTCGATTATTCTAGGTCATGCTAATTGCACTTGCTGTGAATGCTACACGACGTCCATACTTAGTTACTATAGAACTGTTTCTGTTCCCACGGTCACTATTTGTAGAGTTCCTTAGATGCCAAATTCTTGACACTTTAAAATGTAGAATTTCTGTTCATTAATTCATATGAAATTTTTCGTTAAAAAAAAAAAAATCAGAAATACGATCTTGTGAGATCATTAGCAAATGTTTCCTCACCAACCACCACTACCACTTTAGCCGTTGCCGTAATACCTTTGCTGCAGAAACGAAGGTATAAGTATAGAATACAAAATGGCACTATGAGCACAACGGGACTTAACTTCTGAGGTCATCAGTTCTTTAGAACTTAGAACTACTTAAACCTAACTAACCTAAGGACATCACACACATCCATGCCCGAGGCAGGATTCGAACCTGCGACCTTAGCGGTCGCGCATTTCCAGGCTGTAGCGCCTAGAACCGCTCGACCACCCCGGCCGGCTATAGAATACAATCCGTAAAGCTATATTCCCCGACTGGAGTGCACCCCGGTTTTTTTACTTTTTTTCTGTGTAAAGGCCTGGCAAAGGCGAGTAAACAAATCCAACTTTTCATCAGTAGACCAACTTCACCATTCATTATCCACGGTCCTCTGTCTTCTTCTTACCGCGTCTTTGTGTTATTTATAGACACACTAAGAGTATTACCTGACTTCTTACGCAGCCAGCTTACGATTACACAATACGGTTAATCACTGTATTCGATGTAATGTAGGTTTACATAAAGGGATATTTCATTCTATCCTGAATAATTCAAGATATAATACTTGTTTTCTAGAAGTTGTTTTACCTAGACAGTAGTGCTTTCTCGATTTGAACTTTGTGTTTTGTATGGACTGTTATTTTTAAGCCTCTGGTGGTTTGTTAAATTCAGCTTCAGGCACAGGCGTCTTCTCAGTATTTTTTCCTGCGGGCACTGCACCTGAGCGGTCTGCACTGTTTGTCGACGGAGTTTTCACTGTATTTTAACACAGACGTTTAAAATAGATCAACAGAACTACTTTCGCTAAAATTAAATGAACGAAGATGCAGTACCATGAAACGTTATCAGCGAAAACCTTCCGAAACGCAGAACCCAAAATGTAATTAACTTGTCGCGGCTAATGATAAATTTTGTGCCAGCTGACGCAAGTGCTAGAAGTTGTCCTCTCACGATTTAGACCTGAAAATGACCAAATTCGGCCGGAACCGGTTACTAAAATTAAATAAATAACTTTATCTAAACTGTGTTGTTCAGATGATCATAAAACTATTTCACTGACGTCTCCATAACAGTTTTCAAAGTAGGGTAATAAGTAATTTTGGTCGTTACCATCAGTTCAGTTTTGGTTTTAAATAGATAACTCCGGTAGAAACAATAACAACTATGAATCAAAATACTGCTAGCCGCTGTGACTTACACAGATAATTGTTTTAACTTCTCTATTATATAATAAACAGTTGCGTTATCTAAATCATTATCCAACATGGACGAAATAGGTCCATTGTTACGAACTTTGATTATATTGCTCCATCTGATGGGCGTAATTCATTAATTTCAAATGCTGCACTCCTGATGAATTACTGTAATTAGTCTGTGAAATTACAAACTGCAGTACTTACGTGCGTTATCTGTATTTTAAAAATGTAAATAATGAAAATTAGCTCCCATAGCTTTAAAAACTCCATCACCACATGATTTTTAGATCTACGTCGCCTAACAAAATACTCTACGTAAATCAGATTCCCAGATTGCAACTAATAACTTGCCCACTACAACAGTTATTGAAGCTGTGATCCACGATACATAATGTGGCAGTTAAATGGCCACTGCGTACCTGCTGCTTGTCAGAAGAGCGGAATTCGGATGTGTCTGTTGTGGCGGCAACGAAATTCGGTGTAGGTTGTATAATGGTATGCGGCTCTTCTCTCTACTGTGCAACTGATCACTAGTTACGATCAACTGGAAAATGATTTTAGGTGTCTGTGGATACGTTTCAGAAACTGGTTGCTTTCCATACTGTCACCAGTTTTGTATCAGGACCTGTTTCTATCAGTAAGACAAGCACCACTGGTTAATGATTTGAAGAAAATCAAGTGAATTTGTTGAACGTGTGTACTCTAAACCCCAAAACGACACTAATCTACGTATTTTGGATGAGACAGAGCGTCGAGTGCATGTAGATTCAATTAGTCCTAAAAATCTAGCATTATAGGTTCCCCGCGATTGCGGAAGAGTAAAAAGAAATGCTGCCTTCATCGTATCAAAAGTGGTTGAAAAGCCTCTCACGAAGATTAAACGCAGCAGCTGTAGATTCGCTCTTATGGAACGTCAGAGCCTGTACTTATAATCCGTTTAAATACATAAATAGAAAAAATAATTAGTATTTAGGTGTTTGGAGTAAAATATCATAAACTGAATACGAGAAACCACACAAAACATTTAAGGAATGATCTTGGTTGAGAATTATTATTAGTACGCAATATTAAGCCTCCAAACGACCTAAAACTGGACTAATTATTTCATTCTGTATTCATTCACTAATAATTTGCAAAAAAAAGTATGGAGAAACTCTGTTTACAGATTTTTCAGAAATCAGGTAGGTGCTCTAGAAATTACATTTCTCGTTCGTCCTATGAAACGCGGAGAGATCTCGTTAAAAATATTATTATTTTGGATGCTATTTCACAAGAAACATGTCAACTAAAACGCTTTTTCATTAACAATATCTCTCTATAACAATGGTGTATAAAAATAGTGTGGATCATTTTTATAATACTGCCACTAAAACTATTTTTATGAAAATTTCAGGAGTTTAACATTATCATAGAAAAGAATAAGATTCGTGAGTACACGAGTATTCAACAATCCACGATAACATAATTAAATATTTTTTGGGTACTATAATGAAACTTCAACGCTAGTTAAAGAATTGTCTGATGGAGGACTCCTTCTCCACTGAAAGTATATTGACATAGATACTTAAAAGTAATTCATTTGATTACCAGCTTTGCATTATAATACTATTTCATTGTCCCATGTTATTCTATCGTATTTTACATGAGTACAATATACACATTTGACATTTTTACCTTCCAATAACGTCTGTCTTGGGAATCCATGGATTATGACATTGGATGAGAGACACTGGGGGCGAATAGTCTTTTGGGTACACAGCTTTGCTAAAGCATCATAGCGAACGAAATTTGCAACTGATGCTGGATACAGTTGGGCCCATCGAGAAAAACGCCTTTGTAATATCATACGAAGCTCATCAACGGGTCTAAGAAATTCTGCGATTGCTTTTTTCTTGCCCACCCTATTAGCTTTTTCTGTGTTGGGAACTCTCTTCATAACACCTGATACCTCTCATGTTCTTAGCAAGTGCATGATAATCCAAAAAGTCCTTTCTTCTGCTGATAAGCCTTTGTGGTAAACTAAGTTCCTCCTAAAATAGCTAAATCTGCTAACTGAAAGCTACAACGACCAAAATGTTGCTAACATCTTATGAAGTAAACAACTACTTATTATTAACTTACACTGATGTGACAAAAGTTATAGGATGCCTCCTAATATCGTGTCGGATCTTCTTTTGCGCGGCGCAGTGCAGCAACTCGAATATGGACTTAACAAGTCAGTGGAAGTAACCTCATAAATACTGAGAAATGCTGCCTCTATAGCTGTCCATAATCGTAAATTAGAATTGTATATGAATACCTTCACCTGCTCACGGGCGTTGATATATATCAATGGGGACAGGTGAAAAAGTGCCCCGACCGGGACTCGAATCCGAGATCTCCTGCTTACATGGCAGACGCTCTATCCATCTGAGCCATCGAGGGCATAGAGGATAGTGCGACTGCACGGACTACCTCGCGCACGCCTCCTGCGAGCCCCACATTATATGTCCACACACTACATTCGTAGTATCCCTACCCAACACACTAATTACTCGTGGAACATTCTTACCAGGTCCCGCAAGAGTTTCGGTAATACAGAGTGATCAAAAAGTCGGTATAAATTTGAAAGCTTAATAATCCACGGAATAATGTAGATAGAGAGATAAAAATTGACACACATGCTTGGAATGACATGGGGTTTTATTAGAACAAAAAAAAAGTTCACAAAATGTCCGACAGATGGCGCTGGACAGCAAAACGTCAGTGACCACGAGTGACAATCTTGTATAAAAGGAACTGTAATGAAAGAGAGAATCAGATACGCCAGCAGTTGCAGCATGTTGACGTTACCTGAAAAGGCGCTTTTAGTGAAGCTATATTATCAGAATGGGGAATGTGCTAGTTCAGCGTTACGATCGTATCGCCATAGGAAGGGGATTCGAACGGGTAAAGGTCCGTTGACAAATGCAGCTGTGGCGAGAATGATTTCCAAGTTCGAAGCCACGTGTTGTTTAGACGATTGACCCCGTAGTTGCCGACCGAGCACAAGGCATAATGCTGCTGAGACAGTTCAGGAAGACATAGAGACTGTAGCGAGTTCGTCTATGCACGAGGAAGTCAGCTCTCGTGCAGTCGCACGTCGCACCGGCATTCCACACACTACTGTTTGGTTGGCACTTAGGCGTACCCTCCGATGCTATCCGTACAAAGTCCATCGGCATCATGAACTGTTACCTGGCGATTTAGTGAAGCGGAAGGCATCTGCGGTGTGGGCGTCTCAAAACATGACGGAAGACGACGATTGGTTGCATAACGTGTTGTGGACCTACGAAGCTCATTTCACGCTCCGAGGCTCTGTCAACGCCCACAAATGCAGAATTTAGGCTTCCGAAAATTCTAGAAATGTCGTGGAAACTCAATTGCACGATGAGAAAGTCACGGTATGGGGTGGATTTACCACATCTACCGTTATCGGTCCTTTTTTCTTCGAGGAAATGCGTGATTCTGGTTTTGTAACTGCTACCGTGACGGGTGAGAGGTAGGCCGATATGTCACAGAATCACATAATCCCCAGCCTGGCTGATAAACACCTGCTGGAACGTACAATGTTTATGCAGGATGGCGCTCCACCCCATATTGCTAGACGCGTAAAAGATCTCTTGCGCGCATCGTTTGGTGATGATCGTGTGCTCAACCGCCACTTTCGTCATGCTTGGCCTCCCAGGTCCCCAGATCTCAGTCCGTGTGATTATTGGCTTTGGGGTTACCTGAAGTCGCAAGTGTATCGTGATCGACCGACATCTCTAGGGATGCTGAAAGACAACATCCGACGCCAATGCCTCACCATATCTCCGGACATGCTTTACAGTGCTGTTGACAACATTATTCCTCGACTAAAGCTATTGTTGAGGAATGGTGGTGGACATATTGAGCATTTCCTGAAGATCATCGTCTTTGCTTTGTCTTACTTTGTTATGCTAATTATTGCTATTTTGATAAGATGAAGCGTCATCTGTGGACATTTTTTGAACTTTTGTATTTTTGGTTCTAATAAATCCCCATGTCATTCCAAGCATGTGTGTCAATTTGTACCTCTCTATCTACATTATTCCGTGATTTATTCAGTTTTCAAATTTATACTGACTTTTTGATCACCCGGTATGTGTGCATCCGCACAGAAGAAGGAGGTCATGGCCGGTATTGCCAGAACTATATAAGGTGTCTGTTCTTTCGGGCATGTCCGAAAGAACAGACTCCATTGATGACCTGCAGCCGTCTAGAACGAAGTTAGAATTATATATTAATACCTTCATAATCGTAAATGTGCTGCCGGTGCAGAGATTTGTGCACGAACTGACCTCTCTATTATGAGCCATAAATGTTTGATGAGATTCATACGATCCTGATGACCCAATCAATCACTCGAATTGTCCAATCAGGAACAACTGTGGCCCGGTGACATGCTGCAATGTCAGCCATATGAATTCCATCGTTGTTTGGGAACATGAGGTCCTTGATTGGCTGCCAATGGTTTCCAAGTACCGATGTATAACTAGGTCCCAGTCAATTCCATCTCAACACAACCCACTCCTTCATGGAGCCACCTTCAGCTTGCACAGTGCGTTGTTGACAGCTTGGGTCCATGGCTTCGTGGGGTCTGCGCCACAACTGAAACTTTCCATCAGCTCTTATCGACTAAAAGCGGGACTAAACTGATCAGGCGACGGTTTGTCAGTCGTCAAGAGTCCAGCTGATACGATCAGGAGCCCAGGAGAGGCGCCGCAGGCGATGTCGAACTGCTAGCAAAGGCAATCGCATCTGTTCTGCTACCATAGCCCTTTAACTCCAAACTTCGCCTCACTGTCCTAACGGATACATTCGTTACAAATCCAACATTGATTTCTGCGGCTATTTCAGGCTTCTGTTAGCACTGACAACTCTACGCAAATTGCGCTGCGTTGTCCGAGGTGAGAGCTAATGCCTTGTACTCTCCGTACACTCTTTATTTATTTATTTATTTATTTATTTATTTATTTATTGTTCCGTGGGACCACATTTAGGAGAAGTCTCCATGGTCATGGAACGAGTCAATACATGAAATTATAACACGATTGTAGAAACAGATAAAAATAAATATAAGAAACAAATTCAGGCGACAAGTCGTTAGTTTAAATAAAGAAAATCAAGAATGTAACACTGGAATTCGCTTAATTTTTTAGCTCTTCCAGGAGCTCCCCGACAGAATAGAAGGAGTGAGCCATGAGGAAACTCTTCAGTTTAGACTTAAAAGTGTTTGGGCTACTGCTAAGATTTTTGAGTTTTTGTGGTAGCTTATTGAAAATGGATGCAGCAGAATACTGCACTCCTTTCTGCACAAGAGTCAAGGAAGTGCATTCCACATGCAGATTTGATTTCTGCCTAGTATTAACTGAGTGAAACCTGCTAACTCTTGGGAATAAACTACTATTGCTAACAACAAACGACATTAAAGAAAATACATACTGTGAGGGCAATGTCAAAATTCCCAGACTATTGAATAGGGGTCGACAAGAGGTTTTCGAACTTACACCATACATAGCTCGAACAGCCCGTTTTTGAGCCAAAAATACCCTTTTTGAATCAGAAGAATTACCCCAGAAAATAATACCATATGACATAAGCGTATGAAAATATGCGAAGTATACTACTTTTCGTGTTGAAATGTCACTTATTTCAGATACTGTTCTAATGGTAAATAAAGCGGCATTTAGTTTCTGAACAAGATCCTGAACATTGGCTTTCCACAACAGCTTACTATCTATCCATACGCCTAGGAACTTGAACTGTTCCGTCTCGCTTATAACATGCCCATTCTGTCTGATTAAAATGTCAGTTCTTGTTGAATTGTGGGTTAGAAACTGCAAAAACTGAGTCTTACTGTGATTTAGCATCAAATTATTTTCCACAAGCCACGAACTTATATCATGAACTACATTATTTGATAATGTTTCAATATTACACACAAGATCCTTCACTACCAAGGTGGTGTCATCAGCAAACAGAAATATTTTTGAATCACCTGTAATACTAGAAGGCATATCATTTACATAAATAAGAAACAGCAGTGGCCCCAGCACCGACCCTTGGGGAACGCCCCATTTAACAATGCCCCATTGGGACTGAACATCATTACCACTCTCAATATTGCGGAGGATTACCTTCTGCTTTCTGTTCTTAAAGTAGGAGGCGAACCAATTGTAAGCTACTCCCCTTACTCCATAATGTTCCAACTTCTGCAGTAATATTTTGTGGTCAACACAGTCAAAAGCCTTCGTTAAATCAAAGAAAACACCTAACGTTCGCAACCTTTTATTTAATCCGTCCAAAACCTCACAGAGAAAAGAGACTGTAGCATTTTCAGTTGTTAAGCCATTTCTAAAACCAAACTGTACATTTGACAGCAAATTATGTGAATTTAAATGCTGCAGTAACCTTGTATATACAACCCTCTCGATAACTTTAGCAAACACCGATGGCATAGAAATAGGTCTATAATTGTCAACATTATCCCTGTCTCCCTTTTTATAAAGTGGCTTCACTACCGAGTACTTTAATCGGTCAGGAAACCGACCACTCCTAAAGGAAAATTTACAGATATGGCTAAGTACTGAGCTAACATACGTGGAACAATACTTCAGTATTCTACTAGATACCCCGTCATATCCATGAGAGTTCTTGGTCTTTAGAGATTTAATTATTAACTCAATCTCCCTCTTGTCAGTATCATGGAGGAGCATTTCAGGTAACAGTCTCGGAACACTTTTTTCTAAGAGCGCTATATGATTCCCTGTTGGGACTAGGTTTCTATTTAGCTCACCTGCTATATTCAGAAAGTGATTATTAAGTACTGTACATATATGCGACTTATCAGTAACACGGACATCCCCACTACGCACTGATTCTATATTCTCGACCTGTCTCTGCAGACCAGCCACTTCCTTTACGACTGACCATATGGTTTTAATTTTATCCTGAGACTTAGCTATTCTATCTGCATACCACATACTTTTTGCCTTCCTAATAACTTTTTTAAGCACCTTACAATACTGTTTGTAATGGGCTGCTGCATTTAGATTTTGACTGTTTCTAACGTTTTGATATAATTGCCACTTTGTTCTACAAGATATTCCTATCCCTTTAGTCAGCCACCCAGGCTGCCTGTTTGTGCTAGTACCCTGTTTTGAACGTTCTAACGGAAAGCAACTTTCAAAGAGCACGAGAAAAGTCTTGAGGAAAGCATTATATTTATCGTCTACTGTATCAGCACTATAAACATCTTGCCACTCTTGTTCCTTGATAAGGTTTACAAAAGTCTGTACAGCAACTGGATCAGCTTTCCTAAAAAGTTGGTAACTATATTTAACATGTGTTGCAGCACAAAAATCTTTTAGACTTAAAATTTGTGCATCATGATCTGAAAGGCCATTCACTTTTTTGATAACAGAATGCCCTTCTAATAATGACGAATGAACAAAAATATTGTCTATGGTTGTTCTACTGTTCCCTTGCACTCTCGTTGGAAAGAATACGGTTTGCACAAGATTATATGAATTAAGGAGGTCTACCACCATCCTTTTCCTTGCACAATCACTTATACAATTAATATTGTAGTCACCACATATAACTAACTTTTTGTATTTCCTATAAAGTGAACCAAGAACCTCCTGTAGCTTTAGCAAAAATGTTGTGAAATCGGAGTCTGGGGATCTATAAATAACAACAGTAAGAAGTTTAGCTCCACTAAATTTAACCACACCTGCACAACATTCAAACACCTTTTCAGTGCAGTACTTTGAAACATCAATTGACTCAGATGGGATACCGTTTTTCACATACATGGCTACTCCCCCACACCGCAAAGAGCTCCTAGAAAAGCTGCCAGCCAACCTGTATCCTGGTAAAGGAAGCCTCTGAATTATCTCCTTATTTAAGAAGTGTTCAGATATACCAATAATTTCAGAGTCAACATCTATAAGCAGTTCACTAACTTTATCTCTAATACCTTGTATATTTTGATGAAATATACTAATTCCCTCATTAATCGGATACCCAAGCTTTGTAGAAAGTGGTTTCTTTGTTAGAGAGACTTCCCTTAAGCAGGAATACCTATCAGCTGACTTCAATCTAAAAAAGGTACAGCTCTAACACCCACAACTACCGGAATTTTCCCATGAGTGGTCCCACCACCCCCACCTATGCTGTCACCTATAAGTTTTGCCAATATCCCCTTCCCATACCTGTTGAGGTGCAGGCCATGTCTAGTGAAACGCGTCCTACTGATAGACTCCACCGACACCACTGAAATGTGACTCATGCCTTCTGTCATCAGCGCACCCCCAAGTCTTATGTTATTAAGCCTGACGGCTGTATTAAGATGAGGCCGATCGTGACGCTGAAACAGTTCCACGAAATGCACATTCGTGTTGCCAGTCTGAGTGGCTATCTTTTCCAGGTCACCATCTATGTCATACTCCCCATCCCTATCAATACTATTACCAGCCCAACCCACAATCACTACCTGATCCTCTTTAGTAAAATCCCTACATAACCCCCCTATGTTAAAAGTCACCTGAGCCAATCCTGCATTAGGCTTCACAATGCTGGTGACCTGGTACTCACTCCCCAAAACTTCCTGCAACTGCTGGCCTACACCTCTACCATGAGAACTACCTAACAGCAGAACCTTCTTCTTTCTCTTAGACTTTGCAACCGTCCTAGCCACCGTAACTGCTGAGGTCTGCTGCATACTTCCTACATCTACAGCTACTAGAGATTCCTCTCCACTAGACTCTGACAGTTGGTCATATCTATTACAAACACCAATAGTAAAACTATCTGAAAATCTCCTTCTCCTAGCAGATCTCTTGCCAACAGCCAGCTCCCATTCCCCAACCCCCTTCTCCCTCCTCATCCTATCTAGCTCCTCCTGTGCGTTTTTCAACTGCACCTGAAGGGCACAGATCTTACGCTCCTGCTCCTCTATCAACTTACTCTTGCTACATAACCTGCAGTTCCAGGAGAGGATCTCACCAGAATGCCCACTGGCTTCCCCACTGCATTCCCCCCAGTGAAAATACTTCGAACAAGCCTCACACCGCAATCCACTACTCACGAACCTACGGCAAAGCCCACACTTCTCACTCATGGTAAAATTTTACAATTATTGAAACAAGAAAACAACTTTATCTAAGTTCCGCTACTACAATAAGAAGATGTTAAAAACTGACTACAATTATCACAAACTTGCTCTACAAGGGAAGTAACTACTATTATTGACAGTATTAATCAACAACAAATGAGAATATAACAAAATACTAACACAGAAAGAAAATCAAACGTCTAATGACAGTAACGAAACTGAAAGCAGTTCTCAAAAATTTCTTCTGAAGTTATTTCACGGGAAAACACCAAGAACACCGGTTGAAGACTGCTAAAGTTCCTAAATAAACTACTATACACAAACAATTAATTAGTACTTAGCTTTCGATGCGCCGCTACAGCTGCAACTGGTCAGCGCGGAATGTAAACACGGGTAAGAGGTTAAGTTGCTCGATACGAAACACTCACAAATATCAGGCCACAACACAAGAAATGCAGAGGTGAATGAAGAAATCACTAATAAGTCACTTATATAGTAAATATTATCACAAAAACAGTTAAAATATATATCTGAAACCTAAAAATAGATGAAAACTTAAGAGAGCGATCTCACACGCAGTCACGCGCTTATGACGTCACACCATGACACTGTTGATCTCGGAGTATCGAATTCCTGAACGATTTCCGAAGTGGAATGTCCAATGCGTATAGCTCCAACCACCATTCTGCAGTCAGACTCTTTTAAATGCCGCCGTGCGGTTGTAATAACGTCGGAAACCTTTTCAAATGAATCACCTAAATACAAAAGACAGCTCCACCAATGCACTGCCCATTTATACCTTACTAGTCTATCCTGTGCAAGCTTCTTCATTTCTGAATAGCTACTGCAACCTACACCCATTTGAATCCTGTCACTGTATTTATGGTTATGTCTCCTTCTACAATTTTTACTCCTCACACTTCTCTCCATTACCCAACTGACGGTTCATTGATGCGACAGGATGTGTCCTGTCAATCGATCTCTTCTTTTAGTGAAGTTACCTCTGTTCGAGTCCTCCCTCGGTCATGGGTGTGTGTGTTGTCCATAGCGCAAGTTAGTTTAAGTTAGATTAAGTAGTGTGTAAGCTTACGGACCGATGACCTAAGCAGTTTGGTCCCATAAGATTTTACCACAAATCAACAATTTTTTTCTATTTTTTCCCAAATTCGATTCAGTATGTCGTCTTTAATTATTTGATCTACTCATTGAATGGTAACCGTGATTCTGTATCACCACATTTCAAAAGCTTCTAGTCTCTTCTGGTCTCAAGTGCTTTCGTTCCCGTTTCATTTTCGTACAAAGCTACACTCCAAAATTAACAAATCTCATTTTTGAGAAATGATTTTCTTGAAGATGGCTATCTTCTTTCAATACCCTCTATACTTCGGCCATCATCAGTTATTTTGTTGCTCAAATTGCAGAATTTATCTACTAAATTTAGTGTCTTATTCCTAATCTAATTCCCTTTGCATCGTCTGATTTAATTCGACTGCATTCTGTCCCCCTTGTTTCACTTTTACTAATGTTCATTTTCTAACCTCTTTTCAAGACACTGTCCATTTCTTTCAACTATTCCTCCAAGACCTTTCTGTGTCTTACAGAAATGCAGTGGAGCCGGCCGGTGTGGCCGAACGGTTCTAGGCGCTTCAGTCTCGAACCGCGCGACCGCTACGGTCGCAGGTTCGAATCCTGCCTCGGGCATGGATGTGTGTGATGTCCTTAGGTTGGTTAGGTTTACGTAGTTCTAAGTTCTAGGGGACTGATGACCTCAGATGTTAAGTCCCATAGTGCTCAGAGCCATTTAGAAATGCAGTGGCATCGATAAAACTTGTAGTTTTTATTTCTTCTCCCGGTAATTTTATATCCTTTCCATTTTTACCTTTGGTTTCCGTTACTGCTTGTTTATTGTGCAGATACTGTGGTATTGGGGATATGCTACAACACTGTCTTATTCCTTTCTCAACCATTGCTTACCTGTTATGTCTTCCGACTCATGGCAACAGTCTGGTTTCTGTACAATTTGCAAATATCCTTTCGCTCCCTGTTTTATATGCTTGCTACCTTCAGAGTTTCAAAGAGTGTAATCAGATCAAAATTGCCAAAGGCTTTCTGTAAATCTACGAATGCTGTAAAATTAATTTTCCTTTCTTCAGTCTTGCCTTCCTTCCAACCTAAGTGGTAGGTCAGAATTCCCTCGTGTGTTCTATGTAACTCAAGATGATCTTCTCTACAGACCGGCAACTACCAGTTTCTTACGTTCTTCTGTGAACAATTCGTGTCTGTATTTTTGAAATAATGACTTATTCAACTCATGGTTCCCTAATATACATATCTGTGATCCCTAGCCTTCTTTTCAATAGAAATTATTACATTCTTCTTGAAGCCTGAAGGCATTTCGCCTGTTTCATACATCTTGCACACCAAGTGGTATAGTTTCGTCATTTCTGGAAGGGTGATGAAGCGGAAATGTTTTTAAGGAGGTGATTTAAAGTAGTGTAGGATCAAGAAATATTATCACGTGGACATGTCCCAATGGTCTGGAATACAACACGTTACAACTCCAGCGAGATTAGCAAGTCTGTGCAGAAGACGTGTAGCGGCATGTGCACAGTGTGTGTCCTCGTCATTTGTGGTATACTACAAGTGGTTACTGGCATATCTTTACAACACATTCTGTGCTCGTCTGTGAAGCAAATATAAAACTGCATAGTGTAGGAAATACGTTTTGTACCTCGTCTCGGTGGTTCCCCCAGCAACGGAGACCAACCCACGCTCCAATCAAGTTCTGTAAAACCTGCCACCTGGCCTGTCAGTCCAGTAACAGGTTCTACCAGCTCTTGACCTTCGTTGCTCCTTGCCAGCAGTCGCACGTGGAACCGCAAGAACTTGTCAGTAGCCTTTGATCAAAAGAATAGAACGAACAGGAAGTAAGGAGAGTTGATCAAAGAAAAAATGCCAAGCGCATGACGTATTCTGACTGCAGCCATTTGTAACAGGTTTGTTTCGCTAGGTGCTTTGCAGTAATTTTCATTCCCAAAACCAAATTAGCGTAAAGAACGTTTCGAAATCATCACTCCAGACTTTCAGGATTTATTGTGACAATCTAACAGGTCATGAAAATTTCCTGGAGGATTGAAACTATATATCGGACCGGAACCTGTGACCTCAACCTTTCGCGATCAAATGCTCTATCTGCTGAGCTACCGAAACACGATTCATGACCCGCCCTCCCAGATTTACCTCATCCCCTACCTTCCGAACTTCACAGAAGTTCTCCCGTGACACTTGCAGGACTAGCTCAAGGATAATGCGGAGATAAGGTTTAGCCACAGCCTGGGGTATTCTCTCCAGAATGAATGTTCACTCTGCAGCAGTGTGTGCGCTGTTGTTAAACAACCTGGCAACGTCTTTCTTCCAGGACTGATGGCACTGCTAGGCATGGAGAACTGTGAAGTTTGGAAGGTAGGAGATGAGCTACTGGCGGGAGTGCCGCGTGGGATTAGCCGAGCGGTCTGAGGCGCTGTAGTCATGGACTGTGCGGCTGGTCCCGGCGGAGGTTCGAGTCTTCACTCAGGCATGTGTGTGTGTGTTTGTCCTTAGGATAATGTAGGTTAAGTAGTGTGTAAGCTTAGCAGTTAAGTCCCATAAGATTTCAACACATTTGAACATTTGAACTGGCGGGAGTAAAGGTGTGAGGGCGGATCGTCAGTCGTGCTTGGATAGCTCAGTAGGTAGAGCATTTGCCTCTAAAGGTTAAGGTCCCAGGTCCAGCATACTGTTTTAGTCTCCAGGAATTTTTATGTCAGCACAGACTCCGCTGCAGAATGGAAGTTCATGCAGGAAACAAGTGACGCGACGAAGACGTCAGTTCCAGGGAAGGTGATTCATGTGCGTTTTCTATACAAAAATAATGCTTAGTCAGTGAATTTTCCTGAAATATCATAAAACGCACACGGCCTTTAAATGATGTTTCAGTTATTCTGTTTCTTCCTATCCATTACCACCAATCGGATACAAACATTCTTTCAATACTTGTGAATCTATTGGTGATAAACACCATATGTAATCATATATCATCTTACGATTTACTTCCTGTAATTATTTTCTTATGAATTTGATTTATTATTTGATATTTATAATTAGCAAGTCTGTTCGTACTTTTTGTAGACTGATAACGAAGAAAGCAATAATTTCTGTATTGAGGGACATCTTTTCTGTAAGATCTTAACGCCAGAGTCTAAAAATCGATTATAGAGGGCTACAAGAGAGAAAACAATTTGATGATGTGATGTGGCAACATGCGTAGCTTCATTCGGGGTGATGCTGGAAATAATTCATAGTTATACTGATACAAATGTCTAGCACTATCGCAAATGGGAACGGATAAGTGGAAACCGATACAAGTACAAACACCAGTATATGTAAATGCGCCTGTCATCTGGTGAAAATTCGGCTTATGAATTGAAATATAAGGTGGAGTGAGTTCAGGTGCCATCGATTGGTACAATACAAATTATCGTCCTGAAGAACGAACTGTAGCTACGAAATAAAACACAGCCTGATGTAAGGAATTCACGGTGACCATTCATACGTGCTTGTCACGTGAAATTTTTGTCGGTGTGGAAACAAACGGGCACATCTACATCTGCGTGACTAGTCTACAGTTCACAAGCAAATACCTTGCAGAGGGTTCATCGAAGGGCATTCAAGCTATTTCTCTATCGTTCCAATCTCGAACAGCGAGCGGGAGAAACGAACATTTAAATTTTTCCTTGCGACTTTTGATTTCTCTTATTTTATAGCGATGATCATTTATCCCTATGTAGGTGGGCGCCAACAAAATCTTTTCACAGTCTGAGGAGAAAGTTTGTGACTGAAATTTCACGAGGAGATCCTGCCGCAACGAAAAACATAATTTTTTTTTAATGATTATATCCCTCTACTTCACTATAATACAAAACGGGCTGCCCTTCTCTGAAATTTTTAAAAATCCCTTTCAACCATTTCGGACGCGGATCCAACCCAATGCAGCAATACTCCAGAAGAGGGAGGATAAGCGTAGTGTAGGCAGTCTCCTTAGTAGACGTGCTGCATCTTCTAAGTGATCTGGCAATATAATGCAATCTTTGGTTAGCTTTCCCCACAACATTTTCTAAGCCCTCATTCCAGGTTAAGTCATTCGTAATTGTAATCTCTAACTGTTTCTCTGAATTTACAGCCTTCAGAACTGTGTGATTTATCGTGTAACTGAAATTTAGCAGATTGCGCTTAGCACTTATGTAAATGACTTCACAATTTTCATTATTTAGAGTAAACTGCCACTTTTCGCATCATAAAGATAACTTGTGTAATTCATTCTGCAATTGATTTTAATCTTCTGTTGATTTTACGTGACGCTAAATGACAACACCATTTGCAAACAATCTGAGAGGACTGTTTGTTTGTCTGCCAACTCGTTTACATAGATTAGCATTAGCGAGTACCTATAATACTTCTTCGGAGACTGCCGCATATCACTTTTATTTCACTCGATGACTTCCCGTCAGTTGCTACGACCTGTGGCCTTAATGACAGGAAATTACGAATCCAGTAGTACTACTGGGAAGACACCCCACAAGCATGCAGTTTCATTACAGGCCACTTGTGAAGAACGGTGTCAAAAGTATCTTGGAGTCTGGAAACATGGAATCAATTTGAGACATCCTGTCGTTGGCATTCATTACTTCGTGAGAATAAAGAGCTAGTTATGTTTCACAAGAACGATATTTCTTCAGTCCGTGCTGACTGTGTGTCAACAGATCGTTTTCCTCGAGGTAATCCTACTGCAAATCGACTTCAGTGATATGTGTCTGTAATTCATCAGACCACTTCCTTTCTTGAGTAGTGGCGTGACCTACGCAACTTTCCAGTCTTTAGGTACGGATCTTTCTTCGAGCGAGTGGTTGTATATGATGGCTAGGTACGGACCTATTTGGTATACAATCAAGACCCAAAGAACTGCCTTTACAAACTGCATCGAATTTACCCTGCAGCGCCAAAGAAACTGGTATAGGCATGCATATCCAAATACAGAGATATTTCAACAAGAAGAATATCGCGCAGCAGTCGGCATCGCCTATATAAGACAACAAGTGTCTGGCACAGCTGTTAGATCGGTTACTGTTGCAACAATGGCAGGTTATCAAGGTTTAAGTGAGTATGGACTTGGAGTTATAGTCGGCGCACGTGGGATGGGACACAGCCTCTCCGAGATAGCGATCAAGTGGGGATTTTCCCGTACATCATGAGTGTACATGCATATCATGAACCCGGTAAAACATCAGATCTCCGACGTCGCTGCGGCCGGAAAAAGATCCTTCAAGAACGGGACTAACGACGACTGAAGAGAATCTTTCAGCGTGTCAGAAATGTAACCCTTGTGACAGAAATGCAACCCTTCCGCAAATTGATGCAGATGTCAATGCTAGGCCATCAACAAGTGTCAGCTTCAACGAAACATCATCGACATGGGCTTTCGGAGCCGAAGGCCCACTCGTGTACCCATGACGACTGTACGACACAAAGCTTTACGCCTCGCCTGGGCCCGTAAACACCGACATTGAACTGTTGATAACTGGAATCTTGTTACCTGGTCAGACAAGTCTCGTTCCAAATTGTATCGAGCGGAGGACGTGTACGGTATGGAAAAAGCCTCATGAAACCACGACCCTACATGTCAGCATGGGACTGTTCGAGCTGGTGGAGGATCTGTAATGGTATGGAGCGTGTGCATTTAGAGTGATATGGGACTCCTGACACGTCTAGATACGACTCTTAAAGGTGACACGTACGTAAGCATCCTGTCTGATCACCTGCATCCATTCATGTCCATTGTGCATTCCGACGGACTTGGGACACACCACACGTCCAGAATTGCTACAGAGTGGCTACAGGAACACTCTTCTGAGTTTAAGCACTTCTGCTGGCCACCAAACTCCCCAGACGTGAACATTATTGAGCATATCAGGGATGCCTTGCAACGTGCTGTTCTGAAGAGATCTCCACTCCCTCGTACTCTTATGGATTTATGGATAGCCCTGCAGGATTCATGGTATCACTTCCCTCCAGCACTACTTCAGAAATTGAGTCCATGCCACGTCGTGTTGCGGTACTTCTGCGTTCTCGCGGGAGCCCTACACAGTATTAGGCAAGTGCACCAGTTTCTATGGCTCTTCAGTGAATATACTTCTAAGTTACTCATGTTGGCAGCTATTCTTGATTCTAATTCTAAAATATTTACTTGGGTTTGTTTTCATTCTCACCGTCCATTGTGTAACGAATTTATTGTTCATCAGTGTAAATTTACTTCTCTCCCAGTTATTACTTTCAATTTTCAAGGCTTTGTATTACATCTTTCCTTCTTAGTAACTGCATGTTCGAATGAATTGTACGATGTGAGCGCCAATTCGGCGAGCAACCTTCTGTGCTGTCAAGCCTTGCCATAAAGTGACCATGTGTGCGGGTCTAAGCTTTAAGTAATCCTTCGAAGCATGTAGAGAGACATCGGCCAAAATAGTACTGAAAAAGAGGTTCCCGCTAAAATAAATACTATGCAAGGACAAGTCACGAGGATGGTGCAGAACGTTTTTATAGCAGTTAGGGCGGTTTCAGAGCCACAGCGTAATAACCGAAGCCTGTAAATGCATGCTACCCGCCGCACAGTGCAGCAAAGTGAGTTGCATACTGTGAGGTAGTTTCTCGTTACATGGGGTTAACCTTGTTCCTATTGCGAACTTTTTACGTTGAGACTCACTTAAGTTACGTAAGACGATTTTTGCATCAGCCAGCAATTTCAGTAATGAACTTAATTCGCGTTAATAATTGGAGAGCATGTATTTTTTACTTGGGATGATTTCGCATCTGCACATACTCATTTCCTCGACAAAATGTCCAACAGTGTAACACAGTAGTTAATTTCAAAGCTTCGGGCGATGTTAAGTCCTTCAGACAAGGAGAATTTCAAAAATTCGTCGTGTGTGTCGTGCACACAAGCACACCGGGTGAAAAGTGACTTCGTATGTGCGACTTTCTCTATAAAAACATCTTCAATAAGAAATATTTTCTTTTAATAACTTTTTCGCGTAGAAATGTATTTCTCACTGTTGTTATCGATGTCCTAAACGAAAAGTAACTTAATCCGTTACGCAGGGATCTTTTTCCGTGATACAATTAAAGAAAGAAAAAGAGGTCTTCATCTCTCAGTAGTAATTGAGCTTAAATGCGATTTCACAAAGAGAAAACGTATGTTTTCTTTTTCAAATAAAAAAATTAAACAGCAGTGCGGTTTTCGGAGGTTACGTCTCTCCTTCCTTAGTGCGAGGCAACTGCCTCATTTTCTTCATTTGCTACACTACTGGGCCTGTTTCAGGGGACAAAGGTAACACATTCAAAAAAATTTCCAAACACTAAATTATAGTTCGGAATGTATATACACTGTCCATTCACATTAGTGTGACCGTCTGTCAAAAGCCTGAATAACCGCTTTTTGCAGTGCAAACCGCTGCGAGAGGTGCAGGAAGTGAGTCGATGAGGTTATGGGAGGTACCAACAGGAAAGTGGAGCTTCGCTGAATCCCGTACCGTAGTCAACTGCATCGGGTTTCTCGGTTGAGACTCCATGACGCGAACAGCCGATCGAGGTGGTCCCACAGATTCTCGGTTGAGTTTAAATCCGGTGAGCTTGGTGGCCAGGGGAGTGCTGTAAGCTCATCCAGGTGGTCCCCGAACCATGCACGCACACTGCAAGCTGTTCGACGCGTTGCAGTGTCCTGATGGTAGATGCCGTCGTGGCGATGAAAAAGAAACTTGAAGTAGAGGTGGACGTGGTCCACAAAGATGGTTGCATATTTGTATTGATCCACTGTGCCTTGCAAAATGACAGGGTCGCATAGGAAATTCCTCGTACATTCCAACCCGGTGGATGTCCAGTTGTGGTACTGCCGTGCAAATTCCTGCCTTCGTCGCTGATGACAGCAGTCAGCGTGGGTGCATCTTCTGTGAAGGACCATATGCAGCAACGTTCGCTGAACAGTCCTTGAGGATCCACTGTTGGTAGCCCTTGGTTCATCTGGGCTGGTAGTTACTCAATAGTTGCACGTCTATTCCCCAGAACACATATCTGAAACCGTCGTTCACCTCTGTCATCTAAGACATGTGGTGCAACGCGATTGGCCCGACGCCGGTTTTGGACAGCTCCACTTTCCCATGCACAGTATTCTTTAATCACAGAGACTTGTGAACATTTCACAAACTTAGCCGTTTCGGAAATGCATCCACCCTTGGCCAGAAAGCCAATGACCACGCCCTTTTGACATCAGATAAATCGCGACGTTTTCGCACTATGACAACGACCGAACTGTTTCTCACGTCCCCCCATCACGCTTTACATATACTTCGCTGCTAGTTCTGCCACGTGCCGAGAGTGAGTGGTTATCACACATTGACGTCGAACATTGGCGGTAATCACATTAATGTGACTGGACAGTGCAAATGGTTCAAACATGTGCTGAGAATGAAACTTCCTGGCAGATTAAAACTGTGTGCCGGACCGAGACTCGAACTCGGGACCTTTGCCTTTCGTGGGCAAGTGCTCTACCAACTGAGCTACCCGACTCACGCCCCGTCCTCACAGCTTTACTTCCACCAGCACCTCGTCTCGTACCTCCTTTCTTCCAGGAGTGCTAGTCCTGCAATGTTCACAGGAGAGCTTCTGTTAAGTTTGGAAGGTGGGAGAAGAGGTACTGGCGGAAGTAAAGCTGTGAGGACGGGGTGTGAGTCGTGCTTGGGTAGCTCAGTTAGTAGAGCACTTGTCCGCGAAAGGCAAAGGTCCCGAGTTCGAGTCCCGGTCCGGCACACAGTTTTAATGTGCCAGGAAGTTTCATATCAGCACACACTTCGCTGCAGAATGAAAATCTCATCCATGTGCAGAGATTGTATTACAATCGCTTATCACTATTATATGACGATGCACCTCCAGGTGGTTCATCCTGGTAGTGTCAATGATTACATGGAATATTAAAACCAGTGAATGGTCACGTCTAAAACACTCATTTTCTGACTCGACTGGACCCTTAACCCAAAATACAGGGTGCAAATTTTAAGCTGACAAACCAGAATAACTCAAAAAATAAGTTTCACACAAAAAAACGTGTAGAATCAAAAGTTCATTATTTTCGAGGGGGACATCTGCTGGTGCTAAAATTAGCCCGTCACCCCTGTTGCCTGGGGATGGGACGGGAGGCAACTTTAAAATTTCAAATGGGAACCCTTATTTTTTATTGCAGAATCAGATTCAACATAAAAACTACGTACATTTTGTCTTAAACATTTGATTTGATTCTTGATAGTTGGCGCTGTAATTCAAGAAAATCCATGTTCTCATTTTCGTGTGGAAACTTTTTACGGATAAATAAAAAATATTTATATATATGGTTCTCGGGCGAGACGTCGGACGTCATAGTGCAAACTCCACAATATTTCGTCAGCGCAACTGGCCGACATCTTCAGGTGCGACGAACACACTGCTAAGGCAGGACCAGGGCCCCCTATTTATGCCAGTTTTAGACAGGAAGTGCGCATGCGTGGAGGCGCCAAATTCGATGGCCAATAGCGACGATATCAGCTAGTAGCTGGAAGGACAGTAACGCCACCAACAGGATGAAGAACCAAATACTTCGGCGCACGCGCGGAGGCTGCCGCCGCTGCTCTGCGCTGCCATCGGCCGCCCCAGCGACCTCTGTCGGAGGCCGCAAGCGCGGAGGCTGCCGCTGTTACTCTGCGCTGCCATCGGCCGCCCCAGCGACCTCCGACGGAAGCCGCAAGCAAAACTGCGCGTCCACGTAGGCGCCTTGATTATTCTCCCGTTGTCAACAGAATATTTATGTTGCTGGCGAATCGTCGTCAGTCTCATGACCAATAGTATTCCTCTCAGCTCGAAGCGACTTCAATATGGCCAGTGCTGGATCCCAAGCTGTACTAAGCTGAAAGCCCGTGTTTCTGTTTACAAGATTCGTCGAGTTACGTATTTCCACTGCTTCCTTAATAACACTGTCCCAGTACGAACTCGTCGATGCGAGGATTTTTGTATGTTGATAATTCATAGAATGGCCTGTACTGAGACAATGCTCGGCCACTGCACACTTTTCTGGTTGCTCCAGACGAGTGTAGCGTCGGTGTTCAGTGCATCTCTCTTCTACAGTGAGACAAGTTTGTCCGATGTACGACATGCCGCAGCTACAAGGAATCTCGTAAACACCGGGTTTTCTTAGGCCAAGGCTGTCCTTAGATGAGCCCAAGAGAGCTCTAAGTTTTGCCGGCGGACGAAAAACACATTTAACTTTATGCCTCTTCAATAATCTTCCTATTTTTGAAGAGACACCGCCGATGTATGGCAAGATGACCAGTCCCCTTTGTTCTTCGCCTTCTTCCACTTCCTCACGTTGGGTAACCCGCTTCGGTTGTAAGGCACGGCGAATCTCCCGTTCGGAATATCCATTTTGTTGGAAAACGGTGCGCAGATGGAGTAGCTCATTGGATAAGCTGTCTGAGTCTGATATGGCTCGTGCTCTGTGGACCAACGTCCTCAGTACGCCACTTCGTTGCGAAGGATGGTGACAGCTGGTGGCCTGTAAGTATAAGTCCGTGTGTGTTGGTTTACGGTACACTGAGTGACCTAACGTGCCATCTTCTTTTTTCCGTACCAACACGTCCAGAAATGGAAGTTCGCCGTTTGTCTCCATCTCCATCGTGAACTTGATGTTGGGATGAAGCGAGTTAAGATGCTCAAGAAAAACATTCAGTGACGCAATGCCGTGAGGCCAGATAACAAAGGTGTCGTCTACATATCGCCAAAAACACGTAGGTTTCAAATCCGACGTCTGGAGTGCTCTCTCCTCGAAGTCTTAGCAGTGTGTTCGTCGCACCTGAAGATGTCGGCCAGTTGCGCTGACGAAATATTGTGGAGTTTGCACTATGACATCCGACGTCTCGCCCGAGAACCATATATACAACATGTCCGTCGGGAAAGCCTCAAGCAACACAAAAAATATTTACTTCGTAAATTTTGATTCGCGAAAACTAAAACTCTCCCTCTCTCCCCATAGGGTGGGGTTTGAGAGAGAGGAATTGGTGTTTTACAAATGTTGACCCAAATATTAATTTTTTCCGCAGATTCGGATAAGTTTTGTTTGTTTCGTGATCAACTTTTTTAAAACTCTAATTCCTCTCTCTCAAACCCCACCCTGTGCGGGGAGAGGGAGAGTTTTAGTTTCAAAGAATCAAAATTTACGAAGTAAATAAGTATTTTTGTTTATCTGCAACCATTTTCCACCCAAAAATGAGAACATGGATTTTCTTGAATTACAGCGCCAACAACCAAGAATCAGAACAAAAGTTTTTTATGTAGAATCGGATTCTGCAATAAAAAATGGGGGTTCTCATTTGAAATTTTAAAGTAGCCTCCCGCCCCACTCCCAGGTGGCGGACTAATTTTAGCACCAGCAGATGTCCCCCTCGAAAATAATCAACTTTGGGTTCTAAACATTTTTTCGTGTAAAGCTTATCTTTCGAATTATTCCGGTTTGTCAAGTTGAAATTCACACCCTGTACATACAGTCTGTTCTTTCGGACATGTCCGAAAGAACAGACACAGTTTTGATCCTGCAGCCACTATGAATCAAGACACTAAGGAATGAAATACATTGGCTGCCAATGGACATTTATTTAAAATAATGGGACAAGTTGAAAGTTTGTGTCGGTCTCCTGGTGACTGGTCAGATGCGCTGACTACCATGCCATCTGGACACAGTCGTCACCACAACTGCATGGTCTACCCTAGCAAGCCTCTTGTCAGACCCAAATACCTCTGCGTCTTGATTTAAAATAGCTGCAGATGAAAATGGTGACACCACATATATAATTAAGGCGATGATGGCCAATTGTCTCTTCAATGGAGATGCACACCAAGCCTTAATTGTTATGGCAACAGGCGAGATGCCGCGAGTAATGAGGCTAATGGGCAGGGGTACTAAATCAGTAGTGTGTAGCAGGAGGGTTTGGGTCTGATGCAAAGCATGCTAGGGTAGTCCCTGCAGTTGCGATGAGTTCTGTGTCCAGATGGCGCGGCGGTGAGCTCACCTGCCAAGTAAGCAGAAGACCCTGGTTCGAGTCCCGGTCCGGCACAAGTTACAGCTTTCCCCGTTGATTTAGATCGGTGTCCACTGGCAACAAGTGTCATGAATTCCTTTGTGTCTCACTATTCATGTCGATTCCCTGCAGAAGCACTAACGAAGTCATTTTCCTGTCTTGCAGATTGACGACATCCTGGAGACGCTTAATCTGTCAGCGTGCCTCAAGACTCGCTGCGAAAAGCTGTCGGGCGGCCAGAAGAAGCGGCTCTCGATCGCGCTAGAGCTGATCGACAACCCTCCCGTTCTCTTCCTCGATGAACCCACCACGTAAGTATTCCGCGCTATGGCACCCCCGTACTTGTTTCTAGTAAAATAAAGTCGCCTTTATCTTCAAAAGCTGCAGACAAACCCAGGAGCAAAGGACGTTAATCGCTTGTTAGCAGCGGTTGTTCTCGCAGTTGTACAAATTCTTGATTACCCAGAAACGCATATTTCGCTCTTCTGCGCCACCTTTTTAACCCAAAAAGCCAATATGTAGAAGACAGCGCAAAAAGTCATGTTCTCTGCCTATTTAACGCTGAAGAGGGCACAGGTTGCAAACTCCTGATAGCCCCAGTAACTTTAAAACCCGGCCGGCCGGAGTGGCCGAGCGGTTCTAGGCGCTACAGTCTGGAACCCTGCGACAGCTGAATTAGACCAAAGTATAGAACACCTTTTGGCTGTAGACAGAAGCATCCATAGACGAATAACTAAGTGCAGAAAAGTTGTCAGTATTCGTTAATGGTTATTCGGGCATTTAGAAAAGCACACTTCAAACGATAAGGGCACCATGACAGATTGTCTGTTGCACCATCAATTCAGTTCCTAAACATAGGCACTCTCCTCTTATCTACTGGGGTGTTTCATCCGTTTTACACCACTTCACTCCTGATAGTAGCACAAGAAAAGAAAATGGTAACTTTTCGTTGTTGCACGCGGTAGCTCTCTTTTAGGATTCTGTACATCGTAAAAAAAATCTAAAAATTATCACAAAACTGTAGGATAAAAACAGCCCGTGAATAATTCATATGAAACACGTACGAACCCCGCTGAGAAAAACTGGCTAATATTTACCGCAAAAAATTCCAGCTTTGACTCTCATTCCCCAGAAATGTTATTTTAATATCATTTTTTTTCTCCGAGCTGACTTAGAGTGACATCCAAAGTGAAAATAATTTGCGAAACTCAAAATTGTTGAGACCTTCGTGGCCACGTAGTGTCTGTTGGGAGCTTCGGACGACGTTTGTTAATGATTTTTCTGACGTTTCGCCAGCACGAGTGGCTGGAATACGTCAAAGATTCGCCCTCCATTGCTGGTAGAGGATGCCAGCCACTCGTGCTCTCGGAACGTCAAAAAAATCTTTGTACAAAAGTCGGCTGAAGATCCGGCAACGAAAATCAGCAGCTAATGTGTCAAGTTGCGACGGCGACGGAGTTCCTCTACACTACACATATACCATCAACGGAAACCAAACACAGTCGCTCATTTAGTCCGCAGTGTCAAATCTGCTTACGGAAAGAGCTTGCAGCCGTTGTTGTCAATGCCCTTAATATTTCATTTCACGTCACACGACAGACAAGAGTTAGCAGGTCCGCTAGACATCACAGTCCTTGACCCTCATGACGCGTCTGTGCATCACCGGTGTGAGGCATCGGGTATGTCGTCACACAGGGTTAACTGGCGGCTGACCCGAGCAACCGATGAAGTTCCCACGCCTCGTTCTCGGCTCAGCATCCTGTTCACTTCTCAATGAATACGCTCCGCTTCCTTCAACGCCCTCACTTCGAGACATCGTGAACCGCTAAAACTTGAGTGTGTGTCCTGTACTGATCACCAAAGTGCACTATAACCGGTACTTACAGCTGTTGGCAAATTCAATGTTTCATTCTTCATCGTACACATGTACGTAAAGGAATGTGAAATACTACACTAATATTAGAGGGCAAATTTTTAATTTCTTTCCGTAATACTGGTAAGCAAAATCAATTTTTGATTGCTCTATGTAATTCAGTTTTGCTGCTTTGTATTACTATCCTATTAATTTCAAGAGCACTGCAATCTCGCAGAATCCCAGGTATGCCATTACAGTGACAGTTTGTGTAACATTCCTGTCTTTGGCCCGGCGATAGCGTAAGCATTAATGAAAAAAAGTAGCTCGCTACCGAGAAAGACGTGAATATTATTGTCCTACACATTATCTTGCCATTACTTTGCATTACAAATTATCTCTAAAGATAAAGTATTTGTAAGGAGAACACGTCATTCATCAGAGATGTTGATTTTACTGAAATATTTTACTCTTTAATGAATGATCCTTGTAAATTAGCACTTTATCTCGGAAATCTCGAAAAATATCTGCAGTATTCTCGAGTACTTTTCTTTAATGAAGCAGTCGTCGACGGAACCTTAAGTCCCAGTCACCCTCCTCATCTCTGGACCGCTTGAGCTCAGAGGGCGTGGTATACATTTGTCACACTGACACTTCCCTAATTTGTCGCCACGCGAAAGTACTCTCGCAGATGCAACAGTGGGTTCTTTGTTTTGTTCCGGAAGGAGAAAGAGTGGAACTATAGCATGTAAAGTAGTTCACTTTACTACAATGTAAATATGAAGATTTACTTAACTTTGTATAATCATTTTCCACGAGAATGCTCTGAGTATTTACGACTGTCTCTAAATTTTAAAGTATATTCGATAGAGACAAATTTTCAAGACACTTAACTTGAAGAATGGCTGACGTAATGTTCACATGACGTTCGCACCGGGGTCATCCTAAGACATTTAATACACTGCTGGGCTAATGCAATTCTGTCATCTTGGTCGTAGACTGCGACCTGAGTCGTAAGGAGACCATCGATTGTGGCGGCGTAGCGAAGCTCTAGCAAGTGTGGTTAAGCTGGCGTTTGTCATACGTCGTTGCCGCATGCAGCGACTGTACTTCCCCGCAGTTTCATTCCGTTATGTAGGCTCTGGAGAAAACACCGTAAGATTTAAGACACATCAAAGGAAAGACTGGATCTCCGGCGACACCTGCAATGAAGTTAACTGCAGGAAAGAACTAAAACAAAAGTTAACCTTTGTAATCCAAGAGCTCTGAAGACTGAAGCGCATAAAGACTCCACGGAGGCGAAAAAAGGGATAACGCAAGATAAAACAAAATAGCTAGTTCAGCATACACAGTTAGTAGAAGAGGTGGCAAGAGCTCTACAGCTCTACAATGTCACTAAACGGCTGCCAATGACGAACTTTAGACATCAAGGACCAGTCAAGAACAAGGGTGGGGTGATGATAACGACCCAATAGCCTCTGCTACAAAGATGAGAGAAGCATCTCAAGGGGCTGGTAAATCATCAAGACAATCAAGAGGAACAGGAGAGAGATGTTCCAGAGGAAGTCGAAGCAGATCAAGACATAAATCTGCAGTGTTACACAATGGACGAAATTAGAATTGCTTTGAGAAGCCTAAAACATGCAAAGGCTCCAGGCCTAGATAGCATAGCTTCGGAGATCTTAAAAGCCGACATCGAAACTAGTATTAAAATACTTCACCCCTTGTTGCAGCATATCTGGCTCGAAGAGAAACCCCCAACTGACTGCGTAAAAAATCAGTCCCGTTTTCGGGCACAACACAGTTGTGCTGATCTTATTACACAGTATTAGAAAAAAATAAGGAATTCCACGCAACCAAATACCTAGAATTCATTGATTTTGAAATGACCCCCAATTCTTTGAAACAAGTGCTGTGGCAGGTGTTGCGGAAGTATGGTATACCACAGTAGATGCCAAACATCATCAAAGATCTGTATGTTGATTACAAATGTTGTGTTCTCCACAAGGGAAATCTCACAGAGCCAACAGAGCTAACACCTGAAGTCCAGCAAGGATGTGTTATATCACTAGCGCTTTTTCTACTTTTCTTGGTTCAATTAAGAGAAGAGTAACAGCAGGCAGCAATGGAGAAATCCGTTGGAAAAAACCATGAACGCCTGGAGCTTATGGATTTCGCACACGACATACCATTATCACCTCAAAGGCTCATGAAAGCTAAATTAAACTCACTGAACAATGAAGCAGAGATTGCTGGCCTCAAGGTAAATATGGGTAAAACAAGGAAAATTAGAATAACTTCTGGGAACATTGAACTGCCTTGGTTCATAATGGGGCAGCAAACGGAGATTATCAGTTCATTCTTACATCTGCGTAATGTGGTAAAAGATGATGGTAGAACTGCAGCAAATATGAAGAACCGCATAAAGAAGACAAATGCTGTCTTCATATAATTGTATCAAAATATGGCGAAACAGAAATATCACATGCAGAAAACTGTATTTTTAATACAAATGTAGAGGCTGTCCTATAGAGCAGTGAAAGGTGGAAAGTAGACAGGATGATAATTTGACAGTTACAGAGCTTCGTAAATGGGCGTTTCCCGCGCGGCATGAATATCTGGTGACCAGAAAGACAAGTAGTGAAGAGCTCTGTAGGAAAATAATCCATATACTTATAGAAGACCAGAGAGGTGAGAGAAGGTGAAGATGAGTACGGTACACATTGAGAAAGTCACACATAGCATTGCGAAGAAGGTACTGGATCTGAGTCCCCACGGAACAAGGAAAAGAGACAGGCCCAGATGTACACGGAAGAGTACAGCGAAAGGGGAAGCAAAGAGAGTTGGTATATACTAAGATGGTATCTGTTCTTTCGGACATGTCCGAAAGAACAGATACCATCGATGACCATGCAGCTTGTTAGAATGAAATTACAATGAAATGAACACCCTTAGCTACTTACAGGCGTTGAAATGCGTCAACGGGGACAGATGAAAATGTGTGTCCCGACCGGGACTCGAACCCGCGATCTCCTGCTTACATGGCAGACGCTCTATCCATCTGAGCCACCGAGGACTGCAGGGGTTTATCTCTGGCACGCCTCCCGCGAAACCCACATTCTCAACGTATTATCCCGCACTACATTCGTAGTGCCCCCGCCGATTATACTCATTACTCGCGGCGCGTTGCCGATTCCCGTAAGAGTTCGGGCACTGTTTGTGCATTCGCACAGAAGAAGAAGATGGTCAAGTGGCCGGTGAGCCTTCTCTATATATATACTAAGATGGCATCTGTTCTTTCGGACATGTTCTAGGAGCTACAGTCAGGAACCGCGGGACCGCTACGGTCACAGGTCCGAATCCTGCCTCGGGCATGGATGTGTGTGGTGTCCTTAGGTTTTTTTTTTCCAATCAGTCTACTGACTGGTTTGATGCGGCCCGCCACGAATTCCTTTCCTGTGCTAACCTCTTCATCTCAGAGTAGCACTTGCAACCTACGTCTTCAATTATTTGCTTGACGTATTCCAATTACTGTCTTCCTCTACAGTTTTTGCCCTCTACAGCTCCCTCTAGTACCATGGAAGTCATTCCCTCATGTCTTAGCAGAAGTTCTATCATCCTGTCCCTTCTCCTTATCAGTGTTTTCCACATATTCCTTTCCTCTCCGATTCTGCGTAGAACCTCCTCATTCCTTACCTTATCAGTCCACCTAATTTTCAACTTTCGTCTATAGCACCACATCTCAAATGCTTCGATTCTCTTCTGTTCCGGTTTTCCCACAGTCCATGTTTCACTACCATACAATGCTGTACTCCAGACGTACATCCTCAGAAATTTCTTCCTCAAATTAAGGCCGGTATTTGATATTAGTAGACTTCTCTTGGCCAGAAATGCCTTTTTTGCCATAGCGAGTCTGCTTTTGATGTCCTCCTTGCTCCGTCCGTCATTAGTTATTTTACTGCCTAGGTAGCAGAATTCCTTAACTTCATTGACTTCGTGACCCTCAATCCTGATAAGTTTCTCGCTGTTCTCATTTCTACTACTTCTCATTACCTTCGTCTTTCTCCGATTTACTCTCAAACCATACTGTGCACTCATTAGACTGTTCATTCCGTTCAGCAGGTCATTTAATTCTTCTTCACTTTCACTCAGGATAGCAATGTCATCAGCGAATCGTATCATTTATATCCTTTCACCTTGTATTTTAATTCCACTCCTGAACCTTTCTTTTATTTCCATCATTGCTTCCTCGATGTACAGATTGAAGAATGGGGGCGAAAGGCTACAGCCTTGTCTTACACCTTTCTTAATACGAGCACTTCGTTCTTGATCGTCCACTCTTATTATTCCCTCTTGGTTGCTGTACATATTGTATTTGACCCGTCTCTCCCTATAGCTTACCTCTACTTTTTTCAGAATCTCGAACAGCTTGCACCATTTTATATTGTAGAACGCTTTTTCCAGGTCGACAAATCCTATGAAAGTGTCTCGATTTTTCTTTAGCCTTGCTTCCATTATTAACCGTAACGTCAAAATTGCCTCTCTCGTCCCTTTACTTTTCCTAAAGCCAAACTGATCGTCACCTAGCGCATTCTCAATTTTCTTTTACATTCTTCTGTGTATTATTCTTGTAAGCAGCTTCGATGCATGAGCTGTTAAGCTGATTGTGCGATAATTCTCGCACTTGTCAGCTCTTGCCGTCTTCGAAATTGTGTGGATGATGCTTTTCCGAAAGTCAGATAGTGTATCGCCAGACTCATATATTCTACACATCAACGTGAATAGTCGTTTTGTTGCCACTTCCCCCAATGATTTTAGAAATTCTGATGGAATGTTATCTATCCCTTCTGCCTTATTTGACCGTAAGTCCTCCAAAGCTCTTTTAAATTCCGATTCTAATACTGGATCCCCTATCTCTTCTAAATCGACTCCTGTTTCTTCTTCTATCACATCAGACAAATCTTCACGTCATAGAGGCTTTCAATGTATTCTTTCCACCTATCTGCTCTCTCCTCTGCATTTAGCAGTGAAATTCCCGTTGCACTCTTAATGTTACCACCGTTGCTTTTAATGTGACTTTCCTGTTTGCTGAGTTTGTCCTTCTGACAATCATATCTTTTTCGATGTCTTCACATTTTTCCTGCAGCCATTTCGTCTTAGCTTCCCTGCACTTCCTATTTATTTCATTCCTCAGTGACTTGTATTTCTGTATTCCTGATTTTCCCGGAACATGTTTGGACTACCTCCATCCTCCTTTCATCAATCAACTGAAGTATTTCTTCTGTTACCCATGGTTTCTTCGCAGCTACCTTCTTAGTACCTATGTTTTCCTTCCCAAGTTCTGTGATGGCCCTTTTTAGAGATGTCCATTCCTCTTTAACTGTACTGCCTACTGCGCTATTCCTTATTGCTGTATCTATAGCGTTAGAGAACTTCAAAAGTATCTCGTCATTCCTTAGTACTTCCGTATCCCACTTCTTTGCGTATTGATTCTTCGTGTCTAATGTCTTGAACTTCAGCCCACTCTTCATCACTACTGTATTGTGATCTGAGTCTATATCTGCTCCTGGGTACGCCTTACAATTCAGTATCTGATTTCGGAATCTCTATCTGACCATGATGTAATCTAATTGAAATCTTCCCGTATCTCCCGGCCTTTTCCAAGTATACCTCTTCCTCTTGTGATTCTTGAACAGGGTATTCGCTATTAATAGTTGAAACTTGTTACAGAACTCAATTTGTCTTTCTCCTCTTTCATTCCTTGTCCCAAGCCCATATTCTCCTGTAACGTTTTCTTCTACTCCTTCCCCTACAACTGCATTCCAGTCACCCATGACTATTAGATTTTCGTCCCCCATTACATACTGCATTACCCTTTCAATATCCTCATACACTTTCTCTATCTGTTCATCTTCAGCTTGCGACGTCGGCATGTATACCTGAACTATCGTTGTCGGTGTTGGTCTGCTGTCGATTCTGATTAGAACAACCCGGTCACTGAACTGTTCACAGTAACACACCCTCTGCCCTACCTTCCTATTCATAACGAATCCCACACCTGTTATACCATTTTCTGCTGCTGTTGATATTACCCGATACTCATCTGACCAGAAATCCTTGTCTTCCTTCCACTTCACTTCACTGACCCCTACTATATCTAGACTGAGCCGTTGCATTTCCCTTTTCAGATTTTCTAGTTTCCCTGCCATGTTCAAGCTTCTGACATTCCACGCCCCGACTCGTAGAACGTGATCCTTTCGTTGATTATTCAATCTTTTTCTCATGGTAACCTCCCCCTTGGCAGTCCCCTCCCGGAGATCCGAATGGGGGACTATTCCGGAATCTTTTGCCAATGGAGAGATCATCATGACACTTCTTCAATTACAGGCCACATGTCCTGTGGATGATACATGTAACGTGTCTTTAATGCAGTGGTTTCCATTGCCTTCTGCATCCTGATGTCGTTGATCATTGCTGATTCTTCCGCCTTTAGGGGCAATTTCCCACCCCTAGGATAAGAGAGTGCCCTGAACCTCTATCCGCTCCTCCGCCCTCTTTGACAAGGCCGTTGGCAGAGTGAGGCTGATTTCTTATGCCGGAAGTCTTCGGCCGCCAATGCTGATTATTTATCAAAATTTAGGCAGTGGCGGGGATCGAACCCGGGACCGAAGACGTTTTGATTATGAATCAAAGATGCTACCCCTAGACCACGGGTACGTCATTAGGTTAGTTGGGTTTAAGTAGTTCTAAGTTCTAGGGGACTGATGAGCACAGCAGTTAAGTCCCATAGTGCTCAGAGCCATTTGACAAGTCTCAAACAGAAGTTCTGAGATTTGTCCTTGGTTTCCTGCGTGCTGCTGTATAATTCGCTACGCTGCGGCTGGGCGTTTCAGGGGCCTGGACAGCCTGTCGTCGCTGCAGTGCGTCTCGATGCTCAAGTCCCTGGCACGGGGCGGCCGCACCGTCGTCTGCACCATCCACCAGCCCAGCGCGACCATCTTCCACATGCTGGACCACGTGTACGTGCTGGCGCAGGGCCACTGCGTCTACCAGGGCTCCAGCCTCAACGTCGTGCCCTACCTCAACTCCGTGGGGCTCGAGTGCCCCCAGTACCACAACCCCGCTGACTACAGTAAGTCGAAAACCACAACAATAGTAAAAAAAGCAGCGATTCAATATTTACAGCCATTTGTCCTCAGTTGCTGCTTGAATGTTGTTGATATAAAAATAACTTTTACTGGTCTTTCTCAACTGCGTTTTTAGCATGGTTGTTACCCAAACGCGTTTCATCTAACTGCAATAGTCTTACAATATATATACAGGGTGGTCCATTGATAGTGACGGGGCCAAATATCTCACGAAATAAGCACCAAACGGAAAAAACTACAAAGAACGAAACTCGTCTAGCTTGAAGGGGGAAAGTAGACGGCGCTATGGTTGGCCCGGTAGATGGCGCTGCCATAGGTCAAACGGATATCAACAGCGCCTTTTTTTTAAAAAACAGGAACCCCCATTTTTTATTACATATTCGTCTAGTACATGAGGAAATATGAATGTTTTATTTGGACCACTTTTTTCCCTTTGTGACAGATGGCGGTGTAATAGTCACAAACATATAAGTACGTGGTATCACGTAACATTCCGCCAATGCGGGCGGTATTTTCTTCGTGATACATTACCCGTGTTGAAATGGACGGTTTACCAGTTGCGGAAAAGGTCGAGATCGTGTTGATGTATGACTACTGTGATCAAAATGCCCAACGGGCGTGTGCTATGTATGCTGCTCGGTATCCTGGACGACATCATCCAAGTGTCCGGGCCGTTCGCCGGATAGTTACGTTATTTAAGAAAACAGGAAGTGTTCAGCCACATGTAAAACTCCAACCACGACCTGCAGCAAATGATGATTCCGAAGCAGGTGTTTTAGCTGCTGTCGCGGCTAATCCGCACTTCAGTAGCACACAAATTGCGCGAGAATCGGGAATCTCGAAAACGTCGGTGTTGAGAATGCTACATCAACATCGATTGCACCCGTACCATATTTCTATGCACCAGGAATTGCATGGCGACGACTTTGAACGTCGTGTACAGTTCTGCCACTAGGCACAAGAAAAATTACGGGACGATGACAGACTTTTAGCACGCCTTCTACCTAGCGACGAAGCGTCATTCACTAACAGTGGTAACGTAAACCGGCATAACATGCACTATTAGGCAACGGAAAATCCACGATGGCTGCGACAGTTAGAACATCAGCGACCTTGGCGGGTTAATGTATGGTGCGGCATTATGGGAGGAAGGATAATTGGCCCCCATTTTATCGATGGCAATCTAAATGGTGCAGTGTATGCTGATTACCTACGTAATGTTCTACCGATGTTACTACAAGATGTTGCATTGCATGACAGAATGGCGATGTACTTCCAACATGATGGATGTCCGGCACATAGCTTGCGTGCGGTTGAAGCGGTATTGAATAGCATATTTCATGACAGGCCCGTAAGTTCACCGGATCTGACGTCCCCGATTTCTTTCTGTGGGCAAAGTTGAAGGATATTTGCTATCGTCATCCACCGACAACGCCTGACAACATGCGTCAGCGCATTGTGAATGCATGTGCGACTATTATGGAAGGCGAACTACGCGCTGTTGAGAGGAATGTCGTTACACGTATTGCCAAATGCATTGAGGCTGACGGACATCATTTTGAGCATTTATTGCATAAATGTGATATTTACTGGTAATCACGCTGTAACAGCATGCGTTCTCAGAAATGATAAGTTCACAAAGGTAAGTGTATCACATTCGAACAACCGAAACAAAATGTTCAAACGTACCTACATTCTGTATTTTAATTTAAAAAACCTACCTGTTACCAACTGTTCGTCTAAAATTGTGAGCCATATGTTTGTGACTATTACAGCGCCATCTAAAGGCGAAAAAAGTGGTCCAACTAAAACATTCATATTTATTTACGTACTACACGAATATGTAATAAAAAATAGGGGTTCCTATTGAAAAAAACGCAGTTGATATCCGTTTGAACTACGGCAGCGTCATCTAGCGGGCCAACCATAGCGCCATCTGGTTTCCCTCTTCAAGCTAGCCAAGTTTCGTTGTTTGTAGTTTTTTCATTTGACGCTTATTTCGTGAGATATTTGGCCCAGTCACGATCAATGGACCACCCTGTCGATATGGACCGTATATATGCTTACTTCTGCCGTGTAGAGGTTTGAAACCTACATGTATGTCAGATAACAGGTGGTATAAGGTTGAGTATCTGTGAATGTGGAGCTGAGAGTTGCAGTTTCTCTCATTTATGTCTGAAATCAAGCACGAGTTTTAATAATTGGGTGACTTCCTGAATTAGTATGCTGCCAGAGGGATAAGACCCTTATGGAATAGCGTCATTTTTATTGACAAGTGAGTTGACAGGCAAGGCATCATTGTCGGAGTATATGGTAACGAATTCAGACCAAATAAAGCATTCATGTCACAGTAAAGGATGCCCAACAGCACACCTGTATTTTTGCTTGCAAGCGATTACAAATAGAAGGGTGCCGAATGGAATCCTGTGATGGACTGTACTTAGCATCTTGTACCTTCAGCTGCTATTCAACAACGGTCCTTGCTGGCCCTGGAGAACGAGAAGGTTCCCACTTCATCATGTCCCACATGTGGTGATCTGGCTGGTCAATTGTTGTACATCACATAGCATCACAGCAGCTGTATGTGGCCATGTGTTGTCCTGTTGGAAAAGCACATCACCTTCCTAGCGAAAACATGGAAGTAGCACAGGTTTAGCAATCTGAGCAATGAACTGGTTACTTTACTCTGCAGAAACACCAAATGTAACCGCATGTGGTAACTGATGGTCTCCCATACCATGAAGCCAGCGATGGAACCTCTGTGTCATGGGCGAATGCTCTCTGGAATCGGCAGCTCGCCAGGTCTACACTATACATATCTCCGTCAATCACTCACATACAAACAGAAACCGCTCTCGTCACTGAAGAAAAAAGAGCGCCATTTTACTCTTCAGTCAACCCTTTCACAACACCGGAGTAGCCATGCTTTGTGGTGTCAGGTGTCTGTAGTAGCCTGAACAGAGACACACATTATCTTAATCCTGCTGCAAGCAGGCAGTTCCTAAAGGTCCCTGATGAAACAAAAGGGCAACATGTACCTGGACTTCATACCTGAATGATGTTAGATCAGCCAGCTGCTCACACAGTGCACTGATCTTGACATCTGTCTGTACTATGCAGATGTCTGCTATGTATTGCATGTGGTCTTTGTATTTTGTGTTGTTCTGTGTTGGGTGAGGACTTGTGTGTGTGGGATGTTCATTTCTGTATTGTTCACATATTTTTTGGTTTAATTTATCTACCATGTGGGTATCATAGCCATTTTCTACTGCTATTTCTTTTATTGTGTTTAGTTCTTGTATGTAGTTCTGTTTGCTTATAGGTACTCTGTTTAATCTATGAAACATGAATATGAAGTTTGCTTGCTTACGTGTCATTGAGTGGTTTGACAGGTTGTGAATGGTGGTGCTTGTGGTTCTCCATTTCCTGAATATTGTGGAGTCATGTGTGTTATTTGCTTTTTGTAAGGTGAGATCTAGAAAATGTAATGTGTTGTTTGTTTTCGTTTCTAATGCGAAGTTAATTTTTGGGGTAAGTTGTTTCTTTCATTGTGTCACTGTTCTATGTGTGTATGTGTTCCATCAGTCAGGCATATTACGCCATCAACGTAACGGTACCAGCATATAACTTCGTCGTATTTTTGTTTTATTATGTGTCTGAATATCATGTTCTCCAGGTTGTTCATAAATATGTTACCTAGGATGCCACTAATTGGTGATCCCATTGGCAGTCCTTCATGATGAGAATAAAATTCTTCGTTGAACACAAAATAATTTTATGATTTTATGGTTTTGAGTATGGTTGTTAGCTAATTAATGTGTATGTCTGGTGTGTTTCCTTGCTGTTTTAATCTTTGTGTGATGATGTTGATTGCTTGGAGTATACATACAAAACTAAATGGCACATACTCAACTCCAATAGCAAAATTGTTCACAGAATATGGAACATATTAAAGACACAACACTGAAAAAGATCAGAACACAATAAACACCCACAGATAAATTTAACAGATCACGAATATATGAACTCACATGCAACACTTGCAGTCAGTATACATAGGACAGAAATGCAGAAACTTCAAAACCAGTTATTCACAACATCTCAGAGCTTTTAAAAAAGCAACAGCTCCCATAGTACATTTGCTGACCACCTAACAGCCCACAATCACCACCCAACTACAACAGCAACAGACTTTAGAATACCAGAAAGCAGCCACAGCCCATACAGCAAATTGACCATTGAGGAAAACTTCCATGTACAAAAGGCAATAACAGAAAAAAACAGGTCATAAATCAATACATTGTGCTCTGCAAGGGCACAGTATTCAGAACATTAAAGGAAATTTACAGAAAAGACAACAGAAGCAGTTACCACACACACACACACACACACACACACACACACACATACACAAGCAGATAAAATGTAAACAAAATTCACATTTGGCACCAAACTCACTGGTGAACAAATGAACACTGACTGGGCTGGGACACACTACTGCCACGATTACAGTGTGTCTTGGTGAAGTGTAAAGTGCTTTTTATGACAAAATTTCAGAAAATATGTGTTATATTGACGTGCGCTTCACAACACCTCATTAGGATGCTGAGAAAAAAGGGCTTTCCATACAAAAACGTAAGTAAAAAAGAATATATGCGCGAAACATCGCGACAAACCAAATTACGTTTAAAGTATAAAATGATAGGTTAACTCCCAACAAAATTTGTCATCAACATCGTTTGGTTCCTGATGACAAGCTACCTGTACGAAACGATACGGAAATGGCCCTACAAAACCATGTAAACAGAATGTAACTAACAGAAACAAACAGTTGTTTGAACTAAATATTTCTGTAATTTTGCAAGTAAAAATATTCTCATTCCAGATTAAATAAAACAGTAACCCATTGATGATAGCAAAAAGGTGCTGAAACATGTTTAGGAATTTTGAAAAAAAACAGTGTTTTGCAAAACTGGCGGACCTTACATCTAACAATTTTTAAAATATGAAGTTAGGGGAAAATAGCCTATATAGCACCAGCTCTCAAATCGCAGCACCACTTTTTTAGATTTACCGGTCCTACTTACACACCACCTAGCGGGAGTAGTTTGAACTAGGGAACACTCCCATGATGCTACAATAGTTTGGTTTCAGTGGCTGTGGTAATATGTCTTGTATTTGGTTTACGAGAAAAGTGACTATTTGCATGTAAGATTTGTGTACTTTTCGTAAGGATAGAACATAATTTCATTCATATCTATTACATATAATTAAGATATATTTAAGTACCCTTTGACATCTTTATAAGTTTCATTCAGTCGATTGTTTAGCTTACAGAATGACAAACTCAGAAAATGGCGTGGTTGGCGAAATCGCAACACTGCGTAATTGCCTAAATAGCACCAGTGCGATTTAGGAATCTTTACTGGTGCGATTTAAGAACCTTAGTACTGAAAGTCATTTAGGCTAAATCTTTTAATCCATTTATGGAGTGTAATGTTTCCAAACTAAGATAAATAATTTCGCGGTGATCGTGAAAGTTGAAGTTTCATAACAAATATTATTTTTTCCCCTTCTCCATTGCAGATTTCCATTATGATGGCTGGGAGGACATACGGGAAGTGGTCTCCAGAAAGTATGACATATTTGTTGGGGGATTTTAAAGAAGGGTAAATAAAAATAAATGAATGTTGCAGAAAATATGGAAAACCAAAGAAAATGTTTCGAAGACATATTCGAATTGAAGTTATAGGGGGACTCAACCGTGGCAACAATGGGGCAGTGAATAGAGGACAAACAGTATTACCACTTTCAGCAGAAAAAGAACTTATTAATGTCATTTTAGAGTTCGAAGAGAACCTGTTCCGTCTTACGATAACTGACGTAAGGAAGTTAGCTTTTCAAATACTTGAGCCTAATCCCCATCTAGACAATCCATTCAGTAAAGAGAAAAAATGGCTGGTAAGAAATGGTTCAACACTTTTGTGAAACGTCATCTGACACTAACTTTATGACAGCCTGAAAACGTATCTATTGCTAGGGTTAGAGGTTTTAATAAAGAAAATGTTAACAAGATTTTTGATATTCCAGAAAAAAATGGAGATGAGCATAAACTAAATGCACTGACCATTTTCAGTGTTGATGAATCGGGTTTCTCAACTGTACAAAAGAAATCTCCCAAGATATTGTCACAGAAGGGAAAACTTCAAGTGGGTAGTGTTTCTAGTGTCGAAGGAGGAACTAACACTACAATTGTCAGCTGTACGAGCGCTATTGGTAATTATGTGCCCCCCATGATAGTATTTAAGAGGCTCAGGATGCATCCTTCCCTGAAAACTGGTGCTCTACCAGGAGCTCTTGCGGAAATTTCACACACTGGTGAGGTCCTCATTTAATGGCTGAAATATTTTATTGCTTATGTCAAACCATCGGCAGAGAGAAAAATTCTTCTTGTGTTGGACGGACACTCAACGCACTCCAAGAATCTTGAAGCTATTAAACTTGCAAACTCGCATGGTGTTCTACTCTTACAACTTTCGTGGCACACTACACACCGTTTGCAGCCCCTAGATGTGGCAATACTCAAGCCGTTGCAAACGTATTATGATGAAGCACTGTGCAAATGGCTGAGAGCTAATGAGCCTCCTGTGACTCAGTTCGATGTTTGTTCTCTGTTTCCGAAGTATACAGCTGAGAAGCGATCTTCAGCAATGTAATGAATGGTTTCAGAGCCACTGGAATCTGGCCCATAGACAGAAGTGTCTTTTCCAATGCTGACTTTGTTCCAGCCATTACCCATTCACAGAAAAGCAACACAAATCAACCTGAAGAGACGCCAATGTGCCTAACTCTTCCCAATGACAGTGCTGAGAATGGGCACCAAGAAGCTGAAGAAGGCCTCTCCAATGCGGGAAATACAAAGGTATCGCAACCACTTCAAATTAGTCCTTCCAGAAGTCTTGTTGTGACCGTCCATAAAATAAGTCCTTTACCATAACTGGTTACCAAACAAGGAAAAAGGCTAAAGAAAGGTGCTCAGAAAGCTGAACTGTTGACTTCAAGCCCATATAAGAATACATTGCACGATAATAGGGACAAAAAGTCACTTCATGTTGCAAAGAAAGTGTTGAAATCAACTTATGGACTTGGACCCTCAAAAGGAAGAAGCAGAAGGAAGCAGAGCAGCAAAAAAAAATACGACTTGTTCATCGTCATCACCTCCGAAAATGTTCAGGTTGAAATTGAGGTAGATGACTGGTTCTTCTTCATTTGTGAAGAAAGTGCGGTAGAGGATATGGTGCAATGCTCAATCTGCATAAAATAGGCTCCTGAAATATGTGCTGATGTTTTAAAACATGAAATGGCCTTTCAGTGTGAGTTTTGTACATAAGTTAAACTGCACCTGAACAATGATAAATTTATTTTCTTTTTTTCAATAACAGAAAAGCATAATTACGAATATTTTAAGGGCTATTTGTGTGATATATTCAGTGAAATAAATAATTAATTATATGGAGTGTACCCTTAAATTTAAAAACAAATTTACAACCAAAAACCGCATAATAGTAGGAACAGGTGTGATTTTGGCACCCTGTTGAGAAATTTAGGAAACCAGTAGCCTAAATAGCACCATTTGCAAAGTTTTACAAAATGGTCAAAAATAAATTGTATATATTATGGCAAAAATTTCTTTTAAATGCTTTTTGTACCCAAAACACATATGTTCATTTTTATTCATTTATATAAGTGGAATAGAACATTTTAAGGCTTAAAATTATTTCTTTACAAGGGAAGTGTCCCGTTTATTCCTTGATAGGCCTACGCTATCAGAGGGAAAACTGTTACCAGTGTTGAGATTATGTAAAAATAAGCTATGAAGTTCATTCCATAATCAGAAAGAAAACAAAGTCCTTGCCATTAACACTTCAAAATTTTCAGCACTTACTTCTATGAAACAAATACCACAGAGTGGATTAAAGCAGGACATGTGGGGGTGAAGTGGGGCATCGATTATCTCTGCTGACATCTAGTGCCCCACTCTGCAGTTAGTCACTGCACTTAGTTTTGTCTATCAAGTTTTCATAAAGGGCTTTTTGTTAATTTTGTATGCAAGTAATTGGCAGAATATTTTTGTCTTTCAGGTAGGAAAAGGAAAACTATGTGATAGCTTCAAAACTCTCCTCCATAGCTTTGAAGAACATTAATATTGTTCCCAGACTAACCATCAGACCTGGTTTTGAAGTTATATATACATAAATTTTCATGATATTTATGCCATTAATTTATGCATGAGACTGATTTGTTTACATAATTGATGTTTTCTGGGGTGAAGTGATACAAGTAGGAAAAGGTTGCTGGAAACACTGTGCTCTTCAAATATAACGAAAATGCAATGAAAATAACCATTGTAGACTACAGGAAGAGTGACAGAAGCTTAAGAACAATACTTGAGAAATATGGGAAACAGAAATAGGGTAAATGAAAAATTTAAGAGGAAACTGAAAGTTGGCTACTAAGGCATACTAGAAACACTATTGAATGATGTGGGACTTGGTTATACATGAATCATTTTATTCCATAGAGCATACAGAACTTCTGCACAATTACCATGTCCAAGAATGCACAACCTGTCTCTCTTTTTCTCATCCAAAGTTCGTTTCCCTGGGATGTCAGAGTTTTGACCTCTCGAAGCTCTCAATGTTCCCACACAGTCAACCAATGTAATATTTACTGTATCTGGGACTGGAAAACTGTTGCCTTTTAGATTGAGAAGTTTCCACCCACCTCAGACTGAAGGTGGTGTTGAGCTCTCACACCCTGCAGTAAGCAAATCCGGTTGGTCCGACATGCTATTATTTGAAGAATGGTTTGTGGAAATAGCTCTGCTGTGCTTACGAACAGTTGATGGAAGAAAAGATTTTATGGGGCAGAAGCTTTAAGCCATCTCTTCGAGAAAGTGATATGGCTGAGTCATGATCGCAATACTACTATTATAATGCTCCCCCCAAATTACACACTTATTACCCAGCTCCTGAATTTTGCAGTGTTGAGACCCACTAAAGCAGCATGGAGGGCTGATTTTATTCACTGGAAAAAGAACTGTAAAAGGCCTGCCTTCCAAAGGTTCAGTTTCCAAGAAAACCATTACAGAATGTTGAAAACATACCAAGGATTGTCACCTCTGGCTGTAAAGCAAAAAGTGACAAGGTAAAGTGTAATACTTAGGTTCGGAGAAGATGTGAACAGATGTTTTATCTTAAAAGTTTGTCATAGCTAGAGCACATGGTTCACCAAGAAGCAGAGACAGAAAGCCAACTGTTCAATTTGATACAAGCATTTCTCCTGCTACCCACACCAGTATTTCTAAGAATCAGTCCTCTGCTTAGTGTCTAACCAGTTGGAATGTTGATGGATGGGAACATAAGACACTCGTAGTATTTTCTGAGAAAAAAAGAAGGGAAAAAATGACGTTGTTCCATTTTCCTCACGCAGGTATACACTCGCATGCGCAAGTGTATACCTGTCCATTTTTCCCCCTGAGGTAAGTCTTCCCACTCCCGGGATTGGAATGACTCCTTACCCTCTCCCTTAAAACCCACATCCTTTCGTCTTTCCCTCTCCTTCCCTCTTTCCTGATGAAGCAACCATGGGTTGCAAAAGCTTGATATTTGTGTGTGTGTTTGTGTGTTTTTTATTGTCTATCTACCAGCGCTTTCCTGTTTGGTAAGTCACAGCATCTTTTTTAATAAATTCATAGCATACGTTTATTAGTTGTAGAAATATAAATTTTCCAAATCGGATGATTCTTTCTGATACACCTGTTTCTTAAAGAACCACTACCTGCTCTGTAAATGAAGTGCCAAAAGTTTTCTCTCCCTCCCTGGCCATATATAGAACATAAAATGTTACATTGGTGTGTTACCTAAATGTCAACAAAGGTTTCAACAGAGAGAAACCAAGACACTCTTGAATTATACAACAGAATTTTGTCTTAATGTTCATACCCAAATGAACAATGGAAAAGGACAAATGGAGCATCAAATTGGCCAGTGTGAAGTCCCTTTTGCAATAGAAAAAATTATTGCTATGAAGTAATGAGAGTAATTAAGAACGAAACTTGAAAACAAAAATATTGAAAACAAGGCTATGTGTCTTGTGAAATGATTTGTCCACAAGTAAGAAATAAAACAGATTAGAGAAGCATTTTACACACTTTTGGACATTGCTCAAAATCATGTGCAGCAATAGTATCTCAACAGACAGATATCCTCGAGTAGTCATTAAAATTGAGTGAAACATATAATTTTAAATTCCCAATGGGCACCTTATTTGATTTATAAGTTAAAGTCTTCTGTTGTTATGGCATAAGATTATTATATCCATTTTTATCCTAGTGTAGTGGTGGTGATATTTTTGCCTTAAATTGCCTTCATATTAGCAGTGGGTACACTAACTCTCCAATGTTTGTATGTATTATTTGTACCTAATTCTGATATTCAGTCACAAACAGGCACAGTGAAAAGACTGCTGTACAGCTTTCAGCCAAAAGGCATTCTTCTAACATAATCTATCCTTTTCATAACATTATTGTTATTTCATCCTGAATTTTCCATTGTTTAATTCTGATGTTTCTTGTAGTCATACCAGTGTATTTGGAGTTGCAGCTATTTCATTTTAATTCGTAGATCTCTGAACTATCGAACTATTGTACTATCCTTATTTTTAGCCCTTGTGTTTAGTTTGTTTTGAAACACCCTGTTTGTTTGAAGGCTAATTTGATTATGTGATCTTTTTTAAAGATGTTGCATTTTTGTGTGTGAAGTTGTGCCATTTTCTCTTTGTGTTGTTCAATGAACTTTCTAATTTGAGAGTGCTTTGTGTAGTATGTATTAGTGTATCCAAATTTTTCTTATTTTGGCTGATTTCTATTTGTATATTCCTTTAAATGATGTTTTGTAGCTTGTATAATATGTTGCTATTGTAGCCATCATTGTGTGCCATAGTGAAGACTTTGTTTAGCTCTTCTTGTCAGTTATTTTTGTTTGAAGGTGTTCTGCAAAGTCTATATAGCACATGATTAATTGCTCCTATTTGTATGGGTAATGTTACTATTTGCTCTGTTCAAAAGAATTGACACCTTACTGCTGTTTGATGGGCTAGTTAGTGTATAATTGTTTTTCTATCTTGCTCTTATGTTCTGACAAGTTCCACCTAAGTCAGTCATCACATTGGCAGTGAAGGGACCATTTACTACAGGTGTGTACTTTTCCTCCACCAGAAACTATTTCACCTGAAGATGTAACCAAAAGAAATGAGACTGATACCACAGGCTATGTAGTTGCCAAATGTGGAGCTCAGTGCCAAAGGGAGATATTTCACACATTTGGAAAAAAATGAGGTTTTGTGTGTTTGGACAGCTCATACCATCAGTTAAAATATGTTGACATCTCAATGCCAGGTGAAGATATCCCACATTGAAAGAGGTTGGCCTTTAAACTTTGATGATTTCAAGAAATTGACAATTTTAGCACTCAATTATACAACATAGACTTAGCCTTTATAAGTACATGGCCAAAAAGTTATACAGCCAGCAACAACATTGGAACTGTGAGTCTGCCTTGATGCAAAACACCTTGTATTTGTTTTCAAGGACTTATTTATTCCCTGAACTAGTTTCAGCAACAAATATCACTATCATCTGTGGGTTGTTTGAATCTTATTTATTGTGTGTTATGGCATGCTTTTAAGAATTATTGTCACTGTTTGCAGCATATTTTCTGTGCTTCTTTTCTGTTGCTTTTTTTTCACAGTGTACCGCATGTCATCTGTAAGTTCATTGGATGGCATTTAGATCTAGAACATTACGCCATCTTGCTGTTTGCTGTCCCGTTCTGTGTATAGAAACAGCTACATGCCAACCAACAAACTTGTAGATGACATGATGTACACTGAGGGGGGGGGGGGGGGGGGGGGCGAGGGGGAGGGGGGGAAACAGCAAGAGAAAAAAAGGACAGAAAATATGCGGTAAACAGTGACAATAATTCTCAAAAACATGCCATAAGACACAATAAATAATATTTAAGGAACCCACTGATGATCGTGGTATTTGTTGCCGAAAATAGCTTGGGTAATAAATAAGTAAACAAACAATAAGGTGTTTTGCATCAAGGTGTACTCACAATTCTGATATTGTTGTTTCTCTATGCAAGCACAAAAAAAAAAAAAAAAAATAGGTTCAAGTGGCTCTGAGCACTATGGGACTTAACATCTGAGGTCATCAGTCCCCTAGAACTTAGAACTACTTAAACCTAACTAACCTAAGGACATCACACACATCCATGTCCGAGGCAGGATTCGAACCTGCGACCGTAGCGGTCACACGGTTCCAGACTGAAGCACCTAGAACCGCTCGGCCACACTGGCCGGCTACGCAAACACAGATCAAATGGAAGAGTACCAAGATAAAGCTATAATTATATAGCCAAAAAGTACGTTATCTATATGATCTTCAGAAGTGGCATCCTGCATGTATTCCATATTAAAGTAGCATAAAATAAGCATGATGAAAAGGTGGTGGTTCTATCTTCAAATTCAGGAAACAATGAATATAACACAAGCCTCAAAATATATTAATTGCTTCAGTCTGGATAGTGATATTGAGCATTATTGTCTCATACCAGAGCACACCTCTATGCCTAGGGAAAGGGTCTTTGAAGTGACAGAGAAAAAAATAAATTTAAAAATGCTTGTCATATTTTCACACCAGACCAATAAAATTAATTACAGAATCAGACACTCCAGAATCGTTACATGTTATGGAAAAGAGGAAGGGAGAGTTCTTGAACTATCAGACCATGAGCAGAAAAACACTGGAGTATAAATATAATGATGATGTTGAGCTAGCATCATTGTTCACTAAATAACAAAACATTCATTCAGTGCAACTAGATTTGGGGTCTGTGGGATATTTCATTCAATCATTTTACCATTCATTTCATTGTGGTTGAACAGCATCAAGCAGTGCAGATTCCAGTGAACATGTTGAAGAAATGTAATATTGAGCTTGTTACTTGTTTTTAGAAACTTAAAAAATATACAATGAATGACAATTGTGAAGCTAAAATTCTAAAGGTACATTATAAGCCCTTGTTCAGTCTAAATATTTGTTCAGTGACTTCTGGATTCTAAGTTTTACCATGGATCTCAGTCCAGTTTAAACTGTAGATCAACTGTAACTGACTGGACAAGTGAGAGTGCAAGTCAGTAACCTCAATAGAATCATGATTAGTAATGTGCTATGACGCTGAAACCAATATTCCAGTGAAGGACAGCTTTATTAATGAAGAGCAGTGATAAAAAAAACTTGTTCGCCAGTAAAGCAAATGGAAGATTTGATTTATTAGTAGGATATCAGTGCTCGGAAACTACAATTTGTCTATGAAATCTGGTACTGTAGCATAGCTTATCAATATCACCAGAAGGCAGATCGAGCATAGGGTTCCCAACCAAGTGACAGTTCACAGTTAATAAGAGCCTCTGCTATGATACTGCTGATAGGTTTTGAATTTTAACTGAAGAAACTTGTGCACAAATTTTTGTGCTGAGCCCTATCATCTCCTCATCGGCAGTGGAAATTTCTACATCAGAGGTGCTGCATCTCCCATCTTGTAGGTTAGGCTTGTGCGCAGCAGATTCTGTATGGAAATAATTATAAACACATATAAATGTTAATTGTGGAGTGCAATTTATTAATGTATGCAGAAACTCAATACAAATTGTGTTGAGTGATTTCATAGGAGAGGACGCAAAAATAATAGAAACAATATTATTTTCAGTGCTTGAAGTCATCAGTGGAGAATATGGAGACTGTACTGATGACCTGGTGATAGCAGTTAAAGAAAACAGTTGGCGAAGTCCACCTGTCCAAACAAATGGTGAGTATTCCTGTGTGTTTATTTATATCGGTTTATGTTACTAGTTAGGTTTCTTAATCACTCTATACAAGGGAAGTTCAGTCTATACCACAGATAATCTATGAATTATCACTTTTTCTATGCTGGGTGCACTTGGTGGAAAACTTGCATTGGCTAGTCATCATAGCTGTGCATAATAACACAAAGAGCAGACATTTTCTGTTACTCCTGTGTTCTTTGTTTGTATTATGATAAGTAAGTACTTTCATTGGGATTGAAAGTAACTTGTAATTCAAGGAGTTTTTCCAGCCATTGCAGTTTAATATATTGCCTTAGGTGTGAAGTCTATATGGTATTTCTTCCTGTGCATGTGGTCTGTCTGTCATCTATTGGGCTCCAACAACATATTTCTGAACTTGTAAATTTAGAGACAAGCATACTTACCACTGTAGTGGTTAATTCAGAAGTGCCTATAATCAGAGAGCAACACTATAGAAGGTAGCAAAAGCATTTGAAGTGACAGGGAGGGGCCCATATAGTTGTAATGTATATTTGTCAATGTTTCCTTATTGTTTTTGTGTAACGCTAGGAAAAAAAAAACACGCTTTAGGTCTTCAAGTATAATAAAATGACCGGAGACAGTAGTCCAGCAAAGGATATCCAGACAGAAAAAAATATTATATAGCAGTGCCTGTCTTATTAAGAAGTGTGAGGCACTGCAGTGGCTACAGCCATCAAGAAATACAGGGGATGTATCCATATTTGTGAATATGAACAACCTTCAGCTGTATATTGGAATGAGAACAATGAAAATTTGTGCTAGTCCAGAACTTAAACCCAGATTTTCTGCTTTACATGAGCAGTCATTGTAACTGCCTTGGCCATCTGAGCATGAACACAATGATAACACTCAAACTTCCATACATCATTTTCCATGCATTACAACCTACTCTCACAGGTTAAGCATATTGCATCCATAAAGGATACATTTATTGAGAGTTGAAGGCCTCATATTGGTAAGTAAATACAAAATAGCAGTGCCTGTGTTATTAAGAAGCATGATGCAGATTTCCTTCAGACACTCACGCACATATGAGTGCAGGTTGTGACACATGGATAATGACATACAGAAGTTAGAGTCTGGCCATGATTTGTGCATGGATAGCCAAAGCAAAGGTGAATGCTCATGTAAAGCAGGAAATGTTGGTTTGGGTCCCCATCCAGAACAAATTTTAACTGTCACCTTTCTGATACACAGCCAAAGGAGATTCATATTTGCAACTATGAATACATTTTCTGCCAGACAGAAAGTTCTATGGGAGTACTCAAAATGAAGGTCACAATTGTACAGATTCATATGCCCATTTCTGATATGCCCTCTGCTAAAACTGACATCAGTTGACAGAAGGAAACAAAGAGTTTAAAATTTGTGAAGCCTCTCATAACTGGAGAATAGTCCTCCATCAGAAACAGAAGAATATGAAGGAGAAGGAAAGCTGAAGGAAAGACAGGAAAAGAAAAAACACTTTTCTAAAATAGAAAAAATTATTGTTCAGAAAGGAAGTTGTTCAGAGCTCCTCAGAAAATTTGTTCTACAAAACAATATGCAGTTGCTCTGTATGCAAATGTGATTTTGATGATGACTCAGTACATGGCAATAAATGTAAAGAATGGTGGAAAAGGGTAATGAAGGTATTTGATGTTATCTGTGTGAATACTGCTGAGGAATTTCTCATGGACTGAGGGTCTGCTCTCATCTGCCCATGTGAGTAAGAGTACACAGTTAATGATTCCATTTTCTCACTATAATTGTGTCTATCATAAGAGTAAAAATGCATATAGTTTTACACTGAGTACTATGAAGGAGCTTAAGTGTCAGATTGTTATATACCGAGCGAGGTGGCACAGTGGTTAGACACTGGACTCGCACTCGGAAGGACGACTGTTCAATCCCGCATCCGGCCATCCTGATTTAGGTTTTCCGTGATTTCGCTAAATCACTCCAGGCAAATGCTGGGATGGTTCCTCTGAAAGGGCATGGCCGACTTCCTTCCCCATCCTTCCCTAATCCAATGAGACTGATGACCACGCTGTCTGGTCTCCTTCCCCAAACCAACCAACCAACCAACCAATCAGATTGTTATATAAATTGCTAGATCAAAATAAAATATGAAGTAGATAGCCACTTTTTTCCTTAACTGTGAGTTCTTATCCAAATCTTATACAATGATGTAACAGTCAATAATGTCTTCCTATATTACTACAGAAGCAATATTCCCATGAGTATTTTCATTAAAGAGAGCTGCTATGTTTGAGGATAGCTTTCTTGTTTCCATGGCCAATGGACTATTTCAGTGTGTGTCATATATCCAGTAGTGCTCATAGATGTAACAACCAAGCACAGATTGGGTAAGACACATGATGTCAATGTATTTTATTGTGCCCATATTGTGGTTTATGGCCAAAGGAAAAATACCATCTCTGAGGTCTCGCAGGCACTTGCCTTCCCAAGTGCCACTGTGTCAAGGACGCATTATGAATACCTCTACTACAGAAAAATTGCTGCCAGCTGAGTCAGCTGCTTAGGGTAAAAAATTTTGACGATGGGGGTTAGCAACTAATGTCTTGGATCACAACAATGGATAGTCAGCCAACACTGCAGAAAATCACATGGCAGTTCAGTGCTGAGCAACGACAACAAGCGAGCAGCCACATTTTCATTCAGTGATTTGTTTGCTATGGGATACAGAAGCCACTGGATCACATGCATTCCTCCAGTTACTGTATATTGCATGGGACAAGGATTTATTAGGCATGAGACTCTTAGCACTGGATGCTAAAAAATGATAAGAAAGGCTATCTGCACATCAGCAAACACTGATGGTGGAAATGAGTAAGTGGAAAACCAAATGAGATGATTCAGCCCATTTGTCAACAGGACAGTACAAGTTAGTCACATGACAGTATACAAATGATTAAGGTTACAGACCAGTACAAGATTTCTAACTGTAAACACTAAGTAGAGCATTAAGTCTCCAACCTGGGCATCCAAATGTCTTAAGATGGTTCAGTGTTTTGCAAGTCCATGAGACATAAACAGGGATTGTGGGAGTACCAATACAAACAAATTGTCAACCAGGTGCAGGCTAGACCCATTCAGTAGCCATCTCACAATCTCATGGTGCACTCTTTGAAGTTGAGAAGACATCCTGGTACTTACATTCACAGTTCCACTTCGTTTTGGGGCCTGAACCACTGAAGTCTGATGTAACACTGGTCTTTCCTATCACCCAACGTAGGTCACTATGGGTCTTGCATGCATACAATCTTTCCATAGTCTTAATCACTCTCTTCTGCTAAACTGTTCTTCACACCTTTGGAAATGAGAAACGCAAGGACACATAATTCTATTAAGAGAGGACAAAGTACAAGAATCTAGCACGCATTCCTTCAAAATCACCTTGTTTTTGTGACAAGAAAGGATTCAATGTTTAAATGAAATATTAATAATTGTGAACAGTGGGGCCAGTTTCTTATTCAGATAAAACATTAACTATGAAACTTTGTGCAAACTGTGAATTGGCAAGAAAAATATCTTTATTTCTTGTTAAAGTGCAGAAAAAATATTACACACTGGACTATCCGTCAAATGACAAAGTGGAGTTTCCATAAAGTACATTTTCATTTGTGAAAATTACAACTCCTTATGGAAACACGACTGAAATAAATAATGCACTACAAGTTAGCTACATGCCAATACAAAAATGATTAAAATTGCAGGACTGACAATAGCATGTTCCATCATCTTTCGGGCGTGCACTCGGGACAGCGACAATTCTTCTTGCGATATTTCGGCTAGAAACCTCCCAGCCATCTTCAAGGCGAGTCAGAGACTGAGTTCATAGCATTTGTGCATGCCTATTTATATGGTGAGTCACGTGACACAAAGCTGCTGAGGATTGAAAGCGCATGCGTCAAAGATATCGAAGTCGCCACTACTGTGCTAGTCATAGATAAGATGTATATAGCAAAGATAAACATATAAGCGCAGAGTGCAAACAAAATAGTGGTGCTGCGAATCCACCATGCTTGTAAATAAATAATTAATCTTTAAAAGTGGTAACATCTGACAATAACATTTTTTTATATTTTTTGCCATTTTTCATGGCCCATCACTTAGCTAAGGAAGTGCGTATTTATTTACATTACATTTTTGTACAAGTTCTACAAAAACACATAATCAAATAGCTTATAGGTGGACTATTTCATCATGATTACACTGGAAGAGTCACAAACCAAGATATATGAGGGCTGTTCAAAAAATTCTGGAACATTCATAATTTCGCACTGATGGCATGTTGTAATGAAATGCATTTGGCATCCCTGCACATGTCTGTGTTAAACATGTAACTGCCAGAAGTTTCACTGTTGTATGCCTGTTAGTTATTATTCAGAGATGTATTGAGTAGAACACTGTCACACAATTTTACAAATTTTGAGATGGCAGAGTTAGAGAAGCTCAGCATCTGCATTAAATCTTGTGTGAAACTCAACAAAACCTTTACAGAGATGCACAAAATGATGCAGGAAGCCTACAGTGATGTATACTTGAGCCATCCTTGGTGATATGAATGGTTCACATGGTTTAAAAATGGCTGGACAGAAGTTACAGATGACCCTCATTCAGGACTCCCTTCAACATCTACCAATGATGCTCATGTTGGGAACTCAGTGGAATTGTGAATGCCAATTCAAGACTGACTATCCCAGATATTGCAGAAGAATGTAACATTTCAGTTGGATCATGTCATGAAATCCTGATACAGCATCTTGGAATGCTTGTGTTGCTGCCAAGTTCTTCCCATGGCTCATGAGTAAAGACCAGAAATACCTTTGCCTAGCAATTGTGAAGAGCTTTTGGACTGCACAAATGAGAACAAGATGTTGCTCGAGAGAATCATAACTGGTGATGAGATGTGGGTCTATGGTTATAATGTTGAAACCAGGGTTCAATCTTCATGATGGGTTGTGGAAAGTTCTCAAAGACCAGAAAAAGCTCATCAGGTCAGGTCAAATATAACAGCCATGCTGACAGTTTCCTTTCACTTTGAAGGATTAATTCATCATGAACTTGTGCCACAGAGACAAACGGTTAATTTTTGGTATTATTAGGACATGTTGGAAAGCCTACAAGAAAATGTGAGAAGGAAACAGCCTGGAAAATGGCAAGACAAATCACAACTCTTTCACCATGATGACACACCCACATTTTCATCCATGTTGTTGTGTGACTATTGCACAAAAAACGAAATCACATTGGTGCCTCACCCTCCATACTCTCCAGACATGATCCCTGTGGACTTCTTTTTCATTTCCAAAGTTGAAAACCCCATTGAAAGAACAAATATTTACAACAATAGATGGGATAAAAGAAAATTTGCAGATAGCACTTCGTGTGATCCAGAAAGACACATACCAAGACTGCTTCCAGAAGCAGAAATGGCATTGGGAGTGGTATATCAATTGTGGAGGAGAGTATTCAGAAGGAGACCATGCACAATAAGTAAAAGGTAAGCACAGAAAAAATTGTGGACAATGTTCTGGACTTTTTTGAACAGACCTCATACACTATTGTTGTTTTTTAAAAGTAAATGATATATAGTGGCAACCTCATTAACTGCCAGTGGACAACTGTTATAGCCATGTTGATTCAACTGCACTGCACTAACTATTAGTACTTTATCCATTAACACCAGCCATGGGAACTACTGTCCACTTAATATTATGAAAGAATAATAATAATAATAATAATAATAATAATAATAAGAGATAGAGGGAGGTAGGGAATGGAAAGAGGAACAGAAAGCAGAAAAGATGTAATAAATGCTTCACTATTACAAAAACATGTATGGAGGAGGCAACAAGTACTGTGACAGTTTATGAGTTACTATAAGTAATTTCAGGGATAAAGTAACTCTAGATCTTGTTTCATTTTTGTGCTACCTTTAGGAACCTCATGGATCCAATAGTAAGCCAACAGTATTTTTGTATATCCCATTTCACCATCCATGTTGTGTGGTAGATGAGAAGGGGGGGGGGGGGGGGGGGGTACCCAGTCTCCTTTTCAGACTTGACTTGATCCAACAACAACTCAGCTGCAGAAATCAAGAGCAACTGATGGCTTACTAAACCTATTTCCAACCATTCCTGTCCAGGTGTCAAGTTATTCCTCTCTTCCAAAACATGTCACATCCTTTTGCACTGGGCACACATAAGTCAGTCAAAACCATCTTTTGATCAGTCAAGAGAAGACAGAAGCTATTTCATTCAAGATGCCATATCTCAGCTCATTACATGCTGCCTTACTAACAGGAATGACTCAAAGCTGCTGTCTCTTCTCTACCATCAGAGTACTCATAAACTGGACATTCTAGAAGGATAAGGTCAGTTGTACCTATGGCTCTACAGTTATAGCTGTGATTCTTTTTTCTCTGGATTCTGTACAGGTAATATGGATCAGTGCACTGAACCAGTGGTTGGCTGAATGTGAGCATTTGAATTCTTTCCCTGAAATTTGGCAAAGAATCATATTTCCACCTTACAGTGGCAGGAGAGCAACATCTCTCTTGCCAAAAATCCGTAATATAGTCTCTAATGTGATTATCATCACAAGTCACAAGCACTTCATTTACTTTGAGGTCTGGTTTCCTCCATCCAGTAGATAGCAACTCATTCTCTTGATATGCTACACAAATCTACACACTACTTCCAATGCATTAGTTGATGATGTGTCAAATGCATCTGATGTACTGCCAAATGCAATTGAGGAATGCAGTAGAGCTACATACTGCATCCGCACCAAGACACCACCTACGTAACACAGTAGAACTCCATCCACACCACAAACATTTTTTGTACCTACATGCTAGCATCATAGATGACTATGGTGGCTAGTATTGCCTCTTGGTAAAGATGAAAAATATTAGAGGTCAAATCTATGTCGAAAAATGCGAACAATTTTGTTCTTCCCAAATCTTTCAGTAGGCTGCATTTATGTATGAAAATCAGATTTCTCATCTAGGTGAGTCCCAAGATAGTTAAGGTGGGACATTTTTGTATGGGCGCATCATTTGGTTACAATATTTCACCTGTGACTTGCCTTTTACCATTATATGTGGTGTCCAAGGATGACATGTCAATATTCAGGAATATGACAGGAATGACTGTTCAAATCAGAAAAGTATAATAAGCATTGGCCGTAACATTTGTAGCTTAAGTACTATGAGCACTTCTTCTGCTTCACTACCATGAAATACACCTCTTCTACTGAACAGGTGGAAGCTCTTACAGTATGCATTTTAGAGCCTGCATTTGCTGGACACATTTTTCTCGTTTTGGTCCATAATATCACCTCTCAAAATATGGAAATCAAAGAGCTTGCAATAGAAGAGTTTTTGTTTACAGCACTGAAAATGAAGTAGTGCCAGAAGTTCCTAAGGTAGGCATTTCAGACCCCAAATTTACTAGACCTTTTTGCTTCAAATGATGGTTCCTTTTATATCCATGAATATTGACCATTGCTTCTGTGGTACCCTGTGTAAGTTGACTTTCGAGGAGAAAAGAAAAGTCTGTTTACTCTACACTACTCACAAATGGTGTCCATCAGAACTTCCATGTCCATTTCCAACTGTAGTCTGCTGTTACCTTGGCTTAATAGTAGGAGATTGTCAGCATATGTAGTTACAGTCAAAGCTTCAGGTTTTTGTTGGAGATATTTCAGAATGGGTTCAAGATTAACATCTCAAAATTTAGGTCCAAGGGCTGAGCACTGAGGGCAACCTTTAGTGATTATTTTGCCAAATTATTGTTGGGATTCAACAAAGCAGCCCTTCTATCTGCACAGTAGCCTGGCCAAAATAGCCAGGTAAGGTGATTCAGCTATGTAAATGAAGATAGCTGCCAATGGTTTGTCAAAGCACCAGATATATAAATATTACAGCAATTGCTTACTGGAACTCTGAAACCTTGAACAGCTGAAGCATTTGGTTAATAGCATTTTCAGCAGATTTTCCCACTAACAGTGAGATCTGATCATGAGAATTCAACATAATCTGAAATGCATGTGTACTGCAATAAAATTCTTTATGTGTCTTGGCATGGAATCAAACAGGGCTAGGATATGTTCTCAGAGAATAGCCTTCAGCACTGTGATAAAAGAGTACAAATCATAAGCAGTGATTAATCAAGAGTGTTGCCGAAAATGTTGCCAAACGATTGTACCTCTGACAGAGTGATCTCATGTCTGCAAGATAGGTACTGAATGTCTGGCTATGGAACTCTATTGATGCATATGATTTACTCCCCTGCAGGCAAGTACATTGTCCTGTTCATACAAGATCTCATGCAAGCTTCCTTTAGGTGAATTCTTCCAAAGACCTAAGGAAACATAAAACAGCACACCCAGCTTGTCATTCAAGTTTGATTGTGACACTGTGTCCAGGTGCAACAAAGGATCATTATTTCACTGATTTGTGTGTGTGTGTGTGTGTGTGTGTGTGTGTGTGTGTGTGTGTGTGTGTGTTTGTTTTCTTTCAGACAAGTCGAAAAGAACAGATGACACACACACAGACATATATATATATATATATTTTAGAGGGAAACATTCCACGTGGGAAAAATATATCTAAAAACAAAGATGATGTGACTTACCAAATGAAAGCGCTGGCAGGTCAATAGACACACAAACATACACACAAAATTGAAGCTTTCGCAACAAACTGTTGCCTCATCAGGAAAGAGTTAAGGAGAGGGAAAGCCGAAAGGATGTGGGTTTTAAGGGCGAGGGTAAGGAGTCATTCCAATCCCGGGAGCGGAAAGACTTACCTTATGGGGAAAAAAGGATGGGTATACACTCGCGCACACACACACACACATATCCATCCGCACATACACAGACACAAGCAGACATTTGTAAAGGCAAAGAGAGCTAGAATTTTGTGTGTATGTTTGTGTTTGTGTGTCTATCGACCTGCCAGCACTTTTGTTTGGTAAGTCTCATCACCTTTGTTTTATATATATATATATATATATGCGAATGGACCCAGAAGGATCACGCAAAGCTTTCTGACGTCGTTTCTTCCATACTTCTTTCATTCGTTCTCCCATGTTTTCTTTTTCTTTCTTCTGTCCATTTTGTTCCTGGTCTCTTTAGTGCTTCCTTCTCCGACAATACAATCCACTTTTCCACCTTATTTCTAAAAGTTTTTCTATCTTTGACATCTTTAAGTTCAATATTTGCTTTTTGTAAATCTAATTTTACTTGGCTAATCCATGGTGTTGTTGATTTGACTTTTTCTATGTAAGTGAGAATTCTGTTGGTGAGTCGTGTGGGGGGAAGTCTAGTGACATGTCCATAAAATTTTAATCTTCGCCTTCTTATGTCTGCTGCCAGGTTTGATATAGTTTCTGTGGTTCTTCTTGATTGTATCCGGTATCCTTCTTCTGTTAATTTTGGACCTAAAATCTTTCTCATAATTTTGCGTTCTTCTTTTAGTATTTTTTCTAAATCACATTTTGTGTGGAGTGTGAGCGTTTCACTAGCATATAGTGCTGCTGGCTTAATTACTGCGCAGTAGTGTCTGATTTTTGTGTTCGAGGAGATGCATTTTTTATTGTATATTTCATGTGTCATACCATATGCTCTCTTCATTTTCTGTTGTCTGATCTTCTGTGCAACTTTCTCTCCTCCGGTTGGCTCCAAAATTTCACCTAGGTATTTAAAATGTTTTACTCTATTTATTTTTCCATATTTTGTGTTCAAACTGTGTATATGGAATTTCGTACAGAAAAATTCTGTCTTTTGAAACGAAATTTGTAAACCTACTTTATCCGCGCATTCCTTAAGGATCTCTATTTGTTTGGTGGCGATTTCTTCATCATCTGCAAGTGTGGCCAAGTCGTCCGCGAATGCTAAACAAGATATCTCCACGTTGTCTTTGGTTCTACCAAGATGGATTGGTTTCCAGTAGGATTGATTTTTTAATTCTTTTCCCATTCCTTAATGACTTTATCCAGGACTATATTAAACAGAAGTGGAGATAGCCCATCACCTTGACGTACTCCAGTTTTATGAGAAAAGGTTCAGAGATTTCTCCCCTGAATTTAACTTTAGATACAGTGTCTGTCAGTGATTCTTTGATAAGCCTTAGTGTTTTGGAGTCAAGTCCAAGTTCCTCTAAAATGTTACACAAAGATTGCCGGTCAATTGAGTCATAGGCTTTCTTAAAATCTACAAATGTACAAATTATGGGGGCATTTCTAATTGCTTTGTGTTTTAATATTGTCTTTAAATTAAATATTTGTTCTATGCATGAGCGACCGGGGCGGAAGCCTGCTTGATAATCACTAATTTGGCATTCCAGCTGCTCCTGTGTTCTTTTCAGCAGGCATGTTGAGAGAATTTTGTAGGTGACTTGTAAAAGTGAGATTCCCCTGTAGTTATTGACATTTGTTCTGTCTCCTTTTTTATGTAACGGGTGAATAAGGGCACATTTCCAATCCTCTGGTAATTTTTCTGTTTCCCATATTTTTGTTATTATTTTTGTGAGCTCTTGCAACGTCTTTGGTCCTAGGTTTTTTAATAGCTCTGCAACAATGCCATCTTCGCCAGATGTTCTATTATTTTTTAAGTTTTTAATGTGACATTTGATTTCTTCCTGTGTTGGTGGTAATGAATCCGGTTGAGCGTTGGCACTGATTTCTTTGGGAAACCTTAAACTAGGCTCTGGGCAATTTAGTAGGTTAGAAAAATATTGAGCCAATACTTGACAGTTTTCCTGGTTTGTTAGGGCTAATTTACCATCTGGTTTTCTGAAACATAAATTTTGAGGGATATATCCTCGTATTTTATCTGCGAAAGTTCTGTAGAAGTCTCTTGTATTATAGTTTTGGAAATTTTATTCTATGGCATCCAGTTGTGCCTTTGTGTACTTCCTTTTTGCTTGCCTAATAGATTTTGAAACCTGTTTTCTAACCTCGTTAAATAAATGTAGACTTTCTTGTGATTTTTTACTGTTATATTCTTGAAATGCCTTTTTTCTCCTTTCCAATGCATTTTCACAGTCTGAATCCCACCAAGGGTGTTTGAATATCTTTTTCAAGGGAATAGTTTCCTTAGCTATTCGCGTGATTTTAGAATGAAATTCTTCCCATGTGTTTGCCTTTTCCTTCTCCCATTCTTCTTTTACTTTAGATTCATTAATCTTCTTGGTGTCATATTTCTGTATTTCTATTTTCTTCTGATGACTTCTTCGTGCTGTAAACTTGATTTTAATTCTAGTTAGGTAATGGTCTGAATCAATGTTTGCTCCTCTGCGTACTTGGACGTCGTAAATTTCTTTTTGTACTGGGTATGAAATTGCCACATGATCTATTTGAAACTTGCCAATTTGTTGTATAGGAGATCTCCATGTCTTTTGTTTTCTTGGACATTTTCTTAGACATGTTGACATTGTCTTCAGGTTATTCTGCTTACATAGTTCGACGAGCCTTGTACCATGTTTATTGGTAAATTTTTGTGCAGGATATTTGCCTACGGTTTTTTTGTGGATATTCTCTCTACCAATTTGGGCATTAAAATCGCCGAGTAGAACTTTTGTATCATCTTTTGGAATCTTGACCATTATATTCTCCAAATTTTCCCAGAACTTTTCTGTTTCTATGGGGTTTTTCTTGTTGCCTCCGTTTGTGGGAGCATGAACATTAACCATTGTGTATGTTTTGTTGGCACATTGTAAGCGCATCGTCATTATCCTATTATTTACGGGAGTAACTTCCTTGATGGAGCTGAGCACGCTCTTGTGTCTGATAAACGCCATCCCGAGATGGGGGGCTCCTCTTCCGATTCGTTTATCCGTCTTGCTCTTAAAGATGCGATAGTTGCCATAATCTGATGTTTCTTCATCTGTAAAACGTGTCTCCTGTAAAGCTAGTATTACTATCTTTTGCTTTTCAAGTTCTGTTGTAAGGTTTAGAAGTTTTCCTGGTTGGATTAATGTATTTATGTTAAAGGTTCCAATGTATGTAGGTGTTTTAAGTGGAAGTTTGCCAGAGAGCCAGTGGTGGAGGAGTATTTATAGCAGTAAAGAATTCAATAATATTCAGTGAAGTTATTAGCGAATGCGAATGTGAAATAATCTGGGTTAAGTTAAGTATCAAAGGTGGGTCAGATATGATAGTCGGATGCATCTATAGACCACCTGCATCAGCAACCGTAGTAGTTGAGCGCCTCAGAGAGAACCTGCAGAACGTCGTGAAGAAGTTTCGTGATCATACTATTGTAATAGGGGGAGACTTCAATCTACCAGGTATAGAATGGGATAGTCACACAATCAGAACTGGAGCCAGGGACAGAGACTCTTGTGACATTATCCTGACTGCCTTGTCCGAGAATTACTTCGAGCAGATAGTTAGAGAACCAACTCGTGAAGCTAACGTTTTAGACCTCATAGCAACAAATAGACCGGAACTTTTCGACTCCGTGAATGTAGAAGAGGGTATCAGTGATCATAAGTCAGTGGTTGCATCAATGACTACAAGTGTAATAAGAAATGCCAAGAAAGGAAGGAAAATATATTTGCTTAACAAGAGTGATAGGGCACAAATCGCAGAATATCTGAGTGACCACCATCAAACGTTCATTTCTGAGGAAGAGGATGTGGAACAAAAATGGAAAAAATTCAGAAACATCGTCCAGTACGCCTTAGATAAGTTCGTACCGACTAAGGTCCAAAGCGAGGGGAAAGATCCACCGTGGTATAACAATCATGTACGAAAGGTACTACGGAAACAAAGAAAGCTTCATCATAGGTTTAAGAGTAGTCGAATCATAGCTGATAAGGAAAAACTGAATGAAGCTAAAAAGAGCGTAAAGAGAGCAATGAGAGAAGCATTCAACGAATTCGAACATAAAACATTGGCAAACAATCTAAACAAGAACCCTAAAAAGTTTTGGTCATATGTAAAATCGGTAAGCGGATCTAAATCCCCTATTCAGTCACTCGTTGACCACGATGGCACCAAAACAGAGGACGACCGAAGAAAGGCAGAAATACTGAATTCAGTGTTCCGAAACTGTTTCACTGCGGAAAATCGTAACACAGTCCCTGACTTCAGCCGTCGCACGGACGCCAAAATGGAAAATATTGAAATAAACGATATCGGAATTGAAAAACAACTGCTATCACTTAGTAGCGGAAAAGCATCCGGACCAGACGAGATACCCTTAAGATTCTACAGTGATTATGCTAAAGAACTTGCCCCCTTTCTATCAGCAATTTATCATAGATCGCTGGAAGAACGTAAAGTACCTAGCGACTGGAAGAAAGCGCAGGTCGTTCCCATTTTCAAGAAGGGTCATAAATCAGATGTGAATAATTATAGGCCTATTTCGCTTACGTCAATCTGTTGTAGAATAATGGAACATGTTTTGTGTTCTCGTATTATGACGTTCTTAGATAATACAAATCTCCTTCATCATAACCAACATGGATTCCGCAAACAGAGATCATGTGAAACTCAGCTCGCCCTATTTGCCCAAGAAATTCACAGTGCCGTAGACACTGGCGAGCAGATTGATGCCGTATTCCTGGACTTCAGGAAGGCATTTGATACGGTTCCGCACTTACGTTTAGTGAAAAAAATACGAGCTTACGGAATATCGGACCAGGTTTGTGATTGGATTCAGGATTTCCTAGAAGAAAGAACACAACATGTCATTCTTAACGGTTCAAAATCTGCAGATGTAGAGGTAATTTCGGGAGTACCACAGGGAAGCGTGATAGGACCTTTATTGTTTACAATATACATAAATGACTTAGTTGACAACATCGGTAGCTCCGTGAGGCTATTTGCAGATGACACGGTTGTCTACAAGAAAGTAGCAACATCAGAAGACTCGTACGTACTCCAGGAGGACCTGCAGAGAATTAATGCATGGTGCGACAGCTGGCAGCTTCCCCTAAACGTAGATAAATGTAATATAATGCACATACATAGGGGCAGAAATCCATTCCAGTATGATTATGCCATAGGTGGTAAATCATTGGAAGCGGTAACGACCGTAAAATACTTAGGAGTTACTATCCGGAGCGATCTGAAGTGGAATGATCACATAAAACAAATAGTGGGAAAAGCAGGCGCCAGGTTGAGATTCATTGGAAGAATTCTAAGAAAATGTGACTCATCGACGAAAGAAGTAGCTTACAAAACGCTTGTTCGTCCGATTCTTGAGTATTGCTCATCAGTATGGGACCCTTACCAGGTTGGATTAATAGAAGAGATAGACATGATCCAGCGAAAAGCAGCGCGATTCGTCATGGGGACATTTAGTCAGCGCGAGAGCGTTACGGAGATGCTGAACAAGTTCCAGTGGCGGACACTTCAAGAAAGGTGTTACGCAATACGGAGAGGTTTATTATCGAAATTACGAAAGAGCACATTCCGGGAAGAGATGGGCAACATATTACTACCGCCCACATATATCTCGCGTAATGATCACAACGAAAAGATCCGAGAAATTAGAGCAAATACGGAGTCTTACAAGCAGTCGTTCTTCCCACGCACAATTCGTGAATGGAACAGGGAAGGGGGGATCAGATAGTGGTACAATAAGTACCCTCCGCCACATACCGTAAGGTGGCTCGCAGAGTATAGATGTAGATGTAGACTTTCTCTGATGTAATCGTATAAGTCCAGGATCCCCAGAATCCGAATTCCTGGTTGCCATCTGTTGATGGGTGGATTGGTTACCACCTGGGGTAATGTTGTTATTACTTGCACGAGTCATACTTGCTTGTAATCAAGTTGGTCCAGTGTTTCCACTGGGTGTTTAGAACCAGGGATTGTTAGTTCCTGGTGCATTATGACCAGCCGCACATTGTGTGAACAGACGCTGACCAGGATGCCGATGGTTCCCACTTCAGACGCGTCCTGGATTTGGGTGTTGACAGTGCTTATTGTAATGGCGGCACTTACTCGCCATGACACAGCAACATCTTCGGGTTCTGTGGTTTTTGAATGAGTGTGACCCTTGCCAAAAGTCACCCTCCCACACCCTTGTGATGCTGCCGCCTCGGTCCGGGACTGCTTATTTGGGTTTCCCCTTATTCGCAGCTGTCCACCATATCTGATGGATCGTTCGCTATCCGCCACCTGCGACCCGCCCTGTACCTGAGGCTCGGCTAGGGTATATATATATATATATATATATATATATATATATATATATATATAAGATGAGGTGACTTACCGAACGAAAGCGCTGGCAGGTCGATAGACACACAAACATACACACAAAATTCAAGCTTTCGCAACAAACTGTTGCCTCATCAGGAAAGAGGGAAGGAGAGGGGAAGACGAAAGGAAGTGGGTTTTAAGGGAGAGGGTAAGGAGTCATTCCAATCCCGGGAGCGGAAAGACTTACCTTAGGGGGAAAAAAGGACAGGTATACACTCGCACACACGCACATATCCATCCACACATACAGACACAAGCAGACATATTTAAAGACCACATGGAATGTTTCCTTCTATTATATATATATATATATATATATATATATATATATATATATATATATATATATATATATATATATATATATATAGACACACACACACACAAAGATGATGTGACTTACCATACGAAAGCGCTGGCAGGTTGATAGAAACACAAACAAACACATACATACACACACAATTCTGCTTTCGCAACCAATGGTTGCTTCGTCAGGAAAGAGGGAAGGAGAGGGAAAGACGAAAGGATGTGGGTTTTAAGGGAGAGCGTAAGGCGTCATTCCTATCCCGGGAGCGGAAAGACTTACCTTAGGGGGAAAAAAGGACAGGTATACACTCGCACACACACACATATCCATCTGCACATACACAGGCACAAGCAGACATTTGTAAAGGCAAAGAGTTTGGGCAGAGATGTCAGTCGAGGCGGAAGTACAGAGGCAAAGATGTTGTTGAAAGACAGGTGAGGTATGAGTGGCGGCAACTTGAAATTAGCGGAGGTTGAGGCCTGGTGGATAACGAGAACAGAGGATATACTGAAGGGCAAGTTCCCATCTCCGGAGTTCTGACAGGTTGGTGTTAGTGGGAAGTATCCAGATGACCCGGACGGTGTAACACTGTGCCAAGATGTGCTGGCCGTGCACCAAGGCATGTTTAGCCACAGGGTGATCCTCATTACCAACAAACACTGTCTGCCTGTGTCCATTCATGCGAATGGACAGTTTGTTGCTGGTCATTTTCACATAGAAAGCTTCACAGTGTAGGCAGGTCAGTTGGTAAATCACGTGGGTGCTTTCACACATGGCTCTGCCTTTGATCGTATACACCTTCCGGGTTACAGGACTGGAGTAGGTGGTGGTGGGAGGGTGCATTGAACAGGTTTTACACTGGGGGCGGTTACAAGGGTAGGAGCAAGAGGGTAAGGAAGGTGGTTTGGGGATTTCATAGGGATGAACTAAGAGGTTACGGAGGTTAGGTGGACGGTGAAAAGACACTCTTGGTCGAGTGGGGAGAATTTCATGAAGGATGGATCTCATTTCAGGGCAGGATTTGAGGAAGTCGTATCCCTGCTGGAGAGCCACATTCAGAGTCTGATCCAGTCCCGGAAAGTATCCTGTCACAAGTGGGGCACTTTTGTGGTTCTTCTGTGGGAGGTTCTGGGTTTGAGGGGACAAGGAAGTGGCTCTGGTCATTTGCTTCTGTACCAGGTCGGGAGGGTAGTTGTGGGATGTGAAAGCTGTTTTCAGGTTGTTGGTGTAATGGTTTAGGGATTCCGAACTGGAGCAGATTCCTTGCCATGGAGACCTAGGCTGTAGGGAAGGGACCGTTTGATGTGGAATGGGTGGCAGCTGTCATAATGGAGGTACTGTTGCTTGTTGGTGGGTTTGATGTGGACGGACGTGTGAAGCTGGCCATTGGACAGATGGAGGTCAACGTCAAGGAAAGTGGCATGGGATTTGGAGTAGGACCAGGTGAATCTGATGGAACCAAAGGAGTTGAGGTTGGAGAGGAAATTCTGGAGTTCTTCTTCACTGTGAGTCCAGATCATGAAGATATCATCAATAAATCTGTACCAAACTTTGGGTTGGCAGGCCTGGGTAACCAATAAGGCTTCCTCTAAGCGACCCATGAATGTGTGTGTATATATATATGGTTATAATAGAGGGAAACATTCCACGTAGGAAAAATATATCTAAAAACAAAGATGATGTGACTTACCAAATGAAAGTGCTGGCAGGTCGACAGACACACAAACGAACAGAAACAAACTCACAAAATTCAAGCTTTCGCAACAAACTGTTGCCTCATCAGGAAAGAGGGAAGGAGAGGGAAAGACGAAAGGATATGGGTTTTAAGGGAGAGGGTAAGGAGTCATTCCAATCCCGGGAGCAGAATGACTTACCTTAGGGGGAAAAAAGGACGGGTATACACTCGCACACACACACACATATCCATCCACACATATACAGACACAAGCAGACATATTTAAAGACAAAGAGTTTGGGCAGAGATGTCAGTCGAGGCAGAAGTGCAGAGGCAAAGATGATGTTGAATGACAGGTGAGGTATGAGTGGCGGCAACTTGAAATTAGTGGAGATTGAGGCCTGGTGGATAACGGGAAGAGAGGATATATTGAAGAGCAAGTTCCCACCTCCGGAGTTCGGATAGGTTGGTGTTAGTGGAAAGTATCCAGATATCCCGAACGGTGTAATGCTGCGCCAAGATGTGCTGGCCGTGCACCAAGGCATGTTTAGCCACAGGGTGATCCTCATTACCAACAAACACTGTCTGCCTGTGTCCATTCATGTGAATGGACAGTTTGTTGCTGGTCATTCCCACATAGAATGCATCACAGTGTAGGCAGGTCAGTTGGTAGATCACGTGGGTGCTTTCACACGTGGCTCTGCCTTTGATCGTGCACACCTTCTGGGTTACTGGACTGGAGTAGGTGGTGGTGGGAGGGTGCATGGGACAGGTTTTACACCGGGGGCGGTTACCAGGGTAGGAGCCAGAGGGTAGGGAAGGTGGTTTGGGGATTTCATAGGGATGAACTAAGAGGTTACGAAGGTTAGGTGGACGGCGGAAAGACACTCTTGGTGGAGTGGGGAGGATTTCATGAAGGATGGATCTCATTTCAGGGCAGGATCACTTTGCCACGAAGAAAAATGATCCTAATCCTACCCCTAATGATCCAACTCCCCAAGACACTATCCAAATTGAACCCTGCCTGGAACAGTTCCATCCTCTGTCGCAGCGGGACCCACCTCCTCTTCCTCAAAATCACCCTCACCAAACCTTCCAGGAATTTCTGACTTCCAGCCTTGCCTCTCAGTCCTTCTTAAAAAACCTTAATCCTACTCCCAACATCACCTCTGCTGAAGCCCAGGCTATCCGTGATCTGAAGGCTGACCGGTCCATCGTCATTCTTCCGGCGGACAAGGGTTCCATGACCGTGGTACTTGATTGTCGGGAGTATGTGGCTGAGGGACTGCGTCAGCTTTCAGACAACACCACATACAAAGTTTGCCAAGGTAATCCCATTCCTGATGTCCAGGCGGAGCTTCAAGGAATCCTCAGAACCTTAGGCCCCCTACAAAACCTTTCACCTGACTCCATCAACCTCCTGACCCCACCAACACCCCGCACCCCTACCTTCTACCTTCTTCCTAAAATTCACAAACCCAATCATCCCGGCCGCCCCTTGTAGCTGGTCACCAAGCCCCCACGGAACGTATCTCTGCCTACGTAGATCAACACCTTCAACCCATTACATGCAGTCTCCCATCCTTCATCAAAGACACCAACCACTTTCTCGAACGCCTGGAATCCTTACCCAATCCGTTACCCCCAGAAACCATCCTTGTAACCATTGATGCCACTTCCTTATACACAAATATCCCACACGTCCAGGGCCTCGCTGCGATGGAGCACTTCCTTTCACGCCGATCACCTGCCACCCTACCTAAAACCTCTTTCCTCATTACCATAGCCAGCTTCATCCTGACCCACAACTTCTTCACTTTTGAAGACCAGACATACCAACAATTAAAGAGAACAGCCATGGGTACCAGGATGGGCCCTTCGTACGCCAACCTATTCACGGGTCGCTTAGAGGAAGCCTTCTTGGTCACCCAGGCCTGCCAATCCAAAGTTTGGTACAGATTTATTGATGACATCCTCATGATCTGGACTCACAGTGAAGAAGAACTCCAGAATTTCCTCTCCAACCTCAACTCCTTTGGTTCCATCAGATTCACCTGGTCCTACTCCAATACGACAGCTGCCACCCATTCCACATCAAACGGTCCCTTCCCTACAGCCTGGGTCTTCGTGGCAAACGAATCTGCTCCAGTCCAGAATCCCTGAAGCATTACACCAACAACCTGACAACAGCTTTCGCATCCCGCAACTACCCTCCTGACCTGGTACAGAAGCAAATAACCAGAGCCACTTCCTCATCCTCTCAAACTCAGAACCTCCCACAGAAGAACCACAAAAGTGTCCCACTTGTGACAGGATACTTTCCGAGACTGGATCAGATTCTGAATGTGGCTCTCCAGCAGTGATACGACTTCCTCAAATCCTGCCCTGAAATGAGATCCATCGTTCATGAAATCCTCCCCACTCCAACAAGAGTGTCTTTCCGCTGTCCACCTAACCTTCGTAACCTCATAGTTCATCCCTATGAAATCCCGAAACCACCTTCCCTACCCTCTGGCTCCTACCCTTGTAACCGCCCCCAGTGTAAAACCTGTCCCATGCACCCTCCCACCACCACCTACTCCAGTCCAGTAACCCGGAAGGTGTACACGATCAAAGGCAGAGCCACGTGTGAAAGCACCCATGTGATCTACCAACTGACCTGCCTACACTGTGATGCATTCTACGTGGGAATGACCAGCAACAAACTGTCCATTCGTATGAATGGACACAGGCAGACAGTGTTTGTTGGTAATGAGGATCACCCTGTAGCTAAACATGCCTCGGTGCACGGCCAGCACATCTTGGCGCAGTGTTACACTGTTCGGGTTATCTGGATACTTCCCACTAACACCAACCTATCCGAACTCCGGAGGTGGGAACTTGCTCTTCAATATATCCTCTCTTCCCGTTATCCACCAGGCCTCAATCTCCGCTAATTTCAAGTTGCCGCCACTCATACCACACCTGTCATTCAACATCATCTTTGCCTCTGCACTTCTGCCTCGACTGACATCTCTGCCCAAACTCTTTGTCTTTAAATATGTCTGCTTGTGTCTGTATATGTGTGGATGGATATGTGTGTGTGTGCGAGTGTATACCCGTCCTTTTTTCCCCCTAAGGAGGTAAGTCATTCTGCTCCCGGGATTGGAATGACTCCTTACCCTCTCCCTTAAAACCCACATCCTTTTGTCTTTCCCTCTCCTTCCCTCTTTCCTGATGAGGCAACAGTTTGTTGCGAAAGCTTGAATTTTGTGTGTTTGTTTCTGTTCGTTTGTGTGTCTGTCGACCTGCCAGCACTTTCATTTGGTAAGTCACATCATCTTTGTTTTTTTATATATATATATATATATATATATATATATATATATATATATATATATATATATATATATATATATATATATATATATATATATAATGGAAGGAAACATTCCACGTGGGAAAAATTATATATAAAAAAAATTATATATAAAAACAAAGATGAGGTGACTTACCGAACAAAAGCGCTGGCAGGTCGATAGACACACAAACAAACACAAACATACACACAAAATTCAAGCTTTCGCAACAAACTGTTGCCTCATCAGGAAAGAGGGAAGGAGAGGGGAAGACGAAAGGAAGTGGGTTTTAAGGGAGAGGGTAAGGAGTCATTCCAATCCCGGGAGCGGAAAGACTTACCTTAGGGGGAAAAAAGGACAGGTATACACTCGCACATATCCATCCACACATACATGTTTGCTTGTGTCTGTATGTGTGGATGGATATGTGCGTGTGGCGAGTGTATACCTGTCCTTTTTTCCCGCTAAGGTAAGTCTTTCCGCTCCCGGGATTGGAATGACTCCTTACCCTCTCCCTTAAAACCCACTTCCTTTTGTCTTCCCCTCTCCGTCCCTCTTTCCTGATGAGGCAACAGTTTGTTGCGAAAGCTTGAATTTTGTGTGTATGTTTGTGTTTGTTTGTGTGTCTATCGATCGACCTGCCAGCGCTTTTGTTCGGTAAGTCACCTCATCTTTGTTTATATATATATATATATATATATATATATATATATATATATATATATATATATATATATATATATATATATATAGCATGCTCTTAAGAAAGGGGGACTCAAATGTGTGACTGTAACATTGTCTGTGGACATACTAATAAACATTGTCAGTGATTTCTAACACATTAAAATATCCTCCCTTATACTTTGTTCAGGAGCCCAGGCATATTGTTACTATCACATATTTGTGATAGTAACAATACTGTGAAAAGGAAAGTTGCTACTCACCATATAGTGAGGTGCAGAGTCATGGATGCCTAACAGCGACTCAGCATCTGTGCTATATGGTGAGTAGCAACTTTCCTTTTCGTAACATTGTTATATTTTTCATTGTCAAACATGAGATACTGTTCCTTTTAAAGAGAGTGTGTATCAATTAGTCTTATGTATTCTAAATCATTTTGAAACAGGCAGGGGAATGCACTCCCTGGCTGACCAACAATGCTGATGTACAAAAGGATGTTGGACATTCCACAAATAACTATGTGGCAAAGATAGGAATATCATTAGTCACTCCTTTTGCTGTTCCATCCAGAAATAAAATCTCAACACTCTATTGCTGTACCTGATCTTTTGATTCCTGAGGCATATGTTAGACTGGTTAAGAGCATCTGATGGATCTTGTGATACCATGTCTTATACTGAAGGATTTGTAAAGAGTCATATTACATAAATTTAAGTTCATGAGCCTTGATAAAGCATAATGCTTACATATTTCTGTGCACTACCAATACTTTGTAGTACATATCATCTCAACATATTGCAGTAAGTGGAAGCCAAAAATTCAAGAAAACTGATTAACATATTTTCTAATGTATCAGCTAAACTTGGAGTATTCTTATCCCTGAACTGCATGAGTCTTTAAGGTCTGATAGCTACACCTTTTAAGTACTGTAATTCATCTGATTCTAGGTAATGCAATTGTGGTAGAGACTAGGAAAGATGGCACTGTACCACACAAAACTCTAGTTCTTGTAGCTAAGCCTTCAGAGTTTACAAGATTCTGGACTCTATTGCAAAGGTTTTACGTGCAGCTCTACAGAGACTGGGTAAGTCAGACTCATTTCAATATGTGTGATGCAGCATGTTTATGAACTACGAAAAAAATAAAATAAAATAGCATGTTTCCTTAATAATCCTGCAAAATCAATTTTCTGTGTCAGTGTTTTAAGCTATTAATAACTTGTGGTTATTAAAATGTGTTGACAATGTAAGCACTTTCATTGAGTTTTAAATACTTGCAATATTTGTTTTCCGACAGACTGTCACACATCTCAAATTGGTGCTTCATGTTCTTGTTGGAGTTGTGTTTGGGCTTAATTTTACTGGAGCTGGAAATGATGCTTCAAAAACATTCAACAATGTCAGCTTTCTATTCTGTACCAATCTATACCTAGCTTATACAGCTGTTATGCCAGCTGTTTTGAGGTGTAAGTATAAGCCCAATCATTCTTACATTATCTTCAGAAAGCATGAAACCAGTATTTATTATTTTCTAGCTAAATATTTGTTCCATGACTTGTAGTAAAATATACCTTAGATGTTTCTCTTGTTTATTGAAATTATTTTCAATTTGTTCAGAAACTGGTGTCCTAGAACTTATTACTCAGAAACTGGAACATAAAATTTCAGAGATTCTCTAATTACTCATTGTGGCAACCAAACTGTATTGTTTAGTGACTCAGACAGATGGTAGTGTGATGATACTATGTCTCGGCTGTATGGAAGGTGAGGAAAGAGTCTCCACTATAACTGTACAGTCTCAACTCTAGTCTGCATAAATATATGTGCTCTTGCATTACCATGGAAAAATCAGTAAATGTTGTGAAGAGTGAACTCTATGTAAATGAGCATAATGTTTTCTCAGGTTACTGAGATACTGAACCAAACTGATTAATTTCTCCTCCTGTCTAAAACTCAGCAGTTTTTTTTTATCTCATTACCAAAGCTTTTTGCCATCATCATCTCAGTGGTTTGCAGAGTTCTGAACAATAATAAATAAGTAAAATTCCAATTTAATGGAAAGTTGATGATGGGACTATTAGAAATATAGTGACAATTCTAACTTGTTTCTTTATTTCTTTGGCAATTTAACGGAATGCCAGTGACCACCTTTACTTCTCAAATCCAAAGAAGTGATGCTATGTCTCATACGTAAGTCACAGTGCTTGCTTCAGACTTCTCCCATTTGAATGGGTTCACCAAGCTGATGCTACTGCTTTCCACTCACTACTGGTTAATCATTATTCATGTACCCAAGGTTCACAAACTCTTGAATGACTTAATTTATCAATAACAGTATGGTATTCTGCATTTAGCAATAGAAAATTTCCAATGCAATTCATCACCTGTTAACAAGTGAATGGCGCAAATTGTGTTACCAGTGTGTTAGACGTTTGGTGAAGTCACTAGTGAGGCACACAGTCTCCCCCACTTTTGACCAGGCAGTTGTATATGTCCTGCAGCTTCTATTAACTGACAAATACTTCATCTTCTTAGCTGATGTCAAATGTAGCATTCCCCACAAAAGATTATTCTGAGTTTCACATGCAGCATTCAAAACTTATGCAACAGCCTGTTCTCTAATATGCATATCAATGTTAGCATTTTTATAAATGCTACTATGCTGTCATCTGTTGATGGAACTTGTTGATATGTCTAAAAAGAATACAGTAAGATAAGAACATAGTTCTAGATTCACATTTCCCACATTATTGCAATATTTTATGAGATTTTTTTAAAAAAGAAAACGAAAAAAAGAAAGGAAAAAACGTGGTTCATTACTTTCCAACAACTGTTCTGTAGTATCAGATTCTGATATTTGACAAATGTATGGAATAAGCAATAATTAACAGTATAGCATATGTAAACTTGTTTAAATTTTTAATTTTTCATGTATACTGATTGAATTCTGTTAAAAATAAAATGAATTTTCAAAGAGGTGCACACACAATTACTGCAAAACTGGAATCTTATGTTTACAATTAAGGTATGGCTCAAAGAAATAAGATTTTAATCCATAAATTGTAAAAACGGTAGAATGTACAAAACTTAAAAAAAAATTCTACTTCAAAAAGAAAGGAAAAATAATGCTTCTTAATACTATTCTGTTTTTCACTGCAAAATCATTAGTACCTTCTGTCTCCTATTTGCTGAATCTGGCAATATGCCTTAGGGGAAGTGGTGGTAATGTGAAACAGGGTTGTAATATGAAACACCGTAGCATTTGAAGATTAGTAATGTCATTTGGTGTCAGTTTCAGTTATCACAAGCACAATGTTCTGTTTCTGCCACTAGAGGCAGCAGAGGTCAGTATCTCATTGTCTGTAGCCATGAGTAGACACACATTGTTTTCCAACCTCCAAAAGTTTTTGCAATATGAGATTCAAATATTTTTCCTGCTACCTTTATTTAGAAGTTAGCATACTGTTTCTACATTATGATTTAGTAATGGAATTAAGCCTACAAATGATAATTGTAGTTACTTGAAATTGTTAACCAAAAGTGTAGTCTGTTTGGTTAGTTTTGAAAATCAATTTGGGTGGAAATATGAAACAGGCTGTTCCATATTACAAGACCTTTTATGTTTTGTAGGTGTCACCATGCCAAGAAGCAGGTTATGTCCTGAAAAAATGGGAATTTGACAGAAATCACACACTGAAGATGTGGTTCAAGCAATAATGGCTGTTAGGGATGAAACTAAAACTCTAAATGAAGCAGCAAGATGTTTCAGTATACCAAAAGCTACTCTGTTTAGAAAGGTGGCTAGAAAGGATATAGATTCAAATACTTTAACACATGAAAAATTAGGTAGAAAACCTATTCTTCCCAAGAAATTGAAAAGAAGCTTGTTGAGTATTGCCTATTGATGGAAAAGAAATTTTTTGGACTCACTCGTAATAATGTGAGGCGAATGGCTTATCAGCTGGCAGTAAGAAATGGAGTCAGGAATCCTTTCACTGATGATATGGCTGGAAGGGCATGGTTCGATTACTTCATGAACAGGCACAAGAATCAGCATTCAGTACAAAAGCCTGAAGGAACATCATTTGCTCGAGCCACTGGCCTTAACTAAGAGAGTGTCATGAAATTTTTTGATATTCTGGAAACCGAATACACTAAACATTGCTATCCTCCTGACCAGATCTTCATTGTTGATGAGTCTGATCTTAGTGTAGTCCAAACAAAAATTCCACGTGTAATTAACATGAAGGGAAGAAAACAGACAGGAGCCCTCATTGCTGCAGAGAGGGGAAGTCTGGTGATGATCATTGCATGCATGAGTGCAGGTGGCATCTTTGTGCCTCCAATGATGATTTTTCCAGGCACCAATTGGACAAACAGATTAATGAAAGGTGCACCTCCTGGAGCTATTGGAAAATGTCATCCGTCAGGCTGGGTACAGTCGTATCTACTCACTGAATGGTTTACCCAATTCTTTGAACATACGAAACCTACAGCTGAATCCCCAGTCTTGCTCATACTGGATGGACATTATTCTCACACTAGGAATATAGATGTCATAATAAAAGCAAAAGATAATCATGTGACCATTCTCTGCTTGCCACCTCATACTACACATAGACTACAGCTCCTTGATAGTACTTTCATGGGCCCCCTAAAAACCTACTACAGTGAAGAGATTAGGCAGGCACTAAGAACAGGCAGTATGGACACCTACGATATTGCAGAGAAGTTTGGAAAAGTGTACCACAGAGTCCAAAGTAGTGCAGTAGCAGTCAATGGATTCAAATGTACCAACATTTATCCACTAAACAGATGTATTTTTACAGAAGCAGATTTCATTGCAGGTGAACATGAAGCATAAAAGGTTTCTGACAGTGGTGAAGCACTTTGTGACAATGGAGATGTTGGAGGTGATTCAAAGCAAGGTGATGGGGGGTGAAGGGAAGAGCAGACAGTGGGTCCATCAACATCTGTGGGCTATGTAAAGCCACAACACATCTCTCCAGTCCCAAGTTCAAAAAAGAAGATATCAAACAGAGGTCAGAAAGCACTTTCACCTACTGTCCAAACCGGTTCGCCCTATAAAAACACTTTGAAGTGTTTCATGAACAAAAAACAAAATACTGAACTGAATCTACAGAACAAAAAGGCATCAATTCTGGTATCTTTCTTTTATAGCCCTATAAATCAACCAGGAACTGCCAAAATGTCAGACAGACATACAAGAGTGAAGACTGTTGACACTGGGAAACGAACACTGTTCTCAACTACAAAAAGAAGTAAGGATGAAAGTTGTTGCAAGGAAGAGGAAATAGAACTATCTTCTGGTAGTTCAAACCTGATAGAATCTCTTGGGAAAGATGTTTCTGAAAACAATGATCCAGACTGTTTGTTTTGCAGTGAGGCATTTAAATAGTCAAATTCTGGAGAACTTTGGGTTCAATGTGTCATGTGTCAGGAATGGTCTCATATGTTGTGCATGGGTGTGATACTCAGTGTTCATTTGCAACTTTTGTTCATGAAGAACTTTAAATTGTGAACCAGAATTGTTATCTATAGCTCATAAAAACTATTTTACTACAGATTTACATTGTAATTTGTGATTTTTTCCATGTGAGGCCAAAATACAATTTTATAATTTCATTAATAAAAATCTAAACTGGGAATGTATATTTTAAATCTGTTTCATATTACCACCCCACTTCAAAATGCTCACTCATAATTTACAACAAGAAAAAAATCTTATGTAATTATTATATCTAAAACCAAAGATGATGTAACTTACCAAATGAAAGCACTGGCATGTTGATAGACACACAAACAAACACAAACATACACACAAAATTCAAGCTTTCGCAACCAACGGTTGCTTCATCAGGAAAGAGGGAAGGAGAGGGAAAGACGAAAGGATGTGGGTTTTGAGGGAGGGGGTAAGGAGTCATTCCAATCCCGAGAGCGGAAAGTATTACCTTAGGGGGAAATAAGGACAGGTATACATTCATGCGTGCACACACACACACACATATCCATTCACACGTACATAGACACAAGTAGACATATGTTGCTTGTGTCTGTGTACGTGCGGATGGATGGATATGTGTGTGTGTGCGAGTGTATACCTGTCCTTTTTTCCCCCTAAGGTAAGTCTTTCTGCTCCCGGGATTGGAATGACTCCTTACCCTCTCCCTTAAAACCCACATCCTTTCGTCTTTCCCTCTCTTTCCCTCTTTCCTGATGAAGCAACCGTTCATTGCAAAAGCTTGAATTTTGTGTGTATGTTTGTGTTTGTTTGTGTGTCTATCAACATGCCAGCACTTTCATTTGGTAAGTTACATCATCTTTGTTTTTAGATATATTTTTCCCATGTGGAATGTTTCCCTCTATTATATTAATGTAATTATTATGTTCATTTTTCATCAAAATTATTATTCATCCTTTGTAATAGATATATAAACTAACACAGGTGACATTTTTGACAAAATAGCCACATTCTAAATTCAGTATTTTGCATTAAACAAAAAAGTGTTCCATATTACCACCACTTCCTCTACTATAAGCTAGCTCATTTCATTCAACAAGTGTGGAATCTCTCAAGAGGTATTCCAGCTTCAACAGTTGTTTTAAATTTTCCTGCATAAGCATTTGGCTCAAATGAGAAATTGAATCTTTGAGAAGCTATTTTGCTCTGCATGATTAAAAATCTGAAAACTCAGTTCAACTCATATGCATATTACTTGCTATACCTCAGAAGCATTCACTAAAGCATACTTTAAGTCTCCTCTTCATTCACTTTCTTTTTTCCTTCATTTGTGCTGCTTTCATTGGCTGCAGACATTTGCTTCATATGTCGTTTTTGTTATTTCTTCTAAAGTTTCCTTCAGTCTTTTAATTTTGTCACTATACATATTCATTTCAACAGAGGAATTACAAACACTCAGAATGCATTTTCTCTGTGTTTGTTAGCCTCAGTTCATTTCTTTCATCATTTCACCTTCATTACATTCTTGACTTACCAAGTTAGATGGACCAGAAGATTAATCGCCCGTGTCATAATCATAATTTCTTCTTCTTCTTCTTCTTCTTCTTCTTCTTCATCTTCCTTTTATTCTTTTTTTTTTTTAGTGTTCAAGTGTTGGGGACTACAACACACCTTAGGGTTTTCTCTCCATTCTGGCTTCTATTCTGATCCTTTAATTCTCCCTCTCTTCAAACATGTATAAATATTCTTTCATGCTATTTATTGTTCTGTTCCTTGGTCTTCACACAAGTATTCTGCCATCAGGCATCACATCCATAAGTCTTTGCCAGTTGTTAATTTTTCATTCTAGCAAACTCCCCAGCCCATTATAGAAACATTCACTTAAGCTACATTACAATATTTGGATTCTTGTGCAGATCCTCTTGTTCTTCATTTTGAAGAACTCTCACTCTCTAGATTATGTCAGTTGGCCTATAAGCTATTCAGAGGACCTTTCTGTTAAAATAAAAAGTTGTTTCAGTTTTCAGTTTCTTGTGCTCCAAGCCTGACATTCTTAAAGATCAAAAGGAAGTTTTAGAGTCTTGTTGAATCTTAAGATAAGCTCTCTTGACATGCTCCAAGGTCTAATTAATTTTCTGAAGATATAGATGCATCTTTCTGACCTGTAGAATCTGTTTCTCTTGCTGAGGTTTTTGTGAGTATGGTTTCCAGGTCTCTGAATTCCATGACCCACTTACATTTGTTGCTGTCTACTTCTAGAAGTTCCATTCCCTGTTCTTGTCTCCCTGTCATCATGTACTCTGTTTCTGAAGTATTTGCTTTTAGCCCAAATTTATCTGATGCTCGTCTCAGAATTTTCATGATATTTTTCATTTCAGTTCATGTGTGAAAATATTTTGTAATATATTCATTTGATAATTTAAGTTGAATAGGTGATTGATTCTACAAATTGCAGAAATTAAAATAGTGGTAAATCCTGCATGCCAGTCAAATTTTTTATTGTCAAATATGTTATGACACTTAAACTGCTTTCTTCCCGACAGCAATATAGTGACATCAGTAATCTCTATCATGGCTTTTTAGCTTGTAATATTTATTGCTTATGAATTTCACAATATTAGGTGAAGTTGAAAACTTATCTATTTAATGAACTAATGATCTTCAAATAATTGTTCATTCTTTTACACTGTTAATAATCTAGTCTTCCTCTTGTCAGATCCCTCAGAAATGGCTGTTATGAAAAAGGAGTGGTTCAATAATTGGTACAATCTTCGAACCTACTACATCACCTCAATGGTTGCCACTCTGCCTACACAGGTGAGAGAAACTGCAGATATTAATTCTCTTTTGGATAATTAAACAAGTAGTAAAGTATTAATAAGAGTATTCCTATCTTCTGTAAGATAAGTGTTTCTAGTCTCTGGGCTAGGTGTATTTCACTAACAAGGAAACTATTTGGTCCAGAACAACACTAACACTAAGTGAAAGAGCGGTTCTTGTCCAGAGCCACATTGTTCTTTGCCCACAGAATTCTGCAGATGACCACTCATAACTAAGGAAGAGGACTTTCAAATCACCAGTGTAATGGCAGATGACTTCAAAGTGGTGCACGTAAATTCATCACCAAGTGGCAAGACTAGTTTCTTCCTGAAATAACTTGCAAACTTATTGTGAAGTAACATGAAGATAAACATCCTTACATGGCAGACTTCTATATTGAAATGGGAAAATGATAATGATAATGATAATAATAATAATAATAATAATAATAATCAAAATAAGACACCATTTTGAAAAACTGAATTAGGTGAAGCAACAATATCTACACAAACAAGAGTGACTCCTCTTAAGTCACACAGTTATGCACGTCATTATCAACATTAGTAGATGTTGCTATGAGCCATAAGTAGTTCAAACAGAAATACCTCATCATTACGGATAGCTGATCTGCTTTTGCAGAAGTAATGACCTAATGCTAGAAATGAAGAAGACAGTTAAAGAAGTCAGGATAATCAGTGAGAAAATTACAAACATTTTCAAAAGTAAAAAAGAAAAGCTGCAGGCTCCAATACTGGAATCCTATTGAAGTATTACAACATTGCAGGAAGCTACATGGACTGAAAGATACAGCTGAAGTGGATAACTATAAAGTTTTATGAAAGACGTACATGAAAATTTTTGTAATTCTTTCAACAGTTGAGATCGCGAAGCTGGGCAATGGGCAATGGCTGCCAAAGTCAGTCTAATTGATCTGATTTTTAAGGTCCAATTTTTCACCCTGTGTTTTATGTCTGTGTTATGAGTAATTAATTGAGTTCAGTGGCTAATGATTTGAGTTATGCAGCAGACTCAAGAAAGGACTACAGTTTTATCATTGTGTTTTTTGTTAAAAATTTTTGTGTGCCTTTTGTGAATCCTTATCCTTACCAATCCACAATATAAAAATTGTAGTCCTCAGTGAACATAAAATGGTACTCGATGTTTGGGCAGCACACTAATATTATCCCATTCTAACATATATTGACCAATTATCGGACATAGATCTATTAGTAGGGAGGAGTGTTTCACTCTGGAACACTTTTCAGATTGTCACCTCTAGTCTCTAACATATTTTCTTATTCCATTTTGAAATGATAGCATTCACTTTTTGTGTGCTGCAATCTATTTTGGAAATTACAAAAGTTGCTGCAGAAAAATAATGATTTTTCATAAGTGAAAAGCATTCTAAGGTACACCATGATCATGTACCTAGGAACAAATGTTCTCTTCAAATCTTATTGTAGTGTAATAAAAAAATCTTGTTAGAGCTGTATTTAATAATATATGTTTTACATTATTACTCTACTACACACCAATAATTGGCAAATGAAATCAGATTAAGAAGAAGTATTATCAGAAATTAATTGAAGTTAAAAATATTTTGAAGTAGATGATGTTGTCAGCTAACACAAATTTCCACTTTCAGTTTTGAGAAAATTGTTCAGACACTGACAGAATTTTACTCTGCATGAAACCCCATAACTGAAGAATTTACAATATCCTCCAAACACCATATATGTAATATATTACATGCCACTTAAATATGTAGAACCCATAATACAGTAAAACTCCATTTTTACATTCCTGTGTTTCACATTTTCCCACTTTTTACATTCATTTTTGTCAGTCGCAGCAAAAGTCATATTCTCTCAATACCAAGCTATGCTGTTATTAACAATTCTATGTTGCAGCATTTCCACACATTTTAAGTTTTCTTTGACATTATCATGATCTGTAACATTGATTTTCATACAGATTTCAGCAGAATGTGCGTCATATTCCTGCTCAAAGTCAGAACAAAGCAGAAAACATAGACTATACACAAAGAAATTGATCATGTAATGCAGCATTAGTGCAGTAAGCAAGATTTCACTGTCAGCATGTTGGATCACACCCACCTGTATTGTAAGTTCATAGTGTTTGGAAGGGTGGGAAGTATTCTGAATCACTGTCTTAATGATAATCATGATCTGATGCTACTGACTCTAATAGCAACCTTCCTTCTGCTTATTGTATTGTATTATCATAGCTTTAATTTAATTTCGTAGTCATTTATACAAATAAATACTGCTTTTGTAGCTGTAATTGGCTTTCACAAATCGTTGTTACTTCTGCTTGAAATACATTAATCTTTACCAGGCATGCAGTCCTAGGTTGGTACAACATGATGTGATACATAAACATTCCTCCTCAAGGTGCTGTGTAACATGATGCTAGTTTTGGCCCTCTTTTTCACCTAGGACATCCCTGGACCAAGTAACCTCCCTGTCAGCAACAAGCTGCAGATTTTGTGCCCATTGTCCTGTTTACAAAGACTGCCAGCTTTAGTGTTTTCACCAATATAGAATTAAAGGTTTTGTTTACTATAATTTTATAACAGTTATCAATACTGAATCTCACATTGGAACACAAATCTCTTTTTAATGTAGTTTCATGAAAGATTTTTGTTTCTACATTTTATTTACACCACTGGACATAATGAGATTGAAGAGGAAAACCTGTGCACATGTTTGTTTGTGTCAGCACTTAGCCATTGCCTTTGTGATCATGGAAGCAGTGGCTCAGTGCTAACACACACAAATGCACATTTCCTTATTTGTTCCAATCGTGCATAATGGTGTAAATAAAGCACAGAAGCGAAAGCCTTTTGTGAAACCACATTAAAAAGATATTTGGTCTTAATGTGAGACTCATTATGATAACCATTATAAAATTATGGTAAATAAAACTTTCAATACAATATTGGTTAAAATACTGAAGTTGTCAGTCTTTGTAAACAAAGGACAGTGGACATGAAATCTGCAGCTTTTTGTGTTTCCTTTGTTTACCTGTATTTTACACTTTCAAGCATTTTACACTTTTCGGGACAGTCCTTCGAAATGTGTAAAACAGGGGTTTTCCTGTTGTTAAAAATGCTGCATAAAACACAACTTCATGCCTCTTAGCAACAAAAAGAGTAGAAAATGTTGGAAACTGCTTATTGAACTTTATAGTATACAATCCTTTGAGTGATTTTAAAATCACTGGCCAGGAAACATCATGTACTCCTGAAACTTTTTGGCAGATTAAAACCCTTTGCCAGCCATAGAGCCAAGTGTGGGACCTTTGCCTTTCGCAAGCAAGTGCTCTACCAAGTGTGCTACCCAAGCAGGACTCACAACAACCCATCCTCACAGGTTTACTTCCACCAGTACATTTCCCACCTTCATATCAGCACACACTCTGCTGCAGAATGAAAAATTCATCTTGCATTCCCAGGTGTGTTCTCCCCTACAGTTGAGAGTAGGGGCCAGAGTCTAGTATGCAAAATGCATAAACTAGGAGGAGACATCTCATTTTCATGGTATCTTTTCACGTGCTTTGCATAATTAAAACATGGCATAATTCTGGATTTCAATTTCCATTGTTTCATTTATGTGTGCTAGATGTGAAATAAGATACTCACTTGAAATTAATCACTTTCTTCATTCATTTATGTGGTGTGCTACCTGTGTCAAATATTTCATTTTGTTGTTTTTGTTTTTATATTTAGATGATGTTTGCAGCAGCACATTCAACAGTTTCATATTTCCTAACTGGTCAACCTCAGGAACCTTCACGCTATGTGATGTTTGTCTGCATTTGCATGTTGGTTGCAGCTGTTGCAGAAAGTTTTGGAATTTTTATTGGCATTGTTTGCCCAGTTGTTGTTGTAAGTAGTTCTTTTCACTGTCCAAAAGACACGCAAAATAAGATTTTGAACATACATGATATTAATTGAAAGTAAAACATTTGTGCTGTGTTCTTGCAGTCCTTTAATATTTTTTTATTTTTTATTTTACAGAATGGAACATTTTTTGCATCAGTGTACACAGCATATCTAATACTGTTCTCTGGATTCATGGCCTTACTGAATGACATCCCTTCTTGGATGTTATGGATGGCAGATATTTCTTTCTTGCGTTATGGTGTTGAAGGTCTAGTTTGTGCACTCTTTGGTAATAATCGCAAGCCAATACCCTGTCCACCAGAACATGTGTACTGTCACCTTAGAACACCAAAAAAGTTGCTTCAGGAGCTTGGAATGGTTGATGTACAATACTGGGTTGATGCCACCGCTCTTGTTGGCTTCTTTCTATTATTTAGGATCATTGGATATTTTTTCCTTCGAAGACGAATGATGAAAAGTAGTTGAGAAGAGTACAGTATTTAATTTTTTTTTCTTTGACTGGGAAATATTGGATACTCCAGCAACATAGGTTCTGTGAACTAAGATGCTGCTATTCAGTATTTTTACTGGCTACCTTGTAGCACTTGGAAGGATGAGTAACTGACACATGGGGATATGTAAATATGCACCCCCTCCCCCAGCTGAAAAAAAAACAGTTTCTTTATCACAGAATACTGAAGTGGCAAAAAGTGTGCAAGTGTAATTTTAATCAGATTTGGTGAGACAGTAAATATTTGCTAAGCTGTCTGATTACATGTATGTTGTATGTTCTAATGCAACAAGTACCTGTTGTCAACATAGTTTGTTTGCCTAATTTTGTTAGGCTTATACGAATACTTATTCAATTGTACAAAAATACACAAGGGATGTAAAAACTTCTTTGCAAAACATGTCTGATTCTTGTGTATTAGAATACTATACATGATCTTTGTGTTACCTCTGGAACCACCATTGTAGTTTATCTGTTCTCCTAAAGACCAATGATATCATGCAAACTGTCTGATATTTCTGACTGGATTTTATCAGAAAGAGGCAAAACGTATCAAAAATTACTAAATTCATGATGAAGCTCAGTATGTATGATATGCTATGTCTAAATATGGGTAATTGTTTTGCTAGTAACAGATTACAGACTGCAAAATGAATCCAGTACTGCAACTATAAGCAGACTTACACAAGCTGTGTATACAGTGCTGTGTTTCAGTGTATTATCAGTGTATCAAAAACAATTTATAATGTAAAATCCTGAAGATTGGAAATGTTTAATTCTATACAAATGTGAACTGTTGAGCTGAAATATTTATATGTCATATAATCCTCTTAAGATTATTTTAGCTTTTATCACATACCTGAGTAAATATGTATCAATGGCCTTTTGCTAAAGAATGCAGGTTACTTTTTGTGATGCACACAAAGTATTTTTTTCAGTACTGCACATTTCTATAACTTTGGGGTGTGCGCTAAACTTGTGTTGGTGATATGAGTTGCATGTCTATGACTGAAAAAATGTTAAATTTTCTGCACTGAACAATAAAAAAGTTATTGCAACAATAAAGGAATCTCATGTTTGACAGGAGTAAGAGAATGACTTTTGTGGTGTTATTTAACCATCTACACAAATTATTAAAATGATATGGCTGTTAATATACTTTCCGGGATGTGAGGTCATGGTCCAAGAACTTTTCTGCTCCTTACGTTTCGTCCAGGACTGCGCTGGACTTCCTCAGAGGCACTGCTCTGCTGAGTCTTGCCGGCTGAGTCAGTCAGCAAGACTCAGCGGAGCAGCGCCTCTGAGGAAGTCCAGCGCAGTCCTGGACGAAACCCAGTCATGAAAGCCTTCATTCTACTATTAAAATGATAGTTTGCTAGTCACCATACAGTGGAGATGCTGAGTCACAAATAGGCTTCTTGGCCAAAAGCTTATATATTTGACAGTCTTTTTGTTGTGTCTATCTGCAACTCATCATCTCAACTATATGGTGAGAAGCAGGTTATCCTCGTCACAATACTATCATTATTCTATCCTGAACTTTCCGTAGGTTTATTTAATCATTCTCATATATAAGAAGATAAGTACAGTGGAGACTATTTATTTCTTCCTGTTTTGAGATACACTATAGCTATGACATTAATGAAGTGATAAAAATATGTGATCTTTTATGTTAATTCAATTTCAAACTGACTGCTACTCACCGACTTTAAGAAATTATAAAAAGGTGTCGGAATTATGGTAAGCATAACAGCTGCCAATGGATATCACCAGTCTTTCACTACTTGTCTTGCCTGGCTTCAATAAATAAAAGAAAAAATGATGTCCATGGCTTATCTACCCATTAAGGTAATGTATTTGCATTTGTGAATATGGATAACCATCAGTTTTAGAAGGGAATGATGACAATGAAAATTTGTGCTGGCCCAGGACTCAAACTTGGATTTCCCACTTCCCGCAAGCAGTCACCTTTCCATTTGGCTATCCATGCACAACTCATGGCCAGAACTAAACTTGCATCATAATTCTATATAATACGGACATTATAATATCATATTCTGGTAATATATTAAAAATACATTATGCTTCAAACCTAGTATTTGATCACAAAAGGGAGATATTGCATAATAGAATCATAACCAATGCCTTCTTCACTATGTTTATAAAAAAAAAAATGCTGCAGGAAGAACATTGGGAAGAAATTTGAGAAGCAGGTAATACTGGTAAAAATACAAATTTTCCTTGAACTTACCCCTACAGAACTTCAAATGCTATTCTCTCCTAAAACAAATAAGGTAAACTTTAAGCCAAAGGAGAGCTGTGCAATGGAAAACATCCTGAATTAATGGATTCTGTGCCAGAAAGAGAGAACTCTTTCTAATTTATAGAACAGAGTATAATGGAGAGACAGAACTGTATTACCACCAGTTTTCTGAATCCTCTTGTGTGTTATCCAAAAATCAAAATGTCTGTACTACATAAAAAGGAGCCCTTCATAAATGAAACAAAATGAAAGCATTCCAGGTCTTACTAAAGTTTCTAGATAACAGCTGAGACAGATATGCCAATGCCTTATTACATTGAGAGCATATATAAAACTCAGAAATATATAAAACTCAGAAATATGTAAAACTCAGAAATATGTAAAATTCAGAAATATATAAAACTCAGAAATATGTAAAACTCAGAAATATGTAAAACTCAGAAATATGTAAAACTCAGAAATATGTAAAATTCAGAAATATGTAAAATTCAGAAATATATAAAACTCGGAAATCAGAAACAATCAAATACAGTCACATTAGATTTGGTCTTTGAGAAATACAGCTAGTAAGGATATATTGATCATCTCATCTACTTTATTCTAAGAGTTCATTGAACATTAAAATTGTATTGCTATGCCTTGAGAATGGGGCATCACAAGCTATGAGTCTGTGGGTGACTGCCATCAAGAAAACCTAGTTAACTGGCATGCATATCTTCAGTGCTGCCTCACTGCTTGCATTTCATGTTTGATGGGTTGGGCAGTCTTTAACATCAATCTGCTGCACTACTCTTCAACATATTCTTGGCTCAAATGTAATGAGATTCTTAGAGAAAGAAAATATTATGTCCAAACATCAGTGTGAGCATAGAAAGTATCATCTCAAGTGATACAGAGCTCCCCTTACTTTTACACACTATGTCCTATGAGATCTGATGCTTGCCAACAGGCATATTCTATATCAGAATGAAATTTTAACTCTATAGTGGAGAGTGCACTAATATGAAACTTCCTGGCAGATTAAAATTGTGTGCTAGGTCAAGACATGAGCTCGGGACCTTTGCCTTTCAGGGGCAAGTGAAGTGTGACCCATGACGCATCCTCACAGCTGGAAACATTCTTCATGCTATATGTAAGCCATGTCTCTGCAATATCCTTTCTTCCAAGAATGTTAGTCTTGCAAGTTTCACAGGAGAACATCGCTGAAGTTTGGAAGGTAGGAGACGAGGTGTTAGCAGAAGTAAAGCTGTGAGGATGGGTTGTGAGTCATGCTTGGGTAGCTCAGTCAGTAGAGCACTTGCCTGCAAAAGACATAGGTCCTCAGTTTGAGTCTCAGTCTGGCACACAGTTTTAACTTGCCAGCTAGTTTAAAATTCTACATTCATTGATTGACAAAAAGCATTACACAAAATACCATACTGCAGACTGTTAATGGAGGTCACATTATGCATAATTTGTTTCCAGATAAGCGACTAGTTTTAAGACTTTTTGAATGATAAAACCTATCCTGTTGTCCTGAATGATGACTGTCATCAGGGACAAATGTAGTCTGGGAGTACCTTGGGCTGTCTGATAAGTCCACTCCTATTCCCTACAAAGATACAGGGTTACAATCATTGAACAACATGGAAGAAAAACATATATTAGTTATAAACTACAGTGTGCACACACTTTATTCAACTTGTAAACATCACTATGGATATTCAGATTTAGGTTATGACTTGTTCAACGTGCCTTCCTTCATTATTGACAATGTGGGACAGATGTATAGTTAAATTCTACATGACCTGCTGAAGTATCGGAACATTGATGCTGTCGATGACCTCCTGAATGGCTGTTTTCAGTTCAGGATTGTTTTTGGGTTATTGCTGCACACCTTGTCTTTAAAATAGCCCCACAAAAAGGAGTCAGACGTGTTCAGATGTGAAGAATATGGTGGCCAATCGAGGCCCATGCCAGTGGCCTCTGAGTACCCCAGGGCTAGAATGCGGTCCCCAGAGTGCTTCTCCAGGACATCAAACAATCTCCTTTTTCAATGGGATTGAGTTCCATCTTAAATGAACCACATCTTGTTGAAATCAGGGTCATAATGTATAAAGGGGATGCAGTCATCTTCCAAAACCTTCATATATCATTCAGTAGTCACCATGCCATCAAGGAATATCACACCGATTATTCCTTGACTGGTCATTGCATACCACACAGTCACCTGTTGAACATATACTTCCCGATCATGAAGTGCGGGTTCTCAGCCCCCAAACACATCAATTTTGCTTATTGATGAACCCATCCAAATGAAGATGGTTGACAACAGAAAGGCATGTGCACATGCACATACTAATTACCATCATGTCCTGCAGCCAACTGTCCAGTTTGAATACCCTAATGCAAATCATTCAGAAGTTATGATGATTTTATTTCATATAGTTCAGTAATTGTCACCCTGTACATAATTTTTCGGGTATGGTGTGTAGAAATATGAGGCTCTTCACTGATGAAGCTGTTGTGTATGGGAAATTGTCATCATTGACTGACTGTACAGCAATTTAGGAAGACTTTGACAGAATTTCTGTTTGGTACAATGAATAGCAGTCTCCTTTTAATGTGGATAAATGTAATTTAATATATACAGTTAGAACAAACATTCCCACAAGGTTTTATTATACTATTAATAATATGCTGAGAGCTTCAGTCATATTGATTAAATATCAAGATGAAGCACTGCACAATGGCGCAGAGTGGAAAAAGCTCATAAGGTCAGTTGTATGGAACATGAATGGGTGCCTAGGGTTTATTTGGAGAGTTCTGGGAACGTATATTACACCCATGGCAGAGGCCCTGGGTAGTTGGTATCTGTAGTGGCAGGATTAAGTTGAGACACCATGTTGTTATCAGGAGGCTGACCTACGACGGCTCAAGGAAAGATCATTTACAGTCACACATTTTATTAGAAAACAAGCTACAGTACTTGTAGCATCATTCCGTAATGGCAGTCCTCTCTTGGCATGTGACAACAGAAGTATACATGGCAGTCCTGATGTATCACAGCATTAGTTTGCATGCATAAGTGCAGGTGGTGGAATGACTGCACCATCTCAGTCATGAACAGCTGTCCTCCAGGACAGAAGACTGGTGTTGGCTGAAGTGAAACCAAAGGTGGCCCACCAGTGGATGGAATCTAGTCCAAAGTAATGGACTTAGAACCAGCAGTAGACTTATTGGTGTGGAGCCCAAGTCTTGTAGAGGCTTCTTGCAGGGCCATTTTACCTGTTTCCTGGCATATTCCTCCATTCATAGATGGTATTGTCAGACTGACATGACTTTAGCTAAAAATGATGGGTGTTTATACAAGTTCAGTGTGTAGTTGTTAACCCGAAGCACTGTTTCCAACAATGTTTACCAAAATAAGGTAGGGGACATAAGATGTAGCAACTGCCCTGCTGTTACTGTGGTCACCCTGACTTTCTACTATGTTGTCAGTATTGTGGGCACTAGCAATCCACTGTACACATACACACTGGTGGTATTGCTGCTTCTGACATAAGTGTTTTGGTCAGCTTTGGGCACACTGACATCCATGGCCCTTTTGCAACTTCATACTGCAGTACTGAAAAATAGTGGTGGCACTACATACTTCCCTCCAATGGTAGATCCATTCCCTATCTCTGAGCTTAGTCTAGTCACTTTGTGCCACAAGGTATGTTGACACTGTATTAAACCTATGACATTTGCCCACTGGCTTTCCATTTACACATGATCTGCAGTTTTCTTAAATGACTACTTCTCAACTAATAGGGAAATTTTACCAAACTTTTCTCTCCCATTGGACATCCCTTCATATCTACTTAAAACAAATTGGTTCAACAGATCCCTTAAAAATTACACATTCATATCATCAATCTCATCAGTGTATTAAAGCTCGAGGTCCAGTCTCTCAGAGCATTTAAGGGAAGTGCATCACCTATAAAATATCATTAATCATAGATATACATATTCCTACTACAAAATTACAATAAATATAGAAAAAACAAATGTAACACTGGAAAAGTACTGACAGTCCCCCACATAACTTCTTGCATGAACTTTCCCCTGAAGAAATTCTCATGACACCTCATTTCTTACTTAACTGTATTCTGCACTCAACAGGTAGTCCAATCTGCTGTTATCTGATGTACTGAGTGGTCACATGGGTGGGTGATTCTCCACCTAAGGTAGATGAAGTCTGCACAGAACAGAGTCAGAGCTATTAAGGTGCTGGATATTGTGATGCCCTTGGTCATGACTGTATGACATTGCTTATTCTGGTATTGCTGTACATGTTTCAGCATCGGTTCAGCAGAAATACGTCCCCCCTGTATTATTATGAGTTAGTTCAGGGAGAGGATGAAGTTGTATTGTAGAGTACTATTGAGATAAGTTAGTTTTAATGCTGAAAGTAGTCTCAACAGTTTATCTGGTCTGTAGAACTGTGGCTGAGTTGTGTTCATGTTGGTGATTCCTGTAACAGTCACCGGGAGGTGAAACGTCAACCCCACTATGTCACAAGTTGTTCCACTAATTAGCAGCCCACTGTTAGGCAGTTCCAGTGGCATCTACTCAGTCTCCCTGACTTGAAGTAACTGACTACTACTACTATGAGATTGTACACAGAGTAGATACAAAGTAGTGCTGCTTACTGAAAATAGTGCTGTGGCTCCAGACATTCTGTGAGTTTCCCTGACCATCCATATTGCCTCAGAAAACTGAATCTTGCATGTATCCTTGCCAGTCTGGACCACACAGGCTGAACATATGGCTATTTGCTCCCTCTGATAGTTATGTAGTTCTGGCACTGATGTTACCATGTCCCTTCTCTCATCCTCTGAGATTGCCATTACATCCCTGGTCTGTACCTGCAGATCCATCCCTAGGACTCCTACTCCACCCTTAGTGAGAAGGTGTAGCACCATCATGATTGCAATGTCCCTGACCTGCTTTGGTGTGCAGCAACCTGGAAAAATGAAGGCATGATTTCTCTCCCTCCTCCTTTTGAAAGTACTGACAGCCCCCCCCATAACTTCTTGCATGAACTGATGACAAACAAGAAATCCCTTTGAAGGTGACTACACACGGATCACACTGTACAGAAATCACATACGCCCCCCCCCCCCCCCAACCTCTTCAATAAGAACACCTTAGTTAAAGTTACAACACCAAAATAATATTACACACTTCTTACACTAAACAAAATTGCCTAAGACTCTTCATCCTTCTTTCATATTTCTGAGATCTCAACTCATATCTTATCTTGTGTGTAGAGGGTGCAAGATCCTTTTGGTTGACATTCTATCTTTCCTTGCTCTTTTCTTAGCATCCAGTGCTGACAATTGCACAATGAATCTGGAGCACCTGGAAATGGTTGTAGGCATTCATCACAAACTGTAATCATTCAAGTTGACAACTATAGCTTGACATTTACTGGTGACATCATCTCGATCACCTGGTATGGCCCCTGGTATTGTGTAATAAACTTCTTGATCTTACTCTTTGTGGTATATGGACTTGGTAGCAATAACCATTGCCCTACTCTATACTCTGATATGTTTCTATAGTTCCCTTAATGTCTTTGTGAAATTCTGAACTGGCTATACATTCCTCCAAAACTTTCACTTAATTGTATCAAATGGTAAAGCCATTTTCCCGCCATACACTTTCTCATACAGAGAAACTGCAGTGTTGGTGTTCAATTTGGAATTATATACTGGAATGGCAAATGGCAAGTAAAGATCCCAAGCAGTATGGTGGCTGATTTGACATTCTAACAAAACATCTTACTAGTAGTGCAATGTATGCACTCTGTTCTACCACTAGCTTATGGGTGCAAACAGCTAACTCTTAGATTTTGCACCTCTAAGTAGTGACGTAACTGCTTCATCAAACCTGACATGAAGTTGGTATCTTGGCCCATGATTGTCATTTCAGGGACACCAAGCTTCAGCAACCAGTTATTCACAATGGCCTGCACCAATTGTTGGTTTGATGATCTGGAATAGTGATCATTGCTACATATCATAAGAAGAATTCAGTAATGGAATGTTATGATTCCCAACTGGTGGCTAAAAGGTCCTAAATTGTCCATTCCTGTCATTTCTAAAGGCTCTATAGCAGTGCTCACTGATGGTACGGTGCACATGGTACATAATTCTTTGTGTACTGCTCTATGCCCCTTTTCCTTGTTCTTCACTTGTAATGTTCTGCCACTCCTTGACCCCTCTGCCCCACAATCTTCATGCCCAGATAGCATGTGATCAAGCATTTCATTCAGTACTTCTTCCTTTATCTTAGCAGGTACTACTAGAGTAGTTTTGTTATCCTACATAGCAATCCATCATTCAAAACGTGCAGCAGGTGCATTGTAAACAGCTTGCAGTCAGCATCAGCAGCCTTCACTGTCTGTCACTCCACAAGGCAGTGATGCAGTGTCCATACCATTGTAAACTCTCAGCTAAACCTGTCCACATTTTCATGCTACCTGCCTCAAAATCAAAGATACTCAGTCACATTGCTGCTCACCCTGTGACTGCTTGAAGGATGCTTCAACCCTAACAACCACTTTAACATTGTGTGACTGCTTACTACTTGAATATTTTACCATACAGATAAATCTCAAATATGTAACCCCATATATCACTTCCAACATCTCCTTCTCCATCATGGAGTAATTTCTCTTGACTTTTTTCATTGTTGTGAGGTGTAAGCTACTGGATCTTCCTAATCATATATTACCTGACTGAAAACACAACCTAATGCCTGGTTTGAAGTGTCACATGATAGTAGAAACTGCTTTTCATAATCCAGAAACATCAATGTCAGACGCTATGCAAAACGTTCTTCAAGCTTCTCAATTGTGACTTGATGCTCTGTTGCCCATTGAAATTTTACACTAAACTTTGGCAAGTGGCTGTGCAATATCTGCAAACCACTTCATGATTTTCTGTAGCAATTGCTCAACCCCAAGAATGATTTTAACTCCTTACTTGTCCAAGGAGTCAGAAAATCCTGCACCACCTGCATTAATTTCAAGTCCACCTTTATCCCTTCCTGACTAAAAACATGACCTAAATAACTCACGTCTTCCAAACAAAATGACACTTTTATGTACAGAATGTAAGATGTGCAACATGTAATCTCTTAAAAACTTCTCTCAGCTGCCATATATGATATTTCATATCCCTTGAAAACACAATTATATCACCAAGGTGCACAATATATTACTGAGGTTTCAATCCCCTTCATACCCTGTCCATCAGTGGCTGAAACATGGCTGATTTTCAGTGCAAGTGTCATTCATTGATACTTATAAGACCTGAGGGTACCAAAAACTCAGGTTTTGGCAGGTCCTCCAGAAACACCTTCAACTGATGATAGGTGCACCTTAGATCTGTTGTAGAGAAGTACTGACACTCCTTCAAGTTGTCAAGGGTTCCCATAATATTGGGTTTTGGATATTCATTTGTTATTGTTTTATTATCCAACTGCCAATAGTCACAAAAAATTATACTTTTCTTCTTCCATCCATTGGCTCTTTGGCTACTGCTCCCCAAGGGATATTACACCTCTCTATTATGCCACTGCTGTGTTGTTGGTAAATGAAGGCCTCAATAACTGGCTGTAAATGTTGAGGCATGCAATATGTTTTCTGATATAGAGATGCTTTGTTTACTGTTGGACATTGTTGGTAATGGGCTCTGGGAATTAAATAAATCCTTGAATTCCACTAAAAGTTACTTTATTTCCACTCTCTCTATTCCTTTACATGTGCTAGCTTTCTCATGTAATGCATTTGGAATGGCTTGTATATGATTATGGCCCAGACACGATGTACACAAATCATCTCCATCCAAATTGTCCAAAGTCACTACCAATAATCCTTTGGTTAGCTTCACCTCATCGGCATCAAAGTTACCTAAATTGGCCAGTACTACTCTCTCCCTATCTGTCTCTTGTATGCATACAATACTTCTCTGTATAAAACATTGTGATGCATCATTCTCTTGTAGTGGCTCTTTCATATACCTGTACAACAGGCACTTCTGATCTCATGCTCACGCAAAGTAGATTTCCTTTGCCTTTTGCAAATTAATCCCTAGTGAATTTCTCCACAGGTTAACTGGTTCAACCCATAAATATTTTAGCATGGTGAGTTTCACTGTTTCCTACCTATAAAATGTATAAGTTTCTTACCCCTTAAAACTCCTAATATACTACACTCCACCTCTGAACATCATTCAACAGCACTGAAATTAAATGGGAATGGTACCATGCGGACTTGGGATTTCTGTTTACGTTTAATGCCTGCATATTCTGCCTCTGTCCATTACTCCACTTGATTCTACAATCCTGCCACTGGTGCTCAAACACAGCATACTTCTCACATTGTGGCTAATGGCACTGTCTCTGGACGTGTGCTATATGTCCCCACTTATAGCACCTAATGTCAGTTTTACCTGTTGTGAACACCTGTTGCTCTATGTCCTCCTTCTGCACAGCTCTCCAAAAGGTAGTGTTCAGGTCCTTTGGGATACCTGCGAAAACCTTCTTAGAGGTATCGGGTGGCAGGTCCACGGGTAAAGCATCTAGTACCCATCCTCTTCCAGGAAGCAGAGCCTAGCTCTGGCACATTGCCTATGCATCCCTGCCTCATCCGATATAATTGTGCTACTTGATTTACTAACAACTGAATTATATAATGTCCAGAAATTTCCTGCTTCCTGGACTTGGTTGTTGTGGATGTTTTATCCCCAGTACACAACCAAGTGCACTGAAACAACAATGCCAGTACAATAAACACACATAATCATAGAATACTACCTATACCTGGAGTCCAATCATGAGCCACTTTGAATTGGTACACTGTCAAGCAGTACAGCCATAATGTGGCACAGAAGACATTCCTGTGATACTGTCTCAGCACATGATGCATTGTGCCCTAATAGGTTGCACTGCAAGCACCTTATTGGTTGCAGATAGTGCTCCCTAGCATTGCCATAGAATTGTGACAAATCAGACAGTTCCTCTTGCTTCATAAATGTTGTTCTCAAGTTGTCTTGAATCCACCTTCCCTGCACAGAAAAGTAGGAGAATAAAAGCTAAGTAGTTCATTCAGTTACCCCACTGTAACTCTCGATGTTAAACACTGCAGCTGTGACATGATGCTAGGTCTAACTGTAATGTCCATATTGTAGATGATAGTGACACCAAAATGTAGAGGCCTGCAGTGAGTAACCTCTACAGTGGCAGAGTTGTGTTGTGGTAATGTGTTGTTAGGTTGTTGACTGATGGTGGTTTGAGAAAACATTATTAACAGTTACACATTTCATTAGAAAATAAACTACAGCACTCATAGCATTACTTTAGTGTGGTAACATCCACTTGATGTGTGCATGTTAGCACTAGCTACGCCAGAATGCTGATGTGTGACTTCCATAGCATCAAGTCCAATGTCTTGGTACACCTTTGCAACTCAGGGAAAGGCACATCAGCAAACATGGAAGCTCACCGTGATTTTTTTAGCTGAAGATGGCCCCCAGTGGTGATGCTTGCCCTTGCAAGTGGAGGCATACAGCTTCAGTTTGCCTGCACAAGTTCAGGCAGTGGAATGGGTGCCCCACCCTGATCATGAATGGCTGCCATCCAGAGCAGAAAGCTGGCTATGGCTGATGTAAGCCCAAAGGTGGCCACCAACTCTAAGGTGCAAAGTCCATCAAGTGGACTCAGAATCAACAGTAATCTCATCAGTGGAAGAGCCCAGGTCTTGTTGATAATGCTGCATCTGATATAATGGTGTTTTGATGAGTTCTGTACTTGCTGGCTTCCATGGTTCTTTTGCAACATCCATGGCAGCGCTGCTGTTTCACTCTGTAAGCACTGAAAAATATTGGAAGCACTTCACTAGATAAGACACAATTCACAGAATTCTTGTGCAACCCATACTTGAGACCTGCTCTAATATTTGCGATCCCCACCAGATCAGATTAAAAAAAAGGCCTAGAAATGGTTCAAGGCACACTGTTATGTCTATTACCATATTATCCAATTAGTTCCAATGTATTATAGAAATGGTCCATTAACTTAGATGGGTATCACTGAAGGAAAGGAGATGATCATTTACTGAAATGCTGTTGATGAAGTAAAGAGAACCTTCATTTTCAACAAACTGTTGAACTGTGTTCAAAATTCATCTTGCATAAGGACAAAATAAGGAGGATCATGCAGAGGCATGCAATCTGTTGTTTTTCCATGCTATTTGCAATTTTATGACTAGCAGTGGTACAATATACCCTTAGCCTTCTAATGGACAGTGGCTTACAGAGTACATATGTAGATTTAGATGTAGAAGGAGCTAGCATAAAGTTTACATCAGAAAGCTGTTAATTATTCTGGCAATAATAGTGATACTTGAAGATTATTAAAATGTTGTTCTGGTTAAATATGACCATTTGTGAGCTACCATTTCATCTGTCAACAGTTTTGCCTGTATCCTGATAAATTCACATATGTATTGGTGATGGCAGTCTCTAAAATTGGAAATAAACAAATAATATAATGAGTAAGTTTAGAGAACCAGTATTTTCAACAGACTGCACAGCTATTCTAGTGTCCCCAACTGTTCTTCTCACACGAGCAGCATAAGGAAAGAATAGGGGAAATGAGAACTGATACAAAGACCTACAGGCAATTGTTTCTCCTGCACCCTGTTTGCAAGTGCAACATTTACTTCAAAATTTTCCAGATGTCATACTGACTGAAAATTAAAGTAGAACTTACTAACTACCTCTGTATTTGGCTTTTGTTCATTTGTTAATTCATTCCTTCATTATATTTCATACTTTTGACTATGAAAAACAAACTTCAGGAATTTAGAAATAATCAAGGTGCGCAAACACAGCCCTGCATACAAAAAGTTATAGCCCTATGCCACATTGTAAATCTGAATGTGACAGAGGCCAACAAAATCTCACACTTAATAAAGGGATCACAGAAGACATGTTTCACACTCTTCTCATGAAGTATCTCTCAACAATGGAGGAAATCATCACATGGTGCCAGTGCATTGAGGAAAGACAACAGAAAAAAAATCTGATGAAAGAAGTATGACTGACTCCAAAATATGGCTCCTATGGCAGTCTTGGTAGAACCCATGATCTTGCCTCTCTTACACACCACAGAGTGAGAGAGGAGACACATCATTTTAAGGCAACCATAATTTTTGGATTGACTAAGAAAGGGATAACAGACATCAGTGCCACCCTCACACCTCAGGAGGTAACAGAAATGTTGAAGAAGAAGTATAGAAATCTCAAGCAGTAATCTCCATCACCAGCCAAATGTGCGATAGAGGCAATTTCTGCCAGTGAAGCGATTTTTGTTGTGGCAGGCTCTAGTTATAAAATTCAAATCACCAGCTTTGTCCTCAGACTGTGAAAATATTTTTTGTTGGTGCCCACATATACAGAGAGGAATCATCATCATAATAAAATAGGAGCGATCAGAGCTTGCACGGAAAGATATAAGTTTTCATTCTTCCCACGTACTGTTAGTGTGGAACGGTAAAGAGATAACTTGAAGGTGGTTCAATGAACTCTCTACCAGGCACTTAATTGTGGACTGCAGAATAATCATGTAGATGTAGAAGTTGAATGGACTCAGCTGGTTTGGGCTTATGTTGCAACCATCAAACAACAGCCCAACACCTCACCAATGCAGGTACAACCACCTCCTCCATCTAGAATAAATACTTGCAGAAAGATTGACACTTGGAAGACAGAGGTACTTCTGAGAGTGTCTTTTCATTGTGGTTGGCCTGGGCACATTATTTGTTGTTGTAGAGAGTGAAGATGAAACTTCAAAGGCTTCTACATTGCCAGATGTCAACCATCACAAAATTTCTGTTGTGAGCGTTCATAGTTCATGTGTTTTCAGTGCTAAGTGCTGTACTTCACAAGTTTTGTGCTTCACTGAGAACCCTTCTTTTGTATTCAGACTTCAGTGTCGTTACAGTGTGGCAATATTAAGAAGTGAGCTGCTGTTGGAACCTGCATTAACAAATAATTACCATTGAATTGCTATGAACTACTTGTGCTTATTAAAGTGTTAATAGTAAATGTATTACTTTGAAGAAAAAACAAGGCTGCTGCTTCCATTGAAATATAAAACAGCTGCTACCTGTCATCTGCTGTTAGCTTACTATCCATATTACCACAATGATACCCATCACAGAACAACAGTTATATGCGTGCTCTAAGAACAGTTCTGTTCTATCATCCCCTCTCAGTTCACTCTTCCACATCATTATCATGATATGCTGCAATGATCTTCCAGAGAGGTGTTGCATTCTTACCCCTCCCACTATCCTGTATACCTGCTGCCTCCTGCCCAATGATCAGCCACACTTCCCCAACCCTGCATCCTACTCCCCACCTCCTTACTCCCCTTACCCACTACACCCGATGCAACTCATTAGGACAATCAAAATGTAGAACTGTAGTCCTAGCGCAGTGTATACAGTTGGCACAACATAGCCAGACAGAGGTGTGTTTGTGTTTGGGGGTGTGGGTGGTGGGTTTGTAGCTCAAAAATGTATATGTTGAAAAATTGATGAAGTTTTCAGTCTTGTTTATGCACCTGTTGATGATTCAATGCCTCTATTATTGGCTGAGTTGTTACATTCACTCCTAAATTATTTACATTGTGTAGTAGACAATGTTAGTCATCATTCAAAATATAAAAACATTTCAGCAACATATTTTAAGAAGCAGGACTTCTGCTATATAGTTTCCCAAATAACACAAAAATGTAAAATAATGTTCCAGAATGTCGAGTACATCATTAATAAAATAGAACAAGTTTGTGCATTTCTAGGAAACAATTAACCACACTTATATGCTATGAATGAACTTTGGTGCAAGACTGAATACATACATAGTTTTAAATTAAACAGTCAAAAATTTGTGAGTGCATATTGAAGAAAGATATGTAATGATGTCGATTTAGGCATCTATGTTAGAAATAACATCCAGTGTGAAAACATTGGCAAAGTTTGTGAACTCACTTTGGGGATGTCACTTGAATCAGTAGCAATAAAAATAAAGCAAGGCAAAAACAGCTAAATAATTGTAGGCCTATACACATCACCAAATAGTTTTGTGGATGATTTCCTCTGCTATTTAGAAAAACTTCCTGAAAAACTATCAACAAACAAAAGGTTATAGTACTAGAAATGTGAAGATGGATTCTTTGAGCTATAATGTGAAGTAGCTTACATATCTGACTTGTTACACTGCTCCAGCCATGTCAATATACATATGTTACCACCCAGAATAACACCTGAGTCACAATCTTGCATTGACCGTGTAGTTAAAAATTTAAATAGTGAAGAATTGGTGGTCAGAACTACTGAAACCTATCTGTCAGACCACAGAGTTCTATCTACAGAAATTATTAAGAAAGACCACAAAAAGTTTCTGCATAATGACTTAATCATTTATAAATGAAAAACTGACCATAATAAACTTAAGGAGGACACTGCTCACAGAGACTGACAGAAGATACACAAATCAAATGATATTAATGAAAGGTGGGGGTAATTTCTATGAAATATTTAACCAAAATTTTAATCAGGCTTGTCAATTAAAAAAAAAACAACTAAGGAAATCAGAGCATACAAATTATCTCAAAATTCCACCAGAAATCCACAAATTAAAGGAAAATATGAAAGATTTGTATGTTCTGTTCAGAAATATAAAATACAGTACTTTGTAACCAAGTACAAAGACAACAGAAAAACAAACAGGGAATTCCTGAAGTCCCTAAAAGCACACTATTAAGCTGAATCCAGTAATGTTAGTAGAACTACTTGGAATAGAGTAAACAAAGATTATGAAAGTAAAGAGAATCCGAGATGAAATAATAGAGCACTAGAAGAAAGCTGAATTTTGGTGAGCAAGCAAAAGACCGTATGTAAGGCCTTCATAAAACATTTTAGTGTGGAATGCAAAAAACAAATTAAACCAACACTACAGATGAATTGATTCAAAATGAGTAATTCATTTTTCCTAAAGAGTGTAAAAGGAAAAAATGTAAAACAAAAAAAAGAAGCTTAGGGCATGGGATGATGTATTATGTAGGCTATATTACTACAGGAACGCAAAATGAGTTTATAAACCAATAACAATAAATAGTTCAACTGGCCTAGGAACCTTTCCTGAATTTTTGAAAATGACTGAGATATGACCAGTATAAGTATATGATCACTATAAGGTCCATTGATCGCGGGCGAGCCAAATATCTCACGAAATAAGCAAGAAACGAAAAAACTACGAAGAACAACACTTGTCTAGCTTGAAGGGGGAAACCAGATGGCGTTATGGCTGGCCCACTAAATGGCACTGCCATAGATCAATTGGATATCAACTGCATTTTTAAAAATAGGAACCCCCATTTTTTTATTACATATTCATGTAGTACATAAAGAAATATGAATGTTTTAGTTGGACCACTATTTTCCCTTTGTGATAGGTGGTGCTGTAATAGTCACAAATGTATAAGTACATGGTATCATGTAACATTCTGCCATTGTGGACAGTATTTGCTTCGTGATACATTACCCATGTTAAAATGGACCGTTTACCAATTGTGGAAAAGGTCAATATCATGTTGATGTATGGCTATTGTGATCAAAATGCCCAACGGGCATCTGATATGTATGCTGCTCAGTATCCTGGACAACATCATCCATGTGTCCCGACCATTCACCGGATAGTTACATTATTTAAGGAAACAGGAAGTGTTCAGCCACATGTGAAACATCAACCATGACCTGCAACAAATGATGATGCCCAAGTAGGTGTTTTAGCTGCTGTCGTGGCTAATCCACACATCAGTAGCAGACAAATTGCGTGAGAATCGGGAACCTCAAAAACGTCGATTACACCCGTACCATATTTCTATGCACCACGACTTTGAACGTCATGTACAGTTCTGCCACTGGGCACAAGAGAAATTATGGGACGATGAAAGACTTTTTGCATGCATTCTATTTAGCGACGAAGTGTCATTCACCAACAGCAGTAATGTAAACTGACGTAATATGCACTATTGGGCAATGGAAAATCCATGATGGTTGCGACAAGTGGAACATCAGCGACCTTTGTGGGTTAATGTATGGTGCGGCATTGTGGGAGGAAGGATAATTGACCCCCATTTTATCGATGGCAATCTAAATGGTGCAATGTAGGCTGATTTCCTACGTAATGTTCTACCGATGCTACTACAAGATGTTTCACTGCATGACAGAATGGCGATGTACTTCCAACATGATGGATGTCCGACACATAGCTCACATGTGGTTGTAGCAGTATTGAATAGCATATTTCATGACAGGTGGATTTGTCGTCAAAGCACCATACCATGGCCGGCACATTCACCAGATCTGACGCCCTGGATTTCTTTCTGTGGGGAAAGTTGAAGGATATTTGCTATCGTGATCCACTGACAATGCCTGGCAACATGCGTCAGCACATTGTCAATGCATGTGCGAACATTACGGAAGGGGAACTACTCGCTGTTGAGAGGAATGTCATTACGCGTATTGCCAAACGCATTGAGGTTGATGGACATCATTTTGAGCATTTATTGCATAATGTGGTATTTACAGGTAATCACACTGTAACAGCATGCATTCTCAGAAATGATAAGTTCACCAAGGTACGTGTATCACAGTGGAACAACCGAAATAAAATGTTCAAACGTACCTACATTCTGTATTTTAATTTAAAAAACCAACCTGTTACCAACTGTTCGTCTAAAATTGTGAGCCATATGTATGTGACTATTACAGTGCCATCTATCACAAAGCAAAAAAGGTAGTCCAACTAAAACATTCATTATCAGTAAACTCTTCCGGGCTAAGTTGCCGTGGTCGATCTGTAGAACTTCTTCTCCCTGACGTTTCGTTCTCAACTACGGAGAACATCTTCCGAGGTGAGTCGACGACTGGCTGCTACGAGCTGGGGCCGCCGCTTATATAGAGATCATAGGGGGCGCCACCACACGTCACATGGCGTCGATGTGCAGCTATCTCTGGCTATCGTCTGTTCTCTCGATTGCAGGCAATCGATTGTCACGTGATTGATGCAACGTCGACCGCCATATCTTATCCAATTTTAATCCTTCTTCTTTACGATTAAAATTGTATTGATGTTTGTGGATTTCAATTGCCTCTCTATACATACGTGTATAATAGTGCGACGTCCTCGCTAGCACGCTTGATTCACCAAATTTTATGTCGTGATCTCCATCCTTAAAAACATGTTCCGCTACTGCCGATTTGTCGATATGTCCCAAGCGACAGTTTCTTTTGTGCTCCATCAACCGTGTATTGATGCTTCTTTTGGTAGTTCCTATGTAAACCCTGCCGCAACTACACGGAATTTTATATACCCCTGGGGTGGCTAGGGGGTGACGAGCATCTTTTGTTGATCTTAGGCATTCACTAATTTTCTTAGTAGGTCTAAAAATGGTCTCTACCTGAAACTTGGCTAGTACTTTTCCAATGCGATCCATGATATTATGGATGAACGGAAGAAATACTTTTCCAGCTGATGGTTGTTGCTGTCTCCTATTTTTAGGCATTTTTCTATTTGGGTGAAGTGCTCGATTAATCTCGTTTTTTGTATAACCATTTTTCGCAAAGGCCATTCGTAAATGATTTAGTTCTTCTTGTAAGTAGCCTGGTTCACAAATATTATTGGCCCTATCCACTAGTGTTTTTATGACCCCCCTCTTTTGCCTAGGGTGGTGGTTTGAGTTCTTATGGAGGTAGCGATCGGTATGTGTACCTTTCCTGTAGACCTTATGGCCTAAGGTCCCATCCGCCCGTTTGATAACTGATACATCCAAGAAGTTAAGTTGTCCATTCTTCTCCTTCTCCATAGTAAATTTAATTTTGGGTTGATGCTATTTAAGTGTACCAGAAAATCATTCAAGTCTTCTTCCTCATGATTCCATATTACAAAGGTATCATCCACATACCGATACCACTTCGAGGGGCTTTTTTTGGCCGACTGCAATGCTTGATGTTCAAAATATTCCATGAATAAATTCGCAATTGCAGGACTTAGGGGACTTCCCATGGCTACCCCATCGATCTGTTCATAAAATTCACCATTATACTGAAAATAGGTTGAGGATAGACAGTGTTGGAACAAGGCTACTATATCAGTAGGGAACATATTGGCTATATGGGAGAGAGCTTCATCAACTGGAACCATCGTGAACAAAGACACTATATCAAAACTGACAAGTATGTCATTAGGAGTGACAGTAATTTCCCTCAATTTCTCAATGAAGTGTAGAGAGTTTTTAATATGACTCTCAGTTGTGCCTATGTGAGGTTGTAACAAAGAGGCAAGGTGTCTGGCTAGTTCTTGGGTAGGAGCACCAATTACGCTGACTATTGGTCTCAAAGGAACATCAGGTTTATGTATCTTTGGTAATCCGTATAATCTCGGAGGATAAGCCTCCGTCTCACAAAGATACTTTTCAACTTCTGTAGGAATTGAAGACTGTTTTATCAGACGCTTGGTGGCATTCAGCACATTCGTTGTGGGATCCTTTTTCAACTTCTTGTATGTGCTGGGTTCCAGGAGATCACTGATCTTCTTGTGATAATCCTCAGTATTCATTAAAACAGTAACATTTCCCTTGTCAGCGGCAACTATAATAACATTCTTGTCTGCATTGATCTCCCGCAATGCCTTCCTTTCCCCTTGAGACAGATTGCTGCTGGGTGGCTTAGCTTTGCGTAATATCCTGAAGGTTTCCATTCTAATTTCATCAGCAGAATATGATGGTAACTGACGAATTCCTGCCTCTATATTAGCAATAATGTCCTCCACAGGAATCTTGGATGGAGTTATTGCAAAATTCCCTCCTTTAGACAGAACAGAAACTTCTTCCTTAGACAATTCTTTTTCCGATAAATTAATAACCGTTTGGGAATTGTTTGGAATCGCTGTTTCCTGTCGACCCTCTTGTAGACGATCAAACTTGTCCTTCTGCCTATTGGAAGACACTTCTGCACTAATCTCCATAGATCTAAATGTTAAACTGTCCACTTTGTTCCAATGACAAAACTGCATAGTATTGCTAATAAGTAAATGAAGATTTAGCAGTTGGCCATCACATACCGCCAGTCCTCGTCGTGTCTGATGTATCCGCTCACGTAGTAATGCCAGTTCCATATGAGAATAAATACGGTTAGCTTGTGGCGAATGAAACATTCTTCTCACTTTTGAAAACTTGGGAACTATACCGGTATCACCACAGCGTAGCAGAAAAGTGAGTGAGCAAAGTTGTTGACCTTTCTTCTTGCGTAGGTTCTCCAGTCGTCGTACCCTAGTTGACATTTCCTCCCCGTAGAGGCGTCGAATCATTCCATGTAGGCTTTCACGGCCGGCGTCTTTATCAGTAAACTCTTCCGGGCTAAGTTGCCGTGGTCGATCTGTAGAACTTCTTCTCCCTGACGTTTCGTTCTCAACTACGGAGAACATCTTCCGAGGTGAGTCGACGACTGGCTGCTAGGAGCTGGGGCCGCCGCTTATATAGAGATCGTAGGGGGCGCCACCACACGTCACATGGCGTCGATGTGCAGCTATCTCTGGCTATCGTCTGTTCTCTCGATTGCAGTCAATCGATTGTCACGTGATTGATGCAACGTTGACCACCATATCTTATCCAATTTTAATCCTTCTTCTTTACGATTAAAATTGTATTGATGTTTGTGGATTTCAATTGCCTCTCTATACATACGTGTATAATAGTGCAACGTCCTCGGTAGCACGCTTGTTTCACCAAATTTTATGTCGTGATCTCCATCCTTAAAAACATGTTCCGCTACTGCCGATTTGTCGATATGTCCCAAGCGACAGTTTCTTTTGTGCTCCGTCAACTGTGTATTGATGCTTCTTTTGGTAGTTCCTATGTAAACCCTGCCGCAACTACATGGAATTTTATATACCCCTGGGGTGGCTAGGGGGTGACGAGCATCTTTTGTTGATCTTAGGCATTCACTAATTTTCTTAGTAGGTCTAAAAATGGTCTCTACCTGAAACTTGGCTAGTACTTTTCCAATGCGATCCGTGATATTATGGATGAACGGAAGAAATACTTTTCCAGCTGATGGTTGTTGCTGTCTCCTATTTTTAGGCATTTTTCTATTTGGGTGAAGTGCTCGATTAATCTCGTTTTTTGTATAACAATTTTTCGCAAAGGCCATTCGTAAATGATTTAGTTCTTCTTGTAAGTAGCCTGGTTCACAAATATTATTGGCCCTACCCACTAGTGTTTTTATGACCCCCCTCTTTTGAGTTCTTATGGAGGTAGCAATCGGTATGTGTACCTTTCCTGTAGACCTTATGGCCTAAGGTCCCATCCGCCCGTTTGATTACTGATACATCCAAGAAGTTAAGTTGTCCATTCTTCTCCTTCTCCATAGTAAATTTAATCTTTGGGTTGATGCTATTTAAGTGTACCAGAAAATCATTCAAGTCTTCTTCCTCATGATTCCATATTACAAAGGTATCATCCACATACCGATACCACTTCGAGGGGCTTTTTTTGGCCGACTGCAATGCTTGATGTTCAAAATATTCCATGAATAAATTCGCAATTGCGGGACTTAGGGGACTTCCCATGGCTACCCCATCGATCTGTTCATATAATTCACCATTATACTGAAAATAGGTTGATGATAGACAGTGTTGGAACAAGGCTACTATATCAGTAGAGAACATATTGGCTATATGGGAGAGAGCTTCCTCAACTGGAACCATCGTGAACAAAGACACTATATCAAAACTGACGAATGTGCTGAATGCCACAAAGCATCTGATAAAACAGTCTTCAATTCCTACAGAAGTTAGAAAGTATCTTTGTGAAACGGAGGCTTATCCTCCGAGATTATACGGATTACCAAAGATACATAAACCTGATGTTCCTTTGAGACCAATAGTCAGCGCAATTGGAGCTCCTACCCAAGAACTAGCCAGACACCTTGCCTCTTTGTTACAACCTCACATAGGCAAAAGTGAGAGTCATATTAAAAACTCTCTACACTTCATTGAGAAATTGAGGGAAATTACTGTCGGTCCTAATGACATACTTGTCAGTTTTGATATAGTGTCTTTGTTCACGATGGTTCCAGTTGATGAAGCTCTCTCCCATATAGCCAATATGTTCCCTACTGATATAGTAGCCTTGTTCCAACACTGTCTATCCTCAACCTATTTTCAGTATAATGGTGAATTTTATGAATAGATCGATGGGGTAGCCATGGGAAGTCCCCTAAGTCCCGCAATTGCGAATTTATTCATGGAATATTTTGAACATCAAGCATTGCAGTCGGCCAAAAAAAGCCCCTCGAAGTGGTATCGGTATGTGGATGATACCTTTGTAATATGGAATCATGAGGAAGAAGACTTGAATGATTTTCTGGTACACTTAAATAGCATCAACCCAAAGATTAAATTTACTATGGAGAAGGAGAAGAATGGACAACTTAACTTCTTGGATGTATCAGTTATCAAATGGGCGGATGGGACCTTAGGCCATAAGGTCTACAGGAAAGGTACACATACCGATCGCTACCTCCATAAGAACTCAAACCACCACCCTAGGCAAAAGAGGGGGGTCATAAAAACACTAGTGGATAGGGCCAATAATATTTGTGAACCAGGCTACTTACAAGAAGAACTAAATCATTTACGAATGGCCTTTGCGAATAATGGTTATACAAAAAACGAGATTAATCGAGCACTTCACCCAAATAGAAAAATGCCTAAAAATAGGAGACAGCAACAACCATCAGCTGGAAAAGTATTTCTTCCATTCATCCATAATATCACGGATCGCATTGGAAAATTCCCAGCCAAGTTTCAGGTAGAGACCATTTTTAGACCTACTAAGAAAATTAGTGAATGCCTAAGATCAACAAAAGATGCTCGTCACCCCCTAGCCACCCCAGGGGTATATAAAATTCCGTGTAGTTGCGGCAGGGTTTACATAGGAACTACCAAAAGAAGCATCAATACACGGTTGACGGAGCACAAAAGAAACTGTCGCTTGGGACATATCGACAAATCGGCAGTAGCGGAACATGTTTTTAAGGATGGAGATCACGACATAAAATTTGGTGAAACAAGCATGCTAGCGAGGATGTCGCACTATTATACACGTATGTATAGAGAGGCAATTGAAATCCACAAACATCAATACAATTTTAATCATAAAGAAGAAGGATTAAAATTGGATAAGATATGGCAGTCGACGTTGCATCAATCACGTGACAATCGATTGCCTGCAATCGAGAGAACAGACGATAGCCAGAGATAGCTGCACATCAACGCCATGTGATGTGTGGTGGCGCCCCCTACAATCTCTATATAAGCGGCGGCTCCAGCTCCCAGCAGCCAGTCGTCGACTCACCTCAGAAGATGTTCTCCGTAGTTGAGAACGAAACGTCAGGGAGAAGAAGTTCTACAGATCGACCACGGCAACTTAGCCCGGAAGAGTTTACTGATAAAGATGCCGGCCATGAAAGCCTACATGGAATGATTCGACGCCTCTATGGGGAGGAAATGTCAACTAGGGTACGACGACTGGAGAACCTACGCAAGAAGAAAGGTCAACAACTTTGCTCACTCACTTTTCTGCTACGCTGTCTTGATACCGGTATAGTTCCCAAGTTTTTAAAAGTGAGAAGAATGTTTCATTCGCCACAAGCTAACCGTATTTATTCTCGTATGGAACTGTCATTACTACGTGAGCGGATACATCAGACACGACGAGGACTGGCGGTATGTGATGGCCAACTGCTAAATCTTCATTTACTTATTAGCAATACTATGCAGTTTTGTCATTGGAACAAAGTGGACAGTTTAACATTTAGATCTATGGAGATTAGTGCAGAAGTGTCTTCCAATAGGCAGAAGGACAAGTTTGATCGTCTACAAGAGGGTCGACAGGAAACAGCGATTCCAAACAATTCCCAAACAGTTATTAATTTATCGGAAAAAGAATTGTCTAAGGAAGAAGTTTCTGTTCTGTCTAAAGGAGGGAATTTTGCAATAACTCCATCCAAGATTCCTGTGGAGGACATTATTGCTAATATAGAGGCAGGAATTCATCAGTTACCATCATATTCTGCTGATGAAATTAGAATGGAAACCTCCAGGATATTACGCAAAGCTAAGCCACCCAGCAGCAATCTGTCTCAAGGGGAAAGGAAGGCATTGCGGGAGATCAATGCAGACAAGAATGTTATTATAGTTGCCGCTGACAAGGGAAATGTTTCTGTTTTAATGTATACTGAGGATTATCACAAGAAGATCAGTGATCTCCTGGAACCCAGCACATACAAGAAGTTGAAAAAGGATCCCACAACGAATGTGCTGAATGCCACCAAGCATCTGATAAAACAGTCTTCAATTCCTACAGAAGTTGAAAAGTATCTTTGTGAGACGGAGGCTTATCCTCCGAGATTATACGGATTACCAAAGATACATAAACCTGATGTTCCTTTGAGACCAATAGTCAGCGCAATTGGAGCTCCTACCCAAGAACTAGCCAGACACCTTGCCTCTTTGTTACAACCTCACATAGGCAAAACTGAGAGTCATATTAAAAACTCTCTACACTTCATTGAGAAATTGAGGGAAATTACTGTCGGTCCTAATGACATACTTGTCAGTTTTGATATAGTGTCTTTGTTCACGATGGTTCCAGTTGATGAAGCTCTCTCCCATATAGCCAATATGTTCCCTACTGATATAGTAGCCTTGTTCCAACACTGTCTATCCTCAACCTATTTTCAGTATAATGGTGAATTTTATGAACAGATCGATGGGGTAGCCATGGGAAGTCCCCTAAGTCCCGCAACTGCGAATTTATTCATGGAATATTTTGAACATCAAGCATTGCAGTCGGCCAAAAAAAGCCCCTCGAAGTGGTATCGGTATGTGGATGATACCTTTGTAATATGGAATCATGAGGAAGAAGACTTGAATGATTTTCTGGTACACTTAAATAGCATCAACCCAAAGATTAAATTTACTATGGAGAAGGAGAAGAATGGACAACTTAACTTCTTGGATGTATCAGTTATCAAATGGGCGGATGGGACCTTAGGCCATAAGGTCTACAGGAAAGGTACACATACCGATCGCTACCTCCATAAGAACTCAAACCACCACCCTAGGCAAAAGAGGGGGGTCATAAAAACACTAGTGGATAGGGCCAATAATATTTGTGAACCAGGCTACTTACAAGAAGAACTAAATCATTTACGAATGGCCTTTGCGAATAATGGTTATACAAAAAACGAGATTAATCGAGCACTTCACCCAAATAGAAAAATGCCTAAAAATAGGAGACAGCAACAACCATCAGCTGGAAAAGTATTTCTTCCATTCATCCATAATATCACGGATCGCATTGGAAAATTCCCAGCCAAGTTTCAGGTAGAGACCATTTTTAGACCTACTAAGAAAATTAGTGAATGCCTAAGATCAACAAAAGATGCTCGTCACCCCCTAGCCACCCCAGGGGTATATAAAATTCCGTGTAGTTGCGGCAGGGTTTACATAGGAACTACCAAAAGAAGCATCAATACACGGTTGACGGAGCACAAAAGAAACTGTCGCTTGGGACATATCGACAAATCGGCAGTAGCGGAACATGTTTTTAAGGATGGAGATCACGACATAAAATTTGGTGAAACAAGCATGCTAGCGAGGACGTCGCACTATTATACACGTATGTATAGAGAGGCAATTGAAATCCACAAACATCAATACAATTTTAATCATAAAGAAGAAGGATTAAAATTGGATAAGATATGGCGGTCGACGTTGCATCAATCACATGACAATCGATTGCCTGCAATCGAGAGAACAGACGATAGCCAGAGATAGCTGCACATCGACACCATGTGACGTGTGGTGGTGCCCCCTACGATCTCTATATAAGCGGCGGCTCCAGCTCCCAGCAGCCAGTCGTCGACTCACCTCAGAAGATGTTCTCCGTAGTTGAGAACGAAACGTCAGGGAGAAGAAGTTCTACAGATCGACCACGGCAACTTAGCCCGGAAGAGTTTACTGATAAAGACGCCGGCCGTGAAAGCCTACATGGAATGATAAAACATTCATATTTCTTTCTGTACTACATGAATATGTATTAAAAAATGGGGGATCCTATTTTAAAAAATGCAGTTGATATCCGTTTGACCTATGACAGTCCATCTAGTGAGCCAACCATGCGCCATTTGGTTTCCTCCTTCAAGCTAGACAAGTTTTGTTCTTTGTAGCTTTTTTCATTTGGCACTTATTTCATGAGATATTTGGCCTGATCATGATCAATGGACCACCCTGCTTAAAAAGGGAGTGACCACTGACATAAGTTATTGCACGCCAGTTACATTGACTTCTACATTTGGCAAGTTGCTTAAAAGAATAATTCTAGACAAAATGGAATTTTTCTTCTGAAAATACAACCTACTAAACAACTTGCTGCACTGTTTCTGAAAAGGGAGATCCACAATAACAATAGAAGTAACTTGTTTCCCTGAACTGCTAAACTGACTGGATAAATGAAACAAAGTAATTAGAACTTTGTATTCTGGTCAGGGTGGCCAGGGACAGCAGTTATATGTGCGAGAAGTGTGCTTGTTTGTGTAAAGGTGTGTATGTTTTCTTTTCTGAGAAAGTGTATGGACAAAAGCTGAGTGTGTAATAGTCTTTTTGTTGTGTCTTTCTGCAGCACACAGTTCAATGTGTCATTTCTGTAGTGAGTGGCAATCTATATCCTTTTCATAATATTGTTCAATGATACTTCTCTAGATTCATCTAAGGCCACTGATTCTGTAAATCATGCTGTACTACTATCCACATTAACAGCTTACAATATAAAATGAGTAACACTAAAGTTTTTGAGTTTGTTTCTCTGAGGCAGAAGTCAGTTTACTGAACTGTGTTATAAGAATAGAAGTAAAATCTTAACAGTAAAGTCAGCATACAAAGATCTCAGCTGTGGAGTCCCCCAGGGAAGTATTCTTGGGCTATTTTTGTTTCTTGTCTATATTAACCCTCAAGCAGGCACACCCATGTATAAAGTGCACCAATCACAAATAACATCGTCTCGTACTGTTCCACTTTGGTTTTACAGTTTCAAGTGTGGACATATTCCTTAATTATTGCCCCAGCTAACACAGTGATAAGTTCTGTCGTCATACATGCTAAAGTTATCAGCAGTAATATAAAATAAGCAGTGAGCTAGGTGAGAGAAAATTTATGATCAATGCACCATCTCTACTGTGGGGTAACATCTGCATGCAGCAACAGAGTTATATAATGAAAAATTTATTTTATTATTATTTTATTAAACTGTGATTTATCTCATATAGTGTAAAATTATTTAGTCATTGTTTAATTAAATTAAAATTAAACTTGAATTTTGCACATACATGTTTACCTTGATAACATAAAAACAGCTATTCATTACATGTGTACAAAGAGCATCACCTGGCCACTCAGGCTGTGAAGAGCAGTGCAACCCCTTGAGGGTTAATGACATTACACACCTACAAAACTCAAAACTAGTGAACTTTGTTGATGGTACATCATTTATTAGCTGGGGCTATCCCAATCAGCTAGCATTACAAAGCAATAAAGGAGACTCTGAACTGATCATAGAACATCCAACAATGAACAAACTTACGTGGAATAAGTGCAAGACTGCTGTAATGAAGGTCTTGTTCACCCATAACCAATCTCATAGCTGAATCACTGTCTACAGTTGAAACATCCAATAAAATCAAGTTTTTAGGCATTGTATCTGATGAACATCCTACATGGAAAAGACATATCAGCCACAAATGTGATATTTTTTTACTAAATTGCCTCTCAAATATAATAAACCCTTCTGTCCTTAAACAGGTGTACTATGCCTTAACTCACTAGCATTTGTAATAAGGGATTGAAATTCAGGGTGGGACACCTACAGTCAACATGGATGAGACATTCAGTCTTCGAAGGAGAGCAGTTAGGATAATTTCCAGTATAAGTAAATGCCAGTCCTGTAGGGATTACTTGAAAAATTATGGTTTATTGACTGTGCGTTCATTGTTTGTCCTCAAGACTATTACGTTTGTAAAAGAGAATGATAAACCGAACGTAATGAATAGATACACTCACAATTACAATGCATGGGCCAGATGTGATTATCATATGGCATGACCCAAGGGCATTCATATGATACTTTGTTCAGGGAGTCTAAGATCTGGGGTGATGGAGTATTTTTAATACTTTGGAAGATGAATGGCAACTTGTGCGTAGCCATAAAAAGTCCTATTTCCAATGCTTAAAAGCCTCCATAATACCAACTTTTAAATAATTTTTTTGAGAGATAAATGCCTGACTACACTATATTTTTCCCTTTCCCTGAGAGTTGGGGTGGGGGGGGGGGGGGGTCCATCTGCTCCCGTGGCCCCAGGTATGGTGCCCTTGTACTGACTAATAAAAGAGTTACAGATCACAGTCCACCTGAACATGGAAGACAGTTCTATAACAGGTTGCCAAATAATATAAAGCAACTCTGTGAAAATTGTTTTAAAGGCAAACTGAAAGAGTTGTTGGGTTAAAAATGTTTGCACCCTCTAGACTTCTGAGGTTCATCATACACAATTCTAGTTTTGTATACCTCAGTATATTAATGGTGGTGTATGTTTATATAACAGTGCATAATGTGCTGCTTGTTGTATATACCTGTATGGCATGATATGTTTGTAAATGTACAAAAACCCACAACGGCCAAGACTGTAAAGTTATTGTGGACAAATTATTACCATTATTATTATTATTATTATTATTATTATTATCTGTCAGAGACAGCAAAGGACCTGGAAGAGCAGCTGAATGGAATGGACAGTGTCTTGAAAGGACGATATAAGATGAACATCAACAAAAGCAAAACGAGGATAGTGGAATGTAGTCGAATTAAATCAGATGATGCTGAGGGTATTAGATTAGGAAATGAGACACTTAAAGTAGTAAATGAGTTTTGTTATTTGGGGAACTAAATAACTGATGATGGTTGGGATAGAGAGGATATAAAATGTAGACTGGCTATGGCAAGGAAAGTGTTTCTGATGGAGAGAAATTTGTTAGCATCGAGTATAGATTTAAGTGTCAGGAAGTCTTTTCTGAAAGTATTTGTGTGGAGTGTAGCCATGCATGGAAGTGAAACATGGATGATAAACAGTTAAGACAAGAGGAGAATAGAAGCTTTCAAAATGTGCTGCTACTGAGGAATGCTGAAGATTCTGTGGGAAGATCATGTAATTTGTGAGGAGGTGCTCAACAGAATTGGGGAGAAGAGGAATTTGTGGCACAACTTGACAAGAAGAAGGGATCTGTTGGTAGGATGTGTTCTGAGGCAGCAGGGTCACCAATTTGGTACTGGAGGGAAGCTTGGAGGGTAAAAATTGTAAAGGGAGACCATGAGATGAATACAGTAAGCAGATTCAGAAGGATGTATGTTTCAGTAGGTATTCAGAGATGAAGAGGCTTGCACAGGATAGAGTAGTTTAGAGAGCTTCATCAAAGTAGTCTCTGGACTGAAGACCACAATAATAACACCATCATCATCATCATCATCATCATCATTATTATTATTATTATTACTATTATTTATTTCCTTTCTCAGACGTTATGTCTGGTTAAAAATGGAAAGTGATGCGGACCTTGATCAAGCGTGACTTCCTTTTAACTGTACGGTATATGTTACATTGCATTTAGGAACTTTCGGATAATTGAACATGTATCAATAATTACAGATTTCTGTAGTTGTATATATACGTTTGGCTGTAGCTGTCTTGCATTGATGTACTGGTGGATATTGTGTGGTATGATTCCTGTAGTTGATAGTATAATTGGTATAATGTCAACTTTATCCTGATGCCACATGCCCTTGACCTCCTCAGCCAGCTGGATGTATTTTTCAATTTTTTCTCCTGCTTTCTTCTGTATACTTGTAGTATTGGGTATGGATATTTCGATTAGTTGTGTAAATTTCTTCTTTTTATTGGTGAGTATGATGTCAGGTTTGTTATGTTGTGTTGTTTTATCAGTTATAATGGTTCTGTTCCAGTATAATTTGTATTCATCATTCTCCAGTACATTTTGTGGTGCATACTTGTATGTGGTAACTTGTTGTTTTATTAGTTTATGTCGGATGGCAAGTTGTTGATGTATTATTTTTGCTACGTTGTCATGTCTTCTGGGGTATTCTGTATTTGCTAGTATTGTAAATCCGCTTATGATGTGATCTACTGTTTCTATTTGTTGTTTGCAAAGTCTGCATTTATCTGTTGTGATATTGGGATCTTTAATAATATGCTTGCTGTAATATGTGGTGTTTATTGTTTGATCCTGTATTGCAATCATGAATCCTTCCATCTCACTGTATATATTGCCTTTCCTTAGCCATATGTTGGATGCATCTTCATCGATGTGTGGCTGTGTTAGATGATACAGGTGCTTGCCATGCAGTGTTTTCTTTTTCCAATTTACTTTCTTGGTATCTGTTGATGTTATGTTATCTAAAGGGTTGTAGAAGTGGTTATGAAATTAAAATGGTGAAGCCGATGTATTTATATGAGTGATTGCTTTGTGTATTTTGCTAGTTTCTGCTCGTTCTATAAAGAATTTTCTTAAATTGTTTACCTGTCCATAATGTAGGTTTTTTATGTTGATAAATCCCCTTCCTCCTTCCTTTCTGCTTAATGTGAATCTTCCTGTTGCTGAATGTATGTGATGTATTCTATATTTGTGGCATTGTGATCGTGTAAGTGTACTGAGTGCTTCTAGGTCTGTGTTACTCCATTTCACTACTCCAAATGAGTAAGTCAATATTGGTATAGCATAAGTATTTATAGCTTTTGTCTTGTTTCTTGCTGTCAATTCTGTTTTCAGTATTTTTGTTAGTCTTTGCCTATATTTTTCTTTTAGTTATTCTTTAATATTTGTATTATCTATTCCTATTTTTTGTCCGTATCCTAGATATTTATAGGCATCTGTTTTTTCCATTGCTTCTATGGAGTCACTGTGGTTATTCAATATGTAATCTTCTTGTTTAGTGTGTTTTCCCTTGACTATGCTATTTTTCTTACATTTGTCTGTTCCAAAAGCCATATTTATATCATTGTTGAACACTTCTGTTATCTTTAATAATTGGTTGAGTTGTTGATTGGTTGCTGCCAGTAGTTTTAGATCATCCATGTATAGCAAATGTGTGATTTTGTGTGGGTATGTTTCAGTAATATTATATCCACAATTTGTATTATTCAGCATGTTGGATAGTGGATTCAGAGCAAGACAGAACCAGAAAGGACTTAATGAGTCTCCTTGGTATATTCCACGCTTAATCTGTATTGGCTGTGATGTGATATTATCTGAATTTGTTTGGATATTAAGTGTGGTTTTCCAGTTTTTCATTACTATGTTTAGAAACTGTATCAATTTAGGATCTACTTTGTATATTTCCAATATCTGTAGTAACCATGAGTGGGTTACACTATCAAAAGCTTTTTGGTAATCAATGTATGCGTAGTGTAGCGACCTTTGTTTAGTTTTAGCTTGATATGTCACCTCTGCATCTATTATCAGTTGCTCTTTACATCCTCATGCTCCTTTGCAGCAGCCTTTTTGTTCTTCATTTATAATTTTGTTCTGTGTTGTGTCATTAATTTCTGTGTAATGACTGAAGTTAATATTTTGTAGATTGTTGGTAGGCATGTTATGGGGCTTGATCTTTAGGTTTCAGATAAGTTATTCCATGTGTAAGTGTATCAGGGAATATGTATGGGTCTGCAATGTAACTGTTAAATAATTTAGTTGGATGTGAATGTGTTGAGGTGAACTTCTTTAGCCAGAAATTTGCTATTTTATCTTTTCCAGGGGCTTTCCAATTGTGAGTAGAATTAATAGCTTGGGTGACTTCATGTTGCAAAATTATCACTTCAGGCATACACGGTATCATCTTGTATGTGTCCATTTCTGCTTGTATCCACTGTGCATGCCTGTTATGTTGTACCGGGTTTGACCATATGTTGCTCCAGAAGTGTTCCATGTCTCTTATGCTTGGTGGATGCATGCCTGTTATGTTGTACCGGGTTTGACCATATGTTGCTCCAGAAGTGTTCCATGTCTCTTATGCTTGGTGGATTGTCTATTTTAATGTGTGTGTTATCTATTGTCTGGTAAAATTTCTTTTGGTTTGTGTTGAACGTTTGGTTTTGTTTCCTTCTATTTTCACTTTTTTTGTATCTTCTAAGTCGTTTGGCCAATGCTTGTAATTTCTGCTTCTTTTCATCTAATTGCTCTATCGCTTCTTGTTGTGAGATTTTACCTAACCTTTTTCATTTTTTTTTCTGACATTTCATTTCTTATAAATTGTGTTAGATGTCCGATGTCTTTTCTCAGTTTTTCTATTCTGATCCGTAGCCTGTGTTGCCATACTGGTTTTGTGGGTTTCTTCTGTGTGTTGGTTGGTTCTGATCTCTGCCTAGTGTGTATATTTAGTGTAGTGAGTGCTCCTATATAAACCAGTAGTTGTAACTCTTCCATAGTTGTGTTTTCATTTATTTTGTTGTGTATGATTGTGTTGATAGTTTTTATTATTGTTTTGACTTGTGGGTTATTTGGCAGTCTATGCAAGAATGGTCTAATGTCTGTATTTGTGTCTTTGTATTCTATATATGTCAGCTGAAATTTCTCTTCTATATCTAACATGTGTGTCACTTTGTGTTCTATTTGTGCCTGTTCTGGTGGCTGTCTTAAGATTTCGTTTTCCTCTGATTGTTTAATTGATGCATATTGGTCTTTGTTTGTTTGCTCTGGGATGTTTGAGTCCATTACTGTATTTTCTTCTTCTTCTGATTGCACATTATTTTGTTCCAGTATTTGTTGCACTTGTTGTTTGATGTTTTCTAATTCTGACTGGGGTAGCCTGTTATTTTTGATTATTACATGGATCTGATCAGCTAGTCGTTGTTCTGTTAAAAATTTTAATTATTACTATTATTATTATTATTATTATTACCTTCTGCATATTATACATAGTAATATGAATGAATCTAATTACTGGTCTGCTGCTGCTCCTTTTAATGTTTTTCCCATTATTATTTCATATCAGTAACATATTTACTTGTTCAACACCAGATGTGTGGCTACTTGAGGTACATCATTTTTACAAAGCACACACATAAAAATAAGGAGACTGAAACATTTTATTACTTCCTGAATGCACAAATAATGAAACACAATACATAAGAGAATTCACACATTTAAGTGTCCATTTTCCAACCTGATCAAAGAAGACAATACTAAGGTGATACATTTTTATACAATAGGTCTGATTTTGGTGGCTGATTGTATTGCTATAGTCACCACATTATGCCCTGCCCCCCCCCCCCTCCCCCCCATTTTTGTGAATCGAAGGGTGCGGCACTGCAACTTACACACAAATCACTGTAATATATGTCACTATAACCTGGAGTCCCATTAATATGAGGAAACTGGCACTTAATCTATCAACTGGATCATGAAAATGTGACCATTTGGTGGAAGGGGGAGGAGGACACTGACAAAGGTACTGAAACAGTTGGAGATACCTGTGGTCATTGAGGGCTCAAGTTAGTATTTGGTAACCCATTGACATAAGCTGGCTTTAAGCAGTCAGTGGTAACATTATCCTTGTGTCAATTCAGTTCAAGGGTGAAGGTTTTGTCTGAGTGAATCAAAACTTTCAAGGGGCCTTTGTACAAAGGAGAGAGTGGGGGTTTAATTGACTCTTTGTGAAGTAGCAGGAAAGCAAATCTTTGTGACAGAAGATGGCTTTGGAAGTATGATGCACAGGTTGCGAAGGTGTAGGTGCATTCATATGTAACTGCAAATTGTGTTGCAAGAATTTAAAATCATCAAGGTGCATGTCAGGGACAAATGAAATAGTAAAAAATCACCTGGAATCATTAGAGGTTCATTATGCACAAGCTGGGTGGGGGAACAGCCAATATCTTCTTTCAAGGCTGTGTACAGGCCAAACAATATCGAAGGAGGGCATCCAACCATGAGGCATATTGACATTTTTAAGGTGCAGTGTAGCTGCTCCACCACCCCATTTCTTGCAGGATGGTAGGAGGTAGCGTGTATGTGATCACACACATACAAAAGTAATACCTCTGCACATATTGGCTCTCAAACCGTTTACCCCTATTCATAGTAACACTGTGGGGGGTGCCAAAACTTGCAAACCACATAGTTATCAAACCCTGGGCGGTAGAAATATCCATAACAGGGACAGCTTTTGACTGCCATGTAAAAGTGTCAACTACAATTACAATTAAATGGAGGGCTTGTGAAACAGGAAGAGGGCCAATGATATTCATGAGGATATGAGTGAATCATCCTGAAGGGACATGTAAAGAAGATATTGCCATGGATACATGCTGGCAAATCTTTGTAGACTGGCAGTGTTATCAACATCTCACCCACTGGTGACAATCACGCTGTAAACTGGGTCAGACCATTTTAACAGTAAGCAGTTTTGTGATAGCCCTGATTCCCAGGTGAGCCAGGTCATGGTAAACATTGAAAATAGAGTGGTGCCAGTGAACAGGGGTGAGGGGTGTATCTTATTGCAAAGTGCATCACACCAAACTTTTTGTTGAGAACCTTGCGTAGGGAGGATCTTGAGATGTAATCCCATGGATGGCAGATCCTGAAGACACTGCCAGAGAAAAAGGTTGAGTACCTGATCGGTGACCACATCACACCAGACTATGGTGGTGAGTGATGCACAATCCTGTGAGAGGCAGTCAACCATGACAGTGGCATGGCTGATGACATGGCGGATGTCGGTGGTGAACTGCACTATGAAGTCCACTTGGCAGCACTGGCGAGGAGAGATGAGCTCAGTTACTTGTTGCAACAGGAATGTTAGACGCTTAATGTCTGTAAGTACTGTGAAATCAAGTCCTTCAAGTCATGGCCTAAAATCCTTGATGGCCAGAAAAATTTCAAGCAGCTCTCTGTCAAAGGCACACCTGTGCTGTTTTGCTGTGAGATATTTTTGGTAAAAATTGCCTGAGATTGCCAAGATGATGACGCATGGTGTTGTAATACAGCTCCCACTGTAGTTTGGCTAGCATCAACCATCCAAGCCAGTGGTGCCCCTTGGACAGAATGTCCCAATAAGGAGGCATTAACAAGTGCCAGTTTCATAGAATTAAAGGCAGAAATTCCTTCAGATGTTCATGGTACACACAGGTTTCTGGAGGTGTGTTTACCCAACAGCAAAAGGTTGAGTGGTGGAGCATCCCTGTGAAATGGTGTGGGCCTCAAATGTTTGAGGTGGAAGTAGTTATTGGATGTCATATACATTATCAAGTAGAGATGCAAATCAGAGCTTCATGATCTTGTTACCCAGGAATTGTACCTCTTGCTTGGCTAAATTACATTTATCTACATTGATCATAATGCCAAAACTTTGGAGTCCGCTGAAAACTTGTTGCAAATGATAGCGCTGGTGTTTGAGACTGGAAAAAAATCAGAATATCATCCATGTAACAAAATGTGAATCGAAACTCTTGCATGACTTCATGCATAAAATGCTGTCACATTTGTACTGTGTTGCAAAGACTAAATGGCATCATATGGTCTTCAAAGAGTCCAAATGGCATTATTATGACAGGTTTATGCTTATTTATTTTTGCCATCAGTATCTGTGTAAAAGCTTTGGCACAGTCAACAACACTAAAAGTACAGGCAGCTGCCATATTAAAGTCCATGACATTCAGAAATGGATCAGGCATTGAGGGCCTGATAGTCACAACACCAGTCTCATGATCCATTTTTCTTCTTGACCATGTGCAAAGCAGAAGCCCATGATCTATGAGATCTAGTCACTGATCCATCTGATAGAATTTTACTCAACAGACTTAGCTACTTACAACTTATCACAGTTTCATGGCCACCTGATGCCTGGGAGTAGTGGGGGTGAATTAGGGGTCAGTAAGTGCACGATACTCTCGCAGCAGCTGACTGCCAAGGTCACCATCCTCTGATACACCAGCAGGTGAAAGACACAAGATTCCCCTGTACTGGTCATATGCTGACAGTCATGAAGAGTTGCATGAATGGTCACTTATTCTGCAAAAACAGCAGACACTTTTTCATGCAGTGCTGCATCACTTTTGCACAGGCTGTTAATGGCATCCTGTTTGGCACTGTAGTGATCTTGTAGAGAATGGTTCAGTATCTTTTCATACAACACACATGTGTGTGTTCTGCATGGGTGAAGAAATGATGACAAGTCCTGGAACAGTTGTCCCTGATACTTTTTGGTGATGGAGCCCAATAGCCTCACTCACAATGCAGACTGGCATGGTAGAGGTAGTAGGAGAGAGTGGCGCCTTATGAAGACATTGATGCTCTAAATCTGGCATAACAGCAAAATGATGCAAAAAATCAATGCTGATAATTGCACCTTCGACACTAGCAACAACGACGGTCTAAGTGAATTGCAACTCATTGTTGAAATCCAAAGTCAACTGCATCATTCCAAATGTGGCAGTGTCAGAGCCACTAGCCGTAGTGAGAATAGGCACCTGCTCACCAGAGTAGCATCTATTATACAAATTAGGGTAAACACTAATCTTAGATCCTGAGTTCACTAACAAATTGTTCCAGTATGTTTGTCCTTTACTGAAAGTCTCGGTGAACCTGTCACTATAGATAAAGTTCCACTGTGTATGGTTTGTTGACACTTTAACTGATGTTGATGAGTATGCACACCTAGTGATACTCGTCTTGGAAGTTTGGATAAAAACATGGCTCTGTACATTATTGAGCAATTTTGGCGAAGTTTTTACAAAACCAGCAACACTTGTACACTCAGCTGTCAATTGAAGGCTGGTGTGTGGCCTCTTCTTGTCGCTGCAGCCTGGAGCTAAGGTTGTAAAGGAACACCCTCCTCTAGCATTACTCTTCCTCAACAGAATTAATCAGTACCAGAAATATCTTTGAATTTTGAGTAGGTCAATATTGTCTCAACTGTCTCTCTACTGTTTATTTCTGGATTCATTTGTAGATTAATAGAAATACAATTGTCAAGAGAACCATTTGGAATATTGTTAGTACTGCAGAGAGAGTTAGCAGTGGGCATGCCTCTGATGTGATTGAACCTGTTTTTATATTTTGGAATAACAATGTAATTTCAGCTTTGTTAATGTGAAAATTCAAGAGATAGTGTGATATAGAAAAATGTGAGAGAATAAAATTAACGTGAAAACAAAAAATTACACCACAGGCTTACTTCAAACTTATTATCTCAATTGGAGCCATGAGAACCTATAATGTCAAAAATGTCAGCTTCAAGAATCAGCCCCTAGACATGAAGAACTGGAGCCAAATATCAGAAAAGAAGATAAGTAAAATGTTTATTGTAAATCTTACTCCTCTCAAAACATACTAAAAGAGTTAACTATAAAGGCAGTGACAATCACAACAAATGATGTGAGGGAGGGTAGATTACAAAGTGGGTCAGCTTACTTTCTAGCATAATAGCATCACCAGTCTTAAGACAAATCTATTTTGGTATTATACACTCCCACCTACAATACAGTATTGAGATTTTGGGCGGGGCACGAACGGTATACATGGATAGGGCTTTTAGAGCCCAGAAGAGAGCAATTAGGATAATAGCGAATATTAGTAAACATCAATCCTGTAGAGAATACTTCATTAAGTATAATATACTAACAGTGTATTCATTATATGTTCTAAGGACTGTACTGTTTGTAAAAGAAAATATGGAGCACAGTATAATAAATAGTGATATCCATAGTTATAATACAAGAAAGAAAGAGGATTACCACATAAAATTCAGAAATAAAAAAGCAACCAATCACAATCCATTTTCTGCTGGAAGATTTTTTTACAACAGACTGCCAAATACCATAAAAATGTTAAAAGGAAACATATTTAAAATAAAATTAAAGCAGCTGTTAATTGCTAAATGTTTGTACTCCATCAAGAATTTTTAATGTTGTATATACTTTATTTCTACTACTAAACTATTATCATTGTTCATGTATGTACTGACTGACTATGTTCACGACTGTAAAAATTATTATTGACAAATAAACCATTATTATTATTATTGTTATTATTATTATTGATGATGGCTGGCAGACCAGGAGGGGAAAAAATGCATGGTGAGGAGTTTCCAGAAGCTGCTGAGGGTGTAATGCCAGGTTCAGAGCCATCCATTATAACCTCAGATTTCAGTTCACACAAATCTAAATCACCATAAGCAACAGCAACAGTCTGCTTTTCATGCCAATTCATCAATTGGAAGCTCTATCACAGGTAGATTTAAATTTAAGTCAGTGAGAAATGCACCAAAGATTGGAGGAAAGTTTCTTAAATATATTTTGGTGGAAGCTGAGCAGGAGAGAATTGAAAGTGAATTTTTGAATGGTCCTAATTATAGGAATAGAGACAGTACTTTGAAAGAGTTTTGTAAGACTCAACTTCAAAAATTAACACTCCTTGACAAACCTTTTAACGAAATTATCTTGATTGATGCACTTAAATGGAGATTATTTTATTTAATTTTATTTGTTTATTTAATTGTCATTATCCAACATAAGTTGAAATAGACAATTAAATACTTAAAAATTGATCACATTTGATAGTTTACATGTTTACATGTGTTGTCAGCATATATTATTGGCTTGTCAGGCCATAAAGTAGGCAAGTCATTCATGTATATTCAGAAAAGGAATGGCCCAAGCACTGAGCCTTGTGGCACACCTCTAACTACTGGCAGGACATTTGATTGACAGTTATTTACCATGACCACTTGAGTTCTGTTAGTCAAATATGATCCAATTAGTGTTACCAGAAAGGTTGCAGTGGGATTTAGTACACAGACCTGACGATTCTCTTGAACAATTTTTACAGTATGTTGACAGGCTGGATAGGGCAGTAGAAAGAAGAATGTACTACAATAATTGGAATGATAGAAATCACAATGGGAACACTTACAGAAACAGCGATAATGGTAACTTCTATCAGCATCAAAGTGTCAATAGAGAGAGAAATTTTGAACATCAGCAGGATAGCAACAATGGGGTAACCATGACGATTTTAACAGAAGAAACAGTCTTAGAAGTAACTACTCAGGAAACACCAGTTTGCCTGAATGAAGGTCCACAATTTTAGGGCGAGAAAACACAACAAGTGGATGATCCCCAAGTTACACTTGCAATTAGATAATAATAACAGTGTTAATGACATGGCACTTATATCTGAAACTGAACAGAAGGAATCTCAGATTTCTCATTTATGTTTTGATCAAAAGTTTTGGGATACTAATTTTAATTATGATGACATAGGTACTAATCACTAACCAGAATGTGAGAGTAGTGAGATTTCTGATGTAGTATGTGCTAATGTCTTCTCTTAGTCAGAAAACAATGTTATTGATGTATGTAAATCAGGTGATGACTTATTGGATCTGAAATAGGTGTAGATGTGAATGAGAGCTGTGAAATAACTGAGGTTGGTAGGTCTGGGACTGGTAGCTTATTGCAAACGAATGTAGGTGAGGTAAGTCACTTTGATGGCGATGAGGCTTGTGTTGTTAATGATATTGTTGGTGAGATAATTTTAGAGGACTATGACAACAATGAGTATCAAGTATTTGCGGAGTTTAAAAATAATGAAGTTGCAGAGTTATTTGTGAGTTATGTTGACAATATAGGTAAGATAAGTGATGTATGGGATGTTGAAGGTGAGAGAAGGTCAAGTCAAAACAGCTTTTCATTAATGCCATGCAGAGTAAGGATCCAAACAGTAAAGGTGAATTATCTGTGAGCCTAGAGAATAAAGGTAAAAACCCTTTGAAGTTTGTTTGGGACCAGATTGATGATAACATAGATAAATGTGCATTCTGGAATAAGTCAGCTGTGGTTAGTCCAAATTTGATTCCAAGTTGGTGGAATGAAGTGAAATAAGACCTAAACAGGAAGTTTAATTTGCCTGGCAGAGGGTTCATTGAACCACCTTCACATTTCTCTATTATTCCAATTTCATACAGTGAGGGGAAAAAACAAACACCTATAGCTTTCTGTACAAGCTCTGATTTCCCTTATTTTATTGTGGTGATCATTTCTCCCTATATAGGTCAGTATCAATAAAATATTTTCACATTTGGAGGAGAAAGTTGGTGATTGGAATTTTGTGAGAAGATTCCGTCGCAATGAAAAACACCTTTCTTTTAATGATGTCCAGCCCAAATCCTGTATCATTTCAGTGTCACTCTCTCCTATATTTCGCAATAATACAAAACGTGCTGCCCTTCTTTGAACTTTTTTGATGTACTCCGTCAGTCCTATCTGGTAAGGATACCACACCACACAGAGTATTCTAAAAGAGGATGGACAAGCATAGTGTAGGCAGTCCCCTTAGTAGATCTGTTACATTTTCTAAGTGTCCTACCAATAAAATGCAGTCTTTGGTTAGCCTTTCCCACAACATTTTCTATGTGTTCCTTCCAATTTAAATTGTTCGTAATTGTAATTCTTAGTTACATAGTTGAATTTATGGCCTTTAGATTTGACTGATTTGTTGTGTAACTGAAGTTTAACAGTTCCTTTTAGCACTCATGTGGATGATTTCAAACTTTTTGTTATTGAGGGTCAACTGCCAATTTTTGCACCGTTCGAATTAGACATATTTGGTTTCAACTCTTTCAGCTGTTTTTCTATGCCAGGGATGCTTATCATGATGTCATTCATTCAGGGCTCTGAACTTTTGGACAAAAAATCCTTCTTCAGATATTGAAAACACACACACACACACACACACACAAGCAAACACAACTCACACACATATGACCACAGTCCTTGGCTGCTGAAGCCAGATTGTGAGCAGCAGCACATGATGGGAGAGGCAACTGGGTGGTGGGGGTAAGGAGGAGACTGGGGCATGGAGGGGGAGGGATGGCAGAGTAGGGGTGGGAGACAGTGAGGTGCTGCTTGTGGAAGTGTACAGTGATGAGGTAGAGGGAGAGCAAGGCACCTAGGTGCATTCAGGAGATTAGACAGAGGGGAAGCAGAAAAGAAGAGAAACAAAGAGACTGAGAGCACATTGGTGGAATAGAGGGCTGTGTAGTGCTGGAATGGGAACCAGGAAGGGACTGACAGGTAAGAACAATGACTAACGAAGGTTGAGACCAGGAGGATTACAGCAACATAGGATATATTGCAGGGAGAGTTCCCACTTGTGGAATTCAGGAAAGCTGCTGTTGGTGGGAAGGATCCAGATGGCACAGGCTGTGAACCAGTGACTGAAATGAAAAAAAAAAATCATGTTGGGCATTGTGCTCAGCAACCTTGCACAAAAACACATCTTCCATGCCATATCTCTTCAGGTACCCATCATCTCCCAAAGTCCCACCATCCAGCCACAGAGGAGCATTCCCCTCATGACTACCCAGGACAGAAGCACCTGAATCAAATTCTCTGCCAGTGTTTCAACTACATTCGTCATGTGCTGAAATGAGGAATGTCCTACTCATTATCCTTCTGACCCTTCCCAAAGTGGTATTCCGCTGTCCACTGAATCTATACATTACCCTCATCCATGCCTAGACAACCCCTGCTCCCAAACCCTTGCCTCATGACTCCTATCCCTGTAACAGACCTAAATGCAAGACCTGTCCCATACACCTTCCCACCACCACCTACTCCAGTCTGGTCACAGTCGTCACCTATCCCATCAAAGACAGGGCTGCCTGTGACACCAGTCATGTGATCTTCAAGGTAAGCTGCAACAACTGAGCTGCATTCTATGCGGGCCCAACAATCAATGAACTGTCTGTCTGCATGAATGGTCACCGAAAAACTGTGGCCAAGAAACAACTGGACCACCCTGTTGCTGAGAATGCCACCCAACATGTGGTTCTTCATTTCAATGGCTAATTCACAGCCTGTGCTATCTGGATCCCTCTCATCAACGCCAGCTTTCCTGAATTATGAAGGTGGGAACTCTCCCTGCAATATATCCTGCATTCCCATGAAACTCCTGGCCTCAACCTTCATTAGCCATTGTCCTTATACATCAGCCGCTTTCCTGTTCCCAGTCCAGCACTACACAGCACTCTATTCCACCAATGCAGCCTCAGTCTCTTTACTTCTCTCATTTTCTGCTTCCCCTCCTTCTCCCCCCCCCCCCCCCCCAATTTAACCTCATGACTGCACCTAGCTGCCTGCCCTCCCTCCACCTCATCCATGTATTCTCCCCAAAGCAGCACTTCACTGTCCCTCATCACTATCCTGACATCCTTTCCCCTCCCCAACCCAGTCTCCTCCTTACCCCCCCCCCCCTCTCCCTCCCAGCTGGTTGCCACTCCCATCATTAACTTCTGCTCACAGTCTGGCTTCAGTGGCCAGAGACTGGTCATATGTGTGGGAGTTGCATTTGCATGAGTGTGTGCGTTCGTGTGTATGTATCTATGTTGTCTATTTTTGAAGAAGGACTTGTTGGCCAAAAGCTCACTTTTTGACAGCCTTTATCTTGTGTCTATCTGTGACTCAGCATCTCCACTATATAGTGAGCAGCAACTACACTTTTCTTAATATTGTTACATTCCATCCTGAATTTTCCATTGTTTAATGTACTGTACTGTAATAAACAAGGAGGTTCTCTGCAGATGCAGTGATGAAATGAATATAGAGAAAACAACTAGAAGAAGTGACAAGGTGATTGGACATCTACTGAGGCAACAGAGAATAACTTTCATGGCTCTATGGAGGGTTATAGAAAGCAAAAGACAGAGGCTGGAATATATGTTGCATATTACTGAGGACTTTTGGCATAGGGTCTATTTTGATATGAAATATTGGTGAAGCAGAGGAAATTGTGGTGTGAGACATCAAACAGTAAGAAGACTGATGATCTATAAATTAAAATAAAAGGTTCTTCTTTTTCCTTAGCTTTTGCAGGACAAAACAGTAGCTGATGAATACTATGTAAATCATCTAAATCCATTGAATAAAAAAAACACATGAGAATAGTTCCAGGTGGTTACAGGAAAAGGAATGTTCTGCTGATACAACACCTATACAAATAAAGGTATTTTGGCAAAGACAGGCTGAGGGATTTGAAGTACAAATTGTTGGAATGTATACACTATTGGCCAGGTCTGTGAACAACTGATCTTTATTAATTCTCACTATTAGATTTTACTTGAATACTTTAGGAGTCCAATGAAGAACATATGGCAATGGTACAGAGGTGTTCCATGCCCCCCCAGATCAAATTTGTGGAAGAAATCTATTCAGATGTTTGAAAAATTTCTGTTGTTTAATTACGGTTACATAGAAAGGGGGATGCATTTTTTACTACAAAAAATACAGTCTTTCAATGCCAAGATACAGATTTGATGGACTACACTACAAGAATGAGAAAGGATTTGTTAATAAAACAACAGTGGTTGTCTGAAAAACAAATCTTACACAGAGAAATGGACGTAAATTACTGATTGATTTCGTGAGTAACGGCAGGTGATAACCACAGTTTGTGTCCTGTAGCATGCTAGCAGCATGGTATGCCACAGTACTTAATGAACCACTTCTCATCTCTATCATTCTGGGAGTAACATCTTTCAAGTAGAGCTCATCCTCTCCTTCATTACATTCCATGTGATGCATTTGAGTGAAGCAGTCCCAGCAGTTTCCCAGCTGGGATGTACAATTGTTTCCAATATGTTATCAGAATCTGTGCAACAGGGGAGTTGCTGTGTCATGTGGTAGTTATTTGCATATGGGATATAATCTAGCAACTTTCTCTAAAGCAACTACCTCCTGTCTACTATGCACAATCCTAAAGAGCAATTACCACAACATGCAGGAACATCAGTCTGTTATCAAATTATGGAATACATTTTATGCCCACGCACTGTGACCTCTTAGTTATTCCAGTGGGAAAAAATGTAATTGATCAACATGTACTCATATGAACATACTTTTAATTTTTGGATTATTTCTCTGTTAATATTATCTATGGATGAAGTAAATAAGTAACTGCTTGACTTGTAGGATGAAATTCTCCTACATGGAAGTCAACATGGATTACACAAACAGAGATCTTGCGGAACTTGGCTCACACTTTCCTCCTTGAGGCCCAGAAGATGGTAGACAAAGGCATCTACAATGATGCTCTTTCCATTTACTTCAGTACAGTTCTGCACTGTCATTCTGTAACAGTAATGGATCTCTTAGCCTGTTTATACAAGTCCTTCAAACAAATGGCTTACATAGCCATAGAACAAACACAGAGCTGATGAGGTACAACTGCAGCCCTGATCTCACACTTACCACAGATATCAAGATTGATAATATCACACATCCAACTGTTAGAAATTTTAAATATCTGAGATCAGTAACATCATTAGATGGATCAAATGATGTGTACGTAACTCCACTGGTTGAAATAGGTGGTGTATGCTTTCAGCAGTTTGTGTGATGCAAAAATGCCCATAAAAACCAAAGGCTAAATTTATAAAATGGTTGTAAGACCAGCACTATTTTATTGAAGTGATGTCTGGGCATCAAAAAAGAATCATGAACACAAGTTCTTACAGCAGAAATGTGCATGTTACAATTGGCCAAATGATTAACATTGAAAGACAAAGTGCACAATGAATTCATAATTTATAATAAAAATAATAAATAATAATAATTAACAGAAATTTAGTTTTGAGCAATTGCTTCAATTCGTGTAGGGAATTAGCAATTTTTTAGCTCAACAGATAAGAAATAATCAGTGGACTCTATTTAAAGATTTTTGTTCACTGCCTTTTAATACATTACACCAGCAAACTGCAGCCCCACTGTGAATGCTGTTCTTGGACAACGGATGAGTTGGTTGACATTCATAAGCAGCTGGAAATTGCCCTGACTACTGTCAAATGAAGGGCAGCTACTGTGTATTGGTGTATTGGCAGATCTCCCAAGAGTCATGTACCTGTGATACCAGTACCTCTGGTATGTCAATTACTATACTCTCCTGTGGATCCTGTCTCCTCTGCAGAATGTACAGGATCCATCATTACTTGTCCACTTGACTGAAAATGACATGTCAATGGTTGACCTACATGTTCTGTACAGGGTGGGTGGGGACCAGGGGGGACTCAGGCTTTGTATCAGTCCCCCCAAGCCTGAGGTGCTGTCTTTCATTGTCAATAAAACTAAGCCAGCAGGAGTCACTTCACCTGCTTTGGGGAAACCTGTTTTACAGAGTGTCAAGGGAAAGCAAATGTAAAAGGATAGGGGTCTATTAATTTATTTATTTTATTTATTAACACATAAAGATCCATAGGATCAAACTGAGAAGCAAATCTCCAAAGTCATGGAACATGTCAGTACATGGAATTACAACATAAAAGTAGTAACAGATAAAAACAAAATGTTTGTGAACCCAAAAAAAAAGGTAAGCCACAAGTTTAAGTAAATGCAATCAGAAAGAACCAGCTTAGTTTTTCTAGAAACTGCTTGACAGAATGGAAAGATTGATCCATGAGGAAACTCTTCAGTTACAATTTGAAAGTGCACGGATTACTGCTAAGATTTTTGAATTCTAGTGGTACCTTATTGAAAATGGATGCAGCAGTATACTGCACACCTTTCTGCAGAAGAGTTAAGGAAGTCTGATCCAAATTCAGGTTGGATTTCAGTCGAGTGTTGACTGTGTGAAAACTACTTATTCTTGGGAATAAGCTAATATTGTTAACAAGAAATTTCAGTAAAGAATATATATATTGAGAGGCCAATGCCAAAATACCCAGATTCGTGAACAGGGGTCGACAAGAGGTTTGTGAACTTACAATAGTTATTTCCTGAACTGCTGGTTTCTGAGCCATAAATATCCTTTTATAATGGGAACAGTTACCCCAAAACATAATACAAAATGACATAAGTGCATGAAAATAAGCAAAGTAGACTAATTTTTGTGTCGAACAATCACTCACTTCAGATACCATACAAATAGTAAAATTGGCAGCATTAAGTCTTTGAACAAGCTCCTGAATGTGGGCTTTCCACGACAATTTACTATCTATCTGAACACCTAGAAATCTGAACTGTTCAGTTTCACTAATCATATGCCCATTCTGTGAAATAAATCACAGGTTTTGTTGAATTGTGTGTTAGAAACTGTAAAAAATGAGTCTTACTGTGATTTAGCATTAGTTTATTTTATACAAGCCATGAACTTATGTCATGAACTGCACTATTTGAAACTGAGCCACTGTTGCACACAACATCCTATACCACCAAGGTAGTGTCATCAGCAAACAGAAATTTTTTAATGTTAGGCTTAATACTAGAGGACATATCATTTATATAAATAAGAAACAGGAGTAGCCCCAACACTGATCCCTGGGGCATCCCCCCCCCCCCCCCCACACACACACAAACTTGGCAGTACCCCACTCAGACCCCACATCACAGCCATTCTCAACACTGTGAATAATGACCTTTTGCTATCTGTTGCTAAAGTAAGAGGTGATCCAATTGTGCGCTACTCCCCACATTCTGTAATGGTCCAACTTGTGGAGCAATGTTTTGTGATCAACACAATCAAATGCTTTAGTTAAATCAAAAAATATGCCCAGCATTTGAAACCTTTTGCTCAACCCATCCAGTACCTCACAGAGAAAAGAGAATACAGCATTTTCAGTTTTTAAACAACTTGTAAAGCTGAACTGTACATTTGGTAGCAAATCATGTGATATAAAGTAATCAATTATCCTTACATACACAACCTTTTCAATAACTTTAGCAAACACTAATGGCATAGAAATAGGTCTAAAATTGTCTAACTCATCCCTTTCTCCCTTTTTATAAAGTGGCTTTACCACTGAGTACTTTATTCTTTCATGAAACTGACCATTCCTAAAGGAAAAATTACAACTATGGCTAAATACAGCGCTAACACGTGCAGCACAGTACTTTAATATTCTGCTAGGCACTCAATCATATCTGTGAAAGTTCTTAGTCTTCAGTGATTTAATTATTGACTCAATCTCCCCATTGTCTATACCACAGAGAAGTATTTGAGACGTCAATCGAAACCTTGTAGTCAAGGAAGGCAGGATTTGGTTACAATTGTGGACAGGGCTGTAATCAGTTACTATTGGTTCCCTTTTACAATCACACACATTTATTTTAAAATGGTAATTCCAGACGCAGCAATAAATAACGATTTCAAATGTTATTAATGAAAGAATAAACAACTGTGTAATTAATAGTGCCTTCAGTGTGTTACAGTTTACCAAATGAACATAAAATACAGACACAGCAAATAATGTTTTAAAAACAAGCCAGTGTGATCCCAATTAGAATTTTAAGGCAAGTAACCACAGTCACAGCTGAAGGCCTTTAACACCAAGAATGGCAGTTATAAAAAATTTAAGAAACACACTGTAAAACAGCAATGCTACAGCAAAGGTTAATTTAGAAAGACCAGCAACTGATCACCAACTGGGTGAGGCAAAATGATGGTAAACATAGTAGCACAACCATTTAAACCTGCTGTAACATCAAGAATGGCAATTATATAAAAATTTAAAAAACAAACAGGGCTGGGTATACAAACCAAATGCCCTGTTTGACCACACCTGAAACAAGGCTGTGATTCCACTTTAGTAGACTCAGCTGTTGTTGGTAATCCAGAATTCTCCTCGGTGACACCCAAGGGCTGAATCTAATCTCACAGTGTCTATTGTCCGAGAGCAGCAACGTGGATATCACTACAACAACAACGATGTACTTCCCAAGTGGAGGGACGACCACAAACAACAAAATGTGACTCATCATCCGCTCGCATTCCCCTCAGGACAGTTGAAACTAACTGCCATTCTAGCAAGTAGGGCTGTCTTAACCATTTCCACGTATTGATGCAATTCCTCCCTATCTTGCTGCATCTGCCCAATTTAGCTGTTTACGAACTCCCATGGTCAATTTTTCGCTGTACACAAGCTCCCTCAACTGCTGGAATGAAAACTCTTCTGTCGTAGCTCTGGATACCAAGGTCCTTAATTCACCTCTAGTTAAAGGATGCAATAGAGACAAAATTACCTGATGCGAAACACCAAATGCATCAGCATGTTGCTCAAGGAGAACCAACAATCATAACAACCTTTCAGTTTGCTCAAGTCGATCTATAGCTAATTCTGTGATGTCTTGAAACAGATGCACCAGGGGATTAGGAAATTTAGCAGATGCCCCGACTAACCCATTGGAGGACATAGGGGCATTATTCCTGGGCTCACTAGTGCACCACCCAGAAGGTAACAAATCCTGCACTCCAGTCCTCTTCCCAACAAGCTCTAATCGTGTGACCTTAAACTACAATTTGTTAACCAAGGACCCTGATTCAGCAGTTGATCCCTTATCTCAATCCACTAATTTTAATGGCCGTAAGTCAGATATCCAGTTGACTAAAGGTATTAACTGCACCCGCACCCTGTCTAACTGCCTGCCACTAGGTTGAGTGCCCTCTAAAAAGCCGATATTGTCCTCAAGACTCCTAACAGCTTTAAACAAAAACTCAATGGCTGCCTTTGTCTCACCCACAACATCTGGTGTGATGTCAATGGTAACACGCAAGTGTGCTGCTAAGTCTGGAACACTACCCTCAATAGGCTGGCGTCTTATCGTCAGCTCATAAATGAGGTGGTCCTTCCTCAATAGACTGATCCTGGGGCACTGCCTGACCGCCATTACACAGTCAATCACCTAAAACAGCAAAAAACACCAAAGGCAGAAATCTTACAACAGTAACAGAGTTTACGAAATCAAGCAACAGTAAATGAAATGGCAGTACTACAATCGTAACCACACTCTCTAATACCAGCTGAATCCTAGTAGTCAAGGAAGGCAGGATTCGGTTATGATTGTTGACAGGGCCATAATCAGTTACTATTGGTTCCCTTTTGCAATTACACACATTTATTTCAAAGCAGTAATTCCAGACTCAGCAATAAATAAAGATATCACGTTATTAATGAAAGAATAAACAACTGTGTAATTAATTGTGCCTTCAGCGCGTTACAATTTACCAAATGAACATAAAATACAGACACAGTAAATGTTTTAAAAACAAGCCAGTGTGATCTGAATTAGAATTTTAAGGGGAGTAACCACAGTTATGGCTGAAGGCCTTTAACGCCAAGAATGGCAATTATAAAAAATTTAAGAAACACACTGTAAAACAGCAATGCAACAGAAGAGGTTACTTTAAAAGGACAGGCAGCTGATCACCAAACAGGTGAGACAAAATGATGGTAAACTAGGTAGCACAATCATTTAAACCCGCTGTAATGCCAAGAATGACAATTATATAAAAATTTTAGAAACATACAATAAAGCAGCAAATACAATAATAAAACACAAGGGCCAGTCACAGACAGTGCCCCAAGAATTGACCTCTGAGTAGGTCTGGCAAAAAACACATTTTCAAGCAATGAGATAGGCAGCCAAGAGTTGCTTTCACTTCGCAAGATGGTATCACAGACCAGAGGCAGTCTAACGAATGACTAATGATAATCTTGCTGAGGCTATCTGATGTCCAATAAACCAAATGCAAAGATGTAAAAATACACCAAAGCCATAACTGGTGGCCTGGACTCTGTCCCTAGAATACTGTTCTTAGAGCGCCCAGAACAAGAAAAGAATCACTACCACCAGAGTAGAAGAATTGTCAGTCAACCTACGATCAACTAAACTGGCAAAACTACACACCCTACCAGACAGCAGCAGCAAGGCGAGGAAATGGACACTGCTGTTACATACACTAACCCCCAGGGCAGGTAACTGGGATGTTAGCAGCCATGAGGCAGGAAGAATACCACTGGTTGAACTTAACAAATAGTAACAAACTGAATGCAATACATAGTAATTAGAGGTCCAGGCAAACTTATCAGATCCAACTTCCCCAAGCACTCCACTCACTGCTCTTGGCCTCAGCAACACTAAGAGCAGCAACATGAACACTTAGTCATGGGAGAATCACAAGATCTCACAATGGTGAAGGTTTCTCTACTTGAATCCAAATGCACTCAACTTAAAGCTTGCAGGATGTGGTTTATGATGAAGTTGAGCACCTCATACCACAGGCCTTCAATCCAGCAGTCCATGTGCACCAACAGCGGTCTTGGCATGTTCTCGCACTGCATGGACCTGGCTCCTCCTGAGTCCCCAACCAAACTGCACACTGACACCACCGTGAAGAACCATGATGATGCCCCAAAGATAGAGCCACAGTTACTACATATCAATAACTGCCGCTGCTGCCACTAGTGGACAGGCAACGCTTGTGAAACTAAGTGGCACCAGTCAACATGAGAAGAAGATAAACAACCACAACTGTGCAACAATATGATTCCCTTAGAAACTAAATTTTTATATATAATTCACCAGCAATGCTCAGAAAATTTTGTTTAATTTTTTTTTTTTATTTGGTATGCGTATTCCGTGGATCCGTACATGCGAGTGATTCGCCTGGATGTGGAATGTGGCAATACAATTGTACAAATACAATTAATGCTATAGAATAGTAATATAATACAATGATATTGGTATTAATAAGTATCACTTTTTCTCATTTACAAGCTGTCATTTAAGTAGTATAGCAATTCACAATATAATATTATAACTATAACATTAACACTATAATATTAACATAATATTATATCATCCATCTAATAACTAAGAGACTAAATACATCTATTATTAAGGGAGGGCATTACTTCTGGAAAAGAATTCATCTAAGAAGTACAGTGGATGGTCAAGCAGGTATTTTTTTAACATACCTTTGAACAGTGTTTCATTTTCTCTTGTACATTTAATATGATTAGGCAATGCATTAAAAGTCTTTATAGCAGCATACTTTACTCCCTTCTGTGCAAGTGATAATTTTTTTAGTTCAACATGTAGATCATCTTTACCTCTAGTATTGTAGTTATGGTGTGAAAAATTTGTTTCATACTGAGAATAGTCTTTATTAACTACATTCATCAGAGTATATGTACTGACATGTTGTAGTCAGACTACCTAAATGTGTGAAAAGTTTTCTACTTGAGGTTCGTGGAGGAACCCCACACATGATTCTGACTGCTCTCTTCTGAGCAGTTAAGATTTTTTTTGAGGCTGATGAATTACCCCAGAATATTATTCCCTAACCTATTAATGAGTGAAATTACCAAAAGTAAGATGATTTTAAAATGTTGATGTCCCCAAAATGAGTAAGGATTCTTAGAGCAAAAGTTGCTGCCTTGACCACTTCGGCTATCCGAGCACGCCTCCAGGACCGATCCAAATTTCCGTATGGCACACAGTCACAATGATTATGGGCGCACAATTCGGTATTCCCGCACAGGGAGACAAACATTACATTGTCACTTTAGCCGGTAGAGGCTAAAAGAGCTCGTAATGACACATGTACCAGATCGGGCATGGATGTGTGTGTTGTCCATAACGTAAGTTAGTTTAAGTTAGATTAAGTAGTGTGTAGGCTTAGGGATTTTTAGAGTAAGGGACACATGCTGTTCCCAGTTGAGCCTATTGTCAATGTGAACCACCAGGAATTTAGTGGATTATACCTTTTCTAGTTCCTGGTTGTCATGAGCAATTACTATATTTTCTAGAATTTTCTGTATGGAACTGTACAAAATTAGTTTTTTTTAAATATTAACTGAAAGAGAATTAATTGAAAACCAAGCTGTAACTTTTCTGAGTATATCATTAGCATCAGTCTCCAGATCAGCAGTACACTTAACATCTACGACAATGCTTGTATCATCAGCAAACATTGTGAATTCACAATTTTTACTAATGGACAGGGGTAAATCATTAACATATATTAAAAACAGCAAGTGTCCAAGGACAGATCACTGGTGAACCCCATGCTGAATTTTGCCCCATTCAGAATCCACTAGATTAGAAGATCCTTTGTTGCAGCCGTTTAGAACCACCTTTTGTTTCCTGTCTTCAAGATATGATTTTAGCGAGTTACCTATAGGCCCTTTGATTCCATAATGATAGGCCTTCTCCAAGAGTATCTTGTGGTTTACACAATCAAAGGCCTTGGAAATATCACAGAAGACACCAACTGGTGACATCTTACTATTAATAGACTACAAGACATCATTTGTGAGTGAATATATGGCACGCTTTGTGGATACCCCTTTTTGAAAACCAAACTGTCTGTGGTTAATAATATTAAGTTTATCAAGATGTGTCACAATCCTGTTATACACTGCCTTTTCAAGAACCTTTGAAAATGTTGCTAAGAGAGAGACAGGATGATAATTTTTTACATCTGTAGCATCACCAGACTTGGAAAGAGGTCTCACAATGGCATATTTCATTCTCTCTGGAACAACTCCCTCATAAAGAGACGTGTTGCAAATGTGAGCAAGTACTACACTTACATCATTACTGAAGGCTTTCAACAGCTTACTAGAGATGTTATCTATACCTGAAGATCCTTTACTTTTCAATGAGTGAATTATTTTTTTAATTTCATTAACAGTTATGGGTGTTACATTTATATCATTAAAACATTGTGGGAGGTTAAGTTTCAGAATATCTGCAGCTTCCCTTAGGTCACCACTGCAACCTAATTGAGAGGTGACACTTACAAAGTGGTTGTTAAATGTGTTTGCTATCTGTTTACTATCAGTTATTTCCAAATCATTAATTTTTAGGACAGCAGTTTTTTCATTGTCAGATGGTGCAGTACCTGTTTCCTTCTTTATTACATTCCAAATCCCTCTGATTTTATTATTTGAATAATTAATTTCACATTGTATGGACATACTTTTTAGATTTTTTAATGACTTTAGTTAAGATTTTGCAGTATGTCCTATAATATTTCATCTGGAGGGGATTATTGGATTGTCTGGATGTTATATATAGTTCTCTTTTTCTCTGGCATGATATTTTTATGCCCTTGGTGAGCCATGGTTTTTGGCTTGATTGCCTGTTCTTTAGTCTACAGACCTTTTTTGGAAAGACACTTTCAAATATGCCTGATAATTCATCAGTAAATAATTATATTTTGTATTAACATCATTTGCAAGATAAACATACCTCCAGTCAGTCTCCCAAACACATAATTTGAATTTTTGAATATTTTCCTCATTCATGTTTCTAATGGTTTTTCACTGTGCACTAGCTTTGTTCTGATTTCTATTAAAGTTGTGAATTGTGAGTATTTGCCCATCATGATCAGAGAGACCATTTACGACTTTTTCAACTTTGATGTGATGAGTTTTACTCATATCTATGAAGATATTGTCTATTAGAGTGCTGGAAGTGGCAGTAGCTGTTGTGGGAAAACTGACAGTAGAGACAAGGTTGTATGTATGCATTAAATTTGCAAACTCTGTCTTAGAAGATGAGCTTTCTAGGAAATCTATATTAAAATCTCCAGTCACTATAAAGTCCCTATTTTTTCTTGTGAGATACAATATCACAGAATCTAATTGTTTCATGAATACTTTAAAATTACCAGATGGAGCCCTGTATACTGCTATGATTACCAGTTTCTTGTTAGCTTCTACTATTTCTGTGACACATGCCTCAAAGTCTTTCTCTACACAATATTCTCTACATCTATTGTATTAAAGGACAGGCTGTTTTTCACATAAATAACTGCCCCACCTTTGCACATATGCTTTTTACAAAATGAGGTAGCTAAAACATAGTTTGGAATATTGAGCATTTCGATGCCAAAAGTGACATGGTGTTCTGTCAGACAGAGAATATGAGCACAATTTGCACCTGTTGGTTCATCAATATTTACAATAAACTGGTCTAACTTACAGAGCAGGCTTTGAATATTTTGGTGAAAAATTTTGAGCTTATTTTTAATTACATGATTGGTTGTGGTGCTGCCACTGGTGGCACTGAGTTTTATTTCTTTTGACATACCAGTATTACAGGAACAGTTTTCTGCATGGAAGGGGGAGCTGTTGTGCTGGTAACACCCACATTTGCTGTTATTAACTTGTTAAGTACTGTGCATGTATCTGATTTATCAGTAACAGAAATATTTCTACTATGAATTGACTTTATATCATCAACTTATCAAAAAAAATTTCTACTATGCCTTGACTTCATATCTTCAACTTGGTGCTGCTGACCAGACCTTCATTGACAACTGACAATATGGTTTTAATTTTACACTGTGAATTACAAATTTTATTTGCATATCGCATACTCTTTGCCTTCCTAATAACATTTTTAAGCACCTTACAGTACTGTTTGTAATGGGCTACTGTAGCTTGACTGTGACTATTTCTAACATTTTGATATAATTCTTGCTTTGTTCTACATGATATCCATATCCCACTAGTCAGCCATTCAGGAAGTGTTTTACTGTTAGTACCCCATTTAGAATGTTCTAATGGAAAGTAACTCTCAAAGAGCATGAGAAATGTGTTAAGGAAAGCATTATATTTGTCATCTATGCTATCGGGACTATGAACATCCTGTCACCCTTGTTCTTTGAGATGAGGTTTAAAAAACCCTGTTGCTGTTGGATTAACTTTCCTGCATAGTTTGTAATAATATGTGACAGTTGTTTGAGTACAAAAGCCTTTAAGTGTTAAAATTTGTGTGTCAAGGTCTGAAAAATCATTTACCCATTTACAAACAGAATGCCCATCTAGTAATAAACAATGAATAAAAATATTGTCTATGGCTGTGCTAGTATTCCCTTGCATCCTAGTTGGAAAAAAACACAGTCTGCATCAGATCATATGAATTTATGAGAGTTACCTAAATCCTTTTTCTTGCACCATCATATACAAAATTAATATTGAAGAAACCACATACAACTAATTTCTGGTACTTCTTATAAAGTGAATCAAGAACCACTCTAGCTTGAGCAGAAATGCTCTGAAGTCTGAGTTATGGGACCTATAAACAACAACAACTATAAGTTTAGTTTCACTAAATTCAATTGCCCTTGCACAACATTCAAATATATGTTCAGTGCAATGCTGTGATACATCTATGGACTCAAATGCAGTACTGTTTTTTATGTACATAGCCATTCCCCCACCCTGCAAGGAACTCCTTGAAAAACAGCCAGTTTATCTGTAACCTGGTAAAGGAAGCCTCTGAATTGTCAAATTATTTAAGTGGTACTCCAATATGCCAATAATTTCAGAGTCAACATCTATAAGCAGTTCACTAACTTTATCTCTAATACCTCTTATATTTTGATTAAATATGCTAAATCCTTCTCCAATTGGAAACATGATATCCTCTGAAGGTGAGCCCTTAGAGGGACTTCCTTTAAGCAGGTATACCTACCAGCTGACTTCAATCTAAAGAAGGTGCAGCTCTAACACCAACTACTACAGGTATTTTCCATGAATGATCCCACCACCATCACCCACTACACTGTCACCTATAAGCTTTGTCAGCGTCCCCTTCCCATACCTATCGAGGTGCAGGCCATTCCTAGTGAAACCCGATCTACTGATAGACTCAAGTGACACCACTGAAATGTGACCCATGCCCTCTGCCATCAGTGCACTCTCCAACTGCATGTTAATGCACTTAACAGCTGCATTAAGATGAGGCTGATCATGACAATGAAACAGTTGCATGAAATGCACATTGGTGTCACCAGTTTGAGTAGCTTTCTTTACCAGGTCATATTCCCTGACCTTATCAAGACTGTTCCCTGCTCCACCCACTCCCCTATGCTGTCAGTCACCTGAACCAACCTTGCACTAGGCTTCACAATGCTGGTGACCTGGTACTCACTCCCCAACACTTCCTGCAACTGCTGACCCGCACCTCTACCATGCAAACTACCTAGCAGCGGAACCTTCTTCTTTCTGTTAGACTTTGCAACTGACCTAGGCCTCCTAACTGCTGAGGACTGCTGCATGTTCCCTGTACCTGCAACTACAAGAGGCTCCTCTCCACTCAACTCTGACAGTTGGCCAACTCTGTTGCATATACACAAAGTATACCTGTCTGAATACCTTCTCCTCCTAGCTGCCTTCTTGCCAACTGCCAGTTCCCATTCCCCAGCACCCTACACCCTCCTCAACGTATCTAGTTCCTCCTTTGTGTTTTGTAACTGGACATGAAGGCCACATATCTTATGCTCCTACTTCTCTATCAACTTATTTATACTACAGGTTCTGCAGTCCCAGGAGAGGATGCCCACTGGCTTCCCCACTGCATTCTACACAATGAAAATACTTTGAACAAATCCCACACCATAAACCACTATTCACAAACCTATGACAGAGCCCACACTTCTCACTCATGGAAAAATTTTACAGTTACTGAAAAAAAACTATACGTCTATGTTACCTAAGTGATGGGCAAATCAAAAGTATGGCAATTTATGGTACCCCTTAAAGAAATGGCAGCAAGAGACTACAAAAGACACTATATTCACTCAGTGTGTATGCCTGGGAGCCTCATTCAACATTGAAGTGGCTAATCCAGCAGCCCTTGACAGAACAGGGTGCAACCTACTGCAGATCGTGGTGCATGTTGGAACAAATGATGCCTCTCATCTGGACTCCAAGGTCATACTTGGGTCATTCCAGCAACTGGCAGAAATGGTTGGGAAGACCATCCTTGAGCATGGAGTTTTAACAAAGCTCACAATTTGCAGCATTGTCCCCAGAAATGATCATGGCCCTTTGGTTTTAAGTCAAGTGAAAGAACTGAGCCACGGACTTTGAAGGCTCTGTGAAAAGCTAGGCTGTGACTTCCTGGACTTGTGCTATGGGACTGAGAACTGTATGGCACTCCTAAATGGGTCAGGTGTGCATTACACATCAGAGGCTGCTACTCAAGTAGTTGATGGTGTGTGAGTTGTACACAAGAGTTTTTTAGATTAGGTGTCTCACCATACAATCCAGATAACGACAGCTGTAGGAAACCCAAAAGTATCAGTGTAAGATCGAAAGAAATTCCTGCCACTGGTAAGAGTATTGAAAACCTAACACTAAACTGATGAAGCATTCACAACAAAGTCCCCGAGTTTGAAGCCTTCATTAAATGCAGTGAAGCTCCTGTAATAGTAGGTATGGAAATCTGGTTGAAACCTGGAATTGATAGCAGTGAGAATTTTCAGGAGAATTTAAACGTATATAAAAAGGACAGGCAAATGGGAAATGGAGGTGGTGTATTTATTGCACCAGACAAGAAACTCAGATACACTGAGATAGAAATTGAAGCTGCATGTGAGATTGTTTGGGCAAGACGCAGTGTCAGAGATAGGCATAAAATGATAACTGCATCTTTCTATCACCCACTAAACGCATCTCCTGACGTAAACAGAAACCTTAGAGAAAACCTCAGTTCACTTGTATGTAAGTACCCCAATCACACTGTAATCATCAGTGGAGAATTTAATCATTCAACAATCAGTTGGGATAATTACAGTTTTTTTAGTGTTGGGAGCAATAAGACACCCTAAGAAACATTCCTAAGTGACTTCTCTGAAAACTACCTAGAACAGATAGTAAGGAACTCCACCTATGATGGAAATGTATTGGATCTAATGGCAACAAACAGACCTGACCTCCTTGAGAGTGTCCACGTAAAAACTGGTAAAAGTGACCATGACACAGTTGTGGCAACATTGATTACCAAAGTACAAAGGATGACTAAAACAAGCAGGAAGATACATACGTTCAGTAAACCAGACAAAAGATCAATAGTGTTATATCTCTGCGAGGAACTTGAAACTTTCAGTGCAGGGAAGGAGCATAGAGATGAACTATGGCTCAAGTCCAAAACAACAGTTGACTATGCACTGGATAGATTTGTACCCAGTAGAACAGTTCATAATGGAAGGGAACCTCCATGGATAGAGTGATTGTAAAGGAACTTCTAAGGAAAAAAAGATTACTATGTAACAGGTGTAAAACAACATGTAGGGCTATAGATGGAGAGATGCTGAATGAAACATATTTGGCTGTCAAGGGAGCAGTGCATGATGCCTTCAGCGACTACTGTAGCAGAATATTGTCAAATGATATTTCACAAAATCAAAGGAAATTCTGGTCATAGGTAAAGGCTGTTAGTGGCACCGAAGTTAGTGTCCTGTCCCTAGTGAATGATACAGGAAATAAAATTGAGCACAAGCTGAAATGGTTAACTCCATTTTCAAATGTTCCTTTATGTTTGAAAACTCAGAACAATTGCCCCAGTTTAATTTCTCTACCACTGAGAAGATGAGTGTAGTACGTATTAGTGGCAATGGTATTGAGAAACAGCTGAAATTGTTAAAATTGTACAAAGGTCTACAGCCCAATGAAATTCTGGTCAGATTCTATATTAAGTTTGCATTTGAGTTAGCCCCTCTTCTAACTATAATCTACCATAGATCCCTTGAACAAAGGACCATGCCCAGTTCTTGGAAAAAAGTGCAGGTCACACCCATTTACAAGAAGGGTAGTAGCAGTGATCCAGAAAACTACTCACCAATATCCTTGACATCAATTTGTTGTAGAATCTTATAACATATTTTGAACTGAAACATAATGAGGTATCTTGATTAGAATGACATCCTCAAAGCCAACCATCATGGATTCTGAAAACATCAGTCATGTGAAACCCAACTTGCACTTTTCTCACATGATGTACTGAAAGCTTTTGGTCAGATCAGTCAGGTAGAGCCAGTATTTTTCGATTTCCAAGAAGCATTTGACTCAGTACCATACCAACACTTATTGTCAAAAGTATGATCATATGAGGTATCAAGTGAAATTTGTGATTGGACAGAGGACTTTGGTAAGGAGGACACAACATGTTACCTTGGATGGAGAGTCATCACCATATGTAGAAGTGACTTCAGGTGTGTCCCAGGGAAGTGTGTTGGGACCCTTGCTGTTCATGATGTATATTAATGACCTTGCCAAAAATATTAATAGTAAAACTGGGCTTTTTGCAGGTGATGCAGTTATCTGTAATGATGTACTATATGAGAGAAGCTGCATAAATATTCAGTCAGACCTTGATAAGACTTCAACATGGTGCAGAGATTGGCAACTTGCTATAAATGTCAAGAAATGTAAAATTGTGTACTTCACAAAATGAAAAAAAAACAGAAAAAAACATAGTATCCCACAACTATAACGTCAATGACTTTTTGTTGGAATTGGCCAACTCATACAAATAGCTGGGCATAACACTTTGTCGGGATATGAAATGGAATGATCACATAGGTCCGGTCACGGGTAAAGAAGGTTGTAGGCTTTGGTTTATTGGTAGAATATTGGGGAAGTGCAATCAAATACTAAAGAGATTGCTTACAAATCACTTGTGTGACCCATCCGAGAATATTGCTACCAAATAGGAATAGCAGCAGATATTGAACATATACAGAGAAGGGCAACATGAATGGTCACAGATTTATTTGATCCATGGGAGAGTGACACAGAGATACTGAAGGAGTTGAACTGGAAGACTCTTGAAGATAGACATAAAATGTCCTGAGAAAATCTACTAACAGCGTTTCAAGATTGTAAAATGTAAACTTTCACAGCTGGAACTGTCACAATTAATAAAATATTCCAGGCTATTACGCAGTGGTGGAAGGGATTTCACTTTAATTTTCTGCTTTAACTTGAAGAATTCTGTAGCTGAGGGTTAGAAATTCCTGAGTAAGACTGTTGGTGAGGCACCTACTAGTGGAATAATGTGAAGGAAATGATTTCAGCCCTTCAAGAATGGTGATTTTGTCACTGAAGACCAGTGCAGCAGTGGAAGAGGGAAGGTTTTTGAAGCTACTGAAACCAATGGAAACAATCACAGGAGATTCTTATCAAAAGTAGTTGATGGGTTTGAGCAGAGTACAGAAAGACAAACAGCAACAATACAGCAATAGAAATGAAAAGGTTATTTTACAGCATGACAGTGCTCAACCCTATGTCACAAAACTTATCAAAAATAATTTGAAACATTGACGTGGAAGTATTATGCCTGAGTTTTCCAGACATTGATCCCTCTGATTACCACCTTTTACAGTCAATGGCACTTGACCTGGCTGATCAACACTTCTGGTCATATGAAAAAGTAAAAATTGGATCAATTCATGAATCTCCTCAAAAGATGACCAGTTATTCAGCCACAGGATTCATTTGCTGCCCAAAAGAGGGGAGAAAGTAGTGGCCAGTAATGGCCAATACTTTGAATCATTTTTTAGAATAAAGCCTCAAACATCAAGAAAAAATTCCAGAAGCAAAGTTGTGGACCTAGTACAAAAGCTTTTTCAACTTAATTGTACAATGTAACATCTCTGGCAGATGCACGTCCATGAAGCTCTCACTATGTTAAGTGATTGGTATTGAAATAAGAGCTAATTTAGTTAATATTACGTTTTAGACTGGTGTATTTACTTCTCCACTAGGCTAGGTATTGAAGGTTTTGCTTTTCTGAGAGAATTTACACTCCTGGAAATTGAAATAAGAACACCGTGAATTCATTGTCCCAGGAAGGGGAAACTTTATTGACACATTCCTGGGGTCAGATACATCACATGATCACACTGACAGAACCACAGGCACATAGACACAGGCAACAGAGCATGCACAATGTCGGCACTAGTACAGTGTATATCCACCTTTCGCAGCAATGCAGGCTGCTATTCTCCCATGGAGACGATCGTAGAGATGCTGAATGTAGTCCTGTGGAACGGCTTGCCATGCCATTTCCACCTGGCATCTCAGTTGGACCAGCGTTCGTGCTGGACGTGCAGACCGCGTGAGATGACGCTTCATCTAGTCCCAAACATCCTCAATGGGGGACAGATCCGGAGATCTTGCTGGCCAGGGTAGTTGACTTACACCTTCTAGAGCACATTGCGTGGCACGGGATACATGCGGACATGCATTGTCCTGTTGGAACAGCAAGTTCCCTTGCCGGTCTAGGAATGGTAGAACGATGGGTTCGATGACGGTTTGGATGTACCGTGCACTATTCAGTGTCCCCTCGACGATCACCAGTGGTGTACGGCCAGTGTAGGAGATCGCTCCCCACACCATGATGCCGGGTGTTGGCCCTGTGTGCCTCGGTCGTATGCAGTCCTGATTGTGGCGCTCACCTGCACGGCGCCAAACACGCATATGACCATCATTGGCACCAAGGCAGAAGCGACTCTCATCGCTGAAGACGACACGTCTCCATTCGTCCCTCCATTCACGCCTGTCGCGACACCACTGGAGGCGGGCTGCACGATGTTGGGGCGTGAGCGGAAGATGGCCTAACGGTGTGCGGGACCGTAGCCCAGCTTCATGGAGACGGTTGTGAATGGTCCTCGCTGATACCCCAGGAGCAACAGTGTCCCTAATTTGCTGGGAAGTGGCGGTGTGGTCCCCTACGGCACTGCGTAGGATCCTACGGTCTTGGCGTGCATCCGTGCGTCGCTGCGGTCCGGTCCCAGGTCGACAGGCACGTGCACCTTCCGCCGACCACTGGCGACAACATCGATGTACTGTGGAGACCTCACGCCCCACGTGTTGAGCAATTCGGCGGTACGTCCACCCGGCCTCCCGCATGCCCACTATGCGCCCTCGCTCAAAGTCCGTCAACTGCACATACGGTTCACGTCCACGCTGTCGCGGCATGCTACCAGTGTTAAAGACTGCGATGGAGCTCCGTATGCCACGGCAAACTGGCTGACACTGACGGCGGCGGTGCACAAATGCTGTGCAGCTAGCGCCATTCGATGGCCAACACCGCGGTTCCTGGTGTGTCCGCTGTGCCGTGCGTGTGATCATTGCTTGTACAGCCCTCTCGCAGTGTCCGGAGCAAGTATGGTGGGTCTGACACACCGGTGTCAATGTGTTCTTTTTTCCATTTCCAGGAGTGTAGATTGAAAAGAAAGTATTTTGTAAAGCCTGGTAATCAATAGTTTTGTTTGCATTCTGTCATATAGAGTTTAGGTAGTTAATTGAAACTTTCGAAAGTGAATTTAAAAGTTTGTTTAAATTAGCATTTAGTTACACTTTGGTCAGCTATGCAGGTACTTTGAGAAGGAAGATCAGGTAATTATAGCTGGGGGAGCAGGAAACAGCCTGGCTATGAATCCAAGATATAGCATTAGGAGTAACCTGGATAAAATAGTAGCAGAAACTGGGCAGACAAATGTGGGGTTTGTGGAGGTCTTTCAAGCACCATGATTGGCCTTGGGTAAATACTGCTGTAAGGCATGTTAACACTGAGCTGAACAGAATGCTCCAGACACTGGCCAAATCTCACATAAGCATTGTTCCAGTTGATGCTATTGGTAGCTGGGGATACACTACACATGGCCTGCACCTAAATAGAAAGGGGAAGATAAGTTAGCTTTACTATTAGCAGACACTGTAAGGGAGGCCACAGTCACACAAGGGATGATCCCCGTGGTTAATGGGATGAGGCAGGCAGGTTTTTTTAGGTCAAAGCCAAAGTCCAGACAGATAACAATCGAGAAAAATAGAATAATAGAAACTTCATGTGCAATAAATAGGAATAAAGCTAAGGATAGTATTAATTTACTTCATCAAAATATCATGGGAATAAAAAATAAAGTAGATGAACTGTTAGTGTGTTTAGATGATCTCAAAAATAAGACTGAGGTGGATACACTTTGTCTGTCTGAACTCCATGTAACTGTGGAAATGGAAAGTATGCTCTGAGTCAGAGGCAAAGAAGAATTTATCAATCTGTGGTGATTTCGATGTAAACTTTCTAAGCTCTTCTGATAGGAAAAGTGAACCAGAAATGTTATTAATGACATATAACTTAGAATCAGTGTTCAAGTTCCCTACATGTATAGCTCAAGACAGTAGCACTCTAATAGATAATGTATTTGTACAGCAAGAGGAAGTAAAACTGACACATGCTTTCCCTGTAATAAATGAATTAGCAGTAGTAGTAGTAGTTTATTCATCCAGCAACAATGTACATTGGATGGATTTTGTCAAAGAACATAGTATAACAAAAACAAGATAAGGGTGTACAGTTTCCTGCATAATACAATGTTTCATTGTACCCAACATAATATTTTTGGGCAATACAACTTTGATTACTGTAATAATATAAAACTATGAGAAGGATTTTTTATATGATCTTTGATTACTGTAATAATATAAAAGTATGAGAGGGATCTTTTACATGAAATACATTACACATAAATATTTGATTTAACACTTTTGTTCAGAAAAATTAACAAAGAGGCTGTGGGAGGCATCTGATTTATGGTACTATTAACATATAGTAAATGAATGTAATTACATGGAACAAGGTTACTACAGATATTCATTTATACTATACAAGCAGTTGGTCATTAACAATCTAAATATTGCTTCCTTGAACGAAGACAATATTTTTATTTATTGTAGCTGAGATGGAAGTTTGTTGTACAAAATAGTACCCTGAATGTTGGTTTGTTTTTGAGTTAACGCCTTGTTGACTCTTTTTATGTGGATGTCATTGCACATTCTTGTATTGTAGGAATGAACATCTAGTTGGTTTTATAGTTATCCATGTGCATTTTTATATTAAAAGCACTTTTTTTATATAGAGGCATGGTAATGGCAGAATATTTAGGTGTTGAAATAACTGTTTGGAAGGTGTTTGCCTTGTACTGTTAGAAATTATTCTAACAGCTTGTTTTTGTAAGGTGAAGATTGTCTTCATGTTTGCCTTATTATGACCCCAGAAGGTTAGACCATAGGTGACAGCAGAATGGATGTAAGCAAAGTAGACAGTTCTGCTACACTCTCTACTACATACAGTAGTAATTATGTGTAATGCAAAGCAATCAGAGTTTAACTTGTTAGTGAGGTAGAGGATGTGGGCTTTCCAGTCTTAATTTTCATAACCTGCACACCTAATAATTTTGTGGCAGCTACCATTTCAGTTTGTATATTTTGAATTTTGAGGTCCATATCATGATAAGACTTTGTTTTCCTGTAATGTATATAATTAGTTCTTGAAATATTTAAGGTTAGCCTGTTTGGTTCAAACCAGTTTTGTATGTATTCCAAAACTCTGGCTGCAGATGTTGGCAATACCCTATTTATGTCTGTTAGAACAATATTTGTGTCATCAGCAAACAAAGTTATGGGCGTACCACTGATTGGGAATTTGATATAATTAATATATATAAGAAATAAGAGAGGTCCTAGAATGCTGAATTGAGGTACTCCGGTTGGTACAGTCAGCATGTCCAATCTGTATACAATGCTTTGGTTTTTATTGTATACTGATGTAATTTCTATTACCTGTTTTCTGTTGTGGATATATGACTGAAACCATTTTAATGCAACTCCTCGTACACCTATGGATTCTAGTTTGTCTAGTCAGATATCATGATCACCAGTATTGAATGCCTTCAATAAGTCCAGGTTTATTCTTACTGTACTGTTTGATTGATTGATTGATTTTTACTGTAGAGACCTCAGAGATCATTTGAGGCATTACAAAAGTCAATATTACACAGTATAAATGTTACACAAATAATTACAAAAACAAGGAAAATATTACACAATACAAATATTACACAAATAATTATGGTACCTTCACACAAATACAAAACAGAGAAACTTCTGATGCAAAGTGATATTGCATAGTAAATTTAGCCAATTACAGACATACTCATATATAGAAGCATATAAAAACTGATCACAAAGTGTAGTCATACCATATTCTTTGCCTCCCTTAAAAATTCATGTTTCATAAATGCTGAGCTCAAGAAGAAATTCTTTTACTTTTTTTTTGAATCGTTGAATTGGAAGATCCCTGATATGTTGGGGTATGGCATTAAAAAATTTTATGCACTCATATAAGAAGCACTTTTGTGTTTTTTTTTTATAGTTACATTGGAAAGAAACTAGGTCCTGCTTGTTTCTTGTGTTATAATTATGTCGCATGTCATACTGTTGATAACTCGGATGGGTTTCCTTAATATGCATTACACACTGTAGTATAAATATTGACGGCAGGGTCATAATCTGTAATTTTTTAAAGCTTGGCCTAGAGTGAGCTCTTGGTGCCAAGCTACATATCAGTCTTATTGCCTTCTTTTGTAGTTTGAAGACATTAGCTGCCTTGCTTTGATGTCCCCAGAGTATTGTACCATAGGACATGTGACTGTGTATTAAAGAAAAATAAACCACTTTTAAGTACTGGCATATTTAGACAAAGACGCAGCTTCCTTAGAGCAAATATTCCTTTGCTAATGCTGCTTCACACATTTTCTATATGGCTACCCCAGGATAATTTTGAATAAATTGAGATTCCAAGGAAATTAACAGCATTTGAGCTCTGCTCAAGTTCAGTGTTATTATTCCACAATACATACAGGTCTTGTATCTTTTTCGGTTGACACAAAGGGAATTAGCTGTACACAAATTTTCAACTTTGACAGTGCACTGGTCTGCTTCATATTTCACCTTCTGTGCTGTTTCTGCAGTTATACAGACTGCAAGATCATGTGCAAATAAGTAAGTCCTAGCTGACGGCCCAGCTATGTTACATGGTAAGTCATTTATATAAGTCATTTATACAAATGATAAACAGAATTGGGCCAAGTACAGAACCTTGTGGGACACCATTGCCCACAGGTAAGTAATCTAATTCTGCACCATTAGAAACCACCTTCTGCACTCTGTTACTTGGATAAGATTTTATCAATTCCAGAGCACTTCCTGTAAAGCCATAGAATTGCAGTTTATTCAATAAGATTTCATGAGACACAGTGTCAAAAGCTTTTGATAAATCAAAGAGTTTATTCTGAACAACTAGCTTGCTTTCTAGTTGCTTCACACACTGTGGTAACAGTTCCTAACCCTGTTCTGAAGCCAAATTGACTATCAGTGAAGATTTTGTTTTCTTCAAAGTATTTTACTATTTGATTATTTAATATAGCTTCTATCACTTTAGACAAGATTGGCACAATTGAAACAGGTCTAAAATTATCACAACTTGAGAGTCTGCCTTTTTTGTGTATTGGAGGCAGCCTCTCAAGTTGTGATAATTATTTCTATCAAGTCCCATTAACAATGTTTTCGATGAATGGGTAAATGCTGTTTCCGTAACCAAGCCTTTGCGGAAACTATGTTGGTTTACAGACAAAAGATTGAATTTTTTGAGGTAATTTGTAATAATATTTTTCATAACAGTCTCTATTAGTTTTGAATATACAGATAACAATGCTATTCGTCAATAATTACCCACTTCATATATATTACCCTTTTTATAGAACGGTTTTATTTTTGAAATTTTTAATCTTTGTGGGAACACCCCTACTGTTTATGATATGTTTATGATATGTGACAGTGGTTCTGCTATTACACTAGCACATTTAATTATGACTGAACCTGGTACCTTGTCAATTCCAGAGGACATTTTATTCTTGATTATTTTTATTTATGTTAAGAACTTCTAATTCATTTGTGGGACATAGCAGTATTGATTTACCACTTTGCTCAATTTGAGCTGTGGTACTCCTATTACTAGCAAAATTTTTACTCTGATTGACTGGAGTGTTTATGAAATAATCATTTATGTAATTCGCTAGAGTATCATTTCTGAGTAACACACCACGATCATCTTTTAATACAATGTCATCTTGCCTTTTTACATTTTTCTTTCTTTCCTTTTTTACTATATTCCATATTGCTTTCAACTTGTTTGGTGTCCCTATGATTACTTTGTCATTGATCATTGTCTTGGCTGTTATTACTTTCTCATAAATTTTCTTTTATGTCTTAATATATTCTGCAAAGTGTTCATCTTGGTTGTCTTTTCTCAGCTGATTGAGAAGTTTTAGCTTTTGACTGGATACTCTGATAGCAGGTGTTATCCACTGGCTGCTGTTCCTTGGCATGGTGTTAATTCTTGTCAGTTTTTGTTGGAAGACACATCTCAAATACGGACATGTTTGTATTATAAAATGCATTGAATGATTAATGATTTTGACTATACATCTTCCCAGGTTGCTTTTGTTAAGACTGAATAAACATATTAGCCTTTTCTGGCTAGAAGTGCCTTTTACATTCCCACTTGTACTTAAGCACCTCAGGTACAGAAGAATTTATGCATGTTTCTAGTTTGTTGTGGTCTGAAAGACCTAAGTTTACATTTTGTGCCTTAGTAACATAATTTTCGATATTTGTAAAGATATTATCTAGTAGGGATGAAGATGACTCTATTCTTCTAGTGGGGTCCGTGAAGAGTGGTTTCATGTGAAAGCTGTTTAGGATACACAAAAGCTGTCTTTTCTCTTCATTTTCATTTTCAATTAACAGGTTGATGTTAAAATCCTGACACAGTAATTAGTTCACTTCATTGTTATACTAAATGTTTAGCACTGCTTCCAAATTTATATAAAAAAAATATGTTTTGGTCATCTAGTAGTGACGTGACAATTAGTTTATTACACTTCTCCTCAGATTTTAGCACTATGGCACATGATTCAAAATGTTTCTTGATATTTAGATGGTATGTTTCAGGTCTAACTTTATACTGCAGCCCAGACCTAGTGTGTATGCATATTCCACCATTTTTACAAACACTGCAGCAATAATGAGATGCTAATTCAAAATTGCTTATATTTATGAGACTTAATTCACAGACCCTGCACCAATGGTTTGATAGACAAATACAAGTTTATGGTGACTTCTAATTCTAACATTTTATTCTTGAGACACTGAATGTTTTGCAAGTATTTGTTATTTTGTCAATACCTGATAAAGTGCTGCAATTTTTCAGGCTGATTTGTCACAATCTCTTCATTTTCTTCATTTGGTGCCGTAAATAATCATCACTAAGTGAAGTGAAGTACCTGGACTTTAGCTCCTCGTCAGGCAGTGTTGATCAGCTGCTACTGTTGTTGGATGTTCAGTGGCTGTTGCTGTAGGTGATGTTGGTGATGTTGGTGACATGGTTTCTCATACAGTGACTGTTTGCTTTTTTTACTGACACTGTTTCTGCTGGAGGTGGGGCTGCAGTTGTAACTGATGGTTTTTCGTCAGCTGCTGCTGGTTCTTCTGCTGTTGATGTAAGTTAGTTGTTATTGCTGTTTTTCTGTTGTTGTTGTTGTCATTCTTTTTGTTGGCGTTTTTGTTGTTGATGGTGGTGGTGGTGGTGGGGGGGGGGGGGGGTAGGCATACTGCTGCTGCTGTCATTTGTGTTGCACTTGCTACAACTGGCTTAACTGGCTTTGGTGATTTTACTGATACTGCTGTTTGAGTCGCAGATATCTGCAGATGCCTCTCGTTTTTTTCCAGTAATTTCTGGGTTACAATTTCCTTCCCTAGACTGTTTAAGTGAAGACCATGTGAAGTGGGAAACCTGTGCCCAATTTCGCTAATATCAACAACCCCAACGGTTCTGAATTACTTGCATATATCAGAAAGAAGGTCGTTTGCAGCTCTGATCTCCTTGTTTACACAAGACCAATGTGGCAAGTCGTAGCGGTGGGGAATGGTCACAAAGAGAACTTTTGTGTGCGACATATGAATCAGTTATTTCCTTAATTCTGAGCAAGCTGTGGATGTTTTGTTTCTGTATATATCGTTTGAGCCGCCAAACAGAGCTATAAAGTCGCCTGAAGATAACTCCACAATTTCTTTATAATGGATAGCATTCATTATTTCTGAGATGGGCGCTCCTGGCTTGAAAAGCCCGTGGCTTTCACAACTGCTGTCTCATTAACACGTGAGACGGTTCCACAACTGCTGTCTCATTAACACGTGAGGCGATTCGGCGTCCATGGCTAGTTTGCGAGTCTTCAGGGGTGCAGAAACGGCTGGTTGAGGTATCTGAATACTTGCAGTAGCATTTTATGGTACAGAGTCGTCACTTAGGGCCTACTGTACTTTGGACGTCATATCGGTTTTTAAAAGGAATTGGTGAATTTGGTAACACTCTGCAGTTACCGGTATCACATTTCCATTCCGATTTTAATTTTTTCTTTTTTTTTGCGACGGACTAAGTTTTTCGAACCTTAAATGGAGCTCTCTTTCGCATACAATGCATATGACGCCATTTTTGCCACCTCTCTCGTAGTTTTTACATGCGCTGTAACCTGTTTTAGTGTTGATCCAAGAATTTGTTAACATCGAGTATAGATTTAAGTGTCAGGAAGTCGTTTTTGAAAGTATTTGTATAGAGCGTAGCCAGGTATGGAAGTGAAACATGGACGATAAATAGTCTGGACAAGAAGAGAATAAAAGCTTTCGAAATGTGGTGCTACAGAAGAATGCTGAAGATTAGATGGGTAGATCACGTAACTAATGAGGAGGTATTGAATAGAATAGGGGGAGGAGGAGTTTGTGGCACAACTTGACAAGAAGAAGGGACCTGTTGGTAGGGCATGTCCTGAGGCATCAAGGAATCACAAATTTAGCATTGGAGGGCAGCGTGGAGGGTAAAAATCGTAGAGGGAGACGAAGAGATGAATACACTAAGCAGATTCAGAAGGATGTAGGTTGCATTAAGTACTGGGAGATGAAAAAGCTTGCACAGGATAGAGCAACATGGAGAGCTGCATCGAACTAGTCTCAAGACTGAAGACCACAACAACAACAACCAAGTTCTTGTACCTGAGTGAAATCTATCATACTAGTTACTTGCGTTCTGTTGCGTGCCTTTGTTGCAGCCGTGTTTTAAAACTTTTATCTCCTCCCATAACACTGAGATAATTTTGTTTGAACAGTCTTTTCCATTAAGATTGTGATCTAAATCATCTATGAGACATTTTGAATAGAACCATTTCTTACTTTTTGGATCTGTATTTACACGTTTATGATGGAACACAGTTTTACATACGACGCACATTTCAACTTTTGCTGCACATATCTCGCAGATGCAGTGGTCCGAACGTATTATTTAACTTGATTCGTCAATGACGATGTGGACGCTACATGTGTGAAGTTTTCTTCACACCTTCTTCTGGCTTCATTGTTCTTTTCCGTTACTTTTCTGATGATCCAGCAAGAAAAATACAAAAACTCGCGATATACATAGATACTATTACACACTGAACACTTTTCCTTGTTCTTTTCGTACTTTTGTTCGGAGCCAGTATTCTGCCAATCTACACAATATTTTCAGACTCTTATCAGACCATGATGCACAATTAATTAACTTACAAAACCTAGCAAGGTGTACAGTTCGGAAACATTAAGTAAAAGTCTAAGGTTACTCAACTCAGTATCTGTAGAGCACTTCAGAGAAAGTTTATGAAATGCTAATTGGGGATAGGTATACAGGGTGATACAAAAAGAATACCACAACTTTAGGAATTTAAAACTCTGCAACGACAAAAGGCAGAGCTAAGCACTATCTGTCGGCGAATTAAAGGAGCTATAAAGTTTCATTTAGTTGTACATTTGTTTGCTTGAGGCGCTGTTGACTAGGTGTCAGCGTCAGTTGATGCTAAGATGGCGACTGCTCAACAGAAAGCTTTTTGTGTTATTGAGTACGGCAGAAGTGAATCGACGACAGTTGTTCAGCGTGCATTTCGAACGAAGTATGGTGTTAAACCTCCTGATAGGTGGTGTATTAAACGTTGGTATAAATAGTTTACAGAGAATGGGTGTTTGTGCAAAGGGAAAAGTTCTGGACGGCCGAGAACGAGTGATGAAAATGTAGCATGCATCCAGCAAGCATTTGTTTGCAGCCCAGGAAAATCGACTCGCAGAGCTAGCAGAGAGCTGCAAATTCCACAATCAACTGTATGGAGAGTCCTACGAAAAAGGTTAGTTATGAAACCTTATCGTCTGAAATTGGTTCAAGCACTGTCTGCAGCTGATAAGATTAAAAGAATCGATTTCTGTGATTTTATCCTTGCTCAAATGGAAACAGATGAATCTTTTGTTTCAAAGATTGTGTTTAGTGATGAAGCAACTTTCCACACTAATGGGAAAGTCAACCATCACAATGTCTGTATATGGGGCACTGAGAATCCACGGGAAACAACTCAGTATGAACGTGACTCGCCTAAGGTGAACGTTTTCTGTGCCATTTCAGCCAATAAAGTTTTTGGTCCCTTCTTCTTCGAAGGTGCTACTGTAACTGGACTACAGTATCTGGAGATGTTAGAGAATTGCTGTTCCCTCAGCTCGAACAAGAAGCACAACAATTCATATTTCAGCAGGATGGAGCGCCACCACATTGGCACTTATCTGTCCGTAACTACCTGAACGTCAACTACCCGAGGCGATGGATCGGCCGCCAGGCAGCCCGTGACAGAGCACTTCATCACTGGCCTCCAAGAAGCCCTGATCTTACCCCCTGCGATTTTTTCTTATGGGGGTATGTTATGGATATGGTGTTTCGGCCACCTCTCCCAGCCACCATTGATGATTTGAAACGAGAAATAACAGCAGCTATCCAAACTGTTACGCCTGATATGCTACAGAGAGTGTGGAACGAGTTGGAGTATCGGGTTGATATTGCTCGAGTGTCTGGAGGGGGCCATATTGAACATCTCTGAACTTGTTTTTGAGTGAAAAAAAACCTTTTTAAATACTCTTTGTAATGATGTATAACAGAAGGTTATATTATGTTTCTTTCATTAAATACACATTTTTAAAGTTGTGGTATTCTTTTTGAATTACCCTGTATAATGAACCAAATGCTAATGATAAATGCAACCTATTTCTTGATAACTTTATGCCCTTTTCTGAACACTGTTGGAAAAAAAATTACTAAATGTAACACCAAACAGTTTTCAAAGGAACCTTGGATTACAACAAGAATTAAAGTGTCATCCGAAAGGAAAAGAAAACTGTATGAGAAAGCAAGAATTAGTAAAGACCCAGAAGTAACTTTACACTATAAAAGTTATTGTTACATACTGAGAAAAGTTGTCATAAAATCAAGAAATATGTATATTAGAGATAAAATTAACAACTAGGGCAATTTAATCAAATCAATATGGAATATCAGATGAATTTTCGCCCAACAACCTCTTGTGAAATAAGGAAAATCATTAAATCTTTAAAAAATAAATGTTATATTGGATTAGATGACATCTCTAATTGGATATTAAAACAATGTGGAGCAAGTACAGCTGATGTTCTGGCACATATTTAATGCATCACTATCTCAAGATATTATCCCACAAAGGTTAAAATACGCCAAGGTCAAGACTCTCTTGCAAAAAAGAGACATCACTGATTTCAATTTACCAGCCAGTATCCTTACTTACGGCATTTTCAAAAATCTCTGAGAAAGTAATGTACTCAAGTGGTTAGCTATCTCAACAGTAATGGGATACTTAGTAAATCACAGTTGGGATTTCAAGAATGCTGTTCCACTGAGACAGCAATATACATTTTCACTGCCCACGTAATAGGGTCTTTAAATAATAAAATGCTACCAACAGAAATTTTCTGTGACTTATCCAAAGCATTTGATTGCGTGAACCATGACGTCATATTATGGAAGTTACAACTCTATGGTATAAATGGAACTGCGTATGAGCGGTTTAAATCATATCTGCAGAACAGAAAGCAAAAACTTTCATATATGGTTTCAGTGATTGAAGGTAGTTTCCCACTTCATCTAACTGGGGTGAAATTACATTAGGTGTTCCACACCCGGTTCCGTCATGGGTCCCCTTCTGTTTTTGATATATGTGAATGACCTCCTGTCTCATGTGAAACAAGAAGCTAAACTGAGATTGTTTGCTGATGATACAAGTATCATCATTAATCCAGTAAAGGAAACTCTGCTAGAAAATGATACAAAAAATGTCTTTGGAAAAGTTATTGACTGTTTTCTGTGAATGGGCTTGCTCTGAAGTTTGAGGAAACACAGTACATCAAATTTTCTCCTGCAAGGATTAAAGTTCCTTCAATAAATATAACATATCAAGCAGAAGTCAGTAGCCATGGTAGAGCATACTAAGGTTTTGGATACACATATAGATGAGAATCTTAACTGGAAAGTTCATAATTTCGATCTCCTAAAGTGGCTAAGTTCAGTTACTTTTGCAATCAGAATAAATGCCAATTTTGAGGATATAGAAATTAGTAAGCTAAAATAAGTTGATACTTTCACTCTCTGATGTCATATGAGAGGTCTTAAAGACAGAAAAATACAACACATTTGAAAACCAGTGGTGTTACAAATACTTAAAAATAGAGTAATACATAGGTTCTACCATTCTCTCTGGAAAACTGAGTAGTAGAATCTATTAAATCTACAGCACTGTGCCCACAATGTGTCTACTTGCAGTACCAATGGTGAGTAATTACTTCTCATGGTAATTTGCAGAAGAGTCACAAGCAGGTTTTTTCAATAATTTTGCCTTGAATTCACTTTGTTTCCATTTGTGCAATACCTTAAAATGTTTAGACTGTGTGATGTGATGCAACATACTAATAATTTCCCTTTTGCTATGTAAGTGAGTTACAACAAAATAGAAAGGAATGACTTGTTATAAGCCAGATCAGACAACAGCTCTTATTTAATCAATAAGCAAATTATGTAAGGTATTTAAGAATGTTCTGCACTGTCAGGCTGGAATATAAATGTTGTCAAATTCTGTCATCAAGTGAACATGGAATAATTTTCATTAGAACACCACAAACTATTAGACTCTGTGGAGACGTGAGAGAGAGTGTAACTGGCACTGGCTTTTGTAAGCTTCACGTCAATGAGAAGTTACTAACCATATGTCATGTTAACTCCTCCCATACAGTCCATGAAGGCCCAGTGCTACTAACCAGCCACTGTGTCATCCTCAGCCCAAAGGCATCACTGGATGCGGATATGGAGGGGCATGTGATTAGCAACCCACTCTGCCGGCTGTATGCCAGTTTCCGAAACTGGAGCAACTACTTCTCAATCAAGTAGCTCCTCAGTTTGCCTCGCAAGGGCTGAGTGCACCCCACTTACCAACAGTATTTGGCAGAACGGATGGTCACCCATCCAAGTGCTAGCCCAGCCCGATAGTGCTAAACTTCGGTGATCTGGTGTTACCACTGTGGCAAGGCTGTTGGATGTCATGTTAAAGTGTAGACAATAAATGTCATTTGTAACATATGTGGATAAATATCAGTGCATAACTACTTCTACTACAACAGGTTTTTAAAATGTTCACAGGTAACTCATGCATCATATGCTAATTTCGAATGACCAAACTTGTTATTTGATGGGGGAAAGCTGCTGATGTCTTTTTTAAATGGTGGAACAGTTACAGATTATCAAGGACATAGAACCTGCCAGATTAGAGCATAAAACAACAGTACTAGGTTACGAAATGTTAAACTGCAGTGTATGAGTGTTTAATAATTCATGAGATACTTCACAATTCATTTGGTTGGTATTTATTATTGGAAGTTTCACATAGCAGTAGAGAGTTCCTCAACAAGTCTCCAAATCTCTTAATGCAGATATGTGGTGCAGTTTTGTGAGGCATCAGAGTACATGATTCCCACATGTGGTGTTGATAAAGTGACAGTAAAAATTTTCTGTAGACTAATCTACTATATATGTACAATATCCCAAATGAAGACTGGATCAGTTACAGTCAACTGACTTTGGGCAACAAATATGAAACATGAGCTAACGATGGTCACCATGCTTGGGGCAAACTGAGCCTCATTACATCCCAATTGTATCCACATTGAGTTTAGGGAAATGGTGATCACCATGATTGGGTTAATATTATGATATTTACCATGACTGGGGTAATGGCAGTCACAATGTCAATTGGCCATCATTACCACACCAACAGTGTTCAGTATAGCAGTCACCATGATTGGGGTGATGGTGATCACCCAATAAACTGAGCATCATCGCCTCCTACCAAATAATATACAGAGTAATGGAGGTCATGCTGTAAACTGAACATCATTTGCAATGGTGGATCTTGTAAATTCAAGAGATACAATGCAGATCTTCTAGAAAATTTTTGTTTGGATGTTGAGTGAGATAGATTGTTTTTCTGCTGTAAGTGAAGCCATACTGCAGGTGACAATTACTTGCCACTTCTGCTGGCATACTTATGATTAAATGGCATTGTGTAAGGCCTACTTTTGTATAATGTAGTTGTTTTAAGGATTTTAGGTATATTATTTTTTGTTGAAATTGTTGATTAAAACCACAGACAATCACTCTGTAAACTGACAATCATCGCCATCATACATTTATACTTATATTTTCTATGTCTGAAATATGTAGAAAATATATAAGGAAGACACAGAAAATAAAATGGAATACAGAATATTTAAAAAATTAAACACCAGATTTATTTATTAGAGGGACTGCTAAAATTTTAAAATACCTTTTAGTAAACTGAAAACCAGAGTAGATAGTTGAAATGAATTGAATCTGAACTTAGAAAAGTAGTGCACACACCACATTAAACCATCTGAAGCTCCAACAACATAGGCTGGAGGTGCTGGAGTTGGTGGTCATGTGTGCTTGGGGTGTGCTTGCTTGTGAGTATGAACGGTGCGTATCTCTCTTTCACTGATGAAGGCTGTGGCGAAAAACTTTATGTAAATGTCTTATAATTGTGCCTGCCTGCAACTTAATGTGTCCTCTTTATAGTGAGTAGCAATCTTTCTTTTCATACATTGTTGATGTTCCTACCTGGAGTTTCTATTGTTTCATCTGAAGCTGCAGTGTGTTTGGATAAGCAAATCGGATCCATTTCTTAGGGCTGTTAGTTATTACACAAAAGAACAATATTTATGTGCTGTCTTACCACTAATTAATGGAGATATTAATGACATATTATATTATCTTCAATTTCAGGCCCTAATCCAGCTGTGTTTAATACTGGAAACAACAAATCTCACTAAGTTTTGTTGAAATCTCGACAACAATTATCAAGGAACTGTCATTGCCAGAAAGAAGAAAGTGGAAGTCGACTGTGCTGGAAAATGTATTTAAACCTATTCTCCAGCTGTTACAGAGATTGAGACAGCTGTTCTGAAAGAAGACAGATCAACACAGAGGAGATGATGCCAAAGAAAACGATGCAGGAGGTGGAGATATAGGAGAAGAATAGGATGGATGAAGAGGATGATGATGAAGAGGAAGAGGTTGATTACAATGGTGATGATAAGAAAAGAAGAAGATGAAAGAAAGAAGAAGAATATTGTGCTGATTATCATCGTTGGAAGACGACATCTAATAAATTGGTGGCAGATATCAATCAAGATGAACTAGTAAAATGATTAATCTTATAAATAACTTTGAAAGCAATAAGAAATAATTCACATGATAATAGATATCTGTCAAACAGGTACTTCAAGATGCATTGATTATCACTTGAAGTTTACAATGTCTGTCACAAATAATAAAGTGAAAGACTCAACTGCAGGACGGAAAGCTGCATATGAAAACATTCCATCAATTGAAGAAATCTACAACAGGTGCATCTTGTAAATATCAAAAGATTTGGAAACATACCTTACAATTACAATGTACCAAACAATATGCATCTGATCTTGGGGACAGATGTCTAAGGATCATATTCAGTTTCAGTGGAAAACTGAATATGTGGTTGGAAATATTAAAAGCCGGATACACAGAAGATGAGAGCTTAGCACATGCATGTGTCTTCATGTAACAGCCTCCTGTTTGCCACAGATGATATTCTAAAAAGTGCTGAAGAAAAATAAGAATATGATAGCATAAGATGCCAAACATTTTGTGCTGCAGAACAGAATTAACTGTGATTGCCGCGTACATGTGAAAATGAAAACAAACTCTGAAGGTGATTCATTGTGTGTCACACAAAAGCAATTGAAACAAGTTTGACATAATATACCACACATGCTGAATAGGCATCAGCAAGCATGAACTCACTGATTATGCATTTTGCAAGCCTCAAGTTATCCTGGCTTGAAATAATCTGATATGTTGGTTATTGCAAAAATATTGACTTGCTTGTCAGAACTTGTTGGCAATTGCTGGCTCTGCATGAAATTACAAATGAATATACGACAACTAGTAGGAGAAGTAAGTCTTTGGCACTGTTGCTACTGGCACTGCTGCTGCTGCTGCTGCTGCTGCTGTCCTCTGAGTGTACTTCACTGAATTACAAAAAAAATGTGTCTGATATGGAGTAATTATAATTAAAAAACGGAGATTATTCTGTTTCCATGTTACAGAACTTAAAGCATCTGGGTGATGGTGTTAGTGCAATATGCATCAAAATACTTTTTTCACTGGAGTAGCCCACAATCTTAAGAGCAAGATGTGTCAACACCAGATTTTGAACAGCAGTTTTGGTCTATCTGAATGACTACAAAATATATCTACCATCAAGGTTCTTGGCTATTAGCAAAGACGAACTTAGTATTCTCAACAGCATGCTATATCACAGACATAGTTGATGGAAAAAATAGTGATACATACTACTGTATTATTTAATGATCTGTGATCTGAAAGAAGGTTATTGTGGCTCTGTGATTAGTTTGTAGCTGTGTTTAGTTCTTGCATATAAAGTCGCTGGATATGGTTTTGATCCAAACACTTTTTCAGAACTGAATGTGAAAATAATATGCTCAAGAAGGATTGTTTTACAGATTCTGACCACTTTGTTACTTTTGAAGTTTATGATAAGTATGAATGTATTTATTACATTAAAGTGATTCTGTTTCAATATATTAAAGTGGCTGATCATTACATTAAGGATGTCTTATTCATACTGTATACATTTTGCACATAAAATGCAGTTAAGTGTCATTTCAGTTTTACTAAGGCAGATGAAGCTGTAAAAACTTGGCAAGCTAATCAAAGTATGTCAAATATTTACTGAGATTGTGACAATCTATTGCTTACAGTAACAGAAATTGATGAAGATGAAATATAATGTATATTAAATCTGATCTGTATATTTCCATTGAGTCTGACTGCATAAAAAGTGATTATGTTACAGTATATGAAAGTGATTGGCTGTTATATTAAGGAAACTAGAGTATTTTCACAGTGTGAAAATTACATATTAAAATATGTAAAAAACTAAAAATATTCAATTTGAACTCTGAATATCCCTTGTTGTATGTAAATGTGTCAACCAAGCTTATATCTAATTTACACTGGAATTTAATATTCTTTAGAACAAAGTTTATGTTTAGAATATTTCTGTTTGAATCACCTTCCTTCCTCAGTCCCTTTACAGTATATTACAAAGACAGAGAGGAACTCTACTTATGACTAGGCACTACAGTACATGACAACAACGGGGACATAAAATACACTGGTTATGAGGTAGCATAGTATTTTGACATAAACATTAGAAGACTATGAAAACAAAGAAAGAGGGATATGAAGTTTACTTACAAGACAGTAGGTATTTGACATAAACATTAAGTATGAAAATGAGTAAAGCACAAAAGCATTGAAATTTACTGATGAGGCAATGATATTTGACATAGTTCCATTGTATATATCTTTTAGAATATACGAGGCGTGTTTTTTAAGTAAGTACAGAGAGAGAGAGGTGAAGTTTACTTACAAGACAGTATGGTATTTGACATAAATATTAAGTATGAAAATGAATAAAGCACAAAAGCAATAAAATTTACTGATGAGGCAACGATATTTGACATAGTTCCAATGTATATAACTTTTAGAATATACGAGGCGTGTTTTTTTAAGTAAGTACAGTTTTGAAATTAAAAAAAGACGTGCTAAGATATCTCAACAATTTTATTTTTACATGAAAGCCTGTACTTTAATCTAATTTTCTACATAATTTCCATTATTGAGGCACTTGTCATAACGTTGTAGCAGTTTTTGTATACTCTCCTCATAGAAGTCTGCCGCCTGACTTGTTAACCACTGCATCACCACTGTTTTGGCTTAGTCATCATCTTGAAGACCCTGACTGCCCAGCTGTTTCTTCAAGTGCAGGAACAGATACTAGTCACTGGGTGGAAGATTGGGGTTGTACGGAGGATGATCTACAGTTTCCCATTGAAAAGATGTGATGAGATCTTTGGTCTGATTTCCACATGTGGACAGGCATTGTCTTGCAGCAAAATGATGCCCTCGCTCAACTTCCATGGACTGTTGCTTTGATTCTGGTGTGACTTAGGCCACCCATGTTTTATCGCCCTTAATAATTTGGCTTAAGAAATCATCACCATTGTTGTGGTACCGCTCAAGGAAAGTCAATGCACTGTCTAAAGGTTTGGTTTTGTGCAAATCTGTCAACATTTTCAGTACTCAACGTGAGCACAATTTTTGGTAATTCAAATGCTCAGTCACAGTGCCATACAAAACACAACAAGAAACATTAGGAAAGTCATCCTGCAAGGAGGAAATCGTAAAGAGTCTGTTTTCTCTCACCTTATTGTCCACTTACTGCACCATACTTTCATTAACGACTGAAGGATGCCCACTCTGTTGTTCATCACACACATTTGTGCGGCCATCTTTAAATGCTCTCACCCACTTTCTTACCATTCCATCTCTCATAATGTTTTCTCCGTAAACTGCACAAATCTCATGATAAATATCAATCAGTTTTAGACCTTTAGCACTAAGAAATCTTATAACAGCCCATACGTCACAGTCAGGGGGACTCACAATTATTGGAAGCATCTTAAACATTCAGTACACAATGTAAACAAGGTAGAATCAGACTGTAATGGCATCAGTGCATAGATTAAGCTACAGGCTTTCATATAAAAATAAGATTACTGAGATATCTTAGCACGTCTTTTTTTAATTTCAAAATGGTACTTACTTAAAAAACACACCTCGTACTATAGTACTTGTACTGGAACTGTGATTGGTTGAAAAATATTTCCCACCACCACCATGTTGCACATTTTTAGATTTCCTGCCATCTGCTGTCATTAATCTTTAAATTTACCCCCATTTTTTGCCATCCACAATTTTCTATTTATTAACCTCCTGCTATCTGTCACTTTGACAATGTCACATGTTATTGATGATACAATATGTACATGTGTCACAGTAATTGATGACATTATGTTTTCAAGGTCAGTGACCTCACGTGGCATCACTGAGACTGTGGCTTGGGACATCACAAGTGTAAACAAATTAAAACTTTTTGACTTGTGAAGTAAGTGTTTTGTGTGGTTTATAGCCATAATACTAGGTGAAAATGTGAGGAGAATACCTGAATATCATGGACCAGCTCATATGTTAAGAACTGAGGGTAATCAGTGTGGGAAACAGAGTCACAGTTGTGTTGTAGAAGTCACACTAGTGCCTTCATCAAGAGACTCCATGGATGAACTAGCTAATATTTGACCTCAAATTAACCTTGTAAATGAATCATGTAAGCCCTAGAGTTTCATGGAGACTTAAAGACAAAAAAATGTGGTTTTCGGCAGGTGATACACTGTTGGACCAAAACTGCCTGCCACACAACTGAATGCCACCTGGTGGTGTTTTGGGCATGTGATTCAGTATGCAAAGTATATGTGAGGAGTAGAGATGCATGGGGAATCATTCTTGTGATAATATGAGCAGCAAAGAGGAAAATCCTGTGACCTAAAAGTCTTTGACAAAGGATAGTCTGTTATGGCCTGACTCCTGGAAATGATTACATCAAAACAGTAAAGCAGATTGGCTGTTAGTTGCTACTGTTGTGATTATCTATGGAAAGAGGTAGAAGGGCAGCTAGAATAATCTAGGTGACAAGAGTGTTCAATATCAGTGGCTCATCACAGAATGCAAAGATTTGAGACCTATCTGCTCTGTAAAACAGTATGTGATGACAAAGTACAATTCTGAAGGAGGTCTAAGTTTTTTTTCGGAGCATACTGCATTTTCCCATGTTGAAGAAGTAAAATTGGTTTTTATGATCAGAGTGACTACTGGAACATAAAGACTGAACAGTGAATCATTGGAAGTGTATTGGCTGGTCAGATGAATCATGTCTATATCAGGTTGGTGGCTGTGTTAGGATAAGCCATCAGCCACACGAACAATTACTCGAAACATGCACTACTCCATGGATATAGATTGGTGGGGGCATTATTGTGCTACAGGGGACATTTGTCATAGCTTTCATGCTGGCTATGATAGCAATCCCTGAGAGATGTCTCTCACAAATGGAATCCATTTTTATAGTTTTATTTTGTTGTGTACATACATACTTCGAATTACACTCATTAGATGCTGGGGTATACCATTATTTTCTTTAATTTCCTATAATTTAACTTTTTTAACTTTATCAACAACTTTTGCATAGTCTATAAAGGCTATGTATGTGGTATGATTGTATTCTCTTGAGTTTTTTAAGAATTTGGTAGCCTGGAAAAACACTATCTCAGCAAGATCTTCTCATCCAAAACCCACTCTGTTCTTTGGTAAGAAATGTTTCAAAAAGGAACCTTATTGTATTTCTTATCAGATTCACATATATCTTGTATCCAGATTTCAAATGAATAATGTCCCAAAATTACCACTTATTCTGTGATCCACCAAAAGGCACTTTCCAAAGTCATTTATAGTAGACATACACATAATGAGTAAATTCACTAACAGGTATCAGCATCTTGGATAGCACATTATTGTTAACAATATGGTAGATGCTACAGCCATTCGAACATATGTTACACTGGCTCAGTATTCTCACATGCATTCTGTAAGTTACTGAGATCACCAACTCTTGCTAACTTTGGGAACAGTGTGTCCTGAAACAATAGGCAACTGTTATCAGAGACATATGTACTGATCCTACCTTTAACCAAAGTACACTGTCCTGCCACATTAATGTGAGCACCCATCAATCGTGTAAATAACCTCTTTTTGCAGTGTGGATTACTGCGAAACATGCAGGAAGAGAGTCAACGAGGTTCTCGAAGGTACAAAAAGGGATGTGGAGCTATGCCAACTCCAGTGTCATGAACAGCAGACCTATAATTCTCAGTAGAGGATTCGTGGCATGAATAGTCTGATTGAGATGGTCCCATAGTTTCTTGACTGGGTTTTTAAATCTGGTGAGTTTGGTCTCCAGAGAAGTACAGCAAACTCATTATGGTGCTCTTTCTATCACACAGGTACAGAGCAAGCTATGTGACACATTGTAATGTCCTACTGGTAAATGCTGTAATGCCAAGGAAAAACAAACTGCATGTAGGCCTGTTGATCCATTGTGCCTCCTAGAATGACCTGATTACATAGGGAGTGCTATAAGAACATTCCCCTGAACATAATGCTTCCTCCTCTGGTCTGGACCCTTCCAACACTTATTGCACGGTGTTTGTTTCTGTCTGATAGAAGTTGCATGTCTATTCGCCTTTAAACACCTCAATAGTCGGCATTCAATTTTGTCATCTATGGCCCATTGTGCACCTCAGTTACCTTGGTGCTGATTTTTGATAGTGCCATTTTGCCATGTATGGTATACTTTAGCCATGGTGACAAGTGAACAATATATAAACTTTACCATGTCAGAAATGCTTCCATCTTTGGCCTTAAAGCCAATGATCATGCCCTTTTGGTCAACAGATAAATTGCTCCACTTCGATGGTACAATAGTAACTTCACTGTTTTCTGTGTCCCCCTTACAGCTTTGTACACCCTCCACTGATAGTGATGGTACCTGCCATCTTTGAGTGGTTATTGCAGGTCGACACTAAACATAGGCAGTGGTTGCATTAAAGTGACTGAACTGTGTAGATCCTGTTGTTATAGTATTCAGTCTGCAGTCCTCCACACTAGCCTGTCCTGATGACACATCCTGTGTAACTACTGCAATTGACTGCTTCTTGAACTTACTTACCATAGTCAAACCTTTCCCTTCTGCTACAGTTCACCCTCCCACACTTTCCTGCATAACTAAACAGATGCTGATGTTATTGGCTTTATTATCCTCAGTGGCATAGTTATCAGTGATCTTGCAGAATATATATAAAATGCTTGGAAGAATTTATTTACTTATAAAGAATCTTCTCAGGACGATGGCTCATGGACACACATTACAGACTTGAAAGAATGTCTGGCAGGGATGACACAGACATTAGTTACTCATTAGTAAATTAAAATGGCAGGTGGAAATCACTCATGGAACCATGCATGTCTACATGCATATGTGCGTACATGTGCACGTATATGTACATATGTACATGTTACATAATATGTAACAATACAAAAATTTTTTTAACCTATTAAGCATTTTACTAAGTATACATTGAAACTGCTATTGACATTTGAGTTCCGTGGCAGATTCACTTTCTCTTCACAGTCAAAAAATTACTGGGTGAAGTAGAGTGGTTGTAGTATTTAGTCTCTTAAGATTTTGTTCTTGACCCTCATGACCTGCTCTCCCAAGGGCAGTGATCAGAACATTCTCAGGTCGATACAAGTATGTTGAAAGTTCTTAAATAAAAGCCTGAATCTTGTTTTAAAATATGTACTGTATTAAAACAGAAATAAACATGTAGTTAAAACTGAAAACTTATCCGGATAAACATGGTTAAAAGATCAATTAATGGAAGAAGCAAGAATGGACTGGCTTCTCTGAGGTAAATTAAAATAATTTACCTAATAATTTGCTTAGGAGGAAGGTAGGCAGAGTGAACATTTTACATTGCATGGACAATGAGGTAAGTTTGCGTTACATGAAGAGGGGGAGGGAAATCAGCTGTGCCCTTTTACAGGTACAAGCCCGTCATTTGTCTTAAGCCATTTAGGGAAATCTAGATGCAGTGGATGGAGATTTGAATCATTGTCCCCACCCCCCTCCCAAATGCAAATACAGTGAGCTAAGCATTGTGCCACCTCACTTTGCATTACTTTGGTTAGGAGTTCCAGCAACACACAAAAACTTAAAATTTTGTCCACAGTGAGTTTCATTCTTTTAGAACAGAGGATAAACTGTTATCAGAAAAAACTTTCTTGTTGTAATATAAAATGGAATCAAGTAAAATATGGTACATTGATGCTGCTGTACAAAAAGCACTGAATGCTGGCAAGTCCTCCAGCTGGCGGAGGTGACTGTGTCAGAGGACAGTGCACTATTCTCAGCTGTGTAAATAACCACTTCTTTCTATCTGTGTGACTGGAATGATGTTTTCTCTGCTGTAACTGCTATTGACATTTGAGTTCCGTGGCAGATTCACTTTCTCTTCACAGTCAAAAAATTACTGGGTGAAGTAGAGTGGTTGTAGTATTTAGTCTCTTAAGATTAACCTGACTTAATTTGTTATTTTGTACCTCTAGCCACACGTTCTCCCACTGATGCATAACTCCCCTTGTCAGCAACATGGTAATAGCTCTCAAAGGAATGGCACAGGGAAGTAAATTACTTTATTTGCATGTGTCCCTTGCTGCCATTATCAGCTTGCTCAGTTCCAGGATTTCCATAGGACCTGTTACCTAATAGAATGATACTTTGTTCTCTTGACATTGTAGTGTGTACAGTGTTTTAGATCTCTTTATTTACAGGATACATCAGCTGAATGGTCTGTAGGGAACTTTTCAAATCAGGGTACAGGAGAAAATTATTCAGTGGATTGTACCAGAAATTCTCCATTTCATCTAGGGTTGTACAGCAATCTACGTCAAAAACTAAATATGTGTGGAAGTAAATACTCAGTTAGCATTACTTTGGTTAAGAGTTCCAACAACACACAAAAAATGAATATCTACTTATGAGATGACAGTATGGCCCTGCTTAAACACATCAGTGTAAATCACTGTTAAATTTCGATGTTCATGAAAAAAACTCATAAAAGGGCAGTGCATTGGTTTTGCTCATACCTGAGGTCTCATCAGCAATGCATCATGCCTGGCACCATAAAGTCACAGTAGAGGCAGGTAGTAGCATATGTCCTCCAGGGTTCAGTATTAGGTCCAACACTCTTTTAATTGTATGTCAATCATGTGTCATCAGTTTTGTCCTACTGCAAATACCACACGCATGCTGATGACCTCCAGTTACATCTAAGTGCAATAAAATAAATCTAAAGACAGCTATTGAGAATCACAGTACCAATATGAGTGTACTATCAAACTGGGCAGAGGCCTGGAACTAGCTCTGGATTCCTATGTCACATCTGTGGTGTTCAACTCTCTGATCCTCCTTCACCACCATACACACAACTACCCTGGTTCCATGCAGGCAAGTGCAGAAACTTCCATACCCTCTGACTTCTCTACTGTCTTATCAAAGTATATAGTACCTCATATCTCTCCTTGCTATTACTACATGGGCTGTTACAAATTCCTCTCCTGTGCCAACCTCTTCATCTCAGAGTAGCACTTGCAACCTATGTCCTCAATTATTTCCTGGATGTATTCTGGTCTCTGTCGTCCTCTATAACTTCTGCTCTCTATAGCTCCATTTGGTACCATGGAAATCATTCTCTCGTCCCTTAACAGATGCCCTATCATCCCACCCCTTCTCCATGTCACTGTTTTCCACATATTTCTTTCCTCTCCGATTCTGCACAGAACTTACTCATTCCTTACCCTACCATATTTCAATTTTCATCATTCTTCATTGGCACCACATCTCAAATGTTTCACTACCATACAATGCTGTGCTCCAAACATACATTATCAGAAATTTCTTCCTCAAATTAAGGCCTATGTTTGATAGTAGCAGACTCCTCATGACCAGAAATGCCCTTTTTGCCAGTGCTTGTCTGCTCCTTGCTCTGTCCATCATTGGTCATTTTGCTTCCTAGGGAGCAGAATTCCTTCACTTTATCTACTTTATAACTATCAATCCTGAAGTTAAGTTTCTTGCTGTTCTCATTTCTGCTACTTCTCATTACTTTCATCTTTCTTCAACTTACCCTCAGTCCATATTCTCTACTCAATAGAGTGTTCATTTCATTCATCAGAATATGTAATTCTTCTTCACTTTCACTCAGGAATTATATCATTGATATCCTTTCAACTTGAATTTTAATCCATCTCCTGAACCTTTCTTTTATTTCCATCATTGCTTTTTTGATGTACAGACTGAACAGTAGGGGTGAAAGACTACATCCTTGTCATATACCTGCTTTAATCCAAGCACTTTGTTCCTGGGCATCTACTCCTGCATGGGTCTTGTACATATTGCATATTATCTGTATCTCCCTATAGCTTACCCCTATTTTTCTCAGAATTCCGAACACCTTGCACCTTTTTACACTGTCAAATACTTTTCCCAAGTCAATAAATCCTATGAATGTGTCTTGAGTTTTCTTTAGCCTTGCCTCCATTATCAACTGCAATGTCAGAGTTGCCTTTCTGGTCCCTTTACCTTCCCTGAAGCCAAAATAATCATCATATAGCACATTCTCAATTTTATTTTCCATTCTTCTGTATATTATTCTTGTCAGCAACTTGGATACATAAGGCATTAAGCTGATTGTCTGACAGTTCTTGCACTTGTCAGCTCTTCCAGTCTTTTAAATTGTGAGGATGAAGTTTTTTTTAAAGTCAGATAGTATGTCACCGGGCTCATACATTCTACATACCAACATGAATAGTTGTTTTGTTGCCTCTTCCCCCAATGATTTTAAAAATTCTGATGGAATGTTATCTATCCCTTCTGCCTTATTTCATCTTAAGTCCTTCAGAGTACTCTTAAATTCTGATCTCCCATCTCTTCTAAATCGAATCCTGTTTCTTCTTCTACCTCATCAGACAAATCTACCCCCCCCCCCCCCCCCCATAGAGGCCTTCAATGTACTCTTTCCACCTGTCTGCTCTCTCCTCTGCATTTAAGAGCAGAATTTCATTGTACTCTTAATGTTACCATGCATGCTTTTAATTTCATGGAAGGTTATTTTGGCTTTAATAAATGCTGAGTAAGTCTTTTCAATTTCTTCACATTTTTCATCCAGTCATTTTGTCATAGTTTCCCTGTACTTCCTATTTTTTTCATTCCTCAGCAACTTGCATTTCTGTATTCCTCCATCTCCTTTAACATTTTTGTGCTTACTTCTTTCATCAATCAACTGAAGTATTTCTTTTTTGCAGTTATCTTCTTTGTACCTATGTTTTTCTTTCCAGCTTCCGTGATTGCCCTTTTTAGAGATGTCCATTCCTCTTCAGGTGTACTGCCTATTGAGGTATTCCTTATTGCTGTATTTATATCCTTAGAGAACTTCAAGCATATCTTGTCATTCCTTGGTACTTCTGTATCCCACTTCTTGTGTATTTATACTTCCTGACTAATCTCTTAAATGTCAGTCTACTCCTCATCACTGCTACACTGTGACCTGAGTCTATATCCGGTCCTGGGTAAGCCTTACAAACCAATATCTCATTTTGGATTCTCTATCTGACCATGATGTAACCTAAACGAAATAATCCTCTATCACCTGACTATTTCCAAGTATACCTACTCCTCTTATAATTCATGGACAGAGTATTAATTATTACTAGTTGAAATTTATAACAGAACTCAATGTGTCTTTCTCCTCTCTCATTCCTTGTCCCAAGCCCATATTTTCCTGTAACCTATCTTCTACTCCCTCCCCTACAACTGCATTCCTGCCCCTCCATGACTATTAGATTTTCATCTCCCTTTATGTGTTGTATTACTCTTTCAATATCCTACTACATTTTATCTATCTCTTCATCTTCAGCTTGCTATGGTGGCTTGTATACCTGAACTATCGTTGTCGGTGCTTGTTTGCTGTTGGTTCTGATAAGTACAACACTATCACTGAACTCTTCACACTGACATACTGATTATTAGTCAAAATATGGTTGAAAATAATAAATCCTCAACTTGGAAGACATTTAAGGACATACCTACTAATGCAACAATAATTATTATCACTGTGCCTGTCCCACTCATTACCCCTGTTCACACAATTTTCCAGCTGGATCTTCCTCAGTCTGCAGTATTCTGAGCTGGGGCAGTCTCCTTAAATTTCCTTTTTCGTATCTGACACTATCAATATTGTTATTATTGTCATTATTATTATTGGTATTATTATTATTATTATTACTGTTATCACTATTTGTCGCAGCTGTAGCAGTAGTACAAGTAGTATCAGCATTAAAATTATTTGTTCATAGTCAGTACAATTTACTCACACCACCATTTCAGACACTCAAAACATTTTAATACTGTTTTTCATTTTAAAATTGTTATTTATTAGGTAAATATGAAGTAAATATGAAGTACCCTGTGCCACACACCGTCAGGTGACTTGTGGAGTATGGATGTAGATGTAGATGTAGCTGTAGATGTAGAAAAGGTCTGGTGTAAGAGAGGACCTGGTGGCCCTAATCGAATCAGGGTAAATGAATAAATAAAAGAGCAGTTGATGCCTTGATGCCTCAGGATCTGTCAAATCAACTGATCCTTCCCTTAGCCAAATTGTGCAATAATTTTTTTATGTGATTAAAAATAAACAGACTTAACTTTATATGTAAGCTGCCAATGAGTTCCATGACTTACAGCAAACAAAATAAGTATTTACCTGTGCATTCAGTGACAGTTAATCAGAACAAGGGGCCCTGAGAGCCTGACTGACTTCTGTTAGCCAGGATCTCCCCTAATGTGCCTGATGGCTCCTTACCCCAACACAGCACCAGTTCCTTAACATTTCAGCAAAAGATTGGCCAAAGGTGTCCTTGTTATAGTTTGCTGGTAGGGGGGGGCTGCTCTTGGGGTATGGAGCAGCCATAAAAAGGTTTCAGTTCCCAGTTAAAAAGCTGTGTAACATTGACTTTTAAACCATTTTATTGAAAGAAAATCACATGACCACACCATATTTTTTCCATATCCTGAGAGGAAGGAGGTTGGGTAGGCCCCACCTTGCCCCCAGATATGAGTGCCCCTGTGGTCTGCTATCTCTGTGGTTGTCTGGGTGCTCCAAGTGGAAAGCTGAGAAGTGCAGTTGCTAAACACCTGAGGCATCATAACAGAATTTCTTAAAGTCATAGGTATTTTGTCCGGTTAGGCACTGTACTCCAGTTGTTTCTAATCTCTGCCAAAATTTTCGTCTCGAGACAAGTATTATACATTGCTTCCTATATAATATTATTTGCTTATTTCAATCTAGGTCTGCCTTCACTACTATTCCTCAGTGCTGTTCCTTCCAGCACTTGATCCTGGATACTGCAAAAGGTGTTCCACCAACCTTCTTCTGCTATGAATTTTCTACAAACTTCGATTCACACCTATGTTTTTCAGTACTTCTTCATTTCATACTTTATTTGCACATCTAGTTTTAACATTTGTAGATGGCACCCCATTTCAAATGCTTCCTTCCCCTGATCTCTGGTGGTGTACATTTCACTTCCATATTGTGCCATGGTCCAGGTGTTTGCTTTCAGGAACTTCTCTCTCCATGTTATACCAATATCTAACACTGGGAGAGCTCTTTGCCAATCAGCTTCTGATTTCCTCTTTATTTTTTTCCTTGTGGACTGTAGTCCACTTTTACATTTTTCACTATTATTTTGTTGCCAAATTTTGATGGTAAGCACCTCATTACTTTCCATTCTGTTAGTCTTAATCACCTTCATCTTCGCTATTTTTACACATAATCTGTATGGAAGTGACAAAAGTCACCGGACAGTGATATGTACAAATGCAAATGACGGTAGTTGCATGAAATGGACTAGGTCCTCTGGTCCAACTGAACCAATCATTGTCAGAAAATGGTGAAGTTCAGCTACTTGGACTTGGAGACCATTCGCAGCCATTCATGGACTTCATGTGCCCAAACATGTCACTGGGCCTCAGTTGTTTGTGACTGATTTACAGACCATGCTGAACAAATTGAGTGAATTATCTGGCTGCCCAGATTGCCTGACATTAACCCCATTGAACATTTATGGGACTCAATCATGGAGTCAGCTTGTGCACATAATCCTGCACCTGCAACACTTTTGCAATTATGGATGGTTATAGAGACAGCATGGTACAACATTTCTGTAGGGGCTATGAACAACTTGTTGAGTCCAAGCCACATCGAGTTGCTGCACTACACAGGGAAAAAGGCAGCCAGACATAATATCAGGAGGTATCCCACGACTTTTATCACCTCACTGTATATTTAGTACCAAATGTGTCATTCACTCCATTTCCCTGAATCCTTCTAGATGTGTAAAGTCATTTGCAAACCTAATCACTGGTATGCCTTAGAACCTTCTTAACACTAACTTATCTCATTTGCCTTCTCATGTTTATAACTACCACATGGGTTTTGTACACAATGTGGGTATTTGCCTCTCTCTGTACTTTAACTACAATCTGCTAACCATTGTGAATAAGTTACTCCACCTTAACACTGTCAGAGGCTTTCTCTAGATCCACATATGTTAAGAAGATTTCCTGATTTTTCTTCAGTCTGCCGTACATTACCAAGCAGAATGTTGGAATATATTCTATGGGACCTTTCACTTCTTGATGCCAAACTGATCTTCCTCCACTACATCTTCAGTTTCCCTTTCTGTTCTTCAGTATATTATTTGTTCAGCAGCTGGCAAGCATCAGACCAATTTTTCTGTAATTGTTTCTTTGGTAATGTGATGAAAATGCTTTCCTGGAAATCTGATAGTATGTCACCCATTTCATAGATTTTTGACACCAACTCCAGTAACTATTACCCATTTCAAATTGAAGTTTGGAGTGTCACTGAAAATTCACTCCCAGACTGTTCTTATACTTTCGCTCAGTCTTTCTAAAAATGACACAACTGTTAACTGTGATATTATCATCAGATGACATAAGTACACTGTAATTTTCAAGCATGTCATCAAATTTACTTAGTGTGCACATAAACCAGACTTTTAAATTTTTTGTATGACATGTAGCATCCGAGAACAAGGTTGAGAATGAAACTTCCTCTATGCCAAACCTAGACTCAAACTCAGGGCTTTTGCAAAGGTCCTGAGTTTGAGTCTCAGTCCAGCACACAGGCTTAATCTGCCAGGAAATTTTGTATCAGTCCACACTCTGCTGCAGAGTGAAAATTTCATTTTGGAAACATCCCCCACGCTGTGGATAAGCCATGTCTCCACAGTATCATCTCTTCCAGGATTGATAGATCTGTGAGGTTCACAGGAGAGCTTCTGTGAAGTTTGGAAGGGAGGAGACAAGGTACTGGCAGAAGTAAGGCTGTGAGGATGGGTCGTGAGTTGAGCTTGGGTGGCTCAGATGGTGGACCACTTTCCCACGAAAGGTGAAGGTCCCGAGTTTTAGTCTCGGTGTGGCACACAGTTTTAATCTGCCAGGAAGTTTCATATCAGCACACATTCTGCTGCAGAATGAAAATTTCATTCTGGAAAGTTGAAAATCTCTGGTAATCCATGCAATACAGGACTTCAGTAGTTCAATATAAAATGTCAAATCAGAAACATCTTCAGCTGTCTTTATGTCCAATTTTATTTTATTTTTGCAACCAGTTTTGGCTTTTCACTATACCATCTCCAGGCACCCTGATCGATGTGTAGGAAGAATCCAGACTCAAGTACAACCCAAGTTGTGGCCACCATACAGTCACTGGTATCTGTAAACTTCTTTTTAGCAATGTGATCCCTTCATGCATCAGTCACAGCAAGAATGGAACATGCTGGGTGTCAGTAGGGTGAACTGTGTGGCTGAGTCATTTGCTCCAACTGTCCACAATGTTATTCGAACATCAAGAACAGTTGGGACCCAGTGATATGATGCATTATCATCCACAAAAATTCCCTCATTGTTTGGGAACATAAAATCCATGGATGACTGCAGATGCTATCCAAGTAGCCAAACACAACCATTTCCATTCAATGATCAGTTCAGGTGGAACAGAGGACCCAGTCCACTCTATGTAAACACAGCCCACATCATTATGGAGCCACCACCAGCTTGCACAGTTCATTGTTGACAGCAGTAGTCAATGGCTTCAGGGGCTCTACACCACACTTGAACCCTACCATCAGCTCTTATGAACTGAAATTGGGCCCTTATGGCTAGGACACGATTTACCAGTAGTCCAAGGTCCAACTGATATGGTCACAAGTCCAGGAGAGATAACGCAGGTGATGTCGTGTTGTTAGTAAAGGTACTCATGTCGGTTGTCTGCTGCCTTAGCCCATTAACGAGAAATTTCACTGCACTGTTCTAATGGCTACATTCATCATACTTGCCACATTGACTTCTGCTCTTATTTCATGCAATTTTGTTTTTCTGTTAGCACTAACAACTCTACATAAATGCAGCTGCTCTCAGTTGTCAAGTGAAGGCCGTCACCCACTGCATTGTCTATGGTGAGAGGTAATTTGGTATTCTCAACACTCTTGATAGTGTGGATCTCAGAATGCAAGAATGTTGAATTCCTAATAATTTCCGAAATAGAGTGTCCCATGTGTCTAGCTCCAACTACCATTTCACATTCAAAGTCTGTTAGTTTACGTCATGCAGCCACAATCATGTCGGGGACCTTTCCACATGGATCACTTGACTACAAATGACAGCTCTGCCAATGCACTGCCCCTTTATTCCTTGTGTATGTGCTACTCCCACCATTCATATATGAGCATATTGCTATTGCATGACTTTTATCACCTCAATGCACTGCAACACCTCTAGGCATGACCCTAATTTCATGGAGCTGTGTTCTTGGCAGTGTGAACTGGGACTTCCTCAAACTCACTGCTAGATCACCTTGTATTTCGCTGAACATCCCCTGATTTTCTGTAATGCATTATTGCTTGAATATACTGCTCTATCTATAGAATGAAAAGTACAAAAAATAAAAAAAAATCTCCCACTCTATTCATGTATTTTAAATTTTGGCTGGGACAATAAGTAAATTAAAATTGTTATGATCCACAGTTAAGACTAAGTTTTTCTGGGGGTTTTCCATGCTTACAAGATGAATGCTCAGGTAAACTCATTAGGGATTCGTTCTACCCCACTTCGAGTCTAGTGTGATATCTGTCCAAAAAATGAATGCTATTCACACCCTAATATCAAGAGAATGAAAGAATTAAAGAATGAAGAGCTAAGACAATGCCATGAGTAAGATGTTTCTGAAGGTTCTGGGTCACTTTTTCCAAATCATCAACAGATTCTTCAAATTTATATGCTCCATTTTTTGGGTTGTTATTAAGTACAGAGGTGAGGATGTTGGTTGTTTTAGCCAAACGGCAGCACTCTCTGCACATCGCCTTATAGCAGCCTCCAGTAATGCATACGTAGTAGAGTTTGGCTGAAGTAAAGAGTCTCGAATGTTGTAAACATACTTAGTGACAGCAGTTTGAACTTCATTCTAAAATGTGGTATTTTCAACAGTTTATTTTGAATATAAATGTGAGATCCTCCTCACATTATTTTATTTTATTTGAAGAGGCGAAATGCAAACAGCTTGTAATGCCAATTACAGTACTGAAATTAACATTAAAAAGAAAATAATTTATGTTTAAATCATAGAACATTCTCACAGTAATTTAAAAAGAGGTTACATCAGTCCCATGATTTTCACACTACAGCTCAGCCAAAGATTCCTCATGTAAGTTGGGTTTCCAACATTCAGGTGCATGAAATTTGTTTTTATTATAACTTTTTTTTATTTTTAGAGATAATTGAATTCTGATTGCATTTTTGGAGAGGGTCGAAAACTGCTAACCCGAAATACATGGAAGTAAGTTGGGTTGCATAACTCGCAGGGGCAAAGGACGAAATATTTTTGTTAGTTTGTAAGTCAAATAGTCATCAATTTTAAAAATTAAACACGCTAACACAAAATAAATAAAAAGAGACATCCACAACAATAGTAATGAATAAATACAATTTCGTTCACACTTACTAATAGGTACACGAATTTCCAGGTTCTATAACAGTTTTACCTTCTTTTGGAAGAGTACTTTTTATTTCTATTTCAATTCCACAATCACTGCAATCAGGCCATCTAAGAGGATCTCCACCACTGGAACTCCAATTAAAAATTACAGGAAGATCATCTTTGAACAAAATTTATTTATAATCTTTGAAAAATGCAACAAGCATATCTAGTGGATAAAGCATCACACTTTTCTTACACTTGACTTCACCATTATTAAGTATATGTCCTTCCATACTTATTTTATCATTAAGATATGAAGTCAAATACAACAAAACTGAAGATGAAACAAAAGGATGCTCTTTTCTAGACATAACCTTACTTTCTTTGTTCATGGTTATAAAATCAAATAGCTTTGCTACATAATTATCAATTAATATTTATCTAATTTTTCATCATATGTTGGATAACCTGATACATCAGCTGTAACAATCATAAAGGTCATGTACAATTGAGCATGATGAGGATGAAGCCATCCATCTCCTATATTTATGTTAATTTCAGTGGCCTTATTCTGAGCATGTAGGTTATATTTACTTTTCTCATTCACAGGGAATGAGTAAAACTGATAGTTCTCCATCTTGTTCATTATTTGACAAGGACAAAATTTACTTAACCATTTCAAAAGTAAATGTTAGAGCACCACCATTGAAGTTAATTAAATTATTATTTTCATCAATTATACTTATTTATGAATCCCATATAGTATCAGAAACTGGAATATATACAGGACAATGTGACTCATGAGTTAGCAATCCACTAAACTCAGCCATATGCTTGAATGAAGCAATAATACTAATTTCTTCATGAAAATAACCAGTATGCTTCACAAACATGCCATCAGCCAAATTACTATTTATATTTCTTAATCTGAACGGAATAATTTTAGGAACATCATTGGCAACAGCTTTTTTATTTGTCTCAACAATTTGGTTACTAAATCCTAATACACTTTGAATATTATCTTTTTTTATCCATATATGATGTGACATCACTATTTAAAGTTTTATTGTTATACTTTTTTGATTTAATAAATCTTTACAAGCTATATTGAACAACAAGAATTTCAATTGTGTCTCCATCAGAATACAGTTTATTATTTTTCGATGTAATATTTGGAGCTAGAATGTTTTATAAAAGCCATCTACCGCAACATTGCGATAACTTTTTGTATAGGTACAGTCAATCTTCTTTTTTTTGAACAGATGACTTACCACTCAACTGCAAAAGATGAATCATTTAATACTAATAACAATTACTTAATTAAATGACAGATGGTAACCAAAACTAAGAATTCCAGAGAAGACATCTAAACAGAAACATGAAAGCCTTTCCTGAATCCTATTTGATGTGCAATAATAGGACCAGTGTGTAAAAATGACATTAATGGTTGATAATTGTATTTTAGCTCCAGGATGGTTAAATTATAATAAAAGCAATCATTTGTACATTTATTCTGAAAGTTTAGATCAACCAAAACGTCAAGAATCTTTAAAAAGGCATAATAATTGAATATAGAAATAATGAGAAGATCACTTTGTTTATTGAAAATAACAATCAAATTATATCACTAGATCAATGCAAAGTATCTAATGATTCATTCTTGAAAATCAGGATGCAGTTACAGAATATTTTACTAGAGACAGACATAAAGGAATTTTGTTTCAGCTCAGACATATTCTAAATTCCTAAACAAGTAATCAAGGATAATCTAAGTTTTTAAAAATTTTTTGGCAACATGACCCAAATTTAGATCATATTACCATGAGTTTGTTGGTGGTGATTTACTTTTCATAATTTTAAGGAATATTGTAGTATATTTTGGAATGAGGATCAGATTGGATTTTTTACAGAAGACATGAGTAGGAAAGCTAATAACAGAAAGTTAAGTGAAAAGAAATCAAACATTTTTATGAGCATAAAAATCATGTTAAACAAAATCATAAGATGCTACAAATATTTTATTAATGATCTCCTTTAGTTAATGTTTGCAAATATGACAAAGATGCTGTTAAAAAGCTAAAAGGAACAGAAAAAACTGAAGAATTGAAAGAAAGATTCAAGTTGGGAAAAAAAACAAACAAAAACAGAATATGACAAACATAAAAAAGATCAGCCTGTACCTGATGTAGTTGAGCAGGTGAAGCAAGGAACTGAAGGACTAGATGACAGTGTTCTGAAAGCAACTGAATAAAATAGAGGGGGTTGAAAAACAAATGGCTCCATATCATCATGAACAGTTAGAAGAATTTAGAGATGTACCAGGGTATGTAAGTCCAAAGTATGAATGGTCTGATGATCATCCTAATAAGTACTACTATACAATAATTGAATCAAACTACAAGAAGCGTCCAGGAAGTATGGAGAAGCGTTTAAAGATAGAAAAAGATAGCTCAAGCTTAGTGTGATGTCAAAAAAATTGAGGATGATGCTGTAAAAATAAATATAAGAAAAATAATGTTCCAGTACATCAACAATACTGAAAACACAGCTTTTGGATTGAGACCTATCCACACATTTAAATTTGTAGGTAAATTACCAGCAATATTTGATGGAGATAAGTTAATGATCGATGGGAGGGAATACGAAGGTACAGACGGACTGATGAATCTTTCAACCGAAAAACAAATTACCATGGATGATATGAGCACAAAATTTATCAAATTATGCAGATGCATTATTTTATTCAGGATCATTATATTCTGAATATACTCAAAATAAAATAAAATCGAGTAGAGGCTTATAACACAATATATTGATAAAAGGAATTGTTGATGTCTATTTCCCAAGCCTAAGAAAAAACAATTAAATACAGATAATTTATCAGATTATTCTGTAAATGAAATTCTTAATGTTGATAACCCAAAATTAACATATTTACATTCTTCAGATGAAAAAGTGGGTGAACGTTTAATAAAGAAACATAGAGAAAAATCAACTGAATATGTTTGGATGAATGATGTGAGAGAACTAATCGATAGATTAATGGTAATCAACAGAGAAGAATTAGCTGGAAACAAAAATTATCATATTGAACAAGGTTGGCACAAAAATATTTAGTGATTTCATTGTCAATAATTCGAAAGGAATACCATACTTGATTATATTTTTGAATAACTTGCTGCACACATTTTGCAAATCTGATAAGCATGGAAAAGGATTAGTAAATTGCACTTTAAATAATATGCCAATGTCTGATGCATCTACCACAATATCCATACCATTCACTGAACTAGGTGAAAGACTAGCACAAAGTGATATCATTATAAGTCTTTTACATGAAGCTTACAAAAACATGACATTGTCTACAGAGGCAATAAAGATTTAGAAGAAAGATAAAGAACTTCAGTTAGCTACAAAAGAAAGAATGCATGATTATGATGCTTAATTATGCGAAAAATTGGCAGCTGATGAAAATGGTTGGAGTTTATGAAAATTTGAGCAGTGCCATTTCAGTGCTATCTATAAATATTCATCCTTGTAAATTTTTATCTGTTTGAATGAATAATTTAAGCATTGATTATGCTTTGTTACCTAGTGGCAAAACTAAAGTTAAAGCCATTAAAATTAAGCTCAATAGTGATCAGTTACACAGCATCTATAATTGTTTAACTAGCGCACAAAAAGGAAAGAGAAACAAGACAGATGGAAATTTGCTTATAACATTATTTTCACCTATTGTGAAAAAAGTATTATTGAATATTTAACACAAAAGAAGAATGGTAAAGAGCTTACAACTTGTGATGGGAGAGGGGGTGAGGGAAGGGAGGGATTTTTCCATTTCTGTTAGCAGCATTAGGTGCAGTTAGTTCACTAGCTGGTGGAGCAGCAGCTATTATAAAATCAGTTCATGATCCCGAGTTACCAGAACAAAAAGACACAATCTACCAAAGGAGAAGAAAGATTTGCAATCAAAAAGATTTTAAAAAAATTGTTTTTTGATGATTGGGCTTGCAAGGAAATATTTAACTTGAAAGGACATTGTAAGGGTCCAGTATCCTTAAGACATTTACTGCAGGTGCTTTGGAAGATTTGCTTTTTCAAGTACTTCTGCATTATCCTGATGTATATATAACATTTGGTGTTACTGTACCTGGTGACTGTTCTTGTTATATTTAACATGAAATTCTAAAATATTGATTTCCAGTCAATTTTGTTATGTTTTATGAAGTGTGTTGTAATATTTTGATATAATATTGTAGATATTTCCCCCTTTTTTCTTTTACAGTTCACACCATACATGTTCTATATTTACATATAAAACATCTATGGTGCCAACTATGAAAGAAAATTACAGGAAATGTTTGACAATTTTACAAAAATTTCATAAAAGCGCATGTTCTGGATCCATGTTGGTAATTTACAGCTCCAGGTTTGTCTTGGAATGCAATGATAAAAACGACTGAAAAACCATTAGAATTATTACATGATTGTGATACGGTTCTTCTGGTTGAAAAATGAATAACGAGTGATATATCCCAGTGTTGTAAAATATATGTAACAGCAAATAATAAATTTATGAAGATTATGATGAAAAAAGTATATCAAATTATTTAGCATATTTAGATGCAAACAATCTGTATGGTTATGCTGTGAGTCAGGATTTACCACATAGTAGCTTTAAATGTGATGAATCAGAATCTTTCGATTCTATAAGTGAGATTTCAGACACTTCTAAAATTGGATGTATATTTCAAGGAGATCTAGAACATACTAGAAAATTATATGATCTAGACAAAGATATACCATTAGCTCCCAAAAATAGGCAAGTTGTTGACTACTGTGGATGATAAACATAATTGTGTAGTTCACTACAGAAATTTGTCTCTAGGAATGAAGATAACAAAAAATACAGTTTTACAATTTAAGCAAACAGACTGACTAAACAAATTATGGACTTGAACACAGAAATGAGGACGAAAGAGAAGAATGATTCTGAAAAAGATTTCTCTAAGTTAATGAATAATTCTGCATTTGGCAAAATGATGGAGAACATGAGAATCAGAATAGACATAAGACTAGTTGCAGATGGAGAAAAGTGTGATGAATTTGTGGCAAAACCAACCTTTAAAGCAAAATCTGTATTTAATAATAATTTTGTTGCCATCCTTATGAATAAGACAAAAATTACATTTAATGAACCCATCTATGTGGATGTGAGCATACTTGATTTATATAAGGAACTGATATATGATTTTCACTATAGAATTATGAAACCAAATATGGTGAAGATAGTGAAATGTGTTATCAAAATACAGACAGATATATTTTTGAAGTGCGCACTGAAGATTTTTATGAAGATATGAAATCAATGATTAATCACATCAACACAGGTGACTGTCCATCAGTAATATATAGAATATTTCACAAGTCAAAAATAAAGTTTTAGGAAAAATGAAAGAAAATGTAATGGAAAAATGATGGAAGAATTTTGTGGTTTGAGAGCAAAATGTATTCTTATAAATTTGATGAAAAGGAGGAGAAAAAATCTGAAAGAGCGAAGAATTGTGTTGTTAAAAATAAAATAAAAAGAGAAGACTACACAGATTTTTTGTTCAAGAATATAGAGCAATACAGAATCATAAATATGAATTGAATTGTCATCATGAAATTTACACATTTGAGGTAAACAAGAGAGAATTTAGTCCTTATGATGATGAAAGATATGTTCTGGAAAATAGGATGGATACATTACCATATGGGAATTATTTATTATTATCATCAGCAGTATACTCTTCACATTCATAATCTTCTTTTAAAAATAAAGACTTTAATTCAGGCATATTATATATCATCACCACTATCTCCTATCCGTTTATATAGAATGAAAAATAAAATATTAAAAGTGTATTCTATATTAATGGAGGCTTTACTCAAGAAGCTCAACAATGCTAGCAATTCGAGTTTGTTCAAAAAAATTAGTCAGCTAGAAGTAAATGAAACATATTACATAACAGGATGTGAATATTTGAAAAATAGCTATGAAGAGAAAATTTGTATGGATCTCACTGACAAATCGAAAATTATTTTGTCAAACAGTTATAAATTAAATACCAGCTGGTATTTTCAATATTTTGAAGATGGAAGTATAAACCTGAAATATAAAGGAATGAAAAAACTTGAAAATAACGATAATGAAATTCATGATATGAAATTTTTAGTTTAATTAAGACAATTATCTTAAATTTTTATTATTACTTGCTATTTTTATTATTACTCCCCACTGCAGTAGCGTCCTCAAAAGTAGGAACATTATTTTATCTTGAGTGCGCTCAATGTACCCACTTACTACTTGTATGAAACGTGATGCGGAATTTTTTTGTTTAAAAATAATTTTTGGTTTAAAACTAATATTTACATCATTTAAATGAACAACAACTTTCAGATAAACAAGTGTAGTCAGTGACAGATAAAAGTAATATTGAAGAATTTCATATAAGTATGTATCAAAAAGATGTGTATTGAGATGCCATAAAATTAAAGTTGCATGTGAATGTCGAAGAAATGCAGTTGAGCATTCTCTCAAACAACATGAAAAATCATTAATTCGTAATAAACTCATGTCTGCTAAGGAAGAAAAGAATAGGAAAATTTTAGGTAAACAACAATTATATTTATAAAAAGAGGATTCATTTCCCTTTTTAAGTAAACTCTATTTTCTTAAAATAGGGTAATGTAAGAAAAAATAGAATGAAAAAAATGTAAATTTAGTTAATTTTAGGTAAGTATAGTAGGCTGTTTCTGTAGGTTCTGGTTAACTTTTCTTGAGAGGAATTTTGTATGATTTCTTTTTTTTTCTTGAGAAGCGATCCAAAATCTACAGAAGCATCCAACTGCCATGATGTGCTCCTAATTTTAGGTGCTGTGTCAGAAAACACGCTTTCTTTCAACGTTTCACATCACAAACAATTGTTAGATTTATGTGGGTCCACATATGCCCATCTTACAAATGCGGTCCATGTAGGGAAGGGGGCCAACCTAGATAGGAAATGAAGGTAAATATCAGTAGAGTTGTAGTCTCCCATTACAGTGCTGGTGTGAATGCCTCCACTATTGTGCAGTTTCCCAGACTGTCAACAGTGCGAATGGTGCCTACGCAGATAATGACAGGGCATTACTGATACAAACATCTTTGGAAGCCATTATCAGAAAAGTGTCTTTATCCATGACATCCGCCTTTTATTTTTTCAGCTTTCATTTTGTCCTGAAGTGCTATTCTTGCAGAAAAATGTAAAAGCTAGAGGTATGAGGTTGTAACACCAATATCGATTGTAAGTAGGTTGTAGTGTGTAACTAAGTGAATGTGACTATGAAGTGATTTTTCTTTACTAGTTAATGTCATTAATTTGTGAGAGGAAATTTAAAGTCTGTTATGTATGTATTGTAAAAGCTAAAGGATGTTTAAAATTAATGAAATTTTATAATATATGCTTGTTCACAAAGGAAAATCTATATACTGGAAGCTGTTTCATGCTTAGGAAATTTGTATTGTAAAGTATAAAAGCTGTAGGGAACCCCCTCTGCTACAGAAGTGGCTTGACAGATGGTAAAAGGTGGTTTTGGCGGGCGATCTGGGCAGCTATTTGGTGGTGGTGGTGGTGGTGTGTTGGGGCTTATGGGCGCTCAACATCGAGGTCATCAGCGCCCTGACACACATTAAAAGGAACGAATGTGGGCAGACCTAAGAAAACTAAAGCACACACTCAAACAAAGCAGGAAAAGAAGGAAAATGCTACCTAAGAAAGTAAAACTTAAGGAAAGGGGAAACATAGCAACAAGAATGTCACAGGAAATTGTTATTGGCTGGCCACTTACATAAAATATGGGCGAGGTTGTCACACAGTGAGCAAATTAAAATCCTCTCCCTAAAATCTTTGTAAAAACATTTGACAGGGCACAGAACTTTAAAACTTTAGCCACATTCGTCCGAGTGTTGCCTAAAAGAGATGGCAGGTCCGCTAGCAAGTCAGCCGCGACCCACTGGTCAGAAAATAAAACGCAATCCAATAAAACGTGGCGCACAGTGACCTGGACGCCGCAAGCACCACACATTGGAGGGTCCTCTCGCCGGAGCAGGAAGCCATGCGTCATAGTGCTGTGGCCTATTCGAAGCCGAGTGAGGAGAACCTCGTCCCGTCGATGGGGCTGAAAGGAAGTACACCACACACGCGTTGTGGGCTTGACTATACGGAGCTTATTGTCAGTCACTTCCAGCCACTCATCCTCCCACCGACGCATGACCCGTGAGCTCAACAGCGAGGTGAGTGCGTGCAAGGGGATAGCACACTGAGATACTTGTGGGGCGAGACACGCCTCATTGGCTGCGGGATCTGCCCTTTCATTCCCAGCAATGCCAACATGCCCCGGAACCCAGCAGAAAGCTACAACTTTCCCCAGTCGCTGTAGTCGGAGGAGGGCATCCTGGATGGTCTGCACAATTTTGTCTGCCGCATACAAACGTTGCAATGAGTGAAGGGCACTGAGTGAATCGGAACAGACAAGAAATTTAGGAGAGGAAGAATGTCTCATGTGCTCCAGTGCCCGCAAGATCGCAAACAATTCTGCATCAAAGACAGTAAAAGTCTGAGGAAGTCGGACCTTGAGGACACGATATGGAAAAACAACTGAGCAACCAACAGAATCCCCTTGTTTCGACCCATCCGTAAAAACAGCTACATAGTCGTGGTGCTCATATGAAATGGCAGAAAATGCTGCATTAAAAACGGTGGCAGGAGTGCAATCTCTCCTGTACTGCAATAAATCTAAAATCACTTCTGGCTTCTTCAGTAACCAGGCTGGCAGGCGTTTAAAACTTTGGATTTGGGGTTGTACAGCCTCCACACCAAGGGACTCTAGTACACGTTGCACACGGATCCCAAACGGCAACGTAGCCCGAGGACGGCGGGAAAAAAGGCGGTCCAGAGGTGGATGTGCAACAAGATGGTGAGCAGGCGATCTGGGAGCTGCAAGAAACTTACAAGCCTGGCGAACCAGCAGGAGCTGCCGCCGGATGGTAAGTGGCGGTTCGCCAGACTCAGCACAGAGGCTGGGTACGGGACTGGTCCGATACGCACCCGTGGCCAGTCGGATCCCAGCATGGTGAACAGCGTCAAGGATCCGCAAATAAGATGGCCTCGCTGACCCATATACTGTGCACCCATAGTCCAGCCGTGAACGCACAAAAGCTCCATAAAACTGTAGGAGACGCGCCCTGTCCGCGCCCCAAGACCTGTGGCTGAGGCACATGAGGATGTTCAGTGCTTCATCGTTCTGGCTTTCAAGTCACTTAGGTGTGGCAGCCATGACAACCTGGAGTCAAAAATTAGGCCCAGAAACCGCACTGTGTCTCTAAAACGTAGGACAGTATCCCCCATATGCAAGGCAGGCAAAGTAAAAAGATGACGAGAACGATTAAAATGAACACAAACACACTTTTCGGCAGAAAATCGAAAACCCGTCTTTGCAGCCCACTCCTCTAACCGCCGCAGTGTTAGCTGCAACTGACGGCTCACGGTTGCAACACTGGAGGAGGAACAGAAAACAGCAAAGTCGTCCACAAATAAGGAGCACTGTACTGGAGTCCTCACTGTAGACGTTATACTGTTGATGGCTATGGCAAAGAGGGTAACGCTTAAAACACTGCCCTGGGGGACACCGTTCTCTTGCTCAAAGCGATCAGACAGTGTGTTACCAACGCGGGTCCGAAAAAACCGCTGAGACAGGAAAGACCGAATGAAAATGGGGAGGCGGCCACGAAAGCCCCATTGATGCATTTGTGCAAGAATACAGTGTCTCCAAGTAGTATCATATGCCTTACTGATATCAAAGAAGATACCGATACAGTGGTGCTGACGGAGAAAAGCCTGCTGAATAGCCGCCTCTAGGAGGGTCAGGTTGTCGACCGTGGACCGAAATTTTCGGAATCCACACTGAAAGCGGCTAAGGAGCTGTCTGCTCTCTAACAGACAGACCAGACGCCGGTTAACCATCCGTTCCAGGGTCTTTCCGACACAGCTTGTCAAGGCGATACTACGATAACTACCGGGACATGTGCGGTCCTTTCCTGGTTTGAGGAGAGGGATGAGAATTGCCTCCCTCCACACACTCCTGTCTGCCATATGAGATTAAAACATTCGAGGAGGATTTCCTTTGACGCCGCTGGCAGATGTCGAAGCATGGAGTACCGGATGCGGTCGTAACCTGGTGCAGTGTCAGAAGTCTCAGTAAGTGCCGATTCAAGTTCCCACATGGAGTAAGGGGAATTGTAGGCCTCAGAACTGTTCGAACGAAAGTCAAAGGTCGCTCGTTCGACAGTCGCACGGTAGCGACGAAACGCTGGATCCTGATTTGCAGTGGCAGTACTTTGTGCAAAATGCTCTGCCAGCGTCTGAGCATGGCTCTGGGTGTCGTTTGGAGGTGAAATGCTACGCAATCAGTGGCTAGCCATTGTACGGTAAACATCGAGGGTGCCAAGTGAGGCATTTGGAAGCCGTTATATGGAAATTTGCCTCAGATGTGGTTTCGGCTGTTGCATGAAGCTCTTGGTATTACAGAATGACTCTAAAATGATAAATATTCGCCGCCAAGGAGAAATTGTAAAGATCATTCAACATCAACAGTGTGAGACCAGTTAGCCACCACATTGCTTGCCACCACTATTGCACCACTGCTCGACCAACTTCAGAAACACAGATATGAATTATAGCATGGACAAGTGTATTTGTGTGAGTGTTTCTCAATAATGATTCAAGTGTTATAAACCAGTTTTTGAACTTTAAAATTGTCCTAATCATGAACAAATGCAGGATCTCATCCTAAACGTGCAGAAACCGAGTATCCTGTTCCTAACTAAATGGTGACTTGTTTCTGTATTAAATATGCTAAAGTTCAGTGCCAGTGTGCGAATGTTGCTATCTAAAATACCTCTTCACAGGTGGTGAAAAAGCAAATAAATTTAACTATTATGAAACCTAATTTAGCACTGGTTGTTACCATGAACTATTTGTTGAGGTTAATTGAGCTCTGTGTTTGAGTAATTTGATTTAAAGGATGAAAATATAAACTATTTTAAGTGGGTTTAGGAATCAATATTAATGAATTGCACTTTGGTTTTGTAATAATCACAGAGATGCCTGGAGAGACAGATAATTGGGATATTTGTTGTTACTAAAGAAATCTGATGCATTCCCATAGATGAGGGTATAAAAAGTGTCTATGTAGTATTATTTAATTTCAGTTGTGGTATTTATATGTTGGTTAAGTCATAACTCTTTTCATGCCCAACCTTAGTCCAGTGTTTCATATAGTAACATCGTAGTGCTGTGTTGATTAATGATGGCAATAGTAACTATTATTATTAAGAGGGAAGTATCATTTATTTTCCTCTAATTGCTGATATGTGCAAATGGTAACTATTGCTATCTACAACTTAGTTCGCCCTGTAGTCGTATGTATCCGGTGCACTATTCAAAGGGAGTGTTAATGAATGTCACTTTAGCTACTCGTTTTCAATTTCCTTGAACGTAATGTTTCAAATTATTATGCCTAATTAGGGCGGCGACCGTTTGTTATTTCATTTGCATGCACTTCTCTACTTTCATTACCCACAAAATAAAGCTTGTTAAGTTTTTCTATTAATTGCCATATATACGAAATTACTGTTCGATACTCTCTGTCCATTAGGTAGACCTAAACACACGGTCAAAACATCAAAAATCCTCCCAGAGCGTGACGCTAGTTTGTGTTGGTGTTATATTTGACGCAAACTTGCAATAGAGCGTCATAGGCTGATTAATATCTACGAAGCAAACTCATGTATGCTAAAACCAAACAATCAAACAATATCCGCCAAAGAAAAAAATTAAAAACGCACTGACACCTCTGTTTGGATGGCATTTTTTCGCGCTTTTATTACGGCAACATACTTGTCAGCAATTTCTATTGCGCACAGCTACTTGCTATGACACATTTGTACTTAAAATATTACATCAACACTACCAGTGATGGCATAATGTGTTCAGAAGACAAGTAATCTCGTTTTTCTGCGTTACTAGTCACTGATGGCAAGAGGCAATATAAATAAGTTTTTTATGAGCAATCGGAATGTAGAATATCATAAGATGTCAATTTAAAAACCATCCATCGAGGAGCTTTACAAAGTCGCAAGACCATGGTGATCTTGAGATGGATCCTAACTGCTCATAAAAGTAAATCACGCGCATTAGAAAGCTGAAGACGATTTTTTTGTGTATTTTTACACCAAGAAAGCAAAGTGTATTGTAGATAAACTGACTAAATTGTATATAATGATTTTGCACAAAATTCCTTAACATTCTCAGAGTTTGTAAACTGAGACTCGATTTGATTGCACTGTAACTGGAATATGTGATATGATCTGGAATAAAAGAACATAACTTGCAAGATGATGATTCGAACTCGACTTTTAGGAACGGTCAGACGGAAGATTCAGCGGACTCATGTATCAAAAGCGTAAGTGCAGCAGGAATGAATATAAGGGGAATGGAGTAACATAACAGATTTCTAATGTTGGACTCTGTATAGAGGTAGGTGTGCGGTGTTTCTTTATAATGTCTCGAGCTCCTATATCCGAGCGTTGCATATTGTTGACAAGCTTTTTGTCAAAAAAAAAAAAAAAAATCAGAAAGCTCTTTCTTTTGCAACTTAATGAAACGATGCTTACGCTTTGCATCACCACTACCATTTTTCACTGCAGTCTGTCAACCGACACACTAACAACTCATTTTTCTGTTGTCTGATAAGGGAAATATCTGTTCGTGGACATGGGTGACTGCTACTGTTACTGAATAAGTGAGCCCTAAATAGACCCTGTACTAGTATTGCAACTGATTCCTCCTTGTTATTCAAAATTGTGTTGGATTACAAGAATTCTGGAAAATGTTGTTTGGATTCTATCATGAGTTCACATAGTTGCAGAAGTCAGCATCTACTTTGTCCCTACATACTGTTGAGTTATGTGTGGGGGTGAAAGCAGATACGCTTCCAGCGCCCGGGTTCCCGGGTTCGATTCCCGGCGGGGTCAGGGATTTTCTCTGCCTCGTGATGACTGGGTGTTGTGTGATGTCCTTAGGTTAGTTAGGTTTAAGGAGTTCTAAGTTCTAGGGGACTGATGACCATAGATGGTAAGTCCCATAGTGCTCAGAGCCATTTGAACCATTTTTGAAAGCAGATATTGTCAGTACTACTAACCCATGGATACTTTGTATGGGAACTAATCTTTCACGTTGTATCCATGTACTCCTTGAACGATATACAGGAAGCGCAATACGTGCATATTATCCTTCATGAATGCAGGAACTCGGATTTATAATCGTTGCAACTGATGACCATAGATCTTAAGTCCCATAGTGCTCAGAGCCATTTGAACCATTTTTGAAAGCAGATATTGTCAGTACTACTAACCCATGGATACTTTTGTATGGGAACTAATCTTTCACGTTGTATCCATGTACTCCTTGAACGATATACAGGAAGCGCAATACGTGCATATTATCCTTCATGAATGCAGGAACTCGGATTTATAATCATTGCCATACATACATCTAGACAGGCGCCAACTACTTAATACTTAAATAAACCACACTGTTTTTCCTTCAAATTTTATTTATCTCTTCCACCATTCTCATATTATAAAAATAGTAGACGTCGTCCGCCGTAATAAATGCAGACCAAGGGATTTTTTTTTTTTTTTTTTTTTTTAAAGCCACTGAGATGATGTAAAGCAATTTTTGGTGGCTGTGAAAGGTCGCGTTGCTGTCGGTGATATGTTTGTACAATGTTCAACTCCAGACATCCATTGCTCAGGCAGTTGTCACAATGTGCTCATAAATCGCTACGCACCGCGTTGTGGTGGCCTCAATCCAAGGGAAGTCTGTTCACGTAGAGCAACAAATGTTCATCATCAACACATGGAATTACACTGATCGTGCACATTTCGTAGTCGTCTATTGTCAGTAGTTATGTGTAAGACACATAACATCTAAGGAACTTATAAAAGGCCCATCCGCAACACAAACGTGCCATTGTCTATTTATTTGCATAATGCTTGTGTTGAGACATTCCCGATGAAGTTAGTTTGAGGTTAGTGTGATCAAACAAAACAGAACTACAATAAATTTAATGATCAATCTGGAAACAAATCGTATTTAGGGCGATTGTTACGTGGTTTATCTCGTTTGATTACGTTGATTAAGTTAGTTTGAGGTTAGTGTGATAAAATAAAACAGAACGATGATAAATCTGGAAACAAATTGTATTTAAGGAGATTGTTACATGGTTTATCTGGTTTGATTACGTTGCATTGTGTGAAATGCTTGAATTCAGTTAGTAACTTTAGAAAGGATTAATCTGCCATACATCTTAGGTAAATAACGTTCTTCTCCTTCTTTGCAACAGTCCTCCCATCAACAATGGTAAAATGCAAGAAATTCTCAAGACCGTAACGGAGAAAAGCTGATGTGTGTCGAAACGAATCCCATTGGAGTCGCTCCGTATTCATTTTCGGCTTCGTTAAAACATTTGGACGCACGATACACATGGAATGGTTGTAAATGAAGTAGTAGGATGGGAGACCAACGTCCTTACCTTTCGATGTGCAAGAGAGTGAAAACCCAAGCTTTTGATACCTTCTGAGAGAGTGCTAACAAAATCACGATCTTGTCACCAGAAGAGGCGAGTAGAGTGACCATGGTTTCAACCAGACATTGCTACCAGTGATCCAAATCCTTGAAGAAGTAGCAATATACGGACAGTTGCAGCATGGACACAACGCTCTTTTTAACATGACAGACAGCAAGAACAAATAACAAAGGGAGCTGTCTGCATGTGTGACAATTTTTGTGAACGTTCCACTTCTCATGATGAGGAATGATGCAGTAGGGTGAATGAAATTTGGTATTGTGCAGTTACCTTACCACTACAGCAGAATTAAATTACCTATTGGAAACTTCTTTCCTGTGTATTCTTCAAGTTTATCTACAATTACGAACAGTACCAATAATAAGAATAGTGTAATGCGTTTAGAAAATTTGCTCGCATATGTGGTTACTCAATAAAATAAAGCAATTTTTATTATTTTGTTCTAATACAACAATACGTGTTGTTGACAGCACTGTCATTCCAACCAAAACGTAATATAGCTGAAGTGTGGAATTACTGTTTCCTCTTCTTTAGTAATTACATATGACGAATTAAACAGTTGAAGAACGTTCCTTAAATCTCCATTCACATTAGCCTAATCTAAAGTATTAGGTGGCTAGTGTGTAATAAATGAGCTTCGTATTTGCAAGTGTATATTGCATTCAGTATCCCACATCGAATGGGTGAAATTCTAACGAATTATTTTAAAATACGGAGACACGCCTGTTCTACAAACCACTGTTGTCATTTAACTGCGAATATCCTCATTTGTGTATGACTGATGTTTAAAGGTTAACAAGGTTCGCAAGAGTCATGATATTATTTGGCAAATATCTAATTTGAAAGCCATAGTGATCAAATTACGCAGATTTCTACCACGAGCTGTTCCATTAGCTGTTTTATAATAATTTAAGAGACTCCATACCCGAACTTCGATAACAGATAAGGGAAGAACATACAAACCAGTAACTTCTATTTTGCGATATATGACTCTTTAACTACTGCATTGATTCAAACAAATGTTTACATTTTTGCCAAATAATACCACATTTATAACTCTTTTGAAAGTGGTGATTACAATTACCTGAATGGATTGTGCTGCTGTAGTCTGTAGATTCATTATTTTCAGACCGAGTTAGGTGGCGCAGTGGTTAGCACACTGGACTCGCATTCGGGAGGACGACGGTTCAATCCCGCGTCCGGCCATCCTGATTTAGGTTTCCGTGATTTCCCTAAATCGCTCCAGGCAAATGCCGTGGTGGTTCCTTCGAAAGGGCACGGCCGACTTCCTTCCCTAATCCGATGAGACCGATGACCTCGTAGTTTGATCTCTTCCCCCCAAAACAACCCAACCCATTATTTTCAAACATTCACAGCGCAGCCGGCCGGAGTGGCCGAGCGGTTCTAGGCTCTTCAGTCTGGAACCGCGCGACCACTACGGTCGCAGATTCGAATACTGCCTCGGGTATGGCTGTGTGTGATGTCCTTAGGTTAGTTAGGTTTACGTAGTTCTAAGTTCTAGGGGACTGATGACCTCAGATGTTAAGTCCCATAGTGGTCAGAACCATTTGAACCAGCCATCCACAGCGCACAAATGCAGAGTTTTACTCGTAATAACCCACACATTTCTCTATTTTAAAGTAACTGAGAGCAAATCGAAGACGAGAGTTATGAAAAATAGCAAAAATGACAATGGTGAGAAACGTAACACCATAATTGGCGATCACAAAATAGATGAAGTTAAGGAATTCCGTTACTTAGGCAGCAAAGTAACCAATGAGCAAGGAAGACATGAAAAGAAGACTAACACTGGCAAAAAACCGCTTCTGTCCAAGGGAAGTCTGCTTGTATCAAACATAGGTCTCAATTGGAGAAAGAATTTTCTGGTAATGTACGTCTGGCCACAGCATTGTAAGATAGTGAAGCACAGACCTTGCGAAAATTGGAACAGAAGAGAGTCGAAGCATATGAGATGTGGTGCTACAGGCGAATGTTGAAAATTAGGCGGACTGATGAGGTAAGGAATGAGGAGGTTCTCCAAAAAATCGGAGAGGAAAGGAATACATAGAAAACACTGATAAGAAGAAGGGACAGAATGGCAGTACATCTATTAAGACATCAGATAATAACTTTCATGGTACTACAGGGAGCTGTAAAGGGATAAAAATTGTAGAGTAAGACAGAGATTGGGATACCTCCACGAAACAATTGAACATGAAGTTTGCAGGTGCTACACTGTGATGGAAAGTTTGGCACAGGAGAGGAATTCATTATACAAGACAAGCCGGACATCTAGATTTATGAATTTGCAAATATCCTTATTCATAAAATCTTGTAAAGCGATGTTAGCTAGTTCATAATTGGGTAGTAAAGTGAGGTAATCTCGCAGTACAGTTAATTTGCAGTATTTTGTTAGAAGACTGCAGCAATTATCACATCCAGTACAGTGTTTCCTATTTCTCGCAGTAAATTGCATGATAATATCTTCTCGACTTGCGCTGCAGCTGCCGTGTACTGCGGTCAGTGAAATTCACTGACAAAACAAATAGATGTTGTGTGACGCCTCTCATGGTGAAAGTAGGGTGATTTGTTCCTTCGTAGCTGTAAGTCCGTTTCAGAGCTGCAAGAAGCAAATAATACACACTGAGGTGACAAAAGTCACCTCTTTTTGCCTGGCGTAGTACAGCAACTTGAGTGGCTTGGACTCAACATTTGTTGGAGGTCCCCTGCAGAAATACAGAGCCATGCTGTCTCCATAGTCTTCCGTAATTGCGAAAGTGATGTCGGTGCAGGATTCTGCGTGACAAGTAACCTCTTGATTATGTCCCATAAGTGTCCGACGGGATACATGTCGGGTGACGTGGGTGGCGAAATCATTCGCTGAACGAATTGTCCAGAATGTAACGATCATCCACTGGGCGGCCTGAGCGAGGCATGCCATCGACAGTTCCTGTCTCTCTGTATCTCCTCAAAGTCCGAACAACATCGGTTTGGTTCACTCCGAGACGCCAGGACACTTCCGTTGTTGAGACCCCTTCCTAGCACAAAGTAACAATGCGGAAGCGATCGAGCCGTGGTAATGACCGTCTAGGCATGGTTGAACTAAGACAACACGAGCCGTGTACCTCCTTCTTGGTGGAATGACTGGAACTGATCGGCTGTCGGACCCCCTCCGTCTAATAGCCACTGCTCATGAATGGTTGTTTACACCTTTGGGCGGGTTTAGTGACATCACTGAACAGTCAAAGTGACTGTCTTTGTGATACAATATCCACAGTCAATGTCTATCTTCAGGAGTTCTGGGAACCAGGGTGATGCAAAACGATTTTTGATGTGTGTATTAGCCGGCCGGAGTGGCCGAGCGGTTAAAGGCGCTACAGACTGGAACCGCACGACCGCTACGGTCGCAGGTTCGAATCCTGCCTCGGGCATGGTTGTGTGTGATGTCCTTAGGTTAGTTACTTGTTCATTTCAATCTTAACTCGCATGGGCCGGTGTCCTAAAATCGCCGTTGCCTTGGTCTTAGTAATGGAGGCGTTCAGATTGCAATTTCTGGCTAGATTCCTTAAATTAAAACAACTTCTTGTAGGTTATTTTCCCTTTAGTTGTAAGGTATAGGTTTTGTTATTGGTAACGCAACGTAGCGCTCTGTATGAAAATCACTGGCTGTGCTGCGTGCAGTCTGTGGCTGGTTTGCATTGTTGTTGGCTATTGTAGTGTTGGGCAGTTGGCTGTTTAACAGCGCGTAGCGTTGCGCAGTTGGAGGTGAGCTGCCAGCAGTGGTGGATGTGGGGAAGTGAGATGGCGGATTTTTGTGAGCGGATGATCTGAACGTGTGTCCATCAGAAACAGTAAATTTGTAAGAATGAATGTCATGAACTGCTATATATATTATGACTTTTGAACACTATTAAGCTGGCAGTAGTGGCGCTCGCTGTATTGCAGTAGTTCGAGTAACGAAGATTTTTGTGAGGTAAGTGATCTGTGAAACGTATAGGTTAATTTAGTCAGGGCCATTCTCTTGTAGGGATTATTGAGAGTCAGATTGCGTTGCGCTAAAAAATATTGTGTCAGTTTAAGCACAGTCGTGTATAATTTTTCTAAGGGGACGTTTCATATGTCGACCCTTAGCCGAGGATACCTCACTGGAATCTGATTTTTTCTTGTAATTTGCATAATTATTGTAGCTTTTGTTTACTGCTAGCGCGTAATTGTCGAGAGAATCTCCTTTGTAGTTGCAGTCTTTCATTGTTGTACAGTAAAACAGTTGTGGCTTGCATGTAGATTTGCACCAAGTATTTCGCAGCTGCACTTGCAATTAACTAGATATTATTTTCAGTCCTATGTTAATGTGTTCTCTTATTTTTGCTCTTCAAATTGTGCTTTTCTGTGTTATCGTGTGAAATATTGTGACAATAATGGCGTATGAAAAACGTAACACTAGGCTCCAAAGTAAACTGAGAAATAATAGTGACGACGAGCGTCGCTTATCAGCACCACTGTGTAATCATTTAACAGACATTCGAAGTAGTAATTTGGTAATTGTGCATAGGGAAAAGGAGCGGGCGGCAAATAATGGTGTAGACAGTGAAACAAATAGTGAACAGGGAAGCATTATCGATCGATCGATCGGCAACAGATCGCCTCAGGAATCCAAAATGACAGAACACAATATTGCAAATACTGTAGACTCAGGTTTTGGGTCCTCACCGTTTTCTCAAATGAGTCAAGACACATTTTCTGCTTGTCAAAATGTGAATGTTGCCGGTGAAAATGCGCTGCCAAAAAGCATAGAGAAACAGATTCCAGACACTAATACCTTAGTATTGCAATTAATGCAACAAATGGAACAAAATCAAAGACAAACACAGCAAAATCTTCAAAAGTTAGACACAATGGAACAAAATCAGAGACAAACACAGCAAAAGTTTCAAAAGTTAGACACCATAGAACAAAATCTTCAAAAGTTAGACACAATGGAACAACACCAGAGACAAACGCAGCAACAGTTAGACGCAATGGAACAAAATCTTCAAAAGTTAGACACCACACTTGAACAAACACGTGAAGATTTAACTACTGAGTTACATAAAATCGGATCGAAATGTCAAAAAGTCTGTAATGACGTAAAAACACAAATTTGAGAGCATTTCCAACCTATTTTTTCGCGGCATGAAAATGCATTACAGAATCACGAAGCAGTCATAAAAGAACTGCAAACTATTGTTCATGAAAATCATGAGACCTTGCAAGCTGAAATTGACTCAGTTGCATCTACCGATTCAGTTACGCAACTTGCAAAAACTCAGGAAAACTTAAAGAACACAGTAGATACTCTGAAAATTGGTTCAGAAAGACACATGGAGGAAATTAGTTGATTATTAGAGAAAGTAGTTGAACTTTCAGATCAGCTAAATAATTTATCTACGAAGGTAGATGATAATCTGAATGACACAAAACCGGTAGTCTTTAATGACACAGAAGAGTGCGAACAAATTAGGAAATTCAATCAAAATCAGAATCAAATTAATACGCAACACCAAAGAGAAATCCGGGAAGTACAAGATCAGCTGACACAGGTAATACAAGAATTACGTATTTCAGAGGACACTCGCGCTCCAATACATAGGGACATAGAAATACGGAACAGCCACAAAACAATAACACGGGGTACTTCGGAAATTATGAAAGCAATTGGCAAGGTACACCGAATTTTGAGATGGAACCGCCGAAACGAAGTAACAATGACCGATATGCGACTCGCCGACATGATGATTTTGACTATAAGCTGTTTATTACTACACGTAAATTCAAAACATTTAAGAATTCCGGCTGCGACATTCATCCACAAGCGTGGCTTCATCAATTCTATCATTGTTTTCCCCTCAACTGGTCATTAGAGCACAGATTAGAATTTATGTGTGGCTATTTAGCGAATGAACCAGCTGTAAGAATGCGATCGGTCATTCACGATTGCCACAGTGAAGGAGAATTTGTCCGCAGCTCGTGGTCATGCGGTAGCATTCTTGCTTCCCACACCCAGGTTCCCGGGTTCGATTATCGGCGGGGTCAGGAATTTTCTCTGCCTCGTGATGACTGGGTGTTGTGTGATGTCCTTAGGTTAGTTAGGTTTAAGTAGTTCTAAGTTCTAGGGGACTGATGACCATAGATGTTAAGTCCCATAGTGCTCAGAGCCATTTGAACCATTAATTTGAAGGAGAATTTTATCATGCCTTCCTCTCAGCATATTGGTGTCAAGCTACACAAGACCGAGTAAAACATTGCATCATAATGATGAAACATTTCCAACAATCTGAATTTTCCAGTCTTGTGAAATATTTTGAAGACATGTTGCACAAGAATCAGTACCTGTCAAACCCATACAGCCCCTCAGAACTCATCCGCATTTGCTTAATCAAATTACCTGAACATTTACGACATATTATTTTGGCAGGACGTTGCAAGGACGACATTGAAGCTTTTCAGGGACTCTTACAAGAATTAGAAATTGACACTGACAATTGCGGAACGCGAAAACAGGAACACAACAACTACAGGTCACATCTGTCACAATTCCGCGAGGAAAGAAATAATAACTGGAAACGACAAGGCTATTCTTACAGTGCAAATCGTAAACAAAACAGACACCACCCGTATGACAACCGTTGGCAGAATAATAATTACAGAGAAAGGTCGCATTTCCATAGTAATGAATGTGACAGAGACAACCATAGAAACAGACAATATGGGAACCAAAACAATTATTATCAAGGGAGACAGAATACCTTCAGACACAACGGTCCTCCGCGCAGTTACGACTCAGGGAGAAATTCGCCACCACGTGACCGACAAGACATTAATTACAGAAATTACCGACATGACGACAGACGATATAATCGTAACGACAGACCTGAATTGCACCAGAAATGGCGGGATTCAAACAGGGAAGGGCCCTCTTGACAAGAGGAATTTGTAGAAGTTAGGTCTCCTAATCCCAATAACGACGCACGCCAACAAAGAGACAGACAATGACTTGCACCGCAGGCAGCCACGTGAGCCGGCTGACCCAGTGAAAAATAACATGGACGCTAACCCTTAGAAAAAATTTTGCATTCCTTACCAACGTATACAACATGAAAATTACTTCGAAGGATTGCACCACATTTTCATGTAAAACCGATTATTGAGAGATAATCTGCTTTTTAATTAGTCCTTGCCATAAAATTTTTCACTTCATGCTACTAGTACAATTTGTCACACTGAGAAACTGTTAACATGCAACAATGTTTGAAGTTAAATATCCAGTCAAGAACCAAGAGAACTTATTTAAACAGAAATTACGAATGCATTGTTATATTGGACAGGCGTCACAGTGTTATTGTGTGTGTACATTGTTGCTTGTTAGTTGCACAATTATGTAACGATTATAAGGCTTACATACTTAGAACATATACTGTTAATGAGATTTTAGTGCAACAATTTGGTTTACTTGAAAAGACATTCTTTATTTGAAGTACTTTGTGCAAGATTAAAGATGACTTAGTATTCAGTTTCTTTGACAGCTACACGATTATATCACGATGGTACTAATTGTGACACAATTTACATTGTTGCTTTTGCAGCGTATCTGTTTTATATCTGCACAGTTTTTATGTATTATTCTGGAAAGTAAAACATGTTTTAGTAGTAACTTTTGTGGTATAGCTACAATGAGACAGCCTTTTCTGTAGCACAACAATACGTTACAGTACAGTACTTACTTCATCACGGCAATAAGCGTAACAACTACGATATTTATACGCATAGCAATTCACTTTGTTTATCACGAGGTAAGTACATTGACTTCTACAGAACTTTGCTTACGGACGACAATAGTTATGACACTTGGCACGTTTTTTACTCTTAAATAATGACAGAGATTATGTTACAACAAGACGCACAATTTAGCGCGGCAGTACACGTATTTGAGTGATTAATTTTGTACTTAAAACATCTATTTTTAAAGAATTTTGAATTACAAAGAAAGTTTTCCATGATACATTTCATTCCATGCTGTAATGTGTAACACCTGAGTGTATAATTACATTAATCCTCAGGGGGGTACATGCTTACTTTGTGTACCATGTGTTTGGCAAACACAAGGAGCCCTAGCTAATATGGTATTTGCTTATACAACTTTACACATTGGTACCATATTTATCTAACACTGAATTACACAGCTATCTGATCATTTAACTGAGAGAGACAAACATTTTTTTTACTATGTCAGTGACAGATGTTTACGCAATTACACAGTTGGATAACTTCACACCTATAAAATTGTATTTTGTCTGTACTTTGTCAACTGTTCATATTTTTTCGGAACCATTGTGATACTATGAGAGCTTTGAATGATGTATTTGGTATGGGATCATGATTTTTAAAGTACATTTGAGGTAGATGATACTATTGAAATGAGCAGAGAATTTTTTTAGGTTTTAAAATTATTGCAGAAAGCTACGATGTTTTTGAGATTTGGCTGAGTTTTTATGATATTATTATTATGACAACGAGGTGTATTATGCTTTTGAGGTATGTTTATGATCAATAAGCTGATGCAATACATGAATCTGATTACGATACGTATTTATTATGATGAAATATTGAAGGTCGACGCAAGATTGATGTGACGACAAATATGTATATGTGTAATAAGGTAAGGAGCAATGAATAGTGGTTAGGGACTCTGGTTTGTGAAAAAGAATGTTGGAAACCAAGAATCGTACTTTAATAAGAGTTATGAAATGTGTGTATATGCGTGAATGTATCAGAATGCCGGCAAAAATTTTTTGGACTCTGTTATATTTATAGGATTTTGTTTCTACACATTTGTAACGCAAATTCTTGAGCTGTGAAATTTTTATTTGAGACTGTCACTGTAGCAGAAACTGCTGTCGTAAATATGTCGGTAAGAAAGGTAAGTGACCTTGACGTAATGTGTTTTCGGCGCCCAGCTGAGAGATAGTTGTCTGACAAAAGAAAGCCATTAGGTGAAAAAAAAAGAGGTCATTATCATCGCTATTGACATTTGTTTGTAGAAAGCGTCGTAAATACGACACACCCAAACTTGAAAACATATGATTACACTGTGGAGCTCTTAATTTATGACATTTACTGAAATGGCTAATGAAATGACAAGAAATATTTTATGTCTATACACCTGATTATGACTACTGTCTTTCCAGTTGAGAGATTTTTTTTGCTTTTGGAGACGCCATTTGCCTAATGAATAACATTTCATATGTTGCTTTATATATATATTTGCTCATTTCGTTTGATATCTAGTTTCTAGCTGCACTGCAGCATTGGTTAAAATAAAATTTAATAGACGTACTAATATCACTGTTTTATGTCTACAGACCCAGTAAAGAATACATTTATGATGTACTTTCTTAGAAAAGAGAGCACAAATAATCATTTCCCTTCACAGGAACTGCATAAATAATTTTTTTACGATTTGGTAACTTGTCTGCTAGAGTAAGTTCTCATGATGTATCACTCTAGTGTTAAGATGTGACATAGGTATTAAACATGGCCATTTTTACTGTAATATTTTTTCTGTTTGAGCTTTGTCATGTTTAGATATAAGTTATTACATTTACTGCTGCTTGCTTTGCCAATTTGCATTTTTTTTGTCATTGCTGTTTGTGTTAATTGTTTTGTGTTGCTTCATTGCCTCATCCCTTAGTTTAGCATCTGAACTCAGTAGATTGAAGTTATCTTAAGAGGGGTAGGCTATATAAAAGAACGAGTGGTGATAAATTGGGAGAAATGCATTGAGAAGCTATAAAAAATGGTTTGGCCAAAAAAGTACTTTGAAAGAGGATATGAACAAAAAAGTCGGGTTTAGGAACAACAGGTTAAGGTAGGATTTTCTTGGAAATAAATGATGAGGTAAGATAATGGAAAATAAATAATGAGGTAAGAAATATGTGAACATATAAATACAGAAAGCATTCTGGGATTGGATTTTTTTTGGTGGAAACAAATGTTGAAATAGGACGAAAGATCTGTGGAATGAAGTTTTGGGTTGGACTGCAGTACCAAATGGTACACTGAAAACAAACCCTGTCCTTTCCTTTTGTGTTATCCCTGTATGTGTTTGTGTACCCTTGTGTATTTGTGTTCTTCCTGTCTTTATGTGTTCAGCTGATGAGAGTTATGTTGTAGAAGTTTTCTAATACCATGTTATTTACTTGGTAAAGATGTTTAGACATTATTTATTCTGTTCTGTTTTAATGTTCATGTGTGAAGTTGATGTTTCGAAAGTTAGTCTGACCTTTTACGTATGCACTTATGTCATAATTCCTGTAAAACTGATGTATCTGTTTATTTCTATTCTTTTGTAAAGCCTGTACTACTACAAATGTTATCTGTATTGTTATATTCTTTAATGATGTTTTCTGTATCTTTGTAATTGTATTCTCATGTTATAAAATTTTAATGGACACCAGTTCAGCAAATTAAGTAACTTGTAAGCATACATTTCACTGCACATGTTTCTGTTGGTCATAGTATATGGACAATATGTGAGAAGTAGAGACTGATAGTGTTCGCACATGTGTTGATAATTCAGCAAGGGACTGATTAACAGTATTGCTGGTTCTAAGGACAATTCCAAAAACTTTGTGAGTGCACAAGTGGTGGTTTATGGACTTGCTATATTGTCCGCAAGACTCTTTGATGGTGATTGTGCACCTGCACAGTTGCAACAGATGGCTGCTGGTCATCTCTACAAGGACTGTAGTGGGTCTGCACCTTTGATGACCCACCAATACCATTATTTCTACAACGACTGCAGTGGGTCAGCTCCACTGGTGGCCCACCAATACCATACTCTCTACCAGTACTACAGTGGGTCTGCTCTGTGATGACCTACCTACCAATATTCTTCAAAACTTCGACTGACTCTGCTGTGGGTTTGCTCTGTTGTGCCCGTTACCTGTCTGCATGTCAAGAGTCAGCACTGTCTTTCCGTTGGAAGGACCAACACTACTTCTATAAGACTGCATGGAAATCCACTACTTCCGTGTGCTTTTTCTTTTACTGCTCAGACTTTGAGAAAAACACTGCAATTTTACTGTGATGAATGATCAGGACTGTCTTTATGGACTGTGAGAAAATTTTAGCTTTTGACCAACATTGATCAATAAGTGTGTGTATTTGATTTCTTTGTTACTGTAATTGTGAAAAAAATTTAACAAATCATTATTGGCCACTGTCCAAAACAATTTGTAAATTTTTTTGTGGCGAGCACGGGGCTATGTAAGTAGGCTGTGTAGGTTGTTTTATTGGTAACGCCACGTAGCGCTCTGTATGAAAATCACTGGCTGTGCTGCTTGCAGTCTGTGGATGGTTTGCATTGTTGTTGGCTATTGTGGTATTGGGCAGTTGGCTGTTAACAACGTATAGCGTTGCACAGTTGGAGGTGAGCCGCCAGCAGTGGTGGATGTGGGGAAGTGGGATGGCGGATTTTTGAGAATGGGTGATCTGGATGTGTGTCCATCAGAAACAGTACATTTGTAAGAATGGATGTCATGAACTGCTATATATATTATGACTTTTGAACACTATTAAGCTGGCAGTAGCAGCGCTCGCTGTATTGCAGTAGTTCGAGTAATGAAGATTTTTGTGAGGTAAGTGATTTGTGAAACGTATAGGTTAATTTAGTCAGAGCCATTCTCTTGTAGGGGTTATTGAGAGTCAGACTGCGTTGCGCTAAAAAATTTTGTGTGTCAGTTTAAGCACAGTCATGTATAATTTTTCTAAGGGGACATTTCATAGTTAACAGTTACTTCGTCGTCACAAACATAGTTAATATAGAAATATTATTGTCTTGACCCAAGTTTTCGTTATGTAATTGATGTATATATTGAGAAGAATGAGTGAAGGGGATGCCATTCTCTAACTTATTGGTTTGTTTCAGGTATGTTATGTCTGCTGTCCGGAATTTTTAATGTTTTTTCTTATTCTCATATAAACCCTGTACAGGCTGTATAAGATGAGATGAGATCCCTGTGTTTCTTAAAAATTTCCATATTTTGCTTCTGTTTCCTTCGAAGAAAAGTTGGTAAATTGAATACAAGATTTTTTTGTTCTACTTGTCAAGTCGTAGTGAAAGTGTAGTCTGAGCATGACCTTCCTTTGCACAAAGCATGTTGAGCATCTGATAATATGGTTCCAGCAGCTGGCGACAGTTCCTTTGTTACATTTCTAGAATGCAGTTTATGACATGTGTTCAGAAGCACCGCTGCAATTATGACATTCACATCTATTTCCTTTCTTATAAACTGGGCTTATTTGGGCTACATTCCATTTTTCAAGTAAATAGCTGCTTTGCAAGCACACATTCGTAAAAGGAAGTATTGTTATTGCAATGCTCATTTCTCAGTTATTTCATAGAAATGTGCTTGCTTTCTTGAAATTTGCAAATCTATTCGAGCTCAAACTTCTCAAGAATAAGCTGCGATACAACGATATTTTCCAAATCAATATTTTACTTAATCGCATTCACATAGCTAGATGCCTTGTCTGCAGAAGCTGGAATTTCATTTGGAAAATTTTTGCAGGTGATTCTAAGATAAAAGGTTTTGAAACGTCCCGAAGTGAGGATTATTGCATCTGCTGCAGACCATATTACAAGCTGCTTCAGAGCTAGTGTTAGTGATTGGAAGATGGACAATAATATAGCGCATTTAAGCAGTCAAAATTACAAATGTGGCTAGTAGCAATTTCATCTAGTAACTGATTGTTCACAGCAAGAGCCACAGTGCCCGAAGAGTGTCAATCGGCCTCTAAGGAATTGTAGCTCTATGATTCTCAGTATTATTTAATTTTTGTTGCACATGAAGTAGATCTAGTCCTTTCAACAGTGTTGCCCATGTTTCTACATCCCTCAACTAAAAGCAAGGGCACATGACATGTAAAGAAGAGCTGGAAGAAAAATTGCAGCACAGAGTCAGCTTGCTCTATAATAACCAATCGATACCCTCCAGAAGGTCGTTGTTCACACAATGGACGCGAGCCAGACGGTAGCTAATAGCTATCGTAAGAGACGGAACTTTCTACAGTTCCCTTGTCACCTCCACAGGAAATGCGTCAGACAGTAGAGATTTCCCAACTTGGTCCAACGAATTAATTTCAAGACATTGTTTGAGTTAGCCTTCGTTTTCACGATAGTAGTATAGACACTCACTTTGTGCAAGCGATTAAGAAAACTGAACCACCAGTTTCTAATAAGTATCACCAGCAGTTACAATAATTTACAGAGTCATCATGGAATCCTTAACATATTATAACCAAACTGAATGTCCGTTCCTACAGAAAGCTGCTGTACCATCACATTTGCTGCCTGTTAGGCGGTTATGCCAACCTACATATTTTGTAGTATATATAGAGACCAACCTTGTAGCCATATGATAATGTGACAATTTGATTTCAGATTTTTTTACCATTAATAATCCAAAAAATAGCATTTGTTACTAGTCATCACGTATTAGTATGATCCTTTACAGGCTACCATGTGCTTTGTATGCCGTTACCCATTTTTTCTAATCGACACTTGTACAATCCATATTATTAGATGTTGGTTGTATGTAAACTAATCTCCGAAAGATTAGAAAGAAAAAGGTTTCGTAATTTCTTGTAATGTTTCTCTATGTTACGGTGTAGCTTCAAAGTTTCCAGAACGTTGCCTCGTAATTCTCAGTTTTTGGATCATTCTGTGTTCAGTTGATTGTTCATCGCACGCAACAGATACGGTAATTCTAACTAACTTTCAAATAGGACTGCAACGTTATCAGAAAAAGTTCTCATCGACATCATTTAGCTCTGAATCTAGGCTGACTTCTGAACTTTTATCTCCTTCGTTGCTTCTTCGACATTAGGATTGAATGGAAGAGGAGAAAGGTTGCATCCTTCTATCACGCCCTTTTTAATCTCTCTTGATCTACCATTCTAATTGTGCCCTCTCTGTTATTGCACACACTGCGTATTCTATTTGTTAGTCTTACAACAAGCCAAGTGAACCGGACGTCCTATAAACGTTGCCGACCACACACCCGAGATGTGTCACTGTCAAAGCCGAAGCTCAATAACAGAGAAACTAAATACTCTGGCCCAGCACGAAACTAAATACCCAGGCCCAACACAAACATCCACGATGTTTAACAATAACTGAGATTCATGGAAAGCTTCCTGGGGCGATAAATACATCAGTGCTACAGGAACAACGGCAACGTATTGGTAACGGCCGGTTTAATATACTCAGATGACACATATTATCGTGACTCTATTACAGATCGCATTGCAATAAATACGAGATAAACAGAAACAACGCAGCTACTGTTTCCCCTCTGTAACGACTCCTGTGGGTGCGATATATTGCCCGTATGATGCTTGTTTATGCAGTTATAATGAATCGAAATTCCGCATGTGCTGTGCTGTTATTGCTCATATTAAACCTCGATACGGTCATCCCGAATGATTTCCCTAGAGAAGAATTACGAAAGGGATACATTTTAATACGTCATTAACAGCCAATAGCGGACGAAATAGCTGCGTATTTGGCTTCATACCAAGTAATAAAATCTTGTGTTCTTACAACAGTCACTAATAGTTTACAGTAATGACATTGGGACTCAGTGGATGATGAGAAAGGTTGAATCCTTGTCTCACGCCCCTTTTTAATCTATCCTGGTCTACCACTCTAATTGTTCCCTCTCTGTTACCTTCTCCTTTTAGTTTCGGATATAGCAACGGAAAAAATTATTGCATAATCAGTTTGACAGCCATGCTTTCCAGTTACTGACTGAAATAATATTCGGAAGAATAGACTATGAAATTGAGAATTTGATATGTGCCGATCAGTTTGATTTTATAAAAGATAAAGGCACCGGAGAGGCAGTTCTAACGTTGCGCTTGATAATGAATAATGAAAAATTAAAACACTTCCGTAGTATTTGTTGACCTACATAAAGAGTTCGACAATGTAAAGTTATGTAAGACGTTTGGAATCCTTAAAAAATTAGTGTACACTATTGAGAAAGGCGGGTAATGTTCAATAAGAGGGAACAATGAAGGCGAAAGACGAATTAAAAAAAGCAAAGCAAGGCTTCTACTGTAGGACTGCTCTATTAAAGTATCAATGAAGAAGATAAAAGAAAGTTTCAAAAGTGAGGCTGAAACTCAGAGAGAAAGTATTTCAATCATAAGATGGGCTGTTGACATTGTTATCCTCTGTCAAAGTGAGGAAGAATTGCAAGCATTGTTGAAAGGGACGAGCAGTCTGCTCAGAACATACCATCGGTTCTAAGTAAACTGACAAAGACGAAAGTATTGAGGAGCGGGAGAAATGAGATAGCGAGAAGCGAAACGTTAAAGCTGTGGGCCGATTAACAGACGAAGAGAAAGAATCCTACTATCTTGGAAGCAAAATAAAAAAAAATGGACGAGGGAACGAAGACAGAAGAATCCGCAGACTAAAATAGGTAATAGAAGATTTCCTGTATAAAAGAAGTCTAGTAGTATGAAACATAGGTCTTAATTTAAGGAAACCAGCACAGTGGGGAAGCGAACGTAACTAGCGCCAGGGACACGACACTTCATTGGCGCCTGCTACCCCCTCCCCCCCCCCCCCCCTTACATGGCGCCCGTTATACAACACTACATTTTATTGACGTCCCTCTCCAGGACACATATAGTAACATAATATGTGGACTTTACTGTAATGTTAACATACACTCCTGGAAATTGAAATAAGAACACCGTGAATTCATTGTCCCAGGAAGGGGAAACTTTATTGACACATTCCTGGGGTCAGATACATCACATGATCACACTGACAGAACCACAGGCACATAGACACAGGCAACAGAGCATGCACAATGTCGGCACTAGTACAGTGTATATCCACCTTTCGCAGCAATGCAGGCTGCTATTCTCCCATGGAGACGATCGTAGAGATGCTGGATGTAGTCCTGTGGAACGGCTTGCCATGCCATTTCCACCTGGCGCCTCAGTTGGACTAGCGTTCGTGCTGGACGTGCAGACCGCGTGAGACGACGCTTCATCCAGTCCCAAACATGCTCAATGGGGGACAGATCCGGAGATCTTGCTGGCCAGGGTAGTTGACTTACACCTTCTAGAGCACGTTGGGTGGCACGGGATACATGCGGACGTGCATTGTCCTGTTGGAACAGCAAGTTCCCTTGCCGGTCTAGGAATGGTAGAACGATGGGTTCGATGACGGTTTGGATGTACCGTGCACTATTCAGTGTCCCCTCGACGATCACCGGTGGTGTACGGCCAGTGTAGGAGATCGCTCCCCACACCATGATGCCGGGTGTTGGCCCTGTGTGCCTCGGTCGTATGCAGTCCTGATTGTGGCGCTCACCTGCACGGCGCCAAACACGCATACGACCATCATTGACACCAAGGCAGAAGCGACTCTCATCGCTGAAGACGACACGTCTCCATTCGTCCCTCCATTCACGCCTATCGCGACACCACTGGAGGCGGGCTGCACGATGTTGGGGCGTGAGTGGAAGACGGCCTAACGGTGTGCGGGACCGTAGCCCAGCTTCATGGAGACGGTTGCGAATGGTCCTCGCCGATACCCCAGGAGCAACAGTGTCCCTAATTTGCCGGGAAGTGGCGGTGCGGCCCCCTACGGCACTGCGTAGGATCCTACGGTCTTGACGTGCATCCGTGCGTCGCTGCGGTCCGGTCCCAGGTCGACGGGCACGTGCACCTTCCGCCGACCACTGGCGACAACATCGATGTACTGTGGAGACCTCACGCCCCACGTGTTGAGCAATTCGGCGGTACGTCCACCCGGCCTCCCGCATGCCCACTATACGCCCTCGCTCAAAGTCCGTCAACTGCACATACGGTTCACGTCCACGCTGTCGCGGCATGCTACCAGTGTTAAAGACTGCGATGGAGCTCCGTATGCCACGGCAAACTGGCTGACACTGACGGCGGCGGTGCACAAATGCTGCGCAGCTAGCGCCATTCGACGGCCAACACCGCGGTTCCTGGTGTGTCCGCTGTGCTTGTACAGCCCTCTCGCAGTGTCCGGAGCAAGTATGGTGGGTCTGACACACCGGTGTCAATGTGTTCTTTTTTCCATTTCCAGGAGTGTATTTTCCGGAAAATCTTGTTTGTCGGAGCTTAGCAAGTGACGTTCAGGGCATGACAGACCCCCTTGTCCTTCTCCCCGTCGCTAAGCCATTGTAACAGATTTGTGTATAAGTGTATCATGGACAGTGGGTGGCACAGAAGGGAGCTAAACGATAAGTGTACCGATAGGATAGAAATGAGTGCGTGTGATAGGACATGGAATAACAGAAGAAGGGATAGGAATAACTTCCACTGACGAGAGGGACCGCGGAGGATGAAAATTTTACGGAAAGACAGGAATTAGAATATATGGAACAAATAATTAATGACATCAATAATGGTTGCTCACATTCTCGGTTTCACTAAACATACCAACAGCGAGACACATCTTCAAGTTGGTGTATAAATTAAGGCATCTGAGACCTAACTGTGGTGATGGACAGGAGAGCCAGCACTTACTGTTCAACATTGCTGGAGCTCATTTGGTACAGTGAGATCTTGTTCTTGAATTCTGGTTCCCACTAGATTTTTGGAGAAAGTTGGTCAGACGCTTAGGCCTGCTTACAATGCGCTCACTTGGCACATTACTATCACTTGGACAGTGAATATTGGGTCTTCTATCCATCCCCACATTTTGGAAGACCTGTCGTATTAACACACTCTAAGACAAAAGAAATAAACAAGAAAAAAATATGCACCACGAAGGTATTGTCCGCATAGGACGGAAACCGGTAGATATGATGTACATGTATAGACAAACAAATGATTAGAATTTGAGAAAAACTGGATGATTTATTCAAGGGGAAGAGCTTCACAGATTGTGCAAATCAATAACGTGTTCATCCACCTTTGATTCTTATGCAAGCAATTATTCGACTTGACACAGATTCATACAGTTCTGGGACGTCGTCATGAGGGATATCGTGCCGAATTCTGTCCAATTGACGCGTTAGATCATCAAAATTCCGAGCTGGTTGGAGGGCACTGCCTATAATGCTCCAAATGTTCTCAATTGGAGGGAGATCCAGCGAGCTTGCCGGCCATGGTAGGGTTTGGCAAGCACGAAGGCAAGCAGCAGAAACTCTCGTCCTTTGCAGGCGGGCGTTATCTTGTTGAAATGTAGCCCAGTGTGGTTAGGCTTGACGAGTGACGTATCACTGTGCTGTAAGAATGCCGCAGATGACAACGAAAAGATCCATCTATGAAAAGAAATAGTGTACGAGACCATTACTCCTGGTTGTCGAGTTGTATGGTGGGCGACAGTCAGGTTGACATACCACCGCCGTCTGGGGCGTCTCCTGACATATGTTTGCTGGTCATTGGGGCTTACGTTGAAGCATACTCACCGCTGAAGACAATTCTACTTCAGTCGATTCGATTCCAGGCCAGAAACATGGATTCAGACGTCCTGGACAGCAGCGGTGGGATACCAACCTGGCTGTCACCCGCCATACGGCCCTATAACCGGAGTGATGGTCTGGGTGCTATTTCATTTGACAGCGGGATGGCTTTGGTTGTCATCCATGGAACCCTTGGAACACAGCGGTATGTCGACGATATTCTACGTCTCGTTTTGTTGCCCTTCATGGCAAGCCATCCTGAGCTTAGGATTCAGCAAGATAACGCCCGTCCCCATATTGTGAGAGTTGCTACTGCTTGTCTTCGTTCTTGCGAAACTTTCCCTTGACGATCAAGCCTGCTGGATCTCTCTGCAGATGAGAACGTTTGGAACATTATGGGCATGGACCTCCAACCATGTCGGGATTTAGACGACCTAACGCACCCTTGGAATAGATTTTGGCACGATATACCTCAAGAGAACATCCAAGAACTCTGTCGATCAATGCCAAGCCTAACAACTGCTTGCATAAGAACCAGAGGTTGACCAAAGGGTTTTGACTTGCTCAGTTTGTGGAATTGTGATTATCTGTTTGTCTATACACGTACATCACATCTACCGATTTCCATCCCATTCGCATAATTTCTTCTTCTTCTCCTTTTCTTAGAGTGTATTTGATTCTTAAACATTTCTTAAAAATTTCGTTTCAGGCGACTGTATTCCTCTTTTGTCTTTCTTAGTTCAAGACTCATTCCCACATATTAGAACACCACCTTTTTAAGGTTCCGTACCTCATTTCGTTCCCTCAGGGACCCACACCTAGTGAGAACGTGGCTGGCGACCACAGGCCCTGAGCTGAGTCCTGACATTGTTTCCACGTACTTATAGCAGGCTCCTCACTTTTATCTTTCCTATCTGGCCACCCTCGGCCAGCTCTTGTCATTTTCCGACCCTGACGCTATTAGGTTTCGAGGGCTAAGGGTCTTTCATTTTCCAACCTATACTTCTCAGGCAGCTTCTGACCCGGAGAGGGCGGCTGCGAAAGGTGTCCGTATCCCGTTTTAGGGGCGGCCTCCAGAACTGCGGAAGGCAGTCTCCATTTTATGCACAAAAATGGCTTCCTCTCATGTTAACCAGTGTCCAGAGGTAAAATAGTCCCCCATTCCGATCCCTGGGGGAGGGGAGGAGGGACAACTAGAAATGAGGCAAAAAATCAAAACGAGAATTTGTACCTGGAATGTTAGATCTCTGCTACAAGCAGGAAAACTAGAAAACATTAAAAGAGAAATGGAAAAGAACCATATGGACCTCGTTGGAGTTGTTGAGGTAAGATGGAATGGACGTGGAGAGCTACAGTCAGATGAATATGTATTGTACAACTTAGGAGGAGAAGTAAAAGGAATTAATGGAATAGGAATGATTATGACAAAGGAATTGGCTAAATGTGTGGAATATGTGGACTATGCAAATGACCAGGTTATTGGTGTAAGGCTGAAAGGAGCACAAAAAGATTGTCCAGGTGTATCTGCCAACTTCAGAACAAGATGACCAAATTGTAGAGGAAACGTACAATGTAATAAAGAGAATAATGGACGAAAATAAAAAAAATGCTACAAAATAGTAATGGGAGAGTGGAACGCTGTTGTGGGAAAAGGGAAAGAGGGAAACATAGTAGTCAGTCATGGTCTTGGAAAGAGAAATGATAGAGACGAATGGCTAATTGACTTCTGCAGGGAAAGGCAGCTGACAGGGACAAACACATGGTTCAAGAAGCACAATAGGGGGCTCTACACTTGGAAATCAACAGGGGATAAAACAGAAACCAAATCGATTTTATACTGGTAGAAGAAAGATACAGGAATGGAATCAAGAAGGTGCACACATTGCCAGGTGCAGATATTAATAGCGACCACAACTTACTTATAGCAGAAACAGAAATAAGAATGAAAAAACTGAAAAAGGTGACCATGGTGAAGAAGCGGGATCTAGAGAAGATAAGATCCAACAAAGAAAAAATTACAGAAATGCTCTCACGTGAGTTTCTAAACACATTTCGAGACAAAGAACCACCTGATAATGTCAACGAGTACTGGAATATACTGAAAGGAGGAATCATTAAAGCAGGACAGCAAAATATAGGATATGTAAAAGGAAAAAGATTAAAAAAAACCATGGGTCACACAAGAAATTGTTTACAAGATGGAGGAGAGAAGAAAATTTAAAAACAAGAACACTGAAGATGCAAGAAAGATATACCGAAGGTTAAATAATGAACTGCGAAGAGAAACAGAGCAGGCTAGAAAAAGTGGCTAAAAGAGGAATATGATGCAACTGAAGAACTGTACAGGAAGGGAAGATACAACAGAGCAAAGACTATGACATGGCAACAAAACAGAGCAGGAAGTGCTACTATGGAAATTTTGAGTAAAGACGAAGATGTAGTGTACAAAGATCATGACGATGTCCTCCAGAGATGGGAAGAATATCTGAAAGAGCTATATGACACAAATCGCAAACCAGAAACTCTGGATCTTGCATCACACAACAGTGTAAGTGATGTCGAGAAAGGACTAACCATCATAATGGAAGAAGTAAAGTCTGCCATAGCTGCAATGAAAAATGGCAATGCGGTAGGTACAGATACGATACCGGGAGGAATGTTAAAATGCTTGAACCAAGATGGAATAAGAGAAATATTGAGGTTATGTAATAAAATATATGGCAGTGGTGAATGGCCTGAGGACTTTCTGAGAACAGTAATGATTCCATTACGGAAAAAACAAGGAACCAAGAAATGCAGTGAGCACAGGACAATCAGCCTCATTTCTCATGCAGCCAAAGTGATGTTAAGAATAATTAATAAAAGACTTGAAAAAGTAATGGAGGAGAATCTTGGCGAGGAGCAGTTTGGCTTTAGACGGAATACGGGCACCAGAGATGCAATAGGGCTCCTACGAATCTTGGGAGAAGGGTTTATTGATAAAGGAAGAGACCTATATATGTGCTTCATCAATCTAGAAAAGGCATATGACAATGTGGTTTGGGGCAAGCTGGCGACTATGAGGGACATGAGAGTGGACTAGAAAACCAGAAGACTTGTAAACTCATTATATCTTAATCAAAAAGCCTCAGTTAAAGTGAGAGGAGAAAGTACAAACTGGATCAGAATAGGAAAAGGAGTAAGACAAGGATGCTGTCTATCACCTACTCTTTTGAACCTCTACTTGGAAAATATGATTGGCCAATGCTCATTAGATGACAAAGGAGTAGAAATTGGAGGAAGAAGAGTAGGGTGTTTGAGGTTTGCTGATGACATGGTCCTTCTAGCCACAGGGGAAAAAGAATTACAGAATTTGGTGGACACCATTGAAGCTAACGGAAAAAATTATGGAGTGAAAATTAACACAAAGAAAACAAAAGTATTGACACTAGGAGTAAGTAAAGAAATAAAAATTATGCTGAATGGAGAAATACTAGAACAGGCGCAAAATTGTAAGTATCTTGGAAGCAGGATAGACACCGACTGGAAGTGCACCACAGAAATTAAAACAAGGATAGCAATGGCAAAAGAGGCATTTTATAAGAAAAGGAGAATTTTCTGCAGCGGTCTGGACAGAGAACTGAGGAAGAGACTCATAAAATGTGGAGTGTTCTTCTGTATGTCGCTGAAACATGGACTTTGAGGAAGAAAGACAGAGAAAGGCTGGAGGCTTTTGAGATGTGGACACGGCGGAGGATGGAAAGAAGAAGTTGGATGGACAGAGTAAAAAATGAAGAGGTACTGAGAAGAGTGGGAGAGAAAAGACAGCTACTAGATGTAATAAAAAGAAGAAAAAGAAATTGGATTGGGCATACATTAAGAAAGAATAATGGACTGACAAAAACAGTTTTAGAACGTTATGTAGATGGAAAAAGGAAGCGAGGAAGGAAGAGATACTGGAGGACGTGATGGACGGTACAACGTACAGCAGCCTTAAGAAGTAAGCAATGGATCGCAGAAAATGGAGAGGTAAAGGACCTGCTAATATAGCAGAAAACTGATAATGATGATGACCTCATTCGGTAAAAACTGAACCCTTATATGATAACTTCGTTGTCCATCTTTCTGTCTGTCCGATCCTTTTTCTTCAGGAATGGGTAGAGGTATCAAGTTGAAATTATGTCACACATTAATGTCTACGGTCCCTTGGAAGTGTGAAATATTTAAACTTCTAAGTCACTGCACTAATTGCAATAAAAAGATACGGTCGTCCTTTAACAACCTTTTGTCAGGAATGGGTAGAGGTATCACGTTGAAATTTATCTAAAATACTGAGGTCTAGGATCCTCTGGCGGTCTAAAAAATTTAAGCATGTGGGTCAAAAAATAAACCCATTTTGTCACATATTTTGATACTCGTTGTAAGTAGGCTGTTTAGGTTTTTATGTTGGTAACGCCACGTAGCGCTCTGTATGAAAATCACTGACTGTGCTGTGTGCAGTCTGTGGCTGGTTGGGATTGTTGGAATATTCGCTATTGTAGTGTTGGGCGGTTGGATGTGAACAGCGCGTAGCGTTGTGTAGTTGGAGGTGAGCCGCCAGCAGTGGTGGATGTGGAGTTTGTTCTCTATCAAAATCTTACGTTTGCTAACTATGCCTATCAGTAGTTAGTGCCTTCAGTAGTTAGAATCTTTTATTTAGCTGGCAGTATTGGGGCTCGCTGTGTTGCAGTAGTTCGAGTAACGAAGATTTTTGTGAGGTAAGTGATTCATGAAGGGTACAGGTTATTGTTAGTCAGGACCATTGTTTTGTAGGGATTATTGAAAGTCCGATTACGTTGCGCTAAAATATTGTTTGTCAGTTTAGAAACGATCAGAATAAGTAAAGAGAGAACTGTCTGAGTACGTTCAGTTTTACTCAGCTATCTTTGTATCAAATAACATAGGAGTTTACTACCACAGTCATTCATAATTTTTCTAAGGGGACGTTATATCGTATGCTCACTCATAGAACGAAATATATACGTAGTTAGTTTTGTATGGAACCGTCAGAACGCGATCGCTACTCGCAGTCGTTTTTACTAAGTGCGTACTATAGCTTAATTTATGGATACGCCATTCTTGCTCTGTTGTACACTAGCCAAAATTAGTTAAAATTTTGTTGGAACTGATTAGGTTCATTTTGGTTTATCATCAGCTAAACCTTTTAACGGCGCCATCTTGCCCCATTTTATTCTAACTTGCACGAATAACCACTGAATACACGATTAAAATGCTGACTTGTATTGACCAAAAACGGAAATTTTCTCGATGTTTCCTTGTACGGTATCTCTCCGCACAATAAATTAAATGATGCGTAACGAGTTAGTGGATCTGTTCCGCTCAGAGTTGCAGAGCGCCCGAAGCGCATTTCAGCGAGGACGCAGAGTCAACGTTGTCGGTGTACACGGGATGCGCTGTATTTGAAGTATTTTCCTGCAGAAATAATAAAATTCCTTCAGGCATGTTTACTCGCATTAACAATGCGAGCACGGCAAACACAAACAGAGAATTTAGTGCTGTGTAAATCGGCAGGCTGGTGCGCGTGCACACACACACACACACACACACACACACACACACACACACAGCGTGTCGCGGGCGTTTATCTCGTGGCGTGGCCTGGTCTCTGGTCCGTTCTGGTCTGGCGTGGCACGCGCAATGCAGATTAGCGGCGCACGTGAAGAAAGCCCGACCGGCATCAGCTCTGCGTCCCAACTGTACCAGGCAGAAAGAGGTTGACGAGCTCCGTAATACCTTCATACCGTCGCCCATCGCTGACCAAGTAGCGAGCAATAACTGGCGGCAATTGCTTACTTCAGTCTCTCAGATATCAGAGGGACGTGGGATGACGGTAAGTTGCAGAACAGTGTAATACGAACGTGCATTATGTTTCCGTTCTATAATTTATGATGCTTTATCATACGAAGGTCATTACAGACAAAGGATGGAACAAAGTATGGAAAGTGTTGTGGGTTGGCAGGAGAGCCAACGCCGTGTTACTAGAGGAAGCCGAAAGGCACGCGTTTTAGCTCACGCAGGCTGGCGTGAGGTCTGGAACAGGACAAGGAAATTACAATTTAGAAAAAACGGACGTAGCTGGTGGAATACTTTACTTTAATCCATTAATGGTGAACGTCGCTCTTGACGGTACATGATTCAGTATCAATAGTAACTGATAATGGGTCCTTGCTAGGTCGTAGCAAATGACGTAGCTGAAGGCTATGCTAACTATCGTCTCTGCAAATGAGAGCGTAATTTGTCAGTGAACCATCGCTAGCAAAGTCGGTTGTGCAACTGGGACGAGTGCTAGGAAGTCTCTCTAGACCTGCCGTGTGGCGGCGCTCGGTCTGCATTCACTGATAGTGGCGACACGCGGGTCCGACGTATACTAACGGACCGCGGCCGATTTAAAGGCTGCCACCTAGCAAGTGTGGGGTCTGGCGGTGACACCACAGAAACACCACAAACACAACACATTACTATAATTATAAGTGTGGGGACCTTCCCATTCGCCTAAAGAATGCTGCCTTCTCGGACAGCTATACAACAGTTCAAGTAAATCACATTAATGGTTTTTATTACAATAAAGTAAACTGACAATACTTAACTTTAATTTACGATGGTGTCGCAAGTGATGGGTGACAACCAGCTAATCAAAGTCCTTCGCTAATACGATGTTCTTGCAAGTTGTTCACACTTGCTCATCAAAAAAAGTTTTGCATCACCCTGGTTTCCAGAACTCCTGAAAACAGACGTTGACTATGGGCATTGTAACAAAGACACAGTCACGTAGACTGTTCAGAGATGTCACTAAACCCGCCCAAAGATGTAAACAACCCTGGATGAGCAGTGCTTATTAGACGGATGGGGTCCGACAGCCGATCAGTTCAGTCATTCTACCATGAAGGAGATACACGGCTCGTGTTGTCTTAGTTCAACCATGCCTAGACGGTCAGTACCGCTGTTCGATCGCGACCGCATCGTTACTTTATGCCAGGAAGGGCACTCAAAAAGGGAAGTGTTCACGCGTCTCGGAGTGAACCAAAGCGATGTTGTTCGGACATGGAGGAGACACAGAGAGACAGGAACTGTCGATGACATGCCTCGCTCAGGCCGCCCGAGGGCTACTACTGCAGTGGATGACCGCTACCTATGGCTCAGAGGAAGCCTGACAGCAAGCCACCATGTTGAATAATGCTTTTCGTGCAGCCACAGGACGTCGTGTTACGACTCAAACTGTGTGCAGTAGGCTGCATGATGCGCGACTTCACTCCCGACGTCCATGACGAGGTCCATCTTTGCAGCTACGACACCATGCAGTGCGGTACAGATGGGCCCAACCACATACCGAACGGACCGCACAGGATTGGCATCACATACTCTTCACCGATGAGTGGTGGATTGCTTTCAACCAGACAATCGTCGGAGACGTGTTTAGTGGCAACCCGGTCAGGTTGAAAGCCTTAGACACACTGTCCAGAGAGTGCAGCAAGGTGGAGGTTCGCTGCTGTTTTGGGGTGGCATTATGTGTGGCCGACGTACGCCGCTGGTGGTCGTGGCAGGCGGCGTAAAAGCTGTACGAGATTTGAATGCCATCCTCCTACAGATAGTGCAACCATATAAGTAGCATATTGGCGAGGCATTCGTCTACAAGGACGACAATTCGCGCCCTCATCGTGCACTTCTTGTGAATGACTTCCTTCAGGATAACGGCATAGCTCGACTAGAGTGGCCAGCAAGTTCTCCAGACATGGACCCTATTGAACATGCCTGGGATAGGTTGATAACGGCTGTTTAAGGACTACGTGACCCATCAAGCACTCTGAGGGATCCACGCCGAATCGCCGTTGAGGAGAGGGACAATCGGAACCAGCAGTACGTTGATGAACTTGTAGATAGTATGCCACGAAAAATATAGGCATGCATCAGTGGAAGAGGACGTGCTAATGGGTATTAGAGGTACCTGTGTGTACAGCAATCTGGATCACCATCTCTGAAGGTCTCGCTGTACAATGGTACAACAAAAAAATGGTTCAAATGGCTCTGAGCACTATGGGACTTAACATCTGAGGTCATCAGTCCCCTAGAACTTAGAACTACTTAAACCTAACTAACCTAAGGACAACAAACACATGCATGCCCGAGGCAGGATTCGAACCTGCGACCGTAGCGGTCGCGCGGTTCCAGACTGAAGCGCCTAGAACCGCTCGGCCACACCGGCCGGCAATGGCACAACATGCGATGTGTGGTTTTCATGAGCAATAAAAAGGGCGGAAATGATGTTTATGTTCATCTGTATTGCAATTTTCTGTACAGGTTCCGGAACCGAGGTGATACAAAACTTTTTTTGATGTGTGTTTCACTCTCTTCCAGGTCTCTCTGCTAGTGCCTCTGCTAATGTTCGTCTTTTAATGTTCGGTCGAGTCTGACAGGAGCAGCGCTTATATTCTATTTTTATAGGGGCCGCTCCTGTCGTGGTGACGTCCTATTGGCTGACGTCCTCTCACAGCCTTCTCTCCTCTTGCATTATTCATCTTCGTGCCGGCGCTTGTGGTTACTCCAGAACAAAAACGGTGTAGGAAAACCATTGGCACTAAAAACAGCTTCCAGTCATCTTGGAACGGATAAAGATGGGTATGCAAAACAGTGTCAGTTTCAGGTAACACTATAGAGGTGGGCAGTGATCACGCACCCGCCTCTCCAAAGTAGGTGACAAAGGCTCAATAATGTTGTGGTGCTCAAGGGAGATGAGGCAGTTCATTGTCGGTTCACGATGCGAGCTGTGTCTTCAGAGTCATCTCACCTTGAGCCAAGACGACACTCAGCATCACAATTGCGGAACAGACGTTGAGCCATATGCTGGACCTGGTGAGCCAAAATGGTCAAATAATCTTTGGCAGTGATGCGTCCTTGCGAAATACATGTGGGGCCCATGGAATACCACGATGTGGCTGCCCAAATCATTACCGAACCAACGCCATGCTTCACTCTACGGACGTAAACAGGCCAGAACTTGTAAACGGTGTGAAAAAAGACTCCTTAGAGTAAATGACATTCTTCCATTGCTCCATAGTCCAGGTTTTATGGTTTCACCGATGTGTTGCTTTGCTATTCCTGCTCGCCATGCAATTCCAAGCTTACGGTGCTCCCTTCTTGTGTTTTTGATGCTGACAGGGTTCACGTGTGCAACATTCAGTTCTGCAGTGACTTTTGCACCTGTCTTCCGCTTAGTTTTCGTCACAATCTTCTTCAATCATCGTTTGTCATGCTCACTTAAGACACACTTCCGTGAGCGACCTGACTTAGGGTGATGATGTTTCTCCATTTTCCCTGTAAGCGGTAGATATCTTCGATACGGTACCTCTTGAAACATCGAACACTTCGGTTGCCTTGGTTACGGAAGCACCTGCTATAAGAGAACCAACAATTTGCCGACGTCTGAATTCACTCATTCGGACATAATGCACTTACAAATACACAGAACACTTTTCTGACCACAATTGACACTTGCTGAGTATTGAGGGGATCAGACAGGTGCCATTCGTGGCAAAATACAAAACCACAACGTGCAGGCTTAGCTAGCATCTGCATTTATGTCCAGGCCAGCATTTCTCGCGGTTTTTCAATATTTGTTCCCAAAACCCTGTGTCTTGTAATTGCAGGTAACATACGCATTGGTATTTTCTGGGTTGGAAAATGCATTACTGCCCATTGAAACTGCGACACCGTGAAGGCGGCATGCGGAAAATGTAAAACTGTCAAGAAGTACACTACATGCTCGGAATTGGTCGAATTGTAGAAACCAATATATGCAACAATTTGCACAGATATGAAATTGAATGATTAATCATGTGTAAGGTAGGTCGCAACGTCGGTTCACTGGCAGGATTCTGGGAAAATGCCCACAGTCTACAAATGTGACTGCTTACGAATCGCTTGTGTGTCTGATCATGCAAGAGAAGTACGTAACTTCGAATGCTCAAAACTGCACAGAAAGGTGGTTAGAATATACATCGCTAATACCAAAAACAATCATATGAGCCATTGTAATGGAAAACTACGCGTCTTACCGTAAGAGACATTTGAATGATGATCTATATAATGTGTGAAGGAGAAGCTTTGGTAACGCAAAGAAGCAAAATTTATTGAAAGAAGATCTAGAGCTGGGTTTAGTGTTAAGTTGTAGGGAAACACATCAGGGTTTTTTTTTTTTTTGTTACCTTAAACTAAAGATGTCGTATGTGGCTTCCGTTGGTTACCCTGCACACATCCCATCGGAAGTCAATTCTTCCAAGACTCGCTGTAGCATTGCAGGTGTAATTTGCTCAGTGGTGGCGTAAATTCTTGCTCTAAGTTCAGGTTGAGAGTGGTTTCAGATCTGGAGAAAGTGGGAGCCTTGCAATTGGCTCATCAAGGCCACTCCATTGACCTGAAAGCGGTCACTGAGAAAAACCCTGACTTCAGCCGTGTAGTAGGGTGGTGCACCATCTTGCATGAAGTAAACATTTCGTTCTTGATTATCCTCATTGATCTGTGGTATCAAAAAGTGTGTAAGTATACTATCCTATTGATGGTTCTCTCAAGAAAAAAAGGGGCATACACTTTGTTCTTGCTCAGTGCACAAAAAGTTCGGTTTAGAGCTATCACGAACATGTTGCAACGTTTGATGTGGATTTTCATTGCCCCAATTCCTACAGTTATGTGTGTTAACCGTGCCACTCAACTGAAAAGTTCACTTGTGAGAAAAGATGATTTTGTCCAAGAAATGTTCATCCTCATGTAATCGATTTAACATACCCGCACAGAAATTCCTGCGACAAATTTTATCAGTGCCTTTTACTGCTTGTGCAATCGTAAATCTGTACAGTTTCAAATGCAAACAGTTTCTCAGCACACGCCAAACAGTCGTATTTGGGATTTCCAGTTTGCGAGATGCACGCCGGGTCGATTTCATACGGCTGTTCACGAAACGTTGTCTCACTCTCTCAACTACGTCGTCAGATGTGCTTGGGTGACCTGAAGATTTCCCGTATCTTACCGAGCACCTTGTATCTATAAAACATTTTGACACTCATAAATTATAGGCCTACTAGGAGTATCTTTAGCGTAGAAATTACGCTGATCTGTTGTCGCCGACTTCGATTCTTCAAACCGAAACATACAGCTAACACGCTCGGGTCCAGTGAAGGCAGACGTCTTAAACGCAACTGCTGCCAGCTCTCCTTAAGGTGCGATTCAGCACTAGCGAACTGCGTGAGACAAAACTTGATGTATTTCCCTACAAATTGACACTACAATTTATATGAATTTTCAAAGTTGTAAAGTCCTTTTCGAAACACCTTGTAAAACAGGACCAGAAGAGAGCAGACATACTTCAGCAGTATTTCCCTCTGTTTACAATAATTACGCCACACGAACAACTAACTGTTTCTGCTGACCTGATAGTATTGCACAGCTGTTCAGGCTTCGAAGTGCAGGTGTGGGATTTCAGTTAATTAGTCAAAGCAAAGTGGAACAGAACAGTATGCACATCTATTGGATCACATTCAGTATCACTTTCGCATTCAGGCAATCCAACTACATCTTCAGTCGCGGCGAGATCTATGTCACTACCATCTGGTGCCATCAGTGGATTTGTGACGGAAACCTACATTGGATGTTTAGTTAAGCGGCAGTAGGCTATTTTCGAATCGTAAAAATATGGTTGGAACTGTTGTTATTCTGAGTGTTTATAATATTCAACACGCATTTACAGTCAATATTGTCACAAAAATCTGTAATTTTTATGTAATTAAAGCTTAAAATCACTTAATATCAAGATTTGGTCACGAGATCGAAAAATCTGTGTTATTCTCTGGAGCTCTGGTGACGCGACAGACTATGGGTAAGACGAGGCTATACGTGTGTTAAGGAGTGTTAGCAGAAGTTAATAGCTTGTTACATACTTTTTCTGCAAATAGATTAGCTATTTAGTGATGGGAAACGCATTAACGACTTTTTTCTACCAACAAATAGGAATTTCGTGAACGTTGATGGTGGAAACATTACGAAAATTGATGCTTTCGTGCTCCACTCAATTAGAGCGGCGATATTTGCAAGGACGGACATTATTTTCCCTGCAATATCATTACACTCGCTCAAAACCTAAGGAACTGCAGAACTGTAGCAAATGAGTCCGTATCTTATATCTAGGTTGTCAACTATCAGTCGTGAAATGCCACCCAAAGCACAATAAAATTATTTATTTAAATGCGTAGTGTCTATTCCCTCGAAATAACAGACACCACGCAGATCCAGAAGCCGTGAAACACTGTACGTAACTTCAATCTACAAACAGTGTTTCACGGCTGCTGGATCTGCGTGGTGTCTGTTATTTCGAGGGGACAGATACTACACATTTAAATAATTGAAAAGGCTGGTTGGGCAGTGGATCCACTTTCTTCGTTGCGAATGCACAAATACATCTGACATCCTGTGGGAATTTCTAAGCAGCGAACAGGAGTATAATGGACAGGAACTGTGTGATAAGTAGCGCTCGATTGGAACCTGGACCGGCCGTGAGGCGTAGCGAGATAGTCCGTGCAGTTGCGGTAATACGGTGTCCGGAATGGCGTAGTGCTTACCGCACCTGCCTAGTAAGCAGGAAATGCTGGGTTCGAATCCTGGCCCAGTACACATTTTCGCTCGTCGCTGCTGGTTCTGCTTAATGTACCGCTGCATCTGATAGGAGAGATCCCTTTCAATTTACATACAATAAAATTGTTCTTGGCAAATCTTAGCTCTGATTTCCACTATACAAGACACTCGACAGTTGTGCCTCCAGTAGCACGTGGTATGTGGCCCAACGCATGGCGCCTGAGACTGCGAATAGAAACGACAGTGGTTCACATCCTGCAAGGGTCATATATTTTTAAAAGTTTTACACCAACAACGAAAACAGCGTTAGCAAGAATTCATTGTAGCAGTTGTTGCGATGTTGGGATGTATTATATCCAGCTTCACATTAACGTTAGTCTGAGAAATGGTCAACTCAGAATAAATAAATTTACTTTGCTCTCAAACAATTACCTGATTAGGAAAACTTTGGTAGTAGTGAAGAAATCACCGTACTCTCAAAATACAACGAGGCGTAGGACGAGCAGGTATTATGCACGGAGAGATATAAAGCATGTACAGCATTTAGATAACGCAAACGGTAAGGGCTGTGCTATTCGTAATTGTAAACTAACGTCAGTGTCTGAAGCAAACTTCACTTCATGTATGTAAGATGATGGAGCTTCAAAAGCTTTAACTTTAAGGCTGGACAGTACGAAGATAAAAATAAATAAAAATATTTTCTAATAAAAGTAAAAAGTGTGTGTTCAATTACCTACGAAATATCTTTTTTAACTGTAAGTGTGTGGACAGCTATTGTAAATGTAAGAGCATCTGGACGCCAGTAAAATATAATAATATTCTGTTTCTAATCGGTGTGATGAAGTTTTGTAGTTGCGATTTGATTTTCATACAGCAGGACTGTCGATCTGTTTTAAAAATAAGTAAAAATATTTTTGCTGGATGGATTCGAAACAGCGAGCTATGGATATTATCGTCTATTATTCGATCCTTCGTCTATTATTCGATCCGGAAGTTGTTCCTTACAAAAACGAACATCCAAAGAGTAGCCTTCCCTGTGTTTGTACGACTGGAGGTGGAATGCACGGGAGGGATGAACCCGATATGCACCAACTTTGAGAGTTTGTTGAGGGATGTTTCCTGAGTATTTTGGTGAGGCACCTGTGATATCGGGTGGCTCCTTGCAGAGTAATTGCATTTAAATTGAGTTTTTATAGCCATTTATCTTTGTACCTGTGTTTCATTTACAATAACAGTGCATATTTCCCCAAAATGAGATTTTCACTTTGCAGTGGAGTGTGTGCTTATGTGAAACTTCCTGGCAGATTAAAACTATGTACCGGACCGAGACTCGAACTCGGGACCTTTGCCTTTCGCGGACAAGTGCTGTACCGACTTTTTTTTTAAGACGATCGGGACTCGAACCAGGGATCACCTGCTTATATGGCAGATGTTTTATCCGACTTTTTTTGTTGCAAGTGCCCTACCATCTTTTTTTAACTTTCGCGGACAAGTGCTCTACCAACTTTTCTTGTCTACCATGTCCATATTTTGACAAATAGTTGCTAATTAGAAATTAATTAAGTAAGGAAATGAATAAAACTGAAAATATCCAAATGAAAATGACATGACGCCATCGCTGATATTAAAAATACAAAAGAAACATGCTCCTCTTGCAATGAAATGAAATTCAAGTCGGGGGCGACACATGATCACCACCCGACGGCCGCTAGAGCAAAAGAGCCATCTATCGATCTGTTCTCCAGACGTTGGCGTAAAACAAGGTCGTCTTCTCGAAAATAACTAAGGTTTCGTTAAGTGTGATCGATGTCTGTCTTGTCTTACTTCGTCTTTCTCATCTCTCACCCGTCACACCCCATCTGGCCGGCGGGTCGGCAAATGTCCGCCACAGATAATTAGCGAATTCGTGCCTATATTTCTTATGCTGTTGCAGTTTCGCGTGTCCATCCGGGAGAAAATGCCAAAAGTCCATTTCGTCCTTTTGCGACTCATTGTAGACGTAGCCCACAACCATTCCCCGTACCCATGTAACTGCATTTGTTTTATGGACCAGAAAGTAAGATTCTTGAGGGGGAGTGGGGGGGGGGGGGATTGTGCCGATGAACTTGTGTGTGGGGCGGTGCGTAACAGAAACGCCAATATCTGTTGTGCGAAGTGCCACACCGGTGCCGCCCCACTACATGCTAAACGATGTTCATCAGTGTCTGTCGCACAGCTTAAACATAATGGAGTGTCTGCCAAATGAATCGCATGCCGCCGTTGGTTCGTTGCAAACTTCGCATTTACCCACATACCATGTTCAGCGTACCGACGTTGGGAGGTCACATAAGTTGTCTCTTAGAACTCTTGTGGCACGAGGCACGCGCGGTCCAGCAAATCCAGCGACGTCGAGGAAAAGAAAAGAAAAGAACCACAAAATTTGGAAGTTGACAAAACTCATGTTAACGGAAAGGATCTTTACGCGAACGAGTAGCGAATTACAAAATGTGCCAGAAATGGGAGTAAATAGTATCACGACAGACTTGTTTAGTACAGGAAGGATCACAATTTTCTTGGTGTACGTCAAGAGCCGGAAATCTACTGCAATATCTCACTGTAAACAACGTTCTGAGACATGTTGTTCTCTGCATGTATGCAGAGGTAGCTGAGTAAACGGCGTTGCCAACGTATGTATTTAACCCAATCTTCTTCTAGTCCATCTCCTCCTGCCCCCCTCTCTCTTTCCATGTCCTCCACTCCACTCTCTGTCGATCTCCCCACCCCTCTTTGTCCATCTCCTCTCCTCTTCCTTTGTTCGACTTCTCCTCCTCCTCTGTCTCTGTCCATCTCCTCCTCTCCCCTCTCCTCTCCTCTACCTCTTCCTATTTCTTTCACCATCTATTTCTCCTCCCCCTTCTTCTCTTTCCTTTCTCTGTCTATCTTCTCCTCTACCCTCTCACTGTCCATCTCCTCCTCTTCCTTTTCTCTGTCCATTTTCTCCTGCCCCTCTCCCTGTTTACTTCCTCCTTAACCCTCTGTCCATCTCCCACTCCCCCTGAACTGTGTGCATCTGCTCCTTCTCCCTCTCTCTGTCCATCTCTTCCTGACCTCTGTTGCTGCCACCTCCTCCACCCCTCATTCACTCTTTGCCAATACCTCCTCTTTTCTTTCTCTGACCATCTTCTCCTCTTCCTCCTCCCAGTCCATCTCCTCCTGTTCGCTTCCTCTGTCAATTTTGTCCCACTCCTCTCTCTATTCAATTACTCCCCCACCCTACCTCTGTCCATCTGCTACATCCCCTACCTGTGTTCATTTGAACCTTCTCCCTCTTTGTCATCCTCACCTCCCCTATTCTCTCTCCACCCCAATAGAAGGCTCTTGGCTGTTGCCTTCACAGTATTTATTTTCAGAACCTAACCACAAGGAGCGATCAAAAAGTTTCTCGTCGAAGGCCTACACTCTGGAATCAGTATGCCAATGAGGTAAAATCGCCGTGACCACTGAGGCAATCATCCCACCAATGCACGGCTTCGAAGACTGCACCTTGGTAAAACACCATATCTTGCTGCATGAAGAAGACCGGAACGCCCTGCTGCACATCATCTTCTGACAGGAATCGTGACCTATCAAGGCCTTCTTTAAGGGACCGAAGGAGTGGTAATCGCATGGGGAGAGGTCACGACGAGAGTTGCTCGCGCGTCTCCCACTTCAGTTGGAGCAACTTCTGTGTTGCGATATTTCCGATGTGGGGTACACATTTCATGAAGCAACACGGTACTTGCCACACTATTCCATAATGGTCGCTTTAGGTACATGTGCTGCCCCACACACATTGTTCATCCTCCGATGGATGTCGACCAGTGTTTGTCTTTTGGCAGCCAAGAAAATAATAACAGCACATTGGTCCTGTTTGGGTACATTTGGTAATACATGATCATAGTCCACGCTTCCATATTTACCGCAACCACATCGAAAGACAGAATCGCCACACTAATCCCTCGCCTACAAGTCGATGCTTATATACCCGCATCGGAGTCTCGCAACACCCTCAAATGGAAAGTTTTTTACCTCCCCTTGTCGTATGTGCACCAAATGCGGTTGAAATCGTTCCAGGGTTTGACATGAGATTTTTACCCATGGCTTTGCCCATTTACTCACATATCAGACCTATTTCACAGATATCTAACTTATTTCACACGTATCTGTACACATATTTCATCTATATCCCTCGCAAATTTCGCCCTGCAGCTTCATTTTCACGCAGTTCAGTGTTCATGAGGTCTACCTCAATTGTGTGCCGTACAATGATATAAATTTGCAAGTCCACCCAGTGATATATACAGTAGCTGCTCGTGAAACGTGTAGTGAGAAAGTAATACTTTATACGTCATGTATGATGCGGCAATTTTTCACTCAGCTCAGTGTTTATGACGTCACATATCCTGAATTATGTGTCGTACAATGATATAGTTTTGGTGGTATGTTCACTGGTATATGTGAACATAGCATGCAAAAAGTGGCACGAATGAAGATAGTAGTAAAGACATAATAAATTAAAACGTCATGGTTCGTCTGGCAGGTTCACTGCCTGAACAGCGAAAATGTATCCAGCGATATAATTTTTTCCTTTCATTATTCTGTGGGAGGTAATCAGCAAGAACAAGTTTCGTAAAGGCTTAATATTACGTGCAAAGTTTGACACTAAGTGCTCTCGTTCTCAAACAGTGGATTAATGAAGTATGAGTAGTTCCTCAAAAAAGGTAGCCTACGTGTTAATTCAGGATATAAGCTATCTCCATTCTAAATTTCATCCATATGCGTCAGGCTGTTTCAGCACGAACAAGTAACAAACATACTGACACACACTCAAAAACCTTCGCATTTATAATATACAAAACAAGAGCAATTTGAAAGGACATTATTGGATAATTTTGCCAGGTTTTCTGTTTTCGACATTTCACGTGTATCTCTCGCGAATTTCGCCCTGCAGTTTCATTTTTACGGAACTCAGTATTTATGATGTCTCTCTATACTGTGTACCGTACAACGATATAAATTTGCATGTACATCCAGTGATATATACAGCCGCTGTATGCACTATCATGTGCGTTTCGCAAACAGAACATAGCTTCATTTCGTATTTTATCATTTTGTGGGTAAGCTTATACAAGCACACTACAGTTTTCCTTTATTAAGTTAACTATATCCCATGTAAAACGCGCTGAATTTTGGTGATAGTGTTGTTTGCGATGAAGACAGCAGCATCTGTTATTGCAAATAATCTTCCGGCAATGATGCGTATGCTTTTGTTGGTTTTGATTTTGGAGCCTAAAACGATGGAACATGAGCACTTTTGAGAGCATATTATAGGCTTAATTTGCCAGCTCTTCTGTTGTCGATAGAGCCAAATAGCCCCTTGGTCTAGGGGTAGTAATCAAAACGCTCTCGATCCCGGGTTCGAACCCCGCCACCACTTCAATTTTGAATAAAAATCGTTAACAATGGCGGCCGAACACTCCTGGCATAACAAGTCATCTTCATTCCGCCAACGGCCTTGTAAAAGACAGCGGACGAGCGGACAGAAGTTCAGGACACTATCTTGCCCTTGAGGTGAGAAACAGCCCCTAAAGGTGGAAGAGTCAGCAATGATTAACGGCATGAAGATGCAGAAGACAATGGAAACCACTGCATTAGAGACACATAGTGCGACCTGTAGTGGGAAAAGTGTCGTGATGGTCTCTCCGTTGGCAAAAGATTCCTTACTATTCTCCCATTTGGATCTCCAGGAGAGGACTGCCAAGGGGGAGGTGACCATGAGAAAAATACTGAATAAGAAACGAAAGAATAACGTGCTACGAGTTCGAACGAGGAATGTCAGAAGTTTCAGCGAGGTAAGGAAACTAGAAAACCTGAAATAGAGAATGGTAAGGCACAATCTAGACATAGTGGGGATTAATGAAGTGAAATGGAAAGAAGACAATGGTTTCCGGTCAGGTACAAAGTAAGTATTGCGTAATATCAACAGCACCAGAAAATAGTGTAACGGGAGTAGGATACTTGGTTGTACGGTGTACCTAGGACCGGATATAGACTCAGATCAAAACTTGATAGTGATGAAGAGTATGTTGACGTTTAAGAGAATCAATGCGCAAAGAAGTCGGATACAGAAACACTAAGGAATGAAGAGATAAGCTTGAAGTACTCTGGGGCGATAGGTAGTGCGGCAAGGAATAGCTCCAAATGCAATTCAGTTGAAGAGAATGGACAACTCTAACAGGGGCAATCACAGATTTTGGAAAGAAAAACATAGTTACAAAGAACGTAACTACAAAGAAACTGCGGGTAACAGCTGAAACACTTCAGTTGATCGATGAAAGAAGGAAGCACAAAAATGTTCAGGGAAATTCAGAAATACAGATATACAAGACAATTAAGGATGAAATAAATAGGAAGCGTGGTAAGCTAAGGCGAAAAGGCTGCATGGAAAGTGTGAATATATCGAAAAAGAGATATTTGCCAGAAGGTCTGACTCATCATACAGAAAAGTCAGAACAGCCTTCGGTGAAATTAAAGTCAAGGGTAGTAACTTCAAGAGTGCGGTGGGAACTCCACTGTCAAATCCAGAGGAGAGAGCGTATGGATCGAAAGAGTATGTTTAAGGTGTCTAAGACGGGAAAGTTTTGTCTGATGACGTGATAGAAGAAGAAACAGGAGTCGATATAGAAAAGACAGGGGATCCAGCAGTAGCAACAAAATTGGAAAGATTTTTGGAAGGCATAACATCGAATAAGGCAGAAGGGACAGATAACATTCCATTAGAATTTCTAAAATCATTGGGGGAAGTGCAACAAAACGGCTGCTCACGTTGGTGTGTCTGGGTATATACCACTTGACTTTAGGAAAAATATCGTCCACACAATTCAGAAGATTATAAGAGCCAAGAAGTGATAGAATCGTCGCACAATCAGCTTAACAGTTCACGATCCAAGTTGCTGAATGAAATAGTATATAGAAAAACGTAAAATAAAATTGAGGATGTATTAGATTGCGATCTGTTTGGGTTTAGGATAGGTAAAGGTACAAAAAAGGCAATTCTGACGTTGCACATGATAGTCGAAGCAAGACTAAAGAAAAATCAATACGTGTTCATATAATTTTCCCATTTACAAAAAGCGTTTGACGATATCATATGGTGTAATAAATTCAAAATTCTGAGAAAATATAGGAAAGACTGATAATATACAGTATGCACAAGATCCAAGAGGGAGCAATAAGACTGGAAGAGCACGAGGTGAAGTCTTTCAATTAACGAGCATGTAGTCTTTCGGCCCTACTGTTCATTCTATACATCGAAGAAGCAATAGCGAAAATAAGAGGAAGGTTAAAGAATTGAGTTAAAATTCAAGGTGAAGGGATATAAATGGTAAGATTCGCTGAAGGCATTAATATTCTCAGTGAAAGAGAAGTATAGTTACAGGATTTGGTGAATGGAATGAACAGTCTAATGACAGAAAATGGATTGAGAGTGAATCGGAGAAACACAAAAGTAATATGAAGTAGTAGGAATGAAAAAATCGAGAAACTTAACATCAGTATTTGTGATCGCGAAGTAGAGGAAGTCAAGTAATTCTGCTATCCAGGCTGGAAAAATAATCAATGTTGGACGGAGCCCAAGGGGGGCATAAAAAGCAGACTTGCACTGTCAGAAAGGGCATTCCTAGCCAGCATTCCTGCCCAAGAGAAGTGTACTAGTATCAAATATAGACCTTAATTTGGGGAATAAATTCCTGAGAATGTGCGTTTGGGGCACAGCATTGTATCGTGGTAAAACAGGGGCTGTTGGAAAACCGGAACAGAAGAGAATTGAAGCATTTGAGATGTGGAGTCACAGACGAATGTAGAAAGTTGGGTTGACTGATAAGGTAAGGAATGAGGCGGTTCTCTGTAGAATTGGTGAGGAAAGGAATGTTTGGAGAATACTGACAAGCAGAGGGGAAAGGATGGTAGGACATCGCTTAAGACATCACAGAATAACTTCCTTGGTACTAAAGGGAGCTGTAGAGGATAAGAACTATAGAGGAAGACAAAGACTGGAATACATCCAGCAAATAATTGAGGACGTATGGTGCAAGTGCTTCATTGAGATAAAGAGGTCGGCACAGGAGAGGAATTCGCATCAAACCAGCCAGAAGACAGACGACTCAAATAAAATGAAAGGTGTAGCTATTTTGAGCAGTATGCAGCTAACCGTATATGTGTTAAATTTGTAGCCATCGCAACCATGGTAGCTGTATTGCAGGGTTTGGATGAAGTGGTGTCTAGCTGGATATTGTGCAAGCGTGGGTATATTAAATATCCTTTTATTAGTCAGTATACGATAACTTATAGCATAAAACAAAATTGACATTGTGCTAGCTGACGCACAAGTACACAATATTCTGCACAGATAAGGAAATAACAATTCTTGCTTAAAATGGGCAACCTTAATACATGAAACATAAAACGTATTCTAACACACATTCGTATACACAAGATGAATCACCTGAAACATGTACCGCAAATATTGCAGAACTGGAAAGTGCTACTGATGCGCGGTTTTCACAGAATCGGTTAGTAGTCAGGGGCTCGTACTGTTAGCTAATAAAACGACTGAAATACAGTAATATTCAGAATGTTTAATTTTTGTGCACCCATTCACTTCTTAAATGGAACAATGCCTATTGAATTAACATACTAAAAGTAGTGTAAATTAGAATGTCAACGGTGTTCGTTGCAAGATTCTAGTGCGACTCGTTACCGAGATATCGTATTTTGAAAAGTTCCCTTACCAACACTTGGACAATACCTGTGGGAGCACACAGTGAAGAGTAACACAAGTGCATACACCAGTCATGTGAATTCTGAGCAGTAAAGTGACAGTTGACCGTCACAGGTTGTGTTCAAAATGACCACCACCAGCAGCAATACATGCTTCCAGTCTGATATAGAACGACTGTTGTACACATGCTAGCATTTCAACAGACATATCCTAGCAGGCTGCAGTAATATGTCGTTGCATATCATGGGGTGTATTTGTATGTCCTCACAGACAGCGTCTTTCAGCTTTCCCCATTGAAAAAGACCACAGGTGTCAAACCTGCGGAATGGGCTGGCCAAGGTACAGGTCCTCTGCGTCCAGTCCACTGATCTGGAAACAATTCGTGAAGACATGCTGTGGTACTTCGTGTAGTGTGGGCTGGACAAAAACCATTTTGGTACCACTAGTTCCCCTTAGTCTGCAGAGGTATTTGCTAGCATTCGTGCAAGGTGGTCTATTACGTTCAGTGTTCTGTGAGTGAAAAGTAGGCATATGAGCTGATGATCCACTGTCCAACGCCGCACGTTTGCCCTCCATTGAAACTGATGCTAGACCTGATGAAGCCAATGGGAACTGTCAGCAGACCAACAGAGCATGTTTTGGTGGTTTGCCTGGACATAACTGACATATGTGGCTTCATCACTAAACAGGTTACATGAGACATCTGGAGTATGCTGTCTTAATGCCCATGTACAGAAGTTGACACGAGTCCCACAATCATTTCCATGCAGCTATTGATGGGGAGCCGGCCGGTGCGACCGAGTGGTTCTAGGCGCTTCAGTCTCGAACCGAGCTACCGCTACGGTCGCAGGTTCGATTCCTGCCTCGGGCATTGATGTGTGTGATGTCCTTAGGTTGGTTAGGTTTAAGTAGTTCTAAGTTCTAGGGGACTGATGACCTCAGATGTTAAGTCCCATAGTGCTCAGGTCCATTTGAACCATTTTGATCTTGATGGAGAGAGATGGAACCTACGTTGATGAAGAATGCCTGTCTCATGCCACATCCTTGTGTGATTGCGATGGAGCTAATGTGCAGATCAACTGCAACATTAGCTAGAACACTAATTTCCACCTCTTCTGTAGTCACTTGTTTGCTTCTGTTACTTTACTAGGAGTTACAATACCACTTTCACATAACTAGTTGAAGAAGTTGATAAATAACTGCCAATATGATTGATGTCTATTGGAATATCTTGCTGCATACACCATATGAGGACAAGCTGCATTCTTTCTACACTATCCATGCCATACACTTCGAGCATGTCGACTTTTTCTGCATTGGAAAGTACCATCGTTCACTCACGACCTACTGCTTGGACTGTCACACACTAACTAGCAAGGAACACGCAAGCACACTGTACTCAAATATAACGACATTGCACATAGTAATAACCTAGGTTGAATGGAACAAAGAATCGTTGGTGTAGAAAATTTTCAAAATACGACATCTCGTAAATGACTCTCACTAGATCTTACTACAACCACCACTGTCATTCTAATTTACCCTACTTCTAGTTTGTTAATGTCAATAGCCATTGTTCCAAGAAGTGCATGGTTGCACAAAAAATACACTTTCTAAGTGTTACTACAATCTGTTTGTTGGCTAATAGTATAAATATACGATCAAACTTTTCAGCCAGTATATATATATAAGACAAAATGTAGCTCATCCCAGGTAACTTGTCATAGAGAAAGGTGGCGCAGTGGTTGGCAAGATGGACTCATATTTGAAAGGACAATGGTTCAAATCCACCTTCACCATCTAGATGTAGGTTTTTTGTGACTTCCCTAAATCGCTCCAGGCAAATGGCGGGTTGCTTCGTTTGAAACAGACACTATCGATTTCCTTCCTCATTCTTCTTCTTCTTCTTCTTCTTCTTCTTGCGTTACGGCCTCTGTAGGACCATGGGTAGCCCATTCGTGGACTGCTTTTTCCTCTTCTTCTCCCAGAACTTCTTTATTCTTTCTCTTCTTCTCTCTCACTCTTCTTCCAAGATCATCATCAGTGTCCTTTTCTCTGTCGGCTCCACTGATGACACACTAATCTTTTTCTATATTCTCTGTCGTTGATCTCTGGCATATTAGTCAGTGTATATTTGTTCCTCCAATTTTCTTTTCCTTGTAACTTGATCCCCAAATCCAATCAGTCCTACCGGATTTCAACAACCCACTTGGTTCGTGTCTTTCCCTTGTCCTCCCCGTTGTTTCCCACACTCTCTTCGTCATTCTGTCCCTACACATCCTAATTACATGTCCAGCAAACCTTGCCATTTTGAGTCTGATTTCCCCAGATATTGTTCTCATGTCCCGGTACAGTTGTTCCCTAGTTTTTCGCATCCATCTCTCTCCAACTCTTTTGGGACATAGTATTTTGTTGTACTTTTTGACACCACATGGGTCTTTGGTATTCTCATTTCCTCGTTTATTGCTCTCCACTGCCTGATCACTTCGTTCAGTGCTATATCGAACAACAATGGTGACAATCCATCTACCTGTTTAACACCAGTCTTGATCTCAAATACTTCTTACAGTGCTCCTCTGAATCTCACCGTTGCTTTTATGTCTGTCAGAATTTCTTTTATGAGTTCTTGTGTAGTTCCGTCTAGTCCTCAGTTCTTCAGGATCCTAACAAGAGTCTCTCTGTCGATGGAGTCATGTGCCTTTGTGAAGTCCACGAAGGTTAGTACTGTCTTGTTTTTTAAGGCCCTATGTTCTATCAGTTGCTTCAGGATAAATATTTGTTCTATACATCCTCTTCCCTTCCTGAATCCCGCTTGGTGGTCGACAACTACACTTTCTATCTGTTCTTCTACTCTCTTGAGCAAGAGTTTTGACAGCACCTTGTATCTGACTTCTAGTAGCCATATTCCTCTGTAGTTGTTTGCATTTCCCTTGTCCCCCTTCTTATGTATTGGTACTACAATTGCATTGTGAAGAGTAGTGGACGTCCAACCATTTGGCACCTAGTGGTAGTTTCTCTGTCCTCTACCTTCTTCCGTAGACGCACAAGACAGCAACAAATGAACATTCGACCAGTTTCACCTTTTCGAGACACTCGTTGAAAGTCATAGTAATCTGCCCTTTGTCAAAGTCTACTATCTCAATGCATTTCCCTATCTGCAGCCCGTATCTTCGGTAGGGTAGATGCCCCTTCTGTTTGTGCTCCACTCAGATAGTTTTGTAACGGCTTCACGTGTCCGCAGCGCTACCAGAGGGCATCCAACTTCGCGTTGGGTAATGATCATAATACACTACTGGCCATTAAAATTGCTACACCAAGAAGAAAAATGATAAACGGGTATTCATTGGACAATATATATTATACTAGAACTGACATATGATTACATTTTCACGCAATTTGGGTGCACAGATCCTGAGAAAACAATACCCAGAACAACCACCTCTGGCCGTAATAATGGCCTTGATACGCCTGGGCATTGACTCAAACAGAGCTTGGATGGCGTGTACACGTACAGCTGCCCATGCAGCTTCAACACGATACCACAGTTCATCAAGAGTAGTGACTGGCGTATTGTGACGAGCCAGTTGCTCGGCCACCACTGACCAGACGTTTTCTACCGGTGAGAGATCTGGAGAATGTGCTGGCTAGGGCAGCAGTCGAACATTTTCTGTATCCAGAAAGGCCCGTACAGGACCTGCAACATGCGGTCGTGCATTATGCTGCTGAAATGTAGGGTTTCGCAGGGCTCGAATGAAGGATAGAGCCACGGGTTGTAACACATCTGAAATGTAACGTCCACTGTTCAAAGTGCCGTCAATGCGGACAAGAGGTGACTGAGACGTGTAACCAATGGTACCCCATACCATCGCACCAGGTGATACGCCAGTATGGCGATGACGAATACACGCTCCCAATGTGTGTTCACCGCGATGTCGCCAAACACAGATGCAACCATGATGATGCTGTAAACAGAACCTGGATTCATCCGAAAAAATGTCGTTTTGCCATTCGTGCAACCAGGTTCGTCGTTGAGTACACCATCGCAGGCGCTCCTGTCTGTGATGCAGCGTCAAGGGTAAGCGCAGACATGGTCTCCGAGCGGATTGTCCATGCTGCTGCAAACGTCGTCGAACTGTTCGTGCAGATGGTTGTTGTCTTGCAAAGGACCCCATCTGTTGACTCAGGGATCGAAAAGTGGCTGCACGATCCGTTACAGCCATGCGGATAAGATGCCTGTCATCTCGACTGCTAGTGATACGAGGCCGTTGGGATCCAGCACGACGTTCCGTATTACCCTCGTGAACCCACCGATTCCATATTCTGCTAACAGTCATTGAATCTCGACCAACGCGAGCAGCAATGTCGCGATTCGATAAACCGCAGTCACGATAGACTCCAATCCGATCTTTATCAATGTCATAAACGTGGTTGTACGCATTTCTCCTCCTTACACGAGGCATCACAACAACGTTTCACCAGGCAACGCCGGTCAACTGCTGTTTGTGTATGAGAAATCGGTTGGAAAATTTCCTCATGTCAGCAGGTTGTAGGAGTCGCCACCGGCGACAACCTTGTGTGAATGCTCTGGAAAGTAATCATTTGCATATCACAGCATCTTCTTCCTGTCGGTTAAATTTCGCGTCTGTAGCACGTCATCTACGTGGTGTAGCAATTTTAATGGCCGGTAGTGTATTGTGGTCTATCAGTGTATGCTTGTTGGTTATTAAAATCATTCTGACCTTGTCGTCCGCTGGACCTACATTTCAGCAACGCATTTGTAGGTCCAGAATCAAGAGCTACACTGATTTTATAGAGGAAGTTAACAGGAAGTGAAAGGCTATTTACAACTTGAACAGAAACCAGATGGCACTTACAAGAGTCCAAGGGAATGAAAGGGAAGCAGTAGTTGAGATGGGAGGCAGACAAGGTTGTAGCCTGTCTCCGAAGTTAGTTCATACAATGAGCAAGCAATAAAGATAATTTTTAGGAATTAAAGTCCAGGGAGAAAAATAAAAACTTTGAAGTTTGCTAGCATGCCGTAATTCTGTCAGAGACAGCAAAAGACCTAGAAGAGCAGTTGAATGGAATGGATAGCGTCATGAAAGGCGGATGTAAGATGAACATCAACCAAATCAAGACAAGGATATTGCAATGTAGTCGAATTAAATCAGGTGATGCTAAGGAAATTAACTCAGGTAACGAGACTTTTAAAGTAGTAGATGAGTTTTGCTATTTTCACAACAAAATAAGCGATGACGCCCAAAGTAAAGGGGATATAAAAGTGTTCTGAAGATGAGAAATCTGTTAACATAGAATATAGGTTTAAACGGTGGGAAGTCTCAGATATTTGTCAGAAGTTTAGCCCTGTATGGAAGTGGAACATGGACGATAAACAGTTTAGACAAGAAGAGAATAGAGGTTTTTCATGATTGGTGCTAAAGATAAGATGGTTACATCGCTTAATTGAGGAGGAAGTTTTTTGATTTGGTCACCAGTGTTCTGATGGTTTGATGCGGTCAGCCACGAATTCCTCTCCTGAGCTATCCTCTTCACCTCAGAGCTCAGAGTATCACTTGCAAACTACGTCCTCAATTACTTGCTGAATGTATTCCAGTCTCTGTCTTCCTCTACAGTTTTTGCCCCCTAAAGGTCCCTCTAGTACCATGGAAGTCATTCCCTCATGTCTTAACAGATGTCCTATCATCCTGTCCCTTCTCCTTACAGTGTTTTCCACATGTTCCTTTCCTCTCCGATTCCGCGCAGAACTTCCTCATTCCTTACCTTATCAGTCCACCTAATTTTCAACACTCGTCTGAAGCGCCACATTGGAAATGTTTCGGTTCTCTTCTGTTCCTGTTTTCGCACACTCCATGTTTCATTACCATACACCGCTGTACTCCAGAAGTACACTCTCAGATATTTTTTTCTCAAATTAAGGTCGATATTTGATATTAGTAGACTTCTCTTGGCCTGGAATGCCCTCTTTACCATTGATAGTCCGCTTTTTACGACCTCCTTGCTCCGTCCGTCATTGGTTATTTTACCGCCTAACTTCATCTACACTACTGGCCAATACAATTGCTACACCACGAAGATGACTTGCTACAGACGCGAAATTTAACCGACAGGAAGAAGATGCAGTGATATGCAAATGATTAGCTTTTCAGAGCATTCACACAAGGTTGGCGCCAGTGGCGACACCTACAACGTGCTGACATGAGGAAAGTTTCCAATCGATTTCTCATACACGAACAGCAGTTGACCGGCGTTGCCTGATGAAACGTTGTTGTGATGCCTCATGTAAGGAGGAGAAAGGCGTACCATCACGTTCCCGACGTTGATAAAGGTCGGATTGTAGCCTATCGCGATTGCGGTGTATCGTATCGTGACATTGCTCCTCGCGTTGGTCGAGATCCAATGGCTGTTAGCAGAATATGGAATCGCTGAGTTCAGGAGGGTAATACGGAACGCCGTGCTGGATCCAACGGCCTCGTATCACTAACAGTCTAGCTGACAGGCATCTTATCCGCATGGCTTTAACGGATCGTGCAGCCACGTACCGATCCGTGAGTTAATAGATGGGGACGTTTGCAAGACAACAACCATCTGCACGAACAGTTCGACGACGTTTGCAGCAGCATTGACTATCAACTCGGTGACCATGGCTGCGGTTACCCTTGACGCTGCATCACAGACAAGAGCGCCTGCGATGGTGTACTCAACGACGAACCTGGTTGCACGAATGGCAAAACGTCATTTTTCGGATGAATCCAGGTTCTGTTTACAGCATCATGATGGTCACATCCGTGTTTGGTGACATCGCAGTGAACGCACATTGGAAGCATGTATTCCTCATCGCCACACTGGCCTACCACCCGGCGTGATGGTATGGGGTGCCATTGGTTACACGTCTCGGTCACCTCTGGTTCGCATTGACGGGACTTTGAACAGTGGACGTTACATTTCAGATGTGTTACGACCCGTGGCTCTACCCTTCATTCGATTCCTGCGAAACCCTACATTTTAGCAGTATAACGCACGACCGCATTTTGCGGCTACTGTACGCCGGCACATTCTCCAGATCTCTCACCAATTGAAAACGTCTGGTCAATGGTGGCCGAGCAACTGGCTCGTCACAATACGCCAGTCACTACTCTTGATGAACTGTGGTATCGTGTTGAAGCTGCATGGGCAGCTGTACATGGACACGCCATCCAAGCCCTGTTTGACTCAATGCCCAGGCGTATCAAGGCCGTTATTACGGTCAGAGGAGGTTGTTCTGGGTACTGATTTCTCAGGATCTATGCACCCAAATTGCGTGAAAGTGCTATCATATGTTAGTTGTAGTATAATATACTTGTACAATGAATACCCGTTTATCATCTGCATTTCTTCTTGGTGTGCGCTTCGTCGCCATCAATCATGGTGTTAAATTTCTCGCTGTTCTCATTTCTACTACTTCTCATTATTTTCGTCTTTCTTCGATTTACTCTCAGTCCATACTCTGCACTCATTAGACTGTTCATTCCGTTCGGCAGATATTGCAATTCTTCTTCACTTTCAGTCACGATAGCAATGTCATCAGCGAATCGTATCATTTATATCCTTTCTTATTGAATTTTAATTCCGCTCCTGAAGCTTTATTTTATTTCCATAATTGCTTCCTCGATGTACATATTGAACAGTCGGGGCGAAGGTCTACATCCTTGTCTTACACCCTTTTTAATACGAGCAATGCGTTCTTGGTCGTCCACTCTTATTATTCCCTCTTGGATGTTGTACATATTGTATATGACTCGTCTCTCCCTAGAGCTTACCTTACTTTTTTCAGAATGTCGAACATCTTGCACCATTTTATATTGTCGAACGCTTTTTTCAGGTCGACAAATCCTATGAATGTGTCTTGATTTTTCTTTAGTTTTGCTTCCATTATTAACCGCAGGATCAGAATTGCCTCTCCAGTGCCTTTCCCTTTCCTAAAGCCAAACTGATCGTCATCTAGCGCATCCTCAATATTCTTTTCCATTCTTCTGTATATTATTCTTGTAAGCAACTTGGACGCATGAGCTGATAAGCTGATCGTGTTGTAATTCTCGCACATGTCAGCTCTTGCCGTCTTAGGAGTTGTGTGGTTGATGCTTTTCCGAAAGTCATATTCTATGTCGTCAGACGCATACATTCTACACACCAACGTGAATGGTTTTGTTTCCACTTCTCCCAATGATTTTAGAAATTCTGATGGAATGTTATCGATCCCTTCTGCCTTATTTGATCTTAAGTCCTACAAAGCTCTTTCAAATTCTGATTCTAATACTGGATCCCATATCTCTTCTGTATCGACTCCTGTTTCTTCTTCTATCACATCAGCAAATCTTTCCCCTCATAAAGGCTTTCAATGTATTCTTTCCACCTATCCGCTCTCTCCTCTGCGTTTAACAGTGGAATTCCCGTTGCACTCTTAATGTTATCACCCTTGCTTTTAATGTTACGGAAGGTTATTTTGACTTTCCTGTATGCTGAGTCTGTCCTCCCGATAATAATTTATATGTCGATGTCTTCACATTTTTCCTGTAGCCATTTTGTCTTAGCTTCCCTGCACTTCCTATGTATTTCATTCCTCAGCGACTTGTATTTCTGTATTCCTGAGTTTCCCGGAACGTTGTTGTTATTCCTCCTTTCATCGATCAATTGAAGTATTTCTTCTGTTACCCATGGTTTCTTCACAGCTACCTTCTTTCTACCTACGTTTTCCTTCCCAACTTCTGTGATGGCCCTTTTTAGAGATGTCCATCCCCCTTCAACTGTACTGTCTACTGAGCTATTCCTTATTGCTGCATATACAGGGTGTTACAAAAAGGTACGGCAAAACTTTCAGGAAACATTCCTCACACACAAAGAAAGAAAATTTGTTATGTGGACATGTGTCCGGAAGCACTTACTTTCCATGTTAGAGCTCATTTACTTCTCTTCAAATCACATTAATCATGGAATGGAAACACACAGCAACAGAACGTACCAGCGTGACTTCAAACACTTTGTTACAGGAAATGTTCAAAATGTCCTCCGTTAGCGAGGATACATGCATCCACCCTCCGTCGCATAGAATCCCTGATGCGCAGATGCAGCCCTGGAGAATGAAAGTCAAGAGGGTTGAGGTCAGGAGAGCGTGGAGGCGATGGAATTGGTCCGCCTCTACCAATCCATCGGTCACCGAATCTGTCGTTGAGAAGCGTACGAAACTTCGACTGAAATGTGCAGGAGCTCCATCGTGCATGAACCACATGTTGTGTCGTACTTGTAAAGGCACATGTTCTAGCAGCACAGGTAGAGTATCCCGTATGAAATCATGATAACGTGCTCCATTGAGCGTAGGTGGAAGAACATGGGGCCCAATCAAGACATCACCAGCAATGCCTGCCCAAACGTTCACAGAAAATCTGTGTGGATGACGTGATTGCACAATTGCGTACGGATTCTCGTCAGCCCACACATGTTGAATGTGAAAATTTACAATTTGATCACGTTGGAATGAAGCCTTATCCATAAAGAGAACATTTGCACTGAAATGAGGATTGACACATTGTTGGATGAACCATTCGCAGAAGTGTACCCGTGGAGGCCAATCAGCTGCTGATAGTGCCTGCATACGCTGTACATGGTACGGAAACAAGTGGTTCTCCCGTAGCACTCTCCATACAGTGACGTGGTCAACGTTACCTTGTACAGCAGCAACTTCTCTGACACTGACATTAGGGTTATCGTCAACTGCGCGGTGAATTGCCTCGTCCATAGCAGGTGTTCTCGTCGTTCTAGGTCTTCCCCAGTCGCGAGTCATAGGCTGGAATGTTCCGTGCTCCCTAAGACGTCCTCCTGTCGGACACCTTCGTTCTAGAAATCTGTCTCGATACAAACGTACCGCGCCACGGCTATTGCCCCATACATAAAATGGGCATCTGCCAACTCCGCATTTGTAAACATTGCATTGACTGCAAAACCACGTTCGTGATGAACACTAACCTGTTGATGCTACGTACTGATGTGCTTGATGCTAGTACTGTAGAGCAATGAGTCACTTCTCAACACAAGCACCGAAGTCAACATTACCTTCCTTCAATTGGGCCAACTGGCGGTGAATCGAGGAAGTACAGTACATACTGACGAAACTAAAATGAGCTCTAACATGGAAATTAAGCGTTTCCGGACAGATGTCCACATAACATCGTTTCTTTATTTGTGTGTGAGGAATGTTTCCTGAAAGTGTGGCCGTACCTATTTGTAACACCCTGTGTAGCCTTAGAGAACTTCCACCGTTACTCGTCATTCCTTAGCACTTCCGTATCCCACTGCTTTGCGTATTGATTTTCCCTGACTAATGTCTTAAACTTCTGCCTACTCTTCATCACTACTATATTGCGATCTGAGTTGTAATTGCTCCTGGGTACGGCTTAAAATCGAGTATCTGATTTCGGAATCTCTGTCAGACCATGATGTAATCTAACTGAAATCTTCCCGTATCACCTGCTTTTTCCAAGTAGACCTCCTCCTCCTGTGATTCTTGAACAGAGATTCGCTATTGCTAGCTGGAATTGTTACAGAACTGAATTAGTCTTCCGCGTCTCTCATTCCTTGTCCCAAACCTAATGCAACATAAAGACAGTGTCATGGCTGCTGCAGTGTAACACATGTTAAGTTCGGCTCGCGAAATTTAGTTGAAATCGAAGGTGTTCTCGCAGGTGGTGTTGTCTAGTACAAGTGGAAATCGTGTAAACAACAGTGTTCTGTGCAGTAGTGCTATTTTTTTCTGTGCTCCGCCAATATCTTCGAGGAAATGGCAAACAGAAGAGTCAACAGGAACGCGTCCAGCAGCGGGGAAGCAGCAGGTGCGGCGGGTCTGCTCTGGGCGGAAGGTGCGGCCGCGGCTCCCTGTATAGCGGAGCCGGTCCGCTCTGAGGTAAACGATGCGCTTCGCGATAAAAACAATCTCGATCTGATAGCAGGCACTATATCAGATACTGTAACGGCAGCAGTATTGGCCAAAATGCGTGAAACTGTTGAGGCCAATACTGCCGAAATTACAGCACTAAAAAAGTCTGTGTCTGAATACGAGAAAAAGGCACGAGAGTTGGAAGTGAAACTATCTGCCGCAACAGACGAGCTAGAACAGTACCAAAGGCGAAATAGTCTACGACTGTTTGGAGTAGCAGAAAATAAGGAAGAAGACACAGACAACCTGCTTATACAGGTTGCGCGTGGAAAATTAGGCGTTGAAGTGACCAAGGCAGACATTGACAGGAGCCATCGGGTGGGACGAAAACTACCAGGTGCTACAAAACCTCTTCCAATAATAATTAAATTTGTCTCGTACCGGAAAAGGGCAGAGATCTTTACCCAGAAGAAGAAGTTAGCAAGGACACGGCTTACAATAAGGGAAGATCTGACACACGAACGGCTAAAGATTTTAAACAGTGCCATAACCCATTTCGGTCTTCAGAATGTGTGGACTCAGGATGGCAGAGTAATCATTAAGACAGCAGCTGGAAAGAAGACAGTCACAAACATGACAGAACTGAATAGCATTAGGTGAAGCTACTAGAGCCAAAAGTGCAAACTTAACACCATTTGCAAATTGTAACAGCCTTATAATCAGGTATAGTCTTGTAATTGTATTAACTTTTTAATTATACCCATATTTGTACCTTCAAATAATTGTTTTTGTAACTGTATTAACTTTTCACTATTTTTTTGTGTCTGTAGCTCTAACCATTACTTAATTTTAGTTACTACTAATACTTTTTTCATTTTCTCAGTTTCTTCTCTTCCATTCTGTAATAGTTCTATTGCAGTTATTAGTCTCTCCTTTAGTTCATTAATCACCCATCTCTTCGGTTTAAATTTTTCATAACAAAAATCGATATCAGCATCACTTTAGCAAATTCCAATCTAATTGTAGCTTCCTATGATACTCACTACCAGTATCACTTTAGTAAATTTCAATTTAATTCTAGCTTCCTACGATAATCTATTAATTATTAAGGTTACTTCTCTCTGCTGGCAGCATCGGCCTCTTAAATCACTCCCCTTTTCCTTATTTCCACCCTAACCTGTTTCAAATACGCTAATTACATTTCTCCTCTTACGACGTAGTATACACAGTGACACACAGCCGTCACTATTTTGGTCATATTCTCCTTGCACCGAATACCACTAATCCATTTTCTATACTCCCAGAACCTCAGGAAATCTCTTGCAGTCGCCTTTCTTTCGGCACTCGCGGAGTCACAAACAGGGCGCGCAAAATCTCGGACACCCCTGCTGCCAGCACTCCTATCTAAAATCTGTCTCTTCAATAATGTCTAATTATAACAGTATTTATGATCTACTAATATAAACTCTATATGTATGTATTTTTCCAGGTGTACCTTTCTAATTGTTTATTTCACTTTTTGTACTAGATGTAGTTTAACATGCCTACTAAAACATATGAATGTAAAATAAGTAGAATGCCTGGTTAGATGTAAGAGAGGGCCTGATGGCCCTAATCTTGCCAGGTTAAATAAATAAATAAATAAATGCAACCTGTTCTTCTAGTCCTTCCCCTACAACTGCATTCCAGTCCACCATGACTGTTAGATTTTCATCCCTCTTTACATACTTTATTACCCTTTCAATATCCTCACACACTTTGTGTATCTGTTCATCTTCAGCTTGCGACGTCGGCAAGTATACCTGAAATATCGTTGTCGGTGTTGGTTTGTTGTCGATTCTGATAAGAACAACCCTGTCACTGACCTGTTCACAGCAACAAACTCTCTGTCCTACTTTCCTATTCATAGCGAATCCTACTCCCATTATACCATTTGCTGCTGCTGTTGACAATACCCTATACTCATCTGACCAGAAATCCTTGTCTTCTTTCCACTTCACTTCACTGACTCCTACTATATCTAGATTGAGCCTTTGCATTTCCCTTTCCAGATTTTCTAGTATTCCTACCACATTCAAGCTTCTGACATTCACGTCCCGACTCGTAGAACTTTATCCTTTCGTTGGCTATTCAGTCTTTTTCTCATGTTAACCTCCCCCTTGGCAGTCCCCTCACAGAGATCCGAATGGGGGAGTATTCCGGAAACTTTTGCCAATGGAGAGATTATCATGACACTTCTTCAGTTACATGCCACATGTCCTGTGGATACACGTTACGTGTCTTTACTGCAGTGGTTTCCATTGCCTTCTGCATCCTCACGCCGCTGATCACTGCTGATTCTTCCGGCTTTAGGGGCAGTTTCCCATCCCAAGGACAAGAGAGGGCCCTGAACCTCTGCCCACTCCCCCGCCCTCTCTGACGAGGGTGACTTCTTAAGCCAGAAGTCTTCGGCCGCCAATGCTGATTATTAATCAAAACTTTAGGAGCGCGGGATTCGAACCCGGAACCGAAGACTTTTTAATTACGCTGCTGCTGTTGACATTACCCTTCACTCATCTGACCAGAAATCCTTGTCTTCTTTCCACTTCACTTCACTGACCCCTGACTGTCAGAAGCTTGAACGTGGTAGGGATACTAGAAAATCTGAAAACGTAAGTAGGTTACAGTACACTTGTTCGCCCACTGCTTGAATACTGCTCACTGGTGTGGGATCCGTACCAGATAGGGTTGATAGAAGAGATAGAGAAGTTCCAACGGAGAGCAGCGCGCTTCGTTACAGGATCATTTAGTAATCGCGAAATCGTTACGGAGATGATAGATAAACTCCAGTGGAAGACTCTGCAAGAGAGACGCTCAGTAGGGCGGGACGGGCATTTGTTGAAGTTTCGAGAACATACCTTCACCGAGGAGTCAAGGAGTATATTGCTCCCTCCTACTTATATCTCGCGAAGAGACCATGAGGATAAAATCAGAGAGATTAGAGCCCACACAGAGGCATACCGACAATCTTTCTTTCCACGAACAATACGAGACTGGAATAGAAGGGAGAACCGATAGAGGTACTCAAAGTACCCTCTGCTACTCAAAGTACACTCTGCCACACATCGTCAGGTGGCTTGCGGAGTATGGATGTAGATGTAGATGCGTCGTCAAGCCCCTACAAATAAAGAGTTCTGAACTATTCAACTGATATAAAATGCAAGTTCAGATTCATACACTAGGAGAAATCACAAATCCAGTGACCGCAGCCACAGTTCGACAGCGTGCATGCTAAGTGATCTGGAAAACTTAATATGCAAATTTCTCCTGTTATTGTTGTGGCGTTCAGTCCGATGATGCAGTTCTCCATACCCTGAGCAAGCCTCTTCATGTCCGAATAATTACTGAAACCTACATCCTTCTGAAACTGGTTACAGTATTCGTCTCTTGATCTCCTTCTACAATTTTTACCTCCCACACTTGCCTCCATTACTAAATTGGTGATCCCCTGATGTCAGAATGTGTCCTATCAACTGATCCCTACTTTTAGTCAAGGTGTCCCACAAATTTCTCGTCTCCCCAACTCCACGCAATACCTCGTCGCGGTCTAGGGGTGCCGGCACAGTAGCTCAGAGTGTTCGGTCGGAGGGCTGCGTGCTCTCTGTAATAAAAAAAATGAGTCAAGGAATCAACGATCAACTTGAAGACATTTCTTGTGACGTCCGCCCAGACCAAACGCAACGTACTACATCGAAAAAAGGGGGTAGCGTCTTTCTACATCTACACCTACATCCATACTCCGCAAGCCACCTGACGGTGTGTGGCGGAGGGTACTTTGAGTACCTCAATCGGTTCTCCCTTCTATTCCAGTCTCGTATTGTTCGTGGAAAGAAAGATTGTCGGTATGCCTCTGTGTGGGCTCCAATATCTCTGATTTTATCCTCATGGTCTCTTCGCGAGGTATACGTAGGAGGGAGCAATATCCTGCTTGACTCCACACTGAAGGTATGTTCTCGAAACTTCAACAAAAGCTCGTACCGAGCTACTGAGCGTCTCTCTTGCAGAGTCTGCCACTGGAGTTCGTACAGAGTAGATTTCTAGTCTCCAGAAAAGTCATTGTACTCGAACATAATACGTGTCCCAAAATTCTACAAGTGATCGACGTTAGAGATATAGGTCTATAGTTCTGCACATCTGTTCGACGTCCCTTCTTGAAAACGGGGATGACCTGTACCTTTTCCAATCCTTTGGAACGCTACGCTCTTCTAGAGACTACGGTACAAGAAGGGGGGCAAGTTCTTTCGCGTACAGTTGCTGTTGCCTCTCCACATGTGTGTTAAAAATCTAATTGAAGTCTCAGGTGTATAACAACTAAAGGAAAACATACGCTGTCTGTTGTGTCTCAAGTCCTGATTACTTTCTCCCTTTTTTACAGTTTTAGGCTGTAACTGACTGCGTACAAACAACCAGACTGTGTCAACCGGGTATGGCAAGTACAGTGCCGAAAATGAAGACTGGCGGTTGGCAACGCGTGGTGGCGTGGTGCGCCGCAGTAGCCTGCTGCCTGTGGCTGGTGAGCATCTTCTTCTCTCCCGGCCGCCCCGCGGACACCACGGCCTCCGCCCGGGAACTCGGTGACGCCTCCAGTGGTGCATCGGCCCAGCCGCTCCTACAGACCACCTACGCCGCTGCCGCCGACGGCGACGCCGCCCACGCGGCAATCCTGCAGCGCTTCCTGCAGCTGTACGGCTCGGCGCCGCCGCGCGTGTCGGAAATTGCGGTGGCCACAGGCCCTCAGCAGTCTCAGCTGGGTGACGACGACGGTGCAGCAGACGAAGGATCAGAAAACTCTGACGACACTCAGCAAACTGCACAATTCGGAAGGTCAGATCTACCAGTAGCTACTCCCTTCCGTCAAACTGATCAAGAGGGAGCTGCAGAGGGAGGTCCGGCTGATGTACAAGCACCAGAAGCAAACGAACTCCGTTCTGGTATACTCGACAGCAACGTAGCTGCTGCCGTACTTGGAGAAGAGCAGACGCACGAGAGGACAGCTCCTTCCAGAGTTTCACTGGAACTGACGAACCAGGGCCGAAATAATTACACTGCTATTGATTCACAAGTGGGACAGGACTCCACTGGGGGAACGAAACCAGTGATACAAGCGGTGAATAGTGGCGTACCAGGGGTAAAGTATGACTACCCAGCTGAGTGGTGGCCTTTACAGCCAGGACCGCAGCTGCCAGGTAACATGGAGCCAGTCCAGAGTTCTCCCCAAGGTGCACCCACGGGCTACAAACAACCGTCAAACGATGTCAGTGCGAATGTAGATCCTAGATGGCGAGACAGTGGAACTTTCGAAGCCTACGGTCATTCTCCTACACAACGGCAAAGACTTCAGCACAGGACAATACAGGTCCAGTCACCGCTGAGACCTGTTAATATCCCTGAAGATATGATGTGGAGGTATCCTCAAGAATATCCACCAGTCACCAAAAGTAAAAATCCAGAGGTTTCGTTTCACACAAGGGAAGAAATGCAACAACCAGTTTTATACTATTCAAGATCTCCAGAGCAGTTTAACCAAAATGGAGACTACCGAAATTCACCTGCTATGGCTAGCAATAATATTAATTATCCAAGCAAACTTGCGGCATGGGACCCAGACTCCTACGAGGGCACAGGCAGGCACGCACAACGCTACAACGCTCGAGAAACGCCTGTGGTCGGAGGTCAGAAACTGTTTGGCCGCAGGTACTTAAGCGTCAGTGAGACAATGTCGCACGAGCCTACAGATACGTATGACGAAAATACTGGAACAATACAAAAGGGAAGTGATGCCACAGAGAACAAGTCCTCATCAGAAAATGCAGCACAGTCAAATGAGGGCGACAACGTTCTACATGTCACTTCTAGGAGTTTGACTAACGAGGGTTCTCGTAATGGCAACAATTATGAAGTGAAGAAAGACGAACAAGTCTTTATTCAGGATTTAGAAGTAACGTCAGCTGACAGCCTCCATAAGCTAGGTAAGACGGAAGGGAAGGTACTGGATAAGAATCCGAATCACGTAGAAGAAAGACAGTCAGTGATAAAGGAACAAGACGAAAGGAAATCTGCAGGAGAAAGTGTGAAATTACAAGAACATTCAACTCAGTATAAAGAAGCAAAAAATGTCGCGAAGGTGAAGAGCGAGATTGTCATTCAGAAGAAAGCTGGTGTAATTAGGGAGAAGAATGAGGGGCTGAAAGGGAAGCTGGAGTGCCCAGACGGCGACCTGGTGAGTGTACAGGACGGAGGCCGGCTCGGTAACAAGCTGTGGGAGTACGCGGCAGTCTGGGCCCTCCCCAGGGTCCTGCCGGAGCTCAACAAGACGGCGGTGGTGCCGCGGTCGCTGCTGCGGGCGCTCTCCAAAGTGTTCCACAACCTGTCGCTGCCCGCGCTCGAGGACCTACCGGAGGACTGCCCCGCCAGGTACGTCCCACCGATGAAGGGGAGGAGGGGCTGGTCTTGATAGCTCTGTGAAGCCTAACTACTTCCAATCGCAGGTCATTTTCATAAGAATGGTGTTGTCCGAAGACCTTTCTGCAAAGATCTTAGTATATTCAACTTTTAAAATTTAAAAAAAATTTATAATGTGGTACATGGGAGCGGCACATATAACCATATAAATACACTACTGACCTTAAAATTACTACACCACGAAGATGGAGTGCTACAGACGCGAAATTTAACCGACAGGAAGAAGGTGCTGTGATATGCAAATGATTAGCTTTTCAGAGCATTCACACAAGGCTCGCGCCAGTGGCGACACCTACAACGTGCTGAGATGAGGAATGTTTCCAACCGATTTCTCATACACAAACTGCAGTTGACCGGCGTTGCTTGATGAAACGTTGTTGTGATGCCTCGTGTAAGGAGGAGGAAAGCGTACCGTCACGTTTCCGACTTTGATAAAGGTCGCATTGTAGCCTATCTCGATTGCGGTTTATCGAATCGCGACACTGCTGCTCGCGTTGGTCGAGATTCAATGACTGTTAGCAGAATATGGAATCGGTGGGTTCAGGAGGGTAATACGGAAAGCCGTGCTGGATCCCAACGGCCTCGTATCACTAGCAGTCGAGATGACAGGCATCTTATCTGCATGGCTGTAACGGATCGTGCAGCCACGTCTCGATCCCTGAGTCAACATATGGGGACGTTTGTAAGACAACAACCATCTGTACGAACAGTTCGACGAAGTTTGCAGTAGCATGAACTATCAGCTCGGAGACCATGGCTGCGGTTACCCTTGACGCTGCATCACAGACAGGAGCGCCTGCGATGGTGTACTCAACGACGAACCTCGCTGCACGAATGGCGAAACGTCATTTTTTCGGATGAATCCAGGTTCTGTTTACAGCATCATGATGGTCGCATCCGTGTTTGGTGATATCGCGGTGAACGCACATTGGAAGCGTGTATTCGTCATCGCCATACTGGCGTATCACCCGGCGTGATGGTATGGGGTGCCATTGGTTAAACGTCTCGGTCACCTCTGGTTCACATTGACGGGACTTTGAACAGTGGACGCTACATTTGAGATGTGGTACGACCCGTGGCTCTACCCTTCATTCGATCCATGCGAAGACCTACATTTCAGCAGGATAATGCACGACCACATGTTGCAAGTCCTGTACGGGCCTTTCTGGATACAGAAAATGTTCGACTGTTGCCCTGGCCAGCACATTTTCCGGATCTCTCACCAACTGAAAACATCTGGTCAATGGTGGCCGAGCAACTCGCTCGTCACAATACGCCAGTGACTACCCTTGATGAGCTGTGGTATCGTGTTGAAGCTGCATGGGCAGCTGTACCTGTACACGCCATCCAAGCTCTATTTGACTCAATGTCCAGGCGTATCAAGGCCGTTATTACGGCCAGAAGTGGTTGTTCTGGGTACTGATTTTTCAGTATCTATGCACCCAAATTGCTAGAAAATGTAATCACATGTTAGTTCTAGTATAATGTATTTGTGCAATGAATACCCGTTTATCATCTGCATTTCTTCTTGGTGTAGCAATTTTAATGGCCAATAGTGTACGATAATACACGAAGATGCCAACGGTCTTGTCGCAGTGGTAACACCGGTTCCTATCAGACCACCGAAATTAAGCGCTGTCGGGCTTGGCTAGCTTTGAAGGCCTGTCGTCTTACAAAAATAGAAGAGAATAAAAACGAAACTCTCTAAAAGATACCCAAATAATCGAGTTACAGAATGGTTCCAGGATTGGGAAACGTGCTAATCAAAAGCGTAAAGGTGATTATAAATTCTATGTAACATTTCAACAAATGGGTACGAATAAATGTGTAAGATCGACGTAGTAATGATGCAATGTGCGAAAGACCTTCTCCCAAAGTTGTTTCACAGCGATCATAAATATTCTATGAGTGCATACCTAGTCACACGGGGCACATCTAATCGGGACTCCAATTCTGCCAATACCCCACCGAGCATATGACATAAGAATGATGCTGCTTCTCAAGTCTTCGAAGTTCTGTACTAGAAGTGGAACGTAAACGCTGTCCTTGATGTAAGAACAAGTTGCAGGGCATCAAGTCTGGGAACCGTGGTAGCCACTCGAGTAGTGCTTAGTCAGCGGACGCAACGCTGTCCATTCAGAGACTTAACAACATCTCGTTCAGGTAATCTTGTACGCGACTGCGGAAATGTGTGTCTCATCTTGTTAAAAGATGAAATCGCTGCTATCCGTTTCAGGTTGTGGCATTAGCCGTAACTACAACATATCAGGCACCTCAGCTAAGACGAATGGTTCTGAGACTGTCCTGTTGGGGACGGCACGGATAACGTTCACTTTCTAATAATCCCGAGCGCGTTCGGCAGTTGCATATGGATTCTCCGTCGCCCATGTGCGTTTACTGTGGCGTTTGACCTTTCCTGAAGGAAGCTTCGTCCCTGAAGATTAATTTTCGTGTGGAGTCACCATTTTCAAGATGGTTCGGTTCTGTATATCAGTGCAGAACTGCGCACTGCCCAGTTTGTCGTCATGGCTTACGGCTTGTAGGATGTGTGCAAACCCACGTATTATTTGTAGCATATACACTGAAGCGCCAAAGAAACTGGTATGGAAGGTGCGTCTGAAAAGTTCGGTGAACAGCCTCAGGAAATAAAAGAAGCATGAATTAGAAACAATATACCTTTACTGGCCTTCAAAGTAATCACCATTAACTGTAAAACACTTCTGACATTGGTTGTAAAGCTGTTGGAAACTGTCAGAAAACGCTTTTTGTGGAATCACTCGAAGCGTCGTGTTGTTGGATATCCACATTTTAAGGTAATGAAATTTGGTGCTGCCACTACGATCCGAACACCAAACGACAGGTAAACGCATGGTGTTCATTGTCTTCCCTGCCTCCTTCGGGTAGAAATTCGTGATGTTTCAAACCGTTGATATCGAAACAGGGGTCAGCGTCTTATTAAACTTAAATTTTCTCAGACGACGTTTTATAGACACAGTTACTGACGCTTTGCAAGAAGCTTACAATCGACGTCAGAAGATTGTTGTAGCTGAAACTGATCACCCTGAAGGCCAGTAAAGCTACTTCGTTAGAAACTCTGCTTCCCTTTATTTTCGGAGACCATTCATCGAATTTTTTAGATGCACCTTAGAGGCATGCGTATTCAAATACAAAGATATGTAAATAGGCAGAACACGGCGCTGCGGTCGGCAACGCCTGTATAAGACAACAAGTGTCTGGCGTAGTTGTTGCATCTGTTACTGTTGCTACAATGGCAGGTTATCAAGATTTAAGTGAGTTTGAACGTGGTGCTATAGTCGATACACGAGCGATGGGGCACAGCATCTCCGAGGTACTGATGAAGTGCGGATTTTCCCGTACGACCATTTGACGAGTGTACCGTGAATATCAGGAATACGGTAAAACACCAAATCTCCGACATCGCTGTAGCCAGAGAAAGATCTTGGAAGAACAGGACAAAAGACGACTGAAGAGAAAAGTTCAACGTGACAGAAGTACAACCACTCCACAAATTGCTCCAGATTATAATGCTGGGCCATCAACAAGTGTCAGCGTGCGAGCAGTCAATGAAACACCATCGATATGGATTTTCGGAACCGAACCACTTGTGTACCCCGGATGACTGCACAACACTGCCTCGCCTGGGCCCGTCAACACCGCCATTGTACTGTTGATGATTGGAAACATGTTGCCTGGTCGGACGAGTCCCGTTTCAAATTATATCGAGCGGATGGAAGTGTATGGAGACAACATCACGAATCCATAGACCTTGCATGACAGCAGGGGTCTGTTCTAGCTGGTGGAGCCTCTGTAATGGTGGGGGCGTTTGCAGTTGGAGTGATATGGGACACCTCATCCATCTAGATACGACATTGACAGGTGACACCTACGTAGGCATCCTGTCTGTTCACTTGCATCCATTCATGTCCATTGTGCATTCCGATGCACTAGGGCAATTCCAGCAGGACAATTCCACACGCCACATGTGCAGAATTTCTACAGAGTGGCTCCAGGAACACTCTTCTGAGTTTAAACCCTTTCGCTGGGCACCAAACTCTCCAGACGTGAACATTATTGAGTATATCTAGGATGCCTTGCAACGTGCTGTTCAGAGGAGATCTCTTCCCCCTCGTATTCGTACGGATTTATGGACAGCCCTGCAGGATTCATGGTATCACTTCCCTCCAGCACTACTTCAGACTTAGTCGAGTCTATGCCACGTAGCGTAGCGGCACTTCTGCGTGCCCTACACGATATTAGTCAGGTGTACCAATTTCTTTGGCTCTTCAGTCTAGTGTGTGTATGTGAGGTTGCCTAATGTCTCTGCAGTGGAATTCTCACATCTACAAATGATTATAACGACCCTTCCATTGACATGCCTAGGGACTTCCAGAAAACGAAGCATTGTGTTGTGGTTTTACTTCAGTTCAGAACATCAAACGAATTCATTCCTATGGGGCTGTTACTAGAATGAATCATGACTTGGATAATGTAAATGACTTACTCTCAAAAAACATGTAGAGTGCAAAAAATTGTACAAATATGTAGCGCAGAATGTGAGATTCTTCCCGAAGTGTAATTTCGAGATGGGCAGAACGTATGTTTGACTTCCTGTAGAATGCGGCCCCCCCCCCCCCCCGCACCCCCTCCTATATTAGACGGACGCAAAGTTGGTTGATCCTGATTAGCGGTGAGAAACAGAAGATCTAGACCCTTTCTTGCACTTTCAGTAAAAGCTCAGTAGTCAAACAAATGGAACTCATTACATTTACCGTGAGTGTTTACCTATCCAGCAAGCAAGAGTGCGCGTGTCACGCACTGAAGTAAGGACAGCATATGTATTGCACTGATGATCTGCTCGTTGGATGTTGGTCACAATACATATGATGTACGTGGTGTACCTGCAATTCTCTGCCTACAAAGTGGACGCAGTATGCCGTCCACAAGCTGCTAGTGCTGAAATTATCTCAGTACAAGACGAACACGAGTCGAGATTTCTGTTTGCTCCACAGCCAGGGATGTTAGTCCGACTCTGGTATTTCTAAGTAAAGAAGTATTTCAGTGTGTTTCACACTCCTCAGAGAAGTTAAGAGTCTCACTTGAGTAAACAGAATAACTATTCTGTTCCCGGAGAAACGATTTCACGAACTCCTAGTGTTGAAAGCAAAAACAACAATATCTAACCGCCAGATTCTCCAGGGTAGCTCTTGCCACCGGACTCTAGGTCGAACACCCGGAGGGAAGTGTCTTCGATCAATCCCCAGAAAGAAGTGCCTTCGATCGATACCTGCAATGAAGTGCCTTTAGACACCATACGCGCGCCCTCTCCTGTACACATGGCGCCTAACTTTGCACTCAGGCAACGAATCCCAGCAGCTGTTACAAAAAACATTACAGCCCACCACATGGGTCATGAATCTGCCAGACAATTGTCTGAAGCTCTTACTCCTTTCAGAAGATTTTCTACATCTTTAGCACTCCAAACGTCAAACATGCATCTCTGCTTTTCAGTGGGAAACATGCCCTAGTATTTACCTTGAGAAAATTCATTAGAGGTCAGCTCGCATCCATCGTTTGTGACACTGTGCATTTCTTTGCATTAAAAAGATGTCTTTTCGCCTTGTTCCATCCATGACACTCTTTGGCTAGGTACGCTATAATACTTTTTTTTTCTCTAACATGCTCTTTCCTCGCTACAGGGGTTCTGTGGCTTCCGCCTCTGAATACTGCAACCTTCTCGCTCTGCTCTCTCATAAAGCAGTAAATGTCCACCCCTGCAGAACATGACAGCTCTCTTCCCAGCTCCTCTTCTCGCCGATAGTCTGAGGCTTGTTGCCACGTTTCGCGAGGCTCTCTCCGTCGGAGGTTCGAGTCCTCCCTTGGGCATGGGTGTGTGTGTTCTCCTTAGCTAAGTTAAACTAACTTAGTTAAGTTAGATTAAGTTAAGTGTAAGCCTAGGGACCGATGACCTCAGCAGTCTGGTCACATAGGAACTTACTACAAATTTCCTATTTTATCGCCGATGGTGATTTCTGAGGAAGGTGTAACTCACGTCGCCTTTTCTGTCAATGCTGAGCTAAAATTACTTCCCGGAAATAAAGTATTACAGAAATTTTTAGTATGTGGTGCTAGTCAGTATCAGCCAATGAAATGATAAATAATCCAACTGTGTACCATAAACAGTGATGTAATATAAATATAAATCGAAAATAATTTACGGAATATTAAATGTACAGGTGTAGTGTGTACAATTTCTCTATTAATTGCTTACAAACGATTTTCCGCACTGTTGTATGAGGGGTGTTCAGCTTCAGACAAAATCGATAAGTAGACTTCGCAACATCGTGTCTGAAACGTCAATTAGGACGATTCACAAACAACAATTTAAGTACACATTTTATTCCAAAAACGTTATCGTGGAAGTAGGGGCCAGGAGGTGCTGGTGAAATAACACACACTGCTAAAAATACCTTTTTATTTTAAAAGACTTTCTCAATAATAAATTTTTAAGTCTGCCGTTTTTTAAGAAAACAATTTCAAAAGCAATTTCCAATAGCTGACAAATTTTCTTTATGAAAAGCAGATTGAAATATATAACGTTAACAACTTCCCAATAATAAGATTTTAAACTTGACATATATATATATATATATATATATATATATATATATATATATATATATATCCCCATGAACCATGGACATTGCCGTTGGTGGGGAGGCTTGCGTGCCTCAGCGATACAGATGGCCGTACCGTAGGTGCAACCACAACGGAGGGGTATCTGTTGAGAGGCCAGACAAACATGTGGTTCCTGAAGAGGGGCAGCAGCCTTTTCAGTAGTTGCAGGGGCAACAGTCTGGATGATTGACTGATCTGGCCTTGTAACATTAACCAAAATGGCCTTGCTGTGCTATTACTGCGAACGGCTGAAAGCAAGGGGAAACTACAGCCGTAATTTTTCTCGAGGACATGCAGCTTTACTGTATGATTAAATGATGATGGCGTCCTCTTGGGTAAAATATTCCGGAGGTAAAATAGTCCCCCATTCAGATCTCCGGGCGGGGACTACTCAAGAGGACGTCGTTATCAGGAGAAAGAAAACTGGCGTTCTACGGATCGGAGCGTGGAATATCAGATCCCTTAATCGGGCAGGTAGATTAGAAAATCTAAAAAGGGAAATGGATAGGTTAAAGTTAGATATAGTGGGAGTTAATGAAGTTCGGTGGCAGGAGGAACAAGACTTTTGGTCAGGTGATTACAGGGTTATAAATACAAAATCAAATAGGGGTAATGCAGGAGTAGGTTTAATAATGAATAAAAAAATAGGAGTGCGGGTTAGCTACCACAAACAGCAAAGTGAACGAATTATTGTGGCCAAGATAGACACAAAGCCCATGCCTACTACAGTAGTACAAGTTTATATGCCAACTAGCTCTGCAGATGATGAAGAAATTGATGAAATGTATGATGAGATAAAAGAAATTATTCAGGTAGTGAAGGGAGACGAAAATTTAATAGTCATGGGTGACTGGAATTCGTCAGTAGGAAAAGGGAGAGAAGGAAACATAGAAGGTGAATATGGATTTGGGGGAAGAAATGAAAGAGGAAGCCGCCTTGTAGAATTTTGCACAGAGCATAACTTAATCATAGCTAACACTTGGTTCAAGAATCATAAAAGAAGGTTGTATACCTGGAAGAATCCTGGAGATACTAAAAGGTATCAGATAGATTATATAATGGTAAGACAGAGAGATTTAGGAACCAGGTTTTAAATTGTAAGACATTTCCAGGGGCAGATGTGGATTCTGACCACAATCTATTGGTTATGAACTGCAGATTGAAACTGAAGAAACTGCAAAAAGGTGAGAATTTGAGGAGATGGGACCTGGATAAACTGAAAGAACCAGAAGTTGTAGAGAGTTTCAGGGAGAGCATAAGGGAACAATTGACAGGAATGGGGGGAAGAAATACAGTAGAAGAAGAATGGGTAGCTCTGAGGGATGAAGTAGTGAAGGCAGCAGACGATCAAGTAGGTAAAAAGACGAGGGCTAATAGAAATCCTTGGGTAACAGAAGATATATTGAATTTATTGATGAAAGGAGAAAATATAAAAATGCAGTAAATGAAGCAGGCAAAAATGAATACAAACATCTCAAATGAGATCGACAGGAAGTGCAAAATGGCTAAGCAGGGATGGCCAGAGGACAAATGCAAGGATGTAGAGGCCTGTCTCACTAGGGGTAAGATAGATACTGCCTACAGGAAAATTAAAGAGTCCTTTGGAGAGAAGAGAACCACTTGTATGAATATTAAGAGCTCAGATGGCAACCCAGTTCTAAGCAAAGAAGGGAAGGCAGAAAGGTGGAAGGAGTATATAGAGGGTTTATACAAGGGCGATGTACTTGAGGACAATATTATGGAAATGGAAGAGGATGTAGATGAAGACGAAATGGGAGATAAGATACTGCGTGAAGAGTTTGACAGAGCACTGAAAGACCTGAGTCGAAACAAGGCCCCGGGAATAGACAACATTCCATTAGAACTACTGATGGCCTTGGGAGAGCCAGTCCTGACAAAACTCTACCATCTGGTGAGCAAGATGTATGAGACAGGCGAAATACCGTCAGACTTCAAGAAGAATATAATAATTCCAATCCCAAAGAAAGCAGGTGTTGACAGATGTGAAAATTACCGAACTATCAGTTTAATAAGTCACAGTTGCAAAATACTAACGCGAATTCTTTACAGACGAATGGAAAAACTGGTAGAAGCGGACCTCGGGGAAGATCAGTTTGGATTCCGTAGAAATGTTGGAACACGTGAGGCAATACTAACCTTACGACTTATGTTAGAAGAAAGATTAAGAAAAGGCAAAACTACGTTTCTAGCATTTGTAGACTTAGAGGAAGCTTTTGACAATGTTAACTGGAATACTCTCTTTCAAATTCTGAAGGTGGCAGGGGTAAAATACAGGGAGCCGAAGGCTATTTACAATTTGTACAGAAACCAGATGGCAGTTATAAGAGTCGAGGGGCATGAAAGGGAAGCAGTGGTTGGGAAAGGAGTGAGACAGGGTTGTAGCCTCTCCCTGATGTTTCGGAGTAGGTATTAAAATTCATGGAGAAGAAATAAAAACTTTGAGGTTTGCCGATGACATTGTAAATCTATCAGACAGCAAAGAACTTGGAAGAGCAGTTGAACGGAATGGACAGTGTCTTGAAAGGAGGATATAAGATGAACATCAACAAAAGCAAAACGAGGATAATGGAATGTAGTCAAATTAAATCTGGTGATGCTGAGGGAATTAGATTAGGAAATGAGACACTTAAAGTAGTAAAGGAGTTTGGCTATTTAGGGAGTAAAATAACTGATGATGGTCGAAGTAGAGAGGATATAAAATGTAGACTGGCAATGGCAACGAAATCGATTCTGAAGAAGAGAAATTTGTTAACATCGAGTATAGATTTAAGTGTCAGGAAGTCGTTTCTGAAAGTATTTGTATGTAGTGTAGCCATGTATGGAAGTGAAACATTGACGATAACTAGTTTGGACAAGAAGAGAATAGAAGCTTTCGAAATGTGGTGCTATAGAAGAATGCTGAAGATAAGGTGGGTAGATCACATAACTAATGAGGAGGTACTGAATAGGATTGGGGAGAAGAGAAGTTTGTGGCACAACTTGACTAGAAGAAGGGATCGGTTGGTAGGACATATTTTGAGGCATCAAGGGATCACAAATTTAGCATTGGAGGGCAGCGTGGAGGGTAAAAATCGTAGAGGGAGACCAAGAGATGAATACACTAAGCAGATTCAGAAGGATGTAGGTTGCAGTAGGTACTGGGAGATGAAGAAGCTTGTGCATGATAGAGTAGCATGGAGAGCTGCATCAAACCAGTCTCAGGACTGAAGACCACAACAACAACAACATATATATCGCGGATCTCCTGCGTCGCTCCCCTACGCTCCGTAAAGGAGTATAGGACTCGTCATCATCATATATAAGACAAATATTAAAAAAACTCTTTTAAATTGCTGGCAAATTTTCTCTATGTAAAGGATATTGCAAGGTACGACGTTAACAACTGCCCAATAATAAGATTTTAAACTTATCATATATATATATATATATATATATATATATATATATATATATAAAAGAGAACAATTCCTTTAAAAAAACTTTGTTTTGTACTAAAATTAAAATAGTTTTCTCTTGCCAATTAAATAAGTTATATAATGCCTGTCAGTTTTTACAAGATCAATGTGAATAAGCCAGCACACAAACCTTCACATTAAAGGCAGTTACAAAAAAATTTCCTTAGCTCGGTGAGGGAGTGACACGTCCTAAGGGGCCCAGGTCACAAAAGTCGGAATAGTTACTGGTGGTCTACAGGGCCACAGCAGATGAACCCCAAAAACTTGCATTACAAGCTACCACCTCCCCGAGTTACCCAAAACCAGAAGATGTAGCAAGGGCAGTGCCTGTACAGACTCTGAAGCCCAGAGACACACGACTCCGAACCTAAATCAACCAATGAAGGCGTGAATGAAACGGCCCGACCAAGAAGCAATTACCACATTCCCACGGACAGGCAAACGAAAACCGCAGTGGGAAGATCCCAACAAAACCACTGGTGAAGAAACTCATAGACTTCAGTTACATAAAAACAGTATTCAATTTCCCACACTCCACAACAGCACTTGGAACATGTTGCACTTCCTTATACTCGTCAGAGCCAACCGCTGCCAGTGGTTTCAACGGCCGATAAGAAGACATACGGTCCCAAGAGGTCGGCCAACGCACGTGGCGAGTAGTTCACGACCCCCAACAACAGGGACCCACTCGTGCCACCACCTCTCCCGGTCACTGCCCAGTAAGTATTCCTCGATCGTCACGCGATCGTACACTTGCTCCAACCCATGGCAGAGGGCGGTAACGATCCAAACAGCTCACCAAACCACTAGCGTCACCGCCAACACTAGACGCGAAACGAAAGCACTCCACCTGGCGCGCTTTTCGAAGAGCCAGACACAATTACGGCTCAGTGTCCTTCACACTGGCCACCGTCTTTCCTGTCACGCACAGTCTGCCAGGACATTTTGCATCGCACCAACAACCATCCTCTTCAGATTTATTGTACCATTTCATTATGCTACTAAGCTGTCATAAACAGATGGTGTGCTGTGAATCTCCTTACACACTACCTGCCAATTGGTAACGGGCAAATTATAGCGCAGAAAATGGCTTTCCTGCCTGACTCATCACCATTTTCAGCAATTACTGTTGGTGGCGCCCCTGTCGGCTGTTTTTCAAACTAAATTACTGGCAGCAAGTCAAGTGTTTCACGCTCTTGCAGACGGCGCCTGGAGGCGTCAGAGCCGGTGAAACGCTGGCGCCTGGAGCCGCTGTCGCGCGCGCTGCCGGCCTTCACGGGTCGGCCGCTACTGCTGCACCGCTGGATCGTGCTGGCGGAGCCGGTGCTGGCGCGCCTCGACGAGCTGCGGGCCGGCGACTTCCGGCTGCGACCGGACCTGGAGGCAGGTGCCCAGCGCGCTCTCTGGGCCCTGCGCAGGCGCAGCGGCGTCCCGGACCGCGCGCGCGTCACCTTCGTGGGCGTCCACGTGCGCCGCACCGACTTCTCCTCCTGGCTGCCGCGCGTCTACAACCGCTCGCTGGCCGGTGAGTCCGAAACCGGGCAACGTGCCAAAGACGCGTCTTTTGTCCGAAAAGCTCCAGTCTCACTCTAATACAGGGTGACACACGGGAGACGGACGGTTTTCAATGAAATAATACTCAGCCAACTTTAAAATTAATGCATGTTTGTTTAAATGATAATTAAATGGACACCCTAGCTGCAAACAAAGCAAAGGGGGGAAAGCAGAAAGGTGGAAGGAGTATATAGTGGGTCTATAGAAGGGAGATGTACTTGAGGACAATATTATGGAAATGGAAGAGGACGTAGATGAAGATGAAATGGGATATATGATACTACGTGAAGAGTTTGACAGAGCACTGAAAGACCTGAGTCGAAACAAGGCCCCCGGACTAGACAACATTCCATTAGAACTACTGACAACCTTGGGAGAGCCAGTCCTGACAGAACTCTACCATCTGGTGAGCAAGATGTATGAGACAGGCGAAATACCCTCAAACTTCAAGAAGAATATAAAAATTCCAATCCCAATGAAGGCAGGTGTTGACAGATGTGAAAGTTACCGAACTACCAGTTTAATAAGTCACAGCTGCAAAATACTAACGCGAATTCTTTGCAGATGAATGGAAAAACTGATAGAAGCCGACCTCAGGGAAGATCAGTTTGGATTCCGCGGAAATATTGGAACACGTGAGGCAATACTGACCCTACGACTTATCTTAGAAGCTAGATTAAGGAAAGGCAAACCTACGTTTCTAGCATTTGTAGACTTAGAGAAAGCTTTTGACAATGTTGACTGGAATACTCTCTTTCAAATTCTGAAGGTGGCAGGGGTAAAATACAGGGAGCGAAAGGCTATTTACAATTTGTACAGAAACCAGATAGCAGTTTAAAAGAGTCGAGGGGCATGAAAGGGAAGCAGCGGTTGGGAAGGGAGTGAGACAGGGTTGTAGCCTATCCCCGATGTTATTCAATCTGTATATTGAGTAAGCAGTAAAGGAAACAAAAGAAAACTTCGGAGTAGGTATTAAAATTCATGGAGAAGAAGTAAAAACTTTGAGGTTTGCCGACGACATTGTAAATCTATCAGACAGCAAAGAACTTGGAAGAGCAGTTGAACGGAATGGACAGTGTCTTGAAAGGAGGATATAAGATGAACATCAACAAAAGCAAAACGAGGATAATGGAATGTAGTCGAATTAAATCGGGTGATGCTGCGGGAATTAGATTAGGAAATGAGACACTTAAAGTAGTAAAGGAGTTTTGCTATTTCGGGTGCAAAATAACTAATGATGGTCGAAGTAGAGAGGATATCAAATGTAGACTGGCAATGGTAAGGAAAGTGTTTCTGAAGAAGAGAAATTTGTTAACATCGAGTATTGATGTAGGTGTCAGGAAGTCGTTTCTGAAAGTATTCGTATGGAGCGTAGCCATGTAGGGAAGTGAAACATGGACGATAACTAGTTTGGACAAGAAGAGAATAGAAGCTTTCGAAATGTGGTGCTACAGAAGAATGCTGAAGATTAGATGGTTAGATCATATAACTAAGAGGAGGTATTGAATAGGCTTGGGGAGAAGAGAAGTTTGTGGCACAACGTAACTAGAAGAAGGGATCGGCTGGTAGGACATGTTCTGAGGCATGAAGGGATCACCAATTTAGTATTGGAGGGCAGCGTGGACAAGCAGATTCAGAAGGATGTAGGTTGCAGTAGGTACTGGGAGATGAAGAAGCTTGCACAGGATAGAGTAGCATGGAGAGCTCCATCAAACCAGTCTCAGGACTGAAGACCACAACAACAACAACAAGTTATCAACATCAGAAGCAGTAAGAAGGAACTAGGAGATGAAGATGCTTGCACAGGATAGAGTAGCATGGAGAGGTCCATCAAACCAGTCTCAGGACTGAAGACCACAACAACAACAACAAGTTATCAACATCAGAAGCAGTAAGAAGGAACTAGCAAACATACCTGCGTTCTTGGAATTAAAATAAGAGGAAAATAAGACAAACTGCAGGAAAAAAAAATTAGACGACGTCGATTTTGATCTCATGACGGCATATCTCTCCTGGGGGATAACAGATGTACCGAAAAAGGTTCAAATGGCTCTGAGCACTATGGGACTCAACTGCTGTGGTTATAAGTCCCCTAGAACTTAGAACTACTTAAACCGAACTAACCTAAGGACATCACACACATCCATGCCCGAGGCAGGATTCGAACCTGCGACCGTAGTGGTCGTGCGGTTCCAGACTGTAGCGCCTTTAACCGCTCGGCCACTCCGGCCGGCACCGAAAAAGGTTTCTGCATAGTCTATCAATAGACAGCGTAGTGCTATAGGTACCACAGCACCATCTGTGTCTGCCCTTTGATAGGGAATGCTCGCAACCAGAAGGCTCACGTAATGGTGGCAGTGGCAGTTTGTACAGCTGCCATAGCACAGACAAGAGGGCTTGTGAGTCCAGGTGTGGCAGCACGCATATTTGCGATGTAGTTATTAGCAGTGGGACTCTGCACACCTCTAGCCTGTCTTCCACTAACGCCACAGCATCGACGTGCACGTCTCAGCTGGTGCCGTCAGGGGAGCACTTGGAAGATGAAGTGGCCCGCCGTGGTCTAATACACTACTGACCATTAAAATTCCTACACCGCGAAGATGACGTGCTACAGACGCGAAATTTAACCTACAGGCAGAAGATGCTGTGATATGCAAATGATTACCATTTCAGAGCATTCACACAAGGTTGGCGCCGGTGGCAATAACTATAACGTGCTGACATGACGAAAGTTTCCAACCGATTTCTAATACACAAACAGCAGTTGACCGGCGTTGCCTAGTGAAACGTTGTTGTGATGCACGACAGCATGTTGCAGGTCCTGTACGGGCCTTTCTGGATACAGAAGATGTTCGACTGCTGGCCTGGCTAGCACATTCTCCAGATCTCTCACCAATTGAAAACGTCTGGTCAATGGTGGCCGAGCAACTGGCTCGTCACAATACGCCAGTCTCTACTCTTGATGAACTGTGTCATCGTGTTGAAGCTGCATGGGCAGCTGTACCTGTACACTCCATCCAAGCTCTGTTTGACTCAATGCCCAGGCGTATCAAGGCCGTTATTACGGCCAGAGGTGGTTGTTCTGGGTACTGATTTCTCAGGATCTATGGACCCTAATTGCGTGAAAATGTAATCACATGTCAGTTCGAGTATAATATATTTGTCCAATGAATACCCATTTATCATCTGCAATTCTTCTTGGTGCAGCAATTTTAATGGCCAGTAGTGTATTTATGGCTGCATCCGCTGCTGCTAGCCGTCTATTCAACTCAATCAGAAGAATATGTCGGAAATGTTCCGATGTCACCACTTGGCACTCCATTTTCTAGCGTCCTCAGCTGCACTCACTATATCCAAATGACAAAATAACAATATGTAAACGCAAATAGAAACGGGGAACTAGAAATAAAAATGACAATCCGTAAATAAACGAAAAACAACAGGAATACCAGCATGCAACACATTTCTCGGCTATTGAATGGCATGTTAAAAAGTCGGGAAACCGTGAGAGTAAAGGAAAAGGTCTTTCATTCCGAATTGGGTGGTAGAATTTTATATGAATAATGTTAACTGTGCAAGTAAGTATGCTAAACATGCTGCAACCTTGTCTATTGTTAGTTTTAGTGATACCTAAGGCGAAACAGTTTAAGAGTTATTTGTTCTAGCCCGGCGATATATTTAATTTTGGGATGCATTGAACAAAACCGTTGCACGAAGGAATCAATATCGTTTACTCTGCCATTTTGCATCACCAAGATGTCGTCTGCATGACTTGATCTTCAAAGTCTGCGAATTTATAAAAAAAAATTGTTTCCAAGTCATTAGTAGATATATCACCTAGTCTGCCACCGAAGCTACTTCCCACCACTGCAAAGCCTTGTTTTCGGCAATATATTTTGTTATTAAAAGAGAAGTAGGAAAGCTGTGAGCTATGTGGTTTCTGCTTTGATTAGTTTCTAGTCAGGCATCAGATTATGATTTTTGTAGTCTCTACAGTTTCATTAATGGTGACAGTGGTGTAAAGTTTAGTGATATTGAGTCACGCCAAAATTGCATCATTAGACACACTTATATCTTTAATAGAATCACCCAGTTCACAACTGTTTTTAACTCCGAAGTCTTCGTGAAAATTGTGTCCTGCTTTCAGTTTTACATTTGATATTTTATTGAATTCATAACTGTTGGATGATTACTATTATGAGCTTTTAGTTTGACTTGAAACAACCGGCCGGAGTGGCCGAGTGGTTCTAGGCGCTACAGTATGTTACCGCGCGACCGCTACGGTCACAGGTTCGAATCCTGCCTCGGGCATGTATGTGTGTGATGTCCTTAGGTTAGTTAGGTTTAAGTAGTTCTAAGTTCTAGGGGACTGATGACCTCAGAAGTTAAGTCCCATAGTGCTCAGAGCCATTTGAACCATTTTTTTGCTCTGACCGTAACACACTCCTGGCAACCTGCGGCTGAGTGTTAGGGATGAAAGGGGGTGATATAAAAGCAGAACTCAGGAACGCCTGCACCAGTTTCAACAATGTTGCTATGCAAATAGAGTGCTTGTGAAAGTCCTCTATTACCGCTAGGGCGAGGGATGACGATGAAAAGTAGTGGCATGTATAAACGTGCGAAAACGACCTGTCAGTATTTAATTCCGGTAAATGGTTGAGTAGGAATACTTTAAAGGTACAGAGAATAATCTGTCTTACTTCTATTGTTCAGTGCATCAATCACATTCTGAAAATGAGTACAGCAGGGAGCAAGTAATATAGCCAGAGTGTTTCGGGGCCAAACATCATGCAACGCTGCTAAAATATTGCAGATAAATTTAACATCCTTTCTAAAGGCGCTTGGTGAAAACAGCATAGAATCAGATAGTTGCCAGCAACATCCGTTTTCTCGAAAAGACTATCTTTCATTGTCAATTTCAAGTTTCCTCAGATTTCAGATGAAACTGCAGAGCTAAATTCGCTAGAGATACAGAAGAAATATGTGTACAAATATCTGCAAAATATATTAAATTTATGTGAAATACATATGCGTGTGGATCATATGTGACATATGCGTTTGCTGGCGAAGGAGTGGGCAACAAACTAATTTAAAGTAAGAATTCGACTCAACCACATTTATTGCGTCTATAAAGGATGGAATCATGAGGAATGCTATGTAATTGCGATTGGATAAATATAGTTCTTTTTCATATCGCAGCTTCCAGAGTGTCCCGTCTTTACAATCTTCCGCCTAAATTCGCCTCTGACATAGATCTTCCGACTCACTCCTCTCATGTTGTTCAAAGCTATCTTCTACTTCCTCTTCTTCTCCTTCTTCTTTTAATAGTTGACATCCATTCCATCATCTTCTTAGGCCATGTGTCCTCACCCAAACTTGTGTAATTAAAATGGGTACAAAATGTCAGGAAGATTCCAGTGGCCAGTGGGGCTCGACAGTACCTACATTATTTAAATTATACATGTATTCTGCTTTAAGGTTATGGAAACGTTCCTGTTGAAATAGTGTGTATCTATAATTACGACAGGTTACTCATTGTGCATTTTGCTGATGATAAAGTAATTTTTTCAGTGGATGAGGGTGATATGAAGTACATGGATAGACAGTTGCACAGAGAATATCGGCAATCGGGTTTAACCATTAATTTAGTGAAAACGGAATATATTTGCTGGAGAATTGGGTCAATGCCTGACATTAGATTTTGGGATAGCAACAAATATTTGCAAGTCATTAATAACAAAAATAGATCCAGTAAAAGTGAAATAAAGAACCGTCTTGGCCAAAACACCAAACTATTAAGTGGAGTTTTATGGAACACACAAATGAGAACCGAGGATTAGGTTATTTAAAACAACTGTAGACAGTGTAGCAACGTTTGAAGCAAAAACATGGGAAATAAATGAAAGAATTATGAGGAAGTTCTTGTCAATGGAGATAGATTTGTGGACGTATTGCAGTTGACTGACTCTAAGGGATAAATTAAAAATGAGGGCATATGTAAGGGAATGAATCACTGTAATGGGCACAGTCGAAGCAACGACCCAGATAGTGTGAGCATGAATGCTGTTTGGGTGAGGACAGATGAAAGCTGCTACAGGTAATTAATTATAAATATACTGATTTCTGCCTGAGCCACTAATTTAATTAACCACTACGCGTTTCGATGGCACCGTCACATTCACGTGGAGATATAAGTGTTATCATAATTTTCTGTTTAACTGCAGAGCACAGGTGCCTTTTCACAGCAATAGGCCAAGTGAAAAAGAAATATTTCATTTTATTCATTGTGGATGACAAACTGCAGCTGTGATTTAAATTGATAGTTTGTGTGCATATGATACTGTAACGAGTCACTTTTTGGATACCACAATGCCACTTAACTTAAGCATTAACAAGCATAACCATAATTTCATTCGTGCACATGTAGTTCATTTACGCCTAATATTCCTATATTTTAGGCCGACCACTATGTTGGTGGTGGCATGTAAGTTACTATGGGACCAAACTGCTGAGGCCATCGGACCCTAGGCTTACGTGCTACTTAATCTAACTTAAACTAACTTTCGCTAAGGACAAGACACACACCCATGGCCGAGGGAGGACTCGAATCTCCTACAGGGTCAGCCTCGCGAACCGTGGCAGGGCACCTCATGCCGGGCGGCTACCCCCGCGGCACCGCTATACTAACGTCTAGCTCTTAATGGTCCAGAATCAAACATACCCTACCAAGGTTTCGTCTCGTATTTTGCTGACGATAAAAAAGTTTTTTTTCACAAAAAGCACAGGTACAGTTAAAACCGAAAGTCATGCAAGAGTAATGTACGCTTATAAACTAAACTAAACTAAACTAAATTCCGAAAAGGCCTTGGAAGGCCCAACGGTACCGACCGGCCGCCGTGCCTTCCTCAGCCCACAGGCGTCACTGGATGCGGCTATGGAGGGGCACGTGGTCAGCACACCACTCTCCCAGGCGTATGTCAGTTTATGAGACTGGAATCGCTACTTCTCGATCAAGTAGCTCCTCAGTTTGCCTCACAAGGGCTGAGTGCACCCCGCTTGCCAACAGGGCTGGGCAGATCGGATGGTCACCCATCTAAGTGCTAGCCCAGTCCGACAACGCTTAACTTTACGTGAACACGTTTGCTCTGTTATCGTATATCTTCACTCGTATCGGTTTTCAGTGTTAATTACAAAACCTAATCATACCAAAACTGACGCATGGCGGGAAAACGAGTTTGTATCTCACGGGAACCAGTGTTACCACTGCGGCAAGGCCATTGGCAGTGTACGCTTATAGAGAAACTAAAACAAAATAAAAATCTCGCATAATTTATATTTTTAACGATAGCAGCTCTATTTCCGAAAATATCATTTTATCTCCAGCAAAAGACTACACGCAATCTGTTATTCAGTTAGCTGTTGTAAAAGATGTATGCGCTCTGCACTACCCCGAAAAGAATGTAACTACATAAGCTGAAGATAACGGCGTGAACCATCGAAATGTGTAGTACTACAACAAACAAATGACTGACAGTGAAAACTGGTGTACTGATAATATGCAACAATTGTAGTAAAAAAACTGGCACGTTTCGAAAGAAAAAGCTGTCACCTTCATAGCATAACACGACGACATTCAGAATATCTCAACAAATAAAAGCGCAAATAGTTGCACAAAAAATGAACTGCAGAGGTGCGAGTGTGGTCCCGGTATATCGGGTGAGAAGGAAAACGAGCCGTAACCCGTTGCAACTGACACTGGTTCAAATGGCTCTGAGCACTATGGGAGCTAACATCTGAGGTCATCAGTCCCTTAGAACTTAGAACTACTTAAACCTAACTAACCTAAGGACATCACACACATCCATGCCCCAGGCAGAATTCGAACCTGCGACCATAGCAGCAGCGCGGTTCGTCAGTTCTGGTATGATCAGGTTTCGTAATTAACACTTAAAACCGATACGAGTGAAAATATACGATAACAGAGCAAACGTGTTCACGTAAACATCGCGTTCACAAGCGAACCGTTTGCGAGATAACTGCTCATATATGGCTACGACCAGCGACTGGTTTCAGCTTGAAAGTCTGACCTAATTGAGCTTAATTAAACTTTTAGATTGCACACCTACGTAAGTGGGTTCACATTTCACCCGTGGCTATCTTAACAAGAAATACGATATTGTTCCAGCACGCAACAAGTCAGAATTTCCACAGTATTCCCATACACTCGTATCTATTAAAGGTCGTGTTCCGCAACTGGTCCTAGCGTTACGGCTGCAAATACTACACTCGTCTGTGAAGTGAGTTAAAAATTATTTCATACTCTAATAACGTCAATTTTTACAAGAGTGTAAAATTCGCAGCTCCAGTTCACAAACAAAATCAACGACGGATGGACACTTCACTTCCGAGATGACACGAGATAAAAAAAAGAAAAAAACAAGGGGAAAAAAACACGAGCAATGAGGTCACGTAATCCTGGAGATCAAGATACCATCCTTGCTCGACCTTTCCATCTTGGATTACACTGGCATGTTTGATTTCGTCTTACCTTAGCAGCAGAGTTCGCTGGTGCCCTCTCATGCAACTACCACATTACCTAACCATGGGTCATGGGTGGAATTGGAGCCTTGTTAGATGAGGACAACTGAAAAGCTTAAATTTTGTAGCGAAGTCACTAAAGGCTCGAAACTACGCATTCAGAGTTATTTCAAAAACGCCTAGTTTGCAAACCAATATTTATGGGAAAGTTTTTGCTTTATTAGCTGAGTGGCCATTGCAGCTGACTGCCATGCGGAGGACCCGGGTTCGATGCCCGTACTTGGTGGGACGACTGATAGGGGGCGCACTCAGCCTTGTGTGGCTAACTGAGGAGCTACTCGACGGTTCCACGCTCAAGAAACCCGACAACGACCCGGAGAGCTGTGTGTTGACCATAAGCCCTTCCATAGTGCATTCAATGACGCTACTGGTAGAGGGTGACACGGCGTTCCGTCGGATCCAATTGCCCCTCTAGGGAAAAGTTTACCTATATCTTAGACTGTCATTCGCGTTAATCTTCGCCATTAATTACCGTACACCCTGTGTACATCGTTCTTGTGCAACGCAGCTAGCTCTTTATTCGCACGAAGTAATGGCCGCTATCGACAGGGGATCTGAAGTTGATTCCGTATTTCCAGATTTCCGAGAAGCTTTTGACACCGTTCCTCACAAGCGACTTCTAATCAAGCTGCGGGCCTATGGGGTATCGTCTCAGTTGTGCGACTGGATTCGTGATTTCCTGTCAGGAAGGTCGCAGTTCGTACTAATAGACGGCAAATCATCGAGTAAAACTGAAGTGATATCAGGTGTTCCCCAGGGAAGCGTCCTGGGACCTCTGCTGTTCCTGATCTATATAAATGACCTGGGTGACAATCTGAGCAGTTCTCTTAGGTTGTTCGCAGATTATGCTGTGATTTACCGTCTAGTAAGGTCATCCGAAGACCAGTATCAGTTGCAAAGCGATTTAGAAAAGATTGCTGTATGGTGTGGCAGGTGGCAGTTGACGCTAAATAACGAAAAGTGTGAGGTGATCCACATGAGTTCCGCAAGAAATCCGTTGGAATTCGATTACTCGATAAATAGTACAATTCTCAGGCTGTCAATTCAACTAAGTACCTGGGTGTTAAAATTACGAACAACTTCAGTTGGAAAGACCACAAAGATAATATTGTGGGGAAGGCGAGCCAAAGGTTGCGTTTCATTGGCAGGACACTTAGAAGATGCAACAAGTCCACTAAAGAGACAGCTTACACTACACTCGTTCGTCCTCTGTTAGAATATTGCTGCGCGGTGTGGGATCCTTACCAGGTGGGATTGACGGAGGACATCGGAAGGGTGCAAAAAAGGACAGCTCGTTTTGTATTGTCACTTAATAGGGGAGAGAGTGTGGTAGATATGATACGCGAGTTGGGATGGAAGTCATTAAAGCAAAGACGTTTTTCTTCGCGGCGAGACCTATTTACGAAATTTCACTCACCAACTTTCTCTCCGAATGCGAAAATATTTTGTTGAGCCCAACCTACATAGGTAGGAATGATCATCAAAATAAAATAAGAGAAATCAGAGCTCGAACAGAAAGGTTTAGGTGTTCGTTTTTCCCGCGCGCTGTTCGGGAGTGGAATGGTAGAGTGATAGTATGATTGTAGTTAGATGAACCCTCTGCCAAGCACTTAAATGTGAATTGCAGGGTAATCATGCAGATGTAGATATAGGTGGAAATTTTATTTCTGTTGTTCGTTTTGTAAGAATTTCTGCACTCGGAATTACGGTGGAGATTTCCAAATTGGATACAGTTGAAGAAACTATGAATCCCATAGACGAAAAGATAAATATTAGTCTTCAGAATATTTTCTGTGTTATTCAGGACTGATACAAGAGGCACAACGTATGAAAATTTATGGGTTTGCCTTTTGAGTGTTTTCGATACTGTTAATGAACTCCAGAGGCAAGAATCGAACAGTTGGTAACTTCTCAAATTGATGCATTTGAGGAAGGCTAATATTTTCTTTCAATCTCATTCTAATAATTATCTTCTATATAAAGAGTAGAAAAATAGTGCAGATGAACTGAACTGACCGTTGATCCAGATGAACTGCGAATATGGTACAACGGATGATTTCATGACCGATTGTCTTAACTATTGGTCAATTTTCCGACTTATATGGCCATGACCTAAGGAACTTTTTTCTTTCTGACGCTTCATTCATAGTTGCACTGGATATCTTCAGAGTTGAACGCCATTCCGCTGAGTCTTGCCGACCGTCGGATCCGACGTACGAGACCGACTTAAATGATGCGAGAGAAGGGCGTGTAAGTAGTTTGCACATGACAAGCAGAAACAATCCTTGTCAGAGATAAAACTTATCTATCAAAATATCGTCTGTCCAAGATAAAACTTATGCATCGATTTTCTAGAGCTATTGTCCATACAAACTGCCAAAAAAATAAGTCGTACATCCTTTTAGAGGTTAAGTTCATTCATAATTTATTGTTGCAACAGTGCGTGTGGAGTACACCAGTAGTTTTGAGGTTACAGCTATCGACCCGTGCTGAGACACAGAAATTAGTAAGTGAAATCTGGTTTCGCAGGACAGAGAAGATCAGGTTGTGGAACGGGGCCAAGGTCAATTACTGTTAGTTATACAAGAACACACAACTTTATTCCTCGAAACCAAAGCACAGTTTCTCTTTAAAACAACAAACTTGAATTCGTGGCTGAGGGCCCAAGTAACTTCTCCAAATAAGTTTAAATAATTCCTCATAAAACACCAGGATTTAGAGAAACGCCTGAAAGCGTTACTTAAGTAAAATTGCAATATCTTCTCGGCTGAAGGCCGAAGTAATATTTCAGATCAGCTAAGTAAAATCTTTAAAAGCCAAGCATTTACAAATTTCGGCTAAAGGCCATATTAAGGGAAATTCAAATTAATTCTTTGGCTGAAAGTCCAATAAATTTTTTTAATATAATAAAAGAGGCTCTAAGGATAAATTTTTACACAGTACAACAGAAAAACATCTTGAGAAAACTTGAAGTATGTTGTCGGTTGAAGGCCCAAACAATTACTCAAAAATAATTAAAGTCAACCTTAAGATAAACATTTACAGAACACGGCTGAAGGCCGTTTCACGAATTCACGATAATTAAAGAGAAAGTTTACAGACAATGATTTACATATTAAAGCCACAGATTCTGCAACAAACGCGGCTGAAGGTCTAAATACAGAGCAACAAGAAATTTAAACGAAACACGGCTGAAGGCCTAATCTTAAAGTAGTTAACATGAAGTTCGGCTTAAGTCCATATGCTAACTACGCTTAAAACAGACAATATTAATTCACGCCTGAAGGCCTGGCAGAGTACCCGCGACCAAACAAAATGACAATCACCAACAACAGACAGTGGTGCTCAGAAGTGTTCCAAGGGTCGGCCTGGGAAGGAAACAACCGTTTAGGTGAGACAGGCAGCCAACCGCAACACTAAACTATCGGGTGGCAACGTGACCTAGGGACGGCTCAAGAACCAACCAACAGCCTAATCAATTCCCTTCCACCTTACACACTCGCTGCTCTATTTCAACCGACCGACTGACTACTCCAGTACGCAGACAGCATTCATCTGCTCAGTGGAAATCACAGAAGCTACACACGGTTCTACGTAAACACACTTGCACAAGAACCAGAACAATCGTAAAAGCAATCACTTTGGAACAACAAGGACGAATCAGCTGGACACACAGAGAGTTTCCGCAAGCGGTCGGCGACCAAATACACGTTGTCCGATGAGACGACCGACCGAACGACTAACCCAGGTCGTTCCCACTCAAGTTACGTGTGTCGACAACGGTGGGGCGAGTCTTGGCTGTCCGAAGCTGACTGCAGCTCCAACCCGACCCAACTCTATGTCCGTTCGGAATTCGGAGACACGACGACTCGGGCACCCTGGCTCGGACCCATCCATGCACAAGTAACTCCTGCCCACTGGCCACGACATCTCTGGACAAGGAAGGAACCGACTCACGTCTGACAAGTTGACCAACTGACGAGGCCCAGAAACGGTTAAAAGATCTAATACACGACGCCCGATGAGACGACCAACCGAACGACCAACCAACGGTCGTCCCGCTCCAATCTCCTTCCGTCGGACAGTTCATGTGTGTCGCCAGCGGTCGGCGAGCACTGGCTGTCCGCACCTCACTGGCGCTCCATCCCCGACTGAACTTCAGTGCTGCTGCGTCCCAACTGAACTGCTGGTGCGTCTCGGAATGTCCTTCAGACATACGACGAGCCGGAAGTACTATCGGTCGCTCCAGAAATGGTACGACAATGCACTTATCGATAAGCGCTGCTGCTGCTGCCTCTCACGGGCAGGTAAGGCAGGAAATTAGTGACGCCAATAAATGGAATAATAAACGAGACGGCAGTACCGTAATAGAAGATGACAAACAATAAACGGCATGAACACGAGCCGCACACGGCTCAGTAAGTGATGCAGTCTCCACGAGCGGCAGTGCATCCGCTGACTCTGGCATCCATTCGATCGCGCAGATGGCGAATACCGTCCTGGGATACATTATGCCACGCCTGCTCGACCTGTTGACGTAGTTCTGCACGAGTTGTTGTCTGACGAGTCGCACGAGTCACATCTCGTCTCATCACATCCCACACGTGCTCGACTGCAGACAAATCCGGAGAACCAGAGAAATTGCTGCACGTCTTGCAGAGCACGTTGAGTTTCATGAGCAGTGCATGGGCGATCATTATCCTGTTGCAACAAAACATCAGCTTCCTACAGCAAGAGCGGCAAAAAATGTGTCTAACAACATTCGACACGTACTGAGCTCTGGTTACTGTCCCATCCAGAAACACCAAAGGTGAACGGCAATTGCAGCATGTCGTATCCCAGATCATAATGCCTGCTGTGGGCTCAGCGTGTCTTGGACGAATGCACTCTACGAGACAGCGCTCAACATGACTACGTCGTACGCGCAACGGTCATCAGTTATGTGAAGCCAGAATCTTTCATTGCTGAAGACCATGGCGCCCTATTCCATCTTCCAAGTGATCCTCAGAAAGGACCAGTCAGACCATGGCGCTCTATTCCATCTTCCAAGTGATCCTCAGAAAGGACCAGTCAGACCATGGCGCTCTATTCCATCTTCCAAGTGATCCTCAGAAAGGATCAGTCAGACTATGGCGCTCTATTTCATCTTCCAAGTGATCCTCAGAAAGGATCAGTCAGACTATGGCGCTCTATTTCATCTTCCAAGTGATCCTCAGAAAGGACCAGTCAGACCATGGCGCTCTATTCTATCTTCCACGTGATCCTCAGTAAGGACCAGTCAGACCATGGCGCTCTATTCCATCTTCCAAGTGATCCTTAGAAAGGACCAGTCGAGCCGTGCACGTCGATAGTGTGGTGTGAGCAGAAGACGGGTTAGAGGTGCGCATGCTAACAGTGCCACTGCTAATGACCCGTTCGCAACACTTCGTGTTGACACGTCTGGGCACACAAACCCTCTTTTCTGTGCTGTGGTAGCTGTACAATCTGCTACTGCTGCCCTTAAAATACGACGATACTGGCGGGTGTCTGTGCTGCGTGACGTCCAGAACCTTTTCTACAGGTGTGCGAAAGTTCACGTGGCCACTGATTGTGTGCATTGTGGCGCAATTTGCGTAGAATGCTCAACTTGTGTGGCAGTTCTCCGGAAGGACCGTAAAGCCACTCGGAAGACCACCATTTGACCCTTTTCAAACTCTCTCAATTGGTTGGATGAAGCACGAGTGCGCCTCAGTGGCATGATTGCATGCTTCCTTTACTCTTTCTCACCACATTGAGCCTTGTGGCTGTGAGGATTCGTCTATTAAAGGGTAGACACATATGGCGTCCTGTTAGCTATGCCACTACGCTCAATGTTGAAACCATTATCAGCACATCTGCTATCTCTGAGCTGGCATATGCCGTCTTTGGATCAAAATAGACGTTATCTTTCCTGGTGTATTAATTTTTTTCCAGCAGTGTATTACTGAGTTTCAAGGTTTCTTATATCCTGTTCAAATGTCTCCCATGTTTATACATGTTGATGTTTGTATTTTTTTGGGGGGGGGGGGGTGTCATCAGTCTTCTCTCCTGTGCCAACCTCTTTCTCTGCCTGCCTCTACAGTTTTTGCCGTCTACAGCTCCCTCTAGTACCATGGAAGGCTTCCCTGATGTTTTAACAGGTCCCTTCTCCTTGTCAGTGTTTTCCACTTCTCTATATAGTAGTGGCTAATAGGACGTCACTATAATACAATTTTGATTCCGGAAAATTTCATTTCACAATATCCTGGCTGAAGAACGTGCTCTGCTACAGCTGATTTTTCTACTTTCCCAAGTCCACAGAAACTCATCTGTTTCGTAGTTCCAACACTTACACGGAATATTATATACCCCACATGCTAACAGAGGAAAGCGTTCATCCTTTACAGATTTCAGGGCGTGACCTGTTACCATTGTTGCTCTAAAAACCGATATGTTTTCACGTTTCTTTAAAAAGGGGAGCGAAAAATGAGTTCTTCCAATGTTATGTTTTATTTTTGTGTTTCAGTTTACAGTTATTTGGTCTCAGAACTGTATTTGCTTATTTTGATTAATAGCCATTTTTCTTGAAAGCTTGCTAAGATATTTTAGTTACGAGTGCAAGTATTCCGGTGTGTAAATTCTTTTGCCTCTATCAACGAGAGTTTTAAAGGCGCCCGTCTTTTCTTGTTGATGATGGTTGCGGGTCTTACGCAAATCTCTATCCTTGTGGGTGACTTACCGAAAAGTCTTATGTTAAAAACTTCCATTAATCTGTCTCATAACTAAAATATCGAAAAGGATATTTCGTTGTAATTTTCGATTTCGACTGTAAACTGGGTGTTTAGATTTATTATTTAAATAACAAAAGAATTGAAACTTGAAACTTCCTGGCAGATTAAAACTGTGTGCCCGACCGAGACTCGAACTAGGGACCTTTGCCTTTCACGGGCAAGTGCTCTACCATCTGAGCTACCGAAGCACGACTCATTCCCGGTACTCACAGCTTTACTTCTGCCAGTATTTCGTCTCCTAGTCTCCTGGTCTCGGTCGGGCACACAGTTTTAATTTGCCAGGAAGTTTCATATCAGCGCACATTCCGCTGCAGAGTGAAAATCTCATTCTGGAAACAAAATAATTCTTCTAAAGCTTATTTACTGTGTGACAAATTAACAGATATATCGCCGACAAACCGTTACCGTCGATATGATTTCTTATTTTCTTTTCTAGAGCTGTTTGTTTAGTATCCTTCCCACTCGTCTAATATAGCGTGCCTAGGAAGTTGTTTTCTCGGATCGCCAGACAACAAATCAATCAAATCGTATTGATGGAGTTTATTACAGTAAGTTAAAACGACAGTAGTTAATTCTGCGTATTCACAAAGGTGTGTCGCGAGCAATTGGCGACATGCGAATAATCAGTGTACTTCGGTGTATACTGCTGCCGCCATCCACTTCATACATCGTAGTGCCTGCTGCACCGGCATCCCACTTCACGTCCAACCAACACGGGATGCCTGAATCACGGGGCGTATATTGACCAGGAAAACCACGTCGTCTGTGTTGTCAACACTAATATTTACCAGCGGCCACAACACAACTCCAGGTCTCCACCAACGCCGCCAGGGACCCCTACCCGTTCGTGAAGCCTGCAGAATAGCTTCACCAGAGGTCTTAGCTAGCCCAGGAACTACTGTGATACGCCAGACATGTAATCGCAAATAGTTCCTGCAGATACATCAGCCAAGCGGGCTTTACAGGGCGGCACCGATGTCTTGCAGATGGACTTAGTACAGTCGACGAACATCGTGACATTTTGTAGAATTGTTTTATTGTGATCTCCCCTGTGAAGAGTCGGGTCTTTCCTATTATTATTTTTTATTTTACATTTGTGACGATTATTTATTTATCGTGTCAAAAGTACAGAAAAATGACATAATGTTACATAAAAGAAGATCAAACATTGGACACTTTAAGTGCATTTTGTGTAGCTCTCATAAGGTCTTGCATGGTGCAGTTGGTTGGTGATGAAGAACACTGAAGGAAATGGCTGTTGGTCTGCTCAACGCCACAATGGCAAAGAACTGAGTCCACAGAGAAACCCCAAGTCCGCAGATTGGTCTTATATCTCGTTTTGTTTGATCGTAATCTACTGAGAGACCTGCATTTGACAGCTTCTCCGAATGTCCAGGGGAAGTTCTTCCTTTGGAGCCATCCATTCTCCCAAATACCGACATTTCTCCCGCCATCGCGAGCTCCTTGGCATATGTGGATTCTAGATGGAAACCTCAGTAGTTGTCAAGAAGCTCTTTCTTGATTTCACACTAAGATGTGCGGGCTGACGACCATGTAGTGGGTGGGCTTCCTTCGTTGTGGCCTTACTTTTCTCACATCTCGCAGCTACCTCACGTCTGATTTCAGGAGGAGCTATGCCAGCGAGGCAGTGGAGTTTGTCCACAGGAGTAGGTCTTAAGCAACCCCTGATAACCCGGCAAGATTCCTTTAAAGCCACATCCACGTTCCTGACTTGACTGGACTTGTACCGCACCGAACATGCATATTCAACATTTGTGACGGTCCGCAGTTGGGATCGAGTCTGTTGTACTTTTGGAGATTGTTGATAGTTTCGTTTTGGTGAGTCCTATAAATTGTTTTCTGACTTGTGTTCTCCGCATTTGTATTCTGCTAGCGCAAATCCTTCATATACAATATCAATGCAAGCAAAACAAAACAGTTCATGTCACTGCTGTAGCGTTTGTATGACAGCTCTTCTTCCACTGCTTGTATTCTCTTCATGTAGATGCCGCTCCAGTCGTGGTGTCGTCGTAGTCAGGGTACTATTGGCTGATGCCGTCTCACGGCCCTCTCTGCTGTAACGTTCCAGGCCGACGTGCCGGCGCTTGATGTTATGCGGGAACAGTTTGTTCTAATTTTTCCATATAAAAATTAATTGTTACAGGACCTAATGCGTTACCTAAGGCTACAACTTCGACTTGCTTATAAAATTCATCGTCCCGTTGAAACGGAACAAAAGGAACAGGAGATGCTTCTTGCACTGGAACTGGCCAGAAGTATGTGACGATGAGTTTTATGAGTAAGTCGATGGTGACGCTATCGAAATGACTGTAAGCAATGGGACGATGAATATCCCCATTGGAGTTTACTAGAAGCAATCTGTGCAAGTTGGAATTGATCATCGTGTCGAAACATTACCAAAAAGGACCTGCGTTTCTGTTTTTATAAGTTTAGTGTCGTGCGTGAGTTAAAGTGTCCAAAAGAAGTTCCCCGCATTGAGTTGTGCCGGTGATTTCTGAGTGAAGTGGAAGAGCACTTCTGCATCATAACTTTTTCCTATCTTCAGATGAGGCCTGGTTCATCCCGGCTGAGCGTGTGAAATCACAGAACATGTGCCATTATGCGCCAGAAAACCCCATTAGTACTTTCAACAGCTCTTGCATAATCTCAAGATTGGCGTTTGGTGCGCAACGACTGGTGTCCGCATTGTAGCACGATTCTTTCGCCAAAAGGTTAAAGCCGACCAGTATGTCTAGAAACTGTTTGTTTCCATTTGAATGAGCTCACAGAAAATGAACGGCTGTGTTTTCAGCAAGACGGGTAACAGCATGCAGCACCTTGATAACATTGGCACGATAGCCTGAAGTGTCCAGTGAGTAGAGGAAACTCACTGGTGGCTGTGCAACCACTGGACCACGACGATCGCACAATCTCTCTCCCTGTAATTTTTAGCTTTGGAGTAAATTGAAGGTTGAGGTATACTCAAATAATCGTTACGTATTGAAAGAGCTGCAACTGAACACAGAAAACGCTGTTGCTGCTGTTCCTCAGGCAGAGCTCCTACACGTGTGTCACAGTTTGATAAACTGAGCACACCAATACATCGACGTCAACGGTGGCCATTTCCAGTTTCTTCTGTGACGTTCATCCGCATTACTGTAAATATCTTCCATCCCAGTTTTCATTCGCCCACCCTGTATTCACATACTGTACCAACGGCCTTACCACAGTGGTAACACCGGTTCCCGTCAGATCACCAAAGTTCAGCGCTCTCAGGCTTGGCTAGCTCTTGAATGGGTCATAGTTGAGGTCTGCCGAGTGCTGTTGGCAAGCGGGGTGCGTCCGCAGCTCGTGGTCGTGCGGTAGCGTTCTCGCTTCCCACGCCCGGGTTCCCGGATTCGATTCCCGGCGGGGTCAGGGATTTTCTCTGCCTCGTGATGACTGAGTGTTGTGTGTTGTCCATAGGTTAGTTAGGTTTAAGTAGTTCTAAGTTCTAGGGGACTGATGACCTCAGATGTTAAGTCCCATAGTGCTCATAGCCATTTGAACCATTTTTGAGTTTTGTTTGTATTCGCACTTTGTAACTGAGTTGACAGAACTAAGAACACACTATTTAAAAATGTGACTAAATATAATTATGTTTTTCAATCAGATGTTACCAACTCTGTGAGCATAACATTAAAAAGGTATTACAAACTTCAAAATGGTTCAAATGGCTCAGAGCACTATGGGACTTAACATCTGAGGTCATCAGTCACCTAGAACCTGGAACTACTTAAACCTAACTAACCTAAGGACATCACACACATCCATGCCCGAGGCAGAATTCGAACCTGCGACTGTAGCGGTCGCGTGGTTCCAGACTGTAGCGCCTAGAACCGCTCGGCCACACCGGCCAGCTATTACAAACTTCACAACGTGTAACACGTACCTCTCTTATAGTAATTCTATGCACAAACCTCTCACAACTGTAATTAATATGTAATTGCGGCTTAAATGTTTGAGGGTAGGAACCAGTACGAAGATGACATTCCTCGTCTTCTACCTCCCAGCTGCAGCAAGCCAAGTATTCAGCTGAAGTGAACGCCGTCAACACGACATACGAAGTGAGTTTTATCACGAAAGTGGTTCGTGGGCAGATGGCACTTTCAGTTAGGTAAGCACTGACTGAGGAGTGACAGCTAATCACAGAGTGGCCACTCCAGCACCCTTCCCCCCCCCCCCCCCCCTTCCCCCTCATGTTATCCACTTCTGACATTGCTTTTCAGTATTTGGCTGTCTTCCCCCTGGTCTAGGGGTAGCTTACTTAGTTTTAAAAACTGAACAGTCTGGATCCTGGCTTATAACCCAAACACTGTTTATATTCTGAATAAAAATCGTTTGCGTCGGCTTGCTATGATTTCTGTCATAATTAGTCACCCTCATACAGCCAGCAGTGTTGTCAAAGAGGTGGCAAGAGTGGATAGAGATTGGTGGCACTCTCTTACCCTAGTGTTGCGAAACTGCCATACAAGATAGAGCAGTCAGCAATGATAAACGGCATGACGAAGCAAAAGGCAATGGGTAAACACTGGGCATGTGGCCTGTAGATGAAGAAGTATCATTATGAGCAGTACACTGGTAAAAGATTCTTTCATCTCTGGGAGCGGGCCACCAAGGGATTTTGCATCGTGAGAAAAAGAGAGCATAACCACCGCTAGAGCAACATTCTATGAGTCAGAGAGTGGAATGTCAAATCTGAAAATAGTAGGCAAACTAGAAAACCAAGAAAGGGACATTCAAAGACTCAGTCTGAATATATTTGGGCCAGTAAAGTAAAACGGAAGCAAACCAACAGTGAAAATAACAGTTCAGGCGTTAGAAGCAGAAGATGAAGAGACAGTGAAACTATTAGAGAGAATTGAGCCCACCGGTGTGGCCTAGCTGTTCTAGGCACTTCAGTCTGGAACCGCGCGACCGCTACAGTCGCAGGTTCGAATCCTGCCTCGGGCGTGGATGTGTGTGATGTCCTTAGGTTGGTTAGGTTTAAGTAGTTCTAAGTTCTAGGGGACTGATGACCTCAGATGTCAAGTCCCATAGTGCTCAGAGCCACTTGAACCACTTTTGAGAGCATTGAACGGATGATACAACGTGTAAAGGGAGACGAAAATCTAATAATCGTGAGGGTTTGGAACGCTGTAGCAGGGGAAGGAACAGAGTTAAGGGGAAATATATCTGCAGCTCGTGGTCCTGCGGTCAGTGTCAATGACTCTCGATCACCTGGCCCCGGGTTCTATTCCAGGTTGCGTAGGAGATTTTCTCCGCTCTGGACTGGCTTTGTCCGTTGTCCCACAGAAGGGGATCCTAGGCCAAATAAGCCGTACGCCCTTTTTTCAAGGGGAATGAGAGAGGAAGAAGGCTGAGTTCAAAAACAGATCTTAGCTAGTTATGGCGAAACACTGTTCCAAAACCACGAGAGGAGGAGCTGTACTCGGAAACGACCTCAACACATGAGAAGATTCCAGATTCAAACATGGTGAGACAGAGATTTCGAAATCAGAGAGGGGTTGAGAGGAGTACCCAGGAGCATACACACATTCAGATCACTATTTAGTAATGATGAAGAGTAAACTAAAAAATCGCTCGGAAGGACCAGTCTTGAAGGAAGTGAGATGCTGAGCTACTAAGGAGTGGTGAGACGTGTTTGAAGTTCTCGAAGGCTGTAGGTACTGCGACACAGCAGGAAATTCAGTTGAAAAGTGAAACGTCCCCTTTGAAAAATTCTGCACGAGACTGTGCTTAAACTGACACACAATATTTTGTTAGCGCAACGCAATCTGACTTTCAAAATTCCCTACAAAAGAATGGCCCTGACTAACATTAAACTATACCCTTCACAAATCACTTACCTCACAAAAATCTTCGCTGCTCAAGCTACTGCAATACAGCGAGCGCCACTACTGCCAGCTAAATAAAAGATTCAAACTATGGAAGGCACTAACTACTGATAGGGATAGTTAGCAAATGAAAGATATTAATAGAGAACAAACAATGTATTTACCTTGATATCATCATATATAAATATAGCAGTTCATGACAAATTTCAAAACTCTGCCATCTCTCTCCCCACATCCACCACTGCTGGCGGCTCACCTCCAACTGCGCAACGCTACGCGCTGTTCGCAGCCAGCTGCCTAACACTACAATGGCGAGTATTACAACAATGCAAAGCAGCCACAGACTGCACACAGCACAGCCAGTGATTTTCATACAGAGGTGGCGTTACCAATAAAAAAACCTAAACAGCCTACTTACAAAAGGATTGGATGTCTCTAAAAACGACAACCATAGAAGTTGGACACACTTCATACTCCGCAAGCCACCTAACAGTGTGAGCTGGAGTGTACTTTTTCTACCACTAAATGAGCCCTGCAGCCCTGTTCCACTTGCGAATAGTGCGTGGAAAGAATGATTGTTGGTAAGCCTCTGTGTTGGCTCTAATTTCTCATATTTCCTCCTCATTGTCATTGCGCGAGACGTACGTAGGGGGGAGCAATATGTTGTCCAATTCTTACCGGAAAGTGCCCTCTCGAAAGTCCAATAGTAAATCTCTTCTTTAACCACAACGCCTCTTTTGTAACGTATGTCAGTAGAGTTTGCTGAGCATCTCCGTAACGCTCTGGTGCCGACTGAACGATCCCGTGACGAAACGTGCCGCAATCATTCTGGATCTTCTCCGTCTCTTCTATGAGTCCTATCTGGTAGGGATCCCAGGCAGATGGACGATACTCAGAAATGGGTCCAACAAGCGTCTTATGTCAGTTTCCTCGTGGATGAGTTACACTTCCTAAAGATTCTCGCTATGAATCCGAGTCTGGCATCTGCTTTTCCCACTATTTGTTTTATATGGACATTCCACTTAAGCGGAGCCGGAGGTGCCTATGCTGCCCATGTTAAAATCACTAAGTTTGAGGAACATTTATGAATAAACTACCAAATAGAAAAATTTGAATTTTTTTTACATATAGAGTGGTTTAGTATTGCACTTATGACAGAGGGATTTTGGAATATCTTTTCTAGTTTCCTTCCAATTATTTTTTTTATTAATGACCCAATTTTTTTTTCAAATAATTGCTTTATAATTAAACTGAAGTGAAACTACTGAAAATATTGCCAAATGGCTGTGTTACAATGTAAGTTTGACCACTAGGAGTGCTGTATAAAAATTTCATCTCTCTAGCTTGAGTGGATTTTGAGAAAATGTTCCTTATATTCGAAAAATTCTAATTTACGGGAAATGGCTATCAAAGTTTCTCAATACATTCCTGCACTATAGAATGGATTATCAGGGTCTTCTTCTTCATCCTCCAAAAGCTTCCTCTTCTGTCTTCTTTTCTGGCCTGTTGTTCCATCATACTTCATATGCCTTTCTCTTCTTTCTGCTCCTCTTATCCTTTCTCTGCCAATATTTCTTAGTGCTCGTACAGTGTTCACCCCCGCTGTAAATCCTAATGCCTTCAGAAGTTCACACTTCACGCTGTTCCATTGGTTGTAGGTTGCTACTGCATCATAAATGCCAAAGTGCAGTGTCTTTATGCTTACAAACACCCTTTTAGGAATCAAATTGTTTACGCTCTCATTAGGATTGTGCGTCTTACCGTGTAGATATGACTGTGCTAAGTCATGAAAAATTGGTTTTATTATGCCCTCCCGATTCTTGTACATACTGCATATTACCCACTTTACACAAGAAGTATAATACTACCAATAACAGGCGAAACACTGAACTAATTCGAAACGGTAAACAGTTGTAGTATCGCAACTTGGTATTAGTGTTAATTTTCTTTTCACTACGTTCTTCCTCTTCTTATATACACGGTTACTAAAACGAGGCATCGTAACCAGAACAAAAGTGTACGACAATATTAAATGGAGCAAGATGTTCGAAATTCTGAGGAAAATAGGAGTAAGCTGTAAGGAAATACGGCTAATATTTGTCACAGAAAACAATGTAGCCAACCCTTGCACACTCGCTGTATGCGTAACATAAGGAGCTGTATGCGTAACAGGCCGAGAAAATCCCAAGCAGTTCGCCAGGAAGTCACGAGAGGGTGTTAGATGCATTCAGCGGCCGCCCATTTCCTCTGCAGGCGTGGGGGAAAATGGTAATAACTCCACTTCTAGGGCGAGTAGAACAATAATTCAAAGTTTACATTAAAGAGGAATGTTCCAATTGATTTTTGGCAGCAAAAAAAAAAATCGTAATTTTTTTGGATTTGACCACCTCCGGCTCCCCTTAAGGTCGCTCCAGATAGCTACTCCTTGATATTTCACGGCTAATACCGTTTCCAGCGGTTTGTTATCTAAGTGTAGCTATACACTAGTGTATTTCTTTTCCTATGTTTGCGCAATATGTTACATCTTTTTACGTTCAGAGTCAACTGCCAGATCCTGCGCCATTCAACAATTCCCTGGAGGTCATTCTGCAAATCGTTACTATCTTCTGGGGCTGCTGTTTTGTCACAGACAACCACGTCCTCTGCGACAATGTTAGAGAGCATCACACAGTTTCTTCTATATCACTCGTATATGTTGTACACAGTATCGGTCCTATCACACTTCTTTGGGGTACACCGGAAATTACGTTTACATCTGTCGATTTTGTACCGTTAAAAGCGATGTGTTGAGTTCTGCCTGCAAGGAAGTACTCAAGCCAGTCGCAAATCTGCTCCGATATCGGATAAGTTCGTATTTTTTTCACCAAACGGCTGTGCGGTACGGTGTCATATGCCTTCCTGAACTCAAGGAACACGGCATCAACCGGGGCACCATTGTCCACAGCGCTGTGGAACTCTTGCAGGACAGAGAGAGCTGAGTTTCGCAGCATCTCTGTTTGCGAAATCCATGTTCATTTTTATAGAGGAGATTTTCCTTCTCCACGAACGTCATAATTCTTGAACATAAAATATGTTCCATAGTGCAAAAACATATATTGAAGTCAATGATGTAGGTCTATCATTTTTGCATCTGTCCTACGGGTCTTCTTAAAAACGGGGATGACCAGCGTTTGCTTCTGGTCACTAGATACCGTTCCTTGCACAAGCGATCTACGATAAATTACTGCTAGAAGGGAAGTAAGTTCTTTCGTACAATCTTTGTTGTATTTTATAGGTATCTCATCTGGTCCTGACGCCTTCCCACTACTACGCGATTGCAGTAGTTGTTCCATTCCGCAAACGCTTCTCTCAATATCTGCCATTTTGACATTCGTACGACGATTGAAAGGAGGGGCCGTGATAACATCTTCTGCGTTGAAACTGTTTTGGATAACCAAATTCGGTATTTTGGCCTTCTCTCTGTCATCTTCCGTTTTGGTGCCGGCATGGTCACTGAGTGAATGAATAGATGCTTTTGACCCACATGCTGATTTCACATACGACCAAAACCCTTTAGGGTTTTTACTCAGATCAGTTGACAAAGTTTCATTTTCGAAGTCACTGAACGCTTCTCTCATTGTTCTCCTTACGCCCATTTTCGCTTCGTTCAGTTTTTGCTTGTCAGTTAAGTTTTTTGCTTCTCCTGATTCTGAGGTGAAGTTATCTTTGTTTACGTAGCATGACTATTATACCATCCCTTAAGACCTTGCTCGGAACTTATTTGTCCAGGGCACATTAGGCGATTCTATTGAATTTTTTCCATTTGTTTTCCGCATCTCTTCCTCATCACTGAATATTTGATGTGACTGCCCAGGCCGGCCGGGGTGGCCGAGCGGTTCTACACGCTACAGTCTGGAACCGCGCGATTGCTACGGTAGCAGGTTCGAATCCTGCCTCGGGCATGTGTGATGTCCTTAGGTTAGTTAGGTTTAAATAGTTCTAAGTTCTAGGGGACTGATAACCTCAGAAGCTAAGTCCCATAGTACTCCGAGCCATTTGAATCATTTTGACTGCTCAGATACTCCGAAATTTGTATCCTGTCACTCTTGCTAAGCAAATACATCTTCCTACCTTTCTTAACATTCCTTGTAGGATCCGTCATCATAGATGCTGTCAAAGTCTTATGATCACTGATACGTTCCTTTACGTTAACTAATTCGGTAAGTTCAGGTCTGTTTGTTGCCAGGAGGTCTAAGACGTTACACCCACCAGTTGTGTCTCTATCTGCTCGAAGTAATTTTCGGACAAGACGTCCAGAACAATGTCACACGAATCCCTGTCTCTGGTACCAGTTTTGATACTATGACATTCCCAATGTATAACTGGCAAGTTCAAGTCACCCCCTATTACATCGGCATGATCAGGAAAATTACTAACAATATTCTTAAAGTTCTGTCTGAAACGTTCTACTACTAGAGCTCCTAATCCAGACGGTCTATAAAAGCAGCCGATTACCATTTTTGACAGACCTTTGATACTTAACTTCACCAAGATTCACAATTGGAATACGCGATAACCTCACTACATTTTATCGAATTGTTTACTGCAATAAATACGCTGCCACTATTGGCGACAATGAACCATGGACCTTGCCGTTGGTGCGGAGGCTTGCGTGCCTCAGCGATACAGATAGCCGTACCGTAGGTGCAACCACAACGGAGGGGTATCTGTTGAGAGGCCAGACAAACATGTGGTTCCTGAAGAGGGGCAGCAGCCTTTTCAGTAGTTGCAAGGGCAACAGTCTGGATGATTGACTGATCTGGCCTTGTAACAATAACCAAAACGGCCTCGCTGTGCTGGTACTGCGAACGGCTGAAAGCAAGGGGAAACTACAGCCGTAATTTTTCCCGAGGGCATGCAGCTTTACTGTATGATTAAATGATGAAGGCGTCCTCTTGGGTAAAATATTCCGGAGGTAAAATAGTCCCCCATTCGGATCTCCGGGCGGGGACTGCTCAAGAGGATGTCGTCATCAGGAGAAAGAAAACTGGCGTTCTACGGATCGGAGCGTGGAATGTCAGATCCCTTAATCGGGCAGGTAGGTTAGAAAATTTAAAAAGGGAAATGGATAGGTTGAAGTTAGATATAGTGGGAATTAGTGACGTTCGGTGGCAGGAGGAACAAGACTTCCGGTCAGGTGACTACAGGGTTATAAACACAAAATCAAATAGGGGTAATGCAGGAGTAGGTTTAATAATGAATAGGAAAATAGGAATGCGGGTAAGCTACTACAAACAGCATAGTGAATGCATTATTGTGGCCAAGATAGATACGAAGCCCACACCTACTACAGTAGTACAACTTTATATGCCAACTGGCTCTGCAGATGACGAAGAAATTGAAGAAATGTATGATGAAATAAAAGAAATTATTCAGATTTTGAAGGGAGACGAAAATTTAGTAGTCATGGGTGACTGGAATTCAAGTGTAGGAAAAGGTAGAGAAGGAAACATAGTAGGTGAATATGGATTGGGGCTAAGAAATGAAAGAGGAAGCCGCCTGGTAGAATTTTGCACAGAGCACAACATAATCATAACTAATACTTGATTTAAGAATCATAAGAGAAGGTTGTATACATGGAAGAACCCTGGAGATACTAAAAGGTATCAGATAGATTATATAATGGTAAGACAGAGATTTAGGAACCAGGTTTTAAATTGTAAGACATTTCCAGTGGCAGATGTGGACTCTGACCACAATCTATTGGTTATGACCTGTAGATTAAAACTGAAGAAACTGCAAAAAGGTGGGAATTTAAGGAGATGGGACCTGGATAAACTGAAAGAACCAGAGGTTGTACAGAGTTTCAGGGAGAGCATAAGGGAACAATTGACAGGAATGGGGGAAAGAAATACAGTAGGAGAAGAATGGGTAGCTTTGAGGGATGAAGTAGCGAAGGCAGCAGAGGATCAAGTAGGTAAAAAGACGAGGGCTAGTAGAAATCCTTGGGTAACAGAAGAAATATTGAATTTAATTGATGAAAAGAGAAAATATAAAAATGCAGTAGATGAAGCAGGCAAAAAGGAATACAAACGTCTCAAAAATGAGATCGACAGGAAGTGCAAAATGGCTAAGCAGGGATGGCTAGATGACAAATGTAAGGATGTAGAGGCCTATCTCACTAGGGGTAAGATAGATACTGCCTACAGCAAAATTAAAGAGACCTTTGGAGATAAGAGAACGAGTTGTATGAATATCAAGAGCTCAGATGGAAACCCAGTTCTAAGCAAAGAAGGGAAAGCAGAAAGGTGGAAGGAGTATATAGAGGGTCTATACAAGGGCGATGTACTTGAGGACAATATTATGGAAATGGGAGAGGATGTAGATGAAGATGAAATGGGAGATATGATACTGCGTGAAGAGTTTGACAGAGCACTGAAAGACCTGAGTCGAAACAAGGCCCCCGGAGTAGACAACATTCCATTGGAACTACTGACGGCCTTGGGAGAGCCAGTCCTGACAAAACTCTACCATCTGGTGAGCAAGATGTATGAAACAGGCGAAAAACTCTCAAACTTCAAGAAGAATATAATAATTCCAATCCCAAAGAAAGCAGGTGTTGACAGATGTGAAAATTACCGAACTATCAGTTTAATAAGTCACAGCTGCAAAATACTAACACGAATTCTTTACAGACGAATGGAAAAACTAGTAGAAGCCAACCTCGGGGAAGATCAGTTTGTATTCCGTAGAAACACTGGAACACGTGAGGCAATACTGACCTTACGACTTAAGTTAGAAGAAAGATTAAGGAAAGGCAAACCTACGTTTCTAGCATTTGTAGACTTAGAGAAAGCTTTTGACAATGTTGACTGGAATACTCTCTTTCAAATTCTAAAGGTGGCAGGGGTAAAATACAGGGAGCGAAAGGCTATTTACAATTTGTACAGAAACCAGATGGCAGTTATAAGAGTCGAGGGACATGAAAGGGAAGCAGTGGTTGGGAAGGGAGTAAGACAGGGTTGCAGCCTCTCCCCGATGTTGTTCAATCTGTATATTGAGCAAGCAGTAAAGGAAACAAAAGAAAAATTCGGAGTAGGTATTAAAATTCATGGAGAAGAAATAAAAACTTTGAGGTTCGCCGATGACATTGTAATTCTGTCAGAGACAGCAAAGGACTTGGAAGAGCAGTTGAATGGAATGGACAGTGTCTTGAAAGGAGGATATAAGATGAACATCAACAAAAGCAAAACAAGGATAATGGAATGTAGTCTAAGTCGGGTGATGCTGAGGGAATTAGATTAGGAAATGAGGCACTTAACGTAGTAAAGGAGTTTTGCTATTTGGGGAGCAAAATAACTGATGATGGTCGAAGTGGAGAGGATATAAAATGTAGGCTGGCAATGGCAAGGAAAGCGTTTCTGAAGAAGAGAAATTTGTTAACATCGAGTATAGATTTAAGTGCCAGGAAGTCATTTCTGAAAGTATTTGTATGGAGTGTAGCCATGTATGGAAGTGAAACATGGACGATAAATAGTTTGGACAAGAAGAGAATAGAAGCTTTCGAAATGTGGTGCTACAGAAGAATGATGAAGATTAGATAGATAGATCACATAACTAATGAGGAAGTATTGAATAGGATTGGGGAGAAGAGAAGTTTGTGGTACAACTTGACCAGAAGAAGGGATCGGTTGGTAGGACATGTTCTGAGGCATCAAGGGATCACTAATTTAGTATTGGAGGGCCGCGTGGAGGGTAAAAATCGTAGAGGGAGACCAAGAGATGAATACACTAAGCAGATTCAGAAGGATGTAGGTTGCAGTAGGTACTGGGAGATGAAAAAGCGTGCACAAGATAGAGTAGCATGGAGAGCTGCATCAAACCAGTCTCAGGACTGAAGACCACAACAACAACAATTGGCGACTAATCTATCCCCGCGATAAATATTCCGATCAGAAATTATGATTTCGTTCTCATTAACGTCCGGTTTCTGCCTAATACTATTTGTGCTTTATAGCCTTCAGTAAGCAATACTAATCGTGGGAACCTGTATGATCCTGCAGTTTACTGAAATCGTATTAACCTTATCTATCACTGATCTGCGACGGGGAACATTCTCTGAGGACATCTGGCTAATTTATCAGGCAATCGTCTTTGATCCCAAGGGAGTATTTCTCTAACTTAAAAAGCCCCATGTGCACGCCACACGTACTCCACCAACCCAGTGTAGTGGCTTTGGGGAAGCAAATGAATATTTAAAGCCTTTAATAGCTAAAATGCCCTTAGCAAACATATTTCTCTAGTAAGATACACTCCTAGGAAAGTATATGAGGAAATTTTTTTTTTAATATTTTGCCCCCTACGAAGGTACAATCTCCCCTTAACACAATTCGGACCTTCATCTGTACATCTTTCTTCTGATTAATCTCTTTTGCCGTCACATTCTTATTGTTACCAAACCTACAATTTTAACAAATGAGTTCCAGACTCAAAAAAATGTAGTAGTAAAGTACTCAGTCCGGTATGACACTTGCCTTATGGTTGTCCCTGTGGCTCTGTGTACTGTACTTCAAAAGCATCAAAAAGTTCATAAAATTTTTTTTTGACTTAGTGTACTAAAGAAGCCATTTCTGGGCACATTATTATTTGACAAATGCATCTCATTAAGAGAAAGAAAAAGTAATAAACTACCGACAGTATCTTCCAAATTGCGTTTAGATACGCAACATGCTGAGTGCCGATACAGCGGTACTAGCGAATGACTTTTCTTATCTGCGATGACACCGTCGACAATTTGACGATAAAACCTAATATTCCTTTCTATGGAATTACGATAGAAAAAGTCTTGAAAATCTAATCTGTAATTTCCTTTTACTAAACGTTTATCACATCAGTTAGTCATTCTAAGTTCACAGCCACCGTGTTCCTGCGTCTCTCCTCTTTGCACGTAGGTGGACCGAACAGCGTCATCTAATAAGCTCTTTTAGGTTTTTAAGCAAGGAGCTGAAGGCGACCAATGAGCGCATCGTTGTGTGGCAAATGCTGCGTGAGAGACGACTACGCCAGCGACGAAGAAGGGCTCCACATCAAGTTACCGACCTCTTACGGGGAGCAACGATTGATCTTCATGGATATGGTTTGTTGCACCGTGAAACAGAAATCTTCCCGGGACATTGAGCTGCGATAGGCGAGTTGGGGATATGGTGTGAAGAGACCTGCACGACTCATAAACCAGGGGGTGATAATGAAAATGTAACATCGGCATGATACCTAGGACAGATGTAACACTAACAAGAGTGATTAGGAAGTGTGTGGGCAGACAACGCTCATTATTCATGTGGGAACTAATTTACAAAGGCCAGTGATCACAAAATTAGCTAGTCAAACTCAACTATATATTCAAAACATAAGACTTCTTTAAAGAAATTATAGAAAAAATCAACACAATGAGTTATTGCATTACGCGTCAGTGTAATTACAGACCATAACCTGACTTTGATTAAACACCTTCAAATGGTTCAAATGGCTCTGACCACTATGGGACTTAACATCTATGGTCATCAGTCCCCTAGAACTTAGAACTACTTAAACCTAACTAACCTAAGGACATCACACAACACCCAGTGATCACGAGGCAGCGAAAATCCCTGACCCCGCCGGGAATCGAACCCGGGAACCCGGTCTTAACCACCTTCCAAATATTCAAAATTCGCTCTCAAGAACGTAACAATTACACAGAAATGACTAAATAATTACATAGCAACTCGCAAAATACTGCAAACAAGACATCGATACATAAACACATCAGAATCTGATAATGGAATCCGTATAACTGAGATGAAGGTAAAACTATTTACAGTTGGGCAGATTCAGTAGTTCCCGATACATCACAAATATTACTTTAAAATTTAATTACGCTAATTGTAGTTCACAATCAAGATCTTTGTACATATGGAAATGAACTTGTAATTCTAGAGAATATTGAACGGTACTGTCTGGCAAAATTATATCCATATACTATATTTTCTCATTCATAACGTGATTATCGGAATTTAATGGGTTAACAGAATAATAGGATGTGTACCCTATTTCCATTGTTAGTGACGTGAGTTAATGACCACTATAAAATTATGATTAAAGCTTACACAAGTACTGTATTATCCAAATAAAATAATCCTTCAAGACCCAGGCAAGTCTTTTACACACCAGGGTGTGTGAAATGCTTCAGTCTTATTTTCTGTGAACGTACTGGCACGACGAATTAGCTCGGTAGACACCATTAGGATGATCATGCGTCGTCTTCCCGTTGCAAATATTTTTTATCCGTACTTTGGTCTAACAGAGTATCCATCGTTTATATTCCTCCTGAAGCCTCCTCGAAAATCATCATTAGATTGTGCCTCATGAAAATAGCATCTCACTGCTACACGGCACTGATGCACGAATAAGAACTACGACGGAGTCCCCCCTCCCCAGCCCGCCCCTCCCCCCCCCCCCCCACACACACACATGTCCTCTTTTTCCCCTCGCAGCTAAATCTCGTCTCCCCTATGGTTGCTAGTGTCTCATTGGTCTCTACCGCGCTCCAAAGAGTCTCTTTTACTATTCAGACAAGACCACAGGCTTCATACAAAATCATATACTTGATATTGCCAATGATTCTGTTATAAAAAGTTAGAAAATGTGTTTTACTCGTTTATAACAAAGAAAACATTACATTTACGAAAAAGCATAGAATTCAGTAGCCCAAAAGTGATGTCATGTTACACGTTGGGACACTATGCTGTAGTGTCGCAAATTGAAGAATTCTACTCCTTCGCACGCGTACTAATAACTCAGATCTTTTTCTCAAGATGCTGCAGGAGATACACGAAGGTGGCAGCAGAACTATATCAAATTTTCCTCCTACAACGGTTCTCTACATTTACTCAACAGTGTTTCACGAAAACAATGTTGTCTTCCTACTAATGACTCCAATACGTTCCCCCATCATCTCTCTTACACATTCATGTGGGCTATACCGACCTCTTACCACCGTCCTTAAATTGTTTCGATGTCTGCTATGATGAGTATTATTTTGAGATATAGTGGAACAGGAACAGAATTGATCGCACTATCGTCCAGCAAAAATTTCCCTTTCTAGAGTCTGTGCCCTTTCCCAAAACCCTCCCAAAAAATCAAAGTCTTACATTCACCTTTCCCAATATTGATATTATGTTCTCTTTCAATTTCATATCGCTTCTTCGCATTACCACTAAATATTTAAACGATTAGGCATGTTACATATGAAGGGCTTATTTCAATAGTCGTACAAGTCCATTACCTGCACTTTTCTGTCTGTAATGCTTCTGAAATTAATGAGCCAAACATACAGAAAGAAAGATCATCTCTAGTGAAATGCCATATGCTTGAATATTTCTGGTATCTCAACTGCAGATTTTTCAGCGCTCATTTAACTTTAGGACTCTGCATCTCAATATCAACGAAAATGGACTTGTACCACTGTTGAAATAAGCCCAGGAATGTGGACGGAAGGCGTAATTTTGTCGCAGGATACTGCCCGGCTAACTGTTGCCGAGATAGTTTGGAGTACAGGAAAGGTATTCGCAGTTGCGAATATGAACCACCTTCGGCTGTCTATTGGAACGACAGCAGTGAAAATCTGTGCCGAACCTGGACTTGGATTTAGATTTCTCGCTTTACGTGAGCGGTTGCCTTAATCGATTCGGCTAGCCGTGCATGAATCACAGCCGGACTCAAACTTCCATATGTCGTCGTCGTACGTCACTCGAACGTTGTGTATATTCCCGTCCAGGAAAGACATACACTGAAGAGCCAAAGAAAGTGGAACACCTGTCTAACATTGTATAGGGCCCCCGCGAGCACGCAAAAGTACTGCAACATGACGTGGCATGGACTCGACTAATGTCTGAAGTAGTGCTAGAGGAAACTGACACCATGAACCCTGCAGGGCTGTCCATAAATACGTAAGAGTACGAGGAGGTGGAGATATCTTCTAAACAGCACGTTGCAAGGCGTCCCAGATACGCTCCATTATGCTCATGTCTGGGGAGTTTGGTGACCAGCGGAACTGTTTAAACTCAGAAGAGTATTCCTGGGGCCACTGTGTAGCAATTCTGGACTGTGGGGTATCGCATTGTCCTGCTGGAAGTGTCCAGCGTAACGACAAGCTCCAGCACGAAGATGTAGAACGCAAAAGCAGAGATGGCTATAAGACGACGTCAGCCAATAGATCGCTGACTAGGACCGCACCACGACAGGAGCGGCTACCCGCCCTGCTTCTGCCAGCATCTGCCGGACAGTAGAAGACGTACACTAGTAGACCCGGACTAGAAGAGAAGCACTAGAACAACTGTAACTTGTGAGCCATATGATTTGTGTGAATTACTTGTATGGATAGTATATGTATCGAATGACACTGATTATTTGCATGTCGCCATTTGCTTGCGACCCAAAGTTAAGTATTGTTAATCTACTTTATTGTAATAAGAAGCCATTAATGTGATTTGCTTGTATGTCGTCTAGCTACCCGAGAGCTCAGGATCCTAGGCACGCCACAAGAGTCGAGTGGGCAGGACACCACATGAACTGCCCAAGCCCGTTGGAATGGACATGAATGGGTGCAAGTGATCAGACAGGATGCTTACGTACGTGTGTGTCACCTGTCAGAATCGTATGTAGACTATCAAGGGTCTCACATCACTGCAACTGCACATGTACCACCTTAGGGTACTTGTTATGGCAAAGAGGGTGGCTCTGAGCACTATGGGACTTAACATCTATGGTCATCAGTCCCCTAGAACTTAGAACTACTTAAACCTAACTAACCTAAGCACATCACACAACACCCAGTCATCACGAGGCAGAGAAAATCCCTGACCCCGCCGGGAATCGAACCCGGGAACCCAGGCGCGGGAAGCGAGAACGCTACCGCACGACCACGAGCTGCAGACTTGGCAAAGAGGGTTTCCGGTTAGTTTTACTCTGAGCTCCGTGTTAGCTTGTCTGTTGTTCAGTTTTACTTGTAGTGGCTTTAAGTCGCCACTTTCTGAAATAGGAGCTCATAACGGCTAGAACTTCTGTGGGAAGTGTCTCTGCTTGTCCGAGATCTTTGGTTCTACAAGCAAGAGCGATATCGTCCACGTAGCAGAGCTTTGTTGACCTGGCAATGGGCAGATATAGATAGAATAATAAGGGGGCTAAGACGGAGGCCTGTGGTGGACCATTACCTATTTTATAATAATATCTTCTAGCAACTAACAGCAGGATACAAAAACGTCAAATAATATGAGTGTATCTTTCGTGCTGATTAGCAAACAAAAGCACTAAAGGGACAGTAGTATTTTAATGTGTACTTAATTTCAACTGACGTTGGTCAATTCGTCCGTGAGCTTCGGTAATTAAAGTTTTCTGCTTGCGTTAGGGGCACAGTGCTTTTAGCACGGAACACTGGAAGTGGCTGCGGCTCTTTTTAGAAAAGGCAAATGCAATAAACAGACAATTCAAGCAATAAAAAATAAGCACCGAAGCATAGAAAATTTCTACAACGCCCACCTGAAAACACTGATTAACAAAAACACTAAAAGAGACACTGTTATAACACGTAAACACACCCCCGGAAAGAAAAGACATGGTAGAATTAGGGCCCCAGCAAAGCACAAAATCCCACGACAAAACAAAGTTGTGGTAGCCAGGCTCTAGGTGCGAAACGTGAACAGGTCGTCGCGTTGGTATTCGTCCAGCCTCGTCGTCAAATATGTGGTGTCTCGGAAGCCTGCATACTCGGTTCACTACACAATAATCAAATAGTCGAATTAACAAGTTTATCACAAAAAGAAAATTACAATACTTAATTTTGTCAATTTTCACAGATGTGTACAAGCAAAGAGCGACAAACAATATTGGAACTTTTCTACTTATCACCTGCTTTGTTTAACCTTTAAATCTAAAGAGAGTGGAAGGGCTGACCCAATAAAGTGAACATTTCAATTCCAAAAACAATCTCACATAAAACTGACAGACGCCACTCAGGCAAGATTATTTACGAAAAACTCATTACATAAATTCATATTCAAGTTAATAAATCATGAACCAACGATCTCCCATAAACAGGGAGAAACGCCACTCAGGCAAAATATTTAAGAAACTCTCATTGCATAAAATAATTAATAAACTGATAAACCATTAGCAACGATCTCACATGAAAATTGGCAGAAGCCAATAAGGCTGCATTTGACCATAACTTTAACAAAACAAGTCTAGTTCAGACACATTATTTAAGATCATTACATGTAAAATAACAGTTGACACACAGCCTCAATTTTAACACGAATACTTAGAACATATTTATTAAAACGTAACTTGGGCAATCTTGCAAATTACTAGACTGGAGAAACTTGCAAAGCGAACCACGAAATTAGTCAAATGCCCATTGGCTTGTAAGATGGGCTCTTAGGGCATAGAAAATCACAACTTTGTGCAATCATAAATGTGTAACAACAGAAGTAAGGCCCAAGCTTGTAAGGCCGAAGTTTAACCACGAACGGTGGAAGCGACTGAGGGAAGTAATACTTAACTTCGAACCAAGACGTGGCTCCGTTTGCAACCCCACATCGAGTAGGCCACCGAAATGTGAACCCAACAAACGCTACCGAAGGAAAACACACGAGCTCAGGCGAAGTCCACCGCCCGTAAGACAAACTTGTAATCTAAGGGGAAGCATTGAGCTTCGGTTGTCCGCTGCCCCAACTCACTGAAACACAGCACACCCGACACCAGGAGGCCAAAAAACTTTTCTTAACTTAAAGATTCAAGATTGACCAGTAAATTAACACTACAAAATCAAGGCTAAAAAACAACTAATTTCACTCGCTAGTGCTTTCTTTAAGTGAAACAGTACCTGATAAACAAACGCTAAGAGTGGGAAATGCACTGGCTCACGAGAACCGACACTCACTAGAACTTAACGACACACGTATTGGCCACCTTAAGTGGGCCTGTAAAGCTCAACACGGTAACCTTTAGAAATAAAAACTCAGATTGCCCGCAGAGGACATATTGACATGGATTAACCGATATCTTAAGCAAATTAAACACTTGCTAATAATAGGTATTGGACTAATATTCTGCAAATACATCAATATTATGCGGAAGCAGAGCACACGCTTAGTAAGAGGCATCAAATAAAATCGAACACACATAACATTACGCGGCCGGCAATGTCTTATTATACCAAGAGCGATCACAATCACAGTTAACTAACCGCTCTTAGTAATTAGAGTAGAGATGTCAGACCATCACTTCGCAAGATCTTAACAGCGTGTCCCTCCAAGGAAGCGGGAACATCCACAGCTCACGAGGTTGCCGGAGAATGCACAGCGCCGGCCAACTGCCGCCGCCTCCAGTACAACCACGTGACAACTGCCACCCGGCCTCAGGCACGCCGTCTTCGCCTTTGCCTGCCAGCCAATCGCCGACTCGCGCACCGTCGCCTACAGTTCTCAAAGCGTTGTTCCTGTTACTCGCGGTCGGCAACTCGCTTGTATCCCGGGCCGGCCTAAGCCCCAAAACAAACCTCTGTACTAGCAAATCGATCGTACTCATGTTAGAGATACTACTGGCACCGTCCCGCCATGGCTCAGTCTTCCCCCATAAACACGAACTACCCCTGTCGCTCCACCCGGACCGTCTTCTAGCAGGACAGACAAGGAAGGAACCATGAACCGAGGGAGAGATCAGGCAGCCTTTATTTGACTTAGGTGAGCCCGGAAACGCTTGCCTTAGGATATCTCTTTAACCACTAAATTTACTGGACTCAAAACCTTGATTATCCAGCCAGGTCCCCGGAAATGCGGTGTCAGCTTGCGACTAGCTACTTTGTCAAGGCCGCCCACAAGAGCTTTAATGTACACGCGGTCCCCCACCTTGCCAGTAAAGCGTCTCCTCCCTCTGTTTATAACACGCTGCCTGTCGGTTATGCGCGATCTGGATGTTATTCCTCGCGCGCCTCCAATTCTCGCGTATGGTCTCGGGTGCTAAGGCCTTCAATTCGGCCAAGCATGAAGCCACTCGCGCATCTCCTGTGGAGCTAACGTACGCTTACGAATTGAATACCTCATTACCTAACTTATGGGAGATTAACCACCTATTGCCTAGCTCCATAATTAGTTGAGGTTCAGCCTTGATTTTGTAGTGTTAATTTACCGGTCAATCTTGAATGTTAAAGTTAAGAAACGTTTTTTTTGGCCTCCTGTTGGCGGGTGTGCTCTGTGTTTCAGTGAGCTGAGGCAGCGGGCAACCAAAGCGCAGAGCTTCCCTTTAGATTAAAAGTTTGGCTTACAGGCGGTGGACTTCGCGTGAACTCATGTGTTCCCCTTCGGTAGCGTTTGCTGGGTTCACATTTCGGTGGCCTTCTCGATGTGGGAATGTAAACGGAGCCACGTCTTGGTTCGAAGTTAAGTATTACTTCCCTCAGTCGGTTCCACCGTTTGTGGTTAAACTTCGGCCTTACAAACTTGGACCTTACTTCAGTCGTTACACATTTATGATTGTACAAAGTTGTAACTTCGTATGCCCTAAAAGCCCATCATAAAAAACCAATGGGCATTTGAATAATTTCGTGGTTCGCTCTGCAAGTTTCTGTAGTCTAGTAATTTGCAAGATTGCCAAAGTTACGTTTTAATAAATATGTTCTAAGTATTCGTGTTTAAATTGAGGTTGTGTGTCCACTGTTATTTTACATGTAATGTTAAAGTATCGGAACTGAAAGGGTCTTAAATAATGTGTCTGAACTAGAATTATTTTGTTAAAGTTATGGTCTAATTCAGCCTTAGCGGCTTCTGCCAATTTTTATATGAGATCATAACTAGTGGTTTATTAGTTTCTTAATGATTTTATGCAGTGAGAGAATTTCTTAAATATTTTGACTGAGTAGTGTTTCTCAATATTTGTGGGAGATCGTTGGCTAATGATTTATTAAGTTACTTATGATTTTATGTAATGAGTGTTTCGTAAATAATCTTGACTCAGTGGCGTCTGCCAATTTTATGTGAAATTGTTTTTGGTAGTTAATAAACACATTGGAATTGAAATGATCACTTTATTCGGTCAGCCGTTCTACTCTCTTTAGATTTAAAGGTTATACAAAGCATGTGTTACGTAGAAACGTTCCAATGGATACTACTGACGCCGGTCACGCCACAGCTGAAATATAATCAGTCTTCTTCAGTATAAACTATCCCAAGTCTGTACTACATAGAGAGTACAAGCGAAGAGACTAGAGTTGATGCTGCTATCGAACTGCGTAGTCACCAGTCGGTCATGGCACTTATGTCCTCTTCGCATATGGACCGTGGCAGTCGCATTGTCGTCCTAGAGAGGGGTCGGTCAGTGTGCAATTGGCTGACCTCTTCTCACAGCCGTCTCTTCTGTTTCGTTCCTGACTGCCGTGCAGGCAGTTGACTTCACGCCGTAACATAAAGATGCAGCAGGTCTCAGAACGACAGGGGTCTACAAGATAAATTGCGAATGTGGCCAGTCTTACGTTGGACAAACAGTATGCACTGTAGAACAACGCACGAAGAGATTTTATCATCTACGCTATCCGAAGGAATCTTCTTTACTGAGAATGCTTTAGAAAACGGACACCAGACAAAATCTAAGAAAAATTCCTCAGTGGCTCGCACAAACGACTTCCGGCATTGTGTAATTAAAGAAGCCATTGAAATAAAAATCACCAGTAACACCATAAATAAAGACGGTGGCCTGCAGGAACAGCACGGCGTGGAATCCAGCGATCGCGAGGTAGAAGCGGGCGGATCGAACTCCGAGTCAAAATATACCCGTATATGGCGATGGTGTGAGCAGTAGTGGCTTCAAATGGCTCTGAGCACCATGGGACTCAACATCTTAGGTCATAAGTCCCCTAGAACTTAGAACTACTTAAACCTAACTAACCTAAGGACATCACACACACCCATGCCCGAGGCAGGATTCGAACCTGCGACCGTAGCAGAGCAGCAGTGACATCGCAGCATGCAGCTAGTGTATATAAGGGCAGTCACACCAACTGACTATCGCGAAGGACTCCTTAGTCTAAAGCTCGAGTAATTTTAATTACTTGGCTTGGTTGGTAACTCGGTAACTTTTTATATAATGCTTTTTCTTATTTTTAGTTGACAAGGTGTTGGTTCACTCCCCTGTGGACTTTGCTTTCTCCATATTCCAGGTGCAGACTCACGTGAAGGCCGTTTCTGTTCACTTTTCTCACTTACAATAAAAAAATCAAAAATCAAAAATAGAAAAAAAGATAAAAAAGTGGACAACAGTTTGTGCTTTAGTTTCCTGTTCACTCAGTATCTTTTTCTCTTGCATTATTACCTTCAGTTTTTTCTGAGTTTGCAGCTCACGTTAAATGATAGTTTTGATTATGATCATCTGAATGATCATAAACATACTAAGTGATTCTGATAAAAAATGAAATTGATAGAGCACTTGCCTGTATAAGGCAAAGATCCGGAGTTCGAGTTTCGGTTTAGTGCATGGTTTTAAACTGCCAGGAAGTTCAATATGCGCAGTTGTTGGAGGATAAGTACAGATATTTCTATTGCTGACAGAGGAGAGAGTACTGAACAACATTACATCAGTATTTGCTTCATTTGCAGACTACTAATTATAGCTGCTACAAGCAGTAGGTTTTTAGGATAATTAGTACCTCCAAGTATTTGCGACACAAGCAAGTTATTAAAGTTTACATATCGCTGGGCAGCAGGTGAGGTATTAAGGTGTGGACACGTGGATGCGAAACGGAAGGTCTATATTAACAGGTGTAGTCCACTTCATGGCACTGTTACTACTGTGCAGAAAACATCAGGTAGCAAATGATGTGCTGTGTGTGCGGGAACTCTCCACCTTCACCGCTAACACGCTGGATAATATTATTACCAAATACGCAGCAACCAGACGCAAGATCATGTTTTCTTTATTTACTTTTGCAAATCGATTTCAACTGATTAACGGCCGTCATCGGTGCTACAAATACAAGAATAAAAATTTTAAAAATTAAGAACAGTGACCAAATGAATAAAGGCGTTCTTCGCCGAGCATTTGCTTGATGGGAATGGAAATGATAGGACAACGAAAAACGAGAGGGGGTGGAGGAGGGAAGAGTGACGGGGGGGGGGGGGGGGGGGTAGATAAACAGATCGGTGATTTGAATTATGTTATTGTGACTAAGTTTGAGTTGACGCCCTTTAGTTGGGCTTTTGCCGTCTTTGTTGACTAAACCAACAGACTTACGGTGTGGATTCACGTCTCATAATATACGAGCACACCGTAAGAGCCCCTACGAGTTCTCAATTCATCCTATAGAGCCTTTGTTAATTTTCCCATGTATGAAATGTGCTAGCTCTTTATTTCTAAATTTGGTCTTGTTTCTTTAATAAGTTTGTTTCGTTCATGTCCATAATTTCCTTATCTCAACTTAGTTTACTTTACAAGTGCATTCAGCAATGTGGCGCCATCTGCTGGGGGGAAAAAAAATCCGATTATCCTGAATATCATTTACTGTACGCTAGATGGATGCCAACACCGTTTTTAAATTTGGGCATTATGATTAACTTTTGCTCTTCGATAATGTGATAAACTTTTTTAAAAAAATTTTAAATTTTTAAAAAGTTATTTAAAAATTTTTATATGGTGTGCATCTCACCTATGCATGTACCTATTTTTACTTATTTGTACAATCGCTTTTTGGCGCATATCACATCCTGATCCTACACTCCTCAAGGCCCAGAACCTCTCACTCCTTCTCCGCCAACACTTTCCTAGAGCCCCCATCTCCCTCCTCACTCCCAGAAGAGACACAGTTCTCATCTCCTCCCCCAGCCCCACCCTCCATACTGACATCCTCTCCCACCTCCCCATCACCCGCTTTGGCCCTAATGACTCCCTCACCCCTGCTCCTTCCCCATCTCCTACCCGCCAACCCAAACCCCTGGGTAGCCCGCCGACCCTCACCGCCATGATCACTCGGCTTAGTCTGACGATCACGGAGGAGGAGGTGTTGGCATAGCTCAAGGTGCATCCCTTGCTGGAGGTGCGGGTGATCCGCCGCATCTTTAACTCTGCCGGCCCCAACCGCCTTATGCGGGTTTTCTCAGAGGATGCCCCCTCCATTGACTGCCTTCTGAAGGAGGTTGCCCTCCTCTTCCACCAGCGATACAAGGTCGACCCCTCCCGTTCCCCTCCTCAATCCCTCCGCTGCCAGAGGTGTCTGCGCTACAACACGCACACAACAGCTGAGTGCCGCAAGACCCCCACCTGCCCGCATTGTAAGCAAGCGCACTTCCTCCGGCAGTACCCTAAACTTCAGTCCCCTCCCTCCTGTAATACCTGCAATCTCCCACATCCCACCTACTCCCAAAAATGTAATGCCCGACCCCCTCCGACCACCCCTGAACTCACCGTCCCTGTGTGGCTTTCGGCCGTCCTTCTCTTCCAATGACCTTCTCCTTCACCTCACTCATCTCCCCTCTGAACAGCTTAATTCCCGTCTTTCTGATATCTTCCTCTCCCTTGACCTTGAACGAGCCTATGACCGCGTGTGGCATTCAGGTCTCCTCTTCAAGCTCCAAACCTTCGCCCTTCCTATTAACTACGTCCATCTGATAGGCTCCTTTCTTTCCCACCATCCTTCCTACGTCACCATCCACAACATGGATTCCTACACCTTTTACCCCTCCGCCGGTGTGCCCCAGGGCTCCGTCCTCTCCCCTCTTCGGTACCTCTTGTATACGGCGGACATGCCGCCGCCTTCACCACCCATTCACCTTCTCCACTTCGCCGATGACACTGCCTTCCTTGCCCTTGCCCCCACCCTGCATTGCTCCCGACACCTTCTCCAATCCCATCTTGGCTGGTTCACTGCTTGGTGCAACCAGTGGTTACTTAAGTTCAATCCTGCCAAATCCCAGGCGATCATAGTAGGCAAAACCACTCCTTCCTTCTGCCCCCTCGATTTCTACATCAGCATCTATGGCCATCCTATCGCCCTCACCCCCACCCTTAAGTACCTTGGTGTCACCCTTGACCATCGCCTCTCCTGGAACCCTCACCTCCGGACGATCCAAGCCAAGGCACGCTCCTGCCTCTGTCTTCTCAAACTCCTCTCTGGCCAAATTGGGGTCTGGACCCCTCTACCATCCTCCATACCTATAAATCCCTCATTCACCCTATCTTTTGCTGCGCCCACACTGCCTGGATCTCCGCTCCCCCTACCTTTTACAAATCCTTTCAGATCCTGGTACGCCATGCTCTTCGCCTCGCCTATCAAATTCGTCTCCCCTCCCCCACGCGGATCCTGTACGACCTAATCCCCTTCCCTCACCTCCTCCTTTTCCACGAACGGATATGGATACTCTACACCTCCTGCAAACTCGATCCTCCTCACCTGCTTGTCTCTCCCATCCTCTCCTGCCCCCGTCCACTGCCGCACCTGTACTTTCATGTCCCACCTGCTCTCCATCTCTCCACTCTCCACACCCTCTCCCAAGGTGGCTTCCGCCAGCTCCCCCTCCCTGATGATGCCCTCCTCCCCTCCATCTACCCCTCCTACCAACTTTGATCCCCCCTCCCTCTTCCTGTGTTTGTTTCCTTTGGGCATCCTCTCTCCCTTCTCTCCACCTTCCCTCCCTCCTCCCTTTCTCACCACTCCTTCCCCAGACTTCCCCTACCCCCATCCCTCTACTCCTCCTCCCATCTCCTCTGCCATTGACATCTTTGCTCTCCCTCCCCCTCACCCCTCTCCCCTCTTGGCCGGTCCCGGACTCGCACACGTTATGTGGACATTCGGGCGCCGGAGATCATCGCCATCAGTTTCTCGTGTGTGTGCCATCGTGTTTGTGTTAGTGTTCACCGTCGCACTCTTACGTTCACCTGTGCCGTCGAATCATCAGTGTTTGTGCGCCGTGCCAACGTGTTTCAGTGTAATTTACGTCGAGTGTGAACGGCTCCGTGTTTTATATTTTTGTGTGTCTACTGTCCTTTTACCCGTCACTCTATCTATTATGTATCTTCTTAATGTTTTTTCTCATTGAAAGATCGAAGGCTGAAGAGCAGCGTACGATGCTGCTGCCAGCCTACCTATGTATCTGTATAGGTATGAAAATTACAATGATGGAAAAAAATGGCGTATATAACTGTACTATATGTAAATTTTTCATTATATTTTACCACACTTTGTGTGTAATTTCTTCTTCTCATTTTTATTTTAGCTATATTTTTTGCATAGAGGTCGGGTTTGCCTTGCAGCGCCCCTTATCGTTTCTCGTTGTCATAGCCTATTCTCTACGTATCACTTTATGTCTGACGTCTGTTTAAGACAGTGTTATTACTCAGGGAACATACACGTTGAATGGTAAATTTGTATGTGCATTTTAAATGGTTTAATGCGTCTATATACATTTAATTGGTTTTACGTTGCTTTATGCACATTTATTCATTGGGTCACTGTTATTAATTATTTTTATTTTTATTCTTGTATTTGTAGCACCGATGATGGTTGTTAATCAGTTGAAATCGATTTGCAAAAGTAAATAAAGAAAACATGATCTTGCGACTGATTGCTGCTTATTTGATAATTTTATGGTTTACAGTCGCTGCACAACTTGGGAACCATATGGAGCCCCCCATTTAGAACCCTGTATAATGTTCGATCTGTGTCCTTAGAAACCATAGCACACTTCAACTGATGGAAATATTACAGAAATGTCCAGCTGAAGGTTCAGAACAATCTGCGCCTGCAGCGCCTTCGGCGAGTCTGGTTATTTATACAAGATCTTTGAATAGTACTCTGACTATCCCATGGCTGGCTGAGAATCTTCTAGGTACAAGTGAGGAATTGGAGGAGTAGTGAAATTTGCTGACAAGCGTAGCTTAGTGGAAATGTACTAACGAGTATGTTGGTGGAGGACTTACTGTGTGTGCTTGCCTGGTGCTGCCGGCAGACGAGTCCTACTTCTCGGCGGGCATGGCGCTGTGCCGCGCCAGGGCACGGCTGTGGAAGGGCGGCCGCGCGCTGTTCGCCGTGGCCAGCGACGACCCCGCCTGGTGCGAGCGCCACCTGGCGGACGGCGGCGCCAGCCGCGACGTGCTGGTGGCGCGCGGGGGTTCCCCGGAGCAGGACCTGGCGCTGCTCGCCGCCTGCAACCAGTCGCTGCTCGACTACGGCACCTTCGGCCAATGGGCGGCGCTCCTGGCTGGCGGGCCGGCCGTCTCGCTGAGGCTCGACCCGCACGTCGACGAGCACCTGGCGCGCATGCCGGGGTGGACGCTCGCCTGATGACTGTGGTTCCATCTGCCATATATCACAACTCGATTTTAGGGGGATACCGTGTGAAGGACACAGGCTGAACATCATACCACAGTGTACATCCATTGTAATGATGTACAAACGAATAAAATGGACTTTCTTTTACACCCTCGAAAGAATTTCACTCTCTTTTCACATTTACCACACTATTCTTCGTTTGACGAATCGTGCGATGACCTTCTAAATGACCCTCATTTGCCAATATAACACAAATATCCATATCTGTTGAAACCCATAAACTCTTTACTAAAAGAACCCCCCCCCCATTTCCCCCTAAGTATTCATTTAATTATGCTACTACAAATAACACGACTAACTACCCATCAATGTGCAGCAGACCCGCTCTTTCAGGTACCAAAACTCCGTATCAAATTCACTTCTGTTCCCACCTCACCACCATCCTCATATACGTCAAGTCTCTGTCATTCCCTACATCTACATCTACATCTACGTGCATACACTGCAAGCCAAATGGTGCAAATGGCTCTAAGTACTATGAGACTTAACATCTGAGGTCATCAGTCCCCTAGACGTAGAACTACTTAAACCTAACTAACCTAAGGACATCACACACATCGATGCCCGAGGCAGGATTTGAACCTGCGACAGTAGCAGCAGCGCCCTTCCAGACTGAACCGCCTAGAGCCGCTCGGCCACAGCGGCCGGCACTGCAAGCCACTATGTGATGGACTGTACCTGATCAGTTCGCAAACAGAACAAAGGAAAAATGTTTTTATGCCTTCTTATGAGCCCTAATTCCTCTTATCTTATCTTCGTAGTCCTTACGCGAGGAGTATGTAGCAGGCAGTTGAATCATTCTGCAGTCAGCTTCAAATGACATGTCTCTAAATCCTCTCCATAGTGTTCCGTAAACAGAACGTTGTCTTTCCTCCAGGGATTTGAGCTCACGAAGCGTCTCTGTTACACTTGGATTACTCCTCGAACTTTATGGTAACAAATCTAGCAACTCTTAACTGCTTCACTGCCTTTCTTTAATCCTACCTAGTGGCGATCGCAAACACTAGAGCAGAAGACAAGAATTTGTCGTACTAGTGTTCCAATTGTGGTCGCCTTTACACATGAATCTCGGTTTCCTAAACGAACAGTTGACCGTTCGCATTCCCTACTGCCATCCTAAAGTGCTTAATCCATTTCATATTGCTTTGCAACGTCACGCCTATATGACTGTGTGAAGCAGCACAATACTAATGCAGTTTTCAAACAATATGGGACCTACTCATCTGCATTAAGTTTCATTACACTAACTAGAGATATTGCCCAAGTCATCTCGTGCCCTCCCTACAGTGATTCAAAAGAAATGGTTCAAATGGCTCTGAGCACTATGGGATTTAACTGCTGTGGTCATCAGTCCCCTAGAACTTAGAACTACTTAAACCTAACTAACCTAAGGACATCACACATATCCATTCCCGAGGCAGGATTCGAACCTGCGACCGTAGCGGTCTCGCGGTTCCAGACTGTAGCGCCTAGAACCGCTCCGCCACACCGGCCGGCTACAGTGATTCAACAACGACACATTCCCGTCGTCACAGAGTCATCTTCAAAGAGCTGCAAATTGCTACTCACTTTGTCTGTACGATCATTATGTTTACAGGGTGGTCCATTGATAGCGACCGTTCCAAATATCTCACGAAATAAACATCAAACAAAAAACTACAAAGAACGAAACTCGTCTAGCTTGAAGGGGGAAATCAGATGGCGCTATGGTTGGCCCGCTAAATGGCGCTGCCATAGGTCAAACGGATATCAGCTGCGGTTTTTTTAAATAGGAGCCCGCATTTTTTTATTACATATTCCTGTAGTACGGAAAGAAATATGAATGTTTTAGTTGGACCACTTTTTTCGCTTTGTGCCATCTGGCGGGCCAACCATAGCGCCAACTTGTTTCCCCCTTCAAGCTAGACAAGTTTCGTTCTTTGTAGTTTTTTCGTTTGTCGCTTATTTCGTGAGATATTTGGCACGGTCACGATCAATGGACCACCCTTATAGCAAATAAGAGCGGGCTTATCATACTCCTTATCGTAAGGAATGTGCCAAGAGGAGTATGATAAGCCCTCTCTTATTTGTCTTTGATGAACACTTGTCATCGAGGACAACGTACTGGGTTTAATCACTCAGAAAGTCTTCAAGCCACTTACATATCTGGGAACCTACTCTGTATGCTCGTACATTCTTCAACAGTCTGCGGAGTTAACCCTTTCCAATAATCTGGGAGTATGGAATGTGACTGTTGCCGTCCATCCATGGTTTGGGGATACCATCTCAGAAAAAGCGAAAATAACTTCCACAGGAACGAAGATTTCCGATACCATGATTATCTATGGACTGACGCTTTCCTGTCCCAAGGAGACTCGTTATGTTCAAACTGAGAATAAGTATAAGAATTCTGCAGCAAATAGTCGGCAGTTCGTGGTCGTGCGCTAGCGTTCTCGCTTCCAACGCCCGGGTTCCCGGGTTCGATTTCTGGCGGGGTCAGGGATTTTCTCTGCCTCGTGATGACTGGGTGTTGTGTGATGTCCTTAGGTTAGTTAGCTTTAAGTAGTTCTAAGTTCTAGGGGACTGATGACCATAGCTGTTAAGTCCCATAGAGCTCAGAGCCATTTGAACCATTTTTTCTGCAGCAAATCGATGTTGATGGTATTGAGCCGTGACTTCCTGCGATGCTCTTGGCAGGATAGTTTCTCCGACGAAATTACGCGCTTTGGGTGTCCCGGTTGGCTGGCGCCTCTATTTAGGACGGCCGCTGCTCGCGAGGTAAGACTCAGTCAGCGGCAGTGGCAGATGGAAGACAGTGCACGGAGCATCGCGAGTAGTCAGTCGGCGCTTGGTGTACTAAATGGTTCAAATGGCTCTGAGCACTATGGGACTTAACTTCTCAGGTCATCAGTCCCCATAAAACTTAGAACTACTTAATCCTAAGTAACCTAAGGACATCACATACATCCATGCCCGAGGCAGGATTCGAACCTGCAACCGTAGCGGTCGCGCGGTTCCAGACTGAAGCGCCTAGAACCGCTCGGCCACTCCGGCCGGCGTTTGGTGTACTACGAGGACGCACAGTGTTGACATTCCGGCGCCTGGGTCTGGCGGCGAGCGGAACTGGAGTGGGGAAGCAGTCACCGGTGCACATGGGCTCTGTTTAAGAGTCGTGTCTATCTCAAAGCCTGAGGAGAGTGCATGTGTTTATCCTGGCGTGCACGTTAACAGCGAGCTCCTGGACTAACTTTAAATGGTGAGCTATTTCTTGGTGGAACTTTTGGATGTGACTGCTAAGTGTAGCCACTTTGATTTTCGCTAGTCATTCCTTAAACCACTTGGATGTGGGTCCGGGATACTACGTATTGCAAGTCCATGTAACTGAGCTGTGCCCTGGTTCAGTTTCATTTATCTTCAATTACAGCTGTGGCCGATATTAGGCGACTCCTTTCTTTATTATCATTGTTAATATGTTAAGTGGTCAGCTATATGAATCAAAGTTTATTCTCTGTATGAAACTTCAACCGCCAATTTAAATTGGAATTGCAAACTTCTTCCTTGTTGGCAACTATAATAGTAACAATTCTGCGCCGTCAAACGGTGCTTTGGTATTTAAGGTTGTGTGCGGATTGTCGGCTTATTATCACCGTAAGCTAGTTGTGATTTATAAACTTATCAAGTGAAATTTCACGTCATTGAAGATTTTGTAATGAACTTTTGCTTTAATACGAGGGTTGTCCACAAAGTAATTTCCGTTTGGTTATAGAAAACAAGCGTGTACAGACACAATAAAAAATATTTATTGTACAAACATCTACAACTGTTAGACTACTTTTCTTCATAGTTTCCGAAATTTTTTAGGCACTTGTAATAGCGTGGCACAAGTTTTTGTATGCCTTCTACGTAGAAGGTTGCCGCCTGTGTTTTCAATCATGTGGTAACATGTTCTTTCAGCTTGTCATCATCGTTGAAGTTCTGACCACCAAGGACAGAGTTTAGGTGTAGAGAAGAGATGAAAGTCGCTAGGAGCGAGGTCCAGGCTGTACGGAGGATGATCAAACGCGTACCAATGAAATTCCCGTAAGAGTTGTTTGGTCACATTCGCCGCGTGAGGTAGGCCATTATCGCGGAAGAAAAGAACACCTTTCGACAGTAATTCTCGGCGCTTGTTCTGCATTGCGCGGCGCAGTTTCTTAATGGTCTCACAGTAACCATGTGCATTGTAATTGTTTGGCCGCGTGTTAAGAAATCAATCAGCAAAATGCCTTTTCTGTCCCAAAAAACGATGCACATGACTTTTCGAGGTGTCCAGATTGCTTAGGCTTAATCTTCGTCGGGGATGAAGTGTGCCTCCATTCCATTGATTGCCGTTTTCTTTCAGGGGTGTCGTACGATGATACCCAAGTTTCATCCCCTGTGACTATCCGAGAAAGAAAACCACCGCCTTCTTCATTGTGTCAAAAACTGAAGTGCACTACCCATCTGTTGTTTTTTGTGTTGTTCAGTAAGAATTTTGGGTACCCACCGTCAACAAAGTTTTCGAAATTTCAGTTTTTCAGTAACAATTTCATGAAATAATGATCGTGAGATATGCGGAACTTCCATAGTAAGGGCACTAAGTGCAAACTTACGGTTGTGGTTAATCTTCTCTTCAATTGTGTGAACCAGTACATCAGTAACCACAGACGGGCGTCCACTTCGTTCTTCATCGTGCACTTGATCACGTCCTTCATTGGACAGTCTGACCCATCTTCTAACCACTGAATCACTGATAGCATTTCGTCGGTAAACCTCGCAGATTTGCCAATGAATTTCCTTTGGTTTAACTTTCTTTGCGTTTAGAAAAGGAGTTACAGATCTGATTTCACACGCGGCGGCATTTTCAATTACGGCTGACATTATAAAGAAGCACTACAAAGCACACATCGGCAGCATCGATCTGAAAACGGCGTACATGTTTTGTCCTTGAGTCAGAGTAACTGCCGCGCATGCTCGGAACTGCGGTAGTAGCGCTGCCGCGAATAGAAATAGAAACGGAACTCACTTTGTGGACGAGCCTCGTAGTAACTGCGGTTCTCACACTATAACGTTTCACATCTCTTCCTGCGTTTGGCACTACCCAGTTGTATTTTAGTGAACTGTGTGTTAATACTGGGTTTGTGTGTTCTAGCAGCCGTTATTGGTGTGCGCGAGCCCTCCTGCCTGTTTCTGTCACTTCAGCTCTCGAGAATGGAATTAAGACGCGCGCCCGATGTGAACGCCAAAAGTCGAGAATGTGCTGAATGCTCTGTAGATCTTTCAGGCTATCATAACATCATATTGCCGAATGTTTTCCATAATAGTTAATTCATGTATTTATGAGATCTTGCTATTTGAGTATTTTTGAAACCTAATAGCTTTCACAAATTATTATTTTTCATATTCACAAGGCCTTATAATTGACTTAATTTCGCAACTAGTGAACTCAGATCTGCGGTTATGTTAAACTTATATTTATGTAAAGTAATTTTTTATTAAATTCAAGTTGGAGCCATAAGGCTGTTTTTCGTTTAAAATGTTTTGAAATATTCTCATCGCTTTTATACAACTGAATAATCGGTGTAGATCACCGCAATTTGCAAATGATAATTAATCATTGTGTTGTTACCAGTGCTCTGTTTTCATTAACGTGGTGAAAACAAATTTTTGTGTCCTCAAATGGGGACAGCATTCCACTCCAGCAGCCCACGTGCCCTGCTTACCAATATTATAACTTATCAGATATTGTTTAGTAAATTCCCAGGTCCGTTCTTTTACTCTTCCGATATACAGCAGTTACCTGATTTTTTTCCAGTCACTCAGGTTTTTTCGCAGGGTGAGAGATGTGCAATAACTGCAAACCAATGTTATAGAATACTCTATGTAAATCCGAACTGGGATTCCACCCGCAAATGGCGAATTATTAATTCTGAATTTCAGTTGCTTCTCTATGCAAGGGATGTCTGTTACTATACGTGGTGCCAACGGCGAGTAATGATACCTACATTGCAGATACACACTACACTATAGTCCCTGAGGTATCACGTGCAGCTGCGAGCAATGACGACAATGGACAGTGTACACTATACACGTAGCTTGTGGCAAAAAGATAATTTTGGTTGGATGGAAACCAAGCTCAGATAGCCTAAGCGGTTAAGATAGAGGCGAAAAAAACGGTGTACCTGATTCTACTTGTTAGGCGCCTCTTGTCACAGCAGGCACAGGGGGCGTGGGAGAAATTTAGATCGCCTGGTCAACACGTTACGACAGTGTCGTAAACGCCCTTTGTGAACAGGGATGGAGGTCATAAAAATTGGTGAGTTTCTGTATTCACTGTGGACTGGACGCTATCGAGAGAGGTATCACGTGATTTGCCCCTCGGCCTGCAAACTTTCTTGGGAAGCCTCAGGCCTTCAAAACAATTTTGGACGGAATGCAACATTTATGGTGGTTCTGAAATGATGTTGGGACACAAAAGCACTTCTCTTAATTTAACCAGGGATCTTGGTCGGACACGTAATAACGTTCAGGCAGGCCAGTAAATTATCTCCGTGATAAATGTGTTGTTCAGTTTAGAGCTATATGGGAAGAAAAAATAACACGCTGTCTGAAGTGGCCATTGGAAAAAACAAGTCCAGAGCACAACGCCTCCTTCTCTCTGTGTGGGATAATGCGAGTTAGAGATTCGCCGCTTCTCCTGAAACGGGAAGAATATTGTTAACTTTGATTAGGATTGTCCAATGAGTGGAGCAGACGATTTAGAGTGAAGACATGAAGCTCATGGAGTCTTGTGACTGGCACGAAATCCCTGGAGGGGGGGGGGGGGGGGGTTCTGGGAGTGCTTTTGTGGAGTTTACCAGGAATTGATGGATAGTGAGGAGAGTAGAAACTTGGTCTTTTGATTAAGACTCCAGTCTGGAGTGGTTTTCTGAATCAGACTCCAAGGTGGAGAGGATTCTGGCCTTAACTTTTGTTGTGATTGGGTTGCTCTTTTGACACTTATCCTCGGCTTGAATTCGCACTAGCACTGACTTGAAGGATAGCTGCATCAACAGTTTATACCTCAGTCATCTCGGACAACCCGCTGTGGGAAAGGGAATCTTATTCGCGACAGGTCTGCCGCTTTGACATTTGATCTCTTTGTGAGCACGGCCATATGAGTCAGTTAAATTTGTCTGTCGTATGACCGGCGAACGCGAGTCATACGCCGGAGTCTACGTAGATTTCAGGGCTCCAGTAGGGAGTAGTTGCGATCTGTCTAACAGACCACCAGCCACGACTCTGCATATTTCGTGCCCGCGACAGGGAATTACAGGTGCTGCACATCGCTGCTCTGCAGATACTTGAACCACAGCAATCACCTGAGACAGCGCCACGCATCGAGGAAAGGGGTACTGTATTGCTGCTCCAGCTTGTTAAGGCAAACAGAATCACAATCGCGTCACTTCTCCTCAGTTGCATCAACGTAGTACAAATTCTGTGTAGAATAAATCCACCGAAGTCTATTCAGTGTTAGATAATTTCAGATTGCGTTATCCATATTTTGAGCCACAGTAAAGAGTTCAGATTGTGCAGTTATTGTATGAATTGTTGTATTCTTGATGGCTGGAGAGCATTTTAATAAATGAAAAGATTTCCTCTATCCTCATAGGGCACCCCCTTCCTGAGGTTTCCCCAAGACAGCGGAAGGAGTAAACTGCCAGTTATCCGTTTGCACTGTGAATGTTCATTGCACGTATTTGACATCTTCGGAAATGCCATTTTCGACTCTGTTATGTAAGTTTAAAGAGATATGTTCTGTATCTTTGGCATATTCTTAATAATTTGGTAATAACTGTATAACGCGTAACTGTAAATTTGGTTTTCTAAATATAGGATGATCTGAAAATGGATCTCGGCCCGAAACTAGTTAATGTGTTATTCCTTTTGACACATCGAAATTAAACACACAACCAGTTTGTAGTTGCCATACACTTTTTAATTACAAACACATGCTGTTAATGAAACCAACGTTAACAACGATTATAATAAAAGGCACCTGCCCTGCAGACCCAGCAGCAGTACTCAGTTTAGAACATTAATGCATTTAAGTGCGATAGACACAGATCTTTCAAATTTTACTCAACCAATTTTGACTAATTTCAACAATGTTCATTAAACCACCATTTATCAAATTTAACTGACATAACTGAATGCTTCATGACTGGCTTTCACATAACTCATATCCAATTCTAAAACTGCTTCCAACAACTAAGCCATCTTCTGTGGACTGATCTTAAGCAATTGTAACAAATTAAAAGTATTATCAATTAATATACTCAGCTAAGCTTCTCCTTAGTATTACTCACAGGCACGAGGTTCACATACATTTCAGGGCCAGAATATAATAATAGCATATTAAATAGTGTTAAAATGGAGCCGTTTCAATTTTACGTTGAAAATTAGTGATGGACGCAAGCAGACTATAAGTTTCTACCAGATACAGATGGACCAGAAGGTAAAGTGGAACTATACTCAACTTTGAACTACAATCAAGCTTCCAGCAAACCACAACGCTCCACTGAAAAGATGGAATTGCAGGACACTAACAACCGTAACCACAGACACTGATCCCGGTCCTTAAATTTCCCTCTAACACCGTGATACCCCGACCGGAGTTTGCTCTGGACGACCACTGCCAATTATCTGAAACATAAACACATCAGCGGCAGTCAACAATCTGGCGCATCAGATACACAAACATATCTGCCCAACTGGTTATAGATAAACCTTTAATTATACACAGTACAAATGAACCCAAGCAGAACTAACCTATGGGACCACTTGCCCAGTAACGGCTCATTAATTTTGATTAGCCAATTCTCTAGAACAAACAAATAAAGAAATAACATAAAAAAAGGGGAATAGCAAAAATTATTTCGCCCCGCTCTTGAACGTCAGGCACAGGCTGACGTACCACTTGGCATGACCTCTAGCTACGTATTGAGCACGGCTTCATGTCTATTTGTTGTGCGTGTCATCATATCAGGCGGCCAGAACAAATAGAGTAACAAGTAACTGAAACAATCAAGATTGTTTTCAGTGCACTCGGGTATTCTATTAACATGAACAGAACCCACCAAGGAACAATTCAACGACTCCATTCACTTTGAGTAACACGGAACAGAGGCGAAGGAAATCTGTCCCTCGGATCTCAAGGAAATCCCAGTCACCGTCGGCAGCGGATGTGCATTCAAACGACTAAACAAGCCATGGCATCTGCCCACGCTCCTCCGTCGTACCGACTCGGCCATTCGCCAGCGCCACACGTCATTGTCGCTCACACAACTGATACTCGAAGCATCGAAAATCGACTCACAGCGATCGGGATGGCAATCGATGGAGACTGGCGCCAGCAGAGCACCACCTCACTAGTCATCGAAGGAATAAAAAGTACAAATTTGCAACTTAGACTGGTTTTTCGTTCTACTGATTAACAGAAGTGGCTGACCCAAGCTACTCCAGCATGCTGGAAGTTCGTATTTTATTTTTGTCCTTTTCATTTATTTACCCATGTCCGCAGAAGGTTACTACACTACTGTTTCTTATCAAATTAGGGGATACAAGCATGTTATACGTGTTGCAAAATTACAACTGAATTTCACAATATGTATCACACACACACACACACACACACACACACATATATATATATATATATATATATATATATATATATATATATATATATACAAGGTGAGTCACCTAACATTACCGCTGGATATATTTCGTAAACCACATCAAATACTGACGAATCGATTCCACAGACCGAACGTGAGGAGAGGGGCTAGTGTAATTGGTTAATACAAACCATAAAAAAATGCGCGGAAGTATGTTTTTTAACACAAACCTACGTTTTTTAAATGGAACCCCGTTAGTTTTGTTAGCACATCTGAACATATAAACAAATACGTAATCAGTGCCGTTTGTTGCATTGTAAAATGTTAATTACATCCGGAGATATTGTAACCTATGAGTTCCACTCCTCCGCTGTTCGATCGTGTGTATCGGAGAGCACCGAATTACGTAGGGATCCAAATGGAACGGTGATGGACCTTAGATACAGAAGAGACTGGAACAGCACATTACGTCCACATGCTAACGCCTTTTTATTGGTCTTTTTCACTGACGCACATGTACATTACCATGAGGGGTGAGGCACACGTTCAACGGGCGTTTCATAGGACGTGGAGGACGCAGAAATTGGCCAGCCCGTTCTCCTGATCTTGCACCTCTGGACTTCTTTCTGTGGGGTACGTTAAAGGAGAATGTGTACCGTGATGTGCCTACAACCCCAGAGGATATGAAACAACCTATTGTGGCAGCCTGCGGCGACATTACACCGGATGTACTGCGGCGTGTACGACATTCATCACGCCAGAGCTTGCAATTGTGTGCAGCAAATGATGGCCACCACATTGAACATCTATTGGCCTGACGTGTCGGGACACAATCTATTCCACTCCGTAATTGAAAACGGAAACCACGTGTGTACGTGTATCTCACCGCTCATGGTAATGTACATGTGCGTCAGTGAAAAAGACCAATAAAAAGGTGTTAGCATGTGGACGTAATGTGTTGTTCCAGTGTCTTCTGTACCTAAGGTCCATCACCGTTCCGTTTGGATCCCTATGTAATTCGGTGCTCTCCGATACACACGATCGAACAGCGGAGGAGTGGTACTCAAGCGTCAACTTTAGGTTACAATATCTCCGGATGTAATTAACATTTCACAATGCAACAAACGGCACTGATTACGTATTCGTTTATATGTTCAGATGTGCTAACAAAACTAAGGGGGTTCCATTGAAAAAAACGTAGGTTTGTGTTAAAAAACATACTTCCGTGCATTTTTTATGGTTTGTATTAACCAGTTACACTAGCCCCTCTCCTCGCGTTCGGTCTGTGGAATCGATTCGTCAGTATTTGATGTGGTTTAAGAAATATTTCCAGTGGTAACGTTAGGTGACTCACCCTGTATATATATATATATATATATATATATATATATATATATATATATATATATATATATATATGTGTGTTGTGTTTTTATGGTATGTTGAGGGGTTAAGGTCTTTTTAAATTCTCATATTCTGATACCTCATTCTCATATCAATTCTAATATTTATTCTCACATTTCATTCATACCTTTATTTTTCAGAAAGATTTGATGCATTCCCTTGGATGATACCGGCCGTAGAAACATTCGAAACAAGGATATTCCGAACACCACCAGCATCGCTAAAAGGCAGGTTTGCACAGTGACATTTCTTACAAGTCTCACTCGGGAAAGAAACATTGTTAAGATAAGTGAAGATTTCACTCGTTGCCTTTGATTTCGCGACGAACCATGCATAACGTATCACTTTTCCGAAAACTGGCGCTTGCAATATTGATTACGAATCAAGATACACTACAGAATTTCAGCGAAAACAATTTCAAACAATTTTCCCATTTTCTTTTAAATTCATTCATCTAACATGATGGTGAATATGGACAACGTTATATCAACATGCAGTGGAAAAAATTCGTGTAGTAATCTTCGGTAGACGTGGGTATGCAAATGAGAAACAAAAATAAAAGTAATAATCGGGTTTAGGACACAGGGCGCAAAATTAAGAAGTGAGCACGCTACCCACTCTGCCACCATTCCGAGTAATAGAAAGGCGCATAAAGTGCCTGGAAAATACCTCGAAAACTTTGACCGTCGTTTTTCCAGAAACGGTAGAGTATCTACGGATGAGCCGAGATACGCGTTCGCTTATTTCGACTCCTCTTCCACTGAGCGAAGTTTCTGGGAAACCGCGTTACGGCACTTGCTGTGTTCTCCTCGTTAGTGCACGACTACCAGCAAAATACGGCAAGACAACACTTGTAGCAGAGAATGACAAAACAGAATACACAGTGCTTCGGACTGGATAGATACAAAGAACGATCCTGCAACCAGCTTCAAGCTCACGGGAAGCACGAGGACTCTTGTAACGCATAACGCCTAACGAACGGCTTGTCTCCTCAAATCATCACAAGTTTACCGTGTGAAATAATGAAAAATGACCTTATGATACACGCACTACACGCATAAATTGACTGAAACGTTACCTATTAGAAACCACCTCGAATAAAGTGAACATTCTTGGCTGAGTGCGCGGAAGTCATCAGAGGCAACGTTTCCGCCTCAATGTCTCGAAGAGACGCTACATATGGATACTGCATACAGACCCTCTTTGCGAAATGTTAGCAAAGAGTTATTTAAAGAAAAGTTGTTGACGGAATAAAAGTGCCTTTTAACACAAAACTGACGTCTTTGCCAAGTAACTTAACAAGTGCTGTTTGCCCAAAACCTTCCACGACAGATAACCCACGCCATTAAATGAAACCTAATTTATTTCATACGTGATGGAGCGCCTGTCCCATTCTTTATATCTAGTGAAATAGTATCTAACACAAATTTTTGGTGAGAGATGCATTGGTCATAGTCCATGCCAACCCAGATGATTCTCTTAGATTTTTGGCTGTCGGGACATTTAAAGTTGACGGTGCATTCGACAACGTGCAGCAGTTGTAGGAGCGTGAGTGCAGTGCATATCTGTGGTGAACGTGGGGTTGATCTGCTATTCTGTTATTCTGCGCAAAGGATTAATCTGAGATGTACCCTGTACCCTGTGCCTCCTGCAAGATGCAATTTCCACCCCCCCCCCCCCCACTACTACAGAAGTCAGATAGACGCTCCTAACGTTCTAAAGAGAAATGCCTGAAAAACTTTCAGCAACAAATATCTTCTGGAGTCGTCCGCTGTAAGGAAGTGACACAAAAATTCACAAAATTTCTTATGTAAATAGTGGGATACTTGGGTACTGGAGTAGTGCTAGTTAGTGTAAGAAAAACTTGAAACTAACGAAAATTATTATTTATTTTGCAAAAATGCTGAGAAATCACAATGGCACTTTTTAGTTATGAATTGACAAGCTATATCCTGGTTCTTTTTGGAATGTGAAGTTACGTCTCAAGGATAGGATTCGATAACGAAATTTCTATACAAAGTTTAAGATTGTTATTGACTTGGCAGAATGGCTGAGAGGTGCGCCTACTCAACTTGAATAATTATTTTTTAGAATGTTGCTAGGTACGGTCGAGGCTGTCATGTATGAAATGCAGTGAAGTGTACTGTTGTGGAGGAAATATGGGGCTCGCAATAGCTGTAGCGCACAATACTGTAAGCTGCGATGACTGCTGCCTGCGCCGCTCGCTGCTGACAAATAAGGTAACTCTCGTTCTCTCTGGATTGACCTTCGCCAATCAAACTCTCCCTACGCCTTGATGAAGTCAAGGATTCCTATTCGCCCCTAGTCTAACTATTGGCGTGGTACACCAGTCCGATACCCAGTCCACCGCGATGCCACTCAAAAATTCGCTCACAGTCGTTTAACTATAACTCTGTCCGTTAACACTGCACAATAAGTGCATCGGCCAACACAGTGAACAACGCTTAATCGCAAGGACTCAGTATAGAGTCGCACTTCGATCTGCTCTCGACAGAGGTTCTCTCCCAGTGAAGTACTGAGGAGAGACATGTTCCTCGCTCCAAGAGCGACAACAGAACGGCGCCTCTCCACGCCAGACGTGAAGGGGTATATCCTTCAGGCTCTTCCATTACTCCTTCAGCTCAAGGTGTCAGAAATATCGCCTGCCAATCAGCAATGCTCTTCTAAAACGGGAGAATGACGTTTCGTGTAAGGCGACCTATCCATAATTCTGTAGTATCGGCGTTTGGCGTTTGCTGTCTCCCTGTGAAAATCTCTGAAACTGAGTGCTATGTGTAAAGAATGCTTAGGGTGGACACTCCCACACAGTGTAGCGGAATTTGCTTTTAAGCCAAACACGGGGTCATTTCCCCTTTCACTTGGACACACGCTGTCTGCTCCACGGGTGGCCGAGGTTGACTCGTCCTCTGAAGGGACAGGCCTCCCGGTGTGTGGTCTGCCTCTCTCGAACGAAAAGCCCCTGTGACCGTCACATCTGGAATGTATGTGTGTACACCAGCCTCAAGTATTTCAACCCCGGTGTGCACTTGTTATTTGCATATCGTTTACATGAATCCATACAGCATTGACTTTATCTTATCGAGTTTGGGTTTGAATGAAGTGTCTTGATGTGTGGAATATGATTGTGAGGATGGAATATGTAAGCAATGAAGGTCAGGAGACCATGACGTCTTACATACCTCCCTCCTTTGGACAAATTTTTTGTCTGGGGTTTGTCAATGCTGAGGAAAACATTGAAAAAGTCAGGCAAAAATTGTTCTTTTAGATTTTCCAATAAACTTTTCTCAGCATTTCTTAACAATTTTTCTTTCTAATGATTTCTTTATAGCTATTGTTTCTATTTTTTAATTCTACAATTTATGTTTTGTTGTTAGGCAGATATAGGCTTGACAAAGGTTGTTATTCTTTGTCCTTGCCAGTACATGTCTCTGTTTTTCTTTTTCATTTCCAAAAATTGTTTTTACAATATTAATTTTTCTAAACTCGTTAGTGTACAGTGTATTATGTTTTAGAGTGGTTATGTATATTCTTTAGTTAAGCTTCACATAAATGTTCGCAAAAGCACTGTTGTGTTCCTTTGTTTTATCTATTTAGGCATAATCTTTTTCTTTATATGTCACTGTTTTTTTATGTATGAAGGAGTGTTTCTTCTTAATTATATCCTCGGTATTAATACTACACTCCTGGAAATTGAAATAAGAACACCGTGAATTCATTGTCCCAGGAAGGGGAAACTTTATTGACACATTCCTGGGGTCAGATACATCACATGATCACACTGACAGAACCACAGGCACATAGACACAGGCAACAGAGCATGCACAATGTCGGCACTAGTACAGTGTATATCCACCTTTCGCAGCAATGCAGGCTGCTATTCTCCCATGGAGACGATCGTAGAGATGCTGGATATAGTCCTGTGGAACGGCTTGTCATGCCATTTCCACCTGGTGCCTCAGTTGGACCAGCGTTCGTGCTGGACGTGCAGACCGCGTGAGACGACGCTTCATCCAGTCCCAAACATGCTCAGTGGGGGACAGATCCGGAGATCTTGCTGGCCAGGGTAGTTGACTTACACCTTCTAGACCACGTTGGGTGGCACGGGATACATGCGGACGTGCATTGTCCTGTTGGAACAGCAAGTTCCCTTGCCGGTCTAGGAATGGTAGAACGATGGGTTCGATGACGGTTTGGATGTACCGTGCACTATTCAGTGTCCCCTCGACTATCACCAGTGGTGTACGGCCAGTGTAGGAGATCGCTCCCCACACTGTGATGCCGAGTGTTGGCCCTGTGTGCCTCGGTCGTATGCAGTCCTGATTGTGGCGCTCACCTGCAAGGCGCCAAACACGCATACGACCATCATTGGCACCAAGGCAGAAGCGACTCTCATCGCTGAAGACGACACGTCTCCATTCGTCCCTCCATTCACGCCTGTCGCGACACCACTGGAGGCGGGCTGCACGATGTTGGGGCGTGAGGGGAAGACGGCCTAACGGTGTGCGGGACCGTAGCCCAGCTTCATGGAGACGGTTGCGAATGGTCCTCGCCGATACCCCAGGAGCAACAGTGTCCCTAATTTGCTGGGAAGTGGCGGTGCGGTCCCCTACGGCACTGCGTAGGATCCTACGGTCTTGGCGTGCATCCGTGCGTCGCTGCGGTCCGGTCCCAGATCGACGGGCACGTGCACCTTCCGCCGACCACTGGCGACAACATCGATGTACTGTGGAGACCTCACGCCCCACGTGTTGAGCAATTCGGCGGTACGTCCACCCAGCCTCCCGCATGCCCACTACACGCCCTCGCTCAAAGTCCGTCAACTGCACATACGGTTCACGTCCACGCTGTCGCGGCATGCTACCAGTGTTAAAGACTGCGATGGAGCTCCGTATGCCACGGCAAACTGGCTGACACTGACGGCGGCGGTGCACAAATGCTGCACAGCTAGCGCCATTCGACGGCCAACACCGCGGTTCCTGGTGTGTCCGCCGTGCCGTGCGTGTGATCATTGCTTGTACAGCCCTCTCGCAGTGTCCGGAGCAAGTATGGTGGGTCTGACAAACCGGTGTCAATGTGTCCTTTTTTCCATTTCCAGAAGTGTATTACCCCAAAAATGTGTATTTGAATGTTACTTATAGAAGAAAATTCCTGCATAAATCCTTTCTTAATTTTGCATATAGAAGAAATAAATAGACTTTCCATGAGTTTGTGAGATTATATAACTAAGTTCCTTTACAAAAAGTTTAAGGTATCTATAAATTGTGGACTTTACATACATAATAAAAATAATTACTTTTACAAGAAAGGAACAAGGTACTTTTACAAATACATCATTTTCTTAACTCTACATTTGTGTTTTATGAGTTTTTTCCTTTTTTGCTGCGTCAGTTTCTGTACTCGATGATCCCCACTGAAATACTGGAAGGCGTCGACTCTTTTTATGGGTGTCACAAATCATGAGAGAAGCACTCTAGCGTGCGATGCCGGGTCTTACTTGTTGACATTGTCATCATGGAGTGGTACTTTTAACTGATGATGATGACTGTGGTTTACTGCATAAACAGTGATATAAAATATAGACTGGTAATGGCAAGTACTGGGAGATGAAAAAGCTTGCACAGGATAGAGTAGCATGGAGAGCTGCATCAAACCAGTCTCAGGACTGAAGACCACAACAACAACAACAACAACAATGGCAAGAAAAGCATTTATGAAGAAGAGAAATTTGTTAACATGGAATATAGATTGAAGTGTTGGGACGAGTTTTCTGAAAGTATTTGCGTGGAATATAGGAAAGTGGAAGTGGAAAATGGACTATAAACGGTTTAGAGAAAAAGAGAACCGAAGCTTTTGAAATGTAAGGAGAAGGTACTGAACAGAAATGGGGAGAAAGGAAGTTTGTCGGACAATCTGATTTGAAGAAGGGATCGGTTGGCGGGACACATTTTAAGGCATCAAGGATTCACCAGAATAGTATTGGAGGGAAGTGTGAAGGATAAAAATTGTTGAGGGAGGTGAAGAGACGATTGCAGTAAGCAGATTTAGAAGGATGCAAGTTTCAGTAGTTATTCGGAGATGAAGCGGCTTGCACAGGATAGAATAGCATGAAGCCATTCATCGTACTTAAGACTGCTGTCTGCACCGCTCGCTGCTGACCAATAAGGTAACTCTCGTTCTATCTGGACTGATCTTCGCCAATCAAACTTTCCCTACGCCTTGATAAAGTCAAGGACTGCTATTTGCCACTAGTCTAACTATTGGCATGGTACACCGGTCAGATAACTAGTCCACCACGATGCCACTCAAAAATTTGCTATCACTCTGTCCATTCACACTGCACAATAAGTGTGTCGGTCAACACAGTGAACAACTCTTAATCGCAAGAACTCAATATAGAGTCGCACTCTGATTCGATCTCGACAGAGGTGCTCTCCCAGTGAAGTACTGAGGAGAGACTTGTTCCTCGTCTTTGAGTTACGTGTTCTCGCTCCAAGAGTGACAACGGAACAGCCGCTCTCCACACGAGATGTGAAGGGGTATATCTTTCGGTCTATTCCATTACTCCTTCAGCTCAAGCTGTCAGAAATGCGTCTGCCAATCAGCATTGCTCTTCTAAAATGGGAGGATGACGTTTCGTTTAAGGCGACCAATCCAGTAATCCGTAGCATTGGATTTTGGCGTTTGCTGTCTCCCTGTGAAAATCTCTGAAACTGTGTACTATGTGTAAAGAATGTTTAGGCTGGCCGCTCCCACACAATGTAGCGGAATTGGCTTTTAAGCCGAACACGGGGTCGTTCCCCCTTTTCACTCAGGCCAACGCTGTCTGCTCTACGGGCGGTCATCGGCTGACATAGATAGGCTGAGTCGTCCTCTGAAGAGACCGGCCCCCTGGCGTGTGGTTCGCATCTCCCAAACTAAAAGCAAGTCCCTGCGACCGTCGTTTCTTGAATGTGTGTGTGTACGCCAGCCTTGAGTATTTCAACCACGGTGTGCTTACTTGTTATTTGCATATTGTTTACATTAATTCGTACAACATTGACTTTATCTTATCGAGTTTGGGTTCGAATGAAGCATCTTGATTGTGTGGAATATGATTGTGAGGGCAGAATATGTAAGCAATGAAGGTCAGGAGACCACGACATCTTACAACGACTGATGAATGGTACAGGCTATGCCAACTGACCCTGAACGTAACTACGAGGGTAATCCCAAAAGGAAGATCTCCTATTTTTTTATAAGTACATAGACCTGTTCATTTCTACACTGGTTTACATCAGCTTACAGCTTGAACATTTAGCTTTTTTTCGAAATAGTCATCATTTCTGTCGATGCATTTTTGTAGACGCTGTCGCAGTTTTTGTATGCCCATGCCATACCAGCTCGTCGCCATGCTGTTCAGAAACTTATGAACCTCTTCTTTCACCTCTTCGTTGGAGCTGAATCGCTGGGACCACAATTAACGCTGACAGGTACTGTGAGACTCTTAAAAAAAGCTCAAACGGGCAATTCAGAACCGGAGAAGTAGAATGTTGAGCAAGGGCGTACACCTTCTCCATGACAACACTCGCCCACATATCGCTCGGCAAACCGTTGCTCTCCAGCAACAGTTGCAGTGGAACATAATCACCCACCCACCATATAGTCAGCCCTATAGTCCTGACCTGGCGTCCAGTAACTGTCACCTGTTCTCTGGGTTAAAAGAACATTTGGCCGGAAAGCGATTCAGCTCCGTCGACGAGGTTGAAAGAAGAGGTTCATAAGTTTCTGAACAGCATGGCGGCGAGATGGTATGGCATGGGCATACAAAAACTGCCACAGTGTCTACAAAAATGCACCGACAGAAATGGTGATTATGTAGAAATATAGGTAAATGTTCCAGCTGTAAACTGCTGTAAACCATTGTAGAAATAACCAGGTCTATGTACTAATAAAAAATAGGAGACCTTACTTTTGGGATTACCCTCGTAAATGTACCAAATTGCGCACACATAGGAAAACTGTACAAATACGCTGTTAATGATAATTTTCTGGAAACGGTTTGAGGCGTAAAATGACTAGGAATAACTATCCAGAGCGACCTTAAGTGTAATGACCACATAAAACAAACAGTAGGAAAAGCAGATGCCGTACTGAGATTGATGTCAAGAATCTTAACCAAATGTAAGCCATCCACGAAATAACTGACTTACAAGGCACTTGTTCGACCGATTCTTGAGTATTGTTCATCATTCTGGGTTTCTTACCAGGTAGCACTGATAGAAGAGATAGAGAAGATCCAACGAAGAACAGTGCGTATCGTCACGGTGAAACTTCTTTATTTAAATGCGTGTGGCTGTACTTAAATTGCTGTATGACTGAGACCCACAATATCCTAGCGCAACGCAATCTGACTGCTCAAAAAAAAAAAAAAAAAAAAAAAAAAAAAAAAAAAAAAAAAAAAAAAAAAATTAAATAAATAAATAAATTGGTAACCTGACATAAAATAATTAATTGAAAAAAATGGCCGTGGCTAAAAAGAAATCCTAACAATAACCTATACATTTCATTAAGTACTTACCTTGCAAAAATCTTCATTATGCGAACTACTGCAATACAGCGAGCGTCAATACTGCCAGCTAAGTAAAAGATTCTAACTACTAATAGGCGTATGGTTAGCAAAGGAAAGATTTTGTTGCAAACCAAATAATGTACTTTTTTTACCTCAATAATGTGACATCCAGTTCAGAAACGAATATAAATCGTCATTGACATCTAGTACAAAGTTATATAATCATGAATAATATTCGGTCTCCAAGTCGAACATGTAAATACTGTTAGCCTACGCTAACACTTCAGACCTCTACCCTCCATCAATGCAAACTTCTCACATCTAACATCCATCACTGCTGGCTGTTCACCTCCACCTGCCCCACATTACTTCCATCACTGCTGGCGACTAACGTTCAACTGCCCAACGCTACTGGCGATTAACTTCCAACAACGAGTCCAACCTGCCACAGAGTCTCTTACAAAGAAAGCGCAGTCAGAGATCCAATGCAAAGCGCTACACAGCGCTGCCAACACAGAAGCAGCCCACTTACAACGGAATCGTTTAGTCGGCGCGAGAGCGTCACGGAGATGCAGAACTACCAGTTGCGGACGCTGCAAGTGAGGCGAAGTGCATCACAGAGAGGTTTACTACTGAAATTTCACGAGAATACTTTCGGGAAAGAGTTGGTAAACACAGTACTCCTCCGCCCCCCCCCCCCCTCAGCTCCCTCCCCCCCCCCCCCCCACACACACACATCTCGCAACATGACTACGACGAGAAAATTTGAGAAATTAGAGCCAATACAGAGCTTCTTTCCACTCGCCATTCGTGAGTGGAGCAACGAATGGGGAATCAGTTTGAGGTAACAGAATAACCCCCTACCACATAACGTCACGTAGCTTGCGGAGCTTTTATGTAGATATAACACATCCAGGCTTCTTAGATTCCATGCCACGACGTGTACGGTCTTTGATCATTGTCCTTGCCGACAGCATGCCGTAATGAATTCTCATGGTCAAAGTGCATGTATAATTAGGTAATTGTAGCCATTTGTGTACTGTCATGGCCGGCCAGGGTGGCCGAGCGGTTCTAGGGGCTACAGTCTGGAACCGCGCGACCGCTACGGTCGCATCTTCGAAACCTGCCTCGGGCATGGATGTGTGTGATGTCCTTAGGTTAATTAGGTTTAAGTAGTAAGTGCTAGGGGACTGGTGACCTTAGAAGTTACGTCCATAGTGCTCAGAACCATTTTTTGTACTGTCATCAACGTAACAAAATTTTATTTTTAATCATATTTCTCCTTCTTGATGTTGCAATTGTACACAAGCAGTATTATACGTTCATTGTGAGTTTTTTTCTAGTTTTAAACAGTACTACATGAAACACTTTGTTATTAAATATATGAGAAGCAGAAATATATGAAATACGTGATGTGTAAATAAGCGATAAAATGTATAAACATATTATTGTCTTTTTTTTTTTTTTCTTTATTGTGATTTCATGCCCCTGCCCCATATGGGCAGGTGAGGGCTGTCAGCAGCACAATCCGCCGCTCTTCAGCCGAGTGACATGACAACTAAAACAAGAATAAAATAGTACATACATAAGGAGGTAAAAAAGGGGAACATAAAACAGAGTAAGGGGAGAAAATGGAGGTAAAAATACACTGACATGTAGACGTTCATTGGGGACAGTTAAAAAAGTCACCAGAAAGTTAAAAAACACAGTTGGCGATTCTTAAAACACAGAGAAGACACTGAATGCGCATGCACAGGTTAAAAGTTGGCCACAGTATTAAAAACACTCCGAAACAACACACTTAAAATCCACTTGGAGCACACACGACGAAGAATAAGACTACCAGGTGGGACCTGCCGAGGGAAAGGTCAGAGAGGATGGAAAAGGAGGGGAGAGCATGGGGCAGCTGGGGAAGCGGCGGGATGAAGAGAGGAGGGGCAACCGTGGGTTCACGAAGAGGCAGGAGACACATGGGGCGGGAGAGGAAAAGGGAAGACAGGGCAGGAGGGAGCGCAGAGACACTGAAAGAAGGCACAAGAGATGGATGGGGAGTAGGAGGGGAAATCCGCTCAGAAGGAGGGAGGGGGAGGAGAGGGAGCCCTGAGGAGGAGGCAGGAAGAGGGGGTTAGAGTTGGTAGGAAGGGTAGATGTCAGGGCGAAGCTCATCATCCAGGAGTGGTAGACGGTGGAAGTTGTGTTGGGAAAGGAGATGGAGGGTGTGGAGATGGAGAGAGGGAGGGACACGTATTATCGTCAAAAGTAGAAAACCAAAAATTTCTATTACTGATGAAAATTTTGTTTTAAGCGATATCTTTCACTTTTCGTATGCGCGCAGATACGTCAAGGATGAGATACTAAGAAATGCTATTTTCGTTTTCTAATTCGTCTCATTAAAGTTGAGTGGTAACTTTCACATGCCACAATTTTCTTAATGTTCTCTGAGTGTTTTCAGTTCCTGTATTAGCACTGCACACCGAAGGTTCCAGGCTCCGAGCAGATTTACCAGACGTCCTGCAGCTTCTGAAACTCACCAGCAGAGGGCAACTCCGCTCCGAGTTACGAGCTATTCCTCGGCGCTTCCAAGTGTTAACTGTATACGCAGTGTGCGAATAGTCCGCCTCTTGGCGTTTAATTTCCGTTGCCTCATTGCATGCAGCTCCACGCTCCCTCATGCCAGGAGTTTGTGCAGCAAAGTGTCCGTCTGCAGGAACATGGCTCTGCTTTCCCAAGTGCACTGCAGCTACGTATAGTTCAGCGAGAGGCGCCGTTAAATTCAATGTAGCAGTTTCCTGGCTTCAAGTCTCTTCGGCACCCTTGAAGGAGAGCTAACAGGAAAATATTTAGATGAGCATTCTCAAGCGCACGGCTACTGCTTAGGGCTCATCCAGATGCACTGCTGACTGCAGTACCGAGCTTTTATAGGCTTGAGTAACTTGAGGAATAGAATAAAAAGGGGGATGCTTAAATGAGCGTTGCGAAATTGTGAACGCGCGTCCTTGCTACAACAAGCGTCGGTTTGAAACGTTTCGGCTGCAGTTTTCTAGAAACAACTTGTTTAAGCAGGCACGTAAAGAAAGAAAGAAAGAAAGGTATTGTTGGCAAGGAAGATTAAATTTTCACCACATCGTTTCGCTTATTTTCGTTTCATTACCTACAACGACGATTTCACGTTATTTTCCCAACTCAGTACGCAAAATTACCAACGCACGTTTATGTGATGGCATTCCACCTAAAGGACTGTAATCTAAAAGGTGATTACCATACCACGCCGTCAGCACCCTATTACATTATTATTAGATCAGTTACTTACGACAATTTGTTTTAGTACAGTTGGACCTCCCCAATCCGCCCCTTTCGGGATCGGGAGCATGGTCGGAACGCAAAAAATATCGGATTGTCAGAGCAACGCTTGTATTGACCCCTACGTCACAATACAGTACAATACACTTTAAAATTTCACCTGGAAGAAACACTGTCTTAAAAATTGTTCCTTGTTAAAACAGAAAAAACGAAAATAATGCACAGTAATGTGTGTAGCGTAAAATATGTCTGTATCATACGATAAGATACTGTTACTGTGACTGGGAGTTAACAACCATACTACCATACGGCAGTGACACACATCTGACTCCTTTTTGTGCAGCAAGGGCTCTTGTAGGGGGCATTTCATAGTTTAGGGTCATGAATGTTACACACTTCATCAGCTGAAGCACTTTAGTTGAGTTTTCAAATTTCGGAACAATTTCAGTGGTCGCTACTTCGTCAGCAGACAGCTCCCCGCCAGAAATAATTGTATTTCGAATCCAATGCCGTTTTCTCTGCCGATGTAGCCAACTTTCACTCGCTGGAAATTTTTAATTTTCATTGTCTCTACCTAATTTTTCATAGAAAAACAGTGCCTTTTCTTTTACGTCTGGCCCAGCCAAAGGAGTTCCCTTTTTTCTCTCCTGCTCAAACCACATTCACAAGGAATTACCTAGTATACAGGTATTACTTTTAGGGCTCATCAAAGTGTTGGGTATTTTCAGTCGTCACTGAATGACTTTCAAGAGTTTTCCTACTTTTTTCTCCAGTGTTTAACAGTTATTATGCCAACCGCTACCTCACTTGAAATGTTCTGAACAGACTCGCCTTTATCTAACCTTACCTGCACTTCCAGTTTTCCCAATAAAGACAGTGTAAACCATACCTTACACACTACATACTCTTTGTTGATTCATTTAGCTTTCTGTTTTGTTCAACATCCCATCGTTGAACTTCTGTAATTCGTGTATGATTAATTCGATACTGTAATGAAGTGTAGTCTCTGTAATATGCATAATATGAGCAAATTATATGTTTTGTCTTTCTCAAATTCTCTTTGGTTATCTTTGAGGTTGAATAATTTTGTTTAAATAATTTTTTTGTAAAAATGTCAATATGTGCAAAGGTTCTGTTTTATTTAATATGTTTGGTTGCTGTTATGTAAACTACTGACCTTCACATAGGGTTCTTAGTTATTTTGTATGTAAAAGGTGTTGTGGTTCCCCTGTGGAATGGAAGCATGTAGCGTGCGCAAAATGTGGTGGGCATGGATAGAAAGGTGGAACCAAAAGTCAGTCGGGGACGAGCTACCAAACTGTCAACTGCTCATGTAAAAGTTGTGGATTGTGCTGGTGTCGAGAGAGACATTTCGTGCCGCTTTCCAATGCCTCGGATGGACAGATAAAGAACTGAAACTATTCTGGAATTGGTACCTTTCATCGCCACCAAGAAATGACAGAGTTCAGCACTTGTTGTGTACATAGTTCCGCGTAGTCAGCGCGTACACAACTTTCCCACTAGAGCGCGCCCCACTAACAAGGGAACCTCCCCAACGCACCCCCCTCAAATTTAGTTATAAGTTGGCACAGTGGACAGGCCTTGAAAAACTGCCCACACGTCAATCGAGCAAACTGGAAGAAGTTGTGTGGAACTATGAAAAAATAAGCAAAATATACAAACTGAGTAGTCCATGCTCAAGATAGGCAACATCAAGGAGGGTTTGAGCTCAGGAGCGCCGTGGTCCCGTGATTAGCGTGAGCAGCCGCGGAACGCCAGGTCCTTGGTTGAAGTCTTCCCTCGAACAAAAAGTTTAATTTTTTATTTGCAGACAATTCTAATCTGTCCGTCCGTTCGTCCGTCCGATGCGAGGCAACTGCGCCGTAGTATGGGGACGCTACACCTAAAGAAACATCGAAACATCCACAAGAAAACCAAAATCGGGCAAGGTAGAAGAATCTTTTTACCCATTCGCCAAGTGTACAGGTTAGGTGGGTCGACAACATGTTCCTGTCATGTGACGCACATGCCGTCACCAGTGTCGTATAGAATATATCAGACGTGTTTTCCTGTGGAGGAATCGGTTGACCTATGACCTTGCGATCAAATGTTTTCGGTTCCCATCGGAGAGGCACGTCTTTTCGTCTACTAATCGCATGGTTTTGCTGTGCGGTCGCAAAACACAGACACTAAACATATTACTATGAACAGAGACGTCAATGAACGAACGGACAGATCATAACTTTGCGAAAATAATAAAAGTTAATTTTTCACTCGAGGGAAGACTTGAACGAAGAACCTCGCGTTCCCCAGCTGGTCACGCTAACCACGGTACCACGTCGCTCCTGAGCTTAGTTGATCCTTGATGTTGCTTATCTTGCGCATGGACTCCTCAGTTTGTATATTTTGCTTATTTTTTTCATAGTTCCACACAACCTCTTCCTGTTTTCTCAATTGATCTGTGTTTAGTTTTTCAAGGCCTATCCACGGTGCCAACTTATAAGTAAATCTGAGGGGGGTGCGATGGGGAGGTTCCCTTGTAAGCACAACAGCGCAGGCGCAGCGCTCGTCCGTCTCTGCACTACGAGATGGCGCTGCAATAGAGACGGACCAAATTCTGCTTCCGACGATCCGTGTATTAATATGTAACGCAGCCAATGAGATTGCTGCTAACGTAGAACCTTTTCTCCTCGCGGATCACACTCGCACAGTGATACATGAACGCGCGAGGTATTATAACGAGTATACAGACCTCCAATTTGTCTGCACCAGTCTGTACCAGTCTGAATTAGTCTGCACAAGTCTACAGTAAAGTTTCAGTCTGCGCCTGATAAGATTACCATATTCCTGTACATAGCCATGAAGATAAATGTATAGACACTTTTGTCAAGTATCAGAGATATACGTGAGAATAAGATTAACGAACCAATACCAAAGAAACTTCAGATTGTCAATTGTAAATAGCATCCAGAACCAAGTTAAGTAATTTTTATGCTTGTTATTATTTTGATAAATGTGTATGAAAATTAATCAAGTTCTGTTAAAATTGGTCACCGTCAATCTGCTACTCTAAGCGTGCAAGTGGCATTTCTATCGTGTGACCTAACGTCAGAAGATAAACACGCCACGATAAGACCATGAGACATATTGCTGACACTCGTCTACTTCGTTAGAGCGACAAGTCAAATAATCTGATGGTGTGTGTACTGAAGGTCTTACAGTACGCACACCACAGCACTTCTGCCTGCAAATCCACCCACCGACATGCACTCGCCACCACGTTGCGCAATCGCTGAAAAGGAACCAAGGAATTGTAAATATGTAAAGTGAAGGATCAGCTCACTGGATGTTTTAGTGTGCTCAAATATATGGTAACTTATAACTGAATTTATGTAGCTACCATGATTTTTTCCTTATCACAACACCTCTCAGGTTCCTCTCCGTTTGAACTACGATTACCGAGTGTCCTTGTTGTGGACAAAATGAAAGCCTCAAAGTCAAACAGTTAATTAAATAATGTTGTTTGATATTTGGTAAGAAGGGAGTATTCAGATCTACGGTGGATTTGGTAAAATTGTGGGAGGTAGTAAATGTAGCTTTGTGAAAGCCTCCCAGTGACTGAAACAGTCCAATTTAAAGTTTTGTGGACTTTCAAAGTTACCTATTTAATTATTGACTTGAAAGTAGGAGACTGTGGTAATAAAGACAATTTGCCGTTACTTTTAAGAATAAAAAGTTCTTAAAACTGAGGCTTATAAAATTTTACTTAGTTAATGATCATAGTGCTGCCTGTTGTAATTTTAAAAGGTGAGTAAGTTTCTTACAAATTTGTTAGTATTGTCTCACTGCAGTAGAAGTCGTGAGCTGCATTTTTGGAAAATTATATACTCATGTTTGCTAAGTGCTTCTCTCTCTTGTGTATTGGAAGTGCATATTAATAGTGTAACAGGATCCACAGTTTGTCTATTGTGCTTATGCTAGGTAACAAGTAACAGAAAGACCACTATCTACGAAAACAGTAACTTCTTTTATTCAAAGGACAATGAGAAATAGTTTGCTAGTGAAATAATTTTTTTTCATGTCAGATAGAAAAGTAATTGGTAAAAGCGAGACTGGACCTATGTCCAATTTATGATTCTACATCGAATATTAATAGTAATGTTATTGAGACCATTCAGTTGGAATAAACCCTGAAGGTAATAGTGAGTATCGTTATGTTATACCGGTATTAATGCAAATAGTTTGTTCTGCTCTGTCAGCTCCAACCTTAACGTGAAGTTATGCAGGTGCCAGAGTTCATTGCCCTCTCGTGTGATAAAAGTATAGGCTGTGTTTGCCCATTGAAGTTACTTATTTTCAGTTCTTGAACAAGAATGTTACTCATTCTTATGCCTAATTAGGCTGTCGACCGTGCTTATTATCATTTGGTCGTTGTGGATAGATAAATAATTGTTTAAATATTTACGTAATTTTGACTTTCACTTCCGATAAGCCACCTCCGTTAGGTACATCACGGTCCTTCCAGAGGATAACACTGCTCTGTTGCTTCATACCGTAATTGCTCTAACAAGATAGTTCCATTTTACTATCTGTCTCCAACTTTAAGGTTATGGTATAGTAGTAGCAGACGGTAGTGTTAAAACAGCATAATTGAGTTTTACATGACTCAATATGTAAGAGGAACACTGTTACTAATTTATAATTCACATGCGTGCACAGTGGCACTTATTGATTGAGGCAGAAACAAATTATTTCATATTAAAAATCAGCTGCCTACTGGTCCATATTGCAGACAATGAGTCATACACAAGCGTAAATAAACAACCAAATAAGATAGATGGCCGGAATAAGCTGGGAGGCGGATCATCCGAGGTCGGATTAGCGAGGTTCTACTGTATATGTCACTTGTTGTTGTGATCTTCTGTCAGGAGACTGGTTTGCTGCATCTCTCCACGCAACCAGCCCAACCAACCGCAGAAGTACGCCAGCTTACATCCACTTCAACCCTGTTCTGCCAGCCGGCTCCTTCTTTCAGTGAACTTGTACCACTGATACCTTTTCTGCCGTTACCTTTTCTCCCCAGTGCGAATCAGTACGTCTTCGTTGATTATCCGAGCTAATCATACAGCCGTCAGCTTCCTTCAGCAGCTTATACCCTATTCGTGTGTGATCTGTTTATCGACAACGTTTCAGTTCCATTAGAGTCCACACACCTGATAACTATCATCAGAAAAGGCTTCCAAATTCTTAAATTTATATCTGATGTTAACAATTTCAGACACGCTTTTCTTCCTATTGCCAGACTGAATTTTATATCTTTCCTACTTTGGCCAATCAGTTATCCTGCTCCCCAAAATAACAAATCTTATCTGCTGCTTTTCGTGTTTTATTTCGTTAGTTTATTCCCTCAGAACTGCCACATTGAATTCTACCGCAATCCATGTTTTACTTTTGTTCTAAATCTTACAACCTCTAATCAAGACACACCCTGATCTTTAAAGCCATTTACCGTCCGGCAGAATTGCACTGTCATCAACAAACCTCAAATTCTTCACCTTTTCCGCTTCAGTGCTTGCTCACTGTACAAACTGAACGACGTCGAGGATATGCTACAGGCCTGTGTCACTCCCTTCTCATACACTGGTTCCCTTTCATTAACTTCACCTGTTACAACTGCAGTCTGCATTCTGCGCAAGTCATAAACTCTCGCTCCCTGTATTCCTACTTTCTTCAGAATTTCAAAATATGTATTCCAGTTAATATTGTTAAAGCTTCGTATATATCTAAGAAAACCATAACAATAAGAAACTTCCTGGCAGATTAAAACTGTGTGCCCGACCGAGACTCGAACTCGGGGCCTTTGCCTTTCGCGGGCAAGTGCTCTACCCTCTGAGCTACCGAAGCACGACTCATGCCCGGTCCTCATAGCTTTACTTCTACCAGTATCTCGTCTCGTACCTTCCAAACTTTACAGAGGCTCTCCTGCGAACCTTGCAGAACTAGCACACCTGAATGAAAGGATATTGCGGAGACATGGCTTAGCCACAGCCTGGGGGATGTTTCCCCACAACATTTTCTAAGTGTTCTTTACAATTTAAGCTGTTCGTAATTGTAATTCGTAGGTGTTTAGTTGATTTTACGTTCGCTCCCGGTAGCTGAGTGATCAGCGCGACGGACGATCACTCATAAGGGCCCCGGTTCGATTCCCGGCTGGGTCAGAGATTTTCTCCGCTCAGGGACTGGGTGTTGTGTTGTCCTAATCATCATCATTTCATCCCCATTGACGCACAAGTCGGCGAAGTGGCGCGAAATCGAAAGACTTGCACCAGGCGAGCGGTCTACCCGACGGGAGGCCCTCGTCGCACGCCATTCTAGTTGAATTTACGGCCTTCAGATTGATTGATTCATAGTGCAACCAAAATTTAACGAATTCCTTTTAGCACTCAGATGGATGACCTCCCCACACTTTTCGTAATTTAGAGTCAACTGCCATCCACACCGATATCTTATCTAAATCCTTCTGCAGTTAGTTTTGACCTTCTGATAACTTTACTGGAAGGTAGACGACATCACCATCTGCAAACAACCTATGACGGCTGCTCAGGTTGTCTACTAAATCGTTTGCATAGACAGTGAACAACAGAAGGCCTATAGTACTACCTTGGAGTATGCCTTGTGTTTTACTCGATGACTTTCCATCTCTGGCAGGAAATCACGAATCCAGTAGCATAACTGAGACGATACTCCATAAGCACGCAGTTTGACTACAAGCCGCTTGTGCGGCACAATGTCCAAAGCCCTCTGGAAATCTAGAAATACGGAATCAGTTTGAAGACCCTTGCCAATAACAAACTTTGTGTGAGTAAAGAGGTAGTTGTTGGTACACAGCTACTGCGTGATTATGTCTAGGAGGGGGAGAACCAGGCCCAGCTAAGGCTTGAACATCACTCGTGACCAAAATATTCATGAAACAACGTGTGCTTAAAAGATCAATCAAACCAATGAAGAAAAATTTGCTTGGAAGTCCGCCTGCTTTGCTGTGTAGTAACGTGCTTGCCTCCCATACAAGCGGGCCCGGGTTCGATACTCGGCCGCGTTGGAGATGTTCTCCGCTCGTGGACAGGATGTTGTGTTGTCCTCATCATTTTCATCCTTGTCACCGGCGTGCAGGTCACCCAGTGTGGTGTCGAATGAAATAAGACTTTCGCTTGACGGCCTAACTTCCCTGGATGGGTCCTTCCGGCCAATGATGCCATACGCTCACTTCATTTCATTTACTTGGAATCTTTCAACAATTAATTAAAATACACGTTAAGAACAACAACATGTCTCAAAAGCGATCAAATTTCGTAATTGTGCACATCCCTGAACATGTGCTGCAGTGTTTACTTTGCATTCATGTAATATTTTAATACACTGTCACACTGAGCCACATTGTACTGTTAAAAACATAGGGAACCCAAAATGCTGTACATAGTTATGAAAATTCTATGTTCAAGGACAATAAATGAGCTTTGCACTCAACTATCACAGTTATGGAAGCAAATACTTTCAACAACCCCACATCACAGATACAAAGAATTTTGTAGCAGTTCCTTGAGAATTAATGACTTATCACTAAGGTGCTGACACACAATTTTTTTTTTATTTTTATTTTTTTTTTTTTGCTAGAAGCTTAAGTGGCAGAAAAACGACGAAAAAATTTAATACAGTATTTATGCTTCAAAACGACAGCTACAACAAGAAGAATATTTCTCACAAACAATTTAACAATACACCAGTTAACCTTATCGTATTTTCTAACAGCCTGTTTGCTGATTTACAGTTGCTTCGTATCGCAGGATGTTCCAGAGCACTGCTGATCAGAGGAATGAAAACTTACTAAAATCATGAACATAAAATTTACATTCAGTTCCAGAAAAAGACGGCCACATCAAAAAATACATAAAAAACCAAGCTAGGCACGACGTTGCGTCAAGCAATTTCTCTTGGCCCATACAATTACTATTGATCACTTCACAATTCAACCGATTGCACCCAGGTAGTTACTCAGGGTAAATCAGATATAGTCACCTGCCGGATAATAGAGATAAATCTGCGCATGGCACGCGAAAAAGGATCTTAAATTTCATCGAGTAGTGAAATAAGAAATTATCTTTAAGCCTTCAATCATGGAACTGAACACAATAAGACTATGAGCGCAATTACACACCCACTTACCAATAAATGGGCAGAGTTGTGCTTTACAGGAACGATGTTTTCTAAATGCAAGTTTAATGTGTGCCTCTAGGTCATTCTTTTCGAGGTCATTTATAATTTTGGAACAAAATATATGTTCCAAAATCCTGTTGTGTACCGAAATTAATATACATGGGCCTGTAATTTAATTGATACCTATTAGTGCATTTCTTGACTCTTTGTGTGGCCTGTGCAGTTTTCCAGTCTTTCGTCGAGTGAGCGGTTGTATATGACTGTTAGGTACGGAGATACTGCATCAGCATACTCTACGGTCTCGATCGGAAGACTTGCTTTTGTTACGTGATTTAAACTGCTTCAGTACTCCGACGATATCTACGTGTAAGTTACTAATGTTGCCAGCCATTCTTGATTAGAATTCTGGAATATTTACTTCGTCTTCTTTGGTGAACGAATTTCGAAAGGCTGTGCTTATTGACTCAGATTTAGGAGCACTGTCATCGGTAGTATATCGACACCTATCGCGCAAAGAAGGCATTGATCGTGTCTTTCTGCTAGGATACTTTACGTGCAACTAGAATCTGTTTGGATTTTCTGGAAGATTTCGGAAACAAAGTTTCTTTTTGGAAACTACTGTAAGCATCTCGCATTGAAGTCTGCGCTAAATTAGGAGCCTCTGTAAAATATCAACAATCTGGGGGATTTTGCGTTAGTTCGTATTTGGCACGCTTTTTTCCTTGTTTCCGCAACAATGGTCTGACCTGTTTTGTGTACCATGGTGGATCAGCTACGTCGTTTGTTAATTTATTTGTTATAAATCTCTCAGTTGCTATCGATTCTATTTCACTAAATTCAAGCCAGGCCTGCTCTCTACTTACGTTGTTAATTCGGAATACGTGGAGATTGCCTCTAAGGAAGGCACCAAGCGAATTTTTATCTGCTTTCTTGAATTGGAATAATTATCGTTTATTTTTGGAGGATTTGGGAGTAATGGCATTTAGTCTCGTCACGACAAGCCTGTGTTCACTAATCCCTGTATCCATTTTGATGCTCGTTTATTGCCAAGGGGTCAGGTGTCTTTTGATAATCGTTTACTATTCGAGTAGGCTCATGAGCTAATTGTCCGAAATAATTTTCAGAACATGCGTACAGCACGATTTCAGATGATGTCTTATTTCTGCCTCTGGATTTAAATACGTATTTTCGCCAACATATCGAATTTAAATGTGTCCCTGTTTTGTAACTGTATATTACAAATTGCTTATTAAACTGATGTTCTGTGATATTCATACCAATCAGCACCTGCCATCTACGGAAATGGATCTTTTTTATGTGTTTGCCACCTCAGGATGTAACTTTTTTCTGTGGGTCTGTAGCCAATAATTTTTGACGATATAAACTGCACATTTCTCTACTTCCTGCACCGGTGCAACGAAATGTCTTGTATACTGCGTACAAGAGCGCGAACTAACATTGCAAGGCGCATTACTAAAAACATCCTGACGAATCTTGTGAAACTTTGTAGTAGCTTGTGACTTGACCATTACTTTTCATGGTCTTTTTCGTAGACAAACTAAAATAGTGACTACACACATTTACTGAACGATAATTCCAAAATGCGTAAATAACGTCTGTTAGTTGAAAACGAGTGCATCGTACTTTTTAATGAAATTTATGATTTTCATTTATTTCTTATTATGTTTGTGGCAAGTGGTAGAAGTACAGTTACTTATATGACGAGAACTATGTTAAAGAAAAAAGAGAAAAAGAAAAAAATTCAAAATCTTTGGCAACAGGATATTACAAGTTCGCCTACACTTAATATATACTTTGTGCAAATAAACTGGAAGCATTCTTGATCGTATATTTTTCTAATGTGGTGACCGGTTTCGATCTTATTATATCATCATCTTCGGACCTACAATGAAGAGGAATCCTTATAAACATATAAAGGATGAAATCGCACATTGATAAAACAGTAAATAACGCTCATATACCATAGATGTCTGCCGGAGGCGGTGGCGTATGGCAAACCTCTTGCTTATGGCTGATGGTGTACTGCAACGTGAAGCACGTCAGCTGCTAATTAATTTCCTGGTTCCATTGAGATTAAATGTGTAATTATAAAATAAAAATGAGCGTCAAACGGACAATGTTTTCTTTATGGTCGAAAGAAAGAATGTATCTTGGATCTTTGTTTAGAAATGAGGATAGGTATCTCTACCAACTTCTATGGGGATAGACGGCTTTGGAAATAAGAACAATTTCTTACAAAATAAAACAAAAACCTATTGAAAAACTGTTTATTACTCACGACACATAACTGTTACTGCTTTATAGTAAGTACATTATATCTACATTGTATGACATTCATAGATCTTATTTGGCTGTCAGCCAGATAATTTTCAGATACATGTGCATACTTTCTCTGTTCACTTTTGTTGCAGTTTTTTACACTAGATGGAAACACGAGAAAAAAGTCATGCGTTAGAGGCACAACGATCCAAAGCCATCTGGCATATTCTGTTGCAAGCAGAAAAGTGACGGACGATGAAACAGTTATGAGATTTCGCGTCTAAAAGCTTCGTTTCCACTTGTCACTAATCAACATCCATTTCGTATTCTGACTTTGATCAGTATGCTAATGAAGTGATGGAATGAATGAGGGTTCGGCTCGCGAGGGCTTTCTAGAACCGTTTTTATTTTATTTTTTCTTTAGATGAGATGGTCAGAATACACCCATGGTACAAAGATATGTGTCGAAATACGACCGCGGAAACAAAGAAATAGTCTATTTAGATGTTATTTAATGACACATCATTAGCGAAAAAAAATTCAAAGTTACAAACTGAAAGTAAATGGCACTCTTTTGCCCCTTTTTTACGAAGTCCCAAAATCCGTACCATCCATAGTGGCTGTGACAAGAGAAATTACGGAATCACTGCATGCTTTTACGAACAAAAAGAAAAATACTGTAATAATGTAATTGGTGGAACTTGAAATAACACGCGAATTCCACAACTGCATCCCTCTGAACAAATACAAAACGTGATTATATAAATAAGAGAATTTAAAATAACGTATCAAACCACTACTGCATGCCTTTGCGAACAAAAAATAATACAATGCAATTACATAATTGACAGAATTTAAAATAACATTAAATCGATCTAGAATGAGATTTTCACTCTGCAGCGGAGTGTGCGCTGATATGAAACTTTCTGGCAGATTAAAACTGTGTGCCCGACCGAGACTCGAACTCGGGACCTTTGCCTTTCGCGGGCAAGTGCTCTACCACCTGAGCTCCTTTCAGGAGTGCTAGTTCTGCAAGGTTCGCAGGAGAGCTTCTGTAAAGTTTGGAAGGTAGGAGACGAGACACTGGCAGAAGTAAAGCTGTGAGTACCGGGCGTGAGTCGTGCTTCGGTAGCTCAGATGGTAGAGCACTTGCCCGCGAAAGGCAAAGGTCCCGAGTTCGAGTCTCGGCCGGGCACACAGTTTTAATCAGCCAGGAAGTTTCATTAAATCAATCTCTCAATATTCATAAAAATAAAATGAAAATACAGGTACAAGGCTGCAAGGCATTGTATTAAATGAATAATAGCTGATAATCCTGTAAACATTTGGTTTATAGCCGACCCTTTTGGAAAAGAATAATTGACAAAATATTGGAGAGTTTTCTGATTGTTTGGACATATTGGACCCATGGTCTGTGAAGGCTCACTAGCGAGAAATTGAATCTCGTTTCATTTTCGACCCACATTTATCTTTTTATCTGTTCTGCATAAAAATACCTGCCGACCTCTCGAGTGCAAGTCCAGTGTGCTAACCACTGCGCAATGTCGCTCGGTTTTTGCATATTACGTAGGCGCCTAAGAGAAACCAAATCCTTTCGTGTTACGGTGATTGGATATTTCAGGGTTCTCCACTGACGTGGAGGTATTTTCAATGAGTCAGGAGTAACTAGGGTAACAAACCGAATACATTACTGGTCAACAACGAGCCACCGGAGACTACATGTACCTCATGCCAAACTACAAAACATCCGCGGACTGCAGCCGAAATGTTATCGGTAGCTCCAGTACGCAATCGAGTAGGTTTTCCATGAATTGCAGCCGTCCACAGTCATAGAGGGTCATCTTGTAGGCCCCACACTGACGTGAGCCTCGCTCTACTCTCTTCCGTCACCACTCGATTCAACGCCAAAGACGGTTTTCTAGCTAGGTTCAAGCCTTGCATTTTATAATGTGGATGAAGCACGTGGGTACGATGCCTTAGGTTTTCTTCTATTCTTATCGTATATCATATAAGGCATATCAGCCGTAGGGGGGGGGGGGAGCTTTATTTGAGGTGGTTAGTGCCTATGAGATCCTACCGTATCGAAGAAATGGATTTGTTCTTGATCTTGCGGTACACGTTAGAAGCCTGTGAGGCTCGATGTGCACCAAGGCTGGAGGCCATGCATTTTGAGTTGGTTAAAATGTTCCGGAGATCAATCTCAGTATTTCCATAGTGATATGATATCTCCTAATATCGTGTCAGACCCGCTTTTGCCCGACGAAACGCAGCAACGCGACGTTGTCTGGGCTCCACAAGGCTTTGGAAATCCCTTACAGACACACTGAGCATTCCTGCCTCTATAGCCGTCCGTAACTGCGAAAACGTTGCCGGTGCAGAGCTTTGTACACGAACTGACCACTCGATCCTGTCCCATATACAGGGTGATCCATTGATAGTAATCGGGCCAAATAACTCGCGAAATAAGCGTCAAACGAAAAAACTACAAAGAACGAAACTTGTCTAGCTTGAAGGAGGAAACCAGATGGCGCTATGGTTGGTCCGCTAGATGGCGCTGCCATAGGTCAAACGGATATCAACTTCGTTTTTTTTTTAAAAATAGGAACCCCCATTTTTATTACATATTCGTGTAGTACGTAAAGAAATATGAATGTTTTACTTGGACTACTTTTTCACTTTGAGATAGATGGCGCTGTAATAGTCACAAACGTACAAGTACGTGGTATCACGTAACATTCCGCCAGTGCTTTTTGATAGATGGCACTGTAATGGTCACAAACGTATGATTACGTGGTATCACGTAACATTCCGTCATTCGAGGGTTGGATTCCCTCTCTTCTTCATCGAAGAGCTTTACTGCCTGGGCTACTCTCAGGGTGCACCTTCGACGTGGAAGATTCCCGCCGTTTCCCTGCCGTGTCGTCTGCTTGCTGTCCATACTGCCTGCCGGTGCTCGCCGCCGCCGCCGCCGCTTGATCGCCGCCTTCCGGTCCTCGCCGCTGCCGCCGCCGCCTGGTCGCCGCCTGCCGGGGCTCGCCGCCGCCGCCTGGTCGCCGCCTGCCGGTGCTCGCCACCGTCGCCTGCCGCCTGCCGGTGCTCGCCGCCGCCGCCGCCGCCGCCGCCTGCTGGACGCCGCCGTCGCCGTCTGCGCCGCCGTTTGGCCGCCTTCCGGTCCTCGCCGCCGCCGCCGCCGCCGCCGCCGTCGTCGCCGCCTGCCGGGGCTCGCCGCCGCCGCCGCCGCCGCCTGCCGGTCGCCGCCGTCGCCGTTTGGTCGCCGCCGCCGCCCTTCTCGCGCGCCGCCGCCATGTCCCAACCCACCACCACCACCACTATCATTTTCACCTCTCCCTCCGCTGCTCCAACCACCATCACATGGAGCTCCTCCTCCACCCCACTTCCAGTCCTTCCTTCTCTCCCTGTCCACCCCACCCCTGCACCACTTTCGGCTGTAACCACCCCCAACTCCCCCTCCCCTATCACTGTCGCCCCATCGACAGCTACTGACTTTCCGCCGCTCCCCGCACCGCCTCCGACAGGCTCCAAGCCAGCACGGATCTCTGCTCGACGTTCCACAGTCTCAGTGACACCCACGCCCCCTCTGTCTGCGTCATCCGCTGCTCAGGGTGGTCCTGCCCCCCGCCATCTCCCCCTGCAACCCGTACCCCTGCCCCCTCTCCACCCGGTCGTGCCCACGAAACCTTCAAAGCGCCCGAATGTTGACCCTTCCCCTGCAGTCTCCTCCAAAAAAACCCCCAGCCCCCGTGACCCACCCACCCCCATGGACGCGGCTCCGACCCCCGCCCCCGCCCCGCCTGCCACCCACACCTTTGTCCTCTCCCATCCTGACCCTCAATTCCTTGATGCCCGCTCCCTCACCCTCGCCATCCGGAAATACTACCCCAATGCTCCCATCTCCCAACTTATTCCTCGCAAGGACTCGGTCCTCATCAAATCTCCCAGTGCTTCCCTCCACACCGATCTCCTCTCCCGCATCCCCCGTATCCAATTTGGCCACCGTGCAACCCTCACCCCCTACCACACCCCGTCCTCTCCCCGTCAGCCTCAACCTCCCCGGCGTCCGCCAACCTTCACCGCTGTGATCACGAAGCTTAGCCCCGTGATCACGGAGGCTGAGGTGTTGGCGGAACTAAACTCCCGGCCCGACATTGAAATCCGCTCGGCCCGTCACATCTTCAATGATGCCGGGCCGACTTTTCTCATGCGGATATTCACCGAATCCTCCTCCTCCATTGACCGCCTCCTCACCGAGGGAGCCCTCATCTACAATCAGCGCCATAAGGTGGACCCCTCCCGTTCCCCCGTCCAATCCTACCGCTGCCAACGCTGTCTCACCTACAACGACCACGTTACCTCTGCCTGCAGGAACCCCCCTACTTGTCCCCACTGCAAAGCTTCCCACTTCCTCAAGCATTGCCCCAACCTCACCTCTCCCCCCTCCTGCAACACTTGCAACGAACCACATCCTACCTACTCCTCGAAGTGTAAAGCGAAACCTCCACCAGTTACCCCTGAGCTCACCGTGCCTGTCCGTCCTGTTGATGACCCCATCCACCCCAACAACTCGCTCCGCCCTCCCCCTACTGCTGAGGACATCATCCGTTTCACCACCATTGTGCTCCAAAACATCCACCCCTTCCAGCGCTCACACACTCTTTCCCAAATCGCCCTCACTGCCCGTTCCATCTTCCATCTTACCACCTATGCCACATACTCCCACAACCAGGCCCACTTCACCTTCACCCCTCTCACCACCCTTGTCTAACTCTCCACTCCCATGGCACAACAACCATACCGTATCCTGTACCACAACATTCGCTCCCTGCCCACCCACAAACTCCTCTTCCTCCACACCCTACGTCAGCACCGCGTGGATGCCTTCGTCCTAAATGAAACCTTCCTTCAACCCCGTCTCTCCGTCTCCACAGCTCCTTACACTCTACACCGCACCGATAACCCGTATCCTCTCGCGCGTGGCGGAGTTGCTATTGGCCACCTCAAGCACCTCCCTGTCCGGCCCCAACCTCTCCTTAACAATCCTGCCGAGCATCTCACCCTCAGCCTCTTCTTCCCCACCCTTACCATCACCTGTACCACCATTTATGTCCGCCCTCGCACCCCCATCCCGTACGATTTCCTGGCCCACATTGACCGCACCTTCTCCACCTACGTGATTGCCGCTGACCTCAATATCCACAGCCGTGATCCTGCCGACCTCCGGCGGTGGCATCAGTTTCTCACCACTCTCCAGGGAGACCTGGTTCCCCTGCCTCAGCACACCCGGCCCGAATCCAACACCACTCCTGATGTGGTCCTTGCCTCTCCAAACCTCCTTGGGCGCATCACCGCGGATGTCCTTGACCTCATTGGCAGTGACCATGCTCCTGTCCTCCTCACTATCTCTAACGGTCGCCATCCCTGCCACGCTCCTCGCCCTGACGTCCCTCCTAAACTTGTCCATGATTACTCCCGTGCCAACTGGGATGCCTACCGGGATTCCATTCACACCCAGGTTGACGGCCACGACCTTACCCTCCAGTCTCCTGATGACATCGCTCGCGCTGCTGCCTTCCTGCACCAGACATTGTCTGACGCCGTCGCCACCCATATCCCCACCAAAGCCATCCACCCTCACCGCCCCGCCCTGCCTCCACAGGCCGTCCTTCTCCTTCGAGAGTCCCGCTGCCTCTACCGCTCCTTTCTCCGCACTCGTGACCGGGATACACTTACCCGCCACCGGCAATTACAGCGACACATCTGCAACCTGCTTGTTGCGAAGAAACGCCGAGCCTGGCGCCAGACATGTACACGACTCAACACCACACTCCCCATCAACTCTTCCAAGTATTGGTCTGCCTTCCACCGCCTTACTGGGAACCGCCCCACCCCCCAGTACCCTCTCCTCCTTAATGACCGTCCCATTCCTGACAATCTCAGTAAGGCCAACCACTTTGCCTCCCACCTCTCTGATGTTTTTTCCATCCCAGATGATCCCCACTTTGATTATTCCCTCTTCCCTGATGTCATGGACCGTACGAATACCTCTGTTCCTCCCCTTGCTCCTAGCTTCCAGTACTTGGGCCACACCCCACCTTCTGCACTTAACACTCCCATCACTACACAGGACATCAGCCTCACACTCCGCACTAAACGCAACACTGCTCCCGGCCACGACTGCGTTACCTACTGCCACCTCAAACACTGCCCTCCCTCCTTCCTTTCCCTTCTTGCCACCCTCTACAATGTCATCCTTGCCACTGGCTTCTATCCCGACCTGTGGAAAACCTCCCGTATCCTGATGTTCTCCAAACCCAATAAGCCTCCATCTGATGCCTCTTCCTATCGTCCTATCTGTCTCACATCGGTGTTCAGCAAGCTCTTGGAATCCATCCTTTCCCGGCGCATCCATCTCCACCTCCACCAAAACCACCTCCTCCCAAACACCCAATGTGGCTTTCGACCTTCCTTCTCTGCTGATGACCAACTCCTCCGCCCCACTCATCTCCTCTCCCTCCAGCTTAACTCCCGTCGCTCCGCCATTTTTGTCTCACTTGACCTCGAAAAGGCCTACGACCATGTCTGGCATCCCGGTCTCCTGTTTAAACTCCAAACCTACGCCCTTCCTATCAACTACATCCGTCTGGTGGCCTCCTTCCTCTCCCACCGCCCCTCCTATGTTACCATCCATCATGCCACTTCCCACACCTTCTACCCCTCTGCCGGTGTGCCCCAGGGCTCTGTCCTCTCCCCTCTCCTCTACCTCCTGTACACGGCAGATATGCCCCAACCCCCCCCCTCCAGTACACCTCTTGCAATATGCTGATGACACCGCATTCCTCGCCCTCGCTCCTACCCTCCAACGGTCCCAACGCCTTCTCCAGAATCACCTTGACCTTTTTGCTGCATGGTGTAACCAATGGCTCCTGAAACTCAATCCTTCCAAGACCCAGGCAATCATCGTAGGTCGTACCACTCTCTCCTTCCGGCTCCTGGATTTCTTCCTTACTGTCTGTGCACGTCCTGTCCGCCTCACCCCCACCCTCACCTACCTTGGCCTCACCATTGACCGTCACCTCACCTGGCTACCTCATCTCTGCTCCATCCAATCCAAAGCCCACAACCGCCTCCGACTCCTCAAACTCCTCTCTGGCCGGACATGGGGGTTGCACCCCTCTACCATCCTCCACACATACAAAACCTTCATCCGTCCCATCCTCTGTTATGCCAGTCCTGCCTGGATATCTGCCCCCCCCAAATTCTATCAGTCCCTCCAGATCCTTGAGCGTCATGCACTCAGCCTCGCCTTCCGTATCCGCCTCCCGTCCCCCACGCGGATCCTCTATGATCTCATTCCTTTCCCCCATCTGCTCCTATTCCTCGAACATATCCGCATCCTCTACACCTCCCGCCGTCTTGAACCCCCTCACCCCCTGGTTGCTCCTCTCCTCTCCCATCCCCGCCCCCTGCCACGTCTTCACCGTTGTGTCCCCCCTACCCTCCATCTCTCCACCCTCCATCTCCTTTCCCAAGGTGGCTTCCGTCAACTCCCCCTCCCGGATGATGCCCTATCTCCCTCCATTTATCCTTCCTATCAACTCTGATCCTCAATCCCCCTCCTTTCCTCTGTCCTTTCCCTGGGCTCCCTCTTCCCCCCTCCCTTCCGTCCTGTTTTCTCCCCACTCAACCTCTCCCTACCTCCCTTCTCCCCCCCAGTCCTTTTGTATTCCCCTCCTCTGCCAACCCCACTCCCTGTCGCGTCTGCCCCCCACCCCTCTTATGGGTCCTCATCCTCCTTCAGCTCCTTTCCCGGCTCCCCCCTTCGCTTTTCCTCTCCTTTCCCGCCTTTTTTTGTTTTCCCCTCTTCTGTCCAGTTTCCCCCCACCTGCTCTCGACTGTGGTGTCACATTTGCCCACTTTTTTAGTGCAGTGTTCCAGTGACTATTCAGTGTTGTTTGTCTTTCTCGTGTTGCGAACAGAAACCATGCTGTCGCTAGGTGTGAATTTTATGTCCTTTGCGAACAGAATCCAGACTGTCGCCGTGTTTTTTAATTGTCTATTGTTTTCCCTGTCTGCTTCGTATGTATTTTTCTTAGCATCATCATCCCTCTGTTGTTGTTTTAAGTTCCACGATTTCTTTTCGCCTTGTTACTCTCTAAGTCTCCGATTTTATCGCCTGTTTTTTTATTATTTGTTCTCTTGATCTTTGTCACAAAATCTGTCGGCTGAAGAGCGGCATACTAAGCTGCTGCCAGCCCGCCCCCTTCGGGGGGAGTTGAAATTCAATAAATGAAAAAAAAAAAAAAAAAAAACATTCCGCCAGTGCGGACGGTATTTGCTTCGTGATACATTACCCGTGTTAATGTGGACCATTTACCAATTGCGGGAAAGGTCGATATCGTGTTGATGTATGGCTATTGTGATGAAAATGCCCAAAGGGCGTGTGCTATGTATGCTGCTCGGTATCCTGGATGACATCATCCAAGTGTCCGGACCGTTCGCCGGATAGTTAAGTTATTTAAAGAAACAGGAAGTGTTCAGCCACATGTGAAACGTCAACCACGACCTGCAACAAACGATGATGCCCTAGTAGGTGTTTTACCTGCTGTCGCGGCTAATCCGCACATCAGTAGCAGACAAATTGCGCGATAATCGGGAATCTCAGAAACGTCGGTGTTGAGAATGCTACATCAACATCGATTGCAGCCTTACCATATTTCTATGCACCAGGAATTGCATGGCGACGACTTTCAACGTCGTGTACAGTTCTGCCACTAGGCACAAGAGAAATTACGGGACGATGACAGATTTTTAGCACGCCTTCTACCTAGCGACGAAGCGTCATTCATCAACAGCGGTAACGTAAACCGGCATAATATGCACTATTGGGTAACGGAAAATCCAAGATGGCTGCGACAAGTGGAACATCAGCGACCTTGGCGGGTTAATGTATGGTGCGACATTATGGGAGGAACGATAATTGGCCCCTATTTTATGGATGGCAATCTAAATGGTGTAATGTATGCTGATTTCCTACGTAATGTTCTACCGATGTTACTACAGGATGTTTCACTGCCTGACAGAATGGCGATGTACTTCCGACATGATGGATGTCCGGCACATAGCTCGCGTGCGGTTGAAGCGGTATTGAATAGCATATTTCATGACAGGTGGATTGGTCGTCGTAGCACTATACCATGGCCCGCACGTTCACCGGATCTGACGTCCCCGGATTTCTTTCTGTGGGGAATGTTGAAGGATATTTGCTGTCGTGATCCATCGACAACGCCTGACAACATGCGTCAGCGCAATGTCGATGCATGTGCGAACATTACGGAACGCGAACTACTCGCTGTTGAGAGGAATGTCGTTACACGTATTGCGAACTGCATTGAGGTTGACGAAGATCATATTCAGCATTTATTGCATTAATGTGGTATTTACAGGTAATCATGCTGGAACATCATGCGTTCTCAGAAGTTATAAGTTCACAAAGGTACATGTATCACGTTGGAACAACCGAGATAAAATGTTCAGACGTACCTACGTTCTGTATTTTAAATTAAAATACATACCTGTTACCAACTGTTCGCTTGAAATTGTGAGCCGTATGTTTGTGACTATTACAGCGCCATCTTTCACAAAGCAAAAAAAGTGGTCCAACTAAAACATTCATATTTCTTTATGTTCTAGACGAATATGTAATAAAAAATGGGGGTTCCTATTTTTAAAAAACGCCAACCAAAGCGCTATCTGGTTTACCCCTTCAAGCTAGACAAATTTAATTCTTTGTAGTTTTTTTGTTTGATGCTTATTTCGTGAGATATTTGGCCCGGTCACGATCAATGGACCACCCTCTATACTCAATGAGATACATGTCGGGCCATCTGGGTGGCCAGGTCATTCACTCGAATTGTCCACAATGTACTTCAATCCAATTGTGAACAACTGTCCCACCGACATGGAGTACTGTCACCCACAAAAATTACATTTTTATTTGGGTACATGAAGTCCATAAATGGTTGCAAATGGTCTCCAGGCAGCCGAACATAACAATTTCCAGTCAATGATAGATTCAGTTGGACCAGAGGATACAGTCCATTCCATGTAAGCACAGCCTCTACTATTATGGAGCCATAATCAACATCTACAGTGCCTTGCTGATAACTTGGGTCCATGGCTTTGTGGGGTTTACGTCACACTCGTACCCTACTGGCAGCTCTTACCAACTGCAATCGGGCCTCATTTGACCAGGACATGGTTTACCATTTCTCAGGGGTCCAACCGATATGGTCACGAGCCTAGGAGATGAACTGCAGCCGATGTCGTGCTGTTAGCAAAGGCAGTCGCTTCGGTTGTCTGCTCCCATAGCCCATGAACGCCATATTTCGCAGCACTGTCCTAACGGATACGTTCGTCGAATATCTCACACTGATTTCTGCGGTTATTTCACGCAGTGTTGCTTGTCACCTCAATGATCTTCATAACATTCTGCTACGCTGGCCGTCAGCGCCGGAACAAAGGTCATTAAGGTGTTCGCATCATAGCCCCACGAAGTGTCAGCCTGTTTTGCCAAAATAGAATCCAGGCTGCTCAGTTCATTCTTCACCTCTTTCAGATGGCATCTCTTCCACAGGGACACCGCAACGACGATATTAGAATAATAATCCGAACAAAGAGGCATTTGAGCAATAGGTTTTATTTATTTTATATTTCATGCTCCGAGGGCCAAATTGGTGAGTAAATCTCCAAGGTCATGGAAGAAGTCAGTATATGAAACTATAACATAAGAGTAATACTAGATTAAATAAAAAGTATATTGAATCCTACGTAGACGACAAACTCTAAGTTTAAATATACATAATCAACAATGTAACACAGCGATTAGCTATATTATTTTTCCACACAGAATAAAAGGAATGAGGAAACTCTTTAGTTTGAAGTTGAAAGTGTATGATTTAGTGCTAAGATTTTTGAATTCTTGTGGCAGCTTATTGAAAATGGATGTAGCAGAATACTGCACACCTTTCCGCACAAGGGACAAGGTGGTGCGTTCCAACTGCAGATTTGATATCTACTTAGTATTATCTGAATGAAAGCTGCTAAGTCTTGGGAATAAGCTGATATTGTTAAAAACAAACTATATTAAAGAAAATATGTGTTGAGAGGCCGATATCAGAATTCTCACACTACTGAATACGAGTCAACAAGAGGTTCGTGAACTTACACCACATACTGCTCGAACCGCCCGTTTCTGAGCCACAAATACCCTTTCTCAACCAGAAAAATTACCCCCAAAAATAATACCATACGTCAAAAGCGAATAAAAATAAGCGAAATAGACTGCTTTTTGTGTTGCTATCAAATATTCCAGAGACTGTTCTAAAGAAAAATAAAGCAGCATTTACTTTTTGAACAAGATCTAGAACATGGGATTTCCACGACAGCTTACCATCTATCTCAACGCCAAGGAATTTTAACTTTTCAGTCTCACTAATCATATGCCGAGTCTGTGTAATGAAAATGTCAGTTTTTGTTGAATTGTGCTCTAGAAACTGTAAAAACTGAGTCTTACTGTGGTTTAGTATCAACTTATTTTCTATGACCATGACTTTATATCTTGATTTACATTGTTTGAAGCTGTGTCAATATTTCACACATCCTTCACTACCAGGCTGGTGTCATCAGCATACAGAAATATTTTAGAATCTCATGTAATACTAGAATCACTTACATAAATGAGAAACAGTAGCTGCCCCAGCACCGATTCCTAGGGCAACCCCCACTCTCCCTACTCCGCCACGCAACGGTGCCCCATTGGGACTGCATGTCATAGCCACCCTCAATACTGGGGAGAATGACCTTCTGCTGTCTGTTCTTAAAGAGGTGAACCAGTTGTAAGCTACTGTCCTTATTCCACAATGGCCCAAGTTCTGCAGTCATATTTTGTGACGAACACAATCAGAGGCCTCAGTTAAATCAAAGAAGACGCCTAGCATTCGCAACTTTATATTTAATCCGCCAAGAAACTCTCAGAGAAAAGAGAATATAGTATTTTCAGCTGTTAGACCACTTCTAAGACCAAACCGTACATTTGGCAGCAAATTATGTCAACTGAAATAATTTATTACCCTTGCATATACCGCCTTTTCAATAACCTTAGTAACCGATGCCATTTAGGTAAGTCTAAAATTGTCTACGTTATTTTTTTCTCCTTCTTTATAAATTGGCTTTACTAGTGAGTACTTTAATCGTCAAGGAAACAGACCGTTCCGAAAGGAGCAGTTACAGATATGGCAAAGTACTGGGCTAACATATGGAGAATAGTACGTTAGTATTCTGTTAGATACCTTGTCAAATTGTTGAAAATCCTCAGTCTTTAGTGATTTACTTATTGACTCAATCTCCCACTTCTCACTATCATGAAGGTGTATTTCTGGTAACAGTCTCAAAAAGCTATTTCTACGAGATGTATGATTCCCTGCAATAACTGTACTTCTATTTAGTTTACCGCTATATTCAGAAAGTGATTATTAAATGCTTATCAGTAACTGAAAACTGAAACATTTCTACTGCGCACTGAGACTGTATCTTCTACCTTATGCTGCTAACCAGACAGTTACTTCACCACTGACCATATGGTTTAAATTTTGTCCTGAGATTTAGCTACTCTGTTTGCGTGCCACATACTTTCAACCTTACTAATAACATTTTGAGGCATGTAACAATACTGTTTGTAATGGGCTGCAGCAACTCGATTGTGCCTGCTTCTAAAATTTTGATGTAATTCCCGCTTCGTTGTACGTGATATTCTTATCACCCTAGTCAGTCACCCAGGCTGCCTTTTAATGCTAGTATTCTGTTTTCAGATTCCCAATGGAAACAACTGTGTTGAGGAATGCATTATATTGATCGTCCAGGTTATCAGCACTATAAACGGCCTGCACACTCTTGCACCTGAATGAGATTTAAGACGGTATCTGTTGTAACCGGCTTAGCTTTTCCAAATTGTTTATATTTATATTTGACACATTATTGAGCACAAGAACCTCTTAGTTATAAATGAATGCTCGCTGGTCTGAGAGGCCATTCACCTTTTCGCTAACAGACTGCCCCTTAGTAATGAAGTTGTTGTTGTTGTTGTAATGAAGAATGAACAAAAATGATGTCTATGATTGTGCTATAGTTCCCCTGCAGTTTCTCTAGAAAGAATACAGTTTGCATCACTTACATACGCAATTAAAACTGAAATCACCAAGTGCATTAATTTTTTGTTTTTCCTTTAAACAGTACCAAGAACCCTCTCTAGCTTGAGCAGAAATTTTCGGAAGTCAGAGTCAAGGCACCTGTAAATAACAACAATTAGAGTTTTATTTCCACTAAGTTCAACCACACCTCCACAACACTGAAATACCCGTTCCGTGAAGGGCGTCGAAACGTCAATGGACTCAAACGGAACACCGCTTTTTGCGTACATGGCCACTCCCCCACACAGCAAGGAACGCCTAGATAAACAGCCAGCTAACCTACATCCTGGCCACTCCCCCACACACCAAAGAACGCCTAGACTAGAAAAACAGCCAGCTAACCCGTATCCTAGTAAAGGAAGCCTCTGAACTATTTAAGAAGTTCTCTGAAATACCGATAGTGTCATAGTTAATATTTATAAGCAGTTCACAAACTTTATCTCTATTGCCTTGGATATTTTGATGAAATACACTAATTCCCTCATTACTTGGATACCTAACCTTTGTCGAAAGAGGTTCTTTTGTTAGAGAGACGTCCATTAACCAGGAATATCTATCAGCTGACTTCAGTCTAAAAATTGCGCAGCTCTAACACCAGGAGATAGTGGTACAATAAGTACCCTCCGCCACACACCGTAAGGTGGCTCGCGGAGTATAGATGTAGAATTTCCCCATGAGTGATCCGCCACTGCGCTCTCACGTACAAGCTTTTCCAACCTCCGCTTCCCCCAACTAGTGAAACCTGCCCTCTTGATGGACTAAACTAGAACCACTGAAATGTGAGCCTTGCCCTCCACCAGCAGTGCTCCTCAACCCTCATGTTAATACACCTGACAGCTATGTTAAGAGGAGGCCGATCATGACGCTGAAACAGTTGCGCGAAATGCACATTTGTGCCACCAGTTTGAGTAACTATCTTTTCTGGGTCAACACCTACATCATACTATCAAGACTACTCCCAGCCCCACCCAAAATCACTACCTGATCCTCCAGAATGAGATTTTCACTCTGCAGCGGAGTGTGCGCTGATATGAAACTTTCTGGCAGATTAAAACTGTGTGCCCGACCGAGACTCGAACTCGGGACCTTTGCCTTTCGCGGGCAAGTGCTCTACCATCTGAGCTACCGAAGCACGACTCACGCCCGGTTCGCAGGAGAGCTTCTGTAAAGTTTCGAAGGTAGGAGACGAGATACTGGCAGAAGTAAAGCTGTGAGGACCGGCCGTGAGTCGTGCTTCGGTAGCTCAGATGGTAGAGCACTTGCCCGCGAAAGGCAAAGGTCCCGAGTTCGAGTCTCGGTCGGGCACACAGTTTTAATCAGCCGGAAAGTTTCATATCAGCGCACACTCCGCTGCAGAGTGAAAATCTCATTCTGGAAACATCCCCCAGGCTGTGGCTAAGCCATGTCTCCGCAATATCCTTTCTTTCAGGAGTGCTAGTTCTGCAAGGTTCGCAGGAGAGCTTCTGTAAAGTTTGGAAGGTAGGAGACGAGGTACTGGCAGAAGTAAAGCTGTGAGTACCGGGCGTGAGTCGTGTTTCGGTACCCAGATCGTAGAGCACTTGACCGCGAAAGGCAAAGGTCCCGAGTTCGAGTCTCGGTCGGGCACACAGTTTTAATCTGCCAGAAAGTTTCACTACCTGATCCTGTTTCGTAAAATTCCTACTTAACTCACCGGTGTTGAAAGTCACCTGAGTCAGCCCTGCACTAGGCCTCACAGTACTGGTCAACTGGTACTCACTCCCCAACACTTCTTGCGACTGCTGGCCTACACCTCTGGCATGAGAACTACCTAAAAGGAGGACCTCTTCTTTCCTACTTAACTCACCGGTGTTGAAAGTCACCTGAGTCAGCCCTGCACTAGGCCTCACAATACTGGTCAACTGGTACTCACTCCCCAACACTTCTTGCGACTGCTGGCCTACACCTCTGGCATGAGAACTACCTAAAAGGAGGACCTCTTCTTTCTGTCAGAATTTGCGACTGGCTTAGGCTCCCTAACTGCATGCTTCTTACACATACAGTTAAAAGTGGTTCCTCTGCACTAGACCCTGACAGCCAGTCAAACCTATTGATAACATGGAAAGTGTGACTATCTGAATATCTCCTTCTAGCAGCCTTATTGCAAATTCCAGTTCCCATTCGCCAACCCCCTTCTGCCTCCTCATCCTACTTAGTTCCTTCTTTGCGTTTTTAAACTTCACTTGAAAGACAGTTATCTTACACTCCTGTTCCCCTGTTAAATTCTTCCCGCATATGCCACTGGTACAGAAAAAAGACTCAAATATGTGGCGCTGTGGGTATCTCGCATGCACTTCACAATGGCTTTGCTGTCTATAGATACAGAGATGGATGTAACTAGTGTTTGAAACAGCTTTACTTCTCCAAATATTTGGGTCTGTTCTCGTCCCTTATGCGCTGTCCTTTCACAGACATATATTTCTGTTTGAGGGGTCACTTCACGAAAAGTGTAACATTTACGATTGCATAGTATCTCCGGGTCCTTATTCAGGTTCACTGGAATTTCATCAAAGTTTTTGTCCTAATACGCATATGTATCGTCTTATAGGCAACCACGGTTTACATCCAGAAACTGTGGCATCCATCATTTTCTTTTTCTTGGTAACATTGGTACGCTCGATACCAAAGTTTTCCATTTTTCTTCGAAGACCTAGAGATTTCCTTAAGTGAAAACAAGATGCGTGCTATGACCGATATAAGAGAAACAGAGAAACTTTAAAACGATGCAGTTTATATAAGTAGGTATATCGGTATGAAATATGTTGAAGAAAATGAAACCGCATTCACAACTCACTCTGATGGGCTCCAAGAAAAACACGTATGATACCTTTAGAACAAGATGGGTCGAATTAGATGCTAGTCGAAGATGACTTCACATCTCATTCGAATGTGCTCTGTAGCTTGTGGTAAAACGTATACTAATTATACGTCAATCATAAGGAGTAATTCTTTAACATATGTGACAGTAAATTTGATACCCTTTTACGCTTTTTTTTTTTTGCAACTTGTGGCACTGTGTTACTTTCCAAGTTAACTCCTCAAGGCCCCCGTATGCGGTCAAAGCTATTCGTCAAATTCGATATTTTTAATCCAAAGGTTTCTGAAACAAGCCCATACGCTTACTGATAAACTTTATCAGTTTAACCTTACTTCTGAAGCAGACACAGCTCGTGTGGCGAAGTGTTTTACGCTGGTTGATATGGCTACCAATAAAGACGAATCATTTGCAGCGCTGACTTTAGCAGTGTGTACAAAGGAGAAAAAGAAAACAAGACACTGGTCAGGGAATGGTTGAAATTGAGATAGAAATATACCCACGAAGATCTGCTAAAGGAATAATGACACTCAAAACCTGATGATTACATCAGCCTCCTCCGGAAGGACAGTCAGACTTTTAATGAGTGAGTTACTTCATTCTCGTATTCAAAAAGAAGGCGCAACTAGATGAAAATATTTTCTCTTCTACTTGGTCCTCTAATGAGTCAGGGCAGGGGTGGCAGATCGGACAGCTGCCAGAGCACAGATAAGATGGCTTATGAGCCCCCCGACGTGTCAACATGAACTGCTGCGAATAGGTTGTTAACAGTGGAGCTAGGGGCATGCACACCTCCATCCCGTCTACCCTTCAAGTCACAGTATCGAAATGCACGGCTTGAGTGGTGCTGAGGCCGTGTTCTACGTAAGTGACAGAAGCGAGCGACAGCGAGCGACAGCGCGCGACAGCTTCAGGCGACAAAACACAAGCGCAGGTGCAGTTACGGAAGTGTCCAGAAGTGTCCCACGCGAGCGACATCTGTTTCGCTGCCTGTCTCCCGCTGCAACTGGCGACGTTTGTATTCAGATGTGTTTGCATCTTGTCGCTGCAGCACGAGCGTCACAGAGCGACAGCCACATCTCTTCGTGGCAAAGCTGTGGAGCGGACGCGATGGCAGCTATGAATTACTTAACATCCGATTTCAAGAAAACTATTCGGTGAAAAAATTTGATTCCTCCGCAACCTATAGCTTGATATCCTTAAATGATGGTCAGAATTTATTTTCGTTATTCGTCAAAGTTACTGTGCTGCACAAAATTGAGTATACGGCTGCACGAAAATTTTTAAGAATTTGCAGAGGTAAAATCACGTTGTAGACTTTCCGTATAGTTCATTTAAGGCCATACATTATTAAGTATGAAAATATGTAAATTGTATTTAAAGTTGAGACCGGTATGATATCTCTTTTCATTCTTGAGATATTGGTTGTTATATCCGCGGACGGGTCGCTCCCGGCACGTCCGAACCTTTCCTGTGCTTCGGGAACGAAGTGGTCGTAAAATCGTCGTATCTCATAAAAGGATCAAGATATCGAAACCACGAATTTTGGAAATGACAGCACGCAGAAAGGACTATTTTATCATATGACGAACAGTCGATACTTTTTGTAAACGCGTGAGCAGAGCGAAAAGAAGACTCCGTATAACTTACAGCATGAGGTTTTGTCCAAATTTTCATAGCCAAACAAAGGGAGAGAAACAGGGAAACAGGGTATCAAATTGACCAGCATGAGATCTAGTTTGGCATGAAAATATTTAACTGCTTGAAAGTAATCAGGGTAATGAACGAAAACTTAATTAATAAGCTGAAAAATAAATTGAAATATTTCACTAAAAGCTGCTGTAGATGAAGTGTCAAAAATGTCATCTGTTCAAGACCTAGCTATTTTGCACATAAAAAGATACATTGGTGCGGTATTGAAATGTTAAAAAGGTTTCCTTCAAATCAAGTAGGTTAGGAAGGCAAACGAGGAGTCAGTGAGATCATGCTTTCTGAATAAAACTTGAAATTCAAAAATGGAAGAAACCAGTCAAATATTTTATGAAATGATTTGTGTAAAAGAAATAAGTAGATCAGAGAAACGTTCTACGTACCTTGAATGATGCTCGAAGTCATGAACAGAAAATGAGGTGCACCAAACGTTTGTGTAATATTTTTTTATTTCATTCTTTTAGACAAGTCATTTCACAAAACGTTTGACTTTCTTTTCAAACATTTTGTAAGCTTTACTTTTACAGACTATTTAGAGTAAATCAAACGCTTGGCCTTAACACTGACTGCTGATGAATTACGTTCGCAAACATCAAATATCTGTAAAATTTCATGGTTCATTGTAATTTATTAGGAATTAAATGTGTGTGATATACTGGGATAGGTGTGAAGATCAAGTTCTTTGGCAAGACCCGAAAAATGTACTTAGCGATGCAGTGTAAACAGTATACACAAAACTTAGTATACAGAATCGTAAGTAAGTCAGTAAAAACATAAGAACAGGCAGGAATCGATCACACGACCTTTTTCTCACGTAATTAGGAACTGTATACGCTACTTCTACACCACAGCTAGCTGTTCTTCTCTGGTATCACTCTGTGTGCTTATTTGTATTTACCGTAGTTAGTCATGTAATAGCTATTTCAAATGGCTCTGAGCACTATGGGACTCAACTGCTGTGGTCATAAGTCCCCTAGAACTTAGAACTACTTAAACCTAACTAACCTAAGGACAGCACACAACACCCAGCCATCACGAGGCAGAGAAAATCCCTGACCCCGCCGGGAATCGAACCCGGGAACCCGGGCGTGTGTAATAGCTATTCTTCTGCATTTATTGGCTGTTGAAAGTTCCTGATCATGTAAAAAAACATTCGTATTTAATTTATTGATGAGCTAGTCGAATGCTTGTCATACACATGTATTGGAAAAATTTTTCTGGTGATCTCTGTAGTTGGCGATACTTATGAAATTCTCCATGGAGATTCCTCCCTTTGTAAATTTCATGCACAGCATTCCTTTTCGCTTTATTTTCTTAAGCAAACCTAATTCTGTAGCCTTACTCTCCACCTACAGTATTCTACAGGTATAGGACGCCGTTTTATAGAAACAGCTGGTTGGCTCTAAGCAGCCATCTTGTAGCGCGACATGGTCTCTCGCACGCAGAACACCCAAAGTTTTCGCCCGATGTTGCCGCTTGTCGCTGGAGTGTCGCGTATCCAGAAGTCGCTCGCTGTCGTTCGCTTCTGTTGCTCATGTAGGACACGGCCATAAGAGATCAACTGGAAGATGGAATAGCGCGCCGTAGTCTTTAACAATAAAAGCAGGCAACATAGACCTGGTTAGCGCTGTTTCGTAAAGCGCATTCATTCAAGATACCCTGGCTCTACTGCAGGCCTTATAGTCTGTGGTTCGATGAGCTACAACTCTCCCACACCTTTGGTGTTTATGGAGGGGACGCTAACTTGCGCACGGTACACTTAGAATGTTGTTCGTTCTTTTCCTGTTGTTCCAACAGAAAGATAACGTATTGCTCTAATAGGATAATGCTCGCCTACAAACTGCCGGTAAAACTCAACGTGCTCTGCAAGACGTGCAACAACTTTCCTGGTCAGTACGATCTCGGGACTTTTCTCTAAACGAGCACATCTAGGACACGTCAACCAAAATCTCTTACAGTACTACGTGGGCAGAACGAGCAGGCGTGACATAGCGTATACCAGGACGATATTCACCGTCTGTACCATCGACTGGATGACAGAGTTAGCGCCTACATTGCCACTTATGGAGGAGGCTACAACACGTACTAACATGGGTGTTGTACCTCAGAACCGCTCGTGCTGTTGATCTGTAAATCTAATAATTTCGTATACTCCATATGCACTGTTACAACAATAAACCCAACCTTGTCGTACTCCTTGATTATTTAAGATATTTTCTGTTAACTTACGTCTAGATTTAAAAAAAAATGTTTTTGCATAGCTATTTTCGATAATTTGAATCAACTCCGACATAGCCAGTCCCAAACCAGATGAGGAAGGAGGAGTGGGAAGAGTACACCTGTTAAAACAATGGTCCAGCTAGCCCATGTATTAGTATCTAGAGAGAGTCCCTTGCCAGTAATTTGGCGAAGACTTAAGTGGCAGTGAAGAAGGGTTGAGGTCACTGAAACGGATTAGCTGATAGAAGAAGCAACCCTGCTTTCAGGAGGTATGGTTCAAACGGCTCTGAGCACTATGGGACCTAATATCTGAGGTCATCAGTCCTCTAGAACTAAGAACTACTTAAACCTAACTAACCTAAAGACATCGCACACATCCATGCCCGAGGCAGGATTCGAAACTGCGACCGTAGTAGTCGTGCGGTTCCCGACTGAAGCGCCTAGAACCGCTCGGCCACTGTGGCCGGCTTTCAGGAGGTAGGTAGAAGATATATCCAACAAGAGTAAGGCAACGGTACTAACGGAAGGAAACACTGATTGAATTGGACGTGGTCCTTCCGGGTGGGGGTAGCGAGATGCGCTGTTGTTCGTCTCACATAAAACAAAAGTCGTTCCTAAGCCTCAAAAGACTTGCCGGCTGGATTTCATGATGGCGACAGTGGCAAGAGCAAAGGACAAGCGATTTGGAATTAAAGACAAATTATAGTCACAGTATTTGGTGGACTATTAAAATCACACTAAACAGCCGATATGTACGAATTAAGAGAGCTGTTCGAAAAGTGAGGTACGATCGGTCGCGAAATGGAAGCCACAATGAAAGTCAAAGACGTTTTATTTGCAACAGTTAACTACACCTGCCAGCTACTTGTCTATATAGTCGCCGCTCTGACTGAGACATCTGTCGTAGAATCATGGCAACTTTCCAATACCCTCGTCATAGAAGGTAGCCGCCTACTTTCTCCCATTCCCCCTACACTGATCTGCAACTCGCTGTGTTGACAAACTGTTGGCTTCATGTGAGCAGAGGTGAAAACCAGAGGAAACCTGTGGTGGGTGATCAAACACTTCCCATCGAAAACGCTGCAGGAGCATTCTCATGCTGCAAAAGGACACCTGCTGACAGCAATCCATTCGGTTTGATTTGATTGCAGGCCTAAGATGATTTTTTAGGAGATGTGTGTATGATGTACTGGTGACAGTGGTCCCTCTGGGCATGTAATGCTCCAAAATGACGCCTTTTTCGTCCGAAAAGAGTCAGCATAACCTTCCCTGGTTCTGTTCGAAACTTCTTTGGTTTTGGTGATGAGGAATGGCGCCACTCCTTGCTCGCTCTCTTCGTTTCCGGTTGGTGTAAATGAACCCAGGTTTCGTCCCCAGTAACGATTCTTGCAAGCAAGCCATCACCTTCTCGTTCAAAGCGCCGAAGAAGTTCTTCACAAGCATCAAGAACTGATTTCAGGAGTCAGCTGCCGTGGCACCGATCTTGCAGGCACTTTGTCAGACTGGAGCACATCATGCACAGTGTGGTGCGCTGTCCCATGACTAATCTGTAAACATGCTGCAATGTCATTCAGTGTCACTCGGCGATTTTCCTTCACTATGGCTTCAACTGCTCCAATGTTCTGTGGAGTCGCAACTCGTTGTGCCTGACCTGGACGAGGAGCACCTTCCACTGAAGTCACACCATTTGCGAACTTCCTACTCAATTCGTAGACTTGATGCTGTCACAAACATGCATCACCGTACTGAACCTTCATTCGTCGATGAATTTCAGTAAGTTTCACACCTTCACTACACAAAAACCGAATAACAGAACGCTGTTCTTCCCTGGTGCAAGTCACCAGTGGGGCGGCCATCTTTATACTGATACTGCGACGGTATGTGTTCATCTACGCTATGCTGCCACCTACATGCTATTCTGCACGCTGTTTGTAGCACGCTTACCAACTTAGAGGATAACGGCGCGAAATTTAGATTTGTTATTACAAATTTAAGGTTTTCATTTGACTCACCCTCGTATATGGCAGTTACATCGTGAAGGCTGCGTGAAATCTGGCGAAATCTTTACAGGCACTCAAACCTGGCGGGAGACACTATTTTTTACACATCTTTAAGTGCTCACTGGGTGTTCAGAACTGAAAAGAGCGACGTGATGCGATGGACGGGCATACTAGAAACGCTGTCCACCACACCTGTACAAATCTGATCGGATTGTCACTGTCGTTTCTATTTCGGGATGAGTCGGACCTTATTTTTTACCAGTCCTCGATTTCAGTTCTACATCTGCATTTGCGCTCTGCAAGCCACGTTACGGTATTATCGATACGGATGTAACGCCGCAAAATGGAACCTTTCTACATATTGTTTTTTTTTCTGATAGAACAGGTTTATTAAGTTTAATAAATAAAAGTGGTCGTACCTTTCTGGGCTACTCCAGTACATAAAGTTGTAAGTGAACTATTTCCACTGTAATCGTGATAAATCAATCTCTGAAACACAGCCTTCAGGTATTCAAGATACGTCCCGCCCCACTAAATTTGGCTTCCCTACGCTTCTGACACGCAACAAGAATTAAATTTTGCAGTCACTTTGTGTTTAGTGGGGGGAACCTAATTTTTGGGGAGCAAGAGTGGCTCTGCGCCTGGAGGCGTCTGAACACCAGGGGCGAGCAGGCAGGCAGGCAACGCGCCTGAAATATTCATCAGTCTGGTCGAGTACAAGTCACAAGCCGCCCCTATCCCCCCCCCCCCCCCCCTCGCCACCCCCACCCACCCTTCAGCCACACCGACTCACATTGCCTGCTGCTCCCGCCTGTCACGTATTCTAGCCCCGTATCGGTTACACAGGCGCTCTCGCTGCGGCATGCAAAAGCTGTAAACCAACTGTAGGAAGTTGGTAAGTGCAGTGGCTGCGAGCGACTCTCGTGATCCGAGAACTCGCCTTTCATTACGAGTTAGCCAACGGGATATGGGGGATTTATCATTGCTTTCAAGATGAAGTTTATTATTCGAGAGTATAAATTTTTCACTACTATAGAGATGAGGATCGTACACCGTACTCATATACTGCACATCTTCTATGGACGCTTAAGGCGAAGTGTCTGATATTATCAACTGATAAGCTCCCTGAGTAGTTTACTTGTAAATATGAAATGAGTTCGTAGCGTTTTTCCATCAGGTTAATTAACACAACAGGTACACATAACAGAGACTTTAGTTATCAATAATACATTCTGCTTCACGAGTTACAACAGTTTGCCAGCACTGATGTAACTTTTCGATTCCGTGACTGTAGAAATCAAGCAGTCCCTTTGTGTATCGCACAGGTTTTTCTTTGTATGGGGAGCTGCTGCTTTGTTCTGGCCATTAAAATTGCTACACCACGAAGATGACGTGCTACAGACGCGAAATTTAGCCGACAGGAAGAAGATGCTGTGATGTGCTAATGATTAGCTTTTCAGAGTATTCACACAAGTTTGGCGCCGGTGGTGACGCCTACAACGTGCTGACATGAGGAAAGTTTCCAACCGATTTCTCATACACAAACAGCAGTTGACCGGCTTTGCCTGGTGAAACGTGGTTGTGATGCCTCGTGTAAGGAGGAAAAATGCGTAACATCACGTTACCGACTTAGATAAAGGTCGGATTGTAGCCTATCGCGATTGCGGTTTATCGTATTGCGACATTGCTTCTCGCGTTGGTCGAGATCCAATGACTGTTAGCAGAATATGGAATCGATGGGTACAGGAGGGTAATACGGAACGCCGTGCTGCATCCCAACGACCTCGTATCACTAGCGGTCGAGATGACAGGCATCTTATCTGCGTGGCTGTAACGGATAGTGCAGCCACGTCTCGATCCGTGAGGCAACAGATAGGGACGTTTGCAAGACAACAACCATCTGCACGAACAGTTCGACGCCGTTTGCAGCAGCATGGACTATCAGCTCCGAGACCATGGCTGCAGTTACCCTAGACGCTGCATCACAGACAGAAGCGCCTGTGATGGTGTACTCAACGACGAACCTGGGTGCACGAATGGCAAAACGTCATTTTTTTGGATGAATCCAGGTTCTGTTTACAGCATCATGATGGTCGCGTCCGTGTTTGGCGACATCGTGGTGAACGCACATTGGAAGCGTGTATTCCTCATCGCCATATTGGCGTATCACCCAGCGTGATGGTATGGGGTGCCATTGGTTACACGTCTCGGTCACCTCTTGTTCGGTGGACTTTGCATTTAAAATGTGTAACGACCCGTGGCTCTACCCTTCATTCGATCCCTTCGAAACCCTACATTCAGCAGGATAATGCGCGACCGCATGTTGCAGGTCCTGTACGGGCCTTTCTGGATACAGAAAATGTTCGACTGCTGGCCAGGGCAGCACATTCTCCAGATCTCTCACCAATTCAGAAGGTCTGGTCAATGTTGGACGAGCAACTGCCTCGTCACAATACGCCAGTCACTACTCTTGATAAACTATGGTATCGTCTTGAAGCTCCGTGGGCAGCTGTACCTGTACACGCCATCCGAGCTCTGTCTGGCTCAATGCCCAGGCGTATGAAGTCCGTTATTACGGCCAGAGGTGGTTGTTCTGGGTACTGATTTCTCAGGATCTATGCACCCAAATTTCGTGAAAATGTAATCACATGTCAGTTCTAGTATAATATATTTGTCCAATGAATACCCGTTTATCATCTGCATTTCTTCTTGGTGTAGCAGTTTTAATGCCCAGTAGTGGATTTGTTTCTTTTCCTTATGTTAGCCTAGAGACATCATTTCTCTTCACCGGTAACCGGGTAATTGTCGGTGTTATTCACGACCCAAATGATGACGAATAAACATAGAAGCCCATACGGTCACCCGCTGATTTTTGTTATTTTGACTTACAACATGAGGCACCCACACACTCGATTTTTGGATCTTCGCCATTGCATGCAAACGTCGCAGTCCATCACGTTTGCAAGTTCTCGATTACACTGACGTAGATCATTGTGGGTTAATGCGTTTAAATGATCTTCATCAAACCCCAAAGGTCTTTCTGAGCGCGGTGAGCCATTAATGTCAACACGATCTTCCTTAAAACGAGAAATCCATTTTCGTGTCTTGTTCTGTCCAACAGCATTAATCCCATACACAGCTCAAATATTTCTGGCTGCCTCCTTGCTCTACTGATCTCAAACAGAGGAATACGTCGGAAATGTGCCGATTTCTCCACTTGACACTCTATTTTCTAGCGTCCGCATCTCCACTCAGTATCTCTAAATGACAAAATGACAATATGTAAACTCAAATAGCAACAATAAACTACAAATAAAAAATTACAGTCGATAAATAAATCCGTAGCAACCGGAATACCAACACACAAAACGAAAACGCTACGAACTTGGGCCCCAACCTAATACAATGAACTACAAGCTTTCACAGTAGCTCACTTGGAGAGGTCACATTCTGCGACCCACATGTTTCAAGTGAGCGGCAGTGCTAGCTGTAGATCACTCCTGTACGCTTCGGTTTTAAAAGAAATCGTGCTCACACGTCCTTTTTCGGTATCGTTTCCAGGAAATGAAAAATTAGCTATTTCTTTATCTTGTAAGCAAACCTCACGAGGAAGAGCCTTGATCCCAGGGACGGTACCATCCTGTATAACGCCTGCACTCAGATCACAGAGACGTTATGTGATTATCATCTTAACGAAACGCCTTCATTCCTCGGTGCGAGTTCCTCCTCATGAATTGTCCGTTTTTAGCGTGAAAAAGTGAAGTGACCAAAAGTATTACTTGGATGTTGCCGGAATCTCTCCCTCTCCCTCCCTCTCTCTCTCTCTCTCTCTCTCTCTCTCTCTCTCTCTCTCTCTCTCTCCCTCTGTCTGTCTCTCTCTTTACCTCTGTCTCCTGAAAATTCACGTTTTTATTCCTGCCATGGAAGCTCTTCACTGGGGTGCGTCGGAGAGTATTTTTTATTGAAGCCGGGAGAGCGTAGGCGTTTTCCGCTCCAAGAGCACTTAATGAAAGTTATTTTCCTGACTGAACATATTTCCCGCCAGATATGGGTAAAATTAAGTTGATGAGATATTTTTGCAGTTCATTTTGACGCATATCATGCGTACAACATTGTCTGAAAACTGGGTTTGACAACTGGTTATGATTTAGTTTTAGCCATTGCTGTCAGTGTTTCTTCCGTGACTCTTGCTTTCATAAAGTAAAGAACAACAGCGTTGAGTCAGAATCATGATTTTATTTCAATGCAAGATGCATTTAGAGCCCTGGGGGCTCATCTTTAGGTGCTTTGACAGCCTACATCATTTAGAGCCCTGGGGGCTCATCTTTAGGTGCTTTGACAACCTACATCAATTTTTTTCTTTCAATTTTAGGTTAATTCTAGTCGTGGTGAGAGTACATTGGAACATTACAAAGTGGCGTATTGTGAATATAAGTTTACAGAGCTAAGTAAATCGAAAACTAAGTTACTGTCTCCAGTAGTGGATACATGGTTTTGAAGTACAGTATAAGTAGACACTGACGTCACTAAAATTCACACAATTTCGATTTTTTTATCAGCATACCGTTGGTGGTCAGACTTAGCATTCAAATGTCTGTAAGCCTTATGATTACCTTATAATGCGAAGATGAGTGATATTTTTTTCTGCAATCCTACTCGATTTTGTAAGCTAAATGCACATTTATAGTGGTAGATATGGAGAAAGAAGGTGCTATAGCATAATTGGAATATCAGTAAGGTATTAAAATGAGCAATGTCATCCTTTTCCACAACGTATGTAGATGGAGTGTTACCACGCAGAAGAAGCTTTCAAACTGTCTTATGACGAAATCATATTGAAGAAGCAACGCTTACACAAACATCAACATAGAAACTTATTTTCAGTTACCGAGATTCACGAGCAAGGAGGAACTCACAAATACTGCGAATGTTCTGTACTCCTGTATCTATTAGTGCATAAGTGAAAGAAAGTTTAATAACGACTGCCTGCTGCCTTCATTATATGTTCTGAGATGGTTTCCCCGAAGAGGAAAACACGTTTTTCCGCCACTGCGGACTTACAAAAACTGAAACATTTGATGTGACGCCTTTCATGACTAGAGGTGGGTTTGGAAACAATGAATGGTTTGTAAAAGAATGTTTTACTACACTGATGTCCAAAATTAAAGCAATAATCCGCTATTTCCCCGTCCTATGTCTAATTCACGATATAATCATACAAACTGTCAACACATGTCCGTACGATTGTATTCTGCACGGAAGATGGCATTCTGGTCAACGGACAGCCACGGCAACGATGACGTCAGTGTGCCTATCAAACGTGGTAGGGCTTGCCCGCTAGTCCCATATCCACAATCGCTGTGTAAACAGCCACAGGCTGTGTGGTATACCACAGGGAAGACGCCTACCAAACTCTCTGCGGTGAGGGCCACAGGAAGAATGCAAGCGGGGCAGTCGCAGTTTGACTTGGCCCGACGGCTTAATGTGAATCGTTCTGTTGTTTCTAGGATGTGGTGACAGTTTAGAGAAATCGAAACGGTATCCCGAAGATCAGGACGGGGCCGACCATGTGTGATATCAGAAAGAGAGGACCGTTATTTGGCTGTAAGGACGTGACGGTATCGCCTTCGAACTCCGTGGCAACTCGTGCTTGACCTCGAAGCATCCGCTGGACGTGTTGTATCGAGGTAAACGGTTTCGGCAGAGTGGTCTTTATTGTCAGATGCCCTGCTGTATGTGTGCCTCTAACGCGTCTTCACAGAAGGGAACGTCTAGAGTGGAGTCGTCAACATGCCAACTGAGCGGTCGATCAGTGAGACAATATTCTTTTCACAGATTAGTCTCGATTTGGTCGTAAGAGAAATTCTCGACGGATTCGCATCTGGAGGCAACGTGGAACATGATTTCGGGACCCAGACAGTGAGGAAAGAGACCGATATCGAGGAGGATACCTAATGGTGTGGGCAGGAATTATGTTGACCCAAGTTTAACTTAGGTATCGTGACGAGTTTTTGGGATCTCATGTGTGGTTGTTGCGAGGTGCTGTGGGACCAGACTTTGTACTGATGGATGGTAATGCTCGACCTCATGCAGTGGTTGATGTTTTTTTGGAAACGGAAGATTTTGCACGTATATCGTGGCCTGCTAGCTCTCCTGATTTGAATCCCATAGAGCAGTCTGGGATGCACTAGGCAGACGGGTGGCATCACGTCAGCAACCACTAACCACTCTCCAACACTTGCGAGCAGCTCTGCTGGAAGACTGGGCGTTATTGCCTCAACATGAAGTTGACATCATTCACAGTGTAAGGGTGGGGGTTTGTTTTTGCTTGCTTATTCTTGAATTGAGAACAGCTGTGTGAGGAGAAATGACAAGTTTAATGTCGCAACATTTCTCACCACATTACAGATTTTCACACAGTTTTCAACTCGCCAACATAAAAACAGCATGCACCATCGTTGTCAGGCCTGTCTTGCTGCTGGAGCTGGTCAAAACCTATACTGAACACATTAACCAGTTGGAGGAATGTGTGTACAAATCCGTTAAGTTGGAAGAAAAGAAGCAAATTTTTGTCTATCATTATGCCTGTAGCTGTAATCTATGTTCTGTATTCTTTACATTGTTTGTTTTTATTATTACTGTTTTGCGGCAAAATAAACGCTACGTTGCAAAATTTCTATTTGTTTGTTTAATTTTGGACACCAGCGTATTTTAGTAGTACCATTGCGAGCGAAGCAAGTAAGCAGAACAGACCGGCACGAACGGAAGAAAACTATGATTACTGTTTATGTTGTGGTGCTAATAACTCGTAATTAAATTATAGGAATAAATTAGTTTTATAATCACGTTGTAGTTTAAGCGACCCTGCAATCTTTATACGAACACTATTCCTGACATTAGCACATTTGTGTTGAATTGTTCCAGTTTGCGTATTCTCACATTAATTCGTCGAATTTTCTGTAGTCCATTTCGGGCTGAGAACTGCTAGAGGATGAGGTGACCTGCAGCGCCAAAGCATTCTGCGGGGTTGTTGCGACTGGAGCGCTCGGCAGAGCTGTAGACTCGCGTAACTCTAGATGCCTCCTTGGAGGCTCTGCCATCGCGCAGCTATGATGCAGCGTTGGAAGTGGTTCTACTCAGTTACATCAAGAGAGTGACATTTGACAGTCGCGCGGATGTAGCCATAGGGCTTGAGTCGTCTCAGCTAGCACAGCTGTACAGCACGCTAACGCACCAATGCAGTACGATGTGGAAAAGTAGAGCCGGACTTAAACCATCGCTTTTAAAATGAGTTGACCTAAGTTCTCTTTTTTTCTGTCTGGGGTAATTTCAGAAGTAAAGCAGACAGTACTTCCTCTAATAAATCTGAAAAACTGGAGCAGAGAATTACACAGTCTCATGTTTGTATTTACAAGGTGACCAGTGCTTGTTTGTGAGAATTCGTAAGTAACTATAGAGACGCGTATAGTAATGCACCCAAATGTGACGACAAAACATGAAACACGTCTTTCAGCAGACACGAGCGTACAGTGAACTGTAACATGATGAAGTTGTACTGTATTTCTTGTTGAGGTACACTATGGTTGAAATTTGATCCGACTGAGATTAGGACTAAATATAGGAACTTACATTCCAAACGCATTTTTACTAACGGGGACAAAATGACACTGCTATCCTGGATAAATGTGAAGAACAACTACAGGACCTGTGAAATGAAATGGTCTAAGAACTACAGAATATGGATTAGTGTAAGCCGAAGAAATGTGAACGTAGTGAGAAGTGGCAGAAATGAGATTTGTGACAAATTTAATACCAGAATTGGGAATCAGTAAGTTAAGGAATTCTGCTGGCTTGGAAGCAAAATAATAAATGACAGAAGAAGCAACAAAGAATAAAAATCAGACTAAAATGGGCAAAGAAGGAATTCCTAGTCCAAATAGGTCTGAAAGAATAAAAAATAAGACTTGAGGAAGAAATTTCTGAGAATGCTCGTTTGGAACACAGCACTTTGTAGTCTATAGTAATGAAATATAGACCTTGGGAAATCGAGAAGAGTGGACAACAGAAACGTTTGAGATGTGGTGCTACAGAAGAACGTTGAAACTCATGTGAACTCATAATAGGAAAGGACGTTTGAGTTTCCATGTCATATACCTTCAGAAACCAATCTTAGCGCACAGTTTTACACCATTTACAATGTCAGCGGAATATCGGGAGTGAGCTTTGGGTGTTAAGCAGAATAATATAGCAAACATTTCTGTTTTCGATTACCCGAAGGGTTTTCTGAGAGTGAAGTTCTTAAAAGTGACACCCAGTAAGCAAGTACTCTCTGACAACGGCAGCACAATCCCTATACAGCTGAACAAGCCACGGCGTGCCAAAGTTGGCGAGTGCAACGTGTGAGGACTGTGGGTGAGCAAGGGCTCGGCCTGTCCTTCAGCTTTCCTCGGTCCTTCTCGGAGGTACCCGGATCAGCGCGACATTACATTTAGCACTGTGGTGAGGCATTTCTCGGATGACACAACTCTCTTGAGTTCGGCGGAATCGTGCTGTTAGCGCTCCTTAATCTTCGTTATTTGTTCTTGATATGAAGGATGTTCACAGGTCCAATGGCTGTTTACACAAGAAGAGACAGTCTACTGATCAGCCGTGGCAGTTCTTTAAAATGAATGGAAATGACAGAAGAGAGGGATGAGAAATCTCAATTCGCATAACGAAAGGTACTGCATATAAGCAATAAAACGACATTACAATACCATGCGGAAAGAATTTAAATCTTTAGTTGACAATGAAAGGTCAAAAAATTACAACGATCGACAGACGGGATTCATTGACCTTGCGAATAAAATGCCGCTTTGTGCTAGGTTTGCAGGCCTGGAGAATGTGCAGAAATTGATCATATGAACAGTAAAATTTCTGAAGTCACACACATTACTCCATTGTCAGTTGGAGCAGTTTTCAGTGTAACTGAAAAAATGGTTCAAATGGCTCTGAGCACTATGCGACTTAACTTCTGAGGTCATCACTCGCCTAGAGCTTAGAACTAATTAAACCTAACTAACCTAAGGACATCACACACTTCCATGCCCGAGGCAGGATTCGAACCTGCGACCGTAGCGGTCGCTCGACTCCAGACTGTAGCGCCTAGAACCGCACGGCCACTCCGACCGGCTAGTGTAACTGAACAAAGAGCACGAAGACCTCATGTATTACTACAAAGTACTTAAGTCAGGGGGCATGCCTGCATCTATTTTTCCATTGAAAACTCGTTATTGCTGAATTTAAGAAGAAAAAAGGAGTATAGGAAAGAAAATTAGATTATCTGGAATGGATTGCAGACTGCATACTATCCGCAGTAATACATAGCGAGGTAACTTCTTTCTGTTTTAGTGGGAATGCATTTACAAAGCAAATTGTGTTGCAGAAGGGATACGTTCTGACAAGGACAGTCCACCTCCCTAAACTCGCCGTCATAAAGAAAACTCGAGGTTTAAAGAACTGATTTTGACCTTGAATGAAGTACAAGGACAGTTTCATAAAGATCTTACGTCTATTACCATGCTGTTTTTGAAATTGTTTTCCGTTTCAGTTGAAGGCAGTCCTGTGCATATGCCGATGTAACTGATTGACCTACAAGGTAATTCCAGTTTTAATAAAAAATCTTTTTACGTTAAAACTGTTCAGGATTTCTACGTTGCTTTCCTCACGTAGGATTTCGAAGTCACTATATTGAGGCTGCAAAATTGCTACAATATTTCTATTGTATGAAAGACCTTTTTTTGATTGTGAAACTAAGTAAGTCACGATTACGAGACAACTGGAGTGCGAAACTCTTTGAAGTTATCTGTGTCCCTCCATACACCGACAGTTTGTACCAGATAAAAATTATGTGTTCAGTACGCCAAAAATAGTAAAATAATACTGAAAATTTGTTTTGTTTGTGACCTTTGTTTGTTGAGAAATGTGATATAAAAAACCAAATGGTATGGAGTACGACCGCATTGACATTTAAACGTGGCGTATTCACTCTTCCCCTTTCTCGCGTTGAGACGGCGGTGTGGCGTTGGGGGAAATGTGAAGTGAGGCTGAGCGCTTGGGCACTTGTGCCTGGACAAGCTCCGTGAGCCGAAATCTTGGCCACCTCTGCCATACCGTGATTCGCACACAATGCTTATGGTTGCTCGATACTGATGTTTTCACTTTGCTTTTTGTGGTGCTTAGATGATCTGTGATCGTATAATCACAGATGCTTTGTGTGGCTGTTACCAGTTCACCTCCCAGGAGATATATGCCCATCTTTTCGGAGTATCTGGCTATGTACACTAAAATCTTTTCGAACCATTGAGTTCGGACTGGGCTATGGTGGATGTCAGAACCAGTTTCCAATATTTGAGAGGGAGGTACAGACGTTCGCAAGGCACGGGGAGGGGGGGGGGGGGGGCAGCATGAGGGTTCGCTTCGTGCTCACCTCTCCCACTGGAATCATTCAGATATTGAGTGGATAACCAATGATTCTCTGTGATATAACAAGTTTTTACTATCACCGACAAAATTTAGTTCTTACTGATTGATAGGTTTCGAAATTGACAAACACATTTAAATAAAAAAAATGGCAGTTGTGGAATGTTGCTGTCCATCTTGCCATCCGTCCCCTTCCTGATAAAATTTGTGCTGACACCTACCAGGGAAGGTGGTCTTGTCCAGCCTGGAGCTGATGGCTCAGGTTTTCCGTAATCCTCCTAAATGGGATGTACTAGGCTGCGTCAACGATGAGTGATTTTTTCCAGGATAGCGGGTGTTCTTTCAGTTTCTATTCAGTAAGCCCTGACAGGAAGCATCATTTTCCAATCTTCAAAGCCTCTTCGTGTACACGTACTCTGTTACTAAGTACAACTAACCAATATGTAAAAAGCAAGGCGATGACGTCAATAGTGGCAGTGTTACACTTCCTTTTCGCTGGACTGTTTTTTTCTGGCCTATCTCTGTCTTCTCTTTCAACTGCCTGAAACCGTAGATATTGTTAGACTCATGACTGTTGTGTTAGTTTATGTTGAATGAATACAGTAATTAAAATACTAGACTTACAAGTATGAAATCAACCTGGCATCACTTTTAACAATGAAATTCTGAAATCCGATTAGAGTGTATATTGCAAGAATAGGTAGAACGTTGGTGATGGAGACGTATTTATAGCCATGAAAAACGCTATAATTTCTAATGAGATTAGTACAGATACGGAACGCGAGATGCACTCCAAGACAAACGAATTATGACAATTTCAGGAAAACTGGATGATTTATTCAAGAGAATGAGCGTCACAAACTGTGCAAGGCAACGACTGGCACTGTTTTCTTTTGTGGCTAGTTGAGGTAAAATCATTTGTAGAAGCCGATTGTTGCTGAAAGCAACTAATAATCCTTACCCTGTCGCTCATAATTATTTATGATTATTGTATTTAGTGATTTATGGTATTATGTGGCGGTTAAATAAATGCAACCATTCAAATGGCAAGGACGCTACTATTTTGGGTTCGCCCTTCCGTGCTTTCCTCGTCCTACCCCATCCTGTGTTTAGGAGTTTCATGTACACCACCACATCTACCAAGTTGCGTCCCGTTTGGATAATTCCTTCTTGGTGCGTCTTTCTTCTTTTTTTTTCGCACAGTGTAATTTGGATGAAGACAAGCATCAAAGGTGGATCAACATGATCATCGATTGCTTGTACGGACTCGCTACCGCAGGAGTAGTAGTGGCGGAACATTTGAGGGGAAACTTGGAGAATATTTCATGTAAATTTCATGATCGTGTTGTATTGAGTGGATACTTCAACTTACCAGCAATAGATTGGGAGACTCGACTGATTAGGGCGGGCGTTGGGGACAGGGAATCGTGTGAAATTGTTTTAAACGCCATTTCCGAAAGTAGCTTTTAGCAGTTAATCAGAGAACCGACTCTTGAAAGGAACATGCTACAATGGATTTAGCACAAGTTGCGATCGCAACTGCATTTCAGCTGTGATTTGTACAGTAAAACTTGATCAAAGCGGAATGTGTATAATTTGGAAATCTGCACTAACCGTGCAAGTATTTCAGTCCCGACTCATTCTATACACTTTCATAGGCTAATATTTCGTATAAAGTGGAATGTGCCTAACGCGTAAACGGAATGAAAATTTTAAGACTTAACTAATAAATCGTTGTATACAGCGGGAAACATCTTATACAGCGCTATTGTATTACAATATAAATTAGTTACTCACGATTCTAAAAGAACGCTACTTTTAACACAAAGACTGTTCAGCCATTACAATGTCATACCTAACGGCCTGGGTTCGATTCCCGGCTGGGTCCGAAATTTTCTGCACTCTGGGACTGGGTGTTATGTTGTTCTTATCATCATCGTCATTTCATCCCCATCGACAAGCAAGTCGCCGAAATAGCGTCAACTCGAAAGACTTGCACCAGGCGAACGGCCTACCCGACGGGAGGCCCTAGCCACACGGCATTTTTATTACCATTACAATGCTATTGAGCAGTGCAAAACGAAGGAAAAGAGTTTACGGCGCAGGGTGGCGTTGTGAGTGTGGTCATCAAACCGCCCCGTTCTGTTCAACAAGTTGGGCACGGTGTCGGTACACCAAAGGAAGTGGTTCGCTTGTTTGTTGGCATATCTCGTTTTCCATTGTTACTGAAGCGTGCTGGAGCACAGTGGTACGTGTGTGCGCACTGACGAACACTCTGATTCCATATATGCAGTGAAAGAGGTGGCTGTTTTTCGGTTAAACAATGGTTTTATCCAGCAAGGTCAAGCATTCCAAATGAATGCGCTGTGTGCATTATCTGCTGTCAAATTCAGTTCACTAGGAGCACTTTAAGTAATACCGGTAACATGATGTCGAAAAAAAAGTATGTGTCGGTAACTATTAACGAAAAGATTAAGGTAGTCGAGGCGTGTGAGAAAGAAACTCTATGTGCACGAAATAATGGTGCGTAGCCGGCCGGTGTGGCCGTGCGGTTAAAGGCGCTTCTGGAACCGCGTGACCGCTACGGTCGCAGGTTCGAATCTTGCCTCGGGCATGGTTGTGTGTGATGTCCTTAGGTTAGTTAGGTTTAATTAGTTCTAAGTTCTAGGCGACTGATGACCTCAGAAGTTAAGTCGCATGGTGCTCAGAGCCATTTGAACCATTTTTTTGATGGTGCGTTTCTAATGCGGTAAAACACAAATTTATGCTAGCTTAAGAAGCAGGGATGAGGTGGATGAAAGGGAAGGGGCAAATGAAAGGGAAGAAGACGGGAAAAGAAGAAATTAACGGGATAGTGTGGGAAAGGTTCATAGGCGCGCGAGCAAAACATACTTACCTTTTTCTGGAACCATGTTGCAGAGCGATGCACTGGAAATCGCTAAAAAGCTTAGAAATAACGAGTTTGACATCCACACGATGGCTTGACAGTTTTATAGCTAATTACCATACCGTGTGACATGAAGTGTGTGGGGAAGCTGAGAACGTGCAGGAAAGAGTGGCAACACAATGGAGGACAATACTGTACAACCTAACAGCGAATTAATTACAATGCGAAACATTCCACGTTGTGCAGACGACAACATTCGAAACGATGGCTTCCTGTCAACTCACTCTACTATTACTTCAGCAACAGATTTAATAGAAATCCGCAACACAGAAGATGATCAGGAAGAAACACAGGGAGAAGAGGAGCACAATGAGATCCCTAGAAAAATTAACACGCCTGCAGCACACACAAATCCTCCCAAGCTGTTGGAACCATTGTACAATGCAAACAGGTGCGTAGAATAAAAATATTGGAACAGGAAAAAAGTGGCAATAAAGTGAAATGTAAGGCAAATAAGAGAATAATACGTATATACAGTCGTGCTCAAAAGTATCCGAACGACCTGAATTGCATTTCGCCTGACTCGCATGCAACCCACAAAAAGCAGCTGTCTAGCAGGTCCTCTAATCGCTCATTGGTACAGTCGTTTGACTATTGAAAATGGTTCCAACAAGACACCACTAGAAAACTCAGCTCTGTATCGCAATAACTCAAGTTGTAAAGTAATACCACGATACTAAAAATATCAGGGATCACCTTATCACAGATAAGACTGTCCTTAAGGCTTGTAAGCTCACATTTATTGCAATAAATGACATACCTGAAATGTTACCACTCTCATTATCACGTCAGATAGGTAATGCACGTAGTAAGTTCGTCGTATTCATCATTTCCTCTTCAAAGTAACATACAGAGCTCCTTATTTAACACAAAATGACATTAAAAATTTTAATTATTCACGAGCAGCTAGTGGAGAATATGTATGAACTTCAAATGACACGACGAACCGTCTCGATTTCCATACGGATTCAAACCAAGGTCATGAGGACTAAGATTTAGTGACTGACGGAAACTAACGGTCATTCCTGACTAGGCAGACAGAGAGTGATATACCTCCATTTTACAGAGTATCAGTTAGCAAATATCAACTTTAAATTATATAACGTAAACATTTTTAACGGACGTGAATTCCTACCCAGCATCTATTGTCCCTGTTAACGAGCTACGAGAGATGTTAAATATTGCTTCTTCACCAGTGACTTACTTGAAATGCCGTGAGGTAAAGCTTTGTGTTGGACAGGGACTCGAACCCAGAACCTAATCGGATTGTTATCGATGCACAATCAACTGTGACATATCGCATTTTCTCTACAGTAGCTAGACGTTTTAACAGAAATGACAAGAAGAAACATTACTTTTTTCCTTCCCAGGACTCCAACCCGGCACCTATCGCTGTTATAGTCCAGAGAAAACAAACGTTAAATATGGGTTTGTTATACCAGCAGCGACATGTGAGCATTTTTGAACTAGAAATAATATGACGAAGAGTTCAGTGCTGACTGGTAATCGAATCCCACACATATCGTTGTTGACTGCACTCAAAGAGACATCAGCTACTGAATTTTTCGCCACCAGCAGCTCGGAATAACATCCTTGAACTTACAGTGATCTCTCAAATAGTTCTGTGTCTGACTGGGAGTAAAAAACGTCAGATATCGTTAGTGTTAACAACAAATGAAAATGCATTAAAAATCAAAATTATTATCCAACAACAGATAGGTGTTCTCACGCTAGAGCTTGATAATACATAATGAAAACTTTAGTGCCAGGCCAGGATTCGAACCCATTCACGCGCAATATGTGAAGATGTTGAGGAATCTGCAGTTTTGAACAAACAACAAACTGCAGTCGAGCTGTATTGTCACGAAGGGATCAAATTCCGCGTTAAGGGCGGTCTGAGTTGAATTCCCAGTTCAGAACCAATTTTATTGACATACAGAAGCTCAAATAAAAGATGGAATAAGTGTCCTGTGACCCTACATAGCATTTGTTTCGTTACTAGAAATAAATAACTAGTATAAGAAAGGTTACTGGTGATAGAGTTCCCACATTTCGCCAATCCTGACTTTATTGTGGTTCAACCTAACGACTCTTTGGTAGGGAAGGAATATCATGTTTAATGTGAATTACAGACCACAATGCCATTATACCTTCTTCACTTGGCATAGCCAGAAGAGAACAGAATATGTCTCTTCCTATTAAAAATCACCGAACCCAGACCATCGTCATAGCAACCTATCATCAATCCAAATTACCACCAAATCCTCTTCCCTGAGGCTCATTTTCTATCATAACACCATTGCGGCACGCTCAATGAGACTTCTGACACACAGGCTCCCTGTAGTGGTTTGCAGCAGCAACCTATCATCAATCCAAATGACCACCAAATCCTCTTCCCTGAGGCTCATTTTCTATCATAACACCATAGCGGCACGCTCAATGAGACTTCTGACACACAGGCTCCCTGTAGTGGTTGGCAGCATTTCGGTATATTCATTTACTTGGTTGACCGAATCGCCCTGAACTAGCTGCCTCGGCTACCCAGTGCATACATTCGATTCTATTTTGTAATCACCGAAATAAAATCACGTAACTGCCACCTACACAGAACTGCCAACAGTGTGGGATGCAAAAATTTATATAGGAAGTATTCCTTTCAATTTGAGCTACTCTATTGCGCTATCTGTTAGTTGAAAATGTCGCGCAGTGCAAAAGAAAAGCTGTAACTGTCCGTCTCCCAGAAGTCTAGATCCGACCATGTGCTTTACCTTATAGCACTGTGGAATGCGTAAGTTCTGGAGGAACTGTTGTTGACTTCTGGAGGGGTTGTAGCGTAACAGTAAGCGTCGCGCACTGTAGGTAAGACTTCGCAAGTTCTATTACATTCGCTGCTACATTTATTAAAACGCAATTCTGCTGTCTGCTGTGGTTATCAATGCAATGGAACTTCGAACGTAATTCCCTTCACTTCTCAACCCAAAATAGTCCCATGTGGAAAAAGGGCTAACGTTCAGCGACATTTTGTTCTTTTCAGGTTTAATAGATGGCCAGGCAGCAGATGATCCTCGAAGCTTTTGTATTGTGTGTGGGGAGAGCGCATCATTTCAAAATAGTCAGAAAATTGTTTTCTACATTATCTGTCGTCTGGTAGTGGCATTTAATTCTTCTTCAAACTTTGTTAGACAGCTTTAACTCAGAACAAGTTTTCTACATGCATGTGCATTGTCAGACTGTTATAGATAGCATCGGAGAATTCGCATATATCCTCTCTCATGTTAAGTATTGTTTTAACAACACTAAAAGAAACCTTACGAATATTGTGCAGTGTATTATAAGAAATGAAATAAAACTACCTACGATAACCTTACGACGAAAGTATACTTTAATAAAACTAAATATCTGTACTCAAGCGTGTCTCTATTGGCACGAATTAGTAAAATACTACTCACATAGATTTCGATTGGGTCTGTGTTTAATTGGTATGCTGTGTCATACTCAACAGGTATGCAAATGTGACATTTCATACATAAAGTGATATATTCCTAGAGACCCAAAATTTGCTTGTCAGCAGCGGGAAGAGGCGTTAACCTGTTGTGCAACTTTGTAAGTTTTTCACCATTACACTATGAGCTGAAAGTATTTTCTTGCGATTTCCTTATCGATGTTTGATCTGACTGCTTGTAGCTCTTTCACAGAAGGGATAAAAACTTTAAAGTGAGCGACGCGAACTGTAACAGCCGCTTTTCTACAGGTCCCCACGTCCCCACACAGTTAGCAAAGAGGTACGTGTTATGCCTTCCTCCTACGAGGCCAATACTATCTAGATCTCGTAAACCGCTATTTACAGGACGAGATTAGTTGCGATTTCCACGTGCAACGAATTTCCTGGGCTGAAAACCGTAAATTTACAATCTTTTATTACACCTCCAGCGATAATAACTCAGATTATTCAATGGAAATGACAGGTAAAATGCAGTGAACTTTGAGGCTTAATTCCGTGCACAGCAGGAAGTAACTCGTCGATCACAGAGTTGCCAAACATACCTTGCCCTGTTGCCAAGACTCAGTTACAGTACCAGCAGGAAGAAGACGCACCAATGTGATCCTACAGCGGGCTGGAAAGTGATCGTAGCTGGCGTCTCAAAGTTGCGGCTGCCAAGGCCTGGAATACGTAATGCGTCTGATTCGCATTTCTGTAACTAGGTTGAGGGACTGGAGTGTAGATACTAGTAATACTCAGAACTCGCTGCAAACTAAGAATGATAAATCAGTAACTCTCATAGTTGTTTTTATATTTCTTTCGTAACTGTACTCAAAACTAAGAAACTCATTCACGAACGTTTTCGTGCGTCGCCGATAGTTGAGCATACCCAACAAATAAAATTAAAGAAGAATGTGTGTGTGTGTGTGTGTGTGTGTGTGTGTGTGTGTGTGTGTGTGAGAGAGAGAGAGAGAGAGAGAGAGAGAGAGAGAGCTAGGGAATGAGAGATAAAAATAAAGCAGAATGATAGAGAGGGTAATAAGTTGTTTTATAGAAACTGTATACTGGTATGTGAAGAAATCTTTCATTAAAATGACACGTTTCACATCATTACGAAATGTCGTGTTCATGATCTATGCAACAAGTATTAATCTATTCCAATCATATCAACTGCTGACTAGCCGTGAAGAGTCACGAATTACCGAAATTTTCGCCAATATCAGTAACCAAATCTAAACTTGAAAAAAAAGGCGACAGTTTTTGTAATAAACCGGGACTCCTACCAAGACCCTTTCATCTATGTTAACTACCCCCGAAAGATGTCTGATATACCTCCATTCAGAAGTAACAAAGTGTGCATGCATTTAAAGATGAAGCGCATGATGTTAAGTTCTGTAACGGAGATACGAACCGAACACGTAATCGGATTGTGAAATAAGGAAAATCAAATGTTACCTACCGGTTTTTCTTACCAGCTGATAGGTGTTTGAATCTAAAATAAGGATACAAATTTTTGTGCCTGGGCGACAATCAAACCTCACTCCTATCGTTCTTCTTTATCGTCCACGAATATAGCTTAAGTATCAACACATATTTACCTTTGGAGGAGACCTAGAGAAGATTGCAGTCTTGGAAAAAGGGACGAAATGATTGAACTATAGTGTTCCGAGAGATTCAGATCCTCAAAAGAGGAGATACAAATTCGAATCACAGTCCAGCACCAAATTTTGCAACGTCTCTAGTTCAATCAAGTACAAGGAAAATAAGAGCCCTGTTCCTTTAAATGGCTATCCGTTCATCAATAACAATTTTTTTCAAATATAAGTAAGTTTACTTACGACAGTATATCTGTTTACCATGACCTCCACCTATGTCATTTCCCAACGCATACCGGCTCTGCCCCGTTGGGAATGAAGGAACGTGATGTTTAATGCTGATTCTGGATTATAACGTATTTCTCTTGGGGTTACCAGAGGTAAAGTAAATCTGTTCGTGCCTCTTAAAAGTAAATGTGTGGACCCACGCATTGCACTTGTGATAGTTCGTTCCACCAGACCGTTGTGGTCACATCTCTCAGCCCCAGGAATGTGCTGTAACGGATGATGTGCTTGGCTTACAAAATGCGAGTCTATTAAATGGTTAAGTAGAAGCAAGCTATTCTCACGTCAGCAGGATGTAAAGACTCTTCTAGGCATCATAGCCTCGATGTGAAGCCATTTTGAAATTTTCACTAATTCAAGAAATTTCGTAGTTCGAGAAAACCCACTGTGAAGTGTGAAGTTATCGGATAATTCGGTTATTACCGTTATTATTCCTGTCATTTTCTTCATACCGCTGATGGAACACATGTGCTTGAAGATCATTTAAGGCTTTTGGTCATTATAGAAATAGTTGCCCAAGAACGGGTTCTTTCCCCGTCTACGGAATGCTTTTCATGTTAATATCAAACATCAGGAATTACTTGTAGATTACATTAAAACTAAAGTAATTGATGAAGACGTTACTTGATAACAAAAACACGCTGCCTTTCTTCATTTACTTGCGCCTAGAAATGGCTGTCGAATACTGCCAAACCAAAAGCCAAGGGATCTTACTGCCTTCAGATGTACGTCGCTGTCAGTTCTTCCATATGATTTGGTCGACGAAGCATGTTTCAATTGTGCACGACAGAGACTGTTTTAGAAAATCAATTGTTTTCGTTTGCAATAAACAGAAATATTTTCATTGTAAGCTATCCAAGTTCAAAATTTTCGCAATATTGGTTCAAATTTAATATTCGCTTCTATAATGCAGGAAAGTATTTCACAGTTGCAAAACCCGCATCCGACGCATTGTCCTTACGCTTAGTCGCTGACCATAAATTCTAGCTCAGAGTGACACCAATTTAAGTAACCTAATGTAGCGAAGACTTTTTGCCCGTGCTCTTTCTCACCGGAAAAAATGCAGTTCACTCATTGGGATCCATAAGTACACTGTAACAGTAATTTCTGTGTGTATGCAATGCATACGGATTGTAGAATTTATTGGTGCTCTCTCTTCCACTTCGGTATACAATATGCCTGACCTAAACGGGCCCTTTATCATTACAGGCCCTGGGCGGTGCAACATCATACTGACAACAGTGCTTTACCACTGGTAATCTCAAGAGAAAGACGTTATAATCCAGAACCCGCATTAAACATCACGTTCCTTCACTCCCAACTGGACAGAGCCGGTTTACTTTGGGAAATGACATAGGTAGAGGTCATGGTAAACAGAAATACTGTTGCTTGTAAACTTACATTAGAAAAAAAAATTGATTGAATTAGAGACGTTGAAAAATTTGGTGCTGGACTATGTATCGAATTTGTATCTCCTCTTTCGAGGATCTGAATCCCTCGGAACAGTATAGTTCAACAATTTCGTTCTTTTATCCAAAACTGCAATTTCTGGTCGAAAACGCACACATCTTACTGTTGGTGAGGAAGCAAATGATACTTAAGCTCTATTCGTGGACGATAAAGAAGATCGATTGGAGTGCAGTTCGATTGCAGCTGGTAAGAAACACCGAGATGTAACATTTGATTTTACTTAGTTATCAATGCTATTAGGTTTTGGGTTCGTATCTCTGTCACTGAACTTCACATCACGCGCTTCATCTTTAAATGCATACACACTTGGTTACTTCTGAATGGAGGTATATCAGACATCTTTCGTGGTTAGTTAACAGGGACGAAAGGGTCTTCATAGGAGTCCCGGTTTATTACAAAAACTGTCGTCTTTCTTTTCAAGTTTAGATCTGGTTACTGACATTGGCGAAAATTTCGGTAATTCGTGACTCTTCACGGCTAGACAGCAATTGATATAATTGGAATAGATTAATACTTGTTGCATAGATCATGAACACGACATTTCGTAATGATATGGAACATGTCATTTTAATGAAAGATTTCTTCACGTACCAGTATACAGTTTCTATACAACAACTTTTTACCCTCTCTATCATTCAGCTTTATTTTTATCTCTCACTGCCTAGCTCTCTCTCTCTCTCTCTCTCTCTCTCTCTCTCTCTCTCTCACACACACACACACACACACACACACACACACACACACACATTCTTCTTTAATTTTATTTGTTGGGTATGCTCAACTATCGGCGACGCACGAAAACGTTCGTGAATGAGTTTCTTAGTTTTGAGTACAGTTACGAAAGAAATATAAAAACAACTATGAGAGTTACTGATTTATGATCCTTAGTTTGCAGTGAGTTCTGAGTATTATTAGTAACTACACTCCACTCCCTAAACCTAGTTACAGAATTGCGAATGAGACGCATTACGTATTCCAGGCCGTAGCAGCCGCGATTTTGAGACGCCAGCTACGATCACTTTCCAGCCCGCTGTAGGATCACATTGGTTCGTTTTCTTCCTGCTCGTACTGTAACTGAGATTTGGCAACAGGGCAAGGTATGTTTGGCAAATCTGTGATCGACGAGTTACTTCCTGGTGTGCACGGAATTAAGCCTCAAAGTTCACTGCATTTTACCTGTCATTTCCATTGAATAATCTGAGTTATTATCGCTTGAGGTGTAACAAAAGATTGTAAATTTACGGTTTTCAGCCCAGGAAATTTGTTGCACGTGGAAATCGCAACTAATCTCGTCCTGTAAATAGCGGTTTACGAGTTCTAGACAGTATTGGCCTCGTAGGAGGAAGGCATAACACGTACCTCTTTGCTAACTGTGTGGGGACGTGGGGACCTGTAGAAAAGCGCCTGTTACAGTTCGCGTCACTCACTTTAAAGTTTTTATCCCTTCTGTGAAAGAGCTACAAGCAGTCAGATCAAACATCGATAAGGAAATCGCAAGAAAATACTTTCAGCTCATAGTGTAATGGTGAAAAACTTACAAAGTTGCACAACAGGTTAACGCCTCTTTCCGCTGCTGACAAGCGAATTTTGGGTTTCTAGGAATATATCACTTTATGTATGAAATGTCACATTTGCATACCTGTTGAGTATGACACAGCATACCAATTAAACACAGACCCAATCGAAATTTATGTGAGTAGTATTTTACTAATTCGTGCCAATAGAGACACGCTTGAGTACAGATACTTAGTTTTATTAAAATAGACTTTCGTCGTAAGGTTATCGTAGGTAGTTTTATTTCATTTCTTATAGTACACTGCACAATATTCATAAGGTTTCTTTTAGTGTTGTTAAAACAATACTTAACATGAGAGAGGATATATGCGAATTCTCTAATGCTATCTATAACAGTCTGACAATGCACATGCATGTAGAAAACTTGTTCTGAGTTAAAGCTGTCAAACAAAGTTTGAAGAAGAACAAAATGCCACTACCAGACGACAGATAACGTAGAAAACAATTTTCTGACTATTTTGGAATGATGCGCTCTCCCCACACACAATACAAAAGCATCGAGGAGCATCTGCTGCCTGGCCATCTATTAAACCTGAAAAGAACAAAATGTCGCAGAACGTTCGGTGTTTCCTGGTTTCGTATATAATTTGTGTAAAATGGAACAGTTCTTCATGTAGCTGTTGTCTAGCTGCCTTGACGAGTTCTGCTGGCTTATCATCATCTTCAGTGGCTTTCCCATGTTTTAGCTGCTTGACTACGAGATAAAATTGATCACGAGGGGAACAAACTCCCTTCTCTTCTGGATTGCTTGCCTCAGCGTTCTCCAGTTCCTTATCTTCACTATTTCTTGCATACGGCTTTTCAAAGCATTGTTTCCAACATTCTAGTACATCTTTATGACCACAGAACAAGAACCAGATGAGGGTGTAGCAGGTAGCTTGAAATAGATTCAAGGGTTACGAAAACATACTCCACTTACTGAAAAGATATAATACATCCACATAGCGGCAGAGTGAAAGTATCCCGGATGTTACGCCAAACATATATATATAAGGCAATTTTAATAAAAAGACGTAAATCAGTCTATACTTGGACATTTATTTTAACATTGATATTTGTTCCGTTAAAATTTCAACATATCAAACTTGATTCATAACTAAACTGGTGCCTTATTTAGGATTGTGAAAATGTGAGTTTGTAATCTTACGGAACACATAAAATAGGGAGCCAAGATTGGGAGACCGCATACAACACTGCATTCATAAAATAACACACAAAGAACGCTGAAACATAAGCAAGAGGAAATTAGCCACAACCAACCTATTTAATTTTCACCCAAAGAAGTTACGTTCGTAGCACAATCCTGTCCGTCATGAAATTACCACACACTGGTATACTAAATTCATACTAACTCTCTGTGAAATCTTCCCAAAAAGAATAGCTGAGGGCTACTTTGATGCTTACACCACATGCTTCACGTTGTCAACTTGGTTTACACAAAGAGTGTAACTCCACAATAATTTTGATAATTAAAATAAATTTCATCGAAACACAATTTACAAAAGAAAAACCTCGAACTGGTTACTATCGTCTTACTACTAACCTGATGGGTGAAACAATTGTACAAGCACGTGGTACTGGTCTCACAAAGTACACCCCACGTGGGTTGAACATAAAGAAAAGTTGCTATATTGAAAGATATTGTCAAGACGAGACGTTATAAGCTCACGCACATTCGCATTTAAGACTGATGATCTTAGTTAGAGTTACTGATCAACACGTGGTTCCACTTTACTCACAAAGTAGTGACAAAGCAACTACCGGAAGATATTCTGAACTTCACACTCAAATTACACTGCGTTGCAATTTAAGATAACACTAGATATGTTAGAGCTGAAACTGGAATAAAGGTGATTAAATTTTCAGTTAGGCTGAACTTAAGAAATCCATTGTCCTATGGACTTACCAGACACGTGCTTAGCCGGAGATCTTACCACTTGAGACGCTCGCCGCAGACAGACTGCCGTGGTCCCTTCCTGAGGGTGCCTCACAGATACAAACGGAAGTGACCAGAGAGGCAGCTTCCTATACCAACATGACAAGGGACGGACAGGACCATACTATGAATAGAAACCTCTCTGCTTTTAGAAAGCATAGCTACCTGTTCCGACGTTGGTCCTTCTGTTCTCTAGCAGACCGGCTTGTCTGCTACCATCCAGCATGCAACTAGAAATACATTTGCTCATTCATCCTCTCACACAGAAGTGAAGGGGGATGACAGTATCTTATCATACATAGTATATAAAAGAAAGCGGATGTAGTTTTCGTATGAGACTGTGTGACATGAAATACATATAAACTGGGTTTTAAAGTGTGGTTGTGAGACAGATCGTTCTTGTTTATGTGTAAAAGTAACACGTTTCACTGTCTGTCTGCTCCCAGATAGTCAGAAACACCACAGTAAATTTAGAAGAGGAATTTATGCCATAAATGACAACAGATTTAAGAAACTATCATGAAAGGAATCCAGCAGAGACCTTCCAAGGGTAATGAAGCTATAGAATGTGGAGTTACAGGAACTACTGTTTTATCACTTACGGTGAGTTAGCCACTGCTACCAGAATGCACCAAGATAGAATTTTCTTCGCATGAGGGTATATCCATGGAGTCTAGGCCTCTCTTCTTCAATGAATAATATCAATACGGCCATTTCCCCCTGGTAAGTAAGGGCCATGCAACTGTTAGAAAATCTTCACGTGGTGGTGTTGTTAATGATGCGGTCTGCCGTTTGATGTATGATGAGACACAGTTTCCCCCAGTAGTCTATCCAGTGAGAGGCTATTTGTTTCTCTGTAAGTGCAGCAGCCGACATTCATTTCAATCTGTTTGCTGTGTTCAAGTCTTCCTCTACATGTACAAATCTTACAACCCTTCCATCTCCTCTCCCCACTCACCCTCTCGGATCACCCTGTTAACAACATAAGATCGTATGATACCGCACATGCATACTAGAAACTGATCCCAGCTTTCAGCCGAACTGTGTGATAAAAGACTTTTTCCTCGATTTTGATTCATTTCCTCCTCGCGACCTACAGCTTGTACCCAGTTTATCTTCAGTACTCTCCTGGAGAAAAATGTCAAATCTATATATTCCATTCTTTCTGAACTGTCTATCTTCAGCGTTTCACTCATGTGCATGGCTGCACTATAGAGAAATACCTCGAGAGAAGACTACCTAGTACTGAAATTTATATTATAGGTTAACTAATTTCTGCTTTTCAGAAACGTCTTTCTTGCTATTGACATCCTGATGTTTACATGTCCTCTACTTTGCTAATAATCTGTTTCTTTTGCATAAACAACAAAGCTCAGTTTACTTCTCTCAGTGTAATTTGTTAATATTTTTCCACCTTCAACTCCTAGTTCAATTCTACCGCATTTTACTATCCTACTTTTACTTTTGCTAGTATTCATCGATAATTTCTTTTCAAGACATTACTCATTTCGTTCAACTGCTAATCAGAGGAAATTGGTGTATCTTACAGAACTGTAATGTCATGAACTAAACTTAAGGTTTTATTTCTTCTCTCTGAGATTCAATCCCCTTACCTAATTTCTGTCTACTTTCCGTACTGCTTGCTGAATTGCTAGGTTACAAACGTATCTCACTTCCATCCTAGCTGCTGTATGCCTGCGAGATCCTGAGACCTTTATAATTGCACTTTGTTTTATGCACAAGTTTTGGACAACATCACTCCCTGTATTTTATCCCTGTGACCCTCAGAAATTGAATTCCTACTGATTTACATTTGCCTTGCACCAATCTGTCTTCAGAGTCCTAAGATCGGAAATGACTTACTCGTCCCCATACTTTCGCGAAACCTCCGCTACGAGTGTCTTCATTAATTCTATTAGATTTTTCGTGACCATTCCGTTAACTTTAAAACTTGTGAGCATTTGGCCTGTCTGGGAATGGGATTATTACATTTTTTTGAAAGCCTGAATGTATTTGGTCTGCATAGGATGTTTTACGTATCAACTCTTTCAGGTTCCCAACCAGTGATCTTAACAATTTTGAAACACTGTAGTGTACGCCAGGAGTATTTCTCCGAATTGGGTCTTTTAGTGCAGTGTGAAACTCTTTTTGGTGTACCATATTTCACTTCGAATCTTCATTCACTTCCTTTTTTAAGTTGGTTTACTTTGTAGGACCCATTCATATGTTAAATACAGCTTTCAGACCTCCGACCTTTCGTTCGTAACGGCTTGATATTTATACATCTGAATCTCTCTCCTCTAACGGTTTCCTTAATTTTCCCATATATGATATCTAACTTTACGATTGTTACACACACTTCTATTGTTTCGCATTTCTTCTGCATCCAGCCTTCTTTTCCCGTTTTCAGCTTACTGGAAATCTTATTTTTACGTGTGTGTTCACGTTTGAGGCTTCATTTCCTGTTTTTCTTTTTTAGTTTTCTTCTTTAAACAGTTAATAGCAGCATCTGGCGAATTACGTAAGAATTCTATTGGAAATAATCTTTTTGCCCATGTGATTCTCTACTGCCCTCTCTCTTTGATGTGTTCAGGTTTTCCATTCGTCTTGTAATGCAATGCTTCCCCTTTCTCAGTGGGTTTTGGACTTATCTCGGACCATTTTCGCAGATTTCAATCTTTCTGCAGCTTCTTCAGTTTCAGTCAGCCGTCTATAAACAACACAGTGTGGATATAGTCCATAACTGCTCCTGGAAAGAAAAACGAGTTTAAAATCTGGTTTTCAAGTCTCTGTCTTGTTAATACACAATCTGCGCGGCATTTAAAACAGAGGGAATAAGAGAAAATGGGGAATTATGCGCCATTTGCGAATCCCCAAACCACATAACACCTGTAACTGACACAGTTCTTCGTCGTGTGGTATTATCATTTTCCGAGTCTGTACTAGCACTACCGAAGGCGAAAAGACCGACATACGTAAAATTTGTATCCCGTACTTCGGTTGCCGTATACAGGTCAGCTGAAGTACGGTATACTGGTGCTAGCTAGACGAAAAAAGCGACATGTATAATATTGATGGGATTTAGCCATATAGGTCAGTTAAAGTACAGAATACACATGTTACAATTGTCGTTATTTCCCATCCGCTAATACTGATTAGTATCACATTCTTCAGTTGACCTATACAGCTCAACTGAAAAATGGGACACAAATTTCACTGCTATTGGTTTTCTTGTCGTCACTAGCAAAACTGTGAATAATTTCAGTCGATACTATAAGTATAGAAGCCAAAGATGAATTGTATCCCATACTTCAGTTGACCTACATAGGTCAACAGGTTGCCAATGATACGTACGTAGATTTCCTCGTTTCCGTTAGCACTAGTATCTTGTTCTTCAGTTGACCTATATAGGTCAACTGAAATATGGGATGAAATATCATGTATGTAGATCTTTCTACCTTCGCTAGTAATACTATCTACATCAGAACAGAATGTTAGTAGTAGTGGAGGCGAAAGAAACAATACCTTTAAAATTTGTATCCCGTATTTCACTTGACCTATACAGTTCAACTGAAGAATAGGATACCAAAGCTAACGACAATGAAGAAATCGACGTACATTAAATTTGTATCCCATACTGCAATTAAACTATATATATACATATATATATATATATATATATATATATATATATATATATATATATATATATATATATATATGTCAACTGAGGTTCTCTACGTTACCACTACTTCTATCCTTTTCTTCGCTTATTTTTTACAGAAGCACTCGGACTGAAACAAGCGATATCCTTAACATTATGGTCGAAATATTACTGGACGTTATATATGTCTACCACCTGTTTTTCTCTCCTGCATTCCTTAGTTTAGGAACATTTGTCTCCGCTGTTAAATCTGTGTAGTAAATCATCTCTGACAAAATCTGACGTCATTGGTCAGAGTCGACAGGTTGTTTCCCGTTCTTCAGTAGGCCCGAAACATTTTAGTTACAGACATGCTGCTAGTATGAGGATCTCAGCGATATATTATTGTGCAATCGGTGATGATGGAAGACTCTCTCTTTCATACCATACACTAAGTCATTAGCTTCTAATGCCTGTGCGGTAATAATATTCCAATATCTTACTACCTGTTAAACACTACCAGTACTATTGAAATTTTTAATTTCTTTTGAATCTAACATAAAACAGTGATAATCCATAGAAACCTCTTGTTCAACGCAATGTCTGAAAACTCATACCCATTATTATTTCATAATGTTGTTTCCAGTTTAACCAAGCACCTAACACTACCTTGGTTGCCTAGGTGGATACTGCCAAGATGGATCAAGAGGAGGAGAGAGTAGCTGATTATCTCGTGGATGGTGACAATATGGATCAAGCCTGTCAAGATTTAGAGGAGGAGGCAGCCGAGAGTCTCATAGGTGCTGCCAAGATGGGTGAAGCTTGTGGATATATTGAGGAATGGACAAATGATGGTCTCATGGATGCTGCTGAGACTGATCCAGTATGTGAAGATGAGGTGGAAGGGGCAGCTGATAATCTAGTGAGTGCTTCCAAGATGCAACAAGCCCATCAAGATTTAGAGGAGGAGGCAGCTGAGAGTCTCATGGGTGCTGCCAAGGTGGGTGAAGCTTGTGGAGAGATTGAGGAAGGGTCAGATATTGGTCTCATGGATGTTGCTGAGACTGACCCAGTATGTTGAGATGAGGTGGAAGGGGCAGCTGAGAGTCTAGTGAATGCTGCCAGGATGGAACAAGCCCATCAAGATTTAGAGGAGGAGGCAGCTGAGAGTCTTAATGGTGCTGCTAAGATGGGTGAAGCTTGTGGAGATATTGAGGAAGGGACAAATGATGGTCTCATGGATGCTGCTGAGACTGATCCAGTATGTGAAGATGAGGTGGAAGGGGCAGCTGATAATCTAGTGAGTGCTTCCAAGATGGAACAAGCCCATCAAGATTTAGACGAGGAGGCAGCTGAGAGTTTCATGGGTGCTGCTGAGATTGATGATGACTTTAAAGATGAGGAGGAGGGGTCAGCTGAGACTCTTGTGAATGTTGCCAAGACGGAACAAGCCCCTAGAGATCTAGAGGAGGACGCAGCCGAGAGTCTCAGTGGTGCTGCCAAGATGGAGGAAGTCCGTGTGGAGGTAGTGGAGGGGGCAGCTGAGAGTCCCTGTAGCCAACCCTCGGGTGCCACTTGCACCCACTGAAAAAATGTTCGTTTGTTCCTAAAGTTCTTGTTTGTTCTGTTTGTTTTTGGTTTCGTTTTTCGTTCACAGTTACGTTTTTTGCTGTGTTCATTTAAATTTGTTTGTGTTTATTCATTTTTCAATATTCATTAACGATCCTTGGTTTATTTAAAACAAAAAAATAAATTTTACGTATTTCACCAACTGTTCTCTTATTTTTAGTGTACATCTGGAACAATAATAGCTGCCGAATTGAAAGTACGTTTCATTTTCAGTTTTTTCCATAGCTGACTGCCTCCCTGTCGTTACAATGAATTCATCAATAGACTAAACCTGGGACTCAGTCTAAGGCATTTATGAAGCTCATTTCAGTGGCACTGAAAGGTCTGTGATATATGCACGATAATAGTCATCAGTAAGTGCTACATTCACTTCTGTACTGCAAACATCACATAATGCCGATTTACGCAGTACGATTTTATAGTTGTTAGGGAAGGTTAGGTAATCAGCCGTAATATCGTTGGCTCGATGTCTCTACTGACTCTGGGGAGGATCATGGCCCGGATAATGGTCCGCACTTGTGACCAATCTGTGTGAGTGTATTTCATGGCTGCAACACGTGTGGGAGTGAGTTCGATGAAAAATGCCGGAAGAATATTGCATAGATTGCTGTAATCTGTTCTCCCCTATGTAGCTAAATTCTTTGTAGTAGAAGTGTACTTCCTTAAATCTGAGAGTTGTCAGATTTGGGCCATTTTGTGATCCTCCCTCCTTCTCCACTAAGTCTCTTTGAAGCTTGTTTAAAAATACTGTCATGACGTGCAGGAATATACAAACTGAAGTCAAGCTGCCAGCGGCTTATTATTTTCTGGTATGATTCTGCGCTAATAATACATGCGCAATAAATTGGATTGTTTCAGTATCCTCTCGTTTTAACTCGGGAAAATCCCTAGAGAGGAGAAACAGAGTAGGAGTGGTGCTGTGGGGAGAAGTCCAAATTCGAGCACGTATCCTTCTCTGACTAGCTTCTCATCTGCGTAGAACGATACTATGATACTCTCTAACGTGAAAGAAATGCATCGTATGAAACTCAGCTTAATTATGCCACTCATTCCTATCATCAATGAATATTCTTGCACTATATGCTCATCAGTAGTATGTAAAAGGAGCCAGTTATTTACGGTTAATGGGCTACGAAAGTTCGTTCGTGAGCAACAGAGACTTTTTCCGTAAGCTAAACTAACGTGTATTATTTCAAAGCAAGTGTGTGGGGGGAAACAAAGCATACAACATTGTAAGTAGATACTGTAGGTGCATGGCGTGATGTACCATCTCAGTATGCTCAATGGTCTCATTATTGTTTAATTTAGTGCAATGCATATGGAAGTGAAGTGTCCTCAGTAACTAACTGGTCGATTTTATAGCTGCACCGTAATACAATCACTTTAAAAGTCTTAAGAAATCAACTGGGCACCGTACGGTTACCAGCAATTGTGGGCAATCAGAACGGAGACGAAATATTTACAAACGGTACACAGAGAGAGCACACGTACACATTGATTGTAGAAGTTAAGCAAGTAATCGTAATAACAAAAAGAAGGTGAGCTCATCGGTATATCAGCGTAACAGAATGCAAACCTACGCACAGGCCAAGAAAGAAGAAACTCATCGTCTCTGTAGTTGTGACCACGTGCGAGCATAGTAGAGATATTTCACATACCTTGCTCACAGCGACACCGTCCATGCATCGACTACAACGCATATAAAAGATTTATATAAAATTCACTTTAACACATGCACACTGCTTTATCTGAAAGCTATGCACCAGGAGCGGATGCCCATTGTCTGTACAGTCATGTGCACATGGCTTTTTTAAGTCGTTGGTATACACATTACGCACCATTTAATAGATCTTGATCCCGAAAAATTTACGCGGTAATATTCTTTCTCAATGTATGTTTGCACACGCATGCTGCCTTAAATGAGAGCCATTGATGAACGATGAGAGCTCATTGTCTGTGTAGAGATCATTCTTCACTGTAAGAACGTTCACACGATAATATTTTTATAGAGTACACGCGAAAACACGCAACTTATTCGGTATGAAATGTCCGAGTTAAAGTGATAGTTAGTTGTCTGTGCAGTCATCAACGATAGCCAATGGAAGGCAATGACTGTTATGTTTCACACAAAGAAATCATCAGTTGATCCTATACAGATTGCTGGAAAAATATGAAAGGAACACCTGTAATTAAATAATGATAACATCAGCAGTCCTAAAGCTAAAGACTAAAGGCTAAATGCTGATGATTCAATGATTGCACGATGGAAATTCCATCAGACTTTGCTCTTCCTATTGAATTTACCGGAAACATAAAAATTAATGTGGATTATAACATTTCGCTGTTATTAATAGACTTACAAGAAAAGCTATTAATCAGTTACATTTGTAAGTAACTCATTCTTGTACCTTAGGCAGCAACCTGAATGAGACGCTCTGACGGAGCGACCGTTCACTTAAAAGACGAAGATACGATGGGTTGGGGTTGTTTTGGGGAAGGAGACCAGACAGCAAGGTCATCGGTCTCATCCGATTAGGGAAGGATGGGGAAGAAAGTCGGCCGTGCCCTTTGAAAGGAACCATCCCGGCATTTGCCTGGAGCGATTTAGGGAAATCACGGAAACCCTAAATCAGGATGACCGGACGCGGGATTGAACCGTCGTCCTCTCGAATGCGAGCCCAGTGTCTAACCACTGCGTCATCTCGCTCGGTCGAAGATACGATGCCCATCGTGGCATACAGATGAGGCAGCATCGACTTTCGGTTTCACGGTGGAATAAATTGAATCATTTCTGTGACCAATCATGGCACAAAAAATTTCAGACTATTGTATATCTCCGTCATACCTATTTTCTTTGCATTTTTTCCCAGAAACATAGGTAGTTAACAACTTCACATTACTCATGCATTAATGGATGCATCAGCAAACATTCATGCTCTTGACTCACTCCACGCTATCTACATGGTAATAAAATGCAGACACATTATGGAAGAAAGGGGGCATGTGCACTAAACAATAACTAAGCCTGTTACCCACAATCTTCCTCAAGAGGCTACTGATACACTGGAAAGGTAAAGTTGTTAAAAATATAGTAGTACTGATAAATTAAAAATGAAGTAGCACTTGTATCATGTAAGTAATACCAAAAGCCGCAGTAATGTAACGGTATATATTGTAGCCTGCCAGCATTAATATAATAATGTAACTATCATCTTATACAGACCTCAGATGATTGGGTTAATTAATGTTTTGATTAAATGAACCTCCTCCTTCCATGATCATGGCCAAATGGTGATTTTTATCCACTGTATACAAAGTCACTGTTACCGAGATACAGAATTGAGTCGGAGTTCGATACAGACTGATGTATCTAGTTATTATGGTTCTGCTAGATCTTATTTATTCGCTGAGTACACCAACTGTGCTGATCTCACCTTGATAATCGTTTAAAATTAGAGTGAGGTTGCCTGCGTACGCCTAACCTGCACTCTTCATCAGTAGGAATGTTAGGGGTTTTAAGGCTCGAGTGTGCACACCATTCCTTCCTCTGAAGATGGTAGGTAGAGACTCCGACTGTGGCAGATGGAGGTCATGTCCCTGCCTAAGCCGTGGCTATTTCTGTCATTTCATAATGTCTCAGTGTTCCAGTTTCAAGCAAGTAATTTACCAGCCATGAAAACTGAGAGAGCCAGTCAAAAACGAAACTGCCAATCGCTCTCCTTGTTCTCTGTACTTACTAACAGCCAACAGTTCTCCAAATTAAGAATTATCTTACCTAAATTTAAGGTATTTTTTAATCGACTGTGTTAAGATATTGATAATATTGGTGTATCTTACAGTACTTCAGTGTCTAAAATATATTTATTATCTATCGAAATGCACATTTCACTATAGATGATTAAATAGCAAAATTGGTTATTGTACACATCTCCTAATTGTCTGTGGTAATTAACAAATTACGAACGGATATTGGCATTCCTATTTTAGATCTACCTGAGGCAATGAACTATCTGTACAAATATCTCGTCTCATGACAAGACCTATAACGCACTTTATCGCTAAAACTACGTATTTGCGTAGTACCAAAGTGTAACTTTGCACTGCACTATTATGAATTGTAAAGAAACGAAATTACGAAAGAAAATGATGATGTAAGTTACGTATAAATAAAATATTTAACTTGAACATTTTGATTACTGAAGAACTTTTGCAAGGCACAATGGATCCTTAAATTCGATATTTCCACGTGTATTTGTCTGTATTATTCTTCACAGTACTTTTGGATCATATGTTGGCATCAGTGGTATAACTTGCATGTTTGTCAACGATTTCATGCCGAGTTTTGTGCCACTGATTAAAGAAAGCAATAGTTGTATATATTATTTATCAAAATACATGGAACCGTTTGCTAGAAGAATACAAAGCACACATGGCACATGATCTGACTCAGGGCTTAAAGTGCACTTGTCACTGAGAATGTGTTGATGTTTCTATGCACTTAAACATTTTATTTTCACAGCTAAATTGTGTGCATTACTTGCTGAAACTTATCAACTTAAAACCAATATAAAGTCACCTAAACGTGTTACTAAGCCCCAAACAAAAGAATAAATTGTATCTCCCAATGGACAATTATAACAAATTGCCTCATGTATTACTACGTTTCAGCAAATCTGTGATAGATTACCCCATGTTACAGCAAAATTGTAAGAAATTGCCCCTTACATCGCCTTATTTACAGCAGAGTTGTTACAAAGGGCTCCAAAAATTATTACAGCAGAATTGTAAGATGTTACCATAAAATCCGCTCTGCCACAGCAAAATTGTAACAAAATCATGCTATATTACAACAAGGCTGTAACAAATTGTCCAATATATAAAAAACTTTCTTATCAGTCACCGTGTTATAAAAAATCGTAACAAGTTGCGCAGAATTGTAACTAACTGTTCTAGAAATGCACATGCCCCACCTAAATTGTAATAACTTGTGGCATACTACGATGTGCTACTCGAAAACTATCGTAAAATACCCTACACATCCCCATGTTGCATCAAATTGTCAGAAGCTTTTACTATATATTGTACCATAAAGTCAACACCATTTACGATAGATTTCTAAGAACCGTGAAGTGGCAAATTCATTGGTTTCAATCACATCTGAAATTATACTATTTAGGAAACCACTGAAGCTTGGGAGTTCGTTTTGCAGTGAAGGGAGAAATCAAACAGGGAAACTGCATCGGTCTAATGCCTAGGTATGTCAAGCCCACTCTACCACTGCTGTACTCGAATTTACATGACTGTTTTTCTACTCGGTTTTAATTTATAATTTTCTACGTTCACAGCAAGATACCATTGATCAAAAAATTTAGAAGTATTGTGTACATCACCTTGTATCCTTCTAAAGTCACTCAACTTTGACACCTTCCTGTATACCACAACATAATCACAAATGAGACACACACAGCTTCTATCCAAGACTGCCAGACGATTTACAGGTAAATGTATAGAGGAAATGAGCGTTTCTATCACATTTGACTGGAGCATTAGTGGCGATAGCCTTGTCACTGATGAACACTGGTCGTTGTCGAGAAAGTGCTGGGTTCTTCACTTAAGAAGTCTTCGAGGTACTATTGCGCATGCTCACACCTTTATTAACAGTCTTCAGTTGACACCATTTCAAACATATTCCGAAATACTCTGAATATGGAAACTGCATGCTGCCCTTCACCCACGGAACGTAGGACTTCATGCGAGAAATGGCCAGGTTTCGCATTAGCGAAGCTTCCGAAACGTGCTTATTTGTGGACAGAAGCTTTTCCGTCTCAAGGAAATTTACATTCCAACTCAGAATTTGTTCAAGAATTCTGCATCAAACCTATGTTAGAGGATCTGGTATGATTTTTTTTTTAGTAATTTAATTGAAAGCTTTGTTGCTTTGGTAAAAATAAAATTGGTTCTTTTTGTCGTGACAGAATAAATTACTATTGATCACACCAGATTTGTCGGAGAACAGCAGCAACATGTCTAATTGATCCAGCTTTAAGAAATTCTATTACCTTTTAGCGGAAAATTCGTGCGGTACTCTCCGACGTTAGAAAAGTCGTGGTGTTCCGTTCGGAGCAGGAGGCGGCTGTCTTTTCTCATTCGCGATATCGAAAATTACTAAAAAAAATGAACAGAAATTTTTTTTTTTCGGAGGAAGATCTTTCGGAGAAAACAGATGGAAGTTACATGAAAGAAACCTAAGGGACCAACTAATTGGATTTGTACGAACATATAAACGGAACTGAAAGAACTTGGAATAAATACTATAACGATGTCGTCACGACAGCCTCCTGTTCCGACAGAACACACGCTGGATCATAAGCTGCATAAATCTTTTAAACAGGAAAGATTATCACAAGTATAATTAATGAAAATAAGGTTGAGAGATTTTCTTTGAAATTAAATAAACTTCAAGGCTTCAAGTATTATATTATGAAACGGAAACTTACATTAACATGGCCACCCATTGTGGCGGTGGAGCGAATTTTCATGATATACATTCTCGCTTGTTTGTGGCTACATATATTTTTTAATCACTTAAACTCTTAAAGTTCCAATAAAATGATTATATCAGTATGGAGCACAATACTTTTGCGTCCGACTCGCAACACATTCACAGAACAGCTAGAGAGCGGCGCGGCTCCCTGCAGAAGTAAAAATTGGCAATTGTTACTTTTTTTACTGATCGATAGCAGCGTATAACAGTTTGTAGCTATCGTGATATTCTGCGCTTTTCAGGAGCGCGGCAAAGATATCTGGTTACAACATTCATTGGTATATGTTAAAAGTTCGCACATACTGATGCGAATACAGAAAAAAAAACTTTTACATGTTAAAAATCGCAGTGATAAAGGCTGTAATGTCACAAGATCCTGGTGTATAATGTTGTGTGTAGGTCCTTCTAGCCCTCTTACATACAGGAGTCACTTGCCTTTTCTTGTAGGCGTTCGGGGCCCTGCACTGAGCGAGCGATTTGCTATAAAAGAGAGCAAAGTAAGAGGCTATTACCACAGAGTACTGTCCGTAAAACTAAATTGGACTTCCGTCTGTAAGTGCTGACTTACTTTTTTGTTTTATTTTCTTTGTTCAGTACGCCAAGGATGCCTGTTTCTTGCCAGAGGGAAGTTAGTACCACGGTCGAGCCACAGTATGTATGTACGATTCTCATTGCTCAACGATTTCTTAAATGCCTATTTGATTCAGTATTCAAAAGTTCCTAATAAGAGTGTCGTCGATTACTAGAGGTGTAAATGTAGATGGATGAGAGTGTGGTTGTAGCGGATTTGGAAGTGGAATTGTAAGAAGAAGAAGATAAAGAGTGGAAAACATAAATGAACACGCTGTTTACTGACCCCAAATTGATTCCCGTAATAAACGGCAGAAGAATTTCATGGTTAGAACATGAATCAAGGAAAAAAAATTGGTGAAGGAAGAGCAAAAAAGGAACTTAGAAGTAGACCAAAACTTAGGTGGGTCGATGATCAAAGATGACCTGGAGACCATGGCAGCGCAGATGTACATGGCCAGCGAAAGACAGCAGTCCAAGACGCTGAGGACTGAGGCAATGGACCGACATTGTTCTGTGCTACCAAATGAGAAAATAAAGAAAAATATGAAACCTAGTCGTTCTCACTTATATGTGCACATTTTATTGCCGCAAAACTTCTAATATATCAGCTGTATTGATTGTAAGACACATAGATATCAGTTAATCGATGAAGCTCGCTGAATATTTATTTGCACTTCATAATAGATAGTAGCGGGTGAGGTATTCGGAATAATTTTAACCATAAGAAACAATCTAAAATTAGCACTGGGAGTATTTTAACGCAGCACGAAGTGGTGACGTATCTTTCCTACAAGGAGGTTTCGAAAACTCGGTATGTGTGAGGCAAACAGCAGTTCCTACCCGCGTCTTCGTCATCTGTGTCAACGTCGCCCTCGCCACAGGGTGAAGGTAGAGTTAGTTAAAAATAGTTCGTTTTGAACTTTCAAAGAAGAAAGGGTTATCAGCAGCAAGGAAATAGATTGTAGCTGAAACTGTGCACTGGAAAAACTTTGGGAACGAAGGGAAGAAAGAAGAAACTCCAAAACGCCCTTGCGATACGAACCTCAAGGAAAGAAGGACCTGGGGTGGACAGCTAAGAGTTAGCACTAAAGAAGAAGGAGAAGGAGAAAACAATATAAAGTAAGTTTACACTCTCGAACGATGATGGAATCGAGACTCGTAACTCATATTGTTTTGTTTATTCCTTCAAGAGACCTCTCACTAATTTCGTCAAGAACAAACTGCAGTCTCGTTAGGAGTGGCGTTCGGTCTTTGGCCAGGTACGCAAGTTCCCATAGTAACGATAAAGGTGAAACTTTCAGGAACCTCTGTCAGGAGCTTTTAACCGTAGCTGCACAGCAAGCGAAATCTGGCAAATTCCATACAGACTCCTTAATCCGTCACCAAAAAGCTCTAAGGCCACTGAAAAATCAGAGTAGATAGCCAACAGGAAAATGTTGGTTGCCTACTGGCCAACACATCTGACTTGATTTGCGGCGCCATAGTACACTAATGGTGAGTACGTTAGCATACGGCAGACATGTTTGGCGAGGATGCTAAATCTGATCTCACAATTAGGACGGAAATTTTGTCACAGTTAGGGACTCATGAAACTTATCCGTGAAATTTATAAGGTACCTTTGTAATAGACCTCCTTGTCAACCAAAAGACCTTGCTTTCGTCGTTACAGCAGGTTCTCTGTACAGCAGATTGCATTGCGGCAAGCATTAACGGAAGGTAAGTTTCTTAAATAATATACGCCGTGGGTATTTAAATTAATAACAACTTAAACTTGTATCATTAGTTACATTAAAAATCTGGTTGGAGTTAGTCCCTCATGACAGATTTCCGCAGACCTACTGGTGTTGACATCATAAAGTCGCATGCAAATGACGTTGGTGATATTAGTACGACTTTTGAAAAATTTACCACAACGCATCTGTTAGAACGCTGAAACACAGAGAATCCTTCCGCCTAAACTTACCTCTCGAAGTTTCAGGATGTTACTTACGTGATTCAAAACAACTGTACCTGCTACACATCACTTTGATTTAGTGAGATACGACGATATGCATGATTATTGGTCTGTTGCAGAAATCTCAAAGACAGAACCACAGGAACTACAAGTATAATTCACGGTAGGTTCCTGATTTCTTAATAATATGATTTATTGCTCCCACGAAAGTTTGTTAGTAAGGCCGTATTTTAGATTTTAGACAGAGAACGCAACTGTTAAACAAAGAACAATTCCGCCCTAAAAGGGAAAACAGAGATTTTGGCAACCATCTTGTTGTGAAATTCTTGTGTCCAAACACTCGAAATCTCAAGAAAGTGGCGCAACAAGAAAGTGATAAACTGCATAGTACTGAAAGCATAGTATGATATTTTTGAAGATGTGAGTTATGTGCCCTGTGGCATGCTAGAGACAGTGCGAGGAAGTATTTTCTTCTTTGTGTTGGTGATAATGAGTTGTATGAAACTAAACATCTAAAGTCATCAATGTCTCATTCACCCTCAGGAAGGAATCTGTGTATACCAGCTGTTTGTATACGTAATGATTTAGGATTAAGTGCAAGTCAGAAAACGGATTCTAAATATCAGTATAACGTGTATATGGGGCGGGACGTGGGTACCAGCCCGGCTCTCATTCTAGTAGGATGTGGGAAACCGCCTAAAAACCACACACAGAATGACTGGCGCAACTGCAGTAGTCGTCAACCCGCGAGGCAGATTCGACGAGCGTCCCAGAGTCCCGGAAGGGGCCCGTTTCTTCTATGCTTCCTCTCCCCTTACTTTTACCGTGCATCCTCTTCTTTAAGGCGGTATCTCTCTTCCTGCCTATTTCTAACCTTCCTTTCCTCCACCCTCTCACTCGATTTCTCTTTTGCTTCACTCCTTGCCTCGTAGTTCCTATCGTTAATTGTTTGTGCAAAGAGCCACAGATACAAAACGGTGTAGTTTTGTTCTTTATACAAGTAATGTTTGATTTCAGTGAAAGAAATTGATTTCTCCCCCATAGTAAACAAAGATTGGAGATTTTGAAATTGGGTAGATGACGCAGGCGACCTTTGGAATGGGAACAGCATTTCGGATGATGTTGTTTCTGTGGTGTCACCGCCAGACACCACACTTGCTAGGTGGTAGCCTTTAAATCGGCCGCGGTCCGTTAGTATACGTCGGACCCGCGTGTCGCCACTGTCAGCGATTGCAGACCGAGCGCCGCCACACGGCAGGTCTAGTCATTTGCTACGACCTAGCAAGGCACCATTATCATTTGCTATTTATCTTGTGGTGCATGTACCGTCAGAGCGATGTTCACCAATTATGGATTAAAGTTAAGTATTCCAGAAGCTACGTACTATTTTTGCTAGTCTTCATTACTTGTCCTGTTCCAGACCTCACGCCATCCTGCGTGAGCTTAAACACGTGCCTTTCGGCTTCCTCTCATTGTGGGTTGGCGCTCTGGCCAAGCCACAACAGTTGGCGCCGAGGATTTTGCGTTCGTATTGATCTGGCCCTGATTTACTTGTGTCATGGCTTTGCCACAATCTCCAGATGTACTGTCCGAATTTTATCGCTTACAGAATCAGCAGACGCGGGCCTTATTGGACGCCCTTGGACAGCTCGTCCAGGCGCAACGTGCAATGCAAAACGATGCGGCAGCCGCCGCTCCACCGCTACCGCAGCCACAAAACGCAGTTGCACCACCTTTTCGTCCTTTTGATGCTGCATTGGAAAGCTGGAAGGAGTGGTCACGCCAATTTGGATTCCATCTCGCCGCCTACAGAATTCAAGGTAATGAGCGGCAGCCTTTTCTCCTTTCTTGCGTCGGAGTGGCCACGTACCTTGTGATAGTCAAATTATTTCCCCGACGCGACGTAGCAACTCTGTCGTACGACGAAATTTTGTCTGCATTAGATGCAAATTTCAAAGAATCAGCGAATGTAGTTGCCAAACGGTGTACCTTCTTTCGTACAAAACGTACGGCTGGTCAAACTAATTGGGAGTGGGTTGCAACCTTGCGAGGACTTACTGGGGATTGTGCTTTTTAGTGTCAATGTGGACTCCCTTATTCAGATACTATGGTACGTGATGCATTTGCACAGAACATTTCTGATGTTCGTATAAGGGGACAGATTACGAAACTAGTCAATCCCTCCCTTCAACAAGTGATGGACATATTGGATCGGCAGGACATGCTTGACTTTGCTCAGGAATCATTTGAAACTTCGCTACCCGTGTGTCAGGTTAACCGGCCCGCCGGGTGAGCTGCACGGAACAGTAAACAGTCCTCGCGCCCAGCCGCGAAAAGCCGCCTGGCTCTCTGCCACGTGTACCACACCAGGAATCAAATGCAGTGCTAAAATCATGCCCGCGGTGAGCTACGAGACATTCGCGTGAGAATTGCCCATCACGCCAGGCTATTTGCTTTTTCTGTAATAAAAAAGGACATGTTCAAAGTGTTTGCCAGAAAAAGGTCAGAACGGACACTCACAACCACTCCAGGCTCTTTGCTTCGCATCGGAATCGAACCAAGAATACTCAGGCTCGTGAACCTTCGCCCATGGACATTCATGTAGCTCATTCCACTCCGCCCAGTGCCTCTCTCTCTAACAGTGGCTGTGTTCATCCCACAAATAGTGTGCGTCGACATCGCCAGAAATCCCGTCAAGTCGCAAGTGATTTTGTACCAGTGTCAGTTCATGTTGCACGAGACAGTCACTCTTGTCGTCAACAGGACAATAAACTTTTTGTCGACTTGGACATTAACGGCAAAGTGATACCATTCCAGCTCGATACTGGAGCTGCAGTTTCACTGCTCAATAACGACACGTACAAACAGCTGGGCACACCTCTGTTGCAAGCCGCAAATGTTAAGTTGTTATTCAGGACAAGCGATCCCTGTGTTACGACAATGTAGCCTTCTTGCAACATACGAGGGACAAACAAAACTTGTGTCATTTTACGTACTTCGTTCTTCTTCTGCAGTGAACCTGTTTGGTTTCGATTTATTTCACTTGTTTAACTTGTCTATAGTAAATCAGGTCCTATCAGTGAACCAGACTGTGCCTTCAGACAGTGTTTCTCGTCTATGTGAAGAATTTGCAGACCTTTTTGCACTGGGCCTTGGTTGCGCTAAGAACTATGAAGCACATTTGGAATTGAAAGTCAACGCGCAACCAAAATTTTTCAGAGCGCGCAATGTTCCCCATGCATTGCGTGATGAGGTCGCAAGAACGTTAAACGATTTGGAATCACAAGGTGTAATTGAACGTGTGCAGGCTTCTCTCTGGGCATCACCCTTAGTAATTTTGCCAAAACCTTCTAGAAATTTGAGACTTTGTGTGGACTTCAAGGCAACGGTGAATCCACAACTGGTGATTGCAACTTTTCCTTTACCCCTGCCAGGAAGATCTGTTTGACAAACTGTGCCCGGGTAAATATTTTTCGAAGTTGGACCTAGCAGATGCGTACTTGCAAATACCGGTGGACGAAGAATCCCAGCGCGTTTTGGTGGTTAACACGCATCTTGGTTTGTATCGATTCAAAAGACTGCCATTCGAGTGTGCATCCGCCCCTGCATCGTTTCAACAATATCTGTTTGTGCGTCGGTCCCTACTGCAGCAAACTATCTGGACGATATTGTGATCTCCGGAAAGACGGAAGAAGAACATTTAGCCAATCTCAGAACATTATTTCAGGTCTTCCGACAAAATGGTCTTCGCATGCGGAAGGACAAATGTGTACTTTTTGCTCGTGACTTACGCTACCTGGGACATGTACTCAATGCCCAAGGCATACATCCCAGTCCCGAGCACCTCCGTGCCATACAAGACTTGCCTTCGCCGCAGAATTTGAAGCAGCTACAGAGTGTGCTGGGAAAAAGCAATTATTATCATCGCTACGTGCACCACGCCTCTTCCATTTCAGCTCCGCTTCATCGCTTACACCGTAAAGGTTTTCCGTTCGTCTGGAAGACGGAATGCGAACGTGCCTTTCGCCAGTTGAAATCGGCGTTGCTTTCCACTACTTGCCTTACGCCATCCGATCCCCAGAAACCCCTTTTGTTGATGGTGGATGTATCGGATTTCGGGATCTGTGCTGTGCTTGCGCACAAAGATGGATCGCATGATCGCCCTATTGCCTTTGCGTCCAAATTGCTCTCGTCTGCGCAAAGAAATTATTCACAGATCGAGAAAGAAGATTTGGCTCTCGTATTTGATGTTACTAGGTTTCATGATTTCTTGTATGGTCGTCACTTTACCATCATCACAGACCACAAACCTTTGACATCGCTTTTTCATCCGAACAAGCCTGTACCTCCACGTACAGCGCAGAAATTCATTCGCTGGACTATTTTCCTCTCGCAGTACCGCTACGATATCTTGTATCCGTCCACTGCTAAGCACGGAAACGCCGATGCTTTGTCCCGTTTGCCTGTTGCTGAGGATAGAGCATTCGATTCTTCCGAACTTGCTTGCATGTTCATTGATGCGGAAACCGATGACGTGGTCGATTCGTTTCCGATTGATTTTCGTCGTGTAGCTACAGCCACAGCTGCTGACCCTGTCCTTGCTACCGTTTTGCGTATTGTTGCTTCGCAATGGACCTTGTCAAAGTCACGGATCAGGGATCCGTTGGTACGCTGATTTTTTGCTCACAAGGAGAGATTTTTTGTACGACGTGGTGTTTTGCTGTTGCGTTCTGATAATGATCAGTCCAGGGTCGTGGTCCCACGTTCGTTACAGTTCTCTGTCTTACAGCTTCTCCACCACGGACATTGGGGTATAGTGAGAACGAAACAACTTGCTCGTCAGCACTATACTTGGTTCGGAATCGATGCTGCGATTACGAATATGTGCTCTTCTTGCATGGCGTGTGCCGAACAACAATCCGCACCACCGCGGAAATTCTTTGCATGGCCAAAAGCCACTTCCCCTTGGCAACGCTTACACATCGATTTTGCTGGTCCATTCTGGAATGCTCGATGGTTGGTTGTGGTCGATTCATTCAGTAATTTTCCTTTTGTTGTCCGGATGTCTTCCACGACGTCATCTGCCACCATCCACGCGTTATCAGCTATCTTTTGCATTGAAGGTCTTCCACAGACTATTGTTTCCGACAATGGCCCACAATTCATGTCCGCAGAATTTCAGTCATTCTGCAAGGCCAATGGTATTCAACATCTGACGTCCGCGCCGTTTTCGCCGCAGTCAAACGGTGCCGCTGAACGTTTGGTCAGGACTTTCAAGTCACAGATGTTGAAGTTGAAATAGTCTCATTCTCGGGAGGACGCGTTATTGCTCTTTTTGTCCACGTATCGCTCTCAGCCCTCGCCGGCTGAGTTGTTGCACGGCCGCCCTCATCGCACCTTGATGTCTTCGCTACATCCGCCGCATCAGGTTCCTGTGCAGCGGCAGACACCTGCTTTTGCCCCAGGCGACGTTGTCTACTATCGTCACTATCGCGGTTCGCGGCGTTGGCTCAATGGGCGCATTCTTCGCTGCCTCGGCCGCGCTATGTATCTGGTTTTGGGGGCCTCTGGTGAGTTGCGCCGGCATCTCAATCAGCTGCGCCTCTGTCGTCGCCTGGGTTCTGCCGCTCCCCGTCTGCTTTCAGCGACGGTGCCGTCCGGTCAGCGCCCTGGGGACCCATCTACTGGCTCGCCTCAGCCGCAGGTGTTACCGACGATGCCCTCCCTTTTGCCCCATGGCGACGCGCCGCCACCGCCGCCGCCGCCTGTTCTCCCGCCGCCGACACCCGCAGTGGACGCGTCGCTGCAACGGCCGGGCGCCTCCCTGGGTCACGCGCCGCCGATCGCTTCCCGTGACCCGTTGTCCTCCGCCATGGACTTCTTGCCCGCTCCGGACCATAGGACGTCTTCGCCTGTCGGGTGCCCCGACCCGATGGAGGTCGACCTTTCGGCCCCTCCTGTCTCTCTACGGGCGCGTACACCGCATGTTGGCGTGCACCCTGGACTAGGTTTTCAGGCGTTTCCTAGCTCCCCTCGGACCGAATGGCAGGGTGCGGGTGGCACAGCCTCGCCTGTTGTTAGGCTCCCCACATCGTCGCATACGTCAACATGGAGTCGTCCCCACGGCGGGCGGAAGCCTTATAACACAACCGTACGCCGATTTGCGGGAGAGGAATGTGGTGTCACCGACAGACACCACACTTGCTAGGTGGTAGCCTTTAAATCGGCCGCGGTCCGTTAGTATAAGTCAGACCCGCGTGTCGCCACTGTCAGTGATTGCAGACCGAGCGCCGCCACACGGCAGGTCTAGAGAGACTTCCTAGCACTCGTCCCAGTTGTAAAGCCGACTTTGCTAGCGATGGTTCACTGACAAATTACGCTCTCAATTGCCGAGACGATAGTTAGCATAGCCTTCAGCTACGTCATTTGCTACGACCTAGCAAGGCACCATTATCATTTGCTATTTATCTTGTGATGCATGTACCGTCAGAGCGATGTTCACCAATTATGGATTAAAGTTAAGTATTCCAGAAGCTACGTACTATTTTTGCTAGTCTTCATTACTTGTCCTGTTCCAGACCTCACGCCATCCTGCCTGAGCTTAAACGCGGGCCCTTCGGCTTCCTCTCATTGTGGGTTGGCGCTCTGGCCAATCCACAACAGTTTCACATTACTTAGGAACAGTTTACTGTGAAAATATGGCTCCACCGCTGTTCGTTGAAGTAGTGGAGAGGCCGTTAAGATACAGTTTGATAGGCACTTCCCATTGTCCCCATCGGAGCTAGTAATCCCTGGATCAACCGTATGAAAAGAAAGAAATTTCAGGCGTCTAGGCTGACTGTCAACGAGAGTAGATCACATCAGTTCAAGGACGTTAATCGTCTGCTGACTCAACATAACTACCATTTGGTAAGATTTCTAACGTAAAAAATGTACTTTGCAGGCGTATTTTATACAAACGTCTTCCCCAAACCAGAACCAATAATAATAATAATAAATGTACATAATTCTTTATTATTTTCTTTGTTCTAGCAGCAGCTAAGTGATTTAGCAACAACGTTTTTCCCTTAAGAGAACAGTAATATTCCTTTAACAGTGCAACAAGCATAATAATGCTTGAACATCATGAAATTTTCATTAGGAAACGCAGTCATTATATTTCTCCAAAATTCTGCCCACAAATTTCACGCAAAGTTCCGACCACCTGAACATTATAATAAACACCTGAACGTCATAATAAAGCTAATAGTTACCAATACAGTTTTTTACACGCTGCATGTTTTCCAACTCTTCTTTATTTTAGTCTAGTATGGCGTTAAGTCGTTAAAGGGTTATTACCCTACGGTTTTTTAAAAAATAAAATGCAGTATGAGGTCACACGACAACAGTATTTTATTTTATGCTATGTTTTGAAACTTCTTTGGCATTTATTTCTGGCTATTTATAATTTTTTTCTATATGGTACTTCTTAAAACGTTGTCCCGGGTAAAGTCGTGCTTTCCCCTTGCGTGGCTCGCTGTAGGAAATAGCTTCTCTTCTTTCTTCTAGTATTAGCTTTGTGGGCTTTTTTTAAATTTTGAATTATAAAAAGCATCTTCCCATTTAGTCTCTCCCTAGTGTCAGAAGGTGATGGTTTCCGTCTTTTCTTGGAGTTTTTATTTCTCGCGTGGCTGTCTAGCTGTCGGATTAGGCTGTTTCTGTAGTTGTTCTCCGCATTCCTTTTTGTCTGTTGAATAAATAACGTAACTGTTGACTACCTCATCTTCAATGAGCCAGAAGAATAACTACTGCCACTACTTGTGTGACAGCTGTGCAGTAAGGTAGCAGTCACAGAACTGATCAGCCCTGTCCACTCCTCCCACAAACTTCGTTTATTCCAAAGTAACTGAGGGTTTCAGGGACGGAATAGGCTCTTTCTTCCTATAGCCAGTCTTGGAATGAAACACATTCTTCTCAGTATGATCGCGCACAAAACTCGTATTCAATAAGTTTCAAGTTCTTAAAATCGCATGCGAAATCCTGCCTAAAAGTCATATCTGTAATTTTTGCATAAAATTTTACTTTGATCAACTTTCGAGCAAGTTGAGGTCTCGTGTATAACCTGTCAGTAAAGACGTGACAGCCTGAACCGCTTACGCGAGCTAGCAACTGCTGTGCCAAATGAACCTCTATTCGTATTGCGAAAGGGAAATCAGGAAGAATTAGAATCTCTGTAGTTGTTATCCCATTATATTGAATGTGAGAACCATTTTCTGAATCACACAAACAGAAAACTCGTAAATCCTACTTCGTAGGCTTCCTTGGAGTGTAGAACGTGAGTTGAATTCTTCTTTTGAATCCTTCTGTACTTTCATCTACAGTCATAGTTTTGGTGAATAAATTTATTTGCATTTCCTGCCAATATTTTCGTTAACGTATTTCACCTTCCTCCCTTTCGTACCATGACACTTCTGAGCTGTGACGGGTGGGAATAAATGCAGCATGCAAAATGTATGAATGGAAAACCGTCGACAAGAGAACACATCCTTGAAAAGTGGAAAGAGTGGCGTTCATTCTAGCCGGTCTTCAAAAATAGTCAACTAAGTGTCATCAAATACAGGGCCATGTTCATTATTACACCAACAAACGCTTTCAGGTATTCTAATGAAGCGTTGTTTCACAATATGACGTTAAGTGTTTTGTAAGTGGACTGATTTTCCGTATATTTCATTTTGCATACATATTTTATCATTCACATTTTCACTAATAAGTCTGTCTGTGAAGAAGAATTGGATATATTGAAGTTCGGGTTTGAGTCGAACACCATGAGGTATTGTGAAACATTGTTGCATAACAGAAGAAGGGAACTTCTTGAGATCTGTCTCGCTATCACGACAGAATTTCCCGATATTTACTACAGGTTGTATCTTTCATCACTTCCCACTCCTTCAGTAGATTCTGTTTTACTAAATCTTATATCACAGCTCATGGTGGAAGTTTCATCCTATTCACTTTCGTCACTAAATTGTTCTTCGTCCCTAAATGTCTTCGAGAAGCCACCTTGCAATATAATCGTCAATTACACACTTCATACCGGCCATTATCGTAGTAGAACCTGCGAATTCAACACGCTTTGAATTGTTAGAAATAGGTCCGGATCTCTTATAACTTTATACTTCAAAGTAAATGTACTGTTTCATAAAGGCAATGTACTACATGCAGTGTGTGGTAAGGTTCTTCTTATTGAATACATTACCGCAAAGAGGATATATCGTCAGGCGAGTTTAGTATAAAAAAGTAGTTAAATTATGCGTGTAAACATCTAAATCCCTTTTCTCATTCCGTATGGTATCGCCCACGCTTAACTGGTGGCAGACTAATCTGGGTTTCTTGCGTGAAAAATATATATTTTGACATAATTTTCAGCAATCCTGGAACTCACTCGCTCACTCAAACTCACAATTTTACTCAGATTCACTTAAACTGTGTACTCCAAGAAAGTCTGTGATTAAAACAGACAGAATATACCTACAAAAACCACTCAAAAAACGGCATTTCAATCCGACAAGGCTGCTGGCAGTAACAAGTGCATGATTCAGCACTAAAACCAGAAAGATGAGTCTTCAACCTCACATTCAATAAGTGAAATGTACAGCATTTCTTATCAAGGGAGAGGATAAAATTCTTGAATGTACGTATAATATCACAACATGAAAAAGTAATGTAGATGGCTGTAATCATCTTCCATCCAAATAACTATTAGTAATGTATGAGCTCCCATTATACTCTGAAGTGCCAAAGGAACTAATACAAGTGCTTAATATGCTTTATGATACCCCTATAGCACGCAGAAGTGCCGCAACACGACGTGTCATGGACTGGACTAAAATATGAAGCAGTGTTGGAGGGAACTGGCACCTAATACCCATAAATCCGTAAGAGTACGATGAGGTGGAGATCTCTTCTGAACAACACTCCGCAAGGCATCCCGGATTGTTCAATAATGTTGACGTCTTGGGAGTTTGGTGGCCATCGGAAGGGTTTCAACTCAGAAGACTGTTCCTGTAGCCACTCTGTAGCAATTCTGGACGTGTACGGTGCCGCATTGTCCTGCTGGAATTGCCCAATTCCGTGGAGTGCACAATGGACATGAATGGATGAGGGTTATGAGGCAGGATGCTTACACACGTGTCACCTGTTAGAGTCGTATCCAGATGTAATAGTGGTGCCACATATTCCAACTACACACGCCCCACACCATTACAGAGCCTCCACAAGCCTGCACAGTCCACTATTGACATGCAAGGTCCATGGATTCATGAGGTTGTCTCCATAGCCGTACACATCTATCCGCTCACTAAAATTTGAAACGGGAGTCATCCGACCAGGCAACATATTTCCAGTCATCCAATATCCAAGCGAGGCGTAAAGGCCTGTGTCGGACAGTCGTCAAGGGTGCACGAGTGGGTCTTCGGCTCCGAAATGCTATATCGATTATGTTACTTTAAATGGTTCGTACGCTGACCTTTGTTGATGGCTGAACACCAAAATCTGCAGCAATTTGGAGAAGGGTTACACTTCTGCCATGATGAACGATTCTCTTCAGTCGTTGTCGGACCCATTCTTGGAGGACATTTTTCCGGCCGCATCAGTGTAGGAGATTTGATGTTTTACTACAGTCCTCATATTCAAGGTACAATCGTGAAATGGTCGTACAGGAAAATCCACACTTCATCGCAGCCTCGGAGATGCAGTGTCCCATCGCTCATGCGCCGACTATAACATTATGTTCAAAAACTCTCGTAAACCTTGATAACCTGCCATTATAGCCATTATAGTAGCAGTAACCGTTCTAACAACTGCGCCAGACACTTGTTGTCTCATATAGGTGTTATTGACCACAGCTCCGTATTCTTCTGTTTACGTACCTCTTTATATGAATACACATGCCTATACCAGTTTCTTTGGCGTTTCAGTGTATTACTCATAAACACACAGTTCGATTCCTCAGTCTGTTGTGATTTTTACCTAATAATACCAGTCTAAGCTCACACACAATATCTAACTTCACCACATCAAATAAAGTGCAGAACCATCACCCAATACTTTATTCATTTTGGAAGCTGCGTGTAAGCAAGGACAATAGCCATAGAAAAGCTATCCTCTCTCCACATACGGCTCACCTCAAAGAATGTAACAAAACTGGAACACCAGAAAGCATCAAATGTAAAACAGAAATGGTCAGTTCACTTTCAAAGAAAGAAGATAATAAAGGCAAAACGGCAAATTGTTCAGACGGACCGAAAGCCATCTGATATAGTAAAGATGTAAATCTGCATCCGTGATGTAGTAAAGAGTCTGCTACAGTGCTTGTATCCAATAATCGTCACTTATTAGGGAAGACCTATGTAAGCAATGTCAAAGATAAAAGTCGTGTGCCCGCATCTCGTGGTCGTGCGGTAGCGTTCTCGCTTCCCACGCCCGGGTTCCCGGGTTCGATTCCCGGCGGGGTCAGGGATTTTCTCTGCCTCGTGATGGCTGGGTGTTGTGTGCTGTCCTTAGGTTAGTTAGGTTTAAGTAGTTCTAAGTTCTAGGGGACTGATGACCATAGATGTTGAGTCCCATAGTGCTCAGAGCCATTGAACCATTGAACCATAAAAGTCGTGATCTGTTTGGTGGCAGTTTGAATAAATACCAAATTCGCTCCTGACGTGAGACTTTATACGTCGTAACAAGTAGATGAATATGTTACTACTTCGGCGATAACGAGCAGATTTGCCCATCAAAATAGCATCTAATGCAAAGGGGTGACACTCGATTCGACGCTATTAACACACCAAATCCAAATCCTACATGTCAATGAGTGGAAGGTAAAAAAAGCTGCTGGAAGAAACGTTCTGGTTTGGGGGCAAACGCGAGTTGCGCCGTCACGTCCCGCATACAATGGAAGGTTTCTGAAATGGGTTGGTGACCCATGGCGAGAGGGACAACGAATGCGACGGGCGATACATCGAGAGGAGCAGGTAGTGGTGCAGCGCTGCTTGCGACGCAGAAGTTCTTTAGAAAACTGCGTTGGGGAATTCCCACATGGATACAAACAGACCAGCAACGCAGTTGATCATGTGAAATGCCTGTGATATGCTCGTGATGTACGTGTGCTACTTTCAGTCGTCAGGAGCGAGCACAAAATGCCCGATTGGCTGAAATAAGCTCGGAAGGAGTAAAAAAGTGCGATATTTCGAAGCAGTTGAAAGACGGATCCTTTGAGATTGGCAGAGGTAATTTTCACAACGTGACAGGACTGCTCCCATTGGCCTGAAAAAGACATGATGTGAAACACGAAAGGACACAGGTGGGGGGACAGATTGGAACGAAAGACACAAGGCCGAAAATTAGCGGGACTCTCTTCTGAACCAGCGTCATGTGTAGAACAAGGCGCATCACGTTCCATACGACGCCAAAAGAGGAATTTTGTGTGAACACGGCGCTCACATTGGCTGACATTCAACTACAAGTTAGCTGACGAGTTAGTTGTTGAGCTCCGACAGCGGAGAAAAGAAGCAGCCACATAGTCAATTGTTCTTGCAAGAACTGTTACACTGTTGAAGCATAGACACTGCTCTATCTATGCACGTGTATATGGCCATATATTTCAGACTAGGGATGAGTACATGTTTTCTTGCCTAAGAAGATAGATAGGAGAGTTTCAGCTGATAAAATGATAAAGATTTTGATCAACTTTCTATAGGATTTTCAGAGGGTGAGAGCAGCCATGCAGCCAACAGCATGTCACAGCTAAAGATAAATTCCGCTGTCAGAAACGTAAACTTGTTGGTTCAACAGCTTGTATCCACTGTGAACTCGAGCAACCTTGAGTAATCTATATCTCATCTTGTCACAAGAACTAACCATCCTCTGCAGACTTGATTGCCATCCTAAAAGGTATCGAACTTAGAAACGTAATGGGATGATTTGTCGTAATATTTGGCAATTTAACTGTGCATAAGTAATAAAAATCTAGTAGAGAACCTTCTATTTAAATTTGATATTGTGTTCCATGTTATATCTGCTATACAGGACGTAATGCGTTGTGCTGACAGCTGTTCTGAAATTGTCACTTCACATTCTATGTAAACTCATGTGCTTCTTTAACAACAAAATAGGAATAAACCAATTTTATAGCTAAACAGCAATGTGATCTGTCATAGAATAAGGGTCTACTCCTAACCCCAGTCACTGATTCTACTGATGTAACGCACTCACATGGAGTTTTTGCCAATGTCTGATGAATGTGAAAAGGAGTGATGTGCCAGATAATGGCGAACCTGCCAGAGTGGCAGTTGGTCTGCAATGATGGAAGTTAGTCAAATTAAAAAGTTTAATTAAAATAGTGTAAAAAATTATTTTTGAAAAGCCAAAAGTGATAAGGTTACTCAGTGTATGTGTCTGCATTATGGTCGTATTACTGTAAATGTGTGATCCACAGAGTAGAAAAGGTTATATTAACGAGTTAAAAAAAGGAAATTTTTTGTATTTCGGCTAAATGTAGCTTGTGCATGACCTTTCTGGTGCGTGTGAAGTTATTCATGGCCTCGTTGAGTTGGGTTGAATACCGAAAAACTGTGAGCGACGTTCATAATGATGTGTTAATGGCATAAAACTTTCTATGATATTTTGAGTCGTGTCAAGTCATATAAATTCATGTTGACTAGAGCTCAGGCTCGCGCAAATCGTGAGCAGACAGAGGTTAGTTAGCCGGTCTCAGAGGGAGGGAAAGATGTAGATCATCGCATATAGGGTAAGTTGAAGATCTTAATAGGACCGAAAATGATGTACAACAAAATGTATCGAATACAACTGACGAAACCGAGCCAAGTGACAATGCAGAAGGAACGGTGGCAGTCTCGCGATCGGTATCTCAGGTTGCTATCAGACAAAACGGATCAGATGACGGATCTAGTGGTTCAGAAGCAAAATCTGAGGACGAAAAACTTCGATACGTTAAATAAAATGTTGTAATTCTGAAACAAACGGGAAGGTTTCCTATGGAAGAATATGTGTAAGTGCGTCAGCACTATGCACAGAAGTCTGTGAGACATCACATGAAAGACGCTAACGGCTAAATTTGCACCAAATGGTGACAGATGTCAAATACGAAGAGACTGATAGTGTGGTCACAATGTTGATGCAACGCAATATTCTTGTCAAGCAAACAAGTGAAACGATGAGAGCAGGGTTCGCAGACTTAAAAACCGAAACGGCGAGTTTAAAAACCGTAACGGCGAATTTAAAAACAGAAACAAATGTAGGATTAGCGGCCACAAATGCTGTTTTAAGTGATCTCAAATTTGAAACCAGTGCTGGGTTCAAAAATGTCCCTAAAGATTAGCGAAAGATGAGAACGGAAGCTAATGAACAGTTTATTGAAATCCGGAAGGAGGCGAGAGACTTGCGAGAATTAATTCAGTTGCTTATGGCCGATCAGAATAAGATGCGTACTGACTTTGACCTGGTGCAGATTGCAGTGTCTAATATCAAACAAAGGGTTGATAATTTAGCACGTAAGGCGTCTGGTAAGGTGCAACAAATCGTGGAAGATCTTCGTACAGAACTGAAGCAGTATATAGAGAACTGTACAGATAGCAGTAGTGAGGCGACAGAATTGGTAGTATCATCTAACATAGTGGTGGAAAAAAATCCAGAGATAACCAATTCCCTTATACAATCCAACATCACAAGGAAAACGGGAACGGCTTACAAACCCGTATGTTTATACATAACTTCCAAATCGTTTTACCAGAACAATGGCGTTATATTGACATCTGTCCTGAAATTGTCATGTTACAGTCTATGTTAACTCGTGTGCTTTTTAACAACAAAATAGGAATAAACCATTTTTATGGCTAAACACCAATGTGCTGTGTCCTAGAACAAGGGTGCTTTTGCAGTTGTCTGACAACATGCAAATGAGTAGAGGGCCAGAGATCTACTACAAAGTATATGTGTTGGCTAGAAATGAAGCTGCTGAATGAGCAGGAAACTTTCGTTACCCATTCCTTTGTAAATTGAACAGATTTTTATTGTGTTCTGGAAGACACCAGCAGAGAATATTACAAATTGTCTCGTTACATTCCAATACATTTGCAAAAACAGACAAAAAGTGTTAAATAAAAACGTTAACAAAGGGAACAATTGACACTTGATAAAATAAGTGGGGTAATCTCATGGCATTACCTCTAGGCATATTTTACACAAATTCAGGTCATGTTACCATAATTTGTGTTTGATGATCCTAATGTACGTCATAATAAACAAGATTTTTACAGTTGTAAATTGTAATGAAGTAAGTTCCAGCAAAATAGCATGTAATACATTATATAATATATAAAAAATGTCAAGTCTTTAAGTTGCAATAATTTGATTTGTAGTGGGAAAACATTAACATATTACACTTCCTAGGGCATAAAAATATGTATAGTATTTAACTCGCTGTGAAAAATATGATAAAAACCAAACATTCAAAACAAGGTTGTTGAATACCTTTTAAAAGAGAGAGAATGCAAGGGAACTGTTTCTTAGGCAATTTTTTAATTAGTCAGTACAAAGAATGTGGAGGGAGAAATTTAGTTTGAATACCCTGAACTACAACAGACAGTCATAATCTTGTATCCTCTGACAGGGAAAGCCTCACTAGTCACTAGAGATGAACTGAGAAGATCGTGGAGAGCTGTTGAATGTTTCCTAGTAGGTAGTAGAGAAGAAGTTTCGTAGATGAATATACTGAAGCCCCACAGTACACAAGTTTAGACAGCATAGACACCCATCCACCAACCAGAGTAATCACTTGGCATGAATAAAGTCAATGTCACAAACCCTATTGGTCTGGCTGCAAGTAACACTCTAGGATCGCGCACTGGTTCCTGTTCACCAGCAGGAAGGCAGTTCCCATGTGTAAATTTAGATGTCGATCCACAGGTCAGGAAACTTCCGTTAACCCTGCTGACACCTGCTTGTCGTTAGTGTCAGCTGCCTTAGTCCGATTCAGCTGTGCATTTGGTCTGTCAGTGTGGACCTAATGGATCATTCAAGAGACCAGACGCCCCTAGATCTGCCAATCCAGCGCCCATCAGTCTCTCTCTGCATGTCAAACCTTTGTGAGCCATATGGTACAGAAACTCTAAATCGAAATTGTACACACACAAAATTTCCTTCAGTTGTTCTCCTGAATTCAACACTCCAAATAATACATTGAAACATTTATGTATCAAAAGAAAAACTAACAGTGCGTGTGTGTAGAGTGCTGGGCAGGTAAGACACCCAGTGCTTTTCAAAAATGAAGAAGGCGAGCAAGTCTCATTTCTGTCCAGGGAGGTTGGCACTAGATGGCTTGGGTCAAATGGCCCTGAACACTATGGGACTTAACATCTGAGGTCATCAGTCCCCTAGAACTTCGAACTACTTAAACCTAACTGACTTAAGGACATCACACACATCCATACCCAAGGCAGGATTCGAACCTGTGACCTTAGTGGTCGTGCGGTTCCAGACTGAAGCACCTAGAACCGCTCGGCCACATCGGCTGGCCACTAGAGGGCGTTGGTTGACCCAGATGGGGCGATTGCTACCTTCAGACACAGGGAGCCATGGAGATTTGATAATTTACGAGCAGGTAATTAACTACACAATCTTAGATGCCAAGAAATTTACAAAAAATGGTTCAAATGGCTCTGAGCACAATGGGACTTAACATCTTAGGTTATCTGTCCCTAGAAATCAGGACTAGTTAAACCTAACTAACCTAAGGACATCATACACATCCATGCCCGAGGCAGGATTCGAACCTGCGACCGTAGCAGTCCCATGGTTCCGGACTGAAGTGCCTAGAACTGCATGGACACCGTCCCCGGCTGAAATTTTCAACAATTGGTAGGTTTTGCTAGAGACATTTCAAGGCAGGTATAGCCAGCTGTGCATCTTGCACATATATAAGATAACTAACATCATGTATAGTGTCGCACAATAACCAAAGCCCTTTGAATGTTCCATGGGCACATGATGTATATAAGAATGAGTTAAACACACATTGTCAGAAATTAGTAATGCACTAGGAGAATAACTTCATGAAAGGTGTCAAACCTTTGTGAGCCACATGGTACAGCAACTCTAAATCTAAATTGTACACACACAAAATTTCCTTCAGTTGTTCTCCTGAATTCAACACTCCAAATAATATGTTGAAACATTTATGTATCAAAAGAAAAACTAATAGTGTGTGTGTGTGAAGAATACTGTGCAGGTGAGACACCCAGTGCTTTTCAACAAATAGGAATGCACAGACCAATTCTGACCACATCTAGTGCATCCTAGTGACTTATATTGGAAGAAATGGCATATACATCTACATCTGTACTCCGAAAGCACTATGATGTGTATGGTGGAGGGTACATATGTATGCTGGTTCTGTAGCAGAGAACACTTTTTTTTTTTAAATTTTTCCATTTAAAAGCAAGATTTTAGTTTTGTTGTTTCCCACATAAAAACATCTCGATATAAACTGAGATTTTAGTTTTCTCATTTTATCCATTTAAACATATGTATATCAGTGAAGGTTTATTTCATTAAATTAAAAAACAAATTTATTCAAATGAAATTCAACATTCAAAAATCTATTTTTAAAATACAAAAATTCTAAAACTTATCCAAAGTCAATAACATGAATCGAATGATCTTATTTTGATTTTTAACTCAATAATTAAATTTTAATCCCACAATTTCTTCTAATTCATCATCATCTTCTAAAAAGATAATACCGTAACTAACTGGAAGAGTAAATTTATATTTGATACCAAAAAGTAATAAAATATTTTTTTTATATTCATCTATAAAAATTTGAGCTTTTGAAATTTTATTTTATTTAGTTCACTTTTAGCTTTCATTATTTAAAGAACACTTCTGCATAACCCTTACTATAACTGTGAAATTCATTTATTAGACTATTAGCAAAGTCATTCATGCTCTTTTGCTTTGCTATTACTTGTAAGAGAAAAAATTTAGGTATTCAGGTTTTTGGAAAATAAAATTTACATCATTGATATTGAAAATTTTAAATATCTGAAAATTTTCTAGTTTCTTATTTATTTACGCAACTAAAAGTTATTTGTTTAAATTATTTTCTTGAGAATCATAACTTATATTCTTTTTAACATAACTTATTGTGTAACAGTTCTATCATTAGTTATATATTTATTTTAAATGCATTTAATTACATTGTAGTTTCCTGAGTAGCTAAAACATTCATTCTTATAGTTATAATAGGCAGGATAATTTTGAATAAAATTGAATGAATTTTCATTTAAATTGTTATTTAATAGTCTTATGGTTTTAAAATCTGTATAAGCTATGTAAGCTTTTTTTCATTATTTGTGAGGAAAAACATCAACTCTTAAATTTGTTACATAAATATTTTATAATTCAACATTATTGAATAAAAAAGGATGATATAACTGATTACTTTTCGATTAGTTTGGAAAACATCGAAAATAAAGTAAAGCATGTGAAATCGAGCAGAATTATAATAATTAGTAATGTGTAGTTCAAATTTTTTCCGCTTTATCTAGGAAATTCAGTGGTTTGTAGTTCAAAGAAATTTGACTTTTTAGATTTTCCTGTCTATCTTGTTCAACTTCAGATGAATATTCTGATTCATATTTAACATCAGGAACATGGATTTCCATTCTTTTTGCAACAGTTGTGCCATCTTTTGGAAGTGTATTATTATCATTATAACTGGTCCATTGAAGAAGGGAATCTTCCTGATATTCTGAACTGCAAGTAAAAATTACTGTTAAATCACCTTCACAAATTTTTCATTTAAAATTCTTAAAAAATCCTCTAAATAATTCTAATAGATGTAGTACATTATTTTGTTTGTTTTTAATTCTGTTATTGTTAAGAATATGTCCTTCAATAGCTATTTCATTTGATGAAGATGAAGTTAATCAGATAAGATTTGATGAAGAAATAAATGGACATTCTTTTGTAGATAGGATATTGTCTGTTTTTTAATTGAAGTAACTTTGAACAATTTTAGCAAATGATTATAAATTAGTTTAATATTACAATTACCATCATATGATGACAAATCCATTCCATTTGTGTGAAGAACATCAGAGGTCATGTAAAGCTGTGATTTATTAGGATGAATCTAGCTATCAGCAAGATTAATATCCTTCATAGGAAGAATTAAATTAATATTTGCTTTCTCATTAACAGGAAATAAGTAAAATGGATGTCTAAATATTTTTCACGATTTATTAGATAAACAAATTTATAATTCATTTTTAAAATTACTGTTACACAAATACCATTGAAATCAAACTTAAATCTTCTCTTTCATCAGTTATATGAATTATTAAATTTCGAATAGAAACATAAGTTAAAAAATTTATAGAATCATTTGGTTGATAAATTTCTTGATCTCCAAACTCCACATTTGCATTAAACAAAGAAATAATATTAGTTTTTCTGTGAAATGATCATTATGTTTGAAAAATGTTCCATTAGACAGATTTACATTAATAGTCATTAATTGGAATGAAATAATTTTAGGAACATTATTATCAACTGTCTTTTCATTAGCTTAAATAAAATTGATAATAAAATCCTAAAATTTGGCTGAAACAACCTTTATCCATAAGTAATTAATTTACACTTCAATAAGAGCTCTATTTAAAAATTTATCTTCCTTAATGAGTACATTAAGTTTTTCCTATTGAACAATTTTAAAAATGTTTCCAACAACATTAACCATCAGGCAATTCTATCGATCCTTTGTTAGTATAAATATTTTTTTCGTTGTGCTTTTTGGAGTTAACTAACTGAGTAAAAACGTTTCTTTGGTTAGAGCAGTTAATCTTTCTTCAGAAGATATGAAGGATAACTGAATTGAATCTACCAAATCTTTTATATTAAAAAATATTGTAAATAATTAATGGATTGAGAAAAAGTAAGAATTCCTGAAAAAAGTTGAGTAATAAACTTGGTAAACTGTTGCCAGATTCTTTTCGGTGTTCAATAATAGGACCAAGTTGTTATGGAAAAAACAACATTAATGGCTGATGCCTATATTCTAGATGCAGTATGAATAAATAAAAAAAATAATTTGTATGTTTATTGTAAGTATTAGATCAATCTAAACATAAAAAGTTTATGAAAATATGTGAAAAAATTTAAGATTTACTTCATTTATAAAAAGATGTGAAAAAATTTGAGATAAAGTTTTATTGAAAATATTGATGAAATTATTTCTTTACATGAATTTAAAGGTAATTCAGTTGTAGTTTTTGATGGTTTCATTCATGAAAATCAAGATGTAGTTGGAGCACACTTTACCAAAGGTAGACCTAAGGGAATAAATTGTTTCCACTTAGCTCAAACTTATTTAAAAATTTCAAAACAATTAGTTAGAAATAATGTTAAGTTTTGAAATATTTTCAGATGACATGATAGAAATTATATCATATTTAGCATGACGTTGTTGGTGGTGATTTAAAATTTGTTATTTTATGGAATTTTTAGTAAATGTTACAGTAAGGAAATAATTTGGTTTTATAGTAATATATATGACATAAAAATTAATAATGTTAAATACAGAGAAAACATTAAGAATTTAATAAACACTAAATATCAAACATAAAAACGTTAAATACAGAAACACTGAACGTAAATGTTGAGCATTATGCTGAATGTAGAAAAATGAACAAAAATAAAAATAATTATGGTATATTAGCGTCAATAATAGTAATCAAAGTATGACACAGAGGTGGTTAAAACACCTAAACGAAATAGAAAAGTAAAAGAAGAATCAAAACAAAAGTTTCAAAAATGGAAAAAAGACAAGAACAGAGCATGAAAAATTTAAAAAAGGAGATCAACCAGTTATTGATGCAGTTGAACAAGCTAAACAAGGAATTGAATGCTTAGGCTACAATCTCTAAAGGCAACTGAAGAAAACAGAGCAGTTGGAAAAAAAGGTTCCTCATACACGTTATATAGAATGATTTAACGATATTCCAACAATTAGACAATATGGTAGGAATAAAAGAGCTTATACATATAAATAAATCAGAAATAAATGATTTACTGAATCAAGAAAAAGATGAAATTAAAAGTGGAAAAAAATCGAAACACAAAGATTTCTTTAAAAAATAGGTAAATGTGAAAGGATGTTAATATTAATAATCATACTGAAAGTACTGTTTTTGGATTGAGACCTGTTGCTAATTTTAAATATATTGGTAAATATCAAGTAGATTCAATCACGATAAAATAAAATTTCGCGAACAAAATGTGCATGTACTGATGGAGTAATGAATCTTTTAAATATAAAACATGGTACTGTAGTTGAGTTTTGTAAACAACTTTTTCGTCTTGGTTTACAAAATTATGCTAGAAATCTTTTCGACTTACATGCTATGTATTCTGATAATACTTCAAAGAGAAGGAAAGCAAGTAAAAGAAATAAATTTACTGATTTGATGAAAACATTTGATAAAGTTAATTTTCTCGTTTTTCTGATAAAATCTCAGTGTGTCATTTCAAAATCTTATGAAGATTTAGTTGAAAAATAATCAGAAAAACCAGTTGAATACATGTTGATCAATTACATGATAGATTATCAGTTATCAATGGAGAAGAATTAATGGTAAATAAAAATTATTTTATTGAAGATGATGGAACAACAAAATGTTTACTACTAAATTTATTGATTTTATAATTAACAACCCAAAAGGAAACACACATTTCTTAGAATTTCGATAATCTACCACATATATTTTGGGAAAATCCATACAGAAAAGGATTAGTTTTTGACACAATTCATAATTTTTCACTTGAAAAGCATGTACATGGTTACAAATGGTGTGACCCTGGGACCATAGTAAATGTAAGTATTTGGTCATTCAGAATAAATAAATTAGATGAATCATACAAACAACATGACATTGCATATTGTGATTGTTAAGTAGCATCTAGACATAGATTGATAAAGAACTTCAGTTAGCTGAAAAAGAAAGAATGTATATCTCAGATGCTTCAGTTGATGAATAATTAGGTGCAACTGCAGTTAGAGGAATAATCTATGGAAAACGAATATTGGAATTAGGATTAAATGTTGAAAAAATGGATGGGGTTTATAAAAAATCATTCTTCTTTTTATATCCACAAATGAATAATATTAGTATAGACTATACTAAATTTCCAAATGGAAAATAAACCAAAATCAGTTAAAGTTAGTGAATAATGAACAACTAAACATTATTCATCACTTATTAATTGATGCAGATTAAAAGGGAATGAAATATAAAGTTGGTGGAAATTTGATTACTAAATAAGGTATTCTTGTTGTGAAAAATTATTTAACATTTAATGAATAAAAGTATACAAAACTCAAACTTGGATTTTTCCTATGAGTATTAGCTGAATCACCATGTTGCACCTACTGGTACACTCCCTGGTCGATCTGCAGCAATTATACTTTTAATTTGACTAACTTCCATCATGGCAGACCAACTGCCACCCTGGAAGGGTCGCCATTATCTGGCACGTCACTCCTTTTCACATTCATCAGACATCAAGTGCGTTAAAATCAGTAGAATCTGTGACTGGGGTTATGAGTGGACCCATGATCTATGACAGATCACATGAGTGTTCAGCTATAAAATTGGTTTATTCCTGTTTTGTTGTTAAAGTAGCACATGATTTTACATAGATTGTGACGTGTCAATTTCAGGACAGTTGTCAGTACAACGCATTACGTCCTGTATAGCAGAAATAACACTGAACACAATAACAGATTTATATAGAAGGTTCTCTACAAGATTTTTATTACTTATACACAGTGAAATTGCCAATATTACGACAAATCATCCCATTCCGTTTCTAAGTTCGATACCTTTTAGGATGACAATCAGGTCTGCGGAGGATGCTTAGTTCTTGTGAGAAGATGAGCTACAGATTACTCAAGGTTGCTCGAGTTCACAGTGGACACAAGCTGTTGAACCAACAAACAAAAAAGAAAATGATTCAAATGGCTCAGAGCACTATGTGACTTAACTTCTGAGGTCATCAATCGCCTAGAACTTAGAACTAATTAAACCTAACTAACCTAACGACATCACACACATCCATGCCCAAGGCAGGATTCGAAACGGCGACTGTAGCGGTCGCTCGGTTCCAGACTGTAGCGCCTAGAACTGCACAGCCACTCTGGCAGGCTGTTGAACCAACAAGTATATGCTTCTGCCAGCGGCATTTATCTTTAGCTGTGACATGCTGTTGGCTGCAGGGCTGCTCCCACCCTCTGAAAATCCTATAAAATGTTGATCAAAATGTTTATCATTTTATTAGCTGAAACTCTCCTATCTATCTTCTTAGGCAAGAAAACATGTACTCATCCCTAGTCTGGAATATATGGCCATATACACGTGCATAGACAGAGCAGTGTGTATGCTTCAACGGTGTAATAGTTCTTGCAAGAACAATTAACTATGTGGCTGCTTCTTTTCTCCGCTGTCGGAGCTCAACAACTCTTCAGCTAACCTGTAGCTGAATGTCAGCCAATGTGAACGTCGTGTCCACACAAAATTCATCTTTTGGCGTCGTATAGAGCGTAATGCGCCGTGTTCTACATTTGACGCTGGTTCAGAGGAGAGTCCCGCTAGTTTTCGGCCTTGTGTCTTTCGTTGCAATCTGTCCCCCCACCTGTGTCCTTTCGTGCTTCACGTCACGGCTTTTTCAGGCCAATGGGAGCATTCCTTTCACGTTGTGAAAACTACCTCCGCCAATCGCAAAGGATCTGTCTTTCAACTGCGTCGAAATATCGCACTTTTTTACTCCTTCCGAGTTTACTTCAGCCAAGCGGGCATTTTGTGCTCGCTCCTGACGACTGAAAGTAACACACGTACATCATGAGCATATCACATGCATTTCACATGATCAACTGCGTTGCTGGTCTGTTTGTATCCATCTGGGAATTCCGTAGTGCAGTTTTCTAAAGAATTTCTCCGTAGCATCAGCGCTGCTCCACTACCTGCTCCTCTCGATGTATCGCCCGTCGCGTTCGTTATCCCTCTCGCCATGGGTCACCAACCCGTTTCAGAAGCCTTCCATTGTATGTGGGACGTGACGGCGGAACTCGCGTTTGCCCCCAAACCATAACGTTTCTTCCATTTGCTTTTTTTACCTTTTGCTGATTGACATGTAGGATTTGGATTAGGTGTGTTAATAGCGTCGAATCGAGTGTCAACCCTTTGCATTACATGCTATTTTGATGGGCAAATCTGCTCGTTATCGCCGAAGTAGTAACATATTCATCTACTTGTTACGACGTATAAAGTCTCACGTCAGGAGCGAATTTGATATTTATTCAAACTGCCACCAAACAGATCACGACTTTTATCTTTGACATTGCTTATAGAAGTCCGCCCTAACAACTGTCGGTTATTGGATACAAGCACTGTAGCAGACTCTTTACTACATCACGGATGCAGATTTACATCTTTACTATATCAGATGGTTTTCGATCCGTCTGAATCATTTACAGTATTGTCTATGTTGTCTTCTTTGTTTGAAAGTGAATTCACCGTTTCTGTTTTATATTTGATGCTTTCTGGTGTTCCAGTTTTGTTACATTCTTTGAGGTGAGCCGTATGTGGAGAGAGGATAGCTTTTCTATGGCTATTGTCCTTGCTTACACGCAGCTTCCAAAATGAATAAAGTATTGGGTGATGGTTCTGCACTTTATTTGATGTGGTGAAGTTAGATATTGTGTGTGAGATTAGACCAGTATTAGTAGGTAAAAATCACTACACACGGAGGAATCGAACTGTGTGTACACTGAAACGCTAAAGAAAGTGCTATAAGCTGTGTATCCAAATAAAGAGGTATGTAGACAGGAGAATACGGCGCTGTGGTCAGCAACAGCTATATGAGACAACAAGTGTCTATCGCAGTTGTTAGAACGGTTACTGCTGCTACAATGGCAGGTTATCAGGATTTAAGTGACATATTGAATATAGTGTTGTAGTCGGCCCATGAGCGATGGGACACTGCATCTCCGAGAGAGCAATGAAGTGTGGATTTTCCTGTACGACCATGTCACGATTGTACCGTGAATATTAGGAATCCAGTAAAACATCAAATGTTCTACATCGCTGCGGCAGGAAAAATGTCCTCGAAGAATGGGGCCAACAAAGACTGAAGAGAATCGTTCATCATGGCAGAAGTGCAACCTTTTTGCAAATTGCTGGAGATTTCGATATTCGGCCATCAACTAAGTGTACGAACCATTGAAAGTAACATCATCGATACGGCCTTTCGGGGCCGAAGGACCGCTCGTGTATCCTTGACGACTATCCGACAGAAAGCTTTACGCCTCGCCTGGACATTGGACTGTTGATAACTGGGAACATGTTGTGTGGTCAGACGACTCTCGTTTCTAATTGTAGTGAGCGGATGAATATGTACGGGAATGGAGACAACCTCATGAATCCCTGGACCTTGCATGTCAACTGTTGAGGCTTGTGGAGGCTCTGTAATGGTGTGGGGCATTTGCAATTGGAGTATGTGGGACCACTATTTCGTTGAGATACGAGTGTGATACGTGACGCGTTGTGAGCGTGGGGTTGATCTGCTATTGTGTTATTCTGTTCAACGGATTAATCTGAGATGCACCCTTTACATTGTGGTTCCTGCAAGATGCAATTTCCAACCCCACACTACTATTGAAGTCAAACAGACGCTCCTAACGCTCTAAAGAGAAATGCCTGAAAAACTTTCAGCAATAAGTATCTTCTGGAGTCGTCCGCTGTAAGGAAATGACACAAAAATTCACAATATTTCTTACTTAACTGGTGGGATACTTGGGTACTGGAGTAGTGCTAGAATGTGTAAGAAAAACATGAAACTAACGAAAATTATTATTTATTTTGCAAAAATTCTGAGAAATCACAATGGCACTTTTAGTTATGAATTGAACAAATTATATCCTGGTTCTTTTCGGAATGTGAAGTTACCTCTCAAGGATAGGATTCGCTAATGAAATTCCTATACAAAGTTTAAGATTGCTGTTGACTTGGCAGAGTGGCTGAGAGGTGTGCCTACTCAACTTGAATAATTATCTGTTAGAATGTTGCTAGGTATGGTTGTGGCTGTGGCATGTGAAATGCAGTGAAGGGTACTGTTGTGGAGGAAATATGGGGTTCACAATAGCTGTATCGCACAATACCGTAAGCTGAAATGACTGCAGTCTGTGCCGCTCACTGCTGACAAATAAGATAACTCTCGTTCTATTTGGATCGACCTTCGCCAATCAAACTCTCCCTATGCCTTGATGAAGTCAAGGATTCCTATTCGCCCCTAGTCTAACTATTGGTGTGGTACACTGGTCAGATAACCAGTCCACCGCGATGCCACTCAAAAATTCGCTCGCAGGCGTTTAACTATAACTCTGTCCATTCGCACAGCACAATAAGTGTGTCGGCCAACATAGTGAACAATGCTTAAACGCAAAGGCTCAATATAGAGTCGCACTTCGATTCATTCTCAACAGAGCCGCTCTCCCAGTGAAGTACTGAGGAGAGACTTGTTCCTCGCTCCAAGAGTGACAATGGAAAGGTGCCTCTCCACGCCAGACTTGACGGGGTATATCTTTCAGTCTCTTCCATTACTCCTTCAGCTCAAGGCGACAGAAATATCATCTGCCAATCAGCATTGCTCTTCTATAATGGGAGAATGACGTTTCGTTTTAGGCGACCAGTCCAGAAATCTGTAGTATTGACGTAAGGTGTTTGCTGTCTCCCTGTGAAAATCTCTGAAACTGCATGCTATGTGTAAAGAATGTGTAGGTTGGACGCTCCCACACAATGTAGCGGAATTTGTTTTAAGCCAAACACGGGGTCGTTACCCCTTTCACTCAGGCACACGCTGTCTGCTCCATAGGCGGCTGTGGTTGACTCGTCCTCTGAAGGGACCGGCCTCCAGGTGTGTGGTTTGCCTCTCTCGAACTAAAAGCTTCTGTGACCCTCGTGTCTGAAATGTATGTATGTACGCCAACCTCGGGTATTTCAACCCAGGTGCGCACTTGTTATTTGCATTTACATGAATTCATACAACACTGACTTTATCTTATCGAGTTTGGGTTCGAATGAAGCGCTTTGATGTGCGGAATATGATTGTGAGGACGAAATATGTAAGCAATGAAGGTCAGGAGACCATGACGTCTTACAACATATCTAAGCACCCTGCCTCAACACCCATACATTCACGTCCATTGTGCACTCCGCCGGAATTGGGCATTTCCAGCAGGACAATGGGGCTCCGTACACGTCCAGAATTGGTACTGGGTGGCTACAAGAATAGTCTTCTAAGTTTAAACACTTCCGATGGCCACCAAACTCCCAAGACGTGAACATTGTTGAGCAATCCGGGATGCCTTGCAGAGTTTTGTTCAGAAGAGATCTCCACCTCTTCGTACTCTTCCGGATTTATGGGTATTAGGTTCAAATGGTTCAAATGGCTCTGAGCACTATGGGACTTAACATCTGAAGTCATCAGTCCCCTAGAACTTAGAACTGCTTAAACCTAACTAACCTAAGGACATCACACACATCCATGCCCGAGGCAGGATTCGAACCTCCGACCGTAGCGGTAGCGACGTTCCAGACTGTAGCGCCTAGAACCGCTCGGACACATAGGCCGGCGGGTATTAGGTGCCAGTTCCCTCCAACACTGCTTCATATTTTAGTCCAGTCCATGACACGTCGTGTTGCGGCACTTCTGCGTGCTCTAGGGGTATCCTAAAGCATATTAAGCACTTGTACTAGTTCCTTTGGATCTTCAGAGTATAATGGGAGCTCATAAATTACCAATAGTTATTTGGATGGAAGATGATTACAGCAATGTACATTACTTTTTCGTGTTGTCATACTATACATACATTCAAGAATTTTATCCTTTCCCTTGGTAAAAATACTGGACATTTCACTTAAGGAATGTGTGGTAGAAGAGTCGTGTTTCTATTGCTGGGTTTAGAGCTGACTCATGTGCTTGTTACATTTAGTAGCCTTGTGGGATTGTATTGCCGTTTCCTGATTGGTTTGTGTAGGTATAGTCTGTCTGTTTTAATCACAGGCTATCTTGGAGTACATAGCTTAAGCTATTCACAGTAAAATTGTGAGTTTGAGTGAGGGAGTGTGTTCCAGGATTGCTGAAATTTATATCAAAATCTATACTTTTCACGCAAGAAACCCACATTAGTTTGCCACCTGTTGAGCTTGAGCAATACCATACGGAATGAGAGAAGGGATTTAAATGTTTACACGGATAATTTACGTAATTTTTCATACTAAACTCGACTGACGATACATCCTCCTTGCGGTAATGTATTCATCAAGAAGAACCTTACCACGCACTGCATGTAGTACATTGTCTTTATGAAACAGTACATTTACTTTGAAGTATAAAGTTGTAAGAGGATCCAGATCCATTTCTGACAATACAAAGCGTGTTGCATTCGCACGTTCCGATAATGGCCGGTATTAAATGTTTAAGCGACGATAATACTACCAGGTGGCTACTCGAAGGCATTTTGAGCGAAGTGATGAAAGTGAATAGGAAGAAATTTCCACCATGAGCTGTGATATAAGATTTAGTAAATCAGAATCTACTGATGGAGTGGGAACTGATGAAAGCAAATCTGGAAATTCTGTCGTGATGGCGAGACTTTTCTCATGAAGTTGCCTTCTTCTGTTACGCAACAATGTTTCACCATACCTCATGGTGTTCGGCCGAAACCCGAACTTGAATATATGCAATTCCTCTTCACTAACAGTCTTCTTAATGAAAATACGACTGATAAAATATCAATGCAAAATGAAATATACGGAAAATCAGTCCACTTACAAAACACTTAATGCCACATTGTGAAACAACGCTTCATTAGAAGAACTGGTGTATTACTGGTGTATTTCTTGGTGATTTACTGAACATGGCCCTGTATTTGATGACACTTAGTTGACTATTTTGGAAGACCGGCTAGAATGAACTCCACTCATCCCACTTTTCAAGGATGTTTCCTCTTGTCGATGTATTTTCTGTCAAATATTTTGCTGCATTTAGTCCCACCTGTCATAGCTCAGAAGTGTCAAGGTCCGTGAGGGAGCAATGTGAAGAACGTTAATGAAAATATTGACAGTAAAAGCAAAGAAATTTACGTACCAAAGCTATGAGTGTATATGAAAGTACAGAAGGAAAAATTCAACTCACGTTATAGACTCCAAAGAAGCTTACGATTTAGGATTTACGAGTTTTCTGTTTGTGTGATTCAGAAAATGGTTCTGTTTTTTCTCACATTCAATATAATGGGAAAACAACTACAGAGATTCTAATTCTTCCTGATTTCCCTTTCGCAATACGAATAGTGGTTCATTTGGCACAGCAGTTGCTAGCACGAGCAGGCGGTTCGGGCTATTACGTCTTTGCTGACAGGTTATACACGAGCTCTCAACTTGCTCGGGAATTGTTCAAAATAAAATTTCACGTAACAGATACAGCTGTGCCTTTTAGGCAGGATTTCGCATGCGATTTTAAGAACACGAGACTTATTCAATGCGAGTTTGTGCGCGATGAGACTGAGATGAATGTCTTTCATTCCAAGACTGGCTATAGGAAGAAAGAGCCTATTCCGTCCCTGAAACCTTCGATTACTTTGGAATATAAGAAGTTTGTGGTAGGAGTGGACAGTTCTGATCAGTTCTGTGACTGCTAGCGTACTGCACAGCTGTCATAGAACTAGTGGCAGTAGTTATTCGTCTGGCACATTTAAGCTGAAGTAGTCAACAGTTACGTTATTTATTCAACAGACAAAAAGTAATCTGGAGAACAACCACAGAAACAGCCTAATCAGACAGCTAGACAGCCACGCGAGATATAAAAACTCCAAGAAAAGAGGGAAACCATCACCTCCTGACACTAAGGAGAGACTAAATGGGAAGATGCCTTTTATAATGCAAAATTTAAAAAAAGCCCACAGAGCTAAAACTAGAAGAAAGCAGAAAGAAGAGAAGGTATTTCCTACAGCGAACCACGCAAGGGTAAACCTGGACTTCACACGGGAGAATGTTTTAAGAAGTACCATACAGAAAAAATTATAAATAACCATAAATAAATGCCAAAGAAGTTTCAAAAACTAGCGCAAAAAAATACTGTTGTCGTGTGACCTCATACTGCATTTTATTTTTTAGAAAACCGTAGCGTAATAACCCTTTAACGCCTTAACACCATACTAGACTAAAATAAAGAAGAGTTGGAAAACATGCAGCGTGTAAAATAATTGTATTGGTAACGATTAGCTTTATTATGACGTTCAGGTGTTTATTATAATGTTCATGTGGTCGGAAGTACGCCTGAAATTTGTGGGTAGAATTTTGGAGAAATGTAATAACTACATTGCCTAATGAAAATTTCTTGATGTTCAAGCATTATTACGCTTGTTGCACTGTGAAAGGAATATTAGTGCTCTCTTAAGCGAAAAATGTTGTTGCTAAATCAGTTACCTGCTACTGGAACAAAGAAAATAATAAAGGATTTTATACCTTTATTATTGTTGTTATTATTATTATTGGTTCTGGGTGGGGGGAGAACGCATATATATAAAATACGCCTGCAAAGTACATTTTTTACATTACAAATCTTACCAAATGGTAGTTGTGTTCAGTTAGCAGGCGATTAACGTACTTGAACTGATTAGTGATGTATTCTCGTTGACAATCAGCCTAGAGGCCTGAAATTTCTTTCTTTTCATACGGTTGATCCAGGGATTACTAGCTCCGATGGGGACAATAGGAAGTGCCTACCAAACTGTATGTTAACGGACTCTCCACTACTTAAACGAACTCCGGTGGAGCCATATTTTCACAGTAAACTGTTCCTAAGTAAAGTGAAACAACATCATCCGAAATGCTGTTCCCATTCCAAAGGTTGTCTGCGTCATCTACTCAATTTCAAAATCTCAATTCCTTGTTTATTATGGGGGAGAAATCAATTTCTTTCACTGAAATCAAACATTATTTATATAAAGAACAAAACTTCACAGTTTTGTATCTGTGGCTCTTTGCACAAACAGTTAACGATAGGAACTGCGAGGCAAGGAGTGAATCAAAAGAGGAATACGAGTGAGGGGGTGGAGGAAAGGAAGGATAAAAATGGGCAAGAAGAGAGATACCGCCTTAAAGAAGAGGATGCACGGTAAAAGTAAGGGGAAAGGAAGCAAAGAAGAAACGGGCCCCTTTCGGGACTCTGGAAGGCGGGCCTGATGCTGGTCGAACCTGCGTCGCGGGTTGACGACTACTGCAGTTGCGCCAGTCATTTTGTGTGTGGTTTTTAGGCGGTTTCCCACATCCTACTAGAATGAGAGCTGGGCTGGTACCCACGTCCCGCCCCACATACACGTTACACTGATATTTAGAACCCGTTTTCTGACTTGCACTTAATCATAACTCCGTACGCAAACAAACAGCAGGAAAACACATATTCCTTCTTGTGTGTGAATGAGACATTCATGACTTTAGATGTTTAGTTTCATACGACTCACTACCACCAACAGCAGAACACAAAGAAGAAAATACTTCCTCGCACTACCTTTAGCATGCCACAGGGCACATGACTCACATTTTCTAAACCATCATACTACGCTTTCAGTACCATGCAGTTTATCACATTCTTACTGCGCTACATTCTTGAGATTTCGGGTGTTTGGTCACAAGAATTTCACAACAAGATGGTTGTCAAAATCTCCATTTTCCCTTTTAGGGCGGAATTGTTCTTTGTTTAACCGCTGCATTCTCTGCTTAAAATATAAAATACTGCCTTACTAACAAACTTTCGTGGGAGCAATAAATGATATTATTAAGAAATCGGGAACCTACCGAGAATTATACTTGTAGTTCCTGTGGTTCTGTCTTTCAGATTTCTGCAACAGACCAATAATTATGCATATCGTAGTATCTCACTAAACCAAACTGATGTGTCGCATGTACAGTTGTTTTGAATCACGTAAGTAACATCCTGAAACTTCGAGAGGTAAGTTTAGGCGGAAGAATTCTCTGTGTTTCAGCGTTCTAACAGACGAATTTTGGTAAGTTTTTTAAATGTCGGACTAATATCACCAACGGCATTTGCATCCGACTTTATGATGTCAACACCAGTAGGTCTGCGGAAATCTGTCATGAGGGTCTTACTCTAACCAGATTTTTAAGGTAACTAATGATGGAAGTTGAAGTTGTTATTAATTTAAATATCCACGGCGTATATTCTTTAAGAAACTTACCTTACGTTAATCCGTGTCGCAATGCAATCTGCTGTACAGGGAACCTGCTGTAACGACGAAAGCAAAGTCTTTTGGTTGACAACGAGGTCTATTAATTTCACGCATAAGTTTCATGAGTCCCTAACTGTGACAAAATTTCAGTCCTAATTGTGAGATCAGATTTAGGATCCTCGCCAATTATGTCAGCATGTCTGCCGTATACTAACGTACTCACCATTAGTGTATCTATGGCGCCGCAAATCCACTTCCAAGTAGGATGTGTTGGTCACTAGGCAACCAACATTTTCCTGTTGGCTATCTAATCTGATTCTGCAGCGGCCTTAGAACTATTACGTGAAATTGGTGACGGATTAAGGAGGTTGTATGGAATCTGACAGATTTCGCTTGCTGTGCAGCTACGGTTAAAAGCTCCTGACAGAGGTTCCTGAAAGTTTCACCTTTATCATTACTATGGGAACGTGCGTACCTGGCCAAAGACCGAACGCCACTCCTAACGAGACTGCAGTTTGTTCTTGACGAAATTAGTGGGAGGTCTCTTGAAGGAATAAACAAAACAATATGAGTTCCGCTTCTCGAATCCATCATCGTTCGAGAGTGTAGACTTCATATTGTTTTCTCCTTCTCCTTCTTCTTTAGTGCTAACTCTTAGCTGTCCACCCCAGGTCCTTCTTTCCTTGAGGTTCGTATCGCAAGGTCGTTTTTGAATTTCTTCTTTCTTCCCTTCGTTTCCAAATTTTTCCAGTGCAAAGTTTCAGCTACAATCTATTTCCATGCTGCTGATAACTCTTTCTTCTTTGAAAGTACAAAACGAACTATTTTAACTAACTCTACCTTCACTGCTTCCTTGGTAAGAACACCCTGAGGTGAGGGCGACGTTGGCACAGATGACGAAGACACGGGTAGCAACTGCTGTTTGCCTCCCACATACGTAGGTTTCGAAAGCTCCTTGGAGCAAAGACATGTCACCACCTACTCTGACATAGAGATCCACCCTTCCCTAACAACATGTCAAGTATCAAAGTCAGAACAAAGCGACAGGCCATTCGTGTTGCGTTAAAATACTCCCAGTGCTAATTTTAGATTGTTTCTTATGGTTATAATTATTCCGAATACATCTCCCGCTGCTCTCTTTTACGAAGCGCTAACAAATATTCAGCGAACTTCATCGATTAGCTGATATCTATGTGTCTTACAATCAATATATGCTGATATATTAGAAGTTTTGCGGCAGTAAAATGTGCACATATAAGTGAGAACGACTAGGTTTCATATTTTTCTTTATTTTCTCATTTGGTAGCACAGAACAATGTCGGTCCATTGCCTCAGTCCTCAGCGTCTTGGACTGCTGTCTTTCGCTGGCCATGTACATCTGCGCTGCCATGGTCTCCAGGTCATCTTTGATCATCGACCCACCTAAGTTTTGGTCTACTTCTAAGTTCCTTTTTTGCTCTTCCTTCACCAATTTTTTTTCCTTGATTCATGTTCTAACCATGAAATTCTTCTGCCGTTTATTACGGGAATCAATTTGGGTTCTGTAAACAGCGTGTTCATTTATGTTTTCCGCTCTTTATCTTCTTCTTCTTACAATTCCACTTCCAAATCCGCTACAACCACACTCTCATCCATCTACATTTACACCTCTAGTAATCGACGACACTCTTATTAGGAACTTTTGAATACTGAATCAAATAGGCATTTAAGAAATCGTTGAGCAATGAGAATCGTACGTACATACTGTGGCTCGACCGTGGTACTAACTTCCCTCTGGCAAGAAACAGGCATCCTTGGCGTACTGAACAAAGAAAATAAAACAAAAAAGTAAGTCGGCAGTTCCAGACGGAATTCCAATTTAGTTTTACGGACAGTACTCTGTGGTATTAGCCTTTTACTTTGCTCTCTTTTATAGCAAATCGCTCGCCCAGTGTAGGGCCCCGAACGCCTACAAGAAAAGACAGGTGACTCCTGTATGCAAGCGGGCTAGAAGGACCTACCCACAACATTACACACCAGGATCTTGTGACATTACAGCCTTTATCACTGCGATTTTTATCATGTAAAAGTTTTTTTTCTGTATTCGCGTCAGTATGTGCGAACTTTTAACATATACCAATGAATGTTGTAACCAGATATCTTTGCCGCGCTCCTGAAAAGCGCAGAATATCACGATAGCTATAAACTGTTATACGCTGCTATCGATCAGTAAAAAAAAATAACAATTGCCAATTTTTACTTCTGCAGGGAGCCGCGCCGCTCTCTAGCTGTTCTGTGAATGTGTTGCGAGTCGGACGCATAAGTATTGTGCTCCATACTGATATAATCATTTTATTGGAACTTTAAGAGTTTAAGTGATTAAAAAATATATGTAGCCACAAACAAGCGAGAATGTATATCATGACAATTCGCTCCACCGCCACAATGGGTGGCCATGTTAATGTAAGTTTCCGTTTCATAATATAATACTTGAAGCCTTGAAGTTTATTTAATTTCAAAGAAAATCTCTCAACCTTATTTTCATTAATTATACTTGTGATAATCTTTCCTGTTTAAAATATTTATGCAGCTTATGATCCAGCGTGTGTTCTGTCGGAACAGGAGGCTGTCGTGACGACATAGTTATAGTATTTATTCCAAGTTCTTTCAGTTCCGTTTATATGTTCGTACAAATCCAATTAGTTGGTCCCTTAGGTTTCTTTCATGTAACTTCCATCTGTTTTCTCCGAGCGATCTTCCTCCGAAAAAAAAATTTCTGTTCATTTTTTTTAGTAATTTTCGATATCGCGAATGAGAAAAGACAGCCGCCTCCTGCTCCGAACGGAACACCACGACTTTTCTAACGTCGGAGAGTACCGCACGAATTTTCCGCTAAAAGGTAATAGAATTTCTTAAAGCTGGATCAATTAGACATGTTGCTGCTGTTCTCCGACAAATCTGGTGTGATCAATAGTAATTTATTCTGTCACGACAAAAAGAACCAATTTTATTTTTACCAAAGCAACAAAGCTTTCAATTAAATTACTAAAAAAAAATCATACCAGATCCTCTAACATAGGTTTTATGCAGAATTCTTGAACAAATTCTGAGTTGGAATGTAAATTTCCTTGAGACGGAAAAGCTTCTGTCCACAAATAAGCACGTTTCGGAAGCTTCGCTAATGCGAAACCTGGCCATTTCTCGCATGAAGTCCTACGTTCCGTGGTTGAAGGGCAGCATGCAGTTTCCATATTCAGAGTATTTCGGAATATGTTTGAAATGGTGTCAACTGAAGACTGTTAATAAAGGTGTGAGCATGCGCAATAGTACCTCGAAGACTTCTTAAGTGAAGAACCCAGCACTTTCTCGACAACGACCAGTGTTCATCAGTGACAAGGCTATCGCCACTAATGGTCCAGTCAAGTGTGATAGAAACGCTCATTTCCTCTATACATTTACCTGTAAATCGTCTGGCAGTCTTGGATAGAAGCTGTGTGTGTCTCATTTGTGATGATGTTGTGGTATACAGGAGGGTGTCAAAGTTGAGTGACTTTAGAAGGATACAAGGTGACGTACACAATACTTCTAAATTTTTTGATCAATGGTATCTTGCTGTGAACGCAGAAAATTATAAATTAAAACCGAGTAGAAAAACAGTCATGTAAATTCGAGTACAGCAGTGGTAGAGTGGCGCTTGACATACCTAGGCATTAGACCGATGCAATTTCCCTGTTTGATTTCTCCCTTCACTGCAAAACGAACTCCCAAGCTTCAGTGATCACTAACCATATTGGTGGTTTCATAAATAGTATAATTTCAGATGTGATTGAAACCAATGAATCTGCCACTTCACGGTTCTTAGAAATCTATCGTAAATGGTGTTGACTTCATGGTACAATATATAGTAAAAGCTTCTGACAATTTGATGCAACATGGGGATGTGTAGGGTATTTTACGATAGTTTTCGAGTAGCACATCGAAGTATGCCACAAGTTATTATAATTTAGGTGGAGCATGTGTATTTGTGAGCAGTTAGCTACAATTTGGGGTAACTTGCTAATATTTCCAGAGTGAGATTTTCACTCTGCAGCGGAGTGTGCGCTGATATGAAACTTGCTGGCAGATTAAAACTGTGTGCCAAAGGTCCCGAGTTCGAGTCTCGGTCGGGCACACAGTTTTAATCTGCCAGGAAGTTGCTACGATTTGTTATAACACGGTGAAGTATAACGTATTTTCTTATATACTGGGTAATTTGTTACGACTTTGTTGTAATATAGCATAATTTTGGTACAATTTTGCTGTGGCAGGGCGGATTTTGTGGTAACATCTTACAATTTTGCTGTAATGACATAGTTTCTGGATCACTTTGTACCAACTTTGCTGTAATTAAGGTGATGTAAGGGGCAATTTCTTACAGTTTTGCAGTAAAATGGGGTAATCTATTACAGATTTGCTGAAACGTAGCAATACATTAGGAAATTTGCTATAATTGTCCATTGGGAGATACAGTTGATTCCTTTGTTTGAGGCTTACTAACAAATTTAGTTGACTTTGACATTTGTTTTAGTTGTTACGTTTTGGCAAGTAATTCACACTATTTAGCTGTGGGAATAAAATGTTTACTTGCATAGAAACATCAACATATTCCCACTGACGAGTGCACTCTAAGCTCTGAGTCAGATCATGTGCTATGTGTGCTTTGTATTCTTCTAGGAAACACTTTTTAAAGGCACATTTTTAGGCATAGCATGTAAATCTATTTTTTCTTAATCAAAGAACCCTGTTTAATAAAGCATGAAAGCCAATGCTAGTTGTCTGGTGCGCGGTCGCATGTGATCGCTGGTGAGACACAGAAAGGATGTCTAGTCTTTTTTTGAGTACTTCTTCTGTTATCTGTTCTGGAATGGAGTCGAGGGGGAGCCTCGCGCGTTAGACTGGCCGCTCTAATTTAAGATCTTTAATTTTATAAAAAGTCACTGCGTTCTGCAGGGTGCATACTCGCGCATACTAGTAGTTATATAAGGAAATTTCCACTGCGCACGGACGAGATACCGACGTGCGGATAATCAATATATCACTAGTGATTAATATTGTATTGCCAATGTAAGTAGCATAGTGCACTTAAGTAATTATAGTTATGATAAAAGCTATTGTGATTTCATTATTTGTTTAATCCATGATTTTTAAATTTCAGCATTATATGTAAACTGTATTTTCAGTATTTATCTCATTTTAGCTCAGAAATAACGTGGCCCACGAACCTCCTTCTTACGGCGACCAAATTCTCAAAGTATATGTCCGATGCCACCTTATCATGGTTTAAATATACTCACTGACTTTTTAAATATTTTCATCGATCTCAATTCAGTTCAACAAAACATCTTCTACATATTTTCATAAATAACATATACAACTCTTGCTTTCTTTAATCTGTGGTATAAAAGTCGGCATGAAATCGTTGATAAACATGCATGTTATATCATTGATGCCAACATATGAGCCAAAAGTACTGTGAAGAATAATATAGACAAATACACGTGGAAATATCGAATTTTATTATCCATTGTGCTTTGCAAAAGAGCTTCATTGATACGTTCACGTTAAAAAATTTATTTATCCGTAACGTACATCATCAGTTTCTTTCATAATTTCGTTTCTTTACGCGTGATAATAGTGCAGTGCAAAGTTACATTTTGGTACTACGCAAATACGTAGTTTTAGCGATAAAGTGCATTAAAGGTCTTGTCATGAGACGGTAATCTTCTCCCCTAAAATGATGCTTGATCAGCTTGATATTTTCCCACAGTCTCTTGTATAGCTAACAAGAGCTATGATCTGCGAGCTTAGGAAGTCGTTTTAGTACATCACGTGTTATATCACAGTTATAGATGTAGATGTATTATTACTGTTTCAGTTAATCTGAGAATACGCGTTTAGGATTTTAGGCCTCAGGTGGGAGTTACACGATCTTGTACTTTGGACATTTCAGGTGTTTGCGTATTGTATTGGGAACATGATAAAACTTTCATTGTATATTAAGATAATATGTAGTGCAAGTGATACAAGGCATTAGATATCTCGTCATGAAGTATCATTCCTATTGTAGCGTGTGTACTTAAGTACCATAAAAATAGAACATTGATGGTTAAACACATTACCACATGTATGTTAAAGTTCTAAAGTAATAGAAACAGTATGAGCGTTCAGTAGCATCGATTACATTAAAGCGTAAAATTCCAGTACCCTCCCCCTCTATGAAAGTGCTTAACAGTATGTCAGGTGATGAACATTCGATCTTTGTACAGAGAGTCCATTGCCTCAGGTAGATCTAAAAAAGCAATGCCAATATCCTTTCGTAATTTGTTAATTATCACTGGCAATTAGGAGATGTGTACAATAACCAATTTTGTTATTTAATCAGCTATGGTGAAATGTGCATTTCGACGGATAATAAATATATTTTAGACACAGAAGTACTGTAAGATCCACCAATATTATCAATATCTTAACACAGTCGATTAAAATATACCTTCGATTTGGGTAAGATAATACTTAATTTGGAGAACTGTTGGTCAGTGGAAGGTACAGAGAACAAGGAGAGCGACTGGCAGTTTCGTTTTAAAGGCAAGTTTAAAACTGTACTCTGACTGGCTGTTTCAGTTTTCATAGCTGGTAAATTACTTGCGTGAGACTGGAGAGCAGAGAAATTACGAAATGACAGAAATAGGCACGGCTTAGACAGGGACATGACCTCCACCTGTCACATTCGGAGTCTCTGCCTACAATCTTCAGGGGAAGGAATGGTGTGCACACTTGACCCTTATACCCCTTACATTCCTACTGATGAAGAGTGCAGGTTAGGCGTACGTAGGCAACCTCACTTTAATTTTAAACGATTACCAAGGTGGAATCAGCGCAGTTGGTACACTCAACGAATAAATAAGATCTAGCAGAACCATAATAACTCGATACATCAGTCTGTACCGAACTCCGACTCAATTCTGTATCTCGGTAACCGTGAGTTTTGTATAGAGTGGATAAAAATCACCATTTGGCCATGATCATGGAAGGAGGTGGTTTGTTTAATCAAAACATTAATTAACCCAATCATTTGAGGTCTGTAAAGATGATACACTCCTGGAAATTGAAATAAGAACACCGTGAATTCATTGTCCCAGGAAGGGGAAACTTTATTGACACATTCCTGGGGTCAGATACAGCACATGATCACACTGACAGAACCACAGGCACATAGACACAGGCAACAGAGCATGCACAATGTCGGCACTAGTACAGTGTACATCCACCTATCGCAGCAATGCAGGCTGCTATTCTCCCATGGAGACGATCGTAGAGATGCTGGATGTAGTCCTGTGGAACGGCTTGCCATGCCATTTCCACCTGGCGCCTCAGTTGGACCAGCGTTCGTGCTGGACGTGCAGACCGCGTGAGACGACGCTTCATCCAGTCCCAAACATGCTCAATGGGGGACAGATCCGGAGATCTTGCTGGCCGGGGTAGTTGACTTACACCATCTAGAGCACGTTGGGTGGCACGGGATACATGGGGACGTGCATTGTCCTGTTGGAACAGCAAGTTCCCTTGCCGGTCTAGGAATGGTAGAACGATGGGTTCGATGACGGTTTGGATGTACCGTGCACTATTCAGTGTCCCCTCGACGATCACCAGTGGTGTACGGCCAGTGTAGGAGATCGCTCCCCACACCATGATGCCGGGTGTTGGCCCTGTGTGCCTCGGTCGTATGCAGTCCTGATTGTGGCGCTCACCTGCACGGCGCCAAACACGCATACGACCATCATTGGCACCAAGGCAGAAGCGAATCTCATCGCTGAAGACGACACGTCTCCATTCGTCCCTCCATTCACGCCTGTCGCGACACCACTGGAGGCGGGCTGCACGATGTTGGGGCGTGAGCGGAAGACGGCCTAACGGTGTGCGGGACCGTAGCCCAGCTTCATGGAGACGGTTGCGAATGGTCCTCGCCGATACCCCAGGAGCAACAGTGTCCCTAATTTGCTGGGAAGTGGCGGTGCGGTCCCCTACGGCACTGCGTAGGATCCTACGGTCTTGGCGTGCATCCGTGCGTCGCTGCGGTCCGGTCCCAGGTCGACGGGCACGTGCACCTTCCGCCGACCACTGGCGACAACATCGATGTACTGTGGAGACCTCACGCCCCACGTGTTGAGCAATTCGGCGGTACGTCCACCCGGCCTCCCGCATGCCCACTATACGCCCTCGCTCAAAGTCCGTCAACTGCACGGCGGCGGTGCACAAATGCTGCGCAGCTAGCGCCATTCGACGGCCAACACCGCGATTCCTGGTGTGTCCGTTGTGCCGTGCGTGTGATCATTGCTTGTACAGCCCTCTCGCAGTGTCCGGAGCAAGTATGGTGGGTCTGACACACCGGTGTCAATGTGTTCTTTTTTCCATTTCCAGGAGTGTAGTTACAATATTACATTAATGCTGACAGGCTACCATATGTACCGTTACATTAATTCGGCTTTTGGTATTACTTGCATTATACAAGAGCTACTTCATTTTTAATTGTTTCAATACTACTATATTTTTAATAACTTTTCCTATCCAGTGTACCAGTAGCCTCTTGAGAAAGATTGTGGATAACCGGTTTAGTTTTTAATTAGTGCACATACCACCTTTTTTCCATTATGTTTTCGCATTTTATTACCATATATATCGTGGAGTGAGTCAAGAGAATGTATGATAGCTGATGCATCCATAAATGGTTGTGCTGATGCATCCATAAATGCATGTGTAATGTCAAGTTGTTAACTATCTATGTTTCTGGGAAAGAATGCAAAAAAAAATAGGTATGACGGAGATATAAAGTAGTCTGAAATGTGTTGTGCCATGGTTGGTCACGGAAATGATTTAATTTGTTCTACCGTGGAACAGAAAGTCGATGCTGCCTCATCTGTATGCCACGATAGGCATCGTATCTTCGTCTTTTAAGTGAACGGTCGCTCCGTTAGAGCGTCACCTTCAGGTTGCTGTCTAACGTACAACAACGAGTTATTTACAAATGTAACTGAATAATCACTTTTCTTGTAAGTCTGTAAATAGTAGCGAAGTGTTATAATGTACATTAATTTTTATATTTCTGGTAGATTCAATAGGGAGAGCAAAGTCTGATGGAATTTCCATCGTGCAATCATTGAATCATCAGCCTTTAGCCTTTAGCTTTAGGACTGCTAATATTATTATTATTTAATTACAAGTCCTCCTTTCCGATTTTTCCAGCAATTTGTATAGGATCAACTGATGATTTCTTGGTGTGAAACGTATCAGTCATTGCCTTCCATGGACTATCGTTGATGGCCGCACAGACAGTTAGCATTCACTTTAACTCGGACATTTCATACCGAATAAGTTGCGTGTTTTCGTGTGTACTGTATAAAAATATTATCCTGTGGACGTTGTTACAGTGAAGAATGATCTCACGGTCAGTAAACTGTACGCCACGGTTCTCCACGTACCACGTGGCCATGGCTACACAATGAGCTCTCATCGTTCAATGGCTTTCATTTAAGGCAGTATACGTGTGCAAACATACGTTGAGAAAGAATATTACTGTGTGTATTTTATGGGAATCAAGATCTATTAAATGGTGCGTAATGTGTATACCATCGTCTTAAAAAAGCCATGTGCGCATGGCTGTACAGACAATGAGCATCATCCGCTCCTTGTGCATAGCTTTCAGATCAGGCAGTGTGCGTGTGTAAAGTGAATTTGATATAAATCTTTTGTGTGCGTTGCAGTCGATGCGTGGACGATGTCGCTGTGAGTAAGGTATGTGAAATATCTCTACTACGCTCGCACGTGGTCACAACTACATAGACGATGAGGTTTCTTCTTCTTGGCCTGTGCAATGCTGTGCATTCTGTAACGCTGATATACCGATGAGCTCACCTTCTTTTTGTTATTACGGTTACTTGCTTAACTTCTACAATCAGGGGTTAGGTGTGCACTCTCTGTGTGCCGTTTGTAAATATTCAGTCTCCGTTCTGATTGCCCACAATTTCTGGTAGGCGTATGGTGCCGTAGTTGATTTCTTCAGACATTTAAAGTGACTGTATTACGGCCCAGCTATAAACCCGACCAATTAGCTACTGATGACAGTTCCCTTCCATATCCATTGTACTAAATTAAATAATAAAGAGACCATTTAGCATACTGAGATGTTACATCACGCCATGCACCTACAGTATGTACTTACAAAGTTGTATGATTTGTTTTCCCACCACACACTTGCTTTCAAATAATACACATTAGTGTAGCATACGGAAAAAATGTGTGTTGCTCACGCACGTACTTTCGTAGCCCATTAACCGTAAATAACTGGGTCCTTTTACGTACTTCTGATAAGCACATAGAGCGAGAATACTAATTGAGGATAGGAATGAGTGGCATAATTAAGCTGAGGGGAATACGATACATTTCTTTCACTTTATAGCGTATCATATTACCGTGCTATGCAGATGAGAAGCTGGTCAGAGAAGGATACGTGATCGAATTTTGACTTCTCCCCATTGCACAACTCCTACTCTATTTCTCCTCTCTAGGGATTTTCGCGAGTTAAAACGAGAGGAAAACTGAAACAACCCAATTTATTGCGCATGTATCATTAGCGCAGAATTATACTACACATATCAAAAAATAATGGGAGGCAATTCCTCTCTATGGCAGCTTGACTTCAGTTTGTATATCCCGGCACGTCATGACAATATTTTTAAACAAGCTACAAATAAATTCAGTGGGGAAGCAGGGAGGATCAGAAACAAAATATCCCAAATCTGTCAACTCTCAGATTTAAGGATGTACGCTTCTACTACAAAGAAGTTAGCTACATAGGGGAGAACAGATTACAGTAACTTCTACAATATTCTTTCTGAGTTTTTCATCCAACGCACCCCCACACATGTTGCAGCCATGAAATACACTCACACAGATTGGTCACAAATGCGGACAATTGTCCAGGCCATGATCCTCCCCAGAGTCATTAGAGACATCGGGTCACCGATATTATGGCTGGTTACATAACACTCTCTAACAACTATAAAATCAGATTGCGTAAATCGGCATCATGTGATGTTCGCAATACAGTAGTGAATGTAGCACTTACTGATGACTATTATCGTGTATATATCACAGACCTTTCAGTAATACTGAAATGAGTTTCATAAATGCCATAGACTGGCGCTCGGGTTTAGTCTATTGTTGATTACATTGTAACGACAGGGAGACACTCAGACATAGAATAAACTGAAAATGAGACGTACTTTCAATTCGGCAACTATTATTGTCGCAGACGTACACTAAAAAATAAGAGAACAGTTGGTGAAATACGTAAAATTTATTTTTTGCTCTAAATAAACCAAGGATTATTAGTGAAAATTGAAAAATGAATAAACACAAATAAAATTAAATGAACGCAGAAAAACGAAACACGAAACGATAAACGAAATCAAAAACAAACAGAACAAAATCTGAACACAAACAAGAACTTTAGCAACAAACAAACACTTTTTCAGTGGGTGCAAGCGGCACCCGAGGGTTGGCTACAAAGACTCCTAGCTGCTCCCTCCTCAACCTCTACACGAACTTCCTCCTTCTTGGAAGCATCCATCAGACTCTCGGCTGCGTCCTGCTCTAAATCTTGATGAGCTTTTTCCATCTCGGCAGCATTCACGAGACCCTTAGCCGCACTTTCCTCCTCATCTCCACATGCTTTGTCAATCTCAGCAGCGTCCTTGAGACTCTCAAATGCCCCTTGCTCAATCTCTCCACTTGCTTCACCGATCATGGCAGCACCCAATCGACTCTCAACTGTCTTCTCCTGTAAATCTTGATGGGCTCGTTCCATCCTGGTAGCACGCACTAGACTCTCAGCTGCCCCTTCCACCTTATCTCCACATACTGGGTCAGTCTCAGCAACATCCACGAGACCATGATCTGCCCCTTCCTCAATCTCTCCACAATCTTCACCCATCTTGGCAGCACCCATGAGACTCTCAGCTGCCTCCTCCTCTAAATCTTGACTTTCTTGTTCCATCTTGGCAGCATTAAAGGGGCCCTTAGCTGCCCCTTTCTCCTCATCTCCACATGCTTTGTCAGTCTCAGCAGCATTCTCGAGACTCTCATCGGCCCCTTTCTCGGTCTCTCCGCTTGCTTCACCCATTTTGGCAACACCCATGCAACTCTCAACCGTCTTCTCCTGTAAATCTTGATGGGCTTGTTTCATCCTGGAAGCATTCATGAGACTCTCAGCTGCCTTCTCCTCTAAATTTTGACTAGCTTCTTCAATCTCAGCAGCATTCACGAGACCCTTAGCTGCACCTTCCTCCTCATTTCCACATTCATTGTCAATCTCAGCAACATCCTTGAGACTCTCATCTGTCCCTACCTTAGTCTCTCCGCACACTTCACCCATCTTGGCAGCACCCATGCGACTCTCAACTGTCTTCTCCTGTAATTCTTGAAAGTGTTTTTCCATCTTTGCAGCATTCGCGAGACCCTTAGCTGCTCCTTCCTCCTCATCTCCACATAGTGGGTCAATCTCAGCAGCATCCATGAGACCATCATCTGCCCCTTCCTCAATCTCTCCACACGCTTTGCCCTTCTTGGCTGCCTCCGCCTCTAAATCTTGACATTCTTGATGGGCTTGTTCCATCTTGGCAGCATCCACGAGACACTCAGTTACTCTCTCCTCCTCTTGAGCCATCTTGCCAGCATCCACCTATGATACCAAGATATTGTTAGGTGCTTGGTTAAAGTAGAAACAACATTATACACTAGAACTTACATTATGAAATAATAATGGCTAAGAATTATCAGACATTGCGGCGAACAAGAGGTTTATATGGAGCATCACTGTTTTATGTCAGATTCAAATTAAATTCAAAATTTCAATAGTAATGGTAATGTTTAACATTCAGTGAGTAAGATATTGGAATATTATTAACGCATAGGCATTAGAAGCTGATGACTTAGTGTATGGTATGAAAAAGAGGGTCTTCCATTATCACCGACTGCGCAATAATGTATCGCTGTGAGCCTCATACGAGCAGCATGTCTGTAACTTAAAAGTTTCGGGCCTACTGAAGAACGGGATACAACCCGTCGGCTCTGACCAATGACGTCAGAATTTGCCAGAGATGATTTAGTACACAGATTCAACAGCTGAGACAAGTGTTCATTAACTAAGGAGTGCAGGAGAGAAAAGCAGGTGGTAGACATATATAACGTCCAGTAATATTTCGACCATAATTTTAAGGATATCGCTTGTTTGAGTCCTAGTGCTGCAGTAAAAAGTAAACGAAAAAAAGGATGCATGTAGTGCCAGCTTAGAATACCTCAGTTGAGTTGTATTTCGAAATTCAGTCGATCTGTGTAGCTTAATTGCAGTATGGTATACGAATTTAACGTACTTCGATTTCTTCGTTTTCGTTAGCATTGGTATCCTATTCTTCTGTTGACCTGTATACGTCAGCTGAAGTATGGGATACAAATTTTACGTATGTCTGTCTTTTCGTCTTCAGTAGTGATAGTATAGACTCGGAAAGTGACACTACGTACCATCCGACGAAGAACTGTGTCAGCTACAAGCGTTGTGTGGTTTGGGGATTCGCAAATAACGCACATATCCCCATTTGCTCTTATTCCCTATGGTTTCAAAGCCACTCAAATTGTGTATTAACAAGACAGATATTTGAAAACCAGATTTTTAACTCGTTGTTTTTTCCAGTAGCAGTTATGGACTACATCCATATTTTGTTGGATATAACGGTCTAATTGAAGTTGAAGAAGCTGCAGAAAGATTGAAATCTGGAAAAATGGTCCGAGGTAAGTCTAAAACTCACTGACAAAGGGGAAGCATTGCATTAGAAGACGAATGGAAAACTTGAACACATCAAATAGAGAGGGCAATTGAGAATCAAATGGGCAAAAATATTATTTCCAATAGAATTCGTGTCTAATTCACCACATGCTGGTTTTAACTGTTTAAAGAAGAAAATTAAAAAGAAAATCAAGAAATGAAGCCTCAAACATGAATACACACACGTAAAAATAAGTTTTGCAGTGAACTAAAAACGGGAAAACAAGGCTGGTTACAGAAGAAATGAGAAACAATAGAAGCGTGTATAACAATCGAAGAGTTAGATACCATATATGGGAAAATTATGGAAACCGTTAGAGGAGAGAGATTCAGATGCATAAATATCAAACGCTTACCTGGCAAGCCGTTACGAATGAAAGTTCGGAGGTCTGAAAGCTGGGTTTAACGTATGAATGGATCCTACAATGTAAACCAACTAAAAAAGGGAATGGATGAAGATTCTAAGTGAAACAAGGTACACTAAAAAGAATTTGACACAGCAGTAAAAGACCCAATTCGAATAAAGACCCTTGGCGTACACTACAGTGTTTCAAAATTGTTAAGATCACTAGTAGGGAACCTGAAAAATGTGTTAAACGTGATATGTAAAACATCCTAAGCAGGCAAAATACACTCATACTTTGAAAAACATGTAATATTCCCATTCCCAGACAGACCAAATACTCTTAAGTTTCAAAGATAACGGAATGGTAACGAAAAATCTAATACGAATTAATGAAGACATCGGCAGCGGAGAATTTCTGGGGCGATGAATTTAGTTAGCGTGGAGTTATGGGGACGAGTAAGTCATTTCCGACCTTAGGACTCTGAAGACAGACTGCTGCAAGGCAAAAGTAAATCGGTAGGAATTCAATTTCTGAGGGTCATAGTGACAAAATACAGGGTGTGGTGTTATCCCATACTCGTGCATAGAACAAAGTGCAATTATAAAGATCTCAGGATCTCGCGGGCATACAGTAGCTGAGACGGGAGTGAGATACGTTTGTCACCTAGCAATTCAACAAGCAGGAAGGAAAGTAGACAAAAATTACGTATGGTGATAATCCAGCAGAATCCGTCAAAGCTGCTAGACAACAGCTGCATGAAGAACAGTTCCATTTCGTTCTAATTACATACGAAGCCAGGGAACACCGAACAGACATCGAAGAATAGTTTAAGCGCCAACACAAAAGAAAGAATCTGCAAACAAATGTGAACAACGCAGCACCATCAATTTGATAGCACACGCCACCCAGATCTTTACCTCTATCATTGTAATGCGGACTGAAGAAAGGATAAGTATACAAAATACGGAAGATCAATTTGGCTTTAGAGGAGCTGTAGGCACACGAGAAGCAATACTTGGGTTACGGTTAATTCCTGAGATAAGACTAAGCAAGAGCCAAGAATGCAGCAGTGTGTCGTAGGAGGAATGGTCAGTATTCAGGTGTATGGCAGGAACGATCATCCGAAGCTTAACCACCTACTAAACATGGGCTCTAAAATGCAGCTATGAGCACTTCATCTTCGATACTGTACCAAAATCTCGTCTTGGCCATTTATATTTTGAGAGGCGTATGTATGGCCCAAATCACGAAAGAAATTACCTGTAAATATGGGCTGTAGAGTGCTCACCTTCAGACCTTTGGGCACGTGTTCAGCTTCACTGATGCGAAAGACATCCCTTCCACAAAACAAGTGCTTGTAGATCTTAAGCTACGAGTCTTAGAGTTTATGTTTAGTAGTCTCTTTTGCTTCGAATGACCGTGCTGTCCCATCTCTGAAGACTGATCATACCTCCCAGGACACTGTATATTACCTATGTCAACAAATAGAAAGAATTAGACGGTGTAGGCCAGCGACAGATTTTTTAGATGCTGAGAAAGGGAATGGCATAATGTATCAGAACAGAGGAGTACTGCAGTAAGTTTACAGAGAAACGATGGTTGTGATAAGAAGCGAATAACATCAAGTGCAAGCCACTGTTAAATAAGGTGAACGACCGGGCTGTTCACTTTCTGCTATCTTATTCAGCGGATACATTCAGAGGACTCTAGATGAATTTAGGGACAAACTAGGACTTGTAGTAGGAATTAAAATTGAAGGTAAGATAACAGACATGTTGAGATTTTCTGATGATACTACAGTGTTAAGTGAATGAGCGGAACTACAGAAGCGAGATGCAGATGAAAGTCAGCCCCATTTCTTCCTAACATGCAAATTAATGAAGTTAAGACAAAAATCTTGATGAGTAAACAAAATACCGTTGCCCAGTGCTCACTTAACAAAGAGGGACTGGAGACCATAGAATCCTTTTGCTCCCTATGGAGTGAAACGACCCTCAGACGGATAAAAAGGATATTGCAAGCCAGATAAACCAGGCAACAGCTGCTTTCAACAAGAGCAGGAACCTTACTCATCTCGTTTCATAGTCCAATACCTGAGGAAAGACCCCATAAAGATATTATGTTGAGTGTGCCGCTGTACAGATGTGAAATACGGACATACGAGGAGGCGGAAAGAAAAATCATAGCCTTCGACATGTGGTTCAATCGCAGAAGGCTCAAGATTTTCTGTGAAAAGAACGTATTAAACGAACTGGTGCACTGCAGGGTAGATAACGTGCAGCTATGTCTCCTAAAGCTTATTGAACGCCACATGTGTCAGCCATATGCTGAGACATTATGGTATCATTAAAGGTGTTGCTGAAAGGACAGGAGGAAGGAATAACACAAGAGACAAACATAGTCTAGTATACATCAACCGTATCATGGACGGCACAAGTTCCACCACCTATACTGAACTGAAGAAAAAGGCCGGAGACAGAAATGCTTGGAAAGCTGCTGATAGCCAAGTTGATAGTTAAAGACCAAAGAAGAAGAAGGAGATCATGATAAGTTTTGAAAGTGGAAGAACTAATGGCAAGACGCTTTGAAAGTCCGGAAATTGGTACATGTTTGAGTAATTAGCCTGTGCTACATGTGAGGGGAGAAATGCAGCTACACTGTGTGATCGAAAGTATCCGGACACCCCCAAAAACATACGTTTTCCATTTTAGGTGCATTTTGCTGCCACCTACTGACAGTCACTCCATGTCAGCGACCTCAGTAGTCATTAGACTTCGTGAGAGAGTAGAATGGGGCGCTCTGCAAAACTCATGGATTTCGAACATGGTCAGGTGATTGGGTGGCACTTGTGTCATACGTCTGTACGAGACATTTTCATACTCCTAAACATACCTAGCTCCACTGTTTCCGGTGTGACAGGGAAGTGGAAACGTGAAGGGACACGTACAGCACAAAAGGATACAGGTCGTCCTCGTCCGTTTTGACAGAGACCGCCGACAGTTGATGAGGGTCGTAACGTGTAATAAGCAGACACTATACACACCACCATACAGGAATTACAAACTGCATCAGGATCCACTGCCAGTACTATGACAGGCGGGAGGTGAGAAAACTTGGATTTCATGGTCGAGCGGCTGCTCATAAGCCACACATTACGCTGGTAAATGCCAAACGACGCCTCGCTTGGTGTAAGAAGAGTAAACGTTGGACGATTTATCAGTGGAAAAACGTTGTGGGGAGTGACGAATCACTGCACACAATGTGGCCATCCAATGGCAGTGTGTGGGTATGGCGAATGCCCGATGAACGTCACTGGCCAGCGCAAAATTCGGAGGTGGTGGTGTTGGGGTGTGGTCGTTTTTCTCATGGAGAGGGCCTGCACTCCTTATTGTTTTGCGCTGCACTACCACAGCATAGGCCTACACTGATGTTATAAGCACATTCTTGCTTCCTACTTTTGAAGAGCAGTTCGGGGATGGCTATTGCATCTTTCAACAAGATCAACCACCTGTTCATAATACACGGCCTGTCGCGGAGTGGTTACACAACAGTAACATCCCTGTAATGGACTGCCTGCACAGAGTCCTTACCTGAATCCTATAGAACGCCATTGAGATGTTTTGGAACGCTGACTTCGTGTCAGCCCTCACCCAACGACATCGATACCTCTCCTCAATGCACCACCCCGTTAAGATGGGCTGCCATTCCCCAAGAAACCTTCCAGCACCTGATTGAACATATGCCTGCGAGAGTGGAAGCTATCTTCAAGGCTAAGGGTTGACCAACACCACATTGAATTCCAGCATTACCGATGGAGCGCATCATTTTCAGCCAGATGTTGGGATACTTTTGATCACATAGTGTATCTTGCAAACGCTGCTATGCACTCCGTCTATGAGTAATTTTTTGTAAATCAGCGACAGCTGTGTCAAAGTAAATGATTTTTAATACATCAAATCAAAATTTGTACGCTTTACTTAAAACTTGTTGCTCAGTCTCGAACAGAGTATAATCCTCACTATTGTTCTAGCTGTAACTTATTCAGCTTAGTTCTATAGCAGCCTATATCTATAGAAAACAAAGTAATTCCACTTCACAGACTAACATCCATAAGGATCTGGTAATACCCTGTTAATGATATTTTTGGTTCCAAAACTTAAGTTTTATGGTGTTGAAAACTAATGTGGGTGTAGTATCTCTAGCAGAAGCTGCATGGAGACACGTGGGAAACCTATCATTCGCCTCAACGAGAGGCAGTAATACTTTCTCATAACCTGGGCCACTGCACTTCTTATCAAGTTAAATTGATAGTATAGACTGACAATCCTTTTATAAGATCACGTTTGTTTCAATGTCCGAAGAAGTGTTGTAACAGAGCAAAGAGATCCCCACGAAATTGGATCGAATGGAGCTCTCATTGTCTGAACAGTGTTGGAAGAGAGATGACAATGTTCATTAGCTCAGAGGATCATTTATTTACACAGATGGAATGTTTAAGAGGCCGAATATATCCTGCTCAGTTGTTTCAAGAGATCATACCACAGTACCGTTATCAATCGAACGTACTAGATATAGTTATTATACCATTTCAACCATCCGTATTAGATGGGACACAATAACCTTCTTGTAGGCAACAATCGTTGAAGTGTTGTAACTGTTGTGACTGCCTTATCCGTCCTTTACCGTTTCACACGTTCCCTGGTGGTATTCATGGCGGCAGTTAATCGCACCTGCTGGTTTCACATCCACTGACTGCTGCGTAGCACGCAGAAGGGCTCTGCTTCACTAAGAGGTGTGCCTAATTGTACTTATTTGTATATAAGTGCACAGGAAGTTTTGCCATTTACTGTGATATTTCTTTGCGCTAATGTGACTGTTGAAGATGTGACTGCCCAGACGAGTGTATGCTACTGTCGTTCAAATGGTTCAAATGGCTCTGAGCACTATGGGACTCAACTGCTGTGGTTATCAGTCCCCAAGAACTTAGAACTACTTAAACCTAACTAACCTAAGGACCTCACACACATCCATGCCCGAGGCAGGATTCCAACCTGCTACTGTGGTCCTGATATGCATTACACAGCAGCATCTAGAGAACTTCCGCTATCCTTGATAGCAAATGTCAACGGCAGCAATCGTACTGTAGCCAGACGTTCTTACCCTCATTAGCAACTGTATAATTTTTCAGCTATGATTCAGTAGGATATTTTGCCGAAGTCTTACATCTCTGTAAGAGACAAGCCAATAATAAATGGTATTCCACAGAAAATGCCGTAAGTTGCAGTAGGTCAATTACGACTTTGTCTCAAACTGAAATTCAGCTGCTGATCTTACAGCATTGCCTGGTACGTGCAGTACTGCTAAACGGATGTGTCTCAGACTGGTAGCAGCCTTCGGACCGTTGAGACCCGTCATGACGGAGTTCTACAGTTGGCGGACTCACAATCGTTGTAGGCTAGCGCCTGTAACACGAGTAATATTTGCGGAACCCGTGTCGGTTTTACAACATAATCTTACATTCCCTGAGTTGTACTTTATATTTACATTTGAATCTTCGAAGCCAAGATTGCTATATTATTGGATTCTAATATCGTGAATGAGTCTGTCAGTACTTCACGTAAAGATGAGGGACAACTGCATTTTACAGTCGTGGAGATGTGTGGAAATCATGAGATTTTCTCGATTGATATCACCTGTCTAAGTGGCCAATTCTGCTGTGTGTACAATCAGAGACGTAGCTGTTTCCTCATCGCTCTCACACGCATACTCTTAATGTTAGTAATTAGTCGACTCACCTCACTGGGGCACTCCTGCGGCGCATCGACCAGTATTATATCTCGTTCCTTGAGGCAAATCTCTCTTTGTGTGGCCAGGTCGGTGTCTTGATCCTTAAACGGTGGATTATCTTCTACGACCTTATTGACTTTGAAGCGCCCAATAACGTGGACCTGTGGGTGGTTTGATCCTATAGTTAGTTACTCAGCTAGGATGGCATACTTCTATAATACATAAAGCTCTAGATACTTCTCTTAGCATTCTTAAAGAGATTATATATTAAATTAGCAGCCGTTAAATGTCGGCTATAAGAAGACGTCAGTTAAAAACTGAGTTATTAAATAAGGTAGAGAACAGTGGGATACAAAACTAAAGGTCGATGATTAGTCGTAGGTTGACACGACTACTTCTCTCTTATCCATGAATAGTTACTCAGGCACTTGATACGGAAAGCTGAGACGATGTGCCTAGATTGGAATATAAGAAACATTTTACTACCGAAGCAGTGCATAATGTGCGAGAAGACATAAAGAGTTTAGCTAACACAGAAGAATGAAACCAGCCTCTTAAGCGACAGATTTAACCACATGAGACATTTTTCATGGCCTGTTTTGTAGCTAACTTTCGTGAAGGTTTTTTCTTTACTACTTAACACAGTACAGCACAAACTTCTGTATGCCAAATACACAGTAAAGTAAGCATGTATCTCAAACCAGGGTGTAGTGCAAACGTTTTCGTAAACACTGCCTGGTGTCATAGTCAGACTCCGTTAACTTCACTAACCCACCGAATGTAAATCAGTTCCAAGCAATAAATAAGAGTTTTGTTGAAACTGACGTCAGTGATTTTCGTATCTACGAGGGCTATTCCAAAAGTAAGGTCTCCTATATTCTTTATAAGTACATAGACCTGTTCGTTTCTACAATGGTTTACATACGTTTACATCTTGAACATTTAGCTATTTTTCGACATTTTATGTAGACGCATTTTTGTAGACGCTGTGGCAGTTTTTGTATTCCCATGTCATACCAGCTCGCCGCCATGCTGTTCAGAAAGTTATAAACCTCTTCTCTCACCTTTCTTGTCGGAGCTGAATCACTTCCCGGCCATAACCTAATGACAACTCAGTCCAGAAAGTTGTGCTGTTCGGCTGCAAGACGGTGAAGAAATGCGCGGGAAGCATCAACTCGTTGCCTCATGTGGTCCTCAGTCAGCATGCGTGGCACCCATCTTGCGCATACCTTCCGGTAGTTCATTGATACCGTTAAAATTCTGTGAGTGGTGCTTCGGGAAACATCAGGGACCAACATGCAGAGATCATCCAGAGTGATCCGCCGATCTTTACGCTTTGTTCAACCTTCGACATTGTCTCCTCAGAAATTGGCGGTCTCCCGCTCCCTTTGTTCGTCGTGAATTTCGGTCCGACCAGCTGCAAACTCTCTACACCACTGACCAACATTTTTGACATCCATGCACGACTCACCATACACTCCCGTCAATTGGCGATGGATCTCAATCGGCGCAGTGCCCTTTGCGTTCAAAAACTGAATAAATGTGCGCAATACGCACTTGGCGGTAACATCCAACGGCTGCCAAGCCAAGACTCAGCGCCTCAGCGCGGCGAAGTTTACACACAACACGTGACTCGCTCTTCATAACAGCGCGACCAATTGCCACACAAACAGATTTCTGTACTTACAAAATAATAGGAGACCTTACTTTTGGGATTACCCTCGTAACACTAGATTTCCTTATTATTTCCTGAATCTGGGCGATTGTTTAAATGAGTAGAGGGGAATCCTACTGACTACACGTTGAACACAGGCCACCAGAAGAAGGGAGCGTGTGTCGGTATCAGGCCACAGTATACTGCATGTGGTGTGAGCTTCGCGGCAGAGGCATTGTCCGTGTCTGCATCCTAAACGATGGAAAGGTGATCTGTACGTTTTAACTTGGCGTGTCCACTGGCGCAGAGAAGGCATATCGTGAGTTAGCAGCTTCAGGTCATGTTCCCATGTTCTCGGAACTCTTATTCCCACAACGATGAAGAGGTAAGATTGGATCTTATGTGCTTAACAGCACGGCTCCCTGAGAGGACAGGCTGCAGAGAAGCTAACTGAAATTTTGTTGACTCTGCCAAGAAACGTGCGAGCATAGAATAATGCAAATAAATTCTGGAGAGGAAGAACAGAACTCGAATGTGTCTACATCGAGAAGGCCTGATTGGCTGAAAGTGGTATAGGACAGATGGTGTGAGTCATAAGTTGCCTGTTTCTCAGCTCCAGCGCAATGAACCTATGACTGGTTTATTATGTTAAACTAAATAGGGAAGGGAGATTTTTGCACTGTTATAAGGGATCTGATTGGCTGGTACTCAGGAGAGTAGGAAGCGATTTGTGTATCGGTAAGGTCACCCGGTACAGATACTTCTGACTTCCACATAGGTATGTCGATGGCTTCGTCGTAACCTCACAAAGGGAACTTCCTGACGAAAACGTAATTTATTTTTACATTATTATGCAGAATCTTGTGCCAAAGAAAACTATTACTTTCAATTAAAAGTGAATCACGTGGAGTTATTAACTATCTGTATGTCATTTGCCCTGATAAAACATTACTCGTTATACTGAAAGTATTTAGTGACACGCAGTAGATTCTCTCGCTGCTCCTGTATAGTATCAGAGCCCCTATATCTGCTGTAAGGTTGTTAACACAGCCCAATTTAATTAGTTCACACCTGTCATATTAGAGCCCCTTAAAGCGTGTACATTGCCCTTGCTCTTAAGTAGTATAGTTATGTGCTAAAGCTTCAGTTATTATGGTGATCACAGATGAAGTGGACATACAGATTGGATCACATCTGGTTTCGTCCTGGGAGTAATCCTATCAGAACCTGCACCAAAGCTCCTGGGCCATCTTTGATTCGCTCCAGTGAGAGGCAGTAACACATTTTTCCGAGTTGTGCCCTTGACGTCGTGTGTGCTCTACGGACTCATACACTCCTGGAAATGGAAAAAAGAACACATTGACACCGGTGTGTCAGACCCACCATACTTGCTCCGGACACTGCGAGAGGGCTGTACAAGCAATGATCACACGCACGGCACAGCGGACACACCAGGAACCACGGTGTTGGCCGTCGAATGGCGCTAGCTGCCCAGCATTTGTGCACCGCCGCCGTCAGTGTCAGCCAGTTTGCCGTGGCATACGGAGCTCCATCGCAGTCTTTAACACTGGTAGCATGCCGCGACAGCGTGGACGTGAACCGTATGTGCAGTTGACGGACTTTGAGCGAGGGCGTATAGTGGGCATGCGGGAGGCCGGGTGGACGTACCGCCGAAATGCTCAACACGTGGGGCGTGAGGTCTCCACAGTACATCGATGTTGTCGCCAGTGGTCGGCGGAAGGTGCACGTGCCCGTCGACCTGGGACCGGACTGCAGCGACGCACGGATGCACGCCAAGACCGTAGGATCCTACGCAGTGCCGTAGGGGGCCGCACCGCCACTTCCCAGCAAATTAGGGACACTGTTGCTCCTGGGGTATCGGCGAGGACCATTCGCAACCGTCTCCATGAAGCTGGGCTACGGTCCCGCACACCGTTAGGCCGTCTTCCGCTCACGCCCCAACATCGTGCAGCCCGCCTCCAGTGGTGTCGCGACAGGCGTGAATGGAGGGACGAATGGAGACGTGTCGTCTTCAGCGATGAGAGTCGCTTCTGCCTTGGTGCCAATGATGGTCGTATGCGTGTTTGGCGCCGTGCAGGTGAGCGCCACAATCAGGACTGCATACGACCGAGGCACACAGGGCCAACACCCGGCATCATGGTGTGGGGAGCGATCTCCTACACTGGCCGTACACCACTGGTGATCGTCGAGGGGACACTGAATAGTGCACGGTACATCCAAACCGTCATCGAACCCATCGTTCTACCATTCCTAGACCGGCAAGGGAACTTGCTGTTCCAACAGGACAATGCACGTCCGCATGTATCCCGTGCCACCCAACGTGCTCTAGAAGGTGTAAGTCAACTACCCTGGCCAGCAAGATCTCCGGATCTGTCCCCCATTGAGCATGTTTGGGACTGGATGAAGCGTCGTCTCACGCGGTCTGCACGTCCAGCACGAACGCTGGTCCAACTGAGGCGCCAGGTGGAAATGGCATGGCAAGCCATTCCACAGGACTACATCCAGCATCTCTACGACCGTCTCCATGGGAGAATAGCAGCCTGCATTGCTGCGAAAGGTGGATATACACTGTACTAGTGCCGACATTGTGCATGCTCTGTTGCCTGTGTCTATGTGCCTGTGGTTCTGTCAGTGTGATCATGTGATGTATCTGACCCCAGGAATGTGTCAATAAAGTTTCCCCTTCCTGGGACAATGAATTCACGGTGTTCTTATTTCAATTTCCAGGAGTGTATTAGTAGTATTTCACACAAATAGTCTGTCTAAGTTACGTAGTTGCAAACTGATTCTTATCTCATCATGTAAAGAATTGTTGATGGGATTATAATAAACCAGAAAGGACTGAACTGATGCTCTTCATTCGTCATTTCTGTTTTAAAAAACGTAAGTTGTTCTCGGTATGCCATTTGTGTCAGTCACAGAGGATTTCATTAATATAGTTGGAATTTATCCGAAGTCTGATTAACTTCGACAAATTCTTACCAAGTTTTCTGGCATTGTAAGGTAGTCACTTCACTTCTACAATGTACGTTAGGTGAGTCATCACTTTCTTGCAGGCATAAATCGCCGAATTGTTGTAACTGATCCCGAGTGCTTTATTGGTTCCCTACTGTCTCATGAGTGCAACTGATGGTATATGGGGCGTCATTGATACTCAGCTTGTGATTTCGTACGAGTATATCCTACTGAAGCGTTCAGTTCCGTTAACAGTTCGGGCTAATATCACTTATACCTATATCTTTACGTACATGGCGGTTTTCTCTTTGATGTGATAGGTCCTGGCGTAAGTATTTGTGCTCAGTTTAGGACTGGCTGGGCGACCTTATGACACTACGATTTATAGTTACCGTGCAGCTGAATTTCTCTTTCCTTGTTAGCAAATAGCAAAAGACGCAATCAAATTGGAGCTGGAGGTACTTACGCTCACACTTTGCTGAGCCAACCAATCGAGCAGTTCAGCTCTCCAGTCTGATACATAGGCGATATTTCATGTCGCTGTAAGAGACAAGCTGAACAAAGATGGTATTTCCACAAGAAACTTTAACCAGGTGATGGGTCGAGTTGCTTGAGGTGAACTACGCGAAATCAGTATGTGCTCAGTTAAATTGACGTTGGCCAATCGGATTGCGGTTCTCCGTGTTTACATAAATCACATAAAACGGTTATCGGCATACTTGCGTTAAAAACGAGTCAAACGGTGTCATTCCTCGTCATTCCACACTTCGAACTACATCTATAATGTATTCGTCGATACTGGATGACGTTCGCTATTATTACACCATTACCTCAAATCTGCGATGCTAATGGACAGTTTGTCTCCGACTGGCAGTAGTCATTGGTCAGTTGTGACTCAAACAGCTGCAGATTTGTAATTTGTGCACATGAAGCTGTTTGAAGCTGCTGTGTTTCACACAAGTGTTATAATACGATCCCGTGGATATTTTACACCGGGCCTTTCTATCCCACAATAATAGCTATCGGTAGGAACCAAGATTTACATCATTGTCTTGTAACCAATCCATTATTTGATTGTAATAGAGTGAATCCCTTAAATTGTCCTTCCGGAATTTATAGTCGAGGAGGCATGTCGGTAGCATCAGAAATTCTCGATAGACATGATCTAGCAGTGTGGCTGATTCTGTAATGCGTGCACTTTAAGAAGTAGATGTCGTTTCTTAGCTCTCAACCTGTCTGCCCGTCTCTCCCTCCTTGCCCTTCGTGGCAGTAATGATGCTGACTTACCCCAGCAAGGCCCTCCTGTGGCGCAGCGACCAGTTTATTCTCACGTCTCTTGCGGCGACGGCGACGCTGCTCGGTGTGTTTGCGCTCGCGGTCATCAGACGGTGGTGTTTCTTCGACTGCCTTTCTCTTCTTGACACGCCCAACAGCGTGTCCCTGCGGATGGTTTGACTTTACTGTCGCTTATTCAGCAAGGATGCCATATGTCTAACAGAAGAAAACTTTAGACAACTGACTTAGCTTTGTTAAACAGATGGTATATTAAGTTAGCAGACCATAACTATGTCTAATAACGAATGTGAAATGTGATGCTATAGGCCTTTGTCAAAAAATAATATATCAAATAGAGATAGGGAACTGAGAGTCACACGAATGAAAAGGGTACAGAATGTTTTAATGGGGCACACTTAACAAAATAAATTTTGGTTGACACGATTAATGCTAAGGCATCTAGGAATAATGAAACCCGCACCTGAAAGGGAAAGAATGTAAAGGTGTCAAAGTGTATAAACACCAGATTGTTGTCCTCGCAATGTGTAGTACACAACATATGAAGAAAGCTGAAATAAGTCAATAGATTTATCACTCGAAAAACAAAGACATTGTCTGTGATCCGTTTTCTATATGACGTTTGGGATGCATCTTTGTTCACTAATTGCGAAAGTAGAGCAGAAGTATACGTACAGCAAGAACATAGTAAAATAAGCAGGCAATTGTAAACAACAAAATTTGCTAGTGAGAACCTATATTCATATTTATAATACTCTCTGTTACCTTAATTTCTCTCACTTGATCCTCTGATCGTCACGTGAATATACGTGTAGAGCTCTATGACGCCGCCTAGTCTACCACGAATCCACATTCTGGAAGACTACACAAAGAGATTACAACAATATCGTTACCTTTTGTTTAAGAGCCCCACCCCCACTATACAACTCTTTGTTATATCTTCGTGTGGTTTGGTCTGGTTACTTATGTTCTTATTAACTATTCTTCATGTTTCAAAACCTTATTCTGCATGTCGCATTGACGGAGGCCACACGCACTGGAACTGTAAACCATATTACGTCGCATTTGTATCGTGTGTATTTCTCCTGCAGCTACTAAATAAAAGTTGAAGTCGGATTTGTGCCTCTTATTACCGACAGCATATGATCACTGCAGTTCATAGCAGCACTTAGTTTCATGTACAGGTATTGAAACTAACACTCCCTACTGTCATACGTCGTGTACTCGACACTTGATGTAGCATGTAGAATGCACATGGGAAACCGTGTAAGACTGAATCGACTATTAACATGCGTTTTTAGCTCTTGTTTCAAACGAGTGGTATATTCGGTATCCTTGTAATTTTACAACGGACGTTTTACTTTACACAGCAATATCATTCCGTTGTACGTTACATTTATTTTAGGATGTTATAACCACTGCTATTTTGTATTAATGGATTACAAAAAGTGCGTTCCTTACTTAGTCCCACGTGTAAAAATGAGAGAGCTGTCTGGGAGAGTGACTGAGTCTGCGATGCAAACCCGGTAGTACTGATGTTTGCTCACCTCTGCACGACCGTCCTTCTGAGTGTCGTCCTTATTATTCTCTTCTTTCTTGATGCGAGGGGCAGGTCCTGGAGTCGGTTGACAGGGAAAGATCTCGAAGATGGACGGATATTCTGGCTCCCTTCTCTCTCTGAAGCGCCCGTACTCCATAAACTGTGGGTGTTTTGTTTTCGCCATTACTGACTCACGTAGTATTGCATATAACTAACACACAAGAATGCTCTTGAGATTAGACTTACCACACTCGAATGGATTTTATATCACATACTCAGTCCGAAAGTGTAAATTCTGAAGAATGTGTTACATAGTGTTATAGGAAGCGGTTATAAGTTAAGAAATCAAATAAAGTAGAGGAGTGAGAGGTACAAGAGTGAAATGGTTAGGTAAGCCTTTAATGGAACATGCTCAACAGGGTTGGACGCAGGTTAATGGGACTGCTGCTAAGAAATCCTAAAATAGTTAACGGCCACTTGAAACCAAAACTTTTGTGTAAGTGCAAAGTTTAAAAGATAATAAGCAAATATTGCCGATGCAGTGTGGTTAACATAGTGATATAAAAAGATTAGCCCATGAAGAAGAATGAAACCCGTCAAGAGCCTCATGTTCCATAACCATAATTGATGATCTGTGGTCCAGGCTGTGCATAACGTCTATGATGATGTTTTGTTTAGTAAGTACAGCAGTAGATGTGTATGCACAGATGGGAACATTATGTACATAGTAAATTTTGTATGCAAATATAAACATGAAACTTGGAAACGAAAATATAAAATTATGCTAATAATACCTTCCCTAAGTCATCTGCTAAGTTAAATTAATTAGTGTAATACATTGTTAGTAACATATAAATTAGGTGTCCTGATAAATTGTTACATGGAATAAATTTAGCCACATATAATAATTCAGATTCATCGTACGGTGTAATAGTTTGTAAAATTGTATAGTTGCTCCAAGGTAACGATATCTTTCTTTCTTTAATGATTCACACCCACAATATCACTACCTATGTATATCGTCATTTTTTTAATTATTGTTTTATTATAGGGCAAATGTTTTTTATGTACCTCCTTAAGAAAACATACTTGATCTACCGTTACAGAATATCTTTCAATGACCTAAATGGTTTCCAGTATTTTGGTAACATTTGAGTTTCTTTGGCAACTGTTCTTGTATATTTATAGTTCCAGAAACTCCACTTTGATGCCACGTAGTCAGTACTTCTCCATCGAATAAGGTAGCAGTGTTATCAAATGGAAAAACAAGCAAGTATTCGTAAGCTCCAATGCTTTCAGTCAAATTTTCCCTATTAATAAACGCAAGGAGACTTCTAATGCAAACCAGGTGAACGAAACCCGTTTAAAACGTATGTTTATGGTAATACTGCTGCAGAAATTAATAATGAAAGCGAACAGACATTATTTGGTTTGCAATTATTAATAACACACCCATTACTTTATTTATACGGATTTATTTAATTGTTAGTATTTGTGCTCTTATAAGACAAATATTTAGACTATATAATACTACGCTTCTCATTTAAATATATGGTCACTTGCTATGAAAAATACGCAATATTATCTTAAGGTGAGATTTGAACCTCTTAATGGGAAGTGATCGTGGATGGCTGAGGGCAAATAGATTTGGACAGTGAACCACAAACAATAAAGGAGAGCGTCTCCTTGATTGTTCAGATGAACGTAACATGATACAACAATCATAATCTTTGAAGTGCATAAAATAAAGAACTGTACCTGGAAATTCAATGTGATAATTGCAGCCATCTCGTTGATTTTATATTAACGTTGAAAAAGTAAAGATATCAAATTAAGCCTAACAACAGTTCTCCAGAATTGGAAGTAGACACCGAAAATGTGTGTATGTTTGTAAGGTCTAATTTAAGATTTAATATAAACCAGAAAACTAATACAAATAGTTGGAATATTGAAAATAACTGGGAAGTTAAAAGAACAGATTTTGCTACTAGAGTAAGCATTGTTACTAATTTCAGTAATGCTTTAACATCGCTGTGCCGTTTTTGATACGTCTAGGAGTTGCTCACCATGTTCAGATCCATTATTCCAGCATCAAGGTCTTTCTTCCACTCTTTTCTACTTGTGTAGCGCTCCACATAAGGTGTCGCTTCCTTCGTTTTCTTCGTTTTCTTTGTTTTCTTCCTGCAGGGAAGACACGAACAGCACAATATGCTGCGTAGCACCTGAGAAGCCAAAACAAAATCACTATAGGTGTAAAACAGTGCCTACACATTCAGACAACGATGACGCCGCTTCAAACGTGGACTACACAGCAATCTGAAAGTTGAGATTTTTTTGTGGACTGGCTGTAACAAGGACTTGACCCTTGCCTCAGTTTGTTGGAGTAATCTCTTGAAAATGTAAAATCTGCGTTAATAGACGTGTTTTTTCCAAACGTTGAGAAAAAATGAATTGTATACTTCGATCAATGCTTCACGTTCAGTGCGTCTGTGGTGAAGTGCAATATCGAACAGTGCGGGTTTGCAGATGTTTTCGAATTAGTTTTATGTTACATCAAGTTACCAGAGCAGAGATAGGCGCGAGAGACGTAAGAATTTTAACTCTAAGCATTATTTACAATCATTATTTTCATGGTCCTTCAGTGGCATATTCGGTCAGCCGTAGACAACAGAGACGGCCTGCTACAAGAAATCCATCTAAAAAATGTGTGTGCTTCTTCTGCTTCCGAAACGTGATCCGAACTAGATAGGCATATCACCTGTAGAAGGTACTTTGTTATTAGGTCAGGCAGACTCGACTCTAAAGGGGGTGCCTCTGTCCTGCTGCGGCAGGAATTACTTTTACACATTAGTTCCCCTACCGCAGGACTTCAGATATCGGTAGCACGAATTAAATCACGATCTGTATTATCCACCTAGGTAGCCGGTTTTTACTACCCTACAACTGAGATAGGTGAAGTGAGAGTGGAAAGTACTGTTGCTCCAACTTGAGCAGCCGATCGTGCTCTGTAGGAATTTAAGCGATCACACCTCTATTTAGGGAAGTTCGTGTACAAGAGACCCAGGACAGAGCTCACCTAATGTAATGGAAGACAGTCACCACATAGTCCTCAACGACGGCTCTCCTGTCCTGTAGTCTCTTCGTCACAATAGTGGCTCACGTTATGCTTGCCACCAAAAGTGCATATATGTACTCGGTCGGTGTTGAATCTAAAATCAGCATCAGGTAACTTTTCCTGGTACTTGGACGATGGAAGCGACAACAACAGGCGTGGAATTCTTTTCTAAAAGTCATTGGAACATCAGTAACGCAAACTGGCACTCTTTCAAAAGGTGAGAATACAGTTGCTGAAGTAAGTTTACCAGAGACCGGCTCAGTGTTAATATCTTACAACACATTCTTCACAATATTAAATGCAACAGACTTCTAGTATCAAAAGCGAAATTTCACTTAGTTACATGTTACGAACTCCGTGGCACGGTGGAATACGGAATATTCACCAGAGACTGCCGAACTTCGACTAGAACATAAGAAGGGTAACGTCTTCTCATCTGTGGAAGATTACCCGTGCAACTGATATAAACGCTCAAACTAACATGTTTTAAAAATTGTGAAAACCTCTTAACTGGATAAATCCCCCCTAGCAGTCATCGCGTATGATCATTTCCTAAGATTCTCGTCTCGGATGAAAGAGATAAATTAAATACGGAAGTCCTCTTTGAATTCAGTCCTTGGAGTGGATTATGTGCACTGTCCTGTGTTCTCTCTCGTGACAAATCGACCCTTCACGACTTTTCTACGGACATTATCGACATCTGAATTAGAGACTGCTACCTCCCTGAACAGTTCAAATAATGGTTCCAGTTCCCTAATCTAAATCGGTGCATGGAAGTCCTACTTCCTACATACCCATCCCGTTGTCGGCTTGTCGCCATTTATTAAAAGAGCTTTTGTGTTCAAATCTTTCCAAAGCGCAGTACCATGTGTGTAAGAATTAAAAAAAAATTACTCACACAAACTCAAGAAGGCTCCCAAAATTCTCAGATCAGAGCACTATTCTGTTTTTAATATACACGCGAAATATGAAGAACATTACACCAGAGGTTAAATCTCTCCAGTATGAACATGATGTATGGTTTTTTCTACAATTAAAGATCAAATCTCCACGCCTCATGTCAGGCAGAGCCATTTACAAGTTCAAGGTGTGCACACTGTAACATAGTCTTTGTCCTCTGCATCATCGATTAGAATGGTCGTTGTACCATACCGCTGCGAAAGGTGCACTTCATCAATTTGACTTAGTACAGTTCGGGTGCAGGCTTGTGGGCCTTGGAGAAATGCGATCAACTTACAAGAATGTCTTACTAGGAGAAGTTGTTGAATCTCCGATGCATGTTCGACGTCAATACTTAGAGGCATATTTTAATAGCAAGTACGGCAGCAGCCCAATACAGATTAATCATGCACCTGCGACAGATGAGGGTGTCTTCCGCACACAAGGTCTACACCGGAAATGAGGAGTGTTTGCCCTCTGCTAGTGAAAGCATTAGACTGAGTGCACAGTATCTACAGTTGGGTTCAGACATATACATCCGTAGAACAACTTAGAAATTCATTCGGGTATCAGATGTAAAATCTCGGTATATACTATTCACAGTACGATGAAAAATTGCTTTGGCTCAATGAGTTCGTTTCATTGCCTACTTTAAACTTTACTGACCCACTTTGTTCACTTTTATACTGATTGCTTTTAATATCAAGAGACTTCAGCAGAAACATGCGTCTTACTGCACCCGCAGCCGAAGTATTCCTAAGAACTTCGTCTGCCACCACGTTGTCCATATTTTACTGCAGAAGCAGCAGCGATTCGAGAAGCTCTGACATTAGGTGTTTATGAGAGGCTCCAGAACCTGCTGTAGTCTTGGACTCAAAAAGCGTGCTCCAATCTATTCAAACTAAAGCGTAACAATAAAATGAGTATTCAGTATTTGAAATTTTACGATAAGCATTGAGAAATAACCAAACAGGCATGAGAATTTTATTGCAATGGGCCTCAGATCATGTATCACTGGTTTGGAAGACTTAGGTGGAAAGCTGGCGAAGAATTCCAATGGTTCTAGATGTGTGATGAATGTCGTTCTACCATCCTCAGATTTCCAGCTGTGGGTTCGGAAACTGGACGTAAAGTCAATGAAACACTGCGATCCAGCCAGTAATTAGAAGGTTCTCCTGCCTTCGAGGCTTTCAGACTAGCAGGAGGCTGAAAACTATCTTGGTACTTGTTCATATGAACCGTAGTTCATCGTACCCACTTGCATATGGTAGACATAAGCTGTAACCTTTCTGCGACTGTCAGAACACACAAGAAGGAAGGGGACGTAAGTATCTGTTTTCCTACACCTATTTGGAAACACATCAAGACTATTTACTGCAAAACCTTTTGAAACTGATGGCTCCCATTCCCACAAGTGCTCACTGTTTTTTTTATTTTTTTTTTAATTCGTAGGCGTCCTCAAATATCCTCCTCACTCCTTATGACGCGTATAGGCTACATACAAATTTCATTTTCTTCTAGCTCAGAATAGTAAGTAAATGCGCTGTTCTCGCTTGTACCTCGTACTCCACACCACGTGCTTTCTGTTCATCACATGCTTTTGTTTCTGCAAGCTCCCAGTAGGTTTCAGCATTTAACTGAAGAAACATGATTTTGAGAAACAGAATTAATTTCTGTTTGAATTTAGTATTTTTGAACTAGATTGACAACAGCATATTCTTTAGAATATTAATATATGTTAATCTATAGAGAAAGAGATCACTTATTTCCTCAAAAAACACAGCAATGCTTTTATAGATGTAGCGCTAAGTCTTCATTCGGCACATCCACAGCAGAGAACGCTAGACGTAGAAGAGAGCGAAGAAGAGAAGGCTGAACATGATGATAAAGATTACCCATTTCCAATGAGGAAACCCACCAGAACACCAAAGCCTATGCCAACGGAACATTACGGATGTTTCATATAGTGCATCTACCTGAGATGTTGAATGAAACTTGTAAAAGTTGATTCTGATTGCGTTGCCTGGTTTTAAGGATATGTGTCTGAAGTCAGGCATAGAGATTTGGCCTTTAAGTATAGAAAAAAGGCATAAATCAACTGCATACTGGAGAGTTTTAACCTTTCCTGTAATGATGTTCTTAGTGTCACATTTGTGTAGTGCATGAAATGCAAAATACGTTTTCGTTTCAGAGAAACAGAAAGAAGGTGCTTTTTTTCAGTTCCATGAAAAACAGAGTCAACGACTTTGCCGCAGTGATAACACCCGATCCTTTCAGATCACCGAAGTCAAGCGCTGTCGGGATGGGCTAGCACTTGGATTGGCGGTCCATGTGGTCTGCCGAACGCTGTTGACAGGCGGGGTGCCCTCACACCTTGTGAGGCAAACTGAAGAGATTCTTGTTTGAGAAGTAATGGCTCCGGTCTTGTAAACTGGCATACGGTCGGAAGAGCGGTGTGCTGACCACATGCCCCTCTGTATCCGCATCCAGGGACGCCTGTGGTTTGAGGATGACACGGCGGCCGGATGGTGCCGTTGGGCCTTCATGGCCTGCTTGGACGGAGAGAGAGAGAGAGAGAGACAGAGAGAGAGACAGAGAGAGATGTAGCAAATACAAGAAACAGTTTAAAGTGCCATATATATAGTGACTGGGAAAAGCAAGTGACACATGTCGACCCATGCTGGTGTAACAAGTGTGACGCGTTGTCAGAAGACAGTACATGCTGTGGGTGTCCTGCAGACACAGTTCTTCAGTGATAGGGATAACAAGCGAGCGTGAAATCATGCAGCAACTGGAAACGTACTCGAAGTTTGAATTACGTGGAACACTACGATCATTGTGGGCATAACGTCTAACATATAGATTAACCGTGAATTCTGACTTCTGACGCTGTATGGACCACATCCAATAGCGCATTCAGCAGCAGTGAAATTTTGCCAATAGTTTGACCAAAGCCGGAGAGACGAGGGTCATGCTGATTACCTAGGGGGGCCATCGACTTGCTAGTCTACCATAGACGACAATGTGAAAGTATCGATTAACGCATTCACATCAATCACAGATTTTCCGACGACGATGTTTTTCTATAGTCGAGGAAGTGAGCGACTGATAAAACGTTTCGAGTCTTGTTTACAGAGCTTTGATGACTGTGCAGCAAAACATTGTCACGTATCTGTGTTAGTTTGAAGTTTAATGCAGCAATCAATATAATATACTTGCCGTGACAGAACAACGTGCAACGTACTTTCTCACACCGCTGGAGTGAACAATTTTTTGATAGTATTTTATGACTCGACAATTAACTAACATTTAGCGTTACTTACGTAACAATGTTTATATATTTTAATAGGCAGATTACAAATAAAATCTCTTAAGATAATCCGTGAAAATATGTCATTAGAGGATGTAAAACGAGTTTGATGAATGATGTAGCATCTATGATCCTACTTGCCCTAATACTTTAATGAATCACAAGAATTTTTTAAAATTTGGTATTTCAGTCTTATTCTGTCCCAGAACATTTCATTGAAAACCAATACAAAATTTTCATTCGCAAAACTCAAGCTCAGAACCGAGGAGAATAAATAAAGTTCCTGTGTGAAATTTTATTCTTTCCCGGAGTAATCAGAATCGGAAGTCTCCACAGAGGCCTGTGTTTTACGAAGAGCTGCAACCTTGGCTTCAGTTTTCAAGGGGACTCAGCAACAGGGGTTCTGATAAAGATGGGGAACAACTGGATCGTCGAAATATTAAATGAAGTTGATTTTATAATGAGGCAGCCAACGTGAGGTGTCATTCAAGAAAGCTCTTATTTGCTTTATACGAAATAATAGTGTGTTTATATGAAATATGGTTTGTTATTTGTAGTGAATACTCTTGTTAATCTCTGTGTGTATGCCTTTCATTCACTCTTGAATAATACTACGGGTTTTCTAACTACATTTGATATGTGAAGATTCCTTAGCTCTAAGTATTGAACATATATGAAACAGCAAATAATTCAAAACCATTGTACACATTTTTATACTATGTTTTCTCTGCATATATAAGTTGACATTTGTACCAAGCAGTTTGCAGTACGGCTCAGTAAACCCAAGCCAAATAATGTACTACTAATAACAATAATAAAACTGCAAGAAAGCAAAGGCTCTCTCTCTCTCTCTCTCTGTTTGTGTGTGTGTGTGTGTGTGTGTGTGTGTGTTGGCTGTCCTTCCTGTGCCTTTTTCATATCACTCAATACTTTACTTCCTCTGCCCATCAGTTGATTAAAGTCGACTTGAGAGCTATGGGAGGACTAACAAGAATGTCATTACATTAACGACCCAAGAGGGAAAGGAAACCGGTCCATCAAATGTACCTAATGCCTAGCAGCGCCTAGCAGCCCACATCTGATGTCTTAATGAGATACAAAGTATTCTTTGAGTTGTGGCCGAGAAAGAAGAGAAAGCCGTGTTGGCGAAGTGGTTAACGCGTTGGAGTTTCATACATCTCGAGCTGCTGGGATCCTCATTCAACATTCTCACCTTAATTTTATTCATTTTCTCAGTCCACTTCAAGCAGGTGCCGGAATGGTTCACCTGAAAAGGCTATGATCCGTTTATTGGTACACCTTTGTCCGATCCTAAAATCGACGACACGTCAAAAGCAAATTTTCGTTTCTAATTATGTAGTACACCACACGTAGGATGAAGTAAGAGCGCGGCTCTAGAAATACCTTTAATCAGTTGGCAACCTTTCGGATCCTTAATCGATAGCTTGGATATAGACCAATCAAGTTTGCATCTCCATAATTAGTTCATTCATCCTACTAAAATCATTCACTATTTTATTTGGAGTTGAAAAGTGAAGAATACAGGTAACGCCTCTTAGGGTAAAACGGCCAAGGTTATCATTGATTCCCATCCAACATTCCTAAGTTCATGTTGTCTCCCTGATGTACTAGACGTACCCTAGCAGCAGTAACCCTAATCAGTTTCTTTCAGTGAATAATTCAATTATGAATACATAGTGATCAAATATTTGAGATAAGAAAAATAACTTCTAGTTGCGTTTACTTGATGTCTTTATCAGTGTTACACCAGTGCTCGATTTGTTCCCGTCGCAGAATGAGGAAATTCTGCGGTCTTTCAGCTCTTTCTGTGTAGTCGTAGATCTTGTAATTTATATGTACATGACGCTTAAGCACATTTACAAAATTATATTTCAGTTACGCCTTTATTGTTATTGATATATTAGTGCATACAAATTAGAACACTGAAGATCGTAGTCTCGGCAACACGCAAATAAAAGTTAGAAAACCTAAAATGTGTCGTTATTTCTCATACTTACACCCAAACCTCCAGATATCACACACTCAGATCGGTACCAAACGTTGTGTGTCAATAGAGTATGAACTAAAACACCGATTTACTTCGTGCTGGGTGCTGTGGTCCAGTAGAACATTCATAAACGATAATTAAAAGTAACACCAACACAATGGAGTATAGGAGAAGTGTATCTGTGTTAACACACCACAGAGAGGTGTGAGACGTGAGTGGGTAAGGCGTCAGCTCGTCGTCCTAAACGTCCCGAGTTCGAAGCCCACTGATCGCGATTTATTTTAAAACAGCTTACGCGTGAAATTGTTATGAGGGATAACATATTCCTGACATGTAAAAGGACGTTTCGGCGTTTGTACCAATGTTATTTTTGCTATTTGCTTTCGCTTCCTTGGTTGAAAGTAGCAAACCTGTAACGTACATTTGTGTTGATAACAACACGTCTGTTTACACAAATGTACTCTGTAGGTTTGGTACTATCAACTAACGGAACGAAAGCAGACTGGCAAAACAACGTTTCTACAAACTCCGAAAAGACATTTTACATGTCAGGAAAATCACTACTGCCAACTTCCTTTTTTTTTTTTTATTGAGGGGTGGGGGCAAAGTGAGTAGGGGTTGCTACCCGAGGCCTGGCCACCATATCCCGTTCCTACATCCCAGGAACCAAGGAAAGCTTAAGGAACGTGGAGTAGAGGTACAACGAATATAGTTTATTTATTTTCCTTGTCTCTATTTTATCACCGAGAATAGCAGGTTGATACTCTATCGACACACAAAGTTTGGTATTGGTCCAAGTGTTTGACATCTGGAGGTTTAGGGGTTAGTGACAAAATGCTATGAAAGGGAGGAAGATCATCACGTAGAGCCGACGAAGATGTAGCTCGGCCACATATGTTGCAAGGTCTTGACTTCCAGCGGCTAAAAAAAACATATGTGACCTATTTTACTGAACCTGTAAACTACTATAACACGTTCCGAAATACCAAGCCGAGAATCACAGCCAGTACGAGCGTTCTTACTACGGAATATTTCACTTCTATCTCCCATTACGTATGGTCGTAAGTAGTGGAAAACAAACTACTGATACTGTCAGGGAATACTGATGGAACAATGTATGCGTTTTTTATTCACTTAATCTTAGTATTCTTCTCAGACGCATCTGACAACGTATTTGCATTCCCTTCCACCTTCTTGTGGACTGAACCCAATCACTTACGGTAATAAGGCAAGTTGCTTCGTACATCCAGAGAAAATTGTTTATTTAATTTGGATGCTAGTTTTGCTTGTGCAGTTTAACATTAACGTTACAAACGATTCCATAATTACTGGACATAATTCCGTCAGTTGTGATTATAAAAAATAAAAAAATCTTGACATTGGACATAAGGCGATCTGTCTGTATAGAACATAAAGCGAAGAACTTATCTACGACGGCGTTAGGTGGGAGATTTCCGGATGAGCCATTTAACTGACTTATTTGCTTCGGACGTATGTTTAATGCTGTTTGCAGAAACGTACACACACATGAGATGGAGTTAAAATTTAGCAAAGTGAATTACTGTACTGCACTGTGGACTTGTGGAAACAGTTTCACGTGAACTAGCACAAACAGTGTACGTTGCTCGCATTGGAAATTTGGTGGAACGCAACGAGCACATGCTGTGACTACTGCAAGTTGTACTCCACTGAATATGCATAAGTTCATTATAAATCCGCTTGAATAATCGGAATTATCTATCAGTCACTTCGTTGGCCATACTGGCACAGAAATGCAAGACGATAAGAGAAGACCATATTACTGATTTCGATTTTCCGAAAATTACAACAGATCGTAATTCGGATGCTACTTTCAGTCATTGCACAAACGTGCAAGTGTTAGTTTTGAGACAAGCATTCAGGATATAAGAAATCAACTGAAATCCCTACCCAGAGGAAACGCATCAAGGCCGGATGAGAAGTTGGGACATTTTACAGAGGTCACTCAAAGAAGTTGCACCCCTTCAGTTTCCAGTTTATTATAGGTCGCTGGAGCAACTAAGGAACCGACGGTACCAAGTGATTGGAAAAGAATCGTAGGCCAATCCAGCTTTCAGGGGAAGTCGCCGGGCAGATTCACATGATAATACGGCGTTACTGACAACGTCCGTGTGTTGTAGGTCTGTGGAACAAGTTTTATGCTAATTCATTTGGACGTTTCAGCAGAAAGAAAATCTGTAAAAGAGACTTCTGCAGACAGAGATCTTGACCGACTTAGCAGATAGTTCAGGAAGCTGACTCAACCTGTAATCATACACCATAGGGATTTTTCTCACTATGCAGGCGTTAACTGATGCATGATCCTTTAAAAAGTTTCAGATATTCTTGCAGGATGAAGTATTATTCAAAACTGAAAGAAGAAAATAGTGACATGTTCGGAAACAAGAACCTGTTGAGATATGGATCGTTGAATATCCAGAATTCACAGCGTCCGCTATATTTACAAGTAAGGCGGCATTCTCATGTGATGGCACAGTAAATTAAGGCGGTACGGTCGAGAGAGCTGATACCATTCCTCCTGCAAACGTAGCTTTGTGGCGTCATGATTCCTTCGGCACCAGTTAACGCGCAGCAGTTGCAGGCGACAGACTCATTGAGCGAGACACTTAACCAAACAGGTTAACAAGTGCTTTGTATTACCGATTACCAGTCCTATTGCAGAACCGTGTACAGCGGGGCACCACACGGCATCGTTTCTTAGGCGATATGCTCGCCGAGTCGGTCCGGTATCATGTCTCCATCATTCACCGGAGACGAATGTGCCGGATTTCTGGCTGTGGAGGTATTTAAAGTCATTGGTGTATGCCGAAACCATCGACAAATTGCGGACGTAACAGGAGCGTGTGACCAACGCATGTAACGCAATGCGAACAGAGGCAGATGTATTTGAAAGAGAACAGAGAAGGATGCCATGATCCGTGCAAACCACATGCCGCCCTACTTATAGAGTCTCGCTCTGTGTGTGACTACGGGAAATTTCCTTGCTGGTTTGGACAATACTGTGTCAAGTTTGGAATATATGACACTTGCTTTCAAGCACCTGTATTTATCCACAGGTAATGTAGGTGATGATCGTATGTCGCAAAGACTGACCACAAAGAATAAACATAATGAATGCGGTTAAATGGGCGAAAAGTTATGAGGTGCTTTGCTGACAAGATTGGTTATCCGTCACTGGAATCAGTCACAATCTTCAAAGCTCTGGAACTTAAGTTCGGACCGGTTTAAAGTTTAACGACCACACAAACCTGGCTCTGGTTATGGCACAACGGAAGCAAGGAGCCAAGCGGTCCACAATGTTCCACCTATTACGCACGGCTGAAGTACTTATGTGTGTGAAACAAATGCTACCCTAGTATGATACAGGTCTGTCGCACAATCAGCTTAACAGCTCATGTGTCTACATTGGTAATAAGAATAATACACAGAAGAATGAGAAAGTCTATTCTTGATCTGTTTCTGGATTTGGCTTTGATGAAGATGGACACGAGAAAGCAGTTCTGACATAATGATTGATATTGGAAGCAAGTTTTATGGAAAATTAAGACAAAAGACAACAGACTAAGTGTCGCCTTTTTAACGGTATCAGTATCTCGGTGATTGTGAACGGTCACCTTAACCCCTCCCCCCCCCCCCCCCCCGGATATCGATCAGACGGGCTTTACCCAAGGAAGCCCCTTATCCATGTCCCTTACTTCGCCGCCTCGCCATGCAGTTACGTGGCTGGACTACATTGGAGGAACTTTCTTCGGTCCGCGCATACACCGATGACGTCATGGTTTTAGTACGACATGTCGAGGACATACCGAGGCTTACGGACACCTTGGATTCTTTTTGTCATCTTGCTGGTGCTCGCATTAATGATCGTAAATGCACGTTCCTACCGTTGAGAGGCTCCGATCATGTCGTCATTTCTTAGGCGACGGTCTTCAATCGCCAAGACCTTAGGGATCTTAGTGGATGGCAATCCGATCAAAATGGCGACACTAAATTGGCGTGAGGTTGCGAGTCGTGTTCAGGGGGCAATCCTTGAACATGAGCGCCTCCTTCACAAGGTACGGGTTTTAGAAACCTATATCTTCAGTAAAGTATATTAAGTTGCGCAGGACTTCCCGCTTCCCGCGATGTTGGCCAACAGACGGAAACAGCTGTCTGGTCGATTCCTGTGGCGCCGCCATATCTTTCGTGTCCGGTATGAAGTACTGGCGAGGCCTCGAAAGCTTAGAGGACTGAGTCTTTACGAATTTAAAAACTAAATCATCCATCTTATTTGCCTGCCGCAATGTTTTAACCTGTACGTGGGCTCTGCATTCAGTTACCTCGCGTTTACTTCCCCGCCTCCGGTCGGTGTGTCTCACCCCTCCTGTTGATGTTGTACGGATTAATCCTAAATTGCGGCACATTCGTGAATATTTTCTAATTATCGGTATCCCAGGTGCTGATATACTTTCTATGACTCATATTAATACGAACATGCTGTCACCCCGTTGTGGTTCACCATTTCCCCTTTCGTCTATTGAACTTGCTCAACGTGTTGGAAAACGGTCTGGTCTCTTCTTAGTCTTCCTATATTGCCGGTGGAGATTGCTTCGACGTGGTGTAAGGTCATTCACAGTCTGATACCTACTGGTGATCATCTTTTTGTATTGGCCTTCGTCCGACTGATCAGTGTGAGGAATGTCGTCAGACTGACGCCTTACTTCACAGGCTTGTTGCTTGCGGACGGGATCACTGGATCTGGGTCCGCCGTCAATCAGCTTTCCCTTACTTAAAGGACCTGAAACTGCTTTCCCAGACGACATTGTCCTACGTCCGGACATATCCTTTTATCCTTTTCCTCAGACGAAAACGAACACGTGTGTCTGGCTCTTGGGTTACTATGTTCACTATGTCACTGAAGGTGAGAACGACCCAGATCGCCGCGTTTTTCACCATTATCTGTCAACAACGGTTGCCACGATGACAAACGCTTTTTGCGAATATGTTTTTTCTTGTGTTTAAGCGTCAGAGTGTTGGTTAACCTCCGCTGTTTCTTTCCTTAGCTTGAGTCCCCTCCCTTGTAGCTTTGTTTTGTCACTTCTTCTCTTCCACATGTATATAAAAAAATGACTAGAAGGGTGGGATAATGGGTTAGTCTTCCTGTTCAGAATTTAATAATTGTTTGTGCTTGAACTAATTTGTTGAATTTCTTTTTACAGCTGATATTAAATGATGATTTGACTATGGTTGTCTGATTTTCAAGAAAATACCAATCTAATAATAAAAAAAAGATGGTAGAGCACTTGCTCGCGAAAGGCAAAGGTCCCGACTTCGAATCTCGTTCCGGCACACTGTTTTAATCTGCCAGGAAGTTTCATATCAGCACACACTACGCTGCAAAGTGAAAATTTCATTCTGGGATGAAGCGTTTCTCGGCAGAAGGCGTCCGGACAGAAATATGTGGAAAACAGGAGCCACAAGACGAGACACAATGATAGGACGTGTATTGAAACATCAGGAAATAGTTTCCTTGACACTAGAGGAATCTATAGAGGTTGAAAACTGTAGGGGAAGACAGAGCAAGGAATATACACAACAGCTAATTGAAGAAGTTTGCTGGAACTACCCCTCTGCTCTTAAGAGGTTCACAAAGAGAGAGGTAAGTGGCGTTCCGCACAAACTCAAGCAGCAGACAAATGGCATAAAATAATAAAAACTATAACTTATATTATGTGCTCATACAACGTTTTTGAAAAATCAGTTTCAAAGTTTTACCAGCCAAATAATACCATCCGAATCAACAATTGTCAACCAAAGCGTAGGAGCAAAAGGCTATTGCTTTAGATGTATTTGGATACAACAATAAAGTGAGAAAATAATAAACACGCATTTGACATCTTCAGAAAGCCAACAGCCACAGACATATTTATACCTGCTTCATCCAACCATCCACTAAATCAAAAATTAGCTGCCTACGGCACATTGTACACTGACTAAATAACATGCCACTCAGTAAAGAAAACTATGAAAAAGAATTACAAACAGTACATCTCATATCCACAAGTAATGATTACAGCACCCATATATTACAATATCGCAGTCAAAAAATTAAAACACAACTAAAGAGAAATCAAAACATGCAGAGAGCACAGAAATCCACATACATTACATCACACACGGAAACACAAAACAATAAAACTCCTGACATGAATAACAAAAAACATGGTACATTCTTGCATAAAATCACAAAAGCAACACACAAGATGCCAAATATACTAAAGAAACGGCGATTAAAAAGAGCTTACAGAACTAGAAAACAAGTAACACACTCCAATCACATTTACAAACAACAGACAGACCAGATAAATACCAAGGATCTGGTATATACCAGCTACAGTGCCAATAATATAACTCAGTATATCTGGGGATGACGAACAGCAACTTCAAAGCTAGATATAAAGAACATATAAGATGTTGTAAATATGAAAATAGCCGTTCTACCTTCGCTAAACACCTTATAAATCATGGAAATCAACAATCCGACATGGAATGTGACATGACAGTTATCAGAGTGAATAATCACAACAGAAAGCTCCTGACATTCCAAGAAAACTATCACATACAACGAGCCATTCCAATGGAAGAGAAGGTACTCAACAACCAAATCCATATAAACCATCACTCTCTCATCATGCCAGCCACCAAAACAAAAACAAACCGAAATGCAGCCAGGATAAATAATTAATGAGTATCCTTCCCCTCATCTCCTCCCACCCCCCCCTCCCAACACACATACAGAAACATGAACTCATATTTATTGAAAATAATACATTTACACACACACACACACACACACACACACACACACACACACACACACACACACACATATATATATATATATATATATATATATATATATATATATATATATATATATATGTGTGTATATATATATATATAGGATGTTACAAAAACGTATGGCCAAACTTTCAGGAAACATTCCTCACACACAAAGAAAGAAAATATGTTATGTGGACATGTGTCCGGAAACGCTTACTTTCCATGTTAGAGCTCATTTTAATACTTTTCTTCAAATCACATTAATCATGGAACGGATACACACAGCAACAGACGCACATGTTCTAGCAGCACAGGTAGAGTATCCCATATGAAATCATGACAACTTGCTCCATTGAGCGTAGGTGGAAGAACATGGGGCCCAATCAAGACATCACCAACAATGCCTGCCCAAACGTTCACAGAAAATCTGTGTTGATGACGTGATTGCACAATTGCGTGCGGATTCTCGTCAGCCCACACATGTTGACTGTGAAAATTTACTATTTGATCACGTTGGATTAAAGCCTCATCCGTAAAGAGAACATTTGCACTGAAATGAGGATTGACACTGAAACCCTGGCAGGGTCGCCAAGTGCAACCGCCCCACCAAAATTTTAAAATGATATTTTATGAATGCTAATGCACATTGTGCTAAGTGTAACCTCCCAGAGAAATTTTGAAACACAATAATTGAATGTTAACTAGAATCCAACCTAATGTAACCTCCCAGCAAATAAATTTAATGACAATGAAAATGAGAATCGCAATCTGACTCAAGGTGTAAGCTCTCACGAAAATTATGAAAAACAATTCAATGCTAATGAGACTTCAGTGACAATGTAAACTCAATTAAACCGAAATGTCGGTCTTTGGCCCTGTTCATTAATTAAACTGAAATTCTTACCTTAGTAAAGCTGCATCCGCTCTTATTTATTTTTGCCATAGCTTGGAGGAAATTGATTGCAAAAATTTTGAATTTAAGGGAAGGTTTTCTTTAAGGAATATCAAGGGAATATTTCTTTCATTAAAGAATTCTTTGTTAAAAAACATTGCTTTGAAAACCAAAATTATTATTGGGGCGATTGTTGCAAAAATTAGTTACAGTTAATTTACATTATTAGCTGAGCGCATTGCTGATTCATTACCTTGTTTAAAAAATAATATACCCCGTCCTGAATCTTGACCAGAGTGCCATGTCGACGCCCGCCGACTCCTCACACACAACTGTACTGCACGACTACTACCGACAGACTGCACTGCTCACAGCCTGCCCACTGACTACTGCTCGCAACTGTACTGCACGACTGCTACTTACAGAGTACCGCTCGCAACTCTCGCGCAGTCAAGCGCAGACTAGCCACGATAAATGGCTCTCTGGTCAGAGACTCTGCAATGCCTCGCCATCGCCGCCATACAACATACGTGTTTCAACACAATGTTGGATGAACCTTTCGCAGAAGTGTACCCGTGAAGGCCAATGTACCCGTGAAGGCCAATCAGCTGTTGATAGTGCCTGCACACGCTGTACATGGTCGGAAACAACTGGTTCTCCCGTAGCACTCTCCATACAGTGACGTGGTCAACGTTACCTTGTACAGCAGCAACTTCTCTGACGCTGACATTACGGTTATCGTCAACTGCACGAAGAATTGCCTCGTCCATTGCAGGTGTCCTCGTCGTTCTAGGTCTTCCCCAGTCGTGAGTCATAGGCTGGAATGTTCCGTGCTCCCTAAGACGTCTTCCTGTCGGGACACCTTCGTTCTGGAAATCTGTCTCGATACAAACGTACCGCGCCACGCCTATTGCCCCGTGCTAATCCATACATCAAATGGACATCTGCCAACTCCGCATTTGTAAACATTGCACTGACTGCAAAACCACGTTCGTGATGAACACTAACCTGTTGATGCTGCGTACTGATGTGCTTGATGCTAGTACTGTAGAGCAATGAGTCGCATGTCAACAGAAGCACCGAAGTCAACATTACCTTCCTTCAATTGGGCGAACTGGCGGTGAATCGAGGCAGTACAGTACATACTGACGAAACTAAAATGAGCTCTAACATGGAAATTAAGCGTTACCGGACACATGGCTACATAACATCTTATCTTGATTTGTGTGTGAGGGATGTTTCCTGAAAGTTTGGCCGTACCTTTTTGTAACACCCTATATATATATATATATAATTGCAGTACACATAGTAAAATACACACACACACACACACACGTAACGTCATATTTATTAAACATATACATTTACATACAGTAGAATACACACACACATACACACACACACACACACACACACACACGCCCGCACACACACACACACACACACACACACACACACACACAGAAAACATTTGAAAACATGTAACACAACACAAACAAAAGACAGACAAACACACAACAACAGTTGGCAACACTACACATCAAAAACCGCACAGATGTTGATCACCAGATGGTAATTGAAAGTGAAACATTCGATGGACGATGGACCAAATGTGGATGAAAGAACGCCAGAAATCGGCCAGCTGCAGTGCGATAACTAACAAATACATCTCCAGGAACACACACATGTGTTAACAGCGCTGGAAATCGTAACACCGAACGATACATTCACAATACGGAACTTGTGCTACAGAAGTTACTTGTAACCTAAAAATCAAGAGAAAAACACGACAAAATGTAATATAGCAGCATATTACATCCATCATATAATACGTTTATTGTATATATAAAAAGAAACATGTATTTACTGCCACTGATGATGCTTGCCAAATAATAGAAGCGAAACGAGTATGGCAATAAACAAACTGCCTTCAATTAGTCGCATAGACGATACATACCTCCACGAACGTGGAGGTAACAAAAAAATAAGTAAGAATAATTTAATCAGCTGTCTTTGAGAAATACAATGATAAACTTCACTATAGCATCATCAACATTAGGCACGAAGTATGGGTACATGAAGAAAAAGCAAATTTTGGTATATAGGAGAAGGTATTCGGACCAATGGAAGAGAAAGGAAGATACCAGAACACGATTAACGAAGACAGACTTAGCAATCTACTTAACAAAGCTCGTACATAACAAAAAAATTGTCTAAAAAGCGAAAGTTCAAAAATTCATCATTACAAAAGATTGAGTTGGCCATAATGACGATATGCAACAGAAACACTGAACTAAGGACCAATAACGGAAAATAAAGAAAAGAGAGAAATACAAAGAAAGAGTATAATACAAAAGTATACAATTATGCAGAAATAATTACGGACTAAATTAGAAAAAGAAGACTAACGTTCTGTGGGTGCGTACAGAGAGTAAGCTTATAAGAACAACTGAACAGCTTCTTCTTTTCTTTTATTTCTCCAGCATTTATTGCCATCTATTACGGAGTCCCCAATTCGACGACTCAGTAATTTTTTTAATTATTTAACTCTGTGGACGAATGCTCTTCCTGATGCCAAAGTCGTCACGGTAACGTAAGGGAGGAAAGCAATGTGCGCCATCTGTCGGTGAATCGTGGAAACTTTGTTCTTTATGTTATCGTATTTGAACAGCTTATGTGTTATATCACGTGATTCGGAATTTAGGGACCAGCATATCATTCGTCTAAACGAGCGTGGAGACCACCTAAAACCCACAATCAGGTTGACCCGTGTACCAGCCCAAGGTCTTTACCTTGCCGCGCGAATTCGACTAGAGTCTAGATCAGCTTCTTGCGACTCAAGCTAGTGTGCTACTTCTTATTCGACTTCTTTAGAGTACCTGTGATGTTACAGATTTCAAATCTGTATTGTTCTGACCATCATCTGTTTCTATGTCCGTCATCTTCAAATGTCATCTGCCATTCCTGGTCTCTTCCTACCTCTTCCTCTCATTCCTTCCACTTTCCCTATGTAATTCTTTGTTTGCCGGGAACTCCTATGCGTTTTTTTCCGATTCCTTCGATAAATTTTCTTTCATCATCTATTTTCTTCATAATTTACTCATTGTAGAGTCGGTTTTAGAATTCTCCATAGCTACATTTCGAAACTTTCTAATATTTTTCTTTCTTTTTAACCGTCCCTGATTCACTGCTGTATAGACCCTACAGTACAATCCAGGCACAAAATTGAGCAAACCCTTTCCTCAACTCCGTTGGAATTCCTCTAGATGTTAGTAATTGCTTCACCTTACAAACGCTCTCTTTCCTATAGATATTCTCCTCCTTACTTCGTCCGTATAACTTCAGTTTCATGATAAAAAACTTTCACATGTAGAAATACTCTTACTTGTTCTCTCTTTTCTCTCTCTGGGAATACGTTTAGTGGAGCTTCCTTAATGCCTATTCTCAGCACTTTGTCTTTCCAGCATTTATCTTCGTCACATACACCTTGCTCCTTACTGCAATATTCTTCAATATTTTCTGTAGTTTCTCTTTACATTCCGCCAGCATTGCTGACCCATCCTCTTATTTTATAGTCAGTCTCCTTTCTGTTCTAATTGCAATTACTCTTGTATCCTCTATGTCCTCACCTAACAGTTATTCTTCATGTATGTTGAATAGCATCGGTAACAGTGAGAATCTTTGCCTTACATCTCTTTCAGTGCTCATCTCTTCCGACACCAGATTGCCTACACTATCACTTATTGCTCCGTACACGTCTCCTATATTAACCTTCCATCCTTGCACCTTCCACTTCTTTTAAAATTATCAGCAATACTCCAGTTAACAATATCGAAAGCCTTCTTCCAGTCCACAAAGCAAATATACGTCACATTGTTCGTTTCTATCAGTCTTTCTCTTATCATTCTCATACAACCTATAGCACCTCTTGTTCTTTTACCCTTTTTCAATCTAACCTGGTTGTCCCCATTATTTTCCTCAATTTTCCTTTCGATTCTCTGTAGGATGACTCTCGTTATAGCCTGTGATACTGGACAGATAAAAGTAATCGTCTTATACTCTTTGCATTTGTTGTGTCGGTAGCTGGGCCGACACCGTGAAGTTGAGATTGCTGAAAATGAACTCTAGACTAACGCTGTAGCCGATAGTGCACGCACGGCATAAAGCAGACGGGCGTGAAGTCTGGAACATGAGAACTTATAAATGAATAAGAAGAAAAGTATGTAGATGCTTATTACTTATCTTTTTATTAGTCCTTGGAATACATCTCTCTTGAATACTCGTAAGCTATAGGCACTGATACAAATGGCGCCTTGCTAGTTCGTTGCCATTAACTTAGCTGATGGCTATTCTGTCTCTCGGCTAATGAGAGAGAAAGCTTCGTACAACTGGTCGGTAGCTAGGTTCTCGTACAACTGGGCGGTAGCTAGGTTCTCGTACAACTGGGCGGTAGCTAGGTTCTCGTACAACTGGGCGGTAGCTAGGTTCTCGTACAACTGGGCGGTAGCTAGGTTCTCGTACAACTGGGGCGGTCCACTCTCGTATCACGAGACCTGCCTTGGTGGTGGCGCTAGGTCTGCGATCACAGTGGCGACACGCGGGTCCGACATGTACTAAATGGACCGCGGCCGATTTAAGCTACCACCTAGCAAGTGTGGTGTCTGGCGGTGACACCACATTCCTCCCCCGCAAATCGGCGAACGGTCGTGTGATAAGGCTTCCGCCCGCCGTGGGGAGGACCACATGTTGACGTATGTGATGAGGTGGGGAGCCGAACAACAGGCGAGGCTGTGCCACCCGCACCCGGCCATCCGGTCCGAGGGGAGCTAGGAAACGCCTGAAAAACTAGTCCAGGGTGCACGTCAACATGCGGTGTATGCGCCCGTAAAGAGACAGGAGGTACCGAAGGGTCGATTTCCATGGCGTCGGGGTAGCCGACGCGCGATGACGGCATGTGGTCCGGAGCGGGCGGGAGTTCCATGGCGGAGGACAGCTGGTCACGGGAAGCGATCGGCGGCGCGTGACCCTGGGAGGCGCTTGGCGGCTGCAACGAAGCGTCGAACGCGGGCGGCGCCGGCGGGAGAACAAGCGGCGGCGGCGGCGGCTGCTGCTGCTGCGGCGGCGGCGGCGCGTCGCCATGGGGCAAAATGGAAGGCATCGTCGGTAACACCTGGGGATGAGGCGAGCCAGTAGATGGGTCCCCAGGGCGCTGACCGGACGGCACCGTCGCTGAAAGCAGACGGGGAGCGGCAGAACCCAAGCGACGACAGAGGCGCAGCTGATTGAGATGCCGACGCACCTCACCAGAGGCCCCCAAAACCAAATACATCGCGCGGCCGAGGCAGCGAAGAATGCGCCCTGCGAGCCAACGCCGTGAACCTCGATAGTTGCGATAAAATACAACGTCGCCTGGAGCAAAAGCAGGAGTCTGCCGCTGCACAGGAACCTGATGCGGCGGATGCAGCAAAGACATCAAGGTGCGATGAGGACGACCGTGGAGCAACTCAGCCGGCGAGCGACCATCTCGGGGCTGAGAGCGATATGAAGACAAAAAGAGCAACAATGCGTCCTCCCGAGAATGCGACTCTTTCAATTTCAACATCTGTGACTTGAAAGTCCGGACCAATCGTTCAGCGGCACCGTTGGACTGAGGCGAAAACGGCGCGGATGGCAGATGTTGAATACCATTGGCCTGGCAGAATGACTGGAATTCTGCGGACATGAATTGTGGGCCATTGTCGGAAACAATAGTCTGCGGAAGACCTTCAATGCAAAAGATAGCAGACAACGCTTGGATGGTGGCGGAGGACGTCGTGGAAGACATCCGGACAACAAAAGGAAAATTACTGAAGGCGTCGACCAGAACCAACCATCGAGCATTCCAGAATGGACCAGCAAAATCAATGTGCAAGCGTTGCCAAGGGGAAGTGGCTTTTGGCCACGCAAAGACTTTCCGCGGCGGTGCGGACTGTTGTTCGGCACACGCCGGGCACGAAGAACACATATTCGTAATCGCAGCATCGATTCCGAACCAAGTACAGTGCTGACGAGCAAGTTGTTTCGTTCGCACTATACCCCAATGTCCTTGGTGAAGAAGCCGTAAAACAGAGGACTGTAACGAACGTGGGACCACGACTCTGGACTGATCATTATCAGAACGCAACAACAAAACACCACGTCGAACAAAAAGTCTCTCCTTGTGAGCAAAAAATCGGCGAACCAACGGATCCTCGATCCGAGACGTTGACAAAGGCCATTGCGTAGCAACAAAACGTAAAACAGTAGCAAGGACAGGGTCAGCAGCTGTGGCTGTAGCGACACGACGAAAATCAGTCGGAAACGATTCGACCACTTCATCGGTTTCCGAATCAATGAACATGCAAGCAAGTTCGGAAGAATCGAATGCTTTATCCTCAGCAACAGGCAAACGGGACAACGCATCGGCGTTTCCGTGCTTAGCAGTGGACCGATACAAGATATCGTAGCGGTACTGCGAGAGGAAAATAGACCAGCGAATGAATTTCTGCGCTGTACGTGGAGGTACAGGCTTGGACGGATGAAAAAGCGATGTCAAAGGTTTGTGGTCTGTGATGATGGTAAAGTGACGACCATACAAGAAATCATGGAACTTAGTAACACCAAACACGAGAGCCAAAGCTTCTTTCTCTATCTGTGAATAATTTCTTTGCGCAGACGAGAGCAATTTGGACGCAAAGGCAATAGGGCGATCATGGGAGCCAACTTTGTGCGCAAGCACAGCACCGATCCCGAAATCCGATGCATCTACCATCAACAAAAGGGGTTTCTGGGGATCGAATGGCGTAAGGCAAGTATTAGAAAGCAACGCCGATTTCAACTGGCGAAAGGCGCGTTCACATTCCGTCGTCCAGACGAACGGAACACCTTTACGGCGTAAGCGATGAAGCGGAGCTGAAATGGAAGAGGCATTGCGCACAAATTTATTGTAATAATTAATTTTACCCAACACACTCTGTAGCTGTTTCAGATTTTGAGGGGAAGGCAAATCGTGTATGGCACGGAGGTGCTCCGGACTTGGATGTATGCCTTGGGCATTAATGACATGTCCCAGGTATGGTAAGTCACGAGCAAAAAACACACATTTGTCCTTCCTCAAGCGAAGACCATTTTGCCGCAAGACCTGAAATAATGTTCGTAAATTCGCAAGATGATCTTCTTCTGTCTGTCCGGAGATCACTATATCGTCCAGATAGTTTGCTGCAGTAGGGACCGACGCACAAATAGTTTGTAAATATTGCTGAAACAAGGCAGGGGCGGATGCACACCCGAATGGCAGTCTTTTGAAGCGGTACAATCCAAGATGCGTGTTAACCACCAATACGCGCTGGGATTCGTCGTCCACCGGTATTTGCAAGTACGCATCGGCTAGGTCCAACTTTGAAAAATATTTTCCCGGGCACAGTTTAGCAAAAAGATCTTCCGGGCGGGGCAAAGGAAAAGTAGCAGTCACTAGCTGTGGATTCACTGCGGCCTTGAAGTCCACGCAAAGTCTCAATTTTCCGGAAGGTTTTGGCAAAATTACTAAGGGTGAGGCCCAGAGAGAAGCTTGCACACGTTCAATTACACCCTGTGATTCGAGATCGTGTAACGTTCTTGCGACCTCATCACGCAATGCGTGGGGAACATTGCGCGCCCTGAAAAATTTCGGTTGCGCGTTTACCTTCAGTTCTAAATGTGCTTCATAGTTTTTAGCGCAACCTAAGCCCGGTGCAAAAATGTCTGCAAATTCGTCACACAGCCGAGAAACACTGTCTGTAGGCACTGTCTGATTCACTGATAGGACCTGATTTACAATAGACATGTTAAACAACTGAAATAAATCTAGACCAAACAAGTTCACTGCAGAAGAAGAACGAAGAACGTAAAATGACACAAGTTTTGTTTGTCCCTTGTATGTTGCAAGAAGGCTGCACTGTCCTAACACAGGAATTGTCCGTCCGGAATATGTAGTTAGCTTAACATTTGCGGAACGCAACGGAGGTTTGCCCAGTTGTTTGTACGTGTCATGATTGAGCAATGAAACTGCAGCTCCGGTATCGAGCTGGAATGGTATCACATTGCCTTCAACGTCTAAGTCCACAAAAAGTTTATTGTTCTGCTGACGACAAGAGCGACTGTTTTGTGCAATTGGAACAGACACTGGTACAGAATCACTTGCTAATTGACGTGATTTCCGGCGACGTCGACGCACAGTTTTTGTGGGACGATCACTGTTACTGTTAGAGAAAGTGTCACTGGACGAAGTGGAATTAACGACATGAATGTCCATAGGCGAAGGTCCACGAGCCTGAGTGTCCTTGGTTCGATTCCGGCGCGAAGCAAAGGGCCTGGAATGATCGTGATTGTCTGATCTGAGCTTTTTCTGGCAAACACTTTGAACATGTCCTTTCTTATTGCAGAAAAAGCAAATAGCTTGGCGTGACGGGCAATGTTCACGCGAATGTCTAGTAGCACACCGCGGGCATGATTTCACTGCATTTGTGGGCTGGCGCGGCACACCTGGCTTAGCACGCGGCGGTCGCTGTGTCGACGTGCGCAAGGCCCGGTTACCGGGCCGCGCAGCGCGTCCAGCGGGCCGGTTAATGTTACACACGGCTGGCGAAGTTTCAAAAGATGCCTGAGCACAGTCAAGGGTGTCCTGTCTATCCAATATGTCTATCACTTGTTGAAGGGAGGGATTAACTAGTTTCAAAATTTGCTCCCGTATGCGAACATCAGAAACGTTCTGTGCAATTGCATCACGCACCATTGTATCTGAATAAGAAAGACCACAGTCACATTCAAAGGCACAGTCCCTAGTAAGTCCTTGCAATGTTGCTACCCACTCCCTATTAGTTTGACCGGCCGTACGTTTTGTACGAAAGAACGTATACCGTTTTGCAACCACATTAACTGTGTCTTTGAAATAGGCATCTAATGCAGACAAAAGTTCCTCGTATGACAGAGTTGCTACGTCTCGTCGGGGAAACAATTTCACTATCACACGGTATGTGGACACACCGACACAAGAAAGCAAAAACGGCTGCCGCTCTTTACCTTGAATTCTGTAGGCAGCAAGGTGAAAGTTGAACTGGCGAGACCACTCTTGCCAGGTCTCATCGGCTGCCACGTATGGTCGAAAGGGAGGTGCAACAGCGTTTAGTGGCAGCGGTAGCGAAGAAGCGGCGGCGGCCACATCGGTTTGAATGGTACGTTGACCCTGGACGAGCTGTCCAAGGGCATCCAGTAACGCCTGCGTCTGCTGGTTCTGCAAGCGATAAAATTCGGACAGTACATCTGGAGAATGTGGCGAAGCCATGACACAATTAAATGTAAGCAATCAGAACACTTTAAATCGTCGCCAATGTTGCAAACGAATTAATACAAACTCTTTTGCTCGTCGCCAATAAATGTTGTGTCGGTAGCTGGGCCGACACCGTGAAGTTGAGATTGCTGAAAATGAACTCTAGACTAACGCTGTAGCCGATAGTGCACGCACGGCATAAAGCAGACGGGCGTGAAGTCTGGAACATGAGAACTTATAAATGAATAAGAAGAAAAGTATGTAGATGCTTATTACTTATCTTTTTATTAGTCCTTGGAATACATCTCTCTTGAATACTCTTAAGCTATAGGCACTGATACAAATGGCGCCTTGCTAGTTCGTTGCCATTAACTTAGCTGATGGCTATTCTGTCTCTCGGCTAATGAGAGAGAAAGCTTCGTACAACTGGGCGGTAGCTAGGTTCTCGTACAACTGGGCGGTAGCTAGGTTCTCGTACAACTGGGGCGGTCCACTCTCGTATCACGAGACCTGCCTTGGTGGTGGCGCTAGGTCTGCGATCACAGTGGCGACACGCGGGTCCGACATGTACTAAATGGACCGCGGCCGATTTAAGCTACCACCTAGCAAGTGTGGTGTCTGGCGGTGACACCACAGCATTCTTTTGTATAGTACTTTTTGCGTAAAGGTAGAGTAGTCTTAAGTAAATCTTGATACTTGATTCCGATGTGATAAATTCTGTTTACTACCACAGTCAATGTAGCTATATAATTTACACCCAAGATTTTCAGTGTCTCAGATGGTATTTTACTACAGCCCAATGATTTATTTTCCCGGAGCACCTGATTTACTTTCTCCAATACACATTTCAATGTGTTAGGACTTTGTTTTTCTTCATTTTATTCCCCTTCATCTCCCAAATTCAATCTGATGTTATCAACTTGTTCACCATACACCTCTTCCACGTAATCCATCCAAACGTCTTCTTCTATAAGCACCATACTTACGCAAAACTGAAAGTTGACAAGATTTCTAAGATAAAGCTGTCCGAAAATGACGTTTAAGACAATGCAGAGCAGGAGAGAGGAAAGAAAGCGTAATGCAAATTTAATGTTCTAAACATGGTCCTCAGCTCGTCTCTTATGTAAGAAGAATGTGAAATTTAATATGTCAGAATGAGCTCCATGTACGATATCTGAATATGGGGATAACTATGAGAGGTATGGCAAGCGCATCCGAAATTCACTATGTGCTTCGTGTCTTTCGTTTTAGACAGCCATCATATGGCGAACAGGCGGTCAAACATGTCTGTGTGGAAGTTACCAAAAAGACGGTAGGGGGTAAGTAATGCGGTAAATGACGGGAGAAGCGTTGATCTGGAAGTGTGTAGAAGCCCATCTGGCAGAAACTGAATACTTCTGAAAAGTTGCTTTTATTGCGACTAATTTCTTACCGTGAGTTCGTATAAGCAAAGAAATAACCAGAGATGTGTCGACGTGTCGATTAGTGGCAGAACTCACACAGTTCTCTCTGAGCTGACCTGTGGCTGGGCGACATAAAACTTTTCCAGCGTTTTTTGGTGTGGCGGCAAATCAGGCCTTGGCCTAAACGTGGCTTACATATGCAGTTTCTGCTTTCTAACTCTTGCGGTGAAATGTAGGAGCTGATTGGACGAACATCTAGGCAAGTCCACATGCTACACTACTGGCCATTAAAATTGCTATACCATGAACATGACGTGCTACATATGCGAAATTTAACCAAGAGGAAGAAGATGCTGTGATATGCAAATGATTAGTTTTTCAGAGCATTCACACAAGGTTGGTGCCGTTGGCGACACCTACAACGTGCTGACATGAGGAAAGTTTCCAACCGATTTCTCATACACAAACAGCAGTTGACCGGCTTTGCCTGGTGAAACATCGTTCTGATGCCTCGTGTAAGGAGGAGAAATCCGTACGATCACGTTTCCGACTTTGATAAAGGTCGGATTGTAGCCTATCGCGATTGTGGTTTATCGTATCGCAAGATTGCTGCCCGCGTTGGTCGAGATCTAATGACTGTTAGCAGAATACTGAATCGGTGGGTTCAGGAGGGTAATACGAAACGCCGTGCTGGAACCCAACGGCCTCGTATCACTAGCAGTAGAGATGACAGGCATCTTATCCGCATGGCTCTAACGGGTCGTGCAGCCACGTTTCGATCCCTGAGTCAACAGATGGGGACGTTTGCAAGACAGCAACCATCTGCACGAACAGTTCGACGACGTTTGCTGCAGCATGGACTATCAGCTCGGAGACCATGGCTGTCGTTACCCCTGACGTTGCATCACAGGCAGGAGCGCCTGCGATGGTGCGCTCAACTACGAACCTGGGTGCACGATTAGCAAAACGTCATTTTTTCGGATGAATCCAGATTCTGTTTACAGCATCATGATGGTCGCATCCGAGTTTGGTGGCATAGCGGGGAACGCACCTTGGAAGCGTGTATTCGTCATCGCCATACTGGCGTATCACCCGACGTGATGGTATAGGGTGCTATTGGTTACACGTCTCGGTCACCTCTTGTTCCCATTGACGGCACTTTGAACATTGGACGTTACATTTCAGATGTGTTACGACCGTTGCTCTACCTTTCATTCGATCCCTGCGAAACCCTACATTTCAGCAGGATAATACACGACCGCATGTTGCAGGTCCTGTACGGGCCTTTCTGGATACAGAAAATGTTCGACTGCTGCCCTGTCCAGCACATTATCCAGACCTCTCACCAACTGGAAACGTCTGGTCAATGGTGGCCGAGCTACTGGCTCTTCATAATACGCCAGACACTGCTCTTGATGAACTGTGGTATCGTGTTGAAGCTGCATGAGCAGCTGTACTTGTACACGCCATCCAAGCTCTGTTTGACTCAATGCCCAGGCGTATCAAGGCCGTTATTACTGCCAGTGGTGGTTGTTCTGGGTACTGATTTCTCAGGATGTATGCACCCAAATTGCGTGAAAATGTAAACACATGTCAGTTCTAGTATATTTGTCCAATGAATACCCGTTTATCATCTGCATTTCGTCTTGGTGTAGCAATTTTCATGGCCAGAAGTGTACTTTAATCGATGCTCTTGCAAGTTGGGAACACATTACTATTAAAATTTTCTGCGTAAACTTCAGTGTGCTTCCGACGTTTCTTTGACGGGTGGTTAATTCAGTCACTTTACTGACCGTTCATATGAACCAGGATGCAGTCTACCATACACGTTAGACTTGTTTTTAGTATTAGAATAATGTAATCATCTGAAACATTCACATTTATATCTAACAAAGTAACCTGTTTCGGCTGACATTTGCAATCCTCAGGTCATGAATTACAGTCCGTGTTTACGTCCCACTACTGATAATACAGTTTCCGCAGTCGTGGAACGGAAGCACATCCTGTATTTTAGTCTCACTGGAGTCCGATGTCGGCCGAGACCGGTTAGTTTGTTAGGAAAAAAATGCGATTGTGCCAGATAATTAAATTACTCTTGCGGGCTTTCAAATGATATATGGTGTGGTGGTGGCCCTCAACTACGTATCCGCGGACTCAAGAGTTGAAATATTAGAAGTTTTTGCTGGTTTCGTTGTCTAGGGCCTGCGATAGGTAGTCGCCGCATTACAAGACAAATATTGCTGAGTCTACAGTACACAGTATTAATATGCAAATGAATCGAATGGTTGAAGTTTCCCATCACTTGACAATCGCGAATATGACGTAGAAATTTATAAATAAAAGAGTTGAGATTCCGGCAGTAGCCGGACGACCTCAGAAGATGTCTCCCGCAGATGGAGACGAAAAGTCAGGTGGAAATTTTATACATCGACCACGGCCTATCAGCCCGGAAGTTTTAACTGAAGAGAGGGAAACAATAGATTGCTACTGCATGTAATTAGTTACGAACGACATCATAGCTCTCGAGATATTCACTTCTAAGTGCATACTACATCTTCACTGTAGAAACCTCGGAAATCTCACAAGTTCACAAGTCCGGACCCCCAAGTATTTCTATCTCTCGCGACCACGCGCAAAGCTCTCCTCACTCCGTGTCTCTCTCGCCACCGCGCCTCCCTTGCGCCGTCCTGTCCCAGACTCCCCAGTGTCCTCTGCAACTGTCTCGTGTCCTCTCCCGAAAACGATTCTCCTCCCCCACTTCCATAGAGTCTCTCCATGTGTCCTTTTTGGACCGATCGCTGTGATTGGCTAGAGTGCTGCCGCTCTTTTTCCAAGCCAACACACACTCACGAACATATTGAAACACTTTCGAAATACTACATTTACATCTAAATAACTTGAACTGAATATTCCTACGCCTGGGCCACAAACACGCTCTAACACACATTATTAGCTACATAAACAAATTAAATAAACATATATCAGAGGAATAGGAGAAAAGGTAGGCCAGTAGCCCAATGTCTCTCTGCTTTCTGAAACACAATAAATATTTAACCAATTTCTTCATGAATAGTACATATCAGATATAAACAAAGACATAGATGAATAAATGTACAGGGTGTTACAAAAAGGTACGGCCAAACTTTCGGGAAACATTCCTCACACACAAATAAAGAAAAGATGTTATGTGAACATGTGTCCGGAAACGCTTAATTTCCATGTTAGAGCTCATTTTAGTTTCGTCAGTATGTACTGTACTTCCACGATTCACCGCCAGTTGGCCCAATTGAAGGAAGGTAATGTTGACTTCGGTGCTTCTGTTGACATGCGACTCATTGCTCTACAGTACTAGCATCAAGCACATCAGTACGTAGCATCAACAGGTTAGTGTTCATCACGAACGTGGTTTTGCAGTCAGTGCAGTGTTTACAAATGCGGAGTTGGTAGATGCCCATTTGATGTATGGATTAGCACGGGGCAATAGCCGTGGCGCGGTACTTTTGTATCGAGACAAATTTCCAGAACGAAGGTGTCCCGACGGGAAGACGTCTTAGGGAGCAAGGAACATTCCAGCCTATGACTCGCGACTGAGGAAGACCTAGAACGACGAGGACACCTGCAATGGACGAGGCAATTCTTCGTGCAGTTGACGATAACCCTAATGTCAGCGTCAGAGAAGTTGCTGCTGTACAAGGTAACGTTGAACACGTGACTGTATGTGGTGTGCTACGGAAGAACCAGTTGTTTCCGTAGCATGTACAGCGTGTGCAGGCACTATCAGGAGCTGATTGGCCTCCACGGGTACACTTCTGCGAATGGCTCATCCAGCAAAGTGTCAATCCTCATTTCAGTGCAAATGTTCTCTTTACGGATGAGGCTTTAATCCAACGTGATCAAATAGTAAATTTTCACAATCAACATGTGTGGGCTGACGAGAATCCGCACGCAATTGTGCAATCACGTCATCAACACAGATTTTCTGTGAACGTTTGGGCAGGCATTGTTGGTGATGTCTTGATTGGGCCCCATGTTCTCCAACCTACGCTCAATGGAGCACGTTATCATGATTTCATACGGGTTACTCTACCTGTGCTGCTAGAACATGTGCCTCTGTTGCTGTGTGTATCCGTTCCATGATTAATGAGATTTGAAGAAAAGTATTAAAATGAGCTCTAACATGGAAAGTAAGCGTTTCCGGACACATGTCCACATAACATATTTTCTTTCTTTGTGTGTGAGGAATGTTTCCTGAAAGTTTGGCCGTACCTTTTTGTAGCACCCTGTATTTATAAGCATGCTGGTACCGTTTCTCGTGTAACTGTCGAGTACTCATGGCCTGACGCGACGGATAGTTATCGGCCATTTCTACCTCCAATAACTTATGTATTATTCACGTTACATGCCTGTAATTTATACCAGCTTAGGTTTACACTAACAGCTTTCTAAAGACACGTCGATCGACGAAATCGGATGAACCGTTTAGATTTTGGAAATTCGTTGATGGGTGTTACTTGTATAATTTACAGTCAGATACTAAACTTTAAAATAATAAAGATATTGAAAATTTGAAAACACCATCAGAATCGTCGTGCAAATAATAGTAATACACATGTTTCTTTTTGAGGTATCATGATTCATTTGACTTCTATTGATTTCTATATGAACTGTGAAATGTCTGCCATTAAGGTTTCACAAAGTCCGCCATCTTTGACACTCTTGGCATACAGGTCTCTTTCAACGACACAGCATCACCACGGAATTCTCAACCACGCGCTCGAGCTGGACCCCTCTTGCTTCGGCCAACGTCCAGCGCCACGTGGTCGGCCTGCCGAGCGACCCGTGCAGCTTAGAATGTTTTCAGGCCCCCACAACTCGACCGTTACCTCACACTCTAAAAGTAGTCAGCCACTCTACTCCCTTCTAAATACAAATGGTGGTCTTCCCATTTTTTGTAGCTTTCCCAGCAGTTTCTTTCCTGTTTCCTTCGCCCACCTGATATCGTATGTTTCCATTACCCTATTGCTTCCATTCCGTATTAGCTGTCCTACCTTACATTGCTCCGAAATATATAAAAAGGAGCTGAGGTACACTTGCTCTTCCATGTCCAATGCCCTACAAGATCCACCAACCATCCGTATGAAATGACGTCAACCACACTAGGCTGATTCAGAAGGTATCCGTTTCTTCGACGTGACATTCGGGTGGCGCCATCGCAGGAACGAACACACGTACACTCAACAACTCTCAGGTACTGCAAGACCCAACGAAAAATTTTGATGACTTAAACTACGGTCCCAAATTTGATCGAAGATGAATGGCAATAGGACGGGTTAATTGAGATGTGGTTACGCTTTGACGAAGTGGGGTCTCCTCTAAACTGTTGGTCCCGAGTGCAGAGCAAAGGAGGAAATTATGAAATCGTAGCTAAGGAGTGAGCACTTGCGGTATTCGATGGCGATCTGATGACTCGGCACCAGGTGACTCCGAGTGTTCTGAGCTGGTGGTCAAGTTTGGACATTTGTATTTTACTGTAGACACTTTTCGGTACATGGAATCCGACACACACACAAACGCGTACACACACTTATATGTGTGTGTGTGTGTGTGTGTGTGTGTGTGTGTGTGTGTGTGTGTGTGTGCGCGTGTGTGTGTGTGTGTGTGTGTGTGTGTGTGCGTGTGTGTGTGTTTGTGCGTGTGCTATCCATATGACAGTAATTAAATGAAAATTTCTTTCCAGAAGTCATTCATTAGTTGCTGTGAAGCTAAGTAATTCAATCACCTGTAAATTAAAGTTCTCAGTGTAATCAGATGAGCAGCGCATTCAGTCACCACATGCAGTACTTTAAATGGTAAAGAATGAAATAACCTGTCCTTGTGTGCCGAATTAATCCATATATTTTATAAAAATGGATAATTGTATCGTTGACTGTTTTTAACATCTGCTATTAAACCACTGGATCGATTTGATTCAAACTTCGCACTGTCTGGAAAGAAGCGCTGTGGTGTGTAAGAACCGCCTACCAATCAAAGCGGTGGGGGTGTAGGTGAAAAAGTAACGTAGCCCACGACTGACAAATATCTGGAATTTACTCATTGAACATTTAAGAGTTTGGAACAAACTCTATACGTAATTTCAGTGCTTATCCCTCACTACATTTTCATGTAGCGCAGTAAAACAGCTACATTTTAATTTATGGCTTTTTTCAATAGAAACTCTATTCGTGACACATATTGCATACAGTATTCACATATACCACCGACTGCACTTGCAGAATATACCAATGTGCGGCACATACTTCTGGAAATATGACGCCATGTACACTAACATGCGTGAAAAGCTGCTTCAGTGTTCATAACGTTTTAATTTATTGCAACTCTAGAACCAACTCTACTCCCGAAATGCTTTGCGTACAGTATGCACAAATAACGTTGAATCTATCTGGAACATTATATCATAGTACGACGCATCGTTCAGAACATAAGACGTCAAAACATTGACCTTCATGAAAAGGAAACTGCAGGGTGAAATTCACTAGGGTTACATGTCAAATATGGGTACAAATTTGTATGAAATACGTTAAATATATTTGAAATGTATGTGACACATGCCTACATAGGTGAAGCTGCAAGTAAAAATTGCTCCTAAATCAAATGTGAACCAAATTTGGTACACATGTTGCTTATATATTTTTTGGAATGAAATATTGTGGACCTCGGCATCACCGACTATTTTGAGGAGCAGTGACGGGGAGAGAAGGGTGAAGGAAGAGGAGATGGAGAAACAGTGAGGGTTAAGTAGTAGCTGGACAGAGTTAAAGGACGAGAATAACAGACAAACGGGGAAAATGAGACTGAGGGCGTAGGAGATGGGTGGAAAGAGAAGCAGGAGGAAACGGATTGAGTGAGGGGGTGAATAATGTGGACAGTATCGGAGATAGGTGCAGGAGAAAGTGGACACAGAAGGGGCGGACGAGTGGACTAATAGAACACTAGAATAAATATATACCCAGGCAATTGGAGGTACTCAGTTTGTATGATTAGAATTCGCTATCATTGGCGTATCTTGTTTTGTTTGATCTTAAATATATTAGTACTGGACTGCCTGCTAGACAGACTACAGACACATATGCACTGCACATGTGATTTCTATAAGGAACAATATTCGCAGATGCAACATTGCTCTTTTCCATGTCAGCAACCTTTCAGTTGGCCTATCCTGCTAACATTAATCGTATCACGTAACATAAAATCTAATGCTGGCTTACAGTTGGCTTACCATGCCCGTATATTTTAACTAGCAATTCAATACAAGTGAATCATAATCTTACTGTGTATACTAGAAGAAAAATGATATTTATGAAAAAGTAAGCTCCATTCACTACATGTCTGCCTCATACTGCATAGGCGCGATCACAGCTGGATGAACTGCTTGAATGAATATGGGAAGTAGAATGTCGCGGGTAAAATGAGAAGACCTGACAGTTTATAGATTTAGCTATAATAACAAAGGGAATCTGGTATCTAGAAGTGGCTACCATTTAATGAATTATGGAGTATTGGAGGGACAGTGAGTACAAATTACTTTCAGGTAGTTTACAGGGTGAGTGCGTTGTGAGACGTGGATAGCACGGTCTAAGAAGTTCCACAGAGGAAATCGCCACTGCAGATCCGTGAAACTGCACAGTGGCTTCTGGTATCCACCTGTTGCTAGCTAATGCCACACGCCAGGAACACATCGCTTCTGCTGATCGTTTGACTCACCCCATAGCTCACTAATTCACAAAAATCGTGCGTCTTCTGTGTAGACAGCTAGAAAACTGAGTCGACACGTGTAATGTCTCAATGTCGTACTTTCACAGGCATTCTTTACAACAGGGAATTAAATTCTTTGCTCCAGACGATCCATTAATGGTTTCTAAACTGAAGAAAAAGCGGCAGTAACGCATTCTACGTAACTTGAGACACGCATTCATTGTACCTAGCTCATCTGTCGGAATCGTGGTTAGTAACGTAACCTCGAGGGCCATTAGAATTGCAACAGCAAGATTATTAACAAATGTCGATTCCCTACTAATTGTGCATATACGCAATAACAGATAGAATGAATGATTAATTAATTAATTGGAGTGTTTCTGTTGAACTTGTATGTCAGTATTATCCAAGAAAGAAGACGAAGAGGACATTTTTGTCCTCTTCGTCCCTTTTCCGGACCAACATTCGGGATAACAAGGGTTCACACACAAGTCCGTCTAACCACATTATGCTCTTCTGTTCGATACCTTACATCCGACTGAGGTCAATGCCTGGCGGGGTCCAGTGAAGAGGTTGACAGTTCACTTCGTTAACCAACACTGTTCAATTCATGCTTGTCGTATTTCTCCGAAGATATGGTCATATACTCGACATTTTAACCTGGTCTTTATTTTTCTATGAGGAAATGTTGCAGAAATACTGATACTTGTATAAGTATATTACGAGACAAGTGTATTACGAGAAAAGGGAAATTAAATGCCCATCGTTAAGCGTTCCTCTGACATAAGAAGATACAGTCTTAAGAACACATAACACGAATGATAAAAGCAACACTTTTCGTCTAGAGGTTACAGAGCTTAGAGATGCCTTCCTAATCCCTGCTTTAGTGTATCCATTTAATGGTAAATCAATCACCCAAAAAAGGTGCACTTCTGGCCATTAAAATCGTAACACTAGGAAGATAACCAGTAATGAAGCTTTAATCATTGATCGTATATGCAAGAGCAACAAGAATACCCGTTTAAATTTGCATGTGATCTGGGGGTGTACAGAGTGTGAAGTACACAGAACTGCCTCCTCACTCAGCGATATTAATTTTAATTCGGTCGGCCATCGTGCTGAACTGATCCTAGACGGGATATAGGGACACATCATTCCGAGTTGCTTCAACTCACTGTCACAGTCCACCCATTGTAGTGACTGGCAACTGCTAGCGCGCTAGTCTTTCGACAACGCACTACCAGACGTTTTCAACCTAGAGAACGCGTTGGTCAAGGCAACAAACTAACGCCCTCAATCACATATCACGTGTTAACTGAGAGGACACCACATGTCGTATCTGCTACTGTATTTTCGGCTCCTTTCAAAGATATAAGTATTACAGAGATGAATCGCAAATAGAGAATTTATTTCATCCTCAACAGTGTCACCACGTGGTCAGTATGAAGTGGGATGACCCGTTGCACCGGCCGACTAATATTTCTTCCTTCTGTGGTATGAATCATTAAGGTCCTTACGATTCCCTCTCTCCCTGGCCTTCTATCGATAATGCCGGCTCTCTCCATAGAGTGCCTCACCTTCTGCCTTCCTGCAAGGGTACAATCCACCCGACATTTCCCAGTTTTCCTATTAGATCGCTGGACTTCATGGAAGTTTCAGAGGTCGAGCAGGTATGCTTCCTTCCATATCTTCATCATTTGCTCTCTTCCTCCTTGCTTGGCCTCTCTTTCAAGATCTTTCTATATACTTTGTTCATGGCCGATGGGTATTATAGCCTACCGTTCCCCAGTGAAGAAACAGCTTAGTGTAAGTGCTTCCGAGCTTCCCTGAGTGATTGGTCGCGAGTTGATGGCGGACTATATCTGCAACAATGAAGTCCTAAGTGTTGCCTGATCTACCAGCGATTTTTCTAAACTTTTCTCAGCGAGGGTTCCATTGTTCCCACCATACGCTCCCACCAACCTCTCATCAAGCCGGGTGTTCTTTTATTGTCGGGGCACACAATTTCAAATACCGGCTCCATGGCCATTGTTCGGTCTTCACAGCTGAGCTATTTGCCCTGTACCAGGCTGTTCTGTACATCCGCCGCCGCCGTCATTCTGCTTATGTCATCTGCTCTGATTCCCTGAGCGCCATCCAGAGCCTCAGTGATCCGTATCCGGTTCACTCTTTCGTGCACCGGATCCGAAGCTCTCTTCAGCAGGTGGTGGACGACGGTTCTCCGGTTACCTTTTTGTGGGTTCCTGGCCATGTTGGTATCCCTGGGAACGAAACTGCAGATGCTGCAGCCAGGGCTGCGGTCCTCCAGCCTCGTACAGCTTCTTGTTGTGTGCCTTCATCTGATTTTAGCAGGGTCATTCGTCAGCGCATTTTATCGCTGTGGCATGCCGATTGGGCTACACCAACTGACAACAAGCTTCGGGCCTTGAAACCTCTCCCCACGGCTTGGACGACCTCTTCACGCCCTTCTCGGCGGGAGGAGGTCGTTTTGGATCGGTTACGAATTGGACACTGCCGGTTCAGCCATCGCCATCTGATGACGGCTGCGCCGGCGCCGTTCTGCCCATGTGGGCAATTGCTGACGGTACGCCACATTTTAACGTCCTGTCCGAATTTTAATACACTGCGCATTGATCTTGGCCTGCCATGTACTCTGGATGACATTTTAGCGGATGACCCGGGAGCAGCTGCTCGCGTTCTTCGTTTTATCCACTTGACAAACCTGTCTAAGGACATTTGATAATGCTGTTTTCTTTTAATCCCTTGCCTGTTAATGTTCCTTTTATAGTGATGTCCTTTTCAGTCGCTGTTTTAACATTGTGCCTCGCAGTGCATTCATAACTTTGTCTGGGCGCTAATGACCACTGTAGTTGTGCGCCCTAAAACCACAAAAACAAAAACAAAACCAAGCCGCAAGTGGTGTAATAACCTTCTAAGTAAAACCTTGCTGAGGGATGTACTGGCTGGTCTTCCTGTTGTCGGCCGGCTGGAGTGGCCGAGCGGTTAAAGACGCTACAGTCTGGAACCGCACGACCGCTACGTCGCAGGTTCGAATCCTGCCTCGGGCATGGATGTGTGTGATGTCCTTAGGTTAGTTAGGTTTAAGTAGTTCTAAGTTCTAGGGGACTTATGACCACAGCAGTTGAGTCCCATAGTGCTCAGAGCCATTTGAACCATTTCTTCCTGTTGTCGAAGTCATGAGTGAGCTAGTCTTGTCCTTTCTTTGCTGCTCAGAAGTTTTCGCATCATCAGAATAAGGAATATATAAATTGATGCTGGAGGGCGGAGAAACTAACTGAATGGTAAGGAAATAATTATGTCAGCTGCATCTGGGAATTCATGCGAAATCAGCGACGACGATTGAAAATGTGTGCCGGACGGGTATTCGCAACCGGGATCTCCTGCTTGCTGGGCAGTTACGTTAACAACTGTGCTACCCCGACCCGGTAGTTATCGCAGACGCGCTGACTGTCTTGGCGCTCCTCCCAGCAGCACCACATTCTTATCTGGCGCCACCTGACTGCAGTCCCCGCCCATGTTCTGAATGCTGGCGACTTGGAGATTCCCGCATGAAGTCGAACGTATTTCTGCATCCGCGCTGAAGCAGGTGCTCACAGATGCGAACATTACCGAATTATCAGTTTAATTACACGTGGTGGCAAAATATTTACGCGAGTTCTTTACAGAAGAATGGAAAAACTTGTAGAAGCCAACCTCTGGGAAGATAAGTTTGGATTCCTTAGAAAGGTATAACAGGCAACCCAATACGGACCCCACGACCTCTCTTAGAAGATAGATTAAGGAAAGACAAACCTACGTTTATAATATTTGTAGATGTAGGAAAAACTTGCAGAAAAGCTGACTGGAGCATTCAGTTTAAAATTTCAAGCTAACAGGAGTAAAGTAAAGGGAGTGAAAGGCTACTGACATCTTGCACAAAAGCCAAGACAGTGGTTATGAGTCGAGGGGCGGGAATGGGAAGCAGTGGCTGAGAAGGCAGTGAGACAGAGTCGTAGCTTATCCCCGATGTTATTCAGTCTGTACATTGAGGAAGCAGTACAGAAAACTAAAGAAAATTTTGGAGTAGGAAATAATGTGCAGAGAAAAGAAATCAAGACTATCGGGTTTCTGCCGGTTGTTCGCCGCTTTCTTGTACCGATATTTCAACCGTGTAACTCACAGTCTTCTCAAGGTGCTGCCTGATACTGATTTCAGTGTGGAACGAGTCCGGTATTTATGACTATGTTGTGCTAGGGGCTCCGTCTGCGGTCCGCGCCGCGTCATGTGCTATGCCTTTGGTATGCAGCGACCAAATAGCAGCGACTGTAGTGCTTTCCTCTAGCCGTGGCAGTTCCAAACGCCGTGGTGATTACCCGTTGTCAGTCTTGCTGTTGCAGGTCTGAACGACGTCCAAGGCGTGCTAGACATTTTATGTTCCGGTCGTCATCATTTAAGCCCACCTGTGACCTAGGACGTTCTGTTACAGTGGCGTGCCGTGTCAGGCGGGCAGTTTTCTCTAATTCCGTCTGCATATTTGTGTCCCATGGGGTCTCCATGTTGTTTCTGTTGCTACGTCAGAAGACTGAGTCCCGAATTCGAGGCAGAGCTCAACTGGAAACTGGTGTCGTGGTTAATAATACTCTCCGTGACCTTAATCTCAATAGATTCTTTGATAATGCTGCTCCAGTATCTCAGTGTATGTGTCAGAATCTTGGCATCGTTATATTTCACAGAATGATTGAATTTTAAACAATGCATGACAATCACTGACTTGGTTGCCTGTCTCAGTCTGGTGTGCCTTTGATGTTCTTTGCACCTAAGGCAACGGTATTAGTAGTCTGGCCGATATATTCCATCCCACATTCAAAATGTATGTGGTAAAAGCCTGGTTTCCGCAGATCGAGGTAAACCTTCACACTCCGTAGCAGAGCCTTGAGCTTGGTGGCTGGATGGAACACACTCTTGATGTTATGTTTGAGGAGAATTCTACAGATTTTTGCAGAAATCGGCCCGACATATGGCAAATATCCAACTTTCTTAAAAAAAAAAGTACAAATGTGTGTGAAATCTTATGGGATTTAACTGCTATGGTCATCAGTCCCTAAGCTTACACACTACTTAACCTAAATTATCCAACGGACAAACAAACACACCCATGCCCGAGGGAGGACTCGAACCTCCGCCGGGACCAGCCGCACAGTCCATGACTGCAGCGCCTTAGACCGCAACTTTCTTCATTTCTTCTTGTACATCTTCAGGAACCTCTGATGGGCAAATAGACCGCAGTGCCTTTTGAACATATCTAGAAGAGTATCCATTTTTGAAGAACACAGATTGCAAGTGTTCTATCTCCGCCGCCAAATTATTCGTCGCTGTTGAACCAGTTCTGAGTAAACTGTTTTTCTATGTCTGATAGTGGCAACTACTGGCGTGCAGCTAGATGTCGGAGTGTGTTTGGGTTCAAATGGTTCAAATGGCTCTGAGCACTATGGGACTCAACTGCTGAGGTCATTAGTCCCCTAGAACTTAGAACTAGTTAAACCTAACTAACCTAAGGACATCCCAAACATCCATGCCCGAGGCAGGATTCGAACCTGCGACCGTAGCGGTCTTGCGGTTCCAGACTGCAGCGCCTGTAACCGCACGGCCACTTCGGCCGGCAGTGTGTTTGGGGTACGCACTGTGACTGTAGATACCATCTGCCTTCCTCTTCACTAGTACACCTAGGAATGGAATAGCCCATCCATCTCCAGTTACATGATGAATTTAATGTTATCATGGTGTGAGTTTAGGAGGTCCAAGGAAACATCGAGATTTTCCCTCCCGTGATGCCATATAACAAAGGCGTCTTCCACGTACCTAAAAAAGCATTGCAGGTGATCTGGCCCCGATGTAAGTGCCTCCTCTTCAAATCTCTCCTTATGGAGATTGACCATCATCGGTGAGAAAGGGCTGCCCATTACCACCCCTTTTATTTGCACGTAGAATTGATCCCCATGTAGGAGGTACGTCGAGGTAAATATGTGCCTCAATAAGTCTAGCAGAGAACCGTCGAACTTTTCCCTGTCAGATCACGTGAATCATTCAGTGCTACGCGGGTGAACGGGGGCACCACGTCGAAACTGACCGTGATGTCAGATACCTTGACCTGTAACTGCCTCAGGCGTTATAGGAAATCCTCTGAGTTACGAATATGACGGGCACACTTTCCCACATATGGTGAGAGCATCTTCTGAAGGTGTTGAGCAGTGAGGTAGGTGGCTGCGTCCGTGTTGCTGACTACTGGACGTAGAGGAACGCTTTCGTTTGGCAGTTTAGGCAGGCCAAAAGGTCTTGGCGGCACTGGTGCATTTGCTCTTAGCTGCTTAACGATCTTTTCTGGAAGACCGATTTCCTTTAGAAGGGACCCGATCTTCTTATCCACCTTGTCTCATGATGTCGCTGACCACTGGTCTTTACCGGATCCTCCTGCCTTTATCTGCTGGTAACACCACAACGCTATCATCTTCCTGGAGTTGTTTAAGGGAAAATATCCCATCACCAGAGATGTTTCGTGAGCGCTCTGCGAATCTCCCCTCGCACTTCTTCAGCATCATTGGCAGTAAATTTCAGGGTCCCCTGCTCCATTGCACTAACGGAGTCCTCCGCAGGAACATTTATGGGGGTATCTGAGAAATTAAGACCCGTGCTGAGCACGTCCAATGTGGTTGCGTCGAATCCCTTCTCGCTCAGGTTGACGACCGTGCGAGCGTCCTCGTTCGGCTGCGTCTTGTTATTAAGACGTTGAAACATGGCTAGTTGACAGGACGCTGATTTCTCCCTTGTGCACTCTGCTAGTGACCAAAAGGTCCCATCAAATCGGCCCAAGACTTGTCTGGTTAGAAGGTTTGGTATAAAATAGTGTAGAGACAGCAGCACTCTGGATGTCACATCAAGTCGGTCACACATGTCACGTACTCTCTCCTTGACCAATACTAAGCTGACTCGATGATTAATTCTGTTGATCGGTCTGGAACAGACGTTATGTTTAATTTTAGAAAACAGTGGAACCACGTGCTCTTCTCGGTGTCTAGCCCAGAAGCAGAGAGGACAGAGCTTTTTCCTCTTCCCTTGTCAAAACTTATCCAGCGTTCTAATTATGACATAGCAGGAGAAGTAGCCACATCCTAAAGGCCTGGTACTGTCGAGCAAGAAGAGATATTGAGAATGCAAGAGCACCCATTAAGTATGCTTGTGATGTGCGTACTGTAAGATCTTCAGTACACACACCATCATATTATTTGACCTGTCGCTCTAACGAAGTAGGCGAGTGTGAGCAATGTGTCTCGTGGTCTTATCGTGGCATGTTTCTCTCCTGCTGTTAGGTCAGACGATAGAAGTGCGACTTGCACGCTTAGAGTAGCAGATTGACGGTGACCAACTTTAAACAGAACTTGATTAATTTTCACACACATTTATTAAAATAATAACAAGCATAAAAATTACTTAACTTGGTTCTGGATGCTATTTACAATTGACAATCTGAAGTTCCTTTGGTATTGGAACGTTAATCTTATTCTCACATATATCTCTGATACATGACAAAAGTGTCTATACATTTATCTTCATGGCTATGTACAGGAATATGGTAATCTTATTAGGCGCAGACTGATACTTGATTATAGACTGGTACAGACAAATGTAGAACTCGTACAGACTGGTACAGACTAATGCAGACTGGTACAGACTGGTGCAGACAAATGCAGACGGACTAATCGGAGGTCTGTACACTCGTTATAATACCTCGCGCATTCATGTATCTCTGCATGAGTGTGATCCGCGAGGAGAAAAGGTTCTACGTTAACAGCAATCTCATTGGCTGCGCTACATATTGATACGCGGATTGGCGGAAGCAGAATTCGGTCCGTCTCTATGGCAGCGCCATCTCGTAGTGCGGAGATGGACGAGCGCTGCGTCTGCACTGTTGTGCTTAGCGGGACGCGCTCTAGTGGGAAAGTTCTGTACGCGCTGACTATGCGGAAATATGTACACAACAATGCTCATACTGCAGGATGTGCCAGCCACAGTCTCTAAAAGCCGTGGCTGGGACTCTTTAGAACAGTGTCCAAGCATCTGAAAGCGCTTACCAGATAAGAAAACCAGGATGAATGAAGTCGTTAAAGATAGGTGCTCCAGCGTCTTATGATTTCTCAGCTGACCTACTGCTGTAGGGATAAAGTTAGTCAGCCTGATCCTCATACACAACGAACGTTTGAGGGTGAGGGTCTATAAAGAACCCTCACTTTCAAACTTTCGTTATATACATCTACATTACATCTTCATGGATACTATGCAAATCACACTTAAATCCCTTGCAGAGGGTTCATCGAACCACCTTTACAATAATCCTCTGTTATTCCACTCTCGAGCAACATGCAGAAAAAACTAACACATATACCTTTCCGTGCGAACTCTGCTTTCCCTTATTTTATTAACATGATCTTTTCTTCCAATGTATGTCGGTGTCAACAAAATATTTTTGCATTCCGAGGAGCAAACTAGTGACTGAAATTTGGTGATAAGGTCCCACCGGAATGAGGGACGCTTGTGATTTAATGATGCCCACCCCAAATACCGTATCATGTCCGTGAAACCCTGCCTCCTATATAGGGAAGTATGGAGAAGTAAATCGTCCGTGGCCTTTCAAAGGAAACATCCCGGCATTTGCCTGAAGCGAATGAGGGAAATTACAGAAAGTCTAAATATGGATGGCCGGACGCGAGTTTGAACCGTCGTCCTCCCGAATGTGAGTCCAGTTTTCTAACCACTGCCCAATCTCGCTCAGTCTACTACGAACTGTGACTTCTCTGACAGTAGATCACGTATTCACTTGCATAAGTGAGGCGATATTAAGTAAGCACGCTATTTGATTACAAGCCACTTGTGAAGTACGGTGTCAAAAGCCTTCTGGAAATCTAGAAAAAACGGAATCAATATAAAATCCTTTGTAGATACCACTCAACACATCTTTGAGCATACAGCTACTTGTGTTTCATAAGAACGATGATTTTTAAATCTTCGAGGTAAAAGTATAATCACAATATATGTTCCAAAATCCGACTGCATATCGACGTTAATGCTAGGGTTCTGTAATTTAGTGGATTACTTCTACCGCCTTTCTTGAGTATTAGTGCTACCTGTGAAATTTTCCAATCCTTGTGTACGGATCTGTAGACGAGCGAGCGGTTGTTTATATTGTTAATTGTGAAGCTATTGCATCAGGATACTCTCATAGGAGCTTAATTGGCATACATTGCTGACCGAAAAACTTGCTTTTGTTAAATGACTTGAGTTGCTTTACTACTCCGAGGACATTTAATGCAAAGTTATTCCTATTGGCAGCTGTTCTTGATTCAAATTATGAAATATTTAATCCGTCGTCTTTATTGAAGGAATTTCGGAGGGCTTTGTTTAGCAAATCTGCTTTGGTGGTACTATCATCAATTTCGAGCTTTTGTAAATGATCGGCAATTTTGGGTGTTATACGTCCGTTTAAGTTTGGCATGCTTTTCCGTTATTTCTGCAGCGGTGTTATGGCCTGCTTTGTATAGTCGTTTTTTAATTTGTTTGGTATAAATCTTTCAGTTGCTGTCGATACTATTTGTTTGAATTCAAGCTATATCTGGTTCAAAAATGGTTCAAATGGCTCTGAGCACTGTGGGACTTAACATCTGAGGTCATCAGTCCCCTAGAACTTAGAACTACTTAAACCTAACTAACCTATGGACATCACACACATCCATGCCCGAGGCAGGATTCGAACCTGCGACCGTACCGGTCGCGCGGTTCCAGACTGAAGTGCCTAGAACCACTCGGCCACAACGGCCGCCGGCCTATATCTGGTCTACACCTACATTGTTAATGGAGAAGGAATGGAAATTGTCTCTCAGGAAAGCTTCAAGCGAATTTTTATCTGATTTTTTGAATAGAAGTGTTACTTAGGCTCGCTACGACAACCCTGTGTTCACTAACTGCTGTATCCGTTTTGGTGCTCGTTACTGGCTCAGGATTATTTGCTGCTAAGAGATCGACAGTGTTCTTACAATCGTTTTGGATTCTAATAGACTGATCAACTAATTACTCGAAATAATTTTCAGAGAATGCGTTTAATACAATTTCGGATGATGTTTCACGCATACCTTCGGATTTAAAAATGTATTTTCACCAACATATCGAGGGCAAGTTGAAGTCACCACCAACTATAATTGTATGAGTCCGGTACGTATTAGAAATTAGACTGAAGTTTTTTTTCAACCTTTCAGCAAGTGCATTATTTCATCTGGGAAGTCGGTAATACGATACAGCCATTATTTTATTCTGGTTACCACGAATGACATGTACCCATACTAATTCACAGGAACTATCTACTTACATTTCGGTACAAGATAAACTGCTTCTAACAGCAACAAACACGCGACCACCGGCTGTATTTAGCCTATCCTTTGGCAAAAAATGTCGACTGAACATAACTTTAAGTGCCTATAACGATTAGATCACTAGTACTTTTTATTAGCCACCTGCAGTTCGCTGCACCCTGTGCTTTTCATGGCATCCGGAAGGACCTGTTCCACATCGGGATTGGCTCCACTTGGTATGCACACGGTCTTGCCTCCTTTCCTTGGCAGCCATATCCCTAAGGGTCTCCATAACGCGCCTGACATTGGACCTCCCAGCTACCAATAACACAACCCTTTCTGAGTGCCCGTATCTTGCAGGCCGATAGGTTTCCTTTGAAACAGGGCAAGTTACTTGATCTGACTGAGGGATATTGTCAGCTGCAGATAGCACCTGGAATCTGTTTGTCAGCCTAACCGGGGTGGCCTTCCCACGAAGTCTTTCGTAGCCTGTTCCCTGCCCCCACACACCCACTCTCGAGTCTGCCGCCCACTTGATCACGGTTGAGGGTTCAAGGAACTGGACTGGCCGTCAGTGCGGACAGATTGGAGGACTCTGTAATTCTACTGGACGCCCGTTGGAACCCCATAACGGTGGTGCCCACCGACTGCAGCCTCAAGCTGTGTAATCGAATCCAACGCAGCCTAGAGCTGAGAGCCAAGTGTCATCAAGTCAGCTCGCATCCGCACACAGCAATCACAGCCCCCATCCTTTTTAATGATGGTGGAAAACTACACTACACAGACAAACAAAGCATTAACGATACGAGGTACGAAATTCTGTTGTGGACACTGGCGTAAATGCAAGACCTGTGTCTAATAAAATAAATTTACATGCAGAGATTCAAAAACTAAACTTCCAAAGCATACAAGTGAATGTAAATAATTCGCTCCTTGTTAGTAACTCGTAAAATGTTACAAAAAATGGCTCTGAGCGCTATGGGACTTAACATTTATGGTCATCAGTCCTCTATAACTTAGAACTACTTATACCTAACTAACCTAAGGACATCGCACAACACCCAGTCATAACCAGGCAGAGAAAATCCCTGACCCCGCTGAGAATCGAACCCGGGAACCCCAGCGCTGGAAGCGAGAACGCTACCGCACGACCACGAGCTACGGACGTAAATTGTTACAAAATCAGTTATTATGTTACACAGACGAAATTTTGAGAGCTGTGTCTGATATATATTGAATGTTGAATAAACCCATAAAAGCCTATTCTGATATGCATTGCTCAGTTGAAACGGTTTCACATTTGTGTAATATGCTATATGCAAAATATTTTGTTGCAGAGAAAAAAATGAACTTTTTTTGTAACTCCATAAGTAACAGCAGAAGGAACTACGAAGGACACACATCGTCTCATGCTATGATCATCGTGCAAGAAGAGTGGGGCATTACTGGAGGACAGTACACGCTGTGGATGTCCTGCAGTCACAGTTCACCGTGTTACAGATAACAGGTGCCTCACAATGTGAGAGGGAACTGGCGCAGCAACTGGCCACCAACTCCAAAGTTGAAATACGCGGGACAGTACGATTCTAGGGGGAAAAACGTCTAATTAGGCCACAGATTAATGGTAAATTCTGGTGGGATATGGGTCAAAGGCAATGTCGCGTCCAAACACAGTGAAGTGGTGCCGACAATTTGAGCAAGGCCGCACAGATGTGGCCGATGCTAATTTGGAAGGAGGGCCATCGGCTTCCAAGTTGACCACAGACGACAGTGTGAAGGCAGTCGAGGAAATGATTAACAGCGATCTAAAATTTTCGACGACGAAGCAATTTACGTAGCTGACTGTAGGCTTTCCCGGCGTAAACTATTGATGAAGGTTTCTCGGGTCTCCAGCCGATTGATAGCGTTGATATCTCCGGACGTTTCGAGAAGTGTCATATTATCCATCGTCTGGCGAAGTGTCGAGATTCGTGGAGAGCGGGCTATTTATATGCGCGGTCGCCCCCCTCCACTGGACCTCCGGTGGCTGCGGTGGACCAGCGGCGTGCGCGCAGAGGTGGGTATGGCGGTCGCCCCCAGCGGCCGCGTTCGGTTCTCGGAGTAAGCCTTCTGTCTACGTCCGCGGCGGTGGACGTTGACGGGCGTGCTCCCGACGTACTGCCGCTATCGCAGGGTTCCATGCTGCGCTGAGTTTGTTTCCCTCATTTCTGTTGACCAGATTGTCGTGCATCCTTATTTCTATGGATTCTCTGATAACGCTTTCCCAGAAGCCAGATGCTCGGCACAGTACCTTCGTGTTTTCGAAGTTGAAGGTGTGTTCTTCATTGATGCTGTGTTCTGCTATGGCTGATTCTTCTGTGTGGCCCAGTCGCACACATCTGATATGTTCTTCGCAGCGTTTAGATACGCAGCGCTGTGTTTGCCCAACGTATTGTTTTCCACATTCGCGTGGTGTGCTGCATACTCCTGGTGTGTTAAGCTTCAGCGCATCTTTGGCAGAACCTAGGAGCTCCCTCGTCTTCGGTGGTGGTCGGAGAATGGTTTTGATATTGTATTTGCCCATATATGATATTGTATTTTGGCCGAGAGCGGACCCACGTACGGAAGGAACGCGAGTCGTTTGTCTTCTTCTTCATCATCTTCTTCTGGGGTTCTCACTGCTTCCTTCTTCCTTTTAAGCGCGCTGTTGATCTGCGTTTCACTGTAGCCATTTTGGTGAAAGACTTCCCTCAGGTGTTGCAGCTCGGGTGGTAGGCTGTCTTTGTCACAGACGGTGCCAGCCATGTGTACCAGGGTGGTCAGTACTGTTAGTGTTTGTGCTGGATGGTGGCAGCTTGTTGCATGAAGGTATAGGTCTGTGTATGTCTTCTTCCTATGTACTGCATGGCCTAGTGAACCATCTGCCTTCCTCTTAATTAAAATATCAAGGAAGGGGAGGCATCCATTTCCCTCCATTTCCATTGTAAATTTGATGTTCGGATGGATGCTGTTGAGGTGGTCAAGAAACTCATCTAGTGCCTGTTTGCCACGTCCCCACACGACCAAAGTGTCGTCGACATAGCGGTGTGGCCATGGGCGCCCCATAGGCTCCTGTGATTGCAAACCTGTATATGGAACATTTTGAGGTGGTAGCCCTTCAAACTGCCAGACAGAACCCAAAGCACTTCATCAATTTACATAGCTGTTCAGGAATGGCTCCATGACAGAGGGTCTGATTTCACTAGTCGGCGAACTGAGCGACTGGTAAAACGTCCCGTAGGTCGTTTACAGACTTTTAATGATTATATTTCAAAATATTATCACGTACTTGTGTCATTTGGAAGTGTAGTGCAGCATTTAATAAAAGTCACTTGGCCTGGCATAATAATGTGTAACTTACTTTCTGAAGGCCCTGGAATGAACAATTTGGTGACAGTTTTTTCAGACATAATAAGTAACTAACATTTTGTGGTACATACAGAAATATATTCATATAATTCAGTTGTCAGTTTGATAAATAAAGTGTATGAAAGTAATCCGTGGGAATATGTAATTATTAGGATGAAAAACGAGGTTGATTTATGGTGTAGCCTATATGCTAGAAGCCCCCAATAAAGAGCACCAAGTTGACTCACAAGATTTTTTTTTTAATTAGGTGTTCCGGGCTTGTTTGGTCCGAGAACAACTAACTGACAAACACTATTTTTATTCCCAAAATCTAAGTTCTGGATCGAGGAGGATCAACAAAGCTGTTTTATGTTCTGCCTATATTTGATATGTGAAAATTCCTTATCGGTACGTATTGAACCTCTGTGACAGAGTTAAATAATTTAAAGCCATTGTACGCACTACTTATACCCTGTTTTCTCTGAATATCGAGTTTATATGTGTACCAAGCGGTTTGCAGTATGGATAAATAAACCCAAGCCAAATAATAATAATAATACTAAAAGTACAACAAAATAAAGGCCCAGTGTGCTTGTTGCTTGTCCTTCTGATGCCTTGTTCACATTAGCTAAAAAATATCCGTTGCTCGCGTTGTCAGTTTTACGAGTAAAATGGTTTACATAGAATTTTTCGTGCTACAGTCGTTTACTACCATTAAGGATTCGATGAGTTTCTGTCTCGTTGCAGTTCAATTGTGATTGTTGTCAATGTGAAGTATCGGTTGAGTTCTTCGGCTGCGACAATGAAATCAGCTGCAGCTTTAACTTTCCATATACCAAGAGAACGCAAGTTTTTCCTTACGGCAGCTAGTTTGCTTCTGTTGTCGGTCAACGTATGGGCATTTCTGAGTTTTTCCTGTCTCACGGTTTGACTGATTATTACTGTTCTGCTTGTAGGCAAGACGATTTTGCGGCTTAGGACATAGTTTGTATCATCGATGTCCCAAATCTCTCAGACTCATGAGCTGTTTTATTTCTTTAGTTAGACAACGTTCAGATTTCCTCCTTAATTTTTTGGTCCGTAGGGGAGCACATTTTTGTCATAAACGTAAGTTTGTTAGTAAATCGAGAGGTTTTTCGTTTCCAAGAAAGGAACAGAAGATGTCACTCAAACTGTTTCTTGCGCCTTACTCGCAAGTTCAGATAAATTACTGCATCTGAAGCCTCGGTATGTAGTCCGTTGTGTTTCCTTCCTGGGACATTCTACTGCATACTTCATGAAAATTACGTCCAAGGCAGGCATGCCAGGTGCAAGTAGTTGAGAGGTGAAAAACACTGTGCTTGGGATTTAATTGCAAATATATGTTCGAGAGTGTGACTACAACTCATATGATGGGTAAGAGAAACCTAAAGTAGTGATACGTTTGAAGAGGAAAGCACCTGCCAAAATTTCGCACTGGAAGGATCTATTGTGCAGAGAATTTATGTCGATGTCACCAGTTATGAACATATGCTCGTGTATTGTTTCGAGACTTGAAAGAGCAATTTCGAAGCAGGCAATCACATGTACTTTAGGAAGTTTGTAAAGACACATTTCAGGCACTTTCTGTCAAGAAACATGAACACATATTCTACTTCTTATCTTCATTTTTGTTCGATGTGTGTAACATAATAAGTTATGAACCATAGAATATGTATACCCCTACTCCTCCCTCTCGTCTGTTACATCTATAGTGTCTAAGAAACAGGTTGTCGTCAGATTTACCGAGCTTGTGGGGATGTTTTGTTTGAGTCAGATCTCTGACAGAAGTATAGTACGGATACCTACGTCTTCCAATCTATGACGGAACTCCTCGAGATAAGCTGCCAGAAACTGGATATTTGTACGCGCAATATGGCGCTAGAGTATTCAGGTGCAGCACGTGTGAGCATACTGCTAATGGACACTTGCGACACTGAGTAAGCAATGAGCAGACATAACAGAATACGCTAAGGTGGGGCAGTTAAACAGCGGAGAGGCGACAAGAAAAACAAAAACCCAAACAGAGCTAGAATAATCTGTTAACAACAGTATTGAAATCGAGACGAATGGAATAAAAGTAGAATGTACAATACTGTTATTGGCTCTAACGATGAGAAACAACAATAATATGGTAAAAACTGTTCAATAAAAATGGGGTAAGACTAACAAGTGAACGTTCCCAAGTGTAAACAAACGATGTTGATGAATTCTGGGACTATAGCTTTATTTCTACCTAGTTCCACTACTAAGAAGTAGAACGCAGCCCATAATGTAATCTAGATTTAGAGGGAATATCTTCTAAATGATGAAATAATGTTTTTTGTATAGAAAATTGACTTGTAATTATCGTTCTTAAAATTATATACAGCTATTGTAATAATGTGAAATTTTGCAAACTACTGAACCACAATTAATAATTTTGAAAAATTATAACTTTTGTTACAACGTAATTTCGAGAAACTTTCAAACCACGTAGATCCACGCTTAATGAAGCTGTGCGGCAAGGCGGGTTAAAAGTCGCCTTGTGTTGCGTAATTGTATGACCGCTGTCTTTCGTCGTACTGTGCACTAAAAGAAGTTCCACCTACCTCAGTACGACATCTGGTCACCAGCCCGATTCTCTGCATACGTAGACACTGTTCAGACGATGTTAAAAGCAGGGTTGAAAGAACACATCTTCAATACTTACGTTTGCAAAGTCCGCCTAAACTCTGGTAGCAAGCTATCCTGTAATATCTTATAACGATTTTCGGGTGAAGGGCGATTGCTTCATTCTTTTAGAAAAAAATGTCAAAATTCCGCAACAAGTTCTTTATTTCTTTAGGTTCAAAATTAAAGAATTAGCCATCAGCCCGTATTTATTTAAACGACTAATATAGATTTCCTCAGCCCACAGTTCATACAACCCAGTATACACGGAAGACAGCCAGGAATGTACTTAAGTACGACCCGAATTATTACTTGATCTACAGTCGATGCTCTGCTACAATATATGAGTTTCACATTCTTTCCTTTTTTTTTTTTTTGATGGATTTCTAACAAAGAAACTGCCCGCCAACTACTCCATAGGTGAATATGAAACATGCCACACGGAATTCTACAAAGGCCGAAAATTTACACGCGTTTATCTTTCCTACTATACACTTCACAAAGCTCAAATTTCCACAATCTGTCCGTAAATGCAACTGCTTTCACGGCAATACCATCCGGACGCGAAATACCAGTAACTTCTTCATTTTACTCATAACATAGACGGACACGTCCAACATGGCCTGTAAGTCCGATAGCTAGCCAATGACTCCCCCTGACGTTCATTCCAAGGCCTATAACTACTTGATAGAGTGCGGGAAATGCTTAACTCTGATTGCTTGTTCAAAATGACCAGCCAATCAAAACAATCCTTCTAGTTCTTTCTCGCGCCGAAACTGCCCTACGGCAATCAATATTCACAGATGCATTTACGTCACTTCACCATGAAAATCTTAATAAAATGTTTAACAAAACCAAACGAAAAGGAAACTAATCTTGAAGTGACATATAAAATCATTACTCTGCAAATGGCTATTCTGGCTGCCTTCTTACAAAATCAAGTACTCTTGGACATACGTCATCAGCAATGTACGGAAATTACAGCTTTCATTACAACTGCTTGCTTCACACTTTCCCATTAACATCAGATAATATTGAATCTTTACGTACGTCCCACATATACACTCTTAGTCACTCTCATTTATTCACACAATAAAACAAATAGTTATTAAATAAATATAAACCCTTTATCAATTCTATGTTACTAAAATGAAAAATAGTGAATGTTTTTAATTATAAAAAATATAAATGTCCTGCCATTTAGTGAACTTCAGAATAATCCCAAATGATACTAAGAGAGAAACTGCTATGAATCGTAACTGAGTTTAATCTGACTTTAATAAGTGCCGGTTTTTGGTGTTTTAGGTAATTGTCTCTAAATCTGAAAGTATCGCAGCTAGATAGCTGAGATTTTAAAACAACCTTCCTTTTAATAACAAAGGGCTGTATATTGGCTTTTAACAAAACTGAATAATATTTAATACTGTTTACTTATATTCTTAGGGACTTGAATAATGTGTTGCTCGAACTAACACAGGTTGAGCTTCCCACTTCTAGGCTAGGGACAGGTGCGAGTGAGTCACGCTAAGATACCAGCGGCTGTATATTGCCACCGCCAATGGCTCCAAAGCTACGACCCCGTACTTCAAAGTAGCTTACTGCAATAAAATGCTATTGCGTATTGACTCGCGACGTTACAGGTTGTTTTTAAAATCCCATTTTTGGAAGATAAGCTGTCACTATGTGCTGCCAGAGTATTTAAATATTATGTTTTAAATTGTTATTTTACATTTCACGTTTATGTCCTTCTTTCCTTTTATTTTACCGTTTCACATACATGTATTTTGTTAAATGATAACTCATTATTATGATATAAAACATTACATTAATGATAATCTGTGAACAAAGCATAGCGTTTCTTTACACCTAACACATAAAATGAACGAAATTTCTTCACAAAATGTAAACGACAAACACAATATAAAACAAAGTTCAGCAGGATTTTAAACTGTGAAGGTCATCCTCTACATATCCCGAGAAGCCTTACGAGCCAAAGGGAAAAACGTGAACAATTATAGCCGCATGATGGCACCCAAACTTCTGTGTGCGTTACCTGCAGATATTGTTCAATCACTGGTTTATGTATGCTACAAGACTATAGAACGCAGAAAGCCAGTCAGGATGCTAACGGAATTTTAGGATTGTTAAGTGGTAGTAACATCAACTAATGTAGCAAGGAAACTAAAGTAGCCCGTTCTAGACGCAAGATGTCCTTTATTCGAATCTTTGCAACGCGGGTAAACGATGCGTGTCGTTACAGCGAAAATTTTCTAAAACCGTTCAGTTTTGTGAGATCTATTATTCCCAAATATTTCTTTACTTTTCGACGCAGCGGGGCGAAACGATCAGTACGCAGGATACTATAAATTATGTATCCTACCTTCCTCATCAGGCTGTGAGGAAACAAAGACTGAGATTTGCAAAACGTAGAATTATTTTAATGCTTCAACTCGGAAAAACAGTTCACCATCACTCAGTGACATTTTGGACACAGGCTCCAATCTGTTGTCTGAAATATTGTCAACATAAATTTGCTTGGGGGTGTTCCAGAAGACAACAATTTGAGATGGCACTCACGTATATTTACAACTGTCGTATAACGAAAAGGATAGAGATACAACGAGGTTCCCCCAGTTTCATGTCGAGAGAAAAGATGCAGTTTGATAAAGTATTATGACGTCATCATTCACAGGTTTAATACACGTTTACAGTTTGGCCACACATACACCAAGTTTCTCCTTTCCGCAACTTTCTGTGATTTGGCTACGGAACTTGGGGGCACATATCCTACTGCAGCAGAACTTCCGCTTGAAAGTACTTTCGTGGACGACTTTCCCAACTGTTGCGAGGACGTCAATGATGTGATATCCTTACACAACCAACTCACAAATCTGCTGAAACAGAAAAAACTTCCAATGAAAAAATGGGATGGTTTTTATAATATACGGAGGTCATATGGAAAACGTATGAGCGAAGATCTGAAGAACACACCGCAGTGTTAGGCGTGGAATGGGACACGGAATAAGTCTTCTATGATTACCGTCCCGTAACCGATAAACTGCAGTATGAGCCTGCTAATTAAACGAAAGTTACTGTTGGTAACTGCTTAATTCTACGATTCTTTTGGTATCTTTTCATCAACATCCATTGTAGAGAAAATTGTTTTTCAGGGTATGTGATGCCTTGGGGAGGGTTCATATAGCAGTGCTCTACATCAGAATCTCCAAGACTAAAAACACATTTGTTATTTTTATCGTAAATAAAAGCAGTGTACCTTTATTAAAATGGTGGCGCTTCCACGCATTGACTAAGTATACGCCTTCCTGGGTTCGTGACTTCTGAGAATTTTTTCACCAGTTCTCCGTAACTGACAACGCAAACGCAAGAATGTGGAGCGATCCTATAGCGCATCTGGACTAGGTACGAAGAGACCGAAACTGCCGGAGTACGTTTGTCCGTAGAGTAATTGATACCTAAGAGAGTTTGACGCCATCGCAGTGGTGACATTGTCCCATCACATATGATCCTGCAGATCTGGTATTACGTGGAGCATCAGTGGGAAAATTCCGGTCTTCTATACTATGGTCGAATAGTCCTCCGTGTTAAAGTCAGCCACTTCACATTTGGTCTCTGGAAAAAATCTCTGACGATTCCCTTCCAGAGATGCGAAATATATCGAACATTCTTTCATTATTAATGGTTTGGTGTGTTCGATTGAGGCGTCTAAATATAGAGCTTACTGGAAACATTGCGGATAACGGCATGGATTATTGTATTTGATCTATAATGTTCGACGTTCAGAAAATGTTAAGAGCAAATTTATTTTCCAAGAGTTAGAATCAGAAAAACGCATCATAGCTTCCCTGCCAGATACCCAGCTTCCTTCGTAACGAACTTGTACGACTTGGAAGACGACTTCACTTTGCAGAGTCTAAGATACAAGAAAAGCACCCACTACTCATAGAGTATTCCCACCCATTCACAATACCACTAATTCGACAGAGGCATGTACATTTACACCACCTAGGAACTGCTATAGTGCTGATAGTGCCGTCTGAAATACGTAACGACTTTTCAATCTTGAAGGGAAGAAAAACTATAAGAATACTCATACATACGTGTCTCCTTGGAAACTAAACAGAAGTGTCCGCGTGTCCGAGGTAGAAGATCCTCTACCACCTGACTGTATTGGAATCACCAAGCCGTTTTCTGTAACAGGCGTAGATTTCACAGGTCCACTTTCGTCAAGCTCGAGAACTTGTTTCGGTGCTACACCCTTCTTTTTAGATTTGCTATAAAAACAGCTCTCCAATTTGAACTACTATTAAATATGAAAACAAGCAAATACATGGTGCCGTTCCCATATATCCGGCGAGAAGGGGACTGCCAGGGACTATATTTCATGTCGCGAACAGAACTAAAATACCTCACTCATCTCTTCGAGAACACGAAGACCAATCAGTGCTTGACTCACCAAGGTGTTTCTTTGAAGTTTATTGTACTACCTGTGGCTTGGTGCATGAGCGTATGATAGTAGAGGAAGAAACATTTAGGAATTTATTGGTAGAAACACACTGAAGATCAAAAGAAACTGGTACACCTGCCTAATTTCGTGTAGAGCCACCGCGAGCACGCAGAAGCGCCGCAACACGACGTGTCATGGACTCGACTAATGTGTGAAGTAGTGCTGGAGGGAACTGACACCATCAATCCTGTAGGGCAGACAGTAAATGGTTCAAACGGCTCTGAGCACTATGGCACTTAACAGCTGTGGTCATCAGTCCCCTAGAACTTAGAACTACTTAAACCTAACTAACCTAAGGACATTACACACATCCATGCCCGAGGCAGGATACGAACCTGCGACCGTAGCAGTCGCGCGGTTCCGGACTGCGCGCCTAGAACCGCGAGACCACCGCGGCCGGCGCAGACAATAAATCCGTAAGAGTAGGAGGGAGTGGAGATCACTTCCACACAGCACGTTACAAGTCATACCAGATATTCTCAATAATGTTAATGTCAGGGGAGTTTGGTGGCCAGCGGGAGTGTTTAAATTCAGAAGAGAGTTCCCGGAGCCACTCTGTAGCAATTCTGGACGAGTAGGTTGTCGTATTGTCCTGTTGGAATTTCCCAAGTCCGTCGGGAAACACAGTGGATATGAATGGACACAGGTGATCAGAAAGGATGCTTACGTACCTGTCATATCTAGACGCATCAAGGGTCCGATAGCACTCCAACTGCTCACACCCCAGACCATTATACAGCGTCCACCAGATTGAACAGTCCCCTGCTGACATGTAGGGTCCAAGGATTCATGAGGTTTTCTCCATATCCATGCACGTCCATCCGCTCGATACAATTTGAAACGAGTGTCGGCCGACCAGGCAACATATTTCCAGTCATCAACAGTCCAATGTCGGTGTTGACGGGCCCAGGCGAGGTGTAAACTTTGTGTCGTGTAGTCAACAATGGTACACGAGTGTGCCTTTCGCTCCAAAAGCCCGTATCGATAATGTTTCGTTGAATGGTTCGCACACTGACACCTGTTGATGGCCCAGCACTGAAATCTGCAGCAATTTGCGGAAGGGTTGCACTCCTGTCATTTTGAACGATTCTCTTCAGTCGTTATTAGTCCTGTTCTTGCAGGATCTTTCTCTGGCCGCACCGCTGCCAGAGATTTGGTATTTTACTTGATTCCTGATATTCGCTGTACACTCATGAAATGGTAGTGAAACGTCCCCTTTGAACAATTTATACAGGACTGTGCTTAACCTGACACACAATATTTTGTTAGCGCAACGCAATCTGACTTTCAATAATTCGTACAAAAGAATGGGCCCTGACTAACATTAACCTATACCTTTCACAAATCACTTACCTCACAAAAATCTTCGCTGCTCAAGCTACTGCAATACAGCGAGCGCCACTACTGCCAGCTAAATAAAAGATTCAAACTACTGAAGGCACTAACTACTGATAGGGATAGTTAGCAAATGAAAGATATTAATAGAGAACAAACAATGTATTTACCTTAATATCATCACAAGTCATAATATATATATCAGTTCATGACAAATTACAAATCTCCGCCATCTCTCTCCCCACATCCACCACTGCTGGCGGCTCACCTCCAACTGCGCAACGCTACGCGCTGTTCACAGCCAGCTGCCTAACACTACAATGGCGAGTATTACAACAATGCAAAGCAGCCACAGACTGCACACAGCACAGCCAGTGATTTTCATATTGAGCGCTACGTAACGTTGCCAATAAGAAAACATAAACAGCCTACTTACATAGAGAAAACATAAACAGCCTACTTACATAGAGAAAACATAAACAGCCTACTTACATAGCCCCCATGCTCCCCACAAAAAATTTTACAAATTTTTTTTTTGGGCAGTGGCCAATAATGATTTGATAAAATTTTTCATAATTACAATAACAAAGAAATCAAATGCACACACTTATTGATATTATGTTGGTCAAAAGCTCAAATTTTCTCACAGTCCATAAAGACAGTCCTAATCGTACATAACAGGAGAATAGCAGTGTTTTTCTCAAAGTCTGAGCAGTAAAGGAAAATGCACACAGAAGTAGTGGATTTCCATGCAGTCTTGAAGAAGTAGTGTTGTCCTTCCAACGGAAAGACAGTGCTGACTCTCGACATGCAGACAAGTATTGGTCCACAACAGAGCAAACCCACAGCAGAGTCAGTCGAAGTTTTGATGAATATTGGTAGGTAGGTCATCACAGAGCAGACCCACTGTAGTCCTGGTAGAGATTACGGTATTGATGAGCCATCAAAGATGTAGACCCACTGTAGTCCTTGTAGAGATTACGGTATTGGTGGGCCACCAGAGGTGCAGACCCACTGTAGTCCTGGTAGAGACGGCCAGCAGCCATCCGTTGCGACTGTGCAGGTGCACAATCACCATCGAAGATTCTTGCAGAGAATATAGCAAGTCCATAAACCACCACTTGTGCACTCAGAAAGTTTTTCTTTTAATTGTCCTTAGAACCAGCAATGCTGTTATCCAGTCCCTTGCTGAATTACCAACACACGTGCAAACACTATCAGTCCCTACTTCTCACATATTGTCCATATACTATGACCAACAGAAACGTGTGCAGTGAAAGGAATGCTTACAAGTTACTTAATTTGTTGAACCAGTGTCAATTACAATATTATAACATGAGAATACAATTACAAAGGTACAAAATACATAATTAAAAACATAATAATACAGATAACATTTGTAGTACAGGCTTTACAAAAGAATAGAAATAAACATATACATGAGTGTTACAAAAATAGTGACATAAGTACATACATAAAATAATGAGAATAGTTTTCGAAACATTAATTTCACACATGAACATTGAAACAGAACAGAATTGTAAACAACTTTACAAAGAAAATAACATATTATTAATGCAACTTATATTTGAGGATAACAGTATTCCTCCTCATAGTGAATATAGCTTAGTATTAGAAGAGAAAAAAATTCTATGAAACAGTACACAGAGACAGGAAGAAAACAAATACTCAAGGGTACACAAACACATAGTGGGATAACACCAATAGGAAAGGACAGGGTTCGTTTTCAGTGTAACATTTGGTACTGCAGTCCAACCCAAAACTTCATATATCTTTCCTCTTATTTCATCCTTTGTTTCCACCAAAAAAAATTCTAACTAAGCATGCTTTCTGTGTTTATATGTTCACACGTTTCTTACCTCATTTTTATTTTCCATTATCTTACCTCATCATTTATTTCCAAGAAAATCCTACCTAAACCTGTTTTCTCAATGCATTTCTTCCAATTCATCGCAACTCATTCTCTTAGAGGCTACCCCCTCTTAAGCTAACTTAAATCTACTGAGCTCAGATGCTAAACTAAGGGACGAGGCAATGCAGCAGCACAAAATAAGTAACACAAACAGCAATGACCAAAAAATTGGAAAATTGCAAAGCAAGCTACAGTAAATCTAAATTAACAGATAAAATGCAAAATTACAACTAATATGAGCCAATGAGCAGCAACAAAAAAAAATCAGTTGTAAAACTGGCTTAACAGAGTAATGTAATGTGAAATTTAGTAGCACTATGCCTGGCAAACAGCAACAGCAAATGCAATAACTTATATCTAAACATGACATAGCTCAAGCAGAAAAAATATTACACTAAACAACAATGCAGATAAGGGAAATGTATATTCACATCTTAATGTCTATGTAATTAAAGTGGTGCACCACAAGAAGTTATTCTACCAAAAAGTTACCAATTACTTGAAAAGAAAATTATGAATGCAGTTACTAGTTCCTTCTTATTGTTCTTTCCTTTCCAAGTGCTCCTTTTTTAAAGAATGTGGATCATAAAATAATTATTTAATAGATCTGTTGACAGAAAGTGTTCACATTAGCAAATGCATTTTATTTTATAAAAGCAATGCTGCAACACAGCTGGAAAACAGATGTCAAATGAAATAAGCAACTATGAAAAGCAAAGCATAAAAATATCATTCAGTAGTCATGTGACATTTCGTAAGTTAGTAGAAATTCTCTCAACTCTCATAGAAAGACGCTTGTCATAATCAGGTGTGCAGATGTAAAAATATTGCTTGTCATTTTATTAGGCATTTCAGTAAATATCGTAAATTAAGAGCTAGTGTAATCATATGTTTTCAAGTTCGACCGTGTCGTTTTTGCGATGCTTTCTCTAAAGGAATGACAATGGCCAGGATGATGGCCTTCCCTTTCTTTTTTTTTTTTCTGTGCTCTGAAAGGCACGCGCTAATGACTTTTTCTCCAGGCGTCTGACACAGCTGGGTGCCCGCGACGCATTACGTGCAGGTGGTCACTTAACTTTCTTACGGAAATATTTACGACAGCAGTTTCCGCTACAGAGACAGTCGCATATAAAAATATTTCACAGGTCAAGAATTTGCGTTACAAATCTGTAGAAACAAAATGCTATTGATATAACAGTGTCCAAAAAAAATTTTCGTCTGCATTGTAATACATTCACGAATATACACACACATTTCATAACTCTTAAAGTACGTTTCTTGGTTTCCAACATCCTTTTCATAAATCAGAGTCCCTAAACACTACTCATTATTCCTTACCTCATTATACATATACATATTCGTCGACACTTCTTCAATATTTCATCATGAGAAATACGTAGCATAATAAACATTCCTCAACAACATAATACACATCGTCGTCGTAATAATAACATCATAACACCTCAGTCAAATCTCAAAATCGTCGTAACTTCCTCCAATAATTTCTAAGCCTAAAAAAATTCTCTGCTCATGTCAAAAGTGTCAGCTGCCTCAAACGTACTTTAAAAATCATGAATCCATACCCTACTTACAGTAGCATGCGAAAATTCACATTTCATCGCTACCTCGGAGATGCTGTGTCCCACCGCTTGTGCACCGACTGCAACACCACGTTCAAACTGACTTAAGTCTTATAACGTGCCATTGCAGCAGCAATAACCGATCTAACAACTGCGCCAGACATGTTTTGTCCAATACAGGCGCTGCCGACCATATGGCCGTATTCTGCATGTTAACATATCTCTGTATTTGAATACGCATGCCTATACCAATTTCTTTGTCCCTTCAGTGTAGACGCTACCATCAGCTCGCGATCGACCACACAGTGCGCCTGGAAATACTGACACGAAGCCATTTCTAAACTGCAGAACGGTTGACTCATTAGCCATTGGTCTTGAATCTCGTAGACACAATAATCTTGGAAGAGATGCGAAACTAGCAGAAAAACTGCAAAATAACTTCATGAAGAGATGGAAGAAACATTATCTCCTCGAGTTGAGAAAGTTTATGAATACCACCATCCTCACAGGAAAACAGGAATACCGAGTTGGCGATATTGTACTCTTTAGCTGACAGTTGAAGCATATGTGGAAGAGAATCCGCAATGTTGAAAGAAGTCCAGCGAACTGTGGAATAGGGCGGACCTTAATCCTTCAATCTTTGGTCGGCTGTTGCAGACGGTCACCCAACTTGAGAGTGACTAGTTTGGGGAGGCTGTTGATGACTGAATAAGTTCTGTGTTCGTTATTTATCTCTGTATTATGCATATCTCTGAATGAATGGAGACGATACTAAATCAATAATCACTACACGTGGTCTCCTGTCAGTTAATACATGATGTATAATAAAAAGTGTTACTATTTTCCCCTGCCAATAAGATCTCTAGATTGAAATTATCTGGTCACGAGCTGAGGAGCGACTAAGTACACCACCAGTTGACAGCTGGGATGGTCGATGGTCTCTGGCACTGAGTTGAGGTAGCAAGGGATGACGTACCATCATCTCCCATCCAAGCTCAATTAAGCCTAATCGTGCTATAATCATTATTGCTGACTGAGATAGGAGCTCTGTATAGATCGTACTCTGTATACCCCCTGATCACCAGCAAATTTAATCGTGTTTTCTTGCTGCTCTTGCGTTTACGCAAAGTAAGTAAAACTTAGTTACTTACTGATCTTCCTGGGGCTGCAATTTCAATGGACAGCTGTGAATTTCTTTCGGGTAGTGGATTGGCCATTATCAGATTTAAGGATTGTCTGTTTTATGTTCTGTAAAGTTCTCGGACTCAAATCATCCTTGGGACCAAGAGCTGGCTGAAACGTGAAGTAGAAAACTCTGAGATATTTAGCGAATAATGTTACATATATCGGAAACGTGGATTAGACGCCGTAGGAGGGGGAGTATTTAATGCATTTCACGAAAATATTGTCTTTAGTGAGGTCAAAGTTGGGTGTGACAGTAATATTATCTGGTCATGTATTACAGGTCGAGGTGAAACCATGTTAATTGTTATATGTTTCACCGGCCATCCAATTCCGATGCGACAGTTCTAGAGACATTCAAAGAAAGTCTACGGACAGTTGCACGTAAATACCCAGATCACTCAATAACAGTAGGAGGCAACTTTGACCTATCGAGTGCAGACTGAAACGTCTATAGGTTCATTGCATGGGGCACCGACAGACAGACTTGCGAAGTACTTTTGATCACGTATGCTGAAATCAATCTTGAGCAGTTAGTTTGATAGCCCACACGCAGTTGAAATTTGTTAGACATCGTAGCTACAAAGAGGCCGGACCCTATCGAAAGCGTCTATATAGAGGTAGGAATTGATAATCATGATGTCATTATAGCAACTATGGTTATAAAATATAATAAATCATTTAAGAAAGCTAGGAGAATGTTTCCTCTAGAAAGAGCAGATAACAAGTTGTCAGCATCTCACTTAGACAGTGAACTGGAATCACTTAGTTCTAGTGAGACAGACGCAGAAAAATTGTGGCCGAAGCTTAAGCAGTTTGTAAATCGTAGTCTGGAGGATCATGGTCCTAGTAAGTGGATTAAGGACGGAAAAGAGCAACCGTGGTTTAACAATGAAATTCAGAAAATGCTAAGAGAACAAAGGCTGTTGCACTGTCAGTTCGAAAGAGACCGCGCAAATGGCGACAGACAAAGGTTAACATACATTCGTGCCTCCATGAAAAGATCTATGTGCAATGGATACAACAACTACCACCGCCATACCCTGACAAAAGACATGGGCAGGAACTCGAGAACACCGCAAAGTTTGGCTAAGGCTATCATTCAGTGCCTTGTTGATCTGTCTGGCGTGGCACTTGAAGACAGAGAAACTAAAGCCGAAGTTTTAAATTTCGCGTTTAAGAAATCGTTCACTGTTTGGAGTCGTACAAACATAGCGTCGCCTGGTTATTGAACAGACTCCGATACGGGCGACATAGTAATAAGCATCCCTGATGCAGTGAAACAACTGAAAGAGATGAAAACAAATAACTCACCAGGCCCGGATGGAATCCCAATTTGGTTTTACAAAGAGTACGCTAAGACACTGGTACCTTACTTAGCTTGTATTTATCGTGAATCTCTCACCCTGCGCAAAGTCACAAGCGACTGGAAAAGGCGCAACTGACTCCTGTATATAAGGAGGGTAAGAGAACGAAGAGAAAGGGCCAGCAAAATTGCAGACCAGTATCCTTAACATTGGCTTGCTGCAGAATCCTTGAACATATTCTCAGTTCGAATATAATAAATTTTATTGAAACCAAGAAGCTTATGTTCACGTTTCTGCACGGTTTTAGAAATCGTCACTCGTGCAAAACTTAGCTCTCAAATGATGTTCTGCGAACTATGGATGAAGGACAACAGGCAGGTTCCAAATTTCTAGATTTTCAGATAGGGTATGACACTGTTCTCCACTCCAGGTCTTTAACGAAGCTGTGAGCATACAGAACAGCTTCCCACATACGTGAGTGGATCGAAGTTTTCTTAAGTAACACAACCCAGTATGTTGTCCTCGACGGCGAGCGCTCAACCGAGACAAGGGTATCGTCGGAAGTGCCCCAGGGAAGTGTGATACGGTCGCTATATTTTCTATAGACTTAAATGTTCTGGCGAACAGTGGGTAGCAATCTGTGGTTGTTTGCTGATAATGCTGTGGTGTACGTAAGGTGTCAGAATTGAGAGACTCTAGGAGAATAAAAGATGGCTTAGAAAATTTTTCTAGTTGGTGTGATGAATGACAGCTCTCTCTAAACGTAGAAAAATCTAAGGCAATGCAGTTGAGTATGAAAAACAAACCCTTAATGTTGAGATACGGCATTGGTAGTGTCCTAGGTAACACAGTCACGTCGTTAAAATGTCTGAGGGTAATGCCACAAAACTATATGAAACGGAACGAACATGTACGGGTTGTGGCAGGAAAGGCGGTCGGATGCCTGCTGTTTATTGGGAGAGACCGCACATAGGACGCTAGTGCAACCTATTCTTCAATACTGCTCGAGTGTTTGGGATCCTTACCGCGTGGGATTAAAGTCAGACATCCAAGCAGTTTAGAGGCGGGCTGCGCCCCATGTTACCAGTAGGTTCGAACAACACGCAGGAGCAACGGAGATGCTTCAGAAATCCAAAATGGAATCTCTGGAGGGAAGGCGACGTTCTTTTCTAGGAACATAATTGAGAAAAATAGAACTGATGTACATTTCGCCTATGGACCACGAAAATAAGATACGAGAAATCAGGGCTCGTATGAACACATGTAGACATTAATATTTACTCGCTCTATTTGCGAGTGTAACAGGGAAGGAAATGACAAGTGGTGGTACAGGGTACCGTCAGCTACTCACCGTACGGTGGAATTCGGAAATTTGTGGTGCCGATTATGGGACCAAACTGCTGAGGTCATCGGTCCCCAGGCGTACGCACTATTTAATCTGAAACTAACTACTAACTTCTGGTAAGGACAACACACACACACAAATGCCTGGGGGTCAACTCGAACCCTCGACGGGGGGGGGGGGGGGGGGGGGGAAGGGGGGGGAGGGGGGGGGAGGCGCCCGAACCGTGGCAGGACGCGTAAGACCACACGGCTACTCCCCCCCTCCCGCGGCAAGTAAGAAGCAAGCGACACTTGAATAAATATGAATTTTTGATTTATGTATTGCTTTTACGTTCGCTAGAGAAAAGTTGATCACTTGATATTCAGCAGTTCAACATTTCATTTATTTCTAACATTACATCTAAAAATACGACACTGAGGCAATGAGCGTGTCGCCTCGGTTTTCCAGCTGGCTACAGAGAAGACGCACAAGTCTCGTAAATTAGTGAGCTCCGGGGCGAGTCAAACGATAAGTAGGTAAACTGTGCGTGGCATCAGCTGGCAACAGGTGGCTCCCAGAAGCCACTGTACAGATTCAGGGAACAAGCAGTGGCCATTTTTGCAACGTGCGACCCACGCCTCACAACAAACTTAGCCTGTTAGTTATCTGAACGTTTATGGCATTCGCTGTCTCTGCTTTATCTTCATGAAATGTTATCCACTTCAATGCGTATAAACCAGATTACCTTTGTCATAAGAACAGGTCAATCTATAAACAGTCATGCCATCTCGTCTTATCCGGGATCTCAATTTTCCACTTTTCATTTTTCCAGCTCATACATTGTCGATTACATAACTTTTTTCCTTCCTGTGTCAATCTGTTTTTCTCTGCTACACCAAGCAACCATGTAGTAAATGCAGCAGTGTTTCTATAGCCTTCACTGAAAGTGTGCTGTTTTAATTGTAGTGAACTGTTAGTTGAAGTGTCCTGGCATGATAAGCCAACTGTAAGATACAATTAGGTATTATATAGTGTGGTATAACTAATGCTCGGAGGGTAAGCTAACTGAATGGTTACTAATCTTAAAATGTTTCAACAGTGCAAAATTTGAGTATATTAACTTGTTTGATTTGTCCCTTATAGGAATCACCCGTGTAATCGACATGTGCCTGTAGTGTACACATCATGAAACCCTATATTAATATATTGAAAAGCAATTAAAAAGGGATACTCAAATGACTGGAAGTTATAAGCGTGTTAATTCAGCATGTAAAGGGAGGCTATTTCATTGTGTGGTCACTCGATTCACTGCACGTCGACTTAGATTTCGAGGCTCAAAATTACACGTGATTACAATACTTACGTACGTAGCTACCAGTGCATGACATCTGGAATGGAATGTTCAATAAATTAGTATCATATGTATGGCACATTCACACACCGGAAAGTAATTAAAGCAGAGAACTGAAAGTACTCGGTATTTCATTTGCCAGATAACATGTAAGTGATTAACAATGCAAAACAACAAGTTAATGCAAAGCCACTGCAAAAGTGAAACACTGGGACCTTAATACACCGGTGTATCTTCCAGAATGTTGAATATAAGCATGAAAACGTACCTGCAGCGTGTTTTACAGGTGCTGGTTGTTGCTTTGCGATGTTGCGATCCATGTCTTCTGCACTTGATTCGTAAACATAGGTACGGTTAACGCTGTTTGTGGATGACGCTGGAGTTGTCGTCCAATGACGACCCGTATGTGCTCGATTGGAGACAAATCTGTTGATCGAGCAGGCCAAGGTAAAGCATCGACACTCCTTAGAGAGTGTTGTGTTAAAACAGTGATATGCGAGCGAGCGTTATCCTGTTGGAAAGCGTCTTTGCAATGCGCTCATCAATGGCAGCACAACAGACCGAATTACCAGACGGGCTTACAAATTTGCAGTAATGGTGCGTGGGATAACCAAGAGAGTGGTCCTGCTGTCGTTCGAAATCACACTCCAGATGATAGCTCCAGGTGCAGATACAGTGTGTCAAGCACTCAGACAGGTTCGTTGCACCGCGAAAGAACCAGCTTTCATCAGGAAACACACCTGACCTCCACCCTACCCTCCAATGAGCTCCCGTTTAACGCAACTGAAGTCGCAGATGGCGGTCGTTAGGGGTCAGTGAATTGCACGATACCGGCTGAGTGGCTCAGAGGTGTCTTTGAAAGAAACGATAAGTAACAGTTCGTTGTGTCACTTTGGTGCCAACTGCTGCTGAAATTGCTGCTGCAGATGTAGTACGGGTCGCCTGAGCCATAAGCCGAATATGATTGTCTTCCCTCCCGATAACGCCACGCGGCCATTCAGCACCCGGTCTTCCCGTGACCACCGCAGCCAGCTATCATGTGCAGTGGCTACATCCTTCCAAGTGCTTCCGAGCTTCTCGTAGCCGTATTTCACACCCTCGTTCAAACACGATGAGGTTATAACAATGGCACCTATGTCAAATTAAAGGCATTATTGTGAAACATCGAGTCACCACGTCCAACCTTAAAGGTAACTAACGGTCATCACCGTTAGAGCGCGTATTTAAAGCACTAATGTGGATCACCACATCACATGCCGAAAGGTTTACCAGCAGGTAAAACTGATTTGCATCCTTATAGTGGCGTTACTAGCGCCGCTCCTACGCGACTGGCGCGAAATTTAGAATAAAAATCATCTTTCAGACGTAGAAACACACCTACTAACTCTCGTTTATGTCGCAAATTCCTTCTTGGTGTTGCGATTTTTCCCGTTTTGTTTTAACTTGAGAAAAGTAAGTATCTTGGAAGCGACTCATCACACGAAAAAAGTGTTATAGGTTAAAAGATTGTGTTAGTAAAGTTGACATCTATCTCTGTGCGATTGGCCACCACCCAACCACACTTCCTGCGTGGCGGAGTCAACTTCGTATTTTCAAATGGGAACCCCATTTTTTAGCTCATTTGGATTGTGCTGCAAAAAATACGTACGGTTTACCGAAGGGATTGTTTCCCATTCTTGGTGGATGGCGCCGTGATCGATAAATATCATTTGTGCCTGCTTTTGCAATTAGAAACCGATGCATTTGATTATACATTTCGTTTACGATGTAAATGTAAACCTGTATGTTCTGTTGGTTGATGATTATGTTCAGTGTTACTTAAGAGTTGCATATGTCATCGTACAGCACAAATAATATGGTTAGGCCTTGACATTTCTGGCAGATAAGCTACTTGTATGGCAAGGAATTTTTTTGTCCCTATAGGGTTGCTTTTGGTGAGTCCACATGCCATCGGAGTGCTTGATTTGGGAGGCAGCCTAAACCCCACCACTGTTGTTGTTGTTGTGGTCTTCAGTCCTGAGACTGATTTGATGCAGCTCTCCATGCTACTCTATCCTGTGCAAGCTTCTTCATCTTCCAGTACTTACTGCAGCCTACATCCCTCTGAATCTGCTTGATGTATTCATCTCTTGGTCTCCCTCAACGATTTTTACCCTCCACGGTGCCCTCCAATACTAAATTGGTGATCCCTCGATGTCTCAGAACATTTCCTACCAACAGATCCCTTCTTCTAGTCAAGTTGTGCCACAAGCTCCTCTTCTCCCCAATTCTATTCAATACCTCCTCATTAGTTATGTGATCTACCCATCTAGTCTTCAGCATTCTTCTGTAGCACCACATTTCGAAAGCTTCAATTCTCTTCTTGTCTAAACTATTTATCGTCCACGTTTCACTTCCATACATGGCTACACTTCATACAGATACTTTCAGAAACGACTTCCTGACATTTAACACTAGGTGACTGATACCGGTGTGTGTTTCCATCCATTCCCCCGTAACTCTCGCGCTAGCAGCTGTGCGGCTGTCGATGTAATACGAACCACAACCACTGTAATAACGTAAAATGCATGCCGATGGTAAGCGGCAAGGAGATTCGCCGAAATCAAGCATCCCGATGGGAACAGAGGATTATTACGTCCACGTCGTTGTTCGGCGATCATGTATACTTACCTTCGAAGCAGATATTGAAACGGATACCGTAATGTACTGTACAAACAAACTTGGAACACAATAATAAATTTCTAAGATAAATAGGAACCGTTAGAACACAAAGGTTTACATTTACACCGTAAATTAAACGTATGACTAAATGCATCGGTTCTTAATAGCAAAAACGGCACACTTGATAGCTGTCGATTACAACGCCCTCTACCACGGATGGGAAACAATGATTTCAAAAAACAGGAAGTACTTTTTGGTTTAGAATCCGAATAGGAAATTAAAAGGGGGGAGGGTGTTTTCATTTGAAAACATAAACTATATTCCTCACATAAACGAGAGGTGGTTAGGAGTGGCATGTTTTAGCACAAACAAATGTCCCGTTTACTAATATTAACTTTTCTCCTAGAACTTCTTTCCGTACGAAGCGTCGTTTTCGAAATGTTTACTTGTCTCAAATTAAAATAAACACCCTGTATATATTCATGGTGTTGGGAAGTAGCCGTTACAACTTCTAGGGGTTGTAGAGGGGAGTGAGTACATATTTGTATTTTGAATGGGAACCAATTTCCGGAAACGTACCGTTTCCCTGATGCAGCCATTTAAAAGCATGTTTGCTAGGTAGGTATGCAACAGGGTACTTACGTCGGGTGGACGGAAGTCATTTGACGTGTCATACCTCTCTGACGTGGTCGAGCCTCATTCACATGTCTCTGAGTGTTAGAGCAACATGCTGGAGTACACGTTCGCAGAATAGTAATGGAAGAGCTGCCCTTCGACTTCATCACGATTTTTTGCAGGACTTTTGACTCTATCGCATACCATTATACCCACAATTACACAACGGAGTCGAGAAATGGTACCGTCTCCGTCAGTAGGCGTGACGGTGGTGTTGTAAAGCAAGTGATTCGCGGGGTCACTTCTTAACAGTTACTTTTAAAAGTCTTCGCGTTAGCAATATGTTTTCAAATGGTTGTAGCACGGAAACGGTACGTTTCCACGCGTGGGTTATGGATGAAAATATTATCTACCAACTCTTCTGTACTATGAGCACTGGAATTCCGTAACGTGAATTTTCGAACACCTTACACATATACAATCAAACGGAAATGACGACGTTTGGCAACTAGTCCAGAGAACTCGTAGTCACTTGGTGTAGAGTCCTCAGATCACTGTAAAATGCACTGCTTAAAGAGGTTTTCTATAGTTTGCTCCTCTGTTACGACGTCGCAGTCGGAGATAAACGGAGACATCACTTCTTGTAGGTATAACTAAATATCCCTTGACCTGTCCTAATATTGGGACATATTTAATATGGTATTTAGAAACCTTCAACCTTGTTCTTGAACCAGGTGAGCATTGTTGGCCGGATGTTCGTTGCAGTGTTGTTGTCACATGGAATTCGAAAGAACTGATACTTTCTGAATTAACCGGGGTGGCATGCGTAACTTCAGACTGTTTGTTGGTAGATCTTGTAGATATTGTACATGGGAGAGCAAGTTTACGTTATCTGCTTTCTTGCTTAGATTTTCTGTTATCAATGTAAGTTACAACAGATAATTGGTGCATTCTATTCGATCTAAGTAGAGGCTTATGAAATTATGGGATAGCTGGTAAGCAAAGGAAACTGGGAGTAACAGCTGGGAAGGCTAATATGAGACATTTTTTTCATTCAGTCCTTAAACGAACAAAGGGAAGGCTGACATATCTATCGAGAGAGCATCAAGTGACTACTTACTTTTAGAATAATTTAACCACCTAGCACAATTAAATTTATTCCTACCAAATAAACAGTTTCGGCCGACATCGACCATCCTCAGATCATAAAATAGAGCCAGTGGTTCCATCCCACCACTGTGTAAGCCACGTTGTCAGTGGTGGGGCTGAAGCACCTATTGTATTTTATGATCTGAGAGTGGCGAATGTCACCCTAAACAACAATTTTTCTGTTTATTGGTTAGAAAACTATGTAATTGTTTCAGATAATTAAATTATTCTAACTTTAGACACAAGTATAGCATGCAAGGTAGACTTGCTGTTATTGTTGTGGTCCTCAGTCTGAAGACCGGTCTTATGCAGATCTCCAGGGTGCTTTACCCTGTGCAGTGCTCTTTATCTCCGAATAACCAATGAAAACTACATCCATCTGAATCTGCTTACAGTATTCATTTCTTGGTCACCCTCTACAATTTTTATCCTCCACGATTTCCTCCACTACTAAACTGGCGATCTCTTGACGTCACAGAATGTGTCCTATCGACCGAGTCCTTCTATTAGTTAGGTTGTGCCGCAAATTTATTTTCTCCCCAATTATGTTCAGTGCTTCCTCGTTAGTTACGTCATCTACCCATGTAATATTCAGCATTCTTCTGTAGCACCAAACTTCAAAAACTTTTATTGTCTTCTTGTCTAAACTGTTTATCATCCATGTTTCACTTCCATATATAGTTACACTACATACAAATACTTTCATAAAATACTCCTGATACTTATATCTGTATTAGACATTCACAAATTTCTCTTCCTTTGAAACTATTTTCTTGCCATTGCCAGTCTGCATTTTGCATCCTCTCTACTGCGGCCATCATTAGTTATTTTGGTGCCCAAATAGCAAATCACATCTATTACATTAAGTGTCTCGTTTCCTAACCTAATTCCCTCAGCATCATCTGATTTAGTTCGAATTCATTCCATTATCCTCGTTTTGCTTCTCTTGATGTTCTTCTTATATAAAGACTCTGTCCATTCCATTCAAGTGCTCTTCCAAGTCATTTGCTGTCTCTGACAGAGTTCCAGTGTCATAGGATAACCTAAAAGTTTTTATTTCTTATTTCTGATCTTTAATTCCTATTGAAAACATTTCTTTGGTTTCCTTCACCGTTTGTTCATTGTACAGATTGAATATCATCGAGAGTAGGCTACGAACCACTCCACTCCCTTATCAGTCACTGTTTCCTTTTCATGCCCATCAACTCTTATAACAGTTGTCTGGTTTCTGTACATGTTGTAAATAGCCTTTGGCTTCATGTATTTTACCCTGCCACATTCAGAATCTCAAACACAGTATTCCAATCAACGTTGCCAAAGGCATTATCTAAGTCTGCAAACGCTATTAACATAGATTTGCCTTCCCTTACCCTGTCTTCTGAGAGGAGCCACTGATCCAGTATTGCTTCCTGTGTTCTTACATTTTTCCGATATCCAAATTTGTTCTCCCCGAGGTCGGCTTCTACCAGTTTTTCCATCCTTCTATAACGAATTCATGTTTGTATTTTGCAACTGTAACTTAATAAATTGATAGTTCGGTAATATTCAAATCTGTTAGCTCCTGTTTTCTTTGAAATTGGAATTATTATACTCTTCTTGAAGTCTGAGGGTACTTCACCTGTCTCACATATTTTGCACAGTAGATGGGGGTGTTCTGTCATGGCTGTTCTCCCAAGGTTATTAGTTGTTCTGACAGAATGTCGTGTACCCTCGAGGCCTTGTGTCCACTCAGGACTTTCAGTGGTCTCTCATATTCCTTTCTCCCATCTCATCTTCATCTAAGTACTCTTCTGTTTCAGTAATACTGCCTTCAAGTTCTTCTCCCTTGTACGAATCATCGGTATACTCCTTCCTCATTTCAGCTTTCTCTTCATTGCTCAGGACCAGTTCCGAGTCTGAGCTCTTGATGTTTATACAACTGCTTTTCTTTTCTCCAAAGGCCCCTTTAATATTCCTGTAGGAGGTATCTATCTTTCCTATAGTGAAATACGCTTCTGAAACCTTACATTTACCGTTTAGCCATTTCTGCAGAACAATCTTGCACTTCTTATCAATCCCATTTTTCAGACATTTTTATTGGGTTAGACCTACTACATTTACTGCATTTTTATATTTTCTCCTTTCATTAATTAAGTTCCACACTGAAGCGCCAAAGAAACTGGTATAGTCATGCGTACTCAGAGATATGTAAACAGCAGACAAACCAGTATAAAAACAAAAAGAGTCTGGCGCAGTTGTTAGATCGGTTAGTGCTGTTACAATGATAGGTTACCAAGATTTAAGTGAGTTTGAACGTAGCGTTATAGTCGACGCACGTGCAATGGGACGCAGCACCTCCGAGGTAGCGAAGATGTGGAGATTATCCCATACGGCCATTTCACGAGTATACCGTGAATATCAGGAATACGGTACAAAATCAAATCTCCGACATCGCCGCAGCCGCGGAAAGATCCTACAAGAACGGGACCCACGACGACTGAAGAGAATCGTTCAACGTGACAGCAAATTGCTGGATATTTCAATGCTGGGCCATCAACAAGTGTCAGTGTGCGAACCATTCAACGAAACATCATCGATATGGGCTTTCAGGAGCCAAAGGCCACTCGTGTATCCGTATGACTGCACAACAGAAAGCTTTACGCCTCGCCTTGGCCCATCAACACCAACATTGGACTGTAGATGACTCGGAACATGTTTTAAATTGTATCGAGCGGATGGACGTGTACGGCTATGGAAACAACCTCATGAATCGATGGAACCTGCTTGGGCTACTGTTCAAGCTGGCGGAGGATTTGTAATGGTGTGGACGCGTGCAGCTGGAGTGATACGGTACCCGTGATAGGTCTAGATACGACTCAGTCAGGTGACACGTACGTAATCATCCTGTCTGATCACCTGCGTTAATTCATGTTCATTGTGCATTTCGACGGACTTGGGAAATTCCAGCAGTGCAATGTGACGCAGCACACGCCTAGAATTGCTACAGAGTGTCTGCATAAACATTCTTCTGAGTTGAATCACTTCCGCTGGTCACCAAACTCGCCAGACATGAACGCTATTAAGCATAGCTTGGATGCCCTGCAACGCGCTGTTCAGAAGAGATTTCCACGCCCTCATCTTCTCACGGATTTATGGACAGCCCTGCAGGATTGATGGTGTCATTTCCCTCCAGCACTACTTCAGACATCAGTCGAGTCCATGTCTCGTCGTGTTTCTGCACCTTTGCGCGGGGGCCCTATACGATATTTGGCAGACGTACCAGTTTCTTTGGCTCTTTCACCTTATCCAGATCTCAACTCCTTAATGCCCTAGATTTTTGCAATTTCTTAAAATTTAATTAACAGTTAATAACAAGTAAATTGTGGTCAGAGTCCATACCTGCCCCTGGAAATATGTTGAAATTTAATATCTAATTCCTAAACCTCTGTATTGCCATTGTATAAAAATCTGAAACCTCCTGGTGTCTCTAGGTCTCTTAACGATTCTCAAACCAGGTCTTGGTGGTAAATGAATTGTGCTATGCGCAAAATTCTACCAGGCGGCTTCATCTTTCGTTACTTTTCCCCAGTCCACATTAACCTACAAGTTTCGTTCTCTTCCTTTTCCTGCTATCGAGTTCCAATGACAAAATTTTCGTCTCCCTAATCTGTCTGAAAAATTTCTTTTATCTCATCGTATTTTTCAGCGATTTCTTCACCATCTGCGGAGCTAGTTGGCATATAAACTTATACTACTGTGGTGGGTGGGGCTTCGCGTCCATCTTGGTATCTTGGTTACAATAATGCGTTCACTGCAGTATTCATAGTTGCCTACCAGCATTCCTATTTTCTTATTCATTATTAAGCCTACTCCTGCATTACCCCCGCTTGATTTTATATCTATAACCATGTATTCAATTGTCCGAAAGTCCTGTTCCACTTGCCAGTAATCTTCACTTATTCTCACAATATCTAACTGTAGCTGCTCCATTTGCCCTTTAAGGTTTTCTAACCTACCTCCACCTTCTACGAGATCTAACATACCACACTCCGATTCGTAGAACGCCAGTTTTGTGTTTCCTTATGACGTCATCCTCTTGAGTAGCCCTCTCCTGGGTATCTGAATACTGAACTATTTTATTTACTGAATTTCCAAGCCGGCCTGAGTGGCCGAGCGGTTCTAGGTGCCACAGCTTGGAACCGCGCGACCGCTGCGATCGCAGGTTCGAATCCTGCCTCGGGCATGGATGTGTGTGATGTCCTTCGGTTAGTTAGGTTTAAGTAGTTCTAAGTTCTAGGGGACTGATGACCTCAGATGTTAAGTCCCATAGTGCTCAGAGCCATTTGAACCAACCATTTGAATTTCTAACCAAAGGGGATGCTATCATCATTAAGCAATACAGTATAGCTCCGTAGCCTCGGGAAAAATTACGTATCTGGTTTCCCCTAGCTTTCAGCCTTTAGCAGTATCAGCACAGCAAATTCGCTTTGGTTGATATTAGAAAGAGAGATCCATCAGTCATCCAGATTGTAGACTTATAAACTAAAAATCTACAAAACCCATCAAGAGAATTACAAAACAGACTAGCAATGGGAATATTAAGAGGTAACAGCATACATTATTCATGCGGTTGCAGGTTAGAATCCTGTCTCGTGCGTGGATGTGTGTGATGTCCTTAGGTTAGTTAGGTTTAAGTAGTTCTAAGTTCTAGGGGATTGATGACCTCAGACTTTAAGTCCCATAGTGCTCAGAGCCATTTGAACCATTTTGTTATTCTTACATGTTGACTTCAGTTGCTTGCATCCGAGAGGGGCTACGTAAACATTACAGGGTTATTACAAATGATTGAAGCGATTTCACAGCTCTACAATAACTTTATTATTTGAGATATTTTCACAATGCTTTGCACACACATACAAAAACTCAAAAAGTTTTTTTAGGCATTCATAAATGTTCGATATGTGCCCTTTAGTGATTCGGCAGACGTCAAGCCGATAATCAAGTTCCTCCTACACTCGGCGCAGCATGTCCCCATCAATGAGTTCGAAAGCATCGTTGATGCGAGCTCTCAGTTCTGGCACGTTTCTTGGTAGAGGAGGTTTAAACACTGAATCTTTCACATAACCCCACAGAAAGAAATCGCATGGGGTTAAGTCGGGAGAGCGTGGAGGCCATGACATGAATTGCTGATCATGATCTCTACCACGACCGATCCATCGGTTTTCCAATCTCCTGTTTAAGAAATGCCGAACATCATGATGGAAGTGCGGTGGAGCACCATCCTGTTGAAAGATGAAGTCGGCGCTGTCGGTCTCCAGTTGTGGCATGAGCCAATTTTCCAGCATGTCCAGATACACGTGCCCTGTAACGTTTTTTTCGCAGAAGAAAAAGGGGCCGTAAACTTTAAACCGTTAACTTTTGGTGAATTGCGAATTTGCTGCACGAATGCGTGAGGATTCTCTACCGCCCAGATTCGCACATTGTGTCTGTTCACTTCACCATTAAGAAAAATTGTTGCTTCATCACTGAAAACAAGTTTCGCACTGAACGCATCCTCTTCCATGAGCTGTTGCAACCGCGCCGAAAATTCAAAGCGTTTGACTTTGTCATTGGGTGTCAGGGCTTGTAGCAATTGTAAACGGTAAGGCTTCTGCTTTAGCCTTTTCCGTAAGATTTTCCAAACCGTCGGCTGTGGTACGATTAGCTGTCTGCTTGCTTTATTCGTCGATTTCCGCGGGCTACGCGTGAAACTTGCCCGCACGCGTTCAACCGTTTCTTCGCTCACTGCAGGCCGACCCGTTGATTTCCCCTTACAGAGGCATCCAGAAGCTTTAAACTGCGCATACCATCGCCGAATGGAGTTAGCAGTTGGTGGATCTTTGTTGAACTTCGTCCTGAAGTGTCGTTGCACTGTTATGACTGGCTGATGTGAGTGCATTTCAAGCACGACATACGCTTTCTCAGCTCCTGTCGCCATTTTGTCTCACTGCGCTCTCGAGCGCTCTGGCGGCAGAAACCTGAAGTGCGGCTTCAGCCGAACAAAACTTTATGAGTTTTTCTACGTATCTGTAGTGTGTCGTGACCATATGTCAATGAATGGAGCTACAGCGAATCTATGAAATCGCTTCAATCATTTGTAATAGCCCTGTATACAAGGTCGAATGATGGAAGACTGTAAGACTGAACGATATCTTACAAAACAATGGCAGAATGAAAAATGCTATCATAGTACATAAAAGGCAAGGAAGGCCTGGGCAGACTTAAGGATGTGAGAGAAGGGAACTAGCTGTTCTTCTTCTCTGGCACGTTCAGATATAATTAAATTAAAATATCTTGACATACTCGCAATTTTTTACTTGTTAGTATTAGTATACATGCCATGTTATGTAATGTGTCATGTCAAGTTAAGTAACATCGTACAAGATGTCTTATAAAATGAAACACGTCATCATGTCTACCAGAATGGCATTTGCCTTGTCGTGCGGTAGGATACAACTGGTCATTGAAGTTTAGGATGCATTCATCCCCACTTGGGGATACATACTACATACTCGTACAAGCAAACACGTATCTTGGATACTTCCTATTGCAGATACATCCCACTCCTTAGAAGCACATAAGTTTGTTCTCACGTCCCTTACCGTACATGTAACAGGTGGTGGGCTTGGGGAGAAATTGTCCCTTCGAGGAAAAAAATCAACTATCCCACCCAAAAGAATAAAGAATGAAATGTTTTTTCATCCCAACAGTTGCCTATCCAGCCCCAGAAATTTTGTCCCTGTAGAAAAACTTTCTCAGTGATTACATGTCTGCTCTTCAGGCGTATGGTACTATCTATTGTTTAGTACGGCTGGCGAATATTCTGAACTTTGGCACAGGATGAGGAACTGTTGCAAGATCAGGTGTACCAACACCTCGCAGCTCAGATAGCTCACTGCCCTGGGGATGTAGTGTTAACTCGAAAAAGAGTGAATATGTCAAGACGTTTCCATTAAATATCTTTGAAGCTGGCAGATAAGTTTCCTTCTTCTGCATCCCTAACTCTGCCCAGGAGGTACTCGCCTTTTTTGTGCTGCAATAAGAGCATTTTTCATTAATGTGTCCCAACTTTTACTGTATCACAGTTCTGACTTCAAACCGTCACAGCTTGCCAACCGATGTGTATTTTTGTGACTCGAACGACAACCGACCCGGTATAGGTTTTTTTATTTTATTTTCTACCATGTTCTTTGAGTTGGGAACCGTTAGTCTTTCTCCTCTACGATTACCAACCAGGGATGGTTGAACTCCAATGTCACATGCTTGTACGACGGTTTTTGCTTTTAGTTTTTCATACTTTTTTATTTTTTACTACTTTGTTTTATAATTTGTATTTTCTAATTCTGTATTTTTTTCTTCTTAATTTTTTGTTTTGTAGTTACACATCTTATTCGCATACGCATGAGGCTGTCTACGCATTGTAAACATAAATGCTCAACACAGTATACAAAATAACAGCAAAACAAAAATATGATACAAACAAAATGTTAAATACTGTTCGAAGTTTTTGATAATATTTATATAAATAGTTTATGCTGCCTAGATAAACTAACGATACAACCATAATGTATAGATAAACTTAGGATGCGACGAAAGTTGTAGAATTTCTGTACAAAAAATGACGTGTGCACATGGTTCATGTGGAGTAGGAGTTTCGAAGCTTAGGAAAATATGCAAATCTCTCCACGCCCACATACCACTGTTAAAATGGGTTACTTGTCAACGGCTTTCTGGACGGCAAATGGGTTTCGCCTATTTCAACAGTAGCAAGAGACGTTACATCATTTTATTTCTTAAAAGTAGCTGCAAAGTAGCCAACAAGAGCCAAGTGTCCAAACACGCTATGATACAGTTCACAGATGAAGTTACAGTTGACCACTATAAAATGTCAAACTATCTTCATAATGTATCATGACATGCAGGTAACCACGCCCTATGACAGGCTGACCTAAATATTCCCAACTTATTGGGAATCATACAGATCTGTGGTCAAATGGATGCTGCTTATCAGCTAAGCGTATGTGTTGTTTCGAAATTTAGAAAATTTCCGAATGATGGTGCAAATGTAATATTTCATCTCAGTCATAACAAGGGAAAAGTGACTCTATAATGAATCACACGAACGCTGAAAGTTTCGAGCAACAAATGATAAATTACCGATAAACATACATGTTGCTGTTATCTCTTATCTTAGAATTCTTGTCATTGTTTTTTGAACAAAGCAATAACATCTACATCTACATCTACATTGATTCTCTGTAAATCACACTTAAATGCCTAGCAGAGGGTGCATCTAACCGCCTCCACAATAATTCTCTGTTATTCCAATCTCGAACAGGGCGTGGAGAAAATGAACATATATCCCTTTCCGTGTGAGCTCTGGTTTCCCTTATTTTATTATGATGACCGTTTCTCCGTATATAAGTCGACATCAACAGAATATTTTTCAATTCCGAGCAGAAAGTTGATGATTTAAATTCCATGAGAAGATTCTCCCGCATCGAAGAACGCCTTTCTTTTAATCATGTACACCCTAAATTCTTTATCATGGCAGTGACTCTCTCTCCCCTACTTCGCAATGATACAAAACGTATTGCGCTTCTTTGAACTTTCTCAGTCTCTTCCGTTAATCCTACCTGGTAAGGATCCGAGACCCCGCAGCACTACTCCGAAAGAAGACGGACAAGTGTAGTGTAGGCAGTCTCTTTCGTAGATCGGTTACATTTTCTAAGCGTTCTGCCAATAAAAGGCAGTCTTTCCTTTGCATTCCGCACAAAATATCCTATGTGTCATTTCGAATTTAAGTTGTTCGTAATTGTAATGAAAAGGTATTTACTTGAATTTAATGCCTTTAGAATAGACACGATTTATCGTGTAACAGAAGTTTCATGGAAACATTTCAGCACTAGCGTAGGTGACCTCACACGTTTCGTTATTTAGGGTCAAGTTCAAGTTTTCAACCTTACAGATATCTTTTCCGAATCGCTTTGTAATTAGTTTTGATCTTCCAATGATTTTACTAGTCGATAAACGACAGCGTCATTTGCAAACAACCTCAGTCGGCTGTTCAGATTGCCTCCTAAATCGTTTTCATAGATAAGGAATCCAGTCACATAACTGAGACGATTTTCCATGAGCACGCAATTACACTACCAACCGCTTGTGTGGTACAGTGTCAAAAGTTCTTTGGAAATCTAGAAATACGAAATAAATTTGAAATCCCTTGGGAATAGCATTCAACACTTTGCGTGTGTAAGGAGCTACTGTGTTTCACGAGAATGTTTTCTAAATCCTTATTGACTTCGTGTCAACAAACCATTCTCTTCGAGGTAATTAATAATATTCGAACACAGCATGTGCTCCAAAATTCTGCTGCATATCGACGTTAATGGTACGCGCCTGTAATTTAATTGTTACCTTTCTTGAATATAGGTGTGACTTGTGCAGCTTTCCAGTCTTTCGGTGCGGATCTTTCGTCGAACGAGCGGCTTTATATGATTGTTAAGTATGGAGCTATTGCATCAGCACACTCCGAATGGAACATAATTGGTATAAAGTCTGTACTCGGTGACTTGCTTTTACTTAATGATTTAAGTTGCTTCATATTCCGAGGAAAAACGGTTCAAATGGCTCTAAGCACTACGGGACTTAACGTCTGAGGTCATCAGTCCCATAGAATTATAATGACTGTGTGGTGTTTAGTCAGGAGAGCCAACAGCAACACACAGCCGGTAACGCTGTACTTGTACTGCGCAATAGCGGCAGCACAGGCGCCCAGCCTAAGCTGAACAGCCTGAAGACAGGTAGATGAGTTCTTCATCGACGGAAGACAGGTCCGCCCCCACCATCCCCAGTTAGCCAAAGTTGTGGTCGGCAGGAATGCGGATCGCGGATCATATATCAGTAGTCCCCTGTGAGGCCGGACGGCTGTAGATTTGCAGCAGTGGACTCCCAAGTTGCCGGAACCTTGTAGACGGTAGTTGAATTCACCAGAGTATCAAAATGGTTCAAATGGCTCTGAGCACTATGGGAATTAACTTCTGAGGGCATCAGTCCCCTAGACTTAGAACTACTTAAACCTAACTAACCTAAGGACATCACAAGCATCCATGCCCGAGGCAGGATTCGAACCTGCGACCGTAGCGGTCGCGTGGTTCTAGACTGTAGCACCTAGAACAGCTCGGTCACACTGGCCGGCTCAACATAGCATCCTATAAATTTGAGATGAAGTGAAACTGTCACCCCTCCCCCCACTTCGCGCACACTGGTGACTGAGATGATTGAATGTCCTCTCTTTTCTAAGCATGTAAGCGCTCTCGGCTGCTTTAGTGTTTAATTTCAGGGTTTCAGAGTGTTCCTTTTTGTGAACTTTGCATCCCTAAAGGTATTCTTATGACACCTCTAAGTGAAGTTACTACATGTAGCCTCGTTACTGTAGCACTTTCTGTCTGTTCCACACTGTTGTCGAAATGCTGAATCGGTTGTTCTCGGATTCCCAGTCGCATAGTCTGATGAAATGTGCTCGTAGCGTGTTTGCGCTTTTGGCCTCCAACGTTGACATTCAGTTACAACACCGTTACGAAGCCGGTAGCAGTTGCGACCCATTTAGCTGTCCCTTTCGGTTCGTAACAAAATATTATCCCTGCACTACTTACTATTCCACTGTGCCACATACCTCAAAACGGTTAAATTCTTCTTAAAGGCCTAAAAGGGAGCTAAATTGGACTTACACAGAAAACGGAGTGAGTAAGAAGATTTGTTGCTGCAAAAAATGATTTTTAAATAGAATTTCTGATCCAATACTACGGAAAATTTACGTGATTTTGCACGTTTTAAGAAAAGACGTGATTACAGTTTATACTCTGTCCTGAAATCATGAGATTCGTGTGGGACAAAATCGGTTGCTTTATAATTCGATAAAGTGTGAGAACGCTGATCAATCGGTCATACCCGCATCTACTTATTTTTGCAATTCGGAAAGTTTGAGAAGTACAGCCCACACTGAGATCGATATTGTGTATGACGCATTGTCGCCGCGTGAATACAACCACACGCTCGTTTCGTCGGAACGCACCCTTTTAGCTTTAATTTAAATGCCATTCGACAATAGGGAAGTACATCCAAGAAACAAGTGGGCAACACATGGGTCTATTTATCTTTATATGTACGAACTTAAGTGGTGTGGTGTGTTGACTTGCATTGAGTAGATCATTTAGGTGTAATGTTGTCATCATCAAAAATCGGTCTTACCCAACTTTGTATTGGGGAAGTCTAAAATGTCATAACAGATGGCCGAATAATAATTTTTCGAACCCTGCCAAAAAGAAATATCTAAACACAGGTAATTTTTATCATTCACTTTATTTTACGGTTTTCTTGCTGGTCTGCTTCCCTGAGATTTGTAAATCGAATTTGTAATGGGCGACCAGAAGGCGTATATGCAACAGGAAGGTGTAGCGCGACTCCGATGCGTGTATATAAGCACCAGCATCTACGTGTGCTGTTAGTGTGGCATTCGTATATATACTATGTGCGTAAGGTAAAAAAGGAAACATGAATTACGGCGACATTGTTATCAAGTGCTCCAAACAGGACCAACATACTGTTACTGTTTTCTTGGGTGCCGAAGGATAAATGCCGATAGACATCCATCAGAGAGTGAAGAATGTATGGGGGCTAGCATATCAGTCTGAAAGCACCGTTGTGTAATGGTGCGCCAAGTTTCGTGGTGGTCACGATACCGCACAAGGTGTCGGTCGATCTTGGAGACCACCCGCATCCACGAAGGAAAACCACAAGTGGAAGGTTCATGATGCGATTGGGACGGACCGGAACATAATAATTCGTGTGCTAGCAAAGGATGTCGGCTTCAGCTTCTCCAGCGTGCAAAACATTATTCAGCAGCAGTTAGGCTACCATAAGATCTACAGCCAGTGTATACCAAGGGTAGAATCCCCAACAAAAAGCAAACCGGATGGCTGTTTGTCTGAAGCACCTCAAGAGACTGAATGTTGAAGGCAACCTGTTTCTTGAGCGCATTGTTTCAGGCGGCAAAATCTGGTGCCACCACTGAGAATTGGAATCGAAAGCATTGACGATACATTTTTGTCATTCAGCGTCCCTTCGTCCCAAGAAATTCAAGAGTCACCAATATGTTCAACCTGTTATTTGACTACCAGAGGCTAATGCTTATTGATTTTAAGGAGCATGGTATCTCACTGGACAACAATAATGCGCAACGCTGGGGGAATTATGCCGTATAAGTAAGGCGAAATGTTCGTGAAAACTGCTGTAAAGGGAGCTACTACTTCATGATAACGCACGCCCCACACATTGAAAATGTCGTACCGTACAAGTTACGCCAACTTAAGTGGGAGACACTCGAACATCCGGCCTATAGTCCTGATCTCATACAACTTAATTATCATGCCATCGGTCTCTTAAAATAAGACCTTGACAAATCAGCGATACCTGTCGGAGGATTTGTATCAGGTAGTTATAGACCTCGTCAACCAGCAGGACTTGTTGTTTTAGCTAACAGTTGTCTTCAACCTGGTGCGTCAGTGAGATGACATCCTCAATGCTCTCCGCGATTTTTCCTGATCGGCATAGCGATTCTGGACTGTACGGCCTTTCTGCCGAAACTTTCTGATCGTCCTTTATAAAATTAGATGAATGACAGGCATATGTGATTGAGCTTCAGCTAACATTTTATGTGATTACGATCTTATTTTTCTAGTTACTGTCATCTTCTCAGTAATCGTTTGTATAGGTAATCCGTTCTAAAAAGCCACATTTTCTTCAATAGGAGGTTTCCACAGCTCACATTACGCGCTCCACTAGTAAGTAGATCAAACACAGACTGAACCATTAAAGTCGCCTTTGGCATAAATTAATGTTGACAGCTTTCATCTAGATTTGTGTGAGGATTTAATGTTATCTAATCTGACATGGGTCGTTCAAAGGAACACAAAACATTAATACCTTCTTGCAATATACCAGGAAAGTCGACACTGCAAAAATTATTTGTAAGAAATGTATGAAAAGGCTATTTCTGGTATTAAAACAGACATTTGTGACCACTGCATTCGGCTTTCAGTCGACTAGACTACAGAAGTCTATGGCAGAACTTTCTCAGCCTGCAAAAATGTACTGAGAGACCGTAGAAAAACTTGGACATTACACAGCTTAGAAGTGTGGTTCATTGTGTACTGCAGTTCCAAAATGTAATATGATTGTAGCGTTAGGCCACGGACTGTGGTCATACTCAGGTACGCATTACAAGTCTGTGTTTTTGTGTGAGTGACATATGACAGGATTATTTCCGTAAAACGCGTCCTATTACTATATTATCAAAAGAGAAAGTTGTATCACCGGTAAGTATCTCAACTCCTAGTGAATTTTTCCGAGTTTCGCTCATTTGCCACAAAGAACTAGAATGAATCTGTCAAAAATATAATGATGGTTTCTAATTTAATATTGGAGTCCATTACACTTTCCATTGAAGGACTCCAAAAACGCCAAAATCAGTTTTACAAAAACCCAAAAATGTGGGCGCTTGTCATCACCAATATTCGCTGCTTAGCATCGGTCCCAGGGCAGGCTCACAACAATGAAAAAATCTCACGACGTGACTCTGACGTTGCTTAGTAATTGTCTGCTTTGAGAGCTCAAGCTATTCGGGTGTGTCTCGGAGTTATTTGAGAGGAATACAGTGATTTAAAAGTTTGCAGCCGATCTTTGCAAGTAGAAGTTAAATAAGACTTTGAAAGAAGGTTAACTGTTGAAGCAAAGCAGACTTGTGACGAAGAACAATGGAGGTAAGCAACCAATCCATATTCAGCCATCATAACACGTCCACACTGAAATCGGATATTGTAGGCAACATCTTCAAAAGCTGCTACTGCTGAATGCTGTGTGTCCTAATCCGAGTAAGACACAGCGTGAATCCGAGCAACACCAAAACCACTTCCAAGGTTTTTACCGGTATTTCCTTAGTATTTTGGCGTGGGAGCCTCCTGTGAATCGTGCATCAGACTGCTTCGACAGATATGCTCCGCAAAACCGCTTCACGGTGTGTGGCAGAGAGTGCTTCAGCACTCCTGCCCTCCCTCTTGTATTCGCACGTGGTACAGGGAAGGTCTCATGTAAACAAGCCACCGTAACGACTCCAATTGTTCTGATTTCCCAGTCGTTAGCATTTCGTGAGAATATGTTGCCCATCTTTCTTCGACGTGTATGCTCTTGAAATTTTTGCAGTATCATCTTCGTAATGTACAACATCATGTGGCGTCTGCGGCTGGAGTATGTATTTTGAGCGTACCGTAACGCTCACGCGCCTACTCAACAATCCTCCGATGAAACGTACCGATCTTAGTTGAATCTTCTCAGTCACTTATATTAGTCGAACTAGACAACGGCTCCAGAGTGATTAGGAATTCTAAAAAATCGATCGAACAAAATTTTTGTAAGCCACTTATCTCGTGAATGAATTACATTTCACCAAGTCTCTTCCAGTGAATCCCAACTTGGTATCTGCTTTTACTACAATCAGTTTTATGTATTTCCCTTTAGCCCACTCCTGACAGTTAACCCTAGGTATTTTACCGAAATTGCTGTTTCCATGGATTTTTCCAAAACAGCGTTATCGAACTGTAATGGATTTCATCTCCTCATTATACGTAGTGTGTTACAATTAATTAGTTTTTAAGGTCCTGCTTTTCTGTACTACTAACCGCCTCTCCCCAGATATTTCGGCATTCCGTTCACAGTCTTCTGACGTTGCAGCCTTCCTACAGCAAACAGACTCGTCTGTATATAGCCGCAGTGGGCTTCTGGCTTTATCCATCTCTGTTTGTAGAAGACCCCTTGGCAGATTTTCTTTCCCCCGAAACGTCGTAATGCGTGAGCGCAAAATACATTCCACAATTCTACAACAGACTGACGCCAGTTATGCTGGCCTACAATTATGTGCATGTGCCAGACGACCCTTCTCAATCGCTTGATGCGAGTAATCTATGTAGAATGTCGCACTGTCTCACGCATCAACAATGTGTTTCCTCTGATGAACGATTTGAGTTGATTTCCTATTTCGTGGCCGCTTGTTTCAAAACTAGCTCCTCGGCATTTGTGCGATGATTCGAAGGAGCAATAATTGTAAAGCTTCATGGCGAAACATTTTCGGAAAGTCAAATACAGCAGTACGGCCTTCTCTTTATCGCCTTCTATTTCTGGGCCAGTACGGCTAACTCAGTCGGACTAACTCAGCGACTGATTAGAAGATTTAGATTATTTAAGGTAAATTGCGAAGAACTAACACATCTTCCGTTTAGTAACACGTTCGGTGGTCTCAGCATGAGCCTCTTGAGTTTCACCAAACAAGGCGAGTAACGGATTGCTTTTAGCTAATTCAAGTGAAACTAGTTTCACCAGTTCACAGTGTTCATGCAGTAATCGAGTATGCAGCAGCTAAATTTTAACTCCGTCTGAGGTGTGTGCATATTCTTCCAAACAGTAGTAAACATACGTCCGAAGGAAACAGGTCTGCTTCCCGCGCCCGGGTTCCCGGGTTCGATTCCCGGTGGAGTCAGGGATTTTCTCTGCCTCGTGATGACTGGGTGTTGTGTGATGTCCTTAGGTTAGTTAGATTTAAGTAGTTCTAAGTTCTAGGGGACTGATGACCATAGATGTTAAGTCCCATAGTGCTCAGAGCCATTTGAACCATTTGAAACACGTCTGTTAAACGGTTCATCCGTAACCTTCCGACCCATTGCCATCTTAGATAAATTCTTCGCCATATATGCTAAGCAAACACATCGCCTTATATCCACTGTCAATAAAATTAAATTTTTTTGAGAATCAGGAGAGATCGATTTCGATTTGTTTTGAGTTTGTAGCGTGAATGTAAATCTGCAATGGGAAAATAAGCATCCCAATTAAATAACGTGTTTTGTCAGTACGTACGAACCTATTTGTCTGATTATCATTAAGTCCTTTTCGTTCAGTAGACAAAAAGATGGGTTAAAATACGTGCTTAGACGCATCTGATAAGAATTCTAGGGATAAATAATTAAAAAATATCCCAGATACTGAATCACTTTCAATATTGCCTCTAATTATCAGAATTTGTTGTTTCACTACTTAGAACCATACATTATGGGGTACGGAATTGAAGTGCTTCATAGGACAGCGTTCATACTAAATGTCATTATCAGCTAAGCATTAACATTAACATTGAAGTTTCTGGAAACTTTTTATAGAAGTTTACATGTTCAGTAAAGTACGTATTATATAAGTTATCTTAGGCTTTAGAAGATAAAGCCACTGGACCATGCATGTCGCCACCGGATGTACGAATTAATCTCCCTCCATTCCGCAGCATTTTGCATCTAAATACGAGATATAAGACGACAATTTAGATTTTAAAAACTTGTTTGCATGTTCCTGAAACTATTATTCTTATTCCGATAGAACGATATATCAGTCACAGGAAAGGTATACCATGAATATAATTAGTTAAATGTTCTTAAGTCTGATGCGCATGTTAATCACAAGATGTAAGCGGCAAAGTCACCGAATTTTCTGATACTGCTGCGGCTGCGCATTGAGCTATGTTGTAACACTGACAACTATTTACAGTAAACGCAACTATGAATTAGTTTGCGAATCTGAAGTGTCTGATTATGATATATTTACTATCGAATTATGTACTGAAATTAATGACTAATGCAATGAAAGAAAATGTTTAGCTTTGTTGGTCGTTGGAATCGTACATTACTTAAGAGACAGCCCAGAAAGAGGGATGGATATGGATGCTAACCGTGACCGATTCACTCTATGACGCACTGCTTCTCTCTTTACTCTTCATCTCTAAACAAAATAATGAAAGATTTTAGTAAGCTCCAGGAAGGAAGGAAGATGGTGCAAAGTTGATTACTAGGACGAAAACTACCGAATACGGATCCAAAAATTTACCACCTGATTTCTAGAGCTGTGTTGGAACTTCAACCTATGCTGTGAAGCTCCATATTAACAGGCATGGAAACTTGGTTTTGACGTCTCATCGAATTTCAAATTGCACAAAGATGTCCCATTAAATGGATCATAAACTTTTCAGGAGAACCTATCCCGGTTTTTAAGTGACTAAAGGAAATGAATTAAATTTCAAGTGAGATCGCTGACTGACGGTGTGAGTAGCTATAGACATATGAAACTCCAGCGCGTTAACCGCTCCGCCAACGGTACAACATGGTTACAACTTTAAAAGACAAATCATTTTGTGTGTTGGAATTTGCGCGAGGTCAGCCCATTGTTCACGTCCAACGTGCATCTCGCCGCCGATACAGCAAGAAGCCACCTCTGCACATGCAGATTTATTAGTGGTATACAAAATCCTTGAAAGTTGATTGCATACCCACAGGGAAGGGCATTGGTCGGCTACGCACATGTGATGATAACGTCGAGCATATCCGAGACGCGTTCACACTGAGTCCTCGCAAGTCCACAAGAAGGCCAGGAGAGGAATGTAAAGTTCCTCAAACAACGGTGTGGGTATTCTGAAACGACGTCTCCATATGAACCCTTACAAGTTGCAGTTGCTGCCGAAATTGCGTCCCGTCGACGGTTACAGAAGATACGAATTTAACATTTCATTTCTCTAGAGTATGACAGAGGACACTCTTCCCGAACGACTCAGCTTCTCAGAGGAATCGATGTTTCATCTATCTGGTAAAGTAAACTTCCGTAATGTAACAACTTGGGGATTACAAAATTCTATCGTCGTCTTCGGACACCGAAAATGAAGGTGTTTTGTTCCGTTTCTGTATGGAGTGTTTATAGTCCTTTCCTTAATGCGGAGGAAACTGTGACAGGAATGTCATACCTGAACATGTCACAAAATTGGTTGTTTCCTCAATTTCACGATGATTCGAATGACCGTACTTTTATGCATGACTGTGCCCGCAACACTTTCACCTTAAGATATAGAATTCTTTTAAGAACACCATCCCATAACGCTGGGCTGGAGGAGGCGAACAACAAGATCTTATTCATTCCTTTTGGCCTCCCGGGTCCCCAGACTTCACACATTGACATTTATTTCTCTGGGAGTGCATAAAAGAAAGAGTCTTCGTCCCAGCTATGGCAGCTACTCTTCAACAGCTGATGATTCGTTGAAGCTGCCACCTTAATAGACAGGGACCTGTTGATTCGTATGTGGAATGAAATGGACTACCGTTTCGACGTTTCTGCAGCAACGCATTGTGCATATGCTGAGTGTATGGTGTAGTGTCTGTGCGAAGATAAAACTTTCAACCTCCCTCAATCCAGTGACATGCTTGAAGTGTTTTGTCTTTCATAGTTTGTCTGTAATAAACAAGTGATATCTGTTGTTTCATTATGAATCGACCTGTATGTTCATCTGTCAAATGGGCGTTAATCAGGCCGGAGTAGGCAAAGTGTAATGCGAAGAAGGCTTCAGGAGGACAGGCAACACGCACACTGGGCCTTTATTTTGTTGCACTTTTAGTATTACTATAATTATTTTGCTTGGAGCCGGCCGCTGTGGCCGAGCTGCTCTAGGCGCTTCAGTCTGGTACCGCGCTACCGCTACGATCGCAGGTTAGAATCCTGCCTCGGAGATGGATGTGTGTGATGTCCTTAGGTTAGTTAGGTTTAAGTAGTTCTAGTTCTAGGGGACTGATGACCTCAGATGTTAAATCCCGTAGTGCTCAGAGCGATTTGAACCATTTTTTGGCTTGGATTTATTTATTCGTCCTACAGACAGCTTGGTAGACATATAAACTCATACATGCCGAGAAAACAGGGTGTAAATAGTGCGTACAATGACTTTAAATTTTTTAACTACACTCCTGGAAATTGAAATAAGAACACCGTGAATTCATTGTCCCAGGAAGGGGAAACTTTATTGACACATTCCTGGGGTCAGATACATCACATGATCACACTGACAGAACCACAGGCACATAGACACAGGCAACAGAGCATGCACAATGTCGGCACTAGTACAGTGTATATCCACCTTTCGCAGCAATGCAAGCTGCTATTCTCCCATGGAGACGATCGTAGAGATGCTGGATGTAGTCCTGTGGAACGGCTTGCCATGCCATTTCCACCTGGCGCCTCAGTTGGACCAGCGTTCGTGCTGGACGTGCAGACCGCGTGAGACGACGCTTCATCCAGTCCCAAACATGCTCAATGGGGGACAGATCCGGAGATCTTGCTGGCCAGGGTAGTTGACTTACACCTTCTAGAGCACGTTGGGTGGCACGGGATACATGCGGACGTGCACTGTCCTGTTGGAACAGCAAGTTCCCTTGCCGGTCTAGGAATGGTAGAACGATGGGTTCGATGACGGTTTGGATGTACCGTGCACTATTCAGTGTCCCCTCGACGATCACCAGTGGTGTACGGCCAGTGTAGGAGATCGCTCCCCACACCATGATGCCGGGTGTTGGCCCTGTGTGCCTCGGTCGTATGCAGTCCTGATTGTGGCGCTCACCTGCACGGCGCCAAACACGCATACGACCATCATTGGCACCAAGGCAGAAGCGACTCTCATCGCTGAAGACGACACGTCTCCATTCGTCCCTCCATTCACGCCTGTCGCGACACCACTGGAGGCGGGCTGCACGATGTTGGGGCGTGAGCGGAAGACGGCCTAACGGTGTGCGGGACCGTAGCCCAGCTTCATGGAGACGGTTGCGAATGGTCCTCGCCGATACCCCAGGAGCAACAGTGTCCCTAATTTGCTGGGAAGTGGCGGTGCGGTCCCCTACGGCACTGCGTAGGATCCTACGGTCTTGGCGTGCATCCGTGCGTCGCTGCGGTCCGGTCCCAGGTCGACGGGCACGTGCACCTTCCGCCGACCACTGGCGACAACATCGATGTACTGTGGAGACCTCACGCCCCACGTGTTGAGCAATTCGGCGGTACGTCCACCCGGCCTCCCGCATGCCCACTATACGCCCTCGCTCAAAGTCCGTCAACTGCACACACGGTTCACGTCCACGCTGTCGCGGCATGCTACCAGTGTTAAAGACTGCGATGGAGCTCCGTATGCCACGGCAAACTGGCTGACACTGACGGCGGCGGTGCACAAATGCTGCGCAGCTAGCGCCATTCGACGGCCAACACCGCGGTTCCTGGTGTGTCCGCTGTGCCGTGCGTGTGATCATTGCTTGTACAGCCCTCTCGCAGTGTCCGGAGCAAGTATGGTGGGTCTGACACACCGGTGGCAATGTGTTCTTTTTTCCATTTCCAGGAGTGTATGTCACATAGGTTCAGTACATATAGATAAGGAATTTTCGCATATCAAATATAGACAGAATATAAATCACCTTTGTTGATCCTCATCGATCCAGAGCTTAGACTTTGTGAGTAAAAATAATGGTGGTCAGTTAGTTCTTCTGGGACCAAACAAGACTCGAACTCCAAATTTCAAAATAAGGAAAAAGAAATCTTGTGAGTGAACCTGGTGATAGCATATAGACTCCATCATAAATCAACCTCGTTTTTCATCCTAATAATTACATATTCCCACGGATTACTTTCATAGATTTTATTTATTGAACTGAAAACTGAAAAAATGAATATATCTGTGTATTTACCACTAAATGTTTGTTACTAATTATATCTGAAAAAACTATCACTAAATTAAAATAATTCCAGGGCCTTCAGAAACTAAGTTACACATTATTATGCCAGGCCAAGTCACTTTTTTTTAAAAGCTGCACTAAACTTCCAACTGACACAAATACGTGAGACTAACTTGCATTATATAGGAATAGAAAAGCAACTGGAATCACTCAACAGAGGAAAGTCCACTGGACTTGACGGGATACCAATTCGATTCTACACAGAGTACGCGAAAGGACTTGCCCCCCTTCTAACAGCCGTGTACCGCAAGTCTCTAGAGGAACGGAAGGCTCCAAATGATTGGAAAAGAGCACAGGTAGTCCCAGTTTCAAGAAGGGTTGTCGAGCAGATGCGCAAAACTATAGACCTATATCTCTGACGTCGATCTGTTGTAGAATTTTAGAACATGTTTTTTGCTCGAGTATCATGTCGTTTTTGGAAACCCAGAATCTACTATGTAGGAATCAACATGGATTCCGGAAACAGCGATCGTGTGAGACCCAACTCGCTTTATTTGTTCATGAGACCCAGAAAATATTAGATACAGGCTACCAGGTAGATGCTATTTTTCTTGACTTCCGGAAGGCGTTCGATACAGTTCCGCACTGTCGCCTGATAAACAAAGTAAGTGCCTACGGAATATCAGACCAGCTGTGTGGCTGGATTGAAGAGTTTTTAGCAAACAGAACACAGCACGTTGTTATCAATGGAGAGACCTACAGACGTTAAAGTAACCTCTGGCGTGCCACAGGGGAGTGTTATGGGACCATTGCTTTTCACAACTATATAAATGACCTAGTAGATAGTGTCGGAAGTCCCATGCGGCTTTTCGCGGATGATGCTGTAGTATACAGAGAAGTTGCAGCATTAGAAAATTGTAGCGAAGTGCAGGAAGATCTGCAGCGGATAGGCACTTGGTGCAGGGAGTGGCAACTGACCCTTAACATAGACAAATGTAATGTATTGCGAATACATAGAAAGAAGGATCCTTTATTGTATGATTATATGATAGCGGAACAAACACTGGTAGCAGTTACTTCTGTAAAATATCTGGGAGTATGCGTGCGGAACGATTTGAAGTGGAATGATCATATAAAATTAATTGTTGGTAAGGCGGGTACCAGGTTGAGATTCATTGGGAGAGTCCTTAGAAAATGTAGTCCATCAACAAAGGAGGTGGCTTACAAAACACTCGTTCGACCTATACTTGAGTATTGCTCATCAGTGTGGGATCCGTACCAGATCGGGTTGACGGAGGAGATAGAGAAGATCCAAAGAAGAGCGGCGCGTTTCGTCACAGGGTTATTTGGTAACCGTGATACCGTTACGGAGATGTTTAACAAACTCAAGTGGCAGACTCTGCAAGAGAGGCGCTCTGCATCGCGGTGTAGCTTGCTCGCCAGGTTTCCAGAGGGTGCGTTTCTGGATGAGGTATCGAATATATTGCTTCCCCCTACTTATACTTCCCGAGGAGATCACGAATGTAAAATTATAGAGATTAGAGCGGGCACGGAGGCTTTCAGACAGTCGTTCATCCCGCGAACCATACGCGACTGGAACAGGAAATGGAGGTAATGACAGTGGCACGTAAAGTGCCCTCCGCCACACACCATTGGGTGGCTTGCGGAGTATAAATGTAGATGTAGATAACCATCAAAACTGTGTAAACGAACCCTCGGAACGTTTTACCAGTCGCTGAGTTCCCCGACTACCGAAATCAGACCCTCGGACACGGAGCCATTCCAGAACAGTTACGTAAATTGCTTCGACGTAGCAAAATCTTTGATCACCATGAATCACTTCCTCGACTGCCTTCACACTGTCGCCTGTGGTCGACTTGGAAGTCGATGGCCCTCCTTCCCGATCAGCATCGCCCAGCTCTCTGCGGCCTTGCTCAAACTGTCGGCACCACTTCCCTGTGGTTGGACACAATATTGCCTTTGGCCCACATCCCACCAGAATTCACGGTTAGTCTGTGGGCAAATTAGACGTTTTGCCCGCTAAAATCGTACTGTCCCCCGTAATTCAACTTTGGAGTTGGTCATCAGTTTCTGGGCCCTTTCACTCTCACAGTGTGAGGTACCTGTTATCTGCACCACGGTGAACTGTGACTGCAGGACACCCAGAGCGTGTACTGTCCTCTAGTAATGCCCCACTCTTCTTGCGCAATGATCTTAGCGTAAGACGATGTGTGCCTTTTGTAGTTCCTTCTGCTGTTACTTATGGCGTTGCAAAAATGTTTATTTTTCTCTGCAACAAAAACATATTTTGCGTTTATCATATTACACAAATGTGGAACCCTTTCAACTGGGCAATGCATATAAGAATAGACTTCTATGGGTTTGTTCAACATTCAATATGTAGCAGACAAAGTTCTTGCAATTTCTTTTGTGTAACATAGTAACTGATTTTGTAACATTTTACGAGTTACTAACAAGGAGCGAATTGTTTAGTTTCACCTGCGTACTTTGGAAGTTTAGTTTTGGAATCTCTGCGTGTTAATTTATTTTGTTAGACACAGTTCTTGCATTTACGTCAGTGTCTATAACAGAGTTTCGTAGCTCATATCGTTAATGTTTTTTTTTGTGTAGTGTAGTTTTCCACCATCTTTAAAAAGGATAGGGGCTGTGATTGCTGTGTGCGGATGCGACACTTGGCTCTCAACGCTGAGCTGCATTGGCTTCGATTACACAGTTTGAGGCTACAGAGGATGGGCATCACTGTTATGGACAGGCCGTGGTGTTCCAACGGACGTCCAGTAGAACTAAAGAGTCCTCCGATCAGTCTGCACTGGTGGCAAGTCCTGTTCCTGCTCGCACTGAAGTTGAACTCTCAACCATGGTCGAGTGGGTGGAAGCCTCGGGGGAAGTGGGGGGGGGGGAGGGGGAAGGCTACGAAAGACTTCCTGGGGAGGCCGCCTCCCCGGTTAGGCTGACAAACAGATTCCTGGTGCTATCTGTGGCTGACAATGTCTCGCAGTAAGATGCAGTTACTTGCCCTACTTCAAAGGAAACTCTCTGCCTGCAGGATCTGGTCACTGACAAAGGGTTGGATTATTGGTAGATGGGAGGAGCAATATCAGGCGCGTTATCGAGAACCTTAAGGATATGGCTGCCAAGGAAGGGAAGAAAGCCCGTATGCATACCAGGTGGAGCTAATCCAGACGTCGAACGGGTTCTTCCGGATGCCATGAAGATCACAGGGTGCAGGCAATTACAAGTGGGTAATAGAAAGTACTGATGCTCTAATCGTTGTAGCCACTTAAAGTTATGCTCAGTCGACATTGTTTGCGAAGAACGTAACAGTGTTCAGAAAGGACAAGCTAAATACAGCTGGCAGCCGCGTGTTTGTTGCTGTTAGAAGCAGTTTATCTTGTACCGAAATGGAAGTAGATAGTTCCTGTGAGTTAGTATGGATACATGTCATTCTTGACAACCGGAATAAAATAATAACTGGATCGTTTTACCGACCTCCCAGCCGAAATAATACACTGTCTGAAAGGCTGAAACAAAATTTCAGTATAATTTCAAACACGTACCCGACTCATACCGTTATAGTTGGTGGTGCCTTCAACTTGCCCTCGATATGTTGGTGAAAATACGTGTTTAAATCCGAAGGTACCAATGAGACATCATCCGAAATTGTGCTAAACGCATTCTCTGAAAATTATATCGAGTAATTAGTTGACCAACCTATTAGAATCCTAAATGATTGTAAAAACACCGTCGATCTCTTAGCAGCAAATAATCCAGAGCCAGTAACGAGCATCAAAACGGATACAGCAATGAGTGAACACAGGGTTGTCGTAGCGAGCCTAAGTACTGTAACTCCAAAATCCACTAAAAGTACTTCTGTTCAGAAACCCAGATAAAAATCCGCTTCACGCTTTCCTGAGAGACAGTTCCCATTCCTTCTTAATTAACAACGTAAGTGTAGACCAGATATAGCTTGAATCCAAGCAAATAGTATCGACCGCAACTGAAAGATTTATACCAAGCAAATTAGAAAACGACTACACAAAACAAGGTCATAACAACGCTGCAGAAATAACGAAAAAACATTCCAAACTTTAACGGACGCAAAACACCCAAAATTGCCGATCTTTTACAAAAGCTCGAAATTTAGTGCGGATATCAATTTGAAATGGTTTTATTAATTACCATAAAGGACCTTTGTCTCGAAATCTGGTAGAAAATCCAAAGTAATTTTGCTCGTATACTATGTATCTATCTAGTGGGATGGCACAATCAGCGCATTTTTGCACGACAGCAAAGGAAATAGTATCGACGACAGTACTACCAAAGAAGATTTGATAAGAATAGCCCTCCGAAATTTCTTCAACAAAGAAGACGGATTAAATATTTCATAATTTGAATCAAGAACAGCTGCCAACAAAAAGATACGTACACAAGGATAGGAAAATTTCGCAGTTCGCACCAGTAGTCAAAAAAGGCAATAGGAGTAATCCACTAAATTACAGGACCCTACCATTAACGTCGATATGCAGTAGGATTTTAGAACATATATTGTGATCAAACTTCTACCTCGAAGATTTAAAAAACATCGTTCTTATGAAACACAAGTAGCTATATACTCACAGATGTGTTGAGTGGTATCTACAAAGGATTTAATATTGATTCCGTTTTTCTAGATTTCCAGAAGGCTTTTGACACCGTACTTCACAAGTGGCTTGTAATGAAATAGCGTGCTTACTTGAAATGGCCTCACCTATGCAAGTGGAAACGTGATTTACTGTCAGAGAAGTCACAGTTCGTAGTAGACCGAGCGAGACTGCGCAGTGGTTAGCACACTGTACTCTCATTCGGGAGGACGTCGGTTCAAACTCGCGTCCGGCCATCCGTATTTAGATTTTCTGTAATTTCCCTCAATCACTTCAGGCAAATGCTGGGATGTTTCGTTTGGAAAGGCACGGACTATTTCCTTCCCCATCCTTCCCTACATAGGGGGCAGACTTTCACGGACATGATACGGGATTTGGGGTGGGCATCATTAAATCAGAAGCGTTCTCTTATCACGAAATTTCAGTCACCAGTTTGCTCCTCCGAATGCAAAATTTTTTTGTTGACGCTGACATACATCTGGAGAAAGGTTATGTTGATAAAATAAGGGAAAGCAGAGTTCGCACGGAAAGAGATATGTGTTCGTTTTTTCTGCGCATTGCTCGAGAGTGGAATAACAGAGGATTATTGTAAAGGTGGTTCGATGAACCCTCTGGAAGGGATTTATCTGTGATTTGCAGAGTATCCATGAAGATGTAGATATAGATATATACAACTAAATTTTGAAAGTGAGGGTCCTAATTTAGACCCTCACCCTCAAACGTTCGTTATATGTGGGGGTCAGGCTGACTAACGTTATCCCTAGAGCAAGAGATCAGCCCAGAAGTCATAAGACGCTGGAGCACCTACCTTCAACGATTTCATTTGTCCTGGTCTTCTTACCTGGTAACCGCTTTCAGATGCTCGGACCCTGTTCTAAGGAGTCCCAGCCTCGGCTTTTAGAGACTGTGGCTGGCACATCCTGCAGTATGTGCATACTGAATGAGTGCGCTTGCATTCTGAATATCTGTTATAGCTCGACAGTACCAGGCCTTTAGGATGTGGGTACTTCTCCCTCTATGTCATAAATAGAACGCTGGATAAGTTTTGACAAGGGAAGGGGAGAATGCTCTGTTCTCTCTGTTTCCGGCCTAGATAATTGTTTCCATTGCTAAAATTAAACATATCGTCAGCTCCAGACCGATCAACAGAACTAACCATCGAGCGAGCTTAGCACTGGTCAGGGAGTGAGTACGTGACATGTGTGACAGACTTGATGTGACCTCCCGAGTGTCGCTTTCTCTACACTATTTTATACGAAACCTTCTAAACAAACAAGTCTTGGACCGATTTGATGGCATCTTTTGGTCACTAGGCGAGTGCACAAGGAAGAAATCAGCGTCCGGTCAACTAGCCAGGTTTGAACGTCTTAACAACAAGGCGCAGCAGAACGAGGACGCTCGAACGGTCGTCAACCTGAACGAGAAGGGATTCGACGCAACCACATTGAAAGTGCTCAGCAAGGGTCTTAATTTCTCAGTTACCCCCATAAATGTTCCTGCGGCGGCCTTCGTTAGTGGAAATTTAGCAGGGGGCCCTGAAATTTACTGCCAATGATGCTGAACAAATGCGAGGGGAGATGTGCAGAGCGCTCAAGAAACATCTCTGGTGATGGGATGTTTTCCCTTAAACAACTCATGGAAGATGATAGCGTTGTGGTGTTACCAGCAGATAAAGGGGAAAGCTACTGTCGTTCTACAGGAAGCAGATTATGACAGTATGGTGCGACAACTTCTCGACGAAACGGTATAAAGACCAGTGGACAGCGACATCATGAGACAAGGTGGATAAGAAGATCGGGTCCCTTCTAAAGGAAATCGGTCTTCCAGAAAAGATCGTTAAGCAGCTAAGAGCAAAAGTACCAGTGACGCCAAGACATTATGGTCTGCCTAAAGTGCAAAACGAAGGCGTTCCTCTACGTCCAGTAGTCAGCAAAACGGGCGCAGCCACCTGCCTCACTGCTCAACACTTTCAGAAGATGCTCTCACCATATGTGGGAAAGTGTGCCCGTCATATTCGTAACTCAGAGGATTTCCTATGACGCCTGAGTTAGCTACAGGTCAAGGTATACGACATCACAGTCAGTTGCGACGTGGTGTCCCTGTTGACCCGCGTACCACTGAATGATTCACTTGATCTGATAGGGAAAAGTTCGGCGGTGCTCTCCTGGACGTGTTCAGGCACATATTTACCTCGACGTACCTCCTATATGGGAATCAATTCTACGTGTATATGGGAGGGGTGGTAATGGGCAGACTTCTCTCACCGATGGTGGCCAATCTCCTTATGGAGAGATTTGCAGAGGAGGCACTTACATCGGCCACAGATCAACTGCAATGATTTTTATGGTGCGTGGAAGACACCTTTGTAATATGGCATCACGGGAGGGAAAATATCGATGCTTTCTTGGACCTCATAAACTCACGCAATCCTAACATTAAATTTATCATGGAACTGGAGATGGATAGACTATCTCATTCCTAGGTGTACTAGTCAAGAGGAAGGCAGATGCTATCTTCAGTCACAGTGCGCACCCCAAAGACACTCCGACTTGTCCGACTTGTAGCTGCACGCCAGCAGTTGCCACTACCCCTTAATCGAAAAATAGTGTACTCAGAACTGGTTGAACTGACACGAGCAATTTGGCGGCGGAGATAGAACACTTGCAATCTGTGTTCTACAAAATCGGATACTATTCTAGATATGTATAAAAGGCACTGCGGTCTGTTTCCCCATCAGAGGTTCCTGAAGAGGTACGAGACGATATGAAGAAAGTTGGATATTTGCTTATGTCGGGCCGATATCTGCAAAAATCTGTAGAATTCTCCTCAAACGTAACATCAAGAGCGTGTTCCATCCAGCCACCAAGCTCAAGGCTCTGCTACGGAGTGTGAAGGTTTACCTGGATCTGCGGAAACCAGGCTTTTACCATACACATTTTGAATGTGGGATGGAATACATCGGCCAGACGACTTATAGCGCTGACATAGGTGCAAAGTACACTAAAGGCACACCAGACTGAGAAAGGCAACCAAGTCAGTGATTGTCCAGCATTGTTTAAAATTCAATCATTATATGAACTATAACGATGCCAAGATTCTAACACACACATGGAGATATTGGAGTAGCGTTATCAAAGAATGTATTGAGATTAAGGTCACGGAGAGCATTATTAACCGCGACACCAGTTTCCAGTAGAGCTCTGCCTCGAATTCGGGACTCTTATCTTCTAAAGTCGTAACGGGGACAACATGAAGACCCCATGGGACACAAATATGAAGACGGAATTAGAGAAAACTGCCCGGTGCGTGTAGCAAAGGACGCTCATGAAATGGTACCTTAGACAACAGATCAATACCTGAGGACGCTCTACCGGGTCTCGAGCGGCTGTTTGAGCAACAGTGACCTGAAAATAACACTTCAGCCGTTCCTGGTGTGCACGGAAATCGGACAGAACGCCTGACACGCCACGGTAACAGAACGTCCTAGATCAGAGGTGGGCTTAAATGAGGATAACCGGAAGATAAAATGTCTAGCACGCCTTGGACGTCTTTCAGAACTGCAACAGCGAGACTGACAACGGGCACTGACCACAGCGTTCGGAACTGCCGCGGCTAGAGGAAAGCACTACCGTCGCTGCTATTGGTCAATGCACAACTCATACAGAGCGCACGACGCGGCGTAGATCGCAGACGGAGCGCCTAGCACAACATGAGCATAAATACCGGACTCGTTCCACACTGGAACCAGTATCAGGCAGCACGTGAAGAAGACTGATAGTTACGCAGTTGAAATGTCGGTACACGCAAGCGGTAAACAACCGGCAGAAACCCGATGGTCTTGATTTCTTTTCTCTGCACATAATTTCCTACTCCAATGTACAGACTGAATAACATCGTGGATAAGCTACAACTCTGTCTCACTGCCTTCTTAACCACTGCTTCCCATTCCCGCCCCTCGACTCTTATAACCGCCGTCTTGGCTTTGATAGAAGTTGTCAATACCCTTTCACTCCCTTTATTTTACTCCTGTTACCTTGAAATTTTCAAAGAGAGTGTTCCAGTCAGCTTTTCTGTAAGTTTTTCCTACCTCCACAAATATTATAAACGTAGGTTTGTCTTTCCTTAATCTATCTTCTGAGAGGGCTCGTGGGATCAGTATTGGGTTGCCTTTTATACCTTTCTAAGGGATCAAAACTGAGCTTCCAAGAGGTTGGATTCTACAAGCTTTTCCATTCTTCTGTAAAGAATTCGCGTTAGCATTTTGCAACCGCATGTAATGAAACTGATAGTTCGGTAATGTTCGCATGTGTCAGTGCTTGCTTCAGCGCGGATGCAGAAATACGTTCGACTTCCTCCGGGAATCTCAAAGTCGCCAATATGAAGAATGTGGGCGGGGACTGCAGTTAGGTGGCGCCAGACAGGAATGTGGGACTGCTGGGAGAAGCGCCAAGACAGTCAGTGCGTCTGCGGTAACTAAAGGGGCCGGGGTAGCACAGTTGTTAACGTAACTGCCTAGCAAGCAGGAGATCCCCGTTTCGAATACCTGACCGGCACGCATTTTCACTCGCCGTCGCTGATTCCGCATAAATTCCCGGATGCAGCTGACATCAATATTTCCTTCCCTTTCAGTTAGTTTCTCCACCCTTTTTTCCATAGGATGGGGCCCCTCCACGCCCACAACGACGAGGTGACCAAACCAAAAGTTCTACAGTCACCTCCGTATAACATGTTAGCTTTCCAATCAGGAGTCACACGATCCGGGCTGTGGGCAGGATTACTCATTGAAATAGTTTATCAGGAGACTGAAAGTGGACTAAAGCGATAGAAGGGTATCGGTTTGTAAGGGCAGAGGGAAAAAAGTGACAAGGCCAGTGCCAAGAGAAAAAAAGCCTCTGCCACAGTAGGACTGGTAGTAAGGGCAGTAGCGGCTTGCTAGCTCCGACAGTGCATGCAAGGTGAGGTTATGTTAGTTCGAGATATCGTGCATCATTACCTTTGTCGTTGCGGGTGCTCGTAGTAGGGCGTGCTGCAGCGGCTGCGTCCCCGTAACAGTCTGAGGTCGGCATACATTAGTGGGCGATCGGTCATAGATCAGCTCACAGTGTAGGGTGTGTGTGTGTGACTGGTTTGCGTGGTGTGTACAGTACGGCCTCCCTGTGATTGCCTGTTTTGCGGCGGGTAGGACATCTGGGGTTGCCAGTAATAGCTGTGTTGCAGGGACTCGCGAGTACTGTTGTGTTAGCGGGTTATTGACCACAGAAGTTTAGTTCTTTGCTAATAGTGTCTTTGGTCTATTATGTTTCCATCTATGGTCGTGGTCGTAGTTCCCCATACAAATCATAAACGGGTTACGCCGATATTCCCGGTGAACATGCGCGGCGCGTGTGTAACGCGGTGCACTTATTATGATTCTGAGTACTTTATTTTGTAAGAGCTGCAGATGGCACAGGCGTGTGGGCGGAGCGTATCCCCAAACGCGAGCAGCATACGTCATCAAAGGTCTAATAAGTGGGATGTACAGGGACATGAACACCCTCCTATTCAGTGTTCTACGCCTTCTACGGTCTTCTAGTGAACAGAACGGCTTCGCGCTTGCCTACTTTTACTCTAACACCCCATTTTACCAACCAAGGCTCTGCCTCTCTGAGTGCAGTCTGTAGTCGTGCGTTAATGTTAGAGGTTTTCCAGTGTTGCTCGAGGATGGCAGTGTCATCCGCGTGGATTGCCACCTTCGTGTTGTATGTAGCTGGATGGTCATTAATATAGAGGTTAGACAGTATGGGCTCTAGGTAGTCTCTTTGGGGTACACCAGCCTGGATACCATGTAGTGTTGATTGTTCGACTTGCACGTCGGTGTTGGAACTCATATCCGTGAGATGTAAGTGTTAGAGATGTACGAGCCCGTCGGGGAACCCTCCGTCGCTGAGTTTGCGTATGAGGCCGTTGTGCCACAGACGGTCTAAGGCCTTTTCGATGTTCAGGAACACTGCCCCAGTTGTTTTGTTTGTATTGTATCCGTGTGTTATGTATTCAACGACGCAGAGGAGGAGGAGGAGAGGAGGAGATTAGTGTTTAACGTCCCATCGACAACGAGGTCATTAGAGACGGAGCACAAGCTCGGGTTAGGGAAGGATGGGGAAGGAAATCGGCCGTGCCCTTTCAAAGGAACCATTCCGGCATTTGCCTGAAGTGATATAGGGAAATCACGGAAAACCTAAATGAGGATGGCCGGACGCGGGATTGAACCGTCGTCCTTCCGAATGCGAGTCCAGTGTGCTAACCACTGCGCCACCTCGCTCGGTCAACGACGCAGAGGAGTTGCTGTGTTGTCGAGTGGTAATTCCCGAAGCCGAATTGCTCCAGCCTCAGGGTATCGTTTGTAATGCAGTGCCTAGTGAGTCGTTTTAGTATTACCATCTCAACTATCTTGCTGAGCGCGCTTAGTAGACTGATGGGTAGGTAATTTTGTGGGAGGGAGTAGTCTTTCTCCAGCTTCCTGAACATGAGAGCCATGGCCGTCTTCCAAAAGGCGGGGAAGTGTTGGTGTTTAAGTATTGCATTCGTGATGTGTGTGGGGTATTCTGCTGCTTTATCCGTGAACTCCTGGAGGACACGGTTTTGAATGCCATCTCGACCAGGGGCCTTCCTAGCTATGGTATGCATGATGGCCCATTTGAATTCAGCAGTGATAGCCTGTCGTATATCGTTGCGCGATGGTTGGGCCAAGATGCTTGTAACCTCCTGGTCGGTTGCAAGTGCGAACGCTGGGTCTGAGGCGTCCAGATTCGGTGTGAATGACGCTGCAAGTGTGAGGACCATAAGTTCTACTCTTTCTTCCGCAGGATATGCCGGTCCGTCGGGCCCTTGTAGCGTGGGTGTGGACAGTTTCTCCCTGGTGAAGTGACGGGCCAACTGCCACACTCCAGGTTGCGTGGTGTCCAGCCCTTCGAGTTTCTGGTTCCACTGTTATGTTTTAAAAGTTTGGATATTGTCCCGGATTATTAGTTTCTCCGCCATCCACCATCAAATTATATACCATTTATTCCGATGATGTGAAAACTTTTGAGCAGCAAGTAAAGATCTAGACGAACTCACTCATGACATAGAGAACACAAAGACCAACCAGCACATCCCTCGGCAAGGTTTACTTAGAAGCTTATTGCACCACTTGCGGCTTGGTGGGTGGTTGGTGGGAGCGTATGGTTGGAACAATGGAGCGCTCGCCGAGAAAAGTTTAGAAAAATCACTGGTAGATGAAGCAACACTTAGGACTTTATTGTTGCAGATAGAGTCCGCCATCAAGTCGCGACCAGTCGCTGAGGGAGGCTCGGCAGTACTTACACTAAGCTGTTTCATGATTGGAGAATGGTTGGCTGTAATACCCATAGGCCATGAACAAAGTATACAGAAAGATCTTGAAAGAGAGGGCAAGCAACGAGGAAGATGGCAAAATGACTAGAAGAAGAAATGAAAGAAAGCATACCTGCTCGACCTCTGAAACTTCCATGAAGTCCAGCGATATAATCCGAAAACTGGGAAATGTCGAATGGATTGTACCCTTGCAGGAAGACAGAAGGTGAGGCACTTGATGGAGAGAACCGGCATTATCGATAGAAGGCCAGGAAGAGATGTAACAGTGAGGACCTTAATGCTTCATACCCCAGAGGGAAGAAATATTAGTCGGCCGGTGCAACGGGTCTCCCACTTGATACTGACAAGGTAGTGAGGCTGTTGAGGATTAAATAAATTCTCTATTTGCGATTCATCTCTTTAATACTTACATCTTTGAAAGAAGACGAAAACACAGCAGCAGACATGACATGTGGTGTCCTCTCAGTTAATACATGCGATTGAGAGTGTTAGTTTGTTGCCTTGGCCAACGCGTTCTCTAGGTTGAAAACGTCTGGTAGTGCGTTGTCGAAAGGCTAGCGCGCTAGCACTTGCCAGTCACTACAATGGGTGGACTGTGGCAGTGAGTTGAAGCAACTCTGGACGATGTGTCCCTATCTCCCCTCTGGGCTCAGTTCACTCCGATGGACAACCAAATTAAAATTAATATCCCTGAGTGAGGAGGCAGTTCTGTGTACTTCACACTCTGTATACCCCCAGATTACATGAGAATTTAAACGCGTATTCTTGGTGCTCTTGCATATACGCGCAATGACTTCAGCTTCGTTACTGGTTAATCTTCCTAGTGCTACGATTTTAAGGGCCAGAAGTGCACCTTTTCTGGATGGTTGATTTACTATTAAAGGGATACACTAAAGCAGGAATTAGAAAGGGATCTCTAAACTCTGTAACCGCTAGACTAAAAGTGTTGCTTTTATCATTCATGTTATGTGTTCTTAAGACTGTATCTTCTTATGTCAGAGGAATGCATACCAATGGGAATTTAATTTCGCTTTTCTCGTAATACACTTGTCTCATAGTATACTTATACATGTACCACTATTTCTGCAACATTTACTCAATGAAAAATTAAAGACCTGGTTAAAACGTCGAGGAGATGTCCATATCTTCGGAGAAATATAACAAGCACGAATTCCACAATGTTGCTTAACGAAGTGAACTGTGAACCTCTTCAGTGGACCCTGCCACGCATTGACCTCAGTCGATGTAAGGTATCAAATAGAAGAGCATAACGTGGGTGGTCGGACGAGTGTGTGAACACTTGTCATCCCGAATGTGAGTCCAGAAAGGCGACAAAGAAGACAAAACAGTCCTCTTCGTCCCTTTCTTGGATAATGCTGACTTACAATTAATTAATCATTCATTCTCTCTGCTATTTTCGTATATGCACAATTAGTAAGGCCTCGTTATATGTTAATCATCTTTCTGTTGAATTCTGATGGCCAGCGAGGTTACGTTACTAGCCATGATTTCATCAGATGAGCTAGGTACAATGAATCCGTGTCTCCAGTTACGTAGAAAGCGTTACAGCCTGTTTTTCTTCAGTTTAGAAACCTCTCCCCGATGTTATTCAATCTGTATATTGAGCAAGCAGTAAAGGAAACAAAAGAAAAATTCGGAGTAGGTATTAAAAATCATTGAGAAGAAGTAAAAACTTTGAGGTTCGCCGATGACATTGTAATTCTGTCAGAGACAGCAAAGGACTTGGAAGAGCAGTTGAACGGAATGGACAGTGTCTTGAAAGAAGGATATAAGATGAACATCAACAAAAGCAAAACGAGGATAATGGAATGTAGTCTAATTAAGTCGGGTGATGCTGAGGGAATTAGATTAGGAAATGAGGCACTTAAAGTAGTAAAGGAGTTTTGCTATTTAGGGAGTAAAATAACTGATGATGGTCGAAGTAGAGAGGATATAAAATGTAGACTGGCAATGGCAAGGAAATCGTTTCTGAGGAAGAGAAATTTGTTAATATCGAGTATAGATTTAAGTGTCAGGAAGTCGTTTCTGAAAGTATTTGTATGGAGTGTAGCCATGTATGGAAGTGAAACATGGACGATAACCAGTTTGGACAAGAAGAGAATAGAAGCTTTCGAAATGTGGTGCTACAGAAGAATGCTGAAGATAAGGTGGGTAGATCACGTAACTAATGAGGAGGTATTGAATAGGATTGGGGAGAAGAGAAGTTTGTGGCACAACTTGACTAGAAGAAGGGATCGGTTGGTAGGATATGTTTTGAGGCATCAAGGGATCACAAATTTAGCATTGGAGGGCCGCGTGGAGGGTAAAAATCGTAGAGGGAGACCAAGAGATCAATACACTAATCAGATTCAGAAGGATGTAGGTTGCAGTAGGTACTGGAGATGAAGAAGCTTGCACAGGATAGAGTAGCATGGAGAGCTGCATCAAACCAGTCTCAGGACTGAAGACCACAACAACAACAATGGATCGTCTGGAGCAATGTATTAAATTCCCTGTTCCAAAAAATGCCTATGAATGTACGATATTGAGACATTATTCGTGTCGACTCAGTTTTCTAGCTGGCTACACAGAAGACGCACAAGTTTTCTAAATTAGTGAGCTGTGGGGTGAGTCAAACGAATAGCAGAAGCGGTGTGTTCCTAGCGTGTGGCATTACCTAGCAACAGGTGGCTGCCAGAAGCCACTGTTTAGTTTCACGGGTGTGCAGTAGCGATTTCCTCCGGAACTTCTTATACTGTGCTATCCACGTCTCACAACGCACTTAACCTGTAAGCTACTTGAAAGTAACTTGTACTCCCTGTCTCTCCAATGTTCCAGTATGCTTTACATGTCAACCACAAATAGGTACCAAATCCCCTTTGTTGTTACAGCTAAATTTATAAACTGTCAGGTCTTCCCATTTTACCCGCGACAATCTACCTCCCATATTCATTCAAGCAGTCCATCCAGCTTTGATCGATCCTATGCAGTATGAAGCAGACATGTAGTGAATGGAGCTTCCTTTTTTGTAAATATCATTTTTCTTCTAGTATACACATTGAGATTATTATTCACTTGTATTGAACAGCTAGTTAAAATATCCGGGAATGGTAAGCCAACTGTAAGACAGCATTAGATATTATGTTACGTGATATGATTAATGTTAGCAGTATAGGCCAACTGAAAGGTTACTGACCTGGAAAATAACAGTGTTGCATCAGTGAATATTATTCCTTTCAGGAATCACATGTGCAGCGCATATGTGTCTGTAGTCTGTTTAGCATGCAGTCTAATATTAATATATTGAAAATCAAACAAAACAAGGTACGCAAGTGATAGCGAATTTTAATCATACAAACTGAGTACCTCCAATTGCCTGGATATATATATATATATATATTAGTGTTCTATTAGTCCACTCGTCCGCTCCTTCTGTGTCCACTTTCTCCTGCACCTATCTCCGCTACTGTCCACATTATTCACCCCCTCACTCCATCCATTTCCTCCTGCTTTTCTTTTCGCCCATCTCCTACGCCCTTATTCTCATTCTCCCCGTTTGTCTGTCATTATTGTCCTTCAACCGTGTCCAGCTACTACTTACCCCTCACTGTTTCTCCGTCTCAAAATACATTGGTAACATGCGTACAAAGTTTGGTTGACATTGGATTTAGGAGCAATTTTTACTTGCAGCTTCCCCTGTGTAGGCTTGTGTCACATACATTTCAAATATATTTAACATATTTCATACAAATTGGTACCCGTATGTGACTCGTACCCCTAGTGAATTTCACCCCGCAGTCTCCCTTTCACGAAGTTCTATGTTTTGACGTCTTATCTTCTTAACAATGTGCCGTACTAAGATGTAATGTTCCAGATACATTAAACGGTATTTGTGCGTACTCTCCGCAAAGTGTGTTGGGAGTAGAGTTGGTTCTGGAGTAGCAATAAATTAAAACGTCATGCATACTGAAGCAGCTTTTTACGCATGTAAGTGTATATGACGTCATATTCCAGAACTACGTGCCGTACAGTGGTATATTTTGCAAGTGCAGTCGGTGGCATATGTGAATACTGTATGCGATATGTGTTACGAATAGAGTTTCTATCAAAAAAAGCCATAAATTAAAATGTGATTTCTGATGCAGTTGTTTTACTGCACTACATGAAAATGTATTAAGGGATAAGCACTGAAATTACGTATAGAGTTTGTTCCGAATGATTAAGGGCCCTCACTCTTAAATGTTGAATGAATAAATTCCAGATATTTGTCAGTCATGGGCTATGCTACTTTTTCACCAGCACCCCCACCACTTTGATTGGTGGCTGGTTCCTACACACCACAGCGCTTCTTTCCAGACAGTGCGAAGTTTGAATCAAATCTATCCAGTGGTTTAATAGCAGATGTGAAATATTGGCAACGGTACAGTTATCTGTAGGAATCAGCATGGATTTCGAAAAAGACCATCGTGTGAAACCCAGCTCGCGCTATTCGTCCACGAGACTCAGAGGGCCATAGACACGGGTTCACAGGTAGATGCCGTGTTTCTTGACTCCGCAAGGCGTTCGATACAGTTCCCCACAGTCGCTTGATTAACAAAGTAAGAGCATATGGACTATCAGAACAATTGTGTGATTGGATTGAAGAGTTCCTAGATAACAGAACGCAGCATGTCATTCTCAATGGAGAGAAGTCTTGCGAAGTAAGAGTGATTTCAGGTGTGACGCAGGGGAGTGTCGTAGGACCATTGCGATTCACAATATACATAAATTACCCTGTGGATGACATCGGAAGTTCACTGACGCTTTTTGCGGATGACGCTGTGGTGTATCTCGAGAGGTTTTAACAATGGAAAATTGTACTGAAATGCAGGAGGATCTGCAGCGAATTGACGCATGGTGCAGGGAATGGCAGTTGAATCTCAATGTGGGCAAGTGTAATGTGCTGCGAATACATAGAAAGAAAGATCCCTTATCATTTAGCTACAATATAGCAGGTCAGCAACTGGAAGCAGTTAGTTCCATAAATTATCTGGGAGTGCGCATTAGGAGTGATTTAAAATGGAATGATCATACGAAGTCGATCGTCGGTAAAGCAGATGCCAGACTGAAATTCATTGGAAGAATCCTAAGGAAATGCAATCGGAAAACAAAGGAAGTAGGTTACAGTACGCTTGTTCACCCACAGCTTGAATACTGCGCAGCAGTGTGGGATCCGTACCAGATAGGGTTAATAAAAGAGATAGAGAAGAACCAACGGAGAGCAGCGCGCTTCGTTACAGGATCATTTAGTAATCGCGAAAGCCTTACGGAGATGATAGATAAACTCCAGTGGAAGACTCTGCAGGAGAGACCCTCGGTAGCTCGATACGGGCTTTTGTTGAAGTTTCGAGAACATACCTTCACCGAGGAGTCAAGCAATATATTGCTCCCTCCTACGTATATCTCGCGAAGAGACCACGAGGATAAAATCAGAGAGATTAGAGCCCACACAGAGGCATACCGACAATCTTTCTTTCCACGAACAATACGAGACTGGAATAGAAGGGAGAACCGATAGAGGTACTCAAGGTACCCTCCACCACACATCGTCAGGTGGCTTGCGGAGTATGGATGTAGATGTAGATGTAGATGTAGATCCTTTTTATAAAATATATGGATTAATTTGACACACAAGGACAGATTATTTCATTCTGTACCAAGGAAATGCACTGCATGTGGTCACTGGATGCGCTGCTCGTCTAATTACACTGAGAACTTAAAATTACAGGTGATTAAATTATTTAGCTTCACAGCATCTAATGAATGAATTCTGGACAGAAATGTTCATTAAATTACTGTCAAATGGATAGCACACACACATACCCACACCCACACACCCACCCACCGACACACACACACATACACACACACACACACACACACACACACACACACATATATATATATATATATATATATATATATATATATATATATGCACAAGCATAAGTGTGTGTACGCGTTTGTGTGTGTGTGTGTTTCCACGTACCGAAAAGTTTCTACAGTAAAATGCAAATGTCCAAACTTGACAACCAGCTCAGAACACTCGGAGTCACCTGGTGCCGAGTCATCATATCGCCATCGAATACCGCAAGTGCTCACTCCTTAACTACGATTTCATAATTTCCTCCTTTTCTCCGTACTAGGCACCAACAGTTTAGAGGAAACCGCACTTCGTCAAAGTGTAACCACATCTCCATTAACCCGTCCTATTGCCATTCATCTTCGATCAAATTTGGCACGGTAGTGTAAATCATCAACTTTTTTCCTTGGGTCTTGAAGTAGCTGAGCGTTGTTGAGTGTACGTGTGTTCGTTCCTGCGTTAGCGCCACACGGATGTCACGTCGAAGAAACGGATACCTTCTGAATCAGCCTAGTGTGGTTCACGTCATTTCATACGGGTAGTTGGTGGATCTTGTAGGGCATCGTACATGGGAGAGCAAGTGTACTTCAGCTGCTTTCCTCCTGAGCAATGTAAGATAGGACAGCTAATACGTAATTGAAGCAATAGTGTTACGGAAACATGTGATAGCTGGTGAGCGAATGAAACGGGAATGAAACCGCTGGGGAAGCTATTCACACTGGGTAGGGGGCAGTTTTAGTTTCTCTTTATTTGACCCGTAACAGTTTACAAACAACGGGAAGACCGCCATTTGTATTTAGAAGGGAATACAGTTACTGATTATTTTTAGAGTAATTTAATTATTTGGCACAATCGCATTTATTCCTAACGAAGTAACCGGTTCCCGCCGAGATCGGCCTCCAGTGGCTGTGCTTCCCATCCACGATTGCGGAAACCATGTTGTCAGTGGTGTGACGTAACCACGCACTGTATCTTATGACCTGAGGATTGCAAATGTCAGCCGAAACAGGTTTTTTGTTAGATATAAATATGACTCTGCAGATGATTTTATTATTCTAATTCTAAAAACAAGTCTAACGTGTGTGGTAGACTGCATCCTGGTTCATATGAGCCGTCAATAAAGTGACTGAATCCATCACGCGTGAAAGAAACTTCGGAAGCAGACTGAAGTTTACGCAGACAATTTTAATAGCAGTGTGTTCCCAACTTGCAAGAGCACCGTGCGACCCCATCGATTAAAGCAGCATGTGGACTTGCCTAGACGTTCGTCCAGGCAGCTCCTAAATTTCACAGCAAGAGTTAGAAAGCAGAAACTGCATATTTCAATCACGTTTAGGCCAAGACCTGATTTGCACCCACACTAAAAAACCCTGGAAAAGTTCTATGTAGCCCAGCCACAGCTCAGCTCAGAGAGAACTGTGTGAGCTTGTAACACTACCGCCCTGCTCGGACGTAGGTTAGCTATATAAAGCCTGTACTGTAATAAGTTCACGGGCTTCACCTTATAAACAAGGATTTTAGTACATTAGTTGACCGCGTGTACCTAATAGAAGCAAAATCGGACTTATCTTCAGTCAATAACTACAGTGATGCATCAAGCAAATGTACAGTATAATTATTCTTTCGCATGGACACGAAGTACACACAGTAGATGCTACCTATAACTAACAATTCGGTCGCCAGCCTACTTAGGCAATTAGTGAGGGTTTTTTTTTTCTGGTAAAAGTCACGTTATTATTGAACAGTCAGAAACATTTTCGACACTGGTCCACACAGATACACTTCTAAAGATGAAATAAATGTTTGACCTGTGCAAGTCGGAGCGGCGGTTGGCGGGCAGCGAGATAGCGGGCAGCACGGCACACGTACAAGCACGGCTAAGGCTCACACAACATCGGCACTTTCCATCTTCTTAGCGTCGTAATCTTTCCAACTTTGTGCCTCGGAATATAGCCATGCCAAGTAGTCATCGGAATCGGTTCATCCGAGGCTCAATGCAATCCACTTTTCCTGGGTAGCCTCCTCGGTACATTACGTGCACTTCCGACTGTTGCTCGCCTCCGACTGTAATACTGTGCCCGTTGTGCCGAACCGCGCCAGTGTACGTTTTCCCGCCTCGCCTGCCTCCACCTTTTCCCGCTCCCCTACAGGTAGGGTATTCACCACAGGTTTTCTACTACACATATATTAATGCATTACCTACGTATGGACCAAGTGTATAAATTACAATTATCACATCTTACAATAGTTTTAACATTAAATACACTTTCCTTTGATTACCACATTATTTGAAATCTAACATAAATAATAATATTCATTTCAAAAGTTGCTCACAGTCTCTTTAACATAACGATACGAACCAAAAAAAAATTCAAAACATTGTTTACATTAATTTATCTAAATTCATAAAGAAAAAAATTATTATATGTACAGTTGTCGTTACACATGCCCCTGTTTCCAGAAAATTTTCTTAAGTCCAAATTTTATGGGAACACTAAATCTTACAATTATACAGTGGTTCCAAATCTTCACTTAATTGTCCAAAAAGATTTACGCTACATATTTCCTTTTACTCACTGTATGTAGGTTTACACTTTTTTAACACATCAAGAATAATTACTTGTCATTTACTCAAGTGCCTTTTGCACAGTCCAACTTCCCATCATAACATTACTAAAATAGCAATTTAATATTTTTTTCTAAATTTCTCAAAGAAATAATTTAAAATTCTGGAATACAAACATTTAACTACAAAAACAATTGCATATTTTGTATACACTATAAGATAATTTGTCGCTGCTTGCTTTGAATAGCAGTCCATTTTCTTACTCACTTAACAAAACACACACACATATATTCAGAAAATTAACTATACATATTTGCTGCCTATTATGCGGATTTGGGCAGTCCTTTTTACTTCATATTGTCACATCTCCTGGATCACATTTACAATTTTCCATCGATTATTTATCTGCCCTCATTAGTATTTGGCAGTCCTTCATATTATGGTTCATACACTGCCCATTTTCATTTTTGACAGTCCCATCTTTTATCTGGCTGATAGCATTTATCCTTTCATTTCAGTCCTTTTCTCCATACATTTTTACGGTTACAGTACAATTGGTAATCCGAAACTCACATAACTACATTAGCACACTTTCAAAGGTATACAGACATTTACAAAGATTAGGTACATTTAGAATAACTTGGGTTCAGCATAAGATACAGCACAATTACTCGTTCCTAGGAACATACAGTTTCAGGTCCACAACATTTCTTACACCTAAAGGTCTTTTGGATTTTGGGTAGATCAGGTAGTAAGCATTATCGTGTGGAATATTCTGTATTATATATGGTCCATTATAAATATATTTAAATTTTGAAATTTCATGGTTTAGTTCACTAGACTTTTCGTGTGTTTTTAAAAGAACATAATCTCCAATTTTAAATTTTGAAACCTTTAAATTTTTATTGTGTCTTTTAGATCTAGATTCAGCTTTTTAACTTTTACTACTTCTGCCTAACAAAATTTCTTCCGGTGGAAATCCTGTAGTTTCATGATGTAATGTGTCCATGACATTCTCAAAATCCGATATAAACCTGCCCCAGACTCTAAATCATGCCCCTTCCTCTTTTTTCCGCAACGCACCTTGGTCGACTGTGGCATCGTCCCAAGATACGTTCCTGACCTGTGAACCTTTTATATCTGGCGGCCTTTTCGGTTTCTGGAGTTCAAAGTCTTTGCTTACTTGAACTCGTTGCAAAATAAACATTGAGTCGTCCGGCTGCTCTTTCTTTCTTTGTTCAGTCTCAACATCTGGATTTTGTTTTGATACGTCGTCATCGTTAGGTACAATATCGCAATTAACTGCATCCCCTTTATTTTCACTGATTTTCTCATACCCTCTTTCAGTAAAAGTATATTCATTTTCCTTTACACCTGAAAATTCATCTTCACTAGAGTCATCACTACTCTCTTCCTCAACATCAGATTCACTTAAGCACGCTACTTTTGCACAATAGGGAGCGTTAGTACATTCATTTTCGTCTGTATTTGCGTATCTTTCATCATCTGAACTATCGTCGGATTCCGACCATTCCGGATCGCTTTCAGGTTCTAGCATAAAAGCTTTTCTGAGACAGGCACTAAGTTCTTCCTCTGTATTGTCGTCAGGCTTGGATTTTAATTCAATCTCCTCTTTTGGCAAAACGGCCTCATCATCAGCTTAATTTACATCTACTGTGACTTCATATTTAGTGTAATTCTCGTGGTCTTTAATTAATTTCAGGTAATCATCTACCCCTTCTCCACGGTGCCTCTCGGTAGCAGCTTGTACTATTGGCGGACTGTTAGCAGAAGTTATTTCTTCGTCAATGCTGAGGATTTCATCGTCCAAATCCTTCCTATCATTAACCTTCCTCCTATTGGCAGCACGCGTACTTTGCGCGGCGCTATTTATTCTCCCCTCTTCAAATTTGGGCCACGTCACTTTATGGATGTCACTACTATCTTTCTTTCCACCAACTAATTTCTTCGCCTCATACTCCCTTTTAAAATCCTCCCACTCACATTGCTTTAGGCCCTTGTACAGATCATCGATCTGGACACGCCAATCAGTTACTTCTGCTAATTCATCCTCGCCTTTTATCTCATTGCAAACACTGCTAACCGCACCTCTCTGTGTACTCACAGTCTCATTTATTGTTTCCTTTGCCACGGAATTATCACTCGTAAAATTTTCATTAGCTCTGACTGCTACGTTCGTACCTACTGCTGCCGTATTGCTAGCGGCTTCTTTCCGAACAGATGTTCGGCTAGGCTGGGCCGTTGCCCTCCGATGCTCCACTCGCCTGTTAACATGTAGCGCTCTGTGCGGCAGCAATGATTCATTCTGGCTCGCACCTGACGCTTGTTTCGCCACAACACGTCGCGGCGTTCCATGCTCGTCCCTAGCCTGTCTCATTACATTACGGTCGGTCCGGTATCTTTTCTTGAACCGGGGCCGGTATGTATTGTCCGCTTCCGTTTGGCCCGCAACGTTCGCGGAAATTAGTTTCCCGCGTCGTTATTGTTTTGCGCGGTATACCCTCTACCGCGACCTGGATTATTTCCTCTGCCTTTTCCTCTGCCTCTTCCTCTTTGTATTACATTGACGCGAAATCCATCGCCATCGTTTCGTTCGTCATGGCGTCGGTTAGTGTGGTTACCAAATTTTTGATAATTGGCACGACTTTCGCGCCAATGATCTTCGTCTTCGACTCTTTCGAGAAATGCTTGGAAGCTGCGATGATTGCTTCCTACATACCTCTTTGAATCTTCTGGAAGTTTTTTATATAACTCCCAGATAATTTCTGAATCTGATCTTCGACCTCTTAAATGCGTTAATTTCCGGTACCAATACTCGCAGAAATCTTTCAAAGAATTCCTGCCCCTGTTATCATGTTGTTTGGCCATGATGAACTCCCGCCATAAATGGTCCTGCTTTTGTTCAGACCAATATTCTTCCGTAAATCTCTGCCTAAATTCCTCGAACGTCATTTGTTCGGTATTTAAATTTATTCCCCAGCGCTTAGCATCACCCGCTAAGGCGCTAATTACAACGTTTATCTTTTCCTGATCAGATAAGTGCTCAGGAAATACTCTCTCGCAATTTTTGATAAAATCTAACGGATGCCACCCGTTATGTTTCTTGGCTGGATCGAAGCGTTCCTCGCCTTCTAGCAGCTTCGTAATTGGTGTGCCATTACAGACAACACCAGGCCTATCTTTAATTTTGCTGTCCAGATCGAAAATTCTGCCTTGAATTTTCGTAGTATTTTGTTCACAATTTTGAACACATTCGGATACTTTTTTACTTAAATCCCTTTCAGTGTCTAAAACTACCATTTTCAATTGCGATATCCCATGTTGACATTTGTTTACGACCTCAGTTTTAAGACCGAAAACTTTTTCGTCTACCTTAGTTTCAACCAGAGGTTCTACTTTCTCTGGGATGTTGAGAATTTCAACATCGAATCTATTATTAATGTTTCCAATTTCCTCCTGCATAGTATCCATATTTTTGTTAATAACATCAATTTCAAATTTCAGAGTATTTACCACAGAACTTAAATTACCCACTTTTTGTTCTACCTGTTCTATTTGTTTACTAATTTTAATTCCCTGTCCTTCGACCTGTGCTTTAATTTGATCCACCTGTGTTTTGAGTTGCTCGTCAACGTGTGTTTTGAGCTGATTAACCTGATTGCCGACTTGTTTTTGAAGTTGCTCATTTTGTGTTTTGAGTTGCTCGTCAACGTGCATTTTAAGCTGATTAACCTGATTACCGACTTGTTTTTGAAGCTGATCATTCTGTCCTGCAATTTGTTTGGTTAATTGTTCAAATAAGTCGTTCATACTTAAAATTTTTATACTGTTTTGTTCTACAGGATCGATGTGTTCCGATTCTACTTCAGAAGTTTCTTTCGATTCTTTCTTTACCTGTGGTGAATCAAATATGTCAGTGGATTAGTTCACATACCCACTATCATCTACAAAGTCACCCTCTGCTTCCTGTTTTGTCCCTTGCTGTGTCCGAGGCGATCTCAACCTTTCAATCTGTTCATTGACGTGTTCGTGGTATTGTATGTACGCTAACTGTCTTTCGCTAACGCCATCTGTTATCTGGCCGCGTAAACTCCGGCTACTGCCAGCCGCATTCTCCATTTCGCTTGGCGCACCTACCCCGTCTACGTTTCTGTCCATACTAAATGCCAACTATACCACACTATTATACTTGGCTCACACTGCAGTTTCTTTTACTGAACTTTATTGCTATTCGTGCCACTGAACATCCACTGTTCAATCTTTACGTTAATTTGTAACCGACAACAACTGGATGTCCTGTCACCGGGAAGCCACTTGTAACACTACCGCCCTGCTCGGACGTAGGTTAGCTATATAAAGCCTGTACTGTAATAAGTTCACGGGCTTCACCTTATAAACAAGGCTTTTAGTACATTAGTTGACCGCGTGTACCTAATAGAAGCAAAATCGGACTTATCTTCAGTCAATAACTACAGTGATGCATCAAGCAAATGTACAGTATAATTATTCTTTCGCATGGACACGAAGTACACACAGTAGATGCTACCTATAACTAACAATTCGGTCGCCAGCCTACTTAGGCAATTAGTGAGGTTTTTTTTTTTTTTTTTTTTTTTTTCTGGTAAAAGTCACGTTATTATTGAACAGTCAGAAACATTTTCGACACTGGTCCACACAGATACACTTCTAAAGATGAAATAAATGTTTGACCTGTGCAAGTCGGAGCGGCGGTTGGCGGGCAGCGAGATAGCGGGCAGCACGGCACACATACAAGCACGGCTAAGGCTCACACAACATCGGCACTTTCCATCTTCTTAGCGTCGTAATCTTTCCAACTTTGTGCCTCAGAATATAGCCATGCCAAGTAGTCATCGGAATCGGTTCATCCGAGGCTCAATGTAATCCACTTTTCCTGGGTAGTCTCCTCGGTACATTACGTGCACTTCCGACTGTTGCTCGCCTCCGACTGTAATACTGTGCCCGTTGTGCCGAACCGCGCCAGTGTACGTTTTCCCGCCTCGCCTGCCTCCACCTTTTCCCGCTCCCCTACAGGTAGGGTATTCACCACAGGTTTTCTACTACACATATCTTAATGCATTACCTACGTATGGACCAAGTGTATAAATTACAATTTTCACATCTTACAATAGTTTTAACATTAAATACACTTTCCTTTGATTACCACATTATTTGAAATCTAACATAAATAATAATATTCATTTCAAAAGTTGCTCACAGTCTCTTTAACATAACGATACGAACCAAAAAAAAAAATTCAAAACATTGTTTACATTAATTTATCTAAATTCATAAAGAAAAAAATTATTATATGTACAGTTGTCGTTACAAGCTCTGCCATTGATCGACACGTGCTCACATCTCTGGCCATTTCATTGCTTATACAAACTCACGGTAAGAAATGAGTCCCAATAAAAGCAACTTTTTAGCAGTATTCGGTTTTGCTAGATGGGTTTCTACACACTTCCAGATTAATGTTTCTTCCGTCATTTACCGCATTACTTACCACCTGCCGTCTTTTTGGTATCTTCCGCACAGACATGTCTGACCGCCTGTTCGACGTATGATGTCTGTCTAAAAGGAAAGACACGAAGCACGTAGTGAATTTCCGATGCGCTAGCCATACCTCTCACAGTTATTCCCATATTCAGATGTCGTACATGAAGCTCATTCGAACATATTAAATTTCACACTCTTCTTTCATTAGAGACGAACTGAGGACCATGTTTAGAACATTAATTTTGCGTTACGCTTTCTTTCCTCTCTCCTGCTCTGCATTTTCTTAAATGTCTTTTTCGAACAGTTTTGTCTTAGAAATCTTGCCAACTTTCAGTTTGGATGGATTACGTGGGAGAGGTGTATGGTGTACAAGCTGATAACATCAGATTGAATTTAGAAGATGAAGGAGAAGAAAATGAAGAAAAACGAAGCCCTAACCTATTGAAATGTGTATTGGAGAAAGTAAATCAGTAGCTCCGGGAAAGGAAATCATTGGGCTATAGCAAAATACCGTCTGAGACACTGAAAATCTTCGGTGAAAATTGATAACCAGATTGACTGTGGTAGTAAACAGAATTTATGAAGTCGGAATCTAGTATCAAGATTTACTTAAGACTTTTCTACTACCTTTACCTAAAAAGTACTATACAAAAGAATGCGAAGACCATAAGACAATTAGTTTTATCTGTCCAGTTACAAAGGCTATAACGACAGTCATCCTACAGAGAATCGAAAGGAGAATTGAGGAAAATAATGGGGAAAACCAGGTTAGGTTCAAAAACGGTAAAAAAGCAAGAGGTGCTATATGTTGTATGAGGATGATAAGAGAAAGAATGACAGAAATGAGCAAGGTGATGTATACTTGCTCTGTCGACTGGAAGTAGGCTTTCGATATTGTCAGCTGAAGTACACTGCTGATATTTTTAAAAGACGTGGAAGGTGGAAGGATGTAAGGTTAATATAGGAGACGTGTACAGAGCAAAAGATGATAGTGTAGGCAGTCTGGTGTCGGAATAGATGTGCACTGAAAGAGTTGTCAGGCAAAGATGGTCACTGTCACCGAAGCTATTTAACATACGTGGAGAAAAACAGTTAGGTAGGGCCATAGAGGATACAACAGGCATTATCATTAGAAGAGAAAGGAGAATGACTATAAAATAAGCGGATGGGCCAGCAGTGCTGGCGGAATGAAAAGAGAAGCTACAGAAAATGTTGAAGAGTATTGCAGGAAGGAGCAACGAGTATAGGATGAAGATAAATACTCGAAAGACAAAGCGCTGAAAACAGACATGAAGGAAGCTCCAGTAAACGTATTCCCAGAGAGAAAAAAGAGAGAACAAGTAAGAGTCTTTCTGCACGTGAAAGTTTTTTTTTCATGAAACTGAAGTTATACGGACAAAAAAAGGAAGTAGAACATCTATAGGAAAGAGAGCGTTTGTAAAGGTGAAGCAGTTAGTAACATCTAGAGGAATTCCCACGGCGTTGAGGAAAGGATTTGCTCAATTTTGTGTCTGGATTGTAGTGTATACAGCAGTGAATCATGGATGGTTAAAAAGAAAGAAAAAATATTATAAAGTTTCGAAATGTAGCTATGGAGAAGAATTCTAAAACCGACTTTAGAATGAGGAAGTTATGAAGAAAATAGGTGATGAAAGAAAATTTATCGAAGGAATTGGAAAAGAACGCATAGGATTTTTTTTTGCAACAAGGAATTACATAGGGAAAAGTGGAAGGAATTAGTGGAACAGGTTGGAAGAGAACAGGAATGACAGATAACATTTGAAGACGACGGACGTAGAAACAGATGATGCTCAGAACACTACAGACTTGAAATGTGTACCATCTCTGGTACTCTAAAGAAGTCGAATAAGAAGCAGCACACTAGGTTGCTGCACAAGAAGCCTGATCCACACTCTAATCGAATTCGCGCGGCAAAGTAACGACCTTGGGCTGGTACACCGATTAGCCTGACTGTGTGTTGTAGGTGGTTTCCACGCTCGTTTAGGCGAGTGATATGCTGGTCCCCAAATTCCGAATCACATGACATGACACATAAGCTGTTCAAATACGGTAACATTCAGAACAAAGTTTACGCGATTCACAGACAAATGGTGCACATTGCTTTCCTCCCTTATGTTACCGTGACAACTGTGGCATCAGGAAGAGCATTCGTCCACAGAGTTAAATAATAAAAAATAATTACTAAGTCGTCGAATAGGGGACTCCGTAATAGATGGCAATAAATGCTGAAGAAATGGAAGAAAGAAAGAAGCTGTTGAGTTGCTCTTATAAGCTTACTCTCTGTACGCTCCCCCAGAAAATCAGTCCTGTTTTCCTAATTTAGTCCGTAATTATTTCTGCATAATTGTATACTTTTGTATTACATGTTACTTTAAATGTTTTTACTTTCTGTAACACTCTTTCTTTCATTTTCCCTCATTTCCATATTTTCCTTTATTGATCCCTAGCTCAGTGTTTCTGTTGTATATCGGCGTTACGGCCAACGCAGTCTTTTGTAATGGTGAATTTTTGAACTTTTGCTTTCTAGACAATTTTTTTTATGTACGAGCTTTGTTAAGTAGGTTGCTAAGTCCACCTTCGTTAATCGTATTCTGGTAGCTTCCTTTTCTCTTCCATTGGTCCGAAATCAAAATTTGCTCTGTTCTTCATGCACCCATACTTCATGCTTAATTTTGATGATGCAATAGTGAAGTTTGTCATTGTATTTCTCAAAGAGATTTGTAGACGTTCATGCTGCTGATTTAATTACTCTTACTTATTTTAATGTTACCTCTGCGTTCGTGGAGGTATGTATGGTCTATGCAACTAAATGAAGGCAGTTTGTTTATTGCCATACACGTTTCCCTCCAATTATCTGGGAAGCATCATCAGTGGCAGGAAATATATGTTTCTTTTTATATATACGATAAACGTATTATATGATGGATATAATATGCTGCTATATTAAATTTGTCGTGTTTTTCTCTTGCATTTTGGGTTAGAAATAACTTATGTAGCACAAGTTCGGTATTGTGAATCTATCGCTCGGTGTTACGATTTCCAGCGCAGTTAACACATGTGTGTGGTTCTGGAGATGTATTTGTTAGTTTTCGTAATCCGGCTAGCCGATTTCTGCCGTCCCTTCATCGACATTTGTTACATCGTACGTTTCACTTTCAATTTCCATTTGGTGATCAACATATATGCGGTTTTTGGTGTGTAGTGTTGGAAACTGTCGTTGTGTGTTTGTCTTTTGTTTGTGTTGTGTTTCATGTTTTCATTTGTTTTGTGTGTGTGTATGTGTGTGTGTGTGTGCGTGCGTGTAAGTCTATCCTGCTGCGCGTAAATGTAATTTTTTTAAATAAATATGAGGTTAGGTGTGTGTGTATTTTACTGTGTGTACAGTAATTTTTTTATAATAAATACGTGGGTGTGTGTCTAAATGTATTATTAATATTTTTAATAAATATGAGTTCATGTTTCTGTATGTGTGTGTGGGGGGGGGGGGGGAGGAGGGGAGATGAGGGGAAGGATATTCATTAATTATTTATTGTGGTTACATTTCGGTTTGTTATTATTTTGGTGGCTAGCATGATCAGAGAGTTATGGTTTATATGGATCTAGTCGTTGAATACCTTCTCTTCCATTGCAATGGCTTATTGTATGTGATAGTTTTCTTGCAATATCAGGAGCTTTCTGTTGTGATTATTGATTCCGATAACTGTCATGTCACAGTCCATGTTGTGTAAATGTATTTTATTATTCTTAATAAATATGAGTTCATTTTTCTGTGTGTGTGTGGGGGGGGGGGGGGGAGGTGAGGCAAGGCTATTCATTAATTATTTATCCTGGTTACATTTCTGTTTGTTATTGTTTTGGTGGCTAGTGTGATCAGAGAGTTATGGTTTATATTGGTCGCTTAGTACCTTCTCTTCCATTGGAATGGCTCATTGTATGTAATAGTTTTCTTGCAATTTCAGGAGCTTTCTGTTGTGGGTATTCACTCTGAAAACTGTCATGTCACATTCCATGCTGGATGGCTGATGTCCATGTTTTATAAGGTGTTTAGCGGAGCTAGAACGGCTATTTTAATGTTTCCAACTTCTTATATGTTCTTTATATCTATCTTTGAAGTTCCTGCTTGTCATCGCCAGATATACTGATTTACATTCTTGGCACTCTAGCTGGTATATACCTGACCCTTTTTATTTATTTGGTGTGTCTGATGTTTGTAAATGTTATTGGAGTGTGTTTCTTGTTCTGTAAGCTCTTTGTAATCCCTGTTTCTTTAATATATTTCCTATCTTTTGTGTTGCTTTTGTGATTGTATGTAAGACTGTACCATGTTTTTTGTTATTCATGTCATGAGCGTTATTGTTTTGTGTCTCCGTGTGTGATGTAGTGTCTGTGGGTTTCTGTGCTCTCTGCGTGTTTTGATTTCTCTTTAGTTGTGTTTTATTTTTTTGATTGCGTTATTGTACTATATAAGTGCTATAATCATTGTTTGTAGCTATGAGTTGTGCTGTGTGTAATTCTTTTTCATAGTTTTCTTTGCTGAGTGGGATGTTATTTAGTCTGTGTAACATGTGTCGTAGGGCAACTAATTTTTGATTTAGCGAGTGGTGGGATGAAGCAGGTATAATAACGTATGTGGCTGTTGGCCTTCTGAAGACGTCAAATGTGTGTTTATTATTCTCTCTCTTTAATGTTGTATCGAAATACATCTCAAGTAATAGTCTTTTGCTATTACGCCTTGGTGGCGATTGTTGATTCGGATGGTATTTTTTGGCTGGTAGAACTTTGAAACTGATTCTTCAAAACTGTTGTATAAGCACGTAATATTAATTTTAGTTTTTATTATTTTATGCCAGTTGTCTGCTGCTTGAGTTTATGCGGACGCCACTTACCTCTCTATTTCTAAATCTACATCCACATCTCCGTCCATACTACGCAAGCCACCTGACGGTGTGTGGCGGAGGGTACGTTGAGTGCCTCTATCGGTTCTCCCTTTTATTCCAGTCTCGTATTGTTCGTGGAATAGCAAGGGAGCAATATACTGCTTGACTCCTCGGGGAAGGTATGTTCTCGAAACTTCAATAAAAGCCCGTTCCGTTCCTTCTCTAGATTGTCGCACAGATGACGAAATGGTAGTTATCGAAATAGACGACAGAGCGATAGAGAAACAATTAAAAGCGCTCAAAAGAGGAAAGGCCGCTGGACCTGATGGGATACCAGTTCGATTTTACACAGAGTACGCGAAGGATCTTGCCCCCCTTCTTGCAGCGGTGTGCCGTAGGTAGGTCTCTAGAAGAGTGTAGCGTTCCCGAGGATTGGAAAACGGCACAGGTCATCCCCGGTTTCAAGAAGGGACGTCGAACAGATGTGCAGCAGAACTATAGACCTATATCTCTAACGTCGATCAGTTGTAGAATTTTGGAACACGTATAATGACTGTTCTGGAAACTAGAAATCTACTCTGTAGGAATCAGCATGGGTTTCGAAAAAGACCATCGTGTGAAACCCAGCTCGCCCTATTCGTCCACGAGACTCAGAGGGCCATAGACACGGGTTCACAGGTAGGTGCCGTGTTTCTTGAATTCCGCAAGGCGTTCGATACAGTTCCTCACAGTCGTTTAATGAACAAAGTAAGAGCATTTGGAATATCAGACCAATTGTGTGATTGGATTGAAGGGTCCTAGATAACAAAACGCAGCATGTCATTCTCAATGGAGAGATGTCTTCCGAAGTAAGAGTGATTTCAGGTGTGCCGCAGCGGAGTGTCGTAGGACCGTTGCTATTCACAATATATATAAATGACCTTGTGGATGACATCGGAAGTTCACTGAAGCTTTTTGCGGATGATGCTGTGGTATATCGAGAGGTTTTAACAATGGAATGTTGTACTGAAATGCTGGAGGATCTGCAGCAAATTGACGCATGGTGCAGGGAATGGCAATTGAATCTCAATGTAGACAAGTGTAATGTGCTGCGAATACATAGAAAGAAAGATCCCATATCATTTAGCTACAATATAGCAGGTCAGCAACTGGAAGCAGTTAATTCTATAAATTATCTGGGAGTACGCATTAGGAGTGATTTAAAATGTAATGATCATATAAAGTTGATCGTCGGTAAAGCAGATGCCAGACTGAGATTCATTGGAAGAATCCTAAGGAAATGCAATCGGAAAACAAAGGAAGTAGGTTACAGTACGCTTGTTCGACCACTGCTTGAATACTGCTCAGCAGTGTGGGATCCGTACCAGATAGGGTTGATAGAAGAGATACAGAAGATCCAACGGAGAGCAGCGCGCTTCGTTACGGGATCATTTAGTAATCGCGAAAGCGTTACGGAGATGATAGATAAACTCCAGTGGAAGACTCTGCAGGAGAGATGCTCGGTAGCTCGGTACGGGCTTTTGTTGAAGTTCCGAGAACATACCTTCACCGAGGAGTCAATCAGTATATTGCTCCCTCCTACGTATATCTCGCGAAGAGACCACGAGGATAAAATCAGAGAGATTAGAGCCCACACAGAGGCATACCGACAATCCTTCTTTCCACGAACAATAGGAGACTTGAATAGAAGGGAGAATCGATAGAGGTACTCAAGGTACCTTCCGCCACACACCGTCAGGTGGCTTGTGGAGTATGGATGTAGATGTAGATGTAGATGTAGAGGTAACTGAATGCAGAGCAGGCGTACAGGTTAAAACATTGCGGCAGACAAATAAGACGGATGTTTTCATTTTGATATCGGAAAGACCCAATCCTCCAAGCTTTCGAGGCCTGACCAGTACTTCATACCGGACTCGAAAGATATGGTGGCGCCACAGGAATGGGCCAGACAGTTGTTTCAATCTGCGGGCCATCATCGCGGGAAGCGGGAAGACCTGCGCAAGTTAATATACTTTACTGAAGATATAGGTTTCTAAAACCCATACCTTGTTAACGAGGCTAAGGGAACGGCGTTCATGTTCAACAACCGCCCCATGAACACGACTTGCTACCTCACTCCAATTTAGTGTCGCCATTTTGATTGGAATGCGATTCACTAAGATCCCTAAGGTCTTGACGATTGAAGACCGTCGCCTATGAAATGACGACATGATCGAAGCCTCTCAACAGTAGGTCTGTGCATTTACGATCATTAATGCGAGCACCAGCAAGACGACAAAAGGAATTCAAGGTGCCCGTAAGCCTCGGTATGTGCTTTACATGTCGTTCTAAAACTATGACGTCATCGGCGTATGCACGGACCGAAAAAACTTCCTCCAATATAGTCGAGCCACGTAACTGCATGGCGAGGCGGCGAAGTAAGGGCTCTAAGAACAAGACAAAAAGCGACATGGATAAGGGGCTTCCCTGGGGTAAAGCCCGTCTGATCGATATCCGGTGGGGGGGGGGGCAAGTTGACCTTTCACAACCACTGAGATAATGATACCGGTAAAATGGCGACACTTAGTCTGTTGTCTTTTGTCTTAATTTTCCATAAATCTTACTTCCATTATCAATCACTATGTCAGAACTGCTTTCTCGTGTCCATCTTCATCAAATCCAAATCCAGAAGCAGATCGAGAACATTCTTTTACATTCTTCTGTGTATTATTCTTATCACCAATGTGGATGCATGAGCTGTTAAGCTAATTGTGCGACAGACCTGCATCATACTAGAGTAGCATTTGTTTCACGCACGTAAGTACTTCAGTCGTGCGTAATAGGTGGAACATTGTGGACCGCTTGGCTGCTTGCTTCCGTTGTGCCATAATCAGAGCCAGGTTTGTGTGGTCGTTCAACTTTAAACTGTCCGAACTTAAGCTCCAGAGCTTCGAAGATTGTGACTGATTCCAGTGACGGATAACCAATCACGTGATTAAAGCACCTTGTAATTTTTCACCAATTTGACCGCATTCATTATGTTTATTCTTTGTGGTCAGCCTTTGTGACATACGATCATCACCTACACTACCTGTGGATAAAAACAGGTCTTCGAAAGCAAGTGTCATATATTCCAAACTGACGCAGTATTGTCCAAATCAGCAAGGAACTTTCCCATAGTCACACACAGAGCTAGACTCTATAAGTAGGGCGGCATGTGGTTTGCACGGATCATGATATCCTTCTCTGTGAAGCACACTCTCTTTCAAATACGCCTGCCGCTGTTCGGATTGCGTTACATGCGCTGGTCACACGCTCCTGTTATGTCCGCACTTCGTCGATGGACTGGATGGGTATATACCAGTGACTTTTAAGTGCCTCCACAGCCAGAAATCCGGCATATTCGTCTCCGGTGAAAGATGGGGACATGATACCGGACCTACTCGGCGAGGATATCGCCTAAAAAACGATGCGGTATGGTGCCCCGTTATACACAGTTCTGCAATAGGACTGGTAATCGGTAATACAAAACACTTGTTAACCTGTTTGGTTAAGTGTCTGGCTCAATGATCTGTTACCTGCAACTGCTGCGCATTAACTGATGCTGAAGCAATCATGTCGCCACAATGGCACGTTTGCACCAAAAATGCCATCAGCCATCGCGACCGTACCGCAGTAATTTACTGTGCCATCACATGAGAATGCCGCCTTACTTGTAAATAGAATGGAGGCTGTGAACTGGGGAAGTTCAACGATCCATATCTCAACAGGTTCTTGTTTCCGAACATTTCATTATTTTCTTCTTTCAGTTTTGAATAATACTAAAATCTGCAAGAATATCTGAAACTTTTTAAAATAGCATGCATCAGTTAATGTCTACATAGTGAGAATAATCCCTATGGTATAAGATTACAGGATTAGTCACCTTCCGAAATATCTGCTAAGTCGGTCAAGATATCTGTCTGTAGAAGACTCTTTTACAGATTTTCTTTCTGCTGAAACGTCCAAATGAGTGAGCATAAAACTTGTTCCGAAGATCGACAACAGACAGACGTCGTCAGTAACGCCGTATTATCATGTGAATCTGCGCGGCGACTTCTCCTGAAAACTGGATTGACCTACGCTTCTTTTCCAATCGCTAGGTACCGTCAGTTGCTCCAGCTACTTAGTGGCTCCATTGACCTATAATAAACTGGTAACTGAAGGGGTGCAACTTCTTTGAGGACCTCTGTAGAATGGCCCAGCTTCTCATCCGGCCTTGATGCGTTTCCTCTGGCTAGGGATTTCAGTTGATTTCCTATATCCTGAATATTTGTCTCAAAACTAACACTTCAATGTTTGTGCAATGACTGAAAGCAGTATCCGAACTACAGTCTGTTGTGATTTTCGGAAAATCGAATTCAGCAATATGGTCTTCCCTTATCGTCTAGCATTTCTGTGCCAGTATGGCCAACGAAGTGACTGATAGATAATTCCGATTATTTAAGTGGATTTTCAATGAACTTATTCATTTTCAGTGGAGTACAACTTGCAGTAGTCTCAGAATGTGCTCGTTGAGTTCCACCAAACTGCCAATACGAGCAACGTATACCGTTTTTGGTGGTTCATATGAAACTGTCTCCACAAGTCCACAGTGCAGACACGGTAATAGAGAATGCACGTTGCTAAATTTTAACTCCATCTCATGTGTGTACACGTTCCTGCAAACAGCATTAAACATACGTCCGAAGCAAATAAGTAAGTTAAATATCTCATCCGGAATTCTTCCACCTACAGCCATCGTAGATAAGTTATTTATTCACCTTGTGTGTATTCAAACAGATCGCCTTATGTTCAATGTCAAGTTTTTTTTCCAGAACTGACTGAGTTATGTCAAGTGATTATGGAATCGTTTGCAACGTAAATGTAAAACTACAATAGCAAAACGAGCAGCCAAATTAAGTAAACCGTTTTCTCTGGATGTAAGAACCAACTTGCCTTATTACAGTAAGTGATTGGGTTCAGTCCACAAGAAGGTGGAAGTCAATGCAAATACGCTGTCAGATGCATGTGGGGAGAATGCTAAGAATAAGTAAATAAAAAACACAGATAATGTATCATTATCACTATTCCCTAACAGTATCAGTAGTTTTTTTCCACTACCTATGACCATACGTAGTGGGAGTTAGAAGGGAAATATTCCATAGTAAGAAGGTTCATACAGACTGTGATTCTCGGCTTGGCACTATCATTAACGTGAGGTATTTCGGACGTGTTATAGTGGTTTACAGGTTCAGTAAAATAAGTCACGTATGTTTTTTTAGGCGTTTTAAGTCAAGACCTTGCACCATGTGTGGCCGAACTACATCGTCGTCTGCTCTATGTGATGATCCTCCTCCCTTTCATAGCATTTTGTTACTAATACCCAAACCTCCAGATGTCAAACACTCAGATAAACACCAATCGTTGTGTATCGATAGAGTATCAACCTGCTATTCTCAGTGGTATTAATGTTAAAAAGAATAAATACATAAAAATAAAAAATAGAGAAAAGGAAAATAAACAAACTACGTTCATTGCACCTCTACCCAACGTCCCCTACGCTTTCTTTTGTTCCTGGTGTGTGGGAACGGGATATGGTGGCCAGGTCTCGGGTTGCGACCTCTGCTCACTTCACCCCCTCTCCTCACTTTGGGAGCAGGGATGATAAGAAAAAAAGAGGAAGGAAGTTGGTAGTGCTTGAGATCGTCGAAACTTAAAGTCACGGTTGGAACATCACTGATAACATTTTTTGTATACATGAAACAGTTGCATGGTTAATTGGGAGAACATTCTCCTGACATGTAAAGGGTCTTTTCGGAGTTTGCAGCAATATTTTTTGGCAGTCTGCTTTCGCTTCGTTAGTTGATAGTAGTAGCAAACCTACAGGGTACATTTGTATAAACAGGTGTGTTCTTCTCTATACAAATGAATGTTACAGATTTGCTACTTTCAACCAACGAAGCGAAAGCAGGCAGCAACAATAACATTACTACAAATTCCGAAGCGTCCTTTTATATGTCAGGAATATGTCATCCCTTATAACAATGTTCACGCGTAAACTGTTTTTCGAACTCGGGACGTTTAGGACGACGAGCTAACGCCTTACCCACTCACCTACCAGAGCTCTCTGAGATCTTTCATCACCTGTACGCTTCTCCTATACTCCATTGTGCTGGTGTTACTTTTAATTACGTTTATGCATGTTCTACTGGGTGACAGTACCCAGCACAAACTAAATTGGTGTTTTGGTTGATTCTCTATTGACACACAACGTTTGGTACCGATCTGAGTGTCTGATATCTGGAGGCTTGGGTGTAAGTATGAGAAATAACGACACAATTTAGAATTTCTAACTTTTATTTGCATGCAACCGAGTCCACAATCTTTAGTGTTCTAATTCGGATGCCGTGAAACATCAACAACAAGAAAGGCGCGACTGTAATATAATTATGTAAACTTGCTTAAATGTGACGTGCATATAAATTACAAGATCCACGACTACACAAAAAGAGCTGAAAGACCGCAGAATTTCCTCATTCTGCGACGGGAGCAAATTGTGAACTGGTGTAACACGGATAAGGACATACAGTAAAAAAACTAGAAGTTATTTTTTGAATCTCAAATAGTTGATCACGATGCTTTCATAATTGAATTATTCACTGATGGAAACTGATTTGGGTTACTGCTGCTAGGGTACGTCTAGTACCTCAGGGAGACAACATGAACTCAGGAGCCGGCCGAAGTGGCCGTGCGGTTAAAGGCGCTGCAGTCTGGAACCGCAAGACCGCTACGGTCGCAGGTTCGAATCCTGCCTCGGGCATGGATGTTTGTGATGTCCTTAGGTTAGTTAGGTTTAACTAGTTCTAAGTTCTAGGGGACTAATGACCTCAGCAGTTGAGTCCCATAGTGCTCAGAGCCAATTGAACCATTTTTTTTTGAACTCAGGAAAGTTGATGGATATCAATGATAACTTCTGCCGTTTTACCCTATGAGGCATTACCTATATTCTTCACTTTTCAACTCTAAATAAAATAGTGAATGCTAATAGTAGGCTGAATGAAGGAATTAAGATGATGCAAACTTGATTACTCTATATCCAAGCTATAGATTAAGGATTCAAAAAGCTGCCAAATGATTAAAACAATTTCTAGAGCCGCGCTCAAGTTTCATCACACTTTGTGACTTACTAGAAAAGTAAAAACGAAAATTCGCTTTTGACGTCTCGTCGACGTTCGGATCGGACAAAGGTGTACCAATAAACTGATCATAGCCTTTTCAGGTGAACCATTCCGGCACCTGCTTGAAGTGGACTGAGAAAATGAATCAAATTCAGACGAGAACATTGAATGAGGATCTCAGCAGCTTGAGATGTATGAAACTCCAGCCCGTTAACCATTTCACCAACACGGCGTTCTCCTCTTTCTCGACCATAACTCAAAGAATACATTGTATCTCATTAAGACATCAGCTGGTGGAGGGGGGGGGGGTGAAGGGGGAGGGAGGATGGGCAGAGTAAGTAAAGTATGGAGTAATATGAAGGAGGCATAGGTAGGACAGCCAACACACACACACACACACACACACACACACACACACACACACACACAGCCTTTATTTTGTTGCAGTTTTATTTTTGTTATTATTACTATATTATTTGGCCTTAGTTTACTGAGCCATACTGCAAACTGCTTGGTACAAATGTCAAATCATATACACCACTGGCCATTAAAATTGCTACACCACGAAGATGACGTGCTACAGATGCTAAATTTAAACGACAGGAAGAAGATGCTGTGATATGCAAATGATTAGCTTTTCAGAGCATTCACACAAGTTTGGCGCCGGTGGTGACACCTACAACGTGCTGACATGAGGAAAGTTTCCAACCGATTTCTCATACACAAACAGCAGTTGACCGGCGTTGCCTAGTGAAACGTTGTTATGATGCCTCGTGTAAGGAGGTGAAATGCGTACCATCACGTTTCCGACTTTGATAAAGGTCGGATTGAAGCCCATCGCGATTGCGGTTTATCGTATCGCGACATTGCTGCTCGCGTTGGTCGAGATCCAATGACTGTTAGCATAATGTGGAATCGGTGGGTTCAGGAGGGTAATACGGAACGCCGTGCTGGATCCCAACGGCCCCGTATCATTAGCAGTCGAGATGACAGGCATCCTATCCGCATGGATGCAACGGATCGTGCAGCCACGTCTCGATCCCTGAGTCAACAGATGGGGACGTTTGCAAGACAACAACCATCTGCACGAACAGTTCGACGACGTTTGCAGCAGCATGGACTATCAGCTCGGAGACCATGACTGCGGTTACCCCTGACGCTGCATCACAGACAGGAGCGCGTGCGATGCTGTACTCAACGGCGAACCTGGGTGCACGAATGGCAAAACGTCATTTTTTCGGATGAATCCAGGTTCTGTTTACAGCATCATGATGATCGCATCCGTGTTTGGTGAAATCGCTGTGAACGCACATTGGAAGCGTGTATTCGTCATCGTCATACTGGCGTACCACCCGGCGTGATGGTATGGGGTGCCATTGGTTACACGTCTCGGTCACCTCTTGCTCGCATTGACGGCACTTTGTACAGTGGACGTTACATTTCAGATGTGTTACGACTTGTGGCTCTACCCTTCATTCGATCCCTGCGAAACCCTACATTTCAGCAGGATAATGCACGACCGCATGTTGCAGTTCCTGTACGACCATTCTGGATACAGAAAATGATCGACTGCTGCCCTGCCCAGCACATTCTCCAGATCTCTCACCAATTGAAAACGTCTGGTTAATGGTGGCCGAGCAACTGGCTCGTCACAATACGCCAGTCACTACTCTTGATGAACTATGGTATCGTGTTGAAGCTGCATGGGCAGCTGTACCTGTACACGCCATCTAAGCTCTGTTTGACTCAATGCCCAGGCGTATCACAGCCGTTATTACGGCCAGAGGTGGTTGTTCTGGGTACTGATTTCTCAGGATCTATGCACCCAAATTGCGTGAAAATGTAATCACATATCAGTTTTAGAATAATATATTTGTCCAATAAATACCCGTTTATCATCTGCATTTCTTCTTGGTGTAGCAATTTTAATGGCCAATAGTGTATGTGGAGAAGACATAGTATAAATAATGTGAACAATGGTTTTAAATTAATTTGCTGTTTCTTATATATGTTCAATACTTAGAGCTAAGGAATCTTCACGTAACAAATGTAGTCACAAAACATGAAGTAGTATTCAAGAGGGATTAACAAGGGTATTTACTTACAAATAACAAACCGTATTTTAACACACTATTATTTCGTGTAAAGCAAATAAGGGCTTTCTTGAATGACACCTTAGGTCTGCTGCCGCATTATAAAATCAACTTTATTCAATGTTTCGGCGATCCGGCTGATCCCCATAATAACAGAAAGCTGCTGCTGTGTCTTGCTGAAACTTGATGCCAAGGTTGCAGATCCTCGTAATACACAGGCCTCTGATGAGACTTTCGATACTATTACTCCGGGAAGGGCTAAAATTTCAAACAGGAGCTTTATTTATCCTCCTCGGTTCTGAGCTTGGGTTTTGCGAATGAAAATTTTCTATTGGTTTCAATGAAATGTTCTGGGACCGAATGAGATTGAAATACAAAATTTTAAAAAATTGTAGTGTATCATAAAAGTATTAGAGTAAGCACACTCACATATGCTAAATCACTCATCAAACTCGTTTTTCACCCTAATGATGACAAATTTTCACAGATTATCTTTAGAGATTTTATTTTTGATCTAACAATGTAAGTTCCGCCAAATGTTAGTTAATTATTATGTAATAAAATACTGTCATAAAATTGTTCACTCCAATTCCTTCAGAAAGTACGTGGCACGTTGCTATGTCACATTTTATTGAGTGCTGCATTGAACTTGAAATTGTAAATATCTTCATCGTCGGAAAAACTGTGATTGTTATGAATCAGTTCCTCGATACCTTTACATTGTCGTCTATGGTAGACGTACAATTCGATGGTCTCCATTAGCGATCAGCATGACCCTCATCTGACCGGCTTTGGTCAAACTGTTGGCAAAATTTCACTGTTGCTGAACGCGGTATTGAATGTTGTCCATACAGCGTCAGCATTCACGGTTAATCTGTGTGTCAGGCGTTATGCCCACAGTGATCGTTCTGTCCTATTTAAACTGAAGAACTGTGTCTGGAGGACACCCAGAGCATGTACTGTCTTCTGACAACGCGTCACACTTGTTGCACAAGTATGGGCCGACATGTGTCACTTACTTTTCCAAGTCCGTATGTATATGCTCCTTTATAGTGTTTCTTCCATTTGCTATCTCTCTCTCTCTCTTTCTCTCTCTCTCTCTCTCTCCGTCCTAACAGGCCATGAAGGCACACGGTGCCGACCGACTACTGTGTCACCCTTAGCCCACAGGCGCCACTGGATGCGGATATGGAGGGGTATGTGGTCAGCAAACTGCTCTCCCGGTCATATGTCAGTTTACAAGACCGGAACCGCTACTTCTCAAACAAGTAGCTCTTCAGTTTGCCTTACAAGGGCTGAGTGGAAACCCCGCTTCTCAAAAGGGCTGGGCAGACCGCATGGTGGCCCATCCAAGTGCTAGCCCAGCCCGACAGCGCTTGGCTTCGGTGATCTGACAGGAATCGGTGTTATTACTGCGGCAGGGGAACTGTTATGGAACTAAAAAAATTACTTTCTTTCTCTTTCTCTGGGTCTAAACGTATTTTGCATTTAGTGAACTATACAAATGTGATTTGGAGAACATCATTACACCAGAGGTCAAAGCTCTCCAGTATGCAGATGATTTGTGCCTTTTTTCTACACTTAAAGGCCAAATCTCTGTGCCTGACTTAAGACAGGCATAGCAATCAGAATAAACTTTTACAAGTTTTATTCAACATCTCAGGTAGATGCACTGTATGAAACATCCTTACTGTTCCATTGGCATAGGCTTTGGTGTTCTGGTGCGCTTCCTCATTGGAAACGCGTAATCTTCGTCATCATATTCCGCCTTCTCTTCTTCGCTCTCTTCTACGTCTAGTATTCTCTGCTGTGAATGTGCCGAATTGGGACTTAGCGCTACACCTACAAAAAGCATCGCTGTGTTGTTTCGAGGAAATAAAAGATCTCTTTCTCTATAGCGCAGGGTACAGTAATATTGTGAAGCGTTTTCTATAGTTAAACTAGTCCAAAAGAACAGAAGTTACCTATATTTTTTAAAACCATGCTAACGCTGGGATAAACATGTTTCATGAGTCAACCTACTTTGAGCTTGCAGAAACGAAAGTACGTGATGAACAGAAAGCAAATGGAGTGAAGTACAAGCCACAATCGAGGACAGCGAATTTACTTACTTTCTGAGCTAGAAGAAAATAAAATTAGTATGTAGCGTTTACTCATCAGAAGGAGTGGGGAGAATATTTGAGGATCCCTATGATATAACAAAACATGAGCACTTGTTGGAATGGGGACCATCAAATTCACAAGGTTTTGCGCTAATAAGTTTTGATGTGTTTCCAAGTACTTGTAGGTAAACAGATAGTTATTTGGGTCTCCTTTTTTCTTGTGTGTTCTGACACTCGCAGAAACGGATATCCCTGACATCTACCAAATGTAAGTGGTTAGGATGAACTTATGGTTCATACGAATGAGTACCAAGATAGTTTTCAGCTTCCTGCCCGTCTGAAATTCTCGAAGACAGGAGAACCTTCTAGTTACTGGCTGGATCGTAGTGTCGCATTGACTTTACGGCCAGTTTCCGCACCCACAGCTGGAAATCGGAGAACGGTAGAATGATGTTCATCACACATCCAGAACCATTGGAATTCTTCGCCAGATTTTCGACTATGTCTTCTAAACCAGTCATACATGATATGGGGGCCATAGCTATGAGATTCCCATACCTTTGCGTTTATTTCTCAATGCTTCTCGCAAAATTTCAAATACCTAAATATTCATCTTACTGTTACATTTTATTTGAATCGAATAGAACACACTTTTAGAGTTCGAGACTACTGCAGGTTCTGGAGCCTCACATAAATACCTAATGTGAGAGCCTCTCGAATTGCTGCCGCTTCTACAGTAAAATATCAACAACCTGGTGGCAGACGAAGTTCTTAGGAATACTTCAGCTGCGGGAGAAGTAATACGCATCTTTCTGCTGAAGTGTATCGAGATTAAAAGCAATCAATATAAAAGTGAACAATGTGCGTCACTAAAGTTCAAAGGAGGGAATGAAACTGGAACTCATTGTGCCAAAGCAATTTTTCATCTTACTGTAAATAGTGAATACCGAGATTTTACATCTGATACGGGACAGGATTTCTGAGTTGGTCTATGGATGTATCTGTTTGAACCCAACTGTAGATACTGTGAACTGAGCCTGATGCTTTCACTAGCAGAGGGCAAACACTCCTCATTTCCGATGTAGACCTCGTGTGTGGAAGACACCCTCATTTTTTCGCAGGAGCATTAATCTGTATTGGGCTGCTGCCCTACTTGGCTATTAAAATATCTCTCCAAGTACTGACGTCGAACACGCAGCAGACTTTCAACAACTTCTCCTGGTAAGACATTCTTGTAAGTTGTTCGCATTTCTCCAAGGCCCACAAGCCTGCACCCGAACTGTACTAAGTCAAGCTGATTAAGTGCACCTTTCGTAACGGTATGGTACAACGATCATTCTAATCGATGATGCAGAGAACGAAGACAGTGTTACAGTCTGCAGACTGTCACGTTCCAGCTGCAGGTCTCATCGCGTTAATGCTGTTTCTTTTCGTGGTTACATAGTGGGCTGAAGAGCACTACAGAAAATTTCTTAGTCAATATGTTAGGTCGTTGGCAGTCATACAGTCAGTGAACGTGTAAATGGCTCTGCCTGACCTGAGGCATAGAGATTTGATCTTTAATTGTAGAAAAAAGCCATAAATCATATTCATGCTGGAGAGATTTAACCTCTGGAGTAATGATGATCTTAGTATCTTACGTGTATATTAAAAACAGAATAGTGCTCTGATCTGAGCATTTTGGGAGCCTTCTTGAGTTTCTATGTGTAATTTTTTTTAATTCTTGCAAACTTGGTACTGCGCTTCGGAAAGATTTGAACACAAAACAAAATAAGTCTTTCAAGAGCTCTTTTAATAAACGCCGACAAGCCGGAAACGGGATGGGTATGTAGGAAGTTGGACTTCCATGCACCGATTTAGATTAGGGAACTGGAACCATTATTTGAACTGTTAAGGGAGGTAGCACTCTAGAATTCAGATGTCGATAAAGTTAGTAGAAAAGTCGTGAAGGGACTATTTGTCACGAGAGAGAGCAGAGGACAATGAACCTAATCCATTCCAAGGGCTGAATTCGTAGAGGAGTTCCGTATTTAATTTATCTCTTTCATCTCAGACGAGAATCTTAGGAAATGATCATATGCGATGACTGCTGGGTGGAATTTATCCAGTTATGAGATTTTCACAATTTTTAAAACATGTTAGTTCGAGCATTTATCTCGCACTTGCACCGGTAATTTTCCACAGATGAGAAGATGTTACCCATCTTATGTTCTAGTCGACGTTCGGTAGTCTCTGGTGAGTATTCCTTATTCCGCCGTACCACGGAGTTCGTAATATGTAACTAAGTGATATGTCCCTTTTGATACTAGAAATCTGTTGCATTTAATACACTGAAGAATGTGTAGTAAGATACTTACACTGAGCCGGTATCTAGTATACTTACTTAGCAACTGTATTCTTACTTTTTGAAAGAGTGCCAGTTTTTGTTATTTGTGTTCCAATGACTTTTAGGAAAGAATTCTACGTCTCTTGTTGTCGCTTCCAAAGTGCAAGTAACAGGAAAAGTTACCTGATCCTGATATTTGATGCAATATCGACCGAGCACAAATATTCACTTTTCGTGGCAAGCATTACGTGAGCCACTATAGTGGGAAAGAGACTCCAGGATACAACGGCCGTAGTTGAGGACTATGTGGTGACTGTCTTCCATTACATTCGGTGAGCTCTGTCCTGGGTCTCTTGTACACGAATATCCCTAAATAGAGGTGTGAGCGCTGAAATAACTCTGCTCTGGTAAGGAAATGTACCTCAGTTGTTAATATGATACTCCAGATATTATCTCGGAGTTAACTGCAGCTGCCATTCGTTGTGGACGTCCTGAACACTGACACTGTGTTAAGGCTTGGTAATATGGAATTCCAGTTCGGCTGGGATAAATGAGGCACGAGGATACTGTGTGAGCCTCCATTGTGTCTCATAACTCCTCACTTGATGTAACATAAAACTAATTCGAAAACATCTGCATACCCGCACTGTTCGATGTTGCACTTCACCACAGACCCACTGAACGTGAAGCATTGATCGGAATATACAATTCTTTTTTTCTCAACGTTTGGAATAAATACGTCTATTAACGCAGATTTTACAGTTTCAAGAGGTTATTCCGACAAACTGAGGCAAGGGTCAAACTCTTGTCGGAGACAGTCCAAAAAAAAAAAAAAAAAAATCTCAAATTTCTGATTGCTATGTAGTCCACGTTTCAGGCGGCTTCATCGTAATGTGTGGGCACTAGTTTACGCGTATAGTGATTTTGTTTTGGCTTCTCAGGTGCTACGCAGAATTTTCTGCTGTCCGTGTCTTCCCTGCAGGAAGAAAACGAAGAAAGCGAAGAAAACGAAGACAGCAACACCTTATGTAGAGCGCTACACAAGTAGGAAAGAGTGGAAGAGAGACCTTGATGCTGGAATAATGGATCTGAACATGGTGAGCAACTCCAAGACGTATCAAAAACGGCACAGCGATGTTAAAGCATTACTGAAATTAGTAACAATGCTTACTCTTGTAGCAAAATCTGTTCTTTTAATTTCCCAGTTTTTTTCAATATTCCTACAATTTGTTTAGTTTTCTGGTATATAATAAATCTTAAATTAGATCTTACAAACATACACAAATTTTTGTTGTCTGCTTATAATTCTGGAGAACTGTTGTTAGACTTTATTTGATATCTTTACGTTCTCAACGGTGGTATAAATTCGACGAGATGGCTGCAATTATCACATTGAATTTCCAGGTACAGTTCTTTATTGTATGCACTTCAAAGATTATAATTGTTGTATCGTTTTATGTTCATCTGAACACTTAAGGAGACGCTCTCCTTTATTGTCTGTGGTTCACTCTCCAAATCTCTTTGCCCTCAGCCATCCACAATCACTTCCTATATTTTCATAGCTAATGAACATATATTTATGTAATAAGCGTAGTATTATATAGTCGAAATATTTGTTTTACAACAGGACAAATACTAACAATTAAATAAATCCGTATAAATAAAATAATGGACGTCTTATGAATAACTGCAAACCATTTAGTGTCTGTTCACTTTCATTATTAATTTCTGCAGCAGTATTATCATAAACATAGGTTTTAAACGGAATTCGTTCACTTCGTTTGCATTAGAACTCTCCTTGCGTTTATTAATAGGGAAAATTTGACAGAAAGCATTGGCACTTACGAATACTTGCTTGTTTTTCCATTTGATAACACTGCCACATTATTCGATGGAGAAGTACTGCCTTTGTGGCATCAAAGCGGGGGTTCTGGAACTATAAACATACAAGAACAATTGCCAATGAAACTTAGATATCAAAATACTGGAAACTATTTAGGTCATTGAAAGATTTACTGTAACGGTAGATCAAGTATGTTTACTTAGGGAGGTACCTAAACGAAACAATTGCCGTACAATAATGGGGAGTAATAATAAGGTGTGAATCATTAAAGAAGAAAGATATAGTAACTTTAGAGCAACTATGCAATTTCAGAAACAATTACACCGTGCGATGAATCTGACTTATTATATGTGGCAAAATTTATTCCATGTAATAATTTATCAGGACACACCATTTATGTTATTAACAAGGTATTTCACTAATTAATTTAATTCAGCAGATGATTTACGGTGGTATTATTAGCATTATTTTATATTTTCGTTTCCACGTTTAATTTTTATATTTGTATACAAAAGTTGCTATGTACATAGAGTTCACATCTATGCATAAACAGATACTGTTGTAATTACTAAGCAAAATATCATCATAGACGTTATACATACCCTGGGCCACAGATACTCAATTATGGTTATGGAAAATGAGTCTCTCGACGGGTTCCATTTTTCTTCATGAGCTAATCTTTTTATATCAATATATTTACCACAATTCGTCGGCAAAATCTGCCCAATATCTTTTCAACTTTGCACTTACACAAAAGGTTTGGTTTCAAGTGGCCGTTAACTATTTTAGGATTTCTTAGCAGCAGTCCCATTAACCTGTGTCCAACCCCGTTGAGCACGTTCCATTAAAGGGTTACCTCACCTTTTCACTCTTGTATCTCTCATTTCTTACTTTATTTGATTTATTATTTTATAACCGCTCCCTATAGCACTATGTAACACATTCTTCAGAATTTATACTTACCGACTGAGTATGTGGCCAAAAATTCATTCAAGTGTGGTAAGTCTAATCTCTAGAGTATTCTTATGTGTTAGTTATATACAACACTACTTGAGTCAGTAATGGCAAAAACGAAACACTCACAGTTTATGGAGTACGGGCGCTTCAGAGAGAGAAGGGAGCCAGAATATCCGTCCATCTTCGAGATCTTTCCCTGTCAGCCGACTCCAGGACCTGCCCCTCGAATCAAGAAAGAAGAGAATAATAAGGACGACACTGGGAAGGACGGCCGTGCAGAGGTGAGCGAACATCAGTACTACCGGGTTTGCATCGCAGAATCAGTCACTCTCCCAGACAGCTCTCTCAGTTTTACACGTGGGCCTAAGTAAGGAACGCACTTTGTTGTAATCCATTAATATAAAATAGCAGTGGTTGCAATATCCTAAAGTAAATGTGACATAAACGGAATGCTATTGCTGTAGAAAGTAAACTTTCGTTGTAAAATTACAACGATACGGATTATACCACTCGTTTGAAACATGAGATAAAAACGCATGTTAACAGTCGATTCAGTCTTACATGGTTTCCCATATGCATTCGACATGCTATCTAAAGTGTCCAGTACACGATGTACGATCATACGGAGTGTTAGTTTAATAACTGTTCATGAAACTAAGTGCTGCTATGAACTGCAGTGGGCATATGCTGTCGGTAATGAGAGGCACAAATCCGACTTCAGCTTCTATTCAGTGGCTGCACGAGAAATACACACGACATCAATGAGACATAATATGGTTTACAGTTCCAGTGCTTGTGGCCTCCATCAATGCGACATACAAAATAAAGTTTTGAAACGTGAAGAATAGTTAATGACGATATAAGTAAACGGACCAAATCACACGAAGATATAACAAAGGATTGTATAGTGTGGGGGGTTCTTAAACAAAAGGTAACGATGGTGTCGTAATCTCTTCGTGTAGTCTTCCAGAATGTGAATTTGTGATAGACTAGGCAGCGTCATAGAACTTTACACGTATATTCACGTGACGATCAGAGGATCAAGTGAGAGAAATTAAGGTAACAGAGTATTATAAATACAAATGTAGGTTCACACCAGCAAATTTTCTCGTTTACAATTGCCTGCGTAATTTACTATGTTCTTGCTGTACGTACACTTATGCTCTACTGTCGCATTTATGAACAAAGATGCATCACAAACGTTATTTACAAAACGAATCACAGACAATGTCTTTCTTTTTCGAGCCAGACATCTATTGACTTGTCTCAGCTTTCTTCATATGGTGTGTACTACACAGTGCGCGGACAACAATCTGGTTCTTGTACACTTTGCACACCTTCACGTTCTTCCTCTTTCAGGTGCGGGGTTCATTATTCCTAGATGCCTTATCATTATTCGTGTCAACCAACCTTTATTCTGTTAAGTGTAGCCCATTAAAACATTCTCTACCCATTTCATTCGTGTGCCTCTCAGTTCCCTATCTCTATTTGATATGTTATTACTTGACAAACGCCTATAGGAACACATTTCACATTCGTTATTAGACACAATTATGGTCTGCTTACTTAATATATCAAGTCAGTTGTCTAAAGTTTCCTTCTATTACACATATGGCAACCCTGCTAAATAAGCGATAGTAAAATCAAACCATCTGCAGGGCCACGCTGTTGGTCGCGTTAAGAAGAGGAAGGCAGCCGAAGAAATACCACCGTCTGATGACCGCGAGCGTAGACACACCGAGCAGCGTCGCCGTCGTCGCAAGAGACGTCAGAATAAACTGGTCGCTGCGCCGCAGGAGGGCCCTGCTGGGGTAAGTCAGCGTCATCACTGCCACGAAGAGCAAGCAGGGAGAGACGGACAGACAGGTTGAGACCTAAGAAACAACATCTACTTCTTAAACTGCACGCACTGTCGATTCAGACACTCTCCCAGATCATGTCTATCGGCAATTTCTGATGCTTCAGACATGCCTCCTCCACTATAAATTCAGGAAGGACAATTTAAGGGCTTCACTTAATTACAATCAAATGACAGATTCGTTACAAGATAATAACGTAAATCTTGGGTCGTACGAATAATTATTATTGTGAGACGGATGGCCCGATGTAAAATGTCCACGGGTTACGATTACAACACTTGTGTGAAACACAGCAGCTTCAAACAGCTTCATGTGCACAAATTATAGATCAGCAGCTGTGCGAGTAACAACTGGCCAATCACTACTGCCAGTCGGAGACACATCCGTCCATCAATATCGCAGATTTGAAAGTAATGGTGTAAGACTAGCGAACGGCATCCAGTGTCGACGAATTCATTATAGATGTAGTTCGATGTGTGGAATGTCGGGGAATGAAACCGTTTGACTCATTTTAAACGCAAGTATGCCGATAACCTTTTTATGTGATTTATGTAAACGCCAAGAACCGCAATCCGATTGGTCGACGTGAATTTAACTGAGCACATACTGATTTCGCGTAGTGCGCCTTAAGCAACACGACCCATCACCTGGTTAAAGTTTCTTGTGGAAATACCTTCTTTGTTCATCTTGCCTCTTACAGAGACATGAAATATCGCCTATTTATCAGACTGGAGAGCTGAACTGCTCCATTGGTTGGCTCAGCAAAGGGTGAGCTTAAGTACCTCTAGCTCCAATTTGATTGCGTCTTTAGCTATTTGCTAGCAAGGAAAGAGAAAGTTAGCTACACGGTAACTATAAATCGTAGTATCATACGGTCGTCAAGCCAGTCCCAAAATGAGCACAAATACTGACGCCAGGACCTATCACATCAAAGAGAAAACTGCCATGTACGTAAATATAAAGGTACAAGTTATATTAGCCCAGACTGTTAACGGAACTCAACATTACAGTAGGACACACTAGTACGAAACCACAAGCTGAATATCGATGTCGCCCCAAATACCATCAGTGGCACTTATGAGACAGTAGGGAACCAATAAAGCACTCGGAATCAATTACAACAATTCGGCGATTTACACCTGTAAGAAAGTGATGACTCATCTAACGTACATGGTAGAAGCGAAGTGACTACCTTAACATAGCAGAAAACTTGGTAAGAATATGTGGAAGTTAAGACTTCGGATACATTCCAACTGTATTAATGAAATCCTCTGTGACTGACACAAATAGCATACCGAGAACAACTTAAGTTTCTTAAAACAGACCTGACACATGATGAGCATCAGTGCAATCTTTTCTGGTTTATACAATTCCATCAACAATTGTTCACGTGATGAGATAAGCGTGAGTTTCCAACTATTTAACTTAGCCAGACTATTTGTGTGAAATGGTAGTAATAACAGTCGGTAGATCACGCACGATGTCAATGGCACAACTCGCAAAAATGTGTTACTGCCTCCCACTGGAGCGAATCAGACATGGCCCAGGAGCCTTGGTACAGTTTTGATAGGATTACTCCGAAGATGAAACCAGATGTCATCTCATCTGTACGTTCACTTCATCTGCGATCAGCATAATAACTAAAATTTTAGCACGTAAAGATCCTAATTAAAAGCATGGACAGTGTACTTCTGATATAAAGCGCTCTAATATGACAGGTGTGAACTAATAAAATTGTGCGGTGTTAATAACGATACAACTGATAAAGGGGCTCTGATGCTATACAGGAACAGCGCAAAATAAGGAGTAACGTTTTATCAGGCCAACTGACAATATAGGTAATTAATAACTCCACGTGATTCACTTTTAATTCAAAGTGTCACTTTTCTTTGGCGCAAGATTCTGAATAATAATGTAAAAATAAATTACGTTTTCGTTAGGAAGCTGCCTTTGTGAGGTTACGACGAAGCCATCCACATACCTATGTGGAAGTCAGAAGTATCTGTACCAGGTGACCTTACCGATTAACAAATTGCTTCCTATAGGATCACAGGAGTTTAGTTAAAGGTATTTATTTAACAAATTGTGGTCCTAGTGGCGTTATAAGAATGTAAATAAGGAATATATGATACTACTGAGTGAAACAGTGGTCACTATAGGGCTGCATATATTACACTTCGCTACAGACATCATGTTAAACATAAACGCATACGAACAGAAAACTATTATGTTCAATAAGTATTAACTTACTTTATACTGTAACTAAATTAGCCATACCTTGGCAAAGATTGGTTGATTAGTTTGGGGAAACAACCATGTTCGCAAAAGTTGCACAGTGCTTCCCGAATATTAATCATATATGAAAGAAGTACAGAAATACCCCTGCCTGTACCCATTGTCTTGACTCAGTACATGTTGTGTTCGACATTGCCAGTAAACTCAAATGAACGGTGGAAGTCGTAATGTCAGTCGGAAATCTTTACGTACACCCTGCAACTCTGTTAGTGGACGCCGCTGTCGCTCACCGTACTTAGCGTTACCTGTGGCCGCGGGCGGCTGCCGTAGTGGCTGCAGCACTCTGTCGTCTGACCTGTACTGACGACTGTTCTCCCTGAGAGCCGAAACTCTGTGTGCCTCTCTCAACTGATGTGTCCGCTGGCGAGTCTCTGACGGAAGTTTGCTCTACGGAGCGCTTCCAATAAGGATCAGAAATTTTATTTCCTTTCCGGAGTGTGCGGAGTTTCGGATAATCAATGAATGTTACTCTCCTGAGTGCCAGCCAGCAGATCCCTTGTAACAGTGCAAAAATCCCCCTTCCCTATTTAGTTTAACATAATAAACCAGTCATAGGTTCATTGTGCTGGAGCTGAGAAGCAGGCAACATTTGACTCCCACCATCAGTTCTATATCACGTTCAGCCAATCTGGCCTTGTCCATGTACACAAATGCGAGTTCTATTCTTCCACTCCAAAATTATTTTGCATTATCCTATGTCAGTGCCCTCACGTTTCTTAGCACAGCCAACAAAGTTTCAGTTAGCTTCTCAGCAGCCTGTCATCTCAGGGAGCCGCGCTGTTAAGCACATAAGATCCAGATGGTCTCCAATCTTACCTTTTCACCGTTGTGGTACTAGGAGTTCCGAGAACATGGGAATATGACCTGTAGCTGCTAACTCGCGACGTGCCGCCTCTGCGCCAGTGGACACGCCAAGTTAAAACTTACAAATCAGCTTTCCATCGTTTAGGATGCAGACACGGACAGTGCCTCTGCCGTGGAGCTCACGCCACATGCTCTATTATACTGTGGCCTGACACCGAAAGACGCTCCCTTCTTCTGGTGGCTAGTGTTCTACATGCAGTCAGTAGGATTTCCCGCAATCATTTAAACAATCGCCCAGATTCAGGAAATAATATAGAAATCTAGCGGTAGATACAAAAATCACTGACGTCACTTTCAACAAAAACTATTATTTCTTGCTAGGAATTGATTTTGATTCGTTAGGTTAGTAGAGTTAACGGAGGTTGACTATGGCACCAGTCATGGTTTACGAAAACGTTTGCACAACACCCTGGTTTGAGATACATGCTTACTTTGCTGTGTATTTGGCATACATAAGTTCCTGTTGTGCTGTGGTAAGTAGTAAAGAAAAATCCTTCACGAACGTTACCTACAAAACAGGCCACGAAAAATGTCTCATGTGGTTAGATCTATCACTTAACAGGCTGGTTTCATTCTTCTGTGTGAGCTAAACTCATTATGTCGAATGGTTCAAATGGCTCTGAGCACTATGGGACTTATCATCTGAGGTCATCAGTCCCCTAGAACTTAGAACTACCTAAACCTAACTAACCTAAGGACATCACATCGTCGACGCCCGAGGAAGGATTCGAACCTGTGACCGTAGTGGGCGCACAGTTCCAGACTGGCGCGCCTACAACAGCTCGTCCACGGCGGCCGGCTCTGTATGTCTTCTCGCACATTATGCGCTGTTCTGGAGTAAACTGTTTCTTATATTCGAATCTAGGGACATCGTCTCAGCTTTTCCTATCAAGTGCCTGCGCAACTATCCATGGATGAGATAGAAATATTCATGTCAACCTCCCACTAATCATCGACCTTTCGTTCTTGTATCCCACAGTTCTCTACATTATTTAATATCTTAGTTTTAAACTGACATCTTCTTATAGCCTAAATTTAGGGGCTGCTAATTTAATACATAATCTGTTTAAGAATGCTAAGTGAAGCATATAAAGCTTTATCTATTATTGATATATGCCATCCTAGCTTCATAAGTAACTGTAACATCAAACCACCCACAGGTCCACGTTATTGGGCGCTTCAAAGTAAATAAGGTCGTTGAAGATAATCCACCGCGTAAGGATCAAGACAGCGACGTAACTTCAGAAAGGGAGATTTGCCCCAAGGAAGGAGATATAATACTGCTCGATGCGCCGCAGGAGGGCCCCGCTGAGGTAAGTCAGCATCGTTACTGACATTAGAGCAAGTGTGAGGATATGGGCTGACAGTGTGAGAGCGATGAGTAAACAGCTACATCCCTGATTGTACACAATGCGGAATTAGCCACTCAGGCAAATACATCAGTCGAAAAGATCTCATGATTTGCACATATCTCCATGACTGTACAAACCAATTGACCCTCAAGTTAACGTTAAGTATTAACAGACAGATTCACGATATTGGAATCTAATAATGCCAGCAATCGTTGATTCGAAGTCCCTAATGTAAATATAAAGCACTACTCAGGGAATGTAAGATTCCATTGTAAAACTGTCACCGGTTCGTAAATATCACTGGTGTTACAGATGGCAGTCGGTAACGATTTCGTATCCACTAACTGTAGAACTCTGCCATGACTGGTCTCAGCAGTCGGAGAGACTTCCGTTTATCATTACTGCACGTACCAAGTAACAGTGTAAGATCAACAGCTGAATTTCAGTTTGCAACAAAGTCGTAATCGACTTAGTGCAACTTACGGTATTTTCTGTGGAATACCATTTATGATTGGCTTGTCTCTTACAGAGATGTAAGACTTTGGCAAAATATCCCACTGAATCACAGCTGAAAAATTATACGGTTGCTAGTGAGGGTAAGAATGTCTGGCTACAGTGCGATTGCTGCCGTTGTCATTTGCTATCAAGTATAGCGGAAGTTCTTTAGATGCTGCTGTGTAATGCAAATCTCGACCACAGTAGCATACACTGGTCTGGTCGGTCACACTTTAAGGAGTCACATCAGTGCAAAGAAATATCACAATAAAAAGCAAAACTTCCTTTGTACAATTAGGCAAACCTCTTAGTGGAACAGAGCACTTCTGCGTGCTACGCATTTGTCAGTGGATGTGAAACCGGCTGCTAGGAATAATTGACGCCATGTATACCACCAAAGAAAATGTGAAACTGTTCTCTCTCGCAGGCATATGTTCAATCAGGTGCTGGAAGGTTACTTGCGGAACGGCAGCCCAATCTTAACGGAGTGTTGCACTGAGGAGAGGTATCGACTTCGTTGGATGAGGGCTGACACGAAGTCGGCGTTCCAAAACATCCCAAAGGTGTCCTATTGGATTCAGGTCAGGACTCTGTGGAGGATAGTCCATTACAGAGATGTTATTGTCGTGTAACCACACCGCGATAGGCAGTGCATTATGAACAATTGCTTGATCGTGTTGAAAGATTCAGTCGCCAACCTCGAATTCCTCTTCAACAGTGGGAAGCAAGAAGGTGCTTAAAACATCAATGTAGCCCTGTGCTGTGATAGTGCCACGCAAAACAACAAGGAGTGCAAGCCATCTCCGTGAGAAAAACGACCACACCCTAACACCACCGCCTCCGAATTTTACGCTGGCACATGACATTTACCGAGCATTCGCCAAACCCACAACCTGCCATCGGATGGCCACATTGTGTACCGCGATTTGTCACTCCACGCAACGCTTTTCCACTGTTAACTCGTCCAATGTTTACTCTCCTTACACCAAGAGAGGCGTAGTTTGGCACTTACCGGTGTGATCTGTGGCTTATGAGCAGCCGCTCGACCATAAAATCCAAGTTATCTCACCTCCCACCTGTCATAGTACTGACAGTGGATCCTGATGCAGTTTGGAATTCTTGTGTGGTGGTGAGGATAATGTCTGCCTGTTACTCATTACGACCCTCTTCAACTGTCGGTGGTCTCTGTCAAACAGACGAGGCCAGCCTGTATCCTTTTGTGCTGTACGTGTCCCTTCTCGTTTCCACTTCCTTGTCACACCGGAAACAGTGGACCTAGGAATGTTTAGGAGTGTGGAAACGTCTCGTACAGACGTATGACATAAGTGACACACAATCACCTGGCCATATTCGAATTCCGCGAGTTTTGCGGAGAGCCCCATTCTACTCTCTCACGATGTCTAATGAATACTGAGGTCGCTGAGGTGGAGTGCCCGGCAGTAGGTGGCTTCACAATGCACCTACTATGGAAAACGTTTTTTGTTGTTTTTGGGGGTGTCGGGATACTTTTGATCACACAGTGTCCCCTCACGTGAAGAACACGCCAATTACTCAAACATGTACCAATTTTCGTACATTTAAAGCCTTTTGCCATTAGTTGTTCCACTTTCAAAACTTATCATGATCTCCTTCTTCTTCTTTGGTCTTTAACTATCAGGTTGGCTACCAGCAGCTTGCCAAGCATTTCTGTCTCCGGCAGGTTGTGCAATTTGTGTCGTCCATGATACGGTTGATGTATACTAGACTATGTCTCTTGTGCACTTCCTTTCTGCTGTCCTTTCAGCAACACTTTTAATGACACCATAATTTCTCAGCATATGGCTGACACCTGTGGCATTCAGTAAGCTTTATGAGACATAGCTGCACGTTATCTACCCTGTATGCACCAGATCGTTTAATACGTTCTTTTCACAGAAAATCTTGAGCCTTCAGCGACAGAACCACATGCCGAAGGCTGTCATTTTTCTTTCCGCCTCCTCGTATGTCCGTATTTCACATCTCTACAGCGGCACACTCCACACAAAATCTTTATGTGGTCTTTCCTCAGGTATTGGGCTATGAAACGAAATGAGTAAGGTTCCTGCTCTTGTTGAAAGCAGCTGTTGCCTGGTTTATCTGGCTTGCAGCATCCTTGCTTTCTCAGTCTGAGGGTCATTTCACTCCATAGGAAGCAAAAGGATTCTACGGTCTCCAGTCGCTCTTTGTTAAGTGAGCACTGGGCAACGGTATTTTGTCTACTCATCAAGATTTTTGTCTAAACTTTATTAATTTGCATGTTGGGAAGAAATGGGGCTGACTTTCATCTTCATCTCGCTTCTGTAGTCCCGCACATTCCCTTAACACTGTAGTGTCATCAGAAAATCTCAACATGTCTGTTATCTTAGCTTCAATTTTAATTCCTCCTACAAGTCATAGGGTGTCCCTAAATTCATCTAGAGTCCTCCGAATGTATCCGCTGAATAAGATAGCAGAAAGTGAACAGCCCGGTCGTACACCTTATTTAACAGTGGCTTGCTCTTGATGTTATCCGCTTCTTATCACTCCCATCTTTTCTCTGTGGAAATGGAAGTGTCGTGTGGCTAGGGCCTCCCGTCGGGTAGACCGCTCGCCTGGTGCAGGTCTTTCGATTTGACGCCACTTCGGCGACCTGCGCGTCGATGGGGATGAAATGATGATGATTAGGATAACACAACACCCAGTCCCTGAGTCCTGGGAGGTACGATCAGTTTTCAGAGATGCGACAGGAACCATCATTCGAAGCAAAAGAGACTAGTAAACATAAACTCTAAGACTCGTAGCTTAAGATCTGCAAGCACTCGTTTTGTGGAAGGGATGTGTTTCACAACAGTGAAGCTGCACTAGTGCCCAAAGGTCTGATGGTGAGCACTTTACAGCCCATATTTACAGGAAATTTTTTTCCTGATTTGGGCCATACTTACGCCCCTCAAAATATAGAAGGCCAAGACGAGATTTCGTAACAATATCGAAGATGAAGTGCTCATAGCTGCATTTTAGAGTCCATATTTAGTAAGATGGTTAAGCTTCAGATGATCGCTCCTGCCATACACTTGAATACTGACCATTCCTCCTACGACACACTGCTGCGGTCTTGGCTCTTGCTTAGTCTTGTCTCAAGTATTAGCCGTAATCCGAGTATTGCTTCTCGTGTGCCTAAAGCTCCTCTAATGCCAACTTGATCTTCCGTATTTTGTACACTTATGCTTTCTTCAGTCCGCGTTATAATGATACAGTCAAGATCTGGGTGGCGTGTGTTACCAAATTGAGGGTGCTGCATTGTTCACTTTTGTCTGCAGATTCTTTTTTTTTTTGTGTTGGTGCTGTAACTATTCTTCGAAGTCTGTTCGGTGTTCTCTGGTTTCGTGTGAAATTTGTATGAAATGGAACTGTTCTTAATTCAGATGTTGTCTAGCAGCTTTGACGAGTTCTGCTGGTTTATAACCATACGTAATTTTTGTCTACTTTCCATGCTGCTTGCTGAATTGCTAGGTTAAAAACGTATCTCACTCCCATCTCAGCTACTGTATTCCTGCGAGATCCTGAGATCTTTATAATTGCACTTTGTTTTATGCACAAGTATGGGATAACAGCACTCCCTGTATTTTATCCCTGTGACCCTCAGAAATTGAAATCCTACCGATTTACTTTTGCCTTGCAGCAGTCTGTCTTCAGAGTCCTGAGGTCGGAAATGACTTACTCGTTCCCATACCTCCGCGCAACCTAAATTCGTCTCCACAGAAATTCTCTGCTACCGATGTCTTCATTAATAGCCCGCTTACGATGTTTTACATATCACGTTGAACACCTTTTTCAGGATCCCTACCAGTGATCTTAACAATTTTGAAACACTTTAGTGTACGCCAAGAGTCGTTTTTCGAATTGGGTCTTTTACTGCTGTGTCAAACTCTTTTTAGTGTACAATATTTCACTTATAATCTTCAACCATTCCCTTTTTTAAGTGGGCTTACTTTGTAGGACCCATTCTGACGTTAAACCCAGCTTCAGATCTCCGTCCTTTCGTTCGTAATGGCTTGCCAGGTAAGCGTTTGATATTTATACATCTGAATCTCTCTCATCTAACGCTTTCCACAGTTTTCCCATATATGGCATCAAACTTGCCGATTGTTACACAAGCTTCTATTGTTTCGCATTTCTTCTGCATCCAGCCTTGTTTTCCCGTTTTCGGCTTACTGCAAAACTTATTTTTACGTGTGTATATTCCCGTTTGAGGCTTCATTTCCTGTTTTTCTTTTTAAATTTTCTTCTTTAAACAGTTAAAAGCAGCATGTGGTGAATTAGACAAGAATTCTATTGGAAATAATATGTTTGCCCATTTTATTCTCAACTGCTCTCTTTACTTCATGTGTTCAAGTTTTTCATTCGTCTTCTAATGCAATGCTTCCCCTTTGTCACTGGGTCTTAGACATACCTCAGACCATTTTTACAGATTTCAATCTTGCTGCAGCATCTTCAGTTTCAAATAGGCCGTTATATCCAACAAAGTATGGCTATAGTCCAAACTGCTACTGGAAAGGACAACGTGTTTAAAATCTGGTTTCAAAATCTCTGTCTTGTTAATACACAATTTCAGCGGCTTTGAAACCATAGGGAATAAGAGCAAATGGGGAATTATGCGTCATTTGCGAATCCCCAAACTGCGTAACGCTTGTAACTGACACAGTTCTTCGTCGGGTGGTAGTGTTACTTTCCGAGTCTATACTAGCACTACACAAGGCGAAAAGAGCGACGTACGTAAAATTTATATCCCGTACTTCAGTTGACGTATACAGGTCAACTGAAGAATATGATACCAATGCTAACGAAAACGAAGATATCGACGCACGTTAATTCGTATCCCATACTGCAATTAACCTACACAGATAGACTGGATTTCGAGATACAACTCATATATGTCAACTGAGGTGTTCTACGCTAGCACTATGTTTATCCTTTTTTTCGATTATTTTTTACTGCAGCACTAGGGCTCAAACAAGCGATATTCTTAACTTTATGATGAAATATTACTGGACGTTATATATGTCTACCACCTGTTTTTCTCTCCTGCGTTCCTTAGTTTACGAACACTTGTCTCAGCTGTTGAATCTGCGTAGTAAATCATCTCTGGCAAATTCTGACGTCATTGGTCAGAACCGACGGGTTGTATCCCGTTCTTCAGTAGGCCCGAAACACTTAAGTTACAGATATGCTGCTAGTATGAGGATCACAGCGATACATTATTGTGCAGTTGGTGATAATGGAAGACCCTCTTTTTCATACCATACACTACGTCATCAGCTTCTAATGCTTACGCCGTAATAATATTCCAATATCTTACTTGCTAAATGTTAAACATTACCACTACTATTGAAATTTTGAATTTCAATTGAATCTGACTTATGATCTATGGAAACCTCTTGTTCGCCGTAATGTCTGAAAACTCTTAAACATTATTATTTCATACTGTAAGCTCTAGTGTATAATGTTCTTCCTAGTTTAACCAAGCACCTAACACTGTGTTGGTATTCTAGGTGGATGCTGCCCAGGTGGATCAAGAGGAGGAGAGAGTAGCTAATTGTCTCGTGGATGCTGCCCAGATGGAACAAGCCCATCACTATTTACATGAGAAGACAGTTGAGGGTCGCATGGGTGCTGCCAAGGTGGTTGAAGTGTGTGGAGAGGTTGAGGAAGGGGCAGATGAGAGTCTCGAGGATGATGCTGAGGTTGACAAAGCATGTGGAAATGAGGAGGAAGGAGCGGCTAAGGGTCTCGTGAATGCTGCCGACATGGAAGAAGCGAGTCAAGATTTAGAAGAGAAGGCAGCTGAGAGTCTCATGGATGCTACCAAGATGGGCGAAACATGTGGAGAGATTGATGAAGGGGCACATGATGGTGTTGTGGATGTTGGTGAGATTGACGCAGTATGTGGAAATGAGGTTGAAGGGACAGCTGAGTGTCCAGTGAATGCTGCCAGGATGGAACAAGCCCATCAAGATTTACAGGAGAAGATAGTTGAAAGTCGCATGGGTGCTGCCAAGATGGGCGAAACATGTGGAGAGATTGAGGAAGGGGCAGATGAGAGTCTCGATGATAATGCTGAGATTGACAAAGGATGTGGAAAAGAGGAGGAAGGAGCGGCTAAGGGTCTCGTGAATGCTGCCGACATGGAAGAAGCGAGTCAAGATTTAGAAGAGAAGGCAGCTGAGAGTCTCATGGATGCTGTCAAGATGGGCGAAACATGTGGAGAGATTGATGAAGGGGCACATGATGGTGTTGTGGATGTTGGTGAGATTGACGCAGTATGTGGAAATGAGGTTGAAGGGACAGCTGAGTGTCTAGTGAATGCTGCCAGGATGGAACAAGCCCATCAAGATTTACAGGAGAAGATAATTGAAAGTCGCATGGGTGCTGCCAAGATGGGCGAAACATGTGGAGAGATTGAGGAAGGGGCAGAAGAGAGTCCCGAGGATAATGCTGAGATTGACAAAGGATGTGGAAATGAGGAGGAAGGAGCGGCTAAGGGTCTCGTGAATGCTGCCGACATGGAAGAAGCGAGTCAAGATTTAGAAGAGAAGGCAGCTGAGAGTCTCATGGATACTGTCAAGATGGGCGAAACATGTGGAGAGATTGAGGAAGGGGCACATGATGGTGTTGTGGATGCTGGTGAGATAGACAAAGCATGTGGAAATCAGGAGGAAGGTGCGATTAAGGTTCTCGTGAATGCTGCCGAAATGGAAGAATCGAGTCAAGATTTAGAAGAGGAGGCACCTGAAAGTCTCATGGGTGGTGCCAAGTTGGGCGAAACATGTGAAGATATTGATGAAGGGGCAGATGATGGTGGAGTGGATGCTGCTGAGATTGACACAGTATGCGGAGATGAGGATGAAGGGGCAGCTGAGTGTCTCATGATTACTGCCAGGATGGAACAAGCCCATCAAGATTTACAGGAGAAGATAACTGAAAGTCGCATGGGTGCTACCAAGATGGGCGAAACATGTGGAGAGATTGAGGAAGGGGCAGATGAGAGTCTCGAGGATGATGCTGAGATTGACAAAGCATGTGGAAATGAGGAGGAAGGTGCGGCTAAGTGTCTCGTGAATGCTGCCGAGATGGAAAAAGCTCATCAAGATTTAGAGGAGGACGCAGCCAAGAGTCTGATGGGTGCTGCCAAGAAGGAGGAAGTTCGTGTAGATGTTGAGGAGGGAGCAGCTAAGAGTCTTTGTAGCCAACCCTCGGGTGCCGCTTGCACCCACTGAAAATGTTCGTTTGTTCCTAAAGTTATTCTTTGTGTTCAGATTTTGTTCTATGTGTTTTTCGTTTCGTTTTTGTTCTATGTTTCGTTTTTTGCTGCGTTCATTTAATGTTGTTTGTGTTTATTCATTTTTCAATTTTCATTTACAATCCTCGGTTTATTTGAAGTAAAAAATAAATTTTACGTATTTCACCAACTGTTCTTTAATTTTTTAGTGTACATCTGCAACAATAATAGTTGCTGAATTGAATGTACGTTTCATTTTCAGTATATTCTATAGGTGACTCTCTCCCTGTCGTTACAATTAAATCAACAATATACTAAACCCGGGGCTCAATCTAAGGCATTTATGAAGCTCATTTCAGTAAAACTGAAAGGTCTGTGATATATACACGATAACAGTCATCAGTAAGTGCTAGACTCACTTCTGTATTGCAAACATCACATAATGCCGATTTACATAGTACGATTTTATAGTTGTTAGAGAGGGTTATGTAACTAGCCGTAATACCGTGGGCCCCATGGCTCTAATAACTCTGGGTATGGTCATGGCCTACACAACTGTCCGCACTTATGACCTATCTATGTGAGTGTATTTCATGGCTGCAACACGTGTGGGAGTGCGTTGGATGAAAAATGACGAAAGAATATTGCAGACATTACTGTAATCTGTTCTCCCCTATGTAGCTAACTTCTTTGTAGTAGAAGAGTACATCCTTAAATCTGAGAGTTGACAGATTTGAGATATTTTGTTTGTGATCCTCCCTGCTTCTCCACTGAGTTTCTTTGTAGCTTGTTTAAAAATACTGTCATGGCGTGCCGGAATACATAAACTGTAGTCAAGCTACCATAGTCTCATTTTTTTCTGGTATGATTGTGCGCTAATCATAGATGCGCAATAAATTGGGTTGTTTCAGTTTTGCTCTCGTTTTAACTCGGGAAACTCCCTAGAGAGGACAAATAGAGTAGGAATGGTGCTGTGGGGAGAAGTCAAATTCGAGCACGTATCCTTCTCTGACCAGCTTCCCATCTGCGCAGCACGGTAATATGATCCGCTCTAAGGAGAAATGTATCGTATGTCACTCAGCTTCATTATGCCACTCATTCCTATCCTCGATGAGTATTCTTTCACCATGTGTTCATCAGTAGTATGTAAAAGGAGCCAGTTATTTACGGTTAATGGGCTAGGAAAGTACGTGCGTGAGCAACAGAGATTCTTTCCGTATGCTACAACAAGGTGTATTATTTGAAAGCAAGTGTGTAGTAGGAAAACAAAGCATACAACTTTGTAAGTACATACTGTAGGTGCAGGGCGTGATGTACCAACTCAGTATGCTAAATGGTCTCATTATTATTTAATTTAGTGCAATGGATATGGAAGGGAAGTGTCCTCAGTAACTAATAGGTCGGGTTTATAGCTGGTCCGTAATACAGTCACTTAAAAGCCTGAAGAAATCAACTATGGCACCATACGGCTACCAGAAATTGTTGGCAATCAGAACAGATACTGAATATTTACAAACGGTACACAAAGAGTGCACACCTACCCACTGATTGAAGAAGTTAAACAAGTAGCCGTAATAACAAAAAGAAGGTGGGCTCATCGGTGTATCAGCGTAACAGAATTCACAACATCGCACAGGCCAAGAAAGAAGAAACCTCATCGTCTATGTAGTTGTGACCACGTGTGAGCGTAGTAGACATCGTCCACGCATCGACTACAACGCACACAAAAGATTTATATCAAATTCTCATTAACACAAGCACACTGCCTGACCTGAAAGCCATGCACAAGGAGCGGATGCACATTGTCTGTACAGTCATGCGCACATGGCTTTTTTAAAACGACGGTATACACATTACACACCATTTAACAGATCTTGATTCCGATAAAATTCACACAGTAATATCTTTTCTCGGTGTACGTTTGCAGACGCATTCTGCCTTAAAAGAGAGCCATTGATGTGTGATGAGAGCTCATTTTCTGTGTAGCCATGACCACGTGGTACATGGAACCGTGGCATACAGATTATTGACCGTGATATCATTCTTCATTGTAAGAACGTTCACACGATAATTTTTTTATACAGTACACACGAAAAAACCTTATTCGGTATGAAATGTCCGACTTTAAGTGAAAGCTAATTGTAAGTGTGGCCATCAACAACAGTCCATGGAAGGCAAGGACTGATGCGTTTCACACAAAAAAATCAACAGTTGATCTATACAAATTGTTGGAAAAATAAGAAAGGAGCACCTGTTATTAAATAATGATAACATCAGCAGTCCAAAAGCTAAAGGCTGAAGGCTGATGATTCAACGATTGCTCTTTCTATTGAATTTACCAGAAATATAAAAATTAATGTGCATTATAACACTTCACTACTATTAACAGACATACAAAAAAGTGATTAATCAGTTACGTTTGTAAATAACTCATTCTTGTACGTTAGACAGCAACCTGAAGGTGACGCTCTGACGGAGCGAACGTTCACTTAAAAGTCGAAGATACGATGACCATCGTGGCATGCTGATGAGGTAGCATCGACTTTCTGTTCCATGGTACAATAAATTGAATCCTTCCCGCGACCAACCACGGCACAACACATTTCAGACTACTGTATATTTCCGTCATACCTATTTTGTTTGCATTCTTTCCCAGAAACACATTTAGTTAACGACTTGACATTACACATGTATTTATGGATGCATCAGCAAACATCCATGCTCTTGACTCACTCCGCCCTATCTACATGGTAATAAAATGCGGACACATAATGGAAAAAATGGGGTATGTGCACTAATTAATAAATAAACCTATTATCCACAATCTTCCTCAAGAGGCTACCGATACACTGGATAGGTAAAGTTATTAAATATATAGTAGTACTGATACAATTAAAAACGAAAAAGCATTCGTATAATGCAAGTAATACCAAAACCTGTAGTAATGTAACGGTACATAAGGTAGCCTGTCAGCATTAATGTAATATTGAACCTATCAACTTATACAGACCTCAAATGATTGGGTTAACTAATGTTTTCATTAAATGAACATCCTCCTTCCATGATCATGACCGAATGGTGATTTTTATTCACTGTATACAAACTCACTGTTACCGAGATACAGAATTGAGTCGGAATTCGATATGTATTGACATATTATGGTTATGCTAGATGTTAATAATTCATTGAGTATACCAACTGTGCTGTTCTCACCTTGCTATTCGTTTAAAATTAGAGTGAGGTTGCCTGCGTACGCCCAACCTGCACTCTTCATCATTAGAAATGTTAGAGGTTTAAGGGTCAAGTGTGCACACCATTCCTTCCTCTGAAGATGGTAGGTAGAGACTCCGAATCTGACAGGTGGGGGTCATGTCCCTGCCTAAGCCGAGTCTATTTCTGTCATTTCGTAATGTCTCATCGTTCCAGTCTCACGCAAGTAATTTACCAGCCATGAAAACTGAGACAGCCAGTCAGACTACAGTATTAAACTTGCCTTTAAAACGAAACTGCCAATCGATCTCCTTGTTCTCTCTACTTTAAACTGGCCAACAGTTCTCCAAATTAAGTATTATCTTACCTAAATTGTAAGTATTTTTAATAGGCTGTGTTAAGATATTGATAATATTGGTGTATCTTACATTACTTCAGTGTCTAAAATATATTTATTATCTATCGAAATGAACATTACACTATAGATGATTAAATATGAAAATTGGTTATTGCATACATCTCCTAACTGTCTGTGGTAATTAAAAAATAACGAAAGGATATTGGCATAGCTATTTTAGATCTACCTGAGGCAATGAACTCTCTGTACAAAGATCGAGTGTCCATAACCTGACTTATTGTTAAGCACTTTTATAGAGGGGGAGGGGATGGAAGTTTTCGCTTAAATGTAATCGATGTTACTGAACGCTAGTACTGTTTGTATTACTTTAGAACTTCAACATACATCTGGTCACGTGTTTAACCATCAATGTTATATTTTTATGTTACTTAAGTACAGGCGCTACAATAGGAATGATACTTTGTGACGAGATATCTAATGCCTTGTATCACTTGCACTATACATTATCTTAATATACAAAGGACGTTTTATCATGTTCCCAATACAATATGCAAACACCCAACATGTCCAAAGAATAAGATCATGTAGCTCCCATCTGAGGCCTAAAACCCTAAACGCGTATTCTCAGATTAACTGAAACAGTAATAATACATCTACATCTATAACTGTGATATAACACGTGATGTACTAAAATAAATTGCCAAGATCGTAACTCATAGCTCTTGTTAGCTATACAAGAGACTGTGGGCGAAAATCAAGATGATCAAGCATCATTTTAGGGGAGAAGATTACCGTCTCATGAGAAGATCTTCAATGCACTTTATCTCTAAAACTACGTATTTGCGTGGTGCAAAACTGTAACTTTGCACTGCACTATTATTACGTGTAAAGAAACGAAATTATGAAAGAAAATGATGATGTACGTTACGGATAAATAAATTTTTTGTCGTGAACATATTACTGGAGCGGCTTTGCAAGGCACAATGGATGGCAAGATTCGATATTTCCACGTGTATTTGTCTGTATTATTCTTCACAGTACTTTTGGCGCTTATGTTGGTATCAGTGGTATAACATGCATATTTATCAACGATTTCATGCCAACTTTTGTGCCACAGATTAAAGAAAGCAAGAGTTGTATATATTATTTTTCAAAAGACGTAGAACTGTTTCCTGACACATGATCTGACACAGAGCTTAAATTGCTCTTGTCAGTGGGAATATGTTGATGTTTCTATGCAAGTAAAGGTTTCACGCCCACAGCCAAATCGTGTGCATTACTTGCCATAACTTATCAACTGAAACCAATATCAAAGGCAACTAAATGTGTTTGTAAGCCCCAAACAAAGGAATCAACTGTATCTCCCAATAGACAATCATAATAATTTGCCTCATCTATTACTACGATTCAGCAAATCTGTAATAGGTTACCCCATGATACAGCAAAACTGTAAGAAATTGCCCCTTACATCGCCTTATGTACAGCAAAGTTGTTGCAAAGTACTCCAAAATTTATGTCATTACAGCAAAGTTGTAAGATGTAACCACAAAATCCGCTCTGCCACAGCAAAATTGTAACAAAATTATGCTATATTACAACAAAGCTGTGACAAATTGCCCAATATACAAAAAAATACCTTATACTTCACCGTGTTATAATAAATCGTTACAAGTTACCACAAATTGTTACTAACTGCTCTACAAATAAACATGTTCCACGTAAATTATAATATCTTGTGGCATACTTCGATGTGCTACTCGAAAACTATCGTAAAATACCCTACATATCCCCATGTTGCATTAAATTGTCAGAAGCTTTTACTATTTACTGTACCATGAAGTCAACATCATTTACGATAGGTTTCTTTAAAATGGCGGTGTATTGTGTGAGAAATGTCTTGTAGTCTCCACTGTGCGATGACATATGTCAGCATTATCAGCAAAGGATGGCAAATGTTTTGTACTGCAAGATAGTGTTGACTCCCCATCTTGGGGTCACTACAACGTTTGGATGACCTTGTTATTGAGATGAGACAAAGACCAGTTTTGACAAATGAAGACTTCTGAAGTGGGAATAACGTTGTTTAGTTAAGTACAAAAATAAAAAAAATCTTGTACACTAGTGCACTCTAACAGTAACTTAGATCAGTAGTTGTGTAATGTGTGTTTATGATGCTATGGAACAATTTTCTTAATACTTCGACAAATAATACGAACACTCGTTGATTTCTTGAATACATGGTACAAAGACCGAACTAAGATCGTTCGTTAACATGTAACCAACATTATCAGTGCCAAATGCAAGTCATGCATATGCCACAGCTTCCAGATGCTACCCGGCTTGGTTACCCCTTCTCAGTATGGCTTGAGACACCGCTGTCCCACCTACATACGCGCAGTGCCCTGCCAGCCGGCCGGCCGGAGTGGCCGAGCGGTTATAGGCGCTACACTCTAGAACCGCGCGACCGCTACGGTCGCAGATTCGAATCCTGCCTCGGGCATGGATGTGTGTGATGTCCTTAGGTTAGTTAGGTTTAAGTAGTTCTAAGTTCTAGGGGACTGATGACCTCAGAAGTTAAGTCCCATAGTGCTCGGAGCCATTTGAACCATTTGAACCCTGCCAGCCCAGCAGTCAGCAGGTTTACTTCTGGGGACTGTGACATAGAGTGCCGTGATTACTTACCAGGCCAACCTGCCGTCTCTGGTGCGCCGCATTCTGCCTCTGTCTCTGTATCGTGTACTTCTTCAAGTTTATTATTTCTAAGAACTGTGAAGTGGCAGATTCATTGGTTTCAATCACATCTGAAATTATACCATTTATGAAACCAATATGGTTAGTGATGACTGAAGCTTGGGAGTTCGTTTTGCAGTGGAGGGAGGAATCAAACAGGGGGACTGCATCACTGTAATGTCTAGGTATTTAATTGAGGTGGCTCACTCAAGCGCCACTCTATCACTGCTGTACATATATTTTACATGACTGTTTTTTCTATTCGGTATTAAATTATATTTTTCTACGTTTACAGCAAGATATCATTCATTAAAAAAAATCTGAAATACTGTCTGCGTCACCTTGTATCCTCCTAAAGTCACTCACCTATGACACCCTCCTGCATACCACAACATCAGAAAACAGCCACACACAGCGTCTATCCAAGACTGCCAGACCGTCTACAAGTAAATGTATAGAGGACATGAGCATTTCTATCACACTTGGCTGGATTATTAGCGATGATAGCCTTGTCGCTGATGGACACTGACCGTTGTCGAGAACGCGATGGGTTTCTTACTTAAGATGTCTTCGAGTCACTACTGCGCATACTCATACCTTCATTAACAGCCTTCAGTTGACACCATTTCACACATACTCCGAAATACTCTGAATATGGAGACTGCATGTTGTCCTTCACCCACAGAACGTAAGACTTCATGCGGGAAAAGGCCTCGTTTCGCATTAGCGAAGCTTCCGAAATGAGCTTATTTGTGGACAGAAGCTTTTCCGTTTCAAGGAAATTTACATTCCAACTCAGAATTTATTCAAGAATTCTGCATAAAACCTATGTCAGAGATCCTGGTGTGTAATTTTATGGGTGGGTCCTTATTAGCCCTGTTGCATACAGGAGTCACCTGTCTTTTCTTGTAGGCGTTCGGGGCCCTGCACTGGGCAAGCGATTTGCTATAAAAGAGAGCAAAGTAACAGGCTAATGCCACAGAGTACTGTCCGTAAAACTAAATTGGACTTCCGTTTGGAACTGCCGACTTACTTTTATGTTTTATTTCCTTTGTTCAGTACGCCAAGGATGCCTGTTTCTTGCCAGAGGGAAGTTAGTACCACGGTCGAACCACAGTATGTTTGTACGATTCTCATTGCTCAATGATTTCTTAAATGTCTATTTGTTTTAGTATTCAGAAGTTCCTCAGAAGTAGATGGATGAGACTATGGTTGTAGCGGAGGTGGAAGAGGAGTTACAAAAACTAGAAGAAGAGTGGAAAACATAAATGAACACGTTGTTTAATGAAACAAATTTGATTCCCGTAGTAAACGGCAGAAGAATTTATCGCTGGAACATGAATAAAGGAAAAGAAATAAAATGGCAAAGGAAGAGCAAGAAGGGAACTTTGGAAGTAGACCAAAACTGAGGTGGGTCGATGATCAAAGATGACCTGGACACCATGGCAGCTCTGATATACATGGCCAGCGAAAGACACCAGTCCAGGACGTTGAGGACTGAGGCAATGAACCGACTCTGCTCTGTGCTACCAAATGATTAAATTAAAGAAAAATATGAAACCTCGTCGTTCTGTCTTATGTGTGCACATTTTACTGCCGCAAAACTTTTTATATATCATCATATATTGATTGTAAGACACATAGGTATCAGCTAATCGATGAAGTACGCTGAATATTTATTTGCACTTCATCGTATATAGTAGCGGGAAAGGTATTCGAAATAACTTTAACCCTAAGAAACAATATAAAATTAGCACTGTGGGAATTTTAATTCAGCACGAATGTCCTGGCGCTTTGTTCTGACTTTGATACTTGACATGTTGTTAGGGAAGGGTGAAACCTTATGTGAGAGTAAGTGGTGACACATCCTTGCTACATGGAGCTTTCGAAAACTCAGTATGTGGGAGGCAAGCCGGCTTTAGTGGCCGAGCGGTTCTAGGCGCTTCAGACAGCAACCTCGCGACTGCTACGGTCGCTGGTTCGAAACTTGTCTCGGGCATGGATGTGTGTGATGTCCTCAGGTTAGTTAGGTTTAAGTAGTTCTAAGTTCTAGGGGACTGATAACCTCAGATGTTTTGTGGGAGGCAAATCGCAGTTGCTACCCGCGTCTTCGTCGTCTGTGTCAACGTCGACCTCGCCACAGGGTGTTCTTACTAAGGAAGCAGTGAAGGCAGAGTTATTTCAAAATAATTCATTTTGTACTTTCAAAGAAAAAAGAGTTATCAGCAGCAAGGAAATAGATTTTAGCTGCAAACTGTGCACTGGAAGATACTTTGGGAACGATAAAAGAAAGAAGAAATTCAAAAACGCGATACGAACCTCAGAGAAAGAAGGACATGGGGTGGACAGCTAAGAGTTGGCACTAAAGAAAGAGGAGAAGGAGAAAACAATATGAAGTAAGTCTACACTCCCGAACGATGATGAATTTGAGAAGCGTAACTCATATTGTTTAGTTTATTCCTTCAAGAGACATCACACTAATTTCGTCGAGAACAAACTGCAGTCTCGTTAGGAGTGGAGTTCGGTCTTTCGCCAGGTACTGACGTTCCCATAATAACGATAAAGGTGAAACTTTCAGGAACCTCTGTCAGGAGGTTTCAACCGTAGCAGCACAGCAAGCGAAATCTGGCAGATTCCATACAGCCTCCTTAATCCGTCATCAATTTCACGTAATAGTTCTAAGGCCACTGCAAAATCAGAGTAGATAGCCAACAGGAAAAAATTTGGTTGCCTAGTGACCAACTCAGCTGATTTGGAAGTGGATTTGTGGTCCGATAGATATACTAATGGTGAGTATGTTAGCATACGGCAGACATGCAGACATGTTTGGCGAGGATGCTAAATCTGATCTCACAATTAGGACGGTAATTTTGTCACAGTTAGGGAATCATGAAACTTATAAGGTACCTCTGTAATCGACCTAGTTGTCAACCAAAAGATCTTGCTTTCGTCGTTACGGCAGGTTTGTAATCGACCTAGTTGTCAACCAAAAGATCTTGCTTTCGTCGTTACGGCAGGTTTGTAATCGACCTAGTTGTCAACCAAAAGATCTTGCTTTCGTCGTTACGGCAGGTTCCCTGTACAGCAGATTGCATTGCAACTGTGTTGCGACAAGCATTAACGGAAGGGAAGTTTCTTAAAGAATATACACCGTGGATATTTAAATTAATGACAACTTATACTTGTATCATTAGTTACATTAAAAATCTGGTTGGAGTTAGACCCTCATGACAGATTTCCGCAGAGCTACTGGTGTTGATATCAAAAAGTCGGATGCAAATGCCGTTGGTGACATTACTACGACATTTAAAAACCTTACCAAAATGCGTCTGTTCGAACGCTGAAACACAGAGAATCCTTCCGCCTCCACAATCCTCTCGAAGTTTCAAGATGTTACTTACGTGATTCAAAACAACTCTACATGGGATACATCACTTTGATTTAGTGAGATACTACGATATGCATGATTATTGGTCTGTTGCAGAAATCTCAAAGACAGAACCACAGGAACTACATATATAATTCTCGGCAGGTTCATGATTTCTTAATAATATCATTTATTGCTCCCAAGAAAGTAAGGCCATATTTTATAGGAACAGTTTACTGTGAAAATATGGTTTCACCGCAGTTTGTTGAAATAGTGGACAGTCCGTTAAGATACAGTTTCCTAGGCACTTGCTATTGTCCCTGTCGGAGCTAGTAATCCCTGGACCAACCGTACGAAAAGATAGAAATTTCAAGCGTCTAGGCTGATTGTCAACGAGAATACGTCACTAATCTGTCCAGGGCGTTAATCGCCTGCTGACTGAACATAACTACGATATGGTAAGATTTGTAATGTAAAAAATGTAATTTGCAGGCATATTTTTTATAAACGTTCTCGCCCCACCCAGAACCAATAATAATAATAATAATAATAATAAAGGTACATAATCCTTTATTAATTTCTTTGTTCCGGCAGCAGGAAAGTGATTAAGCAACTACATTTTTCCCTTAAGAGAACACTAATATTCCTTTAATAATGCAACAACCGAAATAATGTTAAAACATCAAGAAATTTTCATTAGAAATCGTAGTTATTATATTTCTCCAAAATGTTGCTCACAAATTTCAAGCGAAGTTCCGACCACCTGAACACTGTAATAAACACCTGAACGTCATAATAAAGCTAATATTACCAATACAATTTTTTACACTCTGCATTTTTTTAGCTCTTCTTAATGTTAGTCTGGTATGACCGTAAAGCGTCAAAGGGTTATTAGGCTACGGTTTTTTTAAAAAATAAAATGTAGTATGAGGTCACATGACAACAGTCTTATCTTTTACGATGGTTTTTGAAACTTCTTTGGCATTTATTTATGGTTGTTTATAATTTTCTTCTATATGATACGTCTTAAAACATTCTCCCGGGTGAAGTCCAGGTTTCCCTTTGCGTGGTTAGCTGTAGAAAATAACTTCTCTTCTTCCTCCTTTCTTCTAGTATTAGCTTTGTGGGCTTCTTTTAAATTTTGTATTATAAAAGGCATCTTCCCATTTAGTCTCACCCTAGTGTCAGTAGGTGATGGTCTTCCTCCTTTCTTGGAGTTTTTATTTCTCGCGTGGCTGTCTAGCTGTCTGATTAAGTTGTTTCTGTAGTTGTTCTTCACATTCTTTTTTGTCTGGTGAATAAATAACGTAACTGTTGACTACTTCAGCTTCAATGTGCCAGAAGAGAAACTATTGCCACTATTTCTATGACAGCTGTGCAATAATGTAGCAGTCACAGAACTGATCAGTCCTGTCCACTTCTCCCTCAAACTTCGTTTATGCCAAAGTAACAGAGGGTTTCAGGGACGAAATAGGCTCTTTCTTCCTATAGCCAGTCTTGGAATGAAAGACATTCTTCTCAGTCTGATCGCGCACAAAACTCGTATTCAATAAGTTTCGTGTTCTTAAAATCGCATGCGAAATCCTGCCTAAAAGTCATATCTGTCACTGTTGCATGAAATTTTATTTTGAACAATTCTCGAGCAAGTTGAGGGCTCGTGTATAACCTGTCAGTAAAGACGGGATAACCTGAACCGCTTATGCGAGCTAGCAACTGCTGTGCCAAATGAACCTCTATTCGTATTGAAAAAGGCATATCAGGAAGAATTAGAATCTCTGTAGTTGTTATCCCATTATATTGAATGTGAGAAAAAACAGACCCATTTTCTGGATCACACAAACAGGAAACAAGGAAATCCCACTTCGTAGGCTTTCTTGGAGTGTAGAACGTGAGTTGAATTCTTCCTTTGAATCCTTCTGTAATTCCATCTACAGTCATAGTTTTGGTACATAAATTTATTTGCATATACTGTCAATATTTTCGTTAACGGTCTTCGTCTTCCTCCCTTTCGTACCATGACACTTCTGAGCTGTAACAGGTGGGACTAAATGCAGCATCCAACTTATTTGAAAGAAAAAACGTCAACAAGAGAAAACATCCTTGAAAAGTGGGAAGAGTGAAGATCATTCTAGACGGTCTTTCAAAATAGTCAACTAAGTGTCATCAAATATAGGGTCATGTTCAGTATTACACCAACAAACGTCTTCAGTTCTTCTAATGAAGCGTTGTTTCACAATGTGACATGAAGTGTTTTGCAAGTGGACTGACTTTCCGTATATTTCATTTTGCATACATATTTTATCATTCATATGTTCACTAATAGGACTGTCAGTGAAGGAGAACTGGATCTACTCAAGTTCGGGTTTGGGTCGAATACCATGAGGTATGGTGAAATATTGTTGCATAACCAAAGAAGGGAAATTCATGTCATCAGTCTCGCCATCCCGACAGAATTTCCAGATATTTGCTACAGGTTGTATCTTTCATCACTTCTCACTCCATCAGTAGATTCTGATTTACTAAATCTTATATTACAGTCCATGGTGGAAGTTTCTTCCTATTCACTTGCATCACTAAATTGTTCTTCGTCCCTAAATGCCTTCGTGAAGCCACCTGGCAATATTATCGTCACTTACGCATTTTCTACCGGCCATTATCGTAGGAGAACGTACGAATGCAACACGCTTTGAATTGTCAGAAATGGGACGGATCTCTTATAACTGTATACTTCAAAGTAAATGTACTGTTTCGTAAAGGCAATGTACTGCATGCAGTGTGTGGTAAGGTTCTTCATGTTGAATACATTACCGCTAAGAAGATGAATCGTCACTCGAGATTAGTATGAAAAAGTAGTTAAATTATCAGTGTAAACATCTAAATCCCTTCTCTCATTCCGTATGGTATCGCCCACGTTCAATTTGTGCAGAATAATGTGGGTTTCTTGCGTGAAAAGTACACATTTTGATATAAATTTCAGGAATCCTGGAACACACTCGCTCACTCAAACTCACATTATTACTGAGAGTAGCTTGAACTATGTACTCCAAGAAAGTCTGTGATTAAAACAGAGAGACTATACCTACACAAACCACTCAGGAAACGGCATCACAATGCCACAATGCTACTGAAAGTAACAAGTACATAATTCAGCTCTAAAACCAGCAATAGAGACATGACTCTTCTACTTCAGATTCATTAAGTGAAATGTACAGTATTTTGTACCAAGGGAGTGGATAAAATGTTTGAATGGATGTATAGTATGAAAATATGAAAAAGTAATGTACATTGCTGTAATCATCTTCCATCCAAGTAACTATTGGTAATGTATGAGCTCCCATTATATTCTGAAGAGCCAAAGGAACTAGTACACCTGCTTAATATCTTTTAGCATCCCCCTAGAGCACGCACAAGTGCCGCAACACGACGTGTCGTGGACTGGACTAATATCTGAAGCAGTGTTGGAGGGAACTGGCACCTAATATCCATAGATCCGTAAGAGTACGAGGAGGTGGAAATCTCTTCGGAACAACACGTTGCAAGGCATCACGGATTGCTCAATAATGTTCACTTCTTCGGAGTTTGGTGGCAATCGGAAGTGTTCCAACTCAGAAGATTGTTCCTGTAGCCACTCTGTAGCAATTCTGGACGTGTACGGTGCCGCATTGTCCTGCTGAAATTGCCCAATTTCGTCGGAGTGCACAATGGACATGAATGGATGAGCGTGATGAGACAGGATGCTTACATACGTGTCACCTGTCTGAGTCGTATCTAGACATAATATTGGTCCCGCATACTCTAATTGGACACGCCCCACACCTTTACAGAGCCTCCACAAGTCTGAACAGTCCCCTCATGACATGCAAGTTCTATAGATTCACGAGGTTGTCTCCATACCCGTACACATCCATCCGCTCACTACAATTTGAAACGAGAGTTGTCCGACCAGGTAAATGTTTACAGTCATCAACAATCCAATATCGGTGTTAACGGGCCCAGGCGAGACGTAAAGCTTTGTGTCGGATAGTCGTCAAGGGTACACGAGCGGGCCTTCGGCCCCAAAAGGCCATATCGATGATGTTACTTTGAATGGTTCGTACACTGACCCTTGTTGATGGCCGGATATCGAAATCTGCAGCAACTTGCAAAAGGGTTGCACTTCGGCCATGTTGAAGGATTCTCTTCATCCGTTGTTGGTCCCATTGTTGGAGGAGCTTTTCCCGGCCGCAGCGATGTAGGAGATTTGATGTTTTATTGGATTCCTAATATTCACGGTACAATCGTCAAATGATCGTGCAGGAAAATCCCCACTTCTTCGCTACCTCGGAGATGCTGTGTCCCGTCGCTCAGTAGGCCGACTATAACACTATCATCAAAGACTCACTTAAATCCAAACAACCTGCCATTGTAGCAGCAGTAACCTTTCTAACAACCGCGCCAGACACTTGTTGTCTCATACAGCACCATTTCTGCTGTTTACATGCCTCTTCAGTTGGATACACATGCCTGTACCAGTTTCTTTGGCGTTTCAGTGTGCTACTCATAACCACACAGTTCGATTCCACCTTGTGTTGTAATATTTACCTAATAATACCAGTCTAATCTCACACACAATATCTAAATTCACCACATCAAATAAACTGCAGTACACTCACCCAATACTTTATTCATTTTGGGACCTGCTTGACAGCAAGGACAGTCTCCATAGAAAAGCTATCCTCTCTCCACATACAGCTCACCTCAAAGAATGTAACAAATCTGGAACACCAGGAAGCATCGAAGGTAAAACAGAAACGGTGAATTCACTTTCAAAGAAAGAAGATAATATAGGGAAAACGGCAAATGATTCAGACAGATCGAAAACCATCTGACAAGGTAAAAATGTAAATCTGCATCCGTGATGTAGTAAAGAGGCTGCTACAGTGGTTGCATCTGATAATTGACACTTGTTAGGGCAGACTTATATAAGCAATGTCAAAGATAAAAGTCGTGATCTGTAAGGTGGAAGCTTGAATGAATCACAATTCTGCACCTTACATGAGATTTTATACGTCGTAACAAGTAGATGAATACGTGTCACCACTACAGCGATAACGAGCAGATTTGCCTATCAAAAACGCATGTAATGCACAGGGGTGACACGCAATTCAACTCCATTAACACACCAAATCCAGATCCTGGATGTCAATGAGCAAAAGGTAAAAAAAACTGCTGGAAGAAACGTTTTAGTTTGGGGGCAAACGCGAGTTACGCCGTCACGTCCCCCATACAGTGGAAGGCTTCTGAAACGGGTTGGTGACCCATGGCGAGAGGGACAACGAACGCGCCGGGCGATACACCAAGAGGACCAGGTAGCGGAGCAGCGCTGCTTGCTATGGAGAAATTCTTTAAAAACTGTGTTGGGGAATTTCCAGATGGGTACAAACAGACCAGCAACACAGTTGATGATGTGAAATGCCTGTGGTACACTCGTGATGTACGTGTGTAACTTTTAGTCCTCAGGAGCGGGCACAAAATGTACGATTGGCTGAAATAAACTCGGAAGGAGTAAAAAGGGGTCACATTTTGACTGAGTTTAAACGTAGACCGTTTGCAATTGGCAGGGGTAGTTTCCACAACATGAAAGGAATGCTCTCATTGGTCTGAAGAAGACGTGACGTGAAGCACGAAAGGACACAGGTGGAGGGACGGATTGCTACAAAAGAGCCAAGACCTAAAACTTGGGGGATATCCTCTGAACCACCATCAAATGTAGGACAGGGTACATCACACCCTCTACGACGCCAAAAGAGGAAGTTTGTGTGAACACTGCATTTACTTTGGCTGACATTCAGCTACAGATTAACTTAAGAGTCATTGAACTCCAACAGCGGAGAAACGAAAGAGCCACATCGTTAATTGTTCTTGCAAGAACTGGGACAGTGGTGAAGCATACACACTGCTCCATCTATGCACGTGTATATCGCCATATTTTTCAGACTAGGGATGAGTGCATGTTTTCTTGACTAAGAAGAAACATAGGACAGTTTCAGCTAATAAAATGATAATGATTTTGATTAGCATTTTATAGAATTTTCAGAGGGCGAGAGCAGCCATGCAGCCAACAGCATGTCACAGCTTAAGGTAAATGCCGCTGTCAGAGATGTAAACTTGTTGGTTCACCAATGTGTGCCCACTGTGAACTCGAGCAACCCTGAGTAATCTACAGCTCATCTTGTCATAAAATCTAACCATCCTCTGCAGACTTGATTGTCATCCTAAAACGTATCGAACATAGAAACGGAATAGGGTGATTTGTCGTAATATTGTATAAGTAATAAAAATCTTGTAGAGAACCTTTTTATTTTAATTTGATGTTGTTGTGTTCAGTGTTATTTTTGCTAAAGAAGAGATAATGTGTTTTACTCAAAACTGTCCTGAAATTGTAACTTCACAATCTACGTAAACTCATGTGCTTCTTTAATGACAAAATAGGAGTAAACCAATTTTATAGCTAAACACCAATGTGATCTGTTATAGAAAAAGGATCTACTCCTAACCCCAGTGACAGATTCTAGTGATGTTATCGCACTCACAGGGTGTTTTTGCTGTTGTCAGATGAATGTGAAAAGGAGTGGTGTGCCAGATAATGGCGACTCTGCCACGATGGCAGTTGGTCTGCCATGATGGAAATTAGTCAAATTAGAAAGTGTAATTAAAATTGGGTAAAAACATTATTTTAGAAAAACAGAAAGTGATTATGTTACACAATGTATGTGGCTGCATAGTGGTCTGATTTCTGTAAATGTGTCATCCACAAAGTAGAAAAAGTTATATTAACAAGTTAAAAAAAAAGGAAAATTTTTGTGTTTAGGGTAAACGTAGCTTGTGTATGACCTTTCTGGTGCGTGTGAACGTATTCATGGCGTCGTTGTGTTGATCTGAATCCCGAAAACTGTGAATGGTGTTGATAATGATGTGGTAATGGCATAAGAGACTTTCTGTGATATTTTGGAGACGTGTAAAATCATATTAATTCATGTTGACTAGAGCTCAGGTTCGCGAAAATCGTGAAAGACAGAGGTTAGTTAGACGTTCTGACATGGCGGACAGACGTAGATCATAGCATATAGGTTTAACTGTAGATCTTGATAGGACTGAAAATGATGTACAACAAAATGCATCGAATGCAAGTCACAAAACCGTGGCATGTGACAATGCAGAGAAAATGGTGACAGTCTAGTGATCGGTCTCAGGATGCAACCGCACAAAACCGAAAAGATGACGGAACTAGTGGTTCAGAAGCAAAATCAAAGGATGCGTAACTTTGGTACATCGAATCAAATGTTGTAATTCTGAAACAATCGGGAGAGTTTCCTACGGAAAGAATGTGTGTTAGTGCGTCAGCACTATGCGCAGAAGCCTGTGAGACGGCACATGAAAGACGCGAACAGACAAAATTTGCACCAAATGTAGACAGATGTCAAAGGCGAAGAGTCTGATAGTGTGTTTGCAATGTTGAAGCAATGCAAAATTATTGTCAAGCAAACAAGTGAAACGATGTGAGTAGGGTTAGGAGACTTAAAACCAGAAACGGCGAGTTAGAAAGCGAAACGGCGAATTTCAAAACAGAAACAAATGTTGGGTTAGAGGAGACAAATGCTGCTTTAAATGATCTCAATTTTTAAAACAATGCTAGGTTCGAGAAAGTCCTCAAAGATCAGCAAAAGATGAGAACGGAAGTTAATGAACAATTTATTGAAATCCGGAAGGAGGCGAGAGACTTGCGCAAACTAATTCAATTGCTCATGGCCGATCATAAAAAGATGCGTACTGACTTTGACCTGGTGCAGGTTGCAGTGCCTAATATCAAACAAAGAGTTGATAGTTTAGCACGTAAGGCGTCTGGTAAGGTGCAACAAATCGTGGAAGAACTCAATGTCAGAAAACGCGAGACGCTTTAAAAGATACGATATACGCGTCGTAAACATCTTCTCGAACAATAAGCAGCAGTATTAACAGCTTCGTACAGAGCTGAAGCTGTATACTGAGAACCGTAAAGATAGCAGAGGTGCAGCGATGGTATTGGTAGTATCATCTGACATAGTGGTGGACAAAAATCCAGAGGTAACCAAGTCCGATATGCAATCTTCCGTGTCAGTTGCGGAAATACAAAAAAGTCATGAGATTCCACCTGTATGTCCACAAGATGTTGCGTAGTGCATCAGAAAAATATTCAAGGATCATTTTTTGACAGTCAGAAAATTCCAACATTACAAGGAAAACGGTAATGGCTTACACCCCCGCACGTTTATACATCTATACCAAATCGTTTTACCAGAATATTAGCTACTTGGACATAAACTTGATTTCATTTGTAGTCATACGGAAGGCGTAATAGCGGAAACGATGCAAAGAGTCGCTGCAAACTGTCAGTCGTATGAACAATTTCAGTCTGCATACTTGGAGCGATAGCGGTCCGTGGAAACTCAAAATAGGATACAGTATGAATTGTTACAGAAGACGTCAATCGAATATTCGGGAGAAAATAAGCCAGTTAGATTTTTCGAAGTAGTGATGAAAAGGAATCAGTGAATAGACAATCCATGCAGTGACGGGGAAGTGATACGTATGTGCACAATGAAGTTACCCTTGCTTTATCAGCAATCGTTGGTTGGCAGAACTGGAGATAGTATACAGCCATTTACATGGATGTTAAGGGAACTCGAATTCATCTTTAGCGATGACGACGCGAAGGAACAACGAGCAGTGAGAGAAACCAATGGTAGGAGGAATAATAGAAACCGACTGGCCTTTAATAATGCTTACAATTGCAATAGTAATGTTGGAAAAGGTAATCGTTTTGGGAAGAATAGTAATCGCCCATGGGATAATAATAGTTATAGTATGGCAACTCACAGATGTGAAACATTAATTATGGTTTTGGTGAGCCTCGGAATTACAATAATGGCTTTTGTTCCAGAAATTATGGTGGTAAATGTAATTTGCGATATGATCACCATGCGAACGAAGCAGGGAGATTTAGTTTTTCACCCCAGATTATTCGGGCGGAACTAGAATGCCTAGAATGCAAATAGGTTGCGAGAATCAATCTTCAGCATCACAACACACTTGAGATGAACCGGTACAGGAAGTTGAGCTGAGGTCACCAAACCCTGGTAAAAGACAGAGTTGACGAGACGAACGGCTTGAAGACCAGTCACAACAGATGCAATCGCCAAATGAAATTAATTTTATAATTAAATATTTAAGCCGACTTAGCTTTGATCAACAAGTAGGTTTATGGGGAGATCAGATACAAATACCAGCATGCTGGGAGACAATTGATGGGGAATCATCCGAAGATGAGGAACAAGAATTGTCAACAGTTAATGTAGGCAGCTGCACAAAAACTGATGATGATCAGATTGTGGAGGATGTAGTTCACTTATATGAAATATAGAGAGAAATGGTATGTGAAGAGGATAATGCACCACTGGCAATACCAGTATTGATACACAAATCAGATAATTTATAAAGGACAAGCACGTATCCAGAAAATAATTAATTTCCTAACAGTATCCAGAGTACAACATCAACATCTAGTAAAATTGGCACTGAGCAACATGAAAGCTGTGGCGTTAAATAGAAAGAGCCGAGCAGACAAAACGGCAACCTTGCGAATATTTTCACTAGGACAAGAAGTACTTGCGAAAACCCACCATCTCTCTAGCAAGAAAAAACATTAAAATCGTAAATTCTTTTCGGTATATAAAGGGCCTTTGGAAGTAAGTAAAGTGGTTCATGATAATGCAGTCGACCTGATTATCTGCAAAACAGGAAAATCATCGGGATTGCACCATGTGAGTTACTTGAAATTGTAGAAAGGGTAAAACAGCAAGTAGTATTGCCACAAGAAAAATTAGATGCATCAGACATCCAGATTCCAATAAGAGAAAATCCTAGAAGTCAAAAATCAGGGAAGCTAAAAAAATGCATACAAGTACAAATTTTTAATTTGTACTTAAGTGAACTGATTTGTTCACCAGCATGTGTCCATAGTGAACTCGAGCCACCTTGAGTAACCTATTGCTCATCTTGCCACAAAAAACAAAGATCCTCTGTAGACTTGACTGCCATCCCACATAGTACCAAACTTAGAACTGGAATTGTCTGATTTGTTGTAATATTCGACGAATTCACTGTGTATAAGTAAGGAAAATGTAGTAGAGAATCTTCTGTTCAAATTTGATATTGTTTGTTCAGTGTTATTTCTGCTAAACAGGACGTAATGCGTTATATTGACAACTGCCCTCAAATTGTCATGTCGCAGTCTACATAAACTTGTGTGCTTTTTTAACAACAAAATAGGAATAAACAATCTTTATGGCTAAACACCAGTGTGCAGTGGCCTAGAATCAGGATCCACTCCTAACGCCAGCCACTGATTCTACTGACGCTAGCGCACTCACAGGGTGTTTATTCTGATGTCTGACAAACGTGCAAAGGTGTGTGTGGTCAGGGTTCTACTACAATGGATATGTGTTGGCTAGTAATGAAACTGCCAAGCGAAAAGGAATTTTCATTACCTGTTCTTTTGTAAATTGAACAGATTTTGATTGTGTTGTGGAAGACACCAGCAGAGAATATAACAAATTGTCTCTTCACACTCCAAAACATTTGCAAAACGGACAAGACATTAACAATAGGAACTATTGACACTTGATAAAATAAGTGGGGTAATCTCATGTCATTACCTCTAGGCATATTTTACACAAATTCAGGTTGTTTCCATAATTTAAATTTGATCATCGTAATGTACATCGTAATAAACAAGACTTGTACAGTTGTAAATGGTAACGTAGTAAGTTCCAGCAAAATAGCATGTTATAGATTACTGTTCACCAGTAGGAAGGCAGTTTTCATGCTACACAAGCTACGTTTGTCGATCCAAAGGTCAGGAATTTTCCGTTAACCCTGCTGACAGCTGCTTGACGTTAGTGTCAGGTACCTTAGTCTGATTCAGCTGTGTATTTGGTCTCAGTCAGTGTGGCTCCAATGGAACGGCCATGAGACATGACACCCCTAGATCTGCCAATCGAGTGACCATTGGTTTCTCTCTGTACCTCAAACATCTGTCAACCATATGGTACAGAAAGCCTCCATCAAAATTGTACATGCCAAAAAATTACTTCAGTTGTTCTCCTGAATTCAACACTCCTAATAATATGTTGAAACATTTATGTATCAAAAGAAACACTAACTGTGTGTGTGTGTGTGTGTGTGTGTGTGTGTGTGTGTGTGTGTGTGTACAATACTGGACAGATGAGATACCCAGTGTTTTTCAACAATGAAGAAGGCGAGCAAGACTCATTTCTGTACTGCCATCTAGCATTGGTTAACCCAGATAGGGCGACTGGTACCTTTAGACATAGGGAGCCATGTAGATTTGCAAACCTACGAGCAGGTATTTAACTACAATATCTTAGATGCCAACAGATTATCAACCATAGGTATGGTTGTTATAGACATTTCCTGGCTGGAATAGCCAGCTGTGCATCTAGGACATATACACTCCTGGAAATTGAAATAAGAACACCGTGAATTCATTGTCCCAGGAAGGGGAAACTTTATTGACACATTGCTGGGGTCAGATACATCACATGATCACACTGACAGAACCACAGGCACATAGACGCAGGCAACAGAGCATGCACAATGTCGGCACTAGTACAGTGTATATCCACCTTTCGCAGCAATGCAGGCTGCTATTCTCCCATGGAGACGATTGTAGTGATGCTGGATGTAGTCCTGTGGAACGGCTTGCCATGCCATTTCCACCTGGCGCCTCAGTTGGACCAGCGTTCGTGCTGGACGTGCAGACCGCGTGAGACGACGCTTCATCCAGTCCCAAACATGCTCAATGGGGGACAGATCCGGAGATCTTGCTGGCCAGGGTAGTTGACTTACACCTTCTAGAGCACGTTGGGTGGCACGGGATACATGCGGAAGTGCATTGTCCTGTTGGAACAGCAAGTTCCCTTGCCGGTCTAGGAATGGTAGAACGATGGGTTCGATGACGGTTTGGATGTACCGTGCACTATTCAGTGTCCCCTTGACGATCACCGGTGGTGTACGGCCAGTGTAGGAGATCGCTCCCCACACCATGATGCCGGGTGTTGGCCCTGTGTGCCTCGGTCGTATGCAGTCCTGATTGTGGCGCTCACCTGCACGGCGCCAAACACGCATACGACCATCATTGGCACCAAGGCAGAAGCGACTCTCATCGCTGAAGACGACACGTCTCCATTCGTCCCTCCATTCACGCCTGTCGCGACACCACTGGAGGCGGGCTGCACGATGTTGGGGCGTGAGCGGAAGACGGCCTAACGGTGTGCGGGACCGTAGCCCAATTTCATGGAGACGGTTGCGAATGGTCCTCGCCGATACCCCAGGAGCAACAGTGTCCCTAATTTGCTGGGAAGTGGCGATGCGGTCCCCTACGGCACTGCGTAGGATCCTACGGTCTTGGCGTGCATTCGTGCGTCGCTGCGGTCCGGTCCCAGGTCGACGGGCACGTGCACATTCCGCCGACCACTGGCGACAACATCGATGTACTGTGGAGACCTCACGCCCCACGTGTTGAGCAATTCGGCGGTACGTCCACCCGGCCTCCCGCATGCCCACTATACGCCCTCGCTCAAAGTCCGTCAACTGCACATACGGTTCACGTCCACGCTGTCGCGGCATGCTACCAGTGTTAAAGACTGCGATGGAGCTCCGTATGCCACGGCAAACTGGCTGACACTGACGGCGGCGGTGTACAAATGCTGCGCAGCTAGCGCCATTCGACGGCCAACACCGCGGTTCCTGGTGTGTCCGCTGTGCCGTGCGTGTGATCATTGCTTGTACAGCCCTCTCGCAGTGTCCGGACCAAGTATGGTGGGTCTGACACACCGGTGTCAATGTGTTCCTTTTTCCATTTCCAGGAGTGTATAAGATAACTAACATCATGCATAATGTTACACAATAGCCAAAGACCTTCGAACAATGCAGGGTAATGGACATGTTCCACGGGCACACAACATTTGTTAGAATCAGTTAAACACACATTGTCACAGATACGTAATGCATTGAGAGAAGAACTTCATGAAAGGTGTGTAGTCTTTTCTGCCTGGGAAAGCAGATGTTACCCAAACAGTAAAGAAAGTCCTGTAAATTAACGTCAGTTGTGAGAAGAAATGAATCAGCTAGCCATTCAGTCACTAGGAATGCGCAAACAATTTATGTCAAAATCTAGTGCATCCAGTTGACTTACATTAGAAGGAATGGCATGTATATCTACATCTGTACTCCAAAGGGCACTATGAAGAGTATAGCGGAGGGTACGTTTTAATATACTGATAGCATAAGTATGCTGTTTCTGGAGCAGAGACCATGTTTTTCAAAATTTCTCGATTTAAAAGCAAGATTTTAGTTTTGTTGTTTCCCACATTGAAAAACTTCTCGATATGAAACAAGATTATAGTTTTGTCGTTTTACACATTTAAAAATACGAATATATGTTAAGATAAGTTTCATTTAATTAAAAAACAAATTTATTCAAATGAATTCCAAAATTTATATTTAAAATACCAAAATTCTAAAATTACTGCAAAGTCAATAACATGAATCGAATGATCTTTTTTTGCTTTTTACCTCAATAATGAAATTTTAATCCAACATTTTTTCTAATTCATCATCATCTTCTGAAAAGATAATCCCATTATGAACTGGATGAGTAAATTTATATTTGATACCCAAAAGTAATATAACATTTTTCTTATATTTAACTATCAAAATTTGAGCTATCGAAATTTGTATGGTAAATAGTTCTTTTTTACCTCTGATAAATTGATGAACAATTCTGCATAGCCCTTACTATAACTGTTAAGTTCGTTTATTAGACTCTACTTATAAGAGAAATAATTTTGATATTCAGATGTTTCGAAAAAAATTTGTGTTTGATACTGAAAATTACAAAAATTTGAAAATTTTCTAGTTTCTTATTCAATTATACAACTAAAAATTTTTTATTTAAAATTCTTTGTTTAGAATCATAACTTTTATTCTTTTTACCAAAAATTATTACATATACAGTTCTATCATTAGTAATATATTTATCAAAAAATGCATCTAAATTCACTTTAGTTTCATGAGAATTTAAAACATTAATTCTTCTAGTCATATTTATGGCATAGACAGTATAATCTGAGTAAAATTTAATGAAATCGATATTTAAATGTCTCATGCTTTTAAAATGAGTATAAGCAATGTAACCTTTTAAATGTATTTCATAATTCATGAGGTAAAACATCATCTCTTCAATTTTTTACATAAATATTTTGTACTTTGACATTATCGAATAATGGAAAACGATTTAACTGACTATTTTTTCGATTAGTTTGAAAAAAATCGAAAATAAAATAAAGCATATCAAGTTGAGCCGAATAACAATTATTAGTAAAATGTAGTTCAAATTTTTTTTTTAATCTAGCAAATTTAGTTGTTTGTAGTTCAAAAAATTTGAATTTTAGGGTTTTTCAGTCTTTCTTGTTCAAATTCAGGCGAATATTCTGGTTCATATTTAACAACAGGAACATATATTTCCATTCTTTCTGCAACAATGTTGCCATCTTTTATAAGTGTGCTATTATCTTTATTACTAGTCCTTTGAAGAATAGATCTTCTGAACTCCAAGTTGAAATTACTGTTAAATTTCCTTCCCAAATTCTTCCGCTAAAATCCCTCAAAAATCCACTACATAATTGTAATGGATGTAGTGTATTATTTTTTTTGTTTGTAATTCTATTATTATTAAGAATTTGCTCTTCCACAACTATTTCATTTGATAAAGCAGAAGTTAATTGAGTAAGATTTCATGAAGAAATAAATCAACATGCTATTCTAGATACAATATTGTCTCTTTTTTAATTGTAATAACATTGAACAATTTTAACACATGGGTATAAATTAGTTTAATTTCCGATTTACCATCGTATACTGACAAATCCATTCCATTTCTATGAATAACATCAAATATCATATAAAGTTGTGAGTTATTGGGATGAATACAACCATCAGCAACATTAAATTTAATTTCTAGCTCCTTTATAGGAAGAATTAAATGATTATTTATTTTATCATTAACAGGAAATAATTAAAAGAGATGTCGAAATTATTTTCATGATTTACTACAAAAAAATTTAAGAATTGATTTTTAAAATTACTGTTACACAAATACCATTGAAATCAAACAAATTATCACTTTCATCAGGTATATGAGTTATTAAATTTTGGATAGAAACAAAAGTTAGAATATTTATAGAATCGTTAGATTCATAAATTGCTTGACTTCCATACTCAGCATTTGGATTAAACAAAAAAATAATATTAGTTTATCTATGAAATGATTAATATGTTTGACAAAAACTCCATCAGCCAGATTTAAATTAATATTTATTAATTCGAATGGAATAAATTTCGGAACATTATTAGCAATTGTTTTTCATTAGCTTCAATAATATTATAATTAAATCTTAAAATTTCACCCATTCCATCTCTTTCCATAAATAATTTATTACCACTTTCCATAACAGCTCTATTTAAAATTTTATCTTCTTTAATGTGTTCATTAGGTTTTTTCGATTGAATATTTTTTTAAATTTTTCCAACAATATTAACCACCAGGAAATTCTATCGATCCTTTGTTAGTGTAAATTTATTTTCGCTGTAATTTTTGAAGTTAACTAAGTTGAATAAATATGAAATAGTGAAACATTTTTATAAGTTTCTTTGATTAGAGCAGTTAACCTTCTTTCAGAACATATGAATTATAACTTAATTGAAACTACCTAATCATGTATATTTTAAAAATAGTGTAAATAATTGATGGATTGAGAAAAAGTAAGAATTCCTGAAAAAATTGAATGCTAAAGTTGCTAAACAGTTGCCAGATTCCATTTGATATTCAATAATAGGACCAAGTCATTGTTGAAAACCAACATTAATGACTGATAATTATATTCTAGCTCCAGGATGTGTAAATCAGAAGAAATAAATCATTTGTATGTTTATTATAAATATTAAATCAATCTAAATATAAAAAAATTATGAAAAGGTGTGTAAAAAATTTAAGACTAAGTTAATTTATGGAGAGATATGAAAAAGGTTCAAAGATGATGATGTTAAAGCTTTATAAGATTTTGAAGGTAATTCTGTTGTCGTTTTTGATGACTTCATTTGTGAAAATCAAGATATAGTTAGAGCATATTTTACTAAATTTACACCTCAAGCAATTGATTGTTTTTACTTACCTTAAACATATTCAAAAATACCAAAACAATTGGTTAGAAATAATCTTAACTTTTCAAACATTTTCAGCTGACATGTTACAAATTTGGATCATATTGATCACGAATTTTTAGGGGGTGATTTAAAATTTGACTATTTTAAAGAATTTTTAGTAAATGTTACAGTAAAGAATAATTTGATTTTATAATAATAGATACGACACGAAAATTAATATTGGTAAACACTGTGAAAAGAGTAAGAATTTAGTAAACACAAAATATCAAACATAAAAACGTTAAATACAAAAACATTGAGCATTAATTCTGAACATTATGCTGAATGTAGAAAAATCAATAAAAATAAAAATAATTATCACATTTTATTGTCACCTACAGTTTTCAAAGTATGATACAGAAGTGGTTGAAAAAACCTAAATGAGATAGAAAAGTAAAAGAACAATCAAAACAACAGAAAAAAAAGAACACAGCATGCAACATTTGAAAAAGAAGATCAGACAGTTATTGATGCAGTTCAACAAGCTAAACAAATAAATGAAAGTCTAGGCTATAATGTGTTAAAAGCAACTGAAGGAAACAGAGTAGTTGAACAAAAAGGTTCCTAACTTAAAAAAAATTTAATGACAATCCAACAATTAAACAATGTGGTAGGTATAAACAAGGTTGTACATATAAGTGAATCAGAAATATATGATTTACTGAATAAAGAAAAAGAAGAAATTAAAAATAGAAAATAATAAAAACACAAAAATATTAAAAAATAGGTAAATGTGAAAGAATGTTTTAATTTATCAATCATACTGAAAGTACTGTTTTTGGATTAAGACCTGTTGGTACTTTTAAGTTAATTGATAAATATCAAGTTGATTCAATCATGATAATATAAAATTTGGTGAAAAAAAGTTAATGAACATATGGAGTAATAAATCTTTGAACTAAAAAACAAATTACTATATTTGTGTGTCGTAAACAATTTTTTCCTCTTAACTTACAAAGTTATGCTGGAAATTTTTTGACTTACATATTATATATTCTGATAATAATTCAAATAAAATTAAAACAACTATAAGAAATAAATATAATGATGTGATGAAAACATTTGATAAAGGTTCTTTTCTGATTTTCAGATAAAAATCTCAGTGGGTCATTTCAAAATTTTGTGATGGTTTAGTTGAAAAATACTTATAAAAACCAGTTGAATACATGTGGATGAATGACATTCATCAATTACTTGATAGATTAACAGTTAGCAATGGAGACATATTAATTGGAAATAAAAATTATTTTAATGAAGAATTTGGAATAACGAAATGTTTACTACTACATTTATTGATTTCATAATTAACATTACAAAAGAAAAATCGATATTTTTTTTAGAATTTTGGTAATCTACAACATATATTTTGGTTAATGCATACAGAAAAGGATTAGTTAATGGCACAATTAATAATTTTCCTTTTGAAAAGCATGTACGTAGTTATAAATGGGATGACCCTGTGACCATAGTAAATGAAAGTGTTTGGTCATTCAAGAACTTATAAATTAGATGAATCGTGCAAACAACACGACATCTTGTATTGTGATTGTTAAGTAGCATCTAGATGTAGATTCATAAAGAACTTCAGTTACCTGCAAAGAAAAGACTGTATCTCTCAGGTACTTCATATGATGACAAACTATGTGCAACTGCAGTTAGAGGAATAATGTATGGAAAACGAATATTGGGATTAGGATTAAATGTTGAAAAAATGGATGGGGTTTATAAAAAATCATTTTTTCTTTTTATCTACATAAGTGAAAAATATTAGTATAGGATGTACTAGATTTTCAATTGGAAAATAAAACAAAAGTCAGTAAAAGTTAAAGTGAATAATGAAGAACTAACAGTATTCATCGATTATTAATTGAAGCAGATTAGAGGGAAAAGAGATAAAAATTGGTGGAAATTTGATTACTAAATTATTCCAGTTGTCAAAAAATTATCTAACATTTCATGTTTCGAAAGAGATAAAAAGCAGAATTGGATTTTTACTATCAGTATTAGCTGATTAGCATGTTGCAACTGCTGGTACACTTGCTGATCGATCTGCAGCAATTGCAAATGCAGCTATAAACAATAAAAAATTTTTATATAGAATTAGAAGAACGAAAATATATGTTTAAGCAATGGAAAAGAAACAAAGTGGATGTATAGAAGTTTTAAGGAATAATTATAAAATTTAATAATCCTTTATCTAATTTTTTAACACTGAAAGATCTGTTAAACAATCACAAATGAATTATTATCATGTTGTTTTAATGACTAATGAATTCACTGATAAGACTAAAAATTCAGAATGTGGAATAGCAAATTTAGAAACATCTGAATATGTTGGTATTTATTTGATTTGTAATTATAAGATTCAAGATATGAAATTTGTTTTCAAGTCATTTGATGGTAATATACTAAAACAACAAGTAAATGATTTAGGAGAAAATGATTTATATTAAACATCAAATGGATATATACAATTTTGATGAAGTAATATGTGGTCATTTCTATTTACATGTTTTCAAAATATTATATATGAATTATAAGTTTAGTTGTATATTAAATTTGATAAATGGGCATTTTTTCAAAATATGTTACATGTTTAACTCAATAACGATTTAGAAATAATAAATTATTTTCAATCATTAAAACCAAAAATTAATAATGAATGAATATTAAAATATGAAGACTTTCAATAAAAATCAAATAATTTAAAAAAAATTAAAAATAATCTTTCAACTCTAGACCCAAATTATTCATGAAGCTTGGCATCAGAATTAGTAAAAATAAAACCACCATTACAGTCATCACAAACAAAATTTAAACATTTCAATCCTCAGTAGAATCAAAAATAAGTTATGCAGTGAAACAGTTTTAGAACAAATAGAATGCCATTTTTAAATCAATAAACGTTATATTAGTTTTAAACGTAAGTTAATTGTAACAATAGAAAAAAATGATTTTTACTTTGGAATATATGATTTAGGACAAGCTGATTTATGGGTCCAGAAAAATTAAGAGGAATTTCAAAAATAAAATGCATTTAAATAATTATATGACTAAAATAAAAGTCTGGATAACACCTGTAAAAGAGGTAGCGATTGCCACTTCCAGATGGTCATTGGAGATTTCAATGCAAAAGTTGGCACCAAGAAACAAGGCGACACAGTGGTGGGCAACTATGGGATTGACGACCGAAACGATAGAGGTGAGAGATTAGTCCAGTTCGCTGAGTACACCAGTATGTCCATCATGAATACGTTCTTTAAGAAGCACCCTGACCAAAAATGGACTTGGAGGAGCCCAAATTTCAGTGTCAAATATTCCGCAGATTGTAAAAGACGTATCAGTGCTAAATCAGTTCAACACTGGCAGTGATCACCGTCTTGTGAGAGCAAGGGTCGAACTCAATGTAAGAAATGAAAGGAGTAAACTTATGAAAGGGAAGAGAAGGGTAATCAACCTCAAAAACCTGGAAGAACATTCCTCGAAATTCCAAGAAGTCCTCCAAAGCAAGTTCCACGTAACTAAAGATTGTGATTTGGCGGAAATGATTGTTTCAAGTGCACAAGAAGTCGGTGGCCTATGCCAAAAAAATAAACAACCAAAGAAATTCAGTGCCAGAACTGAAACCCTTTTACAACAGAGGAGAGAAATGAAAATCCAAACCGATCGTGACATGGTGGCGTATTCCGAACTATGTAAGGCAGTGCAAAGAGAAATGAAAACTGACATACAGAAATTCACTGAAGACACCTTACGAGCAAGCTTGGAGAACAAGACAAGTTTAAAGTCAGCCAAACGCAAACTCACAATAGGTAAAAAGCAGATTATTGCACTTGATGGAAATGACAGTCGAATCACTGAAAAGGAGGCGGTTTTGAAGTTCATCAGAGACTTATATAGCAATTTGTATAGCAATCCAGGGGAAAATTTGAGTGTATCTAATTTAAATGATATATCTAGTGTTCCAGATATACTCCCATCAGAAGTGAAGTGTGCTCTAGATAGCATGAAGAAGGGAACAGTGCCAGGTGATGATGAGCTCAGCGTTGACATCCTCAAACTGGCAGGAGAGGTAACAATAAATCACTTGGCAAAAGTATTGACTTCCTGCCTGCACTATGCTTCAGTCCCAGTATCGTGGAACAAGGCTAAGATTATTTTGATACACAAGAAAGGAAGTATTCACAATATTAAAAACTACCGTCCTACAAGCTTGCTCTCAATTTTGTACAAAATTTTTACAAAGATCTTGTTAAACCGAATTAGTTCCACCCTAGACTCAGCCCAACCTATAGAACAAGCTGGATTCTGAAGCAATTTTAGCACTATTGACCACATTCTGACCGTTAGTGAAGTGATAAGCAGAGCGAATGAATACCAACTGCCTCTCTGCATTGCCTTTGATGACTTTGAAAAGGCATTTGACTCCATTAGCCATGTAGCTGTCCTCCAAGCTTTGAGTGAGCAAGGAGTGGGAGCAGCATACATTGAAGTGCTCAGGAAAATCTACGAGAATTCTTCAGCTTATGTTAACATCGGCGAATCAACTCAAGAATTCCGCATCAAGAGGGGTGTCAAGCAAGGCGATCCCATCTCCCCAAAACTGTTCTCTGCTGTATTGGAAATGGCTATGTCAAAGCTGAGCTGGGAAGGTAAGGGAATTAGAATTAATGGAAGAAGGCTTACCAACTTGAGATTTGCTGATGATATTGCCTTACTGGCCAAAGACTTCGCAGAGCTCCAAAACTTAGTTACAGATCTTGCATCAGAATGTCAGCTGGTTGGCTTGAACATGAACCTTTCCAAAACAAAAGTAATATCCAACAAATGGGTCCCAGCTGGAGATGTGAAAGTCAAGGACAGTCTACTAGAAAAGGTCAGTGAATATGTCTACCTTGGCCAGATTATAAATATGAAGGGAGACATAAGCCAGAAATCTATCGACGCATCAAGCTTGGCTGGCAAGCATTTGGGAAGAATTCAAAAGTATTCAGATCAAAAATGCCAGTAAATCTGAAGAAAGCAGTATTTGATCAATGCATTCTTCCTGTGATGACGTACGGATGCGAGACATGGACACTGAACTCATTCACAAAAGGGAAACTTAGGACAGCACAGAGAGCCATGGAGAGATCAATGCTGGGCTATACAAGAAAGGACAGGAAAAGGGCAGATGACATCCGGTCTGTGACGAAGGTTAATGACATCTTAGAGAGAGTAGGTTCCTTGAAATGGCAGTGGGCTGGCCACGTTGCAAGAAGAAAAGACAACAGACGGACGAAGTTAGTACTGGAGTGGAGTCCGAGAGAGCACCGGAGGCCTAGAGGAAGACCACCAGACAGATGGGACAAAGACATCAAGAAGATCGCTGGTAACACCTGGCAGAGAACTGCCCAAGACCGTCCCACTTGGAGAAGACTTCTGAAAGCCTACCTGAATCCACAACTCGAAGAGGCCACATCATCTAATGATTGAATTGGCTGATGATGATGATGATGATGATAACTAAAATGCATTTTAATCAACTTAACAAAACTAATCTAACAAATTACTTACCGAAAAGGAAATAGTAAATGCTTTTCCAGATTATTTCTCAAAATAGATTTAAGCCCATATTTTACCAAGCTAATTAATCTTAAAGACAAGTATGTGATAGATCAATTATTGAATTTCCTTTCATGACTGGAGGTGAACAAATAATGCAGTTTCAGTTAATATGATTTTATTTTTAAAACATTGTTGTTGGTAAAAACTTAAACAGAGAATTGCCATGCAGTGATTTTGATCTTTCGATGAATGTTTTTGACCAACTTTACAAAGTAACTCCTGATGTCCAGTGAATAAAAATAGTATGGAAACAAATTTTCTAACAGTAAGATTATAAGATTTGGTTAAAAATGTTCCATTTGATCTAACGTTATTATATTTTGTGACATAATTTAATTTTTATTCTACATAAATGGCAAATCATAATAACATCTAATTCTTGAGCAGTAAAAAGTTCCATTAAACACCTGATCCTCATTGAATAACAACGAAAAATGAAAAGAAAGAATTGAAGGTCTTTTGGAAAATAAAACAGTTAATTCCTTAAAAAATTTGTAGGTAATGGATAATGTATCATACAACTGAAACAGTGTCTTCCACTACCACCAGTGGCATACACCAGCCCCACACATTACTACCCCAAAAAAGCAGGATACCTCCACCTTGCTGCCCTCACTGGACGGTGTGTCTAAGGCTCTCAGCTTGACCAGATTGCCTCCAAACACATCTCTGAGGAGTGTCTGGTTGAGGGAATGTACGACACTCATCGGTAAAGAGAACGTGATGCCAATTTTGAGTAGTCGATTCGGCATATTGTTGTGCCCACCTGTATTGCGCAGCATGGTGTCCTGGTTGGAAAGATGGACCTCCCCATTGGCATCGGGAGTGAAGTAGTGCATCATGCAGCCTATTGCGCACCATTTGAGTCTTAACACAACGTCCTGTGGCTGCACAAGAAACGTTATTCAACATGGTGGCGTTGCTGTCAGGGTTCTTCTGAGCCACAATCGGTAGGAAGCAGTCATCCACTGCAGTAGTAGCCCTTGGCGGCCTGAGCGAGGTATATCATCGACAGTTCCTGTCTGTCTGTATCTCCTCCAAGTCAGAAGACATTGCTTTGCTTCACTGCGAGAAGCCTGGACACTTCCCTTGTTAGGAGCCCTTCCTGGCACAAAGTAAACATGTGGACGAAACTGAACTGCAGTATTGACCGTGTGAGCAAAGTTGAACTACAGACAAGGCAAGACGTGTACCTGCTTCCTGGTGGAATTGGCTGTCAGAACCCCTCCGACTAATAGGCGCATGCATTGTTGTTTACATCTTTGGGTGGGGTTCAGTGACGTCTTACAACATTCAAACGGACTGTGTCTGTGATACAGTATCCACAGCCAACATCTATCTTCAGCAGTTCTGGGAACTGGGGTGATGCAAAACGTTTTTGATGTGTGTGCTTTGAGATTAACATATTGTTGATGGCAACAGTTAAGTCTATTAGTAATCGCCTTGATATATCTTCGCATATTCGTTAGCTTTATATTAACTTCTTTTATTTTCTAATTGAGAAATACAGCGTGGTCCATCTGAAATTGTGGATGAGATTATCTCAAAACATATACAGTGTGCAAAATAGTGGGTAAGACAAGTTTGTAAGTTCAAAGGGGGACATCAAATGGCACTACACGTGACCCCCAGTCCCTGCCCCCTAGAGTGGGGTGGGGGGCAACTTTTGAATCTTACATGGAATCCCCCATTTTTTATTGCAGATTCGGATTCTTCATAAAAAAGTAGTTTTCTCTGTAATATTTTTTAAAGCATTGACGAATGACACTGAAATCGAGAAAAATTAAAATTGTGGAAGAACTCTGATTTATTTAGAATGATCCGAGAAGAATGCATCAAATCGATACAAAACGTTCACCAATTCTTTCATTACACGAAATGAAGCTATTGTTCTACAAAATGTGTCCTACCCACCACAGTTTTTGATGGAGGGAGGGGGAATGGTATCAAAATCTCATTAGGGAAGTCTTACAAATGCATTACTCACCCAGCTGTGGCGCTACCATGGCCAAAGTGCGAACTATGGCTCAGTATAAAGAATGGTGCAATGCGATCAGACGTCACTTCACTTTCATATTGTGAACTGCAAGCATCCATTTACTCCTTAGAGAAATTTGACTCACTGTAACCGCACAGAGATTGTTGATGCGATGTTAATTTTCGGTGCATGCCATAACAGTTACGCTGGAGCTGTACAATTGTAACGGTATTGTTTCCCAAACAGGCGAAATATGAACCATAACATTATCCCAAATTGCACTTGATGAGCTCGAAGTGGATACATGCACCGTCCACCTCGTCATCTTGAATACAATGAAAATGAACCTCCTACCCTTACCGTTCTCGCCTGTGTTCAACTGGATCACGAAATTAGTAGTCGTGCGATTCAGAGACAAACTGGAATACCGAAATCAACTGTTTTGAGGATTCTGAAGGCACATAAATATCATGTGTGTGATACATATCACACTGACACAGGCATTAGCGCCAAAAGATATGCAAATAAGCTTGAATTTCTGCCAATGGCCCTTGGAAATGATAAGAGGTGACACTGACGTTTTAGATATATTATTTTCACCGATGAAGCCACATTAAAAAACAAAGCGCAATAATATCGTCATGATTGTCATTATTGGTCCCCTGTCAATCCACGCTGGCGAAGGGCCGTTGACAATCAACACAAATGGTCGTTAACGGTCTGGAGTGAAATTTTAAATGGTTACTTGATTGGGCCATGTTTTTTTTACCGAAATGTTTCTGAGGAATCTTATTTACAACTTCTCCACGATGATTTGTTGGAGCTAATGGAAGATGTTGATTTTGGAACTAGGCAACTAATGTGGTTCCAACAGGACGGAAGCGCTCCCCATTATGCTAAAAATGTATGGAACGTTTTATATTTATGGTACTCTGGGCTGTGGATAGGATGTGGCGGACCAATTCAGTGGTCTCCACATTCACCAGACCTAACATCTCCTGATTTTTTTCTTGTGGGGTTATTTAAAAAATATTATTTATGAAAGACATCCCACAAACCGAAACAATATGGAGCAACCCATTCGAAGAGCATGTGCAGCCATACCACTGGATGTTCTGATCACAACTGTGGACAACTTTTGCACGCGATTGACTTTATCCATTGAAGCAAAAGGAGATAATTTTGAACAATTTCTTTGTGGTTAAATACATTAATTAAGCACCCCAAATTGTGGGAGGCAAGGGGACTCGCACTAATGATGCACCCCAACATGTGAGAGGCAAGGGAACTCTCACTACTGAAGCACCCCAACATGTGAGAGATAAGGGGACTCACACAAATGAACCACCCCAGGGGAACATCATTCTACTACGTCTGTGTCATTGTTCCTGGGTAACATTAAAAGTAGGATACAGTACATTTTGTATAAAAATAGATTAATTTGGCGAAACGAAGGAATTGTTGCACATTTTTTATCGATTTGATGCGTCGTTCCCTGATAATTCCAAAAAATCAGATTTCTTCTCTAACTTTACTTTTTTCTCGATTTCAGCAACATCTATCAATGTTTTAGGCAAAACTTGATTACTTTCTTATGGATAATCGGAATCTGCAATAAAAATGGTTGTTTCCATTTAAGATTTAAATGTTGCCCCTGGCCCGACCCAAGAGGGCGGGGGCTAGAAGTCATATGCAGTATCATTTAATGGCCCGCTTGGAGCTTTCGAACTTGTCTTACACACTATTTTTACCCATAACTTCAGGTATAAGTAGGGTTTTGTACAATCTCCCGCATCCCAATGTAACAGAATAGTTACCACTATGACTGACTGAGCGAAATAACACCACAAGGATCTTGCAGAAAGTGAGAGGTCGTGCAGTGATACCGCTCTAAACCAGAAGTACGAGATGAATGGAACATTATTTCCTGCCAACACACGCACTTTGATTATAAAACTTCAGTTTGAGAGAAAACTAATTTTGCTCTAACGCTGTTAACACATCCTGAGGGAGTGTGTATATATTTTTTCAAACCCCCTGTTTCAGTCAAAATATCAGCTATTGCAGGAAATTTTGTGCAGCACAGTGGGAGGAATGTACCAAACAGTCAGCAAACGCGGTGGTATTCCAAAGCCTAAAGAAATGAAATTCCACAGCCTGAAGAAATGAAACCAAGCAGCATATTAACATTTGATGACATCATCTACATCTACATGTACATGGATACTCTGCAAATCACTTTTAAGTGCCTGGCAGAGGGTTCATCAAACCACCATCAAAATTGTTTATTGTTCCAGTCTCGAAAAGCACATGGGAAGATGGAACACTTATATATTTCCGTGTAAGCACTGACTTCCATTATTTTATAGTGGTGACCGCTTCTCCCTATGCAGGTTGGCGTCAACAAAACATTTTCGAATTCACAGGTTGGTAATTGAAATTTTGTGAGAAGAGTCCATTGCAACGAAAAACACCTTTATTCTAATGATGTCCAGCCCAAGTCCTGTATCATTTCAGCGACTCTGTCCTATATATCATGATAATACAAAACGTGCTGCCCTTCTTTGAACTTTTTCGATGTACTCTGACAGTCCTGGTTAGGATCGCACACTGTCCAGCAGTATTCTAAAAGAAGATGGAGAAGCGAAGTGTAGGATGTTTCCTTAGTAGATCTGTTACATTTTCTAAGTATACTGCCAATAAAACGGAGTCTTTGGTTAGCCTTCCCCACAACATTTTCTACATGTTCCTTCCAATTTTAGTTGTTTGTAATCGTAATTCCTAGATGTTTAGTTGAATTTATGGCCTTTATATTTTGCTGATTTATCGCGTAACCGTATTTTAACGAATTCCTTTTAGCATTCATGTGGATGACATCAAACTTTTCGTTATTTAGGGTCAACTGCCAATTTTCGCACCATTTGCATATCTTTTCTAAACCATTTTGCAATTTGTTTAGATCTTTTGATCACTTTGTTAGTCAATAAACGACAGCATCATCTGCAAATAATCTAAGATGACTGCTCAGATTGCCTCCCAAATCGTTTAGAGATGAGTAACTGCAAAGGGCCTATAACACTACCTTAGGGAAAGCCTATGAGAGGTCACAGTAACATAACTGAGACGATGTTCTGTAAGCACGCAAGTTCACTACTAGCCGCTTGTATGGTACAGTGTCAGAAGCCTTCTGGAAGTCCAGAAGTATGGAATAGAACTAAAATCCCTTGTCAAAACCACTCAATACTTATGCAAATTAAGAGCTAGTTATGTTTCACATTAACAAGGTTTCCTAAACCCATGTTGATTGTGTGTCAACAAACCGTTCTCTCTGTGGTAATTCATAATGTTTGAACACAGAATATGTTCCACAATCCTGCTGCATATCGATGTTAATGACATTGGCCTATAGTTAAGTGGATTACTCCCGCTACCTGTGCAAGTTTCCTGTCTTTGGGTATGAATCGTTCATCGAGCGAACACTTGTATTTGATTGTTTTAAGTATGGAGCTACTGCATCAGCATACTCTGAAAGTAACAGAATTGGTATACCGACTGGACCAGCGACTTGCTTTTATTTAGTGATTTAAGTTGCTTCACAACTACAAGGATATTTACTTCTATGTTATTTATGTTGGCAGATATTCTTGTTTCGAATTCTAGAATATTTACTTCACCTTCTTTTGTGAAGGCATTTCGGAAGGATTTAATTAGTAACTCCGCTTTGACAGCACTGTCTTCTATAGTATCTCCATTGCTATCACGCAGAGAAGGCATTGATTGTTTCTTGCCGCTAACATAACTTCACATATGACCAGAATCTCTTTGCATTTTCTGCCAGGTTTCGAGACAAAGTTTCTTTGTGGAAACTGTTATAAGCATCTCACACTGAAGTCAGCACAAAATTTCGAGTTTGTGAAAAAGATCGCTAGTCTTGGGGGTTTTCCGTCCGTTTAAATTAGGCATGTTTGTTTTGTTGATTTTGTAACAGTGTTCTGACCCGTTTTGTGTACCAAGGAGGATCAGCTTCGACGTTTGTTAATTGATTTGGTATAAATCTCTCGATTGCTGCTGATACTATTTCTTTTAATTGAAGCCACATCTGGTCTGCACTTATATGATTAATTTGGAAGGAGTGGAGATTGTCTCTGGAAGGTGTCAGGGGAATTTTTTCTGCTTTTTTGATCAGGTATATTTTTCTTTTATTTCTGGAGGATCTGTGAATTTCAGTATTCAATCTCCCTATGACATCCCTGCATTCACGAATCCCGGTAACGGTTTTTATGCTCGCTATTAACTCAGGACTATTTGGTGCTAAAAATTCAAGTGTGTTTTCACAACTGTTTACTATTCGCATGGGCCCATCAACAAACTGCTCGAAATAACTTCAATAGAACGCATTTGGAACAGTTTAAGATGATGAATTTAAATCAGCACTAACAAATTCGTGATAAGTATGATATAAGTTTGTATCATGTTAGCTGAATATATTTGAAAAGTTAAGATTATTCCTAACTAATTGTTTTGGTGTTTTTGAAAAAGTTTCAGCTAAGTAAAAACTATCTATTCCTTTAGGTTTACCCTTAGTAAAATATGCTCTAACTATATTTTAATTTTTATGAATGATGTCATCAAAAACGACAACTGAATACCCTTAAATTCATACAAAGCAATAATTACATAAATACATTCAATAAAACTTTATTTTCAAGTTTTTCACATCTCTAAATAAATTAACTTAATCTTAAATTCTCACATCTTTTCATAAACTTTATATATTTAAATTGATCAAATATTTACAATAAACATACAAATAATTTATTTTTTCTCATTTATACATCCTGGCACTAGAATGTAATTATGTTGTTTTTCCTCAATGACTTGGTCCTATTATTGAAAATCGAATAGAATCTGGCAACACTTTATCATGTTTATAATTCAATTTTTTTAGAAATTCTTACTTTTTCTCAACTAATCGATTATTTACACTATTTTTTAATATAATTGATAATGTAGTTTATATTCAACTACAATTCATATGTTCTGAAGAAAGTTTAACTGCTCTGAGCAAAGAGATTTATAAAAGGGTTTCACTAGTCTTTTTTGTTCAACTTAGTTATCTCCAAAAATTAGAAAACAATTTATACTAATGTAGGATCGATACAATTTCATTGTGGTTGATATCGTTGGAAAAATTAAAAAAAATATTTAACTGATAAAACCGAATGTAGTCATTAAAGAAGATAAAATTTTAAGTGGAGCTGTTATTGAAAGTGGTATTAAATTATTTATGTTTAAAGACTGTATAGGTCAAATTTTAGGATTAATTATCGAATTATTGGAGCTAATGAAAAAACAATTGCTAATAATGTTCCTAAAATTATTCCATTGCAATTAATGAATATTAATTTAAATCTAGCTGATGGAATATTTGTCACACATAATGATCATTTCATAGAGAAACTAATATTATTTCTTTGTTTAATCCAAATGCTGAGTTTGGAGGTCAAACAATTTATGACCCAAATGATTCTATAAATATTCTAACTTTTGTTGCTAACCAAAATTTAATAATTCTTTTAACTGATGAAAGTGAGAATTTTTTTGTTTTCGATGGTACTTGTGTGACAGTAATTTTTAATATGTGTTATTCAATTTTTTATTTAATAAATCATGATAAAGTTTAGACATCTGTTTTACTTATTTCCTGTTATTGAGAAAACAAATAATAATTTAATTCTTCCTATCAAGGAAATAGGTATTAGTATTAATGTTGCTTATGGTTGGATTCATCCTAATAAAGCACAACTTTATATGATGTTTGATGTTATTCACACAAATACAATGGATTTGTCAGTATACGATAGTATGGCGGAAATTAAACTAATTTATAAAATGTGTTACAATTGTTCAATGTTATTACAATTAAAAAAAGACAATATTGTATCTAGAATAGAATATCCATTTATTTCTTCACCAAATCTCATTCCATTAACTTCATCTTTATCAAATGAAATAGCTATGGAAGGATATTTCTTACAAATAATATAATTGCCAACAAACAAAATAATGTACTTCACAAATTACAATTATATAGTGGATTTTTGCGGGATTTTAAATAAAAAATTTGGGAAGGAGATTTTACAGTAATTTTTACTTGGAGTTCGGAACATAAAGAAGATTCCATTCTTTGATGGAATAGTAATAGCACAATTCCAAAATATGGCAACATTGTTGCAAAAAGATTGGAAATTCGTGTTCCTGTTGTTAAATATGAACCAAAACATTTGCCTGAAGTTGAAAAAGAAAACTGAAAAATACAAAAGTTCAAATTTTTTTAAATACAACCAACTGAATTTGCTAGATTAAGTGGAAAAAATTTCAATTACATATAACTAATTATTATAATTCTGCTCAATTTTATATGCTTTACTTTATTTTCGATGTTTTCCAAACTAATCGAAAAGATAATGAGATAAATCGTAGTTCCTTATTCGGAAATGTTATAGTACAACATATTTATGTCAAAAATTGAAAAGATGATATTTTTCCTCGTGAATAATGAAATATTTTTAAACACTTGCAATGCTTATACAGATTTTAAAAGCACAATCCTATTAAATAACGATTTACATGAAAATTCATTCAGTTTTATTTAAAATTTTCCTGTCCATATCATAAATACAACTAGAAGAATGAATGTTTTAACTACTCAGGAAACTCCAATGTAATTGGATGCATTTTTGAATAAATATATATTTAATGATGGAACTGTATATGAAATAAGTTATGTTAAAAATATATAAGTTACGATTCTCAATAAAGAGTTTTAATCAAAAACTTTTAGTTGCATAAATAATTCAGAAAATAGAACATTTTTAAAATTTTTAAAGTTTTCAGTATCAGAGATATAAATTTTATTTTCAAAAATCTGAATACTTAAATTTTTTCTCTTCTAAGTAAAAGCAGAGCAAAAGAGCAAGAATCACTTTGATAATTGTCTAATAAAGAACTTAACGGTTATAGTAAGGGTTATGCAGAAGAGTTCATAAAGTTATCAGAGCTAAAAAAGATCTAAACCATTCAAAATTTCAAATGCTTAAATGACGAAAACTTAATATGGGAAAAATATTTCATTAATTTTACGTGTCATATATAAATTTACTCTTCCAGTTCGTTATGGGATTATCTTTTTAGAAGATGATGATAAATTAGAAAAAATTGTTGAATTAAAATTTAATTATAGAGGTAAAATGCAAAGAAAGAGCGTTCAATTCATGTTGTTGACTTTGCATTAATTTTAAAATTTTGATATTTTAAATATAAATTTTTGAATGTTAAATTTCATTTGAATAAATTTGTTTTTAACTTAAATAAATTTTATCTTAATACAAATACATATTTTTAAATGTGTAAAATGATAAAATTATAATCTTGTTTCATATCGAGAAGTTTTTAAATGTGGGGAACAACAGAACTAAAATCTTGCTTTTAAATCGAGAAATATTAAAAAACATGGTCTCTATTCCAGAACCAGCATACATATGCTACCAGTATATTAAAATGTACCCTCCACCATACTTTTCATAGTGCCTTTTGGAGTACAGATGTAGATATACATGCCGTTTCTTCCAATGTAAGTCAACTGGACGCACTAGATTTTGACATAATTTGTTTGCGCATCCCTAGTGACTGAATGGCTAGCTCACTCATTTCATCTCACAACTGATGTTAATTTACAGGAGTTTCGTTACTGTTTGGGTAACATCAGCTTTCCCAGGCAGAAAAGACTACGCACCTTTCATGAAGTTCTTCTCTCAATGCATTACTTATTTGTGACAACGTGTGTTTAACTGATCCTTACAAATTTTGTGTGCCCATGGAACATGTCCATTACTCTGCTCTTATTCGAAGGGCTTTGGCTATTGTGTAACATTATGCATGATGTTAGTTATACATGCCATAGACGCACAGCTGGCTATTCCTACCAGGAAATGTCTCTAACTAACATACCTATGGTTGATGATTTCTTGGCATCTAAGATTGTGTAGTTAATTACCTGCTTGTAGCTTTGCAAATCTCCATGGCTCCCTATGTCTAAAGGTAGCAATCGCCTGGGTTAATCAACGCCCTCTAGTGCCAACCTCCCTGTGGCTGGACAGAGATGAGTCTTGCTCGCCTTCTTCATTGTTGAAAAGCACTGGGTGTCTCATATGCCAGTAATTTACACACACACTGTTAGTTTTTCTTTGGTGCATAAATGTTTCAACATATTATTTCGAGTGTTGAACTCAGGAGAACAACTCAAGTAATTTTTGTGTGTGTACAATTTTGGTGGAGACTTTCTGTACCATATGGCTCTAAAGTTTTTGAGGTGCATAGAGAAACCGATGGGCACTCGATTGGCAAATCTAGGGGTGTCAGGCCTCATGGACGTTCCATTGGAGACACACTGACTGAGACCAAGTACACAGCTGAATCAGACTAAGTCTACTGACACTGACGACAAGCAGCTGTCTGCAGGGTTAACAGAAATTTCCTGAGCTGTGTATTGACAACTATATTTACACAACTAAACTGCCTTCCTACTGGTGAACAGGAACCAGTGCGCGATCCTTTAGTGTTACTTAAAGCCAGACCAATAGGATGGACATTATTCATGCCAAGCGATTACTCTGGTTGGTGGATGAATGTCTGAGGTCTAAACTTGTGTGCTATCGGGCTTCACTATATTCATCTAAGAAACTTCTTCTCTACTATATACTAGGAAACATTCAACTGCTCTCCACACTCTTCTCAGTTAATCAATTGTGACTAAAGTAGTCTGACCTTCACTATCTGAGGACACAAGGTTATGACTGTCAGTTGTAGTTTCAGGGTATTCGAAAACAATTTCTCCCTCCCCATTCTTTCTACTGATCAATTCAAAATTGCCTAAGAAAAAATTCCCTTGCTTTCTCTCTCTTTTAAAAGGTATTCAACAACCTTGTTTAGAATGTTTGGTTTTTAATATCCTTTTCAGGCTGACTTAAGGATTATACATATTTGTATGCCCTTGTTATTGTAATATGTCAATGATTTTCCACTGCAAATCAAATTATTGCGACTTAAAGATTTCATATTTTTTATATATTATGTAATCTATTACATGCTACTTTCTGGAACTTACTTCGTTACACTTTACAACTGTACAAGTCTTGCTTATTAAGAAGTACATTAGGATTGTCGAACTTAAATTATGGAAATATGACCTGAATTTGTGTAAGATATGCCTAGAGATAATGACATGAGATTACCCCACTTAATTTATCAAATGTCAATAGTTCCTTTTGTTAATGTTTTCATTTAACACTTTTTGTCCGTTTTGCAAAAGTTATGGAATGTGAAGAGACAATTTGTAATATTCTCTGCTGGTGTCTTCCACAACACAATCAAAATCTTTCAATTTACAAAGGAAGAGGTAGTGAAAGTTTCCTGTTCACTTGGCAGTTTCATTCCTACCAACAAATATCCATTGTAGTAGATCTATGACCCTATACTCGTTTGCACGTTTGTCAGACATCAGCAAAAACACCCTGTGAGTGCGCTAGCGTCAGTAGAATCAGTGACTGGGGTTCAGAGTGGACCCTTATTCTAGTCCTCAGCACATTGGTGTTTAGCCACAAAAATGGTTTATTCCTATTTTGTTGTTAAAAAAGCACACAAGTTTACATAGACTGTGACATGACAATTTGAGGGCAGTTGTCAATATAACGCATTAATCCTGTTTAGCAGAAATAGCACTGAACAAAACAATATCAAAATTAAATACTACATTCTGTACTAGATTTATCTTATTTATGCACAGTGAATTCGGCCAATATTACAACAAATCATACGCTCCAGTTCTATGTTTGGTACTATTTAGGATGGCAGTCAAGTCTACAGTGGATCTTTGGTTTTTGTGGCAAGATGAGCAGTAGATTACTCAAGGTTGCACGAGTTCACTGTGGACACATGCTGGTGAACTAACCAGTTCACTTAAGTACAAATTAAAAATTTGTATTTGTATGCATTTTTTTAGCTTCCCTGATCTTTGACTTCTAGGATTTGCTCTTATTGGAATCTGGATGTTTGATACATCTAATTTTTCTTGTGGAGTTACTATTTGCTGTTTTACCCTTTCTGCAATTTCAAGTGACTCACATGGTGCAATCCCGATGATTTTCCTGTTTTGGGATTAATCAGTTCGATTGCGTTATCATGAACCACTTTACTTACTTCCAATGGCCCTATATATATACCGAAAAGAATTTATGATTTTAATGTTTTTTCTTGCTAGAAAAATGGTGGGTTTTCGCAAGTACTTCTTGTCCTAGTGAAAATATTCGTAAGGTTGACGTTTTGTCCGCTCGGCTCTTTCTATTTAACACCAAAGCTTTCATGTTGCTCAGTGCCAATTTTACTAGATCTTGATGTTTTACTCTGGATACTGTTAGGAATTTAATTATTTTCAGGATACGTCCCTGTACTAAATACATTATCTGATTTGTGTGTGAATACTGGATTGCCAGTGGTGCACCATCCTCTTCACATACCATTTCTCCCTCTGTTTCATATAAGTGAACTACATCCTCCACAATCTGGTCATCATCAGTTTTTGTGCAGCTGCCTTCATTAACTTTTGACATTTCTTGTTCCTCATCTTCGGACGATTCCCCATCAATTGTCTCCCAACATGCTGGTATTTGTATCTGATCTCCCCCTAAACCTACTTGTTGATCAAAGCTAAGACTGTTTACATACTTAATTATAAAATCAGTTTCATTTGGCGATTCAATCTCTTGTGACTGGTCTTCATGCTGGTCATCTCGTCAAGCTTGTCTTTCACCAGGGTTCGTGGCTTCAACTCGACTTCCTGTACCAGTTCATCTCGAGTGTGTTGTGCTGCTGAAGACTGATTCTCACAACCTTTTTGCATTCTAGGCATTCTAGTTCCACACGAATAATCTGGGTTTTCGGGTGAAAAACTCTAAATCTCCCTGCTTCATTTGCATGGTGAACATATCGCAAATTACATTTACCACCATAATTTCTGGAACAAAAGCCATTATTGTACTTCTGAGGCTCACCAAAATCATAATCATTGTTTGACCTCTGTGAGTTGCTAGAACCACAGCTATTATTATTCAATGGTCGATTACTATTCTTCCCAAAACAATTACCGTTTCCAACATTACTATTACCATTGTAAGCATTATTAAAGGCCAGTATGTTGCTATTATCCCTCCTACCATTGGTTTCTAACATTATACGTTGTTCCTTAGCGTCATCTTCACTAAATATGAACTCGAGTTCTCTTAACATCCCTTTAAATGGCTGTATACTATCTCCAGCTCTGCCAACCAACGATTGCTGATAACGCAAGAGTAACTTCATTGTGCACATACGCATCACTTGCCCATCACTGCATGGATTGTCTATACACTGATTCCTTTTCACCATTTCTTGGAAAATCTAACTGGTTTTTTTCCCTCCTTGGTTTTCAAATGACATCTTCTGTAACAATTCATATTGCATCCTATTTTGAATTTCCGCGGACTGGTACCGCTCTAAGAATATAGACTTAAATTTTACGTATGACTGGCAGTTTTCAGTGACTCTGAGCATCGTTTCCACTATTGCGCTTTACATATGATCACAAATGAAATCAAGTTTATGTCCAAGTAGCCAATGTTCTGGTAAAACGATTTGGAATTCATGCATAAACGTGCGGGGGTGTAAGCCATTCCCGTTTTCCTTGTAATGCTGGAATTTTCTGACTGTCAAAAACTGAGCCTTGAATATTTTTCTGATGCACTACGCAACATCTTGTGGACAAACTGGTGGAATCTCATGACTTTTTTGTATTTCCGCAACCGACACGGAAGATTGCATAACGGACTTGGTTACCTCTGGATTCTTTTCCACACTATGTCAAATGATACAACCAATACCATCGCTTCACTACTACTATCTGTACAGTCCTCAATAGACTGCTTCATTTCTGTACGAAGCTGTTAATACTGCTGCTTATTGTTCGAGAAGATGTTTACAACGCGTGTATCGTATCTTTTAAAGCGTCTCGCGTTTTCTGACGTTGAGTTCTTCCACGATTTGTTGCATCTTACGAGACGCCTTACGAGCTAAACTATGAACTCTTTGTTTCATATTAGACACTGCAACCTGCACCAGGTCAAAGTCAGTATGCATCTTTTTATGATCGGCCATGAGCAATTGAATTAGTTCGCGCAAGTCTCTCGCCTCCTTCCGGATTTCAATAAATTGTTCATGAACTTCCTTCCTCATCTTTTGCTGATCTTTGAGGACTTTTTCGAACCCAGCATTGTTTTAAAATTTGAGATCATTTAAAGCAGCATTTGTGGCCTCTATCCCTAAATTTGTTTCTATTTTTAAATTCGCCGTTTCGATTTTTAAACTCGCGCTTTCGGTTTTTAAGTCTGCTAACACCGCTCTCATCGTTTCAGTTGTTTGCTTGACAACAAATTTGCATTGCTTTAACGTTGCGAACACACTATCAGACTCTTCGTCTTTGATATCTGTCTACATTTGGTGCAAATTTTGCCTTTCGCGTCTTTCTTGTCACGGCTCACAGACTTCTGTGCATAGTGCTGATGTACTTACACACATTGTTTCCGCAGGAAACTGTCAAGTTTGCTTCAGAGTTAGAACATTTGATTCAACGTACCAAAGTTGCGCATCCTTTGATTTTGCTTCTGAACCACTACATCCGTCATCTGTTCGGTTTTGTGCGGTCGCAAACTGAGATACCAATCACTAGACAGAATCCACTTCCTCTGCATTGTCACTTGGCTCGGTTTTGTGAGTTGCATTCGATACATTTGGTTGTACATCATTTTGTGTCCTATCAAGATCTTCAATTTACACTATAATCGATGATCTACGTCTGTCCTCCATGTCACACCGTCTAACTTACCCTCTACTTCCACGATTTTCGCGAACCTGAGCTCTAGTCAACATGAATTTATATGACTTGACACGTCTCCAAAATATCACAGAAAGTCTCTTATGCCATTAACACATCATTATCAACGCCATTCACAGTTTTCAGGATTCAGACCAACACAACGACGCAACGGATAACTTCACATGCACCAGAAAGGTCATACACAAGCACGTTTATCTGGAACACAAAAATTTTCCTTTTTTTAAACTCGTTAACATAAATTTATCTACTTTGTGGATCACACATTTACATTAATCTGACCACTATGCAGCCACATACATTGAGTAATCTTATCGCTTTCTGTATTTCTAAAATAACGTTGTTATCCAATTTTAATTACACTTTCTAATTTGACTAATTTCCATCATGGCAGACCAACTGCCATCGTGGCAGGGTCGGCATTATCTGGCACGTCACTCCTTTTCACACTCATCTGACAACAGCAGAAACACCCTGTGGGTGCGTTAGCATCACTAGAATCAGTCGCTAGGGTTAGGAGTAGACCCTTTTTCTATGACACATCACATTGGTGTTTAGCTATAAAATTGGTTTACTCCTATTTTGTCATTAAAGAAGCACATGAGTTTACATAGTTTGTAAAATTACAATTTCATGACAGTTTTAAGTAAAACACATTATCTCTTCTTTAGTAAAAATAACACTGAACACAACAACATCAAATTAAAATAAAAAGGTTCTCTACAAGATTTTTATTACTTATACAACATTACGACAAATCACCCTATTCCGTTTCTTAGTTCGATACGTTTTAGGATGACAATCAAGTCTGCAGAGGATGGTTAGATTTTATGACAAGATGAGCTATAGATTACTCAGGGTTGCTCGAGTTCACAGTGGACACACATTGGTGAACCAACAAGTTTACATCTCTGACAGCGGCATTTATCTTAAGCTGTGACATGCTGTTGGCTGCATGGCTGCTCTCGCCCTCTGAAAATCGTATAAAATGCTAATCAAAATCATTATCATTTTATCAGCTGAAACTGTCCTATGTTTCTTCTTAGGCAAGAAAACATGCACTCATCCCCAGTCTGGAAAATATGGTGATATACACGTGCATAGATGGAGCAGTGTGTATGCTTCACCACTGTCCCAGTTCTTGCAAGAACAATTAACGATGTGGCTCTTTCGTTTCTCCGCTGTTGGAGCTCAATGACTCTTAAGTTAATCTGTAGCTGAATGTCAGCCAAAGTAAATGCAGTGTTCACACAAACTTCCTCTTTTGGCGTCGTAGAGGGTGTGATGTACCCTGTCCTACATTTGATGGTGGTTCAGAGGAGATCCCCCAAGTTTTAGGTCTTGGGTCTTTTGTAGCAATCCGTCCCTCCACCTGTGTCCTTTCGTGCTTCACGTCACGTCTTCTTCAGACCAATGAGAGCATTCCTTTCATGTTGTGGAAACTACCCCTGCCAATTGCAAACGGTCTACGTTTAAACTCAGTCAAAATGTCACCCCTTTTTACTCCTTCCGAGTTTATTTCAGCCAATCGTACATTTTGTGCCCGCTCCTGAGGACTAAAAGTTACACACGTACATCACGAGTGTACCACAGGCATTTCACATCATCAACTGTGTTGCTGGTCTGTTTGTACCCATCTGGAAATTCCCCAACACAGTTTTTAAAGAATTTCTCCATAGCAAGCAGCGCTGCTCCGCTACCTGGTCCTCTTGGTGTATCGCCCGGCGCGTTCGTTGTCCCTCTCGCCATGGGTCACCAACCCGTTTCAGAAGCGTTCCACTGTATTCGGGACGTGACGGCGCAACTCGCGTTTGCCCCCAAACTAAAACGTTTCTTCCAGCAGCTTTTTTTACCTTTTGCTCATTGACATCCAGGATTTGGATTTGGTGTGTTAATGGAGTTGAATTGCGTGTCACCCCTGTGCATTACATGCGTTTTTGATAGGCAAATCTGCTCGTTATCACCGAAGTAGTGACATATTCATCTACTTGTTACGACGTATAAAATCTCATGTAAGGTGCAGAATTGTTATTCATTCAAGCTGCCACCTTACGGATCACGACATTTATCTTCGACATTGCTTCTATAGGTCTGCCCTAACAAGTATCGATTATCAGATACAACCACTGTAGCAGCCTCTTTACTACATCACAGATGCAGACTTAGATCTTTACTATACCAGATGGCTTTCGATCCGTCAGAATCATTTGCCGTTTTGCCTATGTTATCTTGTTTGTTTGTGTGTGAAATCACCGTTCCTGTTTTACATTCGATTGTTTCAGGCGTTGCAGATTTGTTAGATTTTTTTGAGCTGAGCCGTATGTGGAGAGAGGATAGCTTTTCTATGGAGATTGTCCTTGCTGACACGCAGGTTCCAAAATGAATAAAGTTTGGGTGAGGCTACTGCAGTTTATTTGATGCAAAGGAGTTAGATATTGTGTGTGAGGTTAGACTAGTATTAGTAGTTAAAAATAACAACACACGGAGGAATCGAACTGTGTGTCTATGAGTAATACAATGAAACGCCAAAGAAACTGGTATACGCATGTGTATTCATATAAAGAGGTATGTAAATAGGAGAATCCGGCGCTGTGGTCAACAACACCTATATGAGACAATAAGTGTCTGGCGCAGTTTTTAGAAAGGTTACTGCTGCTGCAATGGCAGGTTATCAAGATTTACGTGAGTTTTTGAACGTAGTGATAGAGTCGGCGCATGACCGAGGGGGCAAAGCATCTCCGAGGTAGCGATGAAGTGGGTATTTTCCTGTACGACCATTTCACGATTGTACCGTGAGTATGAGGAATCCAGTAAAGCATCAAATTTACTGCGGCAGGAAAAATGTCCTCCAAGAATGCGACCGACAACGACTGAAGAGAATCGTTCATCATGGCAGAAGTGCAACCATTCTGCAAATTGCTGCAGATTTCAATGTTCAGCCATCAACAAGGGTCAGTGTACGAACCATTCAAAGTAACATCATCGATACGGCATTTCGCAGCCGAAGGCCCACTCGTGCACCCTTGACGACTATCCGATACAAAGTTTTACCCCCTACCTGGGCCTGTCAACACCGACATTGGACGGTTGATGACTGGAAATATGTTGCCTGGTCGGACGAGCCTCGTTTCAAATTGTAGTGAGCGGATGGATGTGTACGTGTATGGACCTTGGATGTCAACAGCGGACTGTTCAAGCTGGTGGAGGCCTTGTAATGGTGTGGGGCGTGTGCAGTTGGAGTATGTGGAACCGCTGATACGACTAGATACGACTCTGACAGGTCACATGTGTGTAACCATCCTGCCTGATCTCCTGCATCCATTCATGTCCATTGTGCACTCCGAAGGAATTCCAGCAGGGTAACACGACACCGTACAGGTCCAGAATTCAGAATGAGATTTTCACTCTGCAGCGGAGTGTGCGCTGATATGAAACTTCCTGGCAGATTAAAACTGTGTGCCCGACCGAGACTCGAACTCGGGACCTTTGCCTTTCGCGGGCAAGTGCTCTACCAACTGAGCTACCGAAGCACGACTCACGCCCGGTACCCACAGCTTTACTTCTGCCAGTACCTCGTCTCCTACCTTCCAAACTTTACAGAAGCTCTCCTGCGAACCATGCAGAACTAGCACTCCTGAAAGAAAGGATATTGCGGAGACATGGCTTAGCCACAGCCTGGGGGATGTTTCCAGAATGAGATTTTCACTCTGCAGCGGAGTGTGCGCTGATATGAAACTTCCTGGCAGATTAAAACTGTGTGCCCGACCGAGACTCGAACTCGGGACCTTTGCCTTTCGCGGGCAAGTGCTCTACCAACTGAGCTACCGAAGCACGACTCACGCCCGGTACCCACAGCTTTACTTCTGCCAGTACCTCGTCTCCTACCTTCCAAACTTTACAGAAGCTCTCCTGCGAACCATGCAGAACTAGCACTCCTGAAAGAAAGGATATTGCGGAGACATGGCTTAGCCACAGCCTGGGGGATGTTTCCAGAATGAGATTTTCACTCTGCAGTTTTAATCTGCCAGGAAGTTTCATATCAGCGCACACTCCGCTGCAGAGTGAAAATCTCATTCTGGAAACATCCCCCAGGCTGTGGCTAAGCCATGTCTCCGCAATATCCTTTCTTTCAGGAGTGCTAGTTCTGCATGGTTCGCAGGAGAGCTTCTGTAAAGTTTGGAAGGTAGGAGACGAGGTACTGGCAGAAGTAAAGCTGTGGGTACCGGGCGTGAGTCGTGCTTCGGTAGCTCAGTTGGTAGAGCACTTGCCCGCGAAAGGCAAAGGTCCCGAGTTCGAGTCTCGGTCGGGCACACAGTTATAATCTGCCAGGAAGTTTCATATCAGCGCTCACTCCGCTGCAGAGTGAAAATCTCATTCTGGAAACATCCCCCAGGCTGTGGCTAAGCCATGTCTCCGCAATATCCTTTCTTTCAGGAGTGCTAGTTCTGCATGGTTCGCAGGAGAGCTTCTGTGAAGTTTGGAAGGTAGGAGACGAGGTACTGGCAGAAGTAAAGCTGTGGGTACCGGGCGTGAGTCGTGCTTCGGTAGCTCAGTTGGTAGAGCACTTGCCCGCGAAAGGCAAAGGTCCCGAGTTCGAGTCTCGGTCGGGCACACAGTTTTAATCTGCCAGGAAGTTTCAGGTCCAGAATTGCCATAGAGTGGCTCCAGGAACAGTCTTCTGAGTTGAAACACTTCCGCTGGCCACCATACTCCCCAGACGTGAACATTATTGACCAATCCGGGATGCCTTGCAGAGTGTTGTTCCGAAGAGATCTCAACTCCCTCGTACTCTAACGGATTTATGGATTCTAGGTGTCAGTTCCCTCCAACACTGCTTCAGATATTAGTCCAGTCCAAGACACGTCGTGTTGCGCCACTTCTGCATGCTCTAGAGGGATCCTAAAGGATATTAAGCAGGTGTACTAGTTCCTTTGGCTCATCAGAGTATAATGGGAGCTCTTACATTACCAATAGATATTTGCATGGAAGATGATTACAGCAATATACATTACTTTTTCATGTTATCATATTATACATACATTCAAGAATTTCATCTTCTCCCTCGACAAAAAAAAAATGCTGTATATTTCACTTAATGTATGTGAGGTAGAAGAGGAATGTTTCTATTGCCGGTTTTAGAGCTGAATCATGTACATGTTACTTTCAGTAGCCTTGCGGGATTGTAATGCCGTTTCCTGAGTGGTTTATGTAGGTATAGCCTCTCTGTTTTAATCACGGACTTGGAGTACATAGTTTAAGCTATTCTCAGTAAAATTATGAATTTGAGTAAGCGAGTGTGTTGCAGGACTGCTGAAAATTATATCACAATGTATACTTTTCGTGCAAGAAACCCACATTAGTCTGCCACCAATTAAGCGTGGGCGATACCATACGGGATGAGAGAAGGGATTAAGATGTTTACACAGATAATTTAACTACTTTTTCATACTAAACTCGACTGACGATACATCCTCTTTGCGGTAATATATTCAATAGGATGAACCTTACCACACACTGTATGCAGTACATTTCGTTTATGAAACAGTACATTTACTTTGAAGTATAAAGTTATAACAGATCAGGACCCATTTCTGACAATTCAATGCGCATTGCATTCGTGCATTCTACTACGATAATGGCCGGTAGAGACGAAGAACAATTTAGTGATAAAAGTGAATAGGAAGAAACTTCCACCATGGACTGTGATATAAGATTTAGTAAATCAGAATCTACTGATGGAGTGGGAAGTGATGAAAGATACAACCTGTAGTAAATATCTAGAAATTCTGTCGTGATGGCGAGACTTATGCAACAATGTTTCACCATACCTCATGGTATTCGGCCCAAACCCGAACTTGAATATATCCAACCCTTCTTCACTGACAGTCTTATTAGTGAAAATGTGAATTATAAAATATGTATGCAAAATGAAATATACGGAAAGCCAGTCCATTTACAAAACACATAACGTCACATTATGAAACAACGTTCATTAGAAGAACTGAAGACATTTGTTGGTGTAATACTGAATATGGCCCTGTATTTGATGGCACTTAGTTAACTATTTTGGAAGACCGTCTAGAATGAATTCCACTCTTCCCACTTTTGAAGGATGTTTTGTGTTGTCGACGATTTTTCTTTCAGATATTTTGGATGCTGCATAGTCCCACCTGTCACAGCTCAGAAGCGTCATGGTACGAAAGGGAGGAAGATGAAGACCGTTAACGAAAATATTGACAGTATATGCAAATAAATTTATGTACCAAAACTATGACTGTAGATGGAATTACAGAAGGATTCAAAGGAAGAATTCAACTCACGTTCTACACTCCAAGAAAGCCTACGAAGTGGGATTTCCTTGTTTCCTGTTTGTGTGATCCAGAAAATGGTTCTGTTTTTTCTCACATTCAATATAATGGGATAACAACTACAGAGATTCTAATTCTTCCTGATATGCCTTTTTCAATACGAATAGAGGTTCATTTGGCACAGCAGTTGCTAGCTCGCATAAGGGTTCAGGTTATCCAGTCTTTACTGACAGGTTATACACGAGCCCTCAACTTGTTCGAGAATTGTTCAAAATAAAATTTCACGCAACAGTGACAGATATGACTTTTAGGCAGGATTTCGCATGCGATTTTAAGAACACGAAACTTATTGAATACGAGTTTTGTGCGCGATCAGACTGAGAAGAATGTCTTTCATTCCAAGACTGGCTATAGGAAGAAAGAGCCTATTCCGTCCCTGAAACCCTCTGTTACTTTGGAATAAACGAAGTTTGTGTAAGGAGTGGACAGGGCTGATCAATTCTGTGACTGCTACCTTATTGCACAGCTGTCATAGAAGTAGTGGCAATAGTTACTCTTCTGGCACATTGAAGCTGAAGTAGTCAACAGTTACGTTATTTATTCAACAGACAAAAAGGAATGTGGAGAACAACTACAGAAACAACCTAATCAGACAGCTAGACAGCCACGCGAGAAATAAAAACTCCAAGAAAGGAGGGAGACCATCACCTTCTGACACTAGGGGGGGACTAAACGGCAAGATGCCTTTTATAATACAAAATTTAAAAGAAGCCCACAAAGCTAATACTAGAAGAAAGGAGGAAGAAGAGAAGTTATTTCCTACAGCTAACCACGCAAAGGGAAATCTGGACTTCACCCGGGAGAATGTTTTAAGACGTACCATATAGAAGAAAATTATGAACAACCATAAATAAATGCCAAAGAAGTTTCAAAAACTGTCGTAAAAGAAAAGACTGTTGTTATGTGAACTCATACTACATTTTTTTTAAAAAAAACCGTAGCGTAATAACCCTTTGACGCTTTACGGTCATACCAGACTAACATTAAGAAGAGCTAAAAAAATGCAGAGTGTAAAAAATTGTATTGGTAATATTAACTTTATTATGACGTTCAGGTGTTTATTACAGTGTTCAGGTGGTCGGAACTTCGCTTGAAATTTGTGAGCAATATTTTGGAGAAATATAATAACTACGATTTCTAATGAAAATTTCTTGATGTTTTAACATTATTTCGGTTGTTGCACTATTAAAGAAATATTAGTGTTCTCTTAAGGGAAAAATGTAGTTGCTAAATCACTTACCTGCTAAATCACTTACCTGCTGCCGGAACAAACAAATTAATAAAGGATTATGTACCTTTATTATTATTATTATTGGTTCTGGGTGGGGCGAGAACATTTATAAAAAATATGCCTGCAAATTAAATTTTTTACATTACAAATCTTACCATATCGTAGTTATGTTCAGTCAGCAGGCGATTAACGCCCTGGACAGATTAGTGATGTATTCTCGTTGACAATCAGCCTAGACGCTTGAAATTTCTATCTTTTCGTACGGTTGGTCCAGGGATTACTAGCTCCGACAGGGACAATAGCAAGTGCCTAGGAAACTGTATCTTAACGAACTGTCCGCTATTTCAACAAACTGCGGTGAAACTATATTTTCACAGTACACTGTTTCTATAAAATACGGCCTTACTTTCTTGGGAGCAATAAATGATATTATTAAGAAATCAGGAACCTACCGAGAATTATACTTGTAGTTCCTGTGGTTCTGTCTTTGAGATTTCTGCAACAGACTAATAATCAAGCAAATCGTAGTATCTCACTAAATCAAAGTGATGTGTCGCATGTAGAGTTGTTTTGAATCACTTAAGAAACATCCTGAAACTTCGAGAGGATTGTTGAGGCGGAAGGATTCTCTGTGTTTCAGCGTTCGAACAGACGCATTTTGGTAAGCTTTTTAAATGTCGGACTAAAATCTCCAACGGCATTTGCATCCGATTTAATGATGTCAACACCAATAGCTCTGCGGAAATTTGTCATGAGGGTCTAACTCCAACCAGATTTTTAATGTAACTAATGATACAAGTTGAAGTTGTTATTAATCTAAATATCCACGGCGTATATTCTTTAAGAAACTTCCCTTCGGTTAATGCTTGTCGCAACACAGTTGCAATGCAATCTGCTGTACAGGGAACCTGCTGTAACGACGAAAGCAAGGTCTTTTGGTTGACAACTAGGTCGATTACAAAGGTATCTTATAAGTTTCATGATTCCCTAACTGTGACGAAATTTCCGTCCTAATTGTGAGATCAGATTAAGCATCCTCGCCAAACATGTCTGCATGTCTGCCGTATGCTAACGTACTCACCATTAGTATATCTATCGGACCACAAATCCACTTCCAAATCAGATGTTTTGCTCACCAACTATTTCCTGTTGGCTATCTACTCTGATTTTGCAGTGGCCTTAGAACTATTACGTGAAATTGGTGACGGATTAAGGAGGCTGTATGGAATCTGCCAGATTTCGCTTGCTGTGCTGCTACGGTTGAAACCTCCTGACAAAGGTTCCTGAAAGTCTCACCTTTATCGTTACTATGGGAACGTCAGTACCTGGCGAAAGACCGAACTCAACTCCTAACGAGACTACAGTTTGTTCTTGACAAAATTAGTGGGATGTCTCTTGAAGAAATAAACCAAACAATATGAGTTACGCTTCTGAAATTCATCATCGTTTGAGAGTGTAGACTTAATTCATATTGTTTTTCCTTCTCCTCCTTCTTTAGTGCCAACTCTTAGCTGTCCACCCCATGTCCTTGTTTCTTTGAGGTTCGTATCGCGTTTTTGAATTTCTTCTTTCTTTCATTCGTTCCCAAAGTATCTTCCAGTGCACAGTTTGCAGCTAAAATCTATTTCCTTGCTGCTGATAACTCTTTTTCCTTTGAAAGTACAAAATGAATTATTTTGAACTAACTCTGCCTTCACTGCTTCCTTGGTAAGAGCACCCTGTGGCGAGGTCGACGTTGACACAGACGACGAAGACGCGGGTAGCAACTGCGACTTGCCTCCAAAAAAAAAAAAAAATATTTAAATGGCTCTGAGCACTATGGGACTTAACATCTGAGGTCATCAGTCCCCTAGAACTTAGAACTACTTAAACCTAACTAACCTAAGGACATCACACACATCCATGCCCGAGACAAGTTTCGAACCAGCGACCGTAGCAGTCGCGAGGTTGCAGTCTGAAGCGCCTAGAACCGCTCGGCCACTCCGGCCGGCTTGCCTCCCACATACGGAGTTTTCGAAAGCTCCGTGTAGCAAAGATAATTTCACCACTTACTCTCACATAAGGTTTCACCCTTCCCTAACAACATGTCAAAGTAAGAACAAAGCGCCAGGACATTCGTGCTGAATTAAAATACTCACGGTGCTAACTTTATATTGTTTCTTAGGGTTAAAATTATTCCGAATACCTCTCCCGCTACTATATATCATGAAGTGCATATAAATATTCAGCGTACTTCATCGATTAGCTGATACCTATGTGCCTTACAATCAGTATATGATGATATATTAAAAGTTTTGCGGCAGTAAAATGTGCACATATAAGACAGAACGACTAGGTTTCATGTTTTTCTTTATTTTACTCCTTCTGTAGCACAGAGCAAAGTCAGTCCATTGCCTCAGTCCTCAGCGTCTTGGACTGCTGTCTTTCGCTGGCCCTGTACATCAGAGCTGCCATGGTGTCCAGGTCATCTTTGATCATCGACCCACCTAAGTTTTGGTCTACTTCCAAAGTTCCCTTCTTGCTCTTCCTTCGCCATTTTATTTCTTTTCCTTGATTCATGTTCCAGCGATTAAATTCTTCTGCCGTTTACTATGGGAATCAAATTTGTTTCATTAAACAACGTATTCATTTATGTTTTCCACTCTTCTTCTTGTTTTTGTAACTCCTCTTCCACCTCCGCTACAACCACAGTCTCAGCCATCTACTTCTGAGCAACTTCTGAATACTAAATCAAATAGGCATTTAAGAAATCATTGAGCAATGAGAATCGTACAAACACACTGTGGTTCGACCGTGGTACTAGCTTCCCTCTGGCAAGAAACAGGCATCCTTGGCGTATTGAACAAAGAAAATAAAACAAAAAGTAAGTCTGCAGTTCCGGACGGAAGTCGAATTTAGTTTTACGGACAGTACTCTGTGGTATTAGCCTCTTACTTTGCTCTCTTTTATAGCAAATCGCTCGCCCAGTGCAGGGCCCCGAACGCCTACAAGAAAAGACAGTTGGCTCCTGTACGCAACAGGGCTAGAAGGACCTACCCACAAAATGACACACTAGCATCTTTGACATCGGTTTTCTTGAGAATTGTCGAACAAATTCTGAGTTGGAATGTAAATTTCCTTGTGACGGAAAAGCTTCTGCCCACAAATAAGCACATTTCAGAAGCGTCGCTAAAGCGATACCTGCCATTTCCTCGCATGAAGTCCTACGTTCTGTGGGTGAAGGGCAACATACAGTTTCCATATTCAGAGAATTTCGGAATATGTTTGAAATGGTGACAACTGCAGACTGTTAATGAAGGTATGAGTATGCGCTCGAAGACTTCTTAAAAGAATCCAGCACGTTCTCGACAACGGCCAGTGTTCATCGTCTACAAGGCTATCGTCACTAATGCTCCAGTCGAGTGTGATAGAAACGCTCATATCGTCTATACATTTACTTGTAAATGGTCTGGCAGTCCTGTATAAAAGCTGTGTATGTCTATTTTCTGATGATGGTGTAGTATACAGGAGGGTGTCAAAGTTGATGAATGATGTCTTTCTGTAAAGATAAAAAATATAATTTAATACCGAATAGAAAAAAAAGTAGTCATGTAAAATTCGAGTACAGCAGTGATAGAGTGGTGCTTGACAGAGTCACCTCAACTGAATACCTAGGCATTACACTGATGCAGTTTCCCTGTTTGATTCCTCCCTCCACAGCAAAACGAACTCCCAAGCTCCAGTCATCACTAACCATATTGGAGGTTTCATAAATGGTATAATTTCAGATGTGATTGAAACCAATGAATCTGCCACTCCACAGTTCTTAGAAATAATAAACGTGAACAAGTGCACGATACAGAGACAGAGGCAGAATGCGGCGCACCAGATGCGACAGGCTGCCCTCGCGAGTCACCACGGCACTCTACGTCACCGTGCCCCGAAGTAAACCTGCTGACTGCTGGGCTGGCAGGGCACTGTGCGGATGTAGGTGGGGCAGCAGTGTCTGAAGACGTACTGAGAAGGGGGTGCTGTGGCATATACATGACTTGTATTTGGTACTGCTAATATAAGTTACATGTTTACGAATGATCTTAGTTCGATCTTTGTACAATGTATTGAAGAAGTCAAGGAGTGTTTGTATTATTTGTCGAAGTATGTAGAACATTTTTCTGCAGCAACATAAACACACATGACACAACTACTGATATAAGTTACTGCTAGAGTGCACTAGTGTACAAGATTTTTTTGATTTTTGCACTATACTAAACAACGTTATTCCCACATCAAAACTCTTTATTTGTCAAAACTGTTCTTTGTCTCATTCCCATGTGAAGGTCATCCGAACGTTGCAGTGAGCCCCAAGATGGTGAGTCAACATAATCTTGCAGTACAAAACATTTGCCATCCTTTGCTGATAATGCTGACATATGCCATCGCACAGTGGAGACTACAAGACATTTATCACAGCATACTTCGTTTTACAGAAACCTATCGTAAATGGTGTTGACTTCATGGTACAATAAATAGTAAAAGCTTCTGATAATTTGGTACAACATGGGGATTTGTAGGGTACTTTACGATCGTTTTCGGGTTGCACATCGAAGTATGCCACAAGTTATTATAACTTAGGTGGAGCATTTGTGTTTCTAGAACAGTTAGTTACAATTTGGCGTAACTTGTTGAGATTTGTTATAACAAGGTGAATGACAAGAAATTTTCTTATATATTGGACAATTTCTTACAAACTTGTTGTAATATAGCATAATTTTGTTACAATTTTGCTGTGGCGGAGCGGATTTTGTGGTAACATCTTACAATTCTGCTGCGATGACATAAATTTTGGAGCCCTTTGTAACAACTCTGCTGTAAATAAGGCGATGAAAGGGTCAATTTCTTGCGATTTTGCTGTAACATGGGGTAATCTATTACAGATTTGCTGAAACGTAGTAATACGTGAGGCAATTTGTTATAATTGTCCACTGGGAGATATAGTTCATTCCTTTGTTTGGGGCTTGCTAACACATTTAGGTGCCCTTGATATTGGTTTTAAGTTGATAAGTTTTAGCAAGTAATGTCCACGATTCAGCTGTGCAAATAAAATGTTTACTTGCATAGAAACATCAACATATTCTCAGTGACAAGTGCACTTTAAGCTCTGAGTCAGATTATGTGCCATGTGTGCTTTGTGTACTTCTAGGAAACGGTTCTACGTATTTTGATAAATAATATATACAACTCTTGCTTTCTTTAATCAGTGGTACAAAACTCGGCATGAAATCGTTGATTAACATATTAGTTATATCACTGATGCCAACATATGATCCAAAAGAACCGTGAAGAACAATACAGACAAATACACGTGGAAACATCGAATTTTAGGATCCATTGTGCCATGCAAAAGTGCTTCAGTGGTCAAAATGTTCAAGTTAAAAATTTTATTTATCCGAAACGTCCATCATCATCTTCTTTCATAATTTCGTTTCTTTACAATTCATAATAGTGCAGTGGAAAGTTACACTTTGGTACTACGCAAATACGTAGTTTTAGGGATAAAGTGCATTAAAGGTCTTGTCATGAGACGGTAATCTTCTCCCCTAAAATGATGCTTGATCGGCATGATTTTTGCCCTTAGTCTCTTGTATAGCTAACAAAAGCTATGAGCAGGGAGCTTAGCAGGTTATTTTATTACATCACGTGTTATATCACAGTTATAGATGTAGATGTATTATTACAGTTTCAGTTAATTTGAGAATACGCATTTGGGTTTTAGGCTTCAGGTGAGAGTTACACATCTTATCTTTTGGATATGTTGGGTGTTTTCATATTGCATTGGGAACATGATAAAGTTTCCTTTGTATTTTAAGATAATAAGTAGTGCAAGTGATACAAGGCATTACATATCTCGTCATAAAGTAGCATTCCTATTGTAGCGTGTGTGTTTAAGTACCATAAAAATATAACACTGATGGTTAAACACGTTACCACATGTATGTTAAAGTTCTAAAGTAATACAAACAGCATTAGCGTTCAGTTACATCGATTACATTTAAGGGTAAACCTTCCATCCTCTCCCCCTCTATAAAAGTGCTTAACAATATGATAGGTGATGAACATTCGATCTTTGTACAGAGAGTCCATTGCCTCAGGTAGATCTAAAATAGCAATGCCAATATCCTTTCGATATTTGTTTATTATCACAGGCAATTAGGAGATGTGCACAATAACCAATTTAGCTATTTAATCAACTATGGTGAAATGTGCATTTCGATAGATAATAAATATATTTTAGGCACTGAAGTATTGTAAGATCCACCAATATTATGAATATCTTAACACAGTCGATTAAAAAATACATTCAATTGAGGTAAGACAATACTTAATTTGGAGAACTGTTGACCAGTGGAAGGTACAGAGAACAAGGAGAGTGACTGGCAGTTTCGTTTTTAAGACAAGTTTAATATTGTAGTTTGACTGGCTGTCTCAGTTTTCATGGCTGGTAAATTACTTGCTTGAAACTGGAGCACTGAGACATCATGAAATGACAGAAATAGGCACGACTTAAGCAGGGACATGACCTCCACCCGCCACAGTTGGAGTCTCTACTACCATCTTCAGAGGAAGGAATGGTGTGCACACTCGACCCTTAAAACCTCTAACATTCCTACTGGTGAAGAGTGCAGGTTAGGCGTACGCAAGCAACCTCTCTCTAATTTTAAACGATTATCAAGGTGAGATCAGCACAATTGGTATACTCAACGAAAAAATAAGATCTAGCAGAACCATAATATCTCGATACATATCGAACTCCGACTCAATTCTGTATCTCGGTAACAGTGACTTTATACACAGTGGATAAAAATCACCATTTGTGTATGATCATGGAAGGAGGAGGTTCATTTAAACAAAACATTAATTAACCCAATCACCTCAGGTCTGTATAATATGATAGTTACAATATTACATTAATGCCGACAGGCTACAAAATATACCGTTAAATTACTGCGGCTTTTGGTATTACTTACATTGTACAAGTGCTACTTCATTTTTAATTTATCAGTACTATTATATTTTTAACAACTTTACCTATCCAGTGTATCAGTAGCCTCTTGAGGAAGATTGAGGATAACAGGTTTAGTTATTGTTTAGTGCACATACCCCCTTTTTTCCATTATGTGTCCGCAGTTTATTACCTTGTAGATAGCGTGGCGTGAGTCAAGAGCATGAATGTTTGCTGATGCATCCATAAATGCATGTTTAATGTCAAGTTGTTAACTACCTACGTTTCTGGGAAAAAATGCAATCAAAATAGGTATGACGGAGATATACAATAGTCTGAAATTTATTGTGGCATGATTGATCACAGAATTGATTCAATTTATTCTACCGTGTAACAGAAAGTCGATGCTGCCTCATCTGTATGCCGCGATGGACACAGTATCTTCGTCTTTTAAGTTAACGGTTGCTCTGCCAGAGCGTCACCTTCAGGTTGCTGTCTAAGGTACAAGAATGAGTTATTTACAAATGTAACTGATTAATCACTTTCCTTGTAAGTCTGTTAATAGTAGCGAAGTGTTATAATACACTTTACTTTTTATGTTTCCGGTAAAGTCAATAAGAAGAGCAAATTCTGATGGAATTTCCATCGTGCAATCATTGAATCATCAGCATTTAGCCTTTAGCCTTCAGCTTTGGGACTGCTGATGTTTTCATATTTAATTACCGGCGCTCCTTTCATATTTTTCCACCAATCTGTATAGGATCAACAGCTGATTTCTTTGTGAGAAAGATACCAACCATTGCCTTCCATGGGCTATCTTTGTTGCCGCACAGACAATTAGCTTTCACTTTAACTCGCACATTTCATACAGAATACGTTGCGTGTTTTCGTGTGTACTGTATAAAAATAGTATCGTGTGACCGTTCTTACAATGAAGAACGATCTCACGGTCAGTAAACTGTATGCCACTGTTCTCCATGTAGCACGTGGCCATGGCTACATAGACAATGAATTCTCACCGTTCATCAATGGCTCTCATTTAAGGCAGCATGCGTGAGAAAGCATACATTAAGAAAGAATATTACTGTGTGAATTTTATCGGAATCAAGATCTATTAAATGGTGCGTAATGTGTATACCATCGTTTTAAAAAAGCCATGTGCGCATGAGTGTACAGACAATGTGCATCCGCTCCTTGTGCATAGCTTGCAGGTCAGGCAGTGTGCTTGTGTTAATGTGAATTTGATATAAATCTTTTGTGTGCGTTGTAGTCGATGCGTGGACGATGTCTACTACGCTCACACGTGGTCACAACTACATAGACGATGAGGTTTCTTCTTTCTTGGCCTGTGCGATGTTGTGAATTCTGTTATGCTGATACACCGATGAGCCCACCTTCTTCTTGTTATATCGGCAACTTCTTTAACTTCTACAATCAGTGGGTAGGTGTGCACTCTCTGTGTACCGTTTGTAAATATTCAGTATCTGTTCCGATTGCCCACAATTTCTGGTAGCCGTATGGTGCCATAGTTGATTTCTTCAGACTTTTAAGTGACTGTATTACGGACCAGCTATAAACCCGACCTATTAGTTACTGAGGACACTTCCCTTCTATATCCATTGCACTAAATTAAATAATAATGAGACCATTTAGCATTCTGAGTTGGTACATCACGCCCTGCACCTACAGTATGTACTTACAAAGTTGTATGCTTTGTTTTCCCACTACACACTTGCTTTCAAATAATACACCTTGTTGTAGCATACGGAAAGAATCTCTGTTGCTCACGCACGTACTTTCCTAGCCCATTAACCGTAAATAACTGGTTCCTTTTACATACAACTGATGAACACATAGTGCAAGAATACTCATCGAGGATAGGAATGAGTGGCATAATTAAGCTGAGTGACGTACGATACATTTCTCCTTAGAGCGGATCATATTACCGTGCTGCGCAGATGGGAAGCTGGTCAGAGAAGAATACGTGCTCGAATTTGACTTCTCCCCACAGCACCATTCCTACTCTATTTGTCCTCTCTAGGGAGTTTCCCGAGTTAAAACGAGAGCAAAACTGAAACAACCCAATTTATTGCGCATCTACGATTAGCGCACAATCATAACAGAAAAAAATGAGACTATGGTAGCTCGACTACAGTTTATGCGTTCCGGCACGTCATGACAGCATTTTTAAACAAGCTACAAAGAAACTCAGTGGAGAAGCAGGGAAGATCACAAATAAAATAACTCAAATCTGTCAAGTCTCAGATTTAAGGATGTACGCTTCTACTACAAAGAAGTTAGCTACATAGAGGAGAACAGATTACAGTAATGTCTGCAATATTCTTTCGTCATTTTTCATCCAACGCACTCCCACACGTGTTGCAGCCATGAAGTACACTCACATAGATAGGTCATAAGTGCGGACATTTGTGTAGGCCATGACCTTACCCAGAGTTATTAGAGCCATGGGGCCCACAGTATTACGGCTGGTTACATAACCCTCTCTAACAACTATAAAATCGTACTATGTAAATCGGCATTATGTGATGTTTGCAATACAGAAGTGAGTCTAGCACTTACTGATGACTATTATCGTGTATATATCACAGACCTTTCAGTGATACTGAAATGAGCTTCATAAATGCCTTAGATTGAGCCCCGGGTTTAGTATATTGTTGATTTAATTGTAACGACAGGGAGAGAGTCACCTATAGAATAAACTGAAAATGAAACGTACATTCAATTCAGCAACTATTATTGTTGGAGATGTACACTAAAAAATAAGAGAACAGATGGTGAAATACGTAACATTTATTTTTTACTTCAAATAAACCGAGGATTGTAAATGAAAATTGAAAAATGAATAAACACAAACAACATTAAATGAACGCAGCAAAAAACGAAACATAGAACAAAAACGAAACGAAAAACACATAGAACAAAAACTGAACACAAAGAAGAACTTTAGGAACAAACGAACATTTTCAGTGGGTGCAAGCGGTACCCGAGGGTTGGCTACAAAGACTCTTAGCTGCTCCCTCCTCAACATCTACACGAACTTCCTCCTTCTTGGAAGCATCCATCAGACTCTCGGCTGCGTCCTCCTCTAAATCTTGATGAGCTTTTTCCATGTCGGTAGCATTCACGAGACCCTTAGCCGCTCCTTCCTCCTCATTTCCACATCCTTTGTCAATCTCAGCATTATCATCGAGGCTCCCATCTGCCCCTTCCTCAATCTCTCCACATGTTTCGCCCATCTTGGCAGCACCCATGCAACTCTCAACCGTCTTCTCCTGTAAATCTTGATGGGCTTGTTCCATCCTGGCAGTAATCATGAGACACTCAGCTGACCCTTCATCCTCATCTCCACATACTGTGTCAATCTCAGCAGCATCCACAACACCATCATCTGCCCCTTCATCAATATCTTCACATGTTTCGCCCAACTTGGCACCACCCATGAGACTTTCAGGTGCCTCCTCTTCTAAATCTTGACTCGATTCTTCCATGTCGGCAGCATTCACGAGACCCTTAGCCGCTCCTTCCTCCTCATTTACACATTCTTTGTCAATCTCAGCATTAACCTCGGGACTCTCATCTGCCCCTTCCTCAATCTCTCCACATGTTTCGCCCATTTTGGCAGCACCCATGCGTCTTTCAACTCTCTTCTCCTGTAAATCTTGATGGGCTCGTTCCATCCTGGCAGCATTCACTAGACAATCAGCTGTCCCTTCAACCTCATTTCCACATACTGCGTCAATCTCACCAGCATCCACAACACCATCATGTGCCCCTTCATCAATCTCTCCACATGTTTCGCCCATCTTGGTAGCATCCATGAGACACTCAGCTGCCTTCTCTTCTAAATCTTGACTCGCTTCTTCCATGTCGGCAGCATTCACGAGACCCTTAGCCGCTCCTTCCTCCTCATTTACACATCCTTTGTCAATCTCAGCATTAACCTCGGGACTCTCATCTGCCCCTTCCTCAATCTCTCCACATGTTTCGCCCATTTTGGCAGCACCCATGCGTCTTTCAACTCTCTTCTCCTGTAAATCTTGATGGGCTCGTTCCATCCTGGCAGCATTCACTAGACAATCAGCTGTCCCTTCAACCTCATTTCCACATACTGCGTCAATCTCACCAGCATCCACAACACCATCATGTGCCCCTTCATCAATCTCTCCACATGTTTCGCCCATCTTGGTAGCATCCATGAGACTCTCAGCTGCCTTCTCTTCTAAATCTTGACTCGCTTCTTCCATGTCGGCAGCATTCACGAGACCCTTAGCCGCTCCTTCCTCCTCATTTCCACATGCTTTGTCAACCTCAGCATCATCCTCGAGACTCTCATCTGCAACTTCCTTAATCTCTCCACACACTTCAACCACCTTGGCAGCACCCATGCGACCCTCAACTGTCTTCTCATGTAAATAGTGATGGGCTTGTTCCATCTGGGCAGCATCCACGAGACAATTAGCTACTCTCTCCTCCTCTTGATCCACCTGGGCAGCCTCCACCTAGGATACCAACACAGTGTTAGGTGCTTGGTTAAACTAGGAAGAACATTATACACTAGAGCTTACAGTATGAAATAATAATGTTTAAGAGTTTTCAGACATTACGGCGAACAAGAGGTTTCCATAGATCATATGTCAGATTCAATTGAAATTCAAAATTTCAATAGTAGTGGTAATGTTTAACATTTAGCAAGTAAGATATTGGAATATTTTTACGGCGTAGGCATTAGAAGCTGATGACGTAGTGTATGGTATGAAAAAGAGGGTCTTCCATTATCACCAACTGCACAATAATGTATCGCTGTGATCCTCATACTAGCAGCATATCTGTAACTTAAGTGTTTCGGGCCTACTGAAGAACGGGGTACAACCCGTCGGCTCTGACCAATGACGTCAGAATTTGCCAGAGATGATTTACTACACAGATTCAACAGCTGAGACAAGTGTTCGTAAACTAAGGAACGCAGGAGAGAAAAACAGGTGGTAGACATATATAACGTCCAGTAATATTTCGTCATAAAGTTAAGAATATCGCTTGTTTGAGCCCTAGTGCTGCAGTAAAAAATAATCGAAAAAAAGGATAAACGTAGTGCTAGCGTAGAACACCTCATTTGACATATATGAGTTGTATCTCGAAATCCAGTCTATCTGTGTAGGTTAATTGCAGTATGGGATACGAATTAACGTGCGTCGATATCTTCGTTTTCGTTAGCATTGGTATCATATTCTTCAGTTGACCTGTGTACGTCAACTGAAGTACGGGATATATATTTTACGTACGTCGCTCTTTTCGCCTTGTGTAGTGCTAGTATAGACTCGGAAAGTGATACTACCACCCGACGAAGAACTGTGTCAGTTACAAGCGTTACGCAGCTTGGGGATTCGCAAATGACGCATAATTCCCCATTTGCTCTTATTCCCTATGGTTTCAAAGCCGCTGAAATTGTGTATTAACAAGACAGAGATTTTGAAACCAGATTTTAAACACGTTGTCCTTTCCAGTAGCAGTTTGGACTATAGCCATACTTTGTTGGATATAACGGCCTATTTGAAACTGAAGATGCTGCAGCAAGATTGAAATCTGGAAAAATGGTCTGAGGTATGTCTAAGACCCAGTGACAAAGGGGAAGCATTGCATTAGAAGACGAATGAAAAACTTGAACACATGAAGTAAAGAGAGCAGTTGAGAATAAAATGGGCAAACATATTATTTCCAATAGAATTCTTGTCTAATTCACCACATGCTGCTTTTAACTGTTTAAAGAAGAAAATTTAAAAAGAAAAACAGGAAATGAAGCCTCAAACGGGAATATACACACGTAAAAATAAGTTCTGCAGTAAGCCGAAAACGGGAAAACAAGGCTGGATGCAGAAGAAATGCGAAACAATAGAAGCTTGTGTAACAATCGGCAAGTTTGATGCCATATATGGGAAAACTGTGGAAAGCGTTAGATGGGACAGATTCAGATGTATAAATATCAAACGCTTACCTGGCAAGCCATTACGAACGAAAGGACGGAGATCTGAAAGCTGGGTTTAACGTCAGAATGGGTCCTACAAAGTAATCCCACTTAAAAAATGAAATGGATGAAGATTATAAGTGAAATATTGTACACTAAAAAGAGTTTGACACAGCAGTAAAAGACCCAATTCGAAAAAAGACTCTTGGCGTACACTAAAGTGTTTCAAAATTGTTAAGATCACTTGTAGGGAACCTGAAAAAGGTGTTCAACGTGATATGTAAAACATCGTAAGCGGGCTATTAATGAAGACATCGGTAGCAGAGAATTTCTATGGAGACGAATTTAGGTTGCGCGGAGGTATGGAAACGAGTAAGTCATTTCCGACCTCAGGACTCTGAAGACAGACTGCTGCAAGGCAAAAGTAAATCGGTAGGATTTCAATTTCTGAGGGTCACAGGGATAAAATACAGGGAGTGATGTTATCCCATACTTGTGCATAAAACAAAGTGCAATTATAAAGATCTCAGGATCTCGCAGGAATACAGTAGCTGAGATGGGAGTGAGATACGTTTTTAACCTAGCAATTCAGCAAGCAGCACGGAAAGTAGACAAAAATTACGTATGGTTATAAACCAGCAGAACTCGTCAAAGCTGCTAGACAACATCTGAATTAAGAACAGTTCCATTTCATACAAATTTCACACGAAACCAGGGAACACCGAACAGACTTCGAAGAATAGTTACAGTACCAACACAAAAAAAAAAAAAAGAATCTGCAGACAAAAGTGAACAATGCAGCACCCTCAATTTGATAACACACGCCACCCAGATCTTGACTGTATCATTATAACGCGGACTGAAGAAAGCATAAGTGTACAAAATACGGAAGATCAAGTTGGCATTAGAGGAGCTTTAGGCACACGAGAAGCAATACTCGGATTACGGCTAATACTTGAGACAAGACTAAGCAAGAGCCAAGAATGCAGCAGTGTGTCGTAGGAGGAATGGTCAGTATTCAAGTGTATGGCAGGAGCGATCATCTGAAGCTTAACCATCTACTAAATATGGACTCTAAAATGCAGCTATGAGCACTTCATCTTCGATATTGTTACGAAATCTAGTCTTGGCCTTCTATATTTTGAGGGGCGTAAGTATGGCCCAAATCAGGAAAAAAATTTCCTGTAAATATGGGCTGTAAAGTGCTCACCATCAGACCTTTGGGCACTAGTGCAGCTTCACTTTTGTGAAACACATCCCTTCCACAAAACAAGTGCTTGCAGATCTTAAGCTACGAGTCTTAGAATTTATGTTTGCTAGTCTCTTTTGCTTCGAATGATGGTTCCTGTCGCATCTCTGAAAACTGATCGTACCTCCCAGGACTCAGGGACTGGGTGTTGTGTTGTCCTAATCATCATCATTTCATCCCCATCGACACGCAGGTCGCCGAAGTGGCGTCAAATCGAAAGACCTGCACCAGGCGAACGGTCTACCCGACGGGAGGCCCTAGCCACACAACACTTCCAATCCCACAGAGAAAAGATGGGAGTGATAAGAAGCGGATAACATCAAGAGCAAGCCACTGTTAAATAAGGTGTACGACCGGGCTGTTCACTTTCTGCTATCTTATTCAGCGGATACATTCGGAGGACTCTAGATGAATTTAGGGACACACTATGACTTGTAGGAGGAATTAAAATTGAAGGTAAGATAACAGACATGTTGACATTTTCTGATGACACTACAGTGTTAAGTGAATGTGCGGGACTACAGAAGCGAGATGAAGATGAAAGTCAGCCCCATTTCTTCCCAACATGCAAATTAATAAAGTTTAGACAAAAATCTTGATGAGTAGACAAAATACCGTTGCCCAGTGCTCACTTAACAAAGAGGGACTGGAGATCGTAGAATCCTTTTGCTTCCTATGGAGTAAAACCACCCTCAGATGGATTAAGAAAGGATATTGCAAGCCAAATAAACCAGGCAACAGCTGCTTTCAACAAGAGCAGGAACCCTGCACATCTTGTTTCATACCCCAATACCTGAGGAAAGACCTCATAAGGATATTGTGTGGAGTGTGCCGCTGTACAGGTGTGAAATATGGACTATCGAGGAGGCGGAAAAAAACGGATAGCCTTCGAGATGTGGTTCTATCGCAGAAGGCTTATGATTTTCTGTGAAAAGGACGTATTAAACGAACTGGTGCAGCTATGTCTCCTAAAGCTTATTGAACGCCACATATGTCAGCCATATGCTGAGACATTATGGTGTCATTAAAGGTGTTGCTGAAAGGACAGCAGAAAGGAAAAACACAAGAGACAAACATAGTCTAGTATACATAAACCGTATCATGGACGACACAAGTTCCACTACCTTCACTGCACTCAAAGGCCGGAGACAGAAATGCTTGGCAAGCTGCTGGTAGCCAACTTGATAGTTAAAGACCAAAGAAGAAGAAGGAGATCATGATAAGTTTTAAAAGTGGAACAACTAATGGCAAAAGGCTTTAAATGTTCGAAAATTGGTACGTGTTTGAGTAATTGGCGTGTTCTTCACGTGAGGGGACACTGTGTGATAAAAAGTGTCCCGACACCCCCAAAAACAACAAAAAACGTTTTCCATAGTAGGTGCACTGTGATGCCACCTAATGCCGGGCACTGCACCTCAGCGACCTCAGTATTCATTAGACATCGTGAGGGAGTAGAATGGAGCTCTCCGCAAAACTCACAGACTTAGAACGTGGTCAGGTGATTGTGTGTCACTTGTGTCATTCGTCTGTACGAGACGTTTGCACACTCCTAAACATTCCTAGATCCACTGTTTCCGGTGTGACAAGGAAGTGGAAACGAGAAGGGACACTTACAGCACAAAAGGATACAGGCTGGCCTCGTCTGTTTGACAGAGACCACCGACAGTTGAAGAGGGTCGTAATGAGTAACAGGAAGACACTATCCTCACCACCATATAAGAATTCCAAACTGCATCAGGATCCACTGTCAGTACTATGACAGGCGAGATAACTTGGATTTCATGGTCGAGCGGCTGCTCATAAGCCACAGATCACACCGGTAAATGCCAAACGACGCCTCTCTTGGTGTAAGGAGAGTAAACATTGGACGATTTAACAGTGGAAAAGCGTTGTGTGGAGTGACGAATCGCGGTACACAATGTGGCCATCCGATGGCAGGTTGTGGGTTTGGCGAATGCTCGGTAAACGTCATGTGCCAGCGTAAAATTCGGAGTCGGTGGTGTTAGGGTGTGGTCGTTTTTCTCATGGAGAGGGCTTGCACTCCTTGTTGTTTTGCGTGGCACTATCGCAGCACAGGGCTACATTGATGTTTTAAGCACCTTCTTCCTTCCCACTGTTGAAGAGCAATTCGAGGATGGCGACTGAATCTTTCAACACGATCAAGCAACTGTTCATAATGCACTGCCTATCGCGGTGTGGTTACACGACAATAACATCCCTGTAATGGACTAGCCTCCACAGAGTCCTGACCTGAATCCAATAGGACACCTTTGGGATGTTTTGGAACGCCGAATTCGTGTCAGCCCTCACCCAACGAAGTCGATACCTCTCCTCAGTGCAACACTCCGTTAAGATTGGGCTGCCGTTCCGCAAGTAACCTTCCAGCACCTGATTGAACATTGCCTGCGAGAGAGAACAGTTTCACATTTTCTTTGGTGGTATTCATGGCGTCAATTATGCCCAGCAGCCGGTTTCACATCCACTGACAAATGCGTAGCACGCAGAAGTGCTCTGTTCCACTAAGAGGTTTGCCTAATTGTACTTATTTGTGTATATATACAAAGGAAGTTTTGCTTTTTATTGTGATATTTCTTTGCACTGATGTGACTGCTTAAAGTGTGACCGACCAGACCAGTGTATGCTACTGTGGTCGAGATTTGCATTACACAGCAGCATCTAAAGAACTTCCGCTATACTTGATAGCAAATGACAACGGCAGCAATCGCACTGTAGCCAGACGTTCTTACCCTCACTAGCAACCGCATAATTTTTCAGCTGTGATTCAGTGGGATATTTTGCCAAAGTCTTACATCTCTGTAAGAGACAAGCCAATCATAAATGGTATTCCACAGAAAATACCATAAGTTGCACTAAGTCGATTACGACTTTGTTGCAGACTGAAATTCAGCTGCTGATCTTACACTGTTACTTGGTACGTGCAGTACTGATAAACGGAAGTCTCTCCGACTGCTGAGACCAGTCATGGCAGAGTTCTACAGTTAGTGGATACGAAATCGCTACCGACTGCCATCTGTAACACCAGTGATATTTCCGAACCCGTGACAGTTTTACAATGGAATCTTACATTCCCTGAGTAGTGCTTTATATTTACATTAGGGACTTCGAATCAACGATTGCTGGCATTATTAGATTCCAATATCGTGAATCTGTCTGTTAATACTTAACGTTAACTTGAGGGTCAATTGGTTTGTACAGTCATGGAGATATGTGCAAATCATGAGATTTTTTCGACTGATGTATTTGCCTGAGTGGCTAATTCCGCATTGCGTACAATCAGGGATGTAGCTGTTTACTCATCGCTCTCACACTGTCAGACCATATCCTCACACTTGCTCTAATGTCAGTAATGATGCTGACTTACCTCAGCGGGGCCCTCCTGCGGCGCATCGAGCAGTATTATATCTCCTTCCTTGGTGCAAATCTCCCTTTCTGAAGTTACGTCGCTGTCTTGATCCTTACGCGGTGGATTATCTTCAACGACCTTAGTTACTTTGAAGCGCCCAATAACGTGGACCTGTGGGTGGTTTGCTGTTACAGTCACTTATGAAGCTAGGATGGCATATATCAATAATAGATAAAGCTGTAGATGCTTCACTTAGCATTCTTAAACAGATTATATATTAAATACAACTTATGTATGCCAAACACACAGCAAAGTAAGCATGTATCTCAAACCAGGGTGTTGTGCAAACGTTTTCGTAAGCCCTGTCTGGTCCCATAGTCAACCTCCGTTAACTCCACTAACCCTACGAATCAACATCAATTCCCAGCAAGAAATAATAGTTTTTGTTGAAAGTGACGTCAGTGATTTTTGTATCTACCGCTAGATTTGTATATTATTTCCTGAATCTGGGCGATTGTTTAAATGATTGCGGGAAATCCTACTGACTGCATGTAGAGCACTAGCCACCAGAAGAAGGGAGCGTCTTTCGGTGTCAGGCCACAGTATAATAGAGCATGTGGCGTGAGCTCCACGGCAGAGGCACTGTCCGTGTCTGCATCCTAAACGATGGAAAGCTGATTTGTAAGTTTTAACTTGGCGTGTCCACTGGCGCAGAGGCGGCACGTCGCGAGTTAGCAGCTACAGGTCATGTTCCCATGTTCTCGGAACTCCTAGTCCCACAACGGTGAAAAGGTAAGATTGGAGACCATCTGGATCTTACGTGCTTAACAGTGCGGCTCCCTGAGATGACAGGCTGCTGAGAAGCTAACTGAAACTTTGTTGGCTGTGCTAAGAAACATGCGGGCACTGACATAGGATAATGCAAAATAATTTTGAAGTGGAAGAGTAGAACTCGCATTGGTCTACATGGACAAGGCCAGATTGGCTGAACGTGATATAGAACTGATGGTGGGAGTCAAATGTTGCCTGCTTCTCAGCTCCAGCACAATGAACCTATGACTGGTTTATTATGTTAAACTAAATAGGGAAGGGGGATTTTTGCACTGTTACAAGGGATCTGCTGGCTGGCACTCAGGAGAGTAACATTCATTGATTATCCGAAACTCCGCACACTCCGGAAAGTAAATAAGATTTCTGATCTTTATTGGGAGCGCTCCGTAGAGCAAACTTCCATCAGAGACTCGCCAGCGGACACATCAGTTGAGAGAGGCACACAGAGTTTCGGCTCTCAGGGAGAGCAGTCTTCAGTACAGGTCAGACGACAGAGTGCTGCAGCCACTACGGCAGCCGCCCGCGGCAACAGGTAACGCTAAGTACGGTGAGCGACAGCGGCGTCCACTAACAGAGTTGCAGGGTGTACGTAAAGATTTCCGACTGACATTACGACTACCACCGTTCAGTTGAGTTTACTGGCAATGTCGAACACAACATGTACTGAGTCAAGACAATGGGTACAGGCAGGGGTATTTCTGTACTTCTTTCATATATGATTAATATTCGGGAAGCACTGTGCAACTTTTGCGAACATGGTTGTTTCCCCAAACTAATCAAGCAATCTTTGCCAAGGCATGGCTAATTTAGTTACAGTATAAAGTAAGTTAATACTTATTGAACATAATAGTTTTGTGTTCGTGTGCGCTTATGTTTAACATGACGTCTGTAGCGAAGTGTAATATATGCGGCCCTATAGTGACCACTGTTTCACTCAGTAGTATCATATACCCCTTATTTATATTCTTATAACGCCACTAGGACCACAATTTGTTAAACAAATACCTTTAACTAAACTCCTGTGATCCTATAGGAAGCGATTTGTTAATCGGTTAGGTCACCCGGTACAGATACTTCTGACTTCCACATAGGTATGTGGATGGCTTCGTCGTAACCTCACAAAGGCATCTTCCTAACGAAAACGTAATTTATTTTTACATTATTGTTCAGAATCTTGCGCCAAAGAAAAGTGACACTTTGAATTAAAAGTGAATCACGTGGAGTTATTAATTACCTATATTGTCAGTTGGCCTGATAAAACGTTACTCCTTATTTTGCGCTGTTCCCGTATAGCATCAGAGCCCCTTTATCAGCTGTATCGTTATTAACACCGCACAATTTTATTAGTTCACACCTGTCATATTAGAGCGCTTTATATCTGAAGTACACTGTCCATGCTTTTAATTAGGATCTTTACGTGCTAAAACTTCAGTTATTATGCTGATCGCAGATGAAGTGAACGTACAGATGAGATGACATCTGGTTTCATCTTCGGAGTAATCCTATCAAAACTGTACCAAGGCTCCTGGGCCATGTCTGATTCGCTCCAGTGGGAGGCAATAACACATTTTTGCGATTTGTGCCATTGACATCGTGTGTGATCTACCGACTGTTATTACTACTATTTCACACAAATAGTCTGGCTAAGTTATGTAGTTGGAAACTCACGCTTATCTCATCACGTGAACAATTGTTGATGGAATTATATAGACCAGAAAAGATTGCACTGATGCTCTTCATGTCTCAGGTCTGTTTTAAGAAACTTAAGTTGTTCTCGGTATGCCATTTGTGTCAATCACAGAGGATTTCATTAATACAGTTGGAATGTATCCGAAGTCTTAACTTCCACATATTCTTACCAAGTTTTCTGCTATGTTAAGGTAGTCACTTCGCTTCTACCATGTACGTTAGATGAGTCATCACTTTCTTACAGGTGTAAATCGCCGAATTGTTGTAATTGATTCCGAGTGCTTTATTGGTTCCCTACTGTCTCATAAGTGCCACTGATGGTATATGGGGCGACATCGATATTCAGCTTGTGGTTTCGTACTAGTGTGTCCTACTGTATTGTTGAGTTCCGATAACAGTCTGGGCTAATATAACTTGTACCTTTATCTTTACGTACATGGCAGTTTTCTCTTTGATGTGATAGGTCCTGGCGTCAGTATTTGTGCTCATTTTGGGACTGGCTTGACGACCGTATGATACTACGATTTATAGTTACCGTGTAGCTAACTTTCTCTTTCCTTGCTAGCAAATAGCTAAAGACGCAATCAAATTGGAGCTAGAGGTACTTAAGCTCACCCTTTGCTGAGCCAACCAATGGAGCAGTTCAGCTCTCCAGTCTGATAAATAGGCGATATTTCATGTCTCTGTAAGAGGCAAGCTGAACATAGACGGTATTTCCACAAGAAACTTTAACCAGGTGATGGGTCGAGTTGCTTAAGGCGTACTACGCGAAATCAGTATGTGCTCAGTTAAATTCACGTCGACCAATCGGATTGCGGTTCTTGGCGTTTACATAAATCACATAAAAAGGTTATCGGCATACTTGCGTTTAAAATGAGTCAAACGGTTTCATTCCCCGACATTCCACACTTCGAACTACATCTATAATGAATTCGTCGACACTGGATGCCGTTCGCTAGTCTTACACCATTACTTTCAAATCTGCGATATTGATGGACGGATGTGTCTCCGACTGGCAGTAGTGATTGGCCAGTTGTGACTCGCACAGCTGCTGATCTATAATTTGTGCACATGAAGCTGTTTGAAGCTGCTGTGTTTCACACAAGTGTTGTAATCGTAACCCGTGGACATTTTACATCGGGCCTACCCGTCTCACAATAATAATTATTCGTACGACCCAAGATTTACGTTATTATCTTGTAACGAATCTATTATTTGATTGTAATAAAGTGAAGCCCTTAAATTGTCCTTCCTGAATTTATAGTGGAGGAGGCATGTCTGGAGCATCAGAAATTGTCGATAGACATGATCTGGGAGAGTGTCTGATTCGACAGTGCGTGCAGTTTAAGAAGTAGATGTTGTTTCTTAGGTCTCAACCTGTCTGTCCGTCTCTCCCTGCTTGCTCTTCGTGGCAGTGATGACGCTGACTTACCCCGGCAGGGCCCTCCAGCGGTGCAGCGACCAGTTTATTCTGACGTCTCTTGCGGCGACGGCGACGTTGATCGGTGTGTCTACGCTTGCGGTCATCTGACGGTGGTATTTCTTCGGCTGCCTTCCTCTTCTTAACGCGACCAACAGCATGGCCCTGCAGATGATTTGATTTTACTATCGCTTAATTAGCAACGTTGCCATATGTGTAATAGAAGGAAACTTTAGACAACTGACTTGATATATTAAGTAAGCAGACCATAATTGTGTCTAATAACGAATGTGAAATGTGTTTCTATAGGCGTTTGTCAAATAATGACATACCAAACAGAGATAGGGAGCTGAGAGGCACACGAATGAAATGGGTAGAGAATGTTTTAATGGGGTACACTTAACAGAATAAGGGTTGGTTGACACGAATAATGATAAGGCATCTAGGAATAATGAACCCCGCACCTGAAACAGGAAGAATGTGAAGGTGTGCAAAGTGCTCAAAAACCAGATTGTTGTCCGCGCACTGTGTAGTACACACCATATGAAAAAAACTGAGACAAGTCAATAGATGTCTGGCTCGAAAAAGAAAGACATTGTCTGTGATACGTTTTGTAAATAACGTTTGTGATGCATCTTTGTTCATAAATGTGACAGTGGAGCAGAAGTGTACGTACAGCAAGAACATAGTAAAACACGCAGGCAATTGTAAACAAGAAAATTTGCTGGTGTGAACCTACATTTGTATTTATAATACTCTGTTACCTTAATTTCTCTCACTTGATCCTCTGATCGTCACGTGAATATACGTGTAAAGTTCTATGACGCTGCCTAGTCTATCACAAATTCACATTCTGGAAGACTACACGAAGAGATTACGACGCCATTGTTACCTTTTGTTTAAGAGCCCCCCACACTATACAATTCTTTGTTATATCTTCGTGTGATCTGGTCTGGTTACTTATATCCTCATTAACTATTCTTCACGTTTCAAAACTTTATTCTGCATGTCGCATTGATGGAGGCCACAAGCACTGGAACTGTAAACCATATTATGTCGCATTGATGTCGTGTGTATTTCTCGTGCAGCCACTGAATAGAAGCTGAAGTCGGATTTGTGCCTCTCATTACCGACAGCATATGCCCACTGCAGTTCATAGCAGCACTTAGTTTCATGAACAGTTATTAAACTAACACTCCGTATGATCGTACATCGTGTACTGGACACTTTAGATAGCATGTCGAATGCATATGGGAAACCATGTAAGACTGAATCGACTGTTAACATGCGTTTTTATCTCATGTTTCAAACGAGTGGTATAATCCGTATCGTTGTAATTTTACAACGAAAGTTTACTTTCCACAGCAATAGCATTCCGTTTATGTCACATTTACTTTAGGATATTGCGACCACTGCTATTTTATATTAATGGATTACAACAAAGTGCGCTCCTTACTTAGGCCCACGTGTAAAACTGAGAGAGCTGTCTGGGAGAGTGACTGATTCTGCGATGCAAACCCGGTAGTACTGATGTTCGCTCACCTCTGCACGGCCGTCCTTCCCAGTGTCGTCCTTATTATTCTCTTCTTTCTTGATTCGAGGGGCAGGTCCTGGAGTCGGCTGACAGGGAAAGATCTCGAAGATGGACGGATATTCTGGCTCCCTTCTCTCTCTGAAGCGCCCGTACTCCATAAACTGTGAGTGTTTCGTTTTTGCCATTACTGACTCAAGTAGTGTTGTATATAACTAACACATAAGAATACTCTAGAGATTAGACTTACCACACTTGAATGGATTTTTGGCCACATACTCAGTCGGTAAGTATAAATTCTGAAGAATGTGTTACATAGTGCTATAGGGAGCGGTTATAAAATAATAAATCAAATAAAGTAAGAAATGAGAGATACAAGAGTGAAAAGGTGAGGTAACCCTTTAATGGAACGTGCTCAACGGGGTTGGACACAGGTTAATGGGACTGCTGCTAAGAAATCCTAAAATAGTTAACGGCCACTTGAAACCAAACCTTTTGTGTAAGTGCAAAGTTGAAAAGATATTGGGCAGATTTTGCCGACGAATTGTGGTAAATATATTGATATAAAAAGATTAGCTCATGAAGAAAAATGGAACCCGTCGAGAGACTCATTTTCCATAACCATAATTGAGTATCTGTGGCCCAGGGTATGTATAACGTCTATGATGATATTTTGCTTAGTAATTACAACAGTACCTGTTTATGCATAGATGTGAACTCTATGTACATAGTAACTTTTGTATACAAATATAAAAATTAAACGTGGAAACGAAAATATAAAGTTATGCTAATAACACCACCGTAAATCATCTGCTGAATTAAATTAATTAGTGAAATACCTTGTCAATAACATACATTGTGTATCCTGATAAATTTTGCCACATATAATAAGTCAGATTCATCGCACGATGTAATTGTTTCTGAAATTGCATAGTTGCTCTAAAGTTACTATACCTTTCTTCTTTAAGGATTCGCACCCTTATTATTACTCCCCATTTTTGTAGGGCAATTGTTTCGTTTAGGTACCTCCCTAAGTAAACATACTTGATCTACCGTTACAGTATATCTTTCAATGACCTAAATGGTTTCCAGTATTTTGATATCTAAGTTTCATTGGCTATTGTTCTTGTATGTTTATAGTTCCAGAACCCCCGCTTTGATGCCACAAAGGCAGTACTTCTCCATCGAATAATGTAGCAGTGTTATCAAATGGAAAAACAAGCAAGTATTCGTAAGTGCCAATGCTTTCAGTCAAATTTTCCCTATTAATAAACGCAAGGAGAGTTCTAATGCAAACGAAGTCAACGAATTCCGTTTAAAACCTATGTTTATGATAATACTGCTGCAGAAATTAATAATGAAAGCGAACAGACACTAAATGGTTTGCAATTATTCATAACACGTCCATTATTTTATTTATACGGATTTATTTAATTGTTAGTATTTGTCCTGTTGTAAAACAAATATTTCGGCTATATAATACTACGCTTATTATTTAAATATATGTTCATTAGCTATGAAAATATAGTTGCTTCATAAACACGTAATATTATCTTAAGGTGAGGTTTGAACTTCTTAATAGCAAGTGATTGTGGATGGCTGAGGGCAAAGAGATTTGGAGAGTGAACCACAGACAATAAAGGAGAGCGTCTCCTTAAGTGTTCAGATGAACATAAAATGATACAACGATTATAATCTTTGAAGTGCATACAATAAAGAACTGTACTTGGAAATTCAATGTGATAATTGCAGCCATCTCGTCGAATTTATACCACCGTTGAGAACGTAAAGATATCAAATAAAGTCTAACAACAGTTCTCCAGAATTATAAGTAGACAACAAAAATTTGTGTATGTTTGTAAGATCTACTTTAAGATTTATTATATACCAGAAAACTAAACAAATAGTAGAAATATTCAAAAAAACTGGGAAATTAAAAGAACAGATTTTGCTACAAGAGTAAGCATTGTTACTAATTTCAGTAATGCTTTAACATCGCTGTGCCGTTTTTGATACGTCTTGGAGTTGCTCACCATGTTCAGATCCATTATACCAGCATCAAGGTCTTTCTTCCACTCTTTCCTACTTGTATAGCGCTCTACATAAGGTGTTGCTGTCTTCGTTTTCTTCGTTTTCTTCCTGCAGGGAAGACACGGACAGCAGAAAATTCTGCGTAGCACCTGAGAACCCAAAACAAAATCACTATACGCGTAAACTAGTGTCCACACATTAAGACAACGATGAAGCCGCCTGAAACGTGGACTATATAGCAATCAGAAAGTTGAGATTTTATTTTTTGGACTGTCTACGACAAGAGTTTGACCCTTGCCTCAGTTTGTCGGAATAACCTCCTGAAACTGTAAAATCTGCGTTAATAGACGTATTTATTCCAAACGTTGAGAAAAAATGAATTGTATATTTCGATCAATGCTTCACGTTCAGTGGGTCTGTGGTGAAGTGCAACATCGAACAGTGCGGGTATGCAGATGTTTTCGAATTAGTTTTATGTTACATCAAGTGAGGAGTTATGAGACACAATGGAGGCTCACACAGTATCCTCGTGCCTCATTTATCCCAGGCGAACTGGAATTCCACATTACCAAGCCTTAACACAGTGTCAGTGTTCAGGACGTCCACAACGAATGGCAGCTGCAGTTAACTCCGAGATAATATCTGGAGTATCATATTGACAACTGAGGTACATTTCCTTACCAGAGCAGAGTTATTTCAGCGCTCACACCTCTATTTAGGGATATTCGTGTACAAGAGACCCAGGACAGAGCTCACCTAATGTAATGGAAGACAGTCACCACATAGTCCTAAAATACGGCCGTTGTATCCTGGAGTCTTTTTCCCACTATAGTGGCTCACGTAATGCCTGCCACGAAAAGTGAATATTTGTGCTCGGTCGATATTGCATCAAATATCAGGATCAGGTAACTTTTCCTGTTACTTGCACTTTGGAAGCGACAACAAGAGACGTAGAATTCTTTCCTAAAAGTCATTGGAACACAAATAACAAAAACTGGCACTCTTTCAAAAAGTAAAAATACAGTTGCTAAGTAAGTATACCAGATACCGGCTCAGTGTAAGTATCTTACTACACATTCTTCAGTGTATTAAATGCAACAGATTTCTAGTATCAAAAGCGACATATCACTTAGTTACATGTTACGAACTCCGTGGTACGGCGGAATACGGAATACTCACCAGAGACTACCGAACATCGACTAGAACATAAGATGGGTAACATCTTCTCATCTGTGGAAAATTACCGGTGCAAGTGCGAGATAAATGCTCGAACTAACATGTTTTAAAAATTGTGAAAATCTCTCAACTGGATAAATTCCACCCAGCAGTCATCGCATATGATCATTTCCTAAGATTCTCGTCTGAGATGAAAGAGATAAATTAAATACGGAACTCCTCTACGAATTCAGCCCTTGGAATGGATTAGGTTCATTGTCCTCTGCTCTCTCTCGTGACAAATAGTCCCTTCACGACTTTTCTACTAACTTTATCGACATCTGAATTCGAGAGCGCTACCTCCCTTAACAGTTCAAATAATGGTTCCAGTTCCCTAATCTAAATCGGTGCATGGAAGTCCAACTTCCTACATACCCATCCCGTTTCCGGCTTGTCGGCGTTTATTAAAAGAGCTCTTGAAAGACTTATTTTGTTTTGTGTTCAAATCTTTCCGAAGCGCGGTACCAAGTTTGCAAGAGTTAAAAAAAATTACACATAGAAACTCAAGAAGGCTCCCAAAATGCTCAGATCAGAGCACTATTCTGTTTTTAATATACACGCAAGATACTAAGAACATCATTACTCCAGTGGTTAAATCTCTCCAGCATGAATATGATTTATGGCTTTTTTCTACAATTAAAGATCAAATCTCTATGCCTCAGGTCAGGCAGAGCAATTTACACGTTCACTGACTGTATGACTGCCAACGACCTAACATATTGACTAAGAAATTTTCTGTAGTTCTCTTCAGCCCACTATGTAACCACGAAAAGAAACAGCATTAACGCGATTAGACCTGCAGCTGAAACGTGACAGTCTGCAGACTGTAACACTGTCTTCGTTCTCTGCATCATCGATTAGAATGATCGTTGTACCATACCGTTACGAAAGGTGCACTTAATCAGTTTGACTTAGTACAGTTCGGGTGCAGGCTTGTGGGCCTTGGAGAAATGCGAACAACTTACAAGAATGTCTTACCAGGAGAAGTTGTTGAAACTCTGCTGCGTGTTCGACGTCAGTACTTGGAGAGATATTTTAATAGCCAAGTAGCGCAGCAGCCCAATACAGATTAATGCTCCTGCGAAAATATGAGGGTGTCTTCCACACACGAGGTCTACATCGGAAATGAGGAGTGTTTGCCCTCTGCTAGTAAAAGCGTCAGGCTCAGTGCACAGTATCTACAGTTGGGTTCAAACAGATACATCCATAGACCAACTCAGAAATCCTGTCCCGTATCAGATGTAAAATCTCGGTATTCACTATTTACAGTAAGATGAAAAATTGCTTTGGCACAATGAGTTCCAGTTTCATTCCCTCCATTAAACTTTAGTGACGCACATTGTTCCCTTTTATATTGATTGCTTTTAATCTCGACAGACTTCATCAGAAAGATGCGTGTTACTTCTCCCGCAGCTGAAGTATTCCTAAGAACTTCGTCTGCCACCAGGTTGTTCATATTTTACTGCAGAAGCGGCAGCGATTCGAGAGGCTCTCTCATTAGGTATTTATGTGAGGCTCCAGAACCTGCAGTAGTCTCGAACTCGAAAAGTGTGTTCTATTCGATTCAAATAAAATGTAACAGTAAGATGAATATTTAGGTATTTGAAATTTTGCGAGAAGCATTGAGAAATAAACGCAAAGGTATGAGAATCTGATAGCTATGGCCCCCACATCATGTATGACTGGTTTAGAAGACATAGTCGAAAATCTGGCGAAGAATTCCAATGGTTCTGGATGTGTGATGAACGTCATTCTACTATTCTCCGATTTCCAGCTGTGGGTGCGGAAACTGGCCGTAAAGTCAATGCGACACTACGATCCAAGTAACTAGAAGGTTCTCCTGTCTTCGAGAATTTCAGACGGGCAGGAGGCTGAAAACTATCTTGGTACTCATTCGTATGAACCATAAGTTCATCCTAACCACTTACATTTGGTAGATGTCAGGGATATCCGTTTCTGCGAGTGTCAGAACACACAAGAAAAAAGGAGACCCATATAACTATCTGTTTACCTACAAGTACTTGGAAACACATCAAAACTTATTGGCGCAAAACCTTGTGAATTTGATGGTCCAAATTCCAACAAGTGCTCATGTTTTGTTATATCATAGGGATCCTCAAATATCCTCCCCACTCGTTCTGATGAGTAAACGCTACATACTAATTTTATTTTCTTCTAGCTCAGAAAGTAAGTAAATTCGCTGTCCTCGATTGTGGCTTGTACTTCACTCCACTTGCTTTCTGTTCATCACGTACTTTCGTTTCTGCAAGCTCAAAGTAGGTTGACTCATGAAACATGTTTATCCCAGCGTTAGCATGGTTTTAAAAAATATAGGTAATTTCTGTACTTTTGAACTAGTTTGACTATAGAAAACGCTTCACAATATTACTGTACCCTGCGCTATAGAGAAAGAGATCTTTTATTTACTCGAAACAACACAACGATGCTTTTTATAGGTGTAGCGCTAAGTCCCGATTCGGCACATTCACAGCAGAGAATACTAGACGTAGAAGAGAGCGAAGAAGAGAAGGCGGAATATGATGACGAAGATTACGCGTTTCCAATGAGGAAGCGCACCAGAACACCAAAGCCTATGCCAATGGAACAGTAAGGATGTTTCATACAGTGCATCTACCTGAGATGTTGAATAAAACTTGTAAAAGTTTATTCTGATTGCTATGCCTGTCTTAAGTCAGGCACAGAGATTTGGCCTTTAAGTGTAGAAAAAAGGCACAAATCATCTGCATACTGGAGAGCTTTGACCTCTGGTGTAATGATGTTCTCCAAATCACATTTGTATAGTGCACTAAATGCAAAATACGTTTAGTTCCAGAGAAAGAGAAAGAAGGTAATTTTTTTGTTCCATAACAGTTCCCCTGCCGCAGTAATAACACCGATTCCTGTCAGATCACCGAAGTCAAGCGCTGTCGGGCTGGGCTAGCACATGGATGCGCCACCATGCAATCTGCCCAGCCCTTTTGAGAAGCGGGGTTTCCACTCGGCCGTTGTAAGGCAAACTGAAGAGCTACTTGTTTGAGAAGAAGCGGTTCCGATCTTGTAAACTGACATATGACCGGGAGAGCAGTTTGCTGACCACATACCCCTCCATATCCGCATCCAGTGACGCCTGTGGGCTTAGGATGACACGGTAGTCGGTCGGCACCGTCTGCCTTCATGGCCTGTTAGAACGGAGAGAGAGAGAGAGAGAGAGAGAGAGAGAGAGAGAGAGAGAGAAAGAGAGAGAGAGAGATAGCAAATAGAAGAAACACTATAAAGGAGCATATACATACGGACTTGGAAAAGTAAGTGACACATGACGGCCCATGCTTGTGCAACAAGTGTGACGCGTTGTCAGAAGACAGTACATGCTCTGGGTGTCCTCCAGACACATTTCTTCAGTTTAAATAGGACAGAACGATCACTGTGGGCACAACGCCTGACACCCAGATTATCCGTGAATTTTGACGCTGTATGGACCACATTCAATACCGCGTTCAGCAACAGTGAAATTTTGCCAACAGTTTGACCAAAGCCGGTCAGATGAGGGTCATGCTGATCGCTAATGGAGACCATCGAATTGTACGTCTACCATAGATGACAATGTAAAGGTATCGAGGAACTGATTCATAACAATCACAGATTTTCCAACGATGAAAACATTTACACAGCTGTTCTACAATGGCTCCGTGGCCAAGGAGCAGATTTCTATAATCGAGGAAGTGAGAGACTGTTAAAACATTTAGAGTCTTGTTTACAGAGCTTTGATGACGGTGTTACAAAACATTGTCATGTATCTGTGTCAATTTGAAGTTTAATGCAGCAGTCAATAAAATGTACTTGGCGTGACATAGCAACGTGCAACGTACTTTCTGAAGGAACTGGAGAGAACAATTTTATGATAGTATTTTATTACATAATAATTAACTAACATTTGGCGGAACTTACATTGTTAGATAACAAATAAAATCTCTAAAGATAATCTGTGAAAATTTGTCATTATTAGGATGAAAAACGAGTTTGATGAGTGATTTAACATATGTGAGTGTGCTTACTCTAATACTTTTATGATACACAAGAATTTTTTAATATTTTGTATTTAAATCTTATTCGGTCCCAGAACATTTCATTGAAACCAACAGAAAATTTTCATTCGCAAAACCCAAGCTCAGAACCGGGGAGGATAAATAAAGCTCCTGTTTGAAATTTTAGCGTTTCCCGGAGTAATAGTATCGAAAGTCTCCTCAGAGGCCTGTGTATTACGAGGATCTGCAACCTTGGCATCAAGTTTCAGCAATACAGCAGCAGCTTTCTGTTATTATGGGGATCAGCCGGATCACCGAAACATTGAATAAAGTTGATTTTATAATGCGGCAGCAGACCTAAGGTGTCATTCAAGAAAGCCCTTATTTGCTTTACACGAAATAATAGTGTGTTAAAATACGGTTTGATATTTGTAAGTGAATACCCTTGTTAATCCCTCTTGAATACTACATCTTGTTTTGTGACTACATTTGTTCCGTGAAGATTCCTTAGCTCTAAGTATTGAACATATATGAAACAGCAAATTAATTTAAAACCATTGTTCATATTATTTATACTATGTCTTCTCCACATACACTACTGGCCATTAAAATTGCTACACCAAGAAGAAATGCAGATGATAAACGGGTATTCATTGGACAAATATATTATACTAAAACTGATATGTGATTACATTTTCACGCAATTTGGGTGCATAGATCCTGAGAAATCAGTACCCAGAACAACCACCTCTGGCCGTAATAACGGCTGTGATACGCCTGGGCATTGAGTCAAACAGAGCTTAGATGGCGTGTACAGGTACAGCTGCCCATGCAGCTTCAACACGATACCATAGTTCATCAAGGGTAGTGACTGGCGTATTGTGACGAGCCAGTTGCTCGGCCACCATTAACCAGACGTTTTCAATTGGTGAGAGATCTGGAGAATGTGCTGGGCAGGGCAGCAGTCGATCATTTTCTGTATCCAGAAAGGCCGTACAGGAACTTCAACATGCGGTCGTGCATTATCCTACTGAAATGTCGGGTTTCGCAGGGATCGAATGAAGGGTAGAGCCACAAGTCGTAACACATCTGAAATGTAACGTCCACTGTTCAAAGTGCCGTCAATGCGAGCAAGAGGTGACCGAGACGTGTAACCAATGACACCCCATACCATCACGCCGGGTGGTACGCCAGTATGACGATGACGAATACACGCTTCCAATGGGCGTTCACAGCGATTTCGCCAAACACGGATGCGATCATCATGATGCTGTAAACAGAACCTGGATTCATCCGAAAAAATGACGTTTTGCCATTCGTGCACCCAGGTTCGCCGTTGAGTACAGCATCACACGCGCTCCTGTCTGTGATGCAGCGTCAAGGGTAACCGCAGCCATGGTCTCCGAGCTGATAGTCAATGCTGCTGCAAACGTCGTCGAACTGTTCGTGCAGATGGTTGTTGTCTTGCAAACGTCCCCATCTGTTGACTCAGGGATCGAGACGTGGCTGCACGATCCGTTACATCCATGCGGATAGGATGCCTGTCATCTCGACTGCTAGTGATACGGGGCCGTTGGGATCCTGCGCGGCGTTCCGTATTACCCTCCTGAACCCACCGATTCCACATTATGCTAACAGTCATTGGATCTCGACCAACGCGAGCAGCTATGTCGCGATACGATAAACCGCAATCGCGATAGGCTACAATCAGACCTTTATCAAAGTCGGAAACGTGATGGTACGCATTTCTCCTCCTTACACGAGGCATCACAACAACGTTTCACTAGGCAACGCCGGTCAACTGCTGTTTGTGTATGAGAAATTGGATGGAAACTTTCCTCATGTCAGCACGTTGTAGGTGTCGCCACCGGCGCCAACCTTGTGTGAATGCTCCGAAAAGCTAATCCCTTGAATATCACAGCATCTTCTTCCTGTCGATTAAATTTCACATCTGTAGCACGTCATCTTCGTGCTGTAGCAATTTTAATGGCCAGTAGTGTATATGAGTTGACATTTTTACCAAGTAGTTTGCAGTATGGCTCAGTAAACTAAGGCCAAATAATATAGTAATAATAACAAAAATAAAACTGCAACAAAATAAAGGCTGTGTGTGTGTGTGTGTGTGTGTGTGTGTGTGTGTGTTGGCTGTCCTACCTATGCCTCCTTCATATTACTCCATACTTTACTTACTTTGCCCATCCTCCCTCCCCCCTCACCCCCCGGCGCCCTCCACCAGCTGATGTCTCCATGAGACACAATGTATTCTTTGAGTTATGGTCGAGAAAGAGGAGACGGCCGTGTTGGTAAAATGGTTATCGCGCTGGAGTTTCATACATCTCGAGCTGCTGAGATCCTCATTCAATGATCTCGCCTGAATTTGATTCATTTTCTCAGTCCACTTCAAGCAGGTGCCGGAATGGTACACCTTTGTCCGATCCGAACGTCGACGAGGGGTCAAAAGCAAATTTTCGTTTTTCTTTTCTAGTAAGTCACAAAGTATGATGAAACTTGAGCGCGGCTCTAGAAATTGTTTTAATCAGTTGGCAGCTTTTTGGATCCTTAATCTATAGCTTGGATATAGAGTAATCAAGTTTGCATCATCTTAATTCCTTCATTCAGCCTACTAAAGGCATTCACTATTTTATTTAGAGTTGAAATGTGAAGAATACAGGTAATGCCTCATAGGGTAAAACGGCCGAAGTTATCATTGATATCCATTCAACTTTCCTGAGTTCATGTTGTCTCCCTGAGGTACTAGACGTACCCTAGCAGCAGTAACCCAAATCAGTTTCTATCAGTGAATAATTCAATTATGAATGCATCGTGATCAACTATTTGAGATTCAAAAAATAACTTCTAGTTTTTTTACTGTTTGTCCTTACCCGTGTTACACCAGTTCACAATTTGCTCCCGTCGCAGAATGAGGAAATTCTGCGGTCTTTCAGCTCTTTTTGTGTAGTCGTAGATCTTGTAATTTATATGCACGTCACATTTAAGCTCGTTACATAATTATATTTCAGTCGCGCCTTTCTTGTTGTTGATATATCACGGCATCCAAATTAGAACACTGAAGATCGTGGACTCGGTAGCATGCAAATAAAAGTTAGAAAATCTAAATTGTGTCGTTATTTCTCATACTTACAGCCAAGCCTCCAGATATCAGACACTCAGATCGGTACCAAACGTTGTGTGTCAATAGAGTATCAACCAAAACACCAATTTAGTTTGTGTTGGGTACTGTCACCCAGTAGAACATGCATAAACGATAATTAAAAAGTAACACCAGCACAATAGAGTATAGGAGAAGCGTATAGGTGATGAAAGATCTCAGACAGCTCTGGTAGGAGAGTGGGTAAGGCGTTAGCTCGTCGTCCTAAACGTCCCGAGTTCGAAAAACAGTTTACGCGTGAACATTGTTATAAGGGAGGGCATATTCTGACGTATAAAAGGACGCTTCGGAATTAGTAGTAATGTTATTGTTGCTGTTTGCTTTCGCTTCGTTGGTTGAAAGTAGCAAATCTGTAACATTCATTTGTATAGAGAAGAACACACCTGTTTATACAAATGTACCCTGTAGGTTTGCTACTACTATCAACTAATGAAGCGAAAGCAGACTGCCAAAAAATATTGCTGCAAACTTCGAAAAGACCCTTTACATGTCAGGAGAATGTTCTCCCAATTAACCATGCAACTGTTTCATGTATACAAAAAATGTTATCAGTGATGATCCAACCGTGACTTTAAGTTTCGACGATCTCAAGCACTACCAACTTCCTTCCTCTTTTTTTCTTATCATCCCTGCTCCCAAAGTGAGGGGAGGGGGCGAAGTGAGCAGAGGTCGCAACCCGAGACCTGGCCACCATATCCCGTTCCCACACACCAGGAACCAAAGAAAGCGTAGGGGACGTTGGGTAGAGGTGCAATGAACATAGTTTGTTTATTTTCCTTTTCTCTATTTTTTATTTTTATGTATTTATTCTTTTTAACATTAATACCACTGAGAATAGCAGGTTGATACTCTATCGATACAACAACGATTGGTGTTTATCTGAGTGTTTGACATCTGGAGGTTTGGATATTAGTAACAAAATGCTATGAAAGGGAGGAGGATCATCACATAGAGCAGACGACGATGTAGTTCGGCCACACATGGTGCAAGGTCTTGACTTAAAACGCCTAAAAAAACATACGTGACTTATTTTTCTGAACCTGTAAACCACTATAACACGTCCGAAATACCTCACGTTAATGATAGTGCCAAGCCGAGAATCACAGTCTGTATGAACCTTCTTACTATGGAATATTTCCCTTCTAACTCCCACTACGTATGGTCATAGGTAGTGGAAAAAAACTACTGATACTGTTAGGGAATAGTGATAATGATACATTATCTGTGTTTTTTATTTACTTATTCTTAGCATTCTCCTCACATGCATCTGACAGCGTATTTGCATTGACTTCCACCTTCTTGTGGACTGAACCCAATCACTTACTGTAATAAGGCAAGTTGGTTCTTACATCCAGAGAAAACGGTTTACTTAATTTGGCTGCTCGTTTTGCTATTGTAGTTTTACATTTACGTTGCAAACGATTCCATAATCACTGGACATAATTCAGTCAGTTCTGGAAAAAAAAGAACTTGATATTGCACATAAGGCGATCTGTTTGAATACACACAAGGTGAATAAATAACTTATCTACGATGGCGGTAGGTGGAAGAATTCCGGATGAGATATTTAACTTACTTATTTGCTTCGGACGTATGTTTAATGCTGTTTGCAGGAACGTGTACACACATGAGATGGAGTTAAAATTTAGCAACGTGCATTCTCGATTACCGTGTCTGCACTGTGGACTTGTGAAGACAGTTTCATATGAACCACCAAAAACGGTATACGTTGCTCGTATTGGCAGTTTGGTGGAACTCAACGAGCACATTCTGAGACTACTGCAAGTTGTACTCCACTGAAGATGAATAAGTTCATTGAAAATCCACTTAAATAATCGGAATTATCTATCAGTCACTTCGTTGGCCATGCTGTCACAGAAATGCTAGACGATAAGGGAAGACCATATTGCTGAATTCGATTTTCCGAAAATCACAACAGACTGTAGTTCGGATACTGCTTTCAGTCATTGCACAAACATTGAAGTGTTAGTTTTGAGACAAATATTCAGGATATAGGAAATCAACTGAAATCCCTAGCCAGAGGAAACGCATCAAGGCCGGATGAGAAGCTGGGCCATTCTACAGAGGTCCTCAAAGAAGTTGCACCCCTTCAGTTACCAGTTTATTATAGGTCAATGGAGCCACTAAGTAGCTGGAGCAACTGACGGTACCAAGCGATTGGAAAAGAAGCGTAGGTCAATCCAGTTTTCAGGAGAAGTCGCCGGGCAGATTCACATGATAATACGGCGTTACTGACGACGTCTGTCTGTTGTCGATCTTCGGAACAAGTTTTATGCTCACTCATTTGGACGTTTCAGCAGAAAGAAAATCTGTAAAAGAGTCTTCTACAGACAGATATCTTGACCGACTTAGCAGATATTTCGGAAGGTGACTAATCCTGTAATCTTATACCATAGGGATTATTCTCACTATGTAGACATTAACTGATGCATGCTATTTTAAAAAGTTTCAGATATTCTTGCAGAATTTAGTATTATTCAAAACTGAAAGAAGAAAATAATGAAATGTTCGGAAACAAGAACCTGTTGAGATATGGATCGTTGAACTTCCCCAGTTCACAGCCTCCGTTCTATTTACAAGTAAGGCGGCATTCTCATGCGACGGCACAGTAAATTACTGCGGTACGGTCGCGATGGCTGATGGCATTTTTGGTGCAAACGTGCCATTGTGGCGACATGATTGCTTCAGCATCAGTTAATGCGCAGCAGTTGCAGGTAACAGATCATTGAGCCAGACACTTAACCAAACAGGTTAACAAGTGTTTTGTATTACCGATTACCAGTCCTATTGCAGAACTGTGTACAACGGGGCACCATACCGCATCGTTTTTTAGGCGATATCCTCGCCGAGTAGGTCCGGTATCATGTCCCCATCATTCGCCGGAGACGAATATGCCGGATTTCTGGCTGTGGAGGCACTTAAAAGTCACTGGTATATACCCATCCAGTCCATCGACGAAGTGCGGACAAACAGGAGCGTGTGACCAGCGCATGTAACGCAATCCGAACAGCGGCAGGTGTATTTGAAAGAGAGTGTGCTTCACAGAGAAGGATATCATGATCCGAGAAAACCACATCCCGCCCTACTTATAGAGTCTAGCTCTGTGTGTGACTATGGGAAAGTTCCTTGCTGATTTGGACAAAACTGCGTCAGTTTGTAATATATGACACTTGCTTTCGAAGACCTGTTTTTATCCACAGGTAGTGTAGGTGATGATCGTATGTCGCAAAGGCTGACCACAAAGAATAAACATAATGAATGCGGTCAAATTGGTGAAAAATTACAAGGTGCTTTAATCACGTGATTAGTTAACCGTCACTGGAATCAGTCACAATCTTCGAAGCTCTGGAGCTTAAGTTCGGACAGTTTAAAGTTGAACGACCACACAAACCTGGCTCTGGTTATGGCACAACGGAAGCAAGCAGCCAAGCGGTCCACAATGTTCCACCTATTACACACGACTGAAGTACTTACGTGCGTGAAACAAATGCTACTCTAGTATGATGCAGGTCTGTCGCACAATTAGCTTAACAGCTCATGCATCCACATTGGTGATAAGAATAATACACAGAAGAATGTGAAAGAATGTTCTCGATCTGCTTCTGGAATTGGATTTGATGAAGATGGACACGAGAAAGCAGTTCTGACGTAGTGATTGATAATGGAAGTAAGATTTATGGAAAATTAAGACAAAAGACAACAGACTATTTTACCGGTATCATTATCTCACTGGTTGTGAGAGGTCAACTTGCCCCCCCCCCCCCCACCGGATATCGATCAGACGGGCTTTACCCCAGGGATGCCCCTTATCCATGTCGCTTTTTGTCTTGTTCTTAGAGCCCTAACTTCGCAGCCTCGCCATGCAGTTACGTGGCTCGACTATATTGGAGGAAGTTTTTTCGGTCCGTGCATACGCCGATGACGTCATAGTTTTAGAACGACATGTCAAGCACATACCGAGGCTTACGGGCACCTTGAATTCTTTTGTCGTCTTGCTGGTGCTCGCATTAATGATCGTAAATGCACAGTCCTACTGTTGAGAGGCTTCGATGATGTCGTCATTTCATAGGCGACGGTCTTCAATCGTCAAGACCTTAGGGATCTTAGTGGATCGCAATCCAATCAAACTGGCGACACTAAATTCGAGTGAGGTAGCGAGTCGTGTTCATGGGGCGGTCGTTGAACATGAACGCCGTTCCCTTAGCCTCCTTCACAAGGTACGGGTATTAGAAACCTATATCTTCAGTAAAGTACATTAACTTGCGCAGGTCTTCCCGCTTCCCGCGATGATGGCCCGCAGATTGAAACAGCTGTCTGGCCCATTCCTGTGGCGCCACCATATCTTTCGAGTCCGGTATGAAGTACTGGTCAGGCCTCGAAAGCTTGGAGGATTGGGTCTTTCCGATATCAAAATGAAAACATCAGTCTTACTTGTCTGCCGCAATGTTTTAACCTGTACGCCTGCTCTGCATTCAGTTACCTCTACATCTACATCTACATCTACATCTACATCCATACTCCACAAGCCACCTGACGGTGTGTGGCGGAGGGTACCTTGAGTACCTCTATCGATTCTCCCTTCTATTCAAGTCTCCTATTGTTCGTGGAAAGAAGGATTGTCGGTATGCCTCTGTGTGGGCTCTAATCTCTCTCATGTTATCCTCGTGGTCTCTTCGCGAGATATACGTAGGAGGGAGCAATATACTGATTGACTCCTCGGTGAAGGTATGTTCTCGGAACTTCAATAAAAGCCCGTACCGAGCTACCGAGCATCTCTCCTGCAGAGTCTTCCACTGGAGTTTATCTATCATCTCCGTAAGGCTTTCGCGATTACTAAATGATCCTGTAACGAAGCGCGCTGCTCTCCGTTGGATCTTCTCTATCTCTTGTATCAACCCTATCTGGTACGGATCCCACACTGCTGAGCAGTATTCAAGCTGTGGGCGAACAAGCGTACTGTAACCTACTTCCTTTGTTTTCCGATTGCATTTCCTTAGGATTCTTCCAATGAATCTCAGTCTGGCATCTGCTTTACCGACGATCAACTTTATATGATCATTCCATTTTAAATCACTCCTAATGCGTACTACCGGATAATTTATAGAATTAACAGCTTCCAGTTGCTGACCTGCTATAGTGTAGCTAAATGATATGGGATCTTTCTTTCTATGTATTCGCAGCACATTACACTTGTCTACATTGAGATTCAATTGCCATTCCCTGCACCATGCGTCAATTTGCTGCAGATCCTCCAGCATTTCAGTACAACTTTCCATTGTTAAAACCTCTCGATATACCACAGCATCATCCGCAAAAAGCTTCAGTGAACTTGCGATGTCATCCACAAGGTCATTTATATATATTGTGAATAGCAACGGTCCTACGACACTCCGCTGCGGCACACCTGAAATCACTCTTACTTCGGAAGGCTTCTCTCCATTGAGAATGACATGCTGCGTTTTGTTATCTAGGAACTCTTCAATCCAATCACACAATTGGTCTGATATTCCATATGCTCTTACTTTGTTCATTAAACGACTGTGAGGAACTGTATCGAACGCCTTGCGGAAGTCAAGAATCACGGCACCTACCTGTGAACCCGTGTTTATGGCCCTTTGAGTCTCGTGGACGAATAGGGCGAGCTGGGTTTCACACGATCGTCTTTTTCGGAACCCATGCTGATTCCTACAGAGTAGATTTCTAGTTTCCAGAACGGTCATTATACTGGAACATAATGCGTGTTCCAAAATTCTACAACTGATCGACGTTAGAGATATAGGTCTATAGTTCTGCTGCACAGCTGTTCGACGTCCCTTCTTCAAACCGGGGATGACCTGTGCCGTTTTCCAATCCTCGGGACGCTACACTCTTCTAGAGACCTACCTACGGCACACCGCTGCAAGAAGGGGGGCAAGATCCTTCGCGTACTCTGTGTAAAATCGAACTGGTATCCCATCAGGTCCAGCGGCCTTTCCTCTTTTGAGCGGTTTTAATTGTTTCTCTATCGCTCTGTCGTCTATTTCGATAACTACCATTTCGTCATCTGTGCGACAATCTAGAGAACGAATGGAACGGGCTTTTATTGAAGTTTCGAGAACATACCTTCCCCGAGGAGTCAAGCAGTATATTGCTCCCTTGCTATTCCACGAACAATACGAGACTGGAATAAAAGGGAGAACCGATAGAGGCACTCAAAGTACCCTCCGCCACACACCGTCAGGTGGCTTGCGGAGTATGGACGGAGATGTGGATGTAGATTTAGAAATAGAGAGGTAAGTGGCGTCCGCATAAACTCAGGCAGCAGACAACTGGCATAAAATAATAAAAACTAAAATTAATATTAAGTGCTTATACAACAGTTTTGAAGAATCAGTTTCAAAGTTCTACCAGCCAAAAAATACCATCCGAATCAACAATCGCCAACCAAGGCGTAATAGCAAAAGACTATTACTTGAGATGTATTTCGATACAACATTAAAGAGAGAGAATAATAAACACACATTTGACGTCTTCAGAAGGCCATCAGCCACATACGTTATTATACCTGCTTCATCCCACCACTCGCTAAATCAAAAATTAGTTGCCCTACGACACATGTTACACAGACTAAATAACATCCCACTCAGCAAAGAAAACTATGAAAAAGAATTACACACAGTACAACTCATAGCCACAAACAATGATTATAGCACTCATATAGTACAATAACGCAATCAAAAAAATAAAACACAACTAAAGAGAAATCAAAACATGCAGAGAGCACAGAAACCCACAGACACTACATCACACACGGAGACACAAAACAATAACACTCATAACATGAATAACAAAAAACATGGTACAGTCTTACATACAATCACAAAAGCAACACAAAAGATAGGAAATATATTAAATAAACAGGGATTACAAAGAGCTTACAGCACAAGAATCACACTCCAATAACATTTACAAACATCAGACACACCAAATAAATAACAAGGATCAGGTATATACCAGCTAGAGTGCCAAGAATGTAAATCAGTATATCTGGCGATGACAAGCAGGAACTTCAAAGATAGATATAAAGAACATATAAGAAGTTGCAAACATTAAAATAGCCGTTCTAGCTCCGCAAAACACCTTATAAAACATGGACATCAACCATCCAGCATGAAATGTGACATGACAGTTTTCAGAGTGAATACCCAAAACAGAAAGCTCCTGAAATTGCAAGAAAACTATTACATACAATGAGCCATTCCAAAGGAAGAGAAGGTACTAAGCGACCAAATGCATATAAACCATAACTCTCTGATCACACTAGCCACCAAAACAATAACAAACAGAAATGCAACCAGGATAAATAATTAATGAATAGCCTTGCCTCACCTCCCCCCCCCCCACCCCCCCACACACACACATACAGAAAAATGAACTCATATTTATTAAGAATAATAATAATACATTTACACAACATGGACTGTGACATGACAGTTATCGAAATCAATAATCACAACAGAAAGCTCCTGACATTGCAAGAAAACTATCACATACAATAAGCCATTGCAATGGAAGAGAAGGTATTCAACGACTAGATCCATATAAACCATAACTCTCTGATCATGCTAGCCACCAAAATAATAACAAACCGAAATGTAACCACAATAAATAATTAATGAATATCCTTCCCCTCATCTCCCCTCCTCCCCCCCCCCCCCACTCACACATACAGAAACATGAACTCGTATTTATTAAAAATATTAATAATACATTTAGACACACACACACACACGTATTTACTACAAAAAAATTACTGTACACACAGTAAAATACACACACACGTAACCTCATATGTATTTAAAAAAATTACATTTACGCGCAGCAGGATAGACTTATACGCACGCACACACACACACACACACACACACACACACACACATACACACACACGCACACACACACACACACACAAAACAAAACAAATGAAAACATGAAACACAACACAAACAAAAGACAAACACACAACGACAGTTTCCAACACTACACACCAAAAACCGCATATATGTTGATCACCAAATGGAAATTGAAAGTGAAACGTACGGTATGACAAATGTCGATGAAGGGACGGCAGAAATCGGCCAGCCGGATTACGAAAACTAACAAATACATCTCCAGAACCACACACATGTGTTAACTGCGCTGAAAATCGTAACACCGAGCGATAGATTCACAATACCGAACTTGTGCTACGTAAGTTATTTCTAACCCAAAATGCAAGAGAAGAACACGACAAATTTAATATAGCAGCATATTATATCCATCATATAATACGTTTATCGTATATATAAAAAGAAACATTTATTTCCTGCCACAGATGATGCTTCCCAGATAATTGGAGGGAAACGTGTATGGCAATAAACAAACTGCCTTCATTTAGTTGCATAGACCATACATACCTCCACGAACGCAGAGGTAACATTAAAATAAGTAAGAGTAATTAAATCAGCAGCTTGAACGTCTACAAATCCCTTTGAGAAATACAATGACAAACTTCACTATTGCATCATTAAAATTAAGCATGAAGTATGGGTGCATGAAGAACAGAGCAAATTTTGATTTCGGACCAATGGAAGAGAAAAGGAAGCTACCAGAATACGATTAACGAAGGTGGACCTAGCAACCTACTTAACAAACCTCGTACATAAAAAAAATTGTCTAGAAAGCAAAAGTTCAAATATTCACCATTACAAAAGACTGCGTTGGCCGTAACGCCGATATGCAACAGAAACACTGAGCTAAGGATCAATAAAGGAAAATAAGGAAATGAGGGAAAATGAAAGAAAGAGTGTTACAGAAAGTAAAAACATTTAAAGTAACATGTAATACAAAAGTATACAAGTATGCAGAAATAATTACGGACTAAATTAGGAAAACGGGACTGATTTTCTGTGGGTGCGTACAGAGAGTAAGCTTATAAGAGCAACTCAACAGCTTCTTTCTTTCTTTCATTTCTCCAGCATTTATTGCCATCTATTACGGAGTCCCCTATTCGACGACTTAGTAATTATTTTTTATTATTTAACTCTGTGGACGAATGCTCCTCCTGATGCCACAGTTGTCACGGTAACATAAGGGAGGAAAGCAATGTGCACCATTTGTCTGTGAATCGCGTAAACTTTGTTCTGAATGTTATCGTTTTTGAACAGCTTATGTGTCATGTCATGTGATTCGGAATTTAGGGACCAGCATATCACTCGCCTAAACGAGCGTGGAAACCACCTACAACACACAGTCAGGCTAATCGGTGTACCAGCCCAAGGTCGTTACTTTGCCGCGCGAATTCGATCAGAGTCTGGATCAGGCTTCTTGTGCAGCAACCTAGTGTGCTGCTTCTTATTCGACTTCTTTAGAGTACCAGAGATGGTACACATTTCAAATCTGTAGTGTTCTGAGCATCATCTGTTTCTACGTCCGTCGTCTTCAAATGTTATCTGTCATTCCTGTTCTCTTCCAACCTGTTCCACTAATTCCTTGTTGCAAAAAAATCCTATGCGTTCTTTTCCAATTCCTTCGATAAATTTTCTTTCATCACCTATTTTCTTCATAACTGCCTCATTCTAAAGTCGGTTTAAGAATTCTTCTCCATAGCTACATTTCGAAACTTTATAATATTTTTTCTTTCTTTTTAACCATCCATGATTCACTGCTATATACACTACAATCCAGACACAAAATTGAGCAAATCCTTTCCTCAACTCCGTGGGAATTCCTCTAGATGTTACTAACTGCTTCATCTTTACAAACGCTCTCTTTCCTATAGATGTTCTACTTCCTTTTTTTGTCCGTATAACTTCAGTTTCATGAAAAAAAAACTTTCACGTGTAGAAAGACTCTTACTTGTTCTCTCTTTTTTCTCTCTGGGACTACGTTTACTAGAGCTTCCTTCATGTCTGTTTTCAGCGCTTTGTCTTTCCAGTATTTATCTTCACCCTATACTCGTTGCTCCTTCCTGCAATACTCTTCAACATTTTCTGTAGCTTCCCTTTTCATTCCGCCAGCACTGCTGGCCCATCCGCTTATTTTATAGTCATTCTCCTTTCTCTTCTAATGATAATGCCTGTTGTATCCTCTATGGCCCTACCTAACTGTTTTTCTCCACGTATGTTAAATACACTCCTGGAAATTGAAATAAGAACACCGTGAATTCATTGTCCCAGGAAGGGGAAACTTTATTGACACATTCCTGGGGTCAGATACATCACATGATCACACTGACAGAACCACAGGCAACAGAGCATGCACAATGTCGGCACTAGTACAGTGTATATCCACCTTTCGCAGCAATGCAGGCTGCTATTCTCCCATGGAGACGATCGTAGAGATGCTGGATGTAGTCCTGTGGAACGGCTTGCCATGCCATTTCCACCTGGCGCCTCAGTTGGACCAGCGTTCGTGCTGGACGTGCAGACCGCGTGAGACGACGCTTCATCCAGTCCCAAACATGCTCAATGGGGGACAGATCCGGAGATCTTGCTGGCTAGGGTAGTTGACTTACACCTTCTAGAGCACGTTGGGTGGCACGGGATACATGCGGACGTGCATTGTCCTGTTGGAACAGCAAGTTCCCTTGCCGGTCTAGGAATGGTAGAACGATGGGTTCGATGACGGTTTGGATGTACCGTGCACTATTCAGTGTCCCCTCGACGATCACCAGTGGTGTACGGCCAGTGTAGGAGATCGCTCCCCACACCATGATGCCGGGTGTTGGCCCTGTGTGCCTCGGTCGTATGCAGTCCTGATTGTGGCGCTCACCTGCACGGCGCCAAACACGCATACGACCATCATTGGCACCAAGGCAGAAGCGACTCTCATCGCTGAAGACGACACGTCTCCATTCGTCCCTCCATTCACGCCTGTCGCGACAACACTGGAGGCGGGCTGCACGATGTTGGGGCGTGAGCGGAAGACGGCCTAACGGTGTGCGGGACCGTAGCCCAGCTTCATGGAGACGGTTGCGAATGGTCCTCGCCGATACCCCAGGAGCAACAGTGTCCCTAATTTGCTGGGAGGTGGCGGTGCGGTCCCCTACGGCACTGCGTAGGATCCTACGGTCTTGGCGTGCATCCGTGCGTCGCTGCGGTCCGGTCCCAGGTCGACGGGCACGTGCACCTTCCGCCGACCACTGGCGACAACATCGATGTACTGTGGAGACCTCACGCCCCACGTGTTGAGCAATTCGGCGGTACGTCCACCCGGCCTCCCGCATGCCCACTATACGCCCTCGCTCAAAGTCCGTCAACTGCACATACGGTTCACGTCCACGCTGTCGCGGCATGCTACCAGTGTTACAGACTGCGATGGAGCTCCGTATGCCACGGCAAACTGGCTGACACTGACGGCGGCGGTGCACAAATGCTGCGCAGCTAGCGCCGTTCGACGGCCAACACCGCGGTTCCTGGTGTGTCCGCTGTGCCGTGCGTGTGATCATTGCTTGTACAGCCCTCTCGCAGTGTCCGGAGCAAGTATGGTGGGTCTGACACACCGGTGTCAATGTGTTCTTTTTTCCATTTCCAGGAGTGTAGCTTCGGTGACAGTGACCATCTTTGCCTGACAACTCTTTCAGTGCACATCTATTCCGACACCAGACTGCCTACACTATCATCTTTTGCTCTGTACACGTCTCCTATATTAACCTTACATCCTTCCACCTTCCACGTCTTTTAAAAATATCAGCAGTGTACTTCAGCTGACAATATCGAAAGCCTACTTCCAGTCGACGAAGCAAGTATACATCACCTTGCTCATTTCTGTCATTCTTTCTCTTATCATCCTCATACAACATATAGCACCTCTTGCTTTTTTACCGTTTTTGAACCTAACCTGGTTTTCCCCATTATTTTCCTCAATTCTCCTTTCGATTCTCTGTAGGATGACTGTCGTTATAGCCTTTGTAACTGGACAGATAAAACTAATCGTCTTATGGTCTTCGCATTCTTTTGTGTAGTACTTTTTAGGTAAAGGTAGTAGAAAAGTCTTAAGTAAATCTTGATACTAGATTCCGACTTCATAAATTCTGTTTACTACCACAGTCAATCTGGTTATAAATTTTCACCGAAGATTTTCAGTGTCTCAGACGGTATTTTGCTATAGCCCAATGATTTCCTTTCCCGGAGCTACTGATTTACTTTCTCCAATACACATTTCAATAGGTTAGGGCTTCGTTTTTCTTCATTTTCTTCTCCTTCATCTTCTAAATTCAATCTGATGTTATCAGCTTGTACACCATACACCTCTCCCACGTAATCCATCCAAACTGAAAGTTGGCAAGATTTCTAAGACAAAACTGTTCGAAAAAGACATTTAAGAAAATGCAGAGCAGGAGAGAGGAAAGAAAGCGTAACGCAAAATTAATGTTCTAAACATGGTCCTCAGTTCGTCTCTATCGAAAGAAGAGTGTGAAATTTAATATGTTCGAATGAGCTTCATGTACGACATCTGAATATGGGAATAACTGTGAGAGGTATGGCTAGCGCATCGGAAATTCACTACGTGCTTCGTGTCTTTCCTTTTAGACAGACATCATACGTCGAACAGGCGGTCAGACATGTCTGTGCGGAAGTTACCAAAAAGACGGCAGGTGGTAAGTAACGCGGTAAACGACGGAAGAAACATTAATCTGGAAGTGTGTAGAAACCCATCTAGCAAAACCGAATACTGCTAAAAAGTTGCTTTTATTGGGACTCATTTCTTACCGTGAGTTCGTATAAGCAATGAAATGGCCAGAGATGTAAGCACGTGTCGATCAAAGGCAGAGCTCACACAGTTCTCTCTGAGCTGAGATGTGGCTGGGCTACATAGAACTTTTCCAGTGTTTTTTAGTGTGGGTGCAAATCAGGTCTTGGCCTAAACGTGATTGAAATATGCAGTTTCTGCTTTCTAACTCTTGCTGTGAAATTTAGGAGCTGCCTGGACGAACGTCTAGGCAAGTCCACATGCTGCTTTAATCGATGGGGTCGCACGGTGCTCTTGCAAGTTGGGAACACACTGCTATTAAAATTGTCTGCGTAAACTTCAGTCTGCTTCCGAAGTTTCTTTCACGCGTGATGGATTCAGTCACTTTATTGACGGCTCATATGAACCAGGATGCAGTCTACCACACACGTTAGACTTGTTTTTAGAATTAGAATAATAAAATCATCTGCAAAGTCATATTTATATCTAACAAAATAACCTGTTTCGGCTGACATTTGCAATCCTCAGGTCATACGATACAGTGCGTGGTTACGTCTCACCACTGACAACATGATTTCCGCAGTCGTGGAAGGGAAGCACAGCCACTGGAGGCCGATCTCCGCGGGAACCGGTTACTTCGTTAGGAATAAATGCGATTGTGCCAGATAATTAAATTACTCTAAAAATAATCAGTAACTGTATTCCCTTCTAAATACAAATGGCGGTCTTCCCGTTGTTTGTAAACTGTTACGGGTCAAATAAAGAGAAACTAAAACTGCCCTCTACCTAGTGTGAATTGCTTCCCCAGCGGTTTCATTCCCGTTTCATTCGCTCACCAGCTATCACATGTTTCCGTAACCCTATTGCTTCAATTACGTATTAGCTGTCCTATCTTACATTGCTCAGGAGGAAAGCAGCTGAAGTACACTTGCTCTCCCATGTACGATGCCCTACAAGATCCACCAACTACCCGTATGAAATGACGTGAACCACACTAGGCTGATTCAGAAGGTATCCGTTTCTTCGACGTGACATCCGTGTGCCGCTACCGCAGGAACGAACGAACGTACACTCAACAACGCTCAGCTACTTCAAGACCCAAGGAAAAAAGTTGATGATTTACACTACCATGCCAAATTTGATCGAAGATGAATGGCAATAGGACGGGTTAATGGAGATGTGGTTACACTTTGACGAAGTGCGGTTTCCTCTAAACTGTTGGTGCCTAGTACGGAGAAAAGGAGGAAATTATGAAATCGTAGTTAAGGAGTGAGCACTTTATTTATTTATTTATTTATTTATTTATTGTTCCGTGGGACCACATTTAGGAGAAGTCTCCATGGTCATGGAACGAGTCAATACATGAAATTATAACACGATTGTAGAAACACATAAAATGAAACAAGTCGTTAGTTTAAATAAAGAAAATCAAGAATGTAACACTGGAATTTGCTTAATTTTTTATCTCTTCCAGGAGCTCCTCGACAGAATAGAAGGAGTGAGCCATGAGGAAACTCTTCAGTTTAGACTTAAAAGTGTTTGGGCTACTGCTAAGATTTTTGAGTTCTTGTGGTATTCGATGGCGATATGATGACTCGGCACCAGGTGACTCCGAGTGTTCTGAGCTGGTTGTCAAGTTTGGACATTTGCATTTTACTGTAGAAACTTTTCGGTACGTGGAAACACACACACACACACACAAACGCGTACACACACTTATGCTTGTGCATATATATATATATACATATATATATATATATATATATATATACATATATATATATATATATATATATATATATGTGTGTGTGTGTGTGTGTGTGTGTGTGTGTGTGTGTGTGTGTGTGTGTGTGTGGGTGTGGGTATGTGTGTGTGCTATCCATTTGACAGTAATTTAATGAAAATTTCTGTCCAGAATTCATTCATTAGATGCTGTGAAGCTAAATAATTTAATCACCTTAATTTTAAGCTCTCAGTGTAATTAGACGAGCAGCGCATCCAGTGACCACATGCAGTGCATTTCCTTGGTACAGAGTGAAATAATCTGTCCTTGTGTGTCAAATTAGTCCATATATTTTATAAAAAGGGATCTACATCTACATCTACATCCATACTCCGCAAGCCACCAGACGATGTGTGGTTGAGGGTACCTTGAGTACCTCTATCGGTTCTCCCTTCTATTCCAGTCTCGTATTGTTCGTGGAAAGAAAGATTGTCGGTATGCCTCTGTGTGGGCTCTAATCTCTCTGATTTTATCCTCGTGGTCTCTTCGCGAGATATACGTAGGAGGGAGCAATATATTGCTTGACTCCTCGGTGAAGGTATGTTCTCGAAACTTCAAGAAAATCCCGTACCGAGCTACCGAGTGTCTCTCCTGCAGAGTCTTCCACTGGAGTTTATCTATCATCTCCGTAAGGCTTTCGCGATTACTAAATGATCCTGTAACGAAGCGCACTGCTCTCCGTTGGATCTTCTCTATCTCTTGTATCAACCCTTTCTGGTACGGATCCCACACTGCTGCGCAGTATTCAAGCTGTGGGCGAACAAGCGTACTGTAACCTACTTCCTTTGTTTTCCGATTGCATTTCCTTAGGATTCTTCCAATGAATTTCAGTCTGGCATCTGCTTTACCGACGATCGACTTCGTATGATCATTCCATTTTAAATGACTCCTAATGCGCACTCCCAGATAATTGATGGAACTAACTGCTTCCAGTTGCTGACCTGCTATATTGTAGCTAAATGATAAGGGCTCTTTCTTTCTATGTATTCGCAGCACATTACACTTGCCTACATTGAGATTCAATTGCCATTCCCTGCACCATGCGTCAATTCGCTGCAGTAAATTAGCTGCATCAGAAATCACATTTTAATTTATGGCTTTTTTTGATAGAAACTCTATTCGTGACACATATCGCATACAGTATTCACATATGCCACCGACTGCACTTGCAAAATATACCACTGTACGGCACATAGTTCTGGAAATATGACGTCATATACACTTACATGCGTAAAAAGCTGCTTCAGTATGCGTGACGTTTTAATTTATTGCTACTCCAGAACCAACTCTACTCCCAACACACTTGGCGGACAGTACGCACAAATACCGTTTAATGTATCTGGAACATTACATCTTAGTACGGCACATTGTTCAGAAGATAAGCCGTCAAAACATAGAACTTCGTGAAAGGGAGACTGCGGGGTGAAATTCACTAGGGGTACAAGTCACATACGGGTACCAATTCGTATGAAATATGTTGAATATATTTGAAATGTATGTGACACATGCCTACACAGGTGAAGCTGCAAATAAATATTGCTCCTAAATCCAATGTCAACCAAACTTGGTACACATGTTACTAATGTATTTTGAGACGGAGAAACAGCGAGGGTAAGTAGTAGCTGCACACGGTTAAAGGACGAGAATGACAGACAAACGGGGAGAATGAGACCAAGGGCGTAGGAGATGGATGAAAAGAAAAGCAGGAGGAAACGGTTGGAGTGAGGGGGTGAATAATGTGGACAGTAGCGGAGATAGGTACAGGAGAAAGTGGACACAGAAGGAGCGGACGAGTGGACTAATAGAACACTAGAATATATACATATCCAGGCAATTGGAGGTACTCAGTTTGTGTGATTAAAATTTCGCTATCACTTGCGTACCTTGTTATGTTTGATTTTCAATATACACTCCTGGAAATTGAAATAAGAACACCGTGAATTCATTGTCCCAGGAAGGGGAAACTTTATTGACACATTCCTGGGGTCAGATACATCACATGATCACACTGACAGAACCACAGGCACATAGACACAGGCAACAGAGCATGCACAATGTCGGCACTAGTACAGTGTATATCCACCTTTCGCAGCAATGCAGGCTGCTATTCTCCCATGGAGACGATCGTAGAGATGCTGGATGTAGTCCTGTGGAACGGCTTGCCATGCCATTTCCACCTGGCGCCTCAGTTGGACCAGCGTTCGTGCTGGACGTGCAGACCGCGTGAGACGATGCTTCATCCAGTCCCAAACATGCTCAATGGGGGACAGATCCGGAGATCTCGCTGGCCAGGGTAGTTGACTTACACCTTCTAGAGCACGTTGGGTGGCACGGGATACATGCGGACGTGCATTGTCCTGTTGGAACAGCAAGTTCCCTTGCCGGTCTAGGAATGGTAGAACGATGGGTTCGATGACGGTTTGGATGTACCGTGCACTATTCAGTGTCCCCTCGACGATCACCAGTGGTGTACGGCCAGTGTAGGAGATCGCTCCCCACACCATGATGCCGGGTGTTGGCCCTGTGTGCCTCGGTCGTATGCAGTCCTGATTGTGGCGCTCACCTGCACGGCGCCAAACACGCATACGACCATCATTGGCACCAAGGCAGAAGCGACTCTCATCGCTGAAGACGACACGTCTCCATTCGTCCCTCCATTCACGCCTGTCGCGACAACACTGGAGGCGGGCTGCACGATGTTGGGGCGTGAGCGGAAGACGGCCTAACGGTGTGCGGGACCGTAGCCCAGCTTCATGGAGACGGTTGCGAATGGTCCTCGCCGATACCCCAGGAGCAACAGTGTCCCTAATTTGCTGGGAGGTGGCGGTGCGGTCCCCTACGGCACTGCGTAGGATCCTACGGTCTTGGCGTGCATCCGTGCGTCGCTGCGGTCCGGTCCCAGGTCGACGGGCACGTGCACCTTCCGCCGACCACTGGCGACAACATCGATGTACTGTGGAGACCTCACGCCCCACGTGTTGAGCAATTCGGCGGTACGTCCACCCGGCCTCCCGCATGCCCACTATACGCCCTCGCTCAAAGTCCGTCAACTGCACATACGGTTCACGTCCACGCTGTCGCGGCATGCTACCAGTGTTAAAGACTGCGATGGAGCTCCGTATGCCACGGCAAACTGGCTGACACTGACGGCGGCGGTGCACAAATGCTGCGCAGCTAGCGCCATTCGACGGCCAACACCGCGGTTCCTGGTGTGTCCGCTGTGCCGTGCGTGTGATCATTGCTTGTACAGCCCTCTCGCAGTGTCCGGAGCAAGTATGGTGGGTCTGACACACCGGTGTCAATGTGTTCTTTTTTCCATTTCCAGGAGTGTATTAATATTAGACTGCATGCTAAACAGACTACAGAGACATATGCGCTGCACATGTGATTCCTGAAAGGAATAATATTCACTGATGCAACACTGTTATTTTCCAGGTCAGTAACCTTTCAGTTGGCCGATACTGCTAACATTAATCATATCACGTAACATAATATCTAATGCTGTCTTACAGTTGGCAATCCATTCCCGGATATTTTAACTAGCTGTTCAATACAAGTGAATAATAATCTCAATGTGTATACTAGAAGAAAAATGATATTTATAAAAAGGAAGCTCCATTCACTACATGTCTGCCTCATACTGCATAGGAGCGATCAAAGCTGGATGGACTGCTTGAATGAATATGGGAGGTAGATTGTCGCGGGTAAAATGGGAAGACCTGACAGTTTATAAATTTAGCTGTAACAACAAAGGGCATTTGGTACCTATTTGTGGTTGACATGTAAAGGATACTGGAACATTGGAGAGACAGGGAGTACAAGTTACTTTCAAGTAGCTTACAGGTTAAGTGCGTTGTGAGACGTGGATAGCACAGTCTAAGAAGTTCCGGAGGAAATCGCTACTGCAGACCCGTGAAACTAAACAGTGACTTCTGGCAGCCGCCTGTTGCTAGGTAATGCCACACGCTAGGAACACACCGCTTCTGCTATTCGTTTGACTCACCCCACAGCTCACTAATTTAGAAAACTTGTGCGTCTTCTGTGTAGCCAGCTAGAAAACTGAGTCGACACGAGTAATGTCTCAATATCGTACATTCTTAGGCATTCTTTGGAACAGGGAATTTAATACATTGCTCCAGACAATCCATTGTTGTTGTTGTGGTCTTCAGTCCTGAGACTGGTTTGATGCAGCTCTCCATGCTACTCTATCCTGTGCAAGCTTGTTCTTCTCCCAGTACCTACTGCAACCTACATCCTTCTGAATTTGATTAGTGTATTGATCTCTTGGTCTCCCTCTACGATTTTTACCCTCCACGCTGCCCTCCAATGCTAAATTTGTGATCCCTTGATGCCTCAAAACATATCCTACCAACCGATCCCTTCTTCTAGTCAAGTTGTGCCACAAACTTCTCTTCTCCCCAATCCTATTCAATACCTCCTCATTAGTTACGTGATCTACCCACCTTATCTTCAGCATTCTTCTGTAGCACCACATTTCGAAAGCTTCTATTCTCTTCTAGTCCAAACTGGTTATCGTCCATGTTTCACTTCCATACATGGCTACACTCCATACAAATACTTTCAGAAACGACTTCCTGACACTTAAATCTATACTCGATGTTAACAAATTTCTCTTCTTCAGAAACGATTTCCTTGCCATTCCCAGTCTACATTTTATATCCTCTCTACTTCGACCATCATCGGTTATTTTACTCCCTAAATAGCAAAACTCCTTTACTACTTTATGTGTCTCATTTCCTAATCTAATCCCCTCAGCATCACCCGATTTAATCTGACTACATTCCAATATCCTCGTTTTGCTTTTGTTGATGTTCATCTTATATCCTCCTTTCTAGACACTGTCCATTCCGTTCAACTCCTCTTCCAAGTCCTTTGCTGTCTCTGACAGAATTACAATGTCATCGGCGAACCTCAAAGTTTTTACTTCTCAATGAATTTTAATACCTACTCCGAATTCTTCTTTTATTTCCTTTACTGCTTGCTCAATATACAGATTGAATAACATCGGGGAGAGGTTTCTAAACTGAACAAAAACAGGCTGTAACGCTTTCTACGTAACTGGAGACACGGATTCATTGTACCTAGCTCATCTGATGAAATCATGGCTAGTAACGTAACCTCGCTGGCCATCAGAATTCAACAGAAAGATGATTGACATATAACGAGGCCATACTAATTGTGCATATACGAAAATAGCAGAGAGAATGAATGATTAATTAATTGTAAGTCAGTATTATCCAAGAAAGGGACGAAGAGGACTGTTTTATCTTCTTTGTCGCCTTTCTGGACTCACATTTGGGATGACAAGTGTTCACACACTCGTCCGACCACCCACGTTATGCTCTTCTATTTGATACCTTACATCGACTGAGGTCAATGTGTGGCGGGGTTCACTGAAGAGGTTCACAGTTCACTTCGTTAAGCAACATTGTGCAATTCGTGCTTGTTATATTTCTCCGAAGATATGGTCATCTCCTCGACGTTTTAACCAGGTCTTTAATTTTTCATTGAGTAAATGTTGCAGAAATAGTGGTACATGTATAAGTATACTATGAGACAAAAGTATTACAAGAAAAGCGAAATAAATTCCCATTGGTATGCGTTCCTCTGACATAAGAAGATACAGTCTTAAGAACACATAACACGAATGATAAAAGCAACACTTTTAGTCTAGCGGTTACAGACTTTAGAGATCCCTTTCTAATTCCTGCTTTAGTGTATCCCTTTAATAGTAAATCAACCATCCAGAAAAGGTGCACTTCTGGCCCTTAAAATCGTAGCATTAGGAAGATTAACCAGTAACGAAGCTGAACTCATTGCGCGTATATGCAAGAGCAGCAAGAATACGCGTTTAAATTCTCATGTAATCTGGGGGTATACAGAGTGTGAAGTACACAGAACTGCCTCCTCACTCAGGGATATTAACTTTAATTCGGTTGTCCATCGGAGTGATCTGAGCCCAGAGGGGAGATAGGGACACATCATCCAGAGCTGCTTCAACTCACTGCCACAGTCCACCCATTGTAGTGACTGGCAAGTGCTAGCGCGCTAGCCTTTCGACAACGCACTACCAGACGTTTTCAACCTAGAGAACGCGTTGGCCAAGGCAACAAACTAACACTCTCAATCGCATGTATTAACTGAGAGGACACCACATGTCATGTCTACTGCTGTATTTTCGTCTTCTTTCAAAGATGTAAGTATTAAAGAGATGAATCGCAAATAGAGAATTTATTTAATCCTCAACAGCCTCACTACCTTGTCAGTATCAAGTGGGAGACCCGTTGCACCGGCCGACTAAAATTTCTTCCCTCTGGGGTATGAAGCATTAAGGTCCTCACTGCTACATCTCTTCCTGGCCTTCTATCGATAATGCCGGTTCTCTCCATCAAGTGACCTTCTGTCTTCCTGCAAGGGTACAATCCATTCGACATTTCCCAGTTTTCGGATTAAATCGCTGTACTTCATGGAAGTTTCAGAGGTCGAGCAGGTATGCTTCCTTTCATATCTTCATCAAGTCATTTTGCCATCTTCTTCGTTGCTTGCCCTCTCTTTCAAGATCTTTCTGTATACTTTGTTCATGGCCTATGGGTATTATAGCCAACCACTCTCCAATCATGAAACAGCTTAGTGTAAGTACTGCCGAGCCTCCCTCAGCGACTGGTCGCGACTTGATGGCGGACTCTATCTGCAACAATAAAGTCCTAAGTGTTGCTTCATCTACCAGTGATTTTTCTAAACTTTTCTCGGCGGGCGCTCCATTGGTCCAACCATACGCTCCCACCAACCACCCACCAAGCCGCAAGTGGTGCAATAAGGTTCTAAGTAAAACCTTGCTGAGAGATGTGCTGGTTGGTCTTTGTGTTCTCTAAGTCATGAGTGAGGTCTTCTAGATCTTTATTTGCTGCTCAAAAGTTTTCAGATCATCGGAATAAATAGTATATAATTTGATGGTGGATGGCGGAGAAACTAATAATCCGGGACAATATCCAAACTTTTAAAACATAACAGTGGAACCAGAAACTCGAAGGGCTGGACACCACGCAACCTGGCGCGTGGCAGTTGGCCCGTCACTTCACCAGGGAGAAACTGTACACACCCACGCTACAAGGGCCCGACGGACCGGCATATCCTGCGGAAGAAAGAGTAGAACTTATGGTCCTCACACTTGCAGCGTCATTCACACCGAATCTGGACGCCTCAGACCCAGCGTTCGCACTTGCGACCGACCAGGAGGTTACAAGCATCTTGGCCCAACCATCGCGCAACGATATACGACAGGCTATCACTGCTAAATTCAAATGGGCCATCATGCATACCATAGCTAGGAAGGCCCCTGCTCGAGATGGCATTCATAACCGTGTCCTCCAGGAGTTCACGGATAAAGCACCAGAATACCTCACACACATCACGAATGCAATACTTAAACACCAACACTTCCCCGCCTTTTGGAAGACGGCCATGGCTCTCATGTTCAGGAAGCTGGAGAAAGACCACTCCCTCCCACAAAATTACCTACCCATCAGTCTGCTAAGCGCGCTCAGCCAGATAGTTGAGATGGTAATACTAAAACGACTCACTAGGCACTGCATTACAAACGATACCCTGAGGCTGGAGCAATTCGGCTTCGGGAATTACCACTCGACAACACAGCAACTCCTCTGCGTCGTTGAATACATAACACACGGATACAATACAAACAAAACAACTGGGGCAGTGTTCCTGGACATCGAAAAGGCCTTAGACCGTCTGTGGCACAACGGCCTCATACGCAAACTCAGCGACGGAGGGTTCCCCGACGGGCTCGTACATCTCTAACACTTACATCCCACGGATAGGAGTTTCAACGCCGACGTGCAAGTCGAACAATCAACACGACATGGTATCCAGGCTGGAGGACCCCAAAGAGACTACCTAGAGCCCATACTGTCTAACCTCTATATTAATGACCATCCAGCTACATGAAACACGATGGTGGCAATCCACGCGGATGACACTGCCATCCTCGAGCAACATTGGAAAACCTCTAACATTAACGCACGACTACAGACTGCACTCAGAGAGGCAGAGCCTTGGTTGGTAAAATGGGGTGTTAGAGTAAACGTAGGCAAGCGCGAAGCCGTTCTGTTCACTAGAAGACCGTAGAAGGCGTAGAACACTGAATAGGAGGGTGTTCATGTCCCTGTACATCCCACTTATTAGACCTTTGATGACGTATGCTGCTCGCGTTTGGGGATACGCCCCGCCCACACGCCTGTGCCATCTGCAGCTCATACAAAATAAAGTACTCAGAATCATAATAAGTGCACCGCGTTACACACGCGCCGCGCATGTTCACCGGGATAATCGGCGTAACCCGTTTATGATTTCTATGGGGAACTACGACCACGACCATAGATGGAAACATAATAGACCAAAGACACTATTAGCAAAGAACTAAACTTCTGTGGTCAATAGCCCGCTAATACAACAGTACTCGCGAGTCCCTGCAACACAGCTATTACTGGCAACCCCAGATGTCCTACCCGCCGCAAAACAGGCAATCACAGGGGGGCCGTACTGTACACACCACGCAAACCAGTCACACACACACACACACACCCTACACTGTGAGCTGATCTATGACCGATCGCCCACTAATGTATGCCGAACTCAGACTGTTACGGGGACGCAGCCGCTGCAGCAGGCCCTACTACGAGCACCCGCAACGACAAAGGTAACGATGCACGATATCTCGAACTAACATAACCTCACCTTGCATGCACTGTCGGAGCTAGCAAGCCGCTACTGCCCTTATTACCAGTCCTACTGTGGCAGAGGCTTTTTTTCTCTTGGCACTGGCCTTGTCACTTTTTTCCCTCTGCCCTTACAAACCGATACCCTTCTATCGCTTTAGTCCATTTTCTGTCTCCTGATAAACCATTTCAATGAGTAATCCTGCCCACAGCCCGGATCGTGTGACTCCTGATTGGAAAGCTAACATGTTATACGGAGGTGACTGTAGAACTTTTGGTTTGGTCACCTCGTCGGTGTGGGCGTGGAGAGGCCCCATCCTATGGAAAAAAAGGTGGAGAAACTAACTGAAAGGGAAGGAAATATTGATGTCAGCTGCATCCGGGAATTTATGCGGAATCAGCGACGGCGAGTGAAAATGCGTGCCGGTCAGGTATTCGAAACGGGGATCTCCTGCTTGCTAGGCAGTTACGTTAACAACTGTGCTACCCCGGCCCCTTTAGTTACCGCAGACGCACTGACTGTCTTGGCGCTTCTCCCAGCAGTCCCACATTCCTGTCTGGCGCCACCTAACTGCAGTCCCCGCCCACATTCTTCATATTGGCGACTTTGAGATTCCCGGAGGAAGTCGAACGTATTTCTGCATCCGCGCTGAAGCAAGCACTGACAGATGCGAACATTACCGAACTATCAGTTTAATTCCATGTGGTTGCAAAATGCTAACGCGAATTCTTTACAGAAGAGTGGAAAAGCTTGTAGAATCCAACCTCTGGGAAGCTCAGTTTTAATCCCTTAGAAAGGTATAACAGGCAACCCAATACTGATCCCACGAGCCCTCTCAGAAGATAGATTAAGGAAAGACAAACCTACGTTTATAATATTTGTGGAGGTAGGAAAAACTTACAGAAAAGCTGACTGGAACACTCTCTTTGAAAATTTCAAGGTAACAGGAGTAAAATAAAGGGAGTGAAAGGGTATTGACGAGTTCTATAAAAGCCAAGACGGCGGTTATAAGAGTCGAGGGGCGGGAATGGGAAGCAGTGGTTAAGAAGGCAGTGAGACAGAGTTGTAGCTTATCCACGATGTTATTCAGCCTGTACATTGGAGTAGGAAATTATGTACAGAGAAAAGAAATCAAGACCATCGGGTTTCTGCCGATTGTTCACCGCTTACTTGTACCGACATTTCAACTGCGTAACTATCAGTCTTCTTCACGTGCTGCCTGACACTGATTCCAGTGTGGAACGAGTCCGGTATTTATGCTCATGTTGTGCCAGGCGCTCCGTCTGCGATCTACGCCGCGTCGTGCGCTCTGTATGTGTTGTGCATTGACCAATAGCAGCGACGGTAGTGCTTTCCTCTAGCCGCGGCAGTTCCGAACGCTGTGGTCAGTACCCGTTGTCAGTCTCGCTGTTACAGTTCTGAAAGACGTCCATGTCGTGCTAGACATTTTATCTTCCGGTTATCCTCATTTAAGCCCACCTGTGATCTAGGACGTTCTGTTACCGTGGCGTGCCGTGTCAGGCGTTCTGTCCGATTTCCGTGCACACCAGGAACGGCTGAAGTGTTATTTTCAGGTCACTGTTGCTCAAACAGCCGCTCGAGACCCGGTAAAGCGCCCTCAGGTATTGATCTGTTGTCTAAGGTACCATTTCATGAGCGTCCTTTGCTACATGCACCGGGCAGTTTTCTCTAGTTCCGTCTTCATATTTGTGTCCCATGGGGTCTTCATGTTGGCCCCGTTACGACTTTAGAAGATAAGAGTCCCGAATTCGAGGCAGAGCTCTACTGGAAACTGGTGTCGCGGTTAATAATGCTCTCCGTGACCTTAATCTCAATACATTCTTTGATAACGCTACTCCAATATCTCCATGTGTGTGTTAGAATCTTGGCATCGTTATAGTTCATATAATGATTGAATTTTAAACAATGCTGGACAATCACTGACTTGGTTGCCTGTCTCAGTCTGGTGTGCCTTTAGTGTACTTTGCCCCTACGTCAACGCTATAAGTCGTCTGGGCGATGTATTCCATCCCACATTCAAAATGTATGTGGTAAAAGCCTGGTTTCCGCAGATCCAGGTAAACCTTCACACTCCGTAGCAGAGCCTTGAGCTTGGTGGCTGGATGGAACACGCTCTTGATGTTACGTTTGAGGATAATTCTACAGATTTTTGCAGATATCGGCCCGACATATGGCAAATATCCAACTTTCTTCATATCGTCTTGTACCTCTTCAGGAACCTCTGATGGGGAAACAGAGCGCAGTGCCTTTTATACATATCTAGTATAGTATCCGATTTTGTAGAACACAGATTGCAAGTGGTCTATCTCCGCTACCAAATTGTTCGTGTCAGTTCAACCAGTTCTGAGTACACTACTTTTCGATTAAGGGGTAGTGGCAACTGCTGGCGTGCAGCTACAAGTCGGACAAGTCGGAGTGTCTTTGGGGTGCGCACTGTGACTGAAGATACCATCTGCCTTCCTCTTGACTAGTACACCTAGGAATGGGATAGTCTATCCATCTCCAGTTCCATGATAAATTTAATGTTAGGATTGCGTGAGTTTAGGAGGTCCAAGAAAGCATCGAGATTTTCCCTCCCGTGATGCCATATAACAAAGGTGTCTTCCACGTACCATAAAAATCATTGCAGTTGATCTGAGGCCGATGTAAGTGCTTCCTTTGCAAATCTCTCCATAAGGAGATTGGCCACCATCGGTGAGAGAAGGCTGCCCATTACCACCCCTCCCATATGCACGTAGAATTGATCCCCATATAGGAGGTACGTCGAGGTAAATATGTACCTGAACACGTCCAGGAGAGCACCGCCGAACTTTTGCCTATCAGATCAAGTGAATCATTCAGTGGTACGCGGGTCAACAGGGACACCACGTCGCAACTGACTGTGATGTCATATACCTTGACCTGTAGCTAACTCAGGCGTCGTAGGAAATCCTCTGAGTTACGAATATGACGGGCACACTTTCCCACATATGGTGAGAGCATCTTATGAAGGTGTTGAGCAGTGAGGCAGGTGGCTGCGCCACATTTGCTGACTACTGGACGTAGAGGAACGCCTTCGTTTTGCACTTTAGGCAGACCATAAGATCTTGGCGTCACTGGTACTTTTGCTCTTAGCTGCTTAACGATCTTTTCTGGAAGACCGATTTCCTTTAGAAGGGACCCGATCTTCTTATCCACCTTGTCTCATGATGTCGCTGTCCACTGGTCTTTATACCGTTTCGTCGAGAAGTTGTCGCACCATACTGTCATAATCTGCTTCCTGTTGAACGACAGTAGCTTTCCCCTTTATCTGTTGGTAACACCACAACGCTATCATCTTCCATGAGTTGTTTAAGGGAAAACATCCCATCACCAGAGATGTTTCTTGAGCGCTCTGCACATCTCCCCTCGCACTTGTTCAGCATCATTGGCAGTAAATTTCAGGGCCCCCTGCTCCATTCCACTAACGAAGGCCGCCGCAGGAACATTTATGGGGGTAACTGAGAAATTAAGACTATTGCTGAGCACTTTCAATGTGGTTGCGTCGAATCCCTTCTCGTTCAGGTTGACGACCGTTTGAGCGTCCTCGTTCTGCTGCGCCTTGTTGTTAAGACGTTCAAACCTGGCTAGTTGACCGGACGCTGATTTCTTCCTTGTGCACTCGGCTAGTGACCAAAAGATGCCATCAAATCGGTCCAAGACTTGTTTGTTTAGAAGGTTTCGTATAAAATAGTGTAGAGAAAGCGACACTGGGGAGGTCACATCAAGTCTGTCACACATGTCACGTACTCACTCCCTGACCAGTGCTAAGCTCGCTCGATGGTTAGTTCAGTTAATCGGTCTGGAGCTGACGATATGTTTAATTTTAGCAATGGAAACAATTATCTAGGCCGGAAACAGAGAGAACAGAGCATTCTCCCCTTCCCTTGTCAAAACTTATCCAGCGTTCTATTTATGACATAGAGGGAGAAGTACCCACATCCTAAAGGCCTGGTACTGTCGAGCTATAACAGATATTCAGAATGGAAGCGCACTCATTCAGTATGCACATACTGCAGGATGTGCCAGCCACAGTCTCTAAAAGCCGAGGCTGGGACTCCTTAGAACAGGGTCCGAGCATCTGAAAGCGATTACCAGGTAAGAAGACCAGGACAAATGAAATCGTTGAAGGTAGGTGCTCCAGCGTCTTATGATTTCTGGGCTGATCTCTTGCTCTAGGGATAACGTTAGTCAGCCTGACCCTCACATATAGCGAACGTTTGAGGGTGAGGGTCTAAATTAGGACCCTCACTTTCAAACTTTAGTTGTTTACATCTATATCTACATCTTCATGGATACTCTGCAAATCACAGATAAATCCCTTGCAGAGGGTTCATCGAACCACCTTTACAATAATCCTCTGTTATTCCACTCTCGAGCAATGCGCAGAAAAAACGAACACATATCTCTTTCCGTGCGAACTCTGCTTTCCCTTATTTTATCAACATAACCTTTCTCCAGATGTATGTCGGCGTCAACAAAAAAATTTTGCATTCGGAGGAGCAAACTGGTGACTGAAATTTCTTGATAAGAGAACGCTTCTGATTTAATGATGCCCACCCCAAATCCCGTATCATGTCCGTGAAAGTCTGCCCCCTATATAGGGAAGGATGGGGAAGGAAATAGTCCGTGCCTTTCCAAAGGAAACATCGCAGCATTTGCCTGAAGATTGAGGGAAATTACAGAAAATCTAAATACGGATGGCCGGACGCGAGTTTGAACCGACGTCCTCCCGAATGAGAGTACAGTGTGCTAACCACTGCGCAGTCTCGCTCGGTCTACTACGAACTGTGACTTCTCTGACACTAAATCACGTATCCACTTGCGTAAGTGAGGCCATTTCAAGTAAGCACGCTATTTCATTACAAGCCACTTGTGAAGTACGGTGTCAAAAGCCTTCTGGAAATCTAGAAAAACGGAATCAATATTAAATCCTTTGTAGATACGACTCAACACATCTTTGAGTATAGAGCTACTTGTGTTTCATAAGAACGATGTTTTTTACATCTTCGAGGTAGAAGTTTGATCACAATATATGTTCCAAAATCCTACTGCATATCGACGTTAATGGTAGGGTCCTGTAATTTAGTGGATTACTCCTATTGCCTTTCTTGACTACTGGTGCGACCTGCAAAATTTTCCTATCCTTGTGTACGGATCTTTCCTCGAGTAAGCGGATACATCAGCGTTCTCTCATAGGAACTTAATTCACACACATTCCGGACCGGAAAACTTACTTTTATTAAATGATTTGAGTTCCTTCACAACTCCGAGGACATTTAATGCAAAGTTATTCTTGTTGGCAGCTGTTCTTGATTCAAATTATGAAATATTTAATCCGTCTTCTTTGTTGAAGAAATATCGGAGGGCTTTTCTTATCAAATCTGCTTTGGTAGTACTGTCGTCGATACTATTTCCTTTGCTGTCGCGCAAGAAAGCGCTGATTGTGCCTTCCCGCTGGATAGATACATAACATACGAGCAAAATTTCTTTGGATTTTCCACCAGGTTTCGAGACAAAGGTCCTTTATGGTAATTAATAAAACCATTTCATATTGATATCCGCACTAAATTTCGAGCTTTTGTAAAAGATCGGCAATTTTGGGTGTTTTGCGTCCGTTAAAGTTTGGAATGTTTTTTCGTTGTTTCTGCAGCGGTGTTATGACCTTGTTTTGTGTAGTCATTTTCTCATTTGCTTGGTATAAATCTTTCAATTTCGGTCGATACTATTTGCTTGAATTCAAGCTATATCTGCTCTACACTTACATTGTTAATTAAGAAGGAATGGAAACTGTCTCTCAGGAAAGCGTGAAGGGGAGTTTTATCTGGCTTTCTGAACATAAGTACTTTTAGTGGATTTTGGAGTTACAGTACTTAGGCTCGCTACGACAACCCTGTGTTCACTCATTGCTGTATCCGTTTTGATGCTCGTTACTGGCTCAGGATTATTTGCTGCTAAGAGATCGACGGTGTTTTTACAATCATTTAGGATTCTAATAGGTTGGTCAACTAATTACTCGAAATAATTTTCAGAGAATGCGTTTAGCACAATTTCGGATGATGTCTCATTGGTACCTTCAGATTTAAACACGTATTTTCACCAACATATCGAGAGCAAGTTGAAGTCACCACCAACTATAACGGTATGAGTCGGGTACGTGTTTGAAATTAGACTGAAATTTTGTTTCAGCCTTTCAGAAAGTGTATTATTTCAGCTGGGAGGTCGGTAAAACGATCCAGTAATTATTTTATTCCGGTTGTTAAGAATGACATGTATCCATACTAACTCACAGGAAATATCTACTTCCATTTCGGTACAAGATAAACTGCTTCTAGCAGCAACAAACACGCGGCTGCCAGCTGTATTTAGCCTGTCCTTTCTGAACACTGTTAGGTTCCTCGCAAACAAGACGACTGAGCATAACTTTAAGTGGCTATAACGATTAGAGCATCAGTACTAAAAAAATGGTTCAAATGGCTCTGAGCACTATGGGACTCAACTGCTGAGGTCATAAGTCCCCTAGAACTTAGAACGGTTTAAACCTAACTAACCTAAGGACAACACACGCATCCATGCCCGAGGCAGGATTCGAACCTGCGACCGTAGCGGTCGCGCGGTTCAAGACTGTAGCGCCAGAACCGCTCGACCACCTGCGGCCAGCAGAGCATCAGTACTTTCTATTACCCACTTGCAATTGCCTGCACCCTGTGATCTTCATGGCATCCGGAAGGACCCGTTCCACGTCTGGATTAGCTCCACCTGGTATGCACACGGGCTTTCTTCCCTTCCTTGGCAGCCATATCCTTAAGGTTCTCCATAACACGCCTGACATTGCTCCTCCCATCTACCAAGCACACGGGCTTTCTTACCTTCCTTGGCAGCCATATCCTCATGGTTCTCCATAACGCACCTGACATTGCTCCTCCCATGTACCAATAATCCAACCCTTTGTCAGTGCCCAGATCTTGCAGGCAGAGAGTTTCCTTTGAAATAGGGCAAGTGACTGCATCTTACTGCGAGACATTGTCAGCCACAGATAGCACCAGGAATCTGTTTGTCAGCCTAACCGGGGAGGCGGCCTTCCCAGGAAGTCTTTCGTAGCCTTCCCCCTCCCCCCCCCCCAACCACTTCCCCCGAGGCTTCCACCCACTCGACCATGGTTGAGGGTTCAACTTCAGTGCGAGCAGGAACAGGACTTGCCACCAGTGCAGACTGATCGGAGGACTCTTTAGTTCTACTGGACGTCCGTTGGAACACCACGGCCTGTCCATAACAGTGATGCCCATCCTCTGTAGCCTCAAACTGTGTAATCGAAGCCAATGCAGCTCAGCGTTGAGAGCCAAATGTCGCATCCGCACACAGCAATCACAGCAACTATCCTTTTTAAAGATGGTGGAAAACTACACTACACAAAAAAAACATTAACGATATGAGCTACGAAACTCTGTTATAGACACTGACGTAAATGCAAGAACTGTGTCTAATAAAATAAATTAACACGCAGAGATTCAAAAACTAAACTTCCAAAGTACACAGGTGAAACTAAACAATTCGCTCCTTGTTAGTAACTCGTAAAATGTTACAAAATCAGTTACTATGTTACACAAAAGAAATGGCAAGAACTTTGTCTGCTACATATTGAATGTTGAACAAACCCATAGAAGTCTATTCTTATATGCATTGCTCAGTTGAAAGGGTTCCACATTTGTGTAATATGATAAACGCAAAATATGTTTTTGTTGCAGAGAAAAATAAACATTTTTGCATCGCCATAAGTAACAGCAGAAGGAACTACAAAAGGCACACATCGTCTTACGCTAAGACCATTGTGCAAGAAGAGTGGGGCATTACTAGAGGACAGTACACGCTCTGGGTGTCCTGCAGTCACAGTTCACCGTGGTGCAGATAACAGGTACCTCACACTGTGAGAGTGAAAGGGCCCAGCAACTGACGACCAACTCCAAACTTGAATTACGGGGGACAGTACGATTCTAGCGGGCAAAACGTCTAATTTGCCCACAGACTAACCGTGAATTCTGGTGGGATGTGGGCCAAAGGCAATATTGTGCCCAACCACAGGAAGTGGTGCCGACAGTTTGAGCAAGGCCGCAGAGAGCTGGGCGATGCGGATCGGGAAGGAGGGCCATCGACTTCCAAGTCGACCACAGACGACAGTGTGAAGGCAGTCGAGGAAGTGATTCATGGTGATCAAAGATTTTGCTACGTCGAAGCAATTTACGTAACTGTTCTGGAATGGCTCCGTGTCCGAGGGTCTGATTTCGGTAGTCGGGGAACTCAGCGACTGGTAAAACGTTCCGAGGGTTCGTTTACACAGTTTTGATGATTATAATGCAAAATAGTCTCATGTATTTGTGTCAGTTGGAAGTTTAGTGCAGCTTTTAAAAAAAAAAGTGGCTTGGCCTGGCATAATAATGTGTAACTTAGTTTCTGAAGGCCCTGGAATGGTTTCAGTTTAGTGATAGTTTTTTCAGATATAATAAGTAACAAACATTTAGTGGTACATACACAGATATATTCATTTTTTGACTTTTCAGTTCAATAAATAAAATCTATGAAAGTAATCCGTGGGAATATGTAATTATTAGGATGAAAACCGAGGTAGATTTATGATGGAGTCTATATGCTATCACCAGGTTCACTCACGATTTCTTTTTCCTTTTTTTGTAATTTGGTGTTCGAGTCTTGTTTGGTCCCAGAAGAACTAACTGACCACCGTTATTTTTACTCACAAAATCTAAGCTCTGGATCGAGGAGGATCAACAAAGGTGATTTATATTCTGTCTATATTTGATATGTGAAAATTCCTTATCTATATGTACTGAACCTATGTGACATAGTTAAATAATTTAAAGCCATTGTACGCACTATTTACACCCTGTTTTCTCTGCATGTTGCGTTTATATGTCTACCAAGCTGTCTGTAGGACGAATAAATAAATCCAAGCCAAAAAAATGGTTCAAATCGCTCTGAGCACTACGGGATTTAACATCTGAGGTCATCAGTCCCCTAGAACTAGAACTACTTAAACCTAACTAACCTAAGGACATCACACACATCCATATCCGAGGCAGGATTCTAACCTGCGATCGTAGCGGTAGCGCGGTACCAGACTGAAGCGCCTAGAACAGCTCGGCCACAGCGGCCGGCTCCAAGCAAAACAATTATAGTAATACTAAAAGTGCAACAAAATAAAGGCCCAGTGTGCGTGTTGCCTGTCCTCCTGAAGCCTTCTTCGCATTACACTTTGCCTACTCCGGCCTGATTAACGCCCATTTGACAGATGAACATACAGGTCGATTCATAATGAAAGAACAGATATCACTTGTTTATTACAGACAAACTATGAAAGACAAAACACTTCAAGCATGTCACTGGATAGAGGGAGGTTGAAAGTTTTATCTTCGCACAGACACTACACCATACACTCAGCATGTGCACAATGCGTTGCTGCAGAAACGTCGAAACGGTAGTCCATTTCATTCCACATACGAATCAACAGGTCCCTGTCTATTAAGGTGGCAGCTTCAACGAATCATCAGCTGTTGAAGAGTAGTTGCCATAGGTGCGACGAAGACTCTTCCTTGTATACGCTCCCAGAGAAATAAATCTCAAGATGTGAGGTCTGGTGACCCGGGAAGCCAAAACGAATGAACAAGATCTTCTTGTTCACCTATTCCAGTACAGCGTTATGGGATGGTGTTCTTAAAAATATTCTATATCTTAAGGTGAAAGTGAGGCGAGCACAATCATGCATAAAAATACGGTCATTCGAATCTTCGTGAAGTTGAGGAAACAACCAATTTTGTGACATGTCCAGGTATGACATTCCTGTCACAGTTTCCTCTGCATTAAGGAAAGGTCTATAAACACTCCGAACAGAAACGGAGAAAAAGACGTTCATTCTCGGTGTCCGAAGACGACGATAGGGTTTTGTGATCCCCAAATTGTTACATTACGGCAGTTTATTTTACCAGATAGATGAAACATGGATTTGACTGAGAAGTTGAGTAGTTCGGGAAAAGTGTCCTGTGTCATATTCTGGAGAAATGAAATGTTAAATTCGTATTTTCTCTACCGGTCGACGGGACGCAATTTCTGCAGCAACTGCAACTTGTAAGTCTTCATATGTAGACGTCGTTTCAGAACACCTACACCGTTGTTTGAAGAACTTTACTTTCCTGTCCTGGTCTTCTTGTGTACTTGCGAGGGCTCTGTGAACGCGTCTCGGATATGCTCGACCAATGCCCTTCCCCGTGCGTATGCAACCAGCTTCCAACGATTTTGTATGCTAGTCATAAATCTGCATGTGCAGAGGTGGCTACTTGCTGTATCGGCGGCGAAATGCATGGTGGACGTGAGCAATGGATTGATTTCACCCAAATTCCAACACACAGAATGATTTCTCTTGTGTAGCAGTACCCACGTTGCTCAAAACTTTGAAACTTCCTCTATCCAGTGTCATACGCCATATATAATAAACAACTGAAATCTATTCTTTCTTTTTGAAACACCTGGAGTAAGATCACAATCAGCAATTTCATAAGATTGACGACCTCGAAAGAAAAAGGGGACAGATGTATTAATATATCTAATGCCCGGCATGCCGGATCCGTTTTCTTAACGAGCAGCGACGTTTGTTTAGTGCTATGCACGAGAAAGAAGAGCAGGATGTGTTGAAGGAGTAGTTAACACAATGGAGTTTCACACGTCTCGAGCTACTCACACCGTCATTCAGCGATCTCACTTGAAATTTAATTCATTCCCTTTAGTAACTTAAGAAACGGGATTGGTTCACCTGAAAAGTTTATGATCCATTTAATGGTACACCTTTGCCCAATCCAGAAGTCGACGAGACGTCAAAACCAATGTTCCACGTCTGTTAATATAGAGCTTCGCAGCATAGGCCGAAGCTTCAACACAGCTCTAGAAATCAGGTGGTAAAATTTTGGATCCTAGCAATCAACTTTGTATCATCTTCTTTCGTTCCTTAAGCTTACTAAAATCTTTCATTATTTTGTGTGGAGATGAAGAGTAAACAGTGAAGCAGTGCGTCATAGTGTAAATCGGCCATGGTTAGCATCCATATCCATCCATCTTTCTAGGTTGTCCCTTAGGAAATGATTGAAGGTAGTATGGGTACGAATGTAATATGAGTAATCCACAAAATTACAGGCCCATACCGTTAACATCGATACGTATCAGGATTTTAGAATATATAATGTGTTCGAACATTATGAATTAAGTCGAAGAAAACTGTCTATTGAAACACAGTCAACATGGGTTTAGAAAACAACGAACCTGTAAAACACAACCAGCTCTTTATTCACATGATGTGTTGAGTGTGATTGACAAGGGATTTCTGATCGATTCCGTATTTCTGATTTCCGGAAGGCTTTTGAAACTGTACCACACAAGCGGATCGTATTGAAATGGAATATCGTCTCAGTTATGTGACTGGATTCGTGATTTCCTGTCAAAGAGGTCACAATTCGTAGTAATTGGCGGAAAGTCATCGAGCTAAACAGAAGTGATTTCTGGCGTTCCTTATCTATATAAATGATTTGGGAGGCAATCTGAGCAGCCGTCTTAGATTCTTTGCAGATGACGCTGTCGTTTATCAACTAATAAAGTCATCAGAAAATCAAAACAAACAGTAAAACGATTTAGAAAAGATATCTGAATGGTGCGAAAAGTGGCAGTTGGCCCTGAATAACGAATGAGTGCTAAAAGGAACTCGTTAATCTTCGGTTACACGATAAATCATTCTAATCTAAAAGCAGATTCATTCAACTAAATACCTAGGTATTACAACTACGAACAACTTAAATTGGACGGAACACATAGAAAATACTGTGGGGAAGGCTAACCAAAGAATGCGTTTTATTGGCAGGACACTTAGAAAATGTAACAAATCGACTAAGGAGACTTCCTACACTACGCTCGTCTGTCCTCTTTTAGAATACTGCTGCACAGTGAGGGATCCTTACCAGATAGGACTGACGGAGTACATCGAAATAGTTCAAAGAAAGGCAGCAAGTTTCGTATTATCGCAAAATGTGGGAGAGAGTATCACAGAAACGATACAGGATTTGGGCTGGATATCGTCAAAAGAAAGGCGTTTTTCGTTGCGACGGGAAATCAGAGCTCGTACGGAAAGCTATAGGTGATCATTCTTTCCGCGTGCTATACGAGGTTGGAATAACAGAGAATTGTGAAGGTGATTCGATGAACTCTCTGCCAGACACTTAAATGTGATTTCCAGAGTATCCATGTAGATGTAGATTCCTACGACCAACAAAGTTTAACAGTTTCTTTTATTGCATTAGTCATAAATTTCAGTAAATAGTCCGATAGTAAATATATCATGATCAGTCACTTGAGATTCGCAAATTAACTGCTAGCTGCGTTTACTGTAAAAAGTTATCAGTGTTACAACATAGCTCAATGCGCAGCCGCAGCAGAATCAGAAAATTCTGTGACTTTGTAGCGTACATCTTGTGATGAACATGTGCATTAGACTTCAGAACATTTAACTAATTATATTCATGGTACACTTTCCTTGTGACTGATGTATCGTTGTGTCCGAATAAGAATAGTGAAGATAATAGTTTCAGGAACATGCAAACAAGTTGTTAAAATCTATATTGTCATCTTATATCTCGTACTTAGATGCAAAATGCTACGGAATGGAGGAAGATTAATACGTACATCCTATGGCGATATGCATGGTGCAGTGTCTTTACCTTCTAATGCCTAAGAAAACTTATTAATACATACTTTACTGAACATGTAAACTTCTAAAGAAAGTATCGAGAAACTTCAATGGTAATGTTAATACTGATAATCACATTCAGTATGAACGCTGTCCTACGAAACACTTCAATTCCGTACCACATAATTTATGGTTCTAAGTAGTGGAAAAGCAAATTCTGATAATGAGAGGCAATAGTGAAAATGATTCAGTAACTGGGATTAGTTTTCAATTATTTATTCCTAAAATTCCTTTCAGACGTATCTAACCACATATTTTAGTTCACTTCCACCGTCATGTGTACTGAACATAAAGGACTTAACGTTAATCAGACAAATAGGCTCGTACTTACTGACAAAACAAGTTATTTGATTGGAATGCTTGTTTTACTACTGCAGTCTTACATTTACGCTACAAACGCAAAACAAATCGAAATCGATCTCTCCTGATTCCCAAAAAAAAATTAATTTTATTGAAAATGGATATAAGGCAATCTGTTTGCTTAAAATATATGGCGAAGAATTTATCTAAGATGGCGATGGGTCGGAGGGTTACAGATGAACCATTTAACAGACCTTTTTCCTTCAGACGTATGTTTACTTCCGTTTGGAAAAACATGCACACACCTGAGATGGAGTTAAAATTTAGCAGCGTGCTTTCTCGATTACTACATGAAAACCGTGAACTGGTGACACTAGTTTCACTTGGGTTAGCTAAAAAATATCCGTTGCTCGCGTTGTCAGTTTGGTGAAACTCAACAGGCTTTTGCTGAGACCACCGTGTCAATCCACGGAAGAAGTGCGAGTTCATCGCAATTTCCCTTAAATATTCTAAATCTTCTAATCAGTCGCTGAGTTAGCTGTACTGGCCCAGGAGTAGAGGGCGATAAAGAAAAGGCTGTACTGCGGTATTCGACTTTCCGAAAATGTTTCGCCACGAAGCTTTACAATAACTGCTCCTTTGAATCATTGCACCAATGCCGAAGAGCTAGTTTTGAAGCAAGTGACCACGAAATAGGAAATCAACTGCAATTGTTCCTTAGAGGAAACACGTTGTTGATGCGTGAGACAATGAGACATTCTACACAGATTACTCGCATCAAGCGATTGGAAAAGAAGTGCAAGGCATTCCCGTATTCAAGAGGGGTCGTCGGGTACATGCACATGGTTGTAGGCCAGTATTACAGACGTCAGTCTGTTGTGGAATTGTGGAACATATTTTACGCTCACGCTTTGCGACGTTTCGGGGGAAAAGGAAATCTGCGAAAGAGTCTTCTTCAAACAGAGGTAGATAATGTCAGAAGCCCACTGAGGGTACACGCAGACGAGCCTGCTCGCTGTTGAAGGCTGCAACGGCAGAAGACTGTAAGCAGAATGCAAAAATATCTGGGGAGAGTCGATTAAGTAGTACAGAGACTGAATTGTAACACACTGCGTATAAATAGGGGAAGAAATTCATTACTGTGCGATAGCGGTATTGGGGAAAAAATCCTTGGAATCAGCAACTTCGATAAAATACCTACGATTAACTGTCCGAAGTGGGTAAAAGTGAAATACTCACATAAAATGTGGTGTCACCGCCAGACACCACACTTGCTAGGTGATAGCCTTTAAATCGGCCGCGGTCCGTTAGTATACGTCGGACCCGCGTGTCGCCACTATCAGTGATTGCAGACCGAGCGCCTCCACACGGCAGGTCTAGAGAGACTTCCTAGCACTCGCCCCAGTTGTACAGCCGACTTTGCTAGCGATGGTTCACTGACAAATTACGCTCTCATTTGCCGAGACGATAGTTAGCATAGCCTTCAGCTACGTCATTTGCTACGACCTAGCAAGGCGCCATTGTCATTTGCTATTTATCTTGTGATGCATGTACCGTCAGACCGATGTTTACCAATTATGGATTAAAGTTAAGTATTCCAGAAGCTACGTACTTTTTTTACTAGACTCAACTCCTTTAACTGTTCCAGACCTCACGCCAGCCTGCGTGAGCTTAAACGCGTGCCTTTCGGCTCCCTCATAGTGGCTTGGCTGTCTTGCCAAGTCACAACATAAAACTAATTGTAGTAAAAGATAATACCAGGTTGGGATTCACTGGAAGAATCTTAGTGAAATGTAATTCTTTCACGAGAGAAATGGCATACAAAAATTTTGTTCGGCCGGTTTTTAAGAATTGCTGATCACTCTGGAGCCTTTGTCTGGTTCGACTAATATAACTGACTGAGAAGATTCAACTAAGTTCGGTACGTTTCGTCAAAGGATTCTAGAGTAGGCACGAGAACGTTACGGTATGCTCAAAAGACAAACCCCAGTCGCAGACGCCATAAGATGTTGTACATCACGAAGATGGTACTGTACAAATTTCAAGAGCATACATGCCGAAGGGAGTTGGGCAGCATATTCTCACGAAATGCTAACGACTGGGAAATCAGAGCAATTGGAGTCGTTACGATGGCTTGTTTACAGGAGACCTTCCCTGTACCACGTGCGAATACAAGAGGGAGGGCAGAAGTGCAGACGCACTCTCTGCCACACACCGTAAAGCGGTTTGCGGAGCATATCTGTCGAAGCAGAGTGATGCACGATTCACAAGACACTCCCACGCCAAAATACTAAGGAAATACCCGTCAAAACTTTGGAAGTGGTTTTGGTGTTGCTCGTATTCACGCTGTATCTTACTCTTATTACTACACACAGCATTCAGCAGCAACAGCTTTTGAAGATGTTGCCTACAGTATCAGATTTCAGCGTGGAGGTGTTATGATGACTGAATATGGATTGGTCACTTACCTCCATTGTTTTTCGTCACAAGTCTGCTTCTCTTCAACAGTTGACCTTCTTTCAAAGCCTTACTTAACTTCTGTTTGCTAAGAACGGCAGAAAACTCTTTAATCACTGTATTTCTCTCAAAGAACTCCGACACACACCCGGATGACTTGAGCTATCGAAGCAGACAATTGCTAAGCAACGACAGAGTCAAGTCGCGCGATTTTTTCATTGTTGTGAGCCTGTTCTGGGACCGATGCTAAGCATCTGATATTGGTGATGACTAGCGCCCACATTATTGGGTTTTCTGTAAAACTGATTTGAGCGTTTTTGGAGTCCTTCAATGGAAAGTGTAATGGACTCCAATATTAACATAGAAACCATCATTATATTTTTTACAGAGCCATTCTAGTTCTTTGTGGCAAATGAGCGACTAATTATTCCCTATGTCGAAACTCGGAAAAATTCACAAGCAGTTGAGATATTTACCGGTGCTACAACTATCTTCTCTTTTGGTAATATAGTAATGGGACGCGTTTTACGGAAAAAATCCTGTCATATGTCACTCACACAAAACCACAGACTTGATATGCGTACCTGAGTATGACCATAGTCCGTGGCCTAAAGCTACAATCATATAACATTTTGGAACTGCTGTACACAATGAACCACACTTCTAAGCTGTGTAATATGAAACTTTTCTGCTGTCTCTCAGTACATTTTTGGAGGCTGAGAAAGGTCTGCCATAGTCGTTTGTAATCCCATCGACTGAAAGCCAAATGCAGTGGTCATAAATGTCTGTTTTAATACCAGCAATAGCCTTTTCAAAGATATGTTACAAATAATTTTCGCCGTGTCGACTTTCCTTGTATATTGCAGGAACGTCTTAAAATGGTGTGTTCCTTAGAACGACCTATGGCAGATTAGATGACACTAAATCCTCACACAAGTCTAGATGAAAGCTGCCCACCTTAAGATTTGCCATACTCATGGCTCTACTTACTAGTGGAGCGCGTAATGTGAGCTGTGGACCTTGGTGCTGAAGAAAATGTCTTTTTAGAACGGATTACCTAAACAAACGATTACTAAGAAGATGACAGTAACTAAAAAAATAAGACCGTAATCATATAAAATGTCAACTTAAGCTCAATCACATATGCCTGTCAGTCATCTAATTTTGTAAAGAACGATTAGAAAGTTTCTGCTTAAAAGCCGTACATTCCAGAATCGGTATGCCGTTCAGGAACAATCGTCGTGGGCTTTCAGGAAATCATCCCACCGACGCGTCAGGCTGGAGATGACTGTTAGCTAAAACAACAAGTCTGCTGGTTGTCGAAGTCCGTAACTACCTGATACACATCCTCCGACAGGTATAGCTGATTTGCCAAGGTCTTATTTTAAGAGAGCGATGGTGTGATAATCCAACGGGATGAGTTCAGGACTATAGGTCGGATGTTCAAGTGTCTCCCACTTACGTTGGCGTAACTTGTACATCACGACATTTTCGATGTGAGGACGTGCGTTATTATGAAGCAGCAACTCCATACGAAACTTCCTGGCAGATTAAAACTGTGTGCTGGACCGAGACTCGAACTCGGGACCTTTGCCTTTCGCGGGCAAGCGCTCTACCAACTGAGCCACGTCCTCACTGCTTTACTTCAGCCAGTACCTCGTCTCCTACCTTCCAAACTTTACAGAAGCTCTTTTGCGAACTTTTTCCGTAGTACTGGATAAGTAATTCTATTTGAAAATCATATTTTGTAACAACAAGTCCTTTTAGTCCCCACTTTTTCTGTGTAAGTCCAATTTTGCTCCCTTTTAGACCTTTAAGAAAGATTTAACCGTTTTGACGTATGTTGCACAGTGGAATAGTAATTAGTGCACGGATAAGAACCGACAGAGACGGCTAACTGGGCCGTGTTTTTGGAGTCCTTCAATGGAAGTGCAATGGACTCCAATATTAACACAGAAACCGTCATTATAATTTTGACAGAGCCATTCTAGTTCTATGTTGCAAATGAGTGACTAATTATTCCCCATGTCGAAACTCGGTGAAATTCACGGGTAGTTGAGACATTTACCGGTGCTACAACTATCTTCTCTTTTGATAATATAGTAATGGAAGAAGAAATAAAACTTTGAGGTTCGCCGATGACACTGGAATTCTGTCAGAGACAGCAAAGGACTTGGAAGAGGAGTTGAACGGAATGGACAGTGTCTTGAAAGGAGGATATAAGATGAACATCAACAAAAGCAAAACGAGGATAATGGAATGTAGTCGAATTAAGTCGAGTGATGCTGAGGGAATTAGATTAGGAAATGAGACACTTACAGTAGTAAAGGAGTTTTGCTATTTGGGGAGCAAAATAACTGATTATGGTCGAAGTAGAGAGGATATAAAAGGTAGACTGGCAATGGTAAGAAAAGTGTTTCTGAAGAAGATCAATTTGTTAACATCGAGTATAGATTTAAGTGTCAGGAAGTCGTTTCTGAAAGTGTTTGTATGGAGTGTAGCAATGTATGGAAGTGAAACATGGACGATAACTAGTTTGGACAAGAAGAGAATAGAAGCTTTCGAAATGTGGTGCTACAGAAGAATGCTGAAGATTAGATGGGTAGATCACGTAACTAATGAGGAGGTATTGAATAGAATTGGGGAAAAGAGGAGTTTGTGCCACAACTTGACTAGAAGAAGTGATCGCTTGGTAGGACATGTTATGAGGCATCAAGGGATCACCAATTTGGTACTGGAGGGCAGCGTGGAGGGTAATAATCGGAGAGGGAGGCCAAGAGATGAATACACTAAACAGATACAGAAGGATGTAGGTTGCAGTAGGTACTGGGAGATGAAGAAGCTTGCACAGGATAGAGTAGCATGGAGAGCTGCATCAAACCAGTCTCAGGACTGAAGACCACAACAACAACAACAACAGTAATGGGACTCGTTTTACGGAAAAAATCCTATCATATGTCACTCACACAAAAACACAGACTACTAATGCGTATCTGAGTATGACCACAGCCCGTGGTCTAACGCTACAGTCATACTACGTTTTGGAATTGCAGTACACAATGAACCACACTTCTAAGCTGTGTAATATGATACTGTTTCTACTGTCTCTCAGTAGATTTTTGCAGGCTGAGAAAGTTCTGCCTTAGACGTTAGTAGTCTCGCATTGGTCACAAATTTCTGTTTTAATACCAGCAGCTTTTTCATACATATGTCACAAACAATTTTTGCAGTGTCAACTTGCCTGGTATACTGCAGGAAGGTCGTAAGTTGTGTTCCTTAGAACGTCCCATGACAGATTACATGACACTAAATCCTCACACAAGTCTAGATGATAGCTGTCTACTTTAATATTTGCCGTAGGAGATTTTAGTGGTTCAGTCTGTGTTTGCTCTATTTCTTAGCGGAGCGCGTAATGTGAGCTGTGGAAACCTCGTGTTGAAGAAAATGTGGCTTTTGAGAACGGATTACCTAATCAAACGATTACTAGGAAGATGACAGTAACTAAAAAAAATGAAATCGTAATCACATAAAATGTCAACTTAAGCCGAATCACATATGCCTGTCAGTTATCTAATTTTATGAAGGTCGATCAGAAAGTTTCGGCTCAAAGGCCGTACAGTCCAGAATCGGTACGCCGATCAAGCAAAATCGGCGTGGGCATTCAGGATATCATCCCACCGACGCATCAGGCTGAGGACAACTGTTAGCTAAAACAACAAGTCCGTAACTGCCTGATACACATACTCCGACAGGTGTCGCTGTTTTGTGAAGGCCGGCGGAGGTTCGAGTCCTCCATCGGGCATGGGTGTGTGTGTTTGTCCTTAAGATAGTTTATGTTAAGTAGTGTGTAAGCTCAGGGACTGATGACCTTAGCAGTTTAGTCCCATAAGATTGCACACACACATTTTTTTGATTTGTCACGGTCTTATTTTAAGAGAGCGATGGCATGATAATGCAATAGGATGAGATCAGGACTATAGGTCGGGTGTTCAAGTGTCTCCCACTTGAATTGGCGTAACTTGTACGTTACGACATTTTCGATGTGGGGACGTGCCTAACCATGAAGCAGCAGCTCCCATTGTAGCATTTTCACGAACGTTTCGCCTTACTTATACGGCATAATTTCTCCAGCGTTGCACAATACCGTTATCCAGTGAAAGAGACACAACACTCCTTAAAATCAATAATTATCATCCTCTGGTAATCAATTAATAGGTTGAACAGATTGCTGACACCTGAACTTCTTGGGAGGAAGGGACGATGAATGACAAAAATGTATCGTCAATGCTTTCGATTCCAACTCTCAGTGGTGACACCAGATTTTGCCGCCTGAAACAATGCGCCAAAAGAATACGTTGCCTTCAGCCTTCAGTCTCGCCAGGTGCCTCATACAAAATACCATCCGGTTTGCCTTTTGTTGGCGATTCTACGCTTATTGTACACTGGCTGTAGAGCTGATGTCGTCATCCTTTGCTAGCGCACGAATTATTGTGTTCCGGTCAGCCCCAATGGCATCTTGAACCGCCCGCTTGCGGTTTTCCGTCGTGGATGTGTGTGGTCTCCCAGATCGACCGACACCTCGTGTCGAATCGCTACCACCACGAAACTTGGCGCACCATTACACAGCGGTTCTTTCAGACTGATATAGTAGCCCCCATACATTCTTCACTCTTCGATGGATGTCTATTGGCGTTCGTCCTTCGGCAGCCAAAAAAACAGTAACAGTACGTTGGTCCTGTTTGGAGGCATTTGGTAACAATGTCGCAGTAGTTCACGTTTACTTTTTTACCGTACGCAAATAGTATATATACGAATGCCACACAAACAGCACACATACACTCCTGGAAATTGAAATAAGAACACCGTGAATTCATTGTCCCAGGAAGGGGAAACTTTATTGACACATTCCTGGGGTCAGATACATCAAATGATCACACTGACAGAACCACGGGCACATAGACACAGGCAACACAGCATGCACAATGTCGGCACTAGTACAGTGTATATCCACCTTTCGCAGCAATGCAGGCTGCTGTTCTCCCATGGAGACGATCGTAGAGATGCTGGATGTAGTCCTGTGGAACGGCTTGCCATGCCATTTCCACCTGGCGCCTCAGTTGGACCAGCGTTCGTGCTGGACGTGCAGACCGCGTGAGACGACGCTTCATCCAGTCCCAAACATGCTCAATGGGGGACAGATCCGGAGATCTTGCTGGCCAGGGTAGTTGACTTACACCTTCTAGAGCACGTTGGGTGGCACGGGATACATGCGGACGTGCATTGTCCTGTTGGAACAGCAAGTTCCCTTGCCGGTCTAGGAATGGTAGAACGATAGGTTCGATGACGGTTTGGATGTACCGTGCACTATTCAGCGTCCCCTCGACGATCACCAGTGGTGTACGGCCAGTGTAGGAGATCGCTCCCCACACCATGATGCCGGGTGTTGGCCCTGTGTGCCTCGGTCGTATGCAGTCCTGATTGTGGCACTCACCTGCACGGCGCCAAACACGCATACGACCATCATTGGCACCAAGGCAGAAGCGACTCTCATCGCTGAAGACGACACGTCTCCATTCGTCACTCCATTCACGCCTGTCGCGACACCACTGGAGGCGGGCTGCACGATGTTGGGGCGTGAGCGGAAGACGGCCTAACGGTGTGCGGGACCGTAGCCCAGTTTCATGGAGACGGTTGCGAATGGTCCTCGCCGATACCCCAGGAGCAACAGTGTCCCTAATTTGCTGGGAAGTGGCGGTGCGGTCCCCTACGGCACTGCGTAGGATCCTACGGTCTTGGCGTGCATCCGTGCGTCGCTGCGGTCCGGTCCCAGGTCGACGGGCACGTGCACCTTCCGCCGACCACTGGCGACAACATCGATGTACTGTGGAGACCTCACGCCCCACGTGTTGAGCAATTCGGCGGTACGTCCACCCGGCCTCCCGCATGCCCACTATACGCCCTCGCTCAAAGTCCGTCAACTGCACATACGGTTCACGTCCACGCTGTCGCGGCATGCTACCAGTGTTAAAGACTGCGATGGAGCTGCGTATGCCACGGCAAACTGGCTGACACTGACGGCGGCGGTTTACAAATGCTGCGCAGCTAGCGCCATTCGACGGCCGACACCGCGGTTCCTGGTGTGTCCGCTGTGCCGTGCGTGTGATCATTGCTTGTACAGCCCTCTCGCAGTGTCCGGAGCAAGTATGGTGGGTCTGACACACCGGTGTCAATGTGTTCTTTTTTCCATTTCCAGGAGTGTAGATGCTGGTGCTTATATACCTGCATCGGAGTCGCGCTACACCTTCCGGTTGTATATACACCTTCCGGTCACCCGTCACATTCGATTTACAAATCTCAGAGAAGAAGACCAGCAAGAAAACCGTAATATAAAGAGAATGATAAAAATAACCTGTGTTTAGTTATTTGTTTTTGGCAGGGTCCGAAAAATTAGTATTTGGCCATCAGTTATGACATTTGAGACTTCCCCAATACAAAGTTGGGTAAGACCAATTTTTGATGATGACAACGTTTCACTTAAAATGATCTACTTAATGCAAGTCAACACACGACGTCAAGTAAGTTCGTACAAGCAAAGATAAATAGTCCCATGCGTTGCGCAGTTGTTTCTTAGATATACTTCCATATAGTCGAATGGCATTTAAATTAAAGGTAAACAGGTCTGTCCCGACGAAACGAGGGTATGGTTTTATTCAAGCGGCGACAATGCGTCATACATAATGTCGATCTCAGTGTGAGCTGTACTTCTCACAGTTTCCGAATTACAAAACCAAGTAGACGCAGGTACCACCGATTGATCAGCGTTCTGACACTTTATCGAAATGCAAAGACAAGCGATATTGTGCCACACGACTTCCATGATTTCAGGACAGAGGATAAAATATAATCACGTGTAAAATCACGTAATTTTTTCCGTAGTATACGATCAGAAATTGTATTTAAAATCATTTTTTGTAGCAACAAGTCTTTTTAGTTCTTCCTTTTTCTGCATAAGTCCAGTTTAGTTGCCCTTTAGGGTTTTAAGAACGATTTAACCTGTTTGAGGTATGTTGCACAGTGGAATAGAAAGTAGTGCAGGGATAATATTTTGTTAAGAATCGACAGGCCGCATCTGCTCCCGGCTTCGTAACGGTGTTGTAACTGAATGTCAACGTTGGAGGCCAAAAGTACAAACAATTTACGAGCACATTTCATCAGACTATGCGACTGGGAATCTGAGAACAACAGATTCAGCATTTCGACAACAGTGCGAAACAGACAAAAAATGCTACTGTTTCGAGGCTACATGTAGTAACTTCACTTAGAGGTGTCATAAAAATACCTGTAGGGATGCAAAGTTTACATAAAGAAACACTCCGAAACCCTTAAGTTAAACACTAGAGTAGCCGAGAGCGGTTACAAACTTAGAGAAGAGAGGACATTCAGTCACCGATGTGCGCGTGGAGGGGGGGGAAGGGGGGAAGGGGTGATAGTGCCACTTCATCGCCAATTTATAGGATGCTCTGGTGAACTCAACACCCGTCTACAAGCTTCCGGCAAGTTGTAGTCCACCTGTTGCAGATCTACAGCCGTCCGGCCTCAGAGGGGATATTTGATCTGCGACCCGCATTCCTGCCGACCACAAGAGTGGCTGACTGGGTATGGTGGGGGTGGGCTTGTCTTTCCTGGATGAAGAACCGACTTGCCTGTTCTGAACGCGTGGGGTTGATCTATTATTCTGTTATTCTGCACATCGGAGTAATCTGAGATGTGCCCTTTATCCTGTGGCTCCTACAAGATGCAATTTCCACCCCCACATTACTACAGAAGTCAGACTGACGCCCCTAACGTTCTAAAGAGAAATGCCTGAAAAACTTTCAGCATTAAGTATCTTCTGGAGTCGTCCGCTGTAAGGAAATGACACAAATTTTCACAAAATTTCTTACTAGTGGGATACTTGGGTACTGGAGTAGTGCTAGTTAGTGTAAGAAAAACATGGAACTAAGGAAAGTTATTATTTATTTTGCAAAAATTCTGAAAAATCACAAATACACTATTAGTTACGAATTGAACAATTTATATCCTGGTTCTTTTCGGAATGTGAAGTTACCTTTCAAGGATAGGACTCACTAATGAAATTTCTACACAAAGTTTAAGAAGGTAGTTAACTTGGCAGAATGACTGAGAGGCACGCTTGCTCAACTTGAATAATTATCCTTTAGAATGTTGCTAGGTACGGTTGAGGCTGTTGCGTGTGAAATGCAGTGAAGTGTACTGTTGTGGAGGAAATATGGGGCTCGGAATAGCTGTAGCCCACAGTACCGTAAGCTGCGATGACTGCTGTCTGCTGACAAATAAGATAACTCTCGTTCTATCTGGATTGACCTTCTCCAATCAAACTCTCCTATGCCTTGATGAAGTCAAGGATTTCTATTCATCCCTAGTCTAACTATTGGCGTGGTACACCAGTCAGATAACCAGTCCAGCATGATGCCACTCAAAATTCGCTTGCAGGCATTTAACTATAACTCTGTCTGTTCACACTGCACAATAAGTGTGTCAGCCAACACAGTGAACAATGCTTAATCGTAAGGACTCAATATAGAGTCGCCCTTTGATTCGCTCTCGACAGAGGTGCTCTCCCAGTGAAGTACTGAGGAGAGACTTGTTCCTCGCTCTTTCGAGTACACGTATGAGCGCGCAAGCTCTCGTTACGTGTTCTCGCTATAAGAGCGACAACGGAATGGCACCTCTCCATGCCAGACGTGAAGGGGTATATCTTTCGGTCTCTTCCATTATTCCTTCAGCTCAAGGCGTCAGAAATATCATCTGCCAATCAGCATTGCTCTTCTAAAAGGGAGGATAACGTTTCGTTTAAGGCGACCAATCTGGAAACCTATAGCTTTGGCGTTTGCTGTCTCCCTGTGAAAATCTCTGAAACTGCATGCTAAGTGTAAAGAATGTGTAGGCTGGCCGCTCCCACACAATGTAGCGGAATTTGCTTTTAAGCTGAACACAGGGTTGTTCCCCCCTTTCACTCGGGCCCACGCTGTCCGCTACGCGCAGTCACCGGCCGACATGGGCTGGGTCGTCCTCTGAAGGGCCTGGCGTCCCGTTGTGCGGCCTCTCTCCCGAACTAAAAGCCTCTGTGACCGTCGTGTCTGGAATGTATGCGTGCACGCCAGCCTCGAGTATTTCAACCACGGTGCGCTCACTTGTCAATTGCATATCATTTACATGAATTCATACAACATTGACTTTGTCTTATCGAGTGTGGGTTCGAATGAAGCGTCTTAATGTGCGGAATATGATTGTGAGGGCGGAACATGTAAGCAATGAAGGTCAGGAGACCGCGACGTCTTACACTGTCTTCGAAAGCTGGGCGGCCTATGTCGCCGCTAATGGGGCAGTACAAATACCGCCTTAGCGGCTGTGATAGGGGACCACCATTCCGGCTGCCCTTCGTGCTGCTGTTGGGTCTCCCGTCTACACGCCATCCCGACAACCGACAGCAGGGACAAGCAGATTTCTTGCGGCTGAGCCTTGGTGCGGCTTCACTCGTCGAGAACGCTGAGGCTCTGACGGACGTCCACAGCTACGCCGGGCTGCGGGGACGCACGGCCGCCGCAGTCTCCTGCGACGGAGCCACAGCGCTGACAACGGGAAACGCAGGACCTGTGCTCGGTAAGTACCTCGCCAGGTTCTGACGCGCCACCTCGCGCTTTCAAGCAGCGCAGACTCGGCACGTTCTCTGGTAAGCAGCGCCGGGAAAAAGACTGAGAGACTGTAAAATTCTCGCCAAGAAATGATTTTTATTTAATGACGTTTCATTAGCGCCCTGGCGTTATACAGGTTCACACATCCTCGCTCTCCGCTCGATCTCCTGAGAACAACACTACAATGGCTCAGATCATAATGTGGTAAATAAGGATAAGACCTTTAAATCCAAGCCCTATTACTGATAATTCAAAACTTATTTTCATAATCTGCCCAACTCGATTTCTGGCGTTTATTATAATAATGGTGATAGAAAGGAAAATAACGTTATTGATTCACAGGGTTATAAAAATTGTACTTCCAGTTTCAAAACGCTAAAAACAACTAACCGCTTTTCATAATTACCTCTAACTTGAACGTATTACCACCGGATAAAGCGGAAATGCTATAGGGAAAAAACTCGAAAGTTTTACCAACAGATGGCGGTGTAAGCAGGAGAAAATGCAAAATATTAAGACGCAGGTTAAACGGCTGTCCCTGAGCTTGCGTCTGAGAAACTCAGAGTCGCTGCTTCAACGCAGGGTTGCGCGCTGCTTGTAAAGCTCTATTGAAAGAATTGTGACAGCGCACCAGTAGCTCTTCAGAAGTTCGGACACTAAGGGATATCAAAAAGGGTGCTGGTCCGACGTCTGCCAAGGGTATGGAGTAAGTGATAACGATAATCCTGAAGATGCAATATTTTCTGCATTGCAAGGGAGCTAGAGCAGTGGTATGGAAACATGGAGTGCACGTGGAATTATCCAAACCTTGGACCCGCCTGTGAGACCGGTGCATAAAATTTTACGAATCTTCATGTATTCATATCCGTACAAAATTACTCATTTTCAGGACTTGGTTCATGCTGGCGTGGAGTTAGACAAACGTTTACTGTAGAATCCCTTACTCGCATGGCAGTTTACTATGAGCGACCATGGAACATTCAGAAGACGATACCCACTTCCATTTCCAAGGATCTGTCAACCGGTGGAACAATGCTCCTATTGGAGTACAAAAAAAAAAAAAAAAAAAAAAAAAAAAAATTGAATATGTTCCTGTTTATTTAAAGGACTCTGACTGAAAAGCAGGTTATCAGCTCCCTCATTTTACCTTTATCAGTAGCTTTAAAAAGTATCCCAAAAATTGTGGCATGCAAATGTACTCGGGCTTTTCTTAACGTGCAACTCACGCCAGACTCCCAAAAGCTCTCCTAACCGTTACTCACTCACACCCACTAGTCCATCGCTGTTAAGTCGCGTCCGCAGCTCGTGGTCGTGCAGTAGCGTTCTCGCTTCCCGCGCCCGGGTTCCCGGGTTCGATTCCCGGCGGGGTCAGGGATTATCTCTGCTTCGTGATGACTGGGTGTTTGACTGGGTGTTGTGTGATGTCCATAGGATAGTTAGGTTTAAGTAGTTCTAAGTTCTAGGGGACTGATGACCATAGATGTTAAGTCCCATAGTGCTCAGAGCCATTTGAACCATTTTTGTTAAGTCGCTCATACCCATACATTCCCGCCGAGTGATGTTTTCTTCGTAAGTCAGATTGTATATCACTAGTTCATTTACTCTACACATCAACGTGACTAGTCGTTTTGTTGCCACTCCTCCGAATAGTTATAGAAATTTTGACTGAATGTTTTCTACCCCTTTTCCCTTATCTGGCTGCAAGTCATCGAAAACTCTCTTAAATTCTGACTCTAATACTGGATCTGCTACCCCTTCCCTGTCGACTTCTGTTACTTACTTTTTCCATGACGTCATCAGACAAGTCTTCCCCCTCACAGAGGCCTTCAGTGTGCTGTTTCCATGAATCCATTCTCCCCTATTCATTTGTTGTTGTTGTTGTGGTCTTCAGTCCTGAGACTGGTTTGATGCAGCTCTCCATGCTACTCTATCCTGTGCAAGCTTTTTCATCTCCCAGTACCTACTGCAACCTACATCCTTCTGAATCTGCTTAGTGTATTCATCTCTTGGTCTCCCTCTACGATTTTTACCCTCAACGCTGCCCTCCAATACTAAATTGGTGATCCCTTGATGCCTCAGAACATGTCCTACCAACCGATCCCTTCTTCTGGTCAAGTTGTGCCACAAACTTCTCTTCTCCCCAATCCTATTCAATACTTCCTCATTAGTTATGTGATCTACCCATCTAATCTTCTGCATTCTTCTGTAGCACCACATTTCGAAAGCTTCTATTCTCTTCTTGTCCAAACTATTTATCGTCCATGTTTCACTTCCATACATGGCTACACTCCATACGAATACTTTCAGAAATGACTTCCTGACACTTAAATCAATACTGGATGTTAACAAATTTCTCTTCTTCAGAAACGCTTTCCTTGCCATTGCCAGCCTACATTTTATATCCTCTCTACTTCGACCATCATCAGTTATTTTGCTCCCCAAATAGCAAAACTCCTTTACTACTTTAAGTGCCTCATTTCCTAATCTAATTCCCTCAGCATCACCCGACTTAATTAGACTACATTCCATTATCCTTGTTTTGCTTTTGTTGATGTTCATCTTATATCCTCCTTTCAAGACACTGTCCATTCCATTCAACTGCTCTTCCAAGTCCTTTGCTGTCTCTGACAGAATTACAATGTCATCGGCGAACCTCAAAGTTTTTATTTCTTCTCCATGAATTTTAATACCTACTCCGAATTTTTCTTTTGTTTCCTTTACTGCTTGCTCAATATACAGATTGAACAACATCGGGGAGAGGCTACAACCCTGTCTTACTCCCTTCCCAACCACTGCTTCCCTTTCATGTCCCTCGACTCTTATAACTGCTATCTGGTTTCTATACAAATTGTAAATAGCCTTTCGCTCCCTGTATTTTACCCCTGCCACCTTTAGAATTTGAAAGAGAGTATTCCAGTCAACATTGTCAAAAGCTTTCTCTAAGTCTACAAATGCTAGAAACGTAGGTTTGCCTTTTCTTAATCTTTCTTCTAAGATAAGTCGTAAGGTCAGTATTGCCTCACGTGTTCCAGTGTTTCTACGGAATCCAAACTGATCTTCCCCGAGGTTGGCTTCTACTAGTTTTTCCATTCGTCTGTAAAGAATTCGTGTTAGTATTTTGCAGCTGTGACTTATTAAGCTGATAGTTCGGTAATTTTCACATCTGTCAACACCTGCTTTCTTTGGGATTGGAATTATTATATTCTTCTTGAAGTCCGAGGGTATTTCGCCTGTTTCATACATCTTGCTCACCAGATGGTAGAGTTTTGTCAGGACTGGCTCTCCCACGGCCGTCAGTAGTTCCAATGGAATATTGTCTACTCCGGGGGCCTTGTTTTGACTCAGGTCTTTCAGTGCTCTGTCAAACTCTTCACGCAGTATCGTATCTCCCATTTCATCTTCATCTACATCCTCTTCCATTTCCATAATATTGTCCTCAAGTACATCGCCCTTGTATAGACCCTCTATATACTCCTTCCACCTTTCTGCTTTCCTTTCTTTGCTTAGAACTGGGTTTCCATCTGAGCTCCTGATATTCATACAAGTCGTTCTCTTATCTCCAAAGGTCTCTTTAATTTTCCTGTAGGCGGTATCTATCTTACCCCTAGTGAGATAGGCCTCAACATCCTTACATTTGTCCTCTAGCCATCGCTGCTTAGCCATTTTGCACTTCCTGTCGATCTCATTTTTGAGACGTTTGTATTCCTTTTTGCCTGTTTCACTTACTGCATTTTTATATTTTCTCCTTTGATCAATTAAATTCAATATTTCTTCTGTTACCCAAGGATTTCTACTAGCCCTCGTCTTTTTACCTACTTGATCCTCTGCTGCCTTCACTACTTCATCCCTCAAAGCTACCCATTCTTCTTCTACTGTATTTATTTCCCCCATTCCAGTCAATTGCTCCCTTATGCTCTCCCTGAATCTGTGTACAACCTCTGGTTCTTTTAGTTTATCCAGGTCCCATCTCCTTAAATTCCCACCTTTTTGCAGTTTCTTCAGTTTTAATCTACAGGTCATAACCAATAGATTGTGGTCAGAGTCCACATCTGCCCCTGGAAATGTCTTACAATTTAAAACCTGGTTCCTAAATCTCTGTCTTACCATTATATAATCTATCTGATACCTTCTAGTATCTCCAGGATTCTTCCATGTATACAACCTTCTTTCATGATTCTTAAACCAAGTGTTAGTTATGATTATGTTGTGCTCTGTGCAAAATTCTACCAGGCGGCTTCCTCTTTCATTTCTGTCCCCCAATCCATATTCACCTACTATGTTTCCTTCTCTTCCTTTTCCTACACTCGAATTCCAGTCACCCATGACTATTAAATTTTCGTCTCCCTTCACAATCTGAATAATTTCTTTTATTTCATCATACATTTCTTCAATTTCTTCGTCATCTGCAGAGCTAGTTGGCATATAAACTTGTACTACAGTAGTAGGTGTGGGCTTCGTATCTATCTTGGCCACAATAATGCGTTCACTATGCTGTTTGTAGTAGCTTACCCGCATTCCTATTTTCCTATTCATTATTAAACCTACTCCTGCATTACCCCTATTTGATTTTGTGTTTATAACCCTGTAGTCACCTGACCAGAAGTCTTGTTCCTCCTGCCACCGAACTTCACTAATTCCCACTATATCTAACTTCAACCTATCCATTTCCCTTTTTAAATTTTCTAACCTACCTGCCCGATTAAGGGATCTGACATTCCACGCTCCGATCCGTAGAACGCCAGTTTTCTTTCTCCTGATAACGACATCCTCTTGAGTAGTCCCCGCCCGGAGATCCGAATGGGGGACTATTTTACCTCCGGAATATTTTACCCAAGAGGACGCCATCATCATGTAATCATACAGTAAAGCTGCATGCCCTCGGGAAAAATTACGGCTGTAGTTTCCCCTTGCTTTCAGCCGTTCGCAGTACCAGCACAGCAAGGCCGTTTTGGTTATTGTTACAAGGCCAGATCAGTCAATCATCCAGACTGTTGCCCTTGCAACTACTGAAAAGGCTGCTGCCCCTCTTCAGGAACCACACGTTTGTCTGGCCTCTCAACAGATACCCCTCCGTTGTGGTTGCACCTACGGTACGGCTATCTGTATCGCTGAGGCACGCAAGCCTCCCCACCAGCGGCAAGGTCCATGGTTCATGGGGGGGGCCTATTCATTTAGTAGAGGAATTTCCATTGCACTTCTAGTGTTAACGCCCTGTTTTTACTTTTCTATATGCCGAGTCAGTCCTTTCGACAGTAATTTATTTTCCGCTTGCTTCATATTTTTCGTGTAGTCATTTCTCCTTTGCTTCCCTGAATATCCTATTTATTTAGTTCCTAAGTGTTTTGCACTTCTATATTCGTGAACTTGCCTGCACATTTTTGTACTTCCTTCTTTCGTCGGCCAGTTGAAGTAAAATTATTTAAAATAACAAGCAATAGAGATGTATTGATACAGTGTGGAAAAGGCTGCACACGGAATTGTTTTTCGGGGGCCTCTTGGTGTTGGGTTCCTATTTGACCTAAAAACATAGGGTGGAAATGTTTTCTTTTAACCCGGACCTCTGGCCATTTTTATAGACATTCTGACATCAGTTCTGCTGTGGCTTTTTTAGAGTATAATAAGCAACGTTTAATCGACGACCCGGAGCTGGCGCCCAGGAAAAATGGAAGAATCGATTAATTGTATTTACAAAAGATTGTAATTGGGCTGAAATTAATGCTCAGTTAATAATACCATTTGTATATGCACCATTCGGATTTTATGAGGAAAAACAGTCGCCCTTAAGTAACTGGTGACTGGAGTGAGACTGATGGTTCAGATTTTGTCCACAGATGTGTCGGACCTTCGTCTAACGTAAGTTTCAACAGTTTCAAAACAGTCTTGCTTTGTTTGGATTTTACGTAGATGAAAGACATTTTTCAGGGAGGTTTCTGAAGCACGTCACTTCTATACAAAACGGTTCATACTCTGCACGGAGTACATAAATGGATGCGGTCAAAATAATTTTTTTTAATCCAATAATGTTGATCCGTTGTTGAGATAAGCTAGTTTATATTCGATCTTATTGTAGAACATAAACGCTTTAAAGTAAATCAGACAAATACAAAATGCCTTACTACGATAAAACTGAAAACTCGTTTTTAAAAATTTTGCTTGAGTTCAATTTTATGCACAAAATACACATTTCTGTGAGCCTTTCTAACCACGTCACGCCACGTCTACGTTTCCAAATTGCGCGAATCGGTTCGAATGTTGTAAGAAGTTAGACAGTATCGTGCAATTAATGGCTATCCTGTTGTTTTGTGAAAGCTTTATCGCTTGCCACGATATAGCGGTGTACGTTTGCATACAAATGCAAGTAAAATCCGGTTTAATGAGAATCGCACAAGCTAAGACCATTTAAGGTGACAGAGGTGATAATAACAAATTCTGTCCTACTGTAAATGTAAGAAACCTTTGCCAAAATCTTTTATCATTCGTATTTTACTTGCCCAAAATCAAGCATTGTTACATGAAATTGTGTTTCGTAGAAATTCATTTCATTTTTAGCTGTGCATTTGGACATAATTAAAATAACTTTTATTACAGTTGATTATCGTGTCCTTATTAATGCGTTTACATTTTATTCACTGTTGTATTCTCCAACAGTTTATTGAACGTAACTTCTTCTACAATAGCTGGCTGTACAATAGATGTAGACGTCCGTCCATCTAGCCGGAGATGTGGTTCCTCTCCGTCGGCTGGTACTTCGATCAGCGGTGCAGTACAGCGGCTTCGGTGGTATGCTCTCGGAGACTCTGCTATAGCGGTTGCCAATAGCAGTGGACGAAGACTGGTCTGCCTTCGACCGGCCGGGCCTATATAATGAGCTGGAGCCAATAGAAACCCGGCGTAGGAATCCGTGGCCGGATATGTCGCGGCGACCTCTGCAAGGAAAGGTTCCTATTAATCGACTGGAATCTTCTGCGTGTTTTCCTGATGTCTTCGTCTGTTTGGCTGTTGGTTTGTTTCCCTCATAGCGTGGCTGTTATGCGGTGCTGCCTGCCATTTAGGGGAACCCGATGGCAGACAGTACGTTCACCAGTGGCTTATAACTCTCGAAAAATCTTTGGACATCAAAATAAGCATGTAGCAAGCCATAATTAAGCACAGCCCTGTATAAAATGATATATTGTGTGCTAGAGCATTTAAACAGTTAAACTAACCTACGAATTGGTACAAAAATCAGTGTCAGAAAAGAGGTCACCTCACTTCTAACCAGCAGATAAGGTTTTTCTGTGTTTTCTTAAACACTAACTTACTGTCTTACAGAAAATTTATGTTCGGATACAGTACGCTTAATGTCGTCATTTTTTGTACTGGATTGAAAAGTTGATAGTATTTTGTCGTGTATAAGATGTTCCGCTGTTCGTCTGTTTATTTCAGCCAATCATACTCACTCCTAATTTGGCGTGGTTGTTGCAACATTTTGTGCCAAAATTAATTATGAGAAATTTTCTAGCGATGGATTTTTAATATACATTTTTGTTATTATTGCAAGATCCGGGCAGTCACAGAGAGTCGGACTATTGGTAAATGGGAACTTCAATGTTAGAAGCCTTATGGGGCTTATTAGAGACATGGCTGGCAAGGAGGGGAAGAAAGCCAGTGTGCTCTCCGTATGCGTACTGGGTAGAGTCATTCCAGACGTGGAACGGGTCCTTCGGGATGCCATGAAGAGCACAGGCAGTAGCCAATTGCAGAGGATGGCTCACATCGGTAGCATTGCCGTGTGTCGCTTTGCATCGAAAGAGATTCTCTCTGGTTTCGCGCGGCTAACAGAGTGACAAAAGCTGCTAGACTTGCTTACGAGATGAAAGGAGAGCGCAACATTTGCAGCATACTCGACAAGACCGATCGCGTACCTTTGGTTGAGAACAGAGTGGAGGGTCTGAATCAGGGGCTCAGACGCTTCTTTGACCGTGTAGGCTGCAGATTCCTCGATTTGCGCCATAGGATGTTGGGCTTGGTGTTCTGCTGAATATTTCAGGAGCCCACTGCACACATGAGGCGGCTTTACCGGGTAGGAGGGCTGTGTGGCGTGGACTTTGCGGTTTTTGAGGGTTACGAAGTCTCGAAGAAACACAAGAAGGGGTTCTGTCTCAGTGTGCAGTTCGAACAGATGAAGAACATAAGTCTAGGAATCATCGATTTAACGTTTGTAAACTGTCTTAACTATGTTGGGAAGTACCAGAGCTTTTAGTTCTAATAGAAAACATTGATGCCCAAATCGTCATAGGCACTGTAAGCTCGCTGAAGTCGGAGATAGCTTCTGCGGTAACTTTTGCAAAGAATCTAACGGTATTCCGAAAGGATAAGGTAAACACAATCGGCGTAGTCGTGTTTGTTGCCGTCAGAAGTAGTTCATCTTATAGCGAAATTGAAGTAGGTAGTTCCTTTGAGTTAGTATGGGTAGATGTCATTCATAGCATCGGGAATCAAGTAATAACTGGATCGTTTTATCGACCTCCCAACTGAAACAATTCAATTGCTGAAAGGTTCAAAGAAAAATTCAGTCTAATTTTAAACACGTACAGTCGTCCTCAAAATTATCCGAACGACCAGAATTGCATTTCGCCTGTTTCGCATACAACCCTCATAACGCAGCTGTCCAGCAGGTCCTCTAATCGCTCCTCGGTACAGTCGTTTGACTACTGAAAATGGTTGCAACAAATCACCACTAAAAAACACTTCTCTGTATCGCAATAACACAAGATCTAAAGTAATACCACGGTACTACAAATATCAGTGAACGCCTTATCACAGATAAGACTGTCCTTAAGGCTTGCAAGCTCACATTTATTACAACAAATGACATACCTGTAATGTTACCACTCTCATTAATACGTCAGACAAGTATTGCACATAGTAAGTTCGTCGTATTCATGATTACCTCTTCAAAGTAACATTCCGAACTTATTATTTAACACAAAATGACATTAAAAGTGTAAGTTATTTACGAGCTGCTAGTTGAGAATAAGTATCAATTTCAAATGACACGATGAAACTTCTCGTCTGCGTATGGATTCAAACCCAGTTCATGCAAACTAAGCAAACGTTTCGTGACTGACGAAAACTGACAGTCATTCTTGACCAAGCATACAGAGAGTGATATACCTCGATTTTAGGCAGAATAAGTTAGGAAATATCAACTTTAAATTACATAACGTAAACATTTTTAACGGACGCGAATTTCTACCCAGTATCTATCGTCCCTGTTAACGAACTACGATAGATGTTAAACATTGCTTCTTCACAAGTAACTTACTTAGAATGCGCTGAGGTAAAGCTTTGTGTTGGACAGAGATTCGAACCCAGAATTTAATCGGATTGTTATCGAAGTGCAATCAACTGTGACATGTCGGATTTTCTCGGCAATAGCAAAATGTTTAAACTGAAATGTCGAGACGAAACATCAGTTTTTTCCTTCCAAGGACTGCAACCCAGCACCTATCATTGTTATATTCTATCGAAAACGAAAGTTAGATATGGGCTTGTTACACCAGCAGCGACATGTGAGCATGTTTAAACCAGAAATAATACGACGAAGAGTTCAGTGCTGACTGGTAATCGAATCCCACACATATCGTTGTTGACTATAAACAAAGAGAAGTCAATTACCGATTTTTTCTCCACCAGCAGCTCGGATAACATCCTTGAACTTACAGTAATCTCGCAAATAGTTCTGTGTCTCACTGGGAGTCAAAAACGTCAGATATCGTTAGTGTCGACAACGAATGAAGATACATTAAAAATCAAAATTATTATCCACCAGCAGGAGCTTGATAATAAATAAGGAAAACTTTAGTGCCGGTCCAGGATTCGAACCAATTCACGCGCAATATGTGAAGATGTTGAGCAATCTGCAGTTTTGAACAAACCACAAATTGTAGTCGAGCTGTATTGTCACGGAGGGATCAAATTCCGCGTTAAAGGCGGTCTGAGTTGCATTCCCAGTTCATAACCGATTTTATCGACATAGAGAAGCTCTAATAAAAGATGGAATAAGTATCCCGTGACCCTACATAGCATTTGTTTCGTCATTGGAAAGACGAAAGGCACGCGTTTAGCTCACGCAGGCTGGCGTGAGGTCTGGAACAGGACAAGGTGATTAATATAGCCAATAATATAGCTGGAATACTTAACTTTAATCCATAATTGGTGAACATCGGTCTGACGGTACATGCATCACAAGATAAATAGCAAATGATAATGGCGCCTTGCTAGGTCTTAGCAAATGACGCAGCTGAAGGCTATGCTAACTATCGTCTCGGCAAATGAGAGCGTAATTTGTCAGTGAACCATCGCTAGCAAAGTCGGCTGTACAACTGGGCGAGTGCTAGGAAGTCTCTCTAGACCTGCCGTGTGGCGGCGCTCGGTCTGCAATCACTGATAGTGGCGACACGCTGGTCCGACGTATACCACCGGACCGCGGCCGATTTAAAGGCTACCACCTAGCAAATGTGGTGTCTGGCGGTGACACCACATAACTTATATAAGAAAGGTAACTGGTGACAGAGTTTCTACATGTCGCCGCTCCTGACTTTATTGTGGTTCGACCTAATGCCTGCTTGGTAGAGAAGAAATATGATGTTTAATGTGACTTTCAGACCACAATGCCATTATACCTTCTTCACTTGGCGTATACCAGAAGAGAATAGAATCTGTCCCTCCCTATCAAAAATCATCGGCAGAAGTTGGAATCGAACACAGACCATGAGCATATGAACCTATCAGCAATCCAACAGCTCACGAGTTCCTATTACCTGTGGCAAATTTTTCTACTGTAACGCGGTTGCGCCACACTGGATGAGAATTCTGACACACAGGCTCCCTGTAGTGGTTTGCAGCATGTTCAGTACATTCATTTACTTGGTTGACTGAATCGCCATGAACTAGCTGCCTCGGCTACCCAGTGCATACATTCGACTCTATTTTGTAACCACCGAAATAAAATCACGTAACTGCCACCTACACAGAACTGCCAACAGTGTAAGATGCAGAAATTTAAATAGAAAGTGTTCCTTTCCATTTGAGCTAGTCTATTGCGCTATCTGTTTGTTGAAAACGTCGTGCAGTGCAAAAGAAAAGCTGCAACTGTCTTTCTCTCAGAAGTCTATATCCGGCCATATGCATTATCTCACACCACCGTGGAATGTGGAAGCTCTGGAGGAATTGTTGTTGGCGTCTGGAGCTGCAGTAGATACGGTTCAGCTTGTAGTGTGACGGTAAGTGTAGCGCACCATAGACGAAACCTCGTGCGTTCAAATACATTCACTGCTAAATTTTTCATAACGCAGTTCTGCTGTCTGCTGAAGTTATCAATCTAATGGAACTTTGAACATAATTCCCTTCACTTCTCAACCTGGAAGAGTTGCATATGGAAGCAGGGCCAACTACTGCGACATTTTGTTCTTTTCAGGTTTAATAGATGGCCAGGCAGCAGATGCATCTCGAAACATGCCAAAATACGTCAGAAAAGTATTTTTTACATTAGCTGTTGTGTGGTAGTGGCATTTTATTCTTCTTCAAACCTTGTTTGATAGCTTTAACCCAGAATAAGTTTTCTACATGCATGTAATCAATAAACTGCATGTGCACTGATATACTGTTATAGATAACATCAGAGAATTCCCACATATCGTTGATGATTAATTTCTCTCTCATGTCTGCTATTGCTTAAACAACACTAAAAAAACCCTACGAAAATTGTGCGCTGTATTATGGGAAATGAAATAAAACTACCCCCCATAACCTTACGACGAAAGTCTGTTTTAATAAAACTGAGTATCTGTACACAAGCATGCCTCTATCAGACCGAATTAGTGAGATACTACTCAGATGTCGGTTAGGTCTGCGTTTAATTGGTGTGCTGTGTCATACTCAAGAGGTATGCAAATGTAGCATTCCATAAATAAAGTTATGTATTCCTAGAAACCCAAAATTTGCTTGTCAGCAACAGAAAGAACCATTATCTTTTTTGCAGCATTGCAAGTTTTTCACCATTGCGCTGTGAGTCGAAAGTATTTTCTTGCTTTTTCCTTATCGATGTTTGATCTGACTGCTTATAGCTCTTTCAGGGAAGAGATAAAAACATTGCGCTCAGCGAGAGTGGAATAATGAACAAGAACAGAAGTTTCTTTTTTACAGTAAAGCACGTTACCACACAGCTAGCGCAGAGGTATGTGTGTGAGATTCCTATTACTACGCCAGTAGTCACTAGAACTGGTAAACCGCTATTTAAAGGACAAGATTAGTTGCGATTTCCACTTGCAAAGACTTTCTCGCGCTGATGTCTTCTGTACTATCGTGGTGTTACCTTACATGTGGCCGGACTGTCATAAAGACCAGTGTTCTCTAGTAGTCTCTAGCGGTACCCATTGTGTATCTTACAACGACTGTACTGTGGAGGGTTGCGACTATGTGCAACACATATATGCTATGTTGGTTGCATGCATTCAGGTGCAGCCTACACACTGGAATTCAGGGGTGACCCACTTTTTTTGCTGTCAAGTGTACAATAACGTTTTCGTAGTTGTCGGATGGGGTGTCTGCAGTATTTTGCGGATTCAGTCCATATATACGGCAGTGCATTGGTTCTTGATGTGTTTGATGCCAAAACCACCAGCGGCGTGGGTTAACACCATGGTTGGCATGGTGACTTTAAAGATGTTTCCGCACCATATGAACCAATATGATGAAGCTAAAAGCTTTTGCGCTGTATCCTTGGGTACTGGTAACACCACTGTGCTGTGATATATTTTGCTTAGCGCATAGCGACTAATCAAGAGAGCTCTCTGTATCTGATTGAGCGTTCTAGTTTTGTGTTCACGGAGAGTAGCCCTGAATATATTTAGTTTATGGTCTCAGTTGGCTACTGGCATCTCTATTGGGTTGGCCATTACAATCATACAGAAGTGGCTCGTCTTCTCTATTAAAGGACAAGATTAGTAGCGATTTCCACTTGCAACGACTTTCCTGGGCTGAAAACCGTAAATTTACAAGCTTTTGTTACACCTCAAGCGATAATAACTCAGATTATTCAATGGAAATTACAGGAAAAATCAAGTGAATTCGAAGGCGTAATTCCGTGCACACCAGGAAGTAACTCGTCGATCACAGAGCTGCCAAACATACTTTGCCTTGTTGCCATATCTGAGTTACAATGCCAGCAAGAAGAAGACGAACCTATGTGTTCCTACAGAGGGCTGGGAAGTGACCATAGCTGGCACCTCAAAGACGCGGCTGGCACGGCCTGGAAAACGTAATGCGTCTGATTCCCGTTTCTGTAACTAGGTTTAGGGACTGGAGCGTAGTTACTAATAATACTCGGAACTGACTGTAATCTAAGCATCATGAATCAGAAACTCTCACAGTTGTATTTTTATTTCTTTCGTAAGTGTACTCAAATATAAGAATCTAATTCATGGACGTTTTCGTGCCTGGCCGATAATCGAGCACAACAAACAAATAAAAATTAAAAACGGTGTTTGTGTGTGGATGTATGTGTGAGAGATGAGAGACAGAGAGAGAGAGAGAGAGAGAGAGAGACAGAGAGAGAGAGAGAGATCTAATCTAATCTAGTCATGTTGCTGAATAGCCATGCAGAGTCATGAATTATCGAAATTTTCGCCAATATCAGTAACCAAATCTAAACTTGAAAGTAAAAGACTACAGTTTTTGTAATAAACCGGAACTCCTATCAACACCCTTTTGTCCGTGTTAACTAACCACAAAAGATGTCTGATATACCTCCATTCAGAAGCAACAAAGTGTGCATGCATTTAAAAATGAAGAGCATGATGTGAAGTTCTTGGAAGGAAATACGAACCCAACACGTAATCGGATTGTTAACTAAGCAAAATGAAATGTTATGTATCGGTTTTTCTTTCCAGCTGCTAGGTGTTTGAATCTAAAATAAGGATACAAATTTTTGTGCCTGAGCGACAGTGGAACCGCATACCTAAGATCCTTCTTTATCATCCACGAATATAGCTTAAGTATTAATTGGTCACTCACAAACAGTAAGTTGTGTGTGTGTTTCACCAGCAATAATGACACCTATTGCGAATGTTGGCAACACACGAACAGACATTAAAAATGCATGTTAATTTTCACTAGCAGGCCGGTGTGCAAGTGATGGGGCTTGAAATGCAATTATGAATATTTTTGTACTGGATCAGTAATCGGACCCACATACTTACCATTGGAGGAGACCCAGAGAAGATTGCAGTCTTGGGAAAAAGAACGAAATGATTGAACTATACTTTTCCGAGAGATTCAGATAATTGAGAGTGGAGATACCAATTGAAATCACAGTCCAGCACCAAATTTTTCAATGTCTGTAGATCAATCAAGTAGAAGTAAAATAAGAACCCGGTTCCTTTAAATGGCTATAGGTTCATCAAAGAAAATAAAACTTTCTAATGTAAGTAAGTTTACGCTGGCGACAGCATTTCTGTTTACCATGACTTCCGCCTATGTCATTTCCCAACGTAAACCGGCTCTGCCCAGTTGGTAATGAAGGTACCTGATGTTTAATGCGGATTCTGAATTACGAGTGCCTCTTAAAATTAAATGCCCAAACCCACGCTTTGCACCTGTGATAGTTCGTTCCACCAGACCATTGTGGCCACATTTCCCAGCCCCAGGAGTGTGCTGTAACGCATCATATGCTTAGCTTACAAAATTAGTCACGGTGGAAAAAACGCGAGTCTATTAAATGGTTATGTGGAAGCAAGATTCTGACGTGGAGATTATGCTATTCTCATGTCAGCAGGATGTAAAGACCCTTCTAGGCATCATAGCCTCGATGTGAAGCCATTTGAAGTTATCACTAATTCAGCAAATTTCTTAGTTCGTGAAAATCCACTGTGAAGTGTGAAGTTACCGGATAATTCGATTATTACCGTCATTATTACTATCACTTTCTTCATACCGCTGCTATATCACATGTGCTGGAACATCATTTAATGCCTTTTGGTCATTTCAGAAGTAGTTGCCCAAGAACAGGTTATTTCCCTGTCTATGGAATTCTTTTCATGTTAATATCAAACATCAGCAATTACTCGTAGATTACATTCAAACTAAAGTAATTGGTGCAGACATCACTTGAAACCAAAAACGCGCTGTTTTTCTTCATTTACTTGCGCATAGAAATGGCTGTCGAATACTGGCAAACCAAATGTCAAGAGATCATCCTGCCTTTCGATATACCTCGCTGTCAGTTCTTCCATATGATGACCTGTTTCAAGTTGTGTATGACAGAGAATGTTTTAGAAAATCAATTGTTTTCCTTTGCAATAAACAGAAAGATTTTCATTATAAGCTATCCAAGTTCAAAATTTTCGCAATATTTGTTCAAATTTAATATCCGCTTCTGTAATGTGGGAAAGTATTTCACAGTTGCAAAACCCGCATCCAACCCATTGACCTTACACTTAGTCGCTGACCATAATTTCCAGCTTAGAGTGACACCAGTTTAAGTAACCTAATGTAGCGAAGACTGTTTGCCAGTAGTCTTCCTCACCGGAAAATACGCATCTAACCCATTGGGCTCCATGAGGACATTATAACAGTAATTTCTGTGTGTATGCAATGCATACGGATTGTAGAATTTACTGGTGCTCTCTCTCTTCCACTTTTGTATAAAATATGCCGTATCTAAACTGGCCCATTATAATTACAGCCCCTGGGCAGTGCAACGTCATACTGACAACAGTAATGTGCTTTTACTGACAACCTCACTGTTCGTTTTACCGGATTTTGTAGTCATTTAAATGAAACAAAATGTTCTTCCAGTGCGAGACATTTCGTCCCCCTTTTCCTTCTGTGAAATTTGTCAGTAAGCTTTTTGCCTTCCAACCAGCGAAGTGCGGCTAGTAAACGATTCACAAGCCACGATTTAGTGCCGTTAAGACGATTTCTTTAAACATTATCGTAGATGAAGGAATTTAGTTTCTTCTTAAATCATCTTATGCAGAAACGTTCACAGATATCTCAAATAGGAAATGCTCTTTATCCAGGTACGAATGTTGTAAAACAAACTTCCCACAGTTTGTGTCAGGTTGATCTTTTGGTCTGATAACACTAGGTAAGTGTTTTGTCTAAGAGGTGTCACAAGTAGTGTTCCTGTAGCTGTGGGAATCATTGGCTGAAAACGAGTTTAACACCAATGAGTACAGTACTTCTAAATATTCAAAATGATTATCAATCTAAGACAGAGTTCATTCACACTCTGAGGCGTATTTATAATACTGAAGCTAGACTGTGTATCCTTGTCTTCCTTGCGTGGGCATTGGAAGGCGTTTACACACACGTATACAATACTATGAAATCTTTGAACGCTATAGTTAACGTTGCTCTCATAAAATAATTTTGATTTTATAATTATTCTGGGTCTTCAGCGTGCAATATGTGTTGTAGATACAGTCTTAGACAAAAACACTGACCGCCGAGTCGTTCACGTAGGGTGGACAGTAGAGTAGTGCTCCCCTCAGAATTCTATGTCCGGCAATATGCTCGATCTGGCAGCATTGCGGACTATGGCATTTCCCGGAGGAAGTATTGACTGCAGTCTCAGTACATCAGTCTTGACTACGATCGCAGTCTTGAGGTAAAACACGAGATTAGCTAATACGACATGTGGCAAGAGAAAGCACACGTAGACAAAACTTTTATCGCCCCTTTCCTCTTGGTGCTGAAGTTATCAGTGTAATTCAAGCGAATCTACAATATATTTCGCTTTCTGTCACATTGGTAATAACAGTTTGGTTCAACACTATTTTAGCGAGAGATTTCTTGGCCGCCCACCTGCCTCTGAACACCCCATGCGTCTGAGTTCCCTGGGACCCGTTTGCTGCCTACCAGCGGGGGCTGAGGCACTGCGATGCCTCGCCTTCTGTCAACAACACCTGCTCCACTCCTCATTCTCGACGGTGTAAAATGCTTTAGTGTTGTTGAGTGGTGACCCATAAAATCTGACTACGATTTGTGTTTCACTCTCGACAGCAACAGAGGCACATAACCATTTTTATTTGCTGAGTATTTCATTACACTAGTATGCAATACACCAATGTGGCACAGAATTAATTTCATTGTTCCTGATATCCAGTGTGCTATAATTAAACCATCACATCCTGTTCTTTTTCCTTTCACATGAGATTCTTCAAATAATTTATTTTTGTCATGGATTCATATGTGTTAGTCAAGGCACAGAGCGTAAATGCAATGTATTGTGTTTGGTTTCTTTCTTTGATTCCCTATCTTAAATGGATGCGAAACATTGTGTCAATACCTTTCAGATCCTGCCTTATAGCTACTCAGGCAAATTGCTTGTTTTGAGGTCCATACGTTAATTAATGGAGAAGTGAACGCAGTTCAAAAGTGATATTTAAAATATTCTATTGGATTTAAGGCGGCAAAATTGCCCATATTTGAAGCTACCCAGAGAAAAAGTAAGTTGCTAGAGCCGCTGTTAGCAAATGTTTGCAGAGAATTCCTAATTGCTACTGTGGAAATTTAGCATAGAGGTCGTATAGTAATCAAGAGGTTCATTTCCTTCATACTTATCACCCTGGTAATGTGAGTCTTAAGCGAAGAACAATATTGAAATTCGTATCATTGCCGGCGATTCGAATTTCTTCAGAAACGCTTGTATTGTGAAGCAGCTTGGCAGTCAGAAAGCTGAGATCTATGACCGTTAATACAACTTGCTGTGTCGAGCTACCAAGAGGACTTGATGTGTAAAGGTTTTCTTCCGATTTCGTTACAGAATTTTTCTGGAAATTCGCAGCTCCATAAAATAAATCAGAAAAAAACCTCGCACATGCTTATGCCTGCCACGGTTAGAACTGACGACTCATTGAGCCAGTGCAACACGAGATACGGACAGGGGCACAGGACTACGGACACACTGCTGCCAGCATGCCACTCTCATCATGGTCTTAGTCGCTCAGCCTCATAACGCATCGTGAGCGATAATAGAAGTTGTTACTTACGTGAGAAATAGCATTTCTTTAGCCAAAAAAAATGAATTTTCTGTCTCAGTGTCTAGGGGTTATACAGCACGAGTCATTCAAATGGAAAGGGAATATCAAGTGAATTTAGTGAGTCAATTCAGTACCATACGAGCAAGTGATTTCACTGTCATAGTTTTGGCAAATTTTTGTGACGATGTTGTCAATTCTCAGTTGTGCTAGGCTCTGTAGCGGTATGCTAAGAGAATCCCGTGCTTGTGTCATAGGAGCATACGGAGAGGAGGTGCGGAGTTTGGTTAATATGCAGCGTTTTCTCCTACCAGTTGTGTCAAACACTCAGGTGTATAAACTTCCATCACGATTACAGTTTCCCACAGAATATATACGAATAAAACACTTACCCTGTTACTTTGTGACAAAAGATTATTCCAGCACAATAAAAAGTCTTTGGAAATCAACTTTAACCACCTGTCACGAAAAGTAAGATAACAAACACTTTGCACCTCGAAAACGATTGCATCTATGTGCATTCTTGTGATCATACAAGTAGAATTTCATGAATTGCACGAGAATGTAGAAAAATGTTGGTGGGGATGGAAGCTATAAGAAACACAGTTAACTAATTATTTTGTGCCACGTAATAATCAATACATTTGAAAATTCAGAAGAGAAGAAACTAAAAATTATGCCCATTAAGACAGAAACTGAAGCGCAGATGCGGGTACTGTGCAGATCTGCGCTTTTTCATCTTCAGATCTATACAAATAATGTATACCAACCAGCGTATTCATTGCTTTGGTAGTCTTCTAATGATGAACTGGATCCACACCCATGAGTCCGATTGTTTCTTTGTATCCTTCCATCTACTATCTTTGTGTGTTATTGCTCGGTGTTCAAAAAGCAAAATGTTATGCATCCTCCCACGAGGTATTAGAACGAGGTCGCAAGAAGGCTAACGAAGTATAATCAAAATACATTGAGACGCCGGTTTGTCTGTCGTCATGGTGTTAAGTCGAGAGAAATAGTTAGGTATTATTGCCTGCATCACCGGCATCCCATTGTTGTCTTCTCGTATTCAGATTTTCGTATTACCCTGAACACAAGACGCCGAGATAAATGTGTATATTCTCCGTGACGAAACATCCCACATTCCATTCATCCTGATCCATTCGTTATGTGCATCGGCAGCAATGAGTGATAGGAAAGTTGTTGTGAGGTGACGAATAACAATAACAAAGGTTGTAGTAACAAATCAGTAATCAAGGATGTTTACTGCATTACAGACAATTGTTAACGATTAACAAGCTAACCAAGAAAGGCTGCGTGTTTAATTGGCGCACTGCATACGTGTTCTTACCACTTTGTTACTGAATTCTGTTCTGGTTGTCTGCAGAGGGAAAAGAGAGAACCTTGTAGCAGTACATATCGCTAGTACAGCGCGATATTACCCATCAAGTATCAACTATCCTTGCTTTACATCACGAGATGAACATGGCGTCACTGAGCTGATATTTGAAATACATTTGTTTTCTCTCTCTGTCTCTCTCTCTCTCTTTTTATCTTTATTTTAATTTTTTGAGGAAAGCGTCGAGAAGCGCGATAATAAGCAAGTAGGCATATAACCTGTTTACAGTTATTTTCATCGGGATACATAATGCAAAACTACAACTTTTAAGTGTATTATTGCGTAATTCCAGTTATTGACAGTCTATTCGTGAGCTTGCTCGCATTCAGTGGGGTGAAACCTATCACAGAAGCAAGCAAAACACAAATATTTCTTTCACCATGCGCAACACACAAACGAACTCTCGCTGCACTGACGTATTGTCTGATATATTGCTCGGAAAACATATCTGATTCATGTTGCTAAATACAGCTCTATCAGATATCAATGTGGATACGTTCCAAGTGTATAAAAGTATATCTTGAAATACACAGAAAGGCACAAAGGGATATTCGACTGAAACATAGCCATGAACAAGATTGTAACTGGGGTCGACAGCATCGACGTCTACCACCTTCACAACTCGAACAGTGACAGTGCTGGGCCGGTTACTTACGTTTACTGGTATCAAAGCTACAGCATGAAAACACAAAAATGTTAATAACCTGAAGATCATTAAATTTGGTACCCATAGCAAAGTAAAGTAGTCATCAGTTAGAAGAATGGTTTGATCAACACAGTGCTTTAATAGGCACGGTTTTGTCGAAGGTGGTATGCCGTTGCTTTCCCCCGACCTTTGAGTTGACTTCCCTAGTCAGTTAAACCTACAGTTTAACGTGGCTTTCGGACCACAGTGCAACTCGGAATTTTTCACATCAACAAACACTGCCCGAGGGCAAATAAGCGTAAAGTGGGAGGTAAAATTCGTTGGACGGACCAAGGATCGAACCCGACAATTTCGTACACGTAGTCTTGCTATGTATTACTTTGCCGCCATTGAGCCAACACTGCTCTTTCTGCTTGGAATTAAAATTAAGTATCTCTTGTTTTTGCCTGCGTTGACACTTGCGCGTCCGTGCACCAAAGGAAAGAGAATTGAATTGAATATAGTGCCTTCAAGTTGGCATAAAGAGAAAAGGAGAAAAATTAAACAACATAAATGGTCTCTCTTTGCTGCCTCAATCTTCAACGCCATTGAGCGTCTTATGAGAAAAAACGTACACTGGAAGGTCTTGCTGTTTTATTTAAATGATTACAAAATCAGGTAAAACGAATAGTGAGGTTGCCAGTAAAAGCACATTGTCAGTATGATGTTGCACTGCCCAGGGTCTGTAATGATAATGGGCCAGTTTAGATAAGGCATATTTTATACAAAAGTGGAAGAGAGAGAGCACCAGTAAATTTTACAATCCGTATGCATTGCATACACACAGAAATTACTGTTATAATGTCCTCATGGAGCCCAATGGGTTAGATGCGTATTTTCCGGTGAGGAAGACTACTGGCAAACAGTCTTCGCTACATTAGGTTACTTAAACTGGTGTCACTCTAAGCTGGAAATTATGGTCAGCGACTAAGTGTAAGGTCAATGGGTTGGATGCGGGTTTTGCAACTGTGAAATACTTTCCCACATTACAGAAGCGGATATTAAATTTGAACAAATATTGCGAAAATTTTGAACTTGGATAGCTTATAATGAAAATCTTTCTGTTTATTGCAAAGGAAAACAATTGATTTTCTAAAACATTCTCTGTCATACACAACTTGAAACAGGTCATCATATGGAAGAACTGACAGCGAGGTATATCGAAAGGCAGGATGATCTCTTGACATTTGGTTTGCCAGTATTCGACAGCCATTTCTATGCGCAAGTAAATGAAGAAAAACAGCGCGTTTTTTTTATCAAGTGACGTCTTCATCAATAACATTAGTTTGAATGTAATCTACGAGTAATTGCAGATGTTTGATATTAACATGACAAGGATTCCATAGACAGGGAAATAACCTGTTCCTGAGCAACTACTTCTATAATGACCAAAAGGCAATAAATGATGTTCAAGCACATGTGATATAGCAGCGGTATGAAGAAAGTGATAGTAATAATGACGGTAATAATCGAATTATCCGGTAACTTCACGCTTCACAGTGGATTTTCACGAACTAAGAAATTTGCTGAATTAGTGATAACTTCAAATGGCTTCACATCGAGGCTATGATGCCTAGAAGGGTCTTTACATCCTGCTGACATGAGAATAGCATAATCTCCACGTCAGAATCTTGCTTCTACTTAACCATTTAATAGACTCGCATTTTTTCCACCGTGACTAACTTTGTAAGCTAAGCGTATGATCCGTTACAGCATACTCCTGGGGCTGGGAAATGTGACCACAGTGGTCTGGTGGAACGAACTATCAGAGGCGCAATGCGTGGGTTCGGGCATTTACTTTTAAGAGGCACTCGTAATTCAGAATCCGCATTAAACATCAGGTACCTCCATTACCAACTGGGCAGTGCCGGTTTACGTTGGGAAATGACATAGGCGGAAGTCATGGTAAACAGAAATACCGTAGCCAGCGTAAACTTACTTACATTAGAAAGTTTTATTTTATTTGATGAACCGATAGCCATTTAAAGGAACATGGCTCATATTTTACTTCTACTTGATTGATCTACAGACATTGAAAAATTTGGTGCTGGACTGTAATTTGAATTCGTATCTCCACTCTCAATTATCTGAATCTCTCGGAACAGTATAGTTCAATCATTTCGTTCCTTTTCCCAAGGCTGTAATCGTCTCTGGGTCTCCTCCAAGGGTAAGTACGTGGATCCGATTACTGATCCAGCACAAAAATATTCATAATTGCATTTCAAGCCCCATCACGTGCACACCGGCCTGCTAGTGAAAATTAACATGCATTTTTAATGTCTGTTCGTGTGTTGCCAACATTCGCAATAGGTGTCGTTATTGGTGGTGAAACACACACACATCTTACTGTTGGTGAGTAACCAATTAATATATATTCGTGGATAATAAAGAAAGACAGTAGGTGTGCGGTTCGATTGTCGCTCAGGCACAAAAATTTGTATCCTGATTTTAGATTCAGACACCTAGCAGCCGGTAAGAAAAACCGATACATAACATTTCATTTTGCTTTCTTAACAATCCGATTACGTGTTAGGTTCGTATTTCCTTCAAAGAACTTCACATCATGCTCTTCATCTTTAAATGCATGCACACTTTGTTACTTCTGAATGAAGGTTTATCAGACATCTTTCATGGTTATTTAACAGGGACGAAAGGTTGTTGATAGGAGTCCCGGTTTATTACAAAAACTGTGGTCTTTTACTTTCAAGTTTAGATTTTGTTACTGATATTGGCGAAAATTTCGGTAATTCATGACTCTTCATGGCGATTCAGCAATATGATTAGACTAGATTATATTAGATTACATTAATATTTGTTCCATAGATCACCAATACGACATTTCGTAGTGATGTGGAACATGTCATTTTAATGAAAGATTTTTTACGTAATTTAATACAATTTTTTTACAACAATTATTAACTCTCTAATTTTTTTTATATTTCTCTCTCTCTCTCTCTCTCTCTCTCTGTCTGTATCTCATCTCTCACACATACACACACACAAACATTGTTTTTTATTTTTATTTGTTTGTTGTGCTCGATTATCGGCCAGGCACCAAAACGTCCATGAATGAGTTTCTTGGCTTTGAGTACACTTACGAGAGAAATAAAAAAAACAACTGTGAGAGTTTCTGATTTATGATGCTTAGTTTACAGTCAGTTCTGAGTATTATTAGTAACTACGCTCCAGTCCCTAAACCTAGTTACAGAAACGGGAATCAGATGCATTACGTTTTCCAGGCCGTGCCAGCCGCGTCTTTGAGGTGCCAGCTATGGTCACTTCCCAGCCCTCTGTAGGAACACATAGGTTCGTCTTCTCCTTGCTGGCATTGTAACTCAGATTTGGCAACAAGGCAAAGTATGTTTGGCAGCTCTGTGATCGACGAGTTACTTCCTGGTGTGCACGGAATTACGCCTTCAAATTCACTTGATTTTTCCTGTAATTTCCATTGAATAATCTGAGTTATTATCGCTTGAGGTGTAACAAAAGATTGTAAATTTACGGTTTTCAGCCCAGGAAAGTCGTTGCAAGTGGAAATCGCAACTAATCTTGTCCTTTAATAGAGAAGACGAGCCACTTCTGTATAATTGTAATGGCCAACCCAAGAGAGAAGACAGTAGCCAACTGAGACCATAAACGAAATATATTCAGGGCTACTCTCCGTGAACACAAAACTAGAACGCTCAATCGGATACAGAGAGCTCTCTTGATTAACCGCTATGCGCTAAGCAAAATATATCACATCACAGCAGTGTTACCAGTACCCAAGGATACAGCGCAAAAGCTTTTAGCTGCATCATATTGGTTCATATGGTGTGGAAACATCTTTAAAGTCACCATGCCAACCATGGTGTTAACCCACGCCGCTGGTGGTTTTGGCGTCAAAGTCATCTTGAACCAATACATTGCCATATATATGGACTGAATCCACAAAATACTGCAGACACCACATCCGACAATTACGAAAACGTTGTTGTACACTCGACAGCAAAAAAAGTGGGTCACCCCTGAATTCCAGTGTGTAGGCTGCACCTGAATGCATGCAACCAACATAGCATATATGTGTTGCAGATAGTCGCAACCCTCCACAGTACAGTCGTTGTAAGATACACAATGGGTACCGCTAGAGACTACTAGAGAGCACTGGTCTTTATGACAGTCCGTCCACATGTAAAGTAACACCACGATAGAATAGAAGACATCAGACAGTCCTTAACGTTTGTAAACTAAACTTAAATACAATAAGTGAAATTTCATATGTTGGGGCTGTTATTTTTGTCACATAAATCGTTCAGTAATCCTTAGGCACAATTAAATATTTGTCACAGTATATGGATTTATAAAGTTGTATGGCAATTGGTAACAAGTTCCTTGCTGTCTAAAAGGTTTACCCAACACATGCTGAACGTCGTTCAGCGTTCAATGAGGAGTGGTTTCGCATCAACTTTACGTAATACTAAGCAGTTGAAAGAAAACGTGATTAATGGCGGCAAGCACTCTACGGAGATCCCAACATTAACAGCGAATCACAAGTAATATCAGTGTTCAAATTACTCATCAACAGTTACTTGTACACGAAGTTGTACTTTAAATGACATGACCAACGTCTTCGTTCTGGATCTGGATGCAAACCCAGAATGTAAAGCCATTGTTAACCAAGCAAAGCTTTGTGCCTTATCGAGACTCGATCACTAGGCAGAAAGAGACGTCAAATATTGACGTTTGCACCAGTATCAGTTATCAATTCTCAACTTGAACGTATATGACGATAATGTTTGTACGAAAGCAGCAACCCTAACATGACAATTACCTTCTTGGTAATTAACCTCGAAAGACGTTGTATAGTGTTGCATTGTCAAGGAATAAAGGATGCACATGTTTAAAATTGAAATGCCATCATGTAATGCTGGGGACAAGGATGCGAACCCAGCACCTAATCGGATTGTTGAATAAGTACGTAAAATCAAAATGTAGATGTCACAGTTTGTCACCAGTAGTGGGGTTGGAACCTTAAATGACGACTGAAGTTGTATCGCCTGACCGGGATTCGAACCCGACGCCTACCGCCGTCGTTGTCTAACCAGGAACAGACGAGAAATGTCCAACGTTGCTCCACCATCAGTGAGATGTGCACACGTTTAACTAGAAATAAGGTGACGAAAACGTCTATGCTGACTAAGAGTCGAACGCCGCACACATGGTTATGAAGACACTTTAATAATCAACTTCATATTCCGTAGTAGCTAGGAGTAGCACGTTCAGTTGCAAACCTTAAGGCCTTACTCATCCCTAGAAACGTGTTGCCTAATATCTGCGATATCATGATGTTAATTTACAAGTGGATTGACTGCCGTAAAGAGCAATGTTCTCTAGTAGTCGTGTATCATTGAGATGTAAATGAAGTGCCTCGGCAGAAAGTAATTTCCGTCATGCAGCACGTATTGTTTCAGAGACACTGAGTAAATGTCATAAGCGCACAAAACGTGTATTATATACTACGTATATACTATTATTTGGAGAAGCTGCCGCGAAACCTGTTTACTTTTACATTCCGCTTAGTTCAAAAAAATAGTTCAAATGGCTCTGAGCACTATTGGACTTAACTGCTGTGGTCATCAGTCCCCTAGAACTTAGAACTACTTAAACCTAACTAAGCTAAGGAAATCACACACATCCATGCCCGAGGCAGGATTCGAACCTGCGACCGTAGCGGTCGCGCGATTCCGGACTGTAGCGCCTAGAACCGCTCGGCCACTCCGGCCGGCCGAGGTAGAGTCGTCGCTCTCATTGAGGAAGGAGGATGTTCCATCAGAGAAGCTGGCAGACGGTATGGCGTACCACATACCACTGCAACGAGATGGTGGAGGATCTGCCTTGAAAGAGGCACCAGCAACAGGGGAGAGTGATCTCACAGCAGGAAGACAGGGACCTAGCGTCTAGGAGCAGAACAAATCCCTTTCCGAACGCGAAGCAGTTGCGGCGGGAGACCAACTTCCCCGGCTCCAGTGACACGATTCGCCGAAGGCTGAGGGACGCTGGACTGCATGCACGACGATCCGCCGTGAAACAAGAGCTCAGCGAAGACAATGTTTTATACCGGCTAGCATTTGCGGAGCTCCATCTGAGGGCGTCGTGGGACAACGTCATTTTCACTGATCAGAAGGTGTTTTCCACCAATAACGACGGTTCACGAATCGTTTACAGGCCGCAAGGGACTCGCCATCGACGCGAATATGTAACCACGACAAGAAGAAGTGGCCGGCTATCTGTAACCTGCTGGGGTTGGAATTCTGCGAGAGGGGCGGGAATTCTTCACAGGATAGAAGGAATTCTAGACAGCGCGCAGTATTCCCACATATTGGAAAATGTGATGCTTCCGTCAGTGCGAATGCTGTACGCAGAAGGGGACGTCACATCGGAAGAGGACCATTTTCCCATTCACAAATCTGCATTTGTTCAGCAGCGGCTCTCCACGAATGGCGTCAACGTCGTGGACTGGCCGCCACGGGCGGCTGATACGAACTCCATGGAAAACATGTGGGCTGAGGTCGCCAGAACATTAGCAGAGAACTGGCCACGGAACCAACCAACTACTGCGGACGCTCTTTGGGACTGCGTCCTGGAAGCCTGGGAGGAAGTTGCTTCTTCAGTCTGTTACGTCCGACGGCTTATACATTCTATGCCAAGACGCGTGATAGAAGTACAAAATAATGAAGGCTTCTGGATAAAATATTAGAGTTCTTAAAATGTTTTGTTAGTCTCCCTTTTCGTCACTTTTCCTCATTGGGAGCTAGTGGAAGATCGCGTGGCAACAGAAAAGATACAATACGGGTTAGCTTTCCTTTGAGTTGCCCTTTTAATTCTAGTGGGTTTCTTTTCAATATACAGTTTGTTAAGTATTCTATTTTGATTTCATTTATACCCTGTCTACATACTTACAAACTAATCAGCGTAGATGGACTCTGTCACAGTAGCTTCTGTTATTTCAAATACGTCTCTCTCTTCCCCTCCATCCATGAATACACCCTCCGTCCTCCACACAATACGCCAACGATTTCAAATTACACTCCTGGAAATTGAAATAAGAACACCGTGAATTCATTGTCCCATCTTTACTGCGGACATTGAACTACGGACCTTAGTGGCGTTCTGCACTTGGCGTTACTAGGGGTGAAGGAGAGATACTTGAGTGTGTTGAAAATCTAAGTCTGACGTGAAATGTGAACCTACACGTTTTACACATCAATACAAGATTAATCCACCAGACCACAGAACCCCCTGCCAAGCACATAATTATGAATTGCAGAGTATTCATTTAGATGTAGTTGCAGATGCCAAGGGACGCGTAACAGGAAGGAGGGCGGGGATCTGGGAATGGATAAAAGTGCAGAAGTGCAAAATATAAGAGTGAAATGCTTGCAAAGTATTGCTTACTTAGATGTGTGCCACAGTTCGTTTTATCTTAGGACCGAGAGATAAGGAAGGACTGTTCTGAGAACGAAGAATTGGTTATAGGGAAGAGGAGATCAAAGAATACGGTTTCATAGGTGGTGAGAGGAATGATAGAGAGTAAAGACAGCAGCAATTAAGAGAGAAAATGTAGCGTCTTTGTAAACCGCTAGATGTTTACAAAGTTTTGGGGGAGTGTAATAGAAGGGCACTTGTGGCGATAGTGTCAGAGAGAGAGTGTGTGAGAGAGAGTAGAAGAGATATTAACAACGATTAAACATAAATGTTCAAATGTGTGTGAAATTTTATGGGACTTAACTGCTAAGGTCATCAGTCCCTAATCTTACACACTACTTAACCTAAATTATCCTAAGGACAAACATACACACCCATGCCCGAGGGAGGTCTCGAACCTCCGCCGGGACCAGCCTCACAGTCCACGACTGCAGCGCCTGAGACCACTCGGATAATCCCACGCGGGGAGTAAACATACACTCCTGGAAATGGAAAAAAGAACACATTGACACCGGTGTGTCAGACCCACCATACTTGCTCCGGACACTGCGAGAGGGCTGTACAAGCAATGATCACACGCACGGCACAGCGGACACACCAGGAACCGCGGTGTTGGCCGTCGAATGGCGCTAGCTGCGCAGAATTTGTGCACCGCCGCCGTCAGTGTCAGCCAGTTTGCCGTGGCATACGGAGCTCCATCGCAGTCTTTAACACTGGTAGCATGCTGCGACAGCGTGGACATGAACCGTATGTGCAGTTGACGGACTTTGAGCGAGGGCGTATAGTGGGCATGCGGGAGGCCGGGTGGACGTACCGCCGAATTGCTCAACACGTGGGGCGTGAGGTCTCCACAGTACATCGATGTTGTCGCCAGTGGCCGGCGGAAGGTGCACGTGCCCGTCGACCTGGGACCGGACCGCAGCGACGCACGGATGCACGCCAAGACCGTAGGATCCTACGCAGTGCCGTAGGGGACCGCACCGCCACTTCCCAGCAAATTAGGGACACTGTTGCTCCTGGGGTATCGGCGAGGACCATTCGCAACCGTCTCCATGAAGCTGGGCTACGGTCCCGCACACCGTTAGGCCGTCTTCCGCTCACTCCCCAACATCGTGCAGCCCGCCTCCAGTGGTGTCGCGACAGGCGTGAATGGAGGGACGAATGGAGACGTGTCGTCTTCAGCGATGAGAGTCGCTTCTGCCTTGGTGCCAATGATGGTCGTATGCGTGTTTGGCGCCGTGCAGGTGAGCGCCACAATCAGGACTGCATACGACCGAGGCACACAGGGCCAACACCCGGCATCATGGTGTGGGGAGCGATCTCCTACACTGGCCCTACACCACTGGTGATCGTCGAGGGGACACTGAATAGTGAACGGTACATCCAAACCGTCATCGAACCCATCGTTCTACCATTCCTAGACCGGCAAGGGAACTTGCTGTTCCAACAGGACAATGCACGTCCGCATGTATCCCGTGCCACCCAACGTGCTCTAGAAGGTGTAAGTCAACTACCCTGGCCAGCAAGATCTCCGGATCTGTCCCCCATTGAGCATGTTTGGGACTGGATGAAGCGTCGTCTCACGCGGTCTGCACGTCCAGCACGAACGCTGGTCCAACTGAGGCGCCAGGTGGAAATGGCATGGCAAGCCGTTCCACAGGACTACATCCAGCATCTCTACGATCGTCTCCATGGGAGAACAGCAGCCTGCATTGCTGCGAAAGGTGGATATACACTGTACTAGTGCCGACATTGTGCATGCTCTGTTGCCTGTGTCTATGTGCCTGTGGTTCTGTCAGTGTGATCATGTGATGTATTTGACCCCAGGAATGTGTCAATAAAGTTTCCCCTTCCTGGGACAATGAATTCACGGTGTTCTTATTTCAATTTCCAGGAGTGTATTTCCTTCATACTTATCACCCTGCCATGGGAGTCTTAAGTGAAGAACATTATTGAATTTCGTATCGCTGACGGTCGATTCGAATTTCTTCAGAGACGCTTGTATTGAATAGCATCTTGGCAGTCAGATAGTCGTGATCTACGACCATTAACACAACTTACTGAGTTGAGCTGCCAAGAGGATTTGATGTGTAAAGGTTTTCTTCTGATTTTGTTACAGAATTTTTTTCTGGAAATTCGCAGCTCCATGAAATAATACACAAAAAAATGCTCGCAAGCGCTGGAACTGACGATTTTCTTAACCGTTGGAACACGAGACACGGGGGGTACCACGGCGCTACGGACACACTGCTGCCAGCACGCTACTCTCGTCATGGTATTGGTCGCTCAGCCTCATAACGCATCGTGAAAGATATTAAAAGTTGTCACTTATGTGAAGAATAGCATTTCTTTAGCCAAAAAATTAAAATTTCTGTCTCATTGTCTTAGTTTATGTGAGGATTACATACCACGAGCCATTCAAATGGAAAGGGAATATCAAGTAAATTTAGCGAGTCAGTTCAGTACCATACGCGGAAGTGATTGCACTGTCACAGTGTTGCCAAATGTTTGTGACGATGTTGCCAATTCTCAGCTATGCTAGGAACAGCGCTGTAGCGTTATAGGAGGAGAATCCTGTGCTCGTGTCATAGGAGGATACGGAGAGGAGGCGCGGGGTTTGGTTAATGTGCAGCGTTTTCTCCTACCAGCTGTGTCAAACATTCAGGTGTGTAATCTTCCATCACGATTACAGTTTCCCACAAAATATATACGAATAAAACACTTATCTTGTTACTTTGTTACAAAAGATTATTTCAGTACAATAAAAAGTCTTTGGAAATCAACTTTGCCAGCCTGTCACGAAAAGTAAGATAACAAACACTTTGCACCTCGAAGTCGATTGCATCTATGTGCATTCTTGTGATCATACTAGTAGAATTTCATGAATTGCACTAGAATGTAAAAAAAATATTGGTGCGAATGGAAGCTGTAAGAAACACAGTTACCTAATTATTGTGTACCACGTAATAATCAATTCATTTTATAATTCAGAAGAGAAGAAATTAAAAATTATGCCCATTAAGACAGAAACTAAAGTGCAGATGCGGGCACTGAGCAGATCTGCGCTTTTTCATCTTCAGATCTATACAAATAACGTATAATAACTAGCGTATTCATTGCTTTCGTACTGTTTCCCTCTTGTTTAGCCTTCTTATGATGAACTGGATCCACACCCATCAGTCTGATTTTTTCTTTGTATCCTTCCATCTACTATATTTGTGTTATTGTTCGGTGTTCAAAAATCAAAATATTATGCCTGCTCCCACGAGGTATTAAAATGAAGTCGCAAAAGTGCTGACGAAATATAATCAAAATACAGTGAGACGCCAATTTGTCTGTTATCATGGTGTTAAGTGGACAGAAATAGTTGGGTGTTATTGTCGGCTTTTCTTATTGAGATTTTCATATTACCCTGACACAAGTCGCCGAGATAAATGTGTATATGCTCCGTGACGAAACATCCCACATTCCATTCATCCTGATCCATTCGTTACGTGCATCGGCAGCAAAGAGTGATAGGAAAGCTGTTGTGGGGTGACGAATAACAATAACAATGGTAGTAATTACAAATCAATAATCAAGGATGTTTACTGCATTACAGACGATTAACAAAATAACCAAGAATGGCTGAGTGTTTAATTGGCGCACTGAGTAGATGTTCTTACCACTTTGTTACTGAATTCTGTTCTAGTTAGTTACAGAGAGAAAACAAAGAACCCCGTAGCCATACATATGACTAGTACAACGAGATATTACCTATCAACTATCCTTGCTTTACATCACGAGACGAACATGGCGTCACTGAGCTGATATTTGAAATACATTTCTGTTTTCTCTCTCTGTCTCTCTCTCTCTCTTTTTATTTTTATTTTAATTTTTTGAGGAAAGCATCGAGATGCGCGATGATAAGCAAGTAGGCATATAACCTGTTTACAGTTATTTTCATCGGGATACATAATGCAAAAATACAACTTTTAAGTGTGTTATTGCGTAATTCCTTTTATTGACAGTCTATTCGTGAGCTTGCTCGCATTCAGTGGGGAGAAACCTATCACAGAAGCAAGCAAAACACAAATATTTCTTGCACCATGCGCAACACATAAACGAAATCTCGCTGCACTGACGTGTTGTCCGATATACTGCACGGAAAACACATCTGATTCATATTGCTAAATACAGCTCTGTCAGATATCAATTTGGAAGCGTACCAAGTGTATAAAAGTATATCTTGAAATACGCAGAAAGGCTCATAGAGGTATTCGACTGAAACATAGCCATGACCAAAATTGTACCTGGGGTCGACAGCATCGTCGTCTACCACCTTGACAACTCGAACGATGACAGTGATCGGCCGGTTACTTACGTTTACCGGTATCAAAGCTACAGCATGAAAATACAAAAATGTTAATAACCCGAAGATCATTAGTTTTGGAACCCATAGAAACTAAAGCAGTCATCAGTCGCAAGAGTGGTTTGAACACCACAATGCTTTAATAGGCACGGTCTTTTGGAGGTGGTATGCTGTTGCTTTCATCCGACCTTTGAGTTGACTTACCTAGCCAGTTAATAGGGGAGCCTACAGTTTTACGTGGCTTTCGGACCACAGTGCAACTCGGCATTTTTCTCATCAACAAACACTGCCCCAGGGGAAATATGTGTAAAACGGCACATAAAAATCGTGGGATTGGTGAAGGATCGAACCTGAGACCTTCGTATCCATAGTCTTGCTCTTTATCACCTTGCCACCAGGCAGCCAACACCGTGGTTTCTGCTTGCCATTAAAATTAAGGATCTCTCGTTTGTGCCTGCGTTGGCACTTGCGTGTCCCTTAGGAGACCTTACCTTTGGGATTACCCTCGTATACGTGTGTGTAAACGCCTTCCAATGCCCATTCAAGGAAGACAAGGTTGGTTCAAATGGTTCAAATGGCTCTGAGCACTATGGGGCTCAACTGCTGAGGTCATTAGTCCCCTAGAAATTAGAACTAGTTAAACCTAACTAACCTAAGGACATCACAAACATCCATGCCCGAGGCAGGATTCGAACCTGCGACCGTAGCGGTCTTGCGGTTCCAGACTGCAGCGCCTTTAACCGCACGGCCACTTCGGCCGGCAAGGAAGACAAGGATACCTAGTCTAGCTTCAATATTACAAATACGCCTCAGTTTGTGGATGAACGCAGACTTAGGTTGATAATCATTTTGAATATTTATCAGTACTGTACCCATTGGTGTGAAACTCGTTTTCTACCAATGATTCCCACAGCTACAGGAACACTACTTTAATACCTCTTACACAAAATACTTACGCAGTGCAATCAGACGAAAAGATCAACCTGACACAAACTGTGGGAAGTTTGTTTTACAACCTTCGTACTTGGATAAAGAGCTTTTCCTATTTGAGATATCTGTGAACGTTGCTGCATAGGACGATTTAAGAAGAAACTAAATTCCTTCAGCTACGCCAATGTTTAAAGAAATCGAGTTAACGGCACTAAATCGTGGTTTGTAAATCGTTTACCAGCCGTACTCCGCCGCATTTCGCTGGTTCGAAGGCAAAAAGCTTACTGACAAATTTCACTGAAGGAAAAGGGGGACGAAATGTCTCCCATTCGAAGGTCATGTTGTTTTACTTAAATGATTACAAAATCGGGTAAAACGAACAATGAGGTTGTCAGTATCAGCAAAATAATGTTGCCAATATGATGCACCGCCCAGGGCCTGTAATGATAAAGGGCCCGTTTAGGTCAGGCATATTTAACACAGAAGTGGAAGAGAGAGCACCATTAAATTCTACCATCCGTATGCATTGCATACACACAGAAATTACTGTTACAGTATACTTATGGAGCCCAATGAGTGAATTGCATATTTTCGGTGAGAAAGAGCACTGGCAAACAGTCTTCGCAACATTAGGTTACTTAAACTGGTGTCACTTTGAGCTAGAATTTATGGCGAGCGACTAAGTGTAAGGACAGTGAGTCAGATGCGGGTTTTGCAACTGTGAAATACTTTCCTTACGTTATGAAAGCGAATATTAAATTTGAACTACTATTGCGAAAATTTTGGACTTGGATAGCTTAGAATGAAAATCTTTCTGTTTATTGCAAAGGAAAACAATTGATTTTCTAAAACATTCTGTGTCATACACAACGTGAAACAGGTCATGTAGACCAAATCATATGGAAGAACCGACAGCGACGTATATTGGAAGGCAGTAAAATCCCTTGGCTTTTGGTTTGGCAGTATTCGACAGTCATTTCTAGGCGCAAGTAAATGAAAGGCAGCGCGTTTTCGATATCAAGTAACGTCTTCATCAGTTACTTCAGTTTTAATGTGATCTACGTGTAATTGCTGATGTTTGATATGAACATGAAAAGGATTCCGTAGACAGGGAAATAACTTGTTCTTGGGCAACTACTTCTATAATGACCAAAAAGACTTAAATGATCTTCAAGCACATGTGTTCCAGCAGCGGTATGAAGAAAATGATAGTAATAATGACGGTGATAATCTAATTATCCGGTAACTTCACACTTCAGAGCGGATTTTCTCGAACTAAGAAATTTCCTGAATTAGTGAAAATTTCAAAATGGCTTAAAATCGAGGCTATAACGCCTTGAAGAGTCTGTACATCGTGCTGACATGAGTATAGCATAATCTCCACGTCAGAAGCTTGCTTCTACTTAATCATTTAATAGACTCGCGTTTTTTTTCCACCGAGACTAGTTTAGTAAGCTAAGCACATCATCCATCACAGCACACTCCTGGGGCTGAAAAATGTGGCCACAATGGTCTGGTGGAACGAACTATCACAGGTGCAAAGCGTGGGTTCAGGCATTTACTTTTAAGAGCCACAAACAGATTTACTTTACCTCTGGTAACCTCAAGAGAAAGCCGTTATAATCCAGAATCCGCATTAAACATCGCGTTCCTTCATTCCAAACTGGGCAGAGCCGGTTTAAGTTGGAAAATGACATAGGTGGAGGTTAGGGTGAACAGAATTACTGCCACCAGTAAACTTACTTACATTAGAAAATTTTATTTTATTTTATGAACTGATAGCCGTCTTAAGAAACAGGGCTTTTATTTCACTTGTACTTGATTGAACTAGAGACGTTGAAAAATGATGTGGAACGAGTCATTTTAATGAAAGATTTCTTGACATACCAGTATTCAATTTCTTTACAACAATTTTTTACCCTCTCTCTCTCTCTCTATCTCTCTCTCTCCCTCTCACCCTCCCCCCCCCCTCTCTCTCTCTCTCTCTCTCTCACACATACACACACACATACACACACACACATTCTCTTTTTATTTTTATTTGTTTGTTGTGCTCGACTATCGGCGAGGCACGAAAACGTCCGTGAATGAGTTTCTTAGTTTTGAGCACAGTTACGAAAGAAATATAAAAACAACAATGAGAGTTACTGATTTATGATGCTTAGTAGCAGTCAGTACTGAGTATTATTAGTAACTAAGCTCCAGTCCCTACACCTAGTTACACCGAGCGAGGCGGCGCAGTGGTTAGCACACTGGACTCGCATTCGGAAGGACGACGGTTCAATCCCGTCTCCAGCCATCCTGATTTAGGTTTTCCGTGATTTCCCTAAATCGTTTCAGGCAAATGCCGGGATGGTTCCTTTGAAAGGGCACGGCCGATTTCCTTCCCCATCCTTCCCTAACCCGAGCTTGCGCTCCGTCTCTAATGACCTCGTTGTCGACGGGACGTTAAACACTAACCTCCTTCCTTCCTTCCTCCTAGTTACAGCCTAGTTACAGCCGCCCGCTGTAGGATCACATCGGTTCGTCTTCTTCCTGCTGGTAATGTAACTGAGATTTGCCAACAACGCAACGTATGTTTGGCAACTCTGTGATCGACGAGTTACTTCCTGGTGTGCACGGAATTAAGCCTCAAAGTTCACTTGCTTTCTCGTGTCATTTCTATTGAATAACTTGAGTTGTTATCGCTTGAGGTGTAACAAAAGATTGTAAATTTACGGTTTTCAGCCCAGCTTAGTCATTAAACGTGGCAATCGCAACTAATCTCGGTCTGTAAATAGCGGTTTACGAGTTCTACACCTTATTGGCCTCGTAAGAGGAAAGCGAAAACCATATCTAACCGCTAGCTCAGTGTTGACGTGCTGACCTGTGGAAAATCGGCTATTATGGTTCGCGGTTCCAGCCTCGCTGAATGTAACGTTTTTATCCCTTCTGTGTAAAAGCTGCAAGCAGTCAGATCAAACATCGATAAGCAAATCGTAAGAAAATACTTTCAGCTCAAAGTGCGATGGTGAAAAACGTACAATGCTGCACAACAGGTAACGCCTCTATCCGCTGCTGACAAGCAAATTTTGGGTTTCTAGGAATACGTAACATAATTTATGAAATATCACGTTTGCATACCTGTTGAGTATGACACAGCATACCATTTAAACACAGATCCAATCGAAATATAAGTGAGTAGTGTTATACTAATTCGTGCAGATAGAGGCACGCTGCTGTACAGATACTCAGTTTTGTTAAAACAGCCTTACTTTCGTCGTAAGGTTATCGTGGGTAGTTTTATTTCATTTCTTACAATACAGTGCACAGTTTTCGTAAGGTTCCTTTTAGTGTTGTAAAAACAATACTAAACATGAGAGAGAAATTAATCATCAACGAATTATATGCGAATTCTCTGATGTTATCTATAACAGTCTGACAATGCACATGCAGTTTATTGATTACATGCATGTATAAAACTTGTTCTGAGTTAAAGCTGTCAAACAAGGATTGAAGAAGAATAAAATGCCACTACCACACGACCGCTAATGTAGAAAACACTTTTCTGACGTATTTTGGCACGATGCGCTCTCCCCATATGTAATACAAATGTTTCGAGACGCATCTGCTGCCTGGCCGATTACTAACCCTGAAAAGAAAAACTTCAACAGACAGCAGAATTGCGTTTTTAAAAAATGTAGTAGTGAATGTATTAGAACACACGACGTATCAACAGTGCGCGACGCTTACCGTTACGCTACTAGCTGTGACGTAGCTACATCACCACCGGAAGTGAAGAACAGTTCCTCCAGAACTTTGGCATTCCACAGTGCTGTGAGATAATGCATATGGCCGGATCTAGACTTCTGAGAGACAGACAGTTACAGCATTTCTTTTGCACTGCACGATGCTTTCAACAAACAGATAGCGCAATAGAGTAGCTCAAATGGAAAAGAACACTTGCTATTTAAATTTCTGCATCCTACACTGTTGACAGTTCTGTTTAAGTGGCAGTTACGTTCTTCTTCTTCTTTCGATTTCGGCCATCTTTGGACCACGTTCAACAATTCACTTGCCCGGCTTTTTGATCTTTTTTTCTCTCTTCCCAATATTTCCTCATCATTTTTGAGTGGTTCCTCCTCCGCTCTTCCGACCATTTCCTGTTATTATTCTTTAGTTTCGTTTCTTCTGGAAAACACTTAATTTCGTTCACTATTTGTCTAAACTTTTCCCTGTCCCTGATTGACTCACGGGTGACATTAAAATAGGCCAAATCCTTTTTCACCATCTGTATCCATTTATTGTTGGTTTTTTCGTTCCTGTTACTATGTTCAAACACTTTTCTTGTTAGTCTGTTTCCATCCATCCTCGACAGGTGACCATAAAACGTTAGTCTGCGTTTACGCATTGCCTCACTCACTTTCTCAATAGTTTTGTATATTTCCTTATTACTCTTTAGCTTGTACTCTTCTCCAATCTTTCTCGGTCCTAATACTTTTCTCAAAATTTTCCTTTCTTTCTTTTCCATGTTTTCTATTTCCCCCTTTTTGTTAAGAGTTAGGCACTCCGATGCATACAGGCATTCTGGTCTAATGACAGTTTTATAATGTCTTAATTTAGCTTGAATCGAAATGTTTTTTTTGTTATATATGTCTTTGGTTTTTTGAAAAGCAAATTCCATTTTCCTTGCTCTCGCCTGGTTTGCACTCTTGTCTAAACCATTCACTTGAATTATTTCACCTAAATACTTAAATTTTTCTACTCTCTTAATATTGCCGTATTTAGTAATAAGATTTTTCTTGTTATTTCTATGATTAGACATATACACGGTTTTTTCAAATGAAATCTGCAGTCCAGCTCTGGCCGAAACTTCTTGTAGTTTCTCCAGGTAGTTCTGAGCTATTTCTTCGTTTTCTGTAACTATTGCCAGATCGTCTGCAAAAGCTAAACAGTCCACTTCTATTTTTTCTTTTTTTGTTCCAATTCTGATGTCATTCTTGGTGCCTTTGAGTTCTTCTTTCCATATTCTCAATATCTTTTCCAGTACGCAGTTGAAGAGGATTGGTGATAAACCATCACCTTGTCTAACACCTGTTTTAATTTCGAACTTCCTTGAAATTTCACCCATAAATTTAACTTTGGCCTTACTGTTTGTTAGCGTCTGTTTGATAATTTGAATTGTTTTCTTATCGACCCCAAATTCTTCCAATACTTTCAGTAATGTTTCTCTATCTACCGAGTCGTATGCTTTTTTGAAATCTACAAATACTATTGCAAATCTCTGGCCTCTTGAGATTCTGTAACGAATTAGTGTTTTCAGGTTAAATATTTGTTCAACACAGGATCTACTTTGTCTAAAACCTGCTTGATATTCACCTATTTTTTTATCCAGAACTGGCTCCACGATTTGAAGTAATTTCCTTGACAAAATTTTGTATCCTACTGGTAGTAGCGAGATCCCTCTATAATTATTAACATTCATCTTATCCCCCTTTTTGTGTAGTGGGTGTATCAGGGCACACTGCCAGTCTTCAGGAATTCTTTCTTCGTCCCAGATCTTCTTAAACATATGTTCCAAAACTTGTGGGAGGTTGGTATCCATTATTTTTAGGATTTCTGGTACTATGGAGTCTTCACCTGGGGCTTTATTGTTTTTTAGACTGTGTATTATGTGTTTTATTTCTTCAGCGTCTGGAGGTTTTGACTCGGTATTAGTATTTCGGTGGTTTTCAAAACTCATTTTATCTTTGGGTGGTTCACAATTTAGTAGATTCTCGAAATATTTTGCTAATATTTCACAATTAGTCTTGTTTGTCAAACCTAGCTTGTTCTCTTCATCTTTGAAACATAAATTTGGGGATTGGTATTTGGTTAGCTGTTTTCTAAAAGTTTTGTAGAAATCTCTAGAATTATTTCTTTTAAAGTCTTCCTCAATCTGTTCTAGGTTATCCTGAAATTGTCTTCTTTTTTTATTACGGAAAAGCTTAGCTGTTTCTCTTCTCTGGATTTTAAAATTGTCAAGATCTTGAGGATCTTTTGTGGAGTTCCATTTCTGCCACAATTTCTGTCTCTTCTCCAGGTTCTCATCACATTCATTGTCCCACCATGGATGTCTTCTTACTCTTTTCACGAGACAATTTTCTTTTGCTATTTCAACTATTTCGTTTTTGATCTCCTCCCATCCCGCTTCCTTATTTATTGTGGATATGCCATCGCTATCTTTGTGCAATGCTCTTTGAAACCGTTGTTTAATTTCTTCATTTTTTAAAGTTTCTGTGTTATATTTTGGAATTTTGTAAAAGGTTTTCCTCTCTTTTCGAAATGGGAGTGGTCTGAATTTAATCGTAGTCAAATAGTGGTCTGAATCAACATCAAGGCTTTTCAGCACTTTAGTGTTTTGAATTTCTTCTTGACAATGAAGTGAGATAGCCACATGGTCAATTTGGAATTCTCCGAGAAGTGGATTTGGTGATCTCCATGTTTTAGTTTTTCGGCTCAGCTTTTTGAAATGTGTTGTCATTATTTTCAAGTTGAAATGCCTACATACCTCTATAAGCCTTTCTCCATTTTTTGAAGTTCTTTTGTGACCTGGGAAGAGGCCTACTGTTCCATGGTATTTTTTCTCCCTTCCTATTTGTGCGTTAAAATCGCCTACTAACATTTTTATGTTCTTCTTTGAGCATCTATCCAGTTCCATTTCAAGTATCTCCCAAAATTCTTCAACTTTCTCCGGGTTATTTTTGTTGTCCTGGTTTATGGGTGCATGACAGTTGATTATAGAGTATCCTTTGTTTTTACATTTAATCTCAAGAATGGATAGTCTCTCAGAACTCGAGTAGAAGTTAGTAACTGAATCTAAAATTGAGTGATGTACCAGAAATGCTGTTCCCAGGTATGGCATTTGTTTCATTAAGATTTTACCTGGTTTTCCTTTAAATAAACGATAGTTTTCAAAATCTAAAGCAGTTTCATCTAAAAACCTTGTTTCTTGTAATGCACATATTAAAATTTCTTTCTGGTTCAGCTTTTCAATCAATAATTTCAATTTTCCTACTTTAATTAGAGAGTTTACATTTAGGGTTGCAAACATAGTTGCTTTCTTAAATTTCAGTGTTGAGGGCTGCATACATGTTGGTTGGGGTCCTCCAAAATCCTTTGACCCCTTTGCATTGTTTCTACGAACAACGGAGGATTTGCCATTCGGTCTACCTCTTGGAGTAGTGTCTATCTTTGACGACGTTCCCATCATGCTTTGCAGTAATTGTTGGATAATAAATTGGGGGATCGGGTTGCCCCGAATCCGAAATTAAAACCAAGGTAGTAAGCCCTGGAGTTAGCTCTTCCGCTCTCTCTGCCGTTGGGAAATTGTTCCTCTTCCGCCATTGAGACCGTTGGCTGGGTTTCACCTAGTAACCCTAGGCAGGGGCCCTATGACAGGGTGCTACCATCTGGAGCCGGACGGACCCTGGTTTTTTTACGAGGTTGTTACTCCTCCCCCTCCACACTTCCCCATCCTCTTGTTTTTAGATGGGCCCGGGCTTGGGACCGGCTTGCGGCGGTGTTGGCAGTTACGTTATTTTATTTCGGTGATTACAAAATAGCGTTGAATGTATGTACTGGGTAGCCAAGGCAGCTACTTCATGGCAATACGGTCAACCAAGTAAATGAATTTACTGAACATCCTGCAAACCACTACAGGGAGCTTGTGTGTCAGAATAGTCATCTTGTGTGCCCTAACGGTGTTATGATAGAGAAATGAGTCGTGGAGAAGAGGGTTTTGGTGGCTTGTTAGACTGATGATAGTTTTATATGATGTTGGTCTCGGTTCGATTCCAACTTCTGCCGATGTCATTTGATAGAGAGAGGCTTATTCTATGCTCTTCTGCCTACGCCAAGTGAAGAAGGTATAATTTCATTGTGGTCTGATAAACACATTAAACATGATATTCCTTCTCTACCAAGTAGACGTTAGGTGCAACCACAATAAAGTAAGGAGTGACGACATGTAGAAATTCTATCACCAGTAACCTTTCTTATACTAGTTATTTATTTCTAGTGACGAAACAAACCCTATGTATGGTCACAGAACTCTTATTCTGCCTTTTATTTGAGCTTCCATATGTCGATAAAATTGGTTCTGAACTGGGAATGCAACTCAGACCGCCCTTAACGCGGAATTTGATCCCTTCGTGACAATACAGCTCGACTTCAGCTTGTTGTTTGTTAAAAACTGCAGATTCCTCCACATTTCCACATATTGTGCATGAATGGATTGTAATCCTGGCCCAGCACTAAACTTTTCACTATGTATTATCAAGCTCTAGCATGAGAACACCTATCTGCTGGTGGATAATAATGTTTATTTTTAATGCATTTTCATTCGTTGGCAACACTAACGATATCTGACGATTTTGACTCCCAGGGAGACACAGAACTATTTGCGAGATCACTTTAAGTTCAGAGATGTTATTCCGAGCTGCTGGTGCAGAAAAATTCGGTAGTTGACGTCTCTTTGTGTGTAGTCAACAAAGATATGTGTGGGGTTCGATTCCTAGTCAGCACTGAACTCTTCGTCATATTATTTCTATTTCAAACATGCTCACATGTCGCTGCTGGTGTAACAAATCCATACTTAACGTTCCTTTTCTCTAGAATATAACAGCGATATGTGCCGGGTTGGAGTCCTTGAAAGGAAAAAAAATAATGTTTCGTCTCGTCATTTCAGTTAATACATCTAGCTACTGCCGAGAAGATCCGATATGTCAAAGTTGATTGTGCTTCGATAACAATCCGATTAGGTTCTGGGTTCGAATCCCTGTCCAACACAAAGCTTTACCTCAATGCATTTCAAGTAAGTTACTTGTGAAGAAGCAGTAAGAAGCAGAATTTAACATCTCTTGTAGTTAGTTAACAGGGGCAATAGATGCTTGGTAGGAATTCGCGACCGTTAATAATGTTTACGTTATGTAATTTAAAGTTGATATTTGCTAACTGATTTTGTCTAATATCGAGGTATATCACTCTCTTTATGCCTAGTCAGGAATGACTGTTAATTTCCGTCAGTCACGAAATTCATATGCAGATCGAGTCGGTTCGTCGTGTCAATTGGATTTCATACATATTCTCAACTAGCTGCTCGTGAATAACGTAAATTTTTAATGACATTTTGTATTAAATAACTAGTATCGTATGTTACTTTGAAGAGGAAATCATGAATACGACGAACGTACTACGTGCATTACCTATCTGACGTAATAATGAGAGTGCTAACATTTCAGGTGTGTCAGTTATTGCAATAAATGCGAGCTTACAAGCCTTAAGGTCAGTCTTATCTGTGATGAGGTGTTCCCTGATATTTTTAGTATCGTGGTATTGCTTTACATCCTGAGGTCTTGCGATACAGAGCAGTTTTTTCTAATGGTGACTTGTTGGAACCATTTTCAGTAGTCAAACGACTGTATCAAGGAGCGATTAGAGGACCTGCTAGACAGCTACGTTATGTGGGTTGCATGGGAATAAGGCGAAATTCAATCCAGGTCGTTCGGATAATTTTGAGCATGACTGTGCTTCGTTAACAATCCGATTAGTTGCTGGGTTCGCATCCCTGTCACAAGCTTTATATGATGGCATTTCAATTTTAAACATGAGCATAACTTGTTCCTTGTGAATGACACCATATTTAACGTCGTTGGGGGTAGTTCTCAGGGTGGTAACTGTTATGACAGGATTCCCAGTTCAGTACAAACATTTTCGTCTTTTATTTTTAGGATTTGAATTGATAACTGATACTGGTGCAAACGTTTATACTTCACGTCTCTTTATGCCTAGTGTTCCGGTCTCAATAAGGCACAAACAAAGCTTAGCTTAGTTAGCAATGGCTATAGGTGCTGGGTTTGAATCCAGGTCCAGAACGACGACGTTAGTCATGTCATTTAAAGTTCAAATTTGTGTACACGTAGCTGTTGATGTGTTACGAGAACAATGATATTACTGGTGATTCGCTGTTAATGTTGAGATTTCCTTAGAGTGCTTGTCGCCATTAATCGCGTTTTTCTACTTGTTCGTCCCATATCCAGTTTGCAGAGCCACTCACCGTTGAGCGACCTTCAGCACGTGGATGGAAAACCTTTTAGAGAGCGAAAAACTTTTTTCCAATTGCCGTACAACTTTGTAACTCCATATATTGTCTCAAGTATTTAACTTTGACTAAGGATTACTGTACCATATATATGTAAAATAATCCGTTTTCTCAGAACTTTTGGAATGTCACTTATTGTAATTAAGGTTAGTTTATGAGTGTTATGGAGTGTCTCATCGCTAAGATCGTGTTTTCTAATATGTTTTGTATAACGATATTAGTTGACACTTAGACTGATAGCCATAAAGACTTTTGGTCTCTTAGTAGTCTCTTGCAGTACCCATTGTGTTTAGTCAAACGACTGTACCCCATGGGGTTTTGGTGTTTAGAGGACCTGCAACACAGCTACGTTATGTTGGTTGCATTCGGCAGTGACCCACTTTTTTTGCTGTCAGGTGTACAGGTTAGCCCCAAAGAGCAAAAAGGCCCCAGTTGATGTTGGTTGCATCAGCGCTCAACTCGATCACGTCCGGACTTACTATCTGGAATTGAGCTATATTCAAGATACTTCACAGTTGCTAACACCAGAAGGACCTACTACCACCTCACGAGACACCATAGGCAAAACCCTATGGGAGCGAAATATCCAGCGGTCAACTGGAGTAACGTCTGGAAAAAAATTAACAATCCCATCCTCCACTCCAAAGTAGTGTCCACATGGTATGACATTGTAAGCGAGAAGGTCCGCACAGGTGAAAAGCTGCACAATATCAAAATGAAGCAGAGTCTGTACTGCGATCATTGCCGTACTCTAGATACCCTGGCACACATTCTCATCTGCCGAGACCAATACCACATATGGAACTGGACTAGACAAAAACTCCCAATAGTTACTAGCACTACAGACTCTGCTATAACACTTACAGATATACTTCAACCAGACTGGCATTTCTTTCCTGTAACAAAGCACAATAGCTACACTTGGATTATCGGCCAGTTTGCATATTTTGCAGTTACGAATACACATGCAAGTATAGACAAGTACATACAGTATATAATGGAAGAGCACCACTACCTTAAAACGAGTCGGAAATACAAACCTTTGTTTCAAAATTTCTTCTTTCACACTTTGCCATAATGAAGCGGTAATTTTTGGTTGGTGCACAACACTACAGCGAGTCGATACTAATTTTGGTTCATTATAATTAAGTTGTCATTTATTTATTTTTATAATACGGCAAGTCAAAGTGCCTCAGGAAAACTAACTTTGCCGGAAGCTGTAACATAAAACGAAACAGAAGTGCTTGAGTGATTTCGTGTTCTTCTGTTTTACGGGTATTGGACAGTTTGTCTTAGAAAGAAGATAAATTCAGTTTCTTTAGATATTATTTAATATTATCTGGGAGCGTGCTAAGGTAGCTCCTGCAGCTGCGCTATCCACCGTGTCCACATGGATTGGTGCTAGTGATTAGAGTTGTGGCGATTTGTGAACGAATCGTTCATTTGAATGAGTATAAATAAAGAATCGTAAGAATCGAATCGTGGTAGGGACGAATCGTCGTTCAAAAGAATCGTACGAACGATTGCGTATTTCTGTCTCGTGACGATTCAAAGTTTCAACGATTCATTAGAACGCTATACATCGACGGCAACTGCCGAATTTTGTCGAATGCCAGAGAGCAGTCAAGAGGGGGACTCGTGTGAATAAGCGAAGCACGGAACGAATATCGTGGGCCGTTGACTAAATACACGAGGCAGAAAACAAAAGTCTTGTTTTGTTTTCTGTCAGTTCACCACTGGTTGCTGTACCAAAATCCGCCATGAACTGGAAAACGTTTTTTTTAAATACACGAGGCGTGTTTCTAAACTCCTTGACATTTTCAGGCATGTTCTGCCATTTATGAGTAAGATGTAGAACGTTTTGGCATTCTGTAAGAATCGTGCCACCGCAGACTAGAAAGAATCGTGAACGAATCGTAGGAATCGATAAGCATTGTGGGATTGAATAGAAGGAATCGTTTGCTGAAAAAGAATCGTGTTGGCCAACTCTAATGTAAGGAAGGCACTTCGACATTGGTGCCAGAGACAGCACGGTGGCATGGTTGAAAATGAACTGGTGCCGGTGACACTGCTATAAAAACAAATCTGTGGAAAGTTTGCAAGAATAAAAAGGTATGTGACGTGAACATTGATCTAACCTAACCTAACCTAACCTAACCTAAAGGGCAACTCCTTATTTGGAAAGGACAAGAATCAATCAAGCCTGCTTTTCGATGAGTACATCTAATATCATTTGATGGAAGTGTATAGCTTGTACATTATCGTTCAGTATATTTTGTTTCAATTAAATACATATTGAAGACTTGGGGTGACAAACTCTAAAGGTGGTCCAATGTGGGCAACCCTCCTCCATTTCTTATAAGTCTTCCCTTTATTTCTCTTAACCCTGTTTTCTTTATGTGACTAAGCAGTAGGAAAATAAATTAAATGTATTTGTTTTGTAGGGACTACCTCTCACGAAAGGAAAAGGAGTCGGAATAGTAGCAGTAGAAGCGATGACTATCATAAGAAAAATGGTCTCAATAATCACCTAAAGGTGACGCTGAACAACAATCAAATTCATCAGCAGCACCTGTAACTATAGCAGCCCCTGTTCACTATTCCCACTCAACAGCCCAACTAGTTTGTGTGTCCCAAGACGATTCGGAAATTGTAATTAACAGTTACTGCAAAGAAAATGATGTGGGTCGGTTTATTGGGCTAACTACCCAGCTAACAGTGGACAAGAAGAAGGATCTTTTACTAAATCCTTGAATCTCTTCAAATAATTATGATTTTGAAAGTGATGCAAGCCATTTGCAAAGAAAATTTAATCATGCATGGTTAGATCAATATGCACCATAGCTAGTATACTCCAAGTTTGTTAAAGGCGCCCTATGCAAGCACTGTGTTTTGTTCCCTCCTGTCACTGGTACTGTTAGAGGCGTTTTGGGATCATTTACCATTAGGCCATTCACAAAATTCAAGAATATGTATTAAGACTCTCGGAAACATGTTAAAACCCACATTCACTTAACAGCGTCAGCTGCAGCAAAACCTTTTCTTGAAAATGTACCTGTGGGCGTCCTATTGCAGAATGTGCACCAAAGAGTGATCGATGAAAACAGGCAAATACTGTCATCCATTCTTTCATGTATAGTGTTTTGCGGCACACATGATATACCTCTTAGAGGAAAACAGACAGATGAAGGTGTTTTATTACATTTACTGAACTTAAGAATCGATTCGGGCGACGACAAGTTAAGGAGTCATCTGGAAAAATGTCGCCGCAATGCTGTTTACACATCGCCAAGAATACAAAATGAACTCATAAATTTGTGTGGCGATGTTATTAAGGAGAATATAATCACCGACATTAAAAAAGCGACGTTTTATGCAGTCTTGGCTGATGAAACAGCTGACATAGCTGGGAAGGAACAGCTGTCAATAGGTGTGCGGTTCTAAGACGAAAAAAAGTGAAAATTCGGGAAGAATTTGTAGGTTTTATAGAACTGAAGTCATAAAATGCCTCTTCAATCGCCGAAGCAATTGACAGTTTCTTGATCAGTAATAATCTTCCAGCAGAAGACTGTGTAGGATTTGGCTTCGATGGCTGTTCTACAATGGCAGGTAGAGAGAGTGGTGTACAAGCCATTTTAATAAAGAAATATTATCGAGCATCATACGTGCATTGCTCAAGTCGCAAACTCAACCTTGTGGTGAACGATGCAAAAGCAGTTCTGGAAATCAGGAATACTGTTGCCACTGTGAAAGACACTATAAACGTTTTTAGAGAATCGAGTACACGTGGGAAATAGGCTCCCAATTTAACAAGAATGTGTGAGACGAGATGGTCGGAAAAATATAAATCCATCAGACTATTTTCTCAAAATTTCCCAGAGGCTGTGAGAGCTATAGAAAAATTGTCTCCTGAGGGAAATTAAACAACGAGGAAATCTGCGTATCAGTTGTATTCAGCCATTACCAAACCAGTGTTCATCTTATCTTTGCAAACAATAGCCAAATACTCAGCAGTTTTGGAACCAGTAGCTAATGTCCTGTAGTTTAACTCTGTAGATATGATCGCGGTGATGGAACACATCAGAGGAATCCTCGACGTGCTCAGTAACGATCGAAACGAAGCAGACAGAATAACTAGCGAATTACTTGCAAAAGCACAAGTTATAGCAGAGGAATTGGAAATAGAAATTACTGTTCCACGTTTTGCTTGAAATCAAAAATTCAGTAACAATCCACCATCCCAAAATGACAACGAATACTGGCGACGATCGCTGGTAATACCATACATCGAATCATTCATGTCATCAAATATACGATTTTCACGAGAAAATACACCAGCTCTTGCTATAAATAAGCTACATCCCTTGCATATGACCAATTCTAGTCTAACAGACTTCCTTAAAAGTGCAGAATTGTTTAAACCATTTTATGGATTGGATGATTTTTCCGGAGAACCGGAACTATGGTACAATGTGTGGAGGAGAAAGAATATAACTGAAGCAAAATTAAAGGATATGGAAGTCGCTGACCTGTTTAACGAGACCAATATCTTTTTCCCTAGCATGAAAAAAGCATTAAAAATTTGAGCACTATTCCATGCACAACAGCGACTGTGGAACGATCCTTTAGCAACCTTCGAAGAGTGAAGACGTGGCTCAGAAGCACTATGGGAGAAGAAAGGCTCACAGGATTGTCCCTGATGAGCGTACATCGCAATTATGTAAAAGAAAACTGCGAGATGTTGGAGAAGAAAGCAATTGAGAAATTTGCGGCAAATCCTGGAAGATTATTACTGAATTAAAAAGTTATATTTTTAAACAAGCGCCTTCTTATATTTAAAATGTTTATTGAAAGCGGTTTTTCACCAGTTTACTGTATTATTTAACAAGAAATGCTGCATGTTTTCTCGGATTGTACAAGTGCATACTTGTATTTAAAATGTTTATTAAAAGCAGTTTTTCATTGGTTTACTGTTTTAGTTAATAAGAAGTGCTGTATGTTGTCTTGAGTCCTTGTTTCCTGAGGCTAGTATGACCTGCCCCCCCCCCCCCCCCCCCCCCCCCAGTACAGATCCTGGGTACGCCCTTGTAGAGGCTGATAATTCACCAGGAACCTAGACGTCAGTCTGGAGTGGAAATCAACACATGCTGAAACCAAATCTGATTCAAGTTGCCACGAAGTCCAGCCTTATCACGAAACAGATTCCAACGAAATTCTTTCAAGACGTCTGCTTCTCGTACGCAGCGAAGCAGTCTCTTCTTCTGACTGATGCTTTCGTGGCGTCGTGACAGGACTAATATCGATGCTATTCGACCGCATAACATGTGTACACTGTCAAGACCTTCCCTCCCGCGTGCACACCTTACATTCAGCTACCTGATATGCAATCTTCCGACAGTGCAAGACGGTGCTGATGCGAATTGGAGATCACAATATCCTTAACGATTATGTGGTCACACCGTCGTCGAGGGATTCAATTTCGTTGCTGATGTTTTTTTTACACATTCAGTTTTCCAGTTTTCGCAGACTGTTCGATACTGCTGGATTGTAGCTGAATATGACGACTTCAGGTAGGTACTTACAATACGTATGTATGATCTGCAGTAATCTTTTTATATATAAGAAATCAATACGATAATTGAAGTGTGCACATATCTGTATTCAAGAAAAAATCAAAAACATTTTTAAAACAAAAGGAAAACGTATTTATGTACGTAACTATTTAATAATTATTTTTGCATCGAATGCTGTAGCACATTCATATATAAAGGTAAGTATAACTATCTAATATAATAACTGAGTCGTGCATGCGTCAATATTCTGGTGCAGCCATTCGTACACTTAAAAAAGGAAAACATATTTTCTTAGAAACCATTTGCTCTTGTATTTCTGTAACCAGTGTAAATAAACATATCTGTAACATGTACAACTTCTTTGAAACTACAGTGTAAATATAATGTTCAGTGGAGAGGACATACATCAGGCAAAAGTATGCAGACCTTTTACGCCTCTACTGTCCCAGTAGGTAAAATTCACTGTCATAAATTCATGTTTTGTAATCTCTGAAGTGCCTTTTCTAAATCAACAATTTTTATCGTTACCACAAAAACGCAAAATAGTCTACACTGCCGTTTGCGACTGTGATAAGACGTCTGCACTCTTCAGCGACACAAATCATGTAAATAATCAATTCTCCAACTGCGTATTGGCAAAATAAACAAGTAACTGACACAGTTTATTTGTATTGCTCAGAGAAGTGATATTAGTGGGAGCAAAAACGGCCAAAGAAAATGCTTGCATTCTGGGACTGACTGGCTGAAGGGCAAGAACGTCAAAACTCTTTCGTGGAGAGTTTTTGGAGCTCGCGAAATAGGCATTCGGTCGAAGGTCCTCTTGCTGATACGAGGGCAGCCGTGTCCATTCAGGCACAGAAATGGTATTCCGGAGTGTCCTTCTGACGTCGATAGTCAGTGATCCGTAAGTAAGTACCATGTTATGTTTCAAATAAAGAAAGCCTACAAGAAAGTGCGTTCTCAAGGCTTCTTTCCATATTCCAGGCGAATGTTGCCTTTTAGCGAGAGTCCACATCCTTGGTAGGCAGAAGTCAGGAATTAGGTTGTAAGGCCATGTAGTTAGATGGACGCTGGTAGTTGAGTGATCGAGAGGGACTTCGTTAATGTTTGATCGAAGATCATAAATATACTTATTTTCGTGGATATTAGATGTGCAGTACTTTTGTAACTTTCTCCGTTGCTGGCTTATAACTGTTATGATGATAAGGTATTGGTGGATATTAAGAATGGAAGTTGCTAGGAGCCAGATGGTGCCGGTGTATCACCTCCTAATGAATTATTCCATTCTACTGTGGCAGAGTGATACGGCAACCAGTTTCGAATTATTCCAGAAGAAAAACAGTCCTGATTACGAAATTATGTAATATCAATGACGTGTTTCTCTCTTTTGTGGCCTCATCCGTCATAAAGCCACATAAAATTGAAAATAGACGCAACAGTTAACATGATATGTAACACAATTAATTGCAAGACTGTTTCTACACTCCTGGAAATTGAAATAAGAACACCGTGAATTCATTGTCCCAGGAAGGGGAAACTTTATTGACACATTCCTGGGGTCAGATACATCACATGATCACACTGACAGAACCACAGGCACATAGACACAGGCAACAGAGCATGCACAATGTCGGCACTAGTACAGTGTATATCCACCTTTCGCAGCAATGCAGGCTGCTATTCTCCCATGGAGACGATCGTAGAGATGCTGGATGTAGTCCTGTGGAACGGCTTGCCATGCCATTTCCACCTGGCGCTTCAGTTGGACCAGCGTTCGTGCTGGACGTGCAGACCGCGTGAGACGACGCTTCATCCAGTCCCAAACATGCTCAATGGGGGACAGATCCGGAGATCTTGCTGGCCAGGGTAGTTGACTTACACCTTCTAGAGCACGTTGGGTGGCACGGGATACATGCGGGCGTGCATTGTCCTGTTGGAACAGCAAGTTCCCTTGCCGGTCTAGGAATGGTAGAACGATGGGTTCGATGACGGTTTGGATGTACCGTGCACTATTCAGTGTCCCCTCGACGATCACCAGTGGTGTACGGCCAGTGTAGGAGATCGCTCCCCACACCATGATGCCGGGTGTTGGCCCTGTGTTCCTCGGTCGTATGCAGTCCTGATTGTGGCGCTCACCTGCACGGCGCCAAACACGCATACGACCATCATTGGCACCAAGGCAGAAGCGACTCTCATAGCTGAAGACGACACGTCTCCATTCGTCCCTCCATTCACGCCTGTCGCGACACCACTGGAGGCGAGCTGCACGATGTTGGGGCGTGAGCGGAAGACGGCCTAACGGTGTGCGGGACCGTAGCCCAGCTTCATGGAGACGGTTGCGAATGGTCCTCGCCGATACCCCAGGAGCAACAGTGTCCCTAATTTGCTGGGAAGTGGCGGTGCGGTCCCCTACGGCACTGCGTAGGATCCTACGGTCTTGGCGTGCATCCGTGCGTTGCTGCGGTCCGGTCCCAGGTCGACGGGCACGTGCACCTTCCGCCGACCACTGGCGACAACATCGATGTACTGTGGAGACCTCACGCCCCACGTGTTGAGCAATTCGGCGGTACGTCCACCCGGCCTCCCGCATGCCCACTATACGCCCTCGCTCAAAGTCCGTCAACTGCACATACGGTTCACGTCCACGCTGTCGCGGCATGCTACCAGTGTTAAAGACTGCGATGGAGCTCCGTATGCCACTGCAAACTGGCTGACACTGACGGTGGCGGTGCACAAATGCTGCGCAGCTAGCGCCATTCGACGGCCAACACCGCGGTTCCTGGTGTGTCCGCTGTGCCGTGCGTGTGATCATTGCTTGTACAGCCCTCTCGCAGTGTCCGGAGCAAGTATGGTGGGTCTGACACACCGGTGTCAATGTGTTCTTTTTTCCATTTCCAGGAGTGTATTCTGCTTAATGCTGTACATTACGTATGTAACGTAACCTGTCTCGTGTGCTGCACATTGCCAAAGCCGTTGGCACACGCAGCTTGCATTCTAACGTTGATTGTTTTGGGTGCCGAGTTTCTGTCTTCACAATTCGGAAAAAAGCACGTTCGGGAGGCTTTCCGAACATACAGCGAAATACCAGATATTCTGAACGTGCGTTTGAACGTAGACTAATGAGATGGAAGAACGCCACCTGCGTCGGATGACGCCGCGCTGCAACTTGCATATTATGAAAGTATGCATTTCAAGGCAACGGAATATTTAGGATCCATCAAAAACGCAGTGTTCTTGGTACAATTTGCTACAGTCGTAAGTTAATAACATAACTACGATTACACCTTTCTGGTGACAGTAAGGTGCAAAGTATGAGCACTGATCGCTTATGGGCGGTGAAGAGTAATGACATGTCACACAAATTACTATTTGAACACATTATCTGCAGCTGGTTTGCGTGCCATTGTATCACAATTCCTTTTTTTACTAACCTTTGCGTTTTTTGACACGATCTGATAATTTCTTATTAGTTTAATTGAATTATATTCTATAATATTCCATGTTATGTAAATACACTACTGGCCATTAAAATTGCTACAACACGAAGATGATGTGCTATAGACGCGAAATTTAACCGACAGGAAGAAGATGCTGTGATATGCAAATGATTAGCTTTTCAGAGCATTGACACAAGGATGGCACCGGTGGCGACACCTACAACGTGCTGACATGAGGAAAGTTTCCAACCGATTTCTCATACACAAACAGCAGTTGACCGGCGTTGCCTGGTGAAACGTTGTTGTGATGCCTCATGTAAGGAGGAGAAATGCGTATCATCACGTTTCCGACTTTCATAAAGGTCGGATTGTAGCCTATCGCGATTGCGGTTTATCGTATCGCGACATTGCTGCTCGTGTTGGTCGAGATCCAATGACTGTTAGCAGAATATGGAATCGGTGGGTTCAGGAGTGTAATACGGAACGCCTGAATCAACAGATGGAGACGTTTGCAAGACAACAACCATCTGCACGAACAGTTCGACGTTGTTTGCAGCAGCATGGACTATCAGCTCGGAGACCATGGCTGCGGTTAGTCTTGACGCAGCATCACAAACAGGAGCGCCTGCTATGGTGTACTCAACGGCGAACCTGGGTGTACGAATGCCAAAACGTCATATTTTCGGATGAATCCGGGTTCTGTTTACTGCATCATCATGGTCGCATCCGTGTTTGGCGACATCGCGGTGAACACACATTGGAAGGGTGTATTCGTCATCGCCATACTGGCGTATCACCCGGCGCGATGGTATGGGGTGCCATTGGTTACACGTCTCCGCCACCTCTTGTTCGCATTGACGGCACTTTTGAACAGTGCAATTTACATTTCAGATGAGTTACTACCCGTGGCTCCACCCTTCATTCGATCCCTGCGAAACCCTACATTTCAGCAGGATAATGCACGACCGCATGTTGCAGCTCCTGTACGGGCCTCTCTGGATACAGAAAATGTTCGGTTGCTGCCCTGGCCAGCACATTCTCTACATCTCTCAGCAACTGAAAACGTCTGGTCAATGGTGGCCGAGCAACTGGCTCGTCACAATACGCCAGTCACTACTCTTTATGAACTGTGGTATCGTGTTGAAGCTGCTTGGACAGCTGTACCTGTACACGCCATCTAAGCTCTGTTTGACTCAATGCCCAGGCGTATCAAGGCCGTTATCACGGCCAGAGGTGGTTGTTCTGGGTACTGATTTCTCAGGATCTATGCACCCAAATCGCGTGAAAATGTAATCACATATCAGTTGTAGTATAATGTATTTGTCCAATGAATACCCGTTTATCATCTGCATTTCTTCTTAGTGTAGCAATTTTAATGGCCAGTAGTGTATAAGTGCACTCTTTCTGAGGAATGAGTTTGTTCGATTGTCTTTATTTACAAGACAATTCGCACTATTTGCAGTATCCGCTTCCTTAGCCGAGTGGTTCACTCCTGCAGTCTTTATACCCTGGGCTCCTAGATTATAGTTTAAGTGCCTTCGATCGGCTACAACGGTTGCTATGTGTTAAAGTACTTATATATTTGGCGTCACGTACGTCCCATGTGGCAATGTGGCACAGACACTTCCCATTCCGCTATCCATAGACCGCCGCATGCTAGCTGCATAAGGTTCGTACATTTGCCACGGCTTCGAGACTGTGCTATTGCCAACATACGTATGTCCGCGAAGGCGATCTATGGTTTACGTCAGCAGACCAGGACACCGAATTTGGCTGATGGAAAGCAACCCAACGTCGACTGCGCTGGCGTCTGGCGAACTGTGTGCGCTCCTTATCTTGCCATTGGCTTTCACTGTGCACGGTACCTTACGGTCAATGGGAAGCAAGTATGCTGGTCACCCTTTCATGGGGTTCACATTGGTGATACCCCAGCCTGTGCCGCCTGTAAGGTTCTGGACACGGGTGAGCATCGCTTGGTGCGCTGATCGGCAATCGGTATCTGGTTCTTGGTCCGTCAGATGCTGCCATTTACTGCTGGTACGACTCCTCCTCAGATACCTAACCTCTGCTCCTCTTCCCGACTAGGGACACTTCCCAAAAACAAACGCAAACTCCGTGAGGTGGAATTGTAGACCCGCAGATTAATTCTTGTTTGCTGACGGCGAGAAAAATGTCCTCGAATTTTGACAGTTCCATAATGAACAACATTGTGCATGAAACGCCCTGCTAAAGCCGCAGGACAGGACAGGAATTATGGAAAGGGCCAAAATGAGTGGCTGTCAGTTACACTCGAACACATATGACTTTATTTATTTGACCAAACGTTACAGTACAACTTCTTGAACTAAGTTATCGGCTGAATAAGCTACACTATCTCATGCCTCAAGGGCACAACCACTTTAATTTAAAGAAAACTTCTAAAAGCCATTAACTCAAAACTCAGACGTCAAAAAGAATATTTAGAAGGCAGAAGGCCTCAAGTTAAGTAAGTTCTATAATTTGGCTGCAGGCCCAAAAATCTAACACTTGAAAAGCAACAACCTCTATTTAAAGACTGCTGAAGGCCAATGATTTAAGACTCAAGGTAAAATTAGATAAAATCTCAAGGCACAAGGCCTTATCTTCAATTAGGCTGAAGGGCCCAAACAGTCTGATGCTCGAAAGACAAAGGTCCTTAATTTAAAAAACGGCTGAAAGCCCCATGACTTAAAAGTCAAGGTAAAATAAATTTAAGCAACAAAGACTTATCTTAAATTAGACTGAAGGCCCCAAACAATCTAACACTTGACAAGCAAGGAACTTTAATTTCAAAACGGCTGAAGGCCCATGACTTAAAACACAAAAAACAATTCAACTTTAATTCAAAACCATCGGCTAGGAGCCATACAAGCACACACAACAAAGAATAAGAAAAGACAATGCAGCTAACGACGCTCAGGAGTTTCGGGGGTCGGCCAGCGCTTGAAATACTAACGTTCACTTAGGTGAGACAGGCAGTCGGCCCAACGATCCTCGATCCGACGGCAACCCAACCGACAGACCATCAACAGACCAATACTCAAGGTGATTTCCGCTCCACACTTGCACCAAGGTTCTGCTCCGCACTTGCACCAAAATTCCAACGATGCTGACAGCAGAGACTGTGGAACCAAACAAGAACTAACTCAGAGGCAGTACGCCGGCAACACTTAAATAAACTTGTCAGTGAAGATCAAATAAACTACACACGGTCCCACGAACATCTGCACGAGAACTAGACGATGCTCACGGCAGTGACTGTGCAATAACGAGGACGAACCACGAGTCGACGCACACAGCCAACCCATAAACAATCGCCGGCCAAATACACGTCGTCTTACAAGACGACCGACCGACGGTCAACCAAAGTCGTCCCCACACAAAACATGTGTGTCGGCAATAGTCGGGCAAGTGATGGCTATCCGCATTTTCCTGACGCTGCATGCCACTCTACGTCACGACTGCGCCAACCGACCAACTGCTACACATCAGCACGGAAACAGCATTAAAATAACTGGGCAGTCGACATTACAAGCTACATACAATATCACAAATACTTGGACATAGAACGCGACCAATGTTAAAAGCAGTGGCTATGCAGGGACGAGGACGAACGACTGGTTGAGACACATACATCGCCAACCCATAAACGATCGGCGAGCAATCACGTCGTCCGGTAAGACGACCAACCGACGATCGACCAAGACCGTCCCTATTGAAACCATGTGTGCCGCCAACGGTCAGGCGAGTCATGGCTATCCGAACCTCACTGCCGCTCCAACCCGACCGAGCTTCTGCCGCGTCCCAACTGTCCAACTGCCAGCTCCGAACTCCACTCCTGGCGCGCTGCAACCCACTGCCAGATACGAACTCCCCTCCCAACACACAACAAGCGGGGAGTAATAGCAATCCAGCAGAGATAATACGGCGGGGCGTATATCGATAAGCGCTGCTTCCGCCGCTGACGGGCCTGCAAGGCAGCCACTCAGTAACACCGGTAATTGAATTAACAAAACGAGGTGGCAGTACAGTGAAAACAGAATGTAAAAAGAGAGAGATGGCTCGAACACGAACCACGCACGGCTCAGTGCAGTTATCCGCAGTCCGAAAATTTTTCCCTAATTTCTTTTGTAGTGTTTCTATTACCCCATCCCGGAGATGAGAAGTTACTGCGATGAGCGGTTGATCCACTCATTCTCCATTATTAGAACCGATTACTCTCTGGTCATTGGAATGTTCTTCTACGAGAAAATACGCATCGATAGTCCCATAGAGTGCAGGAATTGAGACTTCCTCCTCCTCGAAATGTTGGTTTCCTGTTACGCGTGGTGGTGTTACGAAAATAAAAAAAAGAGCCTTGTCTCATTGATACGCTTGGTACTTCTACTACTCCACATTCTCTACGCTTTCCTTGGTTCCTTGGAGGGTGGGGGCTTGGGGGGGGCGGGGGGGAGAGAAATGATGACGAGGCGCGGGTTGCGACTCCTGCCGACTTCAATGCGGCAGGCCGAATCAGAAATTTTCTCCACTCGGAGACTGGGTTTTGTGTTTTCTTCTTGTCTTCACCATCATTTCATTCTCATCGACAGGCAAGTCGCCGAAGTGGCATCAGCTAAAAAGACTTCGACCAGGCGAATGGTCTACCTGAAGGGAGGGTGTGTGAGTGGGGAGGGGGGGGGATGGGTCCAGGCCACACGCACATTTCTTTTTTACTAATTTCAGTAAGATATTTTGCAGTTTCTTGTTCGAAGTTTTGTTCTTCAAATGTTGTAAAAATTCTGCTGCTGCTTAGGAACAGTGATTTATTAAATAGTGAAAATGATGAAATAATTTTTATCTTAGCTGGAGAACCATCGCAAATTTTGCATTGCAGTATTTTTAATGGGACTTTTGTAAACCGATGTCCTTATTGACTGCACATAGTACTTTCCTTTTCATCTTATACCACGTTCATCGTTATTGAAATTTTTGTTTACGTAAAGTACGAACAGAACAACATGATAATCATATGGAAAACAGGGAAATGTGCTTTTTAATAGAGCCAACGTAGGAATTTTACGCCCCTCAATTTCGTAAATAGTGTTCTTTGTGAGCCACTTACAGCAAACTGCCACTGGAGAATGCTACGATCGCGTATACCACTTTCAGGCATACGTACCGTATGCTCAAGTTGCACAGTTTCAGAGCGTTCAGTAGCACGTTGAACTCGGCACGCTCAACGTTGAGTTCGAAAGCACTGCCCGTGTGCCAACGGCTTAAGAGTGCGTCGGTTCTGGCTGCTACTGCCGGCTGCACTATGTATTCTGGGTCCTGTTTCTCTCGGACAAAAAGTGCCACTCGTGTTTGCTATATTTGCGACCGACTAACTATTACAATAACATTCAGCTTCAAGTCATATACGAAACGTACAGTATTCAGATATCGCATTACACAAAAGTGTCTTTTTGCTCTACGGTCGCAGGTTCAAATTCTGCCTCGGGCATGGATGTGTGTGAAGTCCTTAGGTTAGTTAGGTTTAACTATTTCTAAGTTCTAGGGGACTGATGACCTCAGAAGTTAAGTCCCATAGCGCTCAGAGCCATTTGAACCACTTGTCTTTTTCCTCTATTACAAAATTTATTACAATTGGACTGTGGGGTGCTGGGTTTAATTATGATGATAGATTATTTAGTGCACCGTCTTTGTCACGCGGGCCTGGCAACTAATTTTGTGGTCAGCCAGAAAGCGATGGAAAACCTACTGATCTTAGTTTCCAGTCTGCACGGCCATATTCTGGTCCAGCCCACTGAAAGAAATGTTTCTCTTCTCTTTCTACTTAGAGGGATCAGGACTATGATTTTAAATGAAAGTATGAAGTTCTAGTTCATACGTGTGTTGAGTAAAGTCTCTCACGCACAACACTTCGAAATTCACGATGTTTAATTGATAGCAAATCTTTCTATCATAAATAGCACAACTAGCAGTTCACAGGCGACCTCTACGGTACGTTCCTACCAGATTGTGTTTCGCCCTGGCTAATAATACTCAAATGAATGTTTGCAATAAATGCACGCCACAAAAGTGGAAATAAGAGTCACCACTTGTCACGCAGATTTGTAAGTATCACGAACAGGACACTAATAGTTACTTCAGCAAATTCCATGCGAGTTCACTATCCGGTTTTACCGCAAATAAGCGATTTGTCGCAGTCCGTCTCTGACGTCATTCGATGCAGAGCGCGAGCCCACGTTGAACAGACGTGGATCTTACAATGGGAAGTGAACCTTTATACTATATATATACATATTTTGTATTTATATAGGTGCTGCAGAGGACGACCGAGGAAACATCTGTTGTCTACTGCCTTACCACACAGCAGCAGCCTCAGAATGACCGCTTTCGCGGACACATAATCTTTAATAACATAGTTATGAATTAATTCAGAATCTTCTTAATTTTTACATGCATTAGGTATGTTGCATGAAAGCACAGAAAAAGTTTCAGCTCGCCTGAATAAAAACTTTGCCTTCTAGAAGTTTTTTAGTAGAACTAATGGTACATTGTTACCTCTGAACCATACCTTTGCTAAAACTTGTAAAATTTGGTACAGCTCTATTACTTAGTGAGTGTTATCATCTGCTTTAACCAAAATGTTCTATCATTAAAATTACACGTACTTAATCTCCTACAATTGGGTATATTTTAGCTACAGAATTGGTTTTCACTTAATTACTCAAAAACTATAGGAGGTAGCATAACGTGCTCTCTTAGTTATGATTTTTAGGGTGAAATGAAGCATAAAACAAATTTTTACGTTTCTAAGACCAGTTTTTAGTGGCTTTCATTTTTCCTAAAAACGTGGACTCCGATCGTAATTACTGTTCTTTAGCTTTGAAACCTGCACCGTTTATTTATGACCTCCATAGGCACATTCTGGCCAATTTCTGGCTTTCTAGCTTTATTATTTAGCACCACCTTTTTTTTTCCTAAGACTACATTTTAATGGATACTATCAGGTCTAGGCACATTAAGACTTGATGTTTGAAACATTATTACAATAAAATATAGTTTAACAAAGTGTTAACTGTAAATTTTGACTTTTAATTTTTATACTTAACTGTGGCGCAATATGTGCGTGCTACGCGCAGACGCGTAAAGGTGACGCGGCGCTACTCACGATACAGCGTTTGTTTTGCTTCAGGACTCTGTTACTGCATTACATAGTGGCTGGAAATGCAGAAACATAAAACGTCATTGTATATCGTCTCAGATGTAGCTATCAGGTGCCAGTCTGTCTGAAAAGTATTAAATTATCACTTACAAATGCATATGCCTCTTACACATCGAGATGGATTCTTTGGAGTGACATAAGTAAACGTTCAAGTGCTTGGTGAACGTTTAAAATTATTTTAAACCTCTCTCTTAACTGCTTTTGAATAAGAAAAGTGTAAATTGTCATCGTAAAGACAAGAACGTTACTTCATCTATTGTTGGAAAGTGTCACACGGCGTGCAATGTGCACGCTGACGGCCAGCGACATGTGAATTGTATTTTCTTTGTAAAATGTGGAAATATTCACGACAAGGTTCGAAGATTTCCGGCTCGGTTTGCTACGTCATGAGCGCGCAAATAATTCCATCCGACTGAGTTCTCATAAACAGGAATATCATTTACTCAAACTAAACTGTAGCAGTCTCACCAGATTAGAATTTTATTTTCTTATTCTACATACGCAGACGAGGTTAGCACGTCCCGTGATGACACAAAATCTTTCTAGAGATAGCTGAATTTAATAGCAATCCCACGTTCGTTGTAGTCGTAAGTTCACAATAAGGTTCCACATGAATATCTCTTTCTTCTCGGTGCCACAAATTGAAAAGAGCGCAACAGCAGCAGTATCATAGACACAATAACCGCTCCCCGCGCTGTATGCTAAATCGGCTGATAAACATCTACTTTGATTAATGCCGAATAGGTACTTAATATAAAGAAACAATTATTATTATCCTGTAATCACAACAGGGGGCCTTCACGTTTGCAAACGAAGTACCTGTACTACAGTAAGTTTTAAAATTTGTGAGTTATTTCATTTTTCTTCGTATGTTCTTCACTACTGGAGTAAATGTTAACTAAACAATAAATTATGTCGACACATTTTGTTATGAAATTATCGGAGAATAAGTGTTATTTGACACAGATTTTGTCTGTAACGTGACGGTCAGTACAAACATCCAGTCGTTTTCCGCTGTGTTCCACATCGGCACAGGTACACTCGCCAGGTCGAGCAAGTAATCGACTTTACGTTGTCTACTACCGTACAAATACGCTTTGACATGCACTTTGACATCGCTATATATAGTCCCAGGTATAGCTATCAACATTGGTTTTATTTAAAAAATCTTTAAGAAATTTTGCAAAACATGTTCGGAGACGTTACTTTTCAGCAGCCAATATGTTAAGCTGCCTCTTTCCGACCGAATGGCCCTCATAACGCCCAACGGTACCGAGCGACCGCCACGTCATCCTCAACCGATAGGCGTCAAAGGATGCGAATATGGAAGGGCATGTGGTCAGCATACCGCTCCCCTGGCTGTTGTTAGCTTTCGTGACCGGCGCCGCTATTTCTGCCAAGTAGCTCCTCAACTGGCATCACAAGTGTTGTCAACAGAGCTCGGCAGACCCAGATGGTTCAAATGGCTCTGAGCACTATGGGACTCAACTGCTGAGGTCATTAGTCCCCTAGAACTTAGAACTAGTTAAACCTAACTAACCTAAGGACATCACACATATCCATGCCCGAGGCAGGATTCGAACCTGCGACCGTAGCGGTCTCGCGGTTCCAGACTACAGCGCCAGAACCGCGCGGCCACTTCGGCCGGCGCAGACCCAGACTGTCACCCACTTAAGTCGATATTAAACTGTCACTTACAAAAGTGTACACCCCATACACATTAAGATGAATTACTCTCAGTTACATAAGAAAGACCAGATTCAGAAGGATGTAGGTTGCAGTAGGTACTGGGAGATGATGAACCTTGCACAGAATAGAGTAGCGTGGAGAGCTGCATCAAACCAGACTCTGGACTGAAGACCACAACAACAACAAAAGAAAGCATCCAAGTGCTTTGTGAATAGTTTAAAATTCTTGGAAACTACTTTGTCAATTGCTTTTGAGTAATCGAACTCTATTATCATGTTTCGTCTTTGGTATATTGATCCAGACTTACACTAAAAATCATCCCCACCCCTGCGTCTTGCTGAGGTTTCCGGGAGGATTCTGTTGGTTGTAAGGCGATTACTGAAAGTGGAAATCCCCTACCGAATACTCCCGACTGGATCTCCTGCAGACCAGCTGCCAGATCGCCTGGTACTGAAATACAAGTTTAGCATTTGGATGTCGTGAATGCGTAAGAGCCTTTGTACTGTTTGAAGTAATAAGCGCGCAGTGTCATCAGAGATACAGTGTTGCCTGGAGGCTTGCTTTCTTCAGAAGATGGGTGGGAGTTGATGCGCACTGATAGTAGTGAGATAAGGAGACACAGTAGTCGGTAGTGGTGTGTCAAGAAAGTAGTATGGCATAGGTCGAGTGGTACAGTTGCACCTATATTTGGAGGAAATGGACCATGTTGATTTATTGTTTTATTATTTGAGATGAGGAAAGAGACTCAAGCATTTTAAGAACGATGTTTTATTATGGTCGTTTTGATGAATAATATATGATGATGATGAACTCCCACACTCCTTGACAGAGCGTAGGGGACGATGCGGGAGACCCACACCGCCGTACTAGGCAAGGTCCTAGCGGAGGTGGTTTGCCGTTGCCTTCCGCCGACCGTGATGGGTATGAATGATGATGATGAAGACGACACAACACCCAGTCATCACGAGGCACGCGAAAATCCCTGACCCCGCCGGGAATCGAACCCGGGACCCCGTGCTCGGGAAGCGAAATAGCTACCGCGAGACCACGAGCTACGGACTGAATAATAGAGGAGGATATTATATAAGGCAATTAATTTTGTACTTCATTGTGGCAGCCTTTACTTACGCATTGTTGGTTCAGACATCCAGAGACTTGGGTATAGGGAAAGATAAACAGCCATGAATAATTTTCAGTTTGGATTTGGGGATAGGAATAACTGTTGAATATCTAATGTCATTTTTACAAGTTGAATTTTTGAAAAGATGTCATTTGATGTTAAAGGCTATTGTCCACACAATAACTGTAATTTTTTTGTTTTAATGTTTGTGAAGCAAAGAAAGAGATACTTTTTCAACTCAGGACTTTTCTAATCAGAAAACTAATTACACCCGCTGTTTATAATTTATCCCAAGTCATTGTCCGCATCCAAAGCCAGTGGCAAAATATAAGCTCTCATTTCTACTCGTTCAGATTTGTTATGAAACAGTACGCTTTGCCATTTTTAAAGGAGAGAGCATTGCACCAGGGGCACTTCAGTAGCCAGTTGTAGCTCTGCAAATCCGACGCGCTTTCAAGGCAAGAGCAGAGTCACGGTGTTTCCATTGTGCAACAAATGGTTCACATGGCTCTGAGCACTATGGGACTTAGCTGCTGAGGTCATCAGTCCCCTAGAACTTAGAACTACTTAAACCTTATTAACCTAAGGACATCACACACACCCATGCCCGAGGCAGGATTCGAACGTGCGACCGTAGTGGTCGCGCGGTTCCAGACTGTAGCGCCTAGAATCTCTCGGCCATTACGGACGGCATTGTGCTACAGGTAGGTAAAAAGTAAATAATAAAAAACGAGGAACATCGGTTTTTTCCATGGCCAATTTGTCAGTTTAAAGATCTGATATTTCACAGTGTTCAATATAGACAGTATTCTCGCTTTTACGAATGTTTAAACAGACCGGGAACCAGATAGGCACTTTCAGGTTTCTTTCTCGCAGTCAGATTTTGCAACACATTCTCACAGTCGTTCAAAGTTCATGTTGAAAGTTTACGTAACTTTCAGATAGCTTAAACTTCCAGCAAGCAAAACTTTTAATGAATAACAACAATCATATTAGTACAATAACTTTCACACGCAGATAATGAAAAGTATATTCAAAATTGAATAGAACAAACTGAGAAAAAGTAGCACTGCTACTAATGAATTTGCATCTGTTTTGTTTGTTTTGTTTGCATATTGGTATGTGAATGTTCTGTCAACTGAAAAATGCAGGTAACGTGTTTACGTAAGCGATGTCCGATGGAAATACCGTAGTCGCTAAATCCATCAAAAATTGTGTAACTCTATTCCAATTAATTTTAATAAAAACAACTAGAAAATGTAAAACTGTATACTTTAGAAGCTATCCTGTGTAATTCTGAATTGTGCAGGGCCGTGAATAATGCTACAATCCGTGACGTCACAGTACATGTCTTGCAGTTACAACACACAGAGCAAACATAGTAAAAATCTTGCGTTAAATTACAAACCGAACTTTCCAAGAATAAGTGTCCAAAGTGTTCTGTTAAAATGCCCTGCAAATTTACACACTAAAAGTAACCAAGTAAAATTACGAACGCTGAATTACACACACCCGAACATGCAACACTCCACTACAGCAGTAAGAACGTCTGAGACAAGAAATGAGACCTGAACTAAACTTCAGTTGAACTGTCTCTGATGATAATTTTCAAATGTAATGCTTGACTGTAAATAATCTTATTGTGTCCTAATAGTGACGTTATGCAGCCTCTAACAAACTCCCGTAACTTATCTTGTGACAACCTAAACTCGGTACCCCTTCAAAGTGGTGACTGTTAAAATGCAGCGCAGCGCAAACCACCTAAGCAAAACCTTCCACAGGTGCAGCGCAAGAAAAAACATCTACACTAATAACATAATACAAAGGGAAAGTATTACAATACGATGCAACAATAAGTTGCAGGGGGTTGATTGTTGCGGTGTTCTGAGAACATCTCATACTTGCACTGTAGCTACCGTGTCTGTAGGAGCAGTCGTTCATTAGCAGGATTAATTTGAAGTGCTTGCTATGGCGTCGGGGTCACGAAGTGAGATTAGTGCAGTTATGCGGTACAACTTCGCGTATGGTTTGAACATAGATTAGTGCTTTGAAGAAATGACTCTTGCACTCGGTGATGTGTGTCCAGATCGTACAACTACATCCAGGTGGCACAGAGAATTCCAAAAAGGGAATTTCACCCTGGAGGAAGCTGAGAGGGCGCGAAGACCACGATCATTAGTTACGGAGGAAGACGTTGATGCTGAGAGAAAAATTGTATACGAAGACAAGCGAGTGGTCCATAAGTAGACAGAGGGTACCTTAGGGCTAAATGCACCAGCAGTTCGTTCGATTTATCATTTGCATGTAAAGAAGATGGGTGCTGCATAGACTGACGGAAGATTAGATGACACGATTTGTGACTTGGTGCTGGGAGATGTTAAAGAAGTTTTCTGAGGGGCAATCTCAGTATGTGAATAGCATCGTGACAGGTGACGAGATTCAGCTGTACTAGTATGGCGAGCCGACTAACAAGGGGAGGCCGCCAATTGTGAAATTGAGATTCAATTCATACTGCGCATGATAAAAGCTCATGGCCAGAGGTGTAATGTGGCAAAGCACCAAGATGCACTTCTCAGCCGTTGTTGAGAAAATCGACAGTTAAAATAAACCGTTGCGGTGAAATACTCGCAACGATTAACAATTATCGACAGCGTCGTGGCGCAGCGGTAAGCGGTCGGGTTCGTAATCCGAAGGTCGCCGGATCGATTCTCGCCCCATGCAATTTTTTTTTTAGTATTTTTTGTTGTTGTTCAAATGTGTCTACACACACACACACACACACACACATATATATATATATATATATATATATATATATATATATATAATTCCCGGCAATCAGTTGCAACAATTATGCATATATGCATATAATAAGTTGTTGAAAGTCGTTTGTCGTGGAAAAACTGGCGACTTCGAACATCATTATGTTTTCCGCAAACAAAGTTGTATTTCACAAATGTTATTAGTTGTCTTCATAATGTTAACCACGTATAGTTAACGGAAGACGTAGAAACGATATTCCGAAACGAATACGTATAGCGAAAGTCAAACGTTCGAATTAGAATACAGACCCCACGAACACAAATTTGCTGTGGCAGGTATGAAATATAAGCTCCCGTTACTCGCTTGTTACACTTGAAGGACAGATGTTGAATGGGCCGAAACAAGCCGCCGCATAAAAGCGTAGCTGCCTGCTAACTTCGAAAGAAGGCAGATGCGGTCCCTAGCGCAACTTATAACACCGTCGAAAATCAGTGCGGGCGTGAGAGCTTTGGTACACCCTGTTAAACAAACGGAAAAATGGAGGCGGTACAATTGGAGAGCGATCCGCCTTCACCAAAATGCATAACCAATTCATTAATAGTTAATATATATATATATATATTATTATTATTATTGGTGTTTTGCCCTTAAAGAGCGCACTTGGACTAAACTACATGGCCAGTTCCTTTTGCTGCCTTCCTTGCTGCCCAAACTTCCCTCATTCGCTCGCTGTGTTTCTGTTTCCGGTCCTCTGTCCATGCTTCTTGTCGGCTTCGTGTCTTCGGCTTCATCTTGATTGCCTTTTTGGTTGCCCATATTTCTTTCATCTTCTGGCTGTGATCTTGCTTTCGTTCTTCGGTCCATTTTATGCCTGTTCGTTTGTCGCATTGTATCTCATGTAGTTTACTTTTCTTAATGATGTTTCTGAACTTTATTCTGTCGTTTATTGTGTCTGCTGTTATGTTGAGCTGGTTCAGGTCGTTTTCTACCTCTGCCACCCATTTGTTGTTTCTAGTGGTTACCCAGTCAAAGATCTGTTTGGTCAGCCTGTGTGATGGCATTCTGTATAGGTGTCCATAGAATTGTAGTCTGCGTTTTCTAATCTTTTCTGTGATTGTCTCCGTATGTTTGTACAGTTCCTCTGTAGGTTTCTTGATCCATATTCCATTGTTGTTAGTTGCGCCAAATATTTTCCTAAGTATTTTCCGTTCTACTTTTTCTAATTGTCTGATACGTGTATGCCCTCGGATTAGTGTGGTCTCTGCTGCATATAGTGCCTCGGGGAGCACCACCGTGTCGTAATGGCGTAATTTGGCTTTTTGTGAGATAGACTTCTTATTGTAATGATTCCACACTACTTTGTATGCCTTGTCCAGTTTAGTCTTTCTTTCTTCATTTGAGTCTCTGTTATGTCCACTCATTTGTAGTGTTTCACCGAGGTATTTGAAGTTTGCTGTTTTGTAAATCGTGCCATACTTTGTGTTCAGAGATGAGAGTTTCTTTGTGCTCATAAACTGTGTCTTTTCGTAAGAGATCTGTAGTCCAGTTTTGGAAGCGATTTCGTGCAGTTTTTCAATAGCGTCTTTTGTTTCCTTTATACCTTTCGTGACAATTGCCAAATCGTCTGCAAAAGCCAGGCATTTAATCTGTAGGTTTCCTAAGGTTATCCCCTGTTGTGATGTTTCCCATTCTTTTATGACCTTATCTAACACCAGATTGAAAAGGAGAGGTGAGAGGCCATCGCCTTGTCGGACACCTGTGCGAATATCGAAGGGCTCTGATAGTTCCCCACAGAACTTTACTTTGGAGGTCGTGTTGGTTAAAGTTTGCTCTATGATAGCCCGTGTTTTGTTGTCTACTTTGTATTCTGCTAGAATTTTGAAGAGAGTTTTCCGGTCGATAGAGTCGTACGCCTTTTTGAAGTCAACAAAGGTAATGATCAGGTTCTGTTTGTGTTGTAAAATCATTTTCAGGTTCCAAATTTGTTCCGCACAAGACCGCCCTTTACGGAAGCCTGCTTGGTATTCCCCAATCAAGTGGTCGGTTTGGTATTCTAGTCTGTTCAGTAAAGCTTTAGAGAGGATCTTGTATGTGACCGGTAGTAGGGATATTCCTCTGTAGTTGTTCGGGTTAGTCTTGTCACCTTTTTTGTGTAGTGGGTGTATCAGGGCAGTTTTCCAGTCGTCAGGAATTTTCATGGTCTTCCAGATGTCTTCCAAGATCCTGTGGATGTCTTTGGTGAGTTCTGGGTCTTGTAACTTCCAGATTTCCGCGATGATGCCATCTTCTCCTGGTGCTCTACGATTCTTGAGTGACTTTATTATTTCTTTAACTTCTTCTAGAGTTGGAGGTTCACTATCTGGATTGTATGTGCTCGTTTCTGTCATCATTTCTTCCATGGGGGGGTCCGTGTTGAGCAGTTTTTCAAAGTACTTTGCCAGAATGTCACAATTGTTTTTAGTATTGGTTTCTAGGGTTCCATCCGGTCTTCTGAAGCACAAGTTGGGTGGTTGATATCCAGTCATATTTTCTCTGAACGTTCTGTAGAAGTTTCTTGTATTGTTCTTCATGAAGTCCGATTCGATCTCTGTCAGTCGCCGTTTGTCATACTGTCGTTTTTCGCTGCGAATGATTTTGCTTGATTGCTTCTGTGTTTTCAAGAAGTTCATCCAATTCTCTTGGGATTTATGGCAACTAAATTTTTTCCATGCACTGATTCGTTGGTCAATAGCTTGGTCACATGTGTGGTTCCACCAACGGTGTTTCCGTGTTCGTGGTGCTTGTGCTAGTTTCATGGCCTCTCGGATTCTTCGTGAAAGTTGTGTCCAGTCTGTCGTTTTCTCCATTTTAATTTTGTGTAATATTTGTGTCTGGTTTAAAGTAACGTATTCTGGATCTGGTCTAACAATTTTGTTCTTCTGGAGCTTTTTCTTGGGCAAAAGACGAATCCTGATCTGTAGTAGGTGGTGGTCTGAGTCGAAGTAGCCTTTACGGGTGTCTATGTTCAAAATTTCTTTTTGTGAGTCTTTCTGCACTATTACGTGGTCGATTTGTAGTTCTTGCTTTCCGCTGGGGAATTTCCATGTGGTAAGTTTTCGTGTTGGTTTCTTGAATTTTGTTGACATAATGACGAGGTCGTGGCTTTTGCAAAAGTCTATCAGATGTTTTCCGTTTTTGTTGGTGTCCTTGTGTGGAGTATGTTTTCCTGTGATATGTCTGTATATCTTTTCTTTTCCGAGTTTGGCGTTGAAGTCTCCCAGTATTATTTTGACTCTATGTGCAGGAATTTTTCTGATAGTTTCTTCCATTGTCGTCCAGAAGTCATCAATTTCGTCAGGGTTTTTCCTGTTGTAGTCATTAGTTGGTGCATGTGCGTTGATTATTGTGTAGGATTTATTGGCTGATTTCACTGTGATGGTGCTGATTCTTTCGTTTGGTGACGAAAAGTCGATTATGCTGTCCGTGATGGACCTGTGTACTGCAAATCCTGTGCCAAAAAGCCTTAGGTTTTTCAGTTGTCTCGATGGTTTTCCTTTGTATATTCTGAAATTCTCCGTGTTGAAATGGTCTTCGTCTGTGAATCGTGTTTCTTGCAGTGCACATATTTTGATTTGAAATTTTTCGAGAGTGTCTGTCAGTTGTTTCATCTTTCCTGTCTTCATCAGTGTGTTCACGTTGAGTGTGCCGATGTAGTGTTTGCGTTTGGTCTTGAGGGAGTTTGAGAAGCTCCGATTCTTCTCATGATGTCCGTGAGCCCCCGGAATCCGATGCTCACGACAATCCCAATCTATTGACTGGGGCCCGGGGTAATGAGAATTTTCTCGTTGTACCATCATGATGTTTAGTAGTTGGATGTATGGCATGCTGCCGAGTACAACCTGACTTTCCAGATCAGGAGGTTGGTTGAGGCCGCCACTGACATGTGGAGCAGACGCCTTTTGTAGCCGCCCACTGTGGGAACAGACGCTACTAGTAGTTTTGGTCCGCCCCGAGTATTTCATTTCCTCGGTACCACCTATATCTAGGAGGCATTCCCCTATCCGCCACCTGGGGAGGCGCTCGGTTGCGGGTCTACTAACCGCCCCGAGTATATATATATATATATATATATATATATATATATATATATATATATATATATATATATATATATATATATATATATATATATTGAATTACAAAAAACTAATAATAAAAAAAAATGTTGCATGGCGCGGGATTCCATCCGGCGACTTTCCGATTACAAAGCCGAGCGCTTACCGGTGCGCCACGACGGTGTATGAAATTATAAACCGTAGAGAGCATTTCACTGCAACGGTTTCTTTTAACTGTCGGTTTTCTCGACAACGGCTGAGGAGTGCATCTTCGTGCTTTGCCACATTACACCTCTGGCCATGAGCTTTTATTATGCGCAGTATGAATCGAATCTGAATTTCACAATTGGCGGCCTCCCCTTGTAAGACTCAAAATAAAGTCTACGTCTTTGATGACGACGACACACCCCTAGCTCTCAGAAAATCCCCATCAATAAAGAAGAAAATGACAGGTGCTTTATTCATACCGAGTGAAATTGTGGAGCGTGCTGAGTTGGATACACAGAAGATAGTCAAAGGTACGTGATACACTGAGCAGTGCCTGCCAAAAGAAGAACCTGCGACCGAAGTGAAGAATGGACCCTTGGTTCCTCCTTCACGAGAACGCTTCAGTTCGCCGCGTTCAACCGTGCACCAAATATTCGCGGGATACAGGACTGAAACTTCTTGAACACCCTCCTTACCGTCCTGACCTACTTCCTTGTCACTTTTCACTGTTCCCGCCTGTGAAGACTAAGCTGAAAGGAGAAGTTTTCAAGTGGTGAGAATCTCCTGAGGGCTTGGGGCAACGAGTGTGCCTTATCCCCCCCGGAATTGGTTTAGTGATTGGTTTCGGAGGATTTAGAGGTGCATTCAATGTGGCGGAAATTACTCCGAAAAAATTAAATAAATGAAGCTGTAGTGAAAAAATTTCCTAGTACCATTTGTACTTTAAGCTTCGAACAACGGTGTTTCGCTAAGTGCAATGTGCTACCACGCAATTACAAAGAAAGTAGAAGGGTATTGTGGAAGAACCTGAACTAACTGAATGATATCGAAGAGACTGTATTGTGAAAATCACTTTTACTTATTACAACAATCTTTACCAAATTCAATTCTCATGAAAAAATACATCTCTGCCATGTAGTTCCTTAATGAAATGGAAAAGGACTGGTGACTATATAACTCTGAGTCCAAACCATGTGGAAAAATAATTTTGTTTAATATCCTCTTGACAATCGAACTAACCGGCCCGAATCAATAAAGAAAAATCACACCGAAAATTTACCTTTCGGAAATTTATGATAAATTACGAGCAAGCAAGCAATGCAGCGACAACAGTACCTGAATATATTTACATTTCTAAAAATAAGTCTTTACAGAACCATCTATCCAAAAATCAACGTCCTCTGCCTTTGCAGCTTTGTTTTCTGCTAGTTATTCCTAGACCGCTCAGCAGTGTGACCAACACCCGACACCTCACCTTTTTTTATGTGTCATCATTCTTCTGACTGGTTTGAAACGGCCGGTCACGAATTCCTCTCCTGTACCAACCTCTTCATCTCAGAGTAGGACTTGCAAGCTAAATCATCAATTACTTGCTATCTTCCTCGACAGTTTTTGCCCTCTACAGCTCCTTGTAGTACTATGGAAGTCATTCCCTCATCTCTTAACAGATATCCTGTCATCCTTTTGCTTCTCCTCGTCAGTTTTCTTCCACATATTCCTCTCCGATTCTGCACAGAACCTCCTCATTGCCGGCCGGTGGTCGAGCGGTTCTAGGCGCTTCAGTCCGGAACCGCGCGACTGCTACGCTCACAGGTTCGAATCCTGCCTCTGGCATGGATGTGTGTGATGTCCTTAGGTTAGTTAGGTTTAAGTAGTTCTACGTTCTAAGGGACTGATGACCTCAGATGTTAAGTGCCATAGCGCTCAGCGCCATTTGAACTACTTGAACCTCCTCATTGCTTACATTATCAATCCACCTAATTTTCAACATTCGTCTATAGCACCACATCTCAAATGCTTCGATTCCCTTCTGTCCCGACACACAGTCCATGTTTCACTACCATACAGTGCTCAGATCCAAATGTACATTTTCAGAAATATTTCCATCAAATTAAGGCATATGTTTGATGATAGTAGACTTCTCTTGGCCAAGAATGCCCTTTTGGCCAGTGCTAGTCTGCTTTTGATGTCTGTCCGTCGTTGGTTATTTTGCTGCCTCGGTAGTACAATTCCGTAACTTCATCTACTTGCCGTTAAGTTTCTTGCTGTTCTCATTTCTACTACATCTCATTACTTTACTCACTTGATACTCTATAATGCTACTCAGGCAACAACAATACTACTGACAACGGAGGATGACATTGATTGTACACGGAATATCTCTGGCCTAACATATCAGCTATTAAAGACTTCTGTCTGAAATAATATCCCGCAAACCTCACGAATTGTAGTGCTGTCGTGTTTATAAACATTTGTCCACGTGTAAAAGTCAAATAATAAATGCGTTAAGCAAATGATTATTAACTGCGAGTAACCGACGGTGGCCCTACCGTACAGGCATACATAATTGGGTGTTCTTCAATTTTATTATGTACTTTCTAACACTGTCGTTATTTGTAAATCTTCAGGTTTTGGCGGCACAAAGACTGTTCCATTAAGTTTCGGGTGTGCAGCCGCGATAATTCTCCTTCCTCTTCTAATACTAATACTTCTAATATTAGAAGAAGAAGGAGAATTGTTGCGGCTGCACACCCGAAACTTAATGGAACTGCCGTTATTTGTTCAAATGTTATGATGTTTCTCACAGCATTGTATTAGCACAGACTAATTTGAAGATGGGAATTGCTGATCTACATTAATCAGATGAAGTATGCGATCAAAGACTGTTAGAATTACTACAACTCTACAGATATTCTTATTGTTTATAGTCATAAGTTGATCTGATCCTCCGTTTTCGAATCACAATGACTCGCTCGTCTTTAAAAGGGAAATACCATTTCCAACGTCAACAGTCAGATCCTAAAAGTTTCTTCTATACGCTCAAAAAATAATGATATTATCATAGCGATGATAGAATTTGCTGCTGCCAGATAATTTCTCGTCGTCTTTTCACGAGTCTGTCACGGATCAGATATTTATCAACCAAAAATTTATTAAACGTGTTCGACGAAAGGCGGTACTCTAATGTTGTCAAGTTACTCTTTGTACGATTACTGTTATTAATAACCGCCGGGACGTGCCGACAAAAGCACGTATCTGTTTTTAGCGAGACATCACACGGCATGACGTGACCAAAACAACGAACAGGCTGTACAAGCGTCCCCCTGCTGCTGCTATGCTGTTCACCTGACAATCACCGCCTGTTGCTTTTCGAGACATGTGTCACTTGCTTATTTGCGCGTGACACATCAGTTCCACAGCGTCAACGTACATCCTGTCAATAAGCAATGAGCGGAAAAATATTAGTTTACCACAGCTTTATGGAAGGTGTAGCAATTTGGAATGTCTGTATCAGTACAGAAGTAGAGCGTAACTACAAGATGTGTCATAAATATTCGCCCGGTTTCAGGAGATTATACCGTACATTCTACATGACAGAAGAGAGAAAGCCGGCCGGGGTAGCCGAGCGGTTCTAGGCACTACAGTCTGGAACAGCGCGACCGCTACCGTCGCAGGTTTGAATCTTGCCTCGGGCATGGATGTGTGTGATGTCCTTGGGTTAGTTAGGTTTAAGTAGTTCTAAGTTCTAGGGGTCTGCTGACCTCAGAAGTTAAGACCCATATTTCTCAGAGCCATTTTTTTGACGAGAGAAATTCGTGGTAAATTTTAGCTTATTCACATGACTACATCATTTTTTTTAAATTTTTTTATTTTAAAAGGAACCATTCGTTTTTACAGGGGAATATCTTTTACGTGCATGCACCTACAACGATAGCGTACTTTTTGGTATCAGTGATTTCATTGGCCTTACACAAATGTTTAATGTACAATCCACCTGACGTGTTACGAATATCCAGACGATAATCAAATTCCTCCCGCACTTTTCCTGGCGTGTCTGAGTTGCTGCTGTTGTTATGCGGCACCTCAGTTCACCCGAGCTATCGGAAGAGTAGCAAAAGAGAAGGAATCTTTCACAAACGCATAAAAAAAAAACAAAAAAAAAAAACGTACCGTTAGATGAAGCGGTCTAGGAGGCTCCTTGCGGCCGATCCGCCATTGCAGTGCCCTACAGTCGGCGAAAGTCGCGACGCGCAGCAATTGTAACTGAAGTGCGTCTGTTGAAACGGAGACCACTAAACAGTTACTGTGTCACCGTCACCTCAACTCACGTCCGCCACTAGTAGCTCAGTGGTTAGCGCGACGGAATGTCATACCCAACGGCGCGGGTTCGATTACCGGCTGGCTCAGAGATTTTCTCCTTATCATCATCATTTCATCCCCATCGACCCGCAAGTCGCCGAAGTGGTGTAAACTCGAAAGACTTGCACTTGGCGAACGGTCTACCCTACGGGAGGCCCTAGACACACGGCACTTCCATTTTACCTCAACTCACCACACGCTGGGTACAGAATGAGAGAGACAAGGGGCCAGTGACTTACATACTGCCATACACACCATCCACCAATTTAACACCTGGAGCCAGAGACAACTGTTAGTTTCGATTAGTAAAATAAATTTCACGCTAAAATTATATCTTCATTCACGTAGAGGATATGCACGTGTGAAATCGGATGATTTTGTTGTTGCAAACGTAGCGCATTTGCCTCAATGAAATTACAATACTTCATTTTTTTAAGAACGCAGAACGCAATTTCTCGCCAACTCAACATTACATACACTACTGGCCATTACAATTGCTACACCACGATGATGACGTGCTACAGACGCGAAATTTAACCGACAGGAAGAAGATGCTGTGATATGCAAATGATTAGCTTTTCAGAGCATTCACAGAAGGTTGGCGCCGGTGGAGAAATCTACAACGTGCTGACATGAGGAAAGTTTCCAACCGATTTCTCATACCCAAATAGCAGTTGACCGGCGTTGACTGGTGAAACGTTGATGTGATGCCTCGTGTGTGGAGAGAAATGCGTACCATCACGTTTCCGACTTTCATAAAGGTCGGATTGTAGCCTATCGAGGTTGCGGTTTATCGCATCGCGACATTGCTCCTCGCGTTGGTCGAGACCCAATGACTGTTAGCAGAATATGGAATCGGTGGGTTCAGGAGGGTAATACGGAACACCTTGCTGGATTCCAACGGCCTCGTATCACTAGCAGTCGAGATGACAGGCATCTTATCCGCATGGCTGAAACGGATGGTGCAGCCACGTCTCGATCCCTGAGTCAACAGACGGGGACGTTTGCAAGACAACAACCATCTGCACGAACAGTTCGACGACGTTTGCAGCAGCATGGACTATCAGCTCAGAGACCTTGGCTGCGGTTACCCTTGACGCTACATCACAGACAGGAGCACCTGCGATGGTGTACTCAATGACGAACCTGGGTACACGAATGGCAAATCGTCATTTTTTCGGATGAAACCAGGTTCTGTTTACAGCATCATGATGGTCGCATCCGTGTTTGGCGACATCGCGGTGAACGCACAATGGAAGCGTGTATTCGTCATCGCCATACTGGCGTATCACCCGGCGTGATGGTATGGGGTGCCATTGGTTACACGTCTCGGTCACCTCTTGTTCGCATTGACGGCTCTTTGAAAAGTTGACGTTACATTTCAGATGTGTTACGACCCGTGGCTCTATCCTTCATTCGATTTCTGCGAAAACCTACATTTCAGCAGGATAATGCACGACCGCATTTTGTACGTCCTGTATGGGCCTTTCTGGATACAGAAAATGTTCGACTGCTGCCCTGGCCAGCATATTCTCCAGATCTCTCACCAACTGGAAACGTCTGGTCAATGGTGGCCGAGCAACTGGCTCGTCACAATACCCCAGTCACTACTCTTGATGAACTCTGGTATCGTGTTGAAGCTGCATCGGCAGATCTACCTGTACACGCCATCCGAGCTCTGTTTGACTCAATGCCCAGGCGTATCACGGCCGCTATTACGGCCAGAGGTGGTTATACCGGGTACTGATTTCTCAGGATCTATGCACCCAAATTGCGTGAAAATGCAATCACATGTCAGTTCTAGTATAATATATTTGTCCAATGAATACCCGTTTATCATCTGCATTTCTTCTTGGTGTAGCAGTTTTAATGGCAAGTGGTATAGTTCTATAGTATGGAAGACCTCATTAAAAACAATAGGGCACGCTGACAGCGTACTATGCTGAGTTGATAAAAGTCATGGAATAACGATATGCATATACACACAGATGGCGGTGGTATTGTGTAGACAGGGTGTGAAAGGGCAGTGCTTTAGTCACTTGTAGTCAGGTGATTCACGTGATAAGGTTTTCGACGCGATTATGATCGCGCAACGGGAATTAACATTGTTTGAAGGCGGAATGGTAGTTGGAGATTGGACGCACGGGACATTCCATTTCAGAAATCGTTAGGGAATTCAATATTCCGACATCCAGAGTGTCAAGAGTGTGCGGAGAATACCAAATTTCAGACATTACCTCTTACCACGGACAACGCACTGGCTGATGGCTTCACTTAACGACCGAGAGCAGTGGCGTTTGCGTATAGTTGTCAGTGCTAACAGACAAGCGCAGTGCATTAAATAACCGCAGAGGACAACGTGGGACGTACGACGAACGTATCCGTGAGGACTGTGCGGTTAAACTTCGCCTTAATGGACTATAGGAGCAGACTACCGACGCGAGTGTCTTTGCTAACAGTACGACATGGCCTGTAGCGCCTTTCCTGGGCTCGTGACCATATCGTTTGGACCCCAGACGACTGGAAGACCGGGACCTGGTCAGATGAGTAGCGATTTCAGTTGGCAGAAGCTGATGGTGGGATTCGAGTGCTGTGCAGATCCCACGAAGCAATGGACCCACTATGCGAGTTGGCTGTGGCTTCATAAAGGTGTGGACCGTGTTTACGTGGAATAGACTGCTTCCTCCAGTCCAGCTGAACCATATGAGACCATTTGCACACATTCATGGACGTCATGGTCCCCAACAATGATGGAATATTTCTGTACGGTAATACGACATGTCATGTCAACAGGCCACAGGTGTTCGCCATTGGTTTGAAGAACATTCTGGACAGTTTACCTTGCCTTGCCGATCAGCATGACGCATGTCATCTGTGCGGCCTTGGTCAAATTGTTGGCAAAGTTTAAATACCTCTCGACGCAACATTACATTTGGTCCACCCACCGCCAGAACTTTCCGATGAATATGTTCAGTTTAAATGTTTTGTCCACCAGAATCGTACCGCCCTGCATGCTTCTACTACGGAATACGTTTGCGATTGCCATGCGATTTCGTTTCCACACTGTGATGCACATGTTATCCGCACTGCTGCAGAACTGCGTAAGAAGGAAACCCGGAACATGTTCTCTCTCTTCTGACAGTGAGCCACTCTTGTTGCACAGTGGTCCTGTCGCGGGACGACATTTGTGTAACTTCCTTTCTGAAGATCCTACGTGGAATCAGTGCCTTCAAACCGGATCCTTATCGAATCTATGAAAGGGAACTAAATCACGAGACAACCAATAACGTTTCGGGTACAGCATTACTAGAAAATCTTCTAATACATCGAACAATCCATTTAATCTACTACAGTGATCACATATACAAATATCTGCATGATTTAATAAGAGAAATACGATGGTCACTCCAAAAGAAATGCACACTATTTTTGTAAAAATACAGTTTTCATTCTGCATGTGTGAAACTTTTACAGATTGTAGATACAGCCTTCCCGTTTGTTTTCAAACTTAGTTCAACCTGTTCCCGTGAGTGGCGCCGTCACAGCATGTCTTCAAGATGGCAGCTACACTTGACGTTCGTTAGAAGCAACGTGCTGTCATAGAATTCCTGTGCTGTGAAAACCAGACAGTGGGAATTATCCACAAGAAGTTGAAAAAGGTGTATAGATATGCTGCTGTCTATCGCACTACAGTTAGTCGGTGGGTAAGCAGGTTACGTGATGAAAGCGGGCACGGAAATATTGAGGATTGTCCTTGCAGCGGAAGGCCTCATATTGCACACACTCCAGACAATGTGCAGAGAGTTAACGAATTGGTGACTGCTGACAAACGCATCACAGTAAACGAATTGTCACGCTACGTTGGGATAGGGGAAGGAAGTATTTGCAGAACAATAAAAAAAGGTTTGTGGCAGGTGGGTTGCCAGGATGTTGACAGTGGCTCACAAAGAAACAAGAAAAACCGTATGCAGAGGACTTTTGGAACAGTACGAGAATGCTGGAGATGAATTTCTTCGAAGAATTGTGACAGATGATGAAACATGGCTCCATCATTTTTAACCAGAGACGAAGAGGCAATCAATGGAGTGGTATCATGCAAATTCACCCAAGAAAAAAAAATTCAAAACCAGATCTTGTGCTGGAAAAGTTATGGCTACGGTGTTTTTCGATTCCGAAGGACTCTTGCTTGTGGGCATCTTGCCAAGTGGAACCACCATTAATTCTGATGCATATGTGACGACACTGAAGAAACTTCAAGCTCGACTGAGTCGTGTTCGACCACATCGGCAAAAGCAGGATGTTTTGCTGTTGCACGACAATGCACGGCCACATGTCAGTCAAAAAACCATGGAAACGACCAGAAAACTCGGATGTAAAACACTGAAACACCCGCCTTACAGTCCTGACCTGGTTCCATGTGACTATCATCTCTTTGGGAAACTGAAAGACTCTCTTCATAGAACGAGGTTTGAAGATGATGACTCCCTTGTGCACGCTGCCAAACAGTGGCTCCAACAGGTTGGTCCAGAATTTTACCGTGCAGGTATACAGGCGCTGGTTCCAAGATGGCATAAGGCAGTTGAGAGGCCTGGAAATTATGTGGAGAAATGAAAATATTGTTCCTAAGGGATGAATCTACACACTGTAAAACTTTCAAACATGTAGAATAAAAGATGGATTAAAAAATAGTGTGAATTTCTTTTGGAGTGACCCTCGTAGTCACAATAGATGTCTTAATACCAATTACATTTCGGTGAGCCTTGATATACAGGGGATTTCATCGCAGCTTCTTAGTCTAGTATAAACGTCAGTTAAATGAAAACGAGAGAGATGGAAAAAAAGTCAGCAAAATATTAATTATTTCGAAAGAAATCGCCCTAACTGTTTACAGAATTACAGCACTGTGAGACAAGACGGTTGCCTACGGAACCTTGATTCTACCCAGGCGTATACCTCCTCGACCGAAGCAAATAGACGGCAACTGATGTCTTTCTTCAGGGCTCCCACACTGAAACGAGGTTAGTAAGAAACTTACAATTCCAGTTGGGGACCAGGAAGCAGACGAAGTGAGGGAGATATACTATTATGGGAGCATAACTCATGACGGGCAAAGCAGGGTGAGTATAAAAAGCAAACTAGCGCAAAGAGGCTGTTCCTACCCGAAAGAAGTGTAGCGGAATCAAACACAGGCCTTAATTTGAGGAAGGAATTTATTTGAATTTTGTGACAGTGAACCGTGGACAGAGGGAAGACTGGAACAGACGAGAATCGAAGGTTTTGGTGTCTGGTGCTGCAGCAGAATGCTGAAAATTAGGTGGACTGATAAGATAAGAAATGAGAAGGCTCTTCGTGGAATGGGTGAAGAAACGAACCTAAGAAAAACACTGACAAACTGACGAGAAGGCGAGATATGACGGTAGCACTTAAGATGAACTATTTGATGTTCCTTCGGACATGGATGCAAATAACTTGAAAGGGTACAGTACCGCCCGACATTGAAAATAGGTACAACATTCTTCGTTATTCTTGTCAGAACAAAATATATTTTGTAATAATAACTCAATACACCGAAGCCGGATACTAGTGTAGAAAAGAGTGACAATTTATTTATTTAATTGATCACATGTGCACTCCCACAAAATAAATCCCTACATTCAATTTGGTGAGATCTGCGAAATGACTGAATGTATGGTCGTCTGCTAACCACAGATAGTGAATGTGCTATATATGATCATCTTTGAGACGGTACTAGGGTCACCTATGGTGGGACCAAAGAGATGAAATTTACCTGAGCTTTGAGCACCTGAAATGTGGCTGACCAATACGGTAGCATGGTGCTCCCCCACCTTGGCGGAGGTGCGAGATCGGCCATGTTTCAGCACTCTGCCGCTGGAACTTGTGTTGGTAAGACCTGTCTTAGGTGTGCTCCATAAAGAAAAAAGAGTGGAGACATGGTATGCATGTGAAATACTTAAGTGTAGTTTGGAATAGTAATTTCTCTGTTTCAGGAACTTTTGTGGGGAGAATTAAATGTCAGGCAGGTAATATTAAAGGGATCGTAGTAATCTTCGGAAGTGACCAACGGTCACAATGAAACCACGTGTAGCAATAAGTTGAAATACTTTCGAGTGCTTAAGGTAAGCTGAATTACTAGCGTGTGTACTATAAGTTGGAAATATTTAAGAAATGGCGTGTGCAGGACTTGAAATTAGAGACGAGTACTTCCACGTGGTGAGTACTGTGTGAGTCTCAATCTGTGTGTGAGACAAAGGATAAAGAGAAGTACTCGTCCATGGTATCAGTTTAGGACTCGCGTGTGTGATGAATATGTTCTTAATATTACTTTGCGTGCTATGTTTCCGTGTGACGCTTGATTCAAACTATAATACTCTGAGAGAGAAGCAAGGTGAGTCAGCCGTCTATCCAGCAACGCCACTTGGCTTGCATTGCACAGGAAGACGTGCACATATCCTCCAGAGTTCATAGTAGGAAAGAAAAGTTACGAAGTGGGGCAGAGTCGTGTGAAACTGGGATAAATACTAATTGGAGTGGGAAAGCTGAAAGTGATGTAATTATAACGTTGTGACTATTCCTTGTGTTGTATTCCATGCTGCCAGTGTGGTGTATTTCATGTAATTTAAGTATGTGTGGTTTGCATGGGAGAGTAGCAGGATATGTTCAGAGGCAGTGGGTTATGCATGTTACTTTTTGCACCGCTCGGTCTGGAGGAAATTTTCGTGATGATGGGTGTGAGAGTCGAAGTGTGAGATATAGCAAAAGATCCACCATCCTATCCAAATAAGTGCACTGTAGCGTTAAATAATTACGAGACCATAATATAGAGAATCACCAATGTAAAACCATGCCCACTGGGCGGAATTTCTCATGTGTTACTGTTGTAGGTTATAGAATTTGTGTGTTTAGGTTATAGAATTTATCGGAATAAATAAGACAGTGAAAAGAAAAAGATTGGTGGCCTTTTCCGTCGAATAGTATGTTGTCATGATACCCAGGATTTATAATGTGTGCGCTATTCATATTCAGTGCGATGGTCAAGTGTTGATCAAAGCCGTTAAATAAGAAATAAAATGTGGCATTGCCAGTGTGCAGTGAACAGTCAGAGTTGTGTAAATTACTAATAGTCAGATGTGCGATTCCGTTGCGTAATATCCAAACAGGAGAATAACTTTTAACTTAATTGTGAGCACTAGAGTTCAAGTTACTCGATAAATAAGAATGAGTCCACTCGCTTGGCAGACCACTCATCTTGCAGGCCTGACTGCTTGATGCCACAGTATGAGCAAGGCATGTGGGTGCCTCTCAACCTGACTGTATTGTCAGTCCCATTAGAGACCAGGAACAGCCCATGCCATCCTCAAGGAAACTCCGTATGGACGTCTTCTGCTACCGCCATAATGAAGTTCACCATACGCCGTTGCTCGACTGACCTCATCGGCTCGACCACTGGTCATCTCAAGACTTTTCCAGTAGGTCTTCTGGTCAGTCCAAGACTATTCGTTCTCTTACGACGCGCCGAGCTCGAACCCAGGAGGGGCTGTCCACAGATCACAATTCCATCACCGCGCCCTGTAGGTTACAGTGGCGCCAAAATGTCATTCAACGCTCCGTAATTCACGGCACGAGACTGTGGCGATGAAAAAATGTAAACGGCAAGTTTACTATCCATATTAAAAATGATGTGGGTGGAGCACATCTAAAGATAAATTTAAAAAAATTAAAAGAAATGTACACATCTCTTAAGTGTTATGTAAGGAAATGTATGGAAATAAAAGCAGAAAGGAGGATGGGTCATTAAAACTGGTTATTTGAACCCACTGATGTTATGGCAAACGAAGCAGACATGTAATGGTTCTATGCCCGCAGTACTGGCATGTACACGCTTCATCTAGAAGACACTGCGACGCTAACGTGCCAAGGAGAAAACCCTGGCAAGCACATCGCCTACGAAACTGGTGTCCCGAGAGACCAAAAAATAGCAATAAAAAGACTCCGCCGTAAAAACAGCTCCGAAGCTACGGGGAATGGGGCTGCCCCGAGTAGAATAAGTAGGGCCCTGGCCGCGCGCAGCCCCTGTTTATTAAATTTCTGTTTTACGAGCGCGGCGGCCGAGGTGCGGTAACAGGAACTGCGGGGTCTGCTGCTCTGTGCACACTTGTGCTATTTAGGGAGGGGGAGGGGAGGGGGGCGAGCGAGGTCCGCCTCCAACCGTACATCCGGCTGGAACGTGATTTCTTCAGAAAATTTACAGCAGACAACACCAACACGTCCTGCACAGCTCTTGTGTGCCTGAGGCCATATTCGGTTGGTAACGCGGAAAAGTGGAAAAGACACACACACACACACACACACACACACACAGAGAGAGGGAGAGAGAGAGAGAGAGAGAGAGAGAGAGAGAGAGAGAGAGAAATGCCTGTCAGGTTACGAAAATGTGTAGATGTTTCGTGAACTTTTAACACCTGTTTGCATCTGCGATACTGTGTCAAATCAGTGATGTGATACTGGATACCTTAAGGTATGAAGAACCTCTCAGAAAATAAAATGCTGTTTAATATTCTCCTTTAGGGATATAAGGTAAGAGCTATTATTTTGCTACAGTGATAACTGGTAGCACACAACCGCGTTTCTGTCCTGCATACAGCTTAACAAAGAGTTTCGAGAGATAATGATCTCTTTATCATTATCTGGTTGTAAGAAACTTGACACATGAGATTAAAGCACTAAATTTCTAACAATTGCGGCGTTCCTAAAAGAAAATACAATAAAAATGCATCGGACTGTGAGTCCTCGTCTCACATTAAAATCGTCGGCTTCTGCCGCCGAAGCTCACTCCATATCAGCAGGATACATTAAAATCGTCGACTTCTGCCATTAAAGCCCACTCCACGTCAGCAGGACGCGGGGTAGTGTGCAGTGTGAGATCGGACGGACAGTGTATCGTGGGAGTCGACCGCGACCGTAAACAAACGAGAACTTGGTCTGTCCCACAGCAGTGGATAGGTGTGGGGGAATAAGCCCCGCCACCCTCTCGAAGGACTGCCATCCTACGTCCGCATTGTCTCCTTCCCTGAAAGCAGAACTGACAGAAAGGTCACAGCGATTACTGATTCCTTTCGTTGTGGTGAGAGTCACATTCGAAAACCCTTTATGCACCATGATTCACTCACTAAAAACAAAAAAAAAGAAAAGAAAAAGCAATCCACAACACAAAGCATTTCGTAGTGGCTACATCGCAGTTGTTTGATGCGGTTGTTAGCGGTAGTTCAGGCCCGACCTCTACCAGTATCTTACCCAACCATAGTCCAAAAAGCTCCCCACCTAACACTGCCATGATATAGAGTCCGTGCAATACCCAGTCCAAAGTTTTTACATTATGTTTATTTCAGAAATTTCGCAGTAGAGTTGGTGGACTTTTTAGTGTTTTAATATAATTAGTTAGATTCTCACAACCTGATGACAGGATTGTTTCTCGAAGCACGTTAACCTTTATGTAGGCGATAAATACTGTTGAGTGCTATCAATTATGGCTGTAACAATTCTGTTTCATTTAATAAACGCAAACATGGTCCCTATTAGGCTGTCATACAATGTTTAATCGTGCGATTCGCTAATTTCGATTAAGCGACATTGTTCACCAAATTTTTAACATCTGTTACAAATGTGCTTTACAGTGACGCTTAGTCAAAATTAGCTGATCGAACTATTAGATAAACATTGCATTACAGCCTACTACTGATCATATTTACGTTTATAAAGCATCTGGAGGCTGTGGATACCCACAAATACAAAATTCTTGTTTCATTTATTTGTTGGCCCTTGGCGTTAACCATTTACCCAGAGAACTCAGTAATGACAGACTTAATATAAAAATCATATATACAACACAAGCATATTAAATTACACTAATGCTGTTCGAAGAGATTTTGGGATTCCAACTGGTCATCGTAAACGTCACTCCACGCTGTTTCGACTGGACACCTGCCAGTTATCTTCAGGTGAACCATCGAAGACTGACAAAGACTTTTTTTTTTCTTTATTGTAATTTCATTCCCCTGCCCCACAAGGGCAGGGGAGGGCTGGCAAGGTCACAGTCCACCGCTCTTCAGCCAAACGGGTTTATAAAATACTGAAAGGGGGATTCCTACATGAAAAGGAGGATTAAAAGGGGGGACATAAAAACACTGGAAATAGAGATGATGGGAGTTAAAATACATACTAATACTGGGACATGCACTGGGGGACAATTAAAGAGTCGCCATAAAGTTAAAAGATCACGGCTGGCAATTTGAACAGCACTTAAAAAACACTGGAGGCAAAAACAAGTTAACAGTCGGCCACAGTATAAAAAAGCACAGGTCGAGCACACAATTAAAATCACATCACTAGATAACCCTATATAATGGCACTGAACACAACACTAACGCAGCACACTTGATAATGAATAAGAAACCTGGGGTCATCTGCTGGAGGGGGTGGGGGGTGCGGGGGGAGGGGAAAAGGAGGGGAGACAAATGGGGATGAGGTGGGGAGCGCGCCGAAGGAGAGCTGGGGAGGGAAGAGGGAAGGGATGGGAGAGGAAAACAGCTGAGGAGGGGTGCAGGGACTCTGGGGAGTGAAACGACCGCTAAATCCGCAGAACAGAACAGGTGATTAGGATTGTGGAAACGGCCAAATAAGGTGGTGGTCAGTTTCACTTCAAAATTGTAATTTATTGTAATTTAACAACACATTTAAACCAAAATGGCACATAGCCGAAACCTTACAACTAGGAGTTTCAAAATCCAATTCTTTCACAGTTGAAAGCCTCCAAACAAGAAATCTTAAAAAAACGACAAGATAAATTTCAAGTGACTGAAGACCCGCAGTTAAAATTGCAAATAAAATAATTATATATATACATATATCACAACTAGGCTGAAAGCCCCAAGGCAAAAGTGGATAGAACAAACATAACCAAGGTGCAATACCAACGGCTGAAGGCCACAGTTACATTACAAAATTTTAAAATATAATACCATAATCTTTTAAGGCAGAAGGCTGCAATGTTTTGGCTTAAGGGGAAATTTTAAGAATAAGGCTTTAAGCGGATGAAGGCCCACGGTTGATTTTCTAAAAACTAAAAAAAAAAAAAAAACCTTAACCTTTCAGTTTTAAGTATCTGAAAGCACACTAAATGAAAAAGCAACACAACGACAATAACTAAATTTAAGAATAAAGCTTTATGAGGCTGAAGGCCCACAACAGATTTTCCAAAAAAATTGAAAATACCTTAAACCTTTAAGTTTTAAGTGGCTAACAGCGCACTAAATGAAAAGATAGCACAACTACAGTAACTTTCAGCAAAATATCCACCTGCCAGAATTCAAACTTACTTATACGGGCTGAAGGCCCTTGATTTACACAAAATACAATAATTATTTTTCTTTTAAAGCATTGGCTATAATAGATTACCAACAGACCATTAAACACCCATGAAAATGGCAGCATAGATAACGGCACTCAGAGGCCTCCAGGACAGGGGGTTGGATTGGGGGGGGGGGGGGGGGGCTGCGCTTGAAACATTAACATTCACTTAGGTGAGACAGGTGATGGGCCCAACTACACTTGATAGCGTCAACAGGTGAGAAAAGGTCACTGCCTGAAATTACGTTATTGGCCAGGGCAGGTAACCAGAACACTAACGGCCACAAGGCAGAAAATTCCGCTGGTGCACTTGAATTGTAGTGAGCCAGTATAGTTGATTCCACGGCACGGCGGCTCGATTTCACCACTACAACCACTCGGTGTTGCTCGCAGGGAAAGCTCCCCAACAGCGAACCACCGAAACTGCTTTCCAGACGCGTTCCAACCGACTGGCAGCCTGAACTCGCGACCCGAACCGACTTACGACAGACAACGACCGGGAAGTAATAGCAGTCGCGCAAAGATACTTGGAGAGGGGATATACTAATATGCGCTGCTAGCACCACTCATGGTTAGGCACAGTAGCAACTCAGTGATATCAGTAATTTAAATTAACGTAGTGAGGCGGAAGTACGTTAAAAACAGGGTGTAAAATACATGATGGAGGAAACATGAGCCATGCACAGCTGAAGGAGGAAGGAGGAAGATCATGTCTGACAGAAGGAGGGGAGAGGAAAAGGAGGCCGTGGGGCAGGGGGGGGGGGGAGACAAGGCTAGGTTTCAATTGGAGGGAAGAGTAGATATCACGGCGAACATCTGGGAGGTGGAGGTGCTGGAAATTTCCCTGATGAAGGAGATGGAGGGTGTGGAGGTGGAGAGAGGGAGGCATACAGTGATAGAGGCACGGCAACAGGTGGGGGGGTGGAGAGGGAGGAGGAAACCAAGAGGTGGGGGAGATTAAGCCTGCGGTCAGTGTAAAGGATTTGGAGATGTTAGAGGAAAAGGAGAAGGGAAGGGGATGAGGTCGTACAAGAGTCATGTGGGGGAAGGAAGGCAAATACAGAAGGCAACATGGAGTGAGTGGCGTTCGAGGATTACGAGGGCCTCATAAAAGCAAGAGGGGGGCGGAGATCCAGGGAACGCTGGCTTAACAGAGGATAGGACAGATGAGGGATTTGTAGACAGGATAGGCCAGATGAGGGATTTGTAGATGTTGAGGATGGTGGCACGATGAAATCCACATGTCCGGCCAGACAGGAGTTTCAGGATGCGGGAATGGGCTTTCTGTTGGGTGGTCAGGTGCTGAGGGGTCCAGGTGGGGTGATGATCGAGGGTGAGTCTAAGGTATCTCAGGGTGGGGGACGAAGACGTTCTCTGCTCCGCCCTATATAGCCACTAAGAATATTGCCGCGCATGTGTAAGAGTCACGGTGACAGAAGGACCACACTGCCTGGCGGTAGCACCCTCGCTGGTGCAACTTTGAAGGTTTTCGGCGTTGCCGCTCGCTGCAGCCATCGGAGTATTCTGGAGTCTTCATCTGGAACAAATCTCGGAGATGACGGGATTCTATGCATTATCCAGGTGGTAGCCGCTGTCACGGTTCATCAGATTTTCTGCGATGCGTGTTTCAGCGGATTATTTTATAACTGAGTCCCAAAAAGTGGCTGCTGCGGCGAAAGTTGTTTTGTCATACTCCACTGAATGTCTGTTGGAGATACTATGTTCCACAATTGCAGACTTGCTGGGTTGCAAAAGACGAGTGCAATGTTTCTGTCCTGTGCAGCGTTCGTCCACTGTCCGTGTTGTTTGCCCTATATAGGTCATACCACATTGGCGAGGTATTTTGCAAATTCCCGTCTTCCGCAATAACAGATTATGGTTCACTGATCCCAGAAGGTCAGAAATCTCAGATGGTGGGCGGAAAATCACTTCCACCTGAAAATTACTGATTTTGAAGGAAATATTTCCAACAAAGGGAAGAAAAGCTAGGGACTTCACTCGCGCGTTATCCTGTTTATCCACTTCCAGGTTCTTGGTTTTATCTGACAATGCCCTGTTAATTTGCCGGGTAGAGTATCCATTGTCTCTGAACACTGTCTTTAAATGTGCTATCTCTTTTGGCAAACAATCTGCGTCCGGCACTGTTTGGACTCCATATGCAAGGGTTTTAAGCACACTCATGATTTGGAACGGATGATGTCAACTTGAAGCGTGTAAGTACAAATCAGTATGTGTGGGCTTACGGAGAGAGCTTCTACTGCTTGTTTTCGTGCTTACCAAATAGCAGATTCGCTATAGAGGCCGCCGCATCTCTCCCAATTGAGAACATTTGGAGCATTATGCTCCATCCAGCCATCTCGGCATTTTGACAGTAACGCTTAATTTGAACAGAATGTTGGACGATATCCCTTGGGAAACCATCCAACAAATCTGTCAGTAAATGCCAAGTGGAATAACTACTTTCTGAAGGGCGAACACTTTATTGGCTTGCTCAGTTTATGAGACAGTGTCTCTTGAATAAATTTTCCAGATTTTCTGAAAATGTAATCATTACTTTGCCTGTACACATGCATAGCACCAACCGATTTCCGCCCTATTCCTCCATGGTGCGTAGTTTTTTTGGTGTTGTGGGGTCCAGCTGAGGCTGAGTGGTGGGCCTGTGGGTCACAGTGATAGACTGCTAGTTGAAGAGCAACTTTATTGCTTTTAATTACAACATTTCTTCGTTGTCATTGAGAGGCAGTCACTCCCTACTCTGGCGTAGCAATCCAGCGACTGTCAGAGGGAGGCTAGCCGCCACCCCGATTGGACGGAGACGCTGGTGACAAACCTGCCAACGAAATGGCAGCCCATTAGCAGGCCAAGACTATGACGTCAGTGCCACGTCCATTGTTACTGCGTAGGCAGTGTATGTCGAACGGCTGTGCCCAGTGACCCAAATATGGCTGCAGTCTTCTGCGGTGATGAGGGATGATGGCCATTCAGGAGACATGACCGGCTCTCTCGTGGCTGAAGTTTGGCAGAGGTCGACGTACACGGCAGGTCTACTGTGCTGCGGCACCAAGTCCTCATAATGCGGGAGGCTGCTGTCCCATCCCAGTTTTGATTCCAGGGCTGCAGCTGGGGGCCGACCGCCGGGATGGCTGAGCGGTTCTAGGCACTACAGTCTGGAACTGCGCAAACACTACGGTCGCAGGTTCGAATCCTGCCTCGGGGACGGATGTGTGTGATGTCCTTAGGTTAGTTAGGTTTAAGTAGTTCTAAGTTCTAGGGGAATGATGACCTCGGAAGTTAAGTCCCATAGTGCTCAGAGCACTTTTTTTTTTTTTTTTTTTTTTCAGCTGGGGCTACCCAGTCATCTCGTCGTCTAGCGTAACCCTGACATCTTAGTAGTACTGCTGGGCTCCGACAGTCTGTTCAAATTTACAGTTATGTATACTGCTCCGGGGCGCATTTGTTGCACTATTATGGGAGCCCCCTTCGGCTATTAGCGTTGCGTGCTACACATTTCGCAGGGCACGGCTAGACCGGCTCGCAATTCCTTCGTGCACCGGTGGTCATACCCTAAACGTTGCCAAACGGCGCGGCGCTTACGGGCCAGTGGTAGCTAACTCGACACTCCACGGCAACGTCTTACGCATTTCTTGTAAGACTAGGCAACGACGCTACAGTAATATGGAATTTGGCATTGTCAGACTGGAGTACTATGATCCGTTTGAAATACACGTATTTACTCGCATACGTCTCGATGCATTTGGTAGATATATTACCGGTTCGTACTCTAATGAGTCATAGTCAGAAATGAAAATCCATTATCGTGCAAACGACTTTAGCGGCATGCGCTCAGACATGCTCCATATTTCATATACTCTGCGCAACCGCGCCCTGTGTGACTCACTTCTTTGTGAATGGTTAACATGACTATGCCAGTTGCCGTATTACGTCTTAGCTCAGCTACTCTCACCGAAGCGTATCAATGAAAGAGTATTCTGTCAAATTCAGTGCTTCCGATTGCTCTGAACGGAGGAAGTTACACATTTACCCTAGGTTCCTGATACAGTATAATTTAAACGTTCTGGAGAAAACTGGTGCTGCTTCACTTCTTCACCACGTTGCCTGCCATAATTAGTGTTTCAAACACAGAAGCCTTTTTATCATCGGCTCTATAAGTTTTTTGGAGTGCTGTATCGGAATTTCATGTTTGCTGCCTTGTAAGAGGTCGATTTCACAATAGAACGCAAAAATCATCAATATTTTCTCACTTTTTTGCAGTTTTTCACTTTGGTCTCGAAAGACATGATGCCTAGAGGATAACCACTCAATGCAAAATCAAAGCAAACAAAACTTCCTACAGAATGAAACATTCAAGTCTGTTCTTCTGACGAACTGTATTAACGCCAGAGCATGCTGAGTGCAGCGATTTTTTTGTTCTTCGCGAAACTACAAAACGCCAATTACAACTCATAAATATACACGTCATCAACTAAACCTCCTACACCAGATGAAAATACATTAAATTTCCAACAAGACTCTTCTGTAACATTCAATCTTCTTGTCTGGGAGGGAGGGATCAAAGCGAAAATATGAAGAAATACTCCTGTGCCGTACAGCCAAACGACCCCTACCCCCCCCTCCCCCCACTTGTCTGTCCTTCATATGTGCTATACTTTCGGTTTATTACGCTTAAAAGCCGTTGTTTCGAATGAATTGATGGAAAAGCGTGTTCATCAAATGAAAACATTAACAGATCATATTTACATGATGCGTACACGACACTACACAGAATGAGTTTGTTTGAGTCATGTAATCTGTAAATGTGGAGTCCAGGATTGGGACATCACTTTGAGTATGTTCTCCATCAGGGAAAGAAAGAAGGCATTAACCGATAGAATATACACTGAAGTGCCAGAGAAACTGATATAGAAATGCGTATTCAAATACAGAGATATGTAAACAGGCAGAAGACGGCACTGCGGTCGGCAACGCCTGTATAAGACGATAAGTATAGCCGCAGTTGTTAGATCGGTTACTGCTGCCATAATACCAGCTTATCAAGATCTACGTGAGTTTGAATGTGGTGTTATAGTCGGCGCTCGAGCGTTGGGACACAGTATCTCTGAGGTAGCGATGAAGCGGGAATTTTCCCGTACTCACGAGTGTACTGTGTATATCAGGAACCCGGTGAGACATCAGATATCCGACATCGCTACGGCTGGAAAAACATCCTGCAACATCAGGCCCTTCATCACCGGCACAGGACTATTGATGACTGGAAACATGTTGCCTCGTCGGAGGAGTCTCGTTTGAAATTGTATCGAGCGTATGGACGTGTACGGGTATGGTGAAACCTTCCCGTCTCCTCTATATCTCTTTTGTTACGCAACCGTCCCTTCTACAATAACCTATGAAACCTTCCCTTAGGATCTCTATCTCTTGCTTAATAATAACAAATGAAATCTTCCCTTTGAAATTAATTCCATTTCTCAATTTTTGCATACAAATTTAAATGCTGCTTATTAAAAGTGATTTTCTGGTTAATTCGACGAAACGTAGAATGTGTCGTCGTCGTGGCCCTCAGTCGTTACCTGCAATAACCCAAAACTGATTCTTACCTTTTTTTACTGTTACTGGATCGCCATCTGACTGCTACATCGAACTGCGACATGAATATACTTACTATGTTTTACTGTACTCTATTAATTGCTGGTGGGCTGTCATAATAAGTGGATGTATTTATTACCAAAGCTGACGTTATTCTTTAATAGCAAAGTTGACGCTATTCTTTAATTAATTTGACTGAAGTTACGTAATTCATAGTTAAACTTTTGTTGACAACAATAAAATTTTGCAGAGTTTTACGTTGATGGTTTTTGGAATGGATTATAATGAGTAATGCAATATTGCTGGCAAAAATTAATTATATTCTGAGTGAAATGATTTTACAAACATTCAAATGGGACTTACTTTTTATAATAATCTTACAACCAGCATTGCGCATACATACCTTCAGTAGTCTTGAGTTTCTCAAAAAAATAATTCAATAATATTAGTTACTCTTGTGATAATAGTTAGCTGATGTCTCTGTACATCCGTTTATAATCTCTTGTAAATCATAGCTGGTGGTTGGCAGGCACACCGCTCCTCTCAACCTCTCGCTTCAGACCTGCTACCGACTCGCTTCACATTTCGCTTACTACTGACTTCCTACGAACGCTAAAGTGCGGTCTTTCCCGTCAACAATGCTTTCTGGTGCAGACAATCCCTGCTACCATTACAAAATGTATCAATGCGCGGTCTTTCCCGCTCTTTTTAATATTATATCAATGTGCGGGCTCTCCTGCCAACAGTACTTTGGTGCAGACATTCCCTGCTACCACAATTACTTCCAACATGACAAATATTAATTATTCCTACTTAATCCTATTAATAAAAGATAAAAATCTTTCATAAATTGTGGTTTGACAGTAAACAATAGAAATATGCAAGTCTTACAATGGGAACAACTTCATGGATCCATGGACCCTGCATGTCAGCAGAGGACAGTTCAAGCTGGTGGGAGTTCTGTAATTCGTGTGCAGTTGGAGCGATATGGCACTCCTGATACGTCTACATATCACTCGGTCAGGTTACACGTACGTAAGCATCCTGTCTGATCACCTTCAAAATTCCCTCGTACTTGGGCAATTCCAGAAGGACAATGCGACACCCTACACACCTAGAATTGCTACATAATGGCTCAAAGAACACTCTTCTGAGTTTAAACACTTCCACCGGCCACCAAACACACCAAACACATGAACATTATTGCGCGTATATGGGATGCCTTGCAACGTGCTGTTCAGAAGAGATCTCCTTCCCCTTGTACTCTTAAGGATTTATAGTCAGCCCTGAAGGATTCATAGTGTCAGTTCCCTCCAGCACTACTTCAGATATTAGTTGAGTCCATCTTACGTCGTGCTGAGGCACTCCTGCGTTTTTTTTTTTTTTTTTTTTTTCTGGTTGCTGATGGCCCAGGCAATGTGTTTTTGGCCTCAGAAGATTTCTGTGTAGTGTTGTGGCCAATGAAAGCTCCGGGAAAATCTTCAGGGGCTGTGAAAGGTCAAGACTAAACAGTAGGTGTTTTTTGTTTTTCAAACGAAAAATTGTAACAGAATGATTAGTGTGACAATAGAGAAAAATGGATCAAGAAAAATGTATAATTCTGCAGAATATTACATGAATTAGTACTTTATTTAGCCTCAACTTCTTCACACAGTGATATTGCAAGAGGTTCGTCCACATCGTCATCACCTTTTATATCAAAATTGTCGTCGGTGTTGGAGCAGGCCCTTCACATTGCTGGCACATCCAGATTAGCCATGCCCGTTTTGCATTTACAAGATATAAGCTGAAGAAACCTCTCGGAAGTCGAGTTTTCAGTGTAGTAGTGGGAGCCTCAGAGCTCTGGATCCAAGTAGTACAGTAAATGTGATTGCTGGGGACTTTTTGTCGCGAAAATTCGTGCGCTCGAGAGGACACACCTTCGTACATATGTGCACCATATCCATTGCGTATGAAGTATGTACAATCAAAGTTCGAGAATTGTGTTCGATGTGCTCTCGGGTAGGCAGAAGACTACCAAGTCCATGGAACACTTACGGTGATCGACCAAAAATCAGTCTGTTTAGAGACAACTTAGTAGCACCACGATGTCAACAGTTTCGCAAGTCAGTTTTCTGCAGAGCTTACAAAAAAAAAAAAAAAAAAAAGAGAGAGACTGATCACTATGCTGGTGGCAAAATGCAGTGAAGGTGAAATTGCCTCCAAGCTTGGAACAGATGACGCAGGCACTCTGATAGTGCGGCCGACAGAATTATTGGCTTCGGTTCATAATAGTGTCGCAGTTGAGGGTCAGAGTGGACATAAGGATCATAATGATGGGCCTCCAGTCTCCTTACAATTGAAACTTCTTAATAGAATAAGTTTTCCACTTAAATTGCAATAACCTAATTCTGAAACTGCTGAATGAAACTGAACGTATTGTCTCTTTGCTTGTCTTTATCACTTCATTTCTGACCCACAATATTCTAGCGCAACGCAATCTGACTGCTTAAAAATGATAACCTGGCTTCAAATAATACACATTCAGATAGCCCACTCGCGCTAATACTGCAAACCTCCAACACTGCTATTTATTGACCTCTAACCTCCATCACTGCTGACTACTCACTCCCAGCTTCCATCACTGCTGACCGCTAACTTCCAATTGCTAGTGCGACCAGCCACAGAGTCTCTTACACAGTGCGCACAGCGCTGTCCAAGTTATTAATGCAGAGCGCTATATAGCGATACCAACATACAAACACATAAACAGCCTACTTACACAAAGTATACTTCCTGAAGCAAGGAAGAGGTACAGTAGAGCCCCTCAACTCCCCCGCCGGTAGCCGCGCAGTCTTAGGCGACTTGCCACGGTTCATGCGACTCTCATCGTCGGAGGTTCGAGTCCTCCCTCGGGAATGGGTTTGTGTGTTATCCTTAGCGTAAGTCAGTTTAAGTTAGATTAAGTAGTGTGTAGGCCTAGGGACCGATGACCACAGCAGTTTGGTCCCTTATGAACTTACCACCACCCTCAGCTCCGTGAAGTAAACTGGACAAGAATGTTTCCACTACTTTCCCTTCCCCCACCCAACGAATGTCTGTGGCTCTACGTCTGATCTATTCATCCAGGACAAGCTCAGATTTCTCAAGACCGTCTCCAAAAATCCGAATCTCGAATTACTAAGTTAGCTGATTCTTCAGCACATCGGAAGTAAGCAACAGCTGCTACTGAGAGATTCCTCGTTGCCCTTCTTGGTGGTAACCACCCAACTACAGCACTTAACAAACTGCGGTGTAAGGAATATGTGGCATGAGCCTCAAGGCAACGGCAAACATTGATCCAGCAACTCCCGCTGAATCTGCAGCTCAATGACATCTTGGGAGTTTTCCATCAGGTGCAGCAGTGGATGAAGTGTACCTTGATCCAGAGTAGTTGGCATTCAAGTTGCCACAGATGGGTAGTTGTAAGCGAATTGGACTGTTCTGCAGTGTGAAGGATTGTGGTCCAACATTGACGACAATATTAATGTGGAAGATGAAAACGATCTGGACGAGTATCTTGCAGTACCAATGTGTGAAACAGCTGAGGTGACGGAAGTATTAACTAATGTAATATTTTGCAGCATTAATCATCTTTAATAACTAATATTTCTTTATTTTGGTATCAATTATTCAATTACAGGTTTTTCATCTGATGAACAGCAACTCCTATTGTTCAGTCTGGACCTTCCACACCCACTGACGCTGTGCCCGGAGCTTTCATTGACCAAGATGCTTCACTTGGACCGTCTGGTACCTAAAAAACATTGCATGGGCCTTCAACAATCAAATTCAGACGAGTAAAAGAACTGAAAACTGCGCACAGGACTTCAGTACATCAAACAGCGATAGTTCACTGAACAATTTACCTTTTGTATCCTTAGTCTATTACTAAATTCCTTCTTTCTGCCCACTCAAAGCGATGGCCCAATCCTGTGCTTGACACCCACTCATTTCACGACACATGTAAATTACTACATACAGATATGGTTCAAATGACTCTGAGCACTATGTGACTTAACTTCTGAGGTCATCAGTCCCCTAGAACTTAGAACTACTTAACCCTAACTAACTTAAGGACATCACACACATCCATGCCCGAGACAGGATTCGAACCTGCGACCGTAGCGGTCGGGCGGTTCCAGACTGTAGGGCCTAGAACCGTTCGGCCACCCCGGCCGGCATACAGATATCATATTCATCTTTATATTCAGTGTCGTGTGCGTAACATGTTGAAAATATAATGACACTCGTTTCCACATCAATTCATTCAAAACACCGTCTTTTAAGCGTAATAAACCGAAAGTACAGCGTCAGTGAGAGACAGACAGGGGAAAGTCGTTTGTCTGGAGAATTCAGAGGGATTCTTCATAATATTCGCTTTGCCCCCTCCCCTCTTACGTAAAACTGAATGTTACAGAAGTCTCTTTTAGTAAATTTAAAGTGCCTCCACGTTGTGAACGGCTTTTTGTTGATAAGTTATATTTGTGAGGGGAGGGTGAGGGCGTTTTTGTCGTTTCGCAGAAGGCGCAAAAAAGTTGTGGTATTTCGGCGTGCTCTAACACCGACGCCGCACGTTGGAAAAAACAGAGCTGAATGGTGCATTCTGTAAGGAATTTAATCCACTTTGACGTTGTATTGAGTGCTCATCTCCTAAAATAGCATAATTTTCGAGCCAAGTACGAAAAATTTTAAAAAATGGGAAAATTATGAGATATTTGCGTTTTTTATCGTGAAGCCGACCTTCTATAAGGCAGCAAAGATAGAATTCGGATTCAGCGCCCATAAAAATATACAGAAAATGCGAGGTAAAAACTTCCGCAATATTTTTACGTGATAATCACCATCTGACTGGACTTGTCCGACTGCTGTGGCATTAATTTCTACCCCTTCATGGTTCTCATGTTTCGAACATGTATTCCGAGTAATGTACCTTCAGGGCAGTTTTGCTAATTACTTGTATCACGAATTGCTAGGAGACTTTTTTATATCTGTCTGAGTTATTAGAATCCACGTGCACACGTAGATGGGGATATTCAGTTACGTATAACTTTTATATCCGTCAGTACAACTGCAATAGTATCTGCATTACAATCTCTCTATGTCTCTCTCTCTCTCTGTCTTTGTCTCTCTCTCTCTCTCTCTCTCTCTCTCTCTCTCTCTCTGTCTCTAGTAAAAAGTGATGTAAGCATTTTGTAGCTATCTTTATGGATATTGTAGGGTAATTCAGTGGTTTGCGAACTTGGGCGTCAGCTGCGTTGTTGATATACAGTGTTCATGCGCCACTAAAATTTATGTGTTATTTACTTTCAAACATTAAGGCAAGCATTCTCTCAGGTTTTTCGTATGCATATTTATTGAAGAAGAGAATTTTCCGTTGTCCTCTCGTGTAGCAACGTCAGTTTGACCATTCATAATGACATGAGGTGGCTTCATGGTACGACTCCCTTCTACCCTGAAGTCTGTTTGAAAAGTAAGTAGTGAGCAGTAGCAAAACCCAGTTGAGTGTAAACATAAAAATTTGGGACCACGAAGTAGACGAAGTGAAGGAATTCAGGTACCCTAAAAGCCAAACAATACATAATAGACAATTCAAGAAGAAAAAAAACGGTGGACTAGTATTGGCAAAGATGACATTCCTAGCCAAAAGTAGTCTACTAGTATCAAACATAGGCTTTAATTTGAGGAAGGAATTTCTGAGAATGTACTTTTGGAGCTCGTGGTTCTATGAAAGCGATCATGAACTATCGGAAAACCAGAAAAGAAGGAAACTGATGCTGTATAAGAAGTGAGGAGGTTCTCCGCAGAATGAAGAAGGAGAGGAATATGTGCGAAACATTATCAAGAATAAGGGAATAAGGGACATGAGCGTAGTACTTCTATTGATACATTAACGCATTACTTCATTGGCAAAACGGGAACCTGGAGAAAGGTATGATACACACTGCTGTGCACTCACTGCTCTTACACGTCTTCATGTCTGAGTGCATTTTTTTCTTTTGCTTGGCTGAGCCTGCACTACGGTGTTATCATTTTCTTTCGTTTCCAGGTAAGCAATGGTTTATATTTTTCTGATTAAACATCATGTATGCAATGTGAAGTTATCATATTAGGTATTTTTCCACTGTGAAGATGGTTCATGATCGAAACCGATTATGAATGAGTGTACTGTAACACAACACAGTGTATCACGCATTCTCGAAGTATATCGACGCCGGTAAGAAAAAGTTGCCAGAAAATAAATTGTGCTTGAGGGAGTTGTAGAGGGTTAAAAATTAAGGGAAGACATACACTGGAATACTCATATATCCAACAAATAAGTACCGACGTCTCCCATGAACCATGGACCTTGCCGTTGGTGGGGAGGCTTGCGTGCCTCAGCGATACAGATGGCTGTACCGTAGGTGCAACCACAACGGAGGGGTATCTGTTGAGAGGCCAGACAAACGTGTGGTTTCTGAAGAGGGGCAGCAGGCTTTTCATTAGTTGCAGGGGCAACAGTCTGGATGATTGACTGATCTGGCCTTGAAACACTAACCAAAACGGCCTTGCTGTGCTGGTACTGCGAACGGCTGAAAGCAAGGGGAAACTACAACCGTAATTTCTCCGAAGGCATCCAGCTTTACTGTATGGTCAAATGATGATGGCGTCCTCTTGGGTAAAATATTCCGGAGGTAAAATAGTCCCCCATTCGGATCTCCGGGCGGGGACTACTCAAGAGGACGTCATTATCAGGAAAAAGGAAACTGGCGTTCTACGGATCGGAGCGTGGAATGTCAGATCCCTTAATCGAGCAGGTAGGTTAGAAAATTTAAAAAGGGAAATGGATAGGCTAAAGTTAGATATAGTGGGAATTAGTGAAGTTCGCTGGCAGGAGGAACAAGACTTTTGGTCAAGTGAATACAGGGTTATAAATGCAAAATCAAATAGAGGTAATGCAGGAGTGGGTTTAATAATGCATAACAAAATAGGAGTGCGGGTAAGCTACTACAAACAGCTTAGTGAAAGCATTATTGTGGCCAAGATAGACACGAAGCCCACGCCTACTAAAGTAGTACAAGTTTATATGCCAACTAGCTCTGCAGATGATGAAGAAATTGATGAAATATACACTCCTGGAAATAGAAAAAAGAACACATTGACACCGGTGTGTCAGACCCACCATACTTGCTCCGGACACTGCGAGAGGGCTGTACAAGCAATGATCACACGCACGGCACAGCGGACACACCAGGAACCGCGGTGTTGGCCGTCGAATGGCGCTAGCTGCGCAGCATTTGTGCACCGCCGCCGTCAGTGTCAGCCAGTTTGCCGTGGCATACGGAGCTCCATCGCCGTCTTTAACACTGGTAGCATGCCGCGACAGCGTGGACGTGAACCGTATGTGCAGTTGACGGACTTTGAGCGAGGGCGTATAGTGGGCATGCGGGAGGCCGGGTGGACGTACCGCCGAATTGCTCAACACGTGGGGCGTGAGGTCTCCACAGTACATCGATGTTGTCGCCAGTGGTCGGCGGAAGGTGCACGTGCCCGTCGACCTGGGACCGGACCGCAGCGACGCACGGATGCACGCCAAGACCGTAGGATCCTACGCAGTGCCGTAGGGGACCGCACCGCCACTTCCCAGCAAATTAGGGACACTGTTGCTCCTGGGGTATCGGCGAGGACCATTCGCAACCGTCTCCATGAAGCTGGGCTACGGTCCCGCACACCGTTAGGCCGTCTTCCGCTCACGCCCCAACATCGTGCAGCCCGCCTCCAGTGGTGTCGCGACAGGCGTGAATGGGGGGACGAATGGAGACTTGCCGTCTTCAGCGATGAGAGTCGCTTCTGCCTTGGTGCCAATGATGGTCGTATGCGTGTTTGGCGCCGTGCAGGTGAGCGCCACAATCAGGACTGCATATGACCGAGGCACACAGGGCCAACACCCGGCATCATGGTGTGGGGAGCGATCTCCTACACTGGCCGTACACCACTGGTGATCGTCGAAGGGACACTGAATAGTGCACGGTACATCCAAACCGTCATCGAACCCATCGTTCTACCATTCCTAGACCGGCAAGGAAACTTGCTGTTCCAACAGGACAATGCACGTCCGCATGTATCCCGTGCCACCCAACGTGCTCTAGAAGGTGTAAGTCAACTACCCTGGCCAGCAAGATCTCCGGATCTGTCCCCCATTGAGCATGTTTGGGACTGGATGAAGCGTCGTCTCACGCGGTCTGCACGTCCAGCACGAACGCTGGTCCAACTGAGGCGCCAGGTGGAAATGGCATGGCAAGCCGTTCCACAGGACTACATCCAGCATCTCTACGATCGTCTCCATGGGAGAATAGCAGCCTGCATTGCTGCGAAAGGTGGATATACACTGTACTAGTGCCGACATTGTGCATCCTCTGTTGCCTGTGTCTATGTGCCTGTGGTTCTGTCAGTGTGATCATGTGATGTATCTGACCCCAGGAATGTGTCAATAAAGTTTCCCCTTCCTGGGACAATGAATTCACGGTGTTCTTATTTCAATTTCCAGGAGTGTATGATGAGATAAAAGAAATTATTCAGGTAGTGAAGGGAGACGAAAATTTAATAGTCATGGGTGATTGGAATTCGAGAGTAGGAAAAGGGAGAGAAGGAAATATAGTGGGTGAATATGGATTGGGTCTAAGAAATGAAAGAGGAAGCCGCCTGGTAGAGTTTTGCAAAGAGCGTAACTTACGCATAGCTAACACTTGGTTCAAGAGTCATGAAAGAAGGTTGCATACATGGAAGAATCCTGGAGCTACTAGAAAGTATCAGATAGATTATATAATGGTAAGACAGAGATTTAGGAACCAGGTTTTAAATTGTAAGACATTTCGCAGGGCAGATGTGGACTCTGACAACAATCTATTGCTTATGAACTGTAGATTAAAACTGAAGAAACTGCAAAAATCTGCGAAGTTAAGGAGATGGACCTGGATAAACAGACTGAACGAGAGGTTGTACAGAGTTTCAGGGAGAGTATAAAGGAACAGTTGACAGGCATGGGGGAAAGAAGTACAGTAGAAGAAGAACGGATAGCTCTGAGGGATGAAGTAGTGAAGGCAGCAGAGGATCGAGTAGGTAAAAAGACGAGGGCTAGTAGAAATCCTTGGGTAACAAAAGAAATATTGAGTTTAATTGATGAAAGGAGAAAATATAAAAATGCAGTAAATGAAGCAGGCAAAAAGGAATACAAACGTCTCAAAAATGAGATCGATAGGAAGTGCAAAATGGGTAAGCAGGGATGGCTAGAGGACAAATGTAAGGATGTAATCTCACTAGGGGTAAGATAGATACTGCCTACAGGAAAATTAAAGAGACCTTTGGAGAAAAGAGAACCACTTGCATGAATATCAAGAGCTCAGATGGAATCCCATTTCTAAGCAAAGAAGGGAAAACAGAAATGTGGGAGGAATATACAGAGGTCTATCCAGGGGCGATGTTCTTGAGGACAATATTATGGAAATGGAAGAGGATGTAGATGAAGATGAAATGGGAGATACGATACTGCGTGATGAGTTTGACAGAGCGCTGAAAGACCTGAGTCGAAACAAGGCCCCGGGAGTAGACAACATTCCATTAGAACTACTGACGGCCTTGGGAGAGCAAGTCCTGACAAAACTCTTCCATCTGGTGAGCAAGATGTATGAGACAGGCGAAATACCTCAGACTTCAAGACGAATATAATAATTCCAATCACAAAGAAAGCAGATGTTGACATGTGGAAATTACCGAACTATCAGTTTAATAAGTCTGAGCTGCAAAATACTAACACGAATTTTTTACAGACGAAAGGAAAAACTGGTAGAAACCGACCTCGGGGAAGACCAGTTTGGATTCCGTGAGGCAAGGTCGGTGCCTGGCGCCTTATCTTAGAAAAAAGATTAAGGAAAGGCAAACATACGTTTCAAGCATTTGTAGACTTAGAGAAAGCTGTTGACAATATTGACTGGAATACTCTCTTTCAAATTCTAAAGGTGGCAGGGGTAAAATACAGGGAGCGAAGGGCTATTTACAATTCGTACAGAAACCGGATGGCAGTTATAAGGGTCGAGGGACATGAAAGGGAAGCAGTGGTTGGGAAGGGAGCGAGACAATGTTGTAGCCTCTCCCCGATGTTATTCAGTCTTTATATTGAGCAAGCAGTAAAGGATACAAAAGAAATATTCGGAGTAGGTATTAAAATCCATGGAGAAGAAAAAAAACTTTGAGGTTCGCCGATGACATTGTAATTCTGTCAGAGACAGCAAAGGACTTGGAAGAGCAGTTGAACGGAATGGACAGTGTCTTGAAAGGAGGATATAAGATGAACATCAACAAAAGCAAAACGAGAATGAGGTCGAATTAAGTTGGGTGATACTGAGGGAATTAGATTAGGAAATGAGACACTTAAAGGAGTTTTGCTATTTGGGGAGCAAAATAACTGATGATGGTCGAAGTAGAGAAGGTATAAAACGTAGACTGGCAATGGCAAGGAAAGAGTTTCTGAAGAAGAGAAATTTGTTAACATCGAGTATAGATTTAAGTGTCAGGAAGTCGTTTCTGAAAGTATGGAGTGTAGCCATGTGTGGAAGTGAAACATGGACGATAACTAGTTTGGACAAGAAGAGAATAGAAGCTTTCGAAATGTGGTGCTACAGAAGAATGCTGAAGATTATAAAGGTTGATCACATAACTAATGATGAAATATTGAATAGAATTGGGGAGAAGAGGAGTTTGTGGCACAACTTGACAAAAAGAAGGGACCGGTTAGTAGGACATGTTCTGAGGCATTAAGGGATCACAAATTTAGCATTGGAGGGCAGCGTGGAGGGTAAAAATCGTAGAGGGAGAGCAAGAGATGAATACACTAAGCAGATTCAGAAGGATGTAGGTTGCAGTAAGTACTGGGAGATGAAGAAGCTTGCACAGGGTAGGGTAGCATGCAGAGATGCATCATTCCAGTCTCAGGACTGAAGACCACAACATCAACAAGTACGGACGTTGAACGGATGTGCTACCCTGGGAGTAGGCAGAGGCGAGGAATTCGTGGTGGGTTGCATCATGTGAGCCAGAAGACTGATGACACAAACGGAAGTCCTTCTCTAATCCTAGTTTTATACTTTTCGTTCGCTTCTCTCCAGCTGTTTTCTGCCTCCGCATGGAATATTTCGACAACCGGGGTCACTATAATACCTTTTCGTAGTGCGTGCAAAATGACCAGTCCGGTTCATACGTGCACCTGGCCCCACGTGTCATTTTTTTCCGAAGGCTGAAACGAGAATTTACTGGTCGCGTAGTTGTTTATTCTGGTCCTGAGAATCTGATTTATGCCACCCTGCAGGTTTCGGCGACTCGCAGCCAGGAGTGTTGTATAATACGCCGATATTTCACGTCGCGCTAACGGGCTAATGTATCGGCCGCCAACAGCTGGGGTGGGGGCTCAAGATATTTGCACGGCAATATTTCCGCTGCGCTGTAATTCGCGTTATCTATTTGCAGCGCGTGTCCGGCGCTGTTTGCCCAGGACGCAGGCAGTTATATATTAGCCGCCCTAAGGGATGATCCCCAGCTGATAATGGTCTGCGGCCGAACCGCGCACCTCGCAAATATCGCCGCAGTTGGCCGATGAAAGCCACGGCATTGTCTCACGGCTGTTTTGTATACGATTCCGGACAATGCGCGCTTTATTACCTGAACTGTACGCGACGCCGTGTTAATTTTTTTGATCGGTAACGTGTGCGACAATTCGATTTAGGAGGACATCATGACCACAGAAGAGGTCAAGCAGCATTTCCGAATAGTTTTCTGATGCAGCATTTGCGTAGACTTGAATGATATCCAGATTGTCTTAGACCGTAATGACGTTTATTTTTTTATTGATCGGCTTATTTATCGTAGCAAGAATAGGGCCATAAGACCCTCTGTTATCTCTGACCAGGTATACTTCACCCTTTTGTTGACTGAGATCTGTTATGGGTTCCATCATATGAAGCGAGAGTCCCAGTTCGAAGGATTAAAACCGAATAAAAACAATTTTACAATAGGGTCATACGAATGTTCTACAACCCATCACTGTTCCCTGTGTGTAATAATCTATCAGTACAATTAGTGTTTGAAGGCTAACGAATGTAATGAGTACCCTGTGGTGAAAATAGTCATGGGGTACCTCCTAATGTGGTGTCGGATCTCTTTTTCCCCGCTGCAGAGCAGCAAAAAATTGGTTCAAATGGCTCTGAGCACTATGCGACTTAACTTCTGAGGTCATCAGTCGCCTAGAACTTAGAACTAATTAAACCGAACTAACCTAAGAACATCACACACATCCGTGCCCGAGGCAGGATTCGAACCTGCGACCGTAGCGGTCGCTCGGCTCCAGACTGTAGCGCCTAGAACCGCACGGCCACTCTGGCCGGCGCGGAGCAGCAAACCGACGTGGCATGTACTCGACAAGTCGCTAGAAATCCCACGCAGAAATAGTGAGCCATGATACCTCTACAGCCTTCCGTAATTGCGAAAGTGTTGCCAGTGCAGGATATTGTGTCCCATAAATGTTCGACGGGATCCGTGTCGGGCGATCTGGGTGGTCTAATCATTCGCTCGAACTGTCCAGAATGTTCTTCATCCCAGTCGTGAAGAGTTGTGACCCGGTGGCACGACACCGTTGTTTGGGAACGTGAAGTCCACGAATGGCTGTAGATGGTCTCCAGGTAGCCGAACATAACCATCTACAGCCAATGATAGGTTCGGTTGGACCACAGTACCCAGACCATTCCATGTAAACACAGCCCACACAATTTCAGGACCACCACCAGTTAACACAAAGCCTTATTGACAACTTGGGTCTTGCCTTCGTGGGGTATACGCCACACTTAAACCTTGCCATCAGCTCTTACCAAATGAAATCTGAACTCAGCTACCCAGGCCACGGTATTCCAGTCGGCTAGGGTCCAATGGACATGGTCACGATCTCAGGAGAGGCTCTGCAGGCGATGTCGTGCTGTTAGCAAAGGCACATGCCTCGGTCGTCTGCTGCCATAGCCCATTAACGCCGAATTTCGCCACACTGAACTAACTTTCGCCGTAAGTTTCACACTGATTTCTGCGGTTATTTCACACAGTGTTACTTGTCTCTTAGCACAGACAACTCTGCTCAGAAACTGCCACTCTCGGTCGTTAAGTGAAGGGTGTCGGCCACAGCGTTTTCCGTGGTGAGAGGTAATGCCTGAAATCTAGTATTCTCAGCACACTGACGTTGCGAATCTCGAAATACTGAATTCCATGACGATTTCCGAAATGGAATGTCTAATATCGCTAGCTCCAACTACACTGAAGAGCCATAGAAACAGCTACACCTGTCCAATATCGCGTAGGGCCCCCGCGAGCATTCCGAAGTTCCGCAACATGATGTGGCATGGACTCGACTAATGTCTGAAGTAGTGTTGGAGGCAACCAACACCAAGAACCCTATAGGACCGTCCATAAATCAGTAAGAGTACGAGTGGCTGGAGATCTCTTCTGAATAGCACGCTGCAAGACATCCAAGATGTCGGCAATAATGTTGATGTCTGAGGAGCTTGGTGGCCAACGGAAGAGTTTAAACTCAGAGGAGTGTTCCTGGAGTCACTCTGTTGCAATTGTGGACGTGTGGGGTGTCACATTGTCCTGCTGAAATTGATCAAGTCCGTCGGAATGCACAATGGGCATGAATGGATGCAAATGATCAGACAGGATGCTTATGTACATGTCACCTGTCAGAGTCGTATCTAGGATTATCAGTAATTCCATATCACTCCAAGTGCACACGCCCGACACCATTAGCCGGCTGCTGTGACCGAGCGGTTCTAGGCTCTTCAATCCGGAACCGCGCTGCTGCTACAGTCGCAGGTTCGAATCCTGCCTCGGGCATCGAGGTGTTTGATGTCCTTAGATTAGTTAGGTTTAAGTAGTTCTACGTCTAGGGGACTGATGGCCTCAGATGTTTAGTCCCATAGTGCTTAGAGCCATTTGAACCATTTGAACCCACACCATTACACAGCCTCCACCAGCTTGAACAGTTCCCTGCCGACATGCACATTGTCTCCATAGCCATACACTTCCATCCACCGGATACAATTAGAAAAGAGACTCGTCCGAACAGGCACCTTGTTTCTAGTCAGTCCAATGGCGGTGCTGACGGGCCCGTGCGAGGCTAAAGCTTTGTGTCACGCAGTCATCAAGGGGACACTAGTGGGCATCTGGCTCCGAAAGCCCATATCGACGATGTTTCGCTGAATGGTTAGCACGCTGACACTTGTTGATGGCCCAGGATTGAAATCTGCAGCAATTTGCGGAAGAGATGCATTTCTGTCACGTTGAACAATTCTCTTAAGTCGTCGTTGGTCCATTTCCTTTAGGATCTTTTTCCGGCCGCAGCGATATCGGAGTTTGACGATTTATCGGTTTCCTGATATTCACGGTACACTCGTGAAATAGTCGTACGGGAAATTCTCCACTTCATCGCTACCTCGGAGATGCTGTGTCCCATCGCTAGTCCGCCGACAATAACGCCACGTTCAGACTCACTTAAGTCGTGATAACCTTCCATTGTAGCAGCAGTAACCGATCTAACAACTGCGCCACATGATTTTGTCTTATATAGGCGTTGTCGGCCGCAGCGCCGTATTCTGCCTGTTTACATATCTTTGTATTTATGCATGCATATACCAGTTTCTTTGATGCTTGAGTGTATTATTCGGCGTCCAAAGTCTGTTAATTTCCGTCGTGCGACGATAATCACGTCGGAAACCTTTTCACACGAATCACTTGAGTATAAATGACAACTCCGCCAATGCACTGCCTTTTTGTGTCTTGTGTGCACGATACTACCGCCATCTGTTAATTGCATATAGCTATCACAAGAGTTTTTTTACCTCAATGTAAAATACTCAAGTTGCTGAAGAAATATTTCTTTGTAACAGATGAGTGTGTCGCAGTGGAGTGTGGTAGGACTGTTGCTATTCACAATATACATAAATGACCTTGTGGATAACATCGTGTAAGTTCACTGAGGCTTTTTGCGGATGATACTGTAGAGAAATGGAAAATTGTACTGAGATTCAGGAGAATCTGCAACGAATTTACGCATGGTGCAGGGAATGGCAACTGAATCTCAATGTAGACAAGTGTAATGTGTTGCGAATACGTAGCAAGAAAGATCCTTTATCATTTAGCTACAATATAGCAGCTCAGCAACTGGAAGCAGTTAATTTCATAAATTATCTGGGAGTAGGCATTAGGAGTGATTTAAAATAGAATGACCATATAAAATTAATCGTCGGTAAAGCAGTGCCAGACTGAGATTCATTGGAAAAATCCTAAGGAAATACAATCCGAAAACAAAGGAAGTAGGTTACAGTATACTTGTTCGCCCACTGCTTGAATACTGCTCACCGGTGTGAGATCTGTACCAGATCGGGTTGATAGAAGAGATAGAGAAGGTCAAACGGAGAGCAGCGCACTTCGTTACAGGATCATTTAATTATCGCGAAAGCGTTACGGAGATGGTAGATAGACTCCAGTGGAAGACTCTGCAAGAGAGACTCTCAGTAGCTCGGTACTGGCTTTTGTTGAAGTTTCGAGAACATACCTTCACCGAGGAGTGAAGCAGTATATTGCTCCCTCCTACGTATATCTCACGAAGAGACCATGAGGATAAAATCAGAGAGATTAGAGCCCATACAGAGGCATACCGACAATCTTTCTTTCCACGAACAATACGAGACTGGAATAGAAGGGAGAACCGATAGAGGTACTCAAAGTACCCACCGCCACACACCGTCAGCTGGCTTGCGGATTATATATGTAGATGCAGATATTTTTAGATAGGAAGAGAAACACTTGCAAATTTTCAATATATGTACGCTATCTGATCAAAAGTATGTGGTCACCTACGTAATGAAGAACTGGCCGCTACATTTCACTAGAGTCGTACTCATCAGTATAAAAAAGGGGCAGGGAGAGTAGAAGAATAGTAACAGAAATGGGTCGACCGGGGAAGCTCAGTGACTTCGAAAGAGAACTAATCACCGGAAGTCATCTGAGTAGCAAACCCATCTGGGACGTTGCAACCCTTCTGCTGCTGCCCTAGTCGACTGTTGTGAGTGTGGAGAGAAAACATCAAGGAACAACTACAAATAAATCAAGACCAGGCATACGTTACGTCCGGTCTCGGAAACTGACATACAGCTGGGAGAGCGGTGTGCTGACCACGTGCCCCTCCATATCAGCATCCAGTGACACTTGTGGTGTGAGGATGACACGGCGGCCGGTCGGTACCGATGAGCCTTCATGGCCTGTTCCGGAGGAGTTTAGTTCTTTTTTTAGGTATACGTTATGTACTCACTGACAGGGACTAGCGAACATTGTAAAGGATGATTGTAAGACGTTTCATGAAATCAGCAGAAGGAATCGCTCTCCAGTCCAAATTGTACAAATACAGACAGCCGTCCAACTACTACGATGACTGTGTGTAAGGGAAAAATGGGGTACAGTGGTAGGGCAGTTCATCTGAAGCCAAAGATTTTTGCAGTCAATGCCAAGTGACGCTTGAGGTGGTGTAAGAGCGAGGCGACTGTAGAGTGGATGACAGGAACCGAGTGATCTGAAGTGATAAATCAGGCTATACCGTGCAGTGAGCCAATAGAAGGGTTTGACTTAGCGAATGCCTGAAAAACGTTGCCCACCAACATTCGTATTGCCAACGGTGGAATAATGAGGAGGAGGGGCTGTTTCTCGTGGTTAGAGTGTAGTCCCTTTTTAAGAAAACGCTTGTTTGCTACTGGACTATTGCATTGTGGCACTTAGAAAATGAAGTGACATACTCACATGAGCCCCTTACTGGCAGTAATGGTGTTTCTTAATCACTTCATTTAAATTCGATACTTGCACATAGATGCAGAAGAAATCAGAAATTACTTCTAATTTGGGGAATATGGCTCATCGAGTACTACATGAGTTAACAAATATTGTATTAAGCCGATGTTTTGTGTTATTCCAAACAATATCTGATGTATGATTTGTTAATCTTTCGTCATGAATGTCCGTTAGATGTTATACGTTTCTTCACCCAATTGTGGTTCTATAGTCTTTAGACTCGTAAGCTTGCAAACATTGCCTATAGAAAAGGCCGAATTTTACAGCAAAATGACCTTGGTGGGTGGTGGACAGATAGGTCTCCGTAATTAAAAGAATGTTTTATTCGGTTTTATCCATTCTAGCTGGAAATCTTCAGCTGTTAGAACCACACAAGATACAGCTGCAGGAAAACAAATCAATATATGAAAAGTGAAATTACAAAAATTAAATGCATGTGGCTGGACTTAAACTATGGGACCTGAAATTAGTAGACATAATAGTAGGGCTGGAGGAAGTGCAGAATGAGCTACGTAGCAGAACACTAGAAATGAGAGGGGGAAAGGAAGCATCGTGAGTGACTGAAAAACAAAATGAGAACGAAACACTGGGAGAAAATGCGAGAGTTTTTTTACTGCTCAGCGGAGAGAAATTACCGTTTGCGTTAATTTTTGAAGAAAGTTTGGAGGCTGATAGAAGTAGTTTAGTTTTTTCTTCAGTGTTCATTGCAGACTAAATTCTTCTACAAAGAGACAGTACCAGTGGAAAAGTGTTTCCTAATGTTTTTGTTTAATGTATGTGCACGATTACTAGAAAAGTGAGACCTTTCCATGCGACTGTGCTGAAACGATAGGTACACGATATGTGATACGAAGTTATGATGTTCTTGTATGCCGAGAAGCCAATTAGACATAGCACCGTTACGCGCTAAGATAGGAAGAGAACAGCAGAACGAAAATCTTTCTAAGTCCTTACAGCCCGGCATTGCTCAAGCACACGGAAGTTATTACCACGAGTCAGCCACCAGGCGTAAACATTTCGCTAAGGTTAGTGTCAGTCACCAAGAGTGCGACCTCAACACTTGCGCCTGTGAGTGCGAGCGAGCTCAGTGGAAGAGTGTAAGATGAGTACTGATTTACCTACCTCTGGTACTCTTCTAACATTAAGTAAGAAATAGCAGAGAGGGCGCAACAACTCCTATCTGTGGTCTGAGGAAGCAGTTATGATACTGAAACAAACTGATTAAGCCAATGCGGCACAATTAAAGACGCTGACGTAATGAGCAAAGCCGATTCAGTCTCTCTCTCTCTCTCTCTCTCTCTCTCTCTCTATATATATATATATATATATATATATGCTGTCTCAGTGACTTTCATGTAATATTTATCTGGAATTGTTATCAGGAATACTTAAATCACATTCGGTTAGTTTAGCAGATTACTCTTGAGCTTTTTGTGTTATATAAAACGTAGCTGGGAGAAGGATTGCGAAGGGAACTCATTTTTCTGTGTTTCACATTATAAACTTGTGTTATCCCCTCTCCACAACACCGACCAAGCTCTATAATGTGGGTGTGGGTGAGTAATTGGATGTGCATTTGTAACAGATGAATCAGGGTAGATTATGTTATTGTTTCTTTGTAACGGCTCGATAAATTTCCGTTGAATTTGTTCGGTCCTGACTTGTGATCTGAAGCGGCCAGCGACAACGTGCGTCCGTCTCTTTTTAAAAGTGGGGCTTGGGGATTGTCAAGTAAAAATCAAGGTTGTGAAGATATCCAGTGGTTTCTCTGCTCAAACTTTTGTCCGGTAAACTTCAGTGGGAACAGGGCAACGACCTTTTAGTGGTTTTCTAGCATTCACCCGATTGGATAAGGGAAGTCACCTCCCGAGCGTTTTGCCGATTGGCTGACTAATGTCTTCTGTTTGTCAAGTCTCGGCTAACGTAGATTTCTAGAAGTTCGGAAGACAGCTCTTGGGCTGTGTCAGCATGGTCAGTAAGATGTGCTCTTACGAGACTATCTAGTGTGAGTTATTTCGGTTAGGGTCCGTCATTTAATTCGTAGCGCAATGTTGATCATCACTCAAAATGGCTCTGAGCACTATGGGACTTAACATCTATGGTCATCAGTCCCCTAGATCTTAGAACTACTTAGACCTAACTAACCTAAGGACAACACACAACACCCAGTGATAATCACTCATATTCACACACCTGGGGAATAAATTAAGTTGAAGTGCTGTCTCATCGATCAAATCCTCATCCTCACACTGAATCAGAGCGTTCATTGCCGACCAGAATGTACACCTGGATCGATATACTAATCAGCGTGTCCTGATTTCTACCAATTTTGCTATGAGTTTGGGAGACCGAATTTAAGGTGATCGGCTACCCACAATATTCCCATACCTTTGTCCTCTACGACATTTGTTGATGATTAAGAATTCTTATTTGCCCATAGAAATGTGCTTAGTTTTGGATTTCTCAGAAATATCTGAATTTTACCCAGCATGGTGAACTTAACTTCTGACATCCCTATGATGCATCCGCAATGATGTTGCTTGTTGGTGTATGGATACTATGTACCTTTCCCGTCTGGCTTCCTGTTAGTCGTTGTAAATACGTGGATGTTACGAATGTTTGTACTTGTTACATTCCAAAGTGCACGCACTAATTATCTCCCCTGGGTGAAGATCCCTTGCTGATAATGATAATGTGTTCGAAAACCACCCCACTTTAAGAAAATATATCAACATATTTGCTCTGTTTTTGGTGCAGGATGAAAGAGTTTATTTCACGCAACATAATTAGATTCTTGTTTTCCCCGCAAGTGCAGTCCACCGTGTTCCTATGTCCTCCCTGACATCACGCTGCTTGAGAAATGATTAATGAAGGTTTGATGTAACTCATTCCTTCGACCGTCAATTATTCAAAATGACAGTCCCAATCGCAATATTTATAATGCGATTGTGACTGTCATTTTGAATAATTGATTATAAGTAAACTAATCGCTGCTCATCTCCATACAACTATATTGTCTAAAGATTTAAACCTCCGACCGTCGATTTGAAATCATGATATAAATTTCTCGTGCGCAGCTGACGTAATTAAATAGGCCACATTCTTTTAATGAACCCACACAACGTGCATTCCATGGAATGAGGATACAGCGATGTTTTTTCCAACTCTTATCAATAAAAAAAGAGAAAAAAGGGACACATTTTAATATATTTGTAAATATGAGGTCCCTCTTAAGGGTCGTCAGGCTGATTCTCTCTGGTGTTTCGTGAAATATTTGCGATTTCGTTTATGAAATGTGTGGGTGGATTTCCCCAAAAATACTGTTCGTCATATGTGTAATGCGATGCCAAGCACCAACGGAAAACGTCGGTGTGTTTCTCGTTACAAACAAAACGACTTCTGAAGCGGAATTTTACATACCCATTCCATATAGCGGTCCCAGATTAGTCTAGTGTGATATTAGGTTTAGTGCTGAGCATTGACAGGACTGCTCTGTCGAAAGGTACGTAAAAGTCCGCTTTGTTTGAAATGGGAAAAAAACCGGTATTTTTTCCATTGACACTGGTCGTCGCATGAAAGACGCGATGAGCACTATTTGATTGGGCTTACTCAGACTAAACATCGCAGAAACTGAATTATACGCCGAAGCGCCAGAGAAAATGCACTTGACAACTTTTGGTGTACATCTACTTAGATATGCACGGGCTGTACACAGTCTCCAGAAATAAGATTTCGGTAGTTCAGAGTCATTTTCTGGGTATTTGGATATAAGACGGCAGCGGATTCTAGGGGCTCGTTACAGAGCAATAATCTGACTACTATTTATTTGGTTTGTTCCCCTAGTCAACTTTGTTTATGTGAAAATGTCGTCACAACACTGAAAAAGCCTATACGAGGTGCATTCAAGTTCTAAGGCCTCCGATTTTTTTTCTAATTAACTACTCACCCGAAATCGATGAAACTGGCGATACTTCTCGACGTAATCGCCCTGCAGACGAACACATTTTTCACAACGCTGACGCCATGATTCCTTGGCAGCGGCGAAGGCTTCTTTAGGAGTCTGTTTTGACCACTGGAAAATCGCTGAGGCAATAGCAGCACGGCTGGTGAATGTGCGGCCACGGAGAGTGTCTTTCATTGTTGGAAAAAACAAAAGTCACTAGGAGCCAGGTCAGGTGAGTAGGGAGCATGAGGAATCACTTTAAAGTTGTTATCACGAAGAAACTGTTGCGTAACGTTAGCTCGATGTGCGGGTGCGCTGTCTTGGTGAAACACCACACGCGCAGCCCTTCCCGGACGTTTTTGTTGCAGTGCAGGAAGGAATTTGTTCTTCAAAATATTTTCGTGGGATGAACCTGTTACGTTCTGTTTGTTTGAATTTCAATTGGTTTCACACCACGCAAATTTAGAAAACGAATGACTGCACGCTGTTCAAGTAAGGAAAACGTCGCCATTTTAAGTATTTAAAACAGTTCTCATTCTCGCCACTGGCGGTAAAATTCCATCTGCCGTATGGTGCTGCCATCTCTGGGACGTATTGACAATGAAAGCGGTCTCATTTTAAAACAATGTGCATGTTTCTATCCCTTTCCAGTCCAGAGAAAAAAAATCAGAGGCCTTAGAACTTGAATGCACCTCGTACTTAGCAATCACCAAAATGTGCAACAAAAAACGCAGTGTACGACAAGAGCTCCACACTGCTGCAATAGACCTGAGACGTGGTTTTCCTTTCTGGAAAATCAGCTTAGCAAAGTCGTGACGCATGAAGTGAACCTATGAACGAGGAGAATACCGGAAAACTCTCATAAGTAAAGCTAGCCATATTTCGTTGAATGACTCTTAAAAGATAGCTAACAAACCCGAGACACAACCGAGTGGGGAATAAAGTAGTACTATTACCAGTGGGACACATGGCCCATACTGGCTATCTTTGAGGAATTGTGCGGATAGTTTTAGTACTATACAAATACATCGAGAAGTCGGGGATGGGAATAAAATGAAACACAGTTTCTCTGCAACGAGCCACGCGAGGCAAAAATAGAGGGTGATTCAAAAACTTACGAGTACTTAAGAACTATGTCAGAAACAGCTGTGCGATTTGCTTCCAATGGTAGTTTAACTAATATTTTTATGGATGCGTTTCCACATGTGCTACGTTGGTTGCCCTTAGCATGTGTAGGGCCAACATGTCTTTCCTCACCACCTCTACACTCGTATTCGTCCACTAAGAGTTTACACGCAAAGAACTGCTGAACTGGACTCTTTATCCTTATCGTAACACTACGAGAACGTCAAGAGGGTCTATGTCTGGTGAACGTGCTGACCATGTTGTTGGACCGTCACTATCGATGTCCTTTCCGGAAACATTTCAGACGAGAGTTGGCGAACGAATAACCACCAGTGTGACGTTGCATGATCTTGTTGAAACACTGCCTATGGATGAAATGTTCAAGTGTTCAAATGTGTGTGAAATCTTATGGGACTTAACTGCTAGGGTCATTAATCCCTAAGCTTACACACTACTTATCCTAAATTATCCTAAGGACAAACACACACACCCATGCCTGAGGCCTCAGACCGCTCGGCTAATCCCGCGCGGCATGGATGAAATTCTTACAACTGGAGTGCAACATTAAGTTCAAACATCACCACGTCAACCGTTGCAGTAATGGTACGCTCAGCAAAAGAAAGAACGGAGCAATAATTCAGGTGTACTGTATGCCACATCACATATTCACTTTCGGGTTAGTCTTTATCTGCTGTTCAAAATGGTTCAATTGGCTCTGAGCACTATGGGACTTAACTTCTGAGGTCATCAGTCCCCTAGACTTAGAACTACTTAAACCTAACTAACCTAAGAACATCTCACACATCCATGCACGACACAGGATTCGAACCTGCGACCGTAGCTTATCTGCTGTACTGCGATATGTACGTTCTCCGACTCCCAAGTCGGAACACTATGCCTGTTTACTTTTCCGGAGATGTGAAAAGTCACTTCGTCGGAAAAACAAACTTTATTGAGGTAGTGACTTCTGCATCGATTCGTTCCGGCATACGAGTATTCCTTGCAAACTAAGCACATCTAGGACTATCATATGGCTCCAGAGCTTGCAGTAGCTGCACTTTGTAAGTATGGAAATGCAACTCTTTGTGTATAATCATCATCAAAGTTCTCTAAGTTATGCATGTTTCTCTGGAAACACGACGCGTCGATTTCCGCGATCTGCATTGAAATGCGGTACAAGTAAGCACGCTATCAGCACTGACGTCACTCCAAGTTTGTCGCTTCTTGCCTTGTCACCGATGCTGTGGTTTAAACTTTTCATACCAAGTGCAGCGAAACAAGCGCTGATACAGGGGCGAGTGAGCGTGCCGCGACTTACCCTAGTTCACAACTACCTGCGCCCTGTCATCATAACGTGCCTAGCATACTGAAAATTGCACCACGATCTAAGAGTGAAACTTTCTTAATATATTTTTCTTCAGCATATTAGTGTTAACATAGTGAAATTTCAAAACGATTTAATGAATATGTTTTGCTAAATATATTATTTTAAGGAAAAAATAAGTGGTGCTAGATAATGAAGCTAGAGAGGTAAAAACAGTTCAGAATGTGCAAATTTATGTCACAATCCAAAGTCACATGTCTCGACTCGCTCGCTAATATTTTGGTCAAAATCTGCGCTTTTTACGAAAATTTTTTAAAGTCCTAGATATCAGACTTAGGAAGATGAAAATTCGTGTGTTGCTTCAGTTTGATACAAAAACTTCAACTAAGTGACTCTGTAAGGTGTCAGGCAAATCCAACACCTTCCATGAAAACCCTGACATGATAGCAAATCCGACTGTATGTCACATAGCTCCTAATAAATCCTGACATTAAATTAACCAAAGTAATACGATCAACAAGTGAGCAAATGGTATACCACAGACTAACACAAGAACGCATAAATGCATGTCATACCTTCCCACCGTGAAACAGACGCAGTTCCAAGGGAAGAAACGAGAACAGAAGTCGAGAGCAGAGTCGTGTAGGCTAGGAGGCCCTACGATAAGGGACGAACACCCACGTCGCCAGCCGACCGTCAGAATCACACCCCAGCCCATGTTAAAAGATAGAGCCCTCCAGAAGAACAGTACAGATCTTACGATAACGCTAAAAGGGCCACACCAGCTGCAAGTTCTAGCGTGAGACTTTGTCACGTCTCTGTTATGTAGCAAACATTAAAAACATTGGGACACCACGAAAAGTATAAAGTTTCTCATCGGATAGACAGAATTTTTGTAGACGGAGCTTAAGGTTGACAGTGAGACCCTCATTGGTCAGTTGAAAACACAGCCAGATAGCTTTTCTTAAATCAACTTCGGTAAATTGTAGTAAGGAGAAGTTAGAGAGAGTTGCTTCCGAGATGGCGAGGTGCGTGGAGCTGCGCCGCCCGCCGCCCCCTGACGCTGCCTAACCAACGACAAGATAATGAACGCACACGGTGCCGCCACAAGGCTTCACTCAGAACTGCAGAAGTCTCATCTGTTACATCCCCTATTTACGTAATACTAGTGTCGATCGTCAATTAAACTTTGTGGTATTCACATTTGCTACTAGAAGTTAAAATCTGAAACGTGATGATTTTTCTCTTATATAATTATTGAAAAGCCAAATCAGCCACTGTAATTTACAACAAGTTAAATAAGTAATTAAAGATAATTGAGGGTCACTGTAGACCATTTTGATAGTTTTCTCTTTTATGAAACGTAACTTAAATCTAATTATAGATGTGATTGGCATAGGTCATTCTTCAATCCATTGTAGAACTTGGAAACCCATTCAGGGAATATTCGTTCACATTTTTGTTGAACGCAGTTGGTTTTTATCGCCCTGTCTTAAAACATTTCCTTTTATCAATAGTGCAATTTATAAACAATGTTTTGTGAGTATAATAAAATTTCCAATGGTAAACTTAACTGCTTTTTCGACTTTATTTTACCAGCTAACTAAAAATAGGAAAGCCTTGAACCCCTTCCACTAAATTTAGTTAGTATTAAGATTCTTTTACAGGGAGTGCAGTGGAGCTGACGCTGAAGTTATGAAGTATTTGATTATATCATCGCTAGTCTCACTGAACTCTTCTGAACTCTACATGTCATGTGTGGTCTGGCATCTCTTTACCAGCAACAGGTCCCAGGTTCAAACTAGTCAATTCCCTAAAAATCACGCTCAGAGCGTCGTTGCGCGAAAGTGGTAGGAAGACACGACTTAGAAGAAACAGACACCACGCAGAATGTTAGAACTTTATTTAACTACTTATATTAGTTTTCAAGCCATTCGCTAAAAGCTAAATCTGGAAACAAAACATCCCTGTTCATATTAGATTAAGTATCATCTGTCTTACTTAGTAGAAAGTTGTAATTACAGCTCTTGATTACGTTTATTAAATGATACAGTTGTACCAATTTTGAAGACTTTATTGTAGATAGCAATCAGTACCTGTAGTAGTTGGTGTTAGAGCTGCAGCTTTTTTAATTTGAGGTCAGCTGATAGGTATACCTGCTTAAAGGAAGTCCCTTTAACTAAGGGCTCACCTTCAGAGGACGTCATGTTTCCAAGCAGAGAAGGATTTAGCATATTTCATCAAAATATAAGAGATGTTATAAATAAAGTTAGTGAACTGCTTATGGATCTTGACTCTGAAATAATTGGTACATCGGAACACCACTTAAATGGTTCGTCAATTCAGAGGCTATCCTTACCAGGATACAGATTAGCTGGCTGTTTTCCTAGGCGTTCCTTGCGGCGTGGGGGAGTGGCCATGTACGTAAAAAACAGTATTTCATTTGAGTCCAAAGACGGCACTGCACTGAAGAGATGTCTGAATGTTGTGCAGGGGCAGTTGAATTTAGTGAAACTAAACTTGGAATTGTTGTTGTTTATAGATCCCTTAACTGTGACTTCAGCGCATTTCTGCTCAAGCTAGAGAGTGTTCTTGATTCACTTTATAGGAAGTACCAGAAATTAGTTGTATATGGTGACTTCAGTATGAATTTGGTATATTATGGTGCAAGAAAAAGGTATTGATAGGTCTCCTAAATTCATATGATCTGATGCAGACTGTGTTTTTTCTAACTAGGGTGAAGGGGAACAGTAGCACAGCCAGAGACAATATTTTTATTAATTCTTCATTACTGGATGGCCATTCTGTTAGTAAAGGGATGAATGGCCTTTCAGACCACGATGCACAAATTTTAGCACTAAAAGGCTTTTGTACACAAACAAATGTCACATATAATTACAAACTATGTAGGAAAGTTATTCCAACAGCAATAGAGAATCTTTTAAACCTCGTCAAGGAAGAAGTGTGGCAGGATGTTTATAGTACCAATAACATAGATGACAAACATAATGCTTTCCTTAACACATTTCTAATTCTCTTTGAGAGTTGCTATACATTAGAACGTTCTAAACGGGGTAGTAGCAGTGAAAGGCAGCCTGGGTGGCTGACCAGTGGCATTATGATATCATGTAGAACAAAGCGAGAATTATATCAAAATGTTAGAAGTAGTCACAATCAAGCTACAGTAGCCCATTAAAAACAGTACTGTAAGGTGCTTAAAAATGTTATTAGGAAGGCAAAGAGTATGTGGTACGCAAATAAAATAGCTAATTCACAGGATAAAATTAGAAACCATATAGTCAGTTGTGAAAGAAGTGTCTGGTCAGCAGCGCAATGTCAACGAGTACAGTATTTAACGATTATTTTCTGAGCGTTGATGGTGAATTAAATAACATTTAGTTTCTACAGGGAATCATATAACTGTTTTGGCAAATGCCCTTCCGAGATTGAAATACTCCTTTGTGGTACAGACAAGGGGGAGATAGAGTCCATAATTAAATCACTGTAGACTAAGGATTCTCATGGATATGATGGAGTGCTTAGCAGAATATGAAAGTACTGTGCTGCGCATATTAGCCCTGTGTTTAGCCATATTTGTAACTTCTCCTTTAGGAATGGTCGGTTTCCTGAACAATTAAAGTACTCAGTAGTAAAGGCGCTTTATAAAGAGGGAGATGGGGATAATGTAGACAATTTTAGACCTATTTCTATGCCATCAGTGTTTGCTAAAGTTTTTGATAAGCCTGTGTATGTAAGGATAATTGATCATTTTATATCACACGATTTGATATCAAGACTTTACAAGTCGTTTAACAACTGAAAATGCTATATTCTATTTTCTCTGTGAGGTACCGCATGGGTTAAACAAAAGGTTTCGAACGTTAGGCATATTTTTTGATTTAACCAACGTGTTTGATTGTGTTGATCACAAAATATTGCTCAGAAAGTAGGACCATAATGGAATACGGGGAGTAGCTCACAATTGGTTCACCTCCAACAACAGACAGCAAACGGACATTATTCAAAGACTCGAGAAAGAGTATGATGTTGGGTTTAAGTGGGGTACAGTCAAGTGTGGGATGCCCCAGGGATCAGTGTTGGGGCCACACCTGTTACTTATTTACATAAATGATATGCCCTCTAGTATTGTGGGAAACTAAAATATTTCTGTTTGGTGATGACACTAGCTTGGTAGTAAAGGATGTTGTGTGCAACATTGGCTCGGTTTCAAATAGTGCAGTTCATGACATAAAATATCATGAAATGATGGTATGGCATTGTTGACTGGGAGGCCACATGCGGGATAGTTCGACTGCCATATTGCAAGTCCTTTTTAGCTGACGCCCCTTCGGCGACTTGCGGGTCAATGATGATGAAAATGATGATGAAAGATACACAACACCTAGTCCCCTGCCAGAAATCGAATACGGGTCCCTTGCTACGCTACGGAGGCGGACAGTTCATGACGTAAGTTCATGGCTTGTAGAAAATAAACTTACACTTAATAATAGTAAGACTCAGTTTTTACAGTTTATAACACACAATTCAAAAAAACTTGACGTTTTAATTTCACAGAATGGGCATATTATTAGTGAAACTGAACAGTTCAAATTTCTACGTGTTCAGATAGATAGTAAACTGTCATGGAAAGCCACGTTCAGGATTTTGTTCAAAGACTTAATGCTGCCATTTTTGCTATTCGAACGGTATCTGAAGTGAGTGTCCATTCGACACGAAAATTAGTCTATTTTGCTTATTTACATTCGCTTATGTCGTTTGATATTATTATTATATTTTGGGGTAACTCTTCCCATTCTAAAAGCATATTTTGGGCTCAGAAACAGGTGGGTCGGGCGATAGGTGTTATAAGTTCACGAACCTCCTGTCGGCCCCTGATCACGAGTCTGCGTATATTGACATTTCTTGTTAACAGTATTAGCTTATTCCCAAGAATAATCAGGTTTAACTCAGTTAATACTTGGCAGAAATCAGAGCTGCATTTGGATCGGACTTCCTTACCTATTGTACAGAAACGTGTGCAGTATACTGCTGCATTCATTTTCAAAAAGCTACCACAAGAATTCAAAGATCTTAGCAGTAATCCACGCGCTTTCAAATCGAAACTCAAGAGTTTCCTAATGACTCACTCGTTCCATTCTATCAGGGAGTTCCGTGAAGAATTAAGCTGATACTTGTTGTATTGTTGATTGCGTTTACGTGAACTTACGGCTTGACTTTTTTCTGGTTCATAAACATTTTATTTTTATCTCTTAATACTTTTATGTTGTAATTTCATGTACTGACATGTTCCATGACTTTGGAGATTTGCTCCTCAATTTGGTCCTACGGAGCTTGGCGTGTAAATAAATAAATAAAATACCACTAATCTTAAAGAAGCAGTTCACAGGTCATGTTCTAGTGTCGGTTTCGTACTAAAAATTCTATCCAGAAACGCAGTTGAGCCTCAGACGTTTTCAGTAAGTCAAGCCAACTTAACCTGATTCGCATTAATATTAAGAAGATTGCAAATTATTAAACGACAAATATATTAATTAATGCGTATCCCAGAAAGAGGCCATTGGTTTGTAGATGCTGCTACCTGTGCCTAAGGCAGTTGGTAGCAGATGTTATGTTGGGCAGTCCGCTGCGCCCATGTATACGGGCAGAGGCAATAGGAAGAGACACTTTGCACCGGTTTATCAACCTGTCCATGTCAGTCAAACGCCTGCGAGCGCTGTGCCTCGGATGACGCCACAGCCAGGCTTCTACCAAAAGCGTTTTCGGGTACAACTATGAAGTGAACTCACTAGGACTACACACTTTACTGGATCGGTTAGTTTTAACAGAAGTAAATCTTTGTGTTGACAAAATCGCGTGTCAAGTGGCGAGATTATTTTCCACTTTTAAAGGGAACAGTTAACTTTTGATGAATTTTTCAGGCACCTGTACACAGCGAATATTTATAGACAGATTTTTTTTAATGTTTTATCAGCCGCTCTAATGCATCTAGCGGATCTCGACCATAGGCACTTCGGAACTATGGCTGAGATGTACTAAAATTAATAACTGCAGCGAAAGAGGAGGGAAGGCCATAATGTCTATCTGCCTTCCAGCCGCACAGCGCAATGCAACAGCGAGAGTTGAAGATTAGTGCCAGACCGGGACTCGAACCGGGCTGCTACGCTTCCGTAGACCGATTGCCTTAACCGTCTCGGCCATCCTGATGCGGTGTTTCTCCCACCAACATGTCCAACTTTCCACCAGTCGCACAGCAACGACCATTGCCCATTAACGCCCTATTCGCAGATTTCTGATTCCTGTAGGAGACGCTGGTTGTGCATCCGCACTGAAGCATTTTCACCAGACATGCCTCTCCAAGCAACAAATTGGAAATGAAATATTAGTTACAGTTGTACAATCATCGTTTTTTGGTCATAGAATGGCCGTTCAATAGGAATGCGAAACATTTTGTTCATTGATTTCTTGGCATTAAATATGGACTGCATATTGTGCCCTGTTGAAGCACGAAATGCGAAAGGAAACAGTTAACAGCGATTTTTCAGTCTGATTTTCTGTGATTATTCGTTTGTGACGAAAAATTAATAGGAAATAAATATTCGTGATAGTAAATTTTTGTTTTACCCTTACAGATGAAGCAGATTAATGCCGTTGAGCTTAACACAGGCATAACGTTTCATGGCAAACGCCGTGAAGTAACGACAAATTATTAGTTAAATACAGTAAGTTTCGAAACTAAACAGCACTTACCTGTTATGATGAACATTAATGTAATTTCGTTTATTCGCTCAGAACACAGCGCTTTCTTTAAGAGAGTAAACAACTCCAACCGCTGTTGTGAATAATAGCAAAATTAGACTGTCAGTAGTTTGAGGCTTCTAAATTCCTTATATCGACGTGTATGACCGAAATCTCGTAATAGACTATGCTTACGTGAAGAATCCATACAACTACAATAGCCGTTGTGGATATTAGTTAATCATACTGTCAATAAATGACACCTTATACAACGTATCCAGAAACATATTTTCAACATAAGGTTTTTACGAAAACAATAATTTTTTACTACTTGTGTATTTTTCGTCATTAGCGGGGAACGTTACGTTCAAAATGACATCCTCATCATTAATTTTAATTAAGTAATACGGGAGATATTCTGTGACGGCAAAAAAACACCGTTGAGTAACAATATCTATGATTGTTGTTTTCTGTACTCAGCAGAATAACAGAGGTATGTTTTATATAAGAAAATGAAGTATTAAGCGATATTTGGTATATTTTTGATTTGCGTTTTTTAAAATTTTACCTTTTTTTGGAGTTAATTCGTCTTCTAGCACTATATGATAGATCTTTTTTGCTTTTTTTTGTTTTTACTAGCACATCCCTGTGTTTCACGTTACAAAACAACAATTTTCTAACAATACCTGAAATGAATATTGGCAGTTTCAGTTGCACTATAAATGGTTTAAAAGTCTCTGAGCACTATGGGACTTAACTTCTGAGGTCATCAGTCCCCTAGAACTTAGAACTACTTAAACCTAACTAACCTAAGGACATCACAGACATTCATGACCGAGGCAGGATTCTAACCTGCGACCGTAGCGGCCGCGCGGGTCCAGACTGAAGCGCCTAGAACCGCTCGTTCACTCCGGCCGGCCGTACTATAAATATTGCTTATTTTTAAGTAGTGGACATGACTGTAACTATGCAGAACAAAAATTTTCCCTAGGTTACATGGCGCTTTATGTATTCCCACTCAGTTTCTAGACATTTCACTGCTTCCGGTTACTAGGAGAATCTAGTAAGACATTGATCTCCTATGCAAAACAAAGTGATCGAGATGAGGGAACCCTTGACAGATATGCAACACACCTAATGTACATGTAGCGCAGTTACGATCTTAACTGACCAAAGCTACAAGGAAAACTCCCTTAGTCTACTCTTACTTGTGATAGTCTATGGCAGCCTACGGTAGTTTTAAAGTTTTGGTAACAGCTCATCTAAATACAGCTTCTCGACAGATCAACAGCACTGGCTAGCCAGTGGCAAAACAGTGCACGGCACGAAATCGGGCTGGGAGCAACGCCATTTCTGCCGGGCAGTGGCTGACGAGCTCAGGAATAATTCCAGGAGGCTACAGGCTCGAGGCTGCTGGATGGAGAGCAGAGAGGTACGGCAAGGCTCTGCAGCGGACAGGAGAAAGCAGCCAATGGCCGCCGCAGGGAGGAACTGGAACTGCCCTACAAGTCACGGAGTGGAGCATTAACGTTTCAGGGGCGGTAGTGGGTCGGCCGTAGAATGCTGCCCACGCACACCAAGGCGAAGCCGAGCTACGAAGTTACTCGTGCTGAAACGTGAGTATGTAGGGCACACAACTGCCCAGTTCACCGATACCGCCAAGTCGAAATTCAGGGGTGCAGCACAAGTGAAATGTTTCCATCAGCAAATTTGTCGGGGTGGCAGATACTAAATGAAGGGTTGTACGTCGAAAGTACTCTGAAGTTAGTTATACTTTAGTATGTGATTTGTGGGTAACCTGTGCACTAGAATCTGATTTTTTTACCTCGAGGACCTGATGCTAATTTGGGAGGGGAGGGCGAAATACCTCGAAATTTTCGACTTTTTTCGTTATTTCCATTATAGAGGAACGCACCTATTTACAAATCATTTACATCTAATTTCCTCCGCAATTCACTCGTCAACAATATTTTCTGACCCAATAGCTACAGAAATACACTGGTCCAAAAGTACTACAATTTCTCAATTTGTCAAAAATAGCTGTAAAACGCAGGTCTTTGCCTGATAACGTTTCTTTGTCAATAGTTCTGCGTAAATTGTGTTAACTGCAATGTACGCTTCTTAGTACAGTTTCTTTTCTTTTCAGGTCAGTGTCGTTTTAGCTGTTCCATAAGGATGTTCAATAGTGACTTCTTACTTGAGTGACATTACGGCGCGTTTTTCTTGAATTTGCTGTAATTAGAATTATTTTCGTGGTGGTGCTGAGCTGACATGACACCTTCAGTAACGTTAAAACGGTGTTCCGTATACGAAAAAAGTCTGTCCGAAGATGAAGAGGCTGTGGTTAGAAAGAGAAGACTTGCTACGTTTTTTGCCTCCAATGCCAAACCAGAAATCCTTAAACATCAACGGTTACTGGAAAGGCTGGATTACAGTTCACAAGAACTTCCCAAAAAATTACAACAATGAGAAACTGATTTTGGGCTCATTAAGTAGTGAACGTGACACCGTTACAACTGCCCCCAACCCAACACGCTCAGGAAAGCCAGCATTATCATTTGATTTCAACAACAAGTGCTTCTTAAGCAAGGAAGAGATTTCTGAAGAGTACAGACGAAAACAGACCAAGTTAAAAAAGAAAACTAATCCACCCAGAGGTAGCACTTGTGATTTTGTCATATCCAAGACTGCGAGGTAGGAAATGGGGACAAAAATTCGATCGAGCCTGTTCGATAATATGGACACAGATTTAATTGCGGCTAACGCGGAATGTCATCAAAAGTGTATTCATAATTTCTACAAAATACCTAAATGTCTGCACGTGTTCACAAGAGGCCGGTACAACTACTTCCAACATAGATCAAGCGTGGAAACTATATTCTCCTCTCTCGAGGAGAACACTGACGAGAGCCAGTTTCCCATGGACAGTTGCTTGATGAGGCGACTGAAAATTCTCGTCCATGTGTTAAAATTGTGAAAATGAATCTGAAGAGAAAGTATAAGGATACCACAATCATGTCTTGCTCATCCAAGGAGGGAGTGTCGAATGTTTCAAGAACACTGACTAAAAAATTTAACAATTGATACTTGAACGAAAAAAAAGAAGACCCTCAAGAAGAAATGGCTCGAGCTGTGAAAACTGCATGCAAAATTATTTTAGAGGATAACCACTCTACTGCTTACCTTCCCACTGTTAATTTTTTGGAGGTTCCCATCATGTTGTGTCCGAGAAACTGTTTCTCCTCCTGCACACAATCATTTTGACAAAAAAACGCTTTTCAACTGAAATCGTGGAGGAACAAATGTCTTGCTCTTGCGCATGCCATTATGCTAGCCGTGCGACCAAAATCGTTGTCTCTCATTTTGCTGGCCGGGTTGGCCGAGCGGTTCTAGGTGCTACAGTCTGGAACCGCGCGGCCGCTACGGTCGCAGGTTCGAATCCTGCCTCGGGCATGGATGTTTGTGATGTCCTTAGGTTAGTTAGGTTTAAGTAGTTCTAAGTTCTAGGGGACTGATGACCTCAGAAGTTAAGTCCCATAGTGCTCAGAGCCATATGTCTCTCATTTTAATTGGAGCTGCACCATATATTTACTAGATGTTCTGATCCAAACCTTTTCTAAGCCTCCTAGCAACGTTAGGCTTTTCAGATTCCTACGATAAAGCTTCTAGGCTTGAGGAATCGTATCTACTGGCAGCAGAAAGACTCTGTTGACGTCTCATCCAGTCCCTTCAGTCAGTTCGACGACGATGACTTCACAGTGAACACGCTGGATGGAAAAGGCACATTCCAGCCATGGGAGGAATAATGGCTCTCACTCCCTGAGATGCTATGACCAATGAAACAGAGGTAGTTCGCATGAAAGTCACCTCAGCATCAGACGTAATTGGCAAAGCTGTTGAAGTTAAGCAGATTCTCCGACAACCTGATAGAGAAGTAAAAACTATCTAATTGTTAGACATAAATATGAGCCATGCAAAGGACGTCGTACCATCTGCCTCTGATATTGCCTGATGTATAGGAAGAACTCGCATTTATCATTAGTACTCTAATGGAATGGATTCATAGAACTGAGCACAAACAGAGAGAAGTATGAATGCTTCGAGATCGTGTAGCCGGCCGCGGTGGCCGAGCGGTTCTAGGCGCTTTAGTCCGGGACCGCTCACTACTACGGTCGCAGGTTCGAATCCTGCCTCGGGCATGGATGTGTGTGTTGTCCTTAGGTTAGTTAGGTTTAAGTAGTTCTAAGTTCTAGGGGACTGATGATCTCAGATGTTAAGTCCCATAGTTCTCAGAGCCATTTGAACCAAGACCGTGTGCCTGACATTCATTAATGCTCCTGTAAGTGATTATTCTGCAGTATATACAGCCATTCTCAGGGCAGTTGAAGAATATAAGTGAGTTAACCAAGCAACATGTGCTGTCTTGATCAGCCATTGTTTTGGAAGGCTCGTGACGTGGTTGCCTCCATTCCAGAGTTGAGCAAAGTAATAGTGAGGGCAGTTATTTTCCACCACGATTAAGGCTAGGAGTGGTTTTAAAGAGTTGTTATGCGACATTTTTGCAGCCAAAAGCATTGATAAGATACTATCTGGACTTGTTTACACCAAGGCTGTGCGTGAGCATAGCCATGAGTACGCTACATTGGTTGGACTGATAACTGAAACAAGAAGAGTTGTTCGCAATAAATAGGATTATAGAGTCTTATTGCCAATCCAAGACATATTCTGAGGATTCAGCATAGCATACTGCGAAAGCTAAATTCACACAAGTACTGTAGGAAATTAACGATGGCGAGCCAACTCCTGCGTTATGGATCCAATACCTTCGAATGTTTACCTTAATGAAAAATACTACCAAAGCTGAACCTATGGGTGACTGGAACTTCCACCTCGACTGAGGGAAACTGTCCCCTTCTTGCATGCAGCAGGCCACTTAAATTACACTGACAGTGGACACTTGTGCTACCAGCATATGATCACTTTAAAAGACAAAATGGATTCTCAAGAATATCAAAAGTTCACTATTAAGGGCTACATCACTATTCGCAGAACTGATCAGGCATGACCATAGAGCAGGTTGTCATGCGAGGCATGAACAACTATGGGCGGCTGACTTGTGGTCGTGATGTCAGGGATAATGTGCTATCTCGATGGATTATGGGTTTGTCACGCCTCAGAAGTGTCAATGAGCAGGTGGATGTATTCACTGGAGTACGATCAGAGACAACTGAACAGCACGTGGATATGAGGCCTTCTCGTGTTGCCAGGGGTATTCTTGATACCAAGAAACTTAGTAATTGTTGGCTAATTTACCACCATTCCTTGATACATAAGAGCTATTGTCAATAGCTACATTATCGGTTGCTCCTGAAGTTGTGAAGTGTCACTTAACGTGAACTCTTGGCATCACCTGTATGAAGACCAGTTTGGAAAAAGGGAATTTCCAGGCTATGAAATTAAGGTGGAAGGATAAGGTGGTTACTCTGCCATCTATTTCCTGCTCTCTGAAGACTGAAGACAAGAAGTTCTCAATACACCGTTCGTCTACTTCAACGAATTTGCGTCAGCACACAATCAGATTCTGACCACACGAACTTTTAAAAATACGCGCTAGGCCGGTTCCTTATGTCTCTCTTCACAGAGGAGGGTATACTCCAGGGCACTGTATGGGACATTCACCCCTGCACGGGAACCAACAGTCTTCGGCAACAGCAAACGCTCAGTTACTGATGACTGCCGAAGCAAAGCTGTGTGAAGCAAAGTTGTGTGGAGCAAAGTTGTGTGAAGCAAATTGACAGAAGCCACGTTTGAAGTGGCGTCTCAGAATTACGTGCAGTTTATTCAAAGACAGTTTGGGAGCAACGCCATAGTGGTTTTTGTTGGGCATCCGGCCGAGAGAAGCTGCTACAAAGCAGCAGAATGTTATCGACGGCCTTTGATACAATCATAAAAAAAGCCTGTGTTGTCTAAAGAATATCTGTTTTTAGAGTTAGAAGGAAAATGTCTCTCCAACGATACCAACAAGAAGAACGCAATTGCATTGCTGTTGACTGACATGGAAGCCAAGGGAATTCAGGTGAAGCTGGCAATGGAAGATGACGATGTCTTGTAGTGGAAACTGCTATTTCAGAAGCCGGCAACTTCGATAGCGTCATCGCAACAGGAGAAGATACGGAACACTTGGTTTTGATGACAGCATTAGCTTCTTCTAAAAAATAACATCTGTGTCGAGGTGAGTTTGAGAGGTAACATCCCCAGTGTTTTGTATTCATCACATTCCTGCGAAGTCAGCACCACTCAAGAGACTCTCTTGCTTCACGCACTGAACGGGTGTTTTTCTTTGTTTTGTTTTGCTTTATGGTGCAAAAACAACTGGGGTCATACACGCCCAAGTCGAAACTATATAACACGAAGAGGAGTTAGAAAACGACCATACTTCAGTCGCAAGTGACATAAGAGAAGACAGGTAACACAGGGACTTGGAGAAAGGGCTAAAAGACGACGCCATACAGAAACGGAGGTCCAAAACTAAAAACTAAATGGCCTTCGCCATATTGCTTTGGCGGATAAAAAGTAAAACGCTGTCGACAGGCCACGCGTCATTTGCTAAAACGGCCGATAACTCAGACGGCAAATCCATGCGGGAACATAAACGGTTAAAAATGGGCATTCCGCAAGGAAGTGGCAGACAGTTAAAGTTGGGAGCAATGCGTACAATGTGGTGGGGTAGCGCCACTTATCAAATGACGATGGCTGAAAAGGTAGTGCCCAATATGCAGCCTAGTTAAAATGACCTCCTCTCGGCGGGAGGGCCGAGAGAAGGTCATCCAAGCCGCTGGGAGAGGATTAATAAACTAGAGCTTATTCCCGTGAAGTGATGACCATTGGCGATGCCAAAGGGACACCGCCTGTTGACAGACGGCAACACAGAGATCACTGGAGGGAATATAGGAACTAGTGGGCTCAGGTACGAGGACTGCAGACTTGGCAGCAGCCTCGTTTCCTGGCAGACCGACATGACCACGAACCCACATAAACTTCACAGCGGCTCCACCTAGAATGAGTAAGTGACAGTTCTCCTGGACCCATTGCACCAAGGAATGGGTGGTGTACAGCGCACATAGACTTTGAATGCCGCTGAGTGATTCTGAGCAGAGGACACAACTGAAAAATCAGTGTTGCCGGATGTCCTCTGTGGCCTGATACAGGGCAAAGAGCTCTGCTATAAATACTGAGCAGTGTGCCGGAAGCCGACACTTGCGCCAACGACGAAGCCACACACAACACTACGGTCAGTGCGAGAGCCAACAGTGTACACAAAGGTACTATCGCGAAGTTCCATGCGAAGGTCGTGAAACTGAAGGCGATAGAGCGAGGCTGGAGTAGTATCCTTAGGAAGCGAATGAAACCAAGGTTAACATGGGTCGCTTCACGAAGCCAAGGTGGTGAAGGGTTCACACCCACTAGGAAAGTTGCAGGTAGTGTGAAGTTAAGCCGCCATAGCAATTGTCTAAAGTGGACTCCAGCAAGCAACAGAGAAGAGGAACGAGCCCAATACTGGCGATCAAAGGAATCATCGAAGAAGGAGGCGTAGGATGGGTGGCCACGCATGGCAGACAAACGGCATGCGTACCTGCACAGGAGAAAGTCACAGTGGTAGGACAATGGTAGTTCACCAGCTTCAGCATACAGACTGTCAACTGGGCTAGTGTAAAGGGCAACAGTGACCAAACGGATCGCCAGGTAAGACACATAGAAGGACCAAGAGAATTACAACAGGCCCAAGAACAGGCCCAATATGTAAAGATGGTGGGGGAAACCGTTTGCGCCGCCAGAAATTTATACAGACGATTTTGTCAGTGGAAAAACGAAAGCTACTGCCGATGCTCCAGGAGTAAACACGATAAAGACATCGCTGAAGACGCCGCTCAGTGAGACAGAAATACAATAGATGGCAAAATCGTCAACAAAAAGTGAGCCGTAGATGCCCGGTGGGAGACAGGCCATTATAGGGTTAATGGCGATAGCAAAGAGGACGACGCTCACAACGAAACCCTGAGGCACACAGTTTTCTTGGATAAAGGTGTCCGACAAGGCAGAACACACACGGACCTTGAAAGACCAGTCTTTTAAAAATTCCTGGAGGAACCATGGCAGGCGGCCACGGAAGCCCCTGGTGTAAAGAGTACAGAGGATAACAGTTCGCCAGCAGGCCTTCTCCAAATCGAAAAACACGGCCACAGTCTGGGATTTCCGCAGAAAACCATGACAGGGGTGGACAAAAGAAGGAGTTGGTCAACTGCAGAATGCTGCTCTCGAAATCCACACTGTGCATTCGTTAGTAAATAGCGCGATTCGAGCCACCATACCAGCATGGCATGAATCATACGTTCCATCACCTTGCAGAGATGGGGGGGTAGTTAGGTTTGTGTCCTTACAGGGCTTAGGATAGGTATGGCGGTGGCTTCACGTGCCCTCTGTCCACATGCAGTTGTACGTGTTAAGCAGAAAGCGCTTGCCCACAAGGAAAAGGTGTTGCAACATCTGAATGTGGACAGCGTCTGGCTCTGGGGCGGAGGATGGGGATGAACTGAGAGCATGATCTAGCTCCTTCATAGTGAAGGCGGCATTGTAGCACTCACGATTCTGCTAAGAGGAGGGTACACCCGAGCCTCCTCCGCTCTTTTCCGATGGAGGAAGACAGGGTGATAGTGAGAAGAGGTCCAAACTTCCGCAAAATGGCGGCCCAAGGTGTTGGAGATAGGAATAGTGTCCATGATAACGTCGTCTGCTACTGTCAGGCATTGATTAGGTGTGACACCACTGTAGCACCCTTTCTAATTGGGAAGAAGATAATGCAAGTTTATGACAAAAAACCTTGGCTATCAGATGGCTTCTAAGGGGCCCTGAGGTCACACCACACCAAATGTCTCAGGCAGGAGAGCAGTTGCTTTTGAACTTTACGGTGGATTCATTGACGACCTGTTGCAACGAGAAGTCTCATCCAGCGTTGTAGTAAAACCGAAATTTCGTCTGGCCGGATTGCCACCTACAAGTGATGCCGACAAGTACCACTCATTCAGGATGTACCTGCAAGTATAAACACGGCTGGGGAGTAAAGGGAGCCCCCTAAACTTACCATCTGATTGGGGCTGGAGCCTGACCAAACGAGATTAGAACTGTACTCGTTCACAGTATTTGCATTTGTTAAATTTTTACCGAATCTGAGTGTTGTCCCATGATTGCTTTACTATGTTTTGTTTACTTATTTACAATTGTGGTCCCTGTTCCCACGACTATGGGTGCTGCTCCAGATCACTTCCTCAAAATCATTCGCAGCAAATGTGCTTCAGGATGTAAACGGGGGCCTCCAGCCGCAAACGGGCACGACTCTGATGCTGTGTCATCTGCAAGAATAATTTTAGTACGAAATACGAAAATTCACCAGAAGCAAACTTCAACGAAGGAGTTACTGACAATGAGTGCGAGAAACAGGTGAAACCTTTCGACGAAATTGTAGCTCGGGAGGAAGAAAACGATGGCACAGAAAACAATATGTCGTCAGCACCAAAGAGTCAAAGGCGTACAGACACTTGGTGTTTATTTTTTATTTTTAAGTGAATGATTTTCAATGAATTAGGTTAATCACATTTTTTTCTTCAGATGAACGATGTTTTATTGTTAGGTAAATGTTGTTTTATTTAAATAGACTAAAGTCTTGTACGTAAATATTAATTATTCACATTTTTCAGTCATTTTAGTTAAATTTTCCATGCTAGGCCACTGACATATGAAAGAAGTTCTGGTAAGGAATCTGGTCAGACGTGACCAGGAAACCGGTTCTCATACTAGCCATGAAGATTTATGATGGACGCACTTGTGGTTGTGTAGAGAGTGTTAGAGTGCAATCTTACGGATTGTCCCTATGTGTCGGAATTAATGGGCACCTAACACAGTTTATACAGAAACTTTGACAAATGAAAGTTTTAAGACAAAAACCTGCGTTTTGCTGATTTTTTGATAGTTTGAGAAATTTATTGTATTTTTGAACCACTGTACCTCGGTAACCAATCGATCAAAAAATAATTTGCTCAACGATATTTGCAGGAAATTTAATACTCTTCAACTTCATCAATAGGTGTGTTCCGCTGAAAACGGATGATTTAGAAGTTATAAGTGAACGAACAAATAAAAGAACGAAAATTTCGATTTCTCTCCTCCACTCCACCCCACCCCCACTCCAACACCAGGTTGGCAAGGGTCTTTCATGTCGGAAACTCAGATTCACTTCGGCAGAGTCCTCACAAATAGTTAACCAAAATATCAGTCATTCCGAAAAACTTTCCAGGTAGAGCTTAACTGACTACTGCACTAAATATTAAACAGCACTGGAACAATTTAATAGACTACCCTTGTTAACTAAACAGCTAAAACCACAATGGCTTGGTTGCAATTTTGGCCGTCTAATGCCTTCCAGGCAACGAAAAATTAGATTTTCAGCATTTCATATAAGTATTCACAGAATTTAAAATGTTGTTATAATCTGTTCATTAAGATGTATAAGCTTACGTTATAGGTTTACCAGAATAACTGAAGTATATAGTTTATATGTCTAGTGACAGCATAACTCACGGTGTGTAAGTTAACCAGACTATATTCATTCAGTATTTGAGGATTAGAGGATTTAGCGAGTTTCAACAATCATTACATATAATTTCAAAAATTTTCTAATCCTTTTTCTCGTTGATACCACTTCCCCACGAAAAAATAATGAAAGGAAAAACGTTTATCGCATACTACATTTTCGCTGTTCGTGCAGTAAAACTTCAGCATCAGGCATGACCCTTTTTTAATTTATAACTTTTTGACTACCAACTCTATTCGCAACACATTGTGCAGACAGTGCGTACACATACTGCAGAATGTGCCCACATTATCGTACGACAAATAGTGGGGAGATATGATGTCATGAACATGGAGATGTGTGAAAAACTCCACTCCTATTCCTTTCATATCTGAATAACCTTCCATTTAACATTCAACAAACAGTATTGGTACTTTTATCAGACGATACTGGCGTTTTCATAGATTCCATTACAAAGAAAGCAACAGGAAATATTGTTAATGATGTTTTAAAGAGAATTGCTATGTATTAACCATATCCATACTTACATCACTGGAGGGAAAAATGACCTTTATTATCGATTATTAAAGATGTCAGTGCCTCAGAGAGGAATGAAATTCCAACCTAAAATCATTTCTCATGGACAATTCCTTCTATTCCATGCACGAATTTCTACTTAAAAACCGGTAGAAATAGAATATTTTAAGCATGCTGGCATGAGTAAGTATAAAAAAAGTGTGTTCACTAATGTTAACACTAATCATCTATACATATTCTTTAAAATGACCCTTTCCATATCATTTCGCTGAAAGAATCGTTCAAATGACCTGTGTAACCTGGAAGTAACTAAGTAACTAATTAGCTGTACCTGACATGGAGCGCAAATTACCAATAGTATGCTCACCCAGAATTTATGAAATCTTTTAACGACTTCCAACTAAATATGACGTTCTATTACTGGGAGTTCGATTCGTTGAAGGATTATTGATTGGGACTTAATGCTTCCTTCTGAATGGGAGATTTATCAAAAGTAAATTCACTTAATAGCAATGTCGGATGCCGACAATGCAAATCGCATAAAGACAGTAAAAATGGTGCAAAATATAGCTAAAAAACTGTTATAGAAAATTTGATAATCTCCAGAGCTATTATTTGCAAATCTCTTACGCTATATTTAGTTAGTGTTTCATGTGTACGGAAAATAAAATGAGGTACATACAATGGTGCAAGGAATCGGAAAACTATGTACCGTTTTACATGCCTCCCAATACTTGAAAACGTACCACAAGTCAGGAGTAGGATGTGCAATGCCTGGAAACATCTTTCCGGGCAATATGATGCGCAGTCCGTCTGTGATGAAATGATGGAACGCTTGTAGGTCTAACAGTGGAATGATCTCTCTGGAAACAAGAACTCAGAGTCCTAAACAGTCTACGATACGGATGACGACGCAGGGATCGCATGGTAAGACACACATATGTGACGCTAAAGACCCCGCCATTTTATGGCATAAAATCGTGCACATAATGTATTTTGAATAAAAAATCGTCCCTCGGAAGACCGAAACTGTGACCTTGGAAGTAATGGCGCTAGATAAAGTGATAAGTCACGAAAGAAGCAAAACTTCTCAAAACTTTATCCATTTTGAGATATCCGTGTTAGTGTTGAAGTAGCAGAAAATTTTCGAAAATATGAAAAACGTAATAATTCTACAAAAGGCCGTACCCGAATGTAAGAACTTTCAGATCTGAATCCCATTAGAGAGAAGAAATGAGGCGTGTCAACATGGTGAAAGTATTACGAAAATAGCATGGAAACTGAAAAAAGTACCAATGATCGGATTCGAACGCAGAACTTTACAGGTGGAAATTCCCGAATGAGGGGCGTTTATTTTGGCAGAAGTTTTAATTTTGGGTGATTAATTTAATGCCGAAAATATCGGGAAGATTTAGTAATTAGCGAGAGTTAAAAAATTACGCACTTATCTTGTGACTCTATTCCAGGACCTGAGATGTGGAGAGCGATCTGACAAGAGAACTATCACGGACAGAGGGATGTATGGCGACAATTAAGAAGTCAAGTAGACTACATGTCTGTCTATCATCACAAATTAAGATAGTCTAGGTGACGTAAGGTACTTTTGATCCACCTCGGTGTTCAACAGTCACATACATGATGTGAATGAAGATTGTATGTTTAATTGGTTTAGTAAATTCTGTCATTTACACCTAGCGGATTTTACGCTTCTTACTGTGGTGCACCCCATCTACGCGGGCTGACGTTCTGTTTCTTTCGAATGACTCACATGAATTCGATACAACTGAACAAATGATGGAAAGTTATAGTTGCAGGGAGTATGGTGTACATTTCGCGAATGCCATGTATGATGATAGTGCCATGAAAATTTATCACGCATGTGGATCACAGAACTGAGTGTGCTTAATATTTCAATAAAGACGAATTTCTGTTAATAGTCTCACGGAAAAGCTGATATTTTATAAAGGTAGCATGCAAAGGCGCACACCAAATTGCTAAGTAGGTAGCAGACGAGTTACGGGTTCGGAAAATTAAAGTGTCAGGCTGCGATGGAATAAAATGAACTGCATACTCAGTTGCAAATTTTTTCTGTAGACGAACAGTCAATTCGAAAGTCTGTAAGGTTGCTCCGTGCAGCTGTCCCTCTAGAAATCAACCAGAAAATGCTTGCGCCATCCTAATACGTACCTGGCGGATTTGTGTCCGTCTGTGCTGCACATCGAAACAGACAGAAACAGTCTCATGAACTGACTCCAGACAAATTTCGGTTACGTCCATACTTATGTTAAAATAAAAGTTTGATATTGTGAAGTAGCCTGAACTAGACTGAACTGAACTGGTTTCCTATTCTTTAACTTCGTGTCTGTTTGTCTTGTAATTCTGAACAATGCAGATGGTGTAATTACGTAAACGCTATTTGATAAAAAGAGTTGCCAAAACTATCTGAAGCTGTATACAACTGTATTTGAATTAACTTTTATCAAAATGTCGGCAAATGCAAGACTATATACTGTATTCCGTGTATCTCAGGCATCGAAAAATTTTGAGACGAATTATTTCAGTACAGTTTCCGACAGGGAAAAAATGCAACTGCATACAAATGGTTTCATGTTTACAACTACATTTATTAACGTATGTTTGCAGTACACAGATGATCCCCGGGTGATTCCTAATAGTCTATGGCCCATCTTTTTCATCATTCAGGGGTGACCAGGAAACCTAAACAGGCAGAAAATTTTTTTGAAATAGTTAGTGCAGTTCACAGCTGAGCAGCCACCTATATTTACAAGTAATTCTTCAATACATTTAATTAGAAATCTGCACCAGCGTAGTGACTCGTATGTAAACAAATATGAATATACTATACTTTAGGGGAAAACAAAGCGGACAGTTCAGCTCAGGTTATAGAAGTCTTACTATAATGCGTGACGTCACAGTACGTGGCTTGCAGCTCCAATATTGAAAACTAACGGAATACGAGGGCAGTTCAGTAAGTAATGCAACACATTTCTTTTCTGAAACAGGTGTTGTTTTATTCAGCATTGAAATACACCAGGTTATTCCCCAATCTTTCAGCTACACAACACTATTTTTCAACGTAATCTCCATTCAATGCTACGGCCTTACGCCACCTTGAAATGAGGGCCTGTATGCCTGCACGGTACCATTCCGCTGGTCGACGTCGGAGCCAACGTCGTACTGCATCAATAACTTCTTCATCATCCGCGTAGTGCCTCCCACGGATTGCGTCCTTCATTGGGCCAAACATATGGAAATCCGACGGTGCGAGATCGGGGCTGTAGGGTGCATGAGGAAGAACAGTCCACTGAAGTTTTGTGAGCTCCTCTCGGGTGCGAAGACTTGTGTGAGGTCTTGCGTTGTCATGAAGAAGGAGAAGATCGTTCAGATTTTTGTGCCTACGAACACGCTGAAGTCGTTTCTTCAGTTTCTGAAGAGTAGCACAATACACTTCAGAGTTGATCGTTTGACCATGGGGAAGGACATCGAACAGAATAACCCCTTCAGTCTCCCAGAAGACTGTAACCATGACTTTACTGGCTGAGGGTATGGCTTTAAACTTCTTTTTGGTAGGGGAGTGGGTGTGACGCCACTCCATTGATTGCCGTTTTGTTTCAGGTTCGAAGTGATGAACCCATGTTTCATCGCCTGTAACAATCTTTGACAAGAAATTGTCACCCTCAGCCACATGACGAACAAGCAATTCCTCACAGATGGTTCTCCTTTGCTCTTTATGGTGTTCGGTTAGACAACGAGGGACCCAGCGGGAACAAACCTTTGAATATCCCAACTGGTGAACAATTGTGACAGCACTACCAACAGAGATGTCAAGTTGAGCACTGAGTTGTTTGATGGTGATCCGTCGATCATCTCGAACGAGTGTGTTCGCACCCTCCGCCATTGCAGGAGTCACAGCTGTGCACGGCCGGCTCGCACGCGGGAGATCAGACAGTCTTGCTTGACCTTGCGGCGATGATGACACACGCTTTGCCCAACGACTCACCGTGCTTTTTTCCACTGCCAGATCACCGTAGACATTCTGCAAGTGCCTATGAATATCTGAGATACCGTGGTTTTCCGCCAAAAGAAACTCGATCACTGCCCGTTGTTTACAACGCACATCCGTTACAGGCGCCATTTTAACAGCTCCGTCCAGCGCTGCCACCTGTCGGAAGTCAATGAAACTATACGAGACGAAGCGGGAATGTTTGAAAATATTCCACACGAAATTTCCGGTTTTTTCAACCAAAATTGGCCGAGAAAAAAAATGTGTTGCATTACTTATTGAACTGCCCTCGTATAAATTCTACGTAAAACTGAAAGTCGAATTATAAAATCATAAATAACCAAAACGTTTCTGTAAAAGTGCCCTAACTTTTACGAGTACAATTCACCAAAAAATCCAGTTACTAAATGATGCACACGTAAATGTAACACTGCACTGTAAGAATAACAATGTGTAGCAGAAATGAGATCTGAACTTTACCTAATCTAAACCTGATGTCAGTATTTAAATACAATGCTAACAGTGAATTTAATTGTTTCCTAACTGATGTTAAAGTAGTCCTAATAATTTTTCGCGGCTTACCTGTGGCAACGGAAACTCTTTGTTGCTTGAAAGTGATGAGCATTAAAAATACAGTGCAGCAGCAGACCAGCTAAAGGAAAGAAAAGCCTTACGCAGTGCAATGTAAAGACGTGCAGCTATGCTGAGCACATTAAGCTTTGGCTTTAACCACCGTGTACCGCGAAGTGCAATACGGCGATACACTAATAGAAAACAAAATTTTCGTGAGAGACGGTGGAAAATATTGGATTCACTCAATCTACATCTACATTTATACTCCGCAAGCCACCCAACGGTGTGTGGCGGAGGCCACTTTACGTGCCACTGTCATTACCTCCCTTTCCTGTTCCAGTCGCGTATGGTTCGCGGGAAGAACGACTGTCTGAAAGCCTCCGTGCGCGCTAGAATCTCTCTAATTTTACATTCGTGATCTCCTCTGGAGGTATAAGTAGGGGGAAGCAATATATTCGATACCACATCCAGAAACACACCCTCTCGAAACCTGGCGAGCAAGCTACACCGCGATGCAGAGCGCCTCTCTTGGAGAGTCTGCCACTTGAGTTTGCTAAACACCTCCGTAACGCTATCACGGTTACCAAATAACCCTGTGACGAAACGCGCCGCTCTTCTTTGGATCTTCTCTATCTCCTCCGTCAACCCGATCTGGTACGGATCCCACACTGATGAGCAATACTCAAGTATAGGTCAAATGAGTGTTTTCTAAGCCACCTTCTTTGTTGATGGACTACATTGTCTAAGGACTCTCCCAATGAATCTCAACCTGGTACCCGCCTTACCAACAATTAATTTTATATGATCATTCCACTTCAAATCGTTCCGCACGCATACTCCCAGATATTTTACAGAAGTAACTGCTACCAGTGTTTGTTCCGCTATCATATAATCATACAATAAAGGATCCTTCTTTCTATGTATTCGCAATGCATTACATTTGTCTATGTTAAGGGTCAGTTGCCACTCCCTGCACCAAGTGCCTATCCGCTGCAGATCTTCCCGCATTTCGCAGCAATTTTCTAATGCTGCAACCTCTCTGTATACTACAGCATCATCCGCGAAAAGTCGCATGGAACTTCCGACACTAGCTACTAGATCATTTATATATATTGTGAAAAGAAATGGTCGCATAACACTCCCCTGTGGCACGCCAGAGGTTACTTTAACGTCTGTAGACGTCTCTCCATTGATAACAACATGTTGTGTTCTGCTTGCTAAAAACTCTTCAATCCAGCCACACAGCTGGTCTGATATTCCGTAGGCTCTTACTTTGTTCATCAGGCGACAGTGCGGAACTGTATCGAACGTCTTCCGGAAGTCAAGGAAAATAGCATCTACCTGGGAGCCTGTATATAATATTTTCTGGGTCTCATGAACAAATAAAGCGAGTTGGGTCTCACACGATCGCTGTTGGTGGAATCCATGTTGATTCCTACAGAGTAGACTCTGGGTTTCCAAAAAAGACTTGATACTCGAGCAAAAAACATGTTCTAAAATTCTACAACAGATCGACGTCAGAGATATAGGTCTATAGTTTTGCGCATCTGCTCGATGACCCTTCTTGAAGACTGGGACTACCTGTGCTCTTTTCCAATCATTTGGAACCTTCCGTTCCTCTAGAGACTTGCGGTACACGGCTGTTAGAAGGGGGGCAAGTTCTTTCGCGTACTCTGTGTACAATCGAATTGGTATCCCGTCAGGTCCAGTGGACTTTCCTCTGTTGAGTGATTCCAGTTGCTTTTCTATTCCTTGGACACTTATTTCGTTGTCAGCCATTTTTTCGTTTGTGCGAGGATTTAGAGAAGGAACTGCAGTGCAGTCTTCCTCTGTGAAACAGCTTTGGAAAAACGTGTTTAGTATTTCAGCTCTACGCGTGTCATCCTCTGTTTCAATGCCGTCATCATCCCGGAGTGTCTGGATATGCTGTTTCGAGCCACTTACTGATTTAACGTAAGACCAAATCTTCCTAGGATTTTCTGTCAAGTCGGTACATAGAATTTTACTTTCGAATTCACTGAACGCTTCACGCACAGCCCTCCTTACGCTAACTTTGACATCGTTTAGCTTCTGTTTGTCTGAGAGGTTTTGGTTGCGTTTAAACTTGGAGTGAAGCTCTCTATGCTTTCGCAGTAGTTTCCTAACTTTGTTGTTGAACCACGGTGGGTTTTTCCCGTCCCTCACAGTTTTATTCGGCACGTACCTGTCTAAAACGCATTTTACGATTGCGTTGAAATTTTTCCGTAAACACATAAACAACATTGTCAGTGTCGGAACAGAAATTTTCGTTTTGATCTGTTAGGTAGTCTGAAATCTGCCTTCTATTAGTCTTGCTAAACAGATAAACCTTCCTCCCTTTTTTATATTCCTATTAACTTCCATATTCAGGGATGCTGCAACGGCCTTATGATCACTGATTCCCTGTTCTGCACTTACAGAGTCGAAAAGTTCGGGTCTGTTTGTTATCAGTAGGTCCAAGATGTTATCTCCACGAGTCGGTTCTCTGTTTAATTGCTCGAGGTAATTTTCGGATAGTGCACTCAGTATAATGTCACTCGATGCTCTGTCCCTACCACCCGTCCTAAACATCTGAGTGTCCCAGTCTATATCTGATAAATTGAAATCTCCACCTAAGACTATAACACGCTGAGAAATTTTATGTGAAATGTATTCCAAATTTTCTCTCAGTTGTTCTGCCACTAATGCTGCTGAGTCGGGAGGTCGGTAAAAGGAGCCAATTATTAACCTAGCTCGGTTGTTGAGTGTAACCTCCACCCATAATAATTCACGGGAACTATCCTCTTCTACTTCACTACAGGATAAACTACTACTAACACCGACAAACACGCCACCACCGCTTGCATACAATCTCTCCTTTCTAAACACCGTCTGTGCCTTTGTAAAAATTTCGTCAGAATTTATCTCTGGCTTCAGCCAGCTTTCTGTACCCATAATGATTTCAGCTTCGGTGCTTTCTGTCAGCGCTTGAAGTTTGGGTACTTTACCAATGCAGCTTCGACAGTTTACAATTACAATACCGATTGCTGCTTGGTCCCCGCATGTCCTGACTTTACCCCGCAGCCTTTGAGGCTGTTGCCCTTTCTGTACTTGCCCGAGGCCATCTAACCTAAAAAACCGCCCAGTCCACGCCACACAACCTCTGCTCCCCGTGTAGCCGCCTGCTGGGTGTAGTGGACTCCTGACCTATCCAGCGGAACCCGAAACCTCACCACCCTATGGCACAAGTCGAGGAATCTGCACCCCACACGGTCGCAGAACCGTCTCAGCCTCTGAGTCAGGCCCTCCACTCGGCTCTGTACCAAAGGTCCGCAGTCAGTCCTGTCGACGATGCTTCAGATGGTGAGCTCTGCTTTCGTCCCGCTAGCGAGACTGGCAGTCTTCACCAAATCAGATAGCCGCCGGAAGCCAGAGAGGATTTCCTCCGATCCATAGCGACACACATCATTGGTGCCGACATGAGCGACCACCTGCAGATGGGTGCACCCTGTACCCTTCATGGCATCCGGAAGGACCGTTTCCACATCTGGAATGACTCCCCCCGGTATGCACACGGAGTGCACATTGGTTTTCTTCCCCTCTCTTGCTGCCATATCCCTAAGGGGCCCCATTACGCGCCTGACGTTGGAGCTCCCAACTACCAGTAAGCCCACCCTCTGTGACCGCCCGGATCTTGCAGACTGAGAGGCAACCTCTGGAACAGGACAAGCAGCCATGTCCGGCCGAAGATCAGTATCAGCTGGAGACAGAGCCTGAAACTGGTTCGTCAGACCAACTGGAGAGGCCATCTGTTCAGCCCTCCAGAATGTCTTTCACCCCCTGCCACACCTCGAGACGACCTCCCACTCTACCACAGGTGAGGGATCAGCCTCAATGTGGGCAGTATCCCGGGCAGACACAGTCGTAGTCCGATCGGGGGATGCGTGGGACGAGCTGGCCGTCCCCAACAAACCCACATCCGGACCCCCACAGTGATGCCCATTGGCAACAGCCTCAAGCTGTGTGACCGAAGCCAACACTGCCTGAAGCTGGGAGCGAAGGGATGCCAACTCAGCCTGCATCCGAACACAGCAGTTGCAGTCCCTATCCATGCTAAAACTGTTGTGCAAAGAACGTCTGAACTAATCTACAGAGAGAACAAACAATTCGACACAAAATTTAAACGGTTATTAAAATACAAGAGTGCCCAGTAAATGCAGTAATGCTGCTGCTTGCGCACTGCTGACACACTGCTCGGCGGCGGAAGGAGACTACGCGATTTTACACTGTTCAGGTACTAAAACGGGATGCTACACCGCTCAAATACTATAATACGCCCGAAATTTATGAATTAAACAATGCAAGTACCAAAAACACGCAAAGAAATTAAGAATTAAACTATGTAACAAATAAGTGAGCTAAGAGTATACGACTTGCTGCTGGCAGCTGCTTATCCAACGGCGGCAGGGAGCACACTGGCTGTGACCAACCGACACTAGCCGTTCAAAACAAAAACAGAAGACAGACGACTAAGCGAATTTACACTATTCAGGTACTAAAACGCGATGCTACAACTCTCAAATACTGTAATACGCCCGAAATTTATGAATTAAACAATGCAAGTACCAAAAACACGCAAAGATATTAAGAATTAAGCTATGTAACAAATAAGTGAGCTAAGAGTATACGACTTGCCGCTGGCAGCTGCTTATCCCACGGCGGCAGGGAGCATGACTAGCATTGTAAAACTATATTGAAATTATAACTGAAATTCTATTTTCTGAAAACTTGCAAACATCTTTACAAAAAACACTATTTTTATAAAAAATATGACTCTGTCTTGAAATGAGTTAACAAAGAAAAATTGCACTACAAACTTCCCCTTATCAGATACATCATAAATTACGCTCAAGTAAGCAATGCAGCACTAACGTTAGCTGAATATCTTCCCACTCCTCAAATTAATCTTTACCTAATCATGTTACCAAAATTCAGCTTCCTCTGCATATTTATCTCTGTACTCTGCTAGCAATTTCCTGACCGCTTAGTAGAGTGAGCAACATCCGACCTCCTCAGTTCTCGCAGAAAGCTACTCGCTAGGGTTGTGTAAACTACACTCGCGTTCGAACGGGCTAGAGATTTCCCGATATGGTGCAGCGTTCGATGCCGTATCGAGCTTGTCTGAACAGTAACGTGACATTTGACGCACGCAGCGTGAGCGCATTGCGGAATACAAGAAACTACGAACTAGCCACAACAATAAGCTACGTCTCTGTTTAAACTTTGACATTTCCCTGGAACACTGGAGAAAATAGCATTAAATCCTACCACTGAACAACCTCCTATTGTGTTTGAACAAATTTATAATACGAATTCTCATACAGTACTAGTATGTATGGATATACATTGAAGAGCCTGTGAAACTGGTACACCTGTCTAATATCGTTAGAGCCCCCGCGAGCATTCAGAAGTGCCGCAACATGATGTGGTATGGAATCGACTAATGTCTGATGTAGTGCTGGAGGAGATTTACACCATGAATCGTGCAGAGCTTTCTGTAAATCCGTAAGAGTACGATGGGGTAGACATCTCTTCTGAGCAGCGCGTTGCAAGGCATCCCAGTTATACTCAATAATGTTCATGTCTCGGGATTTTGGTGGCGTGCGGAAGTGCTTAAACTCACAATAGTGTTCCTGGAGCTACACTGTAGCAATTTTGAACTTGTGGGGTGTCGCATTGTCCTGCTGGAACTGCCCAAGTCCGTCGGAATGCCCAATGGACATGAATGGATACAGGTGATCACACAGGATGATTACGTACGTTTCACCTGTCAGAGTAATATCTAGACGTGTCAGGGGTCCCATATCACTCCAGCTGCACATGCCCCACACCATTACAATCTCCACTAGCTTGAACAGTCCCCTCCTGACATGCTGAGTCCATGGATTTATGAGGTCGTCTCCATACCCGTACACGTCCATCCACTCGATACCATTTGAAACTAGACTCGTGCGATCAGGCAACATGTTTACGGTCATCAACACTCCAATGTCGGTGTTGATGGGTCCAGGCGAGGCGTAAAGCTTTGTGTCGTGCAATCATCAAGGGTACACGAGTGGACCATCGGCTCCGAAAGCCCATATCGATGATGTTTAATTGAATGGTTCGCACGCTGCACTTGTTGATGGCCCAGCTTTGAAATCTCCTGAAATTTGCAGAATGGTGGAACTCCTGTCACGTTGAACGATTCTCTTCAGTTGTCGCTGGCCCTATTCTTGCAAGATACTCGTATTTTTCCGGCCGCAGCGCTGTCCGAGATTTGATGTTTTACCGGATTCTTGATATTCACGGTACATTCGTGAAAAGGTCGTACGAGAAAATCCCCGCTTTAGAGATGTTGTCCCATCACTCACTCGTTCGTCGACTAAAACACCACGTTCAAACTCACTTAAATCTTGATAACCTGCCATTTTAGCAGCAGTAATCGATCTAACAAGCGCGCCAGACACTTGTTATCTTATATAGGCGTTGCCGACCTCAGCGCCGTGTTCTGCCCGTTTACGTAGCTTTATATTTGAATACGCATGGCTATACCAGTTTCTTTGGCAGACAAAGACGAAAATGTTGTCCTCCAAATAATATTACTTAACTGAACCAAGTATAACATTTTATACTTATATGTTTATGAGAGGCGGTAATGATTTACCAAGTAGGCTGCAAATGAACAATTCAATTCCTGTTCGCCATATTTTAACCAGTTTGAAAACAGGACGGCAACATGCAGACGAAAGAATAAAGAAAATTAACCAAGAGTTCAGTGCCGAATAGACGAGATATATCGTAATAAACTGACTAATTTTTATCGCGAGCATTAATTACAGCAGCAAGACCCGTCTTGGAAATATACCATAAGACACCACAAGATCGCAGGACGAGCGAAAGCTGGAGAATTTTACAGAATTATAATTAAAATCTTTGACTTATTCATTAGCTGCCGTTTTTAAGCATGACCTGCACCACAGAAGATATTTCAGTTCGTGTTTCACAGTTATTTTTATTATTAAAGTCCATAGTGCATTAAAAACGCAAAGACAGTTCCTTGTGATAGTGCTAACAAATGTCACTAGATTGCAGGCCGATCAGAAGATCGAACATAAACCAACGTAAATTGTTCGAACAATTCGAGTGGTGTTCATACCCAGCCCTACTACTGGCAGCGACAGTGCTACTGTGGCGTAATATATTGACTGTTTGAAAGATATCAGTGCGCAGATATGACGTATGGAACATCCAATAAAAACAGAGCTCACGCCACTTACAGTGAATATCAAAACTAAGGTGACAACCTTACAGAGGATGCGTAAATCGGAAATCATAGTCAAATAGGTGGATTTAGTTGTGTAGCAGAGCAGATCTCACTGACCATCGAAACAACGAGGGGAGTTCAAGAAGTAAATTAAGCATCTTTATGACACGTCAAGTAACTTTTATTGAATTCTGCATACACTTCAAAGCAACATAGTCACCAAGAGTCCGTTAAATGGTTCAAATGGCTCTGAGCACTATGCGGCTCAACTTCTGAGGTCATCAGTCGCCTAAAACTTAGAACTTTTATTAGTTCTAAGTTCTAGGCGACTGATGACCTCAGAAGTTGAGTCGCATAGTGCTCAGAGCTATTTGAACCATTTAACCTAAGGACATCACACACATCCATGCCCGAGGCAGGATTCGAACCTGCGACCGTAGCGGTCACGCGGTTCCAGACTGAAGCGCCTTTAACCCCACGGCCAGACCGGCCGGCTGTCCGTTAAATAACGGTCGGAAAGTCCTACCTATCCTTCACTTCCTCGACGATTCAATTCCGCTCCTTGGTCACGGAGCCATTCGAAAACCTCAGCGTGAACGTCCGCAACGTTGGACAATCTCTTTCCCTCAGATGTTCTTTCGTCTTGCCGAAAAGATGGAAATCGCGTGGTGCAATATCTGGACTTCCTGATCGGCATCACTCACGCCTGAGCGGCCTTAGTGAAATGGTTGGCATCATCCTAATAAAAAGAAAATGACGATGAACTTTTTTCCGTATCAGACGAAGACTTTCAAAAGTGTATGAAGATGTCTTTACTCTTTTGTAGCTTGCCAAAGCCTCAATTCCACTTGAGTCCACGCTCATATTAAATATAGTTCTTACCTTAATGCGACATGTCCTAATGATTTTATGAAGTGTTTTTATTGATGTTGTTTGTAGCAGCACAGATTACTGGCCATATTTTCTTAATCCAACACTATTTCACTTCTTGGAGTTTAGCAGAATCGTTAATATGAGTAATTTTTCCTGGTGGCCTCTTCTACTTAGGGACTTCATACAATAAGTAACACGTGTCGTTCCACTGCAGGACTACTGCATAATAACACTGCAAATTGTCAGAAGAAACTACATGTTCCCTGTTTCCTGTAGACCGAGTTCTGCTGCGATACGGGTAACAGGTAAATCACAACTTGTGACTTGAAATGGCGTGTCAACTGCCAACACACTCCATCATTGAAGTACGCTGTACATTGCAATTCTTGTGGGCGAAACGTCAGAGTATACACTTCTAACATGCAGTAAAAATAGCAATCTCACGTTAGGTCTTCCCCTTGCTCCTCATAATTTATCGTCACTGTTTCTCTCCCAGTTCATACTAAAATATCTGATTTGGCGAATCAATGTCAGACTACCTCCCCGTGTTATGGGCTTGGGTGAGGATGGAGGTGACTACAGATACGGTTCCTCAAGTAAAACAAGATGATATATTGGAAAAACTAAATTCTTTTAATGGCGTCTGTTACGACGTGTGTGACGGGTGTCTGAGTGTTGAAATCTGTGAAAAAATATTGGAGAGATACGCAAAAAATTCCTGAGATCGTGGTGGAGGAGGGAGAAGCATCACTATTTTTTACACGCATTGCGACTTCTACTTGCAGGCCGTCGACGAAAACCCTTAATCTTTACATGTGCGACTTGAAAGGTGGCTACACTGAGCCACAGCGCCAGAGATTGCGCCAGAGAGTATTATTCAGCCGCCTCCACTGGCAGTGCTTGTCGAGAACTCGTAGTAGGCAGTGCTTGCTGAGATGTCGTAGTGAAGAATCCTTGTCGAGAAGTCGTGGTGGAGAGTGCTTGTTGAGATGTGGTAGTAGTGAGTCGGTGTTGATATGTTGTAGTAGGCAGTGCTTGTTCCATGTTTTATGCAGTTGTTTGATGGGCTAGACAGCAGATGTTGTTCGAATGGAGACATTGTAATGATCAGAGTGCTTTTCGTCAATATATATGAAGGTAAAATATTCCCTGTTTTTTCATTATTTCAGTGTCTTAAATAATGCGTCATTACAGGTCCAGTCAACAAAGCATCTGGCTCGTGTTCTTGTATTAGAGTGTAATTCTGGTTTCCTTACGCAATTATGGTATTTATATTTTTTTAATTACTTCAGTATGAATGATATTTAAAATTTCTTGTCTTATTGAAGAAGAACCGTGCCAGATGTGTACGTTGAATCACACTTCCACACACAGAACAGTTACACTTGTGCTTTGGTTGCGTAGGTTTTATAGTTGCTGGGGACTTAATTAATTAATTGTGTTAACGGAAATTTTCTTTCATTCTTGGTTGTTATTCTATGCAGTCAGATTGCGTACTTAAACTAGTCAGGGCCAACCGTTTACGAGACTTCGTAATCGGACATACAGCTACTAAAAAATTTAAAAATTATTTTCATTGTATATAATTAAGCCCCCATGCACGTGGCGACCGCTGCTTCGGATCGTCCCTTGGAATTCTTCTGATTGTAAAAATAGTAGACAGTAGTATTGTTGTAGTAATTTGTAGTTTAGTAATTGTAGTCTATATTGCATATGTAGATTTGGTAATTGTCATTCTTCTAATGGTATTTCAGAATTTAATTTTGTTGTCTTGTATACGCGTTTGACAATTTAGTGCAATTATTTCAATTGTTCGTTAATCGTGTTTGAGGGAAACATTTCGTGTGAACGGTATTGTTGGAGATAAAGAGTCATTGTGTGTAATTTTCGTACAGTGACGAGTTTTGTATGTTTTGTAAATGATTACGCGATCTACGAAAAAGGCAAAATGATGAATAGTGAGAATGACGAAATTGTTAACATGGCGAACTCGCCAACACAGGAGAACAGGATGATGAATAATGGAGTTGAAAATAATTTAATAAGCAGGGAAAATAGTCCAGAACCAGTTCAAAATTTTTCACAATCAAAAAAATTTCAGAATACGTGGTTAACGACAGAAGATATGGAGCAGTTGATGGGTGCAATATTAGATCTGGGATCACAGTTGGAATCTAAATTTAAAACGGAGATGGGAACTTTGGCAGCACGGTTAGACTCACAAATAGGAACAATTAAAACAGAGATAGGAACAATTATTACTGGTATGGGAACAATGGAAACACGGTTAGACTCAGTGGAATCACAAATAGGAACAATTACAACTGGCATGGAAACAATGGAAACACGGTTAGACTCAGTGGGATCACAAATAGGAACAATTAGAAATGAGATGGGAACAATGGAAACACTGTTAGACTCACGAATAGGGACATGTTTCAGAAATATGAAAGATGAATTAAGGAAAGAAATCAGGGAAGAATTACAACCGATTTTGAATGCTCACAATAATAGATTAATTTCGATAGAAATTAGACAAAAGGAACAGGAAGAAAGAGATCGCGTGATAGTACAAAAATTTTCAGAGTTAAATTTACAACATGCACACGATAAGGAGGAAATATTTGAGAGAATCGAGGAATTCGTACCATATGACAGAATAAATAACCTAACACAACAATATGAACAGTTAACTATTAAATGTGTCAATACTGAAACCCGAGTCGCGACACTTACAGAAGACGTAAATAAACAGAAGGAACAAATAGGTGATTTATCGGAAAGAGTTGAGGAGATTTCAGATAAATTGACAAGTCTTAGCTTAAATGGGGACAGAGATTCAGATGATACAGGACCTTTGCCATTTGCAGAAACTGAAGAGTACCAGAACAATAATAAGCATGTTGAAAAACAGGGAAAATTTAATGAGCGCGTCAAAAGGGAATTTGAGGCATTACGAAAGCAAGTCAAACAAATTGAAGGCGAAATCGTAAGAAAAGACAGCAAAAGAAATTTGGAATCACAGATAGCAGAGGGGTTTGAAGAAAGTAATTTATTTCATTTACGAGAAGCAACAAGAGAGCGCCAGGCGCGCGAACTTGACAATAATCGACATCCGGACTGGGACAGACGTGGTAGGTCTTTGTCGCCACGAGGCGAAAACTTTTGACTATAAACACTTTTTGACTGTTCGGAAATTTAAGATCTTTCGTAATTCTAAGAATGACATACATCCATGTTCATGGTTAGATCAATTTATGTACGCACTTCCGCCAAATTTGCCACTAAGTCACAAACTGGAACTTATGTGCGGCTATTAAAGTCCTCAGGGGTTTCACTACACTGAGTGAATATGTGCCGTAGCGTGCATGGGGCCCCGAGCTGTAGTGGTGCTATTTCCCTTTTAGTTTTCTGCACCACTGCCTACTCTTTTACTATTCTTTGCATCTGTCAAAACAACTCTTCGACTTTAAATCTATCTAGAGAGTAAGTAAACAATAACCGGATATGACTATTTTACCCAAAAGTGATTTCGGAAATTACCGTTTGGACTTACTGTACCTTCAGCAGCATTCATTCATAGTTTAAATGAAATTTTACCTGTTTATCTTCGTGACAATATTACTTCATATGTTGACAATATTCTTATTGCTAAACGTTCTTGGAGTGAACACAACAAAGTTTTGGATTCATTATTACGTATTTTTGCAAGAGTTGGCATTACAGTGAACTTGGAAAAATCTGAATTTGGTCGTACTCAGGTGAAATTTCTCGGTCACATTATTTCCACAGAAGGTATTCTCCCTGATCCAGAGAAGCTAGACGCAATCCGTAATTATGCTGTTCCTACTACAAAACGTGATGTTTGTAGTTTCCTTGGTGTCTGTAATTTTCTTAGACGCTTTGTTAGATTGGACGATTTGGCCACACCTCGTTTTTGCGATCTATCTGGAAAGTTCTTTTTAAACGAAAATCGATTGACAACTCTGTTTGGTTAGTTTGTATTCCTGATAAGTGTGTTAATAAACTGATTTGGTGTACACATTTCAGTTATGCACACTTTGGTCCCAGAAAATGCTTTCATAAATTATGGGAAAATTGCTACTTCAGTAATATGGAAAAACGTATTCGATCTGTTCTTGCCAAATGCAAATTATGTCAAAAGGCTAAGCCGCCAACTATTTCTCACAGAGAACCGTTGTTTCCTATCATTCCAGCGAAATTAAAGGAGATGGCTGCAGTCGATTTGTTCGGTCCAGTGGTTCGTTCTACTAATTGTTTTGCGTACATTTTGGTAGCAGTGGAATTGACATCAAAATATGTGTGTTTTACACCTTTACGCAAAGCAACAGCTCGTTCAGTATCTAATGCTTTCATCAAACATTTTCTTAAAGAAGTGGGTCATGTTGATAAGGTTATATCAGATAATGGATCACAGTTTCGCTCTAAAATTTGGCTTCGTACTCTACGGCGTCGTAAGATTAAACCAATCTTCATTTCACTTTTTCACCCTCAATCTAAAGCTTCAGAGAGATGGATGAAGGAAATCAATAAATTGTGTCGACTTTATGGTCATCAGAATCACAGAACTTGGGATCAGTATCTTCATATTTTTCAAAACATTCTGAATGAACTTCCTAATGACTCAACTTCTTTACCGCCTATTCTGATATTAAAAAACAAAGCACTGACAAATCGCATTTCTGAAATCGTTCCTTTCCCGCCTACACGAAAACTGCGGCATTCTGAAGTTGTGAACCTGGCCCTACAAAATATTGCATCTGCGGCTGCTAGAAGAGAGAAATCAGCTAAACGTCCTGGTTGTTTAAAGACCTTGTCAGTTGGTCAAAAAGTGTTAATTAAGTCTCGTCGTTTGTCTCACAAAGGAAAGGGCTTGTGTCGCAAATTTTTTTCTGCTTTATAACGGTCCATATAGAATTCGCAAAATTATTCATGATAATACTGTCGAAGTAGAAACTCTTAAATCTCGGCGCTCTAAGGGAATACATCATATATCGAACGTTAAAATTTTTGAGGAATGACATACTTTTGAGAAACTAACAGTTATACGTAAACATGCAGAGAATACAAGGATACCGCGCTGTGTTTTGGCGGCGACACATACTCAAAGCAACAGTCAAGTCTGCGCGGCGCACAAGGCAGTCGTTGACCGCAAACAATTACTTCCTACGTCACGCATACCTACAGCTGATCGAGCGCTCAGTGCAAATGCACTGACAGCCATAAACAAATACACAGTCTAATTTCTCCGATTAAATTCAGTATCAAGCTATAGTGACTTGATGAATTATGTTATTAACGTTCAGTATTTTTCAGGATACGGTTCTATAAATTATTTAAGAACTTCAGGTAAATTCTATGCGTGTCCGACGTTAAGACGACTTGCTATCGAGAAAATTTCAGGAAGAATGTAATTTCGAAGAAGAAACTTATATACTAAGAAGGTAATTGTTAATTGAGTTTATTTTTCAGGTAACATATTTCCACTTAGGTACGTACTTTAGACGTAATTTGCTGCTCGCGATTACGTGATTCAGACTTTGTGCTAAATTTCATGTTCTATGAATTTACGTGTGAAGCGACGTACTTGCGTACATTAACTGATTTTGACAATGATTGATTAATGAACAGGGTTGTTAATTATGTATATTATGCATCGCTTGGCTGCTATGCTTTTTCACTGATGTCACATTATTTTTTTATGTGCCTGCTGTGCTTATTTATTTAAATTATAATTGTCACCTGATTCATTGTGCTGACTGTGGTTATGTATGTAAGTTATACTTTGTGATTTATCTGCTTGCGCCTTCATGTTTACTTATTAAGATTACATATGAACATTTATTTGCTAATGCTGATATGATGCTAATGACCTGTTCCTTATGTTAGATAACATAATTGCTGCCTTGCTTATGGATTGCATATTTACACATTTCTGTTTTGTTGTCATAACTACTCTCTAATTTGGTATTTAGAAATGCTGATGTACTGAGTACTAACATGGAGTGTGGGTCACACCATGGTATTAATTACAGATTGTTTGCTTGGCAGAGCGTCGTTGTAGGAATTGTGCTGCATCCACTTGTTGACATTCTGTTCTCCACTGGTATATTTACTCCCTATTGCATGTTTTGCTTACGCTCAGTGCTTTATATTTTAAGATAAGAAAATGAACTGCAGTAATTCGACGAACGACATTAGTATAAGAAACTTCATAGAAGTCACAAGAGCTGGAGGTTTTATGGAAGCTGTATAAATTTATGCTAGTAGGAAGGAAGCTAACGACATGACATACCAACACTAGAGTTAGACCATTGACAGCTATTACACTGCATTCTTCGTGAGCAATTGAAATAGCAAGTGACACTTGACACAAAAAATACTCCACATGTTTGCTTCTGCCATGATTCTTGAAGTGGTGTACACACTATGAAATATTACTATCATTCATACTATGTAATCGTACTTAATTACTGAGAGTTATTCGAACTAAAGGTTGTTAGAGGTCATGTATGCATTTCTTTTGTTTAATGATGGACAAGGTAAACAAAATGTATTTTATAATTCATAATGAGTAGAAGATTTGGTTCAGGTGGACTACACAGAGGTTGTGTGTGGACATTGTGTCTTCGGATTGTATGGGATGATGAATTAAAGTTTGCACTAGAATTTTATCTGTACTTGTTCATGGAGACTGACTAGAGGAAAGAGTTGTTATGGAAGTGAAATGATATTGGTGCTAAGGTTTATATGTATCGACGTATTGAAGAGGTATTATTGAGGTATTGAGATTATGTGAAGTTGATGATTATTGGAGTTTTGGTGGACAAGAGGTAAGGTAAATGATATTGATGATAAGGTTTATATGTATCGACATAAGAGGTATTATTGAAGTATTAAGATTATGTGATGCTAATGATTATTGGAGTTTTGGTGGATAAGAGGTAAAGTAAGTGAAGAGCATTTTTTTTTTTTTTTGTCTGTATGGAACAAGGAGGATGAAGTTGGCAGACTAGAACACTCAAGTAGAAGGAAGGTTGTCTACACACACACTTTGTTAAATCACTAAGCAGTATATACTTTTTTTGGAGAGAGGAAGTAATTGCATATCTTGGCACACTAACAGTTGTTCAGCAATCGTACATTTTGATCTGGCTTGGCAAACATTGGTCTTGACATGATGACTATGACGTTGACTAACTATTATTGACTGTTATACATTGCTGCCACTACTACTTGATACACATGTCGAACGTCAAACCTTTGTCAGAATTGCATTTACACAGTTAACACTATTCAATTACCCAGTAGTACTTAATGTGGATGAAAGATGAGTGAGTGTGTTTTGTGTGTTTTCCCTTCCTAATCCCAGATAAGTGGTACCGACTTATCTCCTAAATATTATTTTACTTGCTTGTTGTGGCTTGCACTGACACCCATAAATATTATAGGTTTACTGATATTTGTGTATTCGTAATAGTTAATATGACAATTATCTGATATCATTTGTGTGTTTCTTATAATTTGTATGTTTAGTGTAAGAGCATTGATAATAATTTTGTAAAAGCAATTATGTGTGCATTCAAACTGTTGTTCACACCTGCACCTGTTCAACATTGATGTGTGACACTTAGAAATGTTTAATTTCTGCTGATGAACTGTGTGATTAGGATAGTGAATATTATGGACTGTTACTTGCACTTTTTCTACATGATTGGTGCCACTAGGACATGTTTAATTTCTGCTTATAAACTCTGATGAACAGTGTGATTAGTGATAGTGAATATTATTTACTGCTGTCTGGACTTGCTCTTCATTGCTAGGTGCCACTGATGGAACTGCTTCTACTGAAATGATGTCACTTGTTGGTGTCTGCACCTGTTCAACTTTACTGGGTGCCACTGATGGACTGCATCTATTGAAATGATGTCACTTGTTGGTGTCTGCACCTGTTCAACATTACTGGGGCTACTAATGGAACTGCTTCTGCTGAATGATGTCACTTGTTGGTGTCTGCACCTGTTCAACATTGCTGGGGCTACTAATGGAACTACTTCTGATGAATTATGTCACTTGTTGGTGTCTGCACTTGTTCAACATTACTAGGTGCCAATGATGGACTGCTTCTACTGACATAATGTCACTTGTTGGTGTCTGCACCTGCTCAACATTGCTGGGTGCCACTGATGGACTGCTTCTAATGAGATAATGTCACTTGTTGGTGCCTGCACCTGCTCAACATTGCTGAGTGCCACTAATGGAACTGCTTCTACTGAGATAATGTCACTTGTTGGTGTCTGCACCTGTTCAACATTGCTGGGTGCCACTGATGGACTGCTTCTACTGATATAATGTCACTTGTTGGTGTCTGCACCTGTTCAACATTACTGGGTGCCACTGATGGACTGAATCTACTGAGATAATGTCACTTGTTGGTGTCTGCACCTGTTCAACATTAATGGGTGCCACTGATGGACTGCATCTATTGAAATAATGTCACTTGTTGGTGTCTGCACCTGTTCAACATTGCTGGGTGCCACTAATGGAACTGCTTCTACTGAAATGATATCACTTGTTGGTGTCTGCACCTGTTCAACATTGCTGGGTGCCACTGTTGGAACTGCTTCTACTGAGATGATGTCACTTGTTGTGTCTGCACCTGTTCAACATTGCTAGGTGCCACTAATGGACTGATTCTACTGAAATAATGTCACTTGTTGGTGTCTGCAATTGTTCAACATTGCTGGGTGCCACTAATGGAACTGCTTCAATTGAAATAATGTCCCTTGTTGGGGTCTGCACATTCTCAACATTGCTGGGTGCCACTAATGGACTGCTTCTACTGAGATAATGTCACTTGTTGGTCTCTGCACCTGTTCAACATTGCTGGGTGCCACTGATGGAACTGCTTCTACTGAAATGTCACTTGTTGGTGCCTGCACCTGTTCAACATTACTGGGTGCCACTGATGGACTGAATCTACTGAGATAATGTCACTTGTTGGTGTCTGCACCTGTTCAACATTAATGGGTGCCACTGATGGACTGCATCTATTGAAATAATGTCACTTGTTGGTGTCTGCACCTGTTCAACATTGCTGGGTGCCACTAATGGAACTGCTTCTACTGAAATGATATCACTTGTTGGTGTCTGCACCTGTTCAACATTGCTGGGTGCCACTGTTGGAACTGCTTCTACTGAGATGATGTCACTTGTTGTGTCTGCACCTGTTCAACATCGCTAGGTGCCACTAATGGACTGATTCTACTGAAATAATGTCACTTGTTGGTGTCTGCAATTGTTCAACATTGCTGGGTGCCACTAATGGAACTGCTTCAATTGAAATAATGTCCCTTGTTGGGGTCTGCACATTCTCAACATTGCTGGGTGCCACTAATGGACTGCTTCTACTGAGATAATGTCACTTGTTGGTCTCTGCACCTGTTCAACATTGCTGGGTGCCACTGATGGAACTGCTTCTACTGAAATGTCACTTGTTGGTGTCTGCACTTGTTCAACATTGCTGGGTGCCACTAATGGAACTGCTTCTGCTGAATGATGTCACTTGTTGGTGTCTGCAACTACTCAACATTGCTGGGTGCCATTGATGAACTGCTTCTACTGACATAATGTCACTTGTTGGTGTCCGCACCTGCTCAACATTACTGGGTGCCACTGATGGACTGTTTTTACTGAAATAATGTGACTTGTTGCTGTGTGTACCTGTTCAACATTGCTGGGTGCCACTAATGGAACTGCTTCTGCTGAATGATGTCACTTGTTGGTGTCTGCACCTGTTCAACATTGCTGGGTGTCACTGAGGGAACTGCTTCTACTGACATAATGTCACTTGTTGGTGTCTGCACCTGTACAACATTGCTGGGTGCTACTGATGGAACTGCTTCTACTGAAATGTCACTTGTTGGTGTCTGCACCTGTTCAACATTACTGGGTGCCACTGATGGACTGCTTCTACTAAAATGATGTCACTTGTTGCTGTTTGCACCTGTTGACCATTGGTGGGTGCTACTGGAACTATCAACTACATGTTTTTTTTTTAATCCTTGAAAGCATTTTATGTGAACATTTGTATAGACTGATTTTTTTGTGTATTGTGTAAACCATTATGTAAAGTCACATGTATGAAAGGATTTGTATTGCTTACTGTATTTTATATATTAAGTTATTGAAAGGTCAGTGCAAAGCCAAAATTTTATGTAATTATGTGATATTTACTATTAATATTATCTTTTATTTTTGTCTGTATTTTTGTGGACAAATAGTTGAAATGTGGATGCGATGGGCTAGATGAAAATCGATCCCTGGTGGGATAGGAAAGTCTGCTGGCTGTTGGTGCTATCACAAGGCGACGATCGCCTGTGATGATGCACCAATATTTCCGCATGCTTTATAAGATTTATTGAGTGTAGCAATGGGTCGATGACTGTGGAAAAAATTCCAATATTCATCGCATACATTTGGACATTTCGAAGTGCAATTGAACCGAATGTGCTTTATATCGTTTTGAAGCGTATTGATTCATTGATGCATACCGAATATTTGTCTTCTACTCTAGAGCATCTTAGTCACGCGTTATCTGTAATCGATGTGCAGCAGGACAGTATCCTGAAAATTGCTCTGAATATTGAGGACGGTGGATGGGTGACGGGACGCTGACGGTCTGAACACTGTGTCTAACGTAATATAGTGCAGAGACACTGTGAAATCTGTGCCATAAGAAATATGTTCGTGTGCAAGACTAATAAGCCAGAACACAGATTTGAAAGCTGCACTGAAGTATGATGTGGAATATTTGGCTGAAACTTAAAAAACGATCAGTAACATCAGTCTGTTTCCAGAATGAGATTTTCACTCTGCAACGGAGTGTGCGCTGATATGAAACTTCCTGGCAGATTAAAACTATGTGCCGTACCGAGACTCGAACTCGGGACCTTTACCTTTCACGGGCAAGTGCTCTACCATCTTTTTTCTTTTCTTTGCATTTTGTTCGTTGTTGATCGTTGTGTTTGGTCGTTGCAGACGCCACAATGACATCCGTTCACGTTCGTTTGTTGATCTTTCCACTCAGTTTCTTATTACAGAGGCCAACCGGCTCTCTGACTGAACACGCTGAGCTACCGTGCCGACACCATCTGAGCTACCCAAGCACGACATACGCCCCGTCCTCACAGCTTTACTTATGCCAGTAAGTCGTCTCCCACCAACGGACTCGGTCCGGCACACAGTTTTAATCTGCCAGGAAGTTTCATCAGTCTGTTTGTTACTAAATTGTTGTAGAAATCTGTGATTCATATGACAGCATTTTCATATATGTATACTGGAAGCAGAGGTACACTATATAGCGCGTATGTGAGCTCTTTGATGGGTGATACGTTATCTTGACTTTAAATCTCTAAGTTTGATGTGTATAAACATTTTTCATAACAATGTTAATCAGCCACAAGGCCAGTCTCAAGAAGGGAGGAAATACTAATCTGAATGTAAAGGAATATTCGAAATATCAATGAACGGAGAAGAAAATCATGGCCGTATGCAGTACAGATATAAGTGAAGTTGCATAAAACTCCTCAACATTAGCACATAAAACTTACACAACATGTGAATTCATCACTGCCTGCGGCACACGGTTGTCAGGAAAGGTTGATGCACTGATACAAAGGCAAGTGGTTATTGGAGAGAGCCAGGTGAGGACTGAGTGTGGAAGGAGTATACTGGGGCACATTTGTATGAGACCGCAGACCCAGAAATACCGCTTCTGGTCTGAAAGTGTTATAGTGTTGCAGTAAGAGAGCGCTTGGCTCTCAGTTATAGGTAGCTGCCTGTAAGGAAAGATGATGGAGCAGGCAGTTTTTGTGGTGGGCTGCGTGAAGCCACCAAGTGTTTGATTAATTTAGGTATGTCAATATTGTTGAACTTGGAAGTAGAAGTCTTCATGAAAGCAAGGTAAATATGTTAAATAATTATGATTTTGTTTTTCCCAGCGCGTTATTATAGGTGAGTTGGCTGATAATTTGTAATTTTTGAATAACCCCAGAATGTACGTAAACTGTTTTGATGAAAAGGAAAGCTAGATATTTCACTTTTGTAATGCTTCTAAGATTTGTTAACAGAGCTATATGTAATTTGATGATTTGCATTTACGTTTGATTAGTGAGGTTAGATAATACTTGCTGTTTAAATCTCGTTGTTTATGAATCAATTCTGAGTAATGTAACTTCAGTTGTCAGATGTTTCTGAAAAGACACACTTAACTTGCAATTTAATTTTGGTACAAAAAAAAACAGTGTTAGTAATTCACTACAATCAGTACTGCCTCCTACTCCGGGTCATATGTATTTCAAAGAAGTTGGATTTTTAATAAATGTTTTCATTCGCTGAGCCTGTAGCTAGCATATTTGTATTTTTTGTGAGAGATCAGAATATATTGCGTTCCACCATTGCTGCTCTAGAGGTAAGACAGTTTATTTGGGTGCACAGGGACCAAAGTTATTAGTTTTGAACAGGGCAATAGGATTCAGTGCCTAAGGTGCTGAATGTATTTTGCAGTGACTGTAGTTCTTTATTGGTGTTGGGAGTGGCGTTGCCCAATGGACTCGTATTAAGTTTTGCTAACAATAACACAGTGGAAGTACATCACTTGCAGTTACAACACGCTACACGATTATCCGAGTTTTGTATCCATTCTTAAGTTCAGACACTCAATCAACGAAATTTTAAAAAGTTTATTTTATTAAAGAACGTTACAATTGGAATATATAGCCATTGAGTAGACGTACTAAACTAGAATACTATAATGTACACAGCAAGGTGCGTCATCAAAGAAACATACCGGCATGCAAGCAGCTCACGAAAAAATAATATAAAACCCAAAATACGTGAAATTTCCAGCAGGTGAATCTTGAAACGTTTATTCTAAGATGTAACAAGCACGTTAAGCCAGACATCTGGAGTATCTCAGCATACCAACATTGTATTTACTGGAAGCAGGAGAGAAGTCCTGACCGATACAGCGATGTCTGCTGATTATAAACGAACTAGTTGAATACCTGGGGTTGCCTGAGTTTGTATTTCTGTTAGTCTATCTCCTCCTTGTCGCTCTCTTTTTCCATCTCCTTCTTCACCCCCCCCCCCACCCGCCCTTCGCTCATCTCCTCCAACCCCTCTGTCCATCTCCTAGACCTGCTCCGCACTCTCTCTGTGCATCTCCACCGGCTCACCTCTCTGTCGATCTTCTTCTCCCCCTCTCTCTGCACATCTCCTCTACTTCCTCTCTCAGTCCATCTCCTTGCTCCTCCTGTCTCTGTCCATCTCTTCCTCTATCCCCTCTCTGTCCAAGTCCCCCTCCACCCTTTTTCTGTCCAGTTCCTCCTTCTCTCTACTCATCTCCTCCTCTGCCTTGCGTTTCTCTTCCTCCCCCTGTCTCGCTTGTTCTCTCTGCCCATTTCCTCCTTCACCCCTCTCTGTCTCCTCCCCCTGTCTGTGGCCACCTCTTCCTTCCCCCCCCCCCCTCTGTCCACCTACTCCTAACCCTTCTCTGCCCACAGTATTTCCTTTCAGATCGTAACTAATATGTCTACTAAATTTGGTTGAAATTATTCCAGGGATATAGGATGAGCTTTTTTCCCATGGCTTTGCCCACGTACGATTGTGTCACAAATGTTTAACTTACATTTAAGATATTTCACAAGTGGTTTTACACATATTTTACCCGTACCTCTAACGAATTTCGCCCTGCAGTTTCATTTTCACCTCAATGTTTAGGCTGTCGTATCTCCTGAACTATGTGTCGTACAGTGATATATTTTTCTTGGTACGTTCAGTGGCATACGTGGATACAGCCTGCGTAAAGTGTTGCGAACAGAGTTAGTAGTAATGAAGTAATAAACTTACACGTCTCGCCAGATGTGGAAGTTTTTCACGTACCTCGGTGTTTATGACGTCAAATCTCCTGAAGTATGTGTCGTAGAATGATAAAATTTTGCAAGTACATTTAGTGGTGTATGTGAATTCTGTGTGGCAAACATGTCGTGAAGACAGTTAGTAGCAAGGAAGTGATAATTTAAAACGCCATGCTTCACGTGGCAGTTTTACCGCATTAACAGCGAAAATGTAGTAAGCGATAAACTTCTTACCTTTCATAATTTTATGCGGGTTTCGAGGGAAAATAAGTTTCGTAAAGGTTTGAAATTATGTTCAAAGTTCGTTGAAATTCACTAAGTGCTCTCATTCTCAAATACTGGGCGACCAAAGCGTCGGTATTCGCGCATCGTGCGCTACACTGCTTTTTCGACTCCACCCTCACCCCTTTGATAGACAGGATGTTCCTAATCCCACAGCGTTCCTTTACAGACAGTAAGTGATAAGTGTACCAAGTCGACTTGATACGCCTCGGTGCATATTACCGCCATCCCAGTTCTTGTATCACATCCGTGGCACTCTCTCCCTTATTTCACGATAGTACAAAACGAACTGCCCTTCAAGGACTGTTTCGAAGTCCTCCGGCAATCCTATCTCATGCGGTTCATCATCTCCCAGTACCTACTGCAACCTACATCCTTCTGAATCTGTTCTTTCTTATGTAACTGAGAGTAATTCATCTTAATGTGTATGAGGTGTACACTTTTGTAAGTGATAGTTAAATATCGACTTAAGTGGGTGACAAATGGTTCAAATGGCTCTGAGCACTATGGTACTTAACTGCTGAGGTCATCGGTCCCCTAGAACATAGAACTACTTAAACCTAACCTAAGGACATCACACACGTCCATGCCCGAGGCAGGATTCGAACCTGCGACCGTAGCGGTTTCAGACTGTAGCACCTAGAGCCGCTCGACCACTCCGGCCGGCTATAAGAGGGCAGAGAAGCGTAATGTAAGCAATCTCTTTAGTAGTCGTGTTACTTTTTCTAAGTGTTCTATCAGTGTATTGCAGTTCTGGTTTGCTTTCCCCGCAACATTATCTATGTGATCACTCCAGTTTACATTATTCGTAATTTTAGTCCCTGAGTATTTAGTTGGGTTTTCAGCCGTTAGATTTATGTTATCTATCGTGCAACTGAAATTCAGCGGATTCCTGTTAGTACTCATGTGCATGACATCACACTTTTCGTTACTTAGAGTCACCTGACACTTTTTGCACCATACATATATCTTGTCTGAATCATTTTTCAATTAATTGATCGTCTGACGATTTTACAAGGTGGTAAACGACAGTATCACCTGCAAACAATATAACAGGGCTGCCCAGATTGTCTCCTAAATTATTTATGTAGATTAAGAACGACGAAGGGCCGATAACACTTCCTCGTGGAACGACAGGTATTTATCCTGTTTTACTCTATGACTTTCCGTCGATTATTGCAAAATTTCAGCATTCTGACAGGAAATCACGAATCCAGTCACACAGCTGGAATGAAACTGTATAGTCTTTCGTGAGGAACGTTGTCAAAAGCCTTCTGCAATTTAGTCCGCAGCTCGTGCTCTCGCTTCCCGCGCCCGAGTTCCCGGGTTCGATTCCCGCCGGGGTCAGGGATTTTCTCCGCCTCGTGATGACTGGGTGTTGTGTGATGTCCTTAGGTTAGTTAGGTTTAAGTAGTTCTAAGTTCTAGGGGACTGATGACCATAGCTGTTAAGTCCCATAGTGCTCAGAGCCATTTGAACCATTTTTTGAAATTTCTATCCTTAGTGAAAGTGAAGGAGAACTACAGTCTAATGAATATAAAATGTAAATGCAAGGTAAACCGGATAAGGCAACAACGGTGAGAGAAGAAATGAGGATATCGAGAAAGTAAAAAATGGTTCAAATGGCTATAAGCACTATGGGACTTAACATCTGAGGTCATCAGTCCCCTAGACTTAGAACTACTTAAACCTAACTTACCTAAGGACATCACACACATCCATACCCGAGGCAGGATTCGAACCTGCACCTGCGACCGTAGCAGCAGCGTGGTTCCGGACTGAAGCTCCTAGAACCTCTCAGCCACAGCGGATGGCGAGGAAGTAAAGTCAGCATTGGTGATCAGGAAGTAGCCTAAGTTAAGGATTTGAGCTGCCTTGGAAGTAAAATAATCCCTGATGGACGAGCAAGTAGGACATGAAAAGGACACTAGCACAGGCAAAGAGGACATTGCTTGTCGAGGAAGTCTACTGATATCAAACATAGGCCTTAATATATGGAAGAAATTTCTGAGAAGGTACTTAAGAAGAACAGCATTCTATAGTAGTGATTGATGAAGAGATGGAAAACCGGAACAGCAAAGCATCGAAGCGTTCGAGACGTAGTGGTACAGAAGAACGTTAAAAATTACGTGGATTGATAAGGTAAGGAATAAATAGGTTCTCCGCACAAATGACGAAAAAAGAAACAAATGTAAAACACTGACAAGAAGAGGGGACAGCATGATATGACGTGTGTCATCAAGGAATTACTTCCATGTACTAGAGATAGGTGCAGAGGACAAAAACTTAAGGGGAAGACAGAGATTGGAATACATCCTGCAAATAAATGTGGATGAAGGTTGCAGCTGCTACTCTGAGAAGAAGAGGTTAGTGTTCGATCGATCAGAAATGCGTGGCAAAGTGGCACATATCTTACAATGGATCTCGAAGGTGCCTATGGATTCTTCTCCCTCCTCTTTTATCTGTTATTGTTGCAGAGCGTGAAAGTATTTCTGTGGCACCCCTTTGGCATGACGGTGCACAGTTTGCAACCACTGGTGTGACAGTGAGGCAGACTGCTCCATAAAATCAGCGAATCCTTTTTAGACTCCCAGTTTGGCACAATTTTTCATTAGTCACGATATGTTCATCACACTGACGGTTCAGCACTTTGAGTTGTTTTTCGATTATGCTATTTGAGAAGCAACGCTTCAAAACGTATTAAATGCAGCAGAGAGCAAAATACAGTTTCATACTTCACCCCAATTGTGGTATGTTTTTAATGCTGTAGAGTCCCATACTAATTCAGTGCTGAAAAACAGTAATCGAATGAAATCGTATTATGTACACCGCAGACGACGGTTCAAAACGTTTTAGGTGCAGGACATGTTTCCCAACCTGTGTTATTAGGCCGCTCTTTTGTCGGTTGTTCTCGCTGTTTCCATCTTGCAACTCACAGTGTGGTGCTGATTACATGATTGTGCACTTTCCACCGACACTGAGAGCTATTCATGTGTGGGAGAGCGATCGAGAGGAAGCAGAATGAGAATTAGACTAAAACACAGCGTGAAAAGGAAGTCAGTAAGTAATAACACCTTATGTAATTTAAGGATGACACTGGGCAACAAAAAACAACTCTTGAATGTTTCCAGTTCTTCATGAGTCAATTCACACTAATTTTGCGTCGAGAAAGACGAATATGACAATGAAAAATTTTCCTTAGCTCTAGTTTCTGTGATACACACAAGGTGGAAGTATTTCATATTAACGGATTAAGAAAAAAAATATATTTGAATTTTTTTTAAAAAATGGTAGTTACATTTTAAGAGTTCCAAACTGTTGGAATGATACTTTGCAGATGGCAAGGTCTGAAGAGAATCATATGGTGGCTGCTTGAGATCATCGTCTAACAGCTTGCCTCTTGTAACGGAGTTCCAGAGCATCTCTACACAAAGACCAACAGTAATCCGCAAGCATTGCTTCATTCCAATGGCTCTGATATCTTTGTTCCATAACAGAATTGTCTTGATGGAATCTTTCTCCATGTTCATCACTGACAACTTCAGAACTAGAAGGGAGCGGAGAAAATAGATTTTAAGGAATACCTTGAATTCAAGTTTACGGTATTTTTGCAGGAGCACTGTCACCAACTGGGTGTAGTTATCGTCTCTTTTGTTGCCTAAAAATCCACAAACAAATCCCTTGAAGACTTCCCAAGCTTCATTTTCTTTCCCCTCCAAATTTCCATCGAATTTCTGTCCCGATAAAAATACCTTCCTTAACTTTTGCATCACTTATTTAGGAAATTTCTCTCTTATGTACTTACGGCCTGTCCTTCTTGGTTCATACCTCAGGCAAAATTTTTCGACAAACTCAGCTTGATATGTAGGACTGGAAGAAGAATATCTTTTGCGTCCACGAGAAGCTCGGCAACGACATTTTTCTCGCTAGGGCTAAGATTTCTTCAGGCCACTCTGCTTTAATATAATGTGACTTCCTACACCTACTCTCCCACATAGATAAGAAGCAGCAATGTTTTGTGTACCCTATTTGCATTCCTAAGATTATGGTAATGACCTCTAGATCACCACAGCTTTTCCATTTGTATTAATGATATCTGATTGAGTCCAGGAGGGCCGTCATATTTATTTCCTTCGTGTAAGTGCATGAGCAATAGGAATAGAAAGAAGACGGCTGCCGTTGTGAAGAAACACAGCTTTTAAACTAAGCTCGGAGTAGTGTATGAATAGCCTCCATTCATTTGGATCATGGTTCAAATTCATAGACTTCGTCAAGCCATTAATGTCGCAAGAAACAAGATTGTTTTTTTCTCGAAAAAGAGAAGCAGTTCCACGTGACGTTTTCTGTACTGTGAGATTGTGACATCACTTTCAAGGAGACTGCATTGCTGTAGACCCAAGAATTTCTACCTTCTTTGACAGGACAAGGTCTCTAATGAGATCACTAAACTCCCCTTGACTCAGTCTGTGCTGTTTATCATGTTCTCCCTCAAATTCATGGTCAAGGGGTGTGGAAGGCTTGTTTGGTTCTTCTTCTTGTTCCACACTGTCTCCATTTTCTACTACAAACACACAATTTTCGGGAACTGGTAAACTATATGAATGCGGAATGGGTCGATTAGCAGATCGAAGATTAGGCTGCTGAACTGGCGGGTTCAGCGGCGTTCGCGGCGCACGAGGAGGAGGGTCAATGTGGAGGCTGGCCGTGTGGCATCGCCCGCTCTGCCTGTGAGTGGACATGAGGCCGCTCCTTCAGCAAGGTCTGGGCAGGTACACCGGGGGGGGTTATTTGTTATTGGGAGCTCCAACGATAGGCGGGTGATGGAGCCCCTTAGGGAAACAGCGGAAAGGTCGGGGAAGAAGGCCAGTTTTCACTGTCTGCATGCCGGGGGGTCTCATCCGAGATGTGGATGAGGCCCTGCCGACGGCGATAGCGAGCACTGGGTGCACCCGACTGCAAATTGTTGCTCATGTCGGCATCAATGACTCCTGCCGTCTGGGTTCAGAGGTCATCCTCAGTTCATACAGGCGGTTGGCGGAGTTCGTGAAGGCGGAAAGCCTCGCTCGCAGGGTGGAATCTGAGCTATTTGTATTATCGTTCCCAGAACTGATCGCGGTCCTCTGGTTTGGAGCCGAGTGGAAGGCTTAAACCAGAGGCTCAGACGATTCTGCGGAGATCTGGGGTGCAAAATTCTAAACGTCCGCTTTCGGGTGGAGATATGTAGGGTCCCCCTGAATAGGTCAGGCGTGCACTACACGCAGGAATCGGCTACAAGGGTAGCGGAGTGCGTATGGAGTGCACATGTGGGTTTTTTAGGTTAGAAAATTCCCTCCCTACCCGTGGTCTAGGGGTAGCGTCTTTGATTCATAATCAAAACGTCTTCGGTCCCGGGTTCGATCCCCGCCACTGCCTAAATTTTGATAAATAATCAGCATTGGCGGCCGAAGACTTCCGGCAGCCTCATTCTGCCAACGGCCTTGTCAAAAGAGAGCGGAGGAGCGGATAGAGGTTCAGGGCACTCTCTTGTCCTAGGGGTGGGAAATTGCCCCTAATGGCGGAAGAATCAGCAATGATCAACGACATGAGGATGCAGAAGGCAATGGAAACCACTGCATTAAAGACACGTAACGTGTATCCACAGGACATGTGGCCTGTAATTGAAGAAGTGTCATGATGATCTCTCCATTGGCAAAAGATTCCGGAATAGTCCCCCATTCGGATCTCCGGGAGGGGACTGCCAAGGGGGAGGTTACCATGAGAAAAAGATTGAATAATCAACGAAAGGATAACGTTCTACGAGTAGGGTCGTGGAATGTCAGAAGCTTGAACGTGACAGGGAAACTAGAAAATCTGAAAAGGGAAATGCAAAGGCTCAATCTAGATATAGTAGGGGTCAGTGCAGTGAAGTGGAAGGAAGACAAGGATTTCTTGTCAGATGAGTATCGGGTAATATCAACAGCAGCAGAAAATGGTATAACAGGTGTAGGATTCGTTATGAATAGGAAGGTAGGGCAGAGGGTGTGTTACTGTGAACAGTTCAGTGACCGGGTTGTTCTAATCAGAATCGACAGCAGACCAACACCGACAACGATAGTTCAGGTATACATGCCGACGTCGCAAGCTGAAGATGAACAGATAGAGAAAGTGTATGAGGATATTGAAAGGGTGATGCAGTATGTAAAGGGGGACGAAAATCTAATAGTCATGGGCGACTGGAATGCAGTTGTAGGGGAAGGAGTAGAAGGAAAGGTTACAGGAGGATATGGGCTTGGGACAAGGAATGAAAGAGGAGAAAGACTAATTGAGTTCTGTAACAAGTTTCAGCTAGTAATAGCGAATACCCTGTTCAAGAATCACAAGAGGAGGAGGTATACTTGGAAAAGGCCGGAAGATACCAGAAAATTTCAATTAGATTACATCATGGTCAGACAGAGATTCCGAAATCAGATACCGGATTGTAAGGCGTACCCAGGAGCAGATATAGACTCAGATCACAATATAGTAGTGATGAAGAGTAGGCTGAAGTTCAAAACATTAGTCAGGAAGAATCAATCCGCAAAAAAGTGGGATACGGAAGTACTAAGGAATGACTTGATACGTTTGAAGTTCTCTAACGCTATAGATACAGCAATAAGGAATAGCGCAGTAGGCGGTACAGTTGAAGAGGAATGGACATCTCTAAAAAGGGCCATCACAGAAGTTGGGAAGGAAAACATAGGTACAAAGAAGGTAGCTGCGAAGAAACCATGGGTAACAGAAGAAATACTTTAGTAGATTGATGAAAGGAGGAAGTAGAAACATGTTCCGGGAAAATCAGGAATGCAGAAATACAAGTCGCTGAGGAATGAAATAAATAGGAAGTGCAGGGAAGCTAAGACGAAATGGCAGCAGGAAAAATGTGAAGACATCGAAAAAGGTATGATTGTCGGAAGGACAGACTCAGCATACAGGAAAGCCAAAACAACCTTTGGTGACATTAAAAGCAACGGTGGTAACATTAAGTTAAATGCAGAGGAGAGAGCAGGTAGGTGGAAAGAATACATTGAAAGCCTCTATGAGGGTGAAGATTTGTCTGATGTGATAGAAGAAGAAACAGGAGTCGATTTAGAAGAGATGGGGGATCCAGTATTAGAATCGGAATTTAAAAGAGCTTTGGAAGACTTACGGTCAAATAAGGCAGAAGGGATAGATAACATTCCATCAGAATTTCTAAAATCATTGGGGGAAGTGGCAACAAAACGACTATTCACGTTGGTGTGTAGAATACATGAGTCTGGCGATATACCATCTGACTTTCGGAAAAGCATCATCCACACAATTCCGAAGACGGCAAGAGCTGACAAGTGCGAGAATTATCGCACAATCAGCTTAACAGCTCATGAATCAAAGCTGCTTACAAGAATAATATACAGAAGAATGGAAAAGAAAACTGAGAATGCGCTAGGTGACGATCAGTCTGGCTTTAGGAATAGTAAAGGGACGAGAGAGGCAATTCTGACGTTACGGCTAATAATGGAAGCAAGGCTAAAGAAAAATCAAGACACTTTCATAGGATTTGTCGACCTGGAAAAAGCGTTCGACAATATAAAATGGTGCAAGCTGTTGGAGATTCTGAAAAAAGTAGGGGTAACCTATAGGGAGAGACGGGTCATATACAATATGTACAACAACCAAGATGGAATAATAAGAGTGGAGGATCAAGTACGAAGTGCTCGTATTAAGAAGGGTGTAAGACAAGGCTGTAGCCTTTCGCCCCTACTCTTCAATCTGTACATCGAGGAAGCAATGACGGAAATAAAAGAAAGGTTCAGGAGTGGAATTAAAATACAAGGTGAAAGGATATCAATGATACGATTCGCTGATGACATTGCTATCCTGAGTGAAAGTGAAGAAGAATTAAATGATCTGCTGAACGGAATGAACAGTCTAATGGGTACACAGTATTGTTTGAGAGTAAATCGGAGAAAGACGAAGGTAATGAGAAGTAGTAGAAATGAGAACAGCGAGAAACTTAACATCAGGATTGATGGTCACGAAGTCAATGAAGTTAAGGAATTCTGCTACCTAGGCAGTAAAATAACCAATGACGGACAGAGCAAGGAGGATATCAAAAGCAGACTCGCTATGGCAAAAAAGGCTTTTCTGGCCAAGAGAAGTCTACTAATATCAAATACCGGCCTTAATTTGAGGAAGAAATTTCTGAGGATGTACGTCTGGAGTACAGCATTGTATGGTAGTGAAACATGGACTGTGGGAAAACCGGAACAGAAGAGAATCGAAGCATTTGAGATGTGGTGCTATAGACGAATGTTGAAAATTAGGTGGACTGATAAGGTAAGGAATGAGGAGGTTCTACGCAGAATCGGAGAGGAAAGGAATATGTGGAAAACACTGATAAGAAGAAGGGACAGGATGACAGGACATCTACTAAGACATGAGGGAATGACTTCCATGGTACTAGAGGGAGCTGTAGAGGGCAAAAACTGTAGAGCAAGACAGAGATTGGAATACGTCAAGCAAATAATTGAGGACGTAGGTTGCAAGTGCTACTCTGAGATGAAGAGGTTAGCACAGGAAAGGAATTTGTGGCGGGCCGCATCAAACCAGTCAGTAGACTGATGACAAAAAAAAAAAAAAAAAAAAAAAAAAAAAAAAAAAAAAAAAAAAAAAAAAAAAAAAAAAAAAAAAAGCACGACAAGAAGCCTCCTGAGACGCGGCAGGGTAGGAGTAGGCAAAACGCCACAGGGAATAACAATATTAATGTGCTAATAGTATACTGCAGGAGCGTCTATAGAAAGGTCCCAGAACTGTTCTCATTAATAAACGGTCACAATGCCCACATAGTACTAGGGACAGGAAGTTGGCTGAAACCAGATGTAAACAGTAATGAAATTCTAAACTCAGATTGGAATGTATACCGCAGAGACAGGCTGTACAGTGAAGGGGGAGGCGTGTTTATAGCGATAAGAAGTGCAATAGTATCGAAGGAAATTGACGGAGATCCGAAATGTCAAATAATTTGGATGAAGGTCACAGTTAAAGCAGGCTCAGAAATGGTAATTGGATGCCTCTATAGGCCCCCTGGCTAAGCAGCTGTTGTGGCTGAGCACCTGAAGGATAATTTGGAAAATATTTCGAGTAGCTTTCCCCACTATGTTATAGTTCTGTGTGGAGATTTTAATTTGCCGGATATAGACTGGGAGACTCAAACGATCATAACGGGTGGCAGGGACAAAGAATCCAGTGAAAATTTATTAAGTTCTTTATCTGAAAACTACCTTGAGCAGTTAAACAGAGAACCGAGTCGTGGCGATAACATATCAGACCTTCTGGTGACAAACAGACCCGAACTATTTGAAACAGTTAACGCAGAACAAGGAATCAGTGATCATAAAGCGGTTACTGCATAGATAATTCCAGCCTTAAATAGAAATATTAAAAAAGGTAGCAAGATTTTTCTGTTTAGCAAAAGTGACAAAAAGATTTCAGAGTACCTGACCGCTCAACACAAAAGTTTTGTCTCAAGTACAGATAGTGTTGAGGATCAGTGGACAAAGTTCAAAACCGTCGTACAATGTGCGTTAGATGAGTATGTGCCAAGCAAGATCGTAAGAGATGGAAAAGAGCTACCGTGGTACAACAACCGAGTTAGAAAACTGTTGTGGAAGCAAAGGGAACTTCACAGCAAACATAAACATAGCCAAAGCCTTGCAGACAAACAAAAATTACGCGAAGCGAAATGTATTGTGAGGAGGGCTATGCGAGAAGCGTTCAGTGACTTCGAAAGTAAAGTTCTATGTATTTATTTGGCAGAAAATCCTAAGAAATTTTGGTCTTATGTCAAAGCGGTAGGTGGACCAAAACAAAATGTCCAGACAGTGACCAAAATGGTACTGAAACAGAGGATGACAGACTAAGGGCCGAAATACTAAATGTCTTTATCCAAAGCTGTTTCACAGAGAAAGACTGCACTGTAGTTCCTTCTCTAGATTGTCGAACAGATGACAAAATGGTAGATATCGAAATAGATGACAGAGGGATAGAGAAGCAATTGAAATCGCTCAAAAGAGGAAAGGCCGCTGGACCTGATGGGATACCAGTTCGATTTTACACAGAGTACGCGAAGGAACTTGCCCCCCTTCTTGCAGCGGTGTACCGTAAGTCTCTAGGAGAGCGTAGCGTTCCAAAGGATTGGAAAATGGCACAGGTTATCCCCGTTTTCAAGAAGGGACGTCGAACAGATGTGCAGAACTGTAGACCTATAACTCTAACGTCGATCAGTTGTAGAATTTTGGAACACGTATTATGTTCGAGTATAATGACTTTTCTGGAGACTAGAAATCTACTCTGTGGGAATAAGCATGGGTTTCGAAAAAGACGATCGTGTGAAACCCAGCTCGCGCTATTCGTCCACGAGACTCAGAGGGCCATAGACACGGGTTCTCAGGTAGATGCCGTGTTTCTTGACTTCCGCAAGGCGTTCGACACAGTTCCCCACAGTCGTTTAATGAACAAAGTAAGAGCATATGGACTATCAGACCAATTGTGTGATTGGATTTAAGAGTTCCTAGATAACAGAACGCAGCATGTCATTCTCAATGGAGAGAAGTCTTCCGAAGGAAGAGTGATTTCAGGTGTGCCGCAGAGGAGTGTCGTAGGACCGTTGCTATTCACAATATACATAAATGACCTTGTGGATGACATCGAAAGTTGACTGAGCCTTTTTGCGGATGATGCTGTGGTATATCGAGAGGTTGTAACAATGGAAAATTGTATTGAAATGCAGGAGGATCTGCAGCGAATTGACGCATGGTGCAGGGAATGGCAATTGAATCTCAATGTAGACAAGCGTAATGTGCTGCGAATACATAGAAAGATATATTCCTTATCATTTAGCTACAATATATCATGTCAGCAACTGGAAGCAGTTAATTCCATAATTTATTTGGGAGTACGCATAAGGAGTGATTTAAAATGGAATGCCGGCCGAAGTGGCCGTGCGGTTAAAGGCGCTGCAGTCTGGAACCGCAAGACCGCTACGGTCGCAGGTTCGAATCCTGTCTCGGGCATGGCTGTTTGTGATGTCCTTAGGTTAGTTAGGTTTAACTAGTTCTAAGTTCTCGGGGACTAATGACCTCAGCAGTTGAGTCCCATAGTGCTCAGAGCCATTTGAACCATTTTTAAAATGGAATGATCATATGATGTTGATCGTCGGTAAAGCAGAGGCCAGACTGAGATTCATTGGAAGAATCCTAAGGAAATGCAATCCGAAAACAAAGGAAGTAGGTTACAGTACGCTTGTTCGCCCACTGCTTGAATACTGCTCAGTAGTGTGGGATCCGTACCAGATAGGGTTGATAGAAGAGATAGGGAAGATCCAACGGAGAGCAGCGCGCTTCGTTACAGGATCATTTAGTAATCGCGAAAGCGTTACGGAGAAGATAGATAAACTCCAGTGGAAGACTCTGCAGGAGAGACGCTCAGTAGCTCGGTACGGGCTTTTGTTGAAGTTTCGAGAACATACCTTCACCGAGGAGTCAAGCAGTGTATTGCTCCCTCTTACGTATATCTCGCGAAGAGACGACGAGGAAAAAATCAGAGAGATTAGAGCCCACACAGAGGCATACCGACAATCCTTCTTTCCACGAACAATACGAGACTGGAACAGAAGGGAAAACCGATAGAGGTACACAAGGTACCCTCCGCCACACACCGTCAGGTGGCTTGCGAAGTATGGATGTAGATGTAGATGTAGAAATAATGATGATAGGCAGTCTTCACAAGGGGCGTCGGACTGCGTTTCTGTGAGGAAAACGTTATTTCCCCACAAATGTAAAAATAATTATTTACCTTATAGACACATTTTCGTAGAATTTTTACGAAATTTACACTAGAAAAGGATTCTCAAATGAGAAATTCTGCTTTAATTACAGCAGAACTATATGAAACTCGCAGTCACAGAAACGGTTATGTTTGTTTATGACTTACAGACAGTTTAAGGGCATTTGTGTTTTGTTATTGGACAGATGTGCCAACCCCGAAAACAAAATTTACCCCAAACTGAATATGTTGACTATAAAAATGAACTGTCACTTCATCTCCAAAAGAAGAGCTAACCTGTCATTTTTATGGTGATTTTTTAATTCAGCAGATGGAAATACATAAGAATTAACTATTTTTGAGCCAGAAATATTTTCGTTGTTGGCGAGTGTTATAATTTTCAATGACATTCGTAATGTCGTTGCATTGATGTGTTATTCGTATGCCAAAGATGGCAGAAATGCATGGTTTTATCTTTTGTTTGAGCTTTCGATAATTCGATGTCCAGCACCAGGCTCTTTGGACATGGATAAGGATATCAAAACAAGCACATTCATGTTATTGATGCTCTAATTTATTGGCTTCAAAACAGAGGAGCCACCAACATTTCTGTGATTATTTTTTGTTTCCTGTCAGAGAAGATTGACTTTTACCCTCATACAGTGTTTTTGGCCTGGAAGGAAAGTGCTCGGACATCATTACACCAGAGGATTTAAGTGCAATTTACAATTAAAATGGATCCTTAACAAATTAGGAAATGATTTCAGTAATGACTAATTCTGGAAGATAATCTAAATACGTTTTTTTTCGCTTCCTGTAAAATTGTGATCTGTGCACTTAATGAGATTTGAAACGATGTTCCTGATTTCATCCCTACCGTTCACCCACTCATTTCGTTTGATTAAATCAAATACGCTGAAGCGACGAAAGTCACTAGATGGCGTTAGTATGGCGTACACAAGATAAGAAAGCGCAGCACATTGGCGGAACTGTCATTTGTACTCTGGTGATTCATGAGAAACGGTTTCCGACGTGATTATGGCCGCACGAGGGGAGTTTACAGACGTTGGACGCGGTATAGTTGTTGGATCTAGACGCATTGGTCTTTACATTTCTGGAATCGTTAGGGAATTCAGTCCGCCGAGATCCACAGTGACAAGATAGCACCGAAAATACCAAATGTAAGGAATTTTCTCTCACCACGAACAACGCAGTGGCCAACGACCTTCACTTAACGGCCGAGTGTAGAGGCGTTTGCGTAGAGTTGTCAGTGCCAACAACAACCAACACTGTATGAAAGACCCGCAGAAATCAATGCGGGACATACGACGAACGTATCCGTTAGGACACGGTGGAGAAATAAGGTGTTAATGGGCTATGGCAGCAGACTGAAGACGCGAATGCCTTTGCTAACAGTATGACATCGCCTGCAGCACCTCTTCTAATCTCGTGACCATATCAGTTGCACCCTATACAACTGTAAATCCGCGGCCTGGTCAGATGAGTCTCAATTACAGTCTGTTCGAGAGCAGCGCAGACCCCAAGAAGCAGTAGAAATAAGTTGTGAACAAGGCACTGTGCAAGCTGGTAATAGCTCCTTCCGAACTAACTATGCAAATGTAGACGAGATGTGGCTCAAATTCAAAGATATAGTAGCAACAGCGATTGAGAGATTCATACCTCATAAATTGGTAAGAGATGGAACTGATCCCCCATGGTACACAAAACAGGCCCGAACACTGTTGCAGAGGCAACGGAAAAAGCATGCGAAGTTCAGAAGAACGCGAAATCCCGAAGATTGGCTAAAATTTACTGACGCGCGAAATTTGACACGGACTTCAATGCGAGATGCCTTTAATAGGTTCCACAACGAAACATTGTCTCGAAATTTGGTAGAAAATCCGAAGAAATTCTGCTCGTATCTAAAGTACACAAGCGGCAAGACGCAGTCAATACCTTCGCTGCGCAGTGCCGATGGTACTGTTACCGACGACTGTGCCGCTAAAGCGGAGTTATTGAACGCAGTTTTCCGAAATTCCTTCTCCAGGGAAGACGAATGGAATATTCCAGAATTTGAAACACGAACAACTGCTAGCATGAGTTTCTTAGAAGTAGATACCTTAGGGGTTGCGAAGCATCTCAAATCGCTTGACACTGGCAAGTCTTCAGGTCCAGATTGTATAGCGCTTAGGTTCCTTTCAGATTACGCTGATACAATAGCTCCCTACTTAGCAATCATATACAACCGCTCGCTCACCGATAGATCTGTACCTACAGACTGGAAAATTGAGCAGGTCGCACCAGTGTTTAAGAAGGGTAGTAGGAGTAATCCATCGAACTACAGACCTACATCATTGACGTCGGTTTGCAGTAGCGCTTTGGAGCATATACTGTCTTCAAACATTATGAATCACCTCGAAGGGAACGATCTATTGATACGTAATCAGCATGGTTTCAGAAAGTATCGTTCTTGTGCAACGCAGCTAGCTCTTTATTCGCACGAAGTAATGGCCGCTATCGACAGGGGATCTCAGGTTGATTCCGTATTTCTGGATTTCCGGGAAGCTTTTGACACCGTTCCTCTCAAGCGACATCTAATCAAGCTGCGGGCCTATGGGGTATCGTCTCAGCTGTGCGACTGGATTCGTGATTTCCTGTCAGGAAGGTCGCAGTTCGTAGTAATAGACGGCAAATCATCGAGTAAAACTGAAGTGATAGGTGTTCCCCAGCGAAGCGTCCTGGGACTTCTGCTGTTCCTGATCTATATAAATGACCTGGGTGACAATCTGAGCAGTTCTCTTAGGTTGCTCGCAGATGATGCTGTAATTTACCGTCTAGCAAGGTCATGCGAAGATCAGTATCAGTTGCAAAGTTTATAAAACACTGCTATATGGTGTGGCAGGTGGCAGTTGACGCTAAATAACGAAAAGTGTGAGGTGATCCACATGAGTTCCAAAAGAAATTCGTTGGAATTCCATTACTCGATAAATAGTACAATTCTCAAGGCTGTCAATTCAACTAAGTACCTGGGTGTTAAAATCACGAACAACTTCAGTTGGAAAGACCACATAGATAATATTGTGGGGAAGACGAGCCAAAGGATGCGTTTCATTGGCAGGACACTTAGAAGATGCAACAAGTCCACTAAAGAGACAGCTTAGACTACACTCATTCGTCCTCTGTTAGAATATTGCTGCGCGGTGTGGGATCCTTACCAGGTGGTATTGACGGAGGACATCGAAAGGGTGCAAAAAAGGGCAGCTCGTTTTGTATTATCACGTAATAGGGGAGAGAGTGTGGCAGATATGATACGCGAGTTGGGATGGAAGTCACTAAAGCAAAGACGTTTTTCGTCGCGGCGAGATCTATTTACGAAATTTCAGTCACCAACTATCTCTTCCGAATGCGAAAATATTTTGTTGAGCCCAACCTACATAGGTAGGAATGATCATCAAAATAAAATAAGAGAAATCAGAGCTCGAACAGAAAGGTTTAGGTGTTCGTTTTTCCCACGCGCTGTTCGGGAGTGGAATGGTAGAGAGATAGTATGATTGAGGTTCGATGAACCCTCTGCCAAGCACTTAAATGTGAATTGCAGAGTAGTCCTGTAGATCTAGAAGTAGATGGTATAGGCTGCGTTTACATGGAATGGAGTGCGTTGTGTGGTCCAACTGAGCCGATCATTGAGAGGAAAGGGTTATGTTCAGCCACTTAGAGACTTCATGTTCCCAAATAACGATGGAATGTTTATGGATGACAATGCGTTATGTCACAGTTCGCGACTGGTTTGGCGAACATTATGGGTAATTCGAGCGAATGGTTTGACCACCTAGATCGACGTGAGGTCCATCGAACATTTATGGGACATAATCGAGAGGTCAGCCCGTGCACAAACCCATGCCTTGGTAACGCTTTCACAATTATGGACAGCTATAGAGACAGCATGTCTCAGTGTTTCTGCAGAGGACTTCCAAATACTTGTTGAGTCCATGCCAGGTCGTGTTGCCGCACTGCGGCAGGTCAAAGGAAGTATGACAATATTAGGAGGTGTCCCATAACTTTTATCACCTCAGTGTACTTTTGGCCCAGAAATGTATGTACCCACAGAACGTTTTGCAGCAGGTAAATTCCTACCTGTCGCAGTGGCAACATATACATCCACATTCATGCTCTGGAAGCCATCATATGGTGTATGGCGGAGGGTATCTTCTCCCACTGCTAGTCAATCACTGTAATACACTACTGGCCATTTAAGTTGCTACACCACGAAGATGACGTGCTACAGACGCGAAATATACCGACAGGAAGAAGATGCTGTGATATGCAAATGATTGGCTTTTCAGAGCATTCACACAAGTTTGGCGCCGGTCGCGACACCTACAACGAGCTGACCTGAGGAATGTTTCCAACCGATTTCTCATACACAAACAGCAGTTGACCGGCGTTGCCTAGTGAAACGTTGTTGTGATGCCTAGTGTAAGGAGGAGAAATGCGTACCATCACGTTTTCGACTTTGATAAAGGTCGGATTGTAGCCTATCGCGATTGCGGTTTATCGTATCGCGACATTGCTGCTCGTGTTGGTCGAGATACAATGACTGTTAGCAGAATATGGACTCGGTGGATTCTGGAAGGTAATATGGAACGCCGTGCTGGATCCCAACGGCCTCGTATCACTAGCAGTCGAGATGACAGTCATCTTATCCGCATGGCTCTAACGGATCGTGCAGTCACGTCTCGATCCCTGAGTCAACAGATGGGGACATTTGCAAGACAACAACCATCTGCACGAACAGTTCGACGACGTTTGCAGCAGCATGGACTATCAGCTCGGAGACCATGGCTGCGGTTACCCTTGACGCTACATCACAGACAGGAGCGCTTGCGATGGTGTACTGAACGACGAACCTGGGTGCACGAATGGCAAAACGTCATTTTGTCGGATGAATCTAGGTTCTGTTTACAGCATCATGATGGTCGCATCCGTGTTTGGCGACATCGCGGTGAACGCACATTGGGCGCGTGTATTCGTCATCGCCATACTGGCGTATCATCCGGCGTGGTGGTATGGAGTGCCATTGGTTGCACGTCTGGGTCACCTCTTGTTCGCATTGACGGCACTCTGAACAGTGGACGTTACATTTCAGATGTGTTACGACCCGTGGCTCTACGCTTCATTCGATCCCTGCGACACCCTACATTTCAGCAGGATAATGCACGACCGCATGTTGCAGGTCCTGTACGGGCCTTTCTGGTTACAGAAAATGTTCGAATGCTGCCCTGGCCAGCACATTCTCCAGATCTCTCACCAACTGAAAATGTCTGGTCAATGGTGGCCGAGCAACTGGCTCGTCACAATACGCCAGTCATTACTCCTGATGAACTGTGGTATCGTGTTGAAGCTGCATAGGCAGCTGTACCTGTACACGCCATTCAAGCTCTGTTTGACTCAAAGCCCAGGCGTATCAAGGCCGTTATCACGGCCAGGGGTGGTTGTTCTGGGTACTGATTTCTCAGGATCTATGCACCCAAATTGCGTGAAAATGTAATCACATGTCAGTTCTAGTATAATATATTTGTCCAATGAATACCCGTTTATCATCTGCATTTCTTGTTGGTGTAGCAGTTTTAAAGGCCAGTAGTGTATCTTAAAGCAGCTTGCATAGGGGACTGGTGTTCTGGTTCACCACTAGGCCCATATCCCTGGATCGATGCTCCATCGCACGCTGCCGTCCCCCGCTGCAGCAGATCGGCAGCTGGGTTTCCAATTAAGCAGACTGGCGCACGGTGGGGCAGATTCCGGCAAGCCGGCAGGGCTCGGTATAAGCGGCTCGCCCGAGATGGGAACAGAACTCGCTCATTTAGTGTAAGCTCCATTGAGCTCGCTATTCTAGGGCCAAATTAACAGCGGCAGCAAGAGTGCGGCCTTAAGCTTTTAATCTGCTGTCCCACCCGCCAGAGGCAGCGCACAACTCCACGGCTTAATTTCGCAGCAGGTCGCTAGCTGGAGCTGCGCCAGACTTGGCGGCTGGCACTGAGACGCGACTGCAGGTCACCGACGTGCCTCGCTCGCAGCATGATAAAGTGCTGCGATATGAAGAACAGTACCAGTTGGTTTGACGCTTGTCAGGCTCCTTCAGTGCGAAAAGCTGGCCCGGTGCGAGTGTGAACCGCTCACACAGGGTCCTGTACAAATACACTACTGGCCATTACAATTGCTACACCAAGAAGAAATGGAGATGATAAACGGGTATTCATTGGACACATATACTATAACACAACTGACTTGTGATTACATTTTCACGCTATTTGGATGCATAGATCGTGAGAAATCAGTACCCAGAACAACCACCTCTGGCCGTAATAACGGCCTTGATACGCCTGGGCATTGAGTCAAACAGAGCTTGGATGCCGTGTACAGGTACAGCTGCCCATGGAGAATATGCTGGCCAGGGCAGCAGTCGAACATTTTCTGTATCCAGAAAGGGCGGCACAGGACTTGGAACATTCGATCGTGCATTATCCAGCTGAGATGTAGGGTTTCGCAGGCATCGAATGAAGGGTAGAGCTACGTGTCGTAACACATCTGAAATGTAACGTCCACTGTTCAAAGAGCCGTCAATGCGAGCAAGAGCTGACCGAGACGTGTAACCAATGGCACCCCATACCATCACTGCCATTCGTGCACCCAGGTTCGTCGTTGAGTACACCATCGCAGGCGCTCCTCTCTGTGATGCAGCGTCAAGGGTAACCGCAGCCACGGTCTCCGAGCTGATAGTCTATGCTGCTGCAAACGTCCTCGAACTGTTCGTGCAGATGGTTGTTAAATTGCAAACGTCCCCATCTGTTGACTCAGGGATCGAGACGTGGCTGCACGATCCGTTACAGCCATGCAGATAAGATGCCTGTCATCTCGACTGCTAGTTGGGATCCAGATGGATTCGTTGGGATCCAGCACGGCGTTCCGTATTACCCTCCTGAACCCACCAATTCCATATTCTGCTAATAGTCATTGGATCTCGACCAACGCGAGCAGCACGATAAACCGCAATCGCGATAGGCTACAATCCGACCATTATTAAAGTCGGAAACGAGATGGTACGCATTCTCCTCCTTACACGAGGCATCGCAACAACGTTTCACCGGATAACACCGGTTAACTGCTGTAAGTGCATGAGAAATCGGTTGGAAACTATCCTCATGTCAGCACGTTGTAGATGTCACCACGGGCGCCAACCTTGTGTGAATGGTCTGAAAAGCTAATCATTTGCATATAACAGCATCTTCTTCCTGTATGTTAAATTTCGCGTCTGTAGCACGTCATCTTCGTAGTGTAGCAATTTTAATGGCCAGTAGTGTATACTTAGTACATAAGCAGTTCGCCCATTAAGTGAATTGAGTATCTCGATGACTTTGCCTATTATCGTCACTGATACTAGCAAGATATCGTTCCCACGAATTCGAAGGCTTTGGAGATTGTTTTAATTTGAAGTCTGATGTCGGACAGCAAATTGAAAAATAAATACTTATTTCGTCTGATATACTCACAAATTAACAATTTTCTGATTTTTTTTTCGTTTACTTTACCGTGAAACGTTGGTTTTTGCCAAATTTAATTACTGTACGTCAACGGGAACTGTCCTGCAGGTTTTAATGTGTGAGTTTCGAGTATCAAAATATGTGACACAAATGACCGTATCTTTTGACTGCATTGACATAGAAGCTATCGTTTCCCATACCGCCATGGGACCATCGACGTTAGACTGTGGCATAAATTTCAACCTGATAGCCGTTCCTGAGAAAAAGCGGTCTTAACAGACGGACCAGCTGACAGTCTGATAACAGATGCCAAAAGCACTTTATTTTCGTGTGGTATAATTACAGATCAACAATTTTCGAATTTTTTTCCTTTGGTTGTACTATAAAATCTTACTTACTGCCAAATTTGATGGTTCTACGTCAACTGGAAGTATCCTACACGTTTTGGTAAGTTTTCGAGTATCAAAAATATGTGACGTAAATGGCCGTATCTTTTGATTGCATTGACTTAGAAGCTTCCATTTCGTACATCCCAAGGGTCTGTAGACATTAGTATGTGTCATAAATGTCAACTTGTTTACCTGTTCCTGAAGAAAAGGTTTTTAACATTCGCACAGAGAGCAAACGGACAACAAAGTGATCCTATGCGGTTCCGTTCGTACGAAATGAGAAATCCTAAAATCAAACATGTTCACAGGTGAAAAATAGAAACCACATTTTTCTGCGTGGGCAAAAATGTCTGGCCACTCTCGATTGAACACACTCTATAATTGGGTTTGATAGTGTTCGGATACGTATCGACAATGGTTGCCAGCACTTGGAAATTAACTTCAGAATCGATATTCTATTCTATTGGTGAATACTACGCTAGAAGCAGTCGCGCTAATATAACTGAAGTCCAGGTAAACGAAGCAATGTGAAATTTTCAAATAACTTCCGGGAAAGCAAGCAGGTGATATTGCTGACAACCGCCGATATTTCGACAGGAGTACACCTTGCCATTTTTAAGGCATAACTGCAGCAAGTAATTGCTTTGCAACGGGATTTAAAACCTCAGTTTCCAGGGGAACTCCGTAAAGGTAACTCTCTCTCTCTCTCTCTCTGTCTCTTTCACACACACACACACACACACACACACACACACACACACACACACACACACAAACAATACAAACAGTAGCGCCATCGCAAACTAAAGGTGACCGACGTCAGAAATTATCGATAACGAAATTAATAGTCAGCTGGCGAGGTAGCATTGACTCAGCCCCTCTGTTTTTTGACAGTGGAGAGAGCAAGATTCCATACAGAATTTAAACAGAAACCACCATCTCTACTCATAACGTTACTTGCTAATTTAGTTTCAACTGCTTCCTTAATAACAATATATCAGTAGCTGGAAGTGCATGCTAGAATCGTTGTTATATTCCGTAAGATGACCTGTGGCAAGACAATGTTCTGCAGTGCCAGAACAGCTCAGCTGTTGTAAGCATATGTGACGCTTACGATCAGTACACCTGTACTCCACAGCCCTGATAGTCTCACCAGTACATGACGTACCACAACTGCAAGGAATATGGTAGACACGTGCCTTACGCAGATACACACGGGCATTATGCAAACCAGCTTTACGGAACCTGAAAGGATTGTGATGTTAGATGCTGGTCAAAAAACAGACTTCACATCATATTTCCGCAAAGGACGACCAATTCTGTTTGAAATGTTCCCGGTGTAAGGCAAATAGTGCGTAGACTTTGGTGCCACTTCTATATTATCATCACTCACCCGGAGCACAGTTGGACGATAGCGCAATGCATATCTGATCTGTCTTTCACTATAACCATCCTGACGAAAGTTGACCTTGAGATAGGCTAACTCAACTGCCAAAGTCTCAGCGTCCGAGATAACATGGGAGCTGTGAGCCAACGTGCGAAGTAACCCTTCAAGTTGAGCCGGATGGTGACAACTACCAGTCTGCAGATATAAGTCAGAGTGAATAGGCGTCCTGTAAACAGCATGTCTCAACGTACGTTCAATCTTCCTCCAGACCATCACATCAAGGAAGGGTAGACAGCCACCCTTTCTCACGACTATCGTGAAACAAATATTCGGGTGGATTGAATTCAGGTATTCTAAAAAGTTGATCAAATTCTCACTGCCATGGGGTCAAATAACGCAAGTTTCAAAGCTGCTGATTCCAAGGCACGTTCCTCGAAGACTTGCATAGACAAATTGGCAATAATAGGTGACAAAGGGCTTCCCATTGCAACTCCACCGGTCTGTTCGTACTTCTGGTCACTGAATAAAAAGTAAGTGGAAGTCAACGTATTGCATTCCCATAAGTTATTTGAACAGTAGACCCCAGAAGAAACCCAGATCTCACACGGTGAAAATTGTGACTGAGCCTCTAAAATCAACAAAATTTCGTGTAATTCATAACTTATTTAATATAGCAACACGAGATTTCAGATGACAACAGGCAGTGCACAGGTAATGGGATAAGACGTGGAACATACTGAAAACTAAGTTATCCTGGCAGGACAAGCCAACTGAAAATAAAGGTTGTCTTTTCAAATTAACTACTCCACCAGAAAAAGGTCTCAGTGGCTCTCATGTGTCTCAGAAACCAATAATTATACAGTGAAATAAGGAGAACTAAGAGGATAAACCGATTATGAATCTTTGAGGACAAGGAAATTTCGCGTTATAGACGGTATTCCGTGCAGTGCACATGTTTATGCAGTTTATGTGGTGTATCTTGCTGAAATGTAGAAACCCTGACCTTTGAATTGCAGTTGCAGTGTCACACACTTTTCAGCGGGAATAGTTTGCTCTAAAGGAGTTTGATTTTTTTACGCAGAGCAGAATTTAAGCAAAAGCAAGTTATTTAGACCATCTATTGGCCAAAAGCAGTGCTCATACCATAACTGTAGTTCTCTTACTCCCATTTTCCCACTCTTGCTTGCTGTGGCGTAAGTATTCCTTACTACCCTTGCAAGATCAGGCACACGAGAAATAATCGTAGGGGTGAGAGCTCCTCCTACTTCTCGCTACACAATAAATAACTTTCCAGCCAATTTACTATCCAGGTTAACAGTCGGTATGATTGTATATGAATGCATTAGCTGATCTTCACATAATTCTCTAATTTCGAGGGTTCCTTTCATATGCATTTATTATTAAAATCTCGATTGATAGGAGCTAGTTTATCTCATCTACAAGTTTTCTGGCCAATTCCGCATTTTTATGTGCATCGTCAACTTGACCCTTTGTTTGAAACTTCGTTATCTTGGGTCTTCCTATTCTGCAGGATTGTTTGAAGTACCGCAACCATCCAATGCTTGTCTTGAAATTACTGTAATCTGTGTTGCGCACACTTTGATGTGCATAGCGTAGTAGGTCACTATAGTGCACCGCCCCAGTCTGTGTCGCCTGGCCACTAAGAGCTGTTGCATAACGATTTGATTCACGGATCCAGTTATATGGCTCCTTCCGTGTGTAGCGGTTTTAAGACTATGACGTTTGGAGCCTGAAGATGGCATCGATGTAATGCCGAAACTGGTAGCATACAAGAAGTTCGTAAAAAAATTTCTACAATACATACGGCTGTTGGTAAATTATTGCATCAAGAAATACATGCCGGCCGCTGTCCCACAGTCCATAATGGATCAACAAAGATCCTGTAAATTGAAATGCGCTTCCTTGAAAAGCGCAAACAGGTTTTTGTAACAAGGGCGCCGTGTTCTCTCTTGAATATCCTTAGTGATCCTTATGCACTGCACGGTCATATTACCGTGGATTTATTCGAAATCTGTTCGTAATTTTTTCTTTACTTTGCTGCCGATGATCTTCTCTATATGTAATTACGTTTAGTACGCGCTCCTCGAACGACTGTCCTTGATTACGTTTCACTGGCGACAGCATTTGTGCCTCCCTGTCCGTCAAGGATAATAAACTACTAGGCTCGATACTTGTTTCAGTACCACTTTCACTTGTTAAACACGTATCGTCATCACTGTACTCATCATGTACATTGTGCGTACAGTCAAGCGTATGCGACACCACTCATTCCACTGACTCATCTGGCAGAAACGCTAATATTTCATCTGACACTATTTTTCACTCAGCGGAATTCCTTGGGTTCCTTTATGACGAAATGTCAACTTCGGAAATTGTTGTATGTATAACGCAACGTTTGCTTTGCTTTCCGTTGCGACTGCTATGCTTTGTATCAACACCGCTATCAATGTAACAGTGTTGTGAGTTACTAAGCAGCTCAACTACTTTCCGTAGCTCACTATGGGATACCTCCAATCTAGTCCCATGTTGCCATTAGCAGCCAATACTGTGGTCGCATGGTAGACAATATGTGGGGCGTCGAATGCCGTAAACATCATTAGTCTTTTGCGACACACATAGGAGATTCCTTGTGAGCACTGGGTGAAAGTTAATGTGCACTGAACGCTGGTGGCACTACTGTATCTTCCGCCAGTCTGCTTTCAGTCTGGAACCGCGCTGCTGCTACGGTCGCAGGTTCGAATCCTGCCTCGGGCATTGATGTCTGTGATGTCCTTAGGTTAGCTAGGTTTAAGTAGTTCTAAGTCTAGGCGACAGATGACCTCAGAAGTTAAGTCCCATAGTGCTTGGAGCCATTTGACTTTGTAAGCTTGTGCAAGATCAGCAAAATAAAACTGCCCTGCAACTTTTTTCATACCCATTATGATGGGCAACCCAACTCACGACATCCCAACACAGGGCATATGATGCTAGTTGAGTTGCTTTTGTTAAGGAGCATGAAATATCTTATGTGCTAGTTTCATTTTGCCTACCCTGTCGAACTACGTCGTTGCAAAAGGAACAGACTATGAAAATGTACAGTGCACTTCCTCAGTCAACTGTGAACTTGACTTACATTATATACAAAATAACCATGTCGAAGAATCGAACTGACTTGCTACTGAATGAGAGGGCGTTTTAGCAGCTGACATGATCATGTATGCAAATAGCACGTATGGATTTAATAGTCCATATGGACACGTGACAGACACATAGCCGCTTCAGCCCGGAACCGCGCGACTGCTACGGTCGCAGGTTCGAATCCTGCCTCGGGCATGGATGTGTGTAATGTCCTTAGGTTAGTTAGGTTTAAGCAGTTCTAAGTTTTAGGCGATTGATGACCAACATGTTAAGTCCCATAGTGCTCAGAGCCAGTTTCTTTTTTCAGACGGATATAAAAAAAGAACATTGAGTCCTATTTTCAATCGGAAAGCCAATTAACGGCGAGAGATCAGAAAATTAGCTCGTTCAACATGAGTGCAGCTGATTACATCTACAGAGTGTTGCTTAAGCAAGTGGCATGTATCGATGTCGCCCACAGATTGGCACTAGCATGATATGAATCAACAACCTGTGACTGTGTGAGTGAGCAGAACGAAAAGCGGAAAAAAGGTGTGAAAAAACCCACGAGCAGCCTGGACAACTGAAATCTAGGAACTGAAGCCCCACCACGCCACACCGAAAAGAAAACAAATCCTCCAGCCGTATCTTCCGATTGGCTCCAGCAAATCAAAGAGCTTCCTGCAACACACGTCAAATGTCTGTCCAGGTCAAAGATCTGCAGAGGCAGTACACCATGCAAAACAACAAGTCCGACTTATGTGCCTTCTTTGATAAGACAGGCTAGTCGGATGCTGCCTTTCAATGAAACGAGTCGAGGTGAAATCAGACAGGTTTCCAGAAACTCTCCAATTGACAAAATTCTAGAGAACCTGAATGTTATCACACCACCCTCCGTCAGCCTACAAGTTGTGGTTCAGAAGAGCACTGGAAAACTAACTAGACATTGTTTGCCAGAAGAATCAGATTGTTGTACACAGATCAGAATGTGTCTATGGCACAATGGAGAAAACAGTTGAACAAACATTTACTGATGTGCAATGAAAAGATTTTGTGGTAACTGAGACGAATTGATGAATGCCTTTCTCAGAGCTTTACATGTACATCTACATGCATATATCACTATCTACTGTAGAGTTCGTGGTGCAGGTTACTTCATACCAACATTATCGATTTTCTGTCACACCTAATTCACGTACTGATCGAGGAAGAATTGACTGCCTATATGGCCTCAATAAGCACCCTAATTTCCGTTATCTAATTCTCTAATGGGTGACTGGAATTCGAGTGTAGGAAAAGGGAGAGAAGGAAACATAGTAGGTGAATATGGATTGGGGGACAGAAATGAAAGAGGAAGCCGCCTGGTCGAATTTTGCACAGAGCACAACATAATCATAACTAACACTTGGTTTAAGAATCATGAAAGAAGGTTGTATACACGGAAGAACCCTGGAGATACTAAAAGGTATCAGATAGATTATATAATGGTAAGACAGAGATTTAGGAACCAGGTTTTAAATTGTAAGACATTTCCAGGGGCAGATGTGGACTCTGACCACAATCTATTGGTTATGACCTGTAGATTAAAACTGAAGAAACTGCAAAAAAGTGGGAATTTAAGGAGATGGGACATGGATAAACTAAAAGAACCAGAGGTTGTACAGAGATTCAGGGAGAGCATAAGGGAGCAATTGACAGGAATGGGGGAAATAAATACAGTAGAAGAAGAATGGGTAGCTTTGAGGGATGAAGTAGTGAAGGCAGCAGAGGATCAAGTAGGTAAAAAGAAGAGGGCTAGTAGAAATCCTTGGGTAACAGAAGAAATATTGAATTTAATTGATGAAAGGAGAAAATATAAAAATGCAGTAAGTGAAACAGGCAAAAAGGAATACAAACGTCTTAAAAATGAGATCGACAGGAAGTGCAAAATGGCTAAGCAGGGATGGCTAGAGGACAAATGTAAGGATGTAGAGGCCTATCTTACTAGGGGTAAGATAGATACCGCCTACAGGAAAATTAAAGAGACCTTTGGAGATAAGAGAACGACTTGTATGAATATCAAGAGCTCAGATGGAAACCCAGTTCTAAGCAAAGAAGGGAAAGCAGAAAGGTGGAAGGAGTATATAGAGGGTCTATACAAGGGCGATGTACTTGAGGACAATATTATGGAAATGGAAGAGGATGTAGATGAAGATGAAATGGGAGATATGATACTGCGTGAAGAGTTTGACAGAGCACTGAAAGACCTGAGTCGAAACAAGGCCCCCGGAGTAGACAATATTCCATTGGAACTACTGACGGCCGTGGGAGAGCCAGTCCTGACAAAACTCTAACATCTGGTGAGCAAGATGTATGAAACAGGCGAAATACCCTCAGACTTCAAGAAGAATATAATAATTCCAATCCCAAAGAAAGCAGGTGTTGACAGATGTGAAAATTACCGAACTATCAGCTTAATAAGTCACAGCTGCAAAATATTAACACGAATTCTTTACAGACGAATGGAAAAACTAGTAGAAGCCAACCTCGGGGAAGATCAGTTTGGATTCCGTAGAAACACTGGAACACGTGAGGCAATACTGACCTTACGACTTATCTTAGAAGAAAGATTAAGAAAAGGCAAACCTACGTTTCTAGCATTTGTAGACTTAGAGAAAGCTTTTGACAATGTTGACTGGAATACTCTCTTTCAAATTCTAAAGGTGGCAGGGGTAAAACACAGGGAGCGAAAGGCTATTTACAATTTGTACAGAAACCAGATGGCAGTTATAAGAGTCGAGGGACATGAAAGGGAAGCAGTGGTTGGGAAGGGAGTAAGACAGGGTTGTAGCCTCTCCCCGATGTTGTTCAATCTGTATATTGAGCAAGCAGTAAAGGAAACAAAAGAAAAATTCGGAGTAGGTATTAAAATTCATGGAGAAGAAATAAAAACTTTGAGGTTCGCCGATGACATTGTAATTCTGTCAGAGACAGCAAAGGACTTGGAAGAACAGTTGAATGGAATGGACAGTGTCTTGAAAGGAGGATATAAGATGAACATCAACAAAAGCAAAACAAGGATAATGGAATGTAGTCTAATTAAGTCGGGTGATGCTGAGGGAATTAGATTAGGAAATGAGGCACTGAAAGTAGTAAAGGAGTTTTGCTATTTGGGGAGCAAAATAACTGATGATGGTCGAAGTAGAGAGGATATAAAATGTAGGCTGGCAATGGCAAGGAAAGCGTTTCTGAAGAAGAGAAATTTGTTAACATCCAGTATTGATTTAAGTGTCAGGAAGTCATTTCTGAAAGTATTCGTATGGAGTGTAGCCATGTATGGAAGTGAAACATGGACGATAAATAGTTTGGACAAGAAGAGAATAGAAGCTTTCGAAATGTGGTGCTACAGAAGAATGCTGAAGATTAGATGGGTAGATCACATAACTAATGAGGGAGTATTGAATAGGATTGGGGAGAAGAGAAGTTTGTGGCACAACTTGACCAGAAGAAGAGATCGGTTGGTAGGACATGTTCTGAGGAATCAAGGGATCACCAATTTAGTATTGGAGGGCAGCGTGGAGGGTAAAAATCGTAGAGGGAGACCAAGAGATGAATACACTAAGCAGATTCAGAAGGATGTAGGTTGCAGTAGGTACTGGGAGATGAAAAAGCTTGCACAGGATAGAGTAGCATGGAGAGCTGCATCAAACCAGTCTCAGGACTGAAGACCACAACAACAACACAACAATTCTCTAAGCGTGAGATGCGATGGTGGCAACAGAATGTCGCACAGAATGGTGGCAGCAGAATGATCGCACAGTCTTCCTCGGTTGCAGCTTGTCTACATTTACTCAACAGGTTATCGAAATCAATGAATCGTTTTCCAAGAACTCCCATTTAAGTTTATCGAACTTACATGTTAATATTTGGTACAGATTATAGCGACCTGTTACAACCACGGCAACTCCTCTATGAATTCGTTTTATTATTTTCATGCCTACTTGAAAGTTCACCGGAAAGAATACTATGGGATTGATCGCGTATCCTCTTGTTTATGAATTCTTTTGCAGATGCATCACATTTTTCCACAGACTTCCTAACAAGTTTTAAGTCTTCCACTTGCCTTCCCCATGACAGATTATTCGTGATTGTGTCAGATCTGTTCTTAATATTAGCACTAAATACTTATTCGATAAATATGAGATGTGACTCATTCTAAATCTAATCAAATATTATTGAGCTCTTTCTCTTTGCCATAGTTATTTTTTACATTTAAATTTACAGAAAACTGTCTTCATTGCGCCAAGTAGAAATTTCGTCGAAGTCTTTCTGTATCTCCATACGATCATCCAACAACGTTACTTTCCTGTAGATAAAAGCATCGCCACTCAACAGTTTTATAGTGCTGATGCTCATACCTAATAAATCATTTATATGCGAAGAGCGTTCAATAATTAATGCAGCTCTTTTTTCAGAATTTGTTGTGGGAAATCGTGGAATACTCCAGCGTCAGCACCTGTAGTTTCATGAAGTTGCGATAGGTGGCGGCAGTGCACGTACCCTTCAAGATGGCGTTTAAAGCAGAGAGATGCCATTGAGTTTCTTTTGGCGGAAAATCACAGCATCAAAGTTGCAGAATTTCTACGGAGACCTGGCAGTGGACAAAAGAACGGTGAGTCGTTGAGCAAGGTGTCTGTCATCATCGCAATGTCGCGCAAACCTGTCCCATCTCCTGCTTGTCTAATGTGGAGTAGGAATTGAAATTCAGGGAAAAGAAAGAAAATCTTTGAGGTTTGCTGATGACATTGTAATTCTGTCGGAGACAGAAGAGGACTTGGAAGAGCAGTTGAATAGAGTGGACAGTGTTTTGAAAAGAGGATATAAGATGAACATCAACAAAAGCAAAGCATGTGTAATGGAATGTAGACGAATTAAGTCAGGTGATGCTGAGGGAATCAGATTAGGAAACGAGACACTTAAAGCAGTAGATGAGTTTTACTATTAGGGCACTAAAATAACTGATGACAGCCAAAGTAGAAATGATATAAAATGTAGACTGACAATGGCAAGAAAAGAGTTTCTGAAAATACTTGTTAACATCGAATACATATATAAGCGTTATTGTCTGGAGTGTTGCCATGTATGGAAGTGAAACATGGATACTAAACAGTTTAGATAAAAAGAGAATAGAAGCTTTCGAAATGTGGTACTACTGAAGAATGCTGAAGGTTAGACGGTTCGATCACATAAGAAATGAGGAAGTACCGAATAGACTTGGGGAGAAAAGAAGTTTGTGGCACAACTTGACCCAAAGAAGGGATCAGTTAATGGGACACATTCTGAGACATCAAGGGATCATCAGTTTAGTGTCTGAGAGAAGTGTGTGTGCGGGGGAGGGGGGGGGGTAAAAGTCGTAGAGGGAGACCAAGAGATGAATACACTAAGCAGATTCAGAAGGATGTATGTTGTAGCAGTTATTCAGAGATGAAGAGGCTCGCACAGTGTAGAGTTGCACGGAGAGCTGGATCAGACCAGTCTTCGGAGTGAAGACCACAACAACAACATCAACAGTAACATTAACTAACTAAAGCAGCTACGTCAAAATTAGCAATGTTAGTCACGTTGGGATATTATTTATCACTTCAACAATTACAAACAAGGAAATTGTTAGAAAACACTGCTGAAGCTAACACTCATATCCACTAACATAATTTTAGTTTTATTCTATGCCTAACGTGTGTTTACCTTTCACTTGCGTACGTGAAGTAATACTTTTAGATTATACGGTAATACTTTAATAATATTCGGTAGTATAACGACTGCAGAGAGTTAGTTTCATACCTCTTTGTTAAAACATGATGCAGTTAACCAACTTTAATTATTTCTGAGGCTTTTATTTCATAATTAGTGTCGTAATACTCCCAAAACTAAAAATAATTTGAGATAGGCCTACCGATGAAAATCAACAAAAGTCTTTCATAGCTGATCACACTCTTAGTGCAATCCATCTATCAAATTTCATTACAAAATTTGAGATAGTCTTTTTTGTTCATTTTTCATTTATTTTGAGAGGAATGTTGCTTTAAAATATTTGATTATTTTTATTTCTTTTTAAAATTACTTAATTCTATTTTTATTCTTTTTTATTCTAAATGGTATTCCAGAGAAATGAATAGGCAGTTAGTTTTTTATTTTCTCCTTTGTTGTACAGCACTGGACATGTGAATCATCGAGTAAAATCCTATTTTCTGCTACTTCTGTCTAGTCTATAAGACATATGAAAAATTAAGAAAAGTTGCTGTATAATAGCCTATGGTACTCATAAAATAATACGTCAGTACTTAGCTTACTGTCTAACCAAATTCTTACCTCCATTATCGTACAACAAATTTATGCTTCCATAAGCCAATAATTAAGGAAGACAAAAGTGCTGTTCAAATCTTACATTAACTTAACTGTAACTTGGAAATTTTCTACCGTCAGCCGGCCGCTGTGGCCGAGCGGTTCTAGGCGCTTCAGTCCGGAACCGCGCGACTGCTACTGTCGCAGCTTCGAATCCTGCCTCGGGCATGGATGTGTGTGATGTCCTTAGGTTAGTTAGTTTTAAGTAGTTCTAAGGTCTAGGGGACTGATGGCCTCACATGTTAAGTCCCATAGTGCTCAGAGCCATTTTGTCTATCGTCAACCAACAATCACTTCCCGTTTTGAGCTAAAGATGAGAAATCATTATTTATCTTAATGCATACCATAATCCCATTTCAAAACATGTGTCGCCAAGCTGCACATCCCCAAAATGTAGTGGAAGTCTCGAGTCATTGCAATACTTAAGCCTGGGAAGGAACCAAATAATCCAAAACATTTTCGACCTATCTCCCTTTTATACCATACCTTCAAGACATTAGAACAGCTGTTACTTAACCGAATCAGTGTCACCCTCGAAGCAAAGTTTATCCCACAACAAGCAGGCTTTCGCGCTGGCAAATCATGATGTAGTCATATCTTGAATATAACCCAGCACACCGAGGATGGTTTTCAGCGTGGTCAGATTACTGGAGTCCCTTTTCATGATCTAAAAGCTGCATATGATACTGTTCCTAACTGTTAAAGAAAGTGTATGACCCTACTAAGGACTACCAACTAATATCCCTTACATGAACTTACTAGCGACTACCAACACACATATCATATTAGCTCCTTTCTTCAGAACAAAAGATTCCAAGTGTCATTACAGGGTAAGAGGAGTAGATGGCGAATGCAGTGTGTTTACTCCAACACAGTGCAACATCTACACAAATGATCGGCCAATACCAGCAAGTACTAGGCTCTTCATCTATGCCTCTGACACAGCAGTAGCTGTTCAGGGTCCAATCTTTAAAGAAGTAGAAGGAAAACTGTCTCTAGCAATGGATGAACATTCCGAGTACTATGACGCCAACCACTTGCAGCCCAATCCAAGTAAAACTCAAGTGAGCGCCTAACACTTACGAAACAGGGAAGCGCAGTAAAAGCTGGATATCACATGGCGAGGAGAGCAACTGAAACACTGCCCAACACCAGTCTACCTAGGTGTCACACTGGGCAAGGCTCTAACGTAGAGGCAGAAATGTCTAAACGTGAAACAGAAAGACATTGGTCGCAATGGGATACTTAAGAAGCTGATTGGCAGCAGCTGGGGAGCTAACCCGCACCACCTGAGGACTTCTGCACTTGCGCTTTGTGTATCAGCCGCTGAGTATGCTGCTCTGCTTGGAACGCTTCAGCTCATGCTAAGCAAGTCGATATTGAAGTCAACGATACTGCAAGGATCGTCTCAGGATGCTTGAAGCCAACACCAGTGAAGAAATTGTATCCAATTAGAATGAGATTTTCACTCTGCAGCGGAGTGTGTGCAGATATGAAACTTCCTGGCAGATTAAAACTGTGTGCCGGGCCGAGACTCGAAATCGGGACCTTTGCTCTTCACAGGCAAGTGCTCTACCATCTGAGCTACCCAAGCACGACTCACGCCCCGTCCTCACAGCTTTACTTCTGCCAGTATCTCGTCTGCTAACTTCCAAACTTCACAGAAGCTCTCCTGCGAACCTTGCAGAACTAGCACTCCTGGAAGAGAGGATACTGCGGAGACATGGCCTAGCGACAGCCTGGGGGATGTTCCAGAATGAGATTTTCACTCTGCATCGGAGTGTGCGCTGATACGAAACTTCCTGGCAGATTAAAACTGCGTGGCGGACCGAGACTCGAACTCGTATCAGATTGTTTGAATAGCCCCACTCAACATCCGTAGGGCCACTGCTGCAGACAATGAGAGAACAAAGCAGGAGAATGACTGGCGACACCCTCTGTATGGTCATCAGGCAGCAAGGTCCGGCCTTAAATCCTGCAAGAGTTTCCTATCTCGGACTGCGCCACTGGAGGGCGCACCAGAGGCAATTCGTCAAGCAACGTGGAAGAGCTCACTGCCCGTAGACGTCTCACCAAAAGACGAACTAGCTCCTGGCGCAAACCTACAATACCCTGTGTGGAGGTCCCTCAACCACCCAAGAGTGGGCGTCCCCCGATGCAAGACCGACCTGAAGAAATAGGGAATCCTTCCAGCTAGCGCATACTGCGACTGTGGGGCTGAAGAAGTTCCAAGCCACCTGCCTGTATGCCCCCTCCTGGACTACCCGTGCACAATACAAGATGTTTATGAAGGAAATGACAAAGCTATCGCAAGTGCTATTTTTTGGAAATGCTGACCGGACACGGAAATGAATGAATGATTTCAAAACTCGGAACCAAGTTACATATATACGACACCCACTGTTGTGTAACATAGTCATACAAATTCTAATATTTGTATATGATGTGTCTAAGTGGCCATTTCTTTCTCTTCATTCTAAGGCCCACGCCACTTCACTGTGGACGCGAGTGCTGAATATACTGTTTTGAATATGTTGCAGGTAGTCCACTTAACAATGAAGGGGGCGTCCTCCTTTCGTCATATCGACACACTCTCTCTCTCTCTCTCTCTCTCTCTCTCTCTCTCTCTTTCTCTCTCTCTCTCACACACACACACACACACACACACAGACACACACACACACACACACACACACTGTGGCGTACGCTGTGTTATTCAGTGGTTTGGTATTTAACTAATTTGTAAATGGAAATGATAATCATATTTTATTACATTGAGTAATTACTGAATAATTTTTCTCCCGGCTTAAGATTTGATCAAGTTGCTAAAGAACTCCAAGTTAACGTCGTGTTAAAGTGTTGTCTGTAAGTTGTGGAAGTGTCACTAAATCACAGTTCGTACAACAGATTCTATACAACTATTGATTAAGATGGAAGCAGTTATCTTCAGCAAAATGATTATTAAAACCACCGAATATCAGCCGCGCACAACACTGACGTGTGTTACCTGAAACAATATTCTTCGCAACTGGTGCGTAATTAATTTCGGCTCCATACATCAGCTAGAAAAGTTTGTTATAACGTTCGTGCTATGAGCACTGTTTTTTAAGAACCAATCTGATTCGAATCATTTTTATTGAAATGAGTTCGGGGCCACCGGTGCACATTTATTTTTACACATTTGTATTACGTTCAGCATTTATGTATGCAGAGTTGCGTAATTTGAATTTGCCGCTGAGACAATTCTTAAGATGGCGGCAGACAATTGGTAGAGACTTTCTATTGATAGATCAAATAAGTATTTTAACTGCTAATTAAACTTTACAGAAACTCTAATTTCGTATTGTGCACTATTTAGACTTCATCAAGCAAACATTTGATTTGTTTCTAAGGAAAACACAGACAAAAACGCGATACAAATCGCTATCATCAATGGCTGCGCTCGTTGCAGCGGAAGGAAATAATTAACACTGATAATGCTTACTGAGAGAGGAATTAGAGTTAAAAATAATGAATCTCTCATATTTATAATAATAATGAACTCTATTTTCAAGTAATAATTAACAAATAATTACAATTTCTTAACAGACCTCTGTTTGATATGCGTCTTGCGTGCTGAACCTACAAAAGCCAACCAACAAAAGGTAAAAACAAAGGAAGACAAACGCAGATCATAAAAGCACTTTACAATTATCATTGTCTTTGTATGATACACATCAATATGTCCTATTATATCATAGAATATTATATAAATAATTAATTCACTATAAGTTTTCATTGTTTTTTCATACGTCGAATACATTATGTTTATAATTGTTAGAGGTATAATTTCCTCTCGTCGCAATGTAGCCAAAAATTTATCTCGTGGATGTTACAACACACACACTAGAACAATAAACTCTGCAGTAAATATTATACAGTTAACCGAGTACTGAGACTGTTACAAGTTGGAGTATGTACGCATTACAGTATATTTACTGCGTTTTACAAGTAGTTCCCAATCGGTTTACACAAAATCTGAAACCTGTACGATTTTGCGCCTAAACACATTTTCAAGCAAACATATTCGATACTACATGGCAAATGTGCTGTGCCGTATGCTTCCCCATATTACACAGGAGTATGCATCTCATCACTGACACACCACCTTCGTATGCCTAGACAGAAAAAGTTCACATTGCTTTAAGCCAAGTAATCGTCAGAACCAACGAATTTGGGTACATGCATTGATCATTTTGGCAAGCACAGTGCGGCTCAGCGGACGATATCATCCAAACAATCAGTTTCTTGTGGGAGAACGTACATGGTCCTCTTTACTCAGTGAGCTGAATTTTCCTTCGTAAAATATATCGTACGAGCAAAATAGGCCCATGTTGGCTATAAACTATAGATCTAATGGATACATGCGAAACTTTGTAGGTGCTGACGATATTAGATTTATACTATTAGATTATTAGATTCAAATGAAAATCAGAGGGCAACCACTAGCAGAAATAACTTCAAAAACGCGCTTTCATTGTAGAGACGAAATAATGTAAATTTGTATGACAAACAACACATCGCTTATCACAAACGTTATATTTGCAATTCAAATATTAGGAAGCATTATATTTCTGTACACCAAATACGTTTGTTTTAATTTTACAAGCGCTGTTCGAACAAAATTACGGACTAGTCAAGAAGGAGCTTACAGCAGATGACACAATTTCATAGGAACTTGTTTGGCACTAGAAATAAATTTCGAGGAATCAGGATTTTCAGGCGGACATCCACTACTATACGAGTGATCTTCTGTCCACCTTCACTGCAGGCAACAAAATCATAGATCTGCAAGACATTGTAATGTTGATGCATTAATTTGTTCTGAAACCAGTGCTGATATTCAAGACAATAAAAGAAGGTTAAAAGCTGTGAGCTATCTGGGGAAGTTACGTTGCATTACTGAGCAACTGTTTCACCAGGTATCCAGTCTAGCTTACCAAATTCCCAACCAGACTAACATTAATTATAATCTTTTAGTAGTCATGTTACGATAACCGGTGATATATATATATAGACAATTTAAATAAAAAGAAATAAATCAGTTTATATTTGGACATTTATTTTAACATTGATCATTGTTCCGTTAGAATTTCAGCATATTAAACTTGATTAATAACTAAACTGGTGCCTTGTTTGGGATTGTGAAAATGTGAGTTTGTAATCTTACGGAACACATCAAATATGGAGCCAAGATTGGGAAACTGCATACAACACTGCATTCTTAAAATAACACACGAAGAACGTTGAAACATATGCAAGAGGAAATTAACCACAACCAACCGATTCAATTTTCACTCAAAGAAGTTACGTTCGTAGCGCATCCTGTCCGTCATGAAATTGCCACACACTGTTATACTAAATTCATACTAACTCTCTGTGAGATCTTCCCGAAGAGAAAAGCTGTGGACTACTTTGATGATTACACAACATGCTTCACGTGGTCAATTTGGTTTACACAAAGAGTGTAACTCCACAATAATTTTGATAATTAAAATAAATTACATCGAAACACAAATTACAAAAGAAAAACCTCGAACTGGTTACTATCGTCTTACTATTAACCTGATGGGTCTAACAATTGTATAAGCACGTGGTACTGGTGTCACAAAGTACACCCCACGTGGGTTGAACATAAAGAAAAGTCGCCATATTGAAAAATATTGGCAAGACGAGACGTTATAATCTCACGCACATTCGCATTTAAGATTGATGATCTTAGTTACAGTTACGGATCATCCACATGTGGTTCCACTTTACTCACAAAGTAGTGACAAAGCAACTACTGGAAGATATTCTGAACTGCACACTCGAATTACACTGCGTTACAATTTAAGATAACATTAGATATTTCAGATCTAAACCTGAACTAAAGGTGTTTACATTTTCATTTAGGCTGAACTTAAGAAATCTATATGCGACCGATTTTTTACGTGCGTGCTTGCGATGCACCAATTGCGACAGACTATACGTTGCTGCTGCAATGCAATTTCTTTTATAATTTTTGTTCACCTACCTCTTTACAGTGGTAGATCTTCGCACGTAAACTCGTGACTGCAGCTACTTACGAGATCACAGAAAAACAGTTTTGAGGAAATTGCAACCTCATAGCTACACGCCGGAGGCCGCTATAAGTAAAATTTGCTGAAAATTGTCTATGTACTTTAAAGAAATGATTCGGAAAGAGGATGTCACTCGTACTTTAAACATGAAGTTCAAATTTAAACCTTTAACAGATCTTTATTGCCGTTAAGCAAGATCATCAGCCCACATTTACGAAAATTACTAAAGTTTCTGCTCACAGTTAGCACCATACCTGCAACAGCCAGAACTTTTACCTTCCCAAATTCCGAAACCAATTACTTGTAACACAGTCAATGATCGGCCAATTACTTCTGCACACGATATTCGGAGGTTGTCTTTAGTAAAAGTTTATGCTCACCATAAAATACTCAGTAAGAATATACTCAGTACCGCCACATTATATAGTTCAAAGTTCACTCGCGATTTTCGTCGGAACGAATTATCACAACACTCTAAAGTTTTCATAAACAGTTTCTGGTCACTAACAGATACCATTAACACTGGACCATGACGCGTAAGTCACATCCAGCGTAACTGCCTCCAATCAAAGCTAGCTCGCGCCTCCCTTCTCGCTCTCCCACACTCAAAACTATATCTCCTCGCTCGACGGCCAACCGTCTCGCTTCTCATTGGCTGTCAGCACGTACGACCAATGAGAAATCACTTCTAGGGCGCGGCTCGCGCCAAAATCTAGCAAGCACCAACCACATCTCTAGGCTCATTGACGTCATCAAATTAAGTATCACAAAACTCTCTAATTAAATAAACCAAACAAAATGAACTATAAGCTTTACTCTATATCTGGAAATTTATTATGTAGTCGCGAATGTTCTGGCTGTCTTATACATAAGCATACATTCTTGGACATCCAGCATTCGCTAGTAGGGGAACCACTAGTGGATTCGTTCCCACGTTACAGAGTTGGAACGTTTGCCAGTTCCTGTACAGAATTGCATGAATGATATTTAATAATGCCGAACGTCCCACATACTCTCACGCACGCATTCTCATTCACACGCACCCTAACACACAATACACATATTTACTTAGAATTGTTGAAATTATTATTATAGAAAAGTCACAGAGGTTTTCTGAAACTAAAAACTTTCCAAATTTATATATGAAAACTGAAAGTGTTGTCAGTTAATCTTACATAGTCACTGAAGGTGAACTATTACATCTCTTTATTTATTTAAATTCTTGACTGTCGGAAAATTACGTTTTTTTAATGGAATTTTGCTAACTTCCAAAATACAACTAATTTTGATCTCAGACTTTGACATATTGTTTGTTTTCACAACAGAAGGATGTACATCAACTTTGACGTTCCTCAGGTTATTCCTTTATTAGTTATTAATATCTTTAGTTTCGTATAATATAAGTGACCTGCCAGCACTACTCCACTGCTTTCACACGCACAGCTGCAACAGATGGTCGTGACGTCAGTCTGCAGGACACTACTCGTCCGTTACTGACCGTATAATACTCTACCGGTTTACATTGCAGCCCACATACATTCTGAAGTAAAGCTTTTAATAGGCAAATGGGCCATCGCGCACTCGTTGTGACGCCACACTCCTCCTGAGGAACTAAAATTTTTAATTTCTAAAGAAGTTCTTGTTTCTTAATATTTTTCTATTAAAGATTTACTTTAACCGTTATTATTTGTCATTTCTGGTTCTGTATGTATTTCATTCATCAATATCTAGGGCTGATGACCTACAATCTGTTAACTCTACACATATATGTTAAATCATCAATACTAAAGTAAAAAAGTTACAATCTTATAATTTTTTTTTTTTTTTTTTTTTTTTTTTTTTTTTTTTTTTTACAAGTTGCTGAAAATGAAACGAACCTACAATACACTCTTTTTACATCACACACACACTAACAACATAATCGCTTTGGTGAGAGTCACCTCTGAACACCTGCACTTTTCACTTCTGCTAGCACTCGTTGTCTGACTCGGTCCTGCGTTGGAGGTCCATATGAGTCTCGTGCTACTACAACCTTACGCCAGCGCACCTGAAAAATTCAGCTGGCCTCAGTTTCCATCCTTAAATGCTATGTCTTAACCTAACACAATAACCCTCTCAAAGTTATTTTAATCATAGTTTTCCTGACTCTTACTGAATAACTCTACTTTTCCAAGTCATCATGCAAAATTTTCTTTGCAATATTTCTATTTACAAATACTTTTTTTTTTAGTTAAAAGTGAACTAACTTTCCTACCAGCAGTACCAAAGTGGCACATTTACAATTAATATTTCTTCAATTTTTTTTCAACGCAATGAATCAAACAAGTCACTGTTACATATAAGTATACACAAATTATTTCTAACAAATAGTACACAAATACACTTCAAATTTCAGCCAGTGCTTATGGCTCTCCAATTCCGGTACACCACGTAACCTTACAAAACACAAAATTATTCATATATATATATATATATATATATATATATATATATATATATATATACGATTTTTCTCCAGGCAATCTCCTGCAGTCCTGTACAAGAAAAACAACGTCTGAAAACACATATAAACTCCGCACATTCCGTAAAACTACTAATCTTAAAATTGTTCTGCTGACTTCTGGGGCACTTGAATGTTTCAGATTCATATATGGGTTCCTCTTGCCTAAAGTCAACTTAAGGTTTCTCAAGCCAGCCTTTTGCTGCTCTGTTACAATAATCTCCAACTCAGGTTTCACAAAATTCAACATCAGGTTTCTCTAGTCACCTTCAGTGTTTGTTACATAGTCATATCCATACTACACTCACTCAGGTTAGTAATTATTAATAATGTCTCAATTTATTCTGGGTTATGTCAGGTTCCTTCTAACTTCTCTCATTTGTACATCCACCTGTTTTTAAGCTTTGATCCCGTTTTCGTTTACTTACATTACCTCACTCTGTTTACAAACATAGCCTCTCCTTCTTTTACCAACATTGAGCTGGCAACACCTTGCCTCTCACCCCTTTGTTTATTATTATTTAGCAGTGCTACTATCTATCTATTACTATTCCCTATCTGTCAGTATAAATGAGGATCTCTTACTATAGTATGCGTGCTGTATGAATATTTTAAGATAGGAGAGCTCTGAGAAAGGAATGAGTAAGTTTGGAATCTTGGAAACAGGATGCGATAATACGATTGTTTAACCAATGGATTCCCAATATGCTCTAATATGTTAATATTGATGATATATGTCCTTTCTGTTCTTTATAGCTGAGTACGTAAAGTGCTGTCTGTGGATTTCGTAAATAGATTGATTCCCTTCAAGGTGAAAGAAGAGTTGTGGTTTGTGTAATTTACGTGGCCCTGAAATAGTATAATGGCAGTCAAACGACGAGCAGTTTTCCAGCAAATGGAGAATGGAACGGAAATATGGATCCTTTTTGTAGTCTTGATTGATGTTGAGGCAGAGCCGGAAAAATTACTCTGCATTAATACTTGTCCTAGAAAAGTGACGTTTGTGTCTTTTGCTGATGCTGTGAGCATTACAGCTTACTGTTTTCGCTGGTGTGGGATGCACTGCAGCCTATGTGAGTTGAACTGAAGGAATGTCCCTCTTGAAGGTAGAGGAAGATTAAACAAATTTGATTATCGGCTGAAGGAAAGCTTGGTTTAAGGTAATAAGGATGAAGCAAAATATTTGTCATCTAAACTACAGGAGGGTTCGGATCTTTTGTGTCAGTTGTAAGTTCAATAGGATGTTAAGATGAAACTGTTTTACAGAATAGAGGAGACCACAATTTTGCCATTCATGAGAAATGAATCAAGAATAACCACCATAGGCGAAATAACTGATTTGGAAGCGAAAGGTAACTTAAAGAAGGAACGAAATTTGAGCAAAATGGGTAAGAAAATGAGGTATAACCTGTATGATGAAAATATTTTTACCCTTCTCAGAGTCATACGTGTGATTAATTCTTGTGATAACGTAATCTTAGATGAAATTGTCTTACTGTTTTATGTATGAACATATGAGTATGATAAATGTATAATTGCGAGTCTCTTATCAGGTGTGTCAACTGGTATAAATGTTTTGGCGTGTAAATAACCATTGTTCGTTTTACTATGTAGAGTAAACCACCCAATTATTGGCACTTTAAGAACATGTTTGTAGGGTAAATTATGTACCCTCAATACTTTCCTTGCTTGAAGTATAATTCTAACACAAAACATGCTAGAATATTAAAGTAACATTATACTACAATTACGAAAGTTTTATACTTTATTTTCCATGTGAAATAAGTTGCTTGAAAATATGTAAAATTTTACCAGTTATTGGCACAATTTTCGAGTCGTTGGCATGCACATTACCAGTCATTGGTACCCCCATTTTATAACGACTTTACTTATTATTAATAATATTATTACTCACAACTAGCTATCACAAGCTGTTCCTAATACTTGGTAATGCAACAGAAGGTGAAAATTAAGAAAAACTGAAAATCAATTTATTATTTCAGTAAAATTACATAACACTCTATACAAATACAACTATGAGTTATAGAAACACCAAATTGAGTTTGTCCTCAGTTCTTTCCTTTGTGTGAGTACTATTCCTGAAGAACTGCTATGCATAGGCCTTTGTGTGACGCAAGCAGTAAGAATTTATTCCACCGATTCGGAGAAATCACTTTCATCATCAAAGGCATCAGAATTGTCACTATCATGTACCACGTAACAATTATGACATACAAAGAGATTATCATCTGAATCATCTGGGATATGTATTTGATGCCCACTGGGGATGCATGTAGAGTGGAAAAGTTTTTTACAGCTATTACATTCATATCCCTTCTTAGAAGAAACACTTCTTGTACATTTGAAGCACATTCCACGAAACTCTTTTTCTTTATTCCTCATGCAACCGCTTGTAGAAGCTGGAGCGTTCTCAACCTCTAAATGCTTAGCTTGGGATGTCAGCTCTGTCAGAATGCTTGTATCTGTCTTCATTTTCTTCTTTTTATTAATTTGTTCAGTAGCTTGCTTTTTCATTTTCTTCTCTTCTCTTTCCTGCTTTCGTTTTTCTTTCTGTTTCATGGCATCCTCCTTCATTTTTACCTTTTCCTCGTGCAGGTTATTCCACTTTCTTGAGGTAAAAACAAATGGGACTCGTTCCACTTGTCGCTTTCCTTTCCTTTTTGGCGTTTCTAGCCAATGAAGCACTTCGTTTATACATTTGGTTGGAGTTTTATTTACTATAGGCGTATCTTTTGTGTCATCTCTTCCTGATGAACTATGGCTAGCTTCTTCACTCGAGGCATGTTGTGGATTTGAAATGTTCAGATTTTCATCAGAAAGGGACACGTTGGCATCTGGCATGATATCAGCTTTCTGTTCCTGTTTTTGGTTTTCATTTTGATAACATTTCCATGTCCGATATAGAAGAAAGAAATCTTCTCCATGAGCGTTTTCTGTCACATTCTGTATAGTCTCAAATTCATTTATTTTCTCTTCTCCAACAACCTGAAGAAAAGTGTCGTATGGAAGAGGCAGGATTTCTGACTTCCTGCTGTTGCTGTTCATATTATTGCGGTTAGAAACATTCCTACCCAAGCACTTTGAGAAATCAATGTTATTTGGGTTCCATGGGTACAACCCGGTAGCTCTGAAACCATTTTTAATTGTTTTCAAGGTCCATTTTTTCAATCATTTCTTTCAAGATTGGTGCAAAGTCCTCTTTAGTTATAGCTTTTCCACCGTTGTTTGTTTGCCATGTGAATGCACTTTTGGAAGGTCTGAAGGCAGCAACATCAGCAGGATGTAATATTCGTGTAGAATTGGGACACAAAGATGTCAGAATAATTTTAAGATCCTTACACAGCTCGCTCAAGTGGTACGTTAAATGGGTTTTATGCCCATCAACAAACAGAATTACTGATCGTAGGATGTTACTTTCTTGGAGATATGGATGAAAAACGTTAGCTATGTACTCGAAGAAAACTTCAGATTTCATCCATCCATTGTCGCTTCTCCTGATGCCCCGCTTTTCGGGAACCTTGCTGATAACGTTGGTGGAATTCTCTGATAGGGGTAAATTATCATTGGAGGGCACATCTTTCCATCTGCTGAGAATGTGCTGCCCCACTTTTCAGGAACCTTGCTGATAACGTTGGTAGGAATTCTCTGATAGGGGTAAATTATCATTGGAGGGCACATCTTTCCATCTGCTGAGAATGTGCACATGACAGTGAGAGTAGCTTTGACTGAACCTTTCTCTACTTCTTGGCATTTTTTACAGCCCGTGGGTGCAAGTACAATATCTTTCTCAGGGCATAGAACAAAATTAGTTTCATCGTCATTGAAAATACGGCTTGGACATGACAGCGCATCAAATACATTTTCCTCCTTAGGGAGGTATTCTGTGGACGTAAACGATCCTCTCACGTCTTGTTCACTAACACAAGCACTTGCAGCAGTTACACCCTCAGGTGTTGAAGAAACTTCCGGATGCCTTTTTAAAAAGGCAGAATATCATTTGTTACCAGGGGTGTCATCCTTAATAGGATTAGGGCGTTTACTGTTATGAAGAAATTCTCGCACGCTTGCCTGAATATCTTGTTTTCGCCGTGGGAATCCCTTCAGAGCACATTCAAAGATCCACCAGAAAAGATAATTAAGAATATTGTCAGATATATTGAATTAGCTTGTAAATTGTCAATGAGTCAATCTACAGGGGTAGCAATACTCACCAAACAAGGGTGTTTTCCTCCTCTGTGCTCAGTATAGGCGCTGGCCCATGGGATGTCTTGGTATATTTGTTACTCAGTCGGAATTCCAATGTTGATCTGGGAATCCCGTACATTCTGGACGCTGCTTTGAATGAGATGCCTTTCTTTACTTCTTGGAGTGGTTTCTGAAGGCTTTCTTCACTGTATGAATCTTTTTGCCTAGGACCCATATTTCGTTCAGTTTACTTCTACAATGAAAGAGATGCAGAAAAATGTTAAAATCAATGCCAATTATTGCTTAATAATTTTCCAGTCATTGGTACACAATTTTCCAGTTATTGGCACACAATTTTCTAGTTGTTGGTATGGTGCCATTTACTGGTTACAGTTAACATTTGAAGTTGCTCTTTTTACAGCTACATTTATTTCCCATTCTTATCAAGATTAAAATGAATCAGTGCAAAATACCAGTTGTTGTCACCTGGTGCCAATAATTAGAATTACAGGCTTTGCAAAATCCAGTTATTGGTACAGTTTAAACTTCTACTCTTTTGAGGTTAGAATGTTTCAATTTTTTCCAGTAACTCCATACTGATTTTATTTTATAACCATGGTATCATAATTTTGAAATATGAGATGTCCACACAATTACAGCACTTAATATACGGCAGTATTTCTTAACTTACCTCTTAGAAAATCCTTTCTTGCACAGGGAACTCCACAACAATCGACTTCAGGTCAGCTTCCCACCAAACCAGTTCCCAGAAGGTGTTGAAAGAAATGCAGCGCAACAAGCGAAAACAGAGGTCTTCATCTGTTTCTAAAACAGCACTACCAACTTAAAAATTTCCTTATTACAAAATGTTTCTTAGCCGGGTGCCAATTACTGCTGGGGTGCCAATAATAGGGTCGTTTACCCTATGTTTAAGGAAAGTTTCTCCATATTTATCATGTGAAAAGACATATGCCGCGAGCACCAAGAAGAGGACAAATTAGAACAATGTTGTAGTGGTATAAACACTGTGTTGAAATAGCATTGAAGTAGCTTGTAGGATTAACTAGTAGTGGATTGAAGTAAAATTTTAATTAATTCATGTTTATGGGTAGTTATTTTGTAGAATAGACAACAGGTGTGCATGTGTGTGCGTAAATAACATGTGAACCCTACGCTGTCCTGACCTATACTTGCACAAGGCATAATCCTATTTATTTTAGTAAATTAATAAGTAGCATTTGATTTATTAAAACACAAGTGAATCACATTAGTGATGTGGATTTAGATGTTATATTGTCAGTTAATATAATCTTTATTTTCATGCTGTCAAGTCATTTCACTTTTATTTTTTTTGTATTGTCAAGTCATTTAACTTTTATTTTTATATTCTCGATTCATGTAACTTTTTTATTTAAAAAAATTAAGTCTCACTTTTGTTCTTAAAAATTGTGGTATTATGTATGACATTTTGTAATCAAATAACTGTGATGAACAATTTCTGCGAATGCAGTACAGATCGTGAAAACGAACCGACTAAACTCTTATGGGACAGCGGGAGCAGCGAGGAGGAGGACTAGTTGTAAACAGGCGGGTTTCCCAGCAGGACACATGTCAGCCGGGCCACTTCCGGAGCACGCTCGACAACAAAAGAAGGGTGCAGGGCAAACACTTTCCCTTGCACCTGGAGCTAATGGGCAGCCGCACCAGTACGACCCTTCTTGGAGGCAATGACCTGAGGTGGCCGAGCGGTCCACTGCATGGAAATCTATCTGCTGGCAACACACCACACGCACGTGACCGTGATGAGACGGCCACGATGAAACGACAGACGACAGGGGATAAAGAGGTGTGAAGCCTTTCGACAGGTACTGTCAATGACGCCTATCAACATTTCCTGGCGGAAGCCCATTGTCAAGCGACAGTAAATCATGGTTCCATGTTCTCTGATCGCTAAGGGTGGCACAAAGAAGAACCATTAAGTGTCATCCTTGCCCAGGAATATCAACCTGGCGAGTCAAACGAGGATACCGCATGAATTTGACAACACAAACATGGAACCAAATCGAGATGTATGTGACACGGGCCACTAAGAGAAACTTCATGAGAGGGCAGAGCCGGCAGGATTGCACGCAACAGATAGACAAAAATCCCTACTGACAGCTGCGGCGAAGAGCCTCCCCCCTCTTATATTGTGCCTCAGAACAGTGGAACTACTGAGTGTGCCAATGAACAGTGATTATACGTTCTTAGTACAATGCATATATGTGTGTTCCTTCAGAGGAACTCTGATCTTGTATTTTGCAGGGGTTCGATTAATTGGCGTTTTTTTTTATTAGACTGACTCGTGTATTTTGCAGGTGTCCTATTTATTGTTTTTTTAGACTTTGACTCTTGTATTTTACAGGTGTTTTATTTATTGGTGCTTTTTTAGACGTGACTATTGAACTTTCAGAGCTGTTTTATTTATCAGTGTTTGTTTTTGTGTGATGTATTAAATTTGTGATATTTTGTTTCGTAAATTTATTCCTGTGGCATTGCATTGTTTATCAGTCAGATAGCTTTTCATTCTCATTGGACTGTGATCGATTAACCTTTGCATGGGGCATATTTATAGTGAGGAACCCCATAAGGGTAACAATCACCTAATTAATCGTAGTTTCAGAATAACAACACAGTGATCAATGTTTGCTAACTAAGCGAAGTATAGTAGTGTGATTAAATTAGTGCCACAAAGTTATTTTAGTTCTACAAATTATTAGTTTCATAAGATATAGAATTTTTTGCGATAATCACTTTGTAAAACATGTTTCTTCTCTTATTATCATTTTTTTTCTTTTTGATATTGAGGATTGCTTTATAATACTGATGTTATTTTCATGGTTTTTTTTTTTTTTTAATTGCTGTGGCACCTTTGCTATTTTCATAAATTTTACATGTTAATAAACAGTCATAAATTTTTCTGTGATCATTTGCCTCTTGCAATGAGCAAATACTGGTGAACTCCATAAGGGTAACAACCAGAAACTGTTTTCATATTAATGACACAGGGACCATTGTTTTTACTTGCTGAAACTTACGTCCTTAATTATTTGGTGAATGTAGTCCAATCTCTGTCTGCCTCTACAGCTTTTACCCTCTGTGGCTCCGTCTGGAACCATGGAAGTAGTTTCCTGATGTCTTAACACATGTGCTGTCATCCCGCCCCCTTCTTTGGTCAGCGTTTTCCATATATTTCTTACCTCGCCAATTCTGCGGAGAACCTGCTCATCCCTTACCTTACCAGCCCGCCTAATTTTCAAGATTCTTCGTTAGCACCACATCTCAAACACTTCGATTCTCTCCCGTTCTGGTTTCTCACAGCCATGTTTCACTATCACACAATGCCGTGCTCCAAACATACGTTCTTAGAAACTTCTTCATCAAGTTCAGACCTACATTCGATACTAGTAGACTCCTCTTGTCCAGGAATTCCCTTTTTGCCAGTGGTAGCCTGATTTTCATTTTTTTCTTCTGTCTAACTCTAAATCTTCGTTAACTTCGTCTAATTCGTGATCCCCAATCCTGATGTTAAGTTCCTCGCTTTTCTTATTTACGCTGCTTCTCATTACTTACGAATTTCTTCGATTTCCTCTCAACCCATATTTCAGTCCATACTCTGTACTCATTGGACTGTTCATTACATTCAAGAGATCCTGGAATTCTTCATCGCTATCAGTCATGACAGCAATGTTATCAGCCATCTTATCATTGATATCCTTTCACTCTGAGTTTTAATCCCACTCTAGAACCTTCCTTATTCTTCCGTGGTTGCTTCTTCGATGAATACACTGAACCGTATGGGCGAAAGACCGTGTCCCTGTCTCATACCCTTTTTAATCCAGGCACATCGTTCTTGGTCTTGCAGTGTTATTCCCCCCTTTCGCTCTCGTACGTATTGCCTATTACTCGTCTTTTGCTATTCCTTACTCTTATTCTTTTCAGAATTTGGAACATCTTTCACCATTTTATACTGTCGAGCGTATTTCCTGTGTCACCAAATCCTATGAACGAGTGTTGGTTCCATTATCAACCGCAACGTCAGAACTGCTTCTCTAAAGGCAAACTGATCTTCATCTAACATATTTTCAATTTATGTTTCCCTATATTCTCCATGTTAATTTTTTCAGTTAATTGGATGCATGAGCCGTTAAGCTGATCGTGCTATAATTCTCTCACTTGTCCGCTCTTGCAATCTTCGAAATTGGGTGAACGATGGTTTTCCGAAAGTCTGATGTTATATCGCCAGTCTCATAAAATCCACACGCCAACCTGAACAGTCGTCTTGTTGGCTCTGCCCCCAATGGTTTTAAAAATTCAGTCCAAATCTCCTTTAAATTCTAATTCTAATACTGGATCCCATATCTCTTTCCTGTCGCCTCCTGTTGCTTCTTCTATTGCATCATGACATGTCTTACACCTCGAAGAAACCTCCAGCGTGGTCTTTCCACCTATCCACTCTCTCCTCTGCATTTAGCAGAGGAATACTCGGTTTACTCTTAATGTTACTCTCCATGCCACAATTTTTTTCCGATTTCTTTACTTTCTTCATGCAGCCGTTCCACCTTAGCTCCCTTGCACTACCTAACTGTTTCATTCTTAAGCAACTTGCATTTCTATATTCCTGAAATGCCCTGGACATTTTTGCACTTGCGTCTCCCTGCGATCAGATGAAGAATTTCTTCTCTTTTCAGTGGTTTTGTCGCATTTATCTGAGGTTTTCTTTCCAACTTGTCTGATTGCGTTTTTATAGATGTCAAGCCCTCTTCAACTTGACTACCTTCTGAGCTATTCATTATTGTAGAAGGTATAGCCTTAGAGAGTATTTCTTCATTCTTTACTACTTAAGTATCTCACTTCTTTTCCTACGTAGTGTCTTAAACTTCAGTCTACTCTTCATCATCACTAAATTGCGATCAGAGTCTATATCTGCTCCTAAGTACGATTAACATTTCAATATACTATTTCGTAATCTCTTCCAGACCATGACGTAATCTATCTGGATTCTTCCCGTATCTCCAGGCCTTTTCCAAGTATACTGAGCCGTGCGTGGGTCGTGTTCCCGCCCTCATGTATTTCATATCCTGTTTTTTAACGTACTTCCACCTCACTACGTTAATTTAAATTACTACTGTCACTGAGTTGCTGCTTTGCCTAACCGTGAACAGCGTTAGCAACGCGTATCGATATATGCCCTTTCGTAGTATCTTTGCTCAACTGCTATTTCTTCCTGGTGGTTGTCTGTCGTGAGGAGATCGCGTCTGAGTTCATCGGCAGTTCGGGTCGCGACTTCGGGCTGGCAGTCAGTTGGAACGCGTCTGGAGCGCAGTCCGGACCCGCCAGTCGGGTTGGAGCAGCAGTGAGGTCTGCGTCGACATGGCTCGCCCGAGAATTGCCGCCACGCACCACTTGAGCCGGGCAACGGTCTTGGTGGATTGTCGGTCGGTCGTCCAAACGGACGACGCGTTTTGGCTCCCCGATCGTTCATGAGTCGGCTGTATGTGTGTGTGTGTGTGTGTGTTTGTGTGTGTGTGTGTGTGTGTGTGTGTGTATGTGTGTGTGTGCATCGACTCCCGATTCGCCTTCGTGCATGTTTAGTTACTGTTGGATATCTTCCAGATCTTCGTGCAAGTGTCTGTCAGGTTGTGTGTGTAGCTGGCGTGATTTCCTTTGACAAGTTATTTTAAATGTTGTCGGCATACCGGCTCTGAGAGGTCGGTCGTCTCATCGGCCGACGTGCAACTGTTTCTCTGAGCGCTTCTGGGCCTCTTCAATTACCATCTGGTGGAACTTGGTTCAGTCCTTTCCTGGTGCAGGGATGTCGGTTAGCCAGTGGGCATTCTCAACGGCTGCCAAGCCAAGGCTGAGCGCCCCAGCTTATGTTTACACATAGCGCGTGAAGCACTCTTCATAAGTGTGACCAACTGCCACACGAACAGAGTTCTGTACTTATAAAAAAAAATAGGAGGCCTTACTTTTGGGATTACCCTCGTAGTATAAGAGAATTTGATATTTCGTTGTATTCTCTGTCTTACGACGCGTGTGCGAAAGCGGTGAAAGTGTCAACGCAGTGTAAATAGTTTTTATTTTTGTTAAACGCTGGTAGTGGCCAAATGTTTACTTTGTATATGTCTTGAAATGTGATGCGACAGATTAAAGAAGCTATACGTTGTTCTGTGTCTTGAGAACTACAACGCTAATACTGACACTCAAAGATACAGTGGCTGAGAGTGGCAGCAGCTAAAAAGAGACTGTTGAACATTGTAACTCTGGCTTTGTTAGCCGACTTGTTTGTAATTTGTAATTTTGTTGTTGTTGTGTTTTCTTCTTAGGGAAGTAGAGAGAGGTATATGTTGTTGTATGAAAGGGATAGTCCGCCATTGCAATCAGAATTGTGACTTTAGTGACTGGTGTCTGTATACAAAAGGTGAAAGGATTAAAAACCGTTGTAATTCGAAAGAGCTCATCTTGATGAATAAACGCGAATATAATAGATCGTCAAAGAAAACAAAACGGAAAAAATGATTCATTCTTTTACAAACCCAACACTTCACGTTGGACATTATATTTGTTTAAATTTTACCAGCAAGATTTACATCCAGTGGCGAAAATAATTTCAAGAGCCTGCATCGAATTCATAGTAACACAAATCAAAACCAGCGACGAGCAACACTGCCGTATTTTCTCAAGAGTGACATTCAATAGCCCAGACATGGATTTATTCTCTCTACAACGATTAAGGATCTGCTGCCATTTGCATTCCCATCCCGTTTTTCTTTGAGATTGTGCAGAACCATCATTCCTAAATTGTCGATCGCCTCAGCTGTGGACTCCCGGGATCGACATCGCCTAGATTCAGAAGAAAAATTCTTCCCAGAGCTAATCTCTATTGCTTGAGATACAATAATAATAATAATAATTATTATTATTATTAATTTCAGAGAATCTTCAAGGTTTTTGTTAGGAAAAGTCGTGCAATGAACTTCAAAAACATTCATAATATTAGGCTGTGAGAAGAAGTCAGCCGATCGCACGCTGACCGACTTCTCTCCAGGACGACAACGCGACAGCAGGGCCTCTAGGTGAAGACGACTTAAGCGCTGCGCCCGACTGGATGCAGCCCACTACGATAGCAGCTTCAACGTTAGCCACTTCGTTAGCCGACGCATCGTAGCCTCCTCGCTAGCACTCTCTACGTAGCACAGTTAGAGATCAACGGTCACTGCAGGACAGTTGACAAACTTTTGTAGTAGTTGTTTGAGTGTTTGTCTAGCGAGTAGAATATACGGGATTCCTAGACAAAACAATTTTGAGTACGTCTTCGCTACCGATTCATCAAATATTTTGGTGAGGCTTTTTCTGTGGCTTCCTCGTCTTGTCTCGTTAGGATCGTAGTGCTGATAATAGTTTTCCCTTCCCGAAAGGTCTTCTGTGTTTGCTGTCTGTGGGGTTTCGCTCAGAAAGAACTGAAGTTTACCTTAATGGAAGCAAGTCTGTTTCATTACAAACGTTATTCGCAACTGTTTGTGAAATACGCGGAAGTCGCGTGAACCGTGTTACGGAGTTAATGGATTTACGTTAATTAGAACTGCCTGTGTAAATTAGTCATATTTCTAGAGGCGTACCTTGGACCATGTTGACGGCTGAACTGTGTGCTGTTCCTCCTTTCAAATACAGTGAAGTCAGGGTGGCCTTTCACTGTAATCATTTCAGTGAAATTGTCAGTTAAATTTGTTAGTTGACCCACCCTGAGATTTTCTGTGGTAAATTCTGCTAATGTAAGAAGGTACTTTGCCACTGTAGTTGTTACGGGCAGCCTGGTAAACCAACTTTTCAATCTAAGATTCTGTTGCTTAGCTATTTGAAATAGTGGATTTTACGTGACCAAGAGCTGTCCGATTCGTTACTTATGGCTAGTCCCTTACTGCAAAGCGTGTTAGAAGTTGGTGAATTTTAATTTTCTTCCATTTCCCGCTGCATAATTGATACAAGTAACTGTTTCCCAATTAATTTTGGGTACACATAAACTTTAATCGTTTTCTCATTCCTGTAATAAGAGTGCTACCCAGTTGTTAAGTGATTTCTTGCTCATCATCATATTCGCTGACTCTGCAGATGCTTGTTTTTTATTTATTTATGTTTGGCTCCTAAATAGCAATAAAATTAAATATGTGTCACCCATTGTAAAGCAGCGCACTGTTACTATTTTTCTAAGGGTAGTTCTTAGTATGTTGTAGTTCACGTTGTAATGGATCTGCCCCGTCCACTAACATTCCTGTGGATCGCGAGTTCACATCGCCCACCTTGTCCATCGGGTTATCCCGCCTGTCGCGGGATTGAATTACGTCTGTATAACTTCTCCTGTTCCTGAACTTCCGTGACTGACGAACGTGACGCATCGTTTGTGTGGCTTCCGTTAACTCTTACCAAGTCTGCTGCAATAATTTAAGATTTTATATTTAAAAGCCAATTGAAAAATTTTGCAAATATTAAGGTTTTGATTATAAATATACAGTTTGGCTGACTTCAGACACCCGTCAATGTTTGACAAATCGCTTAGTCTCTTAATTGTTTAAAAGATCTTTTGCTGACGTCAACTGCTAATCTCATTTCCTCGTTAATATCAGACAACTTCTTTAATTTCTTACTTGTTTTTAACAGCTATTTTACTGACGTCACAAGGTTCTTAACCTTTATTTAAATAAAATATTATACATGTTTTCCACTATGAACGCTGCTTTCTTGCCTTCTGGTCCACCCCCACCGCTCAACAGCGTAATAACTTGCTTTAGGGTAACTACAATCAGTTCAACAGCAATTTTCATTCGCACTGGTAGTAACTCCTTACCACAATAACTCTTTACCAGTCTCATGGCCACCATGGGAGGACGTCGTGGAACATGCACTGGTGTCTGTGGTGAACACACACCGTGATCACACACCCTATTATGAACCACTTCTCGACTTTTGTAATGTTCAATCACAAATCGCGCAAAATTCTGTGTAATTATTGCCTTTGAACGCAAGTTTCGTTGCTAGTCGTCTGATTATGGATTTCTTCCAGGTACCTCTTGTACTAGACTGTAGAAAATGTTTCTACAAGAGTCGTTCAATAGACAACAGTAGACAATACAACACATTTTTTCCTCAGAGTGGGTTGATTTTATTCGAGATTCCAATACACCGTGTTATTCCCCGCTCTTATGGATATAAAACCCCAGTTTTCAACAGAATCTCCGGTCAATGCTGTGGCCTTGCGCAACCCTAGTGGGAGGGCTCGTGTTACCGCATGGTACCACTCTACTGGTGAACTTCGGAGCCAATTACTTGCTGCGTCAATAACCTCCGCATCATCCACGTAATGTGACGATCAGCCTCGTAACGTACAAGAAATTCCGCCTAGATGGTCCTTCGCTGATCTTTAGGGTCTGCTGGACGCCTTTGAGTACTCCAGCTGGTGGACCAGTGTGTCAGCACTACCAACAGAGGCGTCCAGTTGTTTGGCCAGGAGTCGATCACCTCGAGTGAGAGTGTCCCCACGTTCCAGCATTGCAGGCTGGCTGGCACGGCGCAGATCGGACACGTTTGCGCGACCTTGTTACGATGATGACAGACGCCTCGCCCAACGGTTCACTGTGCTTTTGTTCACTATCAGATCTCCGTAGACATTCTGCCAGCGCCTGTGAATATCTGCGATATTCTGGTTCTCCGCCAAAAGAAAGTCAGTGATAGCTCTATTTGGAATGCACCTTCGTTAGAGACGCCATTTTGAAGGCTACATATAGCGCCGCTACCTGTCGGAACTTCATGAAACTATAGGGGCTGAAGCGGGAATATTCCACGATGTCCCACAGCAAGTATTGAATTTTTTCAACTGAAACTGACCGAGAAAAAAGTGTTGCAATACTTACTGAACGCCCCTCGTACAAATGATCCAAGTTTCAACAAGTTGTCTTACCTGACATACAAAAGTTACTTCGGCGCATCTCTCCACCCCAGTCTGTCCTGTTCAGGAGAGTTAATCTATACGTAACTGCTACAATCTACGTTCGATTGAAAATGTGTGGGGTTTGAAGCCTTGGTCCCCAGCTATAGTTTTTATCTACGACAATAGCGTAACTAAACTATTTCTTGCTGCCTTAGCGAAATTGTAGCATACGATTCTTGCCTCCCCAAGGAGGGAGGTGGGGAAAGACAGCCCTAATCGCGATGGCGGCTGTACAGATCCTCGCCCGATCATCTTGCTTTTTGTTTTCCGTGATTTCCTTAAATTGTTTCAGGTGAATTTCGGGAGGGTTCCTTTACAAGGGCACGGCCGATATTCTTCCCCATCTTTCTCCAATCCAAGTTTATGTTTTGTCTCTAATGATCTCGTTGTCGGCGGAATGTCGAATACAAATATCTCTTTCCTTCTTTTCTCCCTGGTACGGAGCAGTATCTCTTTATACTTATCCAGTCCCTCCGATCTTCAAAATTCTTCTGTAAACCACATTTATTGTTGTATTACTTGTGTAGTAAATGCTTTCAGTAAAGACTTCCTAACACATAACACTTACATTAGATATTAACATATACCCCTTCTTCAGAAAAGCTTTTCTCACTATTTTCAGTCTGCAATTCCTTTTCTGTTGTTTCCGTTGTTCACATAGTAAAATACGTCTGTTTCTATTACTTTTATTGTTTAATTTTGTAATGTAATTCCTTCGTCAACACCTGATTTAATTCGATTGTATTACTTTCTTTTGTTTTAGTTTTGTTGGCGTTGTTGTTATAACCTCTTTTCAGGAAACTGTCAATTTTGTTCAACGGATTTTGCAAGTCCACGGCTCTCTCTGACAATGATATCGGAAAATTCTCTATTTCCTTTCTCCAAATTCTCTTAACTTTCCTCTACTACATTTTCTTACACACAGAGTGACTAACGTAAGGGAAAGGTTAACCCTCTCCCATTCCCTTCTCTATTACTGCCTATCTTTCATGTCGTTAGATACTTTTGGGTATATGAAAACGTACCGTTGCCATCCACAATCTTAACTCTGTGACCGATGTTACTTGTAAGAAAATGCTTAGTCACAGTTTTGATCGAAATCGTGTCTCATTGATCTATACCAGATATGTTTGCTGATGACAGTGGAGCCCGAAATACAGTGACCGCAAAAAATCGCGGCACTAAAAAAGAATTAATGCAGAGTAATGAAAATTTCGGGGATACATTTGTCTAGGTAACATGATTAACACTGCTGGGTGACAGGTTAATGCAAGCACGAGATAAGCCGTTGCGAATCTTTTATACTGAAACTGGTGTGATGGTGAATGCAGGCGTCCAAAAGTGCATGTATTGTGTTCCACAGAGCCAGATGTCAGTTGTGGGCTGGAGTTCCATGCCTACTGCACTTGGTTCGTCAATATCGGCCAAGTTAATGCTGTTCGTGGATGACGCTGGAGCTATCGTCCATTGATGTCCCATGTGTTCTCGCCCGGAGACAGAATGGTGATAGAGCAGGACAAGGAAACATTTCAGCACTCTGCAGTGCATGTTGGGTTGCAACAACGGTGTGTGGGCTAGCATTATCCTATTGGAAAACACCCTCTGGAATGCTGTTCATGTAACGCCGGGTAGCCGCGCGGTCTGGGGAGCCTTGTCATTGTTCGCGTGGCTCCCTCTGTCGGAGGTTCGAATCCTCCCTCAAGCATGGGTGTGTGAGTTGTCCTTAGCGTAAGTTAGTTTAATTTAGATTAAGAAGTCTGTAAGCTTAGGGATCGATGACCTCAGTAGTTGGTTCCACAGAACTTACCACAAATTTCCATTTCCAAGTGCTGTTCACCAATGGCTGGACAACAGGTATACTCACCAAACTGACGTACTAATTTGCATTCAGGGTGCCTAGTGATATGTTTACGTAAGCAGAAGAAACTAACGATCAAAGTCCGAAGGAATTTATTGGACTGTTCAATTAACCAAAACAAATTCTCCAAGTATAAGACCAACACAAAACAGTGATCCGTCTTCGAACCACAACTACATACAAGAATAATATAGCAAACAACTGAAATAATTTCCTACTAGTCTCCGCCAGAGACTTCTCCGATATACCAAGCCTAATCCAGAGATCAGCGAGAAGATCCAAGCCGGACTGCCGGGGCGGCAGCTATCCAAGTCTGCTGGCGGTCGATGAACTGCCGATGTGCGGCCGAGCGCCGGGTTTTATAGCGCTTCGGCGGATGAGTACCTCGGAGCTATTTTCCATCACGTGGTTGACATGTGAAAATAGTTCCGGCATCTGAAGTGACCTCTTCCTTAGTGAACCGTTAGTGGCCCCTGGTGGCCGCTGGTGTCTTTGCTGTGGTGTTGTTGTTGTGGTTGTTGCTGTGGCCGTTCATCAATATTGCCTGTCGATTGTTTAGTGCTTCGGTGTGCCTGCGGAGGCGGGCAACCCGCGGCTGCAGGCTGTCAGTTTGGTTGCTGATACTCTAGGTGCCGTGATGTCTGGTGGAGAAGACCACAGCACCTAGGATAACCGTGAGGGTGCTCCCGCTTTCATACGAAACCGCATCAAAGACCATTACTCAAGGTATAATTCTAGTGTGTCATGCGGACAGACAGGTTGATCGTAGGCCATCAACTGGTCGCCTTCTATCCAACACAAGGCCGTCACTGGCACTTAGGCAGCACCAGCTCTCATCAGAAAATACAACAGGCCTTCAACCTGCCCTGCAATGAGACCTCGCTTCCCTTGAAGACACAAATGGCGGTGGATTAGGCTCTGTGTAATGCATGCTACAGGGCGTCTGGCTCGCAGTTGTCCTAGACGTAACCTATCTGTAACGGTCCGTTGTGTCACTATGGGGCCAAATGCAACTCAAACTGCTGTTGTAGTTGCAGTACGATGTGTCAGAGCCGTACGCCGAAAACGATGGTTTCTCATCTCCTTATTGTCAGGTGGCCATTCGGAGCCTGGTCTTCCTTATGACAGTACAGTCTGTGAACACCGCTGCCATCATCAATGTACAGTGGGTATATTTCTGCCAAGTCTTTCCGAAATATCGCAGAAGGAACATCTAACTTTTCGTAGCCCTATTACAATACTTCGTTCAAGCTCAGTGGGATGCTGATAATTATGCCTTTGTAATCGGAAAGGCATTCTTGACTAACGTCAAACCGCCACGTCCAATCCCAAAAGTAACTAACGCTCACCACCGTTACAGCTTGTATGTAAAGCAAATCTGATTTGCAGCTTCATGATGGCGCTAATAGCGCCACTTTTATACAACTGTCGTGAAATTTTAATAGTCATCATCTTTCAAATTTAGAAACACGCCTACCTATTATAGTTTATGTCACACAACTCCCTCTTGATGTTGCGATTTTTTTCCGTCTGTGTAGGTAGCAAAATAAAGTTAAGACCAGTCTGAGGCAAAGATTTTTTTCTTCTTAGAGGATACTGCATCTGAAGAAAAGCCTGTGTTCTTTTTCTCTTTCTATTTAATTGCTTTTCTTTTATTTCCTTGAAATGCTTGTTCTCTTGTTAAGCAATTAATGATTTTTTTTAATGTACGCTATTCATTTTTTCCAGAAGTTTTATTCTTGCTTATCTATTCACTTTTTCTTTGTGTCAGTTGTCGACTAAAAAGCAGTGTCTGTTACTGTGGAAGAGAGAAAGTTTTGCCACTCATTGGCATTAAGAAGTAGCAAAATGTGCTGTCGGTTTCTGGGTAAAAAAATTATTTATATGTAGTATTTATATTTTTAAACGGTAATGTGTATCTACTGTGGCGAGGTTTCACCGTGCAGTCAACGGTCGCGAGATCTCCAGCTTCCAAAGTCTTCGGGTCGCTCTGGACTTGCTCGAAACGCCCTCCAGTTTCTCCCGGCCACGGGTAGTTCCGGTTCACCGGAAAGCTCACTCCAGGGAAATTAGACTTCTTTATACGCATGGAAATTCCGGGAGCCGCTCCGTCCGCTAGCAGTGCAACGGCGGGAGAAGAGCAGACGCAAGTAGAGCGAACTCGCCTGAAGTGCAATCCTTTACGTGGGCGGAATGAAGTTGCGGGACACGCAAAAGTACAGCAGACTTCTGAATAGAAAACAGGTGCTCTGTGGGTCCATGTGGAAACCTGGCTAGTAGCTCTCTTATATCGCGGTAGTCGTCAGAGAGTATCCTATTTACGTACTGAAGAACGGGCCCTGCGTTGTACGGCGAGATTTACTTACGTCGCTAACATCTCCATTGCCTAGGGACTCGCAGGAAATTATAAAAAAAAGTAAAAAGGAGAAAGATCAACGTTTTTCTCTACGTCACTAAGCCTCTTCCATCCACAAGCACGGAGATTTACATAGACTACTGACCATTAAAATTGCTACACTAAGAAGAAATGCAGATGATAAACGGGTATTCATTGGACAAATATATTATACTAGAACTGATATGTTATTACATTTTCACGCAATTTGGGTGCATAGATCCTGAGAAATCAGTACCCAGAACAACCACCTATGGCCGTAATAACGGCCTTGATACGCCTGGGCATTGAGTCAAACAGAGCTTGGATGGCGTGTACAGGTACAGCTGCCCATGGAGCTTCAAGACTATACCACAGTTCATCAAGAGTAGTGACTGGCGTATTGTGACGATCCAGTTGCTCGGCCACCATTGACCAGAACTTTTCAATTGGTGAGAGATCTGCAGAATGTGCTGGCCAGGGCAGCAGACGAACATTTTCTGTATCCAGAAAGGCCCATACAGGACCTTCTAACAACCCTACCACAACAAAGGTCAGCATTTAATAACGATTGTGGTGTTGCTCACGCTGCTAAATACTGCATTTTCGGGCAACAATAGTCATATTATGTGGCAGGTGTCATTAGAGCACAGTTAATAAAGTCATTTCATGTAATAGTCAAAAAACTAGGCACTCATCTTTTTGTGTTTCCCACGCTGGTCTCGTCGTAAAATCATGGCTCAATCGTTGAAAATCTAGGTGGTTATGATTCCAAGCTCGGGTGCAAAGAGTCCTAGGTTTTATCCTGCTGTATTCAAAAGTTATGTAGATGCGCTTCACAAACCATTCTTGGAGATTAAACCTTTCAAAGTTAGCACAACAGTGATGTAAAAAAAAAAAAAAAAAAAAAAAAAAAAAAAAAAAAAAAAAAAGCACTCCGAATTTCATTTACACTTCCTTTTAATTGCTTTTATTGCAATATCACGTAAATACAAAACATCACTTCACAATACAAAACATACTTGAAAACATCTTCCTCACAGTCACTGTTAATGTCCACATTTTATAAGCTGACTACGTTGTGTGTCTTTCCAACATGACATCCAACACTTGACTTTCTCAAGGTCCGACTCTCTAACAAGTTAACAACTAACTCTTTAACAACTAACTAATCATCGCTTACGCGCCCAAAAATCAGCGTTACAAGTACGCCAAAGATCATAGTGACAAAATAAAGAATACACATAAGAATAATATCATTGCAATATAAACATATCGATATATCACAAATGAAATCAAATCTGAATGTTGTCGCAGAAATATGTTAAGTAGTTAACAGAAACACAGACGAATATTACTGTTATCGAGAGGTTCAGATGAGGTGCCGTAATGGTTACGTAATTCAAGTACCATAACCACCTGCAACATGCGGCCGTGCATTATCCCGCTGAAATGTAGGGTTTCGCAGGGATCGAATGAAGGGTAGACCCACGGGTCGTAACACATCTAAAATGTAACGCCCACTGTTCAAGGTGCCGTCAATGCGAACAAGAGGTGACCGAGACGTGTAACCAATGGCACCCCATCCTATCACGCCGGGTAATACGCCAGTATGGCGATGACGAATACACGCTTCCAATGTGCGTTGTCCGCGATGTCGCCACACACGGATGCGACCATCATGATGCTGTAAACAGAACCTGGATTCATCCGAAAAAAATGACGTTTTGCCATTCGTGCACCCAGGTTCGTCGATGAGTATACCATCGCAGGCGCTCCTGTCTGTGACGCAGCGTCAAGGGTAACCGCAGCTATGGTCTCCGAGCTGATACTCCCTGCTGCTGCAAACGTCGTCGAACTGTTCGTGCAGATGGTTGTCGTCTTGCAGACGTCCCCATCTGGTGACTCAGGGATAGAGACGTGGCTGCACGATCCGTTTCAGCCATGCGGATAAGATGCTTGTCATCTCGACTGCTAGTGATACGAGACCGTTGGGATCCAGTACGGCGTTCCGTATTACCCTCCTGAACCCACCGATTCCATATTCTGCTGACAGTCGTTGGATCTCGACCAACGCAAGCAACAATGTCGCGATACGACAACCCGCAGTCGCGATAGGCTACAATCCGACCTTCATCAAAGTCGGCTCTGAGCACTATGTGACTTAACTTCTGAGGTCGTCAGTCCCCTACAACTTAGAACTACTTAAACCTAACCTAAGGACATCACACACATCTATACCCGAGGCAGGATTCGAACCTGCGACTGTTGCGGTCGCGCGGTTCCCGACTGAAGCGTCTAGAACCGCTTGGCCACACCGGCCGGATCTAAGTCGGAAACGTGATGGTACGCATTTCTCCTCCTTACACGAGGCATCACAACAACGTTTCACCACGCAACGTCGGCCAACTGCTGTTTGTGTATGAGAAATCGGTTGGAAACTTTCCTCATGTCATCACGTTGTAGGTGTCGCCACCGGCGCCAACCTTGGGTGAATGCTCTGAAAAGCTAATCATTTGAATATCACAGCTTCTTCTTCCTGTCGGTTAAATTTCGCGTCTGTAGCACGTCATCTTCGTGGTGTATCAATTTTAATGGCCAGTAGTGTATCAACATATTTACTCCGGCGCATTACATTGTACAACGGAGGGTGCCACTGATGCTCTACACGGTTGTAGCGATGCATGAGGAAGAATGTGTCGCTTGACATAACGTAATTTCCGAAAACTAAATATTAACAGCAACCCTTCTTCTTGTATAGCACCTGTCATTCTAGTTGGCTGAACATCTGAATGAGCCACTAGCGATGACTTCCACGGTGCGTGACGGATCGAGTTGCTGTCCTATGATTATTCTCCAAGTTTTGTGTTAGATGTTCCTGGTAATGGTCTCATGCCGACAAGTAGTAAAATATGATATGAGAGAAACGGAAAAAACAATCGATGTAAAATGAAGGGAAAATCAAAATATCAGAGCCACATCTGATATTGTTAAGATGGAAACAATGATTAATAATAATTTATCTTGAAACAAGGAGAAGGATGTCATGGTTGACTGACGAAATATATCAACTAATGATTCAAATTAAAAGCTGCAAAGCACACCCGACGCATATAGACGAGTTGACAAAATTATCAAGGGGAAAACCAGAGAAGCAAAAGAAGAAGAAATGAAACACAGATACTCAGAGGCAGAAACTTTAAAAAAAAAAAAAAATTGTCTATAAGAAAGGAAAAGAAATTGCGGGATCTTTCGTACAATAACCTCATCTACATTAACAGATAACAGTGGTAATCTGAAAATTGACAAAAAACGGAAGAATACACGCCTGGAAAAACTACTTGCAAAAAATTTGGCGTTACCATGGGGCAAACCTACATGAAGTCGCAGGAGAAACACGAACAGAAATTACAACGGAAAAAACGAGATCTGCAGTAAGGACAATAAAATACGAGAAAACTGCAGAACCGATAGGATGCATTCTGAATTCCTTAAGTTGTTTCGTGAAGAACAAATGTAATGGTTTGCGAAACTATTCAATAAAATTTGTGAATCAGGGATCAGTTCCTAAAACTGACTTTCATCGCTGTGTGTAATCATACCATACGAGCAGCTAGTTAGTGTTTCCAGTAGAGTAAGTTTGATGAGACATGTTCTGAAAATGCTTCTAAAAGTTCGAATCTCATTCCGCAGGTACATATACGTGTTTGTTTTATTGATTATCATCAAAAGGCTCTTGCCACAGTAAGATATTGCAAGACTGTACAGATGCTAAAATTAGTGGTATAAATGGGAAAGATATCCGGATAGTAATTAATTCATAATGGAATCAATATGCTTCTGTGTGAGAAGAAAACGTGAAACGTGACAGAATAAAGATATACCGAGGAGTGAGATAAGAATGTATTTTGCTGTCACTGATACGTAATCTTTATTCGGAATGTCGAAGAAGGAATCGTGTTGAATGGAGAGAAGCCATTACACTGATGATACTGTAATATTTGCTGACAGCTTAAACAGTCTTCGACATCTTGCATCCTGATTCAACGAAAGTACCGAGCGTTATGCCCTTAGAAATGGTAAGAAGTAAAACAAAATCAATGGTAATCAGCAACAAACATTTATAGTAAACCCACTGAACACATATTTACATATCTAGGTATTAACGTTAACAACCAATGGGATATACTGGACTCGCATTCGGGAGGGCGACGGTTCAATCCCGTCTCCGGCCATCCTGATTTAGGTTTTCCGTGATTTCCCTAAATCGTTTCAGGCGAATGCCGAGATGGTTCCTTTGAAAGGGCACGGCCGATTTCCTTCCCAATCCTTCCCTAATCCGAGCTTGCGCTCCGTCTCTAATGACCACGTTGTCGACGGGACGTTAAACACTAACCACCACCACCACCACCTCCACCACCAATGGGATAAAAGGCAAGAAATTGAAGTCCATATTGTGAAAGCTAGAACTGTGCTTTGTAAAATGACTCATGTGTTCAAGAGATATCACCTGTAAATGGCAATATAATTAAGATTTCTACGATTTTACGTATATTCCATCCGTTGCAGTGGAACCGATACCTAGACTTTGACTGAGACTTTGTGCAAACATGTGCTGGTATATTTAAGTCTGTTGTCACTTTTTCAGTTGTATTTAAATGCCTTATCAGCCTTTAAGCTATATACTGTCTCCCGTGGATACTGCGTTCACTTCTGCTCACAAAATTATTTCACGATTCTTCATTTTCTTTACTTCATTTATTTTCTCTTCATCTTGTTAGTTCGAAGATTCTGTTTTCACCTGTAAATATGCCTGATTTGTTCGTTTCTTTTCCTCACCAATCCTGTAATATCTTTGTTCGATACTCTTAAACCCTTCTTCTCTTCTTATCTGAACCCTTCTTGTTTTCTTCAATCTAGTGAGCATAGTTATTTTTCTACTGCTAAGTAGTTATCCGCGTAAAAGTCGCTACCTGTGAATAGACGAACATCCTGAACATGTTTGCGTATTTTACTGTTGGAATCCACATAATATACAATTAATGTTTGTCCTTTGGCTTACCAGTTGTACACTCCTGGAAATTGAAATAAGAACACCGTGAATTCATTGTCCCAGGAAGGGGAAACTTTATTGACACATTCCTGGGGTCAGATACATCACATGATCACACTGACAGAACCACAGGCACATAGACACAGGCAACAGAGCATGCACAATGTCGGCACTAGTACAGTGTATATCCACCTTTCGCAGCAATGCAGGCTGCTATTCTCCCATGGAGACGATCGTAGAGATGCTGGATGTAGTCCTGTGGAACGGCTTGCCATGCCATTTCCACCTGGCGCCTCAGTTGGACCAGCGTTCGTGCTGGACGTGCAGACCGCGTGAGACGACGCTTCACCCAGTCCCAAACATGCTCAATGGGGGACAGATCCGGAGATATTGCTGGCCAGGGTAGTTGACTTACACCTTCTAGAGCAAGTTGGGTGGCACGGGATACATGCGGACGTGCATTGTCCTGTTGGAACAGCAAGTTCCCTTGCCGGTCTAGGAATGGTAGAACAATGGATTCGATGACGGTTTGGATGTACCGTGCACTATTCAGTGTCCCCTCGACGATCACCAGTGGTGTACGGCCAGTGTAGGAGATCGCTCTCCACACCATGATGCCGGGTGTTGGCCCTGTGTGCCTCGGTCGTATGCAGTCCTGATTGTGGCGCTCACCTGCACGGCGCCAAACACGCATACGACCATCATTGGCACCAAGGCAGAAGCGACTCTCATCGCTGAAGACGACACGTCTCCATTCGTCCCTCCATTCACGCCTGTCGCGACACCACTGGAGGCGGGCTGCACGATGTTGGGGCGTGAGCGGAAGACGGCCTAACGGTGTGCAGGACCGTAGCCCAGCTTCATGGAGACGGTTGCGAATGGTCCTCGCCGATACCCCAGGAGCAACAGTGTCCCTAATTTGCTGGGAAGTGGCGGTGCGGTCCCCTACGGCACTGCGTAGGATCCTACGGTCTTGGCGTGCATCCGTACGTCGCTGCGGTCCGGTCCCAGGTCGACGGGCACGTGCACCTTCCGCCGACCACTGGCGACAACATCGATGTACTGTGGAGACCTCACGCCCCACGTGTTGAGCAATTCGGCGGTACGTCCACCCGGCCTCCCGCATGCCCACTATACGTCCTCGCTCAAAGTCCGTCAACTGCACATACGGTTCACGTCCACGCTGTCGCGGCATGCTACCAGTGTTAAAGCCACGGCAAACTGGCTGACACTGACGGCGGCGGTGCACAAATGCTGCGCAGTTAGCGCCATTCGACGGCCAACACCGCGGTTCCTGGTGTGTCCGCTGTGCCGTGCGTGTGATCATTGCTTGTACAGCCCTCTCGCAGTGTCTGGAGCAAGTTTGGTTGGTCTGACACACCGGTGTCAATGTGTTCTTTTTTCCATTTCCAGGAGTGTATTTATGTAATTATTAGTAAGATTCAGTCCATTACTTGGGGCGAAATGTATCTACATCTACATCCATACTCCGCAAGCCACTTGACGGTGTATGGCGGAGGGTACCTTGAGTACCTCTATCGGTTCTCCCTTCTATTCCAGTCTTGTATTGTTCGTGGGAAGAAGGATTGTCGGTATGCTCCTTGATGTTGTTCGCCAAAAGCTCCCAATGTTAGGCGCACTAGATCATTTCCTCTTCTGGCATTTAAATGCCCACAGAGAAGTAGGTGGTCCCTTTTTTTTATACTTACCTGCTTTTCTTTGTAGTGTTTCATAGAAAGCTTGTGTCTGCTGCGTATTCGGATAGATGCCAACTTTCTGCACGTTGCAAGAGAAGGGGCATATTAACAGTGAAAGCAGCACTGACAAACATTACAGTAAAAAACGGTGTTCTCTTACGTTAGAGTCCAGCGCAACATACCAGCAGTCAATGATGCATCCAGAAGACACTTCCAAGGCGACTTTAGTGAATACGGATGGGTCACGTGTGGCTGTCTGGCCATCTCTGCAGGATGAAACTGACACTTAATACGACTGCGACATAAAGTAGCGTAAGAGGCAGGCGACCTTGTTGATAATTAACAGTAGCATTGCATAAAGGCTGGACTGGCCGCTAGTGCGAAAGCCATGCCTCAAAAACAGAATAACTTTATTGCTCCTAATATAACACGTTTCGGACTTAGCCATCTTCAGATGTTTAGGAGCACCATGTTGCACGTAGATATAAAGGTTACTATAAATGCATATAATAACCATATGCAAACTAATCTGCTTATGATTGTTTCAGTTACAACTTGGAGCGCCATATATACGTGCAGCAACCACTCCTTGATGTCTGATGACAGATAAATTCCGAAACACATCATATAAGCAATAAAGTCATTCTTTCCCTCATTTTTGGCTTTTACCACTGCCACCCAGTCAAACTGAATCCAAAACCACAGATTGTTTTAATTTCATCTGTGACATCGGACAACAAATGGCAAAAGAAATATTTTTTTATGTGATACAATTACAAATCAACATTTTATAGATTTTTTTCTTTGGTTGTACTGTGGAAACTCCCTTTTCGACCAGTTTCATAATTATAGGCCAAAGAGAAGTATCCTGTTGGTTTTGATGGATGATCTTGCGAGTACCAAAATATGTGACATAAAGGGCCATACTTTTTGACTACATTGGCTTAGAAGCTGCGGTTTTGTACACCACCAAGGAACCACAGAACTTTAATACAAGGGCATTTCGGAAAGTAAATATACAATTGACACACACAGTGGTTACACCACAAGTTGGGAAACGGGGCCAAATTTCTTGTAGTTTACTGTCGAGTTGAGATTTTCACCCACAAATGTTTTATCCATATCTTACAGAAACTAGCAGTAGGGCAATAAACAGCCTTTTAAACACGCCCCTAACGGCAATCAAATCATTTATAGCAATACAACAATAAAAAAAATTTTCTTTAAAAAAAAATAGAAGTAACAGTACGGGAACCAACAACCTTTCAAAACACGCCGCTAAGAGCAATTAAGTAATTTACAGCAATGCAACAGTTTAAAATTTTTTTTAAAACGGCAATCAAGTCATTTATAGCAATACAACAGTTTTAAAAAATTAAAAAAAAACACAGAAGCTAACACTACGGCAATAAAAGCCTTTCAAAACACGCCGCTAACGGCAATCAAGTAATTTACAGCACAACCACAATATAAAAAAAATTGCTTTATTAAAGAAACACAGAAGCTAGCAGTACGGCAATAACAGCCTTTCAAAACACGCCGCTAACGGCAATCAAGTAATTAATAGCAATACAACAGTTTAAAAAATTTAAAGAACATTAATAAACCGGCTACTAAAGTAAATACAGAACTTTGTTAGTAAGTTACGGTGAGGTAGTGAAGCTACCAACACCGCCATTAAAAAAAAAATCAAAGGTCTCAGCAAACACACGATTAATGGCAATACAGGAATGGAGGAATTTAAAAAAGTTTTTAAACAAAAGTGTCCTGGAATATCATTAGAACATAACAGATATGACGGACCCGTGTCAGGCGGCCACAAATCACCCACTGAGGGATGCTCAGGCTAGGCAGAATACTGATCAATTTAAATATGCCCCTAAACACAATTGCCACTCTCAGGTTGGTCGCTGCACCGACTTTTAGCCAGCGAAAACTTGTAATAAGATGGCTTAACTTTCTGAGAGAATTAGAGCTAACCTCGTGCAACGAAACATTACACCACACAGTCCTGAATGAGCGATCACATGATCAACCAACCAGAAGCATGAATTTACTCATAACACACGAGAGAATAGCGGATTTTCTTCGCTGAAATTGACGTTTTGCATTTCTTGGCTTTTGGTCAATTCGAATGGCGCCATTGCATTGATTGTTGCTTGGATTCAGGTGTATGGTGGTAAACGCACGTCTCGTAACCTGTCACAATGTGATCAAGGAACTCATCACCGCTTCAGCATAGCGTGTGAGGAAGTCGAGTGCAAAGCCCATCCTTTTCTTTTCGTGTTCTTCTGTTAACAGTTTTGGAACCCAGCGCTCACACAATTTCCTGTACCCTAAGTTGACAGTCACGTCATAAAGTGTTGTCATTGACACGTCCGGTATGATCTGATGCAATTCTTTCAATTTTAGACGTCTATTCGCACGAATTGCTTCCTCCGTTCCCCGAAGAAGGGCATCAAAGATCACAGATGGCCGACCTGTTCTTTGTTCGTCATGAACATCGGTCCTACCTTCAGAGAAATGACGACACCATTTCGTTACATTTTGTCGATTCATAATGTTCCCATGAACAGAAACAATTTTTTTTGTGAATATCCGCTGGTTGCTGACCTTTTGGATGAAGAAAACGTATGACGGAGCGCACTTCGCATTTGGCGGGATTCTGAATCGGCGCAGCCATTTTAAACACGACCTACTCCAACCAGAAGCAACATTCAGCTGCCGAACGACCGCGAGGAGACAGCTAACGGTTTAAGGTTAACACTAGTGTTGCCAACTTGCTCGCCAAAACTCTTCTGTTCCTCTGGCGTACGGTGTGTCTTTACTTTCCGAAATACCCTTGTACATGACATAATTTTCAATTTCATGCGTCTACCTGTACCTGAGAAAAAAAAAAGAAACAGATGAATGGACAGACATACAGTCTGATAACAAATGACAAAAAAAAATTCATGTGATATAGGTACAAAATTGGAGTTTTCGAATTTTTTCCTTTTGTTGTACTGTGAAATCTTAGTTTCGGCCAAATTTCATGATTCTACGCTAGTGGAAAGTACCCTACAGGTTTTTATGAGTGAATGGGCGAGTATCAAAATGTGTGACACAAATGGCCATGTCTTTTGACTCACTTAGATGCTTCAGTTTTTTACTTCATCAAGGGGCTATACCTCAGTATGTGACGCAACTGTCAGCTTGATAGGTCTATCCTTCCCTGATTAAAAGGGCTTTTAAGTGTCGGAGAGACGGACAGACAACAAAGTCATCCTTAAAGGGTTCCGTCTTACCGACTGAAGTACAGAACCCTATAGATATTACCTCGAAATGTAGGTCACGAGTACACAAAGTTATCACCACTTTCACTTCCACTGTAAGATCCAATTTTATGTTACCTTGTTCAGCTATTTCTCAAATCAAATCATCATTTTTTCTGTGGAGCACTCTTACGATTTTTGTTCAGTGCTTCGTTTCATTATGACATACGTAATTACTAGAAAGAAAATTACAAAACTTCCTGGCAGATTAACACTGTGTGCCGGACCGAGACTCGAACTCGGGACCTTTGCCTTTCGCGGGCAAATGCTCTACCAACTCAGTTACCCAAGCACGACTCACGCCCCGTCCTCACAGCTTTAATTCCGCCAGTACCTCGTCTCCTACCTTCCAAATTTCGCAGAAGCTCTCCAGCATACCTTTCAGAACTAGCACTCCTGGAAGAAAGGATATTGTGGAGACATGGCTTAGCCACAGCCTAGGGGATGATTCTAGAATGAAATTTTCACTTTGCATCGGAGTGTGCGGTGATATGTTTCATTCTGGAAACATCCCCTAGGCTGTGGCTAATCCGCAATATATTTTCATTCAGGAGTGCTAGTTCTGCAAGGTATGCAGGAGAGCTTCTGCGAAGTTTGGAAGGAAGGAGATGAGGTACTGGCGGAATTAAAGCTCTGAGGACAGGGCGTGAGTCGTGCTTGGGTAGCTCGGGTGGTAAAGCACTTGCCTCCGAGAGGCAAAGGCCCCGAGTTCGAGTCCCGGTCCGGCACACATTTTTAATCTGCCAGGAAGTTTCATATCAGCGCACACTCCGCTGCAGAGTGAAAATTTGATTCAAGAAAATTATAGTATTTGAAAAAAGGCAGTATGTAACCAATTGTTTCACGCGTCACTTTGAATACCATGAACGTGAAAACAAGGTCAGACAACGCAGAGGGTTCTCCCCATGGAATTTCGGTGAAGCAGGTTGTTGAAAAATGTACTTATTCCATATAGCTGTATTTAGTTTTTCATTGGGCTCATACCTTCATTTTTTCGTTTATATAATGACCACGTCAGATGAGACTGCTTCAAGAGACCGTGGCGAAGCGAAACTTGCAGAACCCCTGATGAGGGTGATTTCGCTCTGAAGTACGAATAACCATAAACACTAAAATAGAGGCAATTGGCGGAATTTCAACTACATAACATGTATTTTTATTGAGACACTGCTTATTTCAGTGATCTTGAAATGTAGATGAAGATGAAACCGTGTACATCAGGTAGGGAATATGTATGTAGGTGAAAGTGTGTTAATAATGGGAGACCGCTTCTTTACTGTTTCCTTCCAAACACTATCCAATCCTTAAGGATATCTTTCTAACATCAAACGATAGGTTGCTGTAGGGACACGTGGCGCAACAGTGCTTACACGAAAGAGCTTAGCCACCCAGGTCAGATCGCTTCCACGGCGGCACTTGGGCCAATGTCCCCGTAAGTGCTCTGTACGAAGCAGTGTACCATCCCAATCCGTTTCGCTGTCCTTTTCATACATGTCGGTTGTCGACGTACTTGTATGCGCATGGACACGCTTGCGCATGCTTTTGTGGTGATCAAGAGACAAAATACTAGTTACTAATGTTCCTCAGATCGTGTACTGAAATGCGGTTTTATGTGAAAAAGATCGCTGTGTTCAGCAAAGCAGCTGGAGAGAACGAAAATTGTGCCTGGTTTCGTGCGTGCGTGTGTGTGTGTGTGTGTGTGTGTGTGTGTGTGTGTGTGTGTGTGTTTGTGTGGGTGTGTGTGTGTGTGTGTGTCCGTGTGCACGCGAATGTGTGTGCGCGCACGCATGTATGTGTGTGCGCGCACGCATGTATGTGTGTGTGTGTGTGTGTGTGTGTGTGTGTGTGTGTCCGTGAGCACGCGAATGCGTGTGCGCGCACGCATGTATGTGTGTGTGTGTGTGTGTGTGTGTGAGTGAGTGTAAACAGAAAGAGCGAAAGAGAGAGTGGGGTAGTGAAATACGGAGAATGGCCAGAGATGAGAAAGAGGGAGAGAGAGAGAGAGACAGAGAGAGAGAGAGAGAGAGAGAGAGTTTCGATGGAGTTTGCCGCGTCACATGGGAGCTCTGATGTTTGAGGACGGAATTCCGTGGGGTCCTATGTGTGTTCCTCTGTAGCTCGCCTCTTACAGGTTTATACGGTACTCAGTTTTTAAGAGTCGCGTGGGACACACAGAAAAACCGGTCCGTTGGGTGGTGTCAGGCTACAAAATCGGAAACATTTCCGTTCTCTGATCTGCAGTAATCGGTATTTTAAATGTTTATCAGAGAGAAAACTACCGCGTCTGCTACAGCAAGGGAAACGGAAAACAGTAACACACCAGATCTAGAAAGTAGTGAGGGTCAGTATTGTTCTACTGTGCCATTCCTGTTTTATAGCGTTGATAACAGCGCAGCAGTGTTCTTCGCAAAAGAAATATGTCAACATAGCCGTTACGAAGACCCACAAGATGTTGTACTCATTGGGAAATGGTATGTTATCGACTAATAGTTGACTGAGTATAAGATACGGATTACGTGTAGATTTCAATTAAGAGGTGGTAAGAAGCATAAATAGTCACAGGATTACACGTGACTGCTTAATGTAAAGAAGAAATCCACAATCAAAAATCTATTACTAGCTGACTGCGTGTAGCATCTCCAAAGATGTGCACGATAGTCAGTCCTCGCCTGCCATGTGCTATGCTCTTTGAGCTGAGGTTCTTAGTCACAGGTGATTTCGAGTGTTGTTTACGCCGAAAACGGTTCTTGCCAGGGGTAAGGTATAGACTGCTGTTACATGTGACAAAAGTTTTACACGGAACGAAAAAGTTTCCGGGCCATATACGCCCAGCCCTAGTTTCATTTAACGCTGCAGTCAGCTCGAATTAAGTTGCGAGAACTAGGAGTACAACATACCGCAGGTATCAGTATTTGCATCTGTGAAACATCGTAGATATCCTTTATATTTCCCACGGATATGGATGGGTTGCAGCATGAAGCACCATTTCAGTATTTATCAAATGTTGTGGAGACCTTCTTTACATAACAGGTAAAAAAAGATCATTTATTGAACGATTCCTTTACCGAAACGGCATGAAACGAGTCATGTATCCAAGATTAGTGTTAACATCAATGAACACACCATTTTCTTAGTCCTGTTCGTGCAACTACACTTAAAAACAAGTCTTTTTTAGGTAATTTATTATTCTTTCTTATTGTCTACCAGTTTGTGTGTAGGAATTCCTAAATGGAATACAAGCAGTTGTCCAGGAGAAATGATTTTAAGTTAAATTTAAATCTCGCTTAGTTACCTGTAAGACATTTTGCGTTATTGGGAAAATTATCAAAAACTTTTTTTGTTGCACATTGAGCTTTCTGGGCCAGTGACAGCTTTAATAATGGGTAAAGAAGTTAATTTTTCCCTCCAGCCCTTGACATTTCAGGTGCAATCTCAAAAACCGCTAGCGTTTATTGTTACTCAGTTAATGCAAACGGGTAGGACAGGATATTACAGCGTTGTCTAGAAGTTCTCACTCGAAGCTGCCATGGTTTTCTTTGTCAGTAGCGAATTGAGTGTGACACTAACCGATGCTATTACTGTTTGTTTCGTGCCAGAGGCCTCTGAGACGGCGCCTGGGACTTACGGTTATGGATTCAGTAGCCAGGTCTTCGTCTACCATTCGTGTTACAGACTCTGATGAACTGTTTTAAAATAGTTTGAGGATAGTACAGAAAGTGATGTTGGATCAGATGAAATTGAAAGTGAAAATAATTCAGACCTGGAACACTGTGAAAGTGAATACGAATTTCTTTTGCCATTTGTGAATTCCTTGAATGAAACAAGTGATCAAACTGATGAGGACAGAAGCACAGCTAAAGATTCTGCTAGAAGTATATTTGGTCGAAACAAATATCGCTGGTCGTCAAAAGATGTCCTCAAGCGATCTCGTGATCGGCAGTGGAACATCATTTGATTGCCAACAATGCGTACAATTGCTCACTTAGATAATAATCCAGATCCTCTTTTCAATTGGAATTTGCTTGTGACTGACGGTATTTTGAGTATGATACTGACATGGACTAATGTAAAAATGAGGGAAGAAAAGCCTGAAAATGATCCAGATATTTAATCTGAAACTGATTTATGCGAACTGCAAGCATTTTTCGCTTTACAGTTTCAATCAGCTATTTGCAAATCCAACAGAGAAGATTATAAATCACTCTATGCCACAGACGGTTCTGCACGTCTTATATTTAGATACGTGATATATACCCAAAACCCGCTTGGTGTACTTTTAATATGCTTGAGATTCGACAGTCTGGAACTAGCTTTGAAAGCAAGCAAAACAATCCTTTAGCTCCAGCGGCACCAGAAATTTTTGCAAAATTCATTGACAACTGTCAAATGTTTTACAATATTGGAGAATGCGCATGTATCGATAAAATTTAGTGTCATTTCGTCGTAAACGCTGATTCAAAATGTTCATTCCGAACAAATCATGGAAGTATGCCTGAAAAGTCACGTGCCATTTCGATGTTCGCCATGGTTATCTGTTCAATGCCTATATTTGCACTGGAAGGGATTTATATGGACAAAATCTAAGTTCAGTAGGACAGAACTTCCAAAACCCAAATCAGGCTGTGATTACTGCAGCTAAACCAACTGAACAGACCAACCACAGTATTACCGCATACAACTGGTTTAGATCAATCGAATAGCAACATGTGAAAGATTAAGAGGACTAACGTGCGTGGGAACGGCTGAAAAATATAAGAGAAATTCTAAAAGAATTCTTACCTGTGAGAAGGTAATGAAATTGTATGTATTCATGCTTGGCTTAAGTGTAGTTTCATTTGTGCCAAGGAAGCGTAGGGCTGTGTTTCTAATTTCGTCCAGGTACCATACAGAATGTAAAGATGATGATGCAAATAAGCCAGAGATAATATCATATTATAATCACGTTAATGATGGCATTGATGACCTAGATGAGAACTGTGCCAAGTATTCAACGGCACGACGTACATAACGACGGTCAATAACATTGTTTTTCCGCATGTTTAACATGGTGGGACAAATGCATTTGTCTTCACAGTTTCTACAAAGACTGTACTCATGTCAATCGTTTAAATTTTTTGAAGAAGCTTGCAAATTCACTGGTGATACCACGAACGGGAAAGCGAGTTAACATCTCTCACACATCCAGTGAACTTCGTGCGTTCACCTTGTTTTGGGTTTACGGAAGAAAGAGCTGAAGTCGTTACAGAACGATTGGATAAACGCAAAACACACTCTACCTGTACCCAAAAAAGAAAGGAAAGGCCACTTATGTTTGCCACTGCTGCAAGAAGCCAATCTGCATTGAATAGTCTACATAAATGTGCAGTGAATGCAAAGTAAACTTCTGAGAAGTAAACCAAATACCTAAAAAGTCCTTGCGTAATTTTAATTTTTTAAATATTTTATGAGAGTTTATAACGTCTTTTATTACATGTGTAATAAACAATATAAATATACCAAAACGTAAAATTTAGGGTGCAGGGTATTTGAGCTTCTGGAGCATAAACAGTATCTTCCAATGTTATGCTCGTTTTGTGCAGTTTTCTATTTAAATGGTTTTTCTGATAAAAATAAATTTTATAATTTATGTGGTATTAATGTACCATTCTACATAAAAAATTGATTTGTTTCTCTGAAATTGGTGAATGCAATTTTTATAGCTTTTCAAATATAACGGTTCGTCAGACTGCACCTGGGATTGTGATGGAAAAAAGACTTGGAGGCTAAGGACTAATGTAGGTGTTTTTCTCAAATTGTGATGTATTATTTATGTCGAATTTCATTAGTGAATGTATGTATTGTGGCGCCGTACTTAACATGTCTATTCCTTGAAACGAGAACATGATGTCCATGGATGAGCAGCACATATCATTTTTATTGCTCGCTTTTGTGCAATCGATACTTTATTTCTAAGTGGTAAGTTACCCTAGAAAATTCTTCCATAAGACATTATTCAGTGATTATATGCAAAATACTCAAGAGGCTGATTAATTTGTTTCCAAGATTAGCAGACATACGAGGAACAAAAGTAACTGTACTTAACTGTTTGAGAAGTACAGTAATGCGCTGCCTCCAACTCAAGTTTTCGTTAATTTGTACATTCAGAAACTTGGATCATTCTGCCCAATTTACTGACTCCTGGTCGCGTGCTACATCAGTGGTTGGTATGAGTCTATTTCTTGTACAAAACTGAAAACAGAGCGTTTGTTTCAAAATTTAAGGAGAATCAGTTTTCTGAGAACCTTTATGGTTTCACTAGTATCGTCTGCATAAAGTACCAGTTCTGCTTGTCAGTTGTTGAGTGGAACGTCAGTCACACATTTAAGGAATAAGAATGGATCCAAAATTGAACTTTGTGGGATTCCCTTTGCGATTTCTTCCCAGTCACTAAAATTTTTTGCTGATCTGACATTGTTTGAAATAATTTTCTTTACCTTTTGTATTCTGTTTGTTAAGAATGATTCAAACCACCTGTACTCAAAGCCATAATTCCATAAAGCGTGCCGGCCGGAGTGGCCGAGCGGTTTTAGGCGCTACAGTCTGGAACCGCTGCGCTACGGTCGCAGGTTCTAAACCCGCCTCGGGCATGGATGTGTGTGATGTCCTTAGGTTAGTTACGTTTAAGTAGTTCTAGGGGACTAATGACCTCAGTAGTTAAGTCCCATAGTGCTCAGAGCCATTTGACTTGACAAGTCTTCGAAGACTAAGCCACAAAAATTATTTTAGTCCACGATGTAACCACTGTTCCCCAGTGGTGTAAAGGACACCGTCTTCGAAGGAACCTCTCGAATAACGAATTCACGGTAACCAGACACTGATGGTTCCAGTATCCCAATATCGATACATCTGAATGCCTATACATGGAGTGCATTTGACGCCTGAAGATGGCATACTGAAATTCCGAAACTGGTTGTCAAAATAAAATAAAAAAATTAAATGCGTACGGCTGTTTGGGGGTCATCCTTGATAAATACCAGGAGTGAAGGTTTGGGATGCCATTTATTTTCATAACAGGACAGCTTTAGTTGTCATCCGCGATACTCTTACAGCACAGGGGTACGATATTCTACGCCCCGTCTTGTTGCCCTGGGCTTAAATTTCAGCAAGATAATGCCCGCCGCACAAAAGGAGTTTCCACTGTTTGTGTTCATGCTTACCAAATTCTACCCTGGGCAGCATGGTCGCCGGATCTCTGTCAGTCAGAACGTTTTGAACATTGTGGGCAGGGCCCTCCAACCACCTCGGGAATTTGATGATCTAACGAGTCAGCTTGACAGAAATTGGCACCATATCCCTCAGGAGGACATCCAGCAACTGTATCAATCAATGACAAGTCGTCTAACTGCTTGCATAAGGGCCAGAGGAGGATCAACTGATTATTAACTTGCTCAGTTTGTGAAGTTCTTCCTCTGCAATAAATCATCTTATTTTTCCGCAATTATAATTACTTGTTGTCTGCACAAACAAATCCTTTCTAACGATTTCAGTCCCATTCGGATAATTCCTTCATGCTGCATCGTTCTTTTTTCTTAGAGTGTATCCAAGTGCTATTTTGAAAACTGTATTCATATGGAGACATGTAGAAGGTAGCCAAAGTCTTTCAGCGCTCTAGGACTAAGCCTTCGTCCCCTGGTTAAGAGTACCCGCTTCAATTACTCTGGTTTCCAACCATCTGCATGGTATAAAATAAGACAGTGGTCACGCATACCTTAAAGTCATAAAGAGCTTCTATTGTCAGCAACTTGCTAAACAATGACCTTCCGCTGCCTTAATTTACGCCCAGTGTACGGCAGGTAACCGCCATACAAGTTGCTACAACGATATACAGCTCTTCCTATCAGAAAGGACTTCTCCTTGTCTTCACTTTTCACTCCTACTTGGACTTTTCATGAATATTAAATCAGTCAATTTCTTAGGTATCTTACTTTTCTTGTATCAGTGGGACATGTTACACATTGCTAAATCAAATAGACACTCTTTAGTGGATATTTGAAAACTTACTCTAAAAGCTTTCCCAGCTTCAATAGTGTAAAGAGAGCATGGATAAGAATTCCTCATTTACGATGGCAACGTGGATAAGTATTCAGTTGTGGTTGGATCTGTTGATGCCAACTTTATAGATTGTAAAGGAAAGTGTCCTTTACACCACTGGGTAATGGAGGTTACATTACAGATTATAATAATTTTTTTGACTAAAAATTTGTGCTTCTGAACAGAGGTTTCGTTCACGAAGTGGGTAATCTAGGCAGCAGTAATATTTTGGCTAACCCTTTCGTCACTGATGGAGTATGGTTGTCCTACTAAAGCAGTGTGTGGCTTTGAGCGTTGGGACGTCTGTATCTCAAATCTATCTAGTTCTAGCATATTAGAAGATAGTTTCGGAAATTGGAGAAAAATACTACGGACCAGGCGGTGGATATATAGAAGGTTGTGAGGGGTAAAATGGCGCAGGGTTTGTCTATAGTGTGTCTCTTTGAGGAAGATCGGATCACATCGCCATCTCCTCCACGCCAAGAATGTCTGAAGTAAGTAACTGTGTTTTATAGACATTGTTTTGAAACTTAATACTTCCCTCAACAATTCTGCTAGTTCGAACATAATTGTGTGTAGTGGGACATACATGACCCAAAAAACTTGATACGATGTAGAAAACATTGGTGTGTGGTATATCAAATCCATCTTCAAACGTTATGTTGAAAACCTCTGTGCAACGTTTCATGTTTTTCGTCGTCAGGAGAATAAATGTATTTCGTTACTGATTTGTTTTACTTTTTTCTATAATTTTCATCATGATAAAATCATTCTAAAATTTAAAAAAAAGCTGACTCTGATAATCCTTGGTTCATATGGAAATATGATTCTTGTTAGGCTCAAGGGACACATGTGTCCAACTTCACCGACTTTCCAAACTGGTCAGCTTAAAATATGTTGGTCATGAAAGTCTATTATTTATCACAAAGGCTAAAATGGTTCAAATGGCTCTGAGCACTATGGGACTCAACTGCTGAGGTCATTAGTCCCCTAGAACTTAGAACTAGTTAAACCTAACTAACCTAAGGACATCACACACATCCATGCCCGAGACAGGATTCGAACCTGCGACCGTAGCGGTCTCGCGGTTTCAGACTGCAGCACCAGAACCGCGCGGCCACTTCGGCCGGCTATCACAAAGGAAAACAGGATTTAATCTTCTACTTTTCCAATATATGATAAATAAATTTTAACCATAAAAGTGTTAATAAATTCCAGAAAGATAATTTATTAGAAAAAACGTCACTTACAAAACTGTTGCTTGTTAGCCACTTTTTGTCTACACTGTTTTCTTCGCTGTTTAAGCAATTGTTTTCCATGTCCACTAGATTAAAAATTCCCATGACGCAGTCAGCTGCCTCCTGAGCATTAAGTGAGTTATTCAGTGTATATTCTTCGCTTCTCCATCACTTTCCTGAATTTTTAAAGCTTCTGATTCTTCAAGGCGTCTGTGATGAGGGTTCGTCATGCGTATTTGTTAGGCTGTTGCTTAATACCTCACATCACTGTCTACATGTCTTACGTTCATTACTGTATCATCGTGTGCTTCCTTTACCTGGCAGTAAATTTCTGCAGAGTTCAGCTTTCATGCATTAATCCAAATAAATTAACACCTACCGAACACGTTTGGGGGGAATTTGTATCACAATAATCACTTTAAAAATTTGTAAAATGCAAAATGCCAAACAGCAAGTGAAGCTAAGAACAGCTCCGCCGTTCTGGCCTCAGACGGGCCAATCGGTACCTCCCGACTGGCGTGTCATCCTCAGATAATGGCTCCATTTTGTGCCGTACGGAGGGATGCGGTGTCATGTCACCGTTCTCCCGGCCGTTATTAGGCTTGCAGGCCTCGGAAACGCTACTTACTTTTCAAGTTGCTTCTCAGTGAGCATCACGAGCCTGACTGAATCCCGTTCCATTCCTACCACCAACAAAAAATCTCCAGCAGTTCGGGGAATTGTAAAGGGATCTCCGCAGGGCACCCTGTCGGACCCGAAGAGGCAAGGAATATATATATATATATATCGAGGATACAGTTCGACCTCGGACGTCAGCCTGATATCTATCTATGCATCTGGAATGAACTTAGATGTAGATTTCCTGGATTACCTTCGAAATTTCAGATGCTTCGTAAATTACTTTGAAACATCTAATTTTTAAAGAACTTAGTATTTTTTGGCTATCAGTTTCGAGACTGATATGATGCTGTTTTTCATATTTTCCTGTCTTCTACTAATATTTTCCTTCTTACGTAATTACACTACTGGCCATTAAAATTACTACACTACGAAGATGACGTGCTACAGACGCGAAATTTAACCGACAGGAAGAAAATGCTGTGATATGCAAGGTTGGCGCCAGTGACGACACCTACAACGTGCTGACATGAGGAAAGATTCCAACCGATTTCTCATACACAAACAGCAGTTGAATGGCGTTGCCTGGTGAAACGTTGTTGTGAAGTAAGGGAGAAATGCGTACCATCACGTTTCCGACTTTGATAAAGGTCGGATCGTAACCTATCGCGATTGCGGTTTATCGAATCGCGACGTTGCTGCTCGCGTTGGTCGAGATTCGATGACTGTCAGCAGAATATGGAATCGGTGGGTTCAGGAGGGTAATACGGAACGCCGTGCTGGCTCCCAACGGCCTCGTATCACTAGCAGTCGAGATGACAGGCATCTTATCCGCATGGCTGTAACGGATCCTGCAACCACGTCTCAATCCTTGAGTCAACAGATGGGGACGTTTGCAAGACAACAACCATCTGCACGAACAGTTCGACGATGTTTGCAGCAGGATGGACTATCAGCTCGGAGACCATGGCTGCTGTTACCCTTGCGCAGCATCACAGACAGGAGCGTCTGCGATGGTGTAGTCAACGACGAACCTCTGTGCACGAATGTCAAAACGTCATTTTTTTGGATGAATCCAGTTTCTGTTTAAAGCATCATGATGGTCGCATCCGTGTTGGGCGACATCGTGGTGAACGCGCATTTGAAGCGTGTATTCGTCATCGCCATACTGCCGTATTACCTGGCGTGATGGTATGGGGTTCCATTGGTTACACGTCTCGGTCACCTCTTGTTCGCAATGACGGCACTTCGAACAGTGGACGTTACATTTCAGATGTCTTACGACCTGTGGCTCTACTCTTCATTCGATCCCTGCGAAACACTACATTTCAGCAGGATAGTGCACGACCGCATGTAGCAGGTCCTGTACGGGTCTTTCTGGATACAGAAAATGTTCGACTGCTGCCCTGGCCAGTACATTCTCCAGATCTCTCACCAACTGAAAACGTCTGGTCAATGGTAGCCGACCAACTGGCTCGTCACAATACCCCAGTCACTACTCTTAATGACTGTGGTATCGTGTTGAAGCATGGTCAGATGTACCTGTACACGCCATCCAAGCTCTGTTTGACTCAATGCCCAGGCGTATCAAGCCCGTTATTACGGTCATAGGTGGTTGTTCTGGTACTGATTTCTCAGGATCTATGCATCCAAATTGCGTGAAAATGTAATCACATGTCAGTTCTAGTTTAATATATTTGTCCAATGAATACCCGTTTATCATCTAAATTTCTTCTTGGTGTAGAAATTTTAATGGCCAGTAGTGTAGTACACCCCATATCTTCTATAACCTGTTTTGCATATTCCAGTTTCGGTCAACCTCTGATACTTTTCCCCTCTACTACACCTTTCAGCGGAAGTTCATCTATTTATATCTGCCGTACCAGTTGTCCCACTAACCTGTTTCGTATGTTGTCCATCTGATAAATTTTTTATATTCATCGGTTGTTTCACTTTTAAAAGGCATTCAGTTAGTGCTCCCGTATCTAAATCTACATCTGTGTTCATCTTACATTATTTGGTGTCACTTTGCCCCATAACCTGTTTCTGAACTATCCTCGGGAAGATTGTATGTACGGTCCTGTGTGAACTCTAATATCTCGAATCTTAATTTTACAATTTTTTACTGTGATACACACTGCTGGACAAAGAAAGTGAAACACAAAGAAGACACGATCAAATGTCAATGTAACTTCGTATATGCATACATCAATGGCAGGTACGTAAACTATTAGAGCTGCAGTTCTCTGCGACAAGTAGGATAGCCACCGGAGTGCATTAGTGTTAATCGTGTTTAGTCATGTTACTACACCTGGAATGGTAGACAGGGTGTTTCAGAAGTGATAGTCAGTAATTCACACATGAAAAGTGCAGGCCAGACAAACCGTTGTCGAGATACATTTTATGATGCAGTTCATCAGTGTCTAGGAACACGTGGCATCTCTAACCACTAAAGGTCCGCCCCCGGTAGCTGAGTGGTCAGCGCGACAGACTGTCAATCCTAAGGGCCCGGGTTCGATTCCCGGCTGGGCCAGAGATTTTCTCCGCTCAGGGACTGGGTGTTGTGCTGTCCGAATCATCATCACTTCATTCCCATAGACGCGCAAGTCGCCAAAGTGGCGTCCAATCGAAAGACTTGCACCAGGCGAACGGTCTACCCGACGGGAGGCCCTAGTCACACGAAATCACAATCACTCCACGCTAAAGCAGGTATTCGAAATGTTGGCCATGCGTCTAAATGCAACACTGAACTCGTCTCTGAAATGAGCTGCGAATCCTCTCAGGCAGTGCTGGGGAATCCTGTGAATGCTGGAGGCTGTTTTAATCCGCAAGCGTAATTCCTCAAGAGAGTTGATCTCAGTAGCGTTGGCCAGGCTTTCGGCATGACCCCACACACAGAAATCAATGGAATTTAAATCTGGAGACCTTGGAGGCCATGGACAAGCCTTCCTCTAGATATCTAAGGTTGACCATACTTCCGGATTAGAAGCCGGCACTCTCGTAAATTTTCAGCCGTTGGTTCAGCGGGACATCATCAACTGCGTCTGGAAATACAGTCAGCAGAAACCGCATGTACTGCTGTCCGATTAGTCTCTGTGGTAGGAAGTGTGGTCCAATTATGCGGTCTCTGAACAGTCCCGCCCCGACCTTCAACGAATAACCCTGCTCATGTCTTGATACGTGTGTTGCATTAGGACTGACATCGGCCCAAATGTGACAGTTACGTAAGTTAAAAGTACCACCATGGACAAATCCAGCCTTATCCTTGATTAGACTACTGCTGACAAGCCAGGGATTCAAGGTACACTGTTGTTGCACCCTTTGGCACAAATTCTCTCTAGGAGGAAATATGCATTGTTGAGGGCTTACAATCGCTGGAGATGTGAAGTTGCCGATATAAAATCCGTCACACACTGTATGACTCAGGTCACGCTCTTGCCTAGCATTGTTGAAGTACTCCGACGTTCGTGTACAGTGCGTAACACCCTTTCCTCAACAACGGGTGTTATGTATCTGGTTAGAGCTTTTCGTACATGGAGAGCGAAACTCCTTGTTTCTCTAAGGCACTGATGTACGCCTGTTGGGCTGCCTGTGGAGAGGAAAAGCTTCTTCATACAATCGTGCAGCCTCAAGGCACTGCCATTCACTTTTCCGCACATGAGTGCACGTCAGCGTACTCTTTATTGGTGTAACCTCTGTACATGGTGCCGTCACGATCGTAACTGATTGTGAGGCCGGTATGGCACGGTGGACTGAGAATGAAAGGGAAGTAGTCGATCCGAAACCTTGAGACATCAACGTAAATTCTGCGGTATCCTAGGGCGTTTATAATTGATTCCCAAATCGAATTAATGCGACACCTCGGCGACGATTGATTTAAGGGCCCATATTTATAGGAGCTTTTTAGCTACTTTTGGCCTATGGTTTCCATGTGTCAATTAATGACTGTCACTTTTGCAACACCCTGTACAATGGAAGTGAACAGCGTCAGACGTTGAATGATCGCTGGATGGACACGGTGATGCCACGTACTGGTGTGAGACAGCCGTTCCAACATCCCACTGAGTTTTAATGGGCCTCATTGTGAGGTTTCATTTGGCCGACTGGTCGAGCCATGCAGTATACAGATTTGTGAGGCATTCGTATGTGACCGAGGCTGGATGCTGGACTGCGTAGGATCGTGAGGGCGGGCGTACTCGTCAACAAGTTTCTGGTCGACCACGTCTGAGACCGCAAGGGAAGACCACTCTGATGTCAACAAATCACACTGCAACACTTTGACATCGGCGCCTACCACTGGAGAACAAGTAATGGAGGAACCGCGAGACTGCTACGGTCGCAGGTTCGAATCCTGCCTCGGGCATGGATGTGTGTGATGTCCTTAGGTTAGTTAGGTTTAAGTAGTTCTAAGTCTAGGGGACCGATGACCTCAGATGTTAAGTCCCATAGCACTCAGAGCCATTTGAACCATTTGAACAAGTAATGGACTCCCAGCAACATTGTGTCATCCCATGCCATTGATCAGACACAAACACTAGCTGGACTAGGGAATTAGCATCCCGAGTACAGGCTACCGTCAACGTCGCAATACAAACGGCTACATTTGGAGTGGCGGCGTGACCGGGAACCATGGTCTACGATGACAGCAATCACAATGCTTTCAGCTATGAATCGCGGTACAGCACAACCCTGGATGACCATCGTCGGCGAGAATGGCGGTGACGTGGGGAGAGTTGGAATTCTTACAGTGTTTTGGAGAGGTACAGCGTTGTTACTCCTAGCATCATAGTGTGACAATAGGTCACGGCTGTTAATGTTTGAGGAAACCCTGACGGTACAATGGTTCGTCACGGGCATCCTGCGTTTTAATGTTTCATCCCCCATGCGACAGTATCGTGATTCCATTTTTCAATAGGATAATGCTCGTTGACAGACGCCATGTAATTCTATGAACCGTGTACGTATTTTGACGTACTCCGGTGTCCAGCAATAGGCGCAGATCCCCAGATATATAGCAACAGAAAACGTGTGGAATCAATCTAGACATCACCTTCGTCGTAGTGTCAGTGTCCAGGATATCAAGAAACAGTTATAACATTTGTCGCCTAGATAGCCTTAGGATAGTATACAACGGCTTCATGAGACTCTTCCCAACCGAATAGTACATACAGCCAGACCAGAGAGGGTGGAACGTAATAATGATAAATGAGCTCATACCGCCAAGTTCTGTGTAAATTTGACTCGATATTGTAATTACTGTCATAATATCGTGTACACTCTCAACCAGTAACTATATTTCGTTTCCTCTTTTCCTTCTGAGTACTTTCTTTTTCTGTTAGGCACTGCAGGTATGCAGAAACAATACGTGAGTTGACTTATGGCAACGTACAGTCTCGTAATTTTAGCAGCAAATTCATATTTTATGCACAACACCATCTTGTAGCGCCAGCCACTAGAATTGGGTGAACATCTCTGTGGCGCTTCTGGGCTTACTTAATGACTCCGTAACGAATTGCGCTGCTCTTCCTTAGAGCTTCTCTGTTACCTCTATCAGTGCTATCTAGTACAAACAATACTGAAGTATAAAACTTCCTCACAGATTAAAACTGTGTGCCGGACCGAGACTCTAACTCGGGACCTTTGCCTTTTGCGGGCATGTGCTCTACCATCTGAGCTACCCAAGCACGACTCACGCTCCGTCCTCACAGCTTCAATTTTGCCAGTATCTCGTCTCCTACCTTCCAAACTTCTGAGAAGCTCTCCTGCGAACCTTGAAGAACCACTGGAACAAAGGATATTGCGGAGACATGGCTTAGCCACAGCCTGGGGGATGGCTCCAGAATGAGATTTTCACTCTGCAGCGGAGAGTGTGCTGATACTGAAGCATAGGTCGAACGCTATTTTCTAAGCTACATCTTGCGTGGATCTTTCACATCTACGAGGGTAATCCCAAAAGTAAGGTCTCCTATTCTCTTATAAGTACAAAACTCTGTTTGTGTGGCAGTTGGTCACGCTGTTATGAAGAGTGCTTCACGCGCTGTGTGTAAACATGCGCACGCCGCGCTGAAGCGCTCAGTCTTGGCTTGACAGCCGTTGAGAATGCAGCTCCCGTTGGATGTTACCGCCAAGTGCGAATGGCGTGCAGTTATTCGGTTTTTGGACGCAAAGGGCACTGCGCCGATTGAAATCCATCGCCAATTGACGGGAGTGTATGGTAAGTCGTGCATGGATGTCAAAAATGTTTGGAAATGATGTAGAGAGTTCGCAGCTGGTCGGACCGAAATTCACGACGAACAAAGGAGCGGGAGACCTTTCTGACGAGACGGTGTTGAAGGTTGAGCAAAGCATGCGTGAAGATCGGCGGACACCCTGGATGATCTCTGCACGTTGGTTCCAGAGGTTTCCCGAAGCACCACTCAAAGAATTTTAAGGGAAACATTAAACTACCGGAAGGTGTGCGCAAGATGGGTGCCACGCATGCTGACTGTGGACCACATGCGGCAACGAGTTGATGCTTCCCGCGCATTTCTTCACCGCCTTGCTGCCGAACATGACAACTTTCTGGACTCAATTTTCACGGGTAACGAAACATGGACACACCACTTTACACCTGAGACCAAGAAACAATCACGCCAGTGCCGGCATGCTTCTTCGCCAAATCCGCGGATATTCAAACAAACACAGTCTGCCGGTAAAGTCATGACAACCGTTTTTTGGGATCGGGAAGGGGTATTGTTGGTCTACTTCATGCCCACTGGGACCACAATTAACGCTGACAGGTACTGTGAGACTCTGAAAAAACTCAAACGGGCAATTCAGAATCGGAGAAGAGGATTGTTGAGCAAGGGCGTACACATTCTCCATGACAACTCTCGCCCACACATCGCTCGGCAAACCGTTTTTCTCCTGCAACAGTTTCAGTGGAACATAATCACCCACCCACCCTACAGTCCAGACTTGGCACCCAGTGACTGTCTCTTGTTCCTTAAGTTAAAAGAACATTTGGCCTGAAAGCGATTCAGCTCCGACGACGGGGTGATAGAAGAGGTTCATAACTTTCTGAACAGCATGGCGGCGAGTTGGTATGACAGGGGCTTACAAAAACTGCCACAGCGTCTACAAAAATGCATCTACAGAAATGGTGATTATGTTGGAAAGTAGCTAAATGTTCAAGCTATAAACTGATGTAAGCCATTGTAGAAATAAACAGGTTTATGTACCTATAAAAAATAAGAGACCTTACTTTTGGGATTACCCTCGTACATACACACCGTGCAAGCCATCTTGTGGTGCATCGCGAAGGGTACCTTGTACTACAACAAGTCGTTTGCCTTCCTCTTTCAGCCCCAAGCAGATCGATGGAAAAGCGACTGTCAATATGCCTCCGTACGAACCTTCTCTTGTCTTATCTTCGCGGCCCTAACGCGAAATGTATGTTGGTGGCAGCAGAATCGTCCTGTAGTGAACTTTAAATGCTGCTTGTCTAAGGTATCTCAATAAAGTTCCACGAAAAGAATTTCGACTTTCCTCCAGGAATTGTAATTTGATTTCACGAACCATCTCCGTAATACTCACGTGTCGATAGAACCTACCGATAACAAGTTTAGCCGCTCGCCTATGAACTGCTTCTTTTCCTTTAATCTGATCTGGTAGTGTTCCCAAGTACTTCGCTGAGGACACTTCCAGTGAATCTCAGTGTCGCATCTGCCTTATGTGCGAGAAATTTTATGTGGGCGTTCCGCTTTAAATCTCTCTGTAATGGTTCTTCATATTTCCTGTACTCTGTATTTTGCTTCCACGTTGTGCTGTGCTCCTGACGTGCAATTTCACCAACTATGTCCACAGGTCCATATCAATATCTGATATCAGTAGAGTTCTTTTATTGTAAAAAGGTGCTTTCACCTTTGGAAATCATTTCCGATGTTTTCCTAGCTTTGGCCTTGTTGTGTACCCTTGCTTCCTAGGCAGAATTCTTCAGATTCTTCCACCGTCATGTCGCCCCCAAATCTGATGTTCAGCAAGAAGTTATTCTCCTTTCTGTTACTCTCCGTCCTCTTCGTTCTTGTGACGCTATTTACGGAACTGAGTCGAGGTAACTTTCCAGCTAGCCCGATATAAATCGTGATAAGTGTAAAGTCCTGACGCGTCGATAAGTGTAAGGTCGTGACGCGTCGTGTTGAGCCATCCACATTTTGTGGACGCAAAAGTCGCACCCCGTCAGTCCGCTAGCAATGCGGGGAACTGCCTTGCAGGTAGAACGGAACCAGACCGCGACCTCAATGGTTATCCGTTGCTGGCGCCGCAGGCCATTCGCGGTAGCAGCCAATATTAGTTTCCCTTGGCTGCTGTTCAAATACTGCACTAGCCAGGGAACACGGGCGGTCGCGTATCTATTGTAGACCGGCCGACACGCTAATTGGATTAACGGAGAGTGAACGCGCAGACATAATTACGCGGGGATTGGGGCCGGCGCTGCATTACTATTCATGCGGCGCACGCACACAAAGAGCCGGACTTATCTATATCGACTCGTAAGATATGAGCACAGTTCATCACTGCTTCCAATACCCCTCCCTCCCGCCCTCTCTCGAATGGCGTGGTACATTCTGAGCTTAGTGCAAAGCACTGTAAACAGGTATGACACCAGTGTAGCCACAACCGACCTCTGCTCGCTCGCTTTATTCAGTCTTTGGTGTGTGAGATGCAAAACACGAATCATGAATGGGGCCACTCTTTTCGAACTGTCGCATTTCTAATTATGAGGAACTGCGCGATCCCTTTGATTCGAGTCAATTTTGCCACTAATAGCAAAAGCGTGGTACTGTCTCCTCTTGTTGGAGTGCGCTCTGTGTACTATATGCATATAACCACCAGCTGCAGCTTACAAAAAATATGAGACAAAATAATTTCGTAGTATCTCAGGTAGATTTTATTCAATTACATTTGAATAAAGTCGCTTTTAGCACACTTGCTAAACCATTTGCGCGATGGTCACCGCAGTGCCTCAAAAATGGTAACGAATTAAAAAATTCTGAAATATGCAGATGGAGTGTTAGTTCATATGTAAAAGTTACATGTAGGGAGTGGATGAACACACACACCGACATCAAGATATAGTACTAGAAAAACGACGAGAAACGTTTGTCGTGGTAAACGTGTTTTACTGTCAATTTCAACAGTACACAACATTTCATTACAAACTATGCGCGTTCCATGGCATCAGCAGTCTCCCCAAGAATCCACATTAACGTGACGTGAAGCTACACTACTGGCCATTAAAATTGCTACACCACGAAGACGACATGCTACAGAAGCGAAATTTAACCGACAGGAAGAAGATGATGTGATATGCAAATGATTAGCATTTCAGAGCATTCACACAAGGTTGGCGCTGGTGGCGACATCTACAACGTACGGACATGAGGAAAGTTTCCAACCGATTTCTCATACACAAACAGCAGTTGACCGGCGTTGCCCTGGTGAAACGTTGTTGTGATGCCTCGTGTAAGGAGGAGAAAAGAGTACCATCACGTTTCCGACTTTTATAAAGGTCGGACTGTAGCCTATCGCGATTGAGGTTTATCGTATCCCAACATTGCTGCTCGCGTTGGTCGAGATCCAGTGACTGTTAGCAGAATATGGAATCGGTGGGTTCAGGAGGCTAATACGGAACGCCGTGCTGGATCCCAACGGCCTCGTATCATTAGCAGTCGAGATGACAGTCATCTTATCCACATGGCTGTAACGGATCGTGCAGCGACGTCTCGATCCCTGAGTCAACAGATGGGGACGTTTGCAAGACAACAACCATCTGCACGAACAGTTCGACGACGCTTGTAAGACAACAACCATCTGCACGAACAGTTCGACGACGTTTGCAGCAGCATCGACTATCAGCTCGGAGACCATGGCCGCGGTTACCCTTGACGCTGCATCACAGACAGGAGCGCCTGCGATGGTGAACTCAACGACGACCCTGGGTGCGCGAATGGCAATACATTTCATCGGATGAATCCAGGTTCTGTTTACAGCATCATGATGGTCGCATCCGTGTTTGGCGACATCGCGGTGAACGCACATTGGAAGCGTGTATTCGTCATCGCCATACTGGCTTATCATCCGGCATGATGGTATGGGGTGCCACTGGTTACACGTCTCGGTCAAATCTTGTTCGCATTGACGGCACTTTGAACAGTGGACGCTACATTTCATATGCGTTACGACCCGTGGCTTTGAACAGTGGACGTTACATTTCATATGTGTTACGACCCGTGGCTCTACCCTTCATACATTCCCTGCAAATACATTTTGGAACCGCGGGATCGAATCCTTCCTCGGGCATGGATGTCTGTGATGTCCTTAGGTTAGTTAGGTTTAAGTAGTTCTAAGTTATAGGGGACCGATGACCTCAGAAGTTAAGTCCCATAGTGCTCAGAGCCATTATTTGATCCCTGCAAAACCCTACATTTCAGCAGGATAATGCACGACCGCATGTTGCAGGTCCTGTACGGGCCTTTCTGGATACAGAAAATGTTCGACTGCTGCCCTGGCCAGCACATTCTCCAGATCTCTCACCAATTGGAAACGTCTGGTCAATGGTGGCCGAGCAACTGGCTCGTCACAATGCGCCAGTTACTACTCTTGATGAACTGTGGTATCATGTTGAAGTTGCATGGGCAGCTGTACCTGTACACGCCATCCAAGCTCTGTTTGACTCAATGCCCAGGCGCATCAAGGCCGTTATTACTGTCAGAGGTGGTTGTTCTGAGTACTGATTTCTCACAATCTATGCACTCTGTAACCTCCCAAGAGAAAAAATAATTATAGGATTCACATTCAATGTAACCTCTCAACTGTTTATTATTCCGTAACCTCGCAATAATAACGTGACTAACCTCTCAATGAAATTGTGGCTTACTTAGAACCTTTCAATAATTGACTGTGAATTTAAACTGGTAAATTTTGGACGTCATCAGAGCTGCGTCATGGCCCTGAAAGATCATTCTGAATAAATTGAAAATTCCTTCCTCAATGAAGTCGCCGGATAACGCGCATATATCTGCTCCTATAAGAAATTTTTCTGGCACAGCCCAGTGCAATGGTGGCCGCTGGATTTGTCATGTATAAAAGGACACGACTGATTTTTCTTTACGATAATCGGGATGACCATGGATTGCAGAAATTAATAAATTCTTAAATTCAGATGAATGATTGTCAAAAAGTTAATTTTGTAGAAAGGATTATTATTAAAAGATGTTTTTCAAACATTTACATGCGACTTGATATAACAATTGTACATATTTTGTTGTAACAAAGTACATACGCGCGCGGCTGCTTTTACATTATATTACATTGCTCAGGCACCGCCATTGCTCCCCACGACCGGTCCCGCCAACTCATACACCAGACTGCCAGCTACTAGTTACTCCTACTGACACTGCTCTTACTGCAGCCAACACTGCTCCCTGGTCTGAGTTTCTCTTATAGCTTACATATCGCAGGCAGCGCGAGAACAATCCATCGAAATTACGTCTGCTCGAGTGGGCTAGTAATAGATTCCTTAGTCATGGACCTCTTAGAACCCAAACTGCGTGAAAATGTAATCTCATGTCACTTCTAGTATAATATATTTTTCCAATGAATACCCGTTTATCATCTGCATTTCTACCTGGTGTAGCAATTTCAATGGCCAGTGGTGTAGATGGCAGTCCTTTAAAGGAGAACGAAGTGTGAAGAGAGACCACAGTGTGAGTTGAGCAGCCATACGGGATGGATGTTACCCGACTTGAACACCGTAGTACTGGAAACTACTGGAACATCCACCATATTCGCCAGACTTATCACTTTGCGATTGTGACCTCATACCAAACCTGAAAGAGCCATTGCGTGGAACACGTTCTCGAACACGTGAAGACATTGCCACGCCAGTGACGCGTGAGGTCCACAGTTCGCCCATAGTGAGGCCAGGGGTATTCGGCGTCTTCCACAGCATTGACAGTGTGACAGATTCGTTAAGAGAAAATATCGAGGGACTCAAGATGTCACGAGTTCGTGTTCCTGCCGTGTACTATATTGTACTGTTGCAACTGACAGTAAAAGACTTTTGGAACGATAAAATTACGTATTTTTTCTCGTGCTATACCTTTATCATGGTGTGTGTTTATCTACGTCCCTACATATAATATTTACATATGAACTAACCTTCCGTTTGCATATTACAGAATTTTTCAATTATTTACCATTTTCGAGACAAAAAGTAGTTGTCATGGCTTTTACAATGACCCTCGTATAGTCTGGACATCTGAAACTTTACCTTTGCTACTCATGGTGGTTCAACCAGATACCGACGATGTATCTCATCGTGTGTCTGTCTGTTTTCCAATCAGTTCATCAGACAGATGAATTAATTCTATCCTAAGACTTATCAGGCACATTAAATAAGTTGCTAATCATTATATCTTTGGGGCGTCTCCCCTCGTTTCCTTGTCTCATGTCTCTTATTTCCCTTCGAATTACACTTCCCAGAAATGTTCCAATCCCGTAATCAAAAGTATGTAATCTGTCATCTCGGTTACTTTGCATTTTGTGTAGTTGCTTTCTAGAATCGCTGTTTTCAGGTTCTTGAATAATTATAGTCGGTCATGTAAATGAAATGGTCTCCGTACATTACTTGGTGCCCCATCAAGAGCACATTCGTTTCACTTCCGTAAACTTTTGGAAATAATCTGGGTGGGGTTGCAGGTATGTCCGCCGTATAGTTATTTTATTGGGTCTGACTGCAATCACTCTTTCAGGGCTTCTGCTCCTAGAGAGGTATCACAGATTATATGCAGATTAGTGATCTACTAACCATTACTCTAGTTTTTTCCTCAGTTTCTATACCAGGTTGCTCATATCTATTAAAAGGATTGCAACTCGGATGACATGCAGAACTTCGTGGGAACCATAATGTGTAACGAAACTCATTTCGCTATCCATTCTGGAAGCCAGTACCTAAGGATTGGCCTTTTCCTGAACTGCACCAAATGTGTTATACAAAGTATGTAGCTAAAGGTACAGTCTAGGTTGTTAGCCCACCTGACGTTCCTCTTCAGTTTCTTCTTACACAGTCAAGAGATAAAAACGCAAAGCAAAGTGCCTGTAGTCGAAAAGAGTTCTCCGCAGTGGGAGGGTGATTCACATTTAAGACAATCTGACATCTATCTCTAGCTTATTAAAATTCGCATTAACACCAGCCCCCACAGTAACATAGTCCCGAAACCGCAACTCCCGTTGAAGTATGTCTTGTAGTAGTTGGTTTTCCAGCGTCGCAGACCCACAACATACATTGACTGAGGTGCTGTTTAACTTTATAAATACGAACAAACATTTCGAATAATGATCACTTATCATTGTTCAGGATCAAAACAAAGTCCCCCCATGAACCATGGACCTTGCCGTTGGTGGGGAGGCTTGCGTGCCTCAGCGACACAGATGGCCGTACCGTAGGTGCAACCACAACGGAGGGGTATCTGTTGAGAGGCCAGACTAATGTGTGGTTCCTGAAGAGGGGCAGCGGCCTTTTCAGTAGTTGCAAGGGCAACTGTCTGGATGATTGACTGATCTGGCCTTGTAACAATAACCAAAACGGTCTTGCTGTGCTGGTACTGCGAACGGCTGAAAACAAGGGGAAACTACGGCCGTAATTTTTTTCCCGAGGGCATGCAGCTTTACTGTATGATTAAATGATGATGACTTCCTCTTAGGTAAAATCTTCCGGAGGTAAAATAGTCCCCCATTCGGATCTCCGGGCGGGGACTACTCAAGAGGATGTCGTTATCAGGAGAAAGAAAACTGGCGTTCTACGGATCGGAGCGTGGAATGTCAGATCCCTTAATCGGGTAGGTAGGTTAGAAAATTTAAAAATGGAAATGGATAGGTTAAAGCTAGATATAGTGGGAATTAGTGAAGTTCGGTGGCAGGAGGAACAAGACTTCTGGTCTGGTGGCTACAGGGTTATAAACACAAAATCAAATAGGGGTAATGCAGGAGCAGGTTTAATAATGAATAGGAAAATAGGAATGCGGGTAAGCTACTACAAACAGCGTAGTGAACGCGTTATTGTGGCCAAGATAGATGCGAAGCCCACACCTACTACAGTGGTACAAGTTTATATGCCAACTAGCTCTGCAGATGACGAAGACATTGATGAAATGTATGATGAAATAAAAGAAATTATTCAGATAGTGAAGGGAGACGAAAATTTAATAGTCATGGGTGACTGGAATTCGGTAGTAGGAAAAGGGAGAGAAGGAAATGTAGTAGGTGAATATGGATTGGGGCTAAGAAATGAAAGAGGAAGTCGTCTGGCAGAATTTTGTAGAGAACACAACTTAATCATAGCTAACACTTGGTTTGAGAATCATGAAAGAAGGCTGTATACATGGAAGAACTCTGGAGATACTAAAAGATATCAGATAGATTATATAATGGTAAGAGAGAGATTTAGGAACCAAGTTTTAAATTGTAAGACATTTCCAGGGGCAGATGTTGACCCTGACCACAATCTATTGGTTATGACCTGTAGATTAAAACTGAAGAAACTGCAAAAAGGTGGGAATTTAAGGAGATGGGACCTGGTAAACTGAAAGAACCATAGGTTGTACAGACTTTCAGGGAGAGCATAAGGGAACAATTGACAGGAATGGGGGAAAGAAATACAGTAGAAGAAGAATGGGTAGAATTGAGGGATGAAGTAGTGAAGGCAGCAGAGGACCTAGTAGGCAAAAAGACGAGGGCTAGTAGAAATCCGTGGGTAATAGGAGAAATATTGAATTTAACTGATGAAAGGAGAAAATATAAAAATGCAGTAAATGAAGCAGGCAAAAAGGAATACAAACGTCTCAAAAATGAGATCGACAGGAAATGCAAAGTGGCTAAGCAGGGATGGCTAGAGGACAAATGTAAGGATGTAGAGGCTTATCTCACTAGGGGTAAGATAGATACTGCCTACAGGAAAATTAAAGAGAACTTTGGAGATAAGAGAACCACTTGTATGAACATCAAGAGCTCAGATGGAAACCCAGCTCTAAGCAAAGAAGGGAAAGCAGAAAGGTGGAAGGAGTATATAGAGGGTCTATACAAGGGCGATGTACTTGAGGACAATATTATGGAAATGGAAGAGGATGTAGATGAAGATGAAATGGGAGATACGATACTGCGTGAAGAGTTTGACAGAGCACTGAAAGACCTCAGTCGAAACAAGGCCCCCGGAGTAGACAACATTCCATTGGAACTACTGACGGCCTTGGGAGAGCCAGTCCTGACAAAACTCTACCATCTGGTGAGCAAGATGTATGAAAGAGGCGAAATACCCTCAGACTTCAAGAAGAATATAATAATTCCAATCCCAAAGAAAGCAGGTGTTGACAGATGTGAAAATTACCGAACAATCAGTTTAATAAGTCACAGCTGCAAAATACTAACACGAATTCTTTACAGACGAATGGAAAAACTAGTAGAAGTCGACCTCGGGGTAGATCAGTTTGGATTCCGTAGAAATACTGGAACACGTGAGGCAATACTGACCTTAAGACTTATCTTAGAAGAAAGATTAAGGAAAGGCAAACCTACGTTTCTAGCATTTGTAGACTTAGAGAAAGCTTTTGACAATGTTGACTGGAATACTCTCTTTCAAATTCTAAAGGTGTCAGGTTCAAATGGTTCAAATGGCTCTGAGCACTATGGGACTTAACATCTTAGGTCATCAGTCCCCTAGAACTTAGAACTACTTAAACCTAACTAACCTAAGGACATCACACAACACCCAGCCATCACGAGGCAGAGAAAATCCCTGACCCCGCCGGGAATCGAACCCGGGAACCCGGACGTGGGAAGCGAGAACGCTACCGCACGACCACGAGATGCGGGCTAAAGGTGTCAGGGGTAAAATACAGGGAGCGAAGGGCTATTTACAATTTGTACAGTAACCAGATGGCATTTACAAGAGTCGAGGGACATGAAAGGGAAGCAGTTGTTGGGAAGGGTGTAAGACAGGGTTGTAGCCTCTCCCCGATGTTATTCAATCTGTATACTGAGCAAGCAGTAAAGGAAACAAAAGAAAAATTCGGAGTAGGTATTAAAATCCATGGAGAAGAAATAAAAACTTTGAGGTTCGCCGATGACATTGTAATTGTGTTAGAGACAGCAAAGGACTGGGAAGAGCAGTTGAATGAAATGGATAGCGTCTTGAAAGGAGGATATAAGATGAACATCAACAAAAGCAAAACGAGGATAATGGAATGTACTCGAATTAAGTCGAGTTTTGCTGAGGGCATTAGATTAGGAAATGGGACACTTAAGGTAGTAAAGGAGTTTTGCTATTTGGGAAGCAAAATAACTGATGATGGTCGAAGTAGAGAGGATATAAAACGTAGACTGGCAATGGCAAGGAAAGCGATTCTGAAGAAGAGAAATTTGTTAGCATCGAGTATAGATTTAAGTGTCAGGAAGTCATTTCTGAAAGTATTTGTATGGAGTGTAGCCATGTATGGAAGTGAAACATGGACGATAAATAGTTTGGACAAGAAGAGAATAGAAGCTTTCGAAATGTGGTGTACAGAAGAATGCTGAAGATTAGATGGGTAGATCACATAACTAATGAGGAGGTGTTGAATAGGATTGGAGAGAAGAGAAGTTTGTGGCACAACTTGACCAGAAGAAGGGATCGGCTGGTTGAACATGTTCTGAGGCATCAAGGGATCACCAATTTAGTACTGGAGGGCAGCGTGGAGGGTAAAAATCGTAGAGGGAGACCAAGAGATGAATACACTAAGCAGATTCAGAAGGATGTAGGTTGCAGTAGGTACTGGGAGATGAAGAAGCTTGCACAGGATAGAGTAGCATGGGGAGCTGCATCAAACCAGTCTCAGGACTGAAGACCACAACAACAACAAACAAAACAAAGTAAATAACAGGTAACACGAGACCGATGCGCTGAAATATTTCTACTGCTACTATTTAATCTCAATTACATAATCTGATACTGAAACGATACGTGTGTCTGTTAGGCGGGGCAGGTTGGAAGCTCGGTTTGTGGAAATATTTTTTTTTTCACTAGGGTGACAGTGAAGGTGCGATGGTAACTGCTGTCGCTGCATATCATTGCGTACATATTTGCTTGCGAATTTAGCTATTAGAACTAGGTCGCCTCCTCCCTGATTTCATGAAGAGTAAGTCTCTATTGAGACCAGCCCGTCTAACTTAACGCTTAGCACTGCAGCTTGCGAGTGAGGGGTAAGCCGGACTCGTACTGTACAGGAGTGGCTAATAAATGACCTTTGGTTTGGTCCATTAGTCAGTGGTTTGTAGCTGATTTTCCACACTCGTTTACGTAAATGCTAGGCTGCTTCCAAATGTCCATCTCAGAAAATACTAAGAACAAACGGTTAGAATACACTCTCTGATAAAGAGAAGTGAAGCATCCAGAAGGGTAGGAGATAACGGATTGTAACTTCATGTCCTGAGAAGGTATATAATGTTATCTTAGTGATTACAATATTCAGTTAAATTCGCAAAGAACTTATAAGTCCACTTAGTATGACGTTGCACCGCTTCAGGCCGAGAGACATGCGCCAATTCAGTTAGGATGGATGACATAAGGCCGTGTTATGTTCTCCTGAGGCAAATTGGCTCACAACTGTGGTAACTGGTCCTTGATATCCTGGAGACTGACATCGGGACTGAGTTGACCGCCGATGTGGTCCCAGACATGTCCTAATGGCGTCAAATCTGGGTATCTTGCTGGCCCAGAGTTATCGACATCACGCAGGCAGTTCACAGAGACACATGTCACATGTGCACAAACATTGTGTCATCAAATTTCCCTCAATCCCTACTAGCCATGACTGAGCCCGCCTGAGATACCTTCCCATAACGTTGACGCAAGAAGTAACGCCTCTGTGCCTCACCAAAACATTGGAAGAGTGGAAACTAACCATTTCACCGTGACACTTGCCAACGATGGTCTAGATAGTACAGAACCGCTATTCCTTGATGAACACAATCCGACGCCATTCATCAGCAGTCCAAGATTCCTGATCACAACTCATACACAGTGGTTCGTCATACACAACTGATGTTCCTGAGAATAATTAGTCTCACCATTATCTACAGTACTCGTGTAGGCGGAAGCAATGAATTAAAATCTGTACCAGCACTGTGATTCCAATCTGCTTGTCCTGCTTACTAAGCAGATGCGCGATCTGATATGCCACAACGAGTCAGTGTTACCACCTTTACCCAAGTCAAGAAAAACACTGCACCATCTTGAAAACTTACGAAAATCGGTAACTGGACACCAAATACTTATACTTGAATCAGACGAAGAAAACTGATGGAGAAAAGATAAGTAACAAGGCCAAAATGGAAAGCGCCGAATAATTTCAAGTAAATTTATATAGAGGCCGAAAATGTTTGTTATATTGCACCAGAACCAACATTCATCACATAGAATTTAGGTTATGATGTAGACGATAGTTTTTATCGGAAGCAATCGATTTGTCCGCAGTCGATCCCATGTTTGTGAAAACTGGGGCGAGTTCAGTAGAACTATATCAAAACACGAACTGGCGCTAAGGAAACAGAAAGTAAATGCAAAAATGTTAAAGAATAGTGAAAAAATTGGGTATAGAGACATTTTCTGTTCCCTAACCTCCAACCCATTGAATGTGGACCACTGTTTTGGTTGTTTTACCAGTTTATCTTATTCTAACCTTCTTGTTTGAATGAAATCCCGCTACTGTCATGAGAATATGGAATCGTTAGGTTAAAAGTGCCCTTATGCCATGCATGATCTTAAAGGCCCCACTAAAGTAGCACTTGAGGGGAGTGACTCATTGCTCGTTCAGCCGTGCAGGTTGTAACAACTATGCCACGTACAGTGAGTCAGGAAATACATTTGTACAAGGGCAGCGTGACAACACCCAGATTACCGCGCAGCGTCGTTACAGCCACCGTTCTTACGGTTTTCCATCAGGCGACAGCAGAGAGGCACACGGACAATGGTTCGCCCAACAGTAACAGTGTACACACGTGTCTTACCCCGCGCGTACCATCACGATGGGTGTGCACATCATTGGAAGCTCAGAGGAGAATGAAAACTGCTAGACTGCATTCGTCATCATCATATGGTGTCCTCTGGTCAGCGCAGCTGGTGCATTGCGTGCTCTATGTTCAAAGTCTCCGTGACCATATCTTTCAACAAGATAACGGAAGACCGCATGGTGCCTATACTGACCTGACATTCCTCGATTCAAGGGTGTTCAACTCTTGCCCTGGCCAGCCTGTTGTCCAGATCTCACCTGTATAATATACTGACACACCAGCTCTAACCAGCCCTACGCTTCGTGAACTATGGCATAGAGCTGAAATGTACAAGAAGTTTTTCGATTGACTTATACAAGGTGATTAAAAGAAAGTTTAGAAACTGACATGGCACATCGAGCATACAACAAAGGTCAGTAATCACAGGGGAACTGAAGGTCACAAACTCCTCCAAGGAGCGGTGTGGTCACGAAAGGGCGCTATGGTCACGAAGGGTGTTGTTTTTATAGAGAAGTAGGTGGAGCGCATGGAGAAAGTCGCCATTCACGCCGTGGAAGCGTTGGGAGTAACATGGCGGGATGACACATACTGTGAAATGACTGAGATGCAGTCGACTGCAGCCAACTGCAGTGGACGAGAAGCTGTATGACTGTATCGTGCGAAAGAACACCGAAAAAAGGTGCCCTGGCACACATTATTCACCAACCTGAGTCGTCGATCGTACGAAACCGGCTCGGTCCATGTCCACAAGCCAAATGCTGTACCAACGAATGGTTGAAGCAGAAGAAAGCTTTGTCAAAAGGGTGCAGCGTACGCCGTCAACAAGTACACGAGGCATATCCCGCCTCACTGATATCCTGCCACTCTCCGTCTCCGTCTAGCATATTATATACGATGAAGGACAGCATCCGTTTCATTTCCAGTGCGTCCAGGCATTGCAAGCGGGGTACTACAACAAGAGCATGGGATTTGTGCTGTGGTTTCCGCAGAAGTCAGCTGCAGACCGAAGCTTTACAGCGAGTGTCCTCTTCACCGATGACAGATGAGCTTTCACAACCTGCAAACGTAGCCAAATGTGAACCCACTTGCTATACGTATGCATTTATTAAAACACAAATTTTCCCTTAATATGAGGGATGGCATCTTCGGAAACTGTTTAATTGGGCTGTTCGTTCTCTCGGACCGACTTAGTAGTTGCACCTAATTGTATACCTGCGAGAGGAACTGCCGGATATGCTGAATGATGTTCCCCTGTCTATTCGTCGCCGCATTCGATTTCAGTTCGACTGAACATCCGCGTATTGCAGCAGACAACTGAGGGTACATCGCCGGCCGCTGTGGCTGAGCGGTTCTTGGCGCTTCAGTCCAGAACCGTGAGACCGCTACGGTCGCAGTTTCGAATCCTGCCTCGGGCATCGATGTGTGTGATGTCCTTAGGTTAGTTAGGTTTAAGTAGTTCTAAGTTCTAGGGGACTGATGACCTCAGACGTTAAGTCCCATAGTGTTCAGAGCCATTTGAACCACTTGAACTGAGGGTACATCACCTTTCCCGGTCCCTGGATTGGTCACAGTGTGCCAGTGACATGGTCACCACGATCATCCGATCTGGGGGTACCTGAAGGGCCATGTTTGTGAACATCTGTTACTTCGCCGGATGATCTAGTGGGCAGGATTGTAGCAGGAGCAAGATGTCTTCGAGATATACCAGGTATCATTGAAAGGGTGCTCCTTTCAGTGCAGCGTCATTGTCAGGCTTGTGATGATGCATCTGAACAAAACATTGAGTATCTCCTTGTAGTGGATGTCAAATGGTTCAAATGGCTCTAAGTACCATGGGACTTAACATCTGAGGTCATCAGTCCTCTAGACTTACAACTACATAAACCTAAATAATCTAAGGACATCACACACATCTATGCCTGAGGCGGGATTCGAACCTGTGACCGTAGGAGCCGCGTGGTCCCGGACTGAAGCTCCTAGAACCGCTCGGTCACTGCGGCCGGCTGTAGTGGGTGTCCATTTGTAACATGTTACCAAATAACTGTAATGCCATTTAGTAGCTCCGGATGGCCTTTGCGACTCCCGCTTTCTATATGATTACTGATCCTTGTTGTATGCCCGATGTGCCATGTTAATCCACAAACTTTTTTTTAATCACCTGAATGTATGGATGCATACATCACATCCCATCGCACTCCCCATGAACTTGAGAAACCCGAACCGGGTAACAGAACTCAATACATCGAATTGAAACACTGTTCTGAAATCAAATGTATCCATACTGTAATTTCACGCCGCGTCCAACAGCGGTGTAACAGCATCACTGTTTGACGTCTGAACTAAGACTGATAGCACATAAACAGCGTGATCTGCTCATAAAAACAAGCGAAATCTTTCTATATAGTGATAAATTGGTAATAGTTTGTGTAATTTATATCATTTTTCACGATGTACGCAGCCTCGTGCTCGTTTAATACTGCTATATTCTTCCAGTTAAAAGGCTCAGATACGACGATGCCATGTCCCCCTTACCCAGTGTGGCTTCCGACCCTCCTTCTCTGCTGACGACCAACTTCTCAACCTTGTTCACCTTCTGTCCCTCCAGCTCAACTCCCGTCGCTCCGCCATTTTTGTTTCCCTTGACCTCCAAAATGCCTATGACCGTATATGGCATCCCGGTCTCCTCTTTAAACTCCAAACCTACGCCCTGCCTATCAATTTTGTCCGTCTGGTCGCTTCCTTCCTCTCGCACCGTCCTTCCTATGTCACCCTCCACAACACCAACTCCCGTATCTTTTATCCCACGGCTGGCGTCCCCCAGGGTTCTGTCCTCTCCCCTCTCCTTTATCTCTTGTATATAGCTGATATGCCCAAGCCACCCCCACCAGTCCTCCTTCTCCAATATGCTGATGACACCGCCTTCCTGGCTCTCTACCCTACCCTTCAACGGTCTCAACGTACCCTCCAAACAAACCTTAACCAGTTCACCACTTGGTGTAACCAGTGGTTCCTCCGTCTCAACCCCTCCAAAACCCAGGCAATCATCATAGGCCGCACCACTCGCTCCTTTCGCCTCCATGATTTCTTCCTCACCCTTTATGGTCGTCCTATCCAACTCACCCCCACCCTGAAATACCTTGGCCTCACCCTTGACTGACACCTCACCTGGACCCCTCATCTCCTGACCATCCAGCAGAAAGCCCATTCCCGCCTCCGCCTGCTGAAACTCCTGTCTGGCCGGACATGGGGATTGCATCCTTCTACCATCCTCCACACCTAAGAATCCCTCATCCATCCTATCCTCTGTTATGCCAGCATCGCCTGGATCTCCGCCCCCACCCGCTTTTACAAGGTCCTCCAAATCCTTGAACGCCATGCGCTCCGCCTTGCCTTCCGTATCCGCCTTCCTTCCCCCACACGGCTCCTGTGTGAACTGATCCCCTTCCCCCACCTCCTCCTGTTCCTCCAACATCTCCGCATCCTTTACAGTGTTCACAGGCTTGATCCCCCCCACCCTCTGGTTTCCTCCTTCCTCTCCACCCCCCGCCCATTGCCGCGCCTCTATTGCTGTATCCCTCCCTCTCTCCACCTCCACACCCTCCATCTCCTTCATCAGGGCAATTTCCAACGCCTCCCCCTCCCAGATGACGAACTTCGCCGTGACATCTACCCTTCCTTCCAACTATAACCTGGCCTTGTTCACCCCCCCCTCCCCAGGGCCCCCTTTTCCTCTTTCCTCCTTCCCCCAGAGCGGATTTTCCTCCGTCCCCCCCCTCCCCTGAGACCCTGCACTCCATACTTGCCTCTCTCCTTCCCACATCCCTCCCTACCTGGCCCTCTTCCGCGCGCCCCCTGCTCACCTCCCCCATCTCTTCCCCTCCCTCCCTTCTTCAGGTCTCCCTCATCTCCTAGCGCCTGGCAGATCCTCTGTATTGATCATCATCAGTGTGCCACATCAGTGTTGTGTTTAGTGCTGTTTCTCGTGTGCGTCTAGAGGTGTGATTTCAATTGTGAACTGCCTTGAGGTTCGCCGTTAGTGTTACGTTATGTGCTATGCCATCCATCGCTACCTTTATGCTCCTGTCATACTGTGCCTTGTGTTCTTTTAACCATCGCAGTGTGTGACTTTTTGTGAGTGCTACTTTTAAACAGTTTTTTAACTCCATTTTGCAGTCACCCCGTTTTTTGTCTATTGCCTACCATGATGTTCCCCCTTTTATATATCTATGTTCACCTTATTCTCTCCTTTGCTGTTTTTAAATGTCTTCTATTGTTTTGTTCTATGTCTTTCAGCTGAAGAGCAGCGCCTATGCTGCTGCCAGATGGGGAATTGAAATACAATAAAGGAAAAAAAAAAAAACAACGATGCCATGTGTACATGCTCGTGGATTTTTGAAGTTTTACATTTCCGGAAGCGCAGCGAATGTGATGTGTTACTTACACTTTTTTTGTAATGTGCTACAGTACTCTTGACATGTTTGTGCCATTCCACAAATGCACACTCTGCTCTAAAAAGGAGCGTTTGTTGCTGTACGCGCGGGCTCTTCCTCCCTTGGTGGCACATTGGAGTGTGAATGTATAGTGCGAGAGGGCTCACTGTCCTCCCCTTGTTTCCACTCACAATAACTGGACGGAACAAGTTGTCTGATATAAGCGTTTCTTACATTAAACTTTACAACTTGCACAAGCAGCGCGCCAACTGCCGCTCCTGGCTTAGCTGGAAGACATACACGCCTTTCCGCTACGGGGTCTCGCAGCTATCTGCCCGGCCGTTACAACGGCTAATCCCACCTGCGCGCACAAAGGACCTGGGAGATCCACTTGTGCACGTAGGTTGCAAATTCTTCCGACGGGGAGCAGACTATACTGGACAGTCTGACCTGCCCAGTTTGAAGCTGTCACTATATGGCAGTTGGAGTGAGTAGCAGAGCCCAAACAATAGCATACCAGAGATATTGGAATTAAGTCGAAACTGCAGTCGTGAAAACAAACATTTTGTACAGTCAATGGCGAATTTGATGTCTTTTAAAAAGTTCTACATAAGTATGAACCATGAGAATTCAGTCAGTAATTATGGTAAGTTTGTCATGGACATGTGCAACAAATAGCAGAAGTAGTGGAGAGCAATATACACGTTAACATATTTGAAAATTATAAAAATATTTAGTAATAGGATAATAACGTTAATTGGACCAATAGAACCCACTGCATTATAATCCACTGAATTAGGTGCAGTGTAAAGTCACTGTAAAAAGAATACCGACATAGTATGTCATCTGTAGAAGCAACACCAGGTAACAATAGTTTAAATGAAACATGAGATCATGGTGTATAGAAATTCTCTCATTGATCGCTTATTATTCAATGTGTATTAAACACTAACTTACATTACACTGGAAATAACCATTTTATAACAGTTTTGTAAAAATCAATCTTTAGTTACTAAGATCATGTATGTCCTTTCGTAACACAGTCATAATACTATTTTTATTTACTCGTATTTGTAGTAAAACGTGAGGAACTACTGATCTAACTTATATTAAAAAACAATATTGTCTCTACAATCTAGAGGATCTAAATGATCTAATTTAGCTATGATCGATATGACCATAAAGCTTTAAGGATTTCACTAAAGTTTTGTTTAGATATTTTTAGTTCTACTTAACGTGTTCAGAATACGTGTCTATGGTTTCTTTAATTTGCTCATATATCCCCAATCTTTCGAGAATGTCCATTAAGTGTGCTCTGTGCACTGCATGGAGGCGCTACTACATGAACGTTTCAATGTGTACTACAGAGTGGCCATTGTTGCCAAGATGCATACATTTTGCTGATAACAATGTCGATTAGTACATTCAGAAGAAACTTAGAGTCCCTCCCCCCCCCCCCCCCCACACACAAAAACACATATGAGTGTGTAGATTGTCGAAGAGTTTTACAGCTAAATATTTCACCTCGTTCAGTGCGAAAGTTAGATTCATTGGTGAGTAGTTCAGATCATTCTTCCTGATAGTGTTGTGAATATCTTTCGAACTGTTAAACTAGGAGCATCAGTCCGAAACCACGATGCTGCTATGGTCGCAGGTTCGAATCCTGCCTCGGGCATGGATGTGTGTGATGTCCTTAGGTTAGTTAGGTTTAAGTTGTTCTAAGTTCTAAGGGACTGATGACCTCAGATGTTAAGTCCCATAGTGCTCAGAGCCATTTGAACCATTTTTGAGCCGATTTCAGCTGGTAAGAGCTGATGATAGGGTTCGAGTGTGGGGCAGACCATATGAAGCCGTCGATCCAGATTGTCAGCAAGGCACTGTGGAAGTTGGTGGTGGCTCTATAATGGCGTGGGCTGTATTTACAGGGAATAGACTGGATCGTCTGGTCCAACTGAACCGACCATTGTCTGGATATGGTCATATTCGGATACTTGGAGACGACTTACATCCTTCAGCGATGGAATTTTTATGAATGGCTACGTGCCATGTCACTGGGTCACAATCGTTCATGACTGGTTTGAAGAACGTTCTGGACGATTCGAGCGAATGACATGGTCAGTCAGATCATTCGACATGAATTCCATCGAACTTTTATGGGATATAATCGAGTGATCAGTTTGTACACAAATCCTACGCTAGCAACACTTTCGTAGTTATGGACGGCTATAAAGGGCAGCATAGCTCAATATTTCTGCAGGAGACTTCCAATGACTTGTGGACTCCATGCCATGTCGAGTTTCTGCACGAAACTGGGCAAAATGAGGTCAGACACGTTACTAGGAGTTATCCTATGACTTTTTTCACCTCACTGTATATCCCCAGAATAGTCAATACACATGAGAAGGTTATCAGAGAGTTCTGAGATGACCCCTGCGGCAGTGATAGTCGTCCTCCACGTTGGCTGCTGTAGCGGCGCTGTCGGTACTATGAACTGTGCGCTCCGATCGCGATAAAAGGAAGGCAGGCAGGCAGGCATTTCTTAGGAGAGGCGAGCCGGCTCCGGGGAGATCGAGCGAGTGCCTCACCAATCGGAAGCGAGTGGCGGCGACAGCTGCGCGCCCGGCGGCCAAATTAGATATCATCGCTGAGTGGTATCGGAGAGAGGGCCGCCGAGTGGTGGCTGCAGATTGGATCCGGCGTGGGCGCGAGCAGTGTCTGACGCTCGCAGCCGGCCCCACACTGCTGAGAGCCGCGGCCCAGTTTCCAGACAGCCCATACACGCCGCACGCTCTCGCATCTCGTGTCGTAACGTGGCACACTGCAGGCCTAAACTGCAAAAACCGCGCCAGTACAGTGACAGACTAAGTCCATCGCAGGCTCGGAGCTGCGAAATTAAATGAGGTCCCCGGTCGGCTTAGAAATTGATGTACCGGGTGATTACTATAAAAGTGCAGCTATTCTCAGAGGTCGAGCGTGGGCCGTAATTACTGTATAGTAGTGAAACTTGACAGACATGCTAATGCGTTAGTGTTCATTTACGCTAAAAAAATAGTTCAAAATTTGGTCACAAGGTGCAAATATGGCGCTGTGAATGCGAGGAAAACGTATAGAATTTAATGTATTGTGTCTGTTCTTCCAGACGCGTCGGAAAGAACAGACACCACGCATTCATGTAACTGATTCGTCTCATTAGGCAATTAATCCATAACCTTCAGTACATATGCATATTTACCTTCGACCTCCAGGGTCAGTCAAAAATTAGCGACCATGGATGCCATGGAGGAGACTGCAGATAGGGGGCGCTACGTGGGAGTATGGGTCAGCCATGACGGATACCGAGATAGTCCGTGCATTTGTGATAAACACTGGGTTCCGGTGGTACAGTGGTTATCGCAACTGCAGGGGATCACGGTTTTGAGTCCCGGCATCCATTTTCACTCGTCGCCACTGATTTTGCATCATGGTCCTATGCAGCTCCTATCGGCAGTTCCTTTCCTTTCCTTTACTTTCTCCCGCCTCCACCTTCAGTTACATAATACATATAGAAATATGTCCATACGTAATGGATTAGGAACGGAAGGTGGACAGAAAAAGGTCAAACAAGAGAGAAATTTCACAATGTTGATATTATTATTCATTGCTGCTTGCACCATTTCTTCAATATGGACACCGAAACCGTAGACGAGATGCTGTACAGCTGATGATCAAAATTGGAACAAATTATTTTGCAGTGTAAATCGGTTCTGCGTTAAAGCGTTAGCACATCTAACACGTTTCGCTGATATACGGTAATTACATTCCACACTGGACCTCCGTGAGTTCCTACACCTTAATTATAGCCAGTATCTGTAATAGACATTTTGTGAGGATTCATGTAAAACTAATGACTGACAAAAAGAAGTGCTTACAATGTGCGTGCTGTACACACTAATAATTGTAATATACATACTGTGGCTCGAGCTCTGGCTCGAGCTCCCCCTGCAGGAAGTAGTGCTCGGAATGTCTGTTTCCATTATCTTGTATGTAAATAGCCGGTGTTTACCATGGTGCTTATGGGTACGCCTTGGGCATAGACAGCCTTGTCCTCTGTGGTGTTATATGGGTTGCCGGACCTCAGGGGCTACCTTGGCTCCGGTGTAACTCACACTTAATGACACAATTGAAGTTTTAGATTCGAAACGCAGTAGAAAGACAACCACTGCTCAGAATGTCGTCATATTTGAACAGCATTATTACTGTTGCAATGTGAAACGTCAGAGAGAAAAATTAACGGAAATTTTACCAACAGATGTTGCCGTAAGCGTCTTAAAGTAAAGTAAATACGGCGACTACGGTTTGAGTTGGACGTTACACCATCCGTATTGTTCAATGTCATGACTTCACAAGTTTGGCAGTCAACAGCTGGTTGGATGGGCCTATCCGCCACGGTAAGGTCGTACCACAACAGATGGGAAAAATCGGTTTTCAATTGTCCTGAGACCAGAAACCACATAAAAAGCAAAATGATATCGGTTTTTGATTGTGCTGGGGCAAAAAAAAAAACAGTATAAAAACAAAATAACGTCGGTTTGTAACAATCGCAAGACATGTTTGGTATGCTGTCCACAGTTTTCTGCCACAAGGTGAAATCGAGAAACAACTCGTTCCTCAACCGATAGGAGTGTCTCAGGGGTCACGTTTGGAAGGCGTTGCGCAATCTGTTCCTTCAATTCAGCTGTGTTCATATATGGAGCACTGAATTTAACACGTTTCAGATAATAACACAGCCGGAAGCCACACGAATTAAGGTCAGATGTTCTGGACGGTCAGGCTTTAGGGAACTCATGACTGATAATTCTAGCCACTTCACCTGTTGTGCAATGTGCAGCGGAGCGACATCTCGCATAAAAATGATCCTATCCACATTGCTACTGAAGGGTTACAATGACATTGGTACGTGAAAGACACTCATAGTGTTTACGTGTAACGGTACAGCTAACAAGAACCGCAGGACTCGACTCCTCGAAAAAATACCGAACTATGATAAGCGATACTTTCAACCCGCACCATATAGTTATCTTTGCAGAATGAAGTGATACCGCTTGGTGTGCATGCGGATTTGCCGTTGTCCATATTCTGTAGTTCTGCATATTTATACGTCCTAGGAGATGGAAATGGACTTAGTCGGCCTATAGAATGTTCCATGGCCAATCATTGTCCACTTCCATCCGCGCAAGAAATTCCAGAACGAACTTTTGTCTTGCTGCAGGTCAGTTTGAAGCAACTCCTGAACGTGTTAGCAATGCAGGATGTTTCGTAGGATTTTATGCAGAGCCCTCACAGGCATACCCAACGTTCATGCAAACCCCTGTGCACTGCGTGTTTGCACACCACCGCTCGACCCCTCATGCACTGCTGTGGCCACATCTTCGACAGACGTCGTATCAGCTGCTTTCCTCCCTCTGCCACACAGCAGTTGAAAAAAAAACCTGTCGTTTCGAATTTTGTAATCTTTCCTCCAGACCCTCAGCAGACAGCGGGCCAATGCCGTGTATCATACCCTTGAATCGCCGGAACTTTTAAAGAGCTACTGGTGCACAGTAACCGTTCTTATACCAGAGCTTTACCAGCAGCGCGCGATCCTTCGTGGAGGCTGTCATGTTGGGTGTCTCGGATGGAAACTGAAGTACAGCCATGTGCTACGCTTCTGTTGGTCGATTTTTCTTATTCCATGACGTTTCTCCCTGAGTCAGTTATACGCTGTTCGAGTTTGACGTCATTCTGTGTAGTGCTTCTCCATCTACAGCGCTTTGAAACTACCCTACAAGTGAGAAAGAATACGAATCATCATTTAAAGCCACAACCATCAGGTAGGGTTTGAGGGAACAATAAAGAGCAGAAAAAGAAAATTACCTTTTATTTTAAATGTCTGGGTACAAATCTTTTCGTGACAAAAGGAGCAGATTAGCTAGTCGTTCTTCATTGATCGAAGAGCGAAGATAATTTTTTATTAGTTTGAAGTTCGAAAAACTCTTACCTGATGCAACTTTTTGACACAGATTGTCAAGAAGAATTGGACTGTAGCTGGTGTACAGGGTAATGAATCACTGAAGTCCTATCAATCATAAAATGAAAGATTTCCTGGGCTCTCCGTCTAGCAACAACGTCCACACTCGTAACTGCTGTACGTCGATTCCTACAATACCTTTATATTTCTTGCAGTACCTGCTCCTTATCAAACTCATAGTAAATTTCTACCAGATTCTCTAGTGCTACAGCCATAACTTTGCATGTAGAATGATTGCGTCTGGCAGACAAGTGGTTATCTTTTTACAGTTTTAACGTCTCGTGCAAAGTATTTAAAAAATTTTAAAAATTCTGAACGCATCCATTACCAATTTCCATGACCTGATGAAAGGTAAGTAAGTACCTATGTCTGTATTTTCCAAACGTATGGGCTCTCCAACTACAAACTGTCTCTTATTTATTGAGCATATTGAAGATATTTTAGCCTTGTTTGGGATTTCATTGAAAGAAGTCTAGTCTGATCCTGAGCGGCCTCCAAATATCGAGCTTCTCGAAATAATAGAGGCCGGCCAGAACCAGAGGCCGTACTCCTCCTTCCCCCCCCCCCCCACTCCCCCCCCCCCACTCCCCCCCCTCCTCCTTCCATCCTCACCGTAACTCTCTTAGTCCGCCATTACACTGTACAAGTACAACGACTGACCTTTGTCTCGTTGCTGGAAAATTTTCAGTTTCCCACTGAGGAGGGTTACATTAATATACTACCCGCCGTTAGTCGTGGTACACAAGGGAGGATAGCAAACGAAATATTACAGTTACGAATTTTAAGTTTCTTCCAGTGTATAAAATGTTCAAACAATTTACGAGGATGCAACCAGGTTTGCATCCAGAATCTAACCAAAAACCTCCATTTGTAAGTCACTTAATAATTTAATCTCAACTGCTGCCTTAGTGTTCTTATATTCCCTATGATGACCGGTGCCAAAATAGCGTTCTGTAAAAGTAGCGTTCTGTAATCGCGGATTTGCTCGGCTGTTTTAAGAATTTGGTCATGCTTATGCTCAAGACAGCTGTCCTCTACAGTCCTGGTGGCCTGACTAATGTGTGACAGGCCAAAACTACAGGGAATGTTATAAATACCTGCCCTGCATAAACCGAGTTCGTCCGTTACAGACCCTAAAAGGACAGTGAACGTACGTGGTAGTCGAAAAACACATTTCACATCATGTTTCTGCAGAACGCAACCAGCACTGTTAGAAATGCTACTAGCATAACACTTAATAACACCTCGTAGTTTTAATCACTCACCCGATTCGTGTTTACATTTCGCGGCGTGCGGTTGCAGTTGTAGTGGTTCTAAAGCAAAGTACTGACAATGTTGTTTGTGCACTGTATTCGAATATTAAATTTAGTAGTTTCCAATCGTTCATCCAGATATTAGCAGAATGTTTACATTTCACGGCGTGCAGTTGCAGCTGTAGCGGTTCTTAAGTTAAATTCTGAGAAAGTTGCTTGTGCACTGTTATTCGGGTATTGAATTTAGTACTATTCAACGGTGTCTCGTGCTGTTTCTGGTGAAATAACGGTTTAACAAACTTTAGGAAACTTTCGTCCGCTGTGTTTTATAGAGTTGCTTGTGCATTGAAGTCATTTATTAAATTTAGTATGGTAGTTTCAGCTGACGTTTCTTATTGTTTGTAGTGAAATATTTCAGTAAAGCTGCGTTTAATTTCTTTGAGTGTTCCAGTGATCGCTTGATTTTTTTTGGTTTTAGATAAGAAACTGTGCGAAGTTTTAGTTGCGCGAAGTATTAGTTATGGCTTAGTAGTACTAATAAAAGTAGTTGCTTTCTTAGTAGAGAGTGATATTAGAGATCACTGTTGTTAGTTTCTTAAATAGCTCTACTATTGTAATTGAACTTAGATAACGTAGACGCTTAGTTGTTTTTCAGTAACTGTAAAATTTTACCACGAGTGAGAAGTGTGGGCTTTGTCGTAGGTTTTGAGTAGGTTTTGAGTAGTGGGCTGCGGTGTGAGATTTTTTCAAAGTATTTTCGTTGCAGGGAATGCAGTGGCGAAACCAGAGGGCATTCTAGCAAGATCCTCTCCGGGAAATGCAGAATCTATAGCAGAAATAAGTTGATAGAGGAGCAGGAGCGTAAGATTTGTGCTCTTCAGGTGCAGTTATAAAATGCAACGGAGGAACCAGGTAGGTTCAGGAGGGTGAAGGGCGCTGGCGAATGGGAACTGGGAGTTAGGAAAAAGGCAGCTAGGAGGAGGAGATACTCAGATAGTTGTACTTTGTGTGTATAACCAAGAGATTTCACTGTCAGAGTTTGGTGGAGAGGAGCCTCTTCCAGCTGTAAGTGTAGGAAACATACAGCAATCCTCAGCAGTTAGGAAGCCTAAGTCAGTTTCAAATTCTAACAGAAAGAACAAGGTTCTGCTCCTAGGTAGCTCGCATGGCAAAGGAGTGGGCCATCAGTTGCAGGAAGTGTTGGGGAGTGAGCACCAGGTCACAATATTGTGAAGCCTAGTGCAGGGTTGGCTCAGGTGACTGTTAAGATAGAGAAGTTACGTAGGAATTTTACGAAAGACGATCAGGTAGTGATTGTGAATGGAGTCGGGAATAGTCTTGACAGGGACGGGGAGTATGACGTAGGTGGTGACCTAGATAGCTGCTCAAATTGGTGGTACTAATGTGCACTTCGTGCTACTGTTTCAGCATCATGATCGGCCACTTCTTAACGCTGCTCTTAGGCGTGTTAACATGCTAGAGAAGACGCTGTTAGGGGTGGGCATGGCTCACACTGCAGTGGTGCGAGTTGAGTCTATCAATAGATCGGGTTTCACTAGGCATGGCACCACATCTCAATAGGTATGTAAAGTGGAAGATGGCAAAGTTTGGGAAAATCCCTGTAGTAGTCGGTGCTGGAGCTGCACCTTTTTTAGATCGCAGTCTGTTGATAGGTACTCCTGCTTAAAGGAAGACCCTCTAACAAAGGTGTCGCCTTCAAAGGAGGTTACGTATCCAAGTACTGAAGGAATTAGCATATTTCATCAAAATATAACAGGTATTAGAGATAAAGTTAGTGAACTGCATATAGATGTTGACTCTGAAACTGATGGTATATCGGAGCACCACTTAAATAATTTGACAGTTCAGAGGCCTCCTTTACCAGGATACAGATTAGGTCGCTGTTTTCCAAGGAGTTCTTTGCGGAGTGGATGAGTTGTCACGTACGTAAGAAAAAGTATTCCATTTGATTCCATAGACGTATCATGGCACTGCATTGAACAGGCATTTGAATGTTGTGCGGGTGCAGTTGAATTTAATGGGAGTAAAATTCTGATTGTTGTTATTTATATGTCCCCTAACTGAATTCAGAGCATTTCTGCTCAAGCTTTATATGAAGTACCAAAAATTAGTTAGATGTAGTGAGCTCAATATTAATTTTGTATATGATTTTGCAAGAAAAAAGATGTTGGAAGATCTAAATTCATGTGACCTAATGCAGACTGTGTTTTTTTTTTTTCAACCAGGGTGCAGGGGAACAGTAGCACAGCCACAGAAGATATTTTTATTCATTCTTCATTGCTAGATGGTCATTCTGTCAGCAAAAGGCTCAATGGCCTTTCCGACCATGATGCACAAATTTTAACACTAAAAGACTCTTGTACTCAAACAAATGTTTATATAATTACAAACTATGTAGAAAAGCTACTCCAATGGCAATAGAGAGTTTTTGAAATCTCGTTAAGAAATAAGAGTGTCAGGATATTTACAGTGCCGGTAACACAGATGACAAATATAATGCTTTCCTTAACACATTTCTCACGCTCTTTGGAAGTTTCTTTCTATTACAACGGTCTATGCAGGGCACTAGCAGTAAAAGACAGCCTGGATGGCTGACTAGTGGGATAAGGATATCATATAGAACTTAGTGGAAATTTATGTCAAAATGTTAGAAGTAGTCACAATCGAGCTACAGTAGGCCATTACAAACAGTATTGTAAGGTGCTCAAAAATGTTATCAGAAAGGCAAAGAGTATGTGGTACACAAATAAAGTAACTATATCACAGGATAAATTAAAGCCATATGGTCATTCGTGAAATGTCTCAGCCCGGAGCCGCGCGACTGCTACGGTCGCAGGTTCGAATCCTGCCTCGGGCGTGGATGTGTGTGATGTCCTTAGGTTAGTTAGGTTTAAGTAGTTCTAAGTTCTAGGGGACTGATGACCATAGATGTTAAGTCCCATAGTGCTCAGAGCCATTTTTTGTGAAATGTCTGCTCAGCATCAGTAGGTCGACGACATAAAGCCAGTTTCTAATAAAAATATTTCTGTTAGTGATAAGTCAGATGTACTGCATGTACAATATTTAAGAATCACTTTCTGAGCATTGCTGGTGAAGTAAATAAAAATTTATTTTCTATAGGGAATCACATAACTCTCTTGGCAAATGCCTTTCCGAGACTGAAGTCTGAAGTACTCCTCTGTGATACAGACAAGGGGGAGACCGAGTCAACAATTAAATCACTGAAGACTAAGGACTCTCAGGGATATGATGAAGCGCCTAGCAGAATGTTAAAGTGCTCTGCTGTACGTGTTAGCCCTATACTTAGCCACATTTGTAATTTTTCTTTTAGGAATGGTCAGTTTCCTGAACGATTTAAGTACTAAGTAGTAAAGCCGCTTTATAAAAAGGGAGAAAGTGATAATGTAGACAGTTTTAGGCCTATTTCTATGCTGTCGGCGTCTACTAAGGTTACTGGTAAGGCTGTGTGTGGGGGGATAATTGATCATTTTGTTCCACATAATCTGCTATCAAATGTACAGTTCGGTTTTAGAAGTGGTTTAACAACTGAAAGTTCTATATTCTCTTTTCTCTGGGAGGTGCTGGATGGATTAAACAAAAAGTTTCGAACGCTAGCCATCCTTTGTGAGTTATGGTTGTGTTGATCACAAGATATTTTTCCAGAAGTTGAACCATTATGGAATACGGGGAGTAGCTCACAATTGTTTCACCTCTTACTTTAACAACAGACAACAAAAGGTCATTATCCAAACTGTTGAGAATGGCTATGATATGACTTCTGAGTGAGACACGGTTAGATGGAGGGTCCTGGGCCACTACCATGCCCTTTAGTATTACAGGTGGTTCAAAAATATTTCTGTTTGTTGACGATATTAACATGGTAGTAAAGAATGTTATGTGCAACGGTGTTACTGTTTCAAATAGTGCAATTCATGACTAAAGTTCATGGCTTGTAGAAAATAAACTAATGCTAAATCACAGTAAGGCTCAGTTTTTACAGTTTCTAACGCACAGTACAATAAAACCCGACATTTCAATTTCACGGAATGGGCAAATGAGTATATGATTAGTAAAACTGAAAAGTTCAAATTTCTAGATGTTCAAATAGATAATAAACTGTCCTGGGAAGCCCACATTCAGGAGCTTGATCAAAGACTTAATGCTGCCATTATTACTATTCGAACAGTATCTGAAGTGAGTAATCGTCTGAGGCGAAAATTAGTCTACTTTGCTTATTTTCATTCGCTTATTTCGTATGGCATTATATTTTGGGGTAACTCTTCACATTATAAAAGGATATTTTTGGCTCAGAAACGGGCTGTTCTGGCAGTAAGTGGTGTAAGTTCACGAACCGCTTGTCGACCCCTGTTCACGAGTTTGGGTATTTTGACGTTGGCCTTTCAATACACATATTCCTTACTGTCATTTCTTGTTAACAATATTAGCTTATTCCCAAGAATAAGCAGCTTTCACTCAGTTAATGCTCGGCAGAAAAGAAACCTGCGTATGGATCGGGCTTCCTTAACTCTTGGGCAGAAAGGTGTGCAGTATACTGCTGCATCCATTTTCAGTAAGCTCCCACAAGAGTTAAAAAATCTTATCAGTAATCCACGCGCTTTCAAATCACTCTCTGTATTCTGTCGATTTCCTTGAAAAATTAAGCTGATTCCTGTGTTATATTGTTGATTGCGTTTACATAAATTTATGGCTTGTCTTTTTTTGGGTTCATAAACATTTTATTTTATCTGTCATTACTTTTATGTTGTAATTTAATGTACGTTCTATGACCTTAGAAATTGGCTCCTCAGTTTGGTCCTACGGAACTAGGCATGTCGTTCGACAGGGCAACACGTGTCTGCTTTGTAGTTCTGTATAACCATTTTGATGAAAGGTGACTCAGAAGTGGGCTAACTCTGAGATGATATGGGACTTATGAACCTGTGTACAAGGAACTCCTTCGCGCTGAGCCGGATTTTGGCAAGGAGCATTCTGAGTTCTCTTGCTACACTGTCCAGTCGCATAAACGTGACCTCCTGTCAAAAGTCTAAATAACAATTTTCACGGCAGACCGCTGGCCGGCCGATGTGGCCGTGCGGTTCTAGGGGCTTCAGTCTGGAACCGAGTGACCGCTACGGTCGCAGGTTCAAATCCTGCCTGGAGCATGGATGTGTGTGATGTCCTTAGGGTAGTTTGGTTTAATTAGTTCTAAGTTCTAGGCGACTGATGACCTCAGAAGTTAAGTGACATAGTGCTCAGAGCCATTTGAACCATTTTAGCAGACCCTGCGGGACGTGCTGGAAGAGAGTCGGTGAGGTTTTGCAAGGTATCGACAGGGATTTAGAGCAGTGATGATTGGTTCAATTGGCACTGAGCACTATGGGACTCAACATCTGAGGTCATCAGTCCCCTAGAACTTAGAACTACTTAAACCTGACTAACCTAAGGACATCACACACATCCATGACCGAAGCAGGATTCGAACCTGCGACCGTAGCAGTCACGCGGTTCCGGACTGAAGCACCTAGAACCGCTCGGCCACCGCGGCCGGCTGAGCAGTGAAGACTCCAGTGCCATGGCCAGCTGGTTGAAGATCGATGGCGCGAACAGATCGATAGAGGTTATGCAAACGATACTCGACTGGATTCAAATCCGAGGCGTCTTGTGTTCAGGGGAGTACGGTAAACTCATACTGGTACTTTTCCAGCCACTTACGTACACTGTGAGGTCTATGACACGTTGCATTGTTCTGCTATTAGATGCCATCATGCCGAGGATAAACAGAGTCCTCACAGGGATGGACATGGTTATCAGGAATACATCATGTGTTGAACCACTGTGCCTTTCAGAATGACGGGATCACCTACATCTCCGGTTTGGACCCTTCCGTCTACTGTCGCAGGGTGTTTGATTTGAGACGTTACATGCCGTACACAGCCAACGGCGTGATTCATCAGAAACATCCACCTGTCGCCACTCTGTGGCTGTCAAATTGCGGTAGTGGCGTGCAAATTCCTGCCTATATCGCCGATGAACAGCTGTCGGGGTGGGTGAATGCACCAGGAGTTAGCTGCAGAACGCGTAACGGTCATTAGGGAGACACCCTCGCTAGCACCTTAGGTCATCTTGGCGGTCGGCTCCTCAGGGTTGCACGTCTGTTAGGCCGTATACATCTCCGCAGCCGCCATTCATCCCTTTCATTTATGTCCGCGGTCTACCACAGTCTCCTCGGGGCCGATTTCGCATAGGGCCATTTGGCCGTGGATGGTGTACTTTAACCGCGGAGGCGTGTAAAAAGGTTTCAGACTTAGTCTTTTCTAAAATGCTTTCAGCCTTGGGCCAAAAGTTAATGATCACACCCTTTTGGAAGCCAGATAGATCGCTCCGTTTCCGCGTTATGCCACCGCCTGCACTGTTTACCGACTCCTCCCAAAAGGATATAACGGGTGATCAAAAAGTCAGTATAAATTTGAAATCTTAATAAACCACGGAATAATGTAGATAGAGAGGTAATAATTGACACACATGCTTGGAATGACACGGGGTTTTATTAGAACTACCCCATATTGCTAGACGCGTGAAACATCTCTTGCGCGCGTCGTTTGGTGATGGTCGTGTGCTCAGCCGCCACTTTCGTCATGCTTGGCCTCCCAGGTCCCCAGACCTCAGTCCGTGCGATTATTGGCTTTGGGGTTACCTGAAGTCGCAAGAGTATCGTGATCGACCGACATCTCTAGGGATGCTGAAAGACAACATCCGACGCCAATGCCTCACCATAACTCCGGACATGCTTTACAGTGCTGTTCACAATATTATTCCTCGACAACAGCTATTGTTGAGGAATGATGGTGAACGTATTGAGCATTTCCTGTAAAGAACATCATCTTTACTTTGTCTTACTTTGTTATGCTAATTATTGCTATTCTGATCACATGAAGCGCTATCAGTCGGACATTTTTGAACTTTTGTATTTTTTTTTCTAATAAAACCCCATATCATTCCAAGCGTGTGTGTCAATTTGTACCTCTCTATCTACATTATTCCGTGATTTATTCAGTTTTCAAATTTATACTGACTTTTTGATCACCCTCCACTGCAAGCGCTCCCAACTGCCGCCCGTGAGTAGTTATTAAACGTGGACTCCAAACGGTGGTCACATTAATATGACTAAACCTTGTATAAAAGGTATATCCTACCCTTGCTCCTGTCCAACACATCAAAAAAGAGAAGGCCGCCTCCATCGTGAAGTGAATTTTTCGGGTGGACTGAACTCAGATGTCGAATAAACCGCTTAAATTGTCATTTCAGTGTGCTCAAACAACAAAAGTGTCGCTTACATATCACAAAAAGCACACAGTTCTAGATGCTACTACTGCAGGATACGTTCTTCGACGAAAAAAATGTAAATAAATAAAAAATTTTAAAAAATGATCGTATGGCACTGTTGGCCGAGAGACCCCATGGGGGGAGTTCGGCCGCCGTATTGCAAGTCCTATTTAGTTGACGCCACTTCGGCGACTTGCGGGTCAATGATGATGAATGACACGTAACACCCAGTCCACATAACACCCGAGCCCCTTGCGTGATAGGCAGAAACGCTACCGCTACGCTACGGAGGCGGACTTTCTTCGACAGATTGGCACTAACAGATGACAACGGTCTGTGCATCGCAACTCCATTTGGCTGTTCATAGAACTAGCCATTGAATAAAACGTAAATGGAAATTAACAACTAGCGTTTCTTGCCGATGAGTTAGACGTAACAGGGTGCGATATTCAGTACGCAGAGCTGCCGCTGCTGGCAGCAACAATAGAGTTCTTTACTGGCTTTGCGTCAAGTCGAACTGGACTTGGATGGCAGATATGAGTACGGATATCTGTTTTGTTCCAGCTCACACGAGTATTCATGAGTTGTAGAGAGAGGCGAGTATCGCGAAACTCTGTCTCGAGAAACTGCAGATACCACTCATTGAATGCTGGCCCCTACTTCGTATGTACCAAAGATGGGAATCTTTGGTCACGTCGGTCAGGGGTCCTGAAGACGGCGTAATATATCGCCGATACTGGTAGTGCAATACAATAACAATTCGGAAATTTAGAAGGCTGAAACATGTTTCATTTGACATTCTGTACTGAAAAGCCTAGGTCCGGCAACCATCTATGGAAATAATGGACATACAGAGATATAAAGACAAGGAGGCTTTGAAGATAGGGCCAGCCACTAACTTTAACCCGTCAGAAAAGTAACACATCGGTCACAACACAGACTCCGCGAACCAGAGATGATCGTGTTGGGTACCCAGTCCCATCCCGCATCTTCACTCCCGGTTCTGAGCCTATAAGACGGTTACGAATGCACTTGTGTAACGTTCGTCCTCCTTAAAACATTCACAGACGGACACGTCAAAAGCTATATGCAGAACTTGGACTCGTCTGGAAAGACGACGTACTGCCTGCCACTACTGTGACCTGCGCTGTCGTTGGCCTCTGTATCTTGCGAGGCTCTGTCCCTTTCTGCTGCCACACCAAAGGAAACAACAACAACGCTCGTCGTGCAGGAAGTCCATTCTCCTCCAGGAATCATTATACAGTTCGCGTAGATATTTGTCTCACTGCAGACGAGCCAATGACTTGGCACAAGCCGCGTGACGTGTTGTACGATCCTGAAAGGCCGAGGGAGCAATACATCTGACTTTCCGATTGCTAGTCGCGTGGTGACATATAATGGTGATCACTTTAATCTACCCTTCTATGTTGCCGAAAACACGTGTCCAAAGCCGCTGGTAGGTATGAAACATTTTCACACATTGTACTAAACGCTTTCTCTGAAAACTATTTTGAACACTTAGTTCAGGAACCAGCTCGAAGTGTAAATGGTTGCAAAAACTTACTTGACCTCTTGGCAATAAATAATCCCTAGCAAATAGGGATTATCATGAGCGATAACAAGGTCGTTGTAGCGAGACTGAGTATCGTAACATAAGAACCTGCCAAAAATAAGCGCGAAATATATCAATTTAAAAATGCTCTTGATGCCTTCCTAAGAGGCAGTTTCCGTTCATTCCGAACTATCTAGGTAAGCGTGGATCAGAAGTGGCTTACATTCAAAGAAATAGACTCTACAGAAGTTGAGAGATTTACACGAAATAAATTAGTAAGAGACGGAACTAATCTCTCATGGTACACAATCCATATCAGGATACTTCCAGAAGCAACGGAAACAACAAGCCAAAATTCAAAGAGGACAAAATCCCCATGATCAGCGAAAACTTACAGAAGTTCGAAATTTAGCGTGGTTTTCAATACGAGGTGCTTTTAATAGTAACCATAACGAAACTCTGTCTCGAAATCTAGTAGCAAAACCAAAGACATTCTGGTGGTATGAAAAGTGTACCAGCAGCAAAAAGCAATCAGTACCTTCACGGTCCGATGATACTGTTACAATGACAGTGCCACCAAAGCGGAGATACTACATACCGTTCCGCTAATTCTTTCAACAAAGGAGACGAAGCGAAAGTGTGTTACGGACACGGTTTGTGTGTTGGGGTAGCAACCATTAATGCAAAGGCATTCTTCGTTGTGGCGACGTATTCTCACGAAATTTCAACTCCAGCCTTCTCCCCCGAATGTGAAAACAAATTGACGCCCAGATATATAGGGAGAACTGTTCGTAAAAAATAAGAGAAATCAGAGCTCGTACGGAACATTTTAAGCGTTCGTTTTTCCCGAGAGTGTAATTGTAGAGATATAGTGTGAAAATGGTTCGACAAATTCTCTGCCAGGCGCTGAAGTGTGATTTGCTGTGTAATTATGCAGATATAGATGCCGAAGGCCCTCCTGTATCAGTAGATTCTAGAATTATTACACTAGCTTTGATGTGCACCTAGTTTAAAATGATGGCGGATTTTAAAACCAATGACATCCTCAGATATTTTCGAGAGAACATCGATCAACTTCATATTTGCACTTAGAGAAACAGTCTCCATCGCACGAATCACATTTATTGGTAACTGGTTTCAGTCCAAAGGCGGACCGTCTCGAGACCGTACCCCAAAGATGATGCATGGAGATGGACCCCAGGAAGCAGGAACTGCTGAAGTCTCCAGATGCAGTCAACTCATTAGTACAATATTTTCTAATTTGAACAGTTCTCGGGTATCCGACCGGGTAGCGTCGTAATTTCTCCGCAATATTTCGGCAGATGTACAGGCTGACATTTTCATGTCGTTCCTGACGAATGCTGTGCTGTTCTTCTCGGCGCTCTATATACACTAGCCGTTACCCCCTCCACCGTTCCTCTCCTGTTGTCTTCGGTGCAGCCGGCGCGGCGGATACTAGAGGTGGTGAGGGAAGCAGCTCCTGGGTCTGAACTGTGGTCTGCAGTCTCCGTGCTGCCGCCGTCGGGGGCTGTTCTCGATCTCTGGGACCGCATCTTTCTCTCCAGGCTGAGTGCAGGGTTCCAAGCCTGACTAAGTTGAAGGCCGCTGTCTTTATCAATTAGATCGTCCTGTAGTCGATGGCCTGAATTCATTGAAAGATGACCTAGGCCTTCGAAAACCAGGCGTTTTTCAGATTCCCTGTCAGTGTGGAAAATCATACATTGGGGAGACAGTCCGCTCTATAGAAGAGAGATGCCGCGAACACAAGCGCCATACCGAATTACGCCAGGCCACTAAATCAGCCGTGGCTGACCATTGTATAAAGACTGGCCATACTATGGACTATGAAAAAAACAAAAATACTCTGTCAATCCTCCTACTTCTGGGACTGCGTTACTAAAGAGGCCCTCGAAATCCGACTACTGGACGATCTAATTAATTGTTCAATTGGTGAAGCTCTTTCTCTTGAATAAATAATCCAGTTTTCATGGAACTATGATCATTTGTCTATCTCTACATGTGTATCACATGTACTGATTTCAGTCCATTTCTTATAATTTATTCGTGGTGCGTGTTTTCTTTTTCTTAGTGTGTATTTGAAAAATATTGAGTGACAAGCTTCGTGGTTCTTACTAGATGCATCATTAACTCAATGTCACAGAACAGTTCTGGATTGAAGCGATATATTATATGAAGGATACAGTAATCTGTTAATTTTTTCAACAGGTAACGCCATTCAGATGAAGCACAAGTACCACGCGGCGTCGAGAAACAGTAAGCACAACGAACAAAACATTGAACATGAACAGGAAACATTATATTCATGCTGTGTAATAGCCTATAGCCTTGATAATGGTCTCAACTGGGCGAGGAAGAGAGCTAAAAAGTTTCATCGTTTACGAGTATACCATATGCCGCTGAAGTAACTCACTAATGATTGGAAAATGTGGAGCTGCTAATCTGTAGGGATATGCATTGCACCTTTTCACTTTCCATTCCAGATAGTCCTAGATATTTCCCGTAAGATTAAATTTAAGTTGTTTTGTCAGACCATTCAACATGCGATACAGTATGTTCTTAAGACATGCGCTTCCCGAAGAGGGGCAGTAGCCTTTTCAGTAGTTGCACGGGAAACAGTCTGTATGATTAACTGGTTTGGCATTGTGACATTAGCCAAAGTGGCTTTGCTGTGCTGCCACTGTGAATAACTGAAAACATGGGGAAACTAAAGCCGATATTTTTCCCGGGTCATGCATTTCCACTAAAGCAGGGCCAGGACGATAGGATATCCGTTAAGACATCACGGAATAACTTCCGTGGTGCTAGAGGCAGAAACCTGTAGAGTACGACAGAGATTGAAATACATCGAGCAAATAATTGAGTACATAGGTTGCAAAAGCGACTCGAAGATGTTGGCACAGGAGATAAATTCGTCCGCAGCTCGTGTTCGTGCGGTAGCGGTCTCGCTTCCCGCGCCCGGGTTCCCGGGTCCGATTCCCGGTGGGGTCAGGGATTTTCTCTGCTTCGTGACGACTGGGTGTTGTGTGCTGTCCTTAGGTTAGTTAGGTTTAATTAGTTCTAGGAGACTGATGACCATAGCTATTAAGTCCCATAGTGCTGAGAGCCATTTGAACAATTTTTGAGATAAATTCGTGGCGGGCCATATCAAACCAGTCAGACGGCTGATGACTGTCCAAAAAGAAAATAGCATCGCGTCCTATGCGCCCTTTCGCAATTCTGTTTACGTCTGGGACTAGGGGCAATACTATCCGCTTCTTCTTGTTTTCAGCACCTTCTGTTCTTCTGCGACTTACCTTCGTTTCAGCCTTTCTTTCCTCCCAAAATTTTTTCCCATTTAAATATTTTAAAAGTGATGTTCCCTGTTTTACTCTGTTTTAAAATTTCTGTGTGTTTTTTGTCTTAAACGGTCTCCCCGGTATTTCATTTTTTTAACTGGATTTATTTCTCTATAAGTACACCACAATTTCTTCTAAAGCTTTGGAACATTATTTAACACTGTTATGGCGTACATTAATTACTCTTTATTTCTTTGTGTACGAGCGGCGTTGAAAAGTCCGTGCAAAAATAAAAACTACTTACGTGTTTGGGGTAAACCTTTTTTACTCTTTTAGTTTTCGACATATTCTCCTTTTAGACTTATACACTTCGTCCAACGCTGTTCTAATTTGTTGATCCCTTCCGAATAATAGGAATTGTCCAAGTCTGCAAAATAGCTGTTACTTGCTGCAATCATCTCCTCGTTTGAATAAAATATTTGTCCCGCCAGCCAATTCTCCAAATTGGGGAACAATTAGTAGTCCGAGAGAGCTAAGTCTGGAGAATGGGGGGGCGGGGGGGATGTGAAACGATTTGGAATCCTGTTTCCATTAATTTTGCCACCACAACCGCTGAGGTGTGTGCTGATGCACTGTCGTGATGGAAAAGGACTCTTTTGCGATCCAATCGCCGTTTTTCTTGCAGCTCGGTTTTCAAACGTTCCAACAACGATGAATAATATGCACCCGTAATAGTTTTACCCTTTTCCAGATAGTCGATGAGGATTATCCCTTGCGAAGCCCAAAAGATAGTCGCCATAACCTTTCCGGCCGAAGGAATGGTCTTCGCCTTTTTTGGTGCAGATTCTCTCTTGGTAACCCATTGTTTAGATTGTTCTTTGGTCTCAGGAATATAGTAATGTACCCATGTTTCATTCACAGTGACGAAACGACGCTTAAAGCCCTGCAGATTTTTCCCGAACAGCTGGAAACCATCCCTGCAACACTTCACATGGTTCCGTTTTTGGTCAAGCGTGAGCAATAGCGGAACCCATCGCGCGGATAGCTTTCTCATGCCCAGATGTTTATGCAAAATATTATATACCCGTTCATTCGAGATGCCCACAACACTAGCAATCCCACGCACCTTAACTCTTCTGTCATCCATCACCATATCATGGATTTTATCAATTATTTCTGGAGTCGTAACCTCTACAGAGCGTCCAGAACGTTCAGCATCACTTGTGCCCATATGGCCACTCCGAACTTAAGAACTGTTCTAATCGAAAGCGCAGAGTCACTATAATGTTTATCAAACTTCTCTTTAGTCTCCTGAGGCGTTTTGCTTTTCATAAAGTAATGTTTAATCTCCAAACGAAATTCTTTTTCGTCCATTTTTTGACAATCACTCGACTTCCTTGAATCACACGAGTGCTAAACACAAAGGAATAGACTAATATGGCTACAACTTGGTGTGTGTTCTTTCCAAAGATGCTACTAACTAAACATGACCTCGTTACGCGCCGTTGGTGCCATCTCTCGGACTTTGCACGGTCTTTTCAAGCGCCCCTCGTATCTTGACAATATCTTTCCTCTTGTATCTGTAAAGAGCTCGGTTCCTTGAAATCTAATTACAATCTAGAAATTATGTTATATTCAGAGGGACTCCTACTAATTTTGTAATAACCAAGATCAATGTGTTGATATTTCTCTGATTTTTCAGTTACGCTTCTTATTATGTTTTATATTGTTTTCTGAACTATTATAAAACTGATCTTCTTAATATGAGCAGCACTCGTAATTGCTATCCAGATTGTTGTAACGACCAACTTCTTCATGCGTTTACTGTCAGCAACGCGAGTTTTCCAGTGCTGCACTAATGAGAAGATGCCCAATACTTGTTTTGGGCGTGACTGCACTTTGACGAGCCTTCCGCTTCTAATCGCTGAAACTGTTGTTCCCTATGATTTGCGTGACACTTCTATGTATAGGATAAGGGAGGTATAGTCACATTACGATTGACGAAGTGCACGTGTATGACATTACATTTGAGATCAGGTGCCAACTTTTCCTTACTGGTTGACGTTGTTTCATTGCCCACCTGCATATTTGTACAAGCTCTTTTTATAGTTAACAAAGTTTCATGAAGGGATGTGGTATTAGCGAAAAGTTTGTGTTTATAACTAACTTCAGGCACGAAATTATTTGAGTGAGAGGAGTGCCGTAAGGGGCAAAGTATTGGGCTCGAATTCTGAAATACTGGGCAGCAAACACATGCCTGGATATCCGGATTAAGGATTTCCGCGATTTCCTGAAATCCTTTTTAAGAAAGGGGTCGTCTTCCATTCTACTCCTCCTCCTACTCGAGCTCAGTCTCGATCTCATGTCGCCTGCAATTGGAAGTTCAATTTCCTTTCCTTTGCTGAGTTACTGGCCTAACATCGGTAGCTCTAACACCGTGAAACACTGCAACAGGCATCCGAAATAACGTGTGTGTGTGTTTGTGTGTGCGTGCTTGTGTGTTTTTGTGTTTAATTCCTGACCTAGTATACCGTAGTGGTCTCCGTTTATTAAGAAGTTTTCATTTCGATATCAAACTTGCGTATAACTAACATGAAAACAACGTTTGTAGTAGTCGGAGCCATACTGAGTTGAGAGCTTATGGTAGGTGAGGAAACAACTATTTCAGATTATTACCCCTACCCATTGCTGTTAGTTTACCATGCGTGAAAAGCACAAGTTGTTTCATGTTTTGTCATGAAGAATGTCTTCTGAGTGGCTCACTGCAGTAACACTCTACCACAGACTAGCTTTTGAAGTACACAGTGCCGAATGAGAAAATAAAGATAAAAACATTATTAAGTGCAACTGATTCCGAAGTACATTAAAAGTACAGAAACAAAATTTAAAAAAGCAAATGTAAGTCGTATAGGAATTTAGGATCAAGAGCATATAGATTGTAGATGTTTTGTAAGCTGTAGAGGCCAGAGAAGGGAACAGCAGAGAGACGTACACGCACAGTAGCTGCCAGAAGCGGTAGAAAGGGGTTTCTATTGTCTATTTTCTGTTGTCTGTCGGTGGAGTCGATACTTATACAGCTAGAAGTAGGTCGGTTGCGACAGAACAATGCGATGGTATGTTCCTCTGAAAGGGACGAAGAGGGGAAACCTTCCATCGACAGGCTGAAATGTAGCAGCTGGCATTGCTATTCAGCATCTGCGACCTAACAGAGGACGGCTCGCACAGAAACTGTAGGACAAAGGCAGTCCACACGGTCGCAGAAGTAGCACTGACGCTGAAGATATTGGCCGAGAACCGCAACCGACACTGGAAGTTAGGTGTTGAAACACGCTTCGAACTGTGTATGAAAAATAAAGTCCAGGTAATTACTTGTCATTTGACGGTACTGTTTTCAACACGTTCGAACAATAAAGGAAGACAGTGGTGGAATCGTACAACTCCCGTGTTTCCAGGTAGAATGAGGGAGATAGTGTAAATGTCCAACGTTTTCAAAGGTATTCGGGTGGTCGCATTTCATTCACTTGTGAAGATCAATGGACACAATCGATAGAAGCTTCCTGAATGAAGAAGGTCCAGTTCATCTGAAGTGAATCAAGAAACGCAAGGACTTAAATGTGATTGCCCTTGCGGGAATATTATTTCAATCCGCCAGACTCTGCGTCAAATTTTTGCGCTAAAAGCTGTAGTCGAATTTTGTTTGCTGGGGAACAAATAAGTGACGATGGACGAAGTGGAGAAGGTATGAAATGCAAACTGGCGTAGCAAGAAAATCCTTTCTGGAAAAAAGAGAATTATAAACTTTTCTTATAAATTTAAATATCAGAAAGGTGAGGGTTAGATGGGTAGATCGAATAACTAACAAAACGCTAAATTGAAATGCGGATAAAAGAAATTTGTGGCACAGCTTGATTAAAAAAAAGATGGGCTGATAGAACACTACAGCAGCGGGGGGGGGGGGGGGGATAAGAAAGTATGAGTACAGTTAGCACGATCTGATGGACATATGTTACAGCAGTTATGTAGGTATGAAGAAGCGTTCACAGGATAAACTAGGTTAGAGAGCTGCATCAAATCAGACTATCAGATTTCGGACTGAATATCATAACACCACATTTCCATGATGTCGCCAAACTCTACTGGATGCACGAACACGTTACTTGCAAAAAAACGACCATAAAAATCAACAGCTATTTGTGCAGGCCAATTTACTGATCAAACACATAAAAAGCTTTTGTGGGTGAAGTCCCAAAGGACTGGAAAGCAATGATATTTCTTCAAAAATGTGGGTGTTGGAGGAAGCAACCGTGGCCTAAGGCTAGTTTCGTTGACTGGTAATCAAACCGCCTTCGTTCCTGGGCTCGAACCTCGCCACTGTTTAAATATGAATAAAAATCATGAGCGATGATGTTCAAAGATTTCCGGCATAAGAAGTAAACCTCCTAATGTCAAAGGCATTGTCAAATAGGGCAGAGGAATGTACAGAAGTTCAGGGCACTCTCTCGCTCTTGTGGTGGGAAACTGCCCCTAAAAGAAGGAAGAATCAGTAATGATCAACGGCATGATGTAATGTTTTCCTAGCCTCACTTTTCTTTTCTTAACTATAGCAGTGGAAAGCAATGCTAAAGGCACATAACGTATATCAACAGGACATGTGGCCTGTAATAGAAAAAGGGTCATGATGATCTCTCCATTGGCAAAAGATTCCCGACCAGTCCCCCTCTGGGATCAGCAGGAAGGGACTCCCATGGTGGAGGTGACCAAGAGACATAGATTGAATAACCAACGAAAGGGTAACGTTATATGAAATGGGGAGGAAAGTCAGGAGTTTGGAGGTACAAGGCAAGCTAGAAAATCTGGAAAGGCGAACCTGAAGGCTCAGTCTAGACTCTTTCGGCTAACAGAAGCTGAATGAAAAGAACACATGAACACATAAACTTGAGGTCAGACAAGTATAGGGTAATATAAACAAAGGCAGGAAATGGTCTAACAGGAGTAGTAGTCATTATGGAGAGGAAGGTAGGGCATAGAGAAATTTACTGTGAACAGTTCAATGATAGGGTCGTTCTCATCAGAACCGACAGCAAACCAACAGCCACAACAATAGCTGAGCTCTACAAACCAATGGTATGTTGAAGATGAAGAGGTAGTGAATTTATATGGGGATATGGAATGGGTAATTCAGCACACGAAGGAAGATGAAAATCTAACAGTCATGAGGGACTGGAATGCGGATGTAGGGGAAGGAATAGAAGAAAGGTTTACAGAAGAATAAGGGCTTTGTAGCAGGAGGGAGAAACGAGAAATACTGAGTTCTGCAATAAATTTTAGTTAGTAATAACGAATACTGTGTTCAAGAATCACAGGAGGAGAAAGTATACTTGGAAATGGCTGGGGGATACAGTAAAAATTCAGTTAGTATACTTCATGTTGAGGCAAAGATTCCAAAATCAGAAGCCGGCCATTGTGGCCGAGTAGTCCTAGGCACGTCAGTCCGGAACCGCACTGCTGCTATGGTCGCAGGTTCGAATCCTGCCTCGGGCATGAATGTGTGTGATGTCCTTAGGTCAATTAGGTTGAAGTAGTTCTAAGTGTAGGGGACTGATGACCTCAGATGTTAAGTCTCATAGCGCTCAGAGCCATTTGAACCAAAATTAGAGACTGAATTGAAATGTCTCAGGAGGAGATACAGACTCGGATCACAATGTAATAGTGATGAAGAGCAGTCTGGAATAATCCGTGAGCAAGGAAGTAGTTGACGGGGGAGGGAGGGGGGGGCGAACAGGAAGGTCATCGGTCCCATGACCTAAAATGGAAGAAATCAAGGGAGGTACAACACAAACAGCACAGTCCAGTCAAGAGGAATGGATAGTGGGCAAAAAAGGGGAAAAAGGACGTCAGGACAAAAGAAAGAGGAAAGAACATGAGAGAATGTGTGGAAACTGGGAGAACAGACGTGCCCCAGAAAGGTTAAATGCGGTGGGGTACCTGCACCCCCACCAACCCTTCCTGACACCCTCGCCCTACCATTATCATCACACAATGGAGACAGAGGAAAAGGGGAATACAAAACTGTACAATAGACCAAACAGAATGTAGGGAAATGGTGGGAAGAATATGGCCAGGGTTGTGGTAAGGTCAAGGCCTCCACAACCAGCGCCTACACTAATTGGGGGGCTCAAATTCCACAGAAGACTTAATCATAGCAGGACAAACCCCTTTCGTGGAGAAAACCAAGAACAGATGTAGCCATGCGAGGGTAGTCCGCTAACACCCGAAGAAAGGAAGGTGGAAGAGCATATTTAGCGTGAAAGGCCAAAAGATGGGGGCAGTCCAGCAAAATATGTGTGCCTGTGATGAGGGCCAAGGGCCCCACAACTACAAAGGGGGGCTGGCTCATTATGGAGTAGAAAACCATTTATCAGTCCAGTCTATTATCACCAATAAGAAGATGGCAGAGGATGGAAGGTTCCCACTGTGAGAGGCAAAGAGAAGAGCGCCACATGGTGGTGATTGTGTGTAGTTTATTAGACAGGGGCGCAGCCTTCCAAGTGTCGGCCCACGACTGAATAAAATCGGATCTGATGTAAAGCCGCTATTCCTGTAGGGGCCACGATGAATAGGTGGTAGGTGGCCGCCTCCCTAGCCAGATGATCAGCAACTTCATTACCTGGGACACCTACATGGCCAGGAACCAAAAGAAAATCAACCACCCAAGCACTATCACCAAGTTCAGTGAGAAGGTTGCGGATGGGAGAGACCAAGTGGTGGTGGGAAAATCTCCAAGCCATAGACTGAAGGCCATTCATTGAGTCCATTCATAAAAAAACTAGCATGAGTGAGGACTGTTTAATGAAGCAGAGGGACTGATAGATGGCAATCAATTCCTCAGTAAACACCCTACACGTGGCAGGCTAGAGCTAGTGTTTGTGCCAACAGGAGATCTGAAGGTATGTCCCATATGACTGGTGGATTTAGAGCCATCAGTGTAAAAAAACAATGGCATCCTGAATCTCTCATAAGAGCCCTTGGAAGAAACAATAGAACACCATCAGAATAACAGAGGCTTTCGGACCCTGGAAGAGATCCATCCAAATCTATGGCAAGGAATTAAACAAGAGAGGATGGTAGGGAGAGAACATGGGTTAGAGGACAAGGACGGAGGTGGAGAGAAGCGAGGGAGAGTCTAAACAGTAAATGCGCCAAAGGGTGGGAAGCAGGCAGGCAGTGGCGTGTAGCCTTGAAAAGAATAGAATAGGATTGGTGAGTAGGGTTAGAATGGATAGTGATGGCATAGGAAATCAGGAGACGGGACCACCGAATCGAAACAAGATACCAGTGTCATCCAGAATACTATCGACAGGGCTAGTGTGAAAAGCACCAGTGGCACAATGGATACACAATAGTGAACTGGAGCAGAATGGATGGGGCAGGAGACCGATAAATTTGATAGCAATAGTCCAGACAGGGCAGAACTAGAGCATCATAAAGGTGGAGAAGGGTTGAAATATCAGCACTGCAAGAGGTGTGGGCAAGGAAGCGAAAGACATTGAGTTTATAAAAATATCCAACCTTCAGACAACAGATATGGGGCAACCAAGTAAGCTTGATGTCATAAAGAAGAACTAAGAAGCAGAACTGGGGAAGCATGGTCAGGTGTTGGGCGTCGAGGTAGAACTCCAGATCAGGGTGGACTCCAGCATGGCGATGGAAATGCACCATCCTCGACTTAAGGGGAGAGAACTGAAGACTGTGCGAGAGTGTCCTTGTGGAAACGCGCCTGATGGCATCCTAGAGCTGTCATTCCACACAGGTCACCAAGTGGAAGGTAGCACAATTGCAGAAACAATTCACATACAGAGGAGAGCTGATCAGTGGTCCAGTGGAGGCCATTAATAACGATGAGAAAAACAAGAACACTTAATACAGAGGTCTGTAGAAGCCATTCTCCTGGTACCACAGACAACTGAGACCAGTGCCAACCCAAAGTTTGATCGACTGTTGGGACAGGAACTGGGGTATAAAAATAGGGATGGGACTTGAAGACTACTCTCATGGAGGATGAGATGGCCCCAAGCTGTGTCACAGACGCTAAGAACATCAAGGAAAACTGCGAAAAGATGGCGGCGCTGAGAAAAGGCCTGTCAAACTGCAGTTTGCAATCGAAGCAGACGATCGATTGGAGACTGCCCCTCCTGAAAGCTGTTCTGTAAGGAAATAAAAGGTCCTGAGATTCAAGAACCCAATTGAGTCAACGACCCAATCTGGTAACTTGTAGCTGACACTGGTCAGACTGAGTGGCCAGCAACTGTCAATGGACAACGGATCCTTGCCAGGCTTAGGGACAGGAGCCACAATACTGTCATTCCATTGAGAGGGAAAAATGTCTTGATTTCTTGGAGCCAAATACAGTTAAACACCTGGGGCAGATATTGTCATTGAGGAGGATTGAGGTGTGGAAGCAGTTGGTTATGGAGGGAATCATGGCCAGGAGCTGACTTGTGGGAAGAAGAGAGGGCCAGAAGAAGCTCCCACTCAGTAAAAGGTTCACTGTAGGATTCTACCTGACAAGTGGTAAAACATAAGCAGGAAGCTTCAGCCTGCTGTTTACAGAGGAGGAAGGCAACTGGATAGGAGGCTCACGCTGATGATGGGCTTTGGCGCGAAGGCGTTTAAATGTAATAAGACCAACCGAGAACAGGTGCCACTTGAGATGTCACAAGGTACGGCGACTATCACAGATAGTGGTGGCAATGTTGGTGCTCCACTACGGAGCTGATGGATGGGGTATGGAGCCTTTCAAATGGGGAACGGCCTCATCAATATAATCTGACAAAGAACGTGTAAACAGGACCTGAGAGGTTTATAGAGACCAATCAGCACGATGGAAAGCGCCATGGGACAACTTGCTCTATGGGAGGCAGGAAGGGAATGAGAGAATCAATGGGAAGTGGCCACTATCACAGAGGTTACTGTGTAGCGACCAGTGTAAGGAAGGAAGAAGGGAGGAGGAGAGAATGAAAGACCAATGGAAGAGAATGTGCCATATCTGACACTAAACTTAGTAGAGGAGCCACCATTAAGAAGGCACAGGTTGAGGTCTGCAAGAAACTGGCAGTGAGGAACACTTAACTAGACAAAACAGCACTACTTGACAAAGGACGATGAACATTAAAACCTCCAAGGAAATGGAAGAAAGGGGGGAGTTGCTGAAGGAGGGCAGTTAGGGCAACAGATGTAGGTGTAATGTCAGGAGAGAGAGCAGGCTTCCAAAAACTGGGAGGCGGATGTTCTGGATCCAATCCTAACACCAGACTACAGAGTCCAAGCGAGCCCTGACAGCAGCTGCTTCTAATGTCATGTAACGTGGGATCCAAGTACTAACAATATGCATAAGGACCTAAGTGGAAACGCCACCTGTCCTCAAAGGGCCAACGCAGTTCTGACAGAAAGCATGGAGTCCATGAAGGGTTGGTGAGTGACCATCAATAAAATGAGATTACTGGAGAATGACCAAGCTGCAGAGCAAACGGCAATAAAGGATTGAAACTCCAGGATGTGACAGTAGTATCCATTGCAGTTCCATTGAATAAGCATGGAGTAGGTATCAAAAACTTGAGAGGCAAATGTGCTGGAGCCAATCCTGCTACCAGCCTACCATCTGTCACCAACAAGGATGGGGTGACACACATAAGCAAGAGGTCAAACTCAGGTTATGAGCGGGTGAAAGGACACCTGCAAGGGGGGGGGGGGGGCATGGGTCTAGTCCTGGGACATATGATTCTGTTTCTTACCTTTCATAAGTTGAGAGGGCAGGGCGTGGAGGGAGAGCAGGCTTCTGCAAGTTATGGAAAGAAAGAGAGCAGGTGACTTTGTGGCATGCTGACTGTGTGTTCTCTGGTCGAGCTGTGGTAGCAGGCCTCTGCGCTGAGGAAAGCCAGGAGCAGTCCTGGAAGGGAGCCTCATCAGCAGCATGCTCCAAAGAAGATGGGAAAAAATGTTTGTGAATTCCTATGAGAAAAAACTGCTGAGATCACCGGTCCTGAGACTTACACACTACTTAAATAACATGAACTCATGTTAAGAACACACTCAAGCCTGTGGGAGGGCTCGAACCTCTGACAGAAGGGGCCACACAAGAGGGACATTTCTTCAGCTGGGGAGGAGGAGTGGCACCCAGAGGAAAGGGTGTGAGAACTGCATGGGAGAAGGAGAGGAGTCGTGGATGGGACTGGGACAAGAAAGAGGGGGAAAACATGACAGAGGCAAAAGTAGAAGGTGAAGTCGGTCATTGCAAGATAAACAATCAAGGGACTTATATTCCCATATCTCCTTTTCTTTCATTCATGATGGCAGTCTGCTGAGTATGTGTGAGTGATAATCGTAACAACAAACACAGATGGGAGAACATAGGGCTCCCCTCATGGAGTGGGTGTCCACATTCACCACATACAGCTGGAAGACAGGTAAGCAACAAAAGTGCCTCATGGGTGGCAGAACATACAGCTTCACCTCACACCAATAACACATAATCTTGGCCTGCAGGAGGGTATCTCCCTCAAAAGCCTGAATGAATACGCTGGCATCAGTGCGATTGTCCTCATGACCTTTCTGCACACGCCAAGAAATTGAATGCCCCACTGTTCCATATTGGTCAAGAGATCCAGATCAGTTTGGAGGCTGAGGTCCATAAGAAAAATAATTCCATAAATCATATTCAAAGACTGTTTAGTTCTAATGAACGCCACGACATCACCAGATGAGCAGAAGCTTGAAAGGCTGCAGTTTGGGCGGCAGAAGAAGTTTTGATCATTAGGGAACCCAACCACATCTTACCGAGAGACCCTACTTCGATATTTACCATATAAAACAATGGCTTTGTGGTGGTAAATGTGTCCCTGTCCGTTATAGTACAGACCAGGTAGCAGGGAAAAGTGTTTCACCCCAAACCAGCGAGCCTGGCCCTTTTCCCAGTGTGTAGCCATGAAAGGGAAGGCCGCAGGGTCATAGGAAGCAGCATTCAGCGATCCATTACCAAACAAAGAGACATGTGTAGAAGAACGGCATGAATTTTGGATCTTGATACTCTTCATACCCAAAGCATCCGCGCTGATAACACCCACTCTGATCAGGGGCTGTTCCCATGGATGCCACCCAGCCACAGCAAGGACCGTCTGGCACAGTTGCCATTGCCGGTAGTTCCGATGCTCCAGAATGACAAGCAGCCACTTATAGGCATACATGGGACGGAACAGCTCAGGTATCAGACGTGTGAGCTCTGTGTTATCAACCAGATGGGTACATAATGGCCCCACCACTTAGGTGGCTACATGTGCTGGTGACCTGGTGGGACAGAGGGGGTTTATGGCGGAGGAGAAACAGAGGAAGGAAGGGGTTATAGCCCCAAGGGAATGAGTTCTGCCCCAAATGTCTCACACTATGGAGAGAAAATCAGTAAGTGGAGGTCAAACCCTAAAGTAAGACCAACAACGCCAGAAAGAAAGAATGAGAAAGAAAAGGCAACGGGAACAAACCCACAAGGAATAAAGGAAACGAGATGGATAGTCAGGTCGACATCAGTACGAACAACGGAAGAGTGTAAATAGGGGACAGCAGGGAAGGAGCGAGGATAGGGAGGGTCACGGGGAAGGAAATGCAGCCCAAGAAGGAAGAATTGGGCAGTTGCTTTGGGCTCCATGGGAGCCACGCATGAACTCACGAAAGAATCGTGAGTACCATGCCGTGGGGGGGGGGGGGGGGGAGGGGCAAGCACTAAGGAATGAAACGACATGCTTGAAGCTCTTTGAGGCTATGGACACTGTGATAACGAGTGGAACTGACATCTCTGAAAAGGGCAATTACAGAAGTTAACTATGGATAAACCATGGGTAACAGAAAAAATACTTCAGCTAATCGCTGTAGGAAGTCAGTACAAAAATGTTCATTAATATTCAGGAAAACAGAAATACAAGTCACTTTTGATCGAAGTAAATGAAATTCAGGACACAGAAGTAAAAATCACTTTTAATGAAGTAAATGAAATTAAAATCAAGAATGGTAACAATAAGAGTACATGGGAATGCCACTGTTAAATGCAGAGGAGAGAGTGGATGGATGGAACGAGTGCATTGGAGGCCTGTGTGAGCGAGAGGACTTGTCTGATTACACGATGAAAGAAGAAAATGGAGTCAACAGGTAAGAGAATGGGGAACCAGTATTAGAATTTAAAAAAAAGTTTTGGACTGCTTAAGATGAAACAACACAGAAGGAATGGTAAATATTCCATCAGAATTACTACAATTACTGAGGGATGTGGCAACAAAAGTACTGTTCACGCTGATGTGTAGTATGTATGAGATTGGCGATATGCCAACTTCATCCACATAATTCCGAATATAGCTGGAGATTACAAGTGCGAGAGGTATAGTATAATTAGCTTAACAGCTGATGCATCCAAGCTACTGAAACGAATAATATACAGAAGAATGGAAAAGAAAATTAAGATTGAAGGATCTGTTAAGTGACTGTCACTTTGTCTTTAGGATGGGTAAGCGCATCAGAGAGGCAGGTCTGACACTGCTGTTGATAATGAAAGCAAGACTTAAGGAAAATCAGAACACCTTCACAGGATTTGTCGATCCTGAAAAAGGGTTTGACGGTGTAAAATGGAGCAAATTCTGAGAAAAAAGGTGTAAGCTGTAGGGAAAGAGGAGTAATATGTAGAAGAGCCAAGAGGGAAATTAAAAGTGGAATACCAAGAAGAAGTGCTCGCATTAAAAAGGGTGTAAGGCAATCTGTTCATCGAGGAGGCAAAGATGGAAATAAAAGAAGGGTTCAAAAGGGGGACTGAAATTCAAGGTGAAAACACATAAATGATAAGATTTGCTGATAACATTGTATCCGCAGTGAAAACGAAGAAGAATTGCATGATTTGTTGATTGGAATGAAAAGTCTGACGAGTACAGAATACGAATTGAGACCTAGTTGAAGGAAGGCGATGGTGATGAGAACTAGCAGAAATGCGAAATAGGCGAAGTTAAATAACTGTGCTACCTACACAGCAAAATAACCGATGACGGGGGCAGCAAGGAGGACATAAAAAGCAGAGTAGCATTGTTAACAGGGACTTTCCTGGCCAGGAGAGTTCTGTTAGCAGCGAACACAAGCCTTAATTTGAGAAAGAAATTTCTGAGAATGTAAGACTGGATGACAGTGTCGTATCGTAGGGTGACGTGGACTTTGGGCAAACGGGAACAGAAGAGAATCGAAGCATTTGAGATACGGTGCTATAGATTAATATCAAAACTTAGGTGAATTGATCAAATAAGAAATGAGAAAGTTATGCGCAGAATCGGTGAATAAAGGAATATGTGGAAAGTGTTGAGAAGGAGAACGGACTGGATACCAGACATGTATTAAGGCGTCAGGGAGTAACTTCCGTGGTGCTAGAGCGAGCTGTAGAGGGTAAAAATTGTTGACGAAGACAGAGTTTGGAATACTTTCAGCATATAATTGAGGACACAGGTTGCAAGTGCTACGATGAGATGAAAAAATTTGGCACAGGAGAGGAATTCGTGACGAGCCGCATCAAACCAGTCGGAAGACAGATGAATCAAAATAATAAAAAAAAATTACTCATACTAGTTGGCATGGTGCGTGGGCTGTTACCACTGATCGCTGGATTCGACATTCATCTATCTATTCAATCTGAAAACGGAATAGCCATAAATCAAGGTAAACACGCACCCAACGAACTAGTTTTGCTCGGCGAACTGCGTGGTTTGTGATGAAAACAAATTACCAGCACTTAATTCCCATGCATACTCCCGCTCTCGACTGCCAGCCGCGTCTTCCTCCTTTGTAGATTCACGAAAGTGTGTTCGCTGTCCGTTTACCGTACCGCAGAGTGCAGTAATGTCTGTGACGTCACGACGTATGACTCTCAACGGTAAGATGCTTCCCTGAAAAACTAGAGCTATCTGTACGGTTCCCCTGTACAAGACAGAGATTCGGCAGCTTTCCAAAAATAGGCACTTACCACGTAGAAAACAACCCTATCAGATAAGTAAATATAGGTATGCATCGACTGGTCAACAGAAATGTGGACCGCAGCCATATTTGTCGTCAGCTAACATACAGGAGCAAATACAGTATATCTCTATGTTGAATAGGGGTTGCAAAACATAACAGCCACATTTCATCACAACTGTGCAGTTTTAAACAAATGCTGCCGGTATATTGTTCTTCACACGACGCATGTTAGAAACATCCAAATCATTCCCCCAGATGTTGCCATTTTTGCAAAAACTGTTGTGTTACAGTTGCGGCGTGTTTATATTGCGTCTAGTGTGTTGATCGTACATTGCTTGTCATAACTGTAAAGTGTTTCTGGCATGGGACCTTGAAGCAATTAAAGTGGCGATGACGTAAACCTTCAATAGCATTTGGGATTCTATTGTATATCGTTGAAAACATTTATGAAACGGTCACGAGGGTTATATATTTTCTTTTCTTTCCTCATTTTGTCCTATTGAAACAATTGCTTTTATAAGGTGGTCTGCAGTATTACTACTACAATTCCACAAAAGTTTTCTCCGAACTGGGTGAAGTATGGTAAACGCTAAAGTCGTGTGTCTCGCTATTCCGACAGCGCATACGATTTTCGTGCTTTCAAACAATGAGAGCAGACTGCAGACTGCAGACTGTCTCCTGCAGCACTACTGTCGTAACAACTTACTCAACAACTGTGGCAGTTACTTTTCTTTTTCCTACCTTTTTTTGCAGTATTTCCAAAATTTATTTAAAAAATGTAGTTCATTTTGTCATATAACAACAACAAAATGTAGCAACATTATCATTCTTTGAACAATACTGCAATGTTGCTTCAGACATACGGCGTTTTGTCCCTTAGACTTCGAGACATGTCGTCGGTAAGTAATTGCAACTCAGTATTTACGTAGCAAATGCTTCGTTATAAGTCAGAGTACACTGAAGTTGTGGAAGAAGGAGATGTTTGTTGTGAGAGACAACAAAAGCGTGCCACAAGGGAAGGAGAAAAAGTGGAGGAACCCAGTGTAAATAAACACAGCCGCAGTGTAAACATCTCCACTGTGTGGTGGCAGATGGAAGACGCAGGCGGACAATAACAGAAAGTAAAGCATTGCGGATTGCGGCGTACAAAGAGTTTCTAGAAAAGTTTTAATTACTGATTTTGTACATACTTACGGTACAAACGTTAGCTTCAAGAATAGGGAGGTACTGCAAAAAAGTGTAATAAATCTTAAATTTTAAGACGGATTACAGTGGACGTAGCTATACGTAATTACTCTTGGATAATGGCGCATATTTGGAGAAAGTATACATTAAGCAACTGTCTGTTCAATATGTTTAGAAACGTGGTGTTAATGGAAGTGTGCAACAGTGGGATATTGAATCCCTACCTTATCTTACCTTTATTGTTTTCGTCTTAAGTTCAAGTCACATCTAGTCCATCTGCCCCAACATACAATGCACACCTCTTTTGTCATCGTTCAAAACCCCACCCTGGAAATACTCTTTCTTTCGTTTTTCTCCTTTTAAGTAAAATGTATTTTCATTACACTAATTCTCTTTGGCAATGACACACGAACATGGAATGTGACAAAACATGTCAGTTTTTTAAATGAAAAATTAGGTATTGGATGAAATTCATGATTAATTTTATAACTAGGAGTGCATTCTTTATCAACAAGTGTAGTTGTTAATCGACAAACGGTACCCTAGAGCCAGGTGTAGTGAGAACTAATTTGGTAACGTGGCTAGGTACAATCGTGTAACCTGTCAGCCCAAATAGAATTATTACGATATTTTAGTTTATTGAACGGGTCGTCATGAAATATTAGAGATAATCTCTGTATATTGTACATTAATATGAGTAAAATGCAATGTTTTTTATTCTTTATTTTAAAATGTGAAATATGAATCTGAATGATTTTCTGAATGCTTAAACAATTAATTCTCTGATGAATGTTCCTGAGATGTTTAAACTACTTGTTGAGGAATCAGAAAAGCATTACGTTAAGTTTATCGTATGAAAGACTTTTTTGATACGTATAGGTTACCTTCTTCGTCAATCAACGTCTTCTCTTTTGATTTCTAAATATATTTGCCAATATAATATTTTATTACGAGTATAGGGAAAAATCCCTAGGATTCATATTTTCATTTATGTCTATTACTTGTTATTAAATTCAAGAAAAGTGTGAACTGATTAGATAAATATGTCTACTTTACTTAACATTCTGTTTGTTAAAAATACGTTGCGGGGAAAGTTTACAGTTTGAGCTTCCAACTATGTAAATCAGCACTTTTGTGTTTTCTTTGTACAATTATGTGTTTCAAGTACACATGTGTTCTCGATGACTAAACAGAGTACAAACTCTGCAGGGCAAATAAAACAAACAATGAAACAAAAAAGCACTCTCCATCTTAGAAAAAAATTAAAAAAGGGGGAAACATTTTCGCGCTTAGTAAAGATTTCTCAGGAAGGTTCTGACTGTACACACGCTCTTCGGTTGCTACTAAAAAGTAGATTCTATTCATCCGAAGGTCTATTCCGATGGGAACACGTAGGGATGCTTATATGCAGCATCACTTGGAATGGAAACCAAATTTACCTTTTCACAACTTAAGGACTGCTGTATTTTCAGAAATTCTCCTTATACAATAAAACATGTTGCTTATATTTATCTTGCTGCAAATCTAGCACGTCGTTAAACTTTCTGAATAAAAAAACAGTCAAGATGGCTGAATGTAAACATGCAGTTAACTAGCCTCAGAAATGCCATACAGAGCATGGTTTCTCTCTCGCAGCCAGAAAGCAGCGACTACCGTGATGAAGAAAAATTGGATGTTTGCATGTATGTATGGAACTGGGGACCTAGAAACAACGGAGAGGCCTCGTCGGTGCCGTAGCCCTCAGTGGCACACAACCTCGCAACAGGCTCAGCAGTCCACTCACACCACCGCCGCTCCACGCGAACCCAGGACCATTGTGCGGCTCGGCCCCCAGTGGAACCCCTCTGGGACCGCCCCATTCCTGACTAGTGTAATCCCTTTGTTTACGTGGTAGAGTAATTATGGTGTACGCATTCGTGGAGACAGTGTTTGCGCAGCAATAGCCGACATAGTGTAACTGAGGCGGAATAAGGGGAACCAGCACGCATTCGGCGAGGCAGATGGAAAACCGATTTAAAAACCATCCACAGGCTGGCCAGCACACCGGAACTCGACACTAATCCGCCGGGAGGATTCGTGCCGGGGAGCCACCTTCACAATGAGTCTCTATTATTCAAATTTCCAATAGCGCGCCAAAAGAACGAACACCTGTATCTTTCCACGAGAGTTCTGATTTTCCTTATTTTGTTATAATGATCGTTTCTCCCTTTGCAGGTCGGGGCCAACAAAATATTTTCGCTGTCAGAGGAGAAAGTTAGTGACTGAAATTTTGTAAGAAGATTCCGCCGCATCGAAAATCAACTTTGTTTTAATGATTACAGCTGGGCATCATTCATTATCAACGAACGATATTTCATTTGGGCATATGACAAAGATCTTCAGGTTTCATATACGACTCACGTGAAGATGCCTATCAGGTCCGCAGAAGAGCTATCGTAAGGAATCACGACTGGCTGAAATTGTTTAACTTTCCATCACGTATGGTACAGCATGTCACATTGCTGTCCATGCATCCTGTAAGTTTCGATACGCAGGTACTTAAGCGAGAGGCCTGTATTGTACCGGCTCCTGATTTCTGCTACTGCAATAAAATTCTAAATTGTACTAATACACATTTAGTTAGGACAGCAAGAACGACGTTCTTCTTGAAAATGTACTGTCATCTATAACCTCAGTGGGTTGAAGAACAGATCGTCTGAAGACACTTCTGATTTTGTTGTAGTTTACATCTAATTTTTATGGGTAAGTGCGAAAAGAACTGCTGTTATCGGGTAGGTGGCAATATAATTTATGGGTGAATATACGTGAAACAATCTTAGTTTTCAGGCACTAATAAACCTGTATTGTTGTGTTTCGTTTGAAGGAAACAGACAAAGAGAAAATGGCGATGTTGCCTATAAATACCGCTGTAAGTTTCAGATATCGACAGGTGTAATTTGAGGAACGTGCTGGTAAAGTGAGCTTTAAAAAATTAGATAGCATTATTAGTGCAACATGTTGTTTAGAAATGATATGATGAATTTCCTAATGTGTTATATATCCTAAGTTATTAACGAAATATTTATTTGGTATTATAAATATGGCATAAGAAAAAGTATTATGGAAAGTGGTGCACAGATAAATTGCATATAGCTGTGACAGTATATTTAAATAGGAATCATGGGTTAAGCGAATGTGCACAAGAATATAAAACGTGCCTTAGCCTACAGTCAAGAGGCACGCTGAAAATAAACACAAAAGTGCAACTCGAATATAAAAATGGTTGACTGCAGAAATGTGTTGTTCAACAATGTTGACACGAGTTGGAACAGCATAGTCTTACATATGAAGAAATGATGTCCGTTTTAAGCATGAAGGACGTCAGAAAACTTGCATTCGATATTGCAGAACGAAACGGATTATCTTTAATCTCAGGAACATACCTGCATCACTTGCAGGCTATTAGGAAGTTAAGGCTAGTGTGTTTATTTTTTTAACAGTTCCAGTTTTTAAATCAGATACCAAGAAAAACATACCGTAGATGAGGCTGGTATTGTTACAGTAATGTTTTAACTTACTTTTTAGGCTACAATAAATAAAATCTCGGAAGCATACAACTTATGGAACCCACCGTTACTTAGGTTTGCCGTGGTGTCCGTGAAATTTACAAGTTCAGCCTAGGCCACTACCAACTGCCTTTATATACTTACCTCTTACTTCTGAAACAGATGTCGACTTACATCAAAAGCTGATCAAACTATTTTTTTTATCAGCAAGAGCTACGGAAAAGGTGCATCTCATTGGATGGACCTTGACGCAGAAAGTAAATTACAAGATTTCCCCGCTTTTCTATGCTGATCAGATGATATGGTTATAGACAAAACCAAATTTAACGCAGAATAACAGAAATCCAGGGAGAAAGTTTGTGTCTATTTGCAGTGCACCTGTCGTCTGTCACAATGGCGGAAATGAGTACGTAACAACAAAGGCAGTTCCAGTTCTGAATGAATGGCGTACTCCATAGCGTCAGAAGGAAAGCAGGGAGCAGTAGAATGAAAATGAAGGCAGCCGCTGTAGGGCAAATAAGGCCTCGTACCATTTATGGAAAATGCAGCGCTACTTTCCGCCAATTACGTTTCTTAGGTAGACATCCGGAGAATGGAGGGGATGTGCGTGGTGCTTTCTGCAGGGAAATATTTAATTTTAACTCCGTCCGCATGAAGAGAGGTACGGGGAGGCGGAAGGCAGGTCGAATTAAGCTCACCACCGTGAAATTGGTCGGAATATTTCGGGCACACAATACGAAGACGGTTGAGAATATACGGCAGCGGGAAAGGCGATTGCTTTGGGAATTAAAATCCCTTATTAAAGTTCCCGAGCGGCGCCGTGTGGAGTCTGTCAGGCTCTATTCTGTTCTCCCACTCCTCCACGCCACCCCCCCCCCCCTTCCACTTCACTTCCCCCTTCCTAACAAAACCGCTCCGTTTCCGATCCCTATTCGGCTGTCGTCCCGACTACACTCTTTGCAATTCAGCAGCTCGAGTGGTCCGTAGGGAAATCCTCAGAACGCCTAAGTTGTTTGCGCAGGTGTGCAATTATCCACCGCGCAATGCTTCCGATTGCCAGTGGATCGGGCAGAAACAAAAGTTATTGTGCCGTTCAGTGTCGGGATGATTTCTGTACGTCCTGCCGATCTAAATTATCCCTTTCCACGTCGATTGTACACAGTATTTTCGCATTTTCCTGTAGAGAGTGCGATGTATAATATTAAGTAATTAGAACCGGGCTGTACTTTGGATTGGAGGTCCTATTGAACAGAACATCGTGAAAATTTGTTTATGTTGGTATCCATAAAATTTTGTTGCACAACGAGCGTTGCATTTTCAGGAAGGTAGAACGGCGCTCAGTCGCGAACAGTTATAATTATATTGCAGATCGGTTGCAACTATGGAATAGTTGTCATGAGCTCTACAAAACAGTACAAAGGACAACAAATCAGTAAACTCCAGTTTACCCCAGTATCCTGAAACTGCTGAATTTTTTCAGTTTTAATCGTTTACCCATTTCATTGATTTTTAAAAAATCTTCGAAATATTATATGTCTGTAGTTTAATGTAAGAAATGTACACTAATTTTTTTGTTTCTGTATTCAAATCATGGTCTACATGAACCTGAACTTCATATAATGTGACCAAAAGAGATGTTGTCTTTTACACATACCTTATATAGCCGTGTGACATTGTTTGTAAGCACTGTTACTATACTAATTCCCTGTCCATTGTATTGTTTTTGGTACTGATGATGACTATTATACAATTGAAACCGATCTGGAATAAAAGTCAAATTATTCATGACTGATCGTTGTTCTCTCTTCCTAAAGATGGTGAAAATTCGTTACGTGTGACTGTAATTTGGGCTTTGGACTTGGAGTTCTCCCTTGCCGGAATGTTAGAGCTTGGATTTTGGATTACAGCTTCAAGTTAAAAAACTGATGGAACGCGGAATACTGAATACCGTGTTAGGGTGGCAAATAAAGCACAATAATTCCGAAGTTTAAATGAAATATCTTCATTAGGAAAGCGAAAGTGAACAATTTTAATGTATCATATATACTGACTTGAAGAAAATAACTTTTCTGGTGTTGGGGAACGAAGTGGAATAACCACAAGAACAGTTGAAACTTCCTGACAGATTAAAACTGTGTGCCAGACCGAGACTCGAACTCGGGACCTTTGCCTTTCGTGGTCAAGAGCTCTGCCATCTGAGCTACCCAAGTTTCATATCAGCGCACATTCCGCTGCAAAGTGAAAATCTGATTCTGGAAACATCCCCCAGGCTGTGGCTAAGCCATGTCTCCGCAATATCCTTTCTTTCAGGAGTGCTAGTTCTGCAAGGTTCGCAGGAGAGCTTCTGTTAAATTTGGAAGATAGGAGAAGAGGTACTGGCAGAAGTAAAGCTATGAGGACGGGGCGTGAGTCGTGCTTGGGTAGCTCAGATGGTAGAGCACATGCCCGCGAAAGGCAAAGGTCCCGAGTTCGAGTTTCGGTCCGGCACACAGTTTTAATCTGTCAGGAAGTTTCATATCTGCGCACACTCCACTGCAGAGTGAAAATCTCATTCTAGAAGAATAGTTGTTAGTAGCTAATTTGAACGCAAAGAAAATATGTTCTTCCTCTAATAGGTCTTGATATTTCTCCTTTGATATCGGCAGTTTTTATGGAATGTTAGCTTAATAAAAGAGCACCAGCTCAAATCTTCTGAGTAATTATGCACAATTAACGTGTGAGATTTACTCCATTTTTGTTCAAGATGTAACACCCCACCCGTCACCTATCTGGTTTTGGTGTGTGTTCACCCCAGGTAATTGACTAACAGATCAACAGAGAGTGCAAAACTGCCACAATGTCGAATAAAGCAAAGATAATAATAAGGCCCTGTGACTCCTGATTGAACTGCGGTGGCAGTGTTGACATTAATTGATTCACAATTGATCCCTTTTAATTAAAAAGGGGTGCACATTGATGTTATATGCAGCTATTGAACACCAGATGCAAATGTTGAACATAAAATTAATTAAGAAAGTGACTTTGGATTTCAATTACTTGATTGAAAACAGATGCAGTCGATTAGCACAGATTTATTTTAACTCACGACCTTCAATCATCACATTACAAGACTCTCCTAACAGGCAGTGGTAATAAATTCCATTTGCCTGGAGTAAAGCGCGATAAATCAAAAGTAATTCCCATCGGCTGAACCAGGCGTTATGCAAAGTGCGAGAAGAATTCCACAATACACGGCCCATGAAACCCTCATGGAAACTATGCTGATGTGATCCAACAAATTAATCAGTGGCCGGAGCGGGCGCAATATCACCGAATTCAGCGTGGCTGGGCGTCATCGTTATGCGGACATCGGCCGACCTCGTGGTGCTGCAAGGCTGCGCTATTCTATTCACTTCTAGCTATCTTGCTCAGTACATAGCTGAATGAAAACTTTCTATCTCCAAGCTCAAACGTTCCATTTGCTAAGTCCTAAACTGCAGAGATGCTCACTCTCTCTCAGGCAAGCTGAGTCAAGAATGCCACGTCCACACTCTAGGCAAGCTGGGAACGGAAGAGAACTACGGAGTCTTCTCCCAGTCCACTCTTCGCCTCGGTTTCCCCTCCAGCAAAATCACTTATGCCAATTGCAGTGCAAGTCACGTTAATTATGCGTTGCTTCCCAGCGCCGACCAGTGCCTGCTCTGGGAAGTGAACAAATTCCCACAAAATTTCCCTTCCTCTCAACTTCTGCTATTTAGCTCCTCCCAGGCCACCCATCAAGGTTAGCGTCTGCACAAAACACCAATTTTTCCAGAATTCTGACTCCCAGGAGAGTACTTCTAATTCCTTGGTACTACGTTCCCATCGGAGGCCGGCGTATTTCATTCTGTCGCTCTTCACCTGATTGACTTCAGACTCTGCAAACCGTGAATTCAGCCTGAAGTTGCTATAGTCACGAACACGCATATTTTGGCCTCTGTTGACCGCTGCACCATAGCTTCTCGCGGCTTTCTCGGATGTTTCACTGAAAACGGGACGACGGACATTTATCAACAGGGGTACAAGTTCTCAGTCTGATTCCCAGTTCACCAGCACGGGGTTCAACAACCCACTCACTGTCATTCATCTTAAGGCAACTGGAGGCCGCGTGTTACTGCTTTCTCAGGGCTTGAGCCGCCCTAAGGTGCCTATTGTCGCTTCTCTTCGCCGCTCCCATGCCAGCCATGGTCTGTTCTGAATACTTCCCTGTGTTAAATTAGCCCCAGTAAATCGACGCATTTCCACAAAGTTTTCATGTCATGTGGATTACTTCAAAACCATCACTTGATGTTAATTTTTCCAAATACATCCATACTATACCCTCTACAAGATGCATTGTGCCATATCAGTCATTTTTGTTTAGCCCTACTGTTCACTCAACGTGAGTTAGGTGATCTTTAATGACTTCATGACTGCCATGTTACAAAGAAATAATAAGAACAAATACACACAGTTGACGAAAAAATTGAATCTCCAAAAACACAAAATAGTGGCACGTTGTGATAAACAATGATAGAGGTTGATAGCCATCATGCACCTGTCTCTCCAAAACAGACTACAAAGGCTCACTAATGTAGAGATATGATGACTAGCTGGCTAGGGTAAATGTGACTGTTCATCCCTGTGCTCGTGCTCACAAAACCAATGTGCACGAAGCGAGATTTGGTAACAGGGGCCTTTTCTTCTTGGAACACAGCATCACCACTGGGAAACAAATATTGTACCATGAGATAGATCTGATCAGACAAAATGGTCACATAATCCTTGGCAGCTATACAGATTAACAATTGGGTCTATGGAATACCACTGATTTTTTTAACCATCAGTCTTCTGATTAGTTTGACACTGCTCACCTAGACTTCCTCTCCTGTGCCAATCTTTTCATCTCAGAATAGTACTCACCACCTGCGCCCTCAATTACTTGATGGATGTATTCCAGTCTATGTCTTCCTACACATTTTTACACTGTACAGCCCCCTTGGTATCATGGAAGTTATGTTCTGATGTTGTAAAAGATGATCTGTTCTTCTTGCCACTGTTTTCCATATATTCCTTTCCTCGCCTATTCTGTGGAAAAACTCATTTCTTACTGCAACAGTCCACCTAATTTTCCACATTCGTCTCTAGCATCACATCTCAAATGCTTCGATTTTTTGCTGTACCATTTTACCTGCAGTCCATCTTTCACATTCATTCAATGCTGTGCTGCAAATGTACATTATAAAGAAATTCTTTAAATGCGAACATATTGGGTCACACTTTACCATTACTGTTATTCACATTAAATGAAACAAAAAGTTCACTGATACCTATCGCTGTTTATTTGTCTCAACGACTCGTTTCAAAGGTTTAAATCCATATCATCAGGTGGATTTACTTTTGTTAGTATGACATTTGTCTGTGTGTGATGTTTCACGATTTTTTGGAGGAACTTGTGGCACTGTCTAGTGGAGAAACAAAACACTATTTAAGAGCATGGTTTTGCGCTTCTTTTGAGAAAAAAGTAAAAACATATAGCTAACAGTAAACATAAAATAAGTAAAATAGCATACTTACAGTGGTCACATATTCCTTTAATTGACGCTACACATCACATGTATACTGTCATATATTGTAAACAAGTATGACGTCTGGAAAGTATTGGGTGCAAGGTTCGTCTAGCAGAAGAGAAAACATTATCACAAAGTACAAGGAATATACAATGTAACAACATTATTACAGAATAAATTTTAAAGGATTTGGAGATGTTTATTTTGAGGTGTCGAATATATGCATTGGAATAAATACTTCAAGTGGTCTGATTTTGACAAGTTAAAATAACTTAAACTTTATACTCGTTTATACAGTCAGGTGACATATTACAAACTTTAAGTAGAATAATCATATTGGCTATAGAGTAAAATTATACAAAAATAAAAATTTTGGTTGGGATTCACAGATAGATATGAAAGGCTGGAGGCAGAAGAAGAGGAAGAGAAAGGGAAAGTGGAAGGGAGAGAGAGGGTTGAAAGAGTGATTGTATAAGAGCAAATTTTACAAATCAGGGTGTCTTAAGATTATATATGTTGAAAGGTGGCTACACTGTGCCACTGCGCCAGAGATTGCGCCAAAGAGTACTATTAAGCCGCCTCCACAGTGCGTGTTAAGAGTTCGTGGCAGTCAGTGCTTGTCGAGAGCTAGTGTCAGTGTGTGTTAAGAGTTCGTGGCAGTCAGTGGTTGTCGAGAGATCGTAGAAGTCAGTGTAGCTGTCGTGTCGTGAAGTCGGATCGAGATGTTGTAGTAAAGAGTGTTGTTCCATGTTTTTTGCAGTTATTTGGATGGGAGAGATAGCAGATGTTGTTGTAATGATCAGAGTGCATTTCGTGAATATATATGAAGGTAAAAACCACAATGATCTTTTATTATTTGTGTGTCTGAAATAATGTGTCACTACAGGTTCAGTCAACAAAGCATCTGGCTTGTGTTCTTGGATTAGAGCGTAATTGTGATTCTCTTGAGTAATTATGGTATTTTTACTTTCTTTAATTAATTCAGTATAAATGTATTTAAAAATTCTTGACTTGTTGGAAAAGAACCATGCCAGATGTGGACGTTGAGTCACACTCCCACATACAGAACAGTTACTCTTGTGCTTATTGGCTTCGTAGATTTTATAGTTGCTGGGGACTTAATTAATTAACTGTGTTTACGAAAATTTTCTTACATTGTTCTTTGCAGTCAGATAGCGTAATAATACTAGTCAGGGTCAACCAATTACGAGACTTGCGTAATCGGACATACAAAAACTAAAATATTTTCAATTATATTTAATTAAGCCCCCATGCACGTGGCGACCCTGCCAGGATCGTCCCTTGGAATCTTCTGATTGTGAAAATAGTAGACGGTAGTATTGTTGTAGTAATTTTGAGTTTAGTGATTGTGGTCTGTATTGAGTGTGTAGATTTGGTAATTGGCATTCTTCTAATGGTATTTTTCAAAATTTAGTTTTTATTGCCTTGTATAAGCGTTTAACAATCTTGTGCAATTATTTCAATTGTTCGTTAATCGTGTTTGAGGGAAACATCTAGTGTGAATAGTATTGTTGGAGATAAGGAGTCATTGTGTGTGATTTTCGTACAGTGACGAATCTTTCGTATGTTTTGCAAATGATTACGCGATCGATGAAAAAGGCAAAAATGATGAATAGTGAGAATAACGAAATTGTTGACATGGCGAACTCGCCAACACAGGAAAACAGTGCGATGAATAATGGAGTTGAAAACAATGTAATAAGTCGGGAAAATAGTCCGGAACCATTTCAAAATTTTTCTCAATCAGAAAATTCACAGAATACGAGATCAACGATAGAAGATTCTGAAGTAGTATCGAACATAGATAGCTTTACAGCTATGACGAAGGAAGTTAGTTTTGCGGGAAATGTTAGGGGCGAAAAGAATTTCGATCCGGCTAACATGGAGCAGTTGATGGATGCTATATTACATTTGGGATCACAGATGGGAACTTTTCGATCTGAATTTAAAACAGAGATAGGAACAATTAAAACTGAGATGGGAACAATTAAAACAGAGATGGGAACAATTAAAACAGAGATGGGAACAATGGAAACACGGTTTAGATCTGAATTAAAAACAGAGATTGGAACAATTAAAACAGAGATGGGAACTTTGGAAACACGGTTAGATTCAAGAATAGGGACATGTTTCAAAAATATGAAAGATGAATTAAAGAAAGAAATCAGAGAGGAAGTACAACCAATTTTGAATGCTCACAATAATAGATTAATTGCAGTAGAAATCAGACAAAGGGAACAGGATAGAGAACAGGAAGAAAGAGATCGCGTGATAGTACAGAATTTTTCAGAGTTAAATTTACAACGTGCAAAGGATAAGGAAGAAATATTTGAGAGAATCGAAGGATCCGTACCAAATGACAGATTAAATAACCTAACACAACAATATGAACAGCTAGCTACCAAATGTGACAATACTGAAACCCGAGTCGCGACACTTACGGAAGACGTAAATAAACAGAAAGAACAATTAGGTGACTTATCGGAAAGAGTTGAGGAAATTTCAGATAAACTGACAAATCTTAGTTTACATGGGGACAGAGATTCAGATGATACAGCCCCATTGCCATTTGCAGAAACCGAAGAATACCAGAACATAAATAAGCATGTTGAAAATCAGGGAAAATTTAATGAACGCGTGAAAAGGGAATTTGAGGCATTACGAAGCAAGTCAAGCAGATCGAAGGGGAAATTGTAGGAAAAGATAGCAGAAGAAATTTGGAATCACAGGTAGCAGAGGGGTTTGAAGAAAATAATTTGTTTCATTTACGGGATGCAACAAGAGAGCGCCAGGCGCGCGAACTTTACAATAATCGACAATCGGACTGGGACAGATGCGGTAGGTCTTTGTCGCCACGAGGCGAAAACTTTGACTATAAACACTTTTTGACTGTCCGGAAATTTAAGATCTTCCGCAATTCTAAGAATGACATACATCCATGTGCATGGTTAGATCAATTTATGTACGCACTTCCACCGAATTGGCCACTAAGTCACAAACTGGAATTTATGTGTGGATATTTAGAAAACGAACCGGCGACGCGGATGCGCGCACTCATTAGAGATTGTAATAATCTAAATGATTTTTATCATGCATTTCTATCGGCATATTGGTCCGAAAACACGCAAGACAGAGTCAAACACAGTCTTATTATGCAGCGTAATTTCAAACAGTCTGAGTTCCGCATGCCGGCAGAGTACTTTGAAGACATGATTCGAAAGAATCAGTTCCTGTCCAACCCTTATAGCCCGACTGAATTAATTCGCATTTGTTTAACTAAGCTGCCACAATCCATAAGACAAATTGCTTTGGCCGGAAGATGTAAAGACGACATTGAGACTTTTAAGACTTTGTTGCAAGAACTTGAGTATGACAACGACGACGGGACCTCTAGTAACTTTTTCAGTAACAGTAATTACAATAGATTTTCAGAGAAAAGTGATAGTGGTCGGAACGGACGTTATAGCGGTAATTTTGAGAATGACAGACGTAACAGACAGGACAACAGATACCAGCCTTATGATAATAACAGACGTTCTAACAGAAATTACACAGACAATAGCGGTAATTCGTACCGGAATGATCAATCATACGGAAACAGTAATGGTATCATCAGGACAGAAATTATTCATACGGTAATAGAAATTCTTACTACAGAAATAGCCAGGGTAGTAGATACAACAATAATTTCAGAAGTGACAGTCGAAATTATACAAGAAGTAGTTATGCAGACAGACAGGAAAATAGAAATTTTAATAACAGACACAACCCAGAATTTGCATCTAGCAGACAGGAGGGACCTAATTGGCATCCTCCACGTGACAGAACTTCTGAGAGACAAGTGCAAATCGTTGAAATTGATCCGCGAAATGACGCGAATAATCAAAGACGTGACGCAAACAATCGACAATGACTTGTAGCTTCGGCTTCTGGCAGCAATATAGACGGCTCAGAAAGCAATGACACTACGACTTTACACTACGTACGCCTGGAAGACATGAGAGACATTTTATTAGACGAAAAGGAAAATAATGTAGACGCATTTTTACATCCTGTTATTGAAGTATGTGTCGGTAAGAATAAGTTCACTGCAGTATTAGATTCTGGGAGCCCATTGAATGTCATTAGAGAATCAGTTTTTCGTATATGTGAAAGAACTATTGCCTGTCCTGTGTTACCTATTTCTAAAACTACAATTCGAGGTGCTATTTCTGGAAAAAGTGTGGAAGTCAAACAACAGACCAATTTAAATTTCATTTGTCAAGGATACGAATTTTCTGCTAATTTTATTATTGTTCCATTACTCAGTACACAAATTATATTAGGTATGGAGTTTCTTAACGCACATAAGGCAATTTTGAACTTTAAAGAAGGAAGTGTAAATTTGACTGTTGCTGGAATGCCGAAATGTCTAAAATTTTTCGAGTGTTTAACAAGATCTGAGTCAGATACAAAATGTTTAAGGTTTCTTACTTCTGATGTTTTCGTTGAGCATTATGACGACAATGTGTTTATTCATGATAATGACAATAGATACAGAGACGCGATGGGTGATATAATTAATAGCGAAGAATTAATTAATGAAAAGGTTAAGAAAGCTGAAGTGCCAGATGACGTTGCAAGAGAAGAGCTGCACCACATTTTGACTTCACATGCTACAGTGTTTAGTCATCACACAGGAACTATACAAGGCTTACAATATTTATTTAAGGTAAAAGAACACACACCATTTCGCGGAAAAACGTACGCTATTCCTTTGGCTTACAGAGACAAGGTTAAGAATGAACTTCAATACATGTTAGATCAGGGCATTATTGAGCCTGCAGTCAGTCCTTATACTAGCCCATTACACGTTGTTCTTAAAAAGGATGGGTCAATTCGTTTGGTTCTGGATTCCAGACAGATAAATAATATCATCATTCCTGAAACTGACCGCCCACAAAATTTAGATGAACTTCTTCAACATTTCCATGGAATTAAAGTCTTATCCACGATTGATATGCGCGCAAGTTTTTGGCAAATAGAACTCCACCCTGATTGTAGAAAATATACTGCCTTTTTAGCCTTTGGTAACTGTTACCAATTTCGGAAATTACCGTTTGGACTTACTGTATCTTCAGCAGCATTCATTCGTAGTTTAAATGAAATTTTACCTGTTTATCTTCGTGACAACATTACTTCTTATGTTGACGATATTCTTATTGCGAAACGTTCTTGGAGTGAGCACAACAAAATTTTGGATTCATTATTACGTATTTTTGCACGAGTTGGCATGACAGTGAACTTGGAAAAATCTGAATTTGGTCGTTCTCAGGTGAAATTTCTCGGTCACATTATCTCTACAGAAGGTATTCTTCCTGATCCAGAAAAACTAGACGCTATTCGTAATTATGCTGTTCCTACTACAAAACGTGATGTTCGTAGTTTCCTTGGTGTCTGTAATTTTCTTAGACGCTTTGTTAAATTGGACGATTGGGCCACACCTCGTTTATGTGAACTATCCGGAAAGAAATCTAATTGGTGTTGGGATGAGGAAGCTCAGTCAGAATTTGAACAGCTTCGTGATGCTTTAGTTGCTGCTCCACTTCTTTCACATCCGGATTTATCTAAAGAATTTTGTTTGGCGACGGACTCATCATACAAGGGCCTAGGTGCACATTTATTTCAAGAGATAGAAGAAAACGGCGTTGTAGTCCAGAAAACTATTGCATTTGGAAGTCGTGTTCTTTCTAAATCAGAAAAGAATTATTCGATTACGGAACTTGAAGCTTTGGCTGTTGTTTGGGCTTTCACAAAATTTCGCACATTTTTGTTTGGCAGACATACTAAGGTTTACACCGATCATCGAGCTCTGGAATTTCTTATGTCAACAAAATTAACTCATGGCAGATTGTCAAGATGGGCGTTGTACCTACAGGAATTTGACTTTAGTATTGTTTACATACAGGGTTCTTCTAATATTGTTGCCGATGCTTTATCACGTGCACCTATGGGTTTGAAACAAAGTGCTGAAGAGGACTACAAGGAAAACAATTATTGTTTGATGTATATTCAAGGTGTTGCGTTTGAGAACTTTATTTCGTCTTCGCTCCAGGATATCGCTAAGGAGCAAAATAAGGATCCAATCTGGAAGGACATTAAGGAGAAGTGGAGGAGAAAGGAAAGCGTGGCGATTAGACAGCATTATTTAGTTCGCAATGACATTCTTTTTAAACGAAAATCGGTCGACAACTCTGTTTGGTTAGTTTGTATTCCTGATGAGTGGGTCAATAAATTGATTTGGTACACACATTTCAGTTATGCGCACTTTGGTCCCAGAAAATGCTTTCACAAATTACGAGAAAATTGCTACTTCAGTGATATGGAAAAACGTATTCGATCTGTTCTTGCCAAATGCAAATTATGTCAAATGGCTAAGCCTCCAACGATTTCTCACAGAGCACCGTTGTTTCCCATCATTCCAGCGAAATTAAAGGAGATGGCTGCAGTCGATTTGTTCGGTCCAGTGGTTCGTTCTACTAATGGTTTTGCGTACATTTTCGTAGCAGTGGAACTGACATCAAAATATGTGTGTTTTACACCGTTACGCAAAGCAACAGCTCGTTCAGTATCTAACGCTTTCATCAAACATTTTCTTAAAGAAGTTGGTCATGTTGACAAGGTTATATCAGATAATGGATCACAGTTTCGTTCTAAAATTTGGCTTTGTACTCTACACCGTCGTAAAATTAAACCAATTTTCATTTCACTTTTTCACCCTCAATCTAACGCTTCAGAGAGATGGATGAAGGAAATCAATAAATTGTGTCGTCTTTATTGTCATCAGAATCACAGAACTTGGGATCAGTATCTTCATATTTTTCAAAACATTCTGAATGAACTTCCTAATGACTCAACTTCTTTACTGCCTCTATTGATATTAAAAAATAAAGCACCGACAAATCGCATATCCTAAATCGTTCCTTTTCCGCCTTCACGGAAACTGCGACATTCTGAAGTTGTCAACCTGGCTCTGCAAAATATTGCATCTGCGGCTGCTAGAAGAGAGAAATCAGCTAGACGTCCTGGTCGTTCAAAAATCTTGTCAGTTGGTCAGAAGGTATTAATTAAGTCCCACCGTTTGTCTCACAAAGGAAAAGGCTTGTGTCGCAAATTTTTTCTGCTTTATAACGGTCCATATAGAATTCGCAAAATTATTCATGATAACACTGTTGAAGTAGAAACTCTTAAATCACGACGCTCCAAGGGTATACATCATATATCAAACGTTAAAATTTTTGTGGAATAACATACTTTAGAGAAACTAACAGCTACATGTAAACATGCGGAGAGTACAAGGATACCGCGCTGTGTTTTGGCGGCGGCACATACTCAAAGCAACAGTGAAGTCTGCGCGCCGCACGAGGCAGTCGTTGACCGAAAACAATGACTTCCTACGTCACGCGCCTACAGCTGATCGAGCGCTCAGTGCGAATGCACTGACAGCCGTAAACAAATACCCAGTTTAATTTCTCCGACTAAATTCAGTATAAAGCTATAGTGACTTGATGAATTATGTTATTAACATTCAGTATTATTCAGGATACGGTTGTGTAAAATATTTAAGAACTTCAGGTAAATTCTGTGCGTGTCCGACGTTAAGACGACCTGCTATCGAGAAATTTTCAGGAAGAATGTAATTTCGAAGAAGAAACTAATTAACTAAAAAAAAAGGTAACTATTAATTGAGTTTATTTTCAGGTAACAAATTTCCACTTAGGTACGTACTTTAGACGTAATTTGCTGCTCGCGAGTACGTGATTCATACTTTGTGCTAATTTCATGTTCTATGAATTTACGTGTGAAGCGACGTGCTTGCGTACGTTAACTGATTTTGACAATGATTATTAATGAACTGGGTTGTAACTTGTATATATTATGCATCGCTTGGCTGCACTGCTTTTTCACTGATGTCATATTTTATTTAATTATGTGCCTGCTGTGCTTATTTATTTAAATTATAATTGTAACCTGATTTATTGTGCTGACTGTGATTATGTATGTATGTTATACTTTGTGATTTATCCGCTTGCGCCTTCATGTTTACTTATTAAGAGGACATATGAACATTTATTTGCTTTTGCTGATATGATGCTAATGACATGTTTACTGCTTTACGTATGGATTGCATATTTATACACATCTGTTGTTGTCACAACTACTCTTTAATTTGGTATATAGCAATGCTGTTGTACAGTGTACAAACATAGAGTTTAGGTCACACTACTGTATTAATTATAGATTGTTCGCTTGGCAGAGCCTCGTTGTAGGAATTGTGCTGCATCCACTTGTTGACATTCTGTTCTCTACTGGTATATTTACTCGCTATTGCTTGTTTTGCTTACCCTCAGTGCCTTATATTTTTAAGATAAGAAAACTAACTGCTATAATTCGACGAACGACATTAGTACAAGAAAGTCATAGAAGTCACATGAGCTGAGGTTTTATGGAAGCTGTATAAATTTATGCTAATAGGAAGGAAGCTAACGACATGACGTACCAATACTAGGTTTAGACCATTAATAGTTATTACACTGCATTTTTCGTGAGCAATTGAAATAGGAAGTGACACTTGACACAAGAAATACTCCACATGTTTGCTTCTGTTTGCCATAATTCTTGAAGTGGTGTACACACTGTGAAACATTATGATTATTCACACTCCGTAATCGTACTTAATTACTGAGAGTTATTCGAACTAAGTCTGTTAGAGGTCAGGTATGCATTTCTTTTATTTAATGATGGACAAGGAACCAAAATGTATCTTATAATTCATAATGAGTAGAAGATTGGGCTCAGATGGATTACACAGAGGTTGTGTGTTGACAATGTGTCTTCGGATTGTATGGGATGCTGAATTGAAGTTGCATTAGGATTTTATCTGTACTTGTTCAAGGAGACTGACTAGAGGAAAGAGTTGTTATGGAAGTGAAATGATATTGGTGCTGAGGTTTATATGTAGCGACGTATTATTGAGGTATTGAGAGTATATGAAGTTGATGATTATTGGAGTTTTTGTGGACAAGAGATAAGGTAAATGATATTGATGATAAGAGTTATATGTATCGACGTATTGAAGAAGTATTAGTGACGTATTGAGATTGTGTGAAGCTGTTGATTATTGGAGTTTTGGTGTATAAGAGGTAAAGTAAGTGAGGAGCATATTTTTTTGTTGGTCTTATGGAACAAGGAGGATGAAGAGAGCAGACTAGAACACTAAAATAGAAGGAAGATAGTCTATACACACACTTTGTTAAATAACTAAGCAGTATATACTTTTTTTGGAGAGAGGAAGTAATTGCATATCTTGGCTCACTGACAGTTGTTCAACAACAGTACATTTGATCTGGCTTGGCAAACATTGGTCTTGATATGATGACTATGACGTTGACTTAACTATTATTGACTGTTATACATTGCTGCCACTACTACTTGATACACATGATGAACATCAGATTTTGACAGAATTACATTTACACAGTTAACACTATTCAATTACACAGTAGTACTTAATGTGAATGAAAGATGAATGAGTGTGTTTTGTGTGTTTTCCTTTCCTAATCCTACCCACCTATCTCCTAAGTATTATTTTATTTGTTTGTAGTGGCTTGCACTGACACCCATAAATATTATAGGTTTACTGGTATTTGTGTATTGTAATAGTTAATAGGACAATTATCTGATATCATTTGTGTGTTTGTTATGATTTGTATGTTACTGTATAAGCATTTGTATGTGCATTCAAACTATTGTTCATGCCTGGACTGTCTGATTAGTGAAGATAAATATTCTGAACTGTTACCTGCACTTTTCAACATGATGTGTGACATTTGGTCGTGTTTAATTTCTGCTGATGAACTGTGTGATCAGTGATTGTTAAAAAAAAAAATTATGGACTGTTACCTGTACCTTTTCTACATGATTGGTGCCACTAGGACATGTTTAATTTGTGCTCATAAACTCTGATGAACAGTGTGATCAGTGCTAGTGAATTTTTTTGGAACTGCTTCTGCTGAGAGATGTGACTTTTTGCTGTCTGCACCTACTCAATATTGCTGGGTGCCACTGATGGACTGCTTCTACTGAAAAGATGTCCCCTGTTGCTGTGTGCACCTGATCAACATTGCTGATGCCACTAATGGACTGCTTCTACTGAAATGGTGTCACTTGTTGGTGTCTGCACCTGCTCTCAACATTGCTGGGTGCAACTGGTGAACTACTTCTACTGAAATGAAGTCACTTGTTGCTGTTTGCACCTGCTCAACATTGCTGGGTGCAACTGATGAACTGTTTTTACTGAAATGAAGTCACTTGTTGCTGTCTGCACCAACTCAACTTTACTGGGTGCCACAGATGGAACTGCTTCTGCTGAAATGATGTCACTTGTTGGTGTCTGCACCTGCTCAACATTGCTGGGTGCAACTGATGGACTGCTTCTACTGAAATGATGTCACTTGTTGGTGTCTGCACCTGCTCAACATTGCTGGGTGCAACAGATGGAACTGTTTTTACTGTAATGAAGTCACTTGTTGGTGTCTGCACCTGCTTAACATTGCTGGGTGCAACTGATGGATTGCTTCTACTGAACTAATGTGACTTGTTGCTGGGTGTACCTGCTAAACTTTACTGGGTGCCACTGATGGACTGCTTCTACTGAAAAGATGTTACCTGTTGGTGTATTTTTTTTTTTGTATAAACTAATCATTGAAAGCATTTTATGTGAACATTTGTATAAATTGATTTTTTTTAAAAAGGGTAAACTATTATGTAAAGTCACATGTATGAAAAGAAGTTGTATTGCTTACTGTATTTCATATATTAGGTTAGTGAAAGGTCAGTGCAAAGCCAAAATTTTTAACTAATTATGTGATATTTAGGTATTAATATTATCTTTTATTTTTGTCTGTATTTTTCTGGACGAATTTGGTGGTATTTTCACCACCAATGCTGGCAAAAATACCATCAAATTCTGGCCTGTGGAGGAGGGGCATATGAAAGGTGGCTACACTGTGCCACTGCGCCAGAGATTGCGCCAAAGAGTACTATTAAGCCGCCTCCACAGTGCGTGTTAAGAGTTCGTGGCAGTCAGTGCTTGTCGAGAGCTAGTGTCAGTGTGTGTTAAGAGTTCGTGGCAGTCAGTGGTTGTCGAGAGATCGTAGAAGTCAGTGTAGCTGTCGTGTCGTGAAGTCGGATCGAGATGTTGTAGTAAAGAGTGTTGTTCCATGTTTTTTGCAGTTATTTGGATGGGAGAGATAGCAGATGTTGTTGTAATGATCAGAGTGTATTTCGTGAATATATATGAAGGTAAAAACCACAATGATCTTTTATTATTTGTGTGTCTGAAATAATGTGTCACTACAGGTTCAGTCAACAAAGCATCTGGCTTGTGTTCTTGGATTAGAGTGTAATTGTGATTCTCTTGAGTAATTATGGTATTTTTACTTTCTTTAATTAATTCAGTATAAATGTATTTAAAAATTCTTGTCTTGTTGGAAAAGAACCGTGCCAGATGTGGACGTTGAGTCACACTCCCACATACAGAACAGTTACTCTTGTGCTTATTGGCTTCGTAGATTTTATAGTTGCTGGGGACTTAATTAATTAACTGTGTTTACGAAAATTTTCTTACATTGTTCTTTGCAGTCAGATAGCGTAATAATACTAGTCAGGGTCAACCGATTACGAGACTTGCGTAATCGGACATACAAAAACTAAAATATTTTCAATTATATTTAATTAAGCCCCCATGCAATGTTACATTTAATAACTGCCTAAAGGTTGAGGAATACGTTGGTTAATGCTTTAAAATGTGCAGATGAATGTACAATTTGTGCCAGTAGTTGATGTACGTATAGTTTGAAGCTTGCAAGGGGTACAAGCTCTTGGTGTGATGATATATCTGTAAATGAGGTCAATCTCTTGTACATATGGCGGCTGTCATGGTAACATAATTAAATATTTATAGTAAATATTAAGGAGTGTGTATGTGTGTGTGTGTGTGTGTGTGTGTGTGTGTGTGTGTGTGTATGTGTTTGTGTGTGTGCATTGCAATTTTAATGACGCAGGCAGTTGCTGAAAATCCAAGTAATACTATTGTATCATCTGGAAAATAAATTGTAAATATTGCAATTTTTGTCATTTAACATGGATTTAGGTTGTTTTGTTTGGTGCTTGTATATTTGGAGTGTTTCAAGAATGTCTAGTATTCTGCCTTTTGGTTGGATGTGTAGGATGCTGATACTTGTGTTGTTAACATGGTGTTTTGTTTCATGCAGGTGGGTGGCTATTGCTGATGTGTGGTATTTCTTGTTTTTTAGTGCTGACATGTGTTCTTTGAATCTAATCTCAAATGATCTGCCTGTCTGGCCAATGTAAAAGCAGTCACAGTGAAAACATTCGATTTTGTACACACCTGTGTGATGAAGGGGGTTTCATGTGCTGATGTTGTGGAGTAACGTCTGTCCAATCTTGTTGTCTGTGTTAAAGGATATGCCTATGCCTTTTCGTTTGAAGACATTGGCAATCTGATATGAAATGTTACCTGGAAAGGGGATTGTATGGAAGATGTTATTTTCTTTTTGTTTTTTGTGTTGTGATTGCTTTGCCATTAATGAGTGTTTCATGGAGTCTGCTATGGAGCTGTTATAACCATCTGCTATAGGTGTTTGTTTTATTATTTCAATTTCTTATTCACATTTGTCTTCAGAGAGTGGTAGTTGGATAACTCTATTGGTTATGTACCAAAATGCCGTCATTTTGTGGACTGTGGAGTGACAAGAGGAGTTGTGGATTGTAGTATGTGTTGTGGTAGGCTTCTGATAAATTTCAAACTAATGTCTGTTATTCTTTATTTTAATGGTAAGGTCCAAAAATTTTATACTGTCATCTGCTTGGTGCTCAACTGTGAATTTTGTTTTAATGAAAGTTTTTGAATAAATGTCCACATTCATACTTTTTACTCTCGGCTTTTTTCGAGATACTCTCAGTCGACATTCTGAACTCACACTGACCACTGCATTCAACAGACTCCGTAATACATTTTCACTTTCACTGAGGAGAGCATTGTCATCAGCGAATCTTACCATTGATATCTGTTCCCTGAAAATTTTAATCCCGCTCTTGAACCTTCCCTTTACGCTGAAGCGCCAAAGAAACTGGCATAGGCATACTTATTCAAATACAGAAATATGTAAACAGGCACAATACGGCGCTACGGTCGGCAACGCTTACATAAGACAAGTGCCTGGCGCTGATGTTAGATCGGTTAATGCTGCTACAATGGCAAGTTATCAAGATTTAAGTGAGTTTGAACGTGATGTTATAGTCGGCGCACGAGCGATGGGACACTGCATCTCCGAGGTTGCGACATCGAAGGCCCACTCGTGTACCCTAGATGACTGCCAGACACTAGCCTTTACGCCTCGTCTGGAGCCACCAGCACCGACATTGGACTGCCGTTGTCTGGAAACATGTTGCCTGTTCGTTTCAAATTATGTCGAGGGGATGTACGTGTATGTGTATGGTGACAACTTCACGAATCAATGTACCCTACTTGTTAGCAGGCGACTGTTCAGGCTGGTGGAGGTTCTGTAATAGTATGGGGCGTGTGCAGTTGGAGTGATATGAGATCCCTGATAAGTGTAGATACGACTCTGACAGGTGACACGTCCAAAAGCATCCTGTTAGATCATCTGAATCCATTCATGTCCATTGTGCATTCCGACGGACTAGGGCAATTCCAGAGAGACAATGCGATACCCCACACGTCCAGAATTGCTGCAGAGTGGCTCCAGGAACACTCTTCCGATTTTAAATTCTTCCACTTATAACGGGTACGTTGCGGGCAGGCGTGTCAATTAGCATCATATTAATTAAAATCTGGGATAAATAGACTTTATTTAGGAAGAATTAAAAAGGGGAAAGTAATACGAAACTTTAATAACTTCACAGTATTGCTAAGAAGCAATATAATGAAAAGTAATAAAAAGCAAAGTAGCAAAGACCAAGCGGGACAGAAAGATATAGGGGAGCGTTTGTTTTTTAATACATATAAAAGAACATGTAACACATTATTGAGCTCTCTACCTTCGGTTATCGCGATCGGGCTAGTCGATGAAAAAGTGGTAAGCGACTGCGAAATTCGTTAAGGAGGTTATTTAAAGACTCTTCAAGCACATTTAAAATACATTACGTGTGACGAAGTGATCAGAGACGTTTATTGTCGGGTGAAGTGATAATGATTTCGACAACATAATTCGAACTTTGTGTTAGCTGCGAAAAATACTCTTGGGAAACTATTATGGTTGTCGAACCCACGAAAGTTGTACTCAACGGAAAGCTATAGTTTACGTAATTCTGCATTTTTTAAAAATTGTGAAACGCGTGTGCGCGGAACATTAATCTTATCCTTGGACGGTTGCGGGGGTAACTGATACAAACAACGCGCCAGCATAAAAATAGTTCGCTTATTAACTACCCGATATTAATTAACGGGGACCTAAAATACTAAAAACAGTGCATACACCGTTAAATTGAACCCTGTGTGTGAAAGAAAATCACATCGAACATTTCGAGAGCGAAGAATAGACATTTAAGTGCCGAATTGATAGCCTGGGACGAGTCGATATTTGGACATTATATGACACGCACTGAAAAAACACGATATTGACCATTTTAATACTGAAAAGAAGGATAAGATCATCAACCCCAATCCCGATTCATATTTCATATTTAGTTAGTGAAAAGAAATATGTTAATAAACAAACTACATTTCAATTTTATCCACGATTTTGGCTTCATTGCGTAGTCTTGACTACATGATAAACAATATCTGTGGAAGTTGTATACAACGTATCGTCATAATATTTAGCCAACCAATATTGTGGGACACCGAAAATGTAATTGCATGAAATTATTCTTACAGCGAATGTATAATGTGTGAGTGCGACGAACTATATTGAGAAACTGAACATCCATTACGTACTTGCATGTTATCTGCGAAAATGGTCCTTGTCGGTACATCAGCATAGAGTTCGAATAGAATCGCTGGAACATTGCAAACCATTCAGATTAATCGAACATCTAAATATGCATAATGCTGGTATCACCAGGATGTGTTCTTGCTCCTCACCCCCGTGGCAGTAATTGAATTAAGAGTCAGCTGGGAATAACATTTAAATCAATTGACGACCATTGAGCTAGCGTGACGAAATCTCAAACGTCCACTGCCATGTATGAAGGCGAGTGACACCACGAGTGCTAACGTCGATCGAGGGGTGTCGTCGTGATCGTATGGGATGACATTGAGCGGTCACACACTGGCCACCAAACTCCCCAGACACGAACATTATTGAACGTATCTGCCTTGCAACGTGCTGTTCAGAAGGTGTCTCCATCCCCTCGTATCCTAGCGGATTTATGGACAGAGCTGCAGGATTCATGGTGTCAATTGCCTCCAGCACTACTTCAGACATTAGTCGAGTCCATGCCACGTCGTTTTGCGGCACTTCCACTTGCTCGCGGTGGTCCTACAAGATATTAATCAGGTGTACCAATTTCTTTGGTTCTTCAGTTAATTCCGTCATTGAATCTTCAGAAGGGGCGAAAGGCTACTAGTCTTATTGTTTCCTCCTGGTTGTTGTACATACTGTATATTACCCTCACCCCTATTTTTATTGCACTATTTTAGATTGTCGAACACTCCTTCCAGGTCGAAAAATCCTACGAACGTGTCTCGATTTTTCTTCAGTCTTCCATTCATTATCAATCGCAACGTGAGAAATGCCTCTCAGGCCTTCTTACCTTTCGTGAAGTCAAACTGATTGCTCTCCAACAGATCATTTTTCTGTTCCATTCTTCTGTATATCACCTTTGTCATAAACTTTGATGCACGAGCTGTTGAGCTGATTGTGTGATAGTTCTCGTACTTGCTATCTTCGGAACTGTGTGAATGAATTTTTTCCGTAAGTCTGATGGTATATTGTCAGTCTTATAAACCCTACACACCAACGTGAATAGTCGTGAATCCTACAACAGAACTGTACACAGGAACTCACTCTCTACCCAACCTTGCTACTGACAATGAATCACAGTCCCGTTATTCCACTTTCAGCGGGTGAAGATATTACCTTAAAACCTTCTGACAAGAACTCCTTGTCTCCTTTCCATTACATTGCACTAGCCACCAACATATCAAGACCGAGCCATAGCATTTCTGTTTTCCGATATTCTAGTTTCCCTTCCACGTTCAAACTTCTGACATTCCAAGCAACGATTTGTAGAACCTTACTCTTTCGTTGGTTATTCAGTCTTTTTCTCATGGTCACCTTCCTCTTGGCGGTCGGCTCCCGTAGATCTGAAGGCTGACTAGTCCGGAATCTTTTGCCAATGGAGAGATGATAATGACACTTTTTCACGTACAGGCCGCTTGTCCTATGAATACACATTATGTGTCATTAATGCAGTGGTTTTCATGGCCTTCTGCATTCCCATTCCGTTGATTATTGCTGATTCTACTGCCATCAGGGGCAGTTTTCCACCCCAAAGGCAAGAGAGTGCTCTGAACTTCTGTCCGCTCCTCTATCCTCTTTACAAGTCTCTTGGCTGAACACCGGCCACTGTGACCGAGCGGTTCTAGGCGCTTCAATCCGGAACGGCGCTGCTGCTACGGTTGCAGGTTCGAATCCTGCCTCGGGCATGGATGTGTGTGATGTCCTTAGGTTAGTTAGGTTTAAGTAGTTCTAAGTCTAGGGTACTGACGACCTGAGGTGTTAAGTCCCACAGAGATTAGAGCCATTTGAACCATTTGAACCTCTTTGCTGAACGAGGATGAGTTCTTATGCAGGAAGTCTTCGGCCACCACTGCTGTTTAATTTGTATTCAAACGTAAGCAGTGGCGAGATCTGAACCGGGGAACAAGGACGTTTTGATTACTAGTCAAAGACGCTACTCCTAGATCACGGAGCTATCACGACATGGCTGCCATAATCATCAGTGAACCCCTACCATGTATAGGAATGTAAATTCGGCCAGAAGTGGGTAAAATAACTTTATTCCATTATTCCATAGTCCAGGTTTGATGGCTTTTGCACCACGTTTACCCGTTATTAGGCATTTGCATCACTTACAAGTGATTTTGAAATCGCACCTTGTTCAGCATTTCTCTACTTATGGAGCTCACTTTGTGTTGTTTTCGTGCTGACGTAGTTCGCGGATACGACATTCAGTTCTGGAGGTATTTTTGCTGGTGTCATCCCAATATTTTTCATCACAATCTTCTTTAATCATTGTCCGTCACGATCGCTCAACAACACATTCATGCGCGTTGTTAACTTAGCGGCGGAAGTTTTTCCCCTTTCCCTTGAACGATATATAAATCTGCAATTGACGTCTTTTGAAGCACGAAATACTTCGGCTATGGTGGTTACGGAAGCACACACCTTCACATAACACCGACATACACTGAGGTACAAAAGTCACAGGATGCCTCCTAATATCGTTCCGGTCCTCCATTAGCCCATCGTAATGCAGCGGCTCAACGTGACATGGACGCAACAAGTCGTACGAAGTCTCTCCTGCGGAAATATTGAGCCATGCTGCCAATATAGCCGTTCGTAATTGCGAATGCGTTTCCAGTGCAAGATTTCGTGCGCGAACTGACCTCTGGATTATGACCCGTGAATGTTCCATGAGATGCGCGTCAGGCGATGTTGGTGGACAATTCATTCGCTCGAATTGTCCAGAATATTCTCCAAATCGATCGCGAACAGTTGTGGCCTGTAACATCGGGTATTGTTATCGATTAAAATCCCATTGTTGTTTGGGAACGTGAAGTCCATGAGTGGTCTGCAAGCAGCGGAACATAGCCACTTACAGTCAATAAAATGGTTCAAATGGCTCTGAGCACTATGGGACTTAACATCTTTGGTCATCAGTCCCCTAGAACTTAGAACTACTTAAACCTAATTAACCTAAGGACATCACACAACACCCAGTCATCACGAGGCAGAGAAACTTACAGTCAATAGTCGGTTCAGTTGTACCAGAGGGTCCAGTACATTCCATGTAAACATAGCCCACACCCAGGATGAGATTTTTCACTCTGCAGCGCAGTGTGTGCGCTGATATGAAACTTCCTGACAGATTAAGACCGTGTGCCAGACTGAGACTCGATCTCGGGACCTTTGCCTTTCGCGGGCAAGTGCTCTATCAACTGAGCTACCCAAGCACGACTCACGACCCGTCCTCACAGCTTCAATTCTGCCAGTACCTCGTCTCCTACCTTCAGCGCACACTCCGCTGCGGAGTGAAAATCTCATTCTGGAAAAATCCCCTAGGCTGTGGCTAAGTCATGTCTCCTCAATATCCTTTCTTCCAGGAGTGCTAGTTCTGCAAGGTTCGCAGAAGAGCTTCTGTGAAGTTTGGAAGGCAGGAGATGAGGTACTGGTAGAACCGAAGCTGTGAGGGCGGGTCGTGAGTCGTGCTTGGGTAAATCAGTGGTAGAGCACTTGCCCGTGAAAGACAAAGGTCCCGAGTTCGAGTCTCGGTCCGGCACACAGTTTCAGTCTGCCAGGAAGTTTCAAATCCCACACCATTATGCAGCTTGCACAGTGCCTTATTGAAAACTTAGGCCCATGGCTTCGTGGGACCTGCACCTTACAATCAGCTCTTACCAACTGAAATCGGGACTCATCTGGCACCAGGCCACGGTTATCTAGTCATCTATGACCCAACCGATATGTTCATGAGTTCAGGAGATGCGCTGCAGCCGTTGTCGTGCTGTTAGCAAAGGCACTTGCGTCAGTTCTCTGCCGCCAAAGCCTATTAACGTCAGACTTCTCCGTACTGTCCTAACGAATAGGTTTTCGTACATCCCACATTGATTTCTGCGGTTATTTCAAGCCGTGTTGCTTGTATGTTAGCAGTGACAGTTCTATACAAACAACCCTGTTTTCTGTCATTAAATGAAGGTCATCAGTCACTGCGTTGTCCATGGTGAGAGGTAACGCCTTGAAATTTGGTGTTTTCGGCATGCTCTTAACAGCGTGGGTCTCGGAATATTGAATTCCCTAACGATTTCCGAAATGGAATGGCCCACGCGTCTTGCTCCAAGTGCCATTCCGCGTTCAAATTCTGCTAATTTCCGTCGTTCGTGCATAGTCACGTAGGAAACCTTTTCACATGAGTCACCTGAGTACAAATGACAGCTCCGCCAATGGGCTGGCCTTTTATACACTGTGTGCGCGATACTGCCGATGTCTGTTTATGTGACGAACGTTGGTATCAAACCGTCATAGAACGGGAACGGTACGTTTCCGAACATGGGTTTCTGTTCAAAATATTATGTACTCACTCCACTCCGCTAGTCCTAGAAGCTTGTAACCGGAATTTCGAAACACTCTGTATAACTGTACTCTTATTTCCGCTGCCTCTTGGTGACCGAGTCGCAGAACCCGTTGGCGAGTCCTCTGTTCCGAAAAAGACGTGTCCACCAACGACACTCTGCTCTGCCATTCTGGCCGAGGCGAACGCTTCGTACATGTGAACAGCGCTGCGAGGTGCATTGCTGCGTCTGACCGTACTACAAGTCAGACTCGCAACTAGTTCAGTAGGTGCCGGCAACACTAGTTGGTCGTTCGACTTATTTGGTGCTGTTTTCCGTCTCTTCGTAGATTTTGCTTATCTTTTCATAGAGAAGTGTGTGCTGCACGGAACAACCTCTATAATAACATTCTGACGTTCGTCTTTCTCTGTTCCTCTTCCCTCTGCTATTACCTACAATGACAGGTCAACTATTTATGGATGATGCCTCAAATGTCCCACTAGCCTGTATTCTGAAAAGCGGCCTCCATTTTCTTTCCTGTCCTATTCTTTCGACTCATTTTTGTGTTATGTCTACCAGTATTTTTACTTTCTTCTACGATACCATATTTCAGAGGTTTTTGTTTCTTCATCTCCGAATTTGCGACGGCTCACGTTTCAGATCCACACAGTGCTTTATTCCATACTACACACATCAATAAAAGTTTTACATCAGCTTGGTTCCGGCAGTTCCGCGGAACCTGTACCGAAAACTAGAATAGAGATAAACATAAACATCATTTCCGCCCTTTTTATTCCTCATGAGATCCACAAATTGCATGTTTACCACCTTACAGCGAGACTTTCGGAGGTGGTGGACCTGATTGCTGTTCACACCTGTACCTCTAAAACCCAGCAGCACGTCCTCTTGCATTGCTTCATGCCTATATTTGTCGTGGCATACTATCCACAACTTCATCAAAGCACTGTTGGTCCAGATTGCCCCACTCCTCAATGGCGATTCGGAGTAGATCCCTCGGAGTGGTTGGTGCGTCTCGTCGTCCATAAACAGCTCTTTTCAATCCATCCCAGGCATGTTAGAAAGGTTCTTGTCTGGAGAATATGCTGACCTCTCTAGTCGAGAGATGTCTTTATCCTGAAGGAAGTCATTCACAAGATGTGCAAGATGGGGGCGCGAATTTTCGTTCATGAAGACGATTGCTTCACCAATATGCAACCGATATGGTTGCACTGTCGGTCGGAGGATGGAATCCACGTATCGTACAGCCGTTACGTCGGCTTCCATGACCACCAGCGGTGTATGTCGGCCCCACATAATGCCAATCCAAAACAGCAGGGAACCTCATCATTTCTGCACTCGCTGGAAAATGTGTCTAAGGCGTCCAGCCTGACCAGGTTGCCTCCAAACAAGTACCCGACGATTGTCTGGTTGAAGACATATGCGACAGTCATCGGTGAAGAGAACGTGATGCCAATCCATTCGGTATGTTGTTGGGCCCATCTGTGACGCGCTGTATGGCGTCGTGGTTGCAAAGATGGATTTCACCATGGACGTCGGGAGTAAAAGTGTGCATCATGCAGCCTATTGCCCCAAGTTTGAGTCGTAACATGACTTCCTGTCGCTGCACGAAAAGCATTATTTAACATGGTGACGTTGCTTTCAGGGTTCCTCCGAGCCGTAATCCGTAGGTAGCGGTCAACCGCTGCATTAGTATCCCTTGGGCGACCTAAGCGAGGCATGCCATCGACAATTCCTGTCTCTCTGTATCACCTCCATGTCCGGGAGAATTCTTTCGCTTCTTGCAGTACTGTTCGCTCCTAATTTAGCCTGTGGACACGTGACAGAAACTACTGAAGTAACAGTGTGTCAACATATAGTGTAAATTCTTTAGATTAGAATACTCTTAATGAAGCCGTTTTAATTACATTTCAAAAGCCTATGTTAACTTTGTACCATACCTCCCATGTCAGCTTCTTTGCCTGTGCTTTAGTAATAAGAATGGAACAACTAAATCAAGGGCGTGCAAAACAGTAATCTAATTTCACGCAATGGAATAATGCCTTGTAAGCAAAAAGGTGTCGGAAGGTGACTTGGTGGAGCACATACAGTACCGACATCTTGCACATAGTTTAATTCCAACGCGATGGAACACAGAAAGGACCTACTGGACAGCCACACAGACGCTTACCCATACACAAGTAATGGTGTGGGGAAAGTCTTGGGAATTATCGGGATCTTTTACCATAAACGGGGGAATGTCTTCATACTTTTCAATAACAATGTCCAATGTTTTAACACTAATTTATAATCACTGTCAGAACTTTCACAACAATAAGTGGTCGCCTAATACGCAGTTGAGTAAAACTATGATAAAATGTGGAAGAATCCACTCACTGGGGAAGAACTGAGGTTACCGTTTGCTTAGGCGATGTCGTGCTGTGAGCAAAGGCAGTCGCGTCGACCGTCTGCTGCCACAGCACATTAACGCCAAATTTCGCCGCACGGCCCTAACGGATACGTTCGTCGTACGTCCCACATTGATTTCTACGGCTATTTCACGCAGTGTTGCTAGTCTGTTAGTACTGATAACTCTTCGCAAACGTCGTCTTTCTCGGGCGTCAATTGAAAGTCGTTGCCCGCTGCGTTGTCCGCGGTGAGAGGTAGTACTTGAAATCTAGTATTGTCCTGACGCTGTGGACTGCGGAACAGTGAATTCCCTAAAGATTTCCGAAATTGAATGTCCCATGCGGTCTAGCTCCCACTGCCATTCCGCGTTCAAGGATTTTAATTCCAGTCGTGCGGCCATAATCTTATCGGAAACCTTTTCGCATGAATCACCTGAGTAGAAATGACAGCCAATCCACTGCCCTTTTATACCTTGTGTACGCTATACTGACGCCGTCTGTATATGTGCGTAACGCTGTACAACGACTTCTTTTACCTCAGTGTACAGGGTATAAGAAATTAATGTAGCATCCGCAGGAATAAATGAACTCAAACAGCTTGGTTGGTAGACTAGACAATGCTGCAACGAATTTGACTTGCAAGGAACAAATTAAGACAAATTACATTTAATGAACCGATAGGGACGTGCCACATTGTTGAAATTTCAGTTCGACCCTCCATACTTTTGAAACTTCAGAGAAGCTATACGCACACCTCGGGGAACTAGCACTCCTGGATGGAACAGCATCGACTAGGTATGGCTTAGCCAGGGCCAGGCGCCGGCCGAAGTGGCCGTACGGTTCTAGACGCTGCAGTCTGGAACCGCGGGACCGCTACGGTCGCAGGTTCGAATCCTGCCTCGGGCATGGATGTATGTGATCTCCTTAGGTTAGTTAGGTTTAACGAGTTCTAAGTTCTAGGGGACTAATGACCCCAGATGTTGAGTCCCATAGTGCTCCGAGCCATTTGAACCAGGGCCAGGCGGTTTTATCCAGAATTAACTTAGTCACCTTGCACCGGAGTGTACGCTATTTGAAAATACAGTAGATTGTCTGCGGTGGACTAGGACTCGAAGTCGCAAATTTGCCATTGTCGGGCAATGGTTTTACCGTGAGGTAGTCCTGTGAGATGTGATAAGGCACACTCTGTCTATGCTGGTCTGCTTTTTATGTCTTCCTTGCTTCGTAAATTATGTTATTTTACTTCAGAGGTAGCAGAATTCCTTACTTCGCCTAAACCGTAATCACAAATTTTGTTATTAAGATTATCGCTATTCTCATTTCTGCTACTCCTGATAACTTTCGTCTTTCTTCGGATTACTCTCTATCCTTACTCCGTACTCTTTACACTGTTGATTCGATCCAACTCATAGCGTAATTATTCTTCACTTTTACTGAGGATGGCAGTGTCATCAGTGGATCTTACCACTGATATCATTTCCCTCTGAATTTTAATCCTAATCTTGAACCATTCATTTATTTCCGTCATTGCTTCTTCGACGTAAAAACTGAGCAGTTGTGGCGAAAGACAACATCGCTGTCTTACACTCTTTTTAAACTGAGCACTTCGTTCTTGGATTTCATTCTTATTGCACCTCTTCATTCTTTCACACACTGCACATTTCAATTCTTTCACCATAGGTTGCTCCTATTTTTCTCAGAATTTCAAGCATCTTGCACCATTTTATATGCTTGATTCTATAGCCAACGGCGTCGACGAAACTGCTTCTCTGATACCCTTGCTTTTTCGGAAGCCCAGTCAACTGTCATTCTTCTGTATGATTTTGTTCGTCAGCAGCTTGGATGCATGAGCTATTAAGCTATTTGTACAATAATATTAGCACTTACCTGCTTTTGCTATCTTCGCAAATGTGTGGATGATAGATTTTTTCGAAAATCTCGTAATACAGGGTGTCCCACTCAAAACTTCGTGATTTCAAGGACCCAGGAGAGAAAAACCACAGTAGATACGACAATGAAAAATGCACCACATTATAGAGCATCTCAAATAATTTATATTCCCGCATCAGAAGTGCCAAGTATCGTCGCCAGAGTGCAGCATGGTCGCATGAAGTGAAAATGGCGACTCCATAGCAGCACACAAGCAGTAGTGTAGTTTGCAGAAACAAAATCGCCTGTTACTGTGCAAAGAAATTATCGTCGATTGTATTAATGTGATCCACTGGATGTGAAAACAATTAAAGAATGGTATAGGAAGTTTCTGGCAAAACAGGAAGTGTTCTGGACCATTCTGGTGGTGCATGTTACAGAGTTTCAGAAGAGACGGTGGAGGACATCAGACAAACGTTTCTCAGAAGCCCACGTAAGTCAATTCGTCTAGCATCTAGACAACTTGTATTTCTAGATCAACATTGCATTGTGTAGTTCACCAGCGTCTTCGTATGTGCAAATTCTGCAACATCTGACGTCGAACGACGAAAACCACGCTGATAACAATTTGCTCCAGATATGCTGCAGTGTACTGATATGGATGCCAGCTTCCGGGAAAGATGTTTATTCTCAGATGAGGCAACCTTTCATATATAAGGAAGGGTTAATAGGCATAATGTTCGGATTTGGGGTACAAAAAATCCGCACGTTGTCATTGAACACGTTTGTGATAGCCCTAAACTAAACGTCTGGTGCGGGCTAATGAATGTCAGGATTATTGGACTGTTCATCTTTGTGGAACAAACTGTGAATGGGTCAGTGTATCTGGACATGGAAAAGTTTGTGTACCCTCAGATGCAAGACTAGCAACCCAATATCATTTTTCAACAAGATGGAGCTCCGCTGCATTGTTCAACGGCTGTTCGCAAGTTCCTGGATAGGAAATTTCTGAATCGTTGGATCGGACGCAGAGGACCCATTGCCTGGCCACCACGTTCACCTGACATACGCCACTTGATTTCTTCATGTGGGGATTTGTGAAGGATCGCACGTATGTGACCAAAGTGGACAATATTCCTATGCTGCAACATCGTATGCGATTCCAACAATAACAGAGGAAACGTTACAAAGAACTTGGCAAGAAACTGAACAATAACAGAGGAAATGTTACAAAGAACTTGGCAAGAAACTGAATATAGACCCGATATACTTTGTGCTACAAAGAGGTGTATTGATGATAAATAAACAAAATCTTTGAGATGCTCTACAATGTGGTGCTGTCTTAATATTTTTTTTTGTTTGTTCCTGGAACTTTGAAATGAGGGGGGAGTGAGTGGGACACCTTGTATCTCTCCAGAGTCATAGATTCTACACGCCAACTTTAGTCGCTTGGTTGCCACTTCCCCCATAATTTCACAATTTCCGAAGGAATATTATATCTCCTTTCTGTCTTATTTGATCACAAGTCTTCCAACGATCTATTACTCTGAATCTAATGCTGAGTCCCCAATGCCTTTTACATCAACTCCCATTTCTTCCTCATTCATGTCATCAAGCAAGTCATTCTCCTAGTGACCTTCATATGTACTCTTTCCGCCTATCATCTCCCTCCTTTGCGTTCCCACTGCACTATTAATGTTGACGCCTTTGTTTTTAACATCACCGAAAGTAATTTTCCTACGTGCTGAATTAGTCAGACCGACGACTATGCCTTTTTTAAAAAAATACCTCAATGCGTATATTATATGATGATGTTGACCTGCAACATCAAAAGACCATACTATTGTATTGGTGCGAGTTGTGGATTACATTGTTGGCACGGTATCATTTTAATTTCAAATAAACTATAGGTAACGCTAACCGTTGACAGTGCCATTGAACCGGAATTACTAAGTATGATTTTCGGAAACTTCGTCAATGAAGAAGTAAACATTCGAGAAGTGGAATCTAGAACTGCTGGTAAGATGAGCAAGTTAGTAGTAATCCTCGGCGTAGCGAATAAAGGCAAATCATTTAATAAAGACAACTGTTCCAGTCGCTGTTGTATTCCAATTAAATTCCTTTCAGAGTACGCTGATAACATAGCTCCTTAATTGCCCATCATATACAAACGATCGCTTGACGAAAGATCTGTGCACCAAGTATTCAAGAAAGTAATCCGCCAAATTAAGACCTATCTCACTGACGTCGATTTTCAATAGGATTTTGGAGCAAATACTATGTTCGAACGGTTTGGCATTACCTCGAAGAAAACAGTGTATCAACAAATAGTCAACATGGATTCAAAAACTAACTTTCATGTGCAACAGAAATAGCTCTTTATCTCACGATGTAATGAGGGCTATGGCCTGGGGATGTCAAATCGATTCCAGACTCCTAGGTTTTCAGAAGGTTTTGGTACTATTCCTCACAAGTGACTTTTATGAGATTGCGTGGCTGTGAATTTTCGTCTGCGACTGGTTTCACGATTTCCTGTCAGAATGGTAACAGTTCGTAGTAACCGACGAAAGTGTTATAGCCATTCTGCTGTTCCTAATCTGTGTGAATGATTTAAGTGAAATCATCAGAAGATCAAAATCAATTACAAAATGATTCAGATAAAATACCTGTATGTGTGAAATGTGGCAATCGACCCTAAATAATTATAAATGTGAGGTTCTCCACATGAGCACTAAAAGCAATCCGTTAAATTTCGGTTATGCAACAAACCACAGGTGTCTAAAGATTGTCAACTTAACTGTAAACCTAGGGTTAACAGTTACATACATCTAAAATTGGAACGATCACGAGCATAGTGTTTTGTGGAAGCCGAACCAAAGACTGCATTTCATTAGAACACTTATAAGATGCAGCAAATGCAGTAAAGCGACAGCTTACAGTACGTTATGAACATGTGGTGTTTGTTCTTTCTGACATGTCCGAATTACAGGAATAGTCGAAATGTAGCGAGTGAAGGAAAAAATTGACAGGAGCACTACATTAGTAGTGTATAGATAAGCTGAGAATTTGGATTCGACGGGAGGCGTTGTATTGTAGTCCTCGCAGGTGTGATGGCCACTGTCCAGATAACTTAGCATCTGCGTAGTAATCGGGAGACATGTGTTCGAATCACAGTCCGGCACAAATTTTAAACTTTTCCTAATGTCGGTAATTCTTTTGTGTCTTTACACAACGATTGGCCGTTCTCTGCTCGCGATGAAGAATTCTTACCAGATATTATCGCGAAACAGGGGAGAAAGTGTTACAGATATGATACGCGAGTCGGACTGGCAAGAACTAGACAAAGGTGTTTGTCGTTGGGCCGTGATTTTTTTTCACGAAATTTCAATATCTACTATTTCCTCCATTATTGCTGTTGTTGTTGTTGTGGTACTAAATTGGTGATCCCTTGATCTCTCAAAACGTATCCTATCGATTGACTCCTTCTTTTAGACAAGCTGTATCACAAGTGTCTTGTCCTCCCAGTTCTGTTGAGTACCTCCTCATTAGCTACGTGATCTACTCATCTAACTTCTAACATTCTTCTATAGCATCACATTTCATAAGCTTCTACTCTCTTCTTACCTAAACTGTTTATCATCATTGTTTCAATTGCGTACATAGCTACACTCAAGACAAATACCTTCAGAAAAGACTTCCTAATACTTAAGTTTATAGTCAATGTTAACAAATTTCTCTTCTTCAGAAACGATTTTCTTGCAATTGACAGTCTACGTTTTCTATCCTCTCTACTACGGCCATCATCTGTTATTTTGCTGCCCTCATAACATAATATTTCTATTAGTTTAAGTAATTCGTTGCCTAATCTAATTGCCTCTGCATTATCTGATTTAATACGACCACATTCCATTATCATTTGTAACGTTTAGTTATTTTGAGTAAAGTGCTGGTGGGTAATGCAATTTTGTGATCGCGCACAAGTGGATAACGTATCTTACTGTCTTTTCAAGCTCAGGGTTGTAAACAGACATTCTACAAAGCTATTAATTTCGGCCCTGTAATGCTGCTAATGATAGGTGCAGATCTTCTCAAATTAATGAGAAATTTTGCTGTGACGTAACAAGATTACACAAATTGATATAAATGAGAATTTAGGATTTTTGTAAAATGACAACACAACCTCTCCCTTTTTCATTCTTCATTTAATTTATCACTGCTTTCAGGGTTCAAGTGATACATAACAAGCAGGTTCTATTACTTTCAACTCTCAACAAAATAATTAACATTTAGACATTTAATATGTGATTATTAAATCTTTATCTCTATACATGAGAATGTTATAACCAGAAAAACAATGAAATCTTCATCAGTGAAATTTACACCTACGTTGTCGTAGCTGTTCAGTAGACTAAGTTGGTGGAGAATGAAACTTTATCTTTTAAACTAATCAAACTGTCATCTACACAATGGAGGGTATGTTACTATTCAATTCTTAAAATCCTATATTCAAAGCGTACGCAGGTTTAGTGAGCAGACTCTCGACTCAACATATAATGTTGCCTAATGTGCGTTGGTACAATACCAACTGGGAACTGCGGCGGTGTTGTCTCCATGCTGGATCTGAAACGCTAATTCCCTACTCTGGCCTTGACTGAATCACTCACTGTCTCAAATTTCCTGCATTCCATAGAACGTTAAATTTTCCCTTGTCTAATTAATGGCTATTGCACACTCGCTAAGGGATGGAGCGACGTGGACAATGCTCGACCCGCAAAATTCCCATAGGAATATGAACTACTGCTTTACATCTGTAGCCACAATACGTGAAGCATACTGCCCTCGCATGGTAGACATAAAGATCTCAAGGTCTTCACTATTTTTCCTCACATAGGTGTGGCCTGAGGTAAGACGAGAGAGCTCTGTTAATTTAGTTCTCAAAAATGCTTTTATATGACGTGACTCTCCCTATTGTGTGTCTTCTACATCACACAGTATGGTTTCAGCTAACCGCTTCGTCGTTGTAGGTGAATTTTTTTCTTGACAGGTCGCCACTAGCCTTGTTAATGCTGTCTAGCCACTTACCCACAGTCTCGGCTGTGTTTATTTAAAGGATATTATATTGTTCCCGCCTTATTTCTTTCTGTGTTGCAGCTGAGCCTTCTTTTGTTAGTGTTAATAGGGGTTTCCCAATGCCATGAGCTGTATGCACAGTGTGCCTCCAAACTGCATTCACTTTATGTCGTTTATGCATGCCCCTGTCGTTATAAGGGTAGATATTGTTTTGTTATTCGGCACATGACATTATTAGAATTGCTTCCTGTTAACAATATACAGTTATTTTCTGGGGATTTTATTCTGTATCATAATTATGAAGCTCATGTAAGGTCTGAAAAATGCCGACTCCTTACACATGCCATCCCTTCAGATGTGGTTTTGTTCTGCTATGAGCAATGGTTGAGTCACTGGTAATTACAGTGCAAAATTATAAGCTCAATTGATTTTTGACCATTGTTCAGCTACTGGTCTAGCTTATTCTAGATTATTTTATCTTAATATTATAAATTTTTAATTTGAAATATCGCTTTACACATTATTGCCTATCTAGATGATTACTGTTCCGTCTTTACAGTCTTTTATAGCAGTTCCGATTAATTTAATCCTACAATATTTCCTTTGCCTTATTGTTAACTTATGTCAAATGGTTAAGCCACTCTTTATCTTGTCCTATTTTTTTCTTTTTTGTAATTCCAGGCATTCCACAGTTATAAGATACTCATGATGTTGATTATAGAAGATGAATTGAAGTTAAGTCAGCGATTGTTTCTGTTATCTATAGTCTCAACACATCTGTTACATTAATTAGATTTTTATCATGTCTAAAATAATAAATAATTTTCTGCATAATACAATCTTTACATTCATTCACATTATTTATCTTTACAAACATGTTTTCTTCGTTTCTACAATACACAAATATTAGATTAACTGAATAAACCTTACATATGAAATACAAAATATAAAAACAAATGGCACATTTTTGAATTTAATTACGATTTACAAGTGGAATTACGAAATACAATGAAATGCAAAAATATAAATGTGCAGTGGTACAGGTGTGTTTTATTATTTACTGGTATTTCAATTCGTTGTTCAGATGAGTGTCTTTCTCACTCTTCTTACAATATTACAATGACTTTGTCACACACAACACTTTTCTTCATTATACTTTCACTTTACCTTTGTGCAAGGTTTCTTCTCGACGCTTCTGTTGTTGATTAGTGGTGGCTGATGTGGTTAGTCAGTTGTAGACTCTGCTATTGTTGTAGATCATCGGCGTCTACAGTCCTGAGTGGTTGATTACAACTGCTATTACATGGTCCATTCGTCCAAGGCACTGTCGTGATGTAATGACTGAGATGTCCTTGTCCCTTTTGTAGTGTAGTTGACACCGAGGTGGTTGAATGTAGCTCCTCGACGATTGTTGCAGGTTGATGTATGAAGTCCCTCATATGTGTGCCCTGCTTGTAAGTTTGACTGCCTTTATTTGTTGAATAAATTAACTGTTATGCTTTGTTGAATACTACTTCTAGCTGATTTTGTTAAATCTCGTCCTGGTTTATGGTTAGTGATGAAGAAAGAATCTTCTGTCTTCTGCCCTTGTCCTGGGACCCTCTCTTCTCCTTGTTTCTTGCTTTATCTTCAAGTCTTCTTTCTTGGACCTTGTGACTTCTTGGGCAAAGGGATAGAATTTTTTGTTCAGTGAAAATTATTTGAAATTAGGCATTTAAGAGAAATATTCTCGTGTTTATTTTTCCCATGCAGTCGTAATGGTAATGCGGAGCTTGTTTCTGGTGGCTGCTATTGTTGCGGCTGCTATGATCCGACGCTAAAGGGGTTCGCTTGCCGTTCGTGCAGGTGTGCATCCCTTGTACTGTGCTGTCACTGGATATCCCCCATTCTTTTGGTACTGGGGTGAAGTGTGATACACATTCTTTAGCAGCCACCTGGCTCATTACCCGCCCTAATGTAAGGCATGAGTCAGTGAATTCTTTCCTACAGTCGTAGGTTTGTTGTTAATGTCGTGTTGTGCAATCGTTTACTCTCTCACTCAGACCCATAGCTTCCCATCGACTTTGCGCTTTTTACACCACCTTGGCTGCTTCTTCCTTCCCCATACCATAGAAGTGACATGACTCTGAATCTTCTGTATCACATCTGACCACTACTTACAAGTCTTTTTTTTTCAAAATTTACAATAAAGTTTACATCATATAGTTACATGGATAACATAACAAATATGAACTTTTACATTAAATAATTACATAGAGAACCTTGTACCTGAATAATTCAATTAATTAAATGATGGGTATTAAATTTTTTCCCAGTACTTTAGAAAAATTTATCAGTTACATACTTTACATTCTTTATTTTGACTTTTTTTTATAACGGTTCCTTGACTTCATGTATGCGTATGGATTGGTGATATGTGGATTTGTTAGTTAGTTTCCATGCTATTAGTTTCCTTTTATAAATTTTTCTGATCTACTTTAACGATTTAATTTATTAGTATTATGGTACTTAATTTTGAATAATTACTTGTTTGTAGCTCTTCTTATCTGCCTCTTGATTTCTGCTGCTTCCTGAAATGTATCTACAGTTTTTCTGTATTATCTGTGACCCATTTGTTTTTATTTTCATTGCTAATTTCCATATGATTACTGTGATAAATTTTATTCATTATAAGTTTTAAGGTGGCTGATGTGGTGTAGACCTATATTCTTTGCTGTTCTTGGATTCACCAATTCCACTTCATTGGCATGAATTACCTTATTAATGACCATAGGGCCTTTATACACGGGATAAAATTTGTGACACACCTGTTTGACTTTATTCGATGACAAGTGGGTTCTAACAAGAACCAACTCTACGACTGTGAATACTCCTGTGGACACACCTCTGTCAGTTTTGAGCTTCCGTTTTTCCACTGCTTGTTCGAATTTTTCAAGTGCCACTTTTATTATGTGCTGGTGTGATGGTCTTCTGGATGGGGGGAACTGTACCACTTCTCTTCCCCTATCCACTGGTATTTCATTCTTGAGTACAGTGACTGGTGGTAAGCATGAAGAACTGTGTGGCATTTCATTAATGATAGTTTGTAACTGATGTAAATTTGCATCCCATGTGGTGTGTCATGAACTACACTACAACTGACACCATGTCCCATAATCGTTCATTGTTCGTTCTGCACTATTGGCACTTGGTATGTATCTGGATATGAAGACATGTTTAATTCTGTGTCTTTTTAAAGTTGCCAACAAAGGTTTAGATCTACATTGGGGCCCATTATCTGAAATCAACCTGTCTACATGTCATACTTGTTTGAGGAAATCGCATTGAAAAGCTTTACTGACTGTAACACTAGTTGCACGTTTCAAAGGGATCAGTGTGACATACTTTGATGTTAATTCTACAACCACAAAAATAAATGTATTCCCAGTCCATGTCCTTGGTAATGATCCCATCAAATCTGTTGCTGCTAGATGTTTTACGTTTTTTGGTATTATAGGTTATAATGGTGACCTAGTCTGAAATGTAACATGTTTGGCTCATTGGCAAACATTTCGCTTTTTAAGTATTTGACCAATTCGTCTTTCCATGTTAGGGAACTATGGTGGCGTTGTCTCTGTGCTGGATCTGAAACGCTAATTCCCTGCTCTGGCCTTGACTGAATCACTCAGTCTCAACTTTCCTGCATTCTGTAGAACTTTAAATTTTCCCTAGTCTAAATAATGGCTATTGCACACTCGATAAGGGATGGAGGGACGTGCACAATGCTCTGCCTGCAAAAATGCCCACATTAATATGAACTACTGCTTTACATCTGTAGCCACAATACGTGAAGCATACCGCCCTCGCTTGGCAGATGTAAAGATCTCAAGGTCTTCACTATTTTTCCTCACATAGGTGTGGCCCGATGTGAGACGAGAGAGCTCTGTTAATTTAGTTCTCAAAAATGCTTTTATATGAAGTGACTCTCCTCACTGTGTGTCTTCTACATCAGACAGTATGGCTTCAGCTAACCACTTCCTCGTTTGTTTTTCTTGACAGGTCGCTGCTAGCCTTGTTAAAGCTGTCTAGCCACTTACCCACGGTCTTGGCTGTGTTTATTTAAAGGATATTATATTGTTCCCGCCTTATTTCTGTCTGTGTTGCAGCTGGGCCTTCTTTTGTTAGTGTTAATAGGGGTTTCCCAATGCCATTAGCTGTATGCACAGTCTGCCTCCAAACTGCATTCACTTTATGTCATTTACGCATGCCCCTGTCGTTATAAGGGTGGATATTGTTTTGTTATTCGGTACATGAGATTATTAGAATAGCTTCCTGTTAACAATATACAGTTACTTTCTGGGTATTTTATTCTGTATTGTAATTATGAAGCTAATGTAAGGTCCGAAAAATGCAGACGCCTTACACCTTCTCTTACTTTTGTTAGTCTTATATGTTCGTTTGAAAACACTGTTCATTCGGTTGAACTGCTCTTCCAAGTCTTTTGCTGTCTCTGACGTAATTACAGTGTTAACGGCAAACCTCAAAGGTTTTTATTTCTTCTCCCTGCACTTTAATTCCTACTCCATTTTTCTTTGGTTTTCTTTACTGATTGATCGTTGTACAGGCTGCACAACATTGGAGATAGGCTACAACTCTGTCTCACTCCCTTCTCAACCACTGCTTCCCTTTCATGCGGCATAACTCTTATAACCGACTTCTGGTTTCTGTGCAAGTTGTAAGTAGCCTTTCACTCCATGTCTTTACCTGATACATTCAGAACATCAAAGAGGGTATTACAGTCAACATTATTACATGATTTCTCTATGTCTACACATGCTATAAAGGTATGTTTGCCTTCCCTCATGCCCACCTACATATAAATAATCATCGTAATAAAATAAGAGAAATCAAGCTCCCACAGAAATAATTATGTGTTCGTTTCTACCGCGCACTGTTTGAGAGTGGACTGGTTGGGAAACAGTGTGTAAATGGTTTGATAAACTTTCCACTGGGCGCCTAAGGGTGAACAGCAGAGCAGTCATGTAGATGTATGTGCATCATAACGAGATATAACAGCTGTATTTTGACATTATAGTCTGACGGAAAAAAATCGTAATACCAAGAAGGAGTTGTGCGACATAAATGAAATTTGGCAGGTGGGTTTCTAGGTCTGGAAGACAATGTCGAGCCCAGTGTCGCACCAGTCGCATAAGAGTGACTAGTAGCGCCAAATGAGAATGTATTTCAGGTTTGCTTTAAATTCACGCCGTAATGAAGATATATAGTTAGACTACCCGGCCATTGACCTTCGACTGTGCGAATGCACACAGGTTGCCCGAACTCTTACGGGAATCGTCACTTTAGTTGAAGCTAGTAATGAGTGGATGGGCAAATATCTATTGGTTACATTACGTATGTAGACTGTGGACAGTTGGGAATGTGGGTCTCACGGGAGGTGTGCAAGGATAAGTCCCTGCAGTCGCGCTGTTCATCTGTGTCCTCGGTGCCTCATATGGGTAGAGCGTCTGCCATATATGCAGGAGATCCCGGGTTCGAGTCCCGGTCGGGGGCACATTTTCAGTTGTCCCCATCGTGGTATATCAACAACACGTGTCGGCAGCTGAGGGTTTCAATTAATTATCATTTACACTCTGTAACGGTATTGAGCGATACTTGCCTTTGAGATTAGATGTGGTGAGTCCTCCCTCGGCCATGATTGTGTGTGTTGTTCTTAGCATAAGTCATTTTAAGTAGTGTGTAAGTCTGTGGACCGATGACCTATACAATTTGGTCCCTTAGGAATTCACACACATTTGAACAACATTCCAGGCGGTGTTTTCTAACAGGATAAAGCTCGTCCTTATACCGTTGTTGTAACTCAGCATGGTCTGTAGACTGTCGTAATGTTGCCTTCGCTAGATCGAACGCCAGATCTATCTCCAGTCGAGCACATATGGGACATTATCTATCGTCAGTTCCACCATCATCCAGGAACCGAATTAACCGTCCCTGTATTGACCGATAAAATGCAACAGTCGTGGAATTCCGTCCCAAAACGGACACCCGGCACCTGTACAACACAACGCAAGGACGTTCGAATGCTTCCATTGAACATTCTGTTGGTTACACCGATTATTAATGTACCAGCGTTTGTAATTGGTCGTGGATTATCTTACTGTTACATAAACCTGTGATCCTGGAATGTTAATGACTTAAATAAGTTATCCAGAAAAATTTATTTCCCAAATTTCAGTAGCCTACATTAATTATTTTTCGGTGCTGCGATTTTTTTTTTCGGTCAGTGTATCACGCTCAAATTCTGCATAAGCTCGAAAATGGAGCAAGCAATCGCCGTGAAGAGCTTGGTTGTGTGATGGCACTACGATTTTGACGTCATAAAAGACAGTCGCAGGTCCCCCTTCACGTTGGCCTCGCCTGGGTGCTCCAGAGTTCGGAGCTCGCGTGACGTCTGAGGAGGCCGCGGCACTCGACATTTTCCATGCAGCTCGCTGGTGCTAGAGGGCGTCACCGCGTGTCCTTGATTACAGACACGGCTCTCTGCGAGCCCGCCCTTCACCCTGCAATTAATGCCAGCTCCGTCTGCTGATGAAAGCCCGCGCGTGTAGGTATCGCCAGTTGTTTCTAAGGTCCGGCCCTTTTCTTGTACTGTGTGCTTGATGGTGCAGATTGTATTGAGTTTCCAGCCACAAAGCCTGACCAAAAGCTCCAACAGTAACGCTGGGAGGCACGAATTACCACCAATAATTATGTATAATTGGAGACGTTGTTCAGAAAAAGTCTCGGTGTGTCTGTATGGTGGTCACGCATGAACAGTCCTTTAGTCGTCTCGCCTTGCTGCAGTCAGAGTTAATTCGTCACGTTATTCTTCCGTTATTGCATTCTGCCACGCATGCCACGACATGAAAACAAAAGCACGTGCTGCCGGTGGGAACACTGCCGGCGTATATCATCTACGAAAAATGTGAATACGTCACTACCTGAAATGCTGTCATCACTGCCATCCGGCTGGAAAATTGAGAGCTTTTCCTCGATAAACACGCTAGAACATTCAATTCCAATGTCATTGTTTTATGGGAGTGTTTCTGAGTAGTTTCAATATTTAAAAGATTGGAGTATGTCAAGCATGAATTTCACCCAGAAGTGAACTGCTATACACTTTAAGTGCTAATGGTATATGGAATGAAGGTAACTGCTAAAAACTCTAGAGCAACAGAATAAATACGAGGGTTGTCCAAAAAGTAAGTTCCGATCGGTCTCGAAATGGAAACCACAGTGAAAACCAGAAACATTTTGTTTCCAGCAGTTGGGTACATGTTTCACCTACTGCTCTACATAGTCGCCGCTCCAACTTCGAGTTTGGTCGTATTGTTGTATAAACTCTCCAATATCCTCGTCATAAAAACCAGCCACCTGTGTTTTCGGCCAGTTATCTGCACTGGTCTGCAGCTCGTTGTCTGTGGAAAAATTTTGTCTTCCTAGCCAGTGGTTCTTGTGAGCTGAGATGAGACTCGGAGGGAGCCAGTTACGGACTGTATTGTGGGTGATCAAACACATCTCATCGGAAACGCTGCAGGAACGTCATCATTGTCGCTGTAGCATGCGGCCGAGAATCGGCATGAAGAAGGAACGGCTCAACAGTTGTGTTATGTGGGCTGTATGACACAGGCGAAACCCCTAACCAGGCAATAATAAAACTTCCCTGCCTTTCGCGGGCAAATGCTCTACCAACTGAGCTACCCAAGCACGACTCACGCCCCATCCTCACAACTTTACTTCTGCCAGTACCTCGTCTGCTACCTTCCAAACTGTACAGAAGGTCTCCTGCGAACCTTGCAGAACTAGCACTCCTGAAAGAAAGGATATTGCGGAGACATGGCTTAGCCACAGCCTGGGGCTCACGCCGCGTCCTCACGGCTTTACTTCCGCCAGTACCTTGTACGTTTGGAAGGTAGGAGACGAGGTACTGGCAGAAGTAATGTTGTGAGGACGGGGCGTGAGTCGTGCTTGGGTAGCTCAGTTGGTAGAGCACTTGCCCGCGAAAGGCAAAGGTCCCGAGATCGAGTCTCGGCCCGGCACACAGTTTTAATCTGCCAGGAAGTTTCATATCAGCGCACACTCCGCTGCAGAGTGAAAATATCATTCTACAGGCAATAATACTTGGCGGGAGACACTATTCCCTACGCATCTTTACGTGCTCACTGTTCACTCAAAACTGAAAAGAGAGACGCGACACGATTGACGGGCATTCTAGAGACAATGCCCAACACATCTATGCAAAGCTGTGTCGGATTTTCCCAGTAGTTTCCATTTTGTGACCGATCGGAACTTTCTTTCTTGAAAACACGCGTACATGCTACGGAAAAAAATAAAAAAAGTCAACGACACACTACGATGGAATTATCCGAATAGGACGGAAATCGATTGATGTGGTGTGTATATTAGGGCAAGTGAAACAGAGAGATAACGAGAAGGATTTACTTGTGTATGATAAATCCCTTCCCTCGAAAATTCCAATTCTTTATATCTCCTCGGTGATACCACAGATGACTTGTCAAAAATGTAGCCACTGTACGTAATTGCTGGCAGCGGTGCTCAAGACACTGAACGGTCGCAAGAAGGCAGGGCTCCGGATAACCACATGTCACTACGCAGAAGGAAGACCATCAGTCCGCAGCTCGTGGTCGTGCGGTAGCGTTCTCGCTTCCCGCGCCCGGGTTCCCGGGTTCGATTCCCGGCGGGGTCAGGGATTTTCTCTGCCTCGTGATGACTGGGTGTTGTGTGCTGTCCTTAGGTTAGTCAGGTTTAAGTAGTTCTAAGTTCTAGGGGACTGATGACCATAGATGTTAAGTCCCATAGTGCTCAGAGCCAAGACCATCGTGTTCGGCGTATGGCTGTGGCGCATCGTACTGCATCTGCAGCAGCAATTTGATCAGCAGTTGACACCAGAGTGACACAGCAAACTGTTACAAATCGTTTATTTTAAGAACTGTTCCGAGCCAGACGCCCTGTAATATGCATTCTACCGACCCCAAACCACCGCCATTCGCGATTTCAATGGTGCCAAGCGAGAGGTCATTGGATGACAGAGTGGAATTCTGTTTTCTGAAGAAAGCTGGAACTGGCTCGGTGCCAGTGATAGCCGTGTTTTGGTTAGAAAGAGGCCAGTTGAGGGCCTGGAACCTATCTTCCGCATGCTAGACGTACTTGCTCTATACCTGGAGATATTGACTGGAGAGCGATTTGGTATGACAGCAGGAGCACGAACGTAGTTATCCCACTCACTCTGACTACAGATTTGTACGTCGATCTGGTGATTCACCCTGTTGTGTTGCCATTCATGAACAACATTCCACCAGCCGCTGTGGCCGAGCTGTTCTAATCGCTTCCGTCCGGAAACGAGCTGCTGCTACGGTCGCAGGTTCGAAACCTGGCTCGGGCATGGATACGTGTGATGTCCTTAGGTTAGTTAGGTTTAAGTAGTCCTGAATCTAGGGGGACTGATGACCCCAGATGTTAAGTCCCATAGTGCTTAGAGACATTTGAACAACATTCCAGCCTCGCAGAGTGGCCGCGCGGTTTGAGGCGCCATGTCACGCACTGTGCGGCCCCTCCCGCCGGAGGTTCGAGTCCTCCCTCGAGGATGGGTATGAATGTTGTTCTTCGCCCGTTCACAGGAGCGAGTAACAGAGTAAGATGGGGGCTCAGGTAGTAAGCATAATGCGCCACAGCGTCGTGTGTACGGGAACACGTTATGCAGATCTTGGTGCCTCTCGCGTCCATCTAGAAAAGATAATCTGAAGATGATTAAGTAAGGCAAAACGCGTCGTTGAAAAATAAAAATAAATAGAATTGCAACCAAGACTGTTTTTAACTAATACTGTTAAGCACTGGTTTGCTGTATGCCACATATGGATTGGAAGAATTTCACTTTTTACTATTGAATAAGTAGTATCTTTCCTTACAGCGTCTAGCAAGCGGTTCACAGCATTGAAGAGCCACCTAAAACATGAGCTGCAGTCACATTGTCAAACGAGATGGGTTGAGCGACATGATGCTCTTATTCGATTCGCAGCTGATCTCGGAACAGTTTACAAAGTTCTTAAAGAAATACAGCGATGGAGGATTAGAACAACGGCAGCCAAAGCCAATGGTCTCCTTTGAGCACTCTCTAATTGCGAGTTTGTTATCACTCTGATTACACTGAGTGATATTATGAGCATAACGTATCCAGTCAGCAAAATCTTACAAGACCATAGCTTGGACGTCGCGATGGCAAAAGCAAAATTAGATTCGACGCTCAAGATATACAACGGCATGGAAGCTAATGCTGATAGCCACTTTACTCGTGCCGGCCGCGGTGGCCGAGCGGTTCTAGGCGCTTCAGTCCGGAACCGCACGACTGCTACGGTCGCAGGTTCGAATCCTGCCTCGGGCATGGATGTGTCTGATGTCCTTAGGTTAGTTAGGTTTTAGTAGTTCTAAGTTCTAGCGGACTGATGACCTCAGATGTTAAGTCCCATAGTGCCCAGAGCCATTTGAACCATTTCTGAACTTTGCTCGTATTATTGAAGAGGTGAAGGCAGTTATGGAAGAGATAGATGTAGAGATGATTGTTCCTCGTCTTACAGGCAGACAAAGACACAGGGAAAACTGCGATCATAATGATGACGCTATGAGGTATTGGAAACGAACTGTTTTTATTCCAAGACTGGACCATGTTACGACTGATATGAGAGAGCGTTTTGCTGAAGAAAATATTTCTCATTGAAATTCAACATACTTTTGCCCTCACAATAACTGAAACATGACGGTAATGATCTGGCACATTAATTGAATCGGCGTTTAACTGAACTACCGTTCTTTGAAGAATAATCACACTTGGCGATTAAAAAGATAATAATGGGAGAGATTCTTCAATACAAGCAAACGAGCATAAACGCTCTAAATGATCGCGATTCTGTTATGCAAGTATTGTCTGTTTGTCCTAGGTCTGACTATCCTACTTTGCATACGTTTAGCCGGCCGAAGTGGCCGTGCGGTTAAAGGCGCTGCAGTCTGGAACCGCAAGACCGCTACGGTCGCAGGTTCGAATCCTGCCTCTGCCATGGATGTTTGTGATGTCCTTAGGTTAGTTAGGTTTAACTAGTTCTAAGTTCTAGGGGACTAATGACCTCAGCAGTTGAGTCCCATAGTGCTCAGAGCTATTTGAACCATTTTTTTGCATACGTTTGCTACTTTACCTGCATCTATTGCTACAGCAGAAAGAAGTTTTTCAACATTGCGGCGTACAAAAACATGGCTGAGGTCGACAATGAAGGAGGATCAACTTAATGCCATAGCTCTGTTGAACACTCACCCTGACATTGGTTGTCTTATTGACGACGTAGGTGACCAATTTGCCAGGAAGAATATGGCACTGAATTCATCATTTAAGGAAGAGAACCACAATTGTAACTTTTTTATGTCATAAGATGGCATTGTCTTGTATATGTGTATAATCAGCGTAAATAAAACTTTCTTAAACTTTGTACGTGACTTGATCATTATTTATTAGGGTAAACTTAGCTAAAGATATCTTTAGCGCCCACTCCTTCAGGTTTTTATTTATCCCCCGCTGTACGGAATGCAACTATCTTAATATAGGACATATACGTCCAACATCTGAAATAGAACCACCCAGCAAGTTTTGTACCCCCTAAACACTAAGGCGACAAACTTTAAGATGATAACACTACTTTCTCCTGTACTATTCAGGGGTCCTAGGAATTGGCCAAGCTGTTCCCCACTACAAAGTTGTCGTCAGTGTATATCCGCCGCTCGAACTGTTTATAAACTGAAAGGGTACAGTACTGCCAGACATAGAAAAGATGTACAACAACATACTTTGTTGTTCTTGTCAGAACAGCGTTTTTTAGTAGAATGTTCAATGTTCAATGGCTCTGAGCACTATGCGACTTAACTTCGGAGGTCATCAGTCGCCTACAGCTTAGAATTAATTAAACCTAACTAACCTAAGGACATCACACACATCCATGCCCGAGGCAGGATTCGAACTTGGGACCGTAGCGGTCGCTCGGCTCCAGACTGTAGCGCCTAGAAGCGCACGGCCACTCCGGCCGGCTTTTTAGTAGAATAACACTATTTTATTTAACACACCGAAGCCGGATACCAATGTAGGAAAGAAGGGCAATTTGTATGTTTAATTATTCACATGTGCACTTCCTTAAAATAGATCCGTGAATCCAGCTTGATAATGTTTGTGAACTGAATGAATGGCTAGTCGCCTGCTGACCACAGATAGTGAAGGTAGATTCTATAGTCATCTTTGAGACGGTTCTCTGAGGTTCACCGAGCGAGGTGGCGCAGTGGTTAGCACACTGGACTCGCATTCGGGAGGACGACGGTTCAATCCCGTCTCCGGCCATCCTGATTTAGGTTTTCCGTGATTTCCCTAAAATCGCTTCAGACAAATGCCGGGATGGTTCCTTTGAAAGGGCACGGCCGATTTCCTTCCCCATCCTTCCCTCACCCGAGCTTGCGCTCCGTCTCTAATGACCTCGTTGTCGACGGGACGTTAAACACTAATCTCCTCCTCCTACCTCTCCGAGGTTCGTTTGAGCAGTTACCAGACAGCGCCAGACAACAGACTGTACTGCGCATGCGCAGCTACGATGACGTAGGCAGCCCGTGCTTGGTGCTTGTTCTGCTCATACGCTTTTCTGTGTGGAATTTCGTGCGTGGTGGGGCACCACGTGACCATGTGCAGCCCTGCGGCATGTTGTTGAGAGGACATACAGAGTCGCACTTAGAGCAATTGTTTTATCATATTCCATCCAGATAAAGGATACAAATAAGGAAGCAGTTCTTGATATAATATCGTTTCAAAATTAGACTCCACAGCTCAAACAAAGTACCATAACATTTTTCTATGGGGTGACTTTAAAAAAGATATTTATTTTAAATTCGTACTCTGCAATATTGTTATGCATCATTTCCAATCAGGTTTACATCTACACAGCTAACAGTATGGAATACAAATTTCTTGCAAAAAAAAAAGAAAAAAAGCATTTTGTTGTGCAGTTTACACCAGGACAAAGGACAATAATTTTTTATGACTACTTCAACACGTGTAAAAAAATTAACAAGGTTGTCTGTGAGGCAAAGAAACTGTACAACTGACAGTTTATATTCTACTCTAGGAATGAATATAAAGCCGTGCGGGGAGTTAAAACGATAAAACACGGTATGCCGCCAGTCTACAATTTACCATAGAATAGCATTCTATCAATTTAAGATGTGAACACAAATTAAGAAATACCTTCAGGCCTAGAGGAGGTACTAGAGAAGTTCCTTGTGATCGAATAGCACTGTTTCACAGAAGACAGATTTGTAGAACTCTGCTACAGATGTCAATATATTTGAAACAAAATATTAAGTTCAAAACTACTGACCAAATTTGCCTACTTGGTTTCAGGTCATTGTTTACATATGTTCGTATGTATATAGCATTAAGAGATCTTAAAGTGTCATAGGCCGGCCTCGGTGGCGGTGCGGTTCTAGGCGCTGCAGTCCGGAACCGCGGGACTGCTACGGTCGCAGGTTCGAATCCTGCCTCGGGAATGGATGTGTGTGATGTCCTTAGGTTAATTAGGTTTAAGTAGTTCTAAGTTCTAGGGGACTGATGACCTAAGATGTTAAGTCCCATAGCACTCAGAGCCATTTGACCCAAAGTGTCATAAAAGGAACAGGACATCAGAGACTACTCCAGCAGCAATGGAATTTCATAAACCATCCTAAAATGCTTCATTACGCTATAACTGCACCTTTCTATGTACAGATGCATTCTGAGGTACCTGATATTCAGCTTTCCTATGTGGTTTACGTGATACCAATTTTCTTGGAGATCCAGTACTGTATTCTCATGTTTGGTTCTTTGTTATGGTATAATGTCATTCGTCCCAGAAAATGAAATTTTGCACCTGAAATTGAACGAAGTTGAAAGTAGCCTACAGTGCGGAATGAAACACTTATTTTCAAAAATGGTTGAAATGGCTCTGAGCACTATGGGACTCAACTGCTGAGGTCATTAGTCCCCTAGAACTTAGAACTAGATAAACCTAACTAACCTAAGGACAACACAAACATCCATGCCCGAGGCAGGATTCGAACCTGCGACCGTAGCGACACTTATTTTCAAATAAACAAACAAACAAACTGCCTAAGCGGAAAATAATTAATAGAAGCAAATTTCTCTACAAAACAGACAGAAATAGCTTCATTAAGACATTAATGGTTGATTGCAAATAACGTGGGAATAATATAAACTACTAACTTGTTTTGGTCTTTCATGATTAAGGAGAATGTATATTAATTCACTTGATGGATCCCGGCCACAGAACTGTGTTTTGTTTTCATTTGACTTGTGAGCTCTAAACGAAGAAACCAGCAGTATCACGAAACATATACACATGTCACGTGGCGAAGGACCCCCCCCCCCTCCCTCTATAACTCAGCTTGTTCTCTGCATGCACGAATCTGGCAGCTTGGGCGCACCGGAAAAAATTTTCCAGTTAGCATCTGGTTACTTGCTGCTACTGCTCATGCGGCAAACAGCCCAGCTTCGAGTAGCCAGAACCGGGAGGATGGCACTGCTCATACGCGAATTCAGCTCTGCGCATGCGCACGAGCCGGCTGGCAACGGCTCAAACGTACCTCTGGTCACTTTTGACCGAACCAAAGAGAGGAAGTACACGAGAGTACTAGAGGGCCTGGAATGTAGGTGACCAATACGGTGGCAAGGTCCTCCCCCACTTCCGCGGAAGAGCGGGATGACCGGATGAACGGCCATGTTTCAGCACTCTGTCGCTGATTCCTCAGGTGTGAAGATGTGCTCTATGTGTGCTCCAGAAAAACAAATTTAAATGAAAATGGTATGAATCTGGAATACTTAAGAGTAGATGAACTAATAATTTCACTTTTGAGAAGGTTTTGGTGGGAGGCTTATGTAAATAGTTCGGAAAATGATGGGCAGGTAAAAGCTCGTGGGGAACATAGGATTCTTCGGAAGTGACAAAGAAACCACGTGTCGTAATTATAAGACGAAATACTAGCCTCGGGTAGTATTATGATGAAATACTTGCGCGTGTAAATCTAACTTGAAAATAAGATTTCCGTGTGTAGAACTTGATTAGAGACAAGCACTTCCACTTGGTGAGTACAATGTGAGTCTCAACCTGACTATGAGACAATAAAAAGAATTAGAAGAGCTTGTCCTAGCTTTCAGTTGAGGATCCATGTGTGAGGTAAATAAGATACCGTAACTTCCATTATGAGATACATTCGTGTGACGCCAGCATGACATCCAGATACTCTGAAAGTGAATTGAGGTGAGTCAGCCATCGATCCGGCAACTCCATGTGTGTTGCGTTGCACAGGGAGATGGGCACAAATCCTCCGGAGTTTGTGGTAGGAAAATTATTACGCGAGTCAGTGACGTGTGAATCAGGGATGACTATTGTTTGATGTAGGAAAGCAGAACGAGTAGAAAACCAAACATTTTGTTTTTAGAGATGTGTTTTATACAGTCAATGTGATTTATTATGTGTATTTAATCTGTGCGATTAGTGAGTCAAGCATGATTTTTCCTAGTATAGCAAGAAAGTTAGTAAATTCGATATGTTGCTTATGAATGAGATTACGAGAGTGTGGGAGAGAATGAAGTAGCAAAAGATTCCTTACTAATACAGAAAGTGCTCAGTAGCAATAGACAGCAACATTACGAGTCCAGAGAATAGTAAAATGCTTATGTTATATTATGTCCATTGGGTGGAGAATCACTTGTTTAACTATTGTGTTTAAGTGTAATGCTAGGAATTTTTCAACAATAGTGTGAAAGAATTCATTGTAATAAAAGAGGAGATGCATGAGACAAATAGTGGTCTTGATTATTGAGTTGTGGGTAGCCATTTTGTTGAGGTATTTGACCATAACCTCCATTTTCTTGCTGGGATGTCCAAGCTTTGGATAAAATGTATACCACAGGATGGAAATGTGGCCTTGCCAGGGTGGAGTGAGTCCATCAGAAATGTACAGTAGCTATTAGTCAGATGCGTTAACCATTCCGTTGCGTTAAGAAGTAAGGACGTGAGTAAATTATAGCTTAAGTGATAGCCACTAGGGCTCATATTTCAAGCATAGTTGCAGTGGGTATGATAATCACGAAAATATTTCTGATGTACGAATAACAATTGCACTTGAAACTTCCTGGCAGATTAAAACTGTGTGTCAGACCGAGACTCGAACTCGGGACCTTTGCCTTTCGCGGGCAATTGCTCTACCAACAGAGATACCCAAACACGACCCGCGCACCGTCCTCACAGCTTTACTTCCGCAGTATCTCGTCTCCTACCTGCCAAACTTAACAGAAGCTCTCCTGCGAGCCTTGCAGAACTAGCTCTCCTGAAAGAAAGGATATTGCGGAGACATGTCTTGGCCACAGCCTGTTTCCAGAATGAGATTTTCACTCTGCAGCGGAGTGTGCGCTGATATGAAACTTCCTGGCAGATTAAAACTGTGTGCCGGACCAAGACTCGAAATCGGGACCTTTGCCTTTCGCGGGCAAGTGCTATTCCACTGAGGTACCCAAGCACGACTCACGCCGCGTCCTCACAGCTTTACTTCCGCCAGTACCTCGTACATTTGGAAGGTAGTGGCGGAACTAAAGCTGTGAGGATGGGGCGTGAGTCGTGCTTCGGTAGCTCAGTTGGTAGAGCACTTCCCCGCGAATGGCAAAGGTCTCGAGTTCGAGTCTCGGTCTGGCACGCAGTTTTAATCTGCCAAGAAGTTTCATATCAGCGCACACTCCGCTGCACAGTGAAAATCTCATTCTTCAAGAATTGCACTTGCTTGGCAAGCCACTCATCTAGTAGGCCTGACTATTAGATGCCACAGAATCGGGTAGGAACCTTCCATTACTTCGACCCTGCCTGGATTCATTGTGAAAATCAACTGAAATCACATTTACGATTTATTTCTTTCGTCATTTAAGACGATTGTGGGAAGAAATTTTGTATACCACTGATCAGTAATCTTTTTGTATCCGTAATGTTGCTATGGTGAATTTTCTTTTTGGTTTGATAAGGAATTTTTTTTATATTCGGTGGTTCTGGGCTAAGAAAATAGTAGCGTAATTTCCGCGTTATGTTAATGGTAACAAGGTCACGCTGCAAAGGTTTAGTCACCATGGAGAGAAGTAATTCAGAAGCGAACGTGGCAGAAAACATAGTGCAGGCGGAAGCAGGTGGCGACCTTGAAGTAGCAAGAGGGTCAGAAGGTAGGGTGCAGTCATAAGGGGCTCGCCGTGACAACAGACAACTTGGAGAAGTTCCGTTATTAGGCAGCGTCCTTGGCCTGCAGCCGGGCTCTTTTTCCCGCCACCACAGGCGATCCGGCGCGTGCTCAGTTAGATGACGAAAGCTCTAATGGCTCTGAGCACTATGGGACTCAGCTGCTGAGGTCATTAGTCCCCTAGAACTTAGAACTAGTTAAACCTAACTAACCTAAGGCCATCACAAACATCCATGCCCGAGGCAGGATTCGAACCTGCGACCGTAGCGGTCTTGCGGTTCCAGACTGCAGCGCCTTTAACCGCACGGCCACTTCGGCCGGCCGATGACGAAAGCGTGGCCCCCTCAAGCGAAGCGGCGCGCTCTCAGCCAGCTGATGAGAGCGCACCGACCACAGCGAATGATAACGCACTATTACAGTTTCTACAGAGGATGGATAGAGACACTAAGGAGAGATAAGAAGCGACTGACAAGAGTAGTAAAGAGGCAATGGGAAAGATACACTACTGGCCATTAATATTGCTACACCAAGAAGAAATGCAGATGATAAACGGGTCAAATATATTATACTAGAACTGACACGTGATTACATTTTCACGCAATTTGGGTGCATAGATCCTGAGAAATCAGTACCCAGAACAAACGCCTCTGGCCGTAATAACGGCGTTGATACGCCTGGGCATTGAGTCAAACAGAGATTGGATGGCGTGTACAGGTACAGCTGCGCATGAAGCTTCAACACGATACCACAGTACATCAATAGTAGTGACTGGCGTACTGTGACGAGCCAGTTGCTCGGCCACCATTGACCAGTCGTTTTCAGTTGGTGAGACATCTGAGAATGTGCTGGCCAGGGCAGCAGTCGGAACATTTTCTGTATCCAGAAAGGCCCGTACAGGACCTGCAACATGCGGTCGTGCATTATCCTGCTGAAATGTAGGGTTTCGCAGGTATCGAATGAAGGGTAGAGCTACGGTTCGTAACACATCTGAAATGTAACGTCCACTGTTCGAAGTGCCATCAATGCGAACAAGAGGTGACCGAGATGTGTAACCAATGGCACCCCATACCATCACGCCGGGTGATACGCCAGTACGGCGATGACGAATACATACTTCCAATGTGCGTTCACCGCGATGTCGCGAAACGCGGATGCGACCATCATGATGCTGTAAACAGAACCTGGATTCATCCGAAAAAATGACGTTTTGCCATTCGTGCACCTAGGTTCGACCTTGAGTACACCATCGCAGGCGCGCCTGTCTGTGATGCAGCGTCAGGGTACCCGCAGCCGTGGTCTCCGAGCTGATAGTCCATACTGCTGCAAACGTAGTCAAACTGTTCGTGCAGATGTTGTTGTCTTGCAAACGTCCCCATCTGTTGGCTCAGGGATCGAGACATGGCTGCACGATCTGTTGCAGCCATGCATATAAGATGCCTGTCATCTCGACTAACATGAGGAAGGAGTCCGTTGGGACCCAGCACGGCGTTCCGTATTACGCTCCTGAACCCACCGATTCCGTATACTGCCAACAGTCATTGGATCTCGTCCAACGCGAGCAGCAATGTCGTGATATGATAAACCGCAATCGCGATAGGCTACAATCCGACCTTTATGAAAGTCGGAAACGTGATGGTACGTGTTTCTCCTCCTTACACGAGGTATCACAAAAGCGTTTCACCAGGCAACGCCGGTCAACTGCTGTTTGTGTATGAGAAATCGGTTGGAAAGTTTTCTCATGTGATCACGTTGTAGGTGTCGCCACCGGCGCCATCCTTGTGTGAATGCTCTGAAAAGCTAATCATTTGCATATCACAGCATCTTCTTCTTGTCGGTTAAATTTCGCGTCTGTAACACGTCATCTTCGTGGTGTAGCAATTTTAATGGCCAGTAGTGTATAATCCATTCTCGATGAGCGTTTTTTGACGGTGGGTAACTGGTTAGACGACGGAGATAGAAAAGTGAGTGCGTTGAAACAGGTATGTTGAAAGGGCACAGTACCGCCCGATATTGAAAATAGATACAACATACTTCGTTATTCTTGTCAGAACAACATATTTTTTCTAATAATATCTCAATTTCAATTAATACACTGAAGCCAGATACCAGTGTGGGAAAGAACGACAATTTATTTATTTAATTGATCACATGTGCACTCTCACAAAATAAACCCCTACATCCTGTTTGGTGAGATCTGTGAAATGAATGAATGTATGGTCGTCTGCTAACCGCAGATATTGAATGTGAATATATGATCATCTTTGAGACGATCTTTTGGTCACCTTTGGTGGATCAAAGAGATGAAATTTACCGGAGCTTTGAGCGTCTGAAATGTGGCTGACCGATGGGTAGCATGGTCTTCCTCCACCTCGACAGAGGTGCGAGATGACCTGAAGAACGGCCATGTTTCAGCACTCTGCCGCTGGATCTAGTGTTGGTAAGACTTGTCTTAGGCGTGCTCCGTAAGGACAAAAGGGTGGAGACGTGGTATGCATGTGAAATACTTAAGAGTAGTTTAGAATAATAATTTCTCTATTTCAGGAACTTTTGTGGGGAGAATTAATTGTCAGGCAGGTAATATTAATGGGATCGTAGTAATCTTCGGAAGTGACCAACGGTCACAATGAAACCACGTGTAGCAATAAGTTGAAATACTTCCGAGTGGTTAAGTTAAGCTGAATTACTAGTGTGTGTACTATAAGTTGGAAATATTTAAGAAATGGCGTGTGCAGGACTTGAAATTAGAGACGAGTACTTCCACGTGGTGAGTACTGTGTGAGTCTCAATCTGTGTATGAGACAAAGGATAAAAGAAATACTCGTCCATGGTATCAGTTGAGGACTCGCGTGTGTGATGAATATGTTCTTAATATTACTTTGCGTGTTATGCTTCCGTGTGACGCTTGATTCAAACTATAATACTCTGAGAGAGAAGCAAGGTGAATCAGCCGTCTATCCAGCAACGCCAATTGGCTTGCATTGCACAGGAAGACGTGCATATATCGTCCAGAGTTCGTAGTAGGAAAGAAAAGTTACGAAGTGGGGCAGTGTCGTGTGGAACTGGGATGAATACTAATTGAAGTGGGAAAGCTGAAAGTGATGGGATTATAATGTTGTGACTATTCCTATGTTGTATTCCATGTTGCAGTGCGGTGTATGTCATGTAATTTAAGTATGTGTGGTTTGCATGGGAGAGTAGCAAGGTAGTTTCAGAGGTAGTGGGTTATGCATGTTCCTTTTGTACCGCTCGGTCTGGAGGAAAGTTTCGTGATGATGGTTGTGAGAGTCGAAGTGTGAGATATAGTAAAAGATCCACCATCCTATCCAGAAAGTGTACTGTAGCATTAAATAATTACGGGACCATAAGACAGAGAATCGCCAATGTAAAGCCATGCCCACTGGGCGGAATTTCTCATGTGTTATTGTTGTAGGTTATAGTATTTGTGTGTTTAGGTTATAGAATTTATCGGAATAAATAAGATAGTGAAAAGAAAAAGATTGGTGGCCTTTTCCTTCGAATAATGTGTTGCCATGATACCCAGAATTTATAATGTGTGCGCCATTCATATGCAGTGCGATGGCCACGTGTTGATCAAAGCCGTTGAATAAGAACGTAAATGTGGTATTGCCCGTGCGTAGTGAACGGTCAGAGTTGTGTAAATTACTAATAGTCAGATGTGTGTTTCCGTTGCGCAATATCAAAGCAGGAGAATAACTTTTAACTTAATTGTGAATACTAGAGTTCATGTTACTTGATAACAAAAAAATGAATCCACTCGCTTGGCACACCACTCATCTTGCAGGCGTGACTGCTTGATGCCATAGTATGAGCAAGGCATGCGGGTGCCTCTCAATGTGACGCCGTCAACGAAAAAGCCAGTAACTTGGAATAGTTGCGCTAGAGAGTGATCTTGCCGAACGTAGGGATGTGTTACCGGATGAGCGAATTAAAGAGGTAGTAGAGGACATATTTGCAGATAAGCAAGGGGTTTTAGATATCGTGGTGGTGCAAGTAACGTGGCAAGAAGTGGCACTAATTGAATACAAAGGTGAAGTTGCGGAGGTAGTGGCCAAAATGATTAAGATTAGTACAGCATTAGAAAGGATCAGTGAAAAATGTGAAACATGCTCTGACAGAATGCAGCGAGATGTTGGTGCAGATCAGGAAGAGGTTCAATCGTTATTACGGTTGAAAGAGGCGCAATTAGTGATAAATAGGAGGCATAAAGATGACCTAAGACAGTTGCAACAAGTATACAGTAGCGAAGATAACGCACTAACGGGTAGATTACAGAGGGAGAGGGAAGTAAATTTAGAAGGGAGAAATAGACAGGAAGAGAAAGACGAACTTACAGAATTAGAAGAACGGTTGTGTCAGATAAAACGGTTGCCAAACCCAACTGGGTATAGCCCAAGGTCGGAAGAAATAGATGCAGAAATGGAATGTAGGAGGCACATTGTGTCGGAACAGACGTTCACTTGCTAGCCAGATCCCAACAACTACCAACATCCATGCCTACGGCTGTCCCAATTCCCAGATTCCTTACCTTCATGGTGGGGACCACTCCTAAAAATGAAGTTCGTGTGTAATCATTTGAGGGACGAGGCAAGAGCAAAAATACAACAAACTATTAAAGACTGTCATAGCTACAAGGAATTTTGTGACATGTTTTTGAATGAACTCTGGTCGAAAAGCAAACAGGACCAAGCGAAACTAAGTATATTGATGATGCCAAATTGTAATGAGGGCGCAATTAAAGGGCTATCAGGAAATGCAGAGACGAAACAGGTATTTGAATGCGCCATACGAACCAGGGGGGCTCATTAGAATTTGCATTACGAAATTGCCGGAGAAATTACGTTGGGACATAGTAATAGCAGGCTGAGGTTTGGATGATTCTGCATCATTCCAGCACTTATTGCAGGAACTCGGTAATGAGAGTAACATCGTGAATCCAGATACAGTTAATAGGCCAGACAAAGTTGAGAGAACAGGAACGGCACAAACCATTAGAATGCTTGGAGAGGTCGGAATCAGCGCAATGACGGTAATGGAAGATGGTGAGGAAATAGGGGACAGGAGTCATGGACATATTGACCGGGTAACCGAGGAAATATAAGATGAGATACGAAGGAAGAAGGGGGAATGGATTTACTGGTCAAAGAGCAGAGAGGCAGTCATTAGACTCACGGGAGAAAAGTCAGCATCGTAATGACGAAGGAACGAGCAGATGACTACATGATAAAATGCACGGTATCATGCCTAGTTGTGATGTTAATATTATGTATATAGATTTTGGTAAGCTATTGGAAAGTTTGTTAGAGGAATTAGAAGATGTGGCGAGTGAAGTACACTCAATAATTAGTACAGAAATCAACAATGTAATTGTACCATGTGTCATCGACACGGGAAGTGTAATGAGTGTGTTGAGGGAAGATGTATTTAACTTTTTTAGTGTAACAGAGCCATGGCCAACGTTGTCGCTACAGAAGACTACAGTGGGAGGGGCAGTTTCAGGAAAGGGAATAGAAGTGAAGTCGCGAGCGCAGGGAGACTTTGTGTGCCAATCAAAAAGATTTAGCACTGTGTTTATGATTGCGTCATCATTAACTGTTGAAGGAATATTGGGAGTAAATATAGAAGTTGGAGTGTTTTTCTTAAGGATTTTCTGAACATCCTCAATGAGCTACTACATGGAGCAACAGGTTTATCACCAATTACAGTGTTAAAGAATGAAGCACCACCAGATCGAATCAGGGAGCTGGTAGATTTCTCGCCAACAGGGAAACAGAGGCACACCGAAATGGCTAAGATTGTACTAGAGCGTATCAAAACGGCGGCTAAGAACTGGCAGGAGAAGCAGAAAGGAATGATTCGTAAGATCAAATTGGCAGTAGGAGACAAGATCCTAATAAAATCTCATCGATTATCAAAGAAGCACAGGTTCCTAACTAACAAATTCTTTACCGTGTATAGTGGACCGTCCACAGTAAGGCGGGTAGTTCATGAAAATGCTGTACTGGCAGAAACAATCAGAAGAAAACGTTCGCGGGACTTCACCAGATATCTAACATCAAACTGTGCAAAAATTAAGGATAAATAGAAAGTAGGCAAGTTATGGTAGTTAGTCAGCGCATTTATTTTTGTTGTTGTTGTGCGTAACGTTTTTGTAGTGTCGAATCGAACATAAGAATTTACAGGCTGGACGTTAGAAAGTATGATGGAATAGACTGGTCGAATGAGTCAGGAACAGGAGTCGATAGAGTGGTGTACATACGAATAATGATTAAGAAGAAACGACATGATGAATAGTAGTGGTTAGCGATGGTGAATAGAGAGAGAAACGACGTGATGAATAGTAGTGGATAAGGACAGTGAATAAACAGAAAGTCGACGTGATGAAACAGTTGTGATACGAATGAAGAGATGAGGACAGCTGCACAACGTGAAGAACATAAAGGGACTATAAGACCTAAATGATAAATATTGTGGAACAATGACGTAAGGTAGAGACTATAGGGGAAACTTACCTACTACATGAGTGATAACCTAGTTATAACATAACGTTTGCAATCTAGCAAGATAGCATTTTTTTATGTTGAAGCCTGATACCAGTAGAACTATCGAAACAATACAGAGAATGTGTGCCGTTACTTTGCAGAATGAATAACAGCTATGTTCTTTAATCAGATAATGATAACCAAACGGCAACTATCCTCTATAGCTATACAAAGTGTCACTCCTGCCTTTCACTAGGTACAATTAACACATCACTTTCAAGAGAATATGAATCCCATAGTTCAGTAGATTGGGGGACAGAAATGAAAGAGGAAGCCGCCTGGTAGAATTTTGCACAGAGCACAACATAATCATAACTAACACTTGGTTTAAGAATCATGAAAGAAGGTTGTATACATGGAAGAACCCTGGAGATACTAAAAGGTATCAGATAGATTATATAATGGTAAGACAGAGATTTAGGAACCAGGTTTTAAATTGTAAGACATTTCCAGGGGCAGATGTGGACTCTGACCACAATCTATTGGTTATGACCTGTAGATTAAAACTGAAGAAACTGCAAAAAGGTGGGAATTTAAGGAGATGGGACCTGGATAAACTAAAAGAACCAGAGGTTATACAGAGATTCAGGGAGAGCATAAGGGAGCAATTGACAGGAATGGGGGAAATAAATACAGTAGAAGAAGAATGGGTAGCTTTGAGGGATGAAGTAGTGAAGGCAGCAGAGGATCAAGTAGGTAAAAAGACGAGGGCTAGTAGAAATCCTTGGGTAACAGAAGAAATATTGAATTTAATTGATGAAAGGAGAAAATATAAAAATGCAGTAAGTGAAACAGGCAAAAAGGAATACAAACGTCTCAAAAATGAGATCGACAGGAAGTGCAAAATGGCTAAGCAGAGATGGCTAGAGGACAAATGTAAGGATGTAGAGGCCTATCTCACTAGGGGTAAGATAGATACCGCCTACAGGAAAATTAAAGAGACCTTTGGAGATAAGAGAACGACTTGTATGAATATCAAGAGCTCAGATGGAAACCCAGTCCTAAGCAAAGAAGGGAAAGCAGAAAGGTGGAAGGAGTATATAGAGGGTCTATACAAGGGCGATGTACTTGAGGACAATATTATGGAAATGGAAGAGGATGTAGATGAAGATGAAATGGGAGATACGATACTGCGTGAAGAGTTTGACGGAGCACTGAAAGACCCGAGTCGAAACAAGGCCCCAGGAGTAGACAATATTCCATTGGAACTACTGACGGCCGTGGGAGAGCCAGTCCTGACAAAACTCTACCATCTGGTGAGCAAGATGTATGAAACAGGCGAAATACCCTCAGACTTCAAGAAGAATATAATAATTCCAATCCCAAAGAAAGCAGGTGTTGACAGATGTGAAAATTACCGAACTATCAGCTTAATAAGTCACAGCTGCAAAATACTAACACGAATTCTTTACAGACGAATGGAAAAACTAGTAGAAGCCAACCTCGGGGAAGATCAGTTTGGATTCCGTAGAAAAACTGGAACACGTGAGGCAATACTGACCTTACGACTTATCTTAGAAGAAAGATTAAGGAAAGGCAAACCTACGTTTCTAGCATTTGTAGACTTAGAGAAAGCTTTTGACAATGTTGACTGGAATACTCTCTTTCAAATTCTAAAGGTGGCAGGGGTAAAATACAGGGAGCGAAAGGCTATTTACAATTTGTACAGAAGCCAGATGGCAGTTGTAAGAGTCGAGGGGCATGAAAGGGAAGCAGTGGTTGGGAAGGGAGTGAGACAGGGTTGTAGCCTCTCCCCGATGTTGTTCAATCTGTATATTGAGCAAGCAGTAAAGGAAACAAAAGAAAAATTCGGAGTAGGTATTAAAATTCATGGAGATGAAATAAAAACTTTGAGGTTCGCCGATGACATTGTAATTCTGTCAGAGACAGCAAAGGACTTGGAAGAGCAGTTGAATGGAATGGACAGTGTCTTGAAAGGAGGATATAAGATGAACATCAACAAAAGCAAAACAAGGATAATGGAATGTAGTCTAATTAAGTCGGGTGATGCTGAGGGAATTAGATTAGGAAATGAGGCGCTTAAAGTAGTAAAGGAGTTTTGCTATTTGGGGAGCAAAATAACTGATGATGGTCGAAGTAGAGAGGATATAAAATGTAGGCTGGCAATGGCAAGGAAAGCGTTTCTGAAGAAGAGAAATTTGTTAACATCCAGTATTGATTTAAGTGTCAGGAAGTCATTTCTGAAAGTATTCGTATGGAGTGTAGCCATGTATGGAAGTGAAACATGGACGATAAATAGTTTGGACAAGAAGAGAATAGAAGCTTTCGAAATGTGGTGCTACAGAAGAATGCTGAAGATTAGATGGGTAGATCACGTAACTAATGAGGAAGTATTGAATAGGATTGGGGAGAAGAGAAGTTTGTGGCACAACTTGACCAGAAGAAGGGATCGGTTGGTAGGACATGTTCTGAGGCATCAAGGGATCACCAATTTAGTATTGGAGGGCAGTGTGGAGGGTAAAAATCGTAGAGGGAGACCAAGAGATGAATACACTAAGCAGATTCAGAAGGATGTAGGTTGCAGTAGGTACTGGGAGATGAAAAAGCTTGCACAGGATAGAGTAGCATGGAGAGCTGCATCAAACCAGTCTCAGGACTGAAGACCACAACAACAACAACAACAGTTCAGTGGTCGAGTGGAAACAAAACAACTGTCATAAGATAAAACATTTTCTGCCGCTCATAGCGTGGAATCACCAGTCTTTCAATTCTCTGACTTGCTGAGACATATGACCAGTCGTGTTTTCTCACGGCTCCTCTATCAAAGTACAAGGTTATAGTTGCTCTTAGTCAGCGCCGCCAGATGGTGCCTCGGGTCGTTCATTCGCTCTCTTGCCGCCGCTGCGCTGGCCATTGAGTAGAACGGCCGCCTCCTCCTGCTTTCAAGAAATTAAAATTAAATAATTTGTGCCGTTACTTTGCAGAATGAATAATTAGTGTGTTTTTGTTCTTTGATAAAATGTCGCTAATGTGAGCTGTTGTTTAGCAGAATAAATAATTGGTGAAGTGGATGCAGATGTAAGACGACCCAGAATAATACCCGAGTGAAAGGATGTAATTGGATGCTGAAATGCTATCTCCAAGACAACTCCATGGGTTATATTGTTGAGCATGACGAAGTGAAGGTATGGTATGGCAACGTGAGTGTGACTGTGTTAAAGTTAGCATACTTCTAGAGCTATTCTGTTGGTGTGTTAGTGGGTTGAATGAGAAAGACGATGTGGTGTTAGCTGAATGTGTGCTGTAGACTGCTGTGATCTATGAGCCAAACACTTACAAGACACGCGCTCCTACAAAGGAAATGCAACCTACCTGCCCTAGAATATTATTATATGTTAGGCACAGTCGTGCTTTGGGAACATGTTTCTATTTTTTGAAAGGATGTGGTTAATCATACTTTTCAGATGTTACATTTTTTTGAGAGAGTATTTGACTATTGTCACATGTATAGGGTATAATTGTGCTTTATAATTGCTTTTTTTGAGATGAACCTTGATGGTAGCTTAGTACATGATGTCATGTGTCTGGCACAAACGTGCCATAGGGGTATTTTTTAGAATGAAATGTATAATATGTAACGAAGTAGCACTTTGTTCTGTCAGAGGCACAAAAGTGTATTGTAGATTATACACTACTGGCCATTATAACAGCTATACCACGAAAATGACGTGTTACAGACGCGAAATTTAACCGACAGGAAGAAGATGCTGTGATATGCAAATGATTAGCTTTTCAGAGCATTCACACAAGGTTGGCGCCGCTGGCGACACCTACAATGTGCTGACACGAGGAAAGTTTCCAACCGATTTCTCATACACAAACAGAAGATGACCGGCGTTGCCTGCTGAAACGTTGTTGTGATGTCTCGTGTAAGGAGGAGAAATGCGTACCATCACGTTTCCGACTTTGATAAGGGTCAGACTGTAGCCTATCGTGATTGCGGTTTATCGTATCGCGACATTGCTGCTCGCGTTGGTCGAGATCCAATGACTGTTAGCAGAATATGGAATCAGTGGGTTCGGGAGGGTAATACGGAACGCAGTGCTGGATCCCAACGGCCTCGTATCACTAGCGATAGTGATGACAGGCATCTTATGCGCATGGCTGTAACGAATCGTGCAGCCATATCTCGATCCCTGAGTCAACAGATGGGGACGTTTGAAATACGACAACCATCTGCACGAACAGTTCGATGACGTTAACAGCAACATGGACTATCAGCTCAGAGACTATATCTGCGGTAACCCTTGACGCTGCATTACAGACAGGAGCGCCTGTGATGGTGTACTCAACGGTGAACCTAGGTGGACGAATGGCAAAACGTCAGGTTCTGTTTACAGCACCATGATGGTCGCATCCGTGTTTGGCGACATTGCGGTGAACGCACATTGGAAGCGTGTATTCGTCATTGCTATACTGGCGTATCAGCCGGCGTGATGGTATGGGGTGCCATTGGTTACACGTCTCGGTCACCTCTTGTCCGCATTGATGGCACTTTGAACAGTGGACGTTACATTTCAGATGTGTTACGACCCGTGGCTCTACTCTTAATTCGATCCCTGCGAAATCCTAAATTTCTGCAGGATAATGCACGACCTCATGTTGCAGGGCCTGTACAGGCATTTCTGGATAGAGAAAATGTTCGACTGCTGCCCTGAACAGAACATTCTGCAGATCTTTCACCAATTGAAAACGTCTGTTCAATGGAGGCCGAGCAACTGGCTCGTCACAGTACGCCGGTCACTACTGTTGATGAACTGTGGTATCGTGTTGAAGCCGCATGGGCAGTTGTACCTGCACACCCCATCCAAGCTTTGTTTGACTCAATGGCCAGGCGTATCAAGGCCGTTATTACGGCCAGAGGTGTTTGTTCTGGGTACTGATTTCCCCGGATCTATCCACCCAGATTGCGTGAAAAAGTAATCACATGTCAGTTCTAGGATAATATATTTGTCCAATGAATACCCGTTTATCATCTGCATTTCTTCTTGGTGTAGCAATTTTAATGGCCAGTAGTGTAGATTTAGTACCATTCGTTTCAAAATACTTCTTGTGACAGGATTTTGTAACAGTTTACTACTTGATATTATGTGTTAGGCACTTATGAGCTACAGAAATATTTCTTATTTTTTTCCTGAGAACACTTTCTTGTTTTGTGACAAGGTACCACATGCACTGTCAGTAGCACAAGAGTGGGCTGTACATAGGTAAGGAGTAAAAATATTGCTATTATGAAAGATTAGAGAGGAAAGTGGTCCGCTAGACTATTGTGCGGTCATGTTGCCTTTGTACAGAATTTTGTGTTTAAATAATAAAGACCTAAGGAAAAACAAGAGATGGAAGTAGGTAAGTACCTGAAAATCAGTTTAAAAGGGTGTGTCATTTCATTTTAGAAATTACGGTTTTGGAAAATATGTGAGATGTTTATCTATTGGTCTCTGCATGTAATCGATGTTGGCGTAAGGTGTATTAAAATACTGTAAGAGTTTTTTGTCATTAGTGTTGCGAGATGCACGGACGAGACGAACTGGTTGGGTGTCACAGCACTGTAGGATGCGAGCGGCCCGAGCAGCGGAGGTTACGGCTGGCCAAGGTCACATCGGCAAGGCAGAGGCGTCAGGGAGCGGCTTCACCCCAATCCACTAACGGTCGGGGAATGCCGACGCGCTCGTTACACCAGGTCATCGGTCGGGGGCAGCACCAACCTGTCACTGCTCCATTCATGAGTCGCGCCACCCTTACAGCTGGGGAGAGAATTTCTTGAAAGCAGGAGGAGGCGGCCATTCTACTCAATGGCCAGCGCAGCGGCGGCAAGAGAGCGAATGAACGACCCGAGGCACCATCTGGCGGCGCTGACTAAGAGCAACTATAACCTTGTACTTTGATAGAGGAGCCGTGAGAAAACACGACTGGTCATATGTCTCAGCAAGTCAGAGAATTGAAAGACTGGTGATTCCACGCTATGAGCGGCAGAAAATGTTTTATCTTTTAGCAGACATGACAGTTGTTTTGTTTCCACTCGACCACTGAACTATGGGATTCATATTCTCTTGAAAGTGATGTGTTAATTGTGCCTAGTGAAAGGCAGGAGTGACACTTTGTATAACTATAGAGGATAGTTGCCGTTTGGTTATCATTATCTGATTAAAGAGCATTACAAACGAAAGGGACTAGAGTTCATCCTTCACAATGACTATGGGTTTATGTAGACAACGCTGTCGGTTGTCGACAGGCAGACTGAAAGTGGAATAACAATTATACAACCAACCGAAAGGACAGTACCACGGATTGTAGGAGTTGTCGTGTTGAATCGTCAGTTAAGGAAACATTTGTGGGTAGCCAGATTTTCGTGGAATGTGATTTAAAAATGACATTGACATTTGCATTTGTTGTAGCAGACATTTCTCTAATTGGTGCCTGAATTATTGCCGATTTGATGGAACTAAAGACTTTTAATTACACCATGAACTGAAAGGACAGAACCGTGGATAGTGGCAGTTTTAGTACCATTTCTGGACAACCAGATTCTTGGGGAATGTAATGTACAGGTGGCTGTGACATTTGCAATTAATGTGAGATGCAGTTCACTAGTTAGTGCGTGATTAAATAACGATTTGAGTGACCTAAAGTCTGTCGTTCGGGTAACCATGGGAGATCTTTGACACCAAGACAGTATTTCTAAGAAACCCTTAAAATATTACAGAGTGAAGTAATTACGTGTGACTCACAAGATAGGGAGCGATGTATTTGTACTGGTACAGTGTGAATTTTATTTTTTAATTTTTTGTGTCGTGAAGAGACAACAATTTCATTGGTACTTCATTAACAAATGTATTTAGAGTAGTTAGTATGTTATTCTGTTGTGGATTACCAAATTCATGTATCTTCTTTATTAGAATGTTTGGTACGAATTTTACTCTAGTTGTTGGCCAATGTAGCAACCTAAACGTAACACCTCTTGTTAGAATGATTAGTAGGAATGTCATCCTTATTTTTGACAACAGAACAATAAGCAGTACGATAGTGCACGAGACTTACTAGTGAATTCAAGCACTTACTGCTGATTATTAGTTACATGTATTGATCAAAGTTGATGGACTGACTAACTCAGCAGTAGGTATTTGTTATTTTTTCTTTCTTTTAGTGGTATGTGTTTCAACTTGTAAACTAGGAAAAGGTCGCGCTCACAGTCAAGTAGTGGCTGTAGCTGCATAAACGATGAACGTTACTGACAAACCTAGAAAACTTAATTTGTGTGTGATATGGTTAGGTTTTGTACATGGATTTATAATTGTATGACGTATGACATGATGTCTTAACTGGTTTACATTATGTAACCAGGATGTAACTCGAAGTACATTCCATTATTTTTCAGTTTAATTTTTGTATTTGGACATTGCTTTCAGCATGATTGTTCGGAGATTAGTTCTCTACATGTAAATAGTGCACTTTATTTTTTTCTTTCTTTCGTTGTTTTGTAATTGAACATTGCTGTCAGGGTAACTGTGTAAAAATTAGTACCCAGTATTTCATGTAACTCAGATTACTTCCTTTGTATTTAGACTGTAAGCTATTTAGAATTTCATTACTGCATTTGTTTTTTTTTTAATGAGATTAGTAAAGTTTGAATTACTCCACAAACTAGTGGAGATCCCGGTAACTTATCATAGTTTATCTCATTGTTCTTATAATTTGTGTGATGTGGTGTTTTATTAGTCATCGGAATTAGTGCAAGTTTGTATGTGTACATTACTCCGGATTGTGGAGAGAACAATAATATCTGTGTCATTATTTGGTAGAACTAATGAGTACTGGAGTTTAATCATCTTTTTGGGTCAATAGGGGCCAGGGTCCCCCCTTAACTGTGATCACATACTAGATTTAACCAAATACAGATTTTTAAAAAAATGTTCGAGACTACCCTCGCATTGCAAGGATAGTACCGTGGCATTTTTTTCTACATGGGTAGCCGATGGTGAAAGGGTACAGTACTGCCTGATATACAAAAGATGTACAACAACATACTTTATGGTTCTTGTCAGAACAGCGTTTTTTCTAGAGTAACACCATTTTATTTAATACACCGAAGCCGGACACCAATGTAGGAAAGAAGGGCAATTTGTATGTCTAATTATTCAGAAGTGCACTTCCTTAAAATAGAACCCTGAATCCAGCTCGATAATGTTTGTGAACTGAATGAATGTCAGGTCGACTGCTGACCACAGATAGTGAAGGTAGATTCTATAGTCATCTTTGAGACGGTTCCCTGGTCACCTTTGACCGAGCCAAAGAGACGAAGTATACTAGAGCACAAGAGAGCCTGGAATGTGGCTGACCAATACGGTGGCAAGGTCCTCCCCCACTACTGCGGAAGCGCGGGATGACCGGATGAACGGCCAAGTTTCAGCACTCTGTCTTTGGTTCCTGAGGTGTGAAGACGTGCTCTATGTGTGCTCCAGAAAAACAAATTTAAATGAAAATGGTATGCATGTGGAATACTTAAGACTAGACGAACTAATAATTTCATTTTTCAGAAACTTTTGGTGGGAGGCTCATGTAAATTGTTCGGAAAAACATAGGCAGGTAATAATTCATGGGGGACATAGGATTCTTCAGAAGTGACAAACAAACCAGTGTTGTAATTATAAGACGAAATACTTGCGTGTGGTAGTGTTATGATGAAATACTGCGCTGGCAGCTGTGGCCGAGCGGTTCTAGGCGCTTAAGTCTGGAACCGCGCCACCGATAAAGTTGCAGGTTCGAATCCTGCCTCGGGCATGGATGTGTGTGATGTCCTTAGGTTAGTTAGGTTTAAGTAGTTCGAAGTTCTAGGGGACTGATGACCTCAGATGTTAAGTCCCATTGTGCTCATCTCCAATTGAAATAGTTGCGCGTGTAAATCTAAGTAGAAAATAATTAAGATTTCCGTGTGCAGAACTTGATTTAGAGACAAGCACTTCCACGTGGTGAATACAGTGTGAGTCTGAACCTGATTATGAGACAATAAAAAGAATTAGAAATGCTTGTCATAGCATTCCGTTGAGGATCCGTGTGTGAGGTAAATAAGATACAAAAACTTCCATTATTAGATACATTCGTGTGACGCCAGCATGATATCCAGATAATCTGAGAGTGAATTAAGGTGAGTCAGCCATCTACCCGGTTACTCCATGTGGGTTGCATTGCACAGGGAGATGTCGATAAATTCTCCAGAGTTTCTGGTAGGAAAATTGTTACGTGGGTCAATGACGTGTGAATCTGGGATGACTATTGTTTGATGTGGGAAAGCGGAACGAGTAGAAAACCAAACACTTTGTTTTTAGACATGTGTTTTATACCGGCAGTGTGATTTATTATGTATATTTAATCAGTGTGATTTGCATGAGACAGTAGCGAACTTAGTGGGTCAAGCATGATTTTTCCCAGTACAGCACGAAAGTAGTAAATTCGATGTGTTGCTAATGAATGAAATTACGAGAGTGTGGGAGAGAATGAAGTAGCAAAAGACCCAGAAACCGCACAGTAGCAATAGACAGAAACATTACGAGACCATAGAATAGTGAAATGCTTATGTTATATCATGCCCATTGGGTGGAGAATCACTTGTTTAACTATTGTGTTTAGGAATTTTACTAGGAATTTTTCAACATTAGCGTGAAAGAATTTAATGTAACAAGAGAGGATATATATGAGACAAATAGTGGTTTTGATTATTGAGTTGTTGGTAACCATTTTGTTGAGGTATTTTACCATAACCTCCATTTTCTTGCTGGGATGTCTAAGGTTTGGATAAAATATATACCACGGGAAGGAAATGTGTCCTTGCCGGGGTGGGGTGAGTCCATCTGAAATGTGCGCTACCTATTAGATGCGTTACCCATTCCGTTGCATCAAGAAGTAAGGACGAGAATAAATTATAGCTTAACTGATAGGCACTAGGGCTCATATTTCAAGCATAGTTACTGTGGGTATGACAATCATGAAAATATTTCTGATGTACGAATAGTAATTGCACTCGCTTGGCAAGCCACTCATCTAGTTGGCCTGACTATTAGATGCGACAGAATGTTGTAGGAACCTCCCAAATCAAACTACAAAAAAGTCAGGAGTCTGCTATTCTGTCTCTTAGGAAACTTACTTACCCCCAATAAAATGTCTGGTGTCAGTCATGATTTTTACTAGTAGTAGTAGTTTTGACAGATGCGGCCATGCTTCATTAGAAACAGTGCGAGGATGAAAGCAACAGGAATATTTTCGATAGTTGTTGCGCTGAGTTTCCACCCATGCCGAGCATGAAAGTGCACACGAAGGAACAGTGACCTCTTATGAGGGAATAAACCCCACGATCTGCAGCCGGAGGAGATGTAAGAGTTTTATTGCTGTTTACATTATCATCACCACGGTTCCGACAGCCTTCCTTTTGCACACACAAAGCAGGGTCTGATGTTGGATAGTTTTGCTGATGCAATTTGGTCCTAACACCACGCTTCTAGAGTTGACCCTCCCCGCACAATTAGGCAGATACATATGGCATCAGCCCACTCTCCTACAGAACATGCTAGGCAATGGGTTAAGTTAGTTAAACACACTGATGCATATCCTTAATACTTACGTAATAAAATTGCTTCCTAGAACCAACTAAAATTCGGTAACATCTGTATCGGACTGTGTGAGATACTGTCCTCAACTGGGAAGAATATGTTTGTCCTGCTTTAATACAGCGCTTCTGCGTAATACTTATTACGCCTTTGTTCAAGTATGTGCTACGGAAACCTACATGGTTTACAGGGGGAAGGGTTGAAACTGAATGCAGTCTGAGCATAATTTTTAAACTTTTCAAGGCCTTGATTATCCAGTTGCCCCCAACCCCACTCAACAGCCTTTCCGAATCAGTGTTGACACCAGTACTCATCAGTCACTGAAGTTAAGCGCTGTTGGGCTACGCTAGTGCTATCGGACTGTGTGAGATACTGTCCTCAACTGGGAAGAATATGTTTGTCCTGCTTTAATACAGCGCTTCTGCGTAATACTTATTACGCCTTTGTTCAAGTATGTGCTACGGAAACCTACATGGTTTACAGGGGGAAGGGTTGAAACTGAATGCAGTCTGAGCATAATTTTTAAACTTTTCAAGGCCTTGATTATCCAGTTGCCCCCAACCCCACTCAACAGCCTTTCCGAATCAGTGTTGACACCAGTACTCATCAGTCACTGAAGTTAAGCGCTGTTGGGCTACGCTAGTGCTTAGATGAGTGACCATCAGGTCTGCCGAGTGCATTTGGCAAATGGTTTGCACTTAGCCCTTGCGAGGGAAACCGGGGAGCTACTTGACTGAGAAGTAGCGGCCCCTGTCTCGTAAACTGAAATACAGCCGGGAGAGCGGTGTGCTGACCACAAGCCCCTCCATATCCCCATCCAGTGACCCCTGTTGGTGAGGATAACACGGCATCCAGTCGATATCGTTGGGCCTTCATGGCATATTTGGGCGGAGTTTAGTTTATATGACTGAATGCACTTAAAGCACAGTGATCTATTTGCATTCGCAATCGGGTATATAGTACAGGCAAAGTAGTGGAGGGTTGGTTTAGCGATGATACAGAAACTTGGAACCATTCTGCTGTGTCACTGGTTGGCGTTGAAATTACAGAACAACTGTTAAAATTGCTAAATTTGATCACGCTCTCAACTGCAGCATTTATTACAGTACATTGTCCGATAACAACAGCGTCTTTTCCATCCCGTCTGTCCACTGGTACACTGTTACTTACCACATAATGAATGACTGATCCCACTTGTTTGAGATAGAGAAAACCTTGGTGGAACACTGGATATCGGCAACTTGTCGCTATTAAATGAAGAGGTCACACCTTCAGATAGTTGTTTGGAGACTTTACTTAATGCCGCGGAATCGTCTATTTCCATATGATGTGGTGGCCCCCACATTTTTTTTTTACCAATAAGATGACAGTACCTCTTTTTATTTTTACTACCATGCACGTGTTGTGAACAGCATCTTCCAGCGATGGTCAACACTGTAATTGAGATCATGTAAATGACTGCAGAATGAGGTAACAATACTCTTCGAAACAGAACACCGAGACGTCAACTACCCAACACTGTGGCAGATGAGATTAACTGTGTAGGTCATCACCTTCAGACAGCTGTTTGTAAACGCTCCACAGTGCCGCAAACTCTTCCAGATTCCATATGTTGCGATACCTTCCACATTTTTATCAATAAGAAACATCGCCTCTGTGTTTTATTTCTACCATCATGTGTGTTGAGGGAGCAGCATAGTTTCCACAATACGATGTCAAGCCTTCTGTGAGAGTCAATGGATCGAAACTTGTTATTCTTCTTTTACCACCTGACACATAACATGAAGTCATCATAGAAAAGTAAAATATATGGCGGTGCATATAGGTGCAGTCATACTCTGCTTTGAAGTGTTACAGCTGACAAACAATATATCAAAGTGCTTTCGATTGAAAAACACAGTAAACCTCTCTTTTGATTGATGGCCTGTGGGATATGGTCTTCCTCCAGCACAGGCGACAGAACTTTGCAAATGTCTGTGCAGGCAACTTCCGTCACTGGCCATCAGCTCCAATTAAGAAATATGTTTATATATTATGTGCTCAATGTCAACACATTGATGGTATTTGTTTTTCGACATATCGAAAAAGAGAGACGGGTTAAAATCTTACAGGATGACGTTAGTAGGTTCTATTACAAGGCGTGGTGTGACTGGTTGATGACTGGATGCATATAGTTTGTAGTTTTTTTTTTTTCCTACTCTGGATGTCACAAAATAAAAATACGGAGTGCTCTCGAACGTAATAAATGACTGTAGAGATGCTGATCTATGTCAGTATTTCATACAACTGAAATGAATTTAATGCCCTTGTGCATGACATTTCGTAATTTGAACATGTGGAATGCTCGTAAACCACACCGATTTTGCTCCTACAACTAACAGACTTCTTCTCGTGGAATCTTAGCTTTTTACTTTTATCGTCACCATCATGTTTTTAAAAATATATATTACTGGAAGTCCTGTGTTACTTCATACTTCATAACCGCTAATTAAAGTATACATCACTTGAATTATAGCTCGCTGTGGAACTTAGGATTGATAATTTTTTCCCGACATGTGATTAGACTGCGTGAAACACGCTATTCTGTGATGAACGAATTGCTTACGAAACTACAACGCGGGAACCTGCTGCTACTGCAAATGATTGTCTGCTGGACGTGGACTTCTTTTTTATCTAAGAGTGACAGAAGCTTGACACACTGGTTTGTTGAGCCGAGTTATGGAGCAAAGATGTCAGGTTTCAGCAAGCAGACGGTGTTGGAGGAATCTTGTATGGTTCTCTACTAAGCGACGTTAGGAGGTTCTGTTACGAATCATGCTCTCAAGGTTTTTTTTTTTTTTTTTTACGTTTTGTAAATGCCAATGCAGTATACAAGTGCACTGGTAAAACGAGACCGCCATAATGCACAAAATAATGCCCTCTTGATGAATAGCTTGTTGTTGCCCAGTGTAAAACGATTGTGTTTACTCTAACATGTGAACAAATGGCGTGAATGACTATATTCTATAATGCTATTTCACGTGTCTCAATTTTTTGTAATACACTCGTGAATGCCAGTTTATTTACAAGCACTGATTTGAACACCGGCGACACACGCAAACCATATATTGGCCATCAAACTGAAAGAAATCGTTTAACATAGATGTCTTTTTTTCTTCATATTTTAAATTGTGGCATTTTCTTTACTGTGATGAAAGTTTCTAAATAACGAGGACATTAAGCAGTGATCGATAGTTTCTGCAGAAAAATAGTGACAAACGCTTGACACACTGGTTTGTTGAGGCGAGTTATGGAACAAAGATGTCAGGTGTCAGCCAGTAGACGGTTTTGGAGGAATCTTGTATGGTTCTCAGCTAGATTTCTCTGCTTAGACTTTACGCAGGGTGGACACGTGTAGGAGATGTGAGATAGGTTAATAGATCTGTCAGAGGTATCACTGCAGAGCTGCCTTCAGCAGTTTGGTCATATGTAATCGGTCACAGTGCTGTTGTTTTATTTTTATTTTCATTTTTTTTCGTGTCATTCGATGTCACAGAATAACGGGATGTCGGGGAGAGAGAGATGATGACTGTATCCTGAAGTCGAACATAAATGAGTGACTGTGCAGATGCCATTTAATCGTCTGAAGAGGGCTTAATGCCTATGTGCACGACAGTTTATAATTTCAACACGACGAATGCAGTCAAAAATATACTACCGATTTTGCACATAAAGCTGAAAGAAAATGCACTGAGCTTATTTTCGTGGAAACAAGACTGTTTTTCAGTGTCGCCACGATTGATTTTTTTGAAACAGATGTTCGCATGTAAGGGGTACATTGTCTTTAAATACAGCTGTTACACCGAAGAGATTTCCCTCTCACAGCGACATGTGCCAGCGGAAGCAGTCAGTTGTGGCAGGGATAGTAATCGTAATACCACAACTACCCTAATGACCTAAGGCCAAAAGATCACACCATGAGATAGGGGCAGGAGCTGCATGTGTATTCTCCTCGATGAAGTCGCAAACAACAAATTTAATGTTTATAGAATTAATGTCTTTTTTTTAATTTTTTCATGATACAATATTGTTCTAGATACCGATATAAAAAATTTATAAAGTTTCGATTTGTTGAAAAGCATACATCTTACATGAAATGAGATGGTGAGAAGATATTTTCCTAGAATTTAATCTAGTCGATCAGAAAGGAGTATACTTGTATTAATTCACACGCATTCAAAAAGGTGATAGACAGAACGTATTGTTTTGACTAATTACGTTCTGGGCAGTCGATTTCACTTCCGAATCCAACAAACATTGCCTGTAGTCACTGATAGTTAACCTACTAACACAAGACTGCTTTATACCCTTCGCTCTGCCCATTATGTGCCCAGAGAACAGTCTCGAGAGGACACTCTTTTACTTGTAGACTGACTACTTCTGTACTAGGTTCACCATTCAGTTCATCTTTCATTAACCCAACCTCTTTTTATTTACTGGAACAATATCGTAACTATTATTTGCAGCGAAACCCGAAGTATTGAACCTCGTATGCACATCACATCTTATATCCTCCTCCACATTCGGAGTTGTAATGTGATAATCTGTGTCGTGTTTGTGAAGCATAGTTTTACATGATTTGCTGCATTCTTATTTAATATGTATCCCTAACGGAAGTCGAAACAGGAGTTTTGTTCTCGTATTATGACGTTCTTAGATAATACAAATCTCCTACATCATAACCAACATGGATTCCGCAAACAGAGATCATGTGAAACTCAGCTCGCCCTATTTGCCCAAGAAATTCACAGTGCCGTAGACACTGGCGAGCAGATTGATGCCGTATTCCTGGACTTCAGGAAGGCATTTGATACGGTTCCGCACTTACGTTTAGTGAAAAAAATACGAGCTTACGGAATATCGGACCAGGTTTGTGATTGGATTCAGGATTTCCTAGAAGAAAGAACACAACATGTCATTCTTAACGGTTCAAAATCTGCAGATGTAGAGGTAATTTCGGGAGTACCGCAGGGAAGCGTGATAGGACCTTTATTGTTTACAATATACATAAATGACTTAGTTGACAACATCGGTAGCTCCGTGAGGCTATTTGCAGATGACACGGTTGTCTACAAGAAAGTAGCAACATCAGAAGACTCGTACGTACTCCAGGAGGACCTGCAGAGGATTAATGCATGGTGCGACAGCTGGCAGCTTTCCCTAAACGTAGATAAATGTAATATAATGCGCATACATAGGGGCAGAAATCCATTCCAGTACGATTATGCCATAGGTGGTAAATCATTGGAAGCGGTAACGACCGTAAAATACTTAGGAGTTACTATCCGGAGCGATCTGAAGTGGAATGATCACATAAAACAAATAGTGGGAAAAGCAGGCGCCAGGTTGAGATTCATAGGAAGAATTCTAAGAAAATGTGACTCATCGACGAAAGAAGTAGCTTACAAAACGCTTGTTCGTCCGATTCTTGAGTATTGCTCATCAGTATGGGACCCTTACCAGGTTGGATTAATAGAAGAGATAGACATGATCCAGCGAAAAGCAGCGCGATTCGTCATGGGGACATTTAGTCAGCGCGAGAGCGTTACGGAGATGCTGAACAAGCTCCAGTGGCGGACACTTCAAGAAAGGCGTTACGCAATACGGAGAGGTTTATTATCGAAATTACGAGAGAGCACATTCCGGGAAGAGATGGGCAACATATTACTACCGCCCACATATATCTCGCGTAATGATCACAACGAAAAGATCCGAGAAATTAGAGCAAATACGGAGACTTACAAGCAGTCGTTCTTCCCACGCACAATTCGTGAATGGAACAGGGAAGGGGGGATCAGATAGTGGTACAATAAGTACCCTCCGCCACACACCGTAAGGTGGCTCGCGGAGTATAGATGTAGATGTAGATGTAGATCCAACGGGGCCATTACTACTGCAATGGACTTATCAAGGACAACATTAAGTCTGCCCAGTTCAGTTACGACAAAATTTCAGTAAAAAAAAAAACGCTCCTTTACAAATTTGTGTTTGTAATTAATGCAGCTGCAACAAAGTACCCGGCAAAAGAAGTTGCTACTCTTATATCCCACATATGTTGCACGTTTTCCACATTAATTTGTTCGTTTGAAAGCTTCTTCCCGAGTTCATTGCTAGCAGTTTTGTATATTTTTTTAATTTAGATTACAATGTATGGCTCCTTCTAAGGAGTCTGCCTAAATGATAAAATTCGACGAATATTTATGAAACTAATGTATAGTGCAAACAGTCCTTCAAATTTCTGTAATGAATAACACAGCTTATCTTATCATACACTAAAGAGGCAAAGAAACAGAAAAACCTGCCTAATATCGTGTAGGGCCTCCGCGAGCACGCAGAAGCGTTGCAAAACGACGAGGCATGGACTTGACTTATGTCTGAAGTAGTGCTAGAGGGAACTGACACCACGAACCCTGTAGAGCTGTCCATAAACCCGTAAGACCACGAGGGGTGGAGATATTTTCTGGACAGCAAATTGCAAGGCTTCTCAGATATGCTCAATAATTTTCATGCCTTAGGAGATTGGTGGTGGCCAGTGGAAGTGTTTAATTCTGGACGTGTGGGGTGTCGCATTGTACTGCTGGAATAGCCCAAGTCCGTCGGAATGTACAATGGACATGAATGAATGCAGGTGATCGGACAGGATGCGTACACTAGTGTCACCTGTCAGAGCCGTATCTAGAAGTATCAGAGATCCCACACCAATCCAACCGCCTACACCATTACAGAGCCTCCACCAGCTTCAATAGTCCCCTGCTGACATCCAGGGTCCATGGATTTGTGAGGCTGTCTCCATACCCGTACACATCCATCCACTCGATACAATTTGAAACGAGACTCGTCCGACCAGCAACATGTTTCCACTTATCAACAGTCCATCGTCGCTGTTGACGGGCCCAGGCGAGGCGCAAAGCTTCGTGTCATGCAGTCATTCAGGGTACACGAGTGGGCCTTCGGCTCCAAAAGCCCATATCGATGATGTTTCGTTCAACGGTTCGCACGCTGATAGTTGTTGATGGCCCAGCATTGAAATCTGCATCAATTTGCGGGAGGGTTGCACTTCTATCACTTTCAACGATTCTCTTCAGTCGTCGTTTGTCCCGTTCTTCCGGGATCTTTTAACGGATGCTGCGATGTCGGAGATTTGATGTCGGATTCCTGGTATTCACGATACGCTCGTGAAACTGTCGTGGTGTAAAATCCCCATTTCATCTCTACCTCGGAGATGCTGTGTCCCATCGCTCATGCGCCGACTGTAACGCCACGTTCAAACTCACGTAACTCGTGTTAACCTGCCATTGTAGCAGCAGTAACCGATGTAACAACTGCGCCTGACATTTATTGTCTTATATCGGCGTCGCCGACCGTAGTGCTGTATCCTGGCTGTTTACGTATCTCTGTAATTGAATATGCATGCCTGTACCAGTTTCTTTGGTACTTCAGTGTAGATTAACATGTTTCTCCTGATGCTGTTCAGTGATAAGTAGTGCTATAACATGGTTTTCTTTCTTATCCTCCTCGTCTTTTGCAGTCATGTAGTGCATGCCATAGATATTTAGCGAGATATTTTTTTTTTTTTTTGCGAAAACTGTTAGCGTCCCTTAGCTCTGCATAATATAGTCAATGATAAAATTTATATTGTGCATCATTATTTACAGGATGTAAACCAGTTGAAATTGCCCAATGGAAACTGGCACTGCCATTTGACTCAATGTTTATTGCTACTGTTTTATCTGTTATCACATTGGTGTGTTCCACGTATAGTGCTGCACAGAACCCATTATTTTTATTAACATGTAGTTGAACTGTTTCCCACAATGCTCAGCCAGGATCTCTCTCTTGAGATGCCAGAAGTTTCTTTAACTGCTTACCAGCAACATCAGTCGAATACTAGTTATAACTAATTGGAAATAACATTAAATTTGTATTCTTTGTAGTGCAGTTTATTTGTTTTTCTTTGCCTGACTTGAGTAAGAGAAACTAGCAAACTAACGGAAATTTAATTTTAAGATTAATTGGATGAAACCGTAATCAAAAACACGAAAACACCGATCAAATAAATGTCTAGATTACTTAAAGCCAAGCTTATTATCTATCACATCTGTACATATTCGGCTTCTAAGTGCTTATTCAACAGAAAGACATTCAAGAGTACCTAGTTTAATGTTTTTGGTGCTGGTTATCCATCATGTCCAATCCAATACAATACAATAAAGTCTCCAAGTTGGCAATGATGATTTTTACGATGTCCAACCTATAAAGAGACTTTCCAGTTGGCTGTCTTCTTCATGGATTAGGTACCAACCGCTGCAGACCTTCAAGCACTGGAGATTCACTACTGCTCGATGATCGATTAGGTGTGTGTATTCCAGTGGCTGCTGTTGCCGTATTCTACAACACAGAATTAGAAAGAACACATGCCTTATGAGATAATATGTAGTTGCATTCATAGATATGGGAAAGTCTCAATGGACAGACACATCTCTGGAGGAGAAGAGGTTTTGTTAGTGATCAGCATAAGCTGTAGCTTTTCAGGAAGACGAATCAGTAGGTTGAAGATGAAAGATTATTAATATTAAACATTTTTGGGGTGTTATTACACACATCGAACGTTCCTCACGATCGAGTATTTTGACGACCGTTGAATTCAGTTCTTCAACCACAGCTCTGATTGACTCAACCAGTGTAGATTCTATAGCATTAAATTAAAAAAAAAATATGCGTGAGTTACAGCAAGGAATCCGGTGCTGAAAAGATGTAAGATGAAAGTAATGTGTTATAATTACATTTCTGGATAATTTATTGCGTCTTCTAAGAAGAGAAAATCATTGAACAACAGCTGTGAAGGCTCAGCCTCAATAATTCGTCACTTGTGTCAGCTGCCTATTTTATAACCCCCTTCCGGTTGAGTCAGTAATGACTGTTTGTGCATTCAGACAAGTTGGGGGTTATAAAATGCATAATTAGCGAGTTCAGGCCTGTTACTACATCAGTTTCATATCTCACATATCTCGTAAGTCGAGACAAGTTGGAGCTTGAGCTTTACCAATGTAATTGACATGCATGACATATTATGCCAGTAGGATGTGAAACTTGCCAGATTAAGCAACATGCTCAGTCAACGAGTACAGTCTTTCCACTGTATAATCGATATGTGTTTTATACTACACCAAGCTGAGAGTCAAATGCATTGGCAGAATCGTAGAGCCACATAACTAGTTGAAATGGTTTATGTAAACGTTATACATTATTTTGTTCAGCATTATATCGTTAACCTACGTCTGTAGTATGATTGTTGATTAGGTTAAATAATATAGTTAATAAATATGTAACAAATAATTTGGAATTAAACGTATTGTAAATTTACACAAAATTCAGAATGTGTTGATACTTTTGAACATGAGATAATCTATGCAAATTTTGCTGGAACTTAAGCTGTAATTAGCATTTACACAAACGTGGTATCTCCAAATAATGAGAAATAGGAAACACTTCCTAAAATGTCAGAAGACTATAGTGAAATGCAGTTTACACTGAATAAAAAAACTTAGAAGAGGTAAACACAGCGATACTTCGCTTGGTTTTGATGAGTGTCACAGCTCAGAAGTGACCATATTTTATAAGCTAAGGAAAGAGAGTTTTCTGGTGTTGTTCTAGACTTAATTGTACTCTCGAGTCTCCATGCCAAATTTTTCCAGCAGTGAAAGTAATCTCGAATATTAATTCTATTTCAGAGATGAAATCCTACAAGATGCATAGTGTTTCACATACAACACGCATGCGTTTCGTCTTGCCAATTAACCATCACTGCCCCCTTCCTGCAAAATGGTTTCTGTTGGTTTTTGACAAATAATATCACTACCATGTCTCGTCTTCATAACAGTATCCATCATGTCTTTGGAGGGTGATGATAAATGTCTGTAAATTACGCATGGATTGAACAGTAGTCATTTTCATAATGAAAGTAGTATGATTTTGCACAGTTGATGTAAATATATGCTGAGTTACTGATATACAGCAAGAAATTTCTTTTTAATCACCTTGAAGCATGCTCTTCAGGCACCTGTGTTTTCAAAGTGTCTTACAGTGTGCATGCCTCAGTAAACGCCACATGTTTGCGACAGGCTTTTAAAGGGCACTTATAAGCACAAAACTCAAGTAACGTGTAGCATGTGCAACATACTCCACACAGACAAACCTCCCAGCTGCATCTCGACATCAGAAAAGACATGCCACCTACCATATCCGTTCTGCAATGCAGATTACAATTTTTTATATCGAATAAGCGGACGTCTGAATATCAAAGACATGCCTCATTCGCCCTACGCCAGTGATTCTCTCAGGGCTCCACAGAGTGTAATTAGATTATTTCAAAGAGCCAAGAGAGAATCACTGGCGTAGAAATACTCACTGGTTGTTGAGCAGATAATTTTTGAAGTGTGGAGTTACTGTAAATATTTCGTCCAAAAGGGGCGGCTTTATGAGGGCTTAGAATGTTGATGAATACGAAGAAAACAATTTTGGCGTAAGTAACTTAGAGCCACTAAGAGTTCGATGGTTGACACCATTATCATCAGGGGGGGAGTTACTTGTTTTCGTGGATGATGTTGTTGAAGAGTATTGATGTCTTTTACAGTAGCAGACCAAGGGAAGTGTAGGCTACATTACGTCTTTTGTTAATGATAAAAATTGTTTATTTTGAAAAGGCCCTTTTGAGGTTGAAGAACACGAATATCAGACAGTGAATTGTACTTACAGGGGCGGTAGTGTCGCAGAAAGTCTTCATAACTGCTGTCTGTTGTATGCCCTCTCCACTGTACATTATGTCGACACTGTCACTTCAAAGACGTTATGCATGTTATACACATGCTAGTTTACAATGGATGCAAAGGTAAAGGAACAAATGGTTTCTGTATAAAAGTGTTTTTCTTTCTTTAAAAAAATATGAGTAGGCTACACCAGAATATGGACATGTGCACAGATCAGATCTGTTACAGCAGATAGCTATATTTACATAAAAACGTTTTTCTTGTATTTTTTAAAATATGTGTTGGCTGCTGCATTGGATACAAAAGTAAAAGAGTAATTGGTTATGCACATGACTATTATTTCCTTTTACTTTAAAAAACGCGAATGGGCTGCACCAAAATATCGACATGTGCTCAGTTCTGTGATGATAATATGTAATTTCTTATACACAAAATTACTACAACAGATCATCCTTCTGTATTGTAGTTGGAATCGGAGAGGCTACATTAACTGTTCTCCATCGAAACTGTAAAGTATGTGAATGCTTTAAGTACTTCATAAAGCTTTTGAAAAAGCTGGTCGAGCCTTTTCTTCTATTACTGCTGATTAGAAGTTTCACATGTTTATTTCTGTGGATATGTATTTCTAGTTCTTCACACAGAGACGTCTTGTGTCCTTCGTTCAATGTTATTTCCCACACTGTCAAATGGATATCCTGTATCTTTTGTATGATATTCTACTGCAGATTTGTATGGTGTGTTGTAGCGGAAGGCATGCTGTATTCTTAGAAGGTGATGTGGTAGTTACAGACTTTTGATCTATGTACTAAGCTTGTCACTTTCTATATCTGCTTTTGTATACGCTAGAGGATGAAAATTTATCTTGAGTGCTTTTTATGTTTAGAGGAAGTCATTGGGAGATTTTAATTTTTTGTTTGGAATGAAAACATTGGCAGTATTTTGGAAGGTGTATTTGTCATAATAATTTTTATATTTCTTATGAATTAACGAACTGAGTGACCATAGTAAAATAAACTCTGTATAATGTAATAACTAATGAAAAAGAAAATCAATGTATATGGAATATAAGAATGTTAATTACATGGAATTTTACGTCACAAAAAACCAATGCTAATAGAGACTTGATACGATGTGCTACAAAACGGTATATTTACATCTGTGACTCTAACAATTTAGTATATTTATAGAAGCGCTATTGTGACAGCGCATCCCTCTCCTTAACATTCCCTCTCTGGCGCTCTTTCTCTGATACTGTCGTTGTTATAAGATCACTTTGTCTTTCAGATTTTTACGACTGTATAATGAGTCATTAATTGTGCTGGCATAAGCTGTCGCCAGCATACCAGTCGGCAAAGATGTAGCACGAAGCTCGATAGTAGGCGCTCGATCAAGCGCGCCTATCATGAGAGAGGCCAGAGACAGACTCGCAAGCAACACGCTGCCAACGCCCTCTCGACGGCAAGTATGTACGCCACCGCCGCTTACCGGAGGGCATCGACAACTCACTGACACGGACTAACTCAGTGACTGTTCCAGTTGGCGTCCATCGGTTCACATCATGGGTTATGATATTACATAGCAAACAGATTAGTGTAATAGCACGAGTACCGATATTGTCAGCAAAGGGACTACTACAGATAAGCTTGTACTACAACACATGGACTGTATTAAAGTTAAGTAGCAGATATCTGTTCATATAAATAAAGAACTGTATTAATCCACCTGTGCATTCGTGTTGCAGAAAGAGGATACCGGCCACCCATAACCACATCCTCTCCCTCGCTTCCTACAGTACAGGACTCTACAGTAGCGACGAGGATACTTCACTAATTGTGAAAAACTGTTGTTTAATGCTTTCGTTCCACGATTGTAATCACTCTGTTTCAAATAATAAAGCACTTACAACAATTCTAGCATTTTGGATAGTCGAGAAAAAGTAGCATCGCTGCCATTACTTGACACTTTTGAATTTCAATCATTTTTTTTTTTTTACAGTCGCGCAGCTGCTCGCGAGCTAGTATATTATTTCTATTTCACATGAGCCTGCGGACCTGGAGCATATTTTATTTACATCGAAACAAGTAGGTGTACAATAAATGATTCATTTTTCAATTAGCCTGGCTACGAACCAACGAATACATAATTTCGAGTCAGATTGTTAAGGAAAGGTGTGGGACTACGCACTTTTAAACCATTATACTGAAAAATTTTTAAAATGACAGTCATTCATAGTGGCATAGGTGATTTTATGGTGCGAAAAAAGGTACTTTAGGGTAGATGTAGTTACCCATACTTACCATCACGAGACAGTAATTTTTTTTTTCCTTGGTCATTGCTTATAACAGCATGTACGTCACGCAATCACAGTAATTAGATGGATGGTTCAATTCATGACTACTAAAGCAAATGTGGCTGAGAATTTTTCCTGTAATTTACGTCGCAAACGAAAGTGCGAAGTTCAGAAGCCATGCTATGTTTTACGAGCTAATTTCCAGACAGTACTTCGATTGTTCATATGAAACCATACAGGCATTTAAATACAAAAAACGAAAATAATTTTCAAACTCGAGATACCCAAAAATATTACCAAGGAAAGGGGCGCATGTTCTTAGTGTATTTTCATTGTTCTCGATATTTATTTTGTTAATTTTTTTTTACTAAATTGTCTATTAGTGTTGATTTATACCTATTAGTTGCTGCTATTATCTTCATGATTTTTATTTTATTCTGGATGTACTCATCATTCATTGGGATTTATAGAGCTCTATGAATCACTGAGTCGTGTGCCGATAGATTGTACATTTTGGAATGGCAGGACGAAACATGTACGTTTATGTCTCTAATGGCTGGTTTCCTATAAATTTGGAAGACATATTTACTAGCTTCTTTGTGGATGTTTAAATCAAGGATGTTAATGGTATTATTTATTTTCTGCTTACAGGTGAATTTAATATTCTTTTGTATTTTCTTCAATCTCTTCGACATCATCTTTGTTTTCCCCAATCAGCAATGTATCGTCTACATATCTTATGTAGAACCGAACTTTTTGAATATATGTTAACTTTTTGCGAAAAGTTTGTGCTCTGATTGAGGAATATTTTGGCTATAGTTCCTCATATGTTGGCAAAAGTAACTGGTCACTTTCTTTGGTCTTCTTCCACTGACAGAGAAGTAATTATATTTCAGTACCAGTTCCAGAAGGTTAATAAAATGTAACTTTTTCCCAGGGAGAGCTTCTTGTATTAGATTTGGTTTTCCTTGATAACAGCTAAAGCATCATGAATGGGGTTGTCAGTACACACATTTGTTACATTTAGAGAGATCAGTTGGCATTTGTTAGTTCTGTTTACATCTTTCAGATCATTAGCAAACGAGAAGTTAATTTTTTTTAAATTGAGTAGCTGCTTTCGAACACAAATTTATCTTGTAGGCTCTTGGAGAGTTTCTGTAGAATTTAGCACCCAGGGTAATTACTGAGTTCGATATCAGTGTTATGGAGCCACAAAATAAAACAAATAGCAGTGCAAAATGGTTATGGTACCAACATGTTAGAGAAACTAAACCAGAAAATATGTAAAGAGAAAAGGAATCAACAGACAACATATACATAGGACCTGGTACAACAACACAGAACAACGCAACACACAGACACTGCCCGTATGCAAGACGCAACGGAGTAAGAACTCACGTACGAAATAAAACGTCACATAATATCCTACAAAAGTAAAGAACTCACGGAGTAGACAATATTTTTTAAAAAAGCAGGACATCCTTAGGATGCAGAACAGAAACGACAACAAAGAAGATGCTCTGAACACAGGAAACATACATATTAATTCAAATATGTGAACTTGCATACAACTATAGTCAGTATGTGTAGGGCAAACACACAGGAACATTACAAGAAGCTATTCAGAACATCTCAGAGCTACAAAAAGTTACAATTTAAATAGCGGTTTAACGAAGTTAGCAAAGGTTTAAAAATAGTACAATCCAGCCAAACCCTGTACCTTAAACTTACAAACAACCAAACCCTCCACATACACAAGGCATTAGCGAAAGGTTGGGGTACAAAGAAGGAGCCTCCTAGAAGACTGTGAGCCTAAAGACTGAAGACAGGCACAATCGGGCGTACCCTGGAAACGGTGAAAGATTTCACCGGCTAATCCTTCTAACACCAGATCAAGTTAAAGTCCAAAACCAAATTAACATCAAGATGCAACGGCCTTTATCAAGACCACCCCTTGTGACGATCTCGATAAATATTGAGGGATTCTCTAGTCGTAAGAGTGTTTTATTAGCAGACATGTGCTATAAGCATAAATGCGACGTATTGTTGGTGCAGGAAACACACCGGGGAGCCACCAGCCATAGACCTAAAATAGCAGGAATGGATTTGGCCATTGAAAGACCTCACGACAAGTATGGGAGTGCGATTTTCATCAGAGCCGGGCCAACGTAACATCAGCCGCAATGACAGAAGTAAATAACATTGAAGTACTTACCATTCGCGCCCAGAAGTTCTCTGTGACGCCAGTGTACAAACCACCAGATGTGGACTTTGTTTTCCATGAACCAAACAATTTTACATATGACCATATTAATTTTGTCATGGGCGATTTCAACTGCCATGGTGAAGCATGGGTATATAATGAGACTGATGAGAATGGTGTACAGCTTGAATCCTGGGCTGACACTAATGACCCACAACTCATTCATGACCCAAAACAGCCATCATCGTTCAACAGCAGAAGATGGAGAAGGGGATATAATCCTGACAACATCTTTGTGAGTAGGAAGTTTGCAGCACAGTGCGTGAAGCTTGTTGAAGAACCTATCCCAAGCACACAACGCAGACACGTCGTTTTTGTTGTGAATGCCATGGTTAAACAAGAGGAGGTGCCTTTCCGAAGACGGTTTAATTTCAAAAAGGCAGACTGGCAGAAATTTAAAAAGCAATTGGACGAAGAGATTGAGAAAATCCTTCCTCGACCAGATGAGTATGGCAGATTTATCGATCTTGTGAAAGGGATCTCAAGGAAAAACATCCAAAGGGGTTGCCGTACCCAGTACATCCAGGGTCTGACCGGCAGCAGCAAGGTCTTACTTGACAGGTACCAAAAGCTGTTCACTCAGGACCCCTTCAGCGAAGATACGATGGAGGCTGGGGAGGAACTAATGCAGGCTATTGCTGAGGATAAGAGATCACGGTGGTGGAAACTAGTCGAGAATCTTGACATGAAACAAAACAGCAGACGTGCATGGAAATTACTGAAAAACTTAAGTGGGGACCCAACTGACCTCCAGCAAAAGAACAATGGGGTAACAGTAAATCAGATTGCTAGCCAACTTCTGAAGAATGGGAAAACCAAAGGGAAAAGAGAAAGGGAAAGAGTTATACCCCAAGAACAAAATGATTACGGGCTCCTCAATGCTTCATTCACAGCAACCGAACTGGAAGACGCCATTCAGAGTATGAAACTGAATAAGGCAGCTGGAACTGACGACATTAGAACGGAGCAGATAAAACAGTTTGGGCCCAAAGCTCGAAACTGGTTACTACAGATGATGAACAAATGTATTAAAGAGCTGAATATTCCAAAACTATGGCGGCAGGCGAGAGTGGTGGCTTTACTAAAACCTGGCAAGGAGATAAAGGACCCCAAAAGTTACAAACCAGTGTCACTTCTATGCCATCTCTATAAGATACTGGAGCGGATGATTCTCAACCGGATGGCAGAAACTATAGACGGAAAGCTCATAAAGGAACAAGCCAGTTTCAGACCAGGAAGATCTTGTTGTGGGCTAATACTTAATCTGGCGCAACATATAGAAGACGGGTTTGAAAAAAAATTAATAACTGGAGCATCTTTCATAGATCTTACTGCTGCATACGACACGGTAAACCACAGAAAGCTATTGCGGAAATTATATCACCTCACAGGGGACTGTAGGTTGACGATGGTTACTGGTAGTCTTCTGCAGAATCTAAGATTTTATGTCTCCCTAAATGGTTAGAACAGTAGATGGCGACTGCAGAAGAATGGCTTATCACAAGGAAGTGTACTTTCTCCCATCCTTTATAATGTGTACACTAAAGACCAACCTATACCTCAAGATGCAAGACTGTTCGTATATGCTGATGACACAGCTGTGGTGGTCCAGGGGTCCAATTTTGATGCAACATCTGGAAATCTCTCTTGAGCGCTTCAAGAACTGGCTCAATACTACGACGCCAATCACCTCAATCCGAACCCTGACAAAACCCAAGTGTGTGCTTTCCACCTGCGCAACAGAGATGCTGGAGTTTTGCTCGACGTTACATGGCAAGGTAAGAAGTTAAAGCACTGTCCAACACCTAAATACCTTGGGGTTGTACTTGACAGAACGCTTTCCTTCAAGCAGCATTGCCAAAACACCAAGGCTAAAGTCTGCTCCAGGAATAACATCATCCGCAGGCTGGCAAACTATGAATGGAGAGCTCAACCAACAGTACTGAGAACATCAGCACTTGCTCTGTGTGTTTCTGCAGCAGACCATGCAGCGCCAGTATGGGAAGCATCTGCACATGCCAAATAGGTTGATGTAAGTGTAAATGAGACAATGCGAATTGTTACAGGCTGTCTCAGACACACACCAACGAGTAATTTGTACCTACTTGCTGGAATTGCCCCATCCAAGATCAGAAGGCAAGTGGCAGCAGACGCTGAGAGAACAAAGAAAGGAACAGATTCTCGACACCCACTGCATGGGCACGTCACTCAGGCCCGGAGGCTTAAGTCTAGAAATAGCTTTATTGCAAGAACCAAGATCCTTGACGGTTCACAGGAAGATAATAGAGTCCGTAAACGGGAGAATGAACAAACCGCACTGCAGATAATACCAAAAGAGCAAATGGCACCTGGAAACAAATTTCCTTATATGGTGTGGAGAACACTAAATAGGCTGAGGGTTGGTGCACCCAGATGCAAAACTAATCTGTGCAAGTGCGGACTGCTGACTAACGATGACGACGTTCTATGCGGATGCGGAGAGGTACAAGACGAGGCACATCTGCTCATGTGCCGACTACTGCCGGAGCCCTGCAGTTTTAGTGACTGCTACAAGCCAACGACAAAGCCGTAGCGGTGGCTAACTATTGGAAAAATAAAATTTGATCTGGACACGGAAGAGTAAGGCAAAAGGTTCAAAAATGGCTCTGAGCACTAAGCGACTTAACTTCTGAGGTCATTAGTCGCCTAGAACTTATCACTAATTAAACCTAACTAACCTAAGGACATCACACACATCCATGCCCGAGGCAGGATTCGAACCTGGGACCGTAGCGGTCACCGGGCTCCAGACTGGACCGCCTAGAGCCGCACGGCCACACAGGCTGGCTTAGCGAAAGGAATAAAGGTTATAAAGTATTACACTACGCTATGCAGTGGAAAAATTTTTGACACATCGAAGAACGTTATAGAAAAGACAACACAAATAGCTAAACTAATACACACACACACACACATACATACAGAGAGAGACAGAGACGGGTGGGAGGTGGTGAGGGAGGGGAGAGGGAGGTATAGAGAGAGAGTGACATTAGGGAGAAATTTAACAGTACTAAGTGAACGTCAATTGGGACTGGACACACAACAGTAACAGTAACGCTGTGGCTTGGCAAATCTAAAAATTGTTATCTTCTGCTGAAGCTCCGAAACATATTTGTAGTGTTTGTGTGTGCTTCTCAGCAACTTACGAGAATGCAGATTAAAAAGGATTTTTGAAAGCCAAACGCAAGTAATCTCAAATATAGTTAGATTGACATTATTTAATTGTAGATAACAACCTACTAGTATCTGATAATGTGTAGGGGGTTCTACACAAGCCAAGAATGTAGAAAATTTAAAAACAACAACAAACAAAACTGTTTTTAGATATAATTCTTATGGAATAATTATCACTTAAAACATGATCATATTTTACATATTTCGGTAAATAGTACCCACTGACGATGGAACAAAATGAGCTGACACATATGCAGCCTTGTACAAAAAAATAGTATTGCATAACAGGCAGACCTCATATTCAGAAATTATATCTGGGAACATGGCTACTGCAAATAATAAACATATTAAAGATATTTAGACAGTGAAATGGTTTTCTTCCCAAGTGTACACTGTATGGCGCAGCAGTCTCTTTTTTGCAGCACGTCTCTGGCCCTAACACACGCCACAGGCTGTATTTGCTAGCAACAAGATGCCGCGAAACGTCTGCATACACCGGCCGAGCTTTAACGCTGAAGAAAAGGGGTCGCAGGTGCCCCATAAAACGCGAACAAAGTTCCGCCCGTGTAAATTTCCTCCCGGGATTGCCATCAGAAACGCCGGTGCAGATTTCAGAACACATTAGGAACTTTATACATTTATTGAGCACTGCAAGGCGCCCAGATTTTACTACCCGCAGCCCAGATATTTATGGCGGTAATATAAAACTTAAAGCACTGTCTGAGACCCCAAAGAGCTGAATAAATTTAGAAAGAAATTTAATTTGGGTTTTACTACGCCTCGGTCAATTACTTCAACCACAGCAGTACAGCCCCGCGCACTTAGTCCCTCCCAGCCCGAAGCATAATCCTATTCGTGTACACATATATAGTCTCCCCTCTTGTTTCGTAAAATGGAATGGGACTGCAGATTTTTTCCTGTTGTTACACGATGATATACAGTTACATTTTAGGATACCCGAATCGCAACGCCGTTACTCCACAGAGTAACCGAAAAATCTTGGACATACAACTCACTGACGTCCTTATTATTTTCCTAAAAGAATTTTGATGCAAGAGGCTGTTTTTCTATTAAAACAGACACTTAAATCCTCCGGTAATCGGCGAAATTCCCCCTCTTGGATGTTATAAGGGACGTGATTTAGGAACAACAATAAAAATGAGCATCTGTTGTGCTGGTGCAATGTAGTTTCCACATAATTCCTGTCCCCCGACAAAAACACTTCCCTCGATTACCATGTTACTTTATCCTTCAGGACGTGTCCTGTCAACTGAATCCTTCTTGGCATGATACATAAGTTACGGTGATTGTGAACAGCTTCTGAAATGGTTATCTAGCACTAAACAGTTGTAACATAATTTAAATATTTAAACTAAATAGTAAAGCAACGTACGAGGAAGCAATAACAGTAAACATAAAAAACTGTGTGTCAGGATGAGGCGTAATAGGAGGACGACAAAAGAAATTATGCTGGACTTCAGTCTAAATTTGTTAGAGCTGTATATAATGGAACTCTTTTCTCAAGCAGTTACTGAAGAATCAATACGCTAAAATTTCGAACTTGACGTAGTCCTCCAATCATCTCGTTTTACTCTAAAAAATGTCCGCCACCGGTAGCTGAGTGGTCAGCGCGACAGAATGCCAATCCTAAGGGTCCGGGTTCGATTCCAGGCTGGGTCGGAGATTTTCTCCGCTCAGGGACTGAGTGTTGTGCTGTTCTAATCATCATCATCATCCCCATCGACGCTCAAGTCGCCGAAGTAGCGTCAGATCGAAAGACTTGCACCCGGCGAACGGTCTATCCGACGGGAGGCCCTACTAACACGACGTTATTACTCTGAAAAATGTCTGTAGATGTTATTTCTGCGTACTTTCGATTTCCATAGCTTGTAAATTATTTAAATAACTTGGGAATAGTTCTTAAAATATTGCCTTATGCTGCGTTGTGTTCTCTAATGAAAAATATTTGTGTGGAAACCTAAGAAACATTTATCCTTTCATACTGTTTCCCAACTCTTAACATGATCGTCAGCTAACGTTTGTTTTTCGTGTGTACAGCATTAACGTTACTCTTGTCGAGTTTGGAACTAACAAAGCTATTTCGAATTCATTTTTCGAGCACTTCTGACTCGCTTCTTTGGCAAGTTTGCTGATAACAAGTTGCAACAGTAGTACTGTTAGCTGTTACATTCTTTTCCGTTCTCGGCTTAAGAATACTGGCCCATTAAGTTAAACGATAAAAACTCATGAATGGGCAATCTTTAATACAGATCGATCCATACTAAACGAAGAATGCATAGAAACTGGAAACGTTACTTTCCTTCCAAGAAATTAGTAGTAATGTACTCAGATGAATATCCTGATTGGAAAGAGGAAGTAATAGCAACTGAGGTTTATTAAACAGGAAAGCGCACTTAATTGAAACTGATCCTCGATAAAACGATGCAGCGCCATTTTTGCAATCCAATTTAAGTTCATGTGCACAACGTAACTCTTCACTGTTATGTAATGGCAGCGCAATTTCGCTTCCTGCACAGAGAACTGTTTCTAAAAATAATGATATCTTTTCGATAGTTCTGAGCCATGAGCGGTTCGTGTTCGTGCCGGTATTGCTTGACGTCTTGGCGCTACTCCCGTCTCGTTTCTTATTCGATTTACTGGTTTCACTAACAAGGGAACCACCCCATCACACCCCCCTCAGATTTAGTTATAAGTTGGCACAGTGGATAGGCCTTGAAAAACTGAACACAGATCGATCGAGAAAACAGGAAGAAGTTGTGTGGAACTATGAAAAAATAAGCAAAATATACAAACTGGGTCGTCCATGTGTAATATAGGCAATATTAAGGCCAGTATGAGACGAGGAGCGCCGTGGTCCCGTGGTTAGTGTGAACAGCTACAATACAAGAGGTCTTCAGTTCAAATCTTCCCTCGACCGAGAATTTTAACTTTTTATTTTCAGTTTATGTGAAAAACTCTTATGGTTTCATCCCTTTTTTTGGAGTGATTATTACATCCACAAGAAAACCTAAATCGGGCAAGGTAGAAGAATCTTTTCACCCATTCGCCAAGTGTACTAGTTAGGTCGGTCGACAACATATTTCTGTCATGTGACGCACATGCTGTCACCAGTGTCGTATACAAAATATCAGACGTGTTTTCCTGTGGAGGAATCGGTTGACCTATGACCTTGCGATCAAATGTTTTCGGTTCCCATTGGAGAGGCACGTCCTTTCGTCAACTAATCACACGGTTTTGCGGTGCGGTCGCAAAACACAGACACTAAACTTATTACAGTGAAGAGAGACGTCAATGAACGAACGGACAGATCATAACTTTGCGAAAATAAAGGAAGCAAAATTTTCAGTCGAGAGCAGATTTGAAGCAAGGACCTCTCGTTCCGCAGCTGTTCACGCTAACCACGGGACCACAGCGCTACTCGCCTCACATTGCCCTTAATGTTGCCTATCTTTCGCATGGACGACCCAGTTTGTATATTTTGCTTATTTTTTCATAGTTCCACACAACTTCTTCCTGTTTTCTCGATCGATCTGTGTTCAGTTTTTCAAGGCCTATCCACTGTGCCAACTTATAACTAAATCTGAGGGGGGTGCGATGGGGATGTTCCCTTGTAAGCTGTTGGCTTGCCTGCCCGTGAGTGGCAGCAGCAGCGCTTATCTATAAGAGCAGTGTCGTACTATCTTTGGAGCTACCGCTAGTATTTCTGGGTCGTCGAGTGCCTGGAGTGGAGTGGGGACGGAGCAGCAGTGAGGTCCGGACAGCCATGACTCTCCCGACCGTTGCCGGCACACATGACTTCAGAGGGGACGACCTTGGATGGTCGTTCGCTCGGTCGTCTCATCGGACTACGTGTATTTGATCGCCCACTGCTTCTGGGTTCTCTGTGTGTGACGACTTGTGATTCGTCCTTGTTGTTCCACAGTTACTGGTTTTAGTATTGTTCGAGTTGTTTGTGGAAGTGTTTCGTGGAACCGTGTGTAGCTTGTGTGGTTTTGAATGAGCAGCTATTTTAATGCTGTCTGCATGCTGCTGGTAGTGATTCGGTTGGGACGGAGCTGCTAGGAAGTTTCCTCGGCGCGAGGTCAGGCTGGGACCGCTGGTGGCGTGCATGCGCTGTCGGATCGTGAGGCAGTAGCTGCGAGAGAAACAAAGTTCGTTGCCCACCGAACCTGGACACTGAAGCTGAGTGATCAGTTAATTTGTTATGAAACCTCAACTATTGTGACATCTCTTTGCTCATTAGCGGTTTGTTGCTCCCTGGGCCGTTCAGGCTACCAGCAGTGTATAATGTGTCTGAGTCGGCGAAATCTTGCAGCTGTCTTCCTATATTGTGACTAATTATTAAATTGACTGTAACTTGCCAGTGAAGTGCACCAGCGGTATTTTCTGCCCTGTGGCCGTTAACGCCCCAGTTACCTGCTCTCCTCATTAGTGTAGTTTCCCGGCAGTGTGCCTTTCCTCGTCGTGTTGATGCTGTCTGGCACTGTGTGTAGTTCGACAGCCTTTTAAGTTGTTTGGTTCATATTTTGCTTAGAGTCGTCATCGTTCCCTTGGCTGTTTTTAAACGCCAATTTCTGAAGACATGTCCTCGTCCTTGACAAGTATTTTCCATCATTGTGCCGTTGGTCGGACGGAAGGTAATTGGTTAAATTGTTGGTCGGTCCTTGGGTCATCCCTAGTGTGGGTTGCCATCCGATTATTTAACTTCGACTCTTGGCTGCCTGTCGCACCTCACCTTACGTTTGAGCTACCTTCTGAGGCCGACCCTCGAAACACTTCGGAGCACCGCTTGTTGTTTGTTTTAGATTACGATTTTCATTTAGTTGAAGTATTGTGCGAGGCCTTCAGCTGTGTATAAATTCAGTTATTTTTAAATTTTACATAAAGACCTTCAGCTGCGTTAAATTAAAATTTTGAAGATTGATTTTATTTTTTAAAAATTTATTTTGTTCTATCTGAAATTGTTTGTAATCCAGGCACTAAACTGTTAGTTGTTCGATGTGTTAAGTGTGGCCTTCAGCCGAGGATTTACGTGAACCCCTTTTAATAAGGCCTTCAGTTGTGTATATTCTTTACAGGAAATTTTTTTATAAGAAGGAAAGGGTTATTTTAAATTGTTTGTCTGACTTGTTGTTCAGGCCTTTAACCATTGTTTCAAATTGGTTTGTGGCCTTCAGCCGTGCAATAAGTTAATATTTATTTAATTAGACTTTCGCCCATTCTGTTGTAAGTTTAAAACGAAATTTCTTGGTTAGAAAAATTGCTTATTAATGTGTTTTTATTGTAGTTGTCCTTCAGACGTGTAGTGTAGGCCTTCAGCCGCTAATTGTTTTCAATTGCATGTTTTTTCTTACAAAATATTTACCTTGTATTTTTAATTGCTTTGATTTCTAAACTAGGCCTTCAGCCGTTCTTGTTTTTGGTGTGTCCACAATCTTAACCTTGTCCCGTGCGCTCTCTGAGTACCTACCGACCAGGTTTTAAGTTCTATTACAAAAACCAAGTGTTTTAAGAAACACGATTCATGTTAAGCAATGTTAACTCATAGTTTCTCATTTCAGTCATAATAAGACCTGTAAATATCAATCAGGTACTCATTTTTGAATCTGCGTGAGATTTTAGGCTGTATGGAATGAATGAAGTCAGGGGCACACCAAAACTATGTCAGCGCTATCTCTTCTCCTCGGATGAAAGCTTCTGGATGCATCTTCAACCTCTATATATTGTCTCGTTTTTCGTCATATGTCACTACTCAGTTCAGACACGACACATATCTGACCCTAGGGAATAACGAAACACACTTGAGCGTCGGAATCAGCTGATATTGTCTCTAACTTTTGACTTGTCCACGTCATTACAACTTTCAGGAAAATGTGAAATGATTAATGCACCACCGCAAAGCGTGAAATGATCCACAAGGATGCTAAAAGGTTTCCGCTAAATTCCGGTTACACGACAAATCACTCAATTCTAATGGCTCTAAATTCAGCTATATTATAGTACGAATAACTTAAACTGGAACGATTACATAGATAATGTGCTGGGAACGTATCCAAAGATTGCGATTTATGAGCAGAACATTTAGAAGATGCCATACGTCTGCTAAAGAGATTGCCTACACTGCGCTTGTCCATCTTTTGTGAGTATCATTACGCGGTGCGAGATCTGCATCAGATAGGCTTTACGGAGGTCATAAAAAAGTACTAAGAAGGCAGCTCGTTTTGTACTATAACGAAATAGTGGGGAGAGTATGGCGGATATAATGAAACGAAATGTCGTGTGGATAGGGCCTCACGTCGGGTAAACCGTTCGCCTGGTGCCGGTCTTTCGAGTTGACGCCACTTCGGCGACCTGCGCATCGATGAGGATGAAATGGTGATGATTAGGACAACACAACACCCAGTCCCTAAGCGGAGAAAATCTCTGACACAGCCAGGAATCGAACCCGGGCCCTTAGAATTGACAGTCTGTCACGCTGACCACTCAGCTACCACGGGCGGACATGGCGGATATGATACGCTAGTTGATATGACAGTCATTAAAACAAAGGCGTTTTCCATTGCGCCAACATCTCATGAAATTTCAGTCACCAGTCATCAGGGTGCGAAAATATTTTGTTGGCGCCGACCTATATACGGAGTAATGATCATCATAACAAAGTAACAGAAGTCAGAGCTCACAAAGGAACGATTAAAGTGTTCGTTTTTTCCTGCGCTCTGTTCGAGACTGGAAATGTAAAGTGGTTCGATGAACCCTCTGTCAGGCACTTAACTTTGAATTGCAGAGAAACCATATAGATGTAGCTGCAAGGAGCGTCCAAATCTGTTTACGAGAGTTCACTACAGTCTTCAGTCAGTCAGCTACACTACACCAGAAGACGCATCTAAACTGCCATTGGCGGTCAGAAGCGCTTCTTTATAGTGTTTGGGCACAGACAGAAATGGACATACCTATGTCTATGATATACAACTGTATAGTTTCGGTAAATTTATCCAGAGCCAGTTAGCTCTACACGGTAGGCACTCAGAATTTATTCATCTGATGCCAAGAGACTGAAGGATATTGTAAGATTATGATGATTAAGACAGTGGACTCTGGTGTTTTTCCAATACTTTTGAATTCAACTAACCGTCCTTCTAAGTCATGCTGAAAACATTTGTCGCCCTGATGATTATTTAAGGTCGAAAACATTCGAAAATAATAAATACTGTTAATATAGCAGGATTTGATTGTTTTAAGATGTCACGTTTGGATCATTTAAAAGCTGTCGACCAGCGTCCGCAGAAAGGTAAATGAAGTTCTTCCACATTCAATACATTCCCACGACTCTTTGCATGGCAGCTCTGAACGAAGGGAAGACATGTTCGTTCGAATATTTTGCAACATAAAAGAAACAACAGGGTACAAGAATTTCATTCCCAAAGTGTGTGTTCTAATAAATTTATACGACACTGTTGCTGCATTTGGTTTTCGATTTGCACTACATGATATCTACAAAGACCTGTACCACTAGAACGTCAGTAACCGCCATACTATTACTTACGTAAAACTGCTGTCATATAAGACATTACGTGACTCCATCAGTGAGAAATTTTTGTGACCTCTTACTTGGTGTATCAGGTATAACAGTCGCTAATCTACATGAGATTACTGCAGTTCGCAACCCAAAGTTACTGAAGCAGACAGGCATTAACGAGAATCCTAATGAAACACTGCTTGCTGCTGGTCTTAGAAAACATAACAAGAACGAAAATTGTGCTATGGGAACAGCATCAAACAAATATCTTTCGAGTAAGTACTACAACTGTCATACCTCTAGTAAACAGAGGAGATAACTTGGAGGTGGTTCCGTAATACAAGTATTTCAAATTTTTTTAGTTCAGTCAGTGTAGAAATGCGTTCTTACAATTTTGTTTTTACATAGTTTCCTACTTTAAAAAATATTTCAAATGGCTCTAAGCACTATGGGACTTAACATCTGAGGTCATCAGTCCCCTAGACTTAGAATTACTTAAACGAACTAACCTAAGGACATCACACACATCCATGCCCGAGGCAGGATTCGAACCTGCGACCGTAGCAGTCACGCATTTCCTGACTGAAGCGCCTAGAACCGCTCGGCCACCACGGGCGGCGACTAATGCTGTTTATACGCACATTTTGTACCATAATCACGTAGATACTGCGTGTTTGTCACGCTCCTGTGTGCATTGTAGCTCACTGGCTGTTGATGATATCAGACAGAAGACGGGGAGGAGGTGTGGGGGAGGCGTGAAGCCTCCTCTACTTAACGCGTAACTACCTTATGCTAACCTATAGTTGACGTCCATGTCTTTCACATATGGTATCTGCATCGTGTCGCCGTCTAAGCCTGGCACTTTTTGGGTACATGTTCAATAAATTACTATTGTTACTTTCAGATTTTAATTGTAATACCTACTTCAGATATCCATTTAAATCTCTGATTCTACTTTTAATGCGGAGTATGGTCCGATGGTGATACAAAACAGATTGAAACTGGTCACAGTGTTTAACTAAACATGTATATGCGATCAAGGCTGCCTTTTAATTTTTACTACATCTTTGACAAATCTTGACGGCTGCATTATGTGGATCTACTACGACATGAAGAGATTGGTACAGAAGAGAGAATGGGCAACATAACTGTAGTGTTGGCAGAAGAGCCAACACCGTGTTTCTAGAGGAGGCCGAAATGCACGCGTTTAATTACAAGCTGACTGGCGTGAGGTTTGGAACAGGACAATACCTTGAGAATTGCAAATAAAGTAAGTAGATGATGTAATACTTAACTTTAATCCACAATTGTGGAACATCTCTCGTTACGGTACATGCTTCATAATATTAATTATCAACTGCTATGGCGCCTTGCTAGGTCGTAGCAAATGACGTAGCTGAAGGCTATGCTAACTATTGTCTCGGCAAATGAGAGCGTATCGGTCAGTGTAGCTTCGCTAGCAAAGTCGGCTGTACAACTGGGGCGAGTGCTGGTACGTCTCTCTAGACCTGCCGTGTGGTGGCGCTCGGTCTGCGATCACTGACAGTGGCGACCCGCGGGTCCGACGTATACTAATGGACCGCGGCCGATTTAAAGGCTACCACCTAGCAAGTGTGGTGTCTGGCGGTGACACCACAATAACCACTAAGGCCTCTGAATTTTGTATGTGGAATCTTTTAATGGTTAACATTCTAAATCTTTAGTCATGTCTACGAATTTGCAAATCTGTGCCACTACGGGGCTTCGAATTGTAACGTTGGTGGTGTGTAACGAAACTGTGTCGGCGTATGAGGAACAGCGTGCTGTAACCGGGTTTCGAACTCGAAGAGTTCGTCCGCAAATGGAACCCACTCTCCTTCAGCTTGACGGCGCCAGGGCACTACCGAGCACTGTGACCTCTACAACAATCCAACGCCTTGTGTTCGTTGTCGTCGACTGTTCTCCATACAGGCGTGACTTGGTCCCATCCCATTTACATCTGTTTCCAAAAGCTAAAGAATGCCTCCGAGGACTTCACTTTGATATTGATGAGGCAGAGCAAGCAAAGGTGCTTATATGGCTCCATCAACAAACGTTCTACACTGACGGTATCAACAAATTGGTCTGTCGATGTGAAAAATTTATACGTCTCCAGAGTCATTGGGAAATAACTAAGTAAAGATGAAGAATAAAACGCATGTTTTACTAAATAAGCTTTAAGGGTTTCCACATAAAAAATTCTGAGGCACCACTTTTCAGGACACCCTCGTATTTGGTCAGAAGACTGCTGACCCAAAAAGAAGAGAAAAAAGAGCCACGCATGCTGACTGTGGCAAGATGAAATTAATTTCGTCTGGTCATAACTGTGGCCTCTTTGAATGCTTGATGAAGTGCCACATCAAACTAGAACACATGAAATACTAGTTGACTTTATTACGTAAATGAATAACAGATACGCTTAACTTTGACACATTTCTTTGCCCCAGGTTCGCTACTGACATTGTCTTTGGAAGCATCACTTGAAGCACTAAGAAATAAATTGTTCTCTTAAAGTACAGTATTCGATATTTGCAACAGTACAAGTTCCCAGAATGAGACTTTCACTCTGCAGCGGAGTGTGCGCTGATATGAAACTTCCTGGCAGATTAAAACTGTGTGCCCGACCGAGACTCGAACTCGGGACCTATGCCTTTCGCGTGAAAGTGCTCTACCATCTGAGCTACCGAAGAACGACTCACACCCGGTCCTCGCAGCTTTACTTCTGCCAGCATCTTGTCTCCTACCTTCCAAACTTTACAGAAGCTCTCCTGCGAACCTGCAGAACTAGCACTCCTGAAAGAAAGGATACTGCGGAGACACAGCTTAGCCACAGCCTGGGGGATGTTTCCAGAATGAGATTTTCACTCTGCAGCGGAGTGCGCGCTGATATGAAACTTCCTGGCGTGAGTCGTGCTTCGGTAGCTCAGATGGTAGAGCACTTGCCCGCGAAAGGCAAAGGTCCCGAGTTCGAGTCGCGGTCGGGCACACAGTTTTAATCTGCCAGGAAGTTTCATATCAGCACACACTCCGCTGCAGAGTGAAAACTAATTCTGGAAACATCCCCCAGGCTGTGGCTAAGCCATGTCTCCGCAGTATCCTTTCTTTCAGGAGTGCTAGTTCTGCAAGGTTCGCAGGAGAGCTTCTGTAAAGTTTGGAAGGTAGGAGACGAGATACTGGCAGAAGTAAAGCTGTGAGGACCGGTCGTGAGTCGTTCTTCGGTAGCTCAGACGGTAGGGCACTTGCCCGCGAAAGGCAAAGGTCCCGACTTCGAGTCTCGGTCGGCACACAGTTTTAATCTGCCAGGAAGTTTCAGTACAGGTTCATCTGAAACTTTGACAGCTCGTTGATCACGCACTATGATTGCTGTAGCTGAGGTCTGGAATTGAGGGTGATGTCTTGCAAGCTCTACACTATATTGACCTCAGTGTGAGGGCGCTGCTGTAGCTCCTATACGTCGTTGTGAATTGCAGCGAGCCCTCGCTAAATATCTGTAGTGTTGATTCGCGTTGCCGACTTTTCTGATGCACCGAGATCTCTAGGTGATACCAAAATGCTCACATCACCCTTTCTAAATGGTTGCCACCATGTGGTGTTCTTTCGCAAATCTTACAACGGTCCCATAGGTCTGTTTAATTACTACGTAACGTGTTGCGTTACTGACCTCTCCCTGTAAATTTTCGAGAATAGCACCACAAATCACTTCCAGCGTTCAAACACAGCAAGCATCATCACAACCTTTTCCCTGCGCTCAGAGGCTGCAAGATAGAGCATTTGCGTGGGAGTCATGTCTTACCGATTTTAAACAGATCTTTCTTTCTTGGAGTACTTTACATCTTCTATCGGAAGAATTTTGCGAATGTTAGGAAAGATATCTGACAATTAGTTCACACCTAAGCTTTGAAACTAGCAGCTGAGCAAGCTATATTTTTAGATATTCCAGGGAGATGAATGGGTACTGCGCCGTCCAGAACATTTCACTCCACAGAAATATCGCTAACACCTCTTGGGTTTGCACGCTCGTAATTAGTGTTTCATAGTGGACGATACCTCTGGCTCCGAGGCGGTTCCAGTGTAGTGGCTGTCAGTTGAGTTTGTCATAAAAAACGATAACTACCTCTTCGATACTTCCTTTATCAGGAAAATGCATCACGTTAAATGTTATTACTTCGTAGTATTTTGTTTCAGCAGAAGTTGCTGTCACTCAAATCTTCCTTTGAGTTTTGCTTGAAGAGGCATAAAAAATATGGATTACTTAATACAGATACCAGGTAGGATTGTTCCCTACACGTTCAGTGTCGGTTTACAATGGTCCCTCCCTACAGTTTCCTTCCTCGGAAAAACTGCTTGAAGTCCGCTGATTTATTTGCAGGCTGTAGAAGTCTCTCAACGGTATGAGGACGCAGTTACTTTTCCGTCGAATGGCAATTGGAGTTGCCTGGTTCCGTGTTACGGTGTTAGCTAATGAAATCGGTGCCGCTGGAAGCGACCACTGCTGATCTTTCTTTTTTTTTTTCGAATCTCTTCCTCCCAGCTCGGGTCTTCCGGGCCACGCAGGAGCGATGGGGGGAATGGTTGGAGGGGGTGCAGGAGTATGTTGCTGTTCGCTCGGGAACGAAGTTAACAGTTCGCTCCAAGCGACGAGTCGTGAGTCGGTAGTCGCTTCGAACTCTGTGGGCTGCAAGGAGTGGGGGAAACATGGACGTCTCTGCTCTGTGTTGCGGAAGGACGGGTTGGAGAAGGAGCCTCGGAATGGGAGAGTGGGAGGGGAGGGGTGGGGAAGGAGCTTGTATCTGGAGTTTCCACGACACGGAGCAGGGCAGGGAAACCTGTCATGTGTGGTGTTTCTGTGTGTGTGTGTGTGTGTGTGTGTGTGTGTGTGTGTGTGTGTGTATGTATGTGTGTGTGTAGATAGCGAACCTCGCAGATACGCCCCTTTTCCGGTGCGTGACGTCAGCAGAAATGAAGCTGCGATGGCAGAAGTCAATTCGACGTAAAATGAAATTCTGTTTGTACAGTTCCGCTCCACTCGTTCGAGACATCCACCATTTCTCCCTCCTGTGAAGCCATAGAGCCACAAATATTACTCCTCCAACATGAAGAATGAAAGTGAGTTTTTAGTTATGTGCTCCATATTTTATTATGCGCTACCCTGTTGTCTTGTGGAATCTGTTCACTTAGGAAGACAGCTTACTGCAATGCTCTTCCTTTATTTGTAAGTTAACGGTTGGAGTGTGCAGATTTATTGTCTTGAAACAGGAGTAACATCTGACGGACCACAGTCCGGTCTATACACGTGTTTCTGCAACCGAAAAACATGGCACTTGTCACTGTTTACACCAAACTGTTGGTTCTTCGACAGACTTTCCTCCGTCTTACTATAGCTGTTTATTGCAGTCTTTTTTTTCTATCGAAATGTACCCACTTCGAATAACGGTTTATAAATCTACATTCTCATCGAATTTTCTTTACTTCTACCCCGTCTCACTGATAGGAGTTACAACATAAAATGTTCGAGTTTAAGATGGGGAAAATGGCATATTTGTTCCTTTGCAGCATAACAAGCACGAGCTCTGTCAAAAGTGAAAGTGTGTGAGTAAGAATATAGTAACGACGAAATTTTCTGGAAACGAAAGTTTCTGTTAGCCTCATATTAATATCCAGAAATCAAAGCGATCAATATATCTCAAATCATGATGTTCACTGGTGCAGTAGAAGGTATTGTCCATCAGTGCGACACCCACACAACTTGTGTCGACTGAAGAGAGACAAAAAAGTCGAAAAAAGAAGAGGCAAGATGGTAGTTCAGTTAGAGGGAGAATGTCAAGCATGAAGTGAAATCTCCTGTGCGAGACGCTACAGAAAAGATGTGACAGACAATTTAGGATTTGTTTATGTCTAAAATCCACTAATGTCAGAAGTATACATATGATAGAGGATCCGCAACTAAAAATATAGGAAGCAATATCCGCAAACAGGTATCAAGGATTATTTTAATGTGAGCTTCTGCTGCACTATGCTTCGACATTGAGAACGGATACAATCTTGTATGGAACAGCTCATCATCTCGATATTCGTATTTCCTGACATTTTCTCTCATTTTATCTTTCCTCGAAAGACGCTTTTCCCCGAATTCTGTATTACAGCACATTCTTGTCACTCCAAGTAATTAATGTAAATCTCTCTCGTTTGATGCGTGCAATGTACATCCACTCTTTGGGATTTCGACGGAAGATAGTCGCAGCACCAAAAAGTAATTAATGCAGAGCAATAAAATTTCGGATATACATTCGTCTACCCATCATGTTTAACTGATTAAAATTGCAAGATCACAGGTTAATGTAGGTGTGAGAAAACTATTGCAAATGTGAAATGCTGGTACATTAATAACGAATGTAACCGCCAGAATGTTGCACACAAGCATGCAAACATGGATGCTTTGTGTTGTACAGGTGCCGGATGACAGTTTGTGAGATTAGTTCCATGCACGTTGTAGCTTGTGGGTCAATATAATGACTGGTTCATTAGCACGGAGCGCGCGCTAATTCGCAACCTCGTCACAATCAGCGAAAGGATTAATCCCGCTTCATCAGAGTAAATCGACTGTTAAAAAACTGGCAACAAGTCGTTGTCTAATATCCCCATCGGCCGGCAATATTGATATCCAAGGCACACACACTGTAAAGGTGCGAATGACGCGAGTAGTACTTACTTCACCCGCCGTCGTTACGACGATGACGTAGATGGACGGAGCGAATGGTATTAAATATTAGAGCACCTTACTCGTTAGAGTGATTGTGACTGGTGACGATATAGATTCGCTGCACATATCGAGCACGTTATCTTCTGTGCTGTTTCTATATAACTAAATACACTTGTGATGTCCTTTCGAAGGAAGATACAGTCACAGAGTCAAATGAAATAATAATTTAAATAAAAATTAATTTTTGAAAGAACTCGTTTTTAATTCGGACTAAAAAATATAAAATAATTTCTTAAAGCCCATACAGATTCCTAACCCCAAACAGAGATTTCTCTAAATATGTGACTGTGAATTTTTAATAGTTATGAAATACTTCTATGGTTTATAACCAGAAACGTGTTCCATCAGGAATACAGTGCATGATTCAAGCATGAATATTTCCCCTCTAACTAATATCTGTTGCATGCACCCCATATTGTTTCGTTATAAATTTTACAAGTATTTTCATACCTAATGGAAATTCACAATCACAGTCACACACTATCTATACGGTGTTAGCAATCTGAATGGAGCTAGGAGAACTTACTTTATAATTTCTATTATTATTTCAAAATACATTACATTACCAATTTATTTTTATGTAAATAACTATTTTCTAGTTTTTAGTTGTGTGTGTGTGAAATTTCTCAATACACTTTAAAAAATTTTATGAAATTTTAAGAGACACATTTGTTAAATTCAGCGTCTTCTTATGTGATCTTATAAAAAATTTAGTAGTCTTATACCTACCTACTAATAATATATGTAATGCAATGACGCCTCACCAACAATATGCAAGTAGCAAAGACTGAACATGTTAATTTATCAAAGATTAATACTCGAACATGGATTGAAACAAAGCATAAAATAAGTCTCTTCTTGAAGTAGAACAATAATACTTCTGGTGACGCAAAGATGGTTAGATTGTAATTGAGTCCAAGTTCACTGAATACACCCTATATAAAAATCGAAGTCCCATACAACTCTCCGTGTTAAAGTAAAATCTGAAAACAATTACCTATGGCCGTGAGGTAGCCATTTAAGAGTCACAAAGGAATAAATTTACAAATCTACATGTCTGTCATGATGACAGCTGTGGTGTCACCGCCAGACACCACACTTGCTAGGTGGTAGTTTTAAATCGGCCGCGGTCCATTAGTACATGTCGGACCCGCGTGTCGCCACTGTCAGTGATCGCAGACCGAGCGCCACCACAAGGCAGGTCTCGAGATACGGACTAGCACTCGACCCAGTTGTACGGACGACTTTGCTAGCGACTACACTGACGAAGCCTCGCTCCTTTGCCGAGCAGATAGTTAGAATAGCCTTCAGCTAAGTCCATGGCTACGACCTAGCAAGGCGTCATTAGCCTTACATAGCAATTGATACTTATCGTATAAAGCATGTCTCATCAATAACGATGTATACAACAAAGATGGATTAAAGTTAAGTATTCTAAAAGCTACGTACTTTTCTTTATAGCATTCATTACGTATCCTGTTTCAGACCTCACTCCATCCTTCGTGTGTTTATAGCGTGCATTGCGGTCCCCTCAAATCACACTGTGTCGGCACTTCTGTCGACACATCAACAGCATACTCGTTTTCTTCGGCGAGGCGACCACAATACTTTCTTCAAAGCGGTCAGCTCCCAGGTTTGCCATGTCAGATACAAATGGCAGTGATGTTGTGGAGATGGCTCCCGAGTGAAAATCGGAGTGATGGAATCCATGTGGAATTGGCTCCTGGCTCAGGAAATTCACTCAGAGCAAACTGCTCTGGTTTAGCCCAAGCACTCCCCTAAATATCACTAGGCACTAGGATACATCCACGCCTATTTTCGATCAAGTGTCTTGAGGCAGAGAATGTACCTGTGAGGCCTATGGCCCTTAGTGGCACTTAGATTGCCTCCTGGTGCATGGTCAGAGCATGGCCCTCTACCTTCCAGAAAACTGTTCCTGTGTGCCAGGTATCTTCAGGACACTAATGTGATCTTGGTTGCTGACACTGCAATCATTAAGAAAGGAGTACATGGTGAATCTCATCTTAGTGTCCCTGGAGCCAGATTCTGCATTGGCAGCAAGGGTAGTTGGAGCAATGACGTCCACACCCATTGGTGTCAGTCTTGACACGATGTGTGGAGCTGTTGGGGACCCCTCCAGTGACCTGGTCACCAGCAGTGATTGAGATGGCCCATTTGTGTCTACGGTGCCGACAGCAGGTGGCACCAAATATAAAACAAAAGCGAGTTATTATTTCTGGGGTCCAAGGACCATGGTGATGACGTAATTGGTAACATGTTTGCGACACAGTGTGCCGTCCTGAAATGTCACTTCAATCATTGGCTTGCCTAAAAATTTGGAAATTAATGTCAGGAACCAATGTTGGCGCCCCTTGGAAAAACATGAACCCACACTGGGTCTTTAAGTCAAAAACGGTGGATGCTAGACCTGAGCGTGGAGACTGCATACTGTGGGGTGAAGGATAGGATGATGGGAGTGAAGAGATCAGCCATGGACATTCTCAGTTGTGGACGAGCCATCCTGTAGTTTGACCTGCGGTATGTCATCTAAACGAAAGTTTCATCCAGAGTATCGTGATGGTAATTTTTAGATATTTGGGTTTCAGAAGTGTGGACGAAACGCTCCACTAGTCCATTTGAGCCAGGATGGTGGTGTGCTGTGTGGACTAGAGAGATGCTATTTTTGTCAGAGGAAACGGATAATTTTGCATATGCAAGTTGGGACCACTGTATGTGGCAGTGATGTCATTAAGTCCTTTACAGGAAAAAAATGGGAGATAAGAACGTACGAGAACCTGCTGTCCATGTATGTTGCAATGAACGAAGTGTAGCTTAAGAAAAATCGCGTGAAATGACTGAACCATGAAGTGGATGAGTCTGGCGAAGAAAGGAATGGCCTGGAGTGGCAGCCTGCTACATTGGTGGGTGGTACAAGACTATACCATTCGACTAACAGCAGTGTTCGTGCCAAACTAGTGGCAGACTAGAGGTTCAGCCAGCACCACACCCCAGTGCCGGGCATGGAGAAGTGACAAAACATTGCTGCAGAGATGCCAGGCACAGGAGTGGCCATTTTCTCTTTGTAGGAGCAGCACATCATTGTTTTGAGAGCTGGTTCCGATGGTGGTAAAAGGCCAGGACCTCTGGCTGGTAGACCTGTTTTCAGTCTTGCGGCCAGCCGCGATATACCACGTGGAGGACCTCACTGAGGTTTGGGACCTTCGCATTATGGGGTGCGAAAGGTGTCGTATGTGGTTCTCTCATCGAAGATGTTTGTCTAGCTTCTGAATGTGAAGATCGTTTAAGATCCATGCCTCGTCGGACCCAGCCCTCCAAGACTTTTAGTGCATTGCCAAGTCGTCTGAGGCAGTCACAGGAGCAGCAGGTACTCGATAATGCAAAAATAGCAAAATTTTGCTAGTCAGTATTGGGTAGTTGAGTCATTTAATAACAGCAGCATGTCATTATCTCAATATGAACAACAGCCATGCAGCGAGAAGTCGTATACCCACCATCATGTCAGTAGCTAATTCTAGTCATCCCACATCAGTACGTACACAATGCTCAGTGTATGTGGATTTCCATCGATTTCGTTTGGCACAAGCGACATCAGTAACAAGCTGCCCTGCTCCTTTCCCTAAACTGTTGTAAACAACGCTGTGTAACGTCACGAAGATAAGAGAACACAGCACTCCAGCAAGACACTGCTATCTAGCGCATGACCACCTATGGCGAGCTAACATAATCTAAGAAGCGACAATATCGAGAGGCTCCAGCACATCAGCAACACTGGCTAGATATGCCAGCTGCTATCACAGCCGACCAACAGGTTATAGCAGATAAGCCGACAAGCTCGCACACTAACGCCCAAATAAACCACCAACACTACCCTACACTGTGAATTCGATATATGACCATTGTAACCTCCCCACAAAAATTTTCAAATGACAAAAATTTGAATGACAATGAAAATCGTGCTAAGTGTAACCTCCCAGCAAAAATAAATAAAAAATCAATAATTTAAATGTGAATCGAAATAGTGTTCAACGCAACCTCCCAGCAAAAATAAAAGAAAAGCCTATGATAATGAAAACGTGCCAAAAGTTATTTCCCTACAAGATTGCTGAATAATAATGACCCAAATGTTGTTGAGCTCCCACAAAAATATAAGTCAATTCAATGATAAAAGAAATCTCAGTGACAATGTAAACGCAAATAGACCGAAATGTCGATCTTAGGCCCTGTGCAATCGCAAATATTACTCGAACTACTGCAGTACAGCGAGCGCCACTACTGCCAGCTAAATAAAAGATTCAAACCACGGAAGGCACTAACTACTGATAGGGATAGTTAGCAAATGAAAGATATTAATAGAGAACAAACAATGTATTTACCTTAATAGTCATAATATATGTAGCAGTTCATGACAAATTACAAAACTCCGCCATCTCTCTCCCCACATCCACCACTGCTGGCGGCTCACCTCCAACTGCGCAACGCTACGCGCTGTTCACAGCCAGCTGCCTAACACTACAATGGCGAGTATTACAACAATGCAAAGCAGCCACAGACTGCACACAGCACAGCCAGTGATTTTCATACAGAGGTGGCGTTACCAATAAAAAAACCTAAACAGCCTACTTACAAAGGAAATGCATGGAAGACTTTCTTTCAATTCAAATGATTGTTTTCTTAAAAAATTGCTTTGAAAACAAAATTATTATTGGGGCGATTCTTGAACAAATTAATTACAGTTAAGATGCATTACACTATCAGATGAGCGCAATGCTGCTTCATTACCTTATTTAAAAAAATATACCTCGTCCTGAATCTTGACCAGAGGGCCACATCGACGCCCGCCGACTCCTCACACACAACAGCGACTGTGTCTCGCGCGGTACTACATGCTGTCGCGACTCGCTACGTACAACTACTCTCTCGCAACTCGACCGCAACTGCACTGCCGACTCCCTACATGCAACTGAACTCTCGCGCGGTCAAGCGCAGACTAGCAACGATAAATAACTCTCTGGTCAGAGATTCTGTCATGCCTCGTCATCGCTGTACTAAATACATACGCGTTTCACCATCGGACACTAACCGATGATGAACCCAACTGTTACAGGTACGCTGATGCTGACCGAAAAGCGAACACCGCTACGCTGATGCAGCCGCCGAATAACATCACTTCACAACGTTAAAGGTAACCGCCTGCGTGATACCCACTATTAATAAAACCCATCCTTGTATAACCTGTCGCAGGCAACAAGAAAATCGCTACTGCTCTTACAACCCGACCCAGCTATCGCAAAGGTTTCTTTCCCTTGCCTCTTGCCTTGGCTATTTTTTCCTCCGACCTTCAAACCGCTACTCCTCGTCCAACATTCGACCCAGTCTATCCAAGATTAGCACGTATTAATGGTTGGTTGGTTTGCGGGACTGAAGGGACCAGACTGCTAGGGCCATCGGTCCCGCGTATTAATGGTTTAATCATAACCAGACGTACGCAGACATTCTGCGAGACCTCGCTTAGCGAAAACTAACACATATTCAGAGATGGCAGTAGCCCTTTTGTGTTGGCCGTTATGCCGGTGTGGGCATGAAGGGGCTCTACCCTGTATATATAAACAGCAAGCATAGCCGGCGGCATTGACAGCACAGCAACGTTGTTTCCTTTGGTTGCATTAGGGAAGGTCGTCTGGTTCCCGTGTGCCTTAGCCGGACAGCGGCGGCAATGTACGACGTTCCACTGCTCAGTACCAGGCCGGCGTTCAAAATGATTCAAATGGCTCTTAGAACTATGGGACTGAACATCTGAGGTCATCAGTCCCCTAGACTTAGAACTACTTAAACCTAACTAACCTATCACACACATCCATACCCGAGGCAGGATTCGAACCTGCGACCGTAGCAGCCGCGCGGTACCAGACTGAGGTGCCTAGAACCACCCGGCCACAGCGGCCGGTGTTCGCTGCGCCCACCGAAACAGCCGGCAGGTTGATGATTATCCAGGAAATGATCAATCTAAAAACATTCGTGTACATGGCTGTGATCTTGGTTTGATCTTCGTGTCATATAGACTAGTTTTGATAAGTAACAATTAGCCACTCTGGAACGTCAGCGAGCCCAGACGCCAGTGACCTTTGATAAGTGACCTTGCGGTGCTCACTGAACTTGGATGACATTATTAGTACTCGCTGCCCCTGTACCTGTTAGTTTTTTTGGCCTGGATGAATGTTCAGTGTTTTGTTTGCAGCTCCGTGATCGAGTAAACTTATTTCTCAGGTCCATCCCGTTTAATGATATGGATCCTTTATACCAAATCTATGGGTATTTACTCGCGCCAGTAATGGGCTGTGCAAAGAATTTTTGTCCCTCTCATATCCTTAAAACCCTCATCCCAGACACGTTTTGGTTCCCTTCGCCATAAGTGAGACCATGGAAACGAAGTTTGAATATCTGTGGGCTAGGCTTATCACCCATATTTCGTCAAGTCATTGAGCGACTACTATAGTAGTTTTCAACAAGCTGATGGGGCGATATGGATTTCTGAGAACTTCAGAGCCATAGGCGAAGATTAATCTAATAGGTTCCTATATACTACACTGGTGCCCAAAATTGAAGCAACAATTTTGCAAAGTTGTGTTTATTTTGTCACGAAACAGTGTGAACAGGTGATAGTAAAGAAGAAACAGTGTAAAGAATACAGAAAATAAATAACTGCAATATGCATAACTGTAGACAAAAATGTTCGTTTTTTTTCAACCTAACGGATCTGCACACACATTCCGACAACTGGTTAATGTTCTGAGAATGGAGTGTGACCATCTCTGGCAGCAATACAGGCCCTACAACGACAAGGCAAGCTGTGAATCACGTCATCAATCTCATGTTGAGGCAATAACGCCCATTCTTCCTGCAGAGCTGGTGACAAGTCTTCGAGAGTGGTTTGTAGATGCCGACGTGATGAAAATTCTCTCCACAGTGCATCCCAGACACGCTCTATGGTATTTAAATCGGGAGACCGAGCAGGCTACGCCATGCGTGGAACATTTCCCGTTTCCAAGGTAACGTCAACCATTCGTTCTGTATGAGGTCGAGCATTATCATCCATCAATACGAAATGTGAGTCCACATCACCACACAACAACTACACATGCGGTCCCATGGTCTCTTCACATTATCTGACAGCAGAAAAACTTGCAGATTCACCTGTACAATTTCATGAAGAGGTGTTCTAGTGGTCAACATAATCCCTGCCCACGCCATTAGGGATCCTTCTCGATATCGATCTCTCTCCACAATGTTCGGGTCCCCGAATCGTGTTCCACGTTCCTTCCAGATGTGAATGCTTGGAGAATCACTCTCCAGACCGAATCGGGACTCTGAAAAGAGCATTTGCCCACTGTTCGAGGCCCAGGTGGTATGTTGGCGACTCCACTCTAGACGTTCCCTCCTGTGAAGACGCATCAGAGGTAAACATACAACAGGTCTCCGACAATAACAGCCACTCTGCCGAAGCCTTGTGTACGCCGTTTTTCTCGATATGACACGTCCAGTGAATGATACGAGATCAAAGGCCAGTTGGATTGCAGTACTATGGCAGTACCGTCGTGCCCTTATAGCCAAATAACACTCCTCTCTTTCTGATACCACACATGGTCGGCCCTGCCCAGGTCTTGGAGATACTGTTTCGGTCTCTATAAATTGTCGCCACATTCTAGAAACAACAGAACGATTCACGTTACGCATGGCAGGCCTCTTCTTTATTCCATACCGCCACGTCTGTGACTCTATACAGAGCGACTGCGGATGTAGGGCCACCAGACACCCATTACCCTGTTTGATATGTTCCCTGACATCATCTCTGGCTTGGTAACCCATTGACTGGAATGCGTCGTCCGTGCGGAACACGATTGTACGGACATCTGTTGATAGTTAGCATGATTATGCCGTGAATTAGACACTAAACGCGGAAATAACTGTTTGTTACTTTATTTTTTGACAGTAGTGTATTTTGCGTCCAGGAGACTTGCTGGACAAAAATTGTTCGAAGCCCACCACGCCCCTAAGATCGATTGGCAGATGCCCTTCTCTGTTGTGAGTGTACACGGACACGACGCACACTTCATTGGGATGTACAGATACAATTTTTAGCATTTGGAGTGTCACATTTATGTATAGGAAAGAACGTCTCATGCAGGAAAGACTGCAGTGCATAAACTCCTTCAATCATATTATTGTGACAAGGATTACGTGAGAGCAAATTTGCTAAATCTAGAGACTTGCTTTCATTGGAGCCGCTGGCAGCTCGATAAATGTCAGTTCTTCCAACATAGAATTAATTATTTGGCATACACGTTAAGTTAATTGAGGCTTACGATGACAGAAAATGCATTGTGCCAAGTCCGCATAAAATAACCTCCAGTAGTAACGTGTTTTATTACAGCTACTGCATCTGCATTCACTTGCAGGATTGCTACGTACACTCTTCAGATACATGTATTAATAGGCTAGAATTCTCCTATACCAACATCACAACTAGAGCAGATATTTTATTCCAGTCTCACTGAATTTAGTAAGAGATACAGTACCGTAAATAATCTGTGTAGTGACGTGTATATGTTCTACATTTCAACTACTTTTAAGCCTCTGAGGGTATACTGGGATGCCCTAATTTTTTTGGCCGACCCTTGAAGGAACACCAGGACCAAGGTGACGCGCTACGGTGAGGTGGCTTCGCCCTGCGGCTGCGTCACTTCCGGTTTGCGGTGTCCTCCGGTCCCCGCGGAGTCGCCCAGCTGCCGCATCCGGACGACAAATTCACGGCGTCGCTTGATAGAAACTGGCAAAGTCGATTCCCGGGCGGCATTTAAATTTCCATGCGCGGCGCGGAAGATTCGCCCCATAAAGCAGACGGCCGCTAAAATATCACGCCCCGCAGCAATAACAGCGGCTGCGGTCCGTGTTATTTTATAGCCGAGCGTTCCACCCCATATTGCGCCGTGACCGGCGGAACGGGTTGTGTGTGCGTGTGTGTGTGTGTGTGTGTGTGTGTGTGTGGCGGGCTGCATGGTGCAGTCCTAGAGCGCTCATAGCGGGCGGATTCGACTTTTCTCGGTGGAATGCAAATGCCAGTTGTGTTAAAGACGAGAAATTAGTCACAAATTTCATAGTGCAATCAATCTTTCACAGTCGAATGTTAGGACTGCTGTGCAGTTGTACTGCTAGGCTTAAGGAGTTCACTTTTTCAGACGTCACCTTCATTATTACCCCCAGCTCTCCACACCTGAAAAAGGCCCCGCTCTATCTCCTCCTATACCCGCGCCATATTTTGTCTCTCACTCTCTCTATTTTATTTTAAATTACTGTAGGCAAAAACTCCTTGGAGTGATTTACACAGCATACGTCCAGGAAGTCACCTACTTCAGCCCCTTTCACGTATAAACAGTTTGATGAGCGGTATCCCATAACACGCGACGAGTAGTCGTGCAGTATTAACTGCCTCATCCAAAATATTATGTTAAATATTTAATGTCGCTTGTGTATTGCAGGGGCACGCCTGCAGTACTGTAACAGTTTGAAATCCCACTGCCAAACTTTCGTAGAATGGCGCTAGAATGACCAATATGTACCATCGTGCTGCGATATTGTGTGGAGCAGTGATTCCGGAGTTTACCTAGAAGTTAACAAAAAATTAACTAAATAAATTTATTTTTCGATGTGATACTTAAAACTTTATGACTAACTTCGTTACTGAGTGATACGAATTTTTCCAGAAATAAATCAAAATTAAGCCCAGAACTCTGGTACTGACCAAGATTTTTGGGAGTTGTTCCTTGCCAGTAAGGCCAATTCTGGAACTGGAAATCCCCCTTCTGCGTTTTCCACATATTCACAACTGGTTATTAGACCAAGCCACTACCATTTCTGCCAGCCGCTGTAGCCGAGCGGTTCTAGGTGCTTCAGTCCGGAAACGCGCTGCTGCTACGGTCGCAGGATCGAATCCTGCCTCGGGCATGGATGTGTGTGATGTCCTTAGTTAGGTTTAAGTAGTTCTAAGTTCTAGGGGACTGATGACCTCAGGTGCTAAGTCCCATAGTGCTCAGAGCCATATGAACCACTACCATTTCGCCAGGTATCTGGCTGAAAACAACTGGGCTCTTTAACGGGTTGTTGGGTAGCCAGCTGTACACTTCGGCATGAAGAGTGACGAACGAAAGAGAACGGCGCCAAATTCAGCATTCTTTACCAAGTCAATGAGAACTGTTCCCTGACTGTAAGTCGGAAGTTGGCCTTTTGTCAACAATGGGAAGCTCATAATAAATTATAGTTCTTTCTCTTAAATACAAGCCGGTAATAACAGCGAGGTCAATTATTTAGCTACCGTCAGTTCATCTTAGTAGCAACACGAAAACTGCTACGGCAACCTCACAAGGGAAGCTCACCCTAGTTGTCGCGGAGAACAGAACACAACTATTTTTGTTTTACTACTAACTATTTTTGTTTTGTTACTGCCTACAAAGAAAAACTCTTTGTCAAGTTTTAACTTCTATGCTGCAACGGTAGTGGCAGGAGAGATAGGAATAGATGGGGTGGTAACAGGTTTCCCCTCTCTACTAAAGCCCTCCATTTACGTTTTGCTCTGCGGGTGCGCAGTGGTCACAATACGTCAGCTATGTTCATATTTGCTGTTAGAGTAGATCAGATTACCTTTGTGATGGACAAATGTGTTAACGGAATCAGTAAGTGTTTCATCCTGGAGAATGAGACAGACAGTAATTGTGAAACTGACGGTGAGGCACTTCGGTACTGCACAAGATGTAAGTACAGGGGAAGAGCGTGTTATTTCTGAACGAATAAAGCAACAGTTGACAGAAGAGGATGCTGTAACATCGGTCGCTAATAAACTTTTAATAGATGAAGAGTTATCAGATGAACAAAATATTAGTGAAAATTATTTCATTCCATTCCATTGTGACGGGTGCTACAGCAACTAGTTTCGAATTATTTCAGAATAAAAACAGTCTTGGTTGTGAAATTAGTTAATATCGGTGACGAGTTTCATCCTTTCGTGGCATCATCAGATTGCGTAAAAGTAGCTGGATACGAAACTCATCCGCCATAAAGCCATAAAAAACGGAAAATGAACCCAAGAGTAACTGGATATGTAATCCATCCGTCATAAAAGCGCATGAAATGCGAGATAAACCTTGAACATAGCAGCTACTCCGCCATATTAGTGTAAAATAACGCCACACTTACAAAATAAAGGCTGTGTGATTTGTCGCAGTACTATCTGTGTGCCCGCCCAAGAGATATCGTGCTGCGTGCTCTACCGAATGTACCTCCGACCTAAACTGATAACGGTAGCTGCCGTTGGTAGTTTTTGTTAATCGTGCATGTTCAGCTTTTGTGATGATACTTCTATAGAGGCTTTCATCCTATAATACGTAATGTTTCATTTCCAAGCGGGAAGTGAAACATCAGTTTTCGAATTTTTAGCCTTAAAAATGTTTTCAGTCAAGGAAATATTTTCACAAAAATTTAAATCATCTGTTTCATCCCCTTAGCGTCTGAATTTCCAAAAGCAATCAAACAAGTTTTTTTTCATTTCTAACGGAGAAGCCAAGTACCAGTTGTCATAAATACAGCTTTAAAAATACCTTCACAATGAAATATTTTCATAAAACATTCCATCCCGCATTTCAACATATTAGTCGTTGAATTTCCAAAAATAGTTAGATGCGTATTTTTGTTACTCCTAACAGAGAAGCAAAATACAACTTTTCATAGACTTAGCTTAAAAACTGCTTGCGTTATGAAATGTTTCCATAAAATCTTTCATCCCCCATTCCACCCCCAATAGTGGTTGAATTATCAGAATCAGTGCAACCTGTATCTTTTTATTTATAACTGAGAATCCAAATTTGAATTTTCATAGATTTAGCTTTAAAAAGGCTTTCTAATGAAACATTTCATAAAACATTTTATACCCTATTTCACCCTCTTATGGACTGAATTTCCATAAACACTGAAGTACATATTTTTTTATTTGGAACCAAGAAATCAAATAGCAATTTTCATACCTGTAGCTTTTATAGTACTTTACTCGTTCTTTAATAACAATTTATTTCCAAAAAAAATTTCACATACCATTTCAGCCTCAAAGGCATTTAATTTCCACAAATGCTGAGACATACATTTCCTCATTTCTGATCGAGAAACCACATACCAATTTTCGTAGGTCTATCTCCGAAATTGCCTTAATAGCGACATTTTTCCAAAAACCTTTCATCCCCTATTTTACTCTCTTAGGTGTTGAATGTCAAAAATTTCCTTCTTACACCACTGCTACAGTATAGGATCAACACCTTCTTCAAATTTCACGTACTTATCCTTAGCGAATTGGGCAGGGCGATGAGTGATCAATCATGAAAGCAGCAGCCACCGGACAACGAGAGAAATAGGGAGGAAGAGGTACGATGAATATAGAAAGAACTTATTACTAAGAACTGTCAACAGTAATGTAAGATAAATTTTAGCGTAAAGGTCAGTGATAATTAAGACAAAGTTAACAGGCGCTCATAGTCAGTATAATGTTAATGGGCGTGGGACCACGGCGCATGTCATAAAACTACGGACGTATTATATGGCACTGCAGACAGCCATCATCAGGGTGACTAGTTATGGTTTGCGGCCTCTGGTTTATTTATATTATTTGAAATGGCTGGGCGTTCTGGCGTGCTATGTTTTTATTAGGCGACAGAATCGTGGGGCTAGGATCTATGAAGCCTATTGAATACTGAATATTTGATATTAACTTTTATTGGTTATCAGTGGCGAACAAATGGAGGCTGCCATAGTGATGGAAGGGCGCCCGCCGTGTTAGCTCTGCGGTGAGCGCGGGGGAATGCAAAGAGAAGGAATCCGGGTTCGAATCCCGGCTACGTCGGATGTATCCTCCGCTCGTCGACGGCGTTGTGTTGCTATTACTTTCTTCTCACCATAATTGACGTTCCACTGTTGAAACAGCTGTATGCACACCTCATGAAAGCCGATAATACAAAGGAAGCAAGCAAGGAAGGAAGGGAGGAATCATTATTAGGGTTTAACGTCCCAACGACAGACAGCTGATTGAAGACGAAGCACTAGTTTTGAGTAGGGAAGAATGGGGAAGGGAACTGGCTGTGTCCTTTCAGAGGAACCAACCCGGCGTAAAGATGGAGCTATGCAGGAAAATGGCGGAAAACCAAAATCTGGATGGTCGAGCGGAGATTTGAAGCACTATCCTCTCGAATGTGAGTCAAGTGTACTAGCCTCGCTCGGGCTAACAAGAAGACAGATTTCGGTTAAGACGACCACTTTGCTATCTCGACGGCCTCTCATTTTTCGCTTAGTGGTAAGCGGGCTTCAAGCAACACGCGGGGCTCTGTGGATGAAGATCACATAAGCGCTTTGCTCATGCAGCGTGAAGTCCAGAGAAATCTCATCAATAGTGCGTCGGTGCAAGGTGCACTAACATTTACTGTGGGCACTTGTTGTTAGTAACAACTATGAGCGGAATTTCGTTAAATAATAATGACGTCCTTGTATTGTGTGCTGTAGTAGTTGTCCATTGGCGTAGGCTAATCATCAATAAAAATGCGTGCAATTTTTAATTAATTATCGAGCTTTATACAGATGTTCGTCACGAACTCTATGTAAATCGACAATTCATTAACATTCGTGTGTGTTTTTATATGTCACAGTGAAGAAAGAAAATGGGAAGAATTTCTTGAAAAGAAAATCGCAGGATTCCACCAACCGTTTCTAATGGATCAAATCGAACTGTACATGTATCTAGGGAGTGGAAATTCGATGCGTTCTCTACATTTCGAGTTTCTTCTCGACTAATCTGCAATTGCTTTCATTGTTAGATACGCATGTACTTTCGCATGGCAAACGCTAAAAGAAGAATCTATGAGACCGCCGTTTCCTCATAGTATATGGGGTCCATAGATGGAAACCATGTAAGAATCGCTTAAATCTGAGGATTAGAAACCGAATACTACAATTACAAAAAACAGTATACTGTTATACTAATGACCATAGCAAACAACTATTATGTTTTCAAATTCATAGACGGTCAGGCATTTGGTCATCAAGGGGACAATAATATATTCAAAGCAACTTAAGGGCAAAAAGTTTACAATCAAAATTCTAATGCGCCAGATGCAGCACCACTTCGAAATGATACTTGTGGACTGAAAATCCCTTGTGTGTTCGGGGCTGACAAGGCTTTTGCAATAAGTGACAAATTAATGAGAACGTACGCCCAGAAATACCTGACTAAAAAGTCTTTCCCTACAGCCTGTCAGAAGAACGGTGTTACGTAGAATGGGCGTTTGACATTTTACCTTATAAATGGAGGATTTTCCATCGTCCGGCCGATGTTAATGTGCATGTGGTGGACTCTATCATACTAGCATTTTGTACACTTCACAGTTTTGTGAGACAACATGAAGGTTACAGTTCTGATGATACACTGACATGCATGATGGAAAGTATTCCTGCACACGGGACAAACGGAACTAATAGCGACAAAAGTGGCAGAGATCATTTACCCCTCAAGCATCTGTACCGTGGTAAGATAATTACGCTAATATCCTCGAATAAACACTAATCTTTTTGGCCTAAAAATTAGCTTTTGACATTTTGTTCCTGAATACGTTTCAGTGTACACTGTTTATAGATATTGATTAAATATTAATTGTTAATAGTCACCAAGATCTGATATCTGTTTTTTATCCATTCCATTCCTCTTTTCTCACTTAACTGCATCTGTAACCGCTCACCATTCTCTTTTTGTCTCTATTTTCGTTCTCTTCCTCCCGCGTGTAGTACAGCCATAGGTGTCTCTGCACCTCCCTAATCATTGTTCCACTGTCCATGAGCTACATTTCGACACTTTATACACTGAAGAGTCGAAGAAACTGGTACACCTGCCCAACATCGTGTAGGGCCCTCCCTAGCACACAGAAGTGCCGCAGCACTAGGTGGCATGGACTCGACTAATGTCTGAAGTAGTGCTGGAGGGAAATGACACCATGTATCCCGCAGGGCTGTCCATATAACCGTAAGAGTACGAAGGTTTGGAGATCTCTCCTGAGCAGCACATTGCAAGGCATCCCATATATGCGCAATAATCTTCATTTCTTGGGAGTTTGGTGGCCAGCAGAAGTGTTTAAACTCAGAGGAGTGTTTCTGGAGCCACTCTGTTGCCATTCTGGACGTGTGGAGTGTCGCATTGTCTTGCTGGAATAGCCCAAATCCGTCGGAATGCACAATGGACATCAATGGTTGATTTTGGTGGGGGGGGGGGGGTGGGGGGGGTGGCAAACAGCGAGGTGAGGTCATCAGTCCCATCGGATTAAGGAAGAATAAGGAAAGTAGTCGGCCGTGCCCTGTCAAAGGAACTATCCCAGCATTTGCCTCCATTGATTTAGGGAAATAACGGAAAATATAAATCAGGATGGCCTGAGGCTAACCACCGCTCCGCCTGGCTCGATGGACATGAATGGAAGCAGGTGATCAGACAGGATGGTTGCGTACGTGTCACTTGTCAGAGTGGTATCTAGACGTATCAGGGGTCCCATACCACTCCAAGTGCACACGCCTCACACCATCACAGAGCCTCCACCAGCTTCACAGTCCTCTGCTGACACGCAGGGTCCATGAGTTCATGAGACTGTCTCCATACCCGTACACGTCCATCCGCTCGATACAATTTGTAACGATACTCGTCCGACTAGGCAATTTGCTTCCTATCATCAACAGTCCAATGTCCAGGCGAGGCGTAAAGCTTTGTGTCGTTCAGCCATCAAGGCTACACGAGCTGGACATTCGGCTCCAAAAGACCGTATCAATGATGTTTCGTTGAATGCTTAGCACGCTGACACTTGTGATGGCTCAGCATTGAAATATGCAGCAGTTTGCGGAAGGGTTGCACTTCTGTCACGTTGAACGATTGTTTTCAGTCGTCGTTGGTCCCGTTCTTGCTGGATCTTTTTCCGGTCGCAGCGATGTCGAAGATTTGCTGTTTTACCGGATTCCTGATGTTCACGGTACACTCGTGAAATGGTCCTACGGGAAAATCCCTACTTCATCGCTACCTCGGAGATGCTGTGTCCTGTCGCTCATGCGCCGACTATAACACCACTTTCAAACTCACTTAAATGTTGATAACCTGCCATTGTAGTAACAGTAACAGATCTAACAACTGCGCCAGACACTTGTTGTCCTATGTACGCGTTGCCGACGGCAACGCCGTATTCTGCCTGTTTACATACCTCTGTATTTGAATACGCATGCCTATACCAGTGTGTTTGACGCTTCAGTGTAAGTTACATGGTGTCTCAAATAAAGCAAGTACGCCTCACGCCAGAGATTCAAGTAACAATGAACTAGCTAAAAATAATAGCTTATAGGTACGTTAAAAATATGTAGTTGCCTGTTTATAAGAGATACTAGGAGTGGCGCCCATGAGCATCCAATCATCGCTCACTTCGTGAGATGACATTATAAGCAACACGCTGTAATTCTGCAGGCGTGATGTTAATTTCCCTAATAATGATCCGTGTAAGATCGTCTACTCAGCATGGATTGTCGACAGACACTTTGCTTTTTGGTGTGCCCCGTAAATAAAAATTACACGATGTTAAGTGAGGAACCATGGTGAGCGGAGGCCTCTACTGACATGTATATCTTCAGGAAACACGGTGTTGGTGCGGGCCGTAATTGGGTTGGATGTGTGAGCGGTTACTATATCTTGTGGGAGTACGGCATACGGCTTTTCGGCCCCTGTTAATCGTGCACAGAAAGAGTGGATGATCTGTATATATGTGGCACTGTTTGATGTGTAATAAGAAAATATGGGGTCAATAACGCACATGCCGGACAACGCACACCAAACACCTTTCTTCTCTGAGAGGAGTGGTTCTTCACGCAGAATAAGTTGGTTGTCCTGCGACCGGTGTCTGCATTTCAGGGAGTTTAAATAACCTGTAAAATGAAACTAGGCCTCAAGTGGCATGAAATAAAGCAAGGGGAGCAAGTTACCGTCAGCAGTTGATGTTACCAGACAATTATAATATTAAGACTTTTTTTCTAGTTGTCAAATTCTATCACTTGCAATACACTCACACGAAACGCTTTCAATTTCATATCCCTTAATACGCGATGACACGATGTACGAGATACATCAACATGCTGCGATAACCTCCCTACCGAGTTGCGGGGACTTCCCGTAATATCCATGCGAAATCTGTCTATAGTTTCAGTGGTCCTCACTGTCGTTGACCTATACCTCTGCACATTCTGAACGGACCCTACAGTCTTCCATTTCTTGTACAGATCGTGAATAGTGCTGACAGCTGGGAGTTTCCTACAAGCATGCTTCACTTGAAACATTTCCTTGGGTTCCTTGATGGAGCCTATCTTTATGTAATACTTTACAACAGCATTTCACTGTTCTAATGCAAACTGCCCCATTTCTGTAACAAATCAAAAATACAAGCTTCTCACAACAACTGACGCACGAACACATAGCTGATTTAAATTTTCCGATAAAATTCAGTACAGCCAACTTTAGAGGTAGTGTTGCCACTTCACAAGCAATGTGACTGGAGATGATTAACCGGTGCATGAGGCATACCACTCATGCTCTTAAATTAAGGATAATTGCAGAATGTGGTGCCACACGAAGTGTCACTGCACAAAACTGGTGCTAATAGCATAGGCACATAGGGAAAACACACGACCAGATTTGTAAGTCTACGGTATTGGTGATAAGTTGAGAAAACCGTCCCGAAACATATGTGCTACGAAACGCCGCTGTTTCGTGCGCATGTACCCCGACATCAATATGGGATATGATCACCATGCACACGTACACAGGTCGCACAACGGGTTGGCATACTCTGGATCAGGTGGTCGAGCAGCTGCTGGGTTACAGCCTCCCATTCTTGCACCAGTGCCTGTCGGAGCTCCTTAAGTGTCTTAGGGATTTGAAGACGTTTAGCGATACCTCGACCGAAAGCATCCCAGACGTGCTCGATGGGGTTTAGGTCTGGACAACAGGCAGGCCACTCCATTCGCCTGATATCTTCTGTTTCAAGGCACTGCCACGATGGCAGCTCGGTGGGGCCGTGAGTTATCATCCATCAGGAGGATGGTGGGACCCACTGCACCCCTGAAAAGGCGGACATACTGGTGCAAAATGACGTCCCGATACACCTGACCCATTACAGTTCCTCTGTCAAAGACATGCACGGGTGTACGTGCACCAATCATAATCCCAACCCTCATCATCAAACCACGACCTCCATACAGGTCCTTTTCAAGGACATTATGGGGCTGGTATCTGGTTCCTGGTTTACACCAGATGAAAACCCGGCGAGAATCACTGTCCTAACCATACCTGGACTCGTCCGTCAACATAGCCTGGGACCACCGTTCCAGTGACCATGTACTGCGTTCTTGAAACCAGGCTTTACAGGCTGTCCTGTGACCAGGAGTCGGTGGAATGTACCTTGCACGTCTCCGGGCGAATAAACCATGTCTGTTCAGTCGTCTGTTGACTGTGTGCCTGGGGACAACTGTTGCAGTGGCTGCGGTAAGGTCCCGAGCAAGGCTACCTGCAATACTCCGTGGCCGTCTGCGGGCACTGATGGTGAGATATCGGTCTTCTTGTGGTGTTGTACACTGTGGACGTGCCGTACTGTAGCGCCTGGACACGTTTCCCGCCTGCTGCAATCGTTACCATGATCTTGAGATCACACTTTCTGGGACACGGAGGGCCCGTGCTACGACCCGCTGTTTTGACCAGCCTCCAGTCGCTCTAGTATTCTACCCCTCATAACGTCATCAATATGTGTTCTTTGAGCCATTTTCAACACACAGCCGCCGTTAGCACGTCTGAAAACGTCTACAAACTTACTCGCGGCACCGTACTCTGACATACACCAACACTCCTCTGCGTATGTGGACTGCTGCCAGCGCCACCGTGCGACGACCGCAGGTCAAATGCTCAGCACGGTCATACCCCCATGTGATTTAAACCCACAAACCGCCCACCAGAGTGTTGTTTCACCATGTATCAGCATTATCCTTAATTTATGAGCATGAGTGTACAAGACAGCTACAGGGACAATAATGCGAGGGTGGTATAGGCTGTCTTTTAACTGAACAGCAGGCTCCAGAATTCACAGTCCCTCTACGCAACTGTACAAAAGTAACACATGCACACAGACTGTTCCACAGTTATACCGAAACGCTTGCAGAGGGCTCGTCAAATCAGTGGCAACATATCACGCTGACACGTTTGGAGATTGTTAACTACAAACTAAAAGCTTAACACTTTGCGAAATACAGTAATCAGTAACTAATGTAAGTGAAGCAATAAACGTACACGAGCAGAATTTAGTTAAATCACCGGTCGCTGCACTGCGCTGCTACACGCTGTATGTAACGGATTAGTAGCCGCCGTTCTTCCTGAACGACCGCTTCCCACAGATGGATCGTGAAAAAGCACGGTGTTTCCCGCACGCTTGTCCAGCGCCCAGTGCGGTAAACAAGCAAATCGAATGCAGCCCAGCGCGATCCGACACGTGGGCGCTGTAGTCCGCTGGCGAGCATCGTGCGAAAACGCGTCGTGTGGCCAGCTTACTGAACAAACGGTGGTCTAGAATGTCGGTGACAATTAACGCAAAACGTGCGTGAAAAACACGTTCGTGTGTGGGTGTAGCTGTGGCTGCCCAGCTGAAGTACCTCCTTGTTTACACTGTATGCGCCCGCCCAAGGGAGGTTTTATTAAAGTTGGAATATGGCACAGGATCAGGTTGTGGTTCTATGACGATTTAGAGCAGTAAGATTGGAGTTTAATCACATCTTAGAGTGGGAGTGTGGAAGATTGTTACATTATGAGAACTGATGCTTTTATTTGAGATCTTTACCCTGGTAAGCACTTTTCCTCGGTACATTTGTAAAGGCGACACTCTGGATTCCAAAAATTATGTTGTTGTCAAATATTCAGTGCGCGTGGGCAAGACTTCAGTGCTGGGCACTGGCTGAAGTACACATATGTACTGGTGTGAAGATCTGACGTCGGAATGATGTTGCTGTTGTTTAGTGTTTATTGTGAAAGTAATCTGTCAAATTCACTAGCTTTGCAAAAAGTGGGATGTCGTGTTTATAAAGCCTTATCAGTTTTGGTTTGCAAATTTCGTAACTCGCATTGACTGAGTAGTTGGTACTGTTGTTTCATGTAATGCAGATTATACCTATACTCAGGAAAGACTCGCATCACTTTTTACACTTTTCCTTTTAAAATGCTGAATGTAAATTTTGGTTAAAGATTTACCTTCATGAATGTAAGAAACTTCAGCTAAAGAAGTAATTTCAAGAAAGCTACGTTTGGTATTCAAATTATAGTAACAATGATCAGTAATGCAGTTTTGTCCATAGTTATTTAATTTCGTTGCTTAATATACTACTAAATCAGGACTATTATTTAGTTATTCGACACTGAGCCTCTACATCCCTCCTGCTATTTAAAAAATTTAAAACATAGCAATTCGGACTCACGCTGCAGCTGGCGAGATCTGATTATCACTTGCATTGCGCTCCGCATGTTATATTTTAGTAATGGCAAAAACAGCGTGATTTATCTTGGCCTATTCCAGAGAAGTGCATTTGCGCTGTAACTGCCTATTTATACACTGCCGCAAAGTTAAGACAGATGATTATTAGGGGCAGAACTGAACATTGTTTTTCGCACTTAAGGAACAGTGATTGTCCATTCAGATTACATTCGGGGAACGAATAACTAGTTTTACATACTTCCGGATAGTATTTGGTTCTGTGGTTTTGTACGTGTTCTCCATTAGACAGCCAGAAGTTGAGATTATAAGTTTATACGGTGATAAAACATTCACGTGTGATTGGCCAGGTTATTTGTATTCATGACTATTGCATGTAATGTACGTAATAATGCACGTATGTGACTGTAAACACTGAAGATTTATGTGAAGTAGAATTAATGGTTACACACAGCTGCTAGCAAGCATAAAATTACATCACGTACACCGTCTGTTTAAAGTCTAAAGGCTTCAGTGAGAAACAAACCAAAAAATACTCTTTTGAGAAGTTAGAACAAGCATAAAATTATCAGCGAGTGTAGGAGTTGAAAACTTAGACTTATAACACAGTTGAAAAGTTACAGTCCACTGCATGTACATATATCTCTGAAAAGTTACATTTTTCGGCATTTTTCTTATTAGGGCGCGACGTTATAGGAAGCTTTTTCTTGAGCAGTTATAAGAAGGCTTTGCTTTGAAATTGCGTTTGCTATTTGTGTACACTGATCTTCTATATGTAGAGTGAGTCTTCACTAAATTCCTATTCTTTTTGTATGGAAAACACTCTAAAGTATATATCAATCACTGCGCACTGTAAATTTTAATGACTCTTATCTTAACACATGATCACTTACCGTGCTGGGCAGTGTATAGGTAAGAATTTAATTTTACTGTTGTTTATATTCCAGGTATACAAAACATCGTTGCTGATACTCTATCACGTGCACCTGTAGCATTAATTAAAGAAAACCAGCGACATTACAATGAAAACAATTTTGAATATCCACAAGGGGGCATCTGGAAACTATATTCCGTTATCACTTAGGATAAATATGCTAACTGAAAGGAGGTGAAGGAGAATTGGCGAATACAGCATTGAGACATTATTATTTGGTACGACACAAGATGCTATTCAGACGTCGAAATCCAGACAGTTCTCTTTGGGTGCATACTCGATGAATTTGTTTATAAACTTGCTTGCTATACACAACTTAGTTATGCCCAATTTTATCCTAGAAAATACTTCAGCAAATTACATGAACATGTTATTCCAACAACGATGATAAGAGATTCTCCATGTTCTAGCAAAGTGCATACATTGCGAGAAGGGAAAACCTCCTACCACTTGGTACTGTACTGCACTATTTTCTATCGTTCCAGGTGCAGACTTGCCACAGAGCATGTGTCCTGTAACTGAAAAAAAGTGTCGTGACAATCTCTATAGTCTCTGGACCAGTCACCCAGCCGTCCGCGGTGGTCTAGCGGTTTTAGGCGCGCAGTCCGGAACCGCGCGACTGCTACGGTCGCAGGTTCGAATCCTGCCTCGGGCATGGATGTGTGTGATGTCCTTAGGTTAGTTAGGTTTAAGTAGTTCTAAGTTCTAGGGGGACTGATGACCACAGATGTTAAGTCCCATAGTGCTCAGAGCCATTTGAACCACTCACCCATTCGGCAAGGGTGAGGTCACCATGAGAAAAAGGTGGAATAACTAACGACGGGACAGCATTCTATGATTTGGAACATGGAATGTCAGAAATCTGAACATAGTAGGAAAGCTATCGAAAGTGAAAAGGGAAACGTCAAGGCTCAGTCTAGATGTAGTGGGATTTCCGGTCAGACGAGAACAGGGTAACATCAACAGCAGCAGAAAATGGTGTAACAGGGTTAGGATCCGTTATGTAAAGGAAGGTAGAACAAAATGTGAGCTACGGAAAAACGTTCAGTGGTAGGGTTGGTCTCTTCAGATTCGGCAGCAGACCAAACCGTTCAAATGGCTCTGAGCACAATGGGACTTAACATCTTAGGTCATCAGTCCCCTAGAACTTAGAACTACTTAAACCAAACTAACCTAAGGACATCACACACATCCATGCCCGAGGCAGGATTCGAACCTAGCAGTCCCGCGGTTCCGGACTGCAGCGCCTAGAACCGCACGGCCACCGCGGCCGGCGACCAAACCGTCAGCGATAGTTTATGTATATATGTCAACGTCGCAAGCCGCAGATGAAGACATAGAGAAAGTATAAGAGTATACTGAAAGGGGCATTCAGTACGCAAAGGAAGATGAAACTCTAATAGTCATGGGGTATTGCAACGCGGTTACAGGGGAAGGAATAGAAGAAAGGGTTACGGAAGAATAAAGGCTTGCCAGTAAGAATGAGAGAAGAGATATTCTGACTTTTGAAGGTATATTTGGAGAAGACCAAGTGGCAAGGAAAGATTCCGACTGGATTACATCATGGCCAGACAGAGGTTCCGAAATATGGTATTGAGTTGTAAGCCGTACCCAGGTCCATATACAGACTGAGATCGCGATTTGGTAATGACGAAGGATAGAAGGAAGTTCAAGAGAATCGTACGGAAGGACCAGTATGGAAAGAAACTCAACTCGGAAATACTGAGCCATGATATGGATACTGCGATAAGAAACACCAGAGTAGGCAGCCCAGTCGAAGAGGTGAGAACATCTCTAAAATGGCAACAACAAATGTTGGACAGCTAAGCACTGGTACAAGGAAGGCAACTGCTAAGAAACCTTGGATAAAAAATGAAATGCTTCAATTGGTCGAAGAAAGAAGGAAATACAAAAATGTTCTGGGAAACAGAGGAATACATCAATATAAGTTCCTTAGGAATTAAATGACTATGTAGTGCAGGAAAGCCGAGGCGAAACTACTGCATGAAAGATGTGAAAACTCGAAAAAGAAATGATCATCGAGAGGATAATTCAGCTTATAGACAAGTCAAAACAGCCTTCTATGAAATTACAAGCTAGAGTGGTAACATTAAAGTGCAATGCGAGTCCCACTTTTAAACACAGAAAGGAGAGTCGATAAGTGGAAAGAGTATATTGCAGGCCTCTACAAGAGCGAGGAGTGGTTTGAAGAAGAAACTGAATTCGATAGGGATGAATTAAGGCATCCAGTATTAGAATCAGAATTTAAAAGAGCTCTCGGAGACTTGATCTCAAATAAGGCAGAAGGGATACATGACAATCCATCGCAATTCCTAAAATTATTGGGGGAAGTGGCAACCAACCGACTGTTCAAGTTTGTGTGTAGAATCAATGAGGCTGGCAACGTAGCATCAGACTTTCGGGATAATATCTTTCACACAATTGCGAAGAGAGCAAATGTAGGTGGTGCGGGAACTGTAGGGTAATCAGCTTAGCAGGTAATGCACTCTAGCTGCTAAGAAGGTTAATACGCAGAAGAATGGAAAAGATACTGAGGCTCAATTGGACGACGATCATTTTGACTTTAGAAAAGGAACCAGACAGGCAGTTCCCACATTGCGCTAGATAATGAAAGCAAGATTGACGATAAATGAAGACACGCTCGCAGCATACACGCTCGCAGCATTCATCGACCTAGAAAAAGCTGTTGGCTGTGTAAAATGGTGTAATATGTTCGAAGTTCTGACAGAAATGGGAATAAGCTATAGATAAAGACACGTAATATACAATATATACAAGAACCAGAAAGAAGTGTAAGACTGGAACCCTAAGGACAGGTCGGATTCGCCTCTACTGTTCAGTTTAAACATTGAAGAAGCAATGAGGAAATATAAGAATGGTTCATGAGTGGGATTAAAATTCGGGGTGAAAGGATATCAATGATAAGATTAATTTATGACATTCCTATTCTTAGCTAAAGTGAAGAAGAACTACAGGATCAGTTGAATGGCGTTAACAATTTGATGATATGAATATGGATGGAGAGTAAACCGAAAGAAAAGCAAAAACGTCGAGAAGCAGCGGAAATGAGAACAGCGAGAAAACGTTAGAATTGATGATCACAAAGTAGACGAAGTTAAGGGATTCTGCTACCTTGAAAGGAAAGTTACTAATGGTGGACGAAGCAACGGGACGTAAGAACCAGACTAACACAGACAAAGAGGGCATCCCTGGCCAAGAGAAGTTACTGGTATCAGACATGGGCGTTAACTTGAGGAAGAAATTTGTAAGAATGTACGTTTGTAGCACAGAACTGTACGGTAGTAAGTCATGGATAGTGGAAAAATTGGAACAGACAAGAACTGAAGTGTTTGAGGTACGGTCCTAGGGGAGAACATTGAAAATCAGGTGCACCGGTAAGTCAAGCAATGAGGAAGTTCTCGACAGACTCGGCGAAGGAAATAACGTGTGGAAAACACTGAGAAGAGAAATGCACAGCATGGTAAGACATATGTTAACGCATCAGAGAATAACATCTAAAGTATTAGAAGGAACAGCACAGGGTAGAAACTGTAGGGGAAAATAGAACTCGGAATACATCCAACAAGTTACTGAGGATGTAGGCTGCAAGTGCTACCCTGGAAGAGGTTAGCGTAGGCGAATAAGAAATTCAAGGTAGGCCACACCAGACCACTCAGAAACTGATGACAAAAAAAATTAATAAAAGAGGAACCTGTTTTTAGTAGCTAAACTCACTTCCATATTTGTCACATTTACTTTACTGCACAAGGCAAACAGGAAGTCGATGTCTTCAGCGTTTTTTAAAAATATCTTCAGAGGATCTTGACGATATTGATAAAGTCGTTTCAGATAATAAACCTCGGTTTTTTCACGTCTATGGTTCTGCATTTCATGACAAAGGAAGCTTAAACCAATTTTTATTTGACATACTATCCTACATCAGATCCATTTGAAGGCTTCATGAAGGAAAACATTGTAGGCTCTATTTTTATCAACTACATAAAACTTCCGATAAATATTTAAACATTATTCAGGATTTATTAAACGAACTACATAAATATTCAATTTCCTTATCTCCACTTGTAGTGCCGAAAAACAAGCAGATACCAGGCTGTTTATTGAAACTAGTTCCCTTATCACCACAGTGACAGCTACTTCATCTTGATGTGGTTGACTTGGCATTGTGTAATTTCAAGAAAGCTATTGAGAAATGGAAAAACTGCAGCTTTGTGGGACAAAAAGTACTGGTCAGATCTCACTGCTTAGCATATAATGGGAAATTACACAGTCACAAAGTTTTCTGACTATACAGTGGACTGTCCCGCATCTGACGAATTGCACATGCCAGTGTTGTAGAAGGTGAGACATTACGGACTCGTAAAACACAAGGTCTCGTACATGTGACAATTATTAAATCATTTAATGACGTAAAGTGTGATCGTAAATAACTGTGAAAATAGCAGCTTAGGTTTAATTTAAATAACGACTTTGTAATGAAGCCTGCAGTGTTTAGGGGTATGTACATGATCCATAGGCTGACAACTAATAATGCCAGTCTGTAGAGAAGTATGATAGGTTTAGTAGGGAGAGATATCAAGATGGCGAGTATTTTTAGTCTTGAGTACATATTGAATTGTATTTGGTCATTGTTGAAATAGTATAGTCGTAGTGGAATGTTCTTTTTTATCAGATCATTTACTGTATATGTAGAATTTATTTAATTGCTTCATCCTGTGTGAAGTATAGTCCTGCATGACACTATTTTCTAACTTGTTGCAGTTGAGATTTAAGACAGGCGTTTGTGAACAACTTTTGCATACAGTTTCAGAAGGAGAAGCTGTTTACATATTACGTACACTTTAGTAACAAGGCATAAGCTTTTTGCTTCTGGTCATATATGATATATTAGATAATGAATGCAATCTTAATAATGTTGAAAACAATGCTATTTTTGAATGTATCTTCACTGTACCTGAGTAGGAAATGGTGAAAAAAAATGTGGTAATAAAGTATCAAAAATTTATGAGAAAATATGAGCGTTTATTGTTAAATGTGTGATGCTGATGGTAAATTGATGACAAAGGGCAGTTATTAACAGAGGTATAAAGAGGTAATAATTTTATTGTGTACATACTAAAATTCTCAAATGGAAGGACAGAAGTATACGTTGAAGATAGCTCTTGTAGAATGTTTTGATTACACTTATGAACAAAATAATTTTATTTCGTATGTGTTATGACCTGGAGAAGAGATATGAAAGCATATGTTGACTTGGAGATAATTTATGATTATTGTTACTTTGTGTGGAAAATGGAAAGCACAGTGTTAGACTTAATGAAGTTTGCTGAGAAGTATTCTCTGTTGGTAATGAAAGAAATAACTGTGAGAATTCAGAAGACAAATTGCTGTGGAATGTTTATTTAAGGTCCAGCGCTAGCAGTGAGCAGAAGTGCTGTCCACACACACACACACACACACACACACACACACACACACACACACACACACAAACCACCCACCCACTCACCCACATACGCACAAACACACACACAGTGACCGGGCCAAATATCTCACGAAATAAGCATCAAACGAAAAAACTACAAAGAAAGAAACTCATCTAGCTTGAAGGAAGAAACCAGATGGCGCTATGGTTCGCCCGCTGGATGGCGCTGCCATAGGTCAAACGGATATCAACTGCGTATTTTTTTTTAAATAGAAACCCGCAGTTTTTATATATATAGTAATGTTCTTTTTTATCAGATCATTTACTGTATGTGTAGAATTTATTTAATTGCTTCATTCTGTATGAAGTATAATCCTGCATGTTGCGAGGCGGTTGGTGCTATGATATGGTAGAAGAAACTCTGTAAATGGTTGCTGTGAAGCGAAGGAAATGGCTCAGAGCACTATGGGACTTTACATCTGAGGTCATCAGTCCCCTAGAGCTTATATATATATATATATATATATATAAACGTAGAAAAAGATAAGTTGCAAGTAATAACGTTGTTGTGGGGATTGCAAGTTAAGGTATTCCTTAAGGATGTGTTTGGATTTAGAATGGGGCTAGGAAGGTGGGTTTTTACAACTTAGATTCGGTGGACGTTGTAGTTCAAAATATTTTTAGGAGCTGTGTGCTTACTCTGTGGTGCCTATGGTGAAATATGAGGGCTTCAAAGATAATATGTAGTCACTGGTTAATGGGGATTTGGGCTGTATACAAACATTCTCATCACCAGGTGCCACCAATTAGATCTGTTGCCTCTTAGATGGCGCATATAAAGTAGAACCTATATGTGCCTTCCCCAGTGGTCTTCAAATAGTCTGTTCCCTACGCCTACAGTGATGTCAATTGGCACAGATGTCACTGACATTAGGAACTGCTTCCTGCTTTCGCCAACGAAATCAAACATGCAAGATTACTCCACCCATTGTGGATAAAGAAACACTTGCTGCCACTCTCGGGCAGCCGCGGTTCATCGGTTTACGCATTTGCAGTTCCAGCAGCAGTTCGGCAGCATCAGATGCCTTAAAATCTAGCCAATGGTTATCACCAATCGCCATTGTTATAGGCAACTGCTATTAACGAGTGTCAAGGGATACTGAAATCAGAGTGAGACTCTGAACTATTACATGGAGCTGTTCACACTGATCTTCTGTGGGTTAGATAGTTCTCTTTCAATGTGTTAGAGCAGTTTGTAGGACATCAGCTAGTGTGCCACGCGTCATTCATCACTCAGAGCTGAGGACATCGTTGTATATTGAGTTAATAAATATTCGTTACCTGTATAATTTTGTGTTCCCCCTTATTACCTGTTTCGGATATATCATCGTGTGATCACATGAGTTGCTAGCGTGCAGTCCTGCTGCCTTGAGCAACTAGTAGGAGGGTTTCGCTCCCTTGAATCTTGGGCATCAGACTTGTATTGCTAAATGCAACAGATTGCTTTGGATGTGGAGAGACAAGAGAGTGGAAGGGTGCAGGTGGACTATCAGTGTGGAGGGGATTTCGTGCCATAGCTTAGTGTCCATGTCAGGAACTATGGACCATACAATAACGGAAACTTTACGTGGGATAGGTTACCACTTTGGGATTTCGATTGGTAAGGTCTTAGGTTTATGGAATTTAGGTTCAGGTCTGGTCAGGACAGAGGCGTGGGAATTTGGCATGAGCTGCGAGTTAGATACATTCATGCCATGTTGTCAAGTCCACGTGGGAATTTTTCGATTGTGGAATGGATGAAGCGTAAAACTGTCCTTCAGGAGTTTTGTTTCTGTGTAAGACTTCCGAAGAAGTTCGTACTTGTTATGAAGAGGGCAGTGGCGCTAGGGTTGATGAAGGTGATGGGGCTGGATACAGAGGCTCTGTTGCTACTGATGCTGGTCATGAAGCTGTTGGCATAAGTGACGGTGCTGATGTATGGAGTGGCTGGTTTAGTTTGGTTGGTTGTAGTCAGTGGCACCCCATGCTGAAATTGGTGCAATTCAGAAATCAGGCAAGTTTGACAAGTGCTACAAGGTTGATGATGAGATTGTAGGAGTTAGTCTGGCAGTTGTGTAGAAAGAATGAAGTGAATAGGCGATGAATGTCAGTACAAAGTAGAGGGGCGTTGATGTATTTGGAATAGGAGTTGCACAAAGATGTGTATATGCGATGTAGAAGTGGTAATGGTGAGAAGCGCGATTGCTTGTTGTGAGGCGGTTGGTGCTATGATATGGTAGAAGAAACTCTGTAAATGGCTGCTGTGAAGCGAAGAAAATGGCTCAGAGCACTATGGGACTTTACATCTGAGGTCATCAGTCCCCTAGAACTTAGAACTACTTACACCTAACTAACCTAAGGACATCACACACATCCATGCCCAAGGCAGGATTCGAACCTGCGACCGTAGCGGTCGCTCGGTTCCAGGCTGAATCCCCTAGAACCGCTCAGCCACACTGGTCGGCTGAAGTGAAGAGCAGCACTGAATATTATCCTGAAGACACAGTCAGCAGTGACAAATTTTCTGTGACTGGTACAGGTGAAAATACAGACTCAGGCGATGACAGTATATCAGTGTAGACTGGCTTTATGGATGGCAAAGGCACAGGCAAAGTTTGGCGATGGCCATGTCTGGCGAAGGTGACTGGCAGACATCGGAAGCTACAACAGGCATAGCTATGACTAAATGTGAATGACATAACAAGAGCAGTAGAAATTTAGGCATCTTAGTAGACTAGAGAATATAAAGGAGTGGACAGAGGGCAGAGCCATGGGACAGACGTGCAGTAGCATGTATGAGGAAGTGTTCTAGAAGCAAGTCAATAAATTTTGTTTCAAATAAAGTTGTTTCGTTCAGGATTCCAATATATCATATCATTCCCCAATCATCTGGCTGGAAAATCATATGTTTCAACATAATCTCCGTTCCATGGACAGCTTTATGCGACCTTACTGGGAGGTCACATATGCCTGCATGATACCAGTCTACTGGTCCACACCAGAGCCATCGTCTTGCTTCATTAATAATCTTCCCATCATCCAAGTACAGCTTCTAGTCGAGTGCATTCTTCACTGGGTCAAACAAATGGAAATCGAAAGGTGTGACATCTGTGCTGTAGCGTGGCTTTGAAAGAACAGTCCACTGATGAGTTGTGAGTTCCTCTTGGGTACGCAGACTTTTGTGAGGCCTTGCACTGTCATGGAGAAGAAGAAGTTCATTTGCATTTTTGTGGTGACTAACACAATAAAGATGTTTCTTCAGTTTTCTGAGGGTAGCACACTACGCTTCAGAGTTGATCCTTGCACCATGACGGAGGACATCAAACGGAATACCCTTTCAGACTCCCGGAAGTATGTCGGCAATACTTTATCTGCTAAGGTTGCGGCTTTGAACCGTTTCTTCGGAGGAGTGGCGGTGCGGGGCTAATCGAAGGATTGCCATTTCATTTCTGGTTCGAAGTGATGAACTCATGTTTCACCGCCTTTCATGATGATTGACAAAAAATTGTCACAATCAGCCTCGTAATGAGGAAGCAATTCCGCACAGATAATTCTTCGTTGCTCTTTATGGACTTCTGTTTTGCAGGGAGGAACCCAGACGGTACACACTTTTGAGTACTCCAACTGTGGATGAGTGTGTCGGTAGAACCAACAGAGGTCCACGTGAGAAGCGAGGTGTTTGACTGTGACCTCTCGATCACCTTGAAGGAGAGTGTCTGCACGTTTCAGCTTTTCGGGAGTCACAGTTGTGTGAGGGCAGCTGGAATGTGGGAGACTGCATGGGTTTGCACGAGCTTTATCCTATGATGACAGACGCCCACCCAACGACTCACAGTGCATTCGTTCACCGCCATGTCTGTGCAGACATTATGCAAGCGCTTATGAGTATCTGTAATGCTCTGCTTTTCTGCCAAAAGAAACGCAATGACAGCTCTCTGCTTGTAATGCACCTCCATTAAAGACGCCATTTTAAAGGCAACGTATAGCAAAACTAATGGAACTATAGGGGATAAAGCGAGAATATTCCACCATGTCCTACTAAAAATTCCATTTTTTAACAGAAATTGTTCTAAGAAAAAATGTGTTGCATTACTTCTTGAACACCCCTCGTAAGACACTGGCATTAGTATTGTTAATTTAAAAACTATATGCCCTATGGTACTATTGTCTGAGAAATCCAGCATGGTAGCTCCATCTGCCTAGCTAGAAATGGTGTTCTTCCCCCACACAGATTGGCTCCTTTCTTGTATATATGTTAGAGTTGTGTCATATGTGTATTTTTGTAGATTAGTGCATGTATAGTGTAGTGTCTAGATTGTGTTGTATGATGATGAAGAAAGGAGGGAGAAGGTGAAACCCAGCGCTGGCACGTGACTCCTCTTCAATACCACGAAATGGCCTACCAAGACTAACAACAGATCCAGTAGATCCAATAGGTAGGTCACCATCAACAGTTCACTTGACTTTACAAGTATTTCATGTTACACTGTGCTGAGGTTTGAAATTTAATCCCTAAAATTGACTCAAGGACTGGTGATCAGCAGCTTTATGCCAAGATCCCTCCTCTCTTTGCTGGTAGAATACTGGCAGTGAAAATTTCATCCAATACTATACAACTGCAGAGTCAGATCAGTATTCTTCATTATGACACAGAATTGGTGATCAGGTAGATAGGATGCAATAACGCAGTTCACATGTCTGGCGTTTAAAAAGGAGATCTGCATGCCCCATTCGGTCTCTTGAAAAAGTGATACAAACATTGTGGGAACTTCGTTGTTTCTCTGCTAGTATTGGAGATGGTTGCGAGAAGTAGGTGGAGCCCTAGAGTGAAGAACCTTGCTAAACACTGTGGTGACGCTAATGGGGCTATAAGACAAAGTTTTGCTAGAGGATTAATTTGGTTTGAAGAAAAGTAGGAATTTGGAGGCATCCCAAAATTTAGGACAGGAAACAAAGGAGAGGACTATATTGTAAAGAGTTACAAGAAGGAAGGAGAGTGTGCGTTTTTAAGGGGTCTATAGATAATGCAGGTTTGGCCAGAGGTATTTTATTTCGTATGATGTGTTTAGTGTGTTTACCTGTGTTTGTAGTGTACTGTCCAAGCAGTGGGAGCTGTGTGCCAGAGGTAGGACAGCAGTGTCTGTGAAGATTTCAGAGAGATACAGTGCTCTGTGGTTAGCTTTGCTAAAGTTGTTAAGTGGAAATTTGGAAATTGGTGGTAATGTCTTATTGGGACCAAACTGCTGAGGTCATCGGTCCCTAAGCTTACACACTATTTAATCTAAAACTAACTAATGCTACGGCTACCCCGCGTGGCCCCTGTTAAGCGGAGGAATGCTTTTATGGAATAGCAGATGGTGAGGATTATCTTTAGGTTTTTTAGAGGATTGGTTGCTGGGCTTCCGACACGTATATTTGTGGAACCCTGGCAGGCATTTCTGTCGCTATGCCAATAATTTAAGATGGCTAGTGTAAAGGAGTGGATAGAGTTAAGATAATGTATAGAGGATTGTGTGCAGAATGTGTTAGTCACATAATGTCAGAACAGTTGATAATTGCAGTGATATGACGACGGGGCTACAAGCTAGCAAAGCTTTATTATTTTCAGAAGCGTATGCTGTGGGGTGGAGATTACATCACCTTGAAAGGAGTCAGTGAATGTACACTACGTCTGGAGTTCTACAAAAGACCTATTGATGATTAGGTCAATAACAATAATATACAGGGTGTTACAAAAAGGTACGGCCAAACTTTCTGGAAAATTCCTCACACACAAATAAAGAAAAGATGTTATGTGGACATGTGTCCGGAAACGCTTAGTTTCCATTTTAGACCTCATTTTAGTTTCGTCAGTATGTACTGTACTTCCTCGATTCACCGCCAGTTGGCTCAATTGAAGGAAGGTAATGTTGACTTCGGTGCTCGTGATAACATGCGACTCATTGCTCTACAGTACTAGCATCAAGCACATCAGTACGTAGCATCAACAGGTTAGTGTTCATCACGAACGTGGTTTTGCAGTCAGTGCAATGTTAACAAATGCGGAGTTGGCAGATGCCCATTTGAAGTATGGAAGAGCATGGGGCAATAGCCGTGGCGCGGTACGTTTGTATCGAGACAGATTTCCAGAACGAAGGTGTCCCGACAGGAAGACGTTCGAAGCAATTGATCGGCGTCTTAGGGAGCGCGGAACATTCCAACCTATGACTCACGACTAGGGAAGACCTAGAACGACGAGGACACCAGCAATGGACGAGGCAATTCTTCGTGCAGTTGACGATAACCCTAATGTCAGCGTCAGAGAAGTTGCTGCTGAACAAGGTAACGTTGACCACGTCACTGGATGGAGAGTGCTACGGGAGAACCAGTTGTTTCCGTACCATGTACAGCGTGTGCAGGCACTATCAGCAGCTGATTGGCCTTCATGGGTACACTTCTGCGAATGGTTCATCCAACAATGTGTCAATCCTCATTTCAGTGCAATTTCACAATCAACATGTGTGGGCTGACGAGAATCCGCACGCAATTGTGCAATCACGTCATCAACACAGATTTTCTGTGAACGTTTGGGCAGGCACTGGTGATGTCTTGATTGGGCCCCATGTTCTTCCACCAACGCTCAATGGAGCACGTTATCATGATTTCATACGGGATACTTTACCTGTGCTGCTAGAACATGTGCCTTTACAAGTACGACACAACATGTGGTTCATGCACGGTGGAGCTCCTGCACAGTTCAGTCGAAGTGTTCGTACGCTTCTCAACAACAGATTCGGTCACCGATGGATTGGTAGAGGCGGCCCAATTCCATGGCCTCCACGGTCTCCTGACCTCAACCCTCTTGACTTTCATTTATGGGGGCATTTGAAAGCTCTTGTCTACGCAAAACCGGTACCAAATGTAGAGACTCTTCGTGCTCGTATTGTGGACGGCTGTGATACAATACGCCATTCTCCAGAGCTGCATCAGAGCATCAGGTATTCCATGCGACGGAGGGTGGATGCATGTATCCTCGTTAACGCAGGACATTTTGAACATTTCCTGCAACAAAGTGTTTGAAGTCACGCTGGTACGTTCTGTTGCTGTGTGTTTCCATTCCATGATTAATGTTATTTGAAGAGAAGTAATAAAATGAGCTCTAACATGGGAAGTAAGCGTTTCAGGACACATGTACACATAACATATTTTCTTTCTTTGTGTGTGAGGAATGTTTCCTGAAAGTTTGGCCGTACCTTTTTATAACACCCTGTATATGTAAAAGGTACAATGAAAGGGAAGGGAAATGTCTGTAAGGTTTGCGATTTAAAGGGTGTTGTGGAAGGTGAGGCACAGCTGGAGGAACATGTAATCTGGAACGAAGGTAAGGAATTCGTGTGAGCACGAAATATCCGTAATCAATGAATTGCTCTTTCGGATGGAGCGAATTTTATATTACTGTAACCCCATGATCAGTGCTAGGAAGTTGTATGTGTGGTTGAGGACTAGAGATGGTTTAGACTAGAGTATCGAGATAGTTGAAAATGATGTGTACATCATTCCAGGAGCAGGTGCCTTGTTTGTTTAGGTGAATACGAAGCAGATTGTGATGTAGGTCTGTTAGTGGGTGTTGCCACTGGAATTGGTGAGTATTTTGAAAAACAGTCTACGTGGATATTATGATACCCCTGGCCGTGTAGGGTGGATGAAACAAGTTGTTCAGATGAGGAGGGCTGTCAATATGTTTTGCGAGAAATTTGAGGTCTGGTTTGGTTGGTGGAGATTTAGCCTAACTGAGCAGTAAATACGATGGGCCATGTTACAAGTGTTATACATTTATGAATGGGGAGGTGAGGTTCGAATATTTTTATTGAATGTCGTTGGAACTGATTCTTTTTCCTTTCATGCTGTTTTCTTTCCTCATGAGCGGTGGGCTTGCAAGGGCCAAAAATTGCTTGTCAGCCCATGGTTTTACATGTTTACAAGCTTTAATTTATTTGATAGATTTACTCAAAAGTTAAAATACAATCCAGTATGATGTAGATGCTGCTATGGTATAAAGGTGATGCTGATGTTTCATGAAAATCATATTCATAGCCGAAGTGGAATGAGGGGTATGTGGTCTTGCAAAAGTGCAAGAAACTAACCATTATTAAGAGGAAGAATGGAAGAGGTACGAAAGGGGTGGGTGGGTTGATATGGAGCATTGTTGATTGGGTCTGGGAGGAAGGGTGTATTTTAGGGCTAGCTTTATTCCAAAGTGATAGGCATGGAGGTGCATAAGAACTGGACTCAGGATGTAGTGGCGCAGCATGGTTACCTGGATTGGTGATTAGTGGGTCATACATTAATTACTGAGAGAGGAACCGATCTACATATTGGGTCCAAAGGTGCTCCAAGGAGAAAGTAACATGCGGGAAATAGATGAGTAGCTGTTGGATTCAGATTAGTGAGAATAAGTGGAAGAAGAAGGTGGCACAGTGTGCATGTCTTTCCAGGATTTCAAGGGATTTGTAGAATTTAATAGAGATGGCCATTCAGACAATATAAGGACGAGTCGGGGCGTGGAATGTCAGAGGCTTGAACGTGGTAGGGAAACTAGAAAATGTGAAAAGGGAAATGCAAAGGCTCAATCTAGATATAGTAGGGGTCAGTGAAGTGGAAGGAAGACAAGTATTTCTGGTCAGATGAGTATCGGGTAATATCAACAGCAGCAGAAAATGGTATAACAGGTGTAGGATTCGTTATGAATAGGAAGGTAGGGCAGAGGGTGTGTTACTGTGAACAGTTCAGTGACCGGGTTGTTCTAATCAGAATCGACAGCAGACCAACACCGACAACGATAGTTCAGGTATACATGCCGACGTCGCAAGCTGAAGATGAACAGATAGAGAAAGTGTATGAAGATATTGAAAGGGTAATGCAGTATGTAAAGGGGGACGAAAATCTAATAGTCATGGGCGACTGGAATGCAGTTGTAGGGGAAGGAGTAGAAGAAAAGGTTACAGGAGAATATGGGATTGGGAAAAGGAATGAAAGATGAGAAAGACTAATTGAGTTCTGTAACAAGTTTCAGCTAGTAATAGCGAATACCCTGTTCAAGAATCACAAGAGGAGGAGGTATACTTGGAAAAGGCCGGGAGATACAGGAAGATTTCAATTAGATTACATCATGGTCAGACAGAGATTCCGAAATCAGATACTGGATTGTAAGGCGTACCCAGGAGCAGATATAGACTCGGATCACAATATAGTAGTGATGAAGAGTAGGCTGAAGTTCAAGACATTAGTCAGGAAGAATGAATACGCAAAGAAGTGGGATACGGGAGTACTAAGGAATGACGAGATACGTTTGAAGTTCTCTAACGCTGTAGATACAGCAATAAGGAATAGCGCAGTAGGCAGTACAGTTGAAGAGGAATAGACATCTCTAAAAAGGGCCATCACAGAAGTTGGGATGGAAAACATAGGTACAAAGAAGGTAGCGGCGAAGAAACCATGGGTAACAGAAGAAATACTTCAGTTGATTGATGAAAGGAGGAAGTACAAACATGTTCCGGGAAAATCAGGAATACAGAAATACAAGTCGCTGAGGAATGAAATGAATAGGAAGTGCAGGGAAGCTAAGACGAAATGGCTGCAGGAAAAATGTGAAGACATCGAAAAAGATATGATTGTCGGAAGGACAGACTCAGCATACAGGAAAGTCAAAACAACCTTTGGTGACATTAAAAGCATCGGTGGTAACATTAAGAGTGCAACGGGAATTACATTTTCACGCAGTTTGGGTGCATAGATCAGGAGAAATCAGTACCCAGAACAACCACCTCTGGCCGTAATGACGGCCTTGATACGCCTGGGTATTGAGTCAAACAGAGCTTGGGTGGCGTGTACAGGTACAGCTACCCATGCAGCCCCAACGCGAGACCACAGTTCATCAAGAGTAGTGACTGGCGTATTGTGACGAGCCTGTTGCTCGGCCACCATAGACCCGACGTTTTCAGTTGGTGAGATATCTGGAGGATGTGCTGGCCACGGCAGCTATCGAACATTTTCTTTATCCAGAAAGGCCCGTACAGGACGTGCAGCATGCGGTCGTGCATTATCCTGCTGAAATGTAGAGTTTCACAGGAATCGATTGAAGGGTAGAGCCACGAGTCGTAACACATCTGAAATGTAACGTCCACTGTGCAGAGTGCCATCACTGCGAACAAGAGGTGACCGAGGCGTCTTACCAATGGCACCCCATACCATCACGCCGGGTGATACGCCAGTATGGCGATGACGAATACACGCTTACAATGTGCGTTCACCGCGATGTCGCCAAACACGGATGCGACCATCATGATGCTGTAAACAGAACCTGGATTCACCAGAAAAAATTACATTTTGCCATTCGTGCACCCAGGCTCGTCGTTGAGTACACCATCGCAGGCGCTCATGTCTGTGATGCTGCGCAAGGGTAACCGCGGCCATGGTCTCCGAGCTGATAATCCATGCTGCTGCAAACGTAGTCGAACTGTTCGTGCAGATGGTTGTTGTCTTGCAGACGTCCCCATCTGTTGAGTCAGGGATCGAGACGTGGCTGTACGATCCGTTACAGCCATGCGGATAGGATGCCTGTCATCTCGACTGCTAGTGATACGAGGCCGCTGGGATCCAGCACGGCGTTCCGTATTACCCTCCTGAACCCACCGATTTCATACTCTGATAACAGTCATTGGATCTCGACCAACGCGAGCAGCAATGTCGCGTTACGATAAACCACAATCGTGATAGGCTACCATCCGACCTTTATCAAAGTCGGAAACGTGATGGTACGCATTTCTCCTCGTTACACGAGGCATCACAACAACATTTCACCAGGCAACGCCGGTCAACTGCTGTTTGTGTACGAGAAATCGGTTGGAAACTGTCCTCATGTGAGCACGTTGTAGGTGTCGCCACCGGCGCCAACCTAGTGTGAATGCTCTGAAAAGCTAATCATTCGCATATCACAGCATCTTCTGCCTGTCGGTTAAATCTCGCGTCTGTAGCACATCATCTTCGTGCTGTAGCAATTTTAATGGGCAGTAGCGTACATCGTGAACAACATTCTTTCGCCACTCACCGGGAACTAACGTTGCTTGTCTCTCCTGCATAGGTCAGATCCCGGGTACTCACTAGCTGCACCTAGCATACAAGCGTGTAAGCCACTCAGTTACAACACGGGTGGACCGGTTGCACAAACTGCTGCCGTGTTTGTTTCACTCCGGACTGCCGCGCAGGAAACCTGCATCTGCTCCGTTGGCCGCAGCGCGGCGCTGTCGTCGGCCGCAGGAAGCCGCGGCGTGGCGCGACCGCCGCCTAAATGGCCGAATTATACAAATCGCGAGGCGGTGCGCAGCGCAGCGGCCAGCTGCGGCTATTCAAATGCGCGGGCCGGCCCGCCACCGCCACTGCTGCGTGTAATACGGCGACCGTTTTGCGGACCACCTTGCGTGCCGGCGCGGCGCCGTGTTATGCAAACTGCCGGGGGGAAGGCGGCCTTCTGTCGGCGGCCCGCGCGCACCGCCATCGCGGAGTAATTGTTTCGCAAATGCCGCAGGCGCTACCCAAACCGTCGAACCTGAGCTGGGGCGAGGGAGAGGGGAGCAGAACGTGCCTCTCCCGAGTGGCACTCCAGAGTGGGAAGCAGCGGAATGCAGACTGACGCCGGGACGTTGGAGCTCAGCTGCGCTCATCTTGTAGCACTTTGCACAGCACGTGACGTGGGGAAGTAGCCAATGGGAAGGGAAAAATCGTTTCGAGCTTTATAAGAAAGTCCTTTGTGTTTGAATGAAGTCCTTTTCGGACTTGGGTCGCATCATTTTGAAACTGAAAAGAATATAAATCGTTTCGACCATTATTGCAGCGCCAATTCCTTCAATCTGACATTCGGATAAGACAGTACAACCATTAGTGAATAAGCCTGACTGAACTGAAAACATCAGAACTTCCACTGAACACAGCTCAAAACTGATGCTGAAAGTTGGACGTTAATATTTCTTTGGAAAGTTGGCCACTGATTCTGCTGCACTGTGCATACACAAACTGTCTGTGTATGAGAGATTTTTATCAGGAGAGTGTAGCGAGTGAACCGACAAGTCGGACGGCGCCTGAGGTAGAGAGAAGCCGCATGACAACTGAGGTCGCAGCCTGCCATGACCGTGCTAACAGCGCCGGAGGAGACTTTGGTATTAATTGAGGATCGTTGGTAATTTGCCTTTTGCTGCACTTTGTTGTTGCTTGCTTCCACACTGGAGGGATTCTGTCAGATTTGTGTATGCGTACCTTGAGAGTTATATTTGTGTCTTTGTTGTGACCAGGTATGTGATTATCGATTATAGACATTGTAGAATAATTAAAGTTGTTGCTTATGAAACTGTCGGGGAAAAGGAAAGGCCCAAGTAAAGTCTGTCATTGTTTACATTGTCGATTTTCGGAATATAGTAAATTAAAAGTTTATATTGGTTTCTTTCTTTTTGTACACAGCTTAAGCCTTGTTGACCAAGCCCATCCTGATCATTCAATTCCTATATAAAAAACAGACAGCAGTAGTTGTATCAGTAGTTGTGATCATGCACTGCATTCTCCATGGATCACAGCATTTCTTTTGAATTATTTTAGCATATTGCTGGATGCAGGCTATTCACGTAGTTGCATCTGCAAGACGAGCTAACATGTCTGTTGCATGTATTAATTGTCAGCATATGTTATAAAATATTTTTACAACTGCAGTCAATATAATGGAATTTGATTTTAAGAAGAATAATAAATATTGTTAGAGATGGAGCTTTACACATTTCTGTACATGTTTCAGCAGCACAATGGTAATTACAGATATTGAAGTATGCAATTTTCATTGTGTCAATTTTGAGTGAAACTGGGTTTTTCACGTTCATCTACACGTAATAAATTGCTACACAAGCAGAAGAACTGCCTTACCATCTGCAGCTTCTCCACCAATTAGATAACGAAGATTTAGCAGAGCGTATGACCAGGATTTGTTGGAAGCTGTTCCAAGATGCGTCATCTTGAGGGGTGGCATGAACCCCCTCTGATATTTGTATCTTACTCTGAGTAATTTGATTTTCCTCTCTAATTGCATGTGGTGAAAAGTCGCTATTCCTTCACACGCGAACTTCTCACACAGCGTCTCTTGTCACCTGGGTGGTCCGGTGACAGGCGGGTTAGGGCTGATCTTGAAAGGATTAAGCAGACGGATGTGAGGGAGTCGAGTGGATGCTTTCCACATGCCGACATTGTCATAAAAGCGGGGGCGACACGACCAGAGGGGCTTGGCGGAGTGGCTGGGCTAGAGATTCCGTTACTTCGCAGAAATTTATTGAAAACACTTTTTGGCGAGCTACCAGCGAGGCGTGGGAATGACTTGTGTTCCCAGGCAGTCTTGGCGGGCAAATTCCCGCGTTTTTTGCAAAATCACAACTGTGATTGGCTTGCCCAGGGAATAGCTCTGTGACGTAGCAAAATCGGTTACAAGACTGAGCTGTCGCTGATCTAGACAGCCTGCCTTCCGTTGGCTGTCTAATATACTTTCATTTAATTGTGACTGTTTGACGAAGTTACTGAAGCTTCGACTTCAAGGTAACTTTCCGAGTACAGTTGGCAATTGAGCATTCTGCACACAGGTGGCCTATGTTTTCCGTCTTGAGCAGTTTTGGCTAAAGTTGACTGTACTAGAGTTACTGCGTGACTTCTCATGATAAAATCACTCACTGTGCCGTCAGTGATTGTGTCGCGAGCCTTCTTCGTCTCCCTCAGAAGCGCATTTGTATTGATAGGAAGTCTTTAGTCTGGAACAACCAGACCAGGACAATTTGTTTCAGGCTATACTCATGACATTATCATCAGTACGACGAGACGTCGAAGCAACCAGCCATCACCTCCGGTATGCCAGATCGTGTCCTTCCAGACCGTTTGGTAATGTACATTCGCAGCAACTGTATATATATATATATATATATATATATATATATATATATATATATATATATAAAAAATATATATATATATAAACAATTATTTCCACCCACCGCCCCACATATGGTGCATCGGCCGGGAAAGAAACTGAGTAAAAGTGAAAGTGATTTTTAAATATTCGGATTCGGGAGTGAAATGCGACACGCAACTGAGTAATAGAACAGTGATAGCGTTACGTTTGTATGTGGACGACGCAATTGCATTAACAACGCATCTGGATTGACGGAGCTGGCACTGAGTCTAGCGGTGCTGCCGGCATCGTGAGAAGCCAGTTTTGCCACACCGCAGTTATCCGCCGGAGGAACCGGAGCTGCGCCTACAGTTGCGGGCCACGCAAACACACAGCAGCCGTCGAAGTGCCGTCTGCAGTTCAACGCGCCGCGTCGCATCAGTAATCCTGGTACGCCGCGCTGGCAACGCCATATGTCGTGCAGAAGGAATTAAGTTAAGTGAAAAGCTGTTAAAAATTTTACTAACCTGCACTAAAAGGCTGTAGGCAATGGAACTGTCAGAAGAAACCGAGGTTAACTTAAATCAGAACCTATGTCTGTTGAGGGAACTGTAAATCCAGAAAATGGTTCAAATGCAAATATGCATGAAAATAGTAATGTTAAAGTGAAATATGAAGTATTGTCTCCTATCAGTAGTGCGAAAAGGGGCAATGATTCAATAATAGAGACCCCTGTAATAAAGCAGAAATTAGAAATTGTTAATTTATTGGATGATAGTTTATCTGATAAGTTAAAAACGAAACAGTCATCAGAGATGGTAGAGTTTAAAAAGGATAAGTTAGATATGACTGATCGATCAGAAGTTTCATTTAGTTTTGATTATTCTGGTGTTGGAGCTAGTTTTTCGTCACCTGAGTGTGATAAAAAACCAGCTAGTGGGCAACCCAAAGATACTGGGGCTATTGATTTAAATGTTATATTACAAGCAATAGCTGCCAGTGATGCAAAATTGTCAGCCAGTAATGCTGAATTAAAGTATGAGATTGTGGCCAGCCAAACTAATTTTAATAAATGGTTTGAGGCAATGGACAATAAATTAGAATCCAATAAAGCTGAATTAAAATATGAGATTGTGGCCAGCCAAACTAATTTTAATAAACGATTGGAGGTAATGGACAATACCTTCAAGGCTGGTTGCAATAAGTTGAAAGAGGATCTGGACAGTTTGAATTATAAAATTGATTACAATCGTGAGGATATTAAGAAAAAGGTTGCTCAACAATTTTGTGGAATGTATAAAACAGTAAAATCCGAAGTTGCTGAGGTTCGCAAAGACTTCCAAAAGGAAGATGCGAAGCTGGAGCACAAGTTAACAGAAAAGTTCGGGGCGGAATCTGAACTGTGCTCAGATAGGTTTAAAGATGTTACTTTTGAATGCATTATGGGAACAGCAGTGATCAATGTCTTATTAATAATTACTATTAAAAACAGTCTTGATCACGATTTATTTAACAAGGTGACCGGTTTCGACCACTACTGTGGTCATCTTCAGACCATTGAGTAGGAACCTCTTTCTGTTGGAGAATCTCCAACAGAAAGAAGTTCCTACTCAATGGTCTGAAGATGACCACAGTAGTGGTCGAAACCGGTCACCTTGTTAAATAAATCGTGATCAAGACTGTTTTTAATAGTAATTATTAATAAGACATTGATCACTGCTGTTCCCATAATGCATTCAAAAGTTGGAGAATCTCAAACAGAAAGAGGTTCCTACTCAATGGTCTGAAGATGACCACAGTAGTGGTCGAAACCGGTCACCTTGTTAAATAAATCGTGATCAAGACTGTTTTTAATAGTAATTATTAAAGATGTTAATATAAAAGTAAACATATGTCAAGCAGAAAGAGATGCAATCAAAACTGATACTACTCATATTGTGCAAAGAGTAGATAATGTTGAAATGAGAGTAGAAAATGTTAGTACTAACATTGCTAACATTGAGAGTAAAGTAGCTCCAGTAACTTCTGGTAATGGTAGTGTACAACAAGTTGTAGCTACAAACGCCGCATTTATCGGATGTCGGCAGTTCTTGCGGTTCGATCCAGATAAAAATATCCACCTACTAGATTTCTGGAACGATTTTGAAGATATGATTCCACCAACTCGGTCTGAACGAGAGAAAATCTCATTTATTAGAAGCCATTTAGCAGGTGACGCCATGCGCTGGTCAGCTGATGTTATGTTGAGGTGTAGAACATTAGCGGAATTTAAAACAGCTTTCATTAACGAGTATTGGTCTAGCAAAAAGCAAAATGAAGTCTTGAGAGAATTTTGAAGTGGAAAACGCTTCAATGTAGGCAAGGAATCTATTAAAGAGTTTGCCAGGTCATGGATCTCACGTTTGTCACATTTGGCCGAAAAGCTAAAACCTGAAATGATAATACTGGGTCTTGAAGCCAAACTGCCATGGTATTGGCAAACTAGAATAATATCTGCCCCTAGAGACAATCTGGATCGTTTCATTGAATATTTGGAACGTGTAGAGCGTGTTGCTACCAATGAGGAGCAAGCACGTAATAACAGAAGTGGTAATAACACTAGTAGTAATTTTAAGAACGAGCAGAATGGCAATGTAAACATCAGAACAGTAGGTGTTCGCCATCCTAAGAGAGGTAAGAGTTGGAGAAATAATTATCAGAACCAACAATGGCATCCAAATGATAGTAACTTTGTTCCGAACAAAATTATGCAGGTAAACAACAGTGCGGAAAGCAATGCTGTGCCAGTTAACTATAATGGAAATAAAGGAAACAGTAGTAGGCCGAGGCAGGAAAACTAGTTCCCGTCTATGAGGACACTGGCGCTCACCGGGTGGTTACTTTTCCTAAGCCAGTAATTACAGTAATTTGTAAGACAGATCAGAATACTCAGACTGAACATGTGGATGAGGGGTCGGTAGCATCTAAGGATACAGCAGAAATATTAGATCACTCACAGTATTTGATAGATACCGTGTTAGAGACGCTTTCTAAGTGAGAAGAGAAAGAGAAGGCGCAGCAGTGTAACGGTAGGGAAGAGCTACAAATTACTGGATTGTCAGTTGAAGAAGCAGAAGAAATTCATGCTTATATTTACGATGAGGATGATGTGCTCTTATCTAAAGTGCCTGTGCAGAATGTTGATACTGTACTAATAGATTTAGGACAGGAGGTAAGTGAGAATGTAGAGGATAGCCTGTTGGCGGTCGATGAACCCAGTAGCTGTAACCAGTTGTCACTTGAGAAGGAACCCGACGATAATAGTGAAAGTGGTTTAGCTGTAAGTAGTGTTATGCCCGGTCTGGAGGCGCAGAATCGCTCAGACTACAGTAATTTGTGTCATGTTCAGCAAACTAAATGTAATGTAGTCGGGCGGTGTTTCGATTTGAAATTAATAGACTGACTGGAAAAGGCAGCTGAAAATGTAATTCAGGAAACCCCTACACACCTGAACCTAAATGTAATGAAGACAGATGTCGATCACTTTAGTTGGAGACAAATCCAAAAGGAACTACTGGATGAGTTTGAGGAACCTCCTGTACAAACTAGAATAAGCCACCCTATAATAATAGTGAATATGTTGGGTATCAATGTACGCTGTCTCTTAGACAGTGGAAGTGAGGTGAGTGCGATATCTCAGTCCTTCTTTGATGCATTACCTGGTAAAGACAAGCGTACAGTAATGAGGGTATCAGGACTGAAAATAATTGGTGCTACTGGCAAGGTGTCAAAAACGGTAAAGCAAGAAGCTTTGCTGCCCTTTGATATTAATGGTAATATAATTGATCATCCATGCTTAATTGTAGCCGGCCGTGGTGGTCTAGCGGTTCTGGCGCTGCAGTCCGGAACCGCGGGACTGCTGCGGTCGCAGGTTCGAATCCTGCCTCGGGCATGGGTGTGTGTGATGTCCTTAGGTTAGTTAGGTTTAAGTAGTTCTAAGTTCTAGGGGACTTATGACCTAAGATATTGAGTCCCATAGTGCTCAGAGCCATTTGAACCATTTTTTGAACCTTAATTGTAAACAATCTTAGTCCTGAGGTTTTACTTGGGATAGATTTCTTGTCGAAATATCAGCGTGTTGTTGACTTTGAAAGAAGCCAGTTAAAAATGGTCTTGCCGATAACCGGAGTAATTACAGTACCTTTTAGTGATAAACATGTAGTAACTAATGATGAAACTTGGGAGCTGCCTATACGAGTTCTGAAAAATAGGAGATATTGGGACGAAAGTGTTAATTTTAGTATAAGTAAGCTAAGAACATTAGAAAGAAAGAAGCGTCATGACGCAAAAGCTGTACCCACCAGTTTTGAAACAGGTCAGTTAGTCCTTGTCAAAACCAAGGAAAAATCAAAGAAAATAAATGCAGAAACAAAGAAATTCATGTTCGTATACCAAGGACCTTTCAGGATCATATGAAAACCACATGCCAATGCATATAGGCTAGAGTAGCCTAAGAGTAAAAAGATATTAGGTCTCAGGAACGTGATCGACCTAAAGAAGTTCATAGGTAGTAAATGAATTCTGTAGGGAGGAGGTTGTTCTGTAACCTCTACACAGTGTGGCAGCTGTGCAGTCCCAGCTGTGTGAGATCTTTCCTTTTCAGGTCTCACTCATTCTTCAACTTTCCTATCCACCTAAAATTTCGACCTCTTCTTTCCAACACATTAAATTTTCCGTTATGGTTATCAAGCCAGCATTAAGCTAATGAATTCTGTAGGGAGGAGGTTGTTCTGTAACCTCTACACAGTGTGGCAGCTGTGCAGTCCCAGCTGTGTGAGATCTTCTTTCCCATTTCAGATCTCACTCATTCTTCATCTTTTCTATCCACCAAAATTTCGGCTCTTACTCTCAAATACTAAAATCTTCTGGTATGACTATCAAGCCAGCATTAAGCTAATGAATTCTGTAGGGAGGAGGTTGTTCTGTAACCTCTACACGGTGTGGCAGCTGTGCAGTCCCAGCTGTGTGAGACCTTCTTTCCTTTTCAGGTCTCACTCATTCTTCATCTTTCCTATGGAAATGAAATGAGCGTTTGGCGTCATTGGCCGGGAGGCCCCTCGCGGGGCAGGTCCGGCCGCCATATCGCAGGTCTTATTACATTCGGCGCCACATTGGGCGACCTGCACGCCGGATGGGGATGAAATGATGATGAACACAACACAACACCCAGTCCCTGAGCGGAGAAAATCTCCGACCCAGCCGGGAATCGAACCCGGGCCCAGAGGACGGCAATCCGTCACGCTGACCACTCAGCTACTGGGGCGGACATCTTTCCTATGCACCAAAGTTTCGACTCCTTCTTTGCAATACAAAAATTTTTCGTCATGGCTATCAAGCCATGAGTTCTGTAACCATTCTATCCACTGATTAGTGAAAAAAAACCCTAATGTGACAAACCTAACAGTGACATAAACAATAGAGAAGTATGACGCAATTAAGATACAAATGTATTTGAGTAACAATTATGTATAGAACCCTGGTAATATTGTAAGTAAAAAGTGTTGTTTTATTTGGCTATCAAGCCATGAGTTCTGTAACCATTCTATCCACCGATTAGTGAAAAAAAAACCTAATGTGACAAACCTAACAGTGACATAAACAATAGAGAAGTATGACGCAATTAAGATACAAATGTATTTGAGTAACAATTATGTATAGAACCCCGGTAATATTGTAAGTAAAAAGTGTTGTTTTATTTGAAATGGTCCACCAACAGTAATTTAAAAAGATATACGATTTCGTGTACAAGCAGGATCTGAAGTGGCAGTGAAACCTATTGTACGCTGTAGAGCTAACTAGTTAATAGTAAAAGAGATTGCTTAGTGTTATGAAAAATATGCAGATAAGTTGAAAAAAATAACTCACTTTGTGTAGCTAGGAATGGCAGTGTAATAGAAGTGTTTGTGGTTGAGACGTGAAGGACACGTCCTTGAAATATTTATAAGGTTGGAGCTGGCCATTATTTTGGTGTTGGGTGTGCGGTGACACACCAACCGGTATTGAGGTTATGAGTTGGAGGCGTGAATGCGACTGTAGGTACCCTTATGTTAGATGAGACAGAGTAGCTCATGGTGTCCTATAGGTTTAAGGAATTTAGCATTACGCTCGTCCATAATTACTTAATGCACTTTAGTGGTAGGTCGAGAGAGACTACCTGTGGTTTCAGCGTCCTATCGAGTGGAAATGGATTGCAACGTGAGCAAACTGATCAGCTGCAATACACTATAGATATGAAATAAATGTGCTATCCTGTGCTTTAAATTTTAATGGAGTGAGTATTACTTAAGTTCATACACTAGCAAAGTAAGTAAGTACATAATTGCAGATGTGGAACTGACACAGCAACAGAGGACCAATAAGTGGATTTAGTAGTCAACTAAACGTAGTGTGTTTTGAACACGCAGAACTGTACTATTACCACAAGTTACTCATATGTACAAAGAAGCTGAGAAGACAACTACTAATCAAATATACTCATACTATCTCTAAGAATAAAGTAATCGAAGATGAGTCAGCTAAGTAAATAAAATACAATTGTATCAGGAATGTACCGAGCATTGGTTCAGTGTTCCGGCCCAGAAATAATAAATTGAGATTAAATAGGATTCATGATCGTATGCCTTGAGCATAAATTTTCTCTAGTTCATGACTAACGGCGTTTTGAGCCATTTGTTTATCGATTTTATGATAGTTAAGTAAGCGCGAGAGTAAAATTGAAAAAGTTCTGTTAACTTTGTTCCAGTAACATATTGAAAGATAAAATTTATATATATCCCCATTTCATTGTCACCCACTCTTAGATATTAAGTGAACAGAGTCTCAGGCACTCTTTTTGTTTGTTCTACAGGACAAACCAGATAATGGCAGCCTGGTAGCTGTGTGAAAGCGTAGAGTGACTTGGACACAACTCACGGTGACCCCTCCCCTTTCTCCATGTAATGTAGAGTGAACGTGAAGGACGCACTCCATAGCAACTTCCCCTCCTCTACCCTTGTGAATGGAAGTGTAGAACGCCAGCCAAAGCGGCTGCAACCACGTGTGTAAAAATGAAATTGTCATGATTTGTGAAATTTTCTTTCAGGTTTAGAAAAGACTGCTAAGATATAATTATCTGTTTATGTATCATGAATAACTGTGTTATTTTCTTTGAATTTGTGTATGTAAAAATGTATTTAATGGATTTAAGATTTTCATAATTTTACATATTTTATGTGTTTGTCTGTCTAAGGCAATATGTATGCCAAAGTTTTTCATTGATTTTGCTTAAATTTTGAATGATAATGTTGCTTAAGAGGCAGGCAGTGAACATGCCAGAAATTTAAATAATTGAAGTAGGTAATCAGTTTTCTTTTAATATTTCTATATATTTACATTTAAATTTTAATTTTCATAGGGAGTTAAGCTGTACTCTTGCTTCCCTTTTGTAATTAATATTTTTTTCTTTCTTTTTCCCATTTACATTAAAAAAAATTAAGTAGAGGGTGATGTAGGGAAGCAGCCTACTCACGCTGTATAAAATTCACATCAGTCTTTCCATTGTGTGCCAGCCAGTCCGCTGTAACTAGCTCTGACGTCATAAATGTTGCGCAATACTTTAAAAATCAAGTAAATAACCTGAAACGTTTCTAGCATGTCAGGAGTAATACTAAATCAATATGTGTTGAATATCAGTTCAATAACTTTAACCATTTTAGAAATTTGGATTTTTTCTGTAAAAATCATTGGCGCAACAGAAAAGAGCTAGAAACTTAAAAATTTATATTTAGATTCCTTTATCATAATAATTTAGTAGAAACAGTATTCTGGATCTCAGAAATTAAAATGTTAGTTGAAATTCATGATTTCCTGGGTTTTGTCTTAAAAATTAAGGAAGCAAGATAGATTAAGTAGGCGAATAAATAAAGCTAGGATGTTTAAATTTAAGTAGAAGGGAGATCCGGTATAATCATAAAGATATGAGAAGTTTCAACTGATTAACTATAAAACTATAGCGATAGCGTATCTCCAAAGGGCAAGTTCAGAGCTCATCTACTGCATGTAGTGTAATTAAATTAATTCTCTCGCCCAAAATACTTGACTTAGCCACGTCAGACTTTTATTGTGATTACTTACCTGTGTGCTGATTGCACATTTAAATTGAGAGCTTCATTGGCCAGCAAAGGAAGCAATGATTTATTCGATAACTTAAAGTAGTGCATTACTAGCCCAGCGGCTAGTCGGGAGAGCTGATTTGGTCAGGCGTTCCCTTAGCCGTCCGCACCGCGGCTTTACATATAAGAACGCTGCGCGAGAGAAGAACGAGAGCACTACAGTCGCTGAGATGTGCAGCCGCGAGAAGGACGTACCTGCGCTTGCTAGCGTCGCGAAAGGTGTGGCAGATCGCCGTCCGGCCGCGCTTGCGCCGTCGGCGGCCCCATCTGGCCCCCCACTTACGACGACCAATGCTTTGGTTATGGATTTGGTGGACACAGCTCCGGAAATCTTGAAGACAGCGCTGTCTGTTCCGCTCCCAGATTCTGAAGATGAGTGCTCCACCGCCCCTCAGCCACGCGGACGAAGCGGGAAACAGAAGAGGAGGGCAACAGCCGCGTCGTCCGCTGTTCGCAGCTCGCCGAATGAGAAGAGGGCCAAACAAGATTTCGCCCCTGGCGCCGATGGTTTTGTCCCGGCCCGGCCCGGCGAACTGCAAGACACATGCAGTCTTCGACGACGCTTCCAACTGCCGTCGCAAACTCATTCGACGCGCTCGCTGACGCGTCGGACCAGCTGCCGCGCGATCCTGCGCCGAAGAAAGACTCCAATCTTCCGCCAGTGGTCCTCCAGTTTCGGCCGCCCTATGGGGAACTGCAGAAGTTGTTGCGCAGCTGGACAACAGCCGTGTACACCGTGAAGCCTGCTGGGCGTGACCTGTGCAGGGTCACACTCCGCACTGCTGACGATTATCGCCGGGTCACTCAGGAGGCGTCTGAGCGTGGTATCCCATTCTATACCCACGCTTCCGCACCTGACAAGGTCTTGAAGATTGTAATCCGCGACCTCCCGTTGAACATGGAAGCCGATCACGTGCATCGTGAACTCGCTGACCTGGGCTTCTACATCCGGGCAGTCGTGTAGATGAAGTCGCCTAAATCACGCGATGATATGCCGCTCTTCCTGGTCGTCTGCTCCGACACCGTGGAGAACTGCAAACTCTACCAATTGACGCGGGTCGCCGACGTTCCGGTCCAGACCGAAGATCTTCGCTCCCGGAGAGGCCCTGTGCAGTGCTTTCGCTGCCAGTGGATCAATCACGTCACGCGCCACTGCTCTACGCCGGACAGATGTGTTAAATGCGCAGGCGCCCACGCAGGACGTGCGTGCCCCCGTCCGCCCACCGCGAAGCCGACATGTGCACTCTGTGGCGGTGCTCACGTGGCCAGTTATCGTGGGTGTGAGGTGTGGAAGCGTGCCATCGCTCGCCAACGTGGCCAAACGCCAGCGCCACGTCCGAAGAAGCCAGCAACGAGACGGCCCGGCGTCTGTTTCGCGGCGGCAACGTCAGGAGCGCCCTCCGCCGTCCCGGCTGCGTCGGCTGCTCCTGCTCCTGCCGCATCTGAGGCCGTGCAGACACTTGCGGCTCCTGCACCTCCACCACAGCTGCTAGTGGCGGACCCGGGTGCTGCCTCTCCCGGGACGTCGGTCGGACCGCGCCCCGCCAACCACCGGCGCTGGGGTCACTGCCCCCTGGGTGCCCAGCGCTCGGCCCCGTCAGTCGAGCAGCCCCAGGTGGACTCTCACATCGAAGCAGCCACGCCTTCCCCTTCCAGCGACGGGGCCGCGCCGGCTGCCTCCACCGCTGACCTGGCCAACCTCGTCGCACAGCTCACTGCCCTGGTGACCAGTGCTATGAAGTTGATTGAAGTCCTGTCTGAGCAACTCACCGCTGCAGTGCCGATGGCCTCTCTGGCCCCAACCGCTGTCAACACTCACCAGTTGCACCATGGGCAGCGTTAGAGGGCTAACGGTCGTCGCGTGGAATGCCAACGACATCCGCACTCAAGCTGGCGAACTTCGCCAATTTCTTCGAGATGAAGCAGTCGACGTCTGCCTTATTAACGAAACCCACCTGCAGCCTGGGGTCAATGTCAGGGCGCAAACTACTCCAGCTATCGCACCGATCGACTGACGGCGGGTGGTGAGACAGCCGTTTATGTTCGCAATGGCATTCGTCACCACATGATACACCTTCCGCCACTGGCAACGCTGGAGGCCACTGGTGTCGTCGTTCACACCTCGGCGGGCGCCATCACGTTCGTCGCTGCCTATCGACCGCCGTCTCGTCCACTGGACGCTGCTGACATCGATGCTCTGCCCTCCTTGAGGGGGCAGGTGTTCGTCGCCGGGGACTTCAATAGTAAACATGTCTCCTGGAACTCCAGGATCACCAATGCCGCTGGCAGCTGCCTGCTCTGGGTAGTGGAACGTCACCATGCGCTTGTGGTGCCGTACAACCCGACCATCTTCTCTGCCTGTGGCCTCCCGGATATAATTGACATAGCGGTCGTCAAGGGCATCCCTCATCAGATCACCGCCGCGACGAGGACGGCACTGTCTTCTGATCGTGTCCCAGTGTTTTTTGATATCGACCTAGACGCCCTCCAACAGCCCAGGAGAGGCATCTCACTTGCTGGCATCGACTGGGACAGGTTTCAAGCAGCCGTGACGGACTCACTCGCCGCCGCGCCGTCCCCTGCGGAAGCTGGAGCGGACGCAGCACTTCTGCACTTCGCGGCCACCACGATCGACGCTGCCACTATAGCAATGCCGCCCCGACCTCGCACTCTGCCTGACTACTTCCGACAGCTGCCGCCGGACATCCTTGCGGCCATCACTGAGAAGAACCGGGTATACCGGGAGTGGCAGAGGACAAGAACTGCCGACACCAAGCGCCTCCTCAACAGGATGCGTCGGGACATCCGGGCTGCCATTGACAACCATAGCAATCGCGACTGGAATAACAAGGTCGCCACCCTCTGTCTTGACGACGGCACGGCCTGGCAGACGACGAAGCGTCTCCTACGCCGTACGCAACGTATCCCTCCGCTGCTGGTCCACGGTCAGGCTGTCTGCGAACCAGCTGCGAAGGCTGATGCCCTCGCAGACGTCTTTGAGGCTGCGTTTACGCCGATCGAAGACCCGACCGACGCTGTCCACGACGACCTGGTTGCTGACCGGCTCCCACGCTACCTGGAGGCCCGTGACGACGATGACGTCATTGAAGAGACGACGGCGGAGGAGGTGTCGTCCAACCTGCGTGCCCTGAACCCCAGGAAAGCTGCGGGCCCAGACGAAGTTTCCAACGCCCTACTCCAGAAGTTCCCGCCGGTGGCTGTCACTCATCTCGCCGACGTCTTTAATGTAATCCTCCGGTCCTGCAGTTTTCCTCAGTCCTGGAAGCATGCAGAGATCGTGGCGATTCCGAAGATGGGGAAGGATCTGCGTCACCTGCGAACTACAGATCTATTGGTTTACTGCCGGCCGTCTCCGAGGTCTTTGAAAGGGTGTACATCAGGCGGCTGCAGCGCCACGTTGACGAGGAAGGCCTCCTGCCCGAAGAGCAGTTCGGCTTTCGCAGGGGCCACTCGTCAGTTCACCAACTCCTTCGGCTAGTGGAAGAAGCGTTCGTCGCCCTCGAGCAGCGCGAGTTCTTTGGCGCGGTGTCCCTGGACGTGTCGCGTGCTTTCGACAGTGTGTGGCACCGCGGCCTCTTGTTCAAACTTTTTGAACTTGGGGTCCCGACGTCGCACGTCCGTCTCATCCGTTCCTATCTTGCCGATAGGACCTTCCATGTGCGGGCCGCGCATGGCTTGTCCTCCGTCCGCCGCATCAATGCCGGTGTGCCACAGGGCTCGGTCTTGGGGCCACTCCTGTACTCGCTGTACACTTCTGATGCGCCGAAGATCGACCGAGTGTGGCTCGCCCTGCACGCGGATGACACGGCTCTATATACGAGGAGCCTCAATGCCGCCGTCATGCGCCGCCGTCTGCAGCTCGCCGTTGACACCCTGGCGGCCTGGGCCGTCAAGTGGCGGCTACAATTCAATGGGGCCAAGACGCAGTTCCTGATCGTCACCAGGCGACTCGTTCCTGCGGGTCTGCAACCGCTCACCGTCGGTGGCAGCCCTGTCCTGTGACGTCCAACGGCGCATTACCTCGGCGTCACCATCGACCGCCGACTCACGTGGGTTTCGCACATCCGCGAAGTGAAGACCAAAGTGCGGAACAGGCTCCGCATCCTGTACCCGGTGCTGAACCCCGGCTCCCAACTACCACCGCGGCTGGGCATCACTCTCTACAAGGCACTGCTCCGCCCCGTACTACAATACGCCGCCGTCGTCTGGGAGAACGCCGCCGACACGAACCTGAAGAAGCTGGAGACACTGCAGAATCGCATCCTTCGGCTGACCTTACACCTGCCTTACGATTTCCCCACCGCTTATCTTCACGACATCGCGGAAGTACCTCTGCTCCGTGACCTCTTCCAGGCGACCGCCCGCACCTTTTACGAACGCGCAGGCCGGTCACACAACGCCCAAATCCGAACGCGCAGCGTCACCACCCGCTGGCCACACCTGCTCGCTGCATAGCTAGCACTGCAGAATTGTGCTGAGGAGACACCCAAGAAGACAATCTTCATGTGAAGACGCATTACATCGGCATGCATGGGAGGCAAAGCAATAACTGCTGCGAACTCCATCACACATCGGAGGCCACGTTATCTCCGTGCAGATTCACGCGAGAGAGAGAAGAACGCCCCAGTTCTCTCCAGACGCTGATTAGCACACCATCTGTGCCCGGGAGTCGCGTCGCATCGGTATCATTGCTATAAACAGCCTCAGATTCCGTAATAAGTTACTCGGGATACGCGTAACCATGAAATCGTTTTCGAGTGAGGTGTTAATTCTGGAATGACTTTAATGATCTATCTTCAATTTGCGTATGTCGTATTTTCACGTGCCACCGCGGGACAGACATTCTACCATTATTTAGCGTGGCGTTTGATGAACATTATCATCAAATTATGGCGAGCATTCACTTAAACATTTAATTTGAACAGTTACAGTTGCATCAGCGCATTAGACTCTGAACTGCTCTGGTAGTTGGATTGTGTGGATTCTTTTTGGTCTGTTACTTTCAGAATATAGTTAACATTTTAGAGAGAATCGTTTTTGATTAGAATCCCAGACAATCTCCTAATTCCTCAGAGCTATAAGCTGTAGCTATAAGTTTATTTCTCAGATGAAGTGGGCACTAGGAATTCTAATTACAGGCTTCACGTTTTGCTAATCACTTTCTGGTTGCCAATATTGTAGTTAGAGAGCCAGTGTTGGGAACGGCAAACAACAGCATTAAATAAATAACAGGAACATTTTATATAACAATTACTCCACCCGCCGCCCCACATATGTTGCTAAACGGCCGGGAAATGCATCTTTTCTACGTTACATTCTACATTATATAAACAATTATTTTCACCCACCGCCCCACACATCGGCAAATCAGGGAATTTTGCTAGATGATAATCAAAGCTCAGCAGAGCGCGTCTGTTCGTCTTTTCTAACTTTGTTCTGTCTTGGGTGTTCATTGTCTTAGTTATCACTACTGTAGCAGCAATTAATGCTGTGTTGGCTGGGTGTTTCCCTTAAGATTTGAGTTGCAAGGAATTGGCTCCACATACCACTTGGTCATAAATGTCACAGTCTAGTTTATGGACAACTTCACCTTCACAGCATTTTTTTACGTACCCAATAAGATGTATTGTAAATGTTTCATGTGTTTTGTTTATTATTTTTAGTTTAGTCATCATAAATCAAATTGTTATTTTGGACAGAACTTCATTCTGTTAATCGGTAGAGTAATCCTTTCAAGCCGGCCGGTGTGGCCGTGCGGTTCTAGGCGCTTCAGTCTGGAACCACGTGGCCGCTACGGTCGCAGGTTCGAATCCTGCCTCGGGCATGGATGTGTGTGATGTCCTTAGGTTAGTTGGGTTTAAGTAGTTCTAAGTTCTAGGGGACTGATGACCATAGATGTTCAGTCCCATAGTGCTCAGAGGTATTTGAACCATTTTTGAATCCTTTCATTTCTCATTACGTTAATGAAACTTTCCTTTATCTAACTAATTTCTATCCAATTAAATTATTACAGGTACCAAACTCTTTTCTACTTCACTTGCAGGTCGATTACAGTCAGTTCGTGTTTCTTCTTAATCCATGTGCAACAGCAAAGTCGGAGTTAGAAAAGGGTGGCTTAGAGCATCATTTCCATATGAGGATTCGAGAAGAATTTAGTGTTAAATACATGGCTAGTCCTGGCACCTCGTAATCTTCAGCCAGATCATATTCAGTGACAAGACTCCTTTGGCACTTGCGAAAGAGGTAATTGACATAAATTGCATCGTCTGGGCTGACGCACCACCAGTGGAGCCTATGGAAACCCCCAAAGTTCATGTGTGGATGTGGTTATTTACAAAATCTATGACCCATTTTTCTTCTCCGCAAACTCCGTCGGTGGGGCATTGTACCTGGATATACTGTAAGCGTTTCTTTTAGCACAACGTCTGTAGGATGACCAACATATACATCCAACAGGATGGAACACCATGCCATCGTGACATAAATTTGCGTAATGATGTGTATTTCGCCAGCACAGAATCGAATCAACGGCGGAGCTCCAATATCGGCTTAGACAAGGAGTTGCAGCTTTAACACCACAAGTGCTCCAGAATGCCTTTCACACCACAGCCGGCAGATGGGAACTTTTTCGGGATATGAATAGTGCTCATGTGGAATGTTACATTTGGTAAACATAAGCCATTGTAAAGAATAATAGTACAATAATTATTTCATGAAAATCTATACTTAATTTCTAGATATCCTTACAGTTATTTCATGACTGAAGTCTTTACAATAACAGGCTTCACAGACGCAGCCTCATCTTCAGGTGTATCAATAAGTAGAAATAAAACCGTATCTCTAAACTGCAAGACCATAAACAATATAACAGAACTAGAAAAAGAAAGATAATAGCTGTGACATAAACACACTGCATTGTGCATACCTAAATCTAGCATTAATGTTACGTTCGGGCCTATCAGCCTTTGATTCTCGATTGTGGTATTATTATTTATTATACTGTGTGCTTGACGGTTTTTTTGTTTTTAACTACATATTTTTTAATTAGGGGGCCTAGGGTTTTACTCGTGATAATAGCTTCTTCAGCGTAATTTTCAAAGTAATGGTAACTACAGCACGTATTACATTCCACATTAAGCTGCGAAGGTTTTTTATTCCGCAGTTCTATTGTTTTCAGTTCAGGTTTACTTCATGTTCCGCTGACTATGGTGACTGCCTACAATTTTTCTTTGAGGGTGAACAGCTCTCGTACATGTACTTTGACTGTTTCCCTATAGCCAGTTCTCATTTTCAGTTTCCGCTATGCTCTGGCCCTTGCCTTAGATACACAGCAGCCCATGATATGCGCTTCCTACGCAGTATTTACAATGGTGTGGCCCGTAGTTCCACCGCAGTTTTCTTTCCTTTGGTAGAGGGGACGCATTGGCGCTCTGCGTCAGTATTTGTTAAGTGTTAGCTGCACCGCGGTAGCGTTTTATTAGATATTTGTTTTCTCAGTTAATGATACTTGAACAGCGGTCTTTTTGTTTCAGTTACGAGATATCCCCGTCCTGTCTTCCAGTGACAGTGAAAAGTAAACGTTTGATCAGTTGACCCTTTTGTAACTGCAGCTACGCGTTGCGTAGTTTCCAGCTTGCTCATATCAGATTTCTGCCTCCCACATAGTGTCTAATCTGGTTTAATTTGATTTATTTAGACTCCGTGTCCTCTCGCCGGCACTTTCCCGATAATAGTGACCTAGGTTAATTAAATTAAAAGGTGCTTGTAGCTCAGGCTTATTTGAATATTCAGTCTGATAAGCCATGTACATGAGATGCTTTGCCTTGTAAGTTAGCTTCGAAATGGACGTCTACACCTACTATTTATAGATATACACGATGTAGAGGATTTATTTGACCTTAATTATCTTATTTGTCTAGTAATGTTAGCTCGTTTACGGTTTTGCAGTTTAGAGAAAATGTTTCAACTTTGAAATACAGCTGAAGATGGAGATCGTCTCTCGAACCTGATATCAAAGAGTTCAGTCAGCAAATAACTGTAATACTGCAGCAGGTGTTTCACTCGTCACCATTCCATTTCAGTTGTCAAGCGTCAATCTGCGTCACTTCCCACAAAGTCTGACAATTCAAACTAAGGATGTCCTTGGGATAAATGGCTGTACGAAAGCCATTTGACTCTGCTACTGTAGTAGGTGATCAGAAGCCATCAGCAACTCAACAGCTTCTATCCAGAGGCAGTGTTTTGCTGCAGTAAGACGTCGATGACACACTGGATGTTTCTCACGTGGCACGCTTGTTTATCTTGATGTATCCCGGATCTTGAGGAGTTTCTGGCTGTCGAACACATGCGACACGTTGCAGTGGGCTCACAGGCATGTGGTCCCCTGCTAACTTGTAACCATCCTCTCTCCTCATGCTGCGGGAGCATTTTATTATTTCAAAAGCTTCCTTAATTTCCCACTACAGCATCCATGGCTACTTGTCAAGCACACGGACTTCTTGGAAGCTGATATGTTGGTCACTGTCTAAATGGTATTCGGTTATTACTGATTTGCAGTATTGCCCTCTGATACGCGATTCCTAATCGGTCTCCTAGTTTCTCCAACGCTGACATCATCACATTCACAATAGGGTTAATGAACGCGTTGGAGAGCATCCAATGTCGGCCTCAACAGATCTCGAATCTTGCAGCCACTCTGAAATAACTACTGTAGCGACAGTTACATAAACAACCGGACACAAGAGAACTGTTGTGGGCCATCGAGGTCTTCCTGTAGGAAATCGCTGTCACGGGGTACACGTTCCGATTATTTGTTGCCTGCCGATCACCCGCTACAGTAACACAGCCGTACAGCCACCCACGAGCAGGTATCACGACTGCGAACTGAGCGTTCTGAAAAGTGATGCAGGTAAGTACGTGGCAACTGAAGTACGAATGTGTAGGAAAGAACATCTTCATGAACACCCACGTTCGTCAGTGTGAAACAGGACCACTGCAAATACGATCAAAACATCGGCTATAATGCGGTTTTAATTTGAAAATGATGAGCGACTAATGTGCTAATACTACTGTCAGAGGTGTTACATATCCTCCATGTAAACGATCTTAGGACCATCGATCTAGGAGATAATTGTTAGTCCTGTTAGTCATAAAAATGGTTCAGATGGCTCTAAACACTATGGGACTCAACATCTGAGGTCATCAGTCCCCTAGTCTTAGAACTACTTAAACCTAACTAACCTAAGGATGAAATACCCCCTTAGAAAAATTAAGAATGACAGTGCTGGTAAACCTCTTACGTTATTTGATTTTCAAACAGCTGAGCGAAACTGAACGTACTCAGACACTTCTCTCTTCACCTATTCTGATCATCACTTAACTGACACACAATATTTTTAGCGCAACGCAATCTGACTTTCAATAATCCCTACAAAAGAATGGCCGTGACTAACAATAACCTATACCTTTCATGAATCACTTACCTCACAAAAATCTTCGTTACTCGAACTCTTGCAATACAGCGAGCGTCAATACTGCCAGCTAAATAAAAGATTGTAACTACTGAAGGCACTAACTGCTGATAGGCATAGTTAGCAAATGAAAGATTTTGATAGACAACAAACAATGTATTTACCTTAATAATGTTCAAAAGTCATCATATATATATATATATATATATATATATATATATATATATATATATACATACATATGCAGTACTACAAATTTACTCTTTCTGATGGACAAACGTCCAGAACCTCCGCTCTCAAAATTCTGCCATCTCTCTCCCACATCCACCACTGCTGGCGTCTCACCTCCAACTGCGCAACGCTACGCGCTGTTCACATCCAACTGCCCAACACTACAATAGCGAATATTCCAACAATGCCAACCAGCCACAGACCGCACACAGTACAGCCAGTGATTTTCATACAAAGCGCTAAATGACATTACCAGCATAAAAACCTAAACAGCCCACTTACATAGAAAATAGCCTACTTACAAGGACATCACACACAGCCGGCCGTGGTGGCCGAGCGGTTCTAGGCGCTGCAGTCTGGAACCGCGCGACCACTACGGTCGCAGGTTCGAATCCTGCCTCGGGCGTGGATGTGTGTGATGTCCTTGTTAGTTAGGTTTATGTAATTCTAAGTTCTAGGGGACTGGTGACCTCAGACGTTAAGTCCCATAGTGCTCAGAGCCATTTTAGACATCACACACATCCACGCCCGAGGCAGGATTCGAACCTGCGACCGTAGCAGCAGCGCGGCTCCGGACTGAAGTGCCTAGAACCGCTCGGCCACAGCTGCCGGCTGACTTATTTGTCAGTTATGGGCGAGGTAACATATGAGTCGTACGATTACATTCTTGTTAATTAGCCAGCAAGGCAACCAGTTACCTCTACATCGCCTAATTGCTATAAACATTCACATAACCGGTTTCGGCAAATAATTACCATCTTCAGATATGATAATTAATCTACAAACTATTTAGCCATAATATGTAGAAAAAATCTGTTTGCATGCCTGTGGAACAGCATGTTCGTCTTACCCATGTGCGTGATTACTCATCGGTCGAGTTATACAGCTCCGTTAATATGGTCAGTGCGACGACTGAAGTAGACTGCAATCCCTAAAACTGTCTGCCAGAGCGTAGCTTGTGTGTATTTGATTGCTGATAACATAGAACATGAAAACAGCTTCCTTTTCTCATTTTAAAATGCCTCCCTTAAATGCTTTAGAGGAGGAAAGCATTTTAATTATGACTGACGCTGAGTGAGAATAAAATACACAGTTTCTGAAGTTCTATCTGCAACTGGACCATGATAATAGTGAATTTTCAATTGTACCAGGATCAACCTAACAGTTTGGACCTCCACCATTCGCAAGTACGATGACGAGTGAAAACGATAAAAATCCAATACAGTTAATAAAAGTTCACATAATAATTTAGCTGCTCCGTCTGAAGAAGCAATCAACTTTGGTATCTTCGGTGGTTGTTGCTTACGAGAGTCCCAGCGTTCGACGTTGCTGATGTACTAATTTTTCAATAAAACTCAGAGTATATCATTTTTCGTGTGTTGTATTGTCACAGGCATGGATGTACATTGATAATATACACATTTCTTGTCTGACAACCTCCGAAAGAGTCTCACACAAACAGCCCAAAGACAATAATGCAGACTCGCTGATTGGTTCTCTCACTGTCTCTCTCTTACATGCCTCTTCCTTACTGATTGACGTGACTCATGCGCCGCTTCCTTTTGTATAAAACTAAACAACTGAATACATTATTAAATGATTTTCGTTACTTACATAAATAAATGAGCCTCATATTGCCCTACATGTTATATTGTGTAATTTGGAAGAGTTTATTTAATTTCATACACAATTTCTATGAATTTTAGAATACAACAATTTAAATTACGTTTTAGTTAGTTATAGACAAATTACTTTTAATAAGATATTGGTATCGGTCTTTTGGTTTGCTCTTAAGTAGAGCTATTATTTTAAAAAATCATAATGAGTATATGGTTCAAATGGCTCTGAGCACTATGGGACTTAACATCTGAGGTCATCACTCCCCTAGAACTTAGAACTACTTAAACATAACTGAACTAAGGACATCACACACATCCATGCCCGAGGCAGGATTCTAACCTGCGGTCGTAGCGGTCACGCGGTTCCAGACTGAAGCGCCTAGAACCGATAGGCCACACCGGCCGGCCATAATGAATAAACATCGTCGCTTTTAACAAATAGGGGAGAAGTCAATTTTCAAGAATATGTGGTGCAACATGGCTGCACGTTTCATGTCACGAAATTGCAAGGTAGGACTAAACAAACGGTTTACTCCGCTGAATCGGTAATTTAAACCATATAACATATTAATGTGAAATTTAATCTGCGATAGTAAACTCATTTGTACAAACTTTTACAAGGCGTTTTACTACTGGAGCTGGGTACAGACGTAAGAGTATAAAGTCCAGGAAGTTAAAAATTCGAGCGAAACAGACTTCTTCAGAGGATGTTGACAAGAGGATTGAATTTCAGGTAGGGATGGGAAGGCAGTCCCATTTCAGTTTCTAATTCCAAGTAACATAAAAGGATTTAATAGGTTTGTTCCCCTCACTTGAGAAGACAGAAAATGGAAGTGCTATAAGGTACCAGCCACATAGGCGAGGTATAGGTACTACGTAGCATACACCTCATTGTTTTATTATCCATTGTTCCTACTGGACAGGGTGTGGTGTTAAATTCGCGCCAACCAACAAGTTAACGTAATATCCTAACTAAAACTTCAGCTTGATTTTTACATATGTAAAGCATTCCCAACATATTTTCCATCATCCTTCTCGTACCATATGGGTGTAGGCGGGAGGGGGAATGAGAGTTATATGACCTATTACTCGTTTTCCATGGTTACATAATAAGACTGATATCTTCCATCGTGGTTGTATATTGTTGGTGCTGATGTCAAAAAAATGGTTCAAATGGCTCTGAGCACTACGGGACTCAACATCTGTGGTCATAAGTCTCCTAGAACTTAGAACTAATTAAACCTAAGTAACCTAAGGACATCACACACATCCATGCCCGAGGCAGGATTCGAACCTGCGACTGTAGCAGCCGTGCGGTTCCTGACTGAGCGCCTAGAACCGCTAGACGACCGCGGCCGGCTGGTGCTGATGTCCACAAACCGTTTTCCACTGTTAGAGAATAAGCATAGATGATAAATTGATTTTACAAAATTAGTGAGCATTAGATAATGGACTGTTTGTGGGAAAGTGTTCTGGAAAGGAGTGGAATGGTGGTCTTAAAGGCCGCGAGACGTGACAATGGAACTGAAGAAAGTACAGTAGAAGTAACAGGAGCCCTGTCAGAGAAAGGAAAGGGAATGTTCTGTTAAACCTGGAAAGAAAGGCAAATCTCCCGACTACTTTTATTTTAAACTGAGAGAAGGTGGTCAAAGATTCGAAAGGCTGTGGACAATTTGCAGGTCTAATGTTATGTGGGTGTTGGGTATAGACGCAGTATGGCAGGATGGTTGCTAGTCAGATACGAAATGAGTGGCGTTAAGATCTCTGGAAGGGAACTCACAACTGCTAAGTATCAAAATGAGAGGAGGGGCAATAATTTGATACAAGACTCGAGAAGTGAGAGTAAAGTAAAATGAAAGGTGAGATAGTGACGGAATTCCAGCGACATAATTTTGGAAGTTTTTGACTATTTTCTGAGTATATTTTCTGAGTATATTTAAATTACAATACATTAACCTTTTTTTAAATAAAATTGGTAATCACAGAGTACATATATATCTATGTGAGCTATGGACCCATATTATCACACTAAATTGCAGTAGTTTTCGTTTCGTGAATTTTTATTAATTAATTCCACTTTTCATGGGAAGGTGATCCGTTTCGTGATTAGATCACCAGTTACAGATCTTACCAGTATTATGGCGGTACACCGTGGGACATTTCCAGCCAGAGATATGATTCGAGGTCACAAATGAGTTTCTTTCTGAAAGCACTGAGCGAAGAAATGGTCGCTGTAGCTGGGTGCTGGAGGATGCCAGAAGCGTCTAGACGCCATAACAACAGAGGTTGCTTGCCATTGCAAAATAAGCAGATAGTAGAACTTAAGGATTGCCTGGAGCCTTAGGAATGCTTTTTAGACAGATAAGAACCGTGGGGTGGAAAAAAGGAACAAGACATACCTTGATATCGTGGAACAACGACGTAGAGAGAAAGAAGGCAGCCAAGTCTGTTCTCAATCAGACTTTTAAAACCAAGTACTTGTTTTGTAAATAAAACCGCCTTTTCTTGCTGTAACGTTTCATGTGTCGCTACATCAGCAATTACATGGTGATGACTTTAGTCATAGAGTGCAATTCTGTCAATGGGCATTAACAGAGAATGCGTTGCTGTTCTACCTGTTTGCCGATGAAGCGGGTTTCACAAACCACGGGGCAGTGAATCTACGGTACATGCATTACTGGTCCGTGGACAATCCTCGCTGGCTCAGACAGGTAGAGCGACAGCGACCGTGGACTGTAAATGTATGGTGCAGAATCATTGGCGACCACCTCATTGGTCCTCACTTCATTGCAGGGGCCCAAACAGCTGCAACATACATCGCGTTTCTACAGAATGATCTGCCAATGTTGCTCGAAAATGTCCCACTGGAAACGCGTCGACGTATGTGGTGTCAGCATGATGGTGCACCTGCACATTCCGCAATTAACACTAGGCTGACCCCTGACAGGATGTTCGACGTGCGTTTCATAGGACGTGGAGGACGCATAAATTGGCCAGCTCTTCTCCTGATCTTACACCTCTGGACTTCTTTCTGTGGGGTACGTTAAAGGAGAATGTGTACCGTGATGTGCCTACAACCCCAGAGGATATGAAACAACGTATTGTGGCAGCCTGTGGCGAGATTACACCAGATGTATACTGCGGCGTGTACGACATTCATTACGCAGAGATTATAATTGTGTGCAGCAAATGATGGCCACCACAATGAACATCTATTGGCCTGACATGTCGGGACACACTCTATTCCACTCCGTAATTGAAAACGGAAACCACGTGTGTACGTGTACCTCACCCCTCATGGTAATGTACATGTTCGTCAGTGAAAAAGACGAAGTAAAAGGTGTTAGCATGGTGCGTAATGTGCTGTTCCAGTCTCTTCTATACCTAAGGTCCATCACCGTTCCCTTTGGATCCCTACGTAATTTGTTGCTCTCCGATACACACGATCGAACAGCAGAGGAGTGGTACTCAAGCGTCAACTTTAGGTTACAATATCTCCGGATGTAATTAACATTTTACCATGCAACAAACGGCACTGATTATGTACTTGTTTATATATTCAGATGTGCTAACAAAACTAACGGGGTCCCATTTAAAAAAAAAACGTAGGTTTCTGTTAAAAAACATCCTTCCGTGCATTTTTTTGTGGTTTGTATTAACCAATTACACTAGCCCCTCTCCTCACGTTCGGTCTGTGGAATCGATTCGTCAGTATTTGATGTGGTTTACGAAATATATCCAGTGGTAATGTTAGGTGACTCACCCTATATATATATATATATATATATATATATATATATATATATATAGAGAGAGAGAGAGAGAGAGAGAGAGAGAGAGAGTGAAAAGGTGTTGGGTGGTATTATTATTATGATAATAATCCTCTTTGGGAATGTTATTCTATTATTTTATCTATCAGTGTAACCAATGAATTGTTTGGCAAGTTTATTTGATCATTGAATAGGGTTTTTCTTTCTGCTTTGCTTAATGAAAATTACTTTGGTAGCTCGAGGAAGAGTGCACTTGTGTGTATGTACCTTTTCTGTCACTGGCCAGGACAAAAAATTCACGCCCTTGTCGAGAGAGAACTCAGAACTTCTGCCCCCACTTTTTGAGGGAGTTAATGTTATTAATTAATTAAGTCAAAATACAAAAGGGAAGAAATTTTTGTCACATAGTTCTCAATTTTGCATTGGTTGGCACTCAAAATTCGTACTGTAATTGACTGGAGAGCTTCCAACGCTGGAACATCCAGGACACTATCTGTAATAGTAAGCGGAGAACACTTCATCTGGTGCAGGCAGAGGGGACAATCTTCATTGTAGGCAGGAAGGCAAAGAGAACTCTTCGACTTCACGAGATCAGCAACCACCTTTGCCTCCACCTTGCAATCTTTGAACTCGGCACAAAACGGACGCAGATGCTCTGGCCAGACTCAAGAGTCCATAGCCAACATTTCAGTCATCCACTGTAGCAGAAATACGTGAGTATAGTGAGCATCTGAAATAACAGCACACAAGGTGACGAGGGGACCACGAATTTGCTTATTTTGAGATAGGTTTGGTTTAAGTGAATTCACACTGGCAGCTCTTATGACTTACTATGCGCTTAGGCCAGGTAACTGGCGCTTGCATATAATACTTGCATATAATATTCTGGGTCTTTGTTGTGATCTGGCCTTCAGTTCCATTCATTAGTTGCATTCACTACCATTAGCGTTTATGTGGGGACTTTTAGTCATTTTATTCGCACTCCCATTTCCACCCACTCGTGCCAAGGTCTTAACAAGTGCCTTTGTTTACGCCACTCAATCAATTCTGATTCTAAATTCAGTCCATCATTATTACCAAGTATTTTTATTTTTTAATAAATTAAACTTTAGTGTGACCTTTATTTTCTTTTGCTAGCTAGATGAAACCCTTTAACCCTCCGACTACAATCGGGATGTATGTATCCCACCATAGGTTGTCAGAGCCCAGCTGGAAATTGGTGCATATTATTACTATCAATCCCACAGGAAAGGGAAGCATTTTAATGGTTAGCGGAATTCTTATAATTACAGACTGCTTCTATATTGTCCCGTCCTCAAGCTTCATTGCTAACCCTCGTCTCTGTATTTTCATCGAAGTAGTTCGCATCTACGGATAGGCAACTCAAGTAGCAAGGAGCTGTATCGAAACATGCCTTCACATGACCGGTTTTAAGTAAGTAGGCTGTTTAGGTTTTTATGTTAGTAACGCCAAGTAGCGCTCTGTGTGAAAATCTCTGACTGTGCTGTGTGCAGTCTGTGGCTGGTTGGACGTATTGTTGGAATATTCTCTTGTGTGGTGTTGGGCAGTTGGATCTGAACAGCACGCAGCGTTGTGCAGTTGGAGGTGAGCCGCCAGCAGTGGTGGATGTGGAGAGACAGATGCCAGAGTTTTGAAAGGTTACTATAAGCGGACGATCTGGACGTGTGTCCACCAGGAAAAGGAAATTTGTACATATAGTTGTCATTAATTGCTAGATATATATGATGACTTTTGAACATTATTAAGGTAAATACATTGTTTGTTCTCTATCAAAATCTTTCATTTGCTAACTATGCCTGTCAGTAGGTAGTGCCTTCAGTAGTTAGAATCTTTCATTTAGCTGGCAGTATTGGCGCTCGCTGTATTGCAGTAGTTCGAGTAACGAAGATTTTTATGAAGTAAGCGATTCATGAAAGGTATAGGTTGTTGTGAGTCAGGGCCATTCTCTTGTAGGGGTTATTGAAAGTCAGATTGCGTTGCGCTAAAAATATTGTGTGTCAGTTTAGTGATGATCAGAATAAGTAAAGAGAGAAATGTCTGAGTACGTTCAGTTTTGCTCAGCTGTTTGTAAATCAAGTAACGTAGAAATTTACCAGCACAGGCATTCATAATTTTTCTGAGGGGACGTTTCATGTTTTTCTCCTGAAGTACAAATCTGCAGTTCGTAGCCTCTAGGAGGTGGCCAACCGGATGCCCGCAGACGGATCGGGCCCGCAATTGGTTTCAGTCTAGCCCGCGGAAGAAATCTATGGCAGGAAATGTGAGGCGCTGCAGAATTTTGCAACGGCACTTTCCAAGAAAAATATAATCTTCTTGTTAGAGAAGTTTTATTTGCTCAAATCACAGTAATTAGGTACCTGGGCTACTGGCTTCGACAAAATTTTATTCCCCTCTTCAGATCACCTGCCTCAGGAGGGACGTTCAGTAGGTAATGCAACACATCTCGGACAATTTCGTTATAGAAATGCGGAATTTTTTGTGGAAGATCGTGGAATATACCCACTTCAGCTCCTGTAGTTTCATAAAGTTCCGATGTATGGCGAGGCCACACACAGCCTTCCAAATGATATCTTTAACGTAGGTCCGTTCCAAGCAAGGGGCTGTCATAGAGTTTCTTTTGCGTTAAACCAGAATGCCTCACATGTTCACAGGCGCTAGTAGAATGTGTACGGAGACCTGGCAGTGAACAACAACACAATGAGTAGTTGGGTGAGGCTCCTGTTACGATCGCAACAAGTTTGCACAAACATGTCCGATCTCTCGCATGCCGAACGGCTCACACAGCTGTGACTCCTTCATTGTTGGAGCCTACGCACACTCTCATTCGAGGTGATGGACGGGTAACAATCAAACACCTTGCTGCTCAACTGGACACAGTCATGCACAAGCTCACTAAACTTCACTGGATTGCTCTTCCTCATCCACTCTACATCCCGTATCTCGTACCTTCCGACTGTCTTCTGTGTGACTCAATTAGGGATGCATTCTGAGAAAGCAGTGCTTGCAAGATGGGCAATTTATTGACTGCAGCAAGACGTTACCTCTGAAGTCGATTAGTAGAGTGGTAAAATGCGGGCATACAGGCCGGCGTAAGGCCATTGCATTCAACGGAGATTACGTTGAAAAATAGGGTTTTGTAGCCAGAAGAGAGGGGAACAATATGGCGTTTTGGAATCCTGACTAAAACCAACCTGATTTTAGAAAAAAAATTGTTGCGTAACTTATTGAACTCTTCTCGTACATCAAACATTGTACCGCTCTATGTAGTGCACAGTCAGCTAGTCAGGGACGTGTAGGAGCTGAACTCGCTGGAACCTACGCACCAGTGTAGCGTCATACGTGAGGTAATGAAAACATAATTTTAGTAAATACTAACGAAAGTTACTGTTAAAATATGTTTATTTGGTACATGTGCTGCCTATCACAAACCACCAAAAGTAAAGAAATAATATTCACGACGCGTAAATAAAATAAATATAGGCATCTAAAGGTATTGTGAACACAAAATGAATGTACTCTCCAAAACGTGTTTTGAGGTATAATTAGTTGGCGTGCGGTTTCAGGAAAGGGACGCTATTTATATGGATGCTTTACCCCATAGACATTAACGTCCCGAACGTTATAGTTTTGACTTCATGCGCCAAGAGCGCTGCTATCCTCTCACGTTAAGAGGCGGCGCGCGAGCTTAAGTAAGTGTGTGTGTCAAACCTGCGTGCCACTAAAGGTTTACCATGCTCTATGTACTGAGTCGTAGTTATCTCGTTAATTTCTTCAATTCCTGCTTTCTTTGCCATTAATTTCATTTGCCCGTTCCCTTTCAACCGTTCATCCTGCATCTTATCCTTGTTTCTTAAAGTATTATAAATTTGTTTTTTACCGCATTTGAAACATAATATTATTTCTTGTACAAAGACTTTGTCTTCCTCATACACTTCGATTACCTTAATCTTTTCGTTGAGTGTTAGTAACACTCACTTTTTTGTTCAACATCATTGTCAGTTAAAGTGCTATTATTTAACTGAAACTGGAAGAAAATTAGTAGGTAGTGCATTTCTTTTGAATACTTGACTTTACCGGAAAAAACATTGGTTAATGGAGCAACACCCCCTTACTGCGCAGTTTGCAGCACAGTGTTCGTAGATGCGCAACAATTTCCAGGGTGCTCCCGGAAAACGAGAAGCGCCGGCTAACAGCGCGGACACGAACGAACCATTTCCTTTGATGTTCTGACATTGCGCGTAACTTATTCGTTGTTGCCCAGAGCGGCAACAACGAACAAGTTGCAAGGCCGCGCTGCACCGAAACTCATTTCCTGTTTTTGCGTCGCTCAGCAGTAGTGCCAGGGCTGTATAGTCTCTGCATTTAAAGTTGCGGCCTTGTAGGGTTGTAAACAACTAAGGTGTTCTGTGTAATACAGTTGTACTGGTAAGCTCTTGTCCGCATTATACAGGGTGGTCCATTGATCGTGACCGGGCCAAATATCTCACGAAATAAGCGTCAAACGAAAAAACTACAAAGAACGAAACTTGTCCAGTTTGAAGGGGGAAACCAGATGGCGCTATGGTTGGCCCGCTAGATGGCGCTGCCATCGGTCAAACGGATATCAACTGCTTTTTTTAAAGCAGGAACATGAATTTTTATTACATATTCGTGTAGCCCGTAAAGGTATATGAATGTTTAGTTGGACCACATTTTTCGCTTTTGATAGATGGCGCTGTAATAGTCATAAACATATTGCTCATAGTTTTAGACGGACAGTTGGTAACAGGTAGGTTTTTTAAATTAAAATACAGAATGTATGTACGTTTGAACATTTTATTTCGGTTGTTCCAACGTGATACATGTGCCGTTATGAATATTTCTCAGAACGCATGCTGTAACAGCGTGATTACCTGTAGATACCACATTAATGCAATAAATGCTCAGAATTATGTCCGTTAATTTCAGTACATTTGGCAATACGTGTAACGACATTCCGCTCAACAGCGAGTAGTTCACATTCCGTAATGTTCCGCACATGCATTGACAATGCGCTGACGCATGTTGTCAGGCGTTGTCGGTGGATCACGATAACAAATATCCTTCAACTTTCCCCACAGAAAGAAATCCGGGGACGTCAGATCCGGTGAAAGTGCGGGCCATGGTATGGTGCTTCGACGACCAATCCACCTGCCATGAAATATGCTATTCAGTACCGCTTCAACTGCACGCGAGCTATGTGCCGGACATCCACCATGTTGAAAGTACGTCGCCATTCTGTCATGCAGTGAAACATCTTGTAGTAACATCGGTAGAACATTACGTAGGAAATCAGCACACATCGCACGATTTAGACTGCCATCGTCCGCAGCTCGTGGTCGTGCGGTAGCTTTCTCGCTTCCCACGCCCGGGTTCCCGGGTTCGATTCCCGGCGGGGTCAGGGATTTTCTCTGCCTCGTGATGACTGGGTGTTGTGTGCTGTCCTTAGGTTAGTTAGGTTTAAGTAGTTCTATGTTCTAGGGGACTGATGACCATAGCTGTTAAGTCCCATAGTGCTCAGAGCCATTTGAACCATTAGACTGCCATCGATAAAACGGGGGCAATTATCCTTCCTCCCATAATGCCGCACCATATATTAACCCGCCAAGGTCGCTGATGTTCCACTTGTCGCAGCCATCGTGGATTTTCCGTTGCCCAATAGTGCATATTACATCGGTTTACATTACCGCTGTTGGTGAATGACGCTTCGTCGCTAAATAGAACGCGTGCAAAAGATCTGTCATCGTCCCATAATTTCTCTTGTGCCAGGTGGCAGAACTGTACCCGACGTTCAAAGCCGTCGCCATGCAATTTCTGGTGCATAGAAATATGGTACGGGTGCAATCGATGTTGATGTAGCATTCTTAACACCGACGTTTTTGAGGTTCCTGATTCTCGCGCAATTTGTCTGCTACTGATGTGCGAATTAGCCGCGACAGCAGCTAAAAATACCTACTTGGGCATCATCATTTGTTGCAGGTCGTGGTTGACGTTTCTCATCTGGCTGAACACTTCCTGTTTCCTTAAATAACGTAATTATCCGGCAAACGGTCCGGACACTTGGATGATGTCCAGGATACGGAGCAGCATACATAGCACACGCCCGTTGGGCATTTTGATCACAATAGCCATACATCAACACGATATCTACCGTTTCCGAAATTGGTAAACGTTCCATTTTAACACGGGTAATGTATCACGAAGCAAATACCGACCGCACTGGCGGAATGTTACGTGATTCCACGTACTTATACGTTTGTGACTATTACAGCGCCATCTATCACAAAGCGAAAAAAGTAGTCCATGTAAAACATTCATATTTCTTTACGTGCTACACGAATGTTGATGTTGTGGTCTTCAGTCTTGTGACTGGTTTGATGCAGCTCTCAATGCTACTCTACCCTGTGCAGGCTTCTTCATCTCCCAGTACCTACTGCAGCCTACATCCTTCTGAATCTGCTTAGTGTATTCATCTCTTGGTCTCCCTCTACGATTTTTACCCTCCACGCTACTCTCCAGTACTAAATTGGTGATCCTTTGATGCCTCAGAACATGTCCTACCATCCGATCCCTTCTTTTGGTCAAGTTGTGCCACATACTTCTCTTTTCTCCAATTCTATTAAATACCACCTCATTAGTTATATGATCTACCCATGTAATCTTCAACATTCTTCTGAAGCACCACATTTTGAAAGCTTCTGTTCTCCTCTTGTCTAAACTATTTATCGTCCATGTTTCACTTCCATACGTGGCTACACCCATACAAATACTTTCGGAAACGACTTCCTGACACTTAAATCAATACTCGATGTTAACAAATTTTTCTTCTTCAGAAACGCTTTCCTTGCCATTGCCAGTCTACGTTTTATATCCTCTCTACTTCGACCATCATCAGTTATTTTGCTCCCCAAATAGCAAAACTGCTTTACTACTTAAAGTGTCTCATTTTCTAATCTAATTCCCTCAGCATCACCCGACTTAATTCGACTACATTCCATTACCCTTGTTTTGCTTTTGTCGACGTTCATCTTATAGCCTCCTTTCAAGTCACTGTCCATTCCGTTCAACTGCTCTTCCAAGCCCTTTGCTGTCTCTGACAAAATTACAATGCCATCGGCGAACCTCAAAGTTTTTATTTCTTCTCCATGGATTTCAATACCTACTCCGAACTTTTCTTTTGATTCCTTTACTGCTTGCTCAATTTACAGATTGAATAGCATTGGGGAGAGGCTACAACCCTGTCTCACTCCCTTCCCAACCACTGCTTCCTTTTCATGTCCTTCGACTCTTATAACTACCATCTGCTTTCTGTAAAAATTGTAAATAGCGTTTCGTTCCCTGTATTTTACCCCTGCCACCTTCAGAATTTGAAAGAGAGTATTCTAATCAACATTATCAAAAGCTTTCTCTAAGTCTAAAAATGCTAGAAACGTAGTTTTGCCTTTCCTTAATCTTCCTTCTAAGATAAGTCGTAGAGTCAGTATTGCCTTACGTGTTCCAACATTTCTACGGAATCCAAACTGATCTTCCCCGAGGTCGGCTTCTACCACTTTTTCCATTCGTCTGTAAGGAATTCGGGTTAGTATTTTGCAGCTGTGACTTATTAAACTGATAGTTCGGTAATTTTCACATCTGTCAACACCTGCTTTCTTTGGGATTGGAATTATTATATTCTTCTTGAAGTCTGCAGTACACGAATATGTTATGAAAATGGGGTTTCGTTTTTTAAAAAACACAGTTGGTATCCGTTTGACCTATGGCAGCGCCATTTAGCGGTCCAACCACAGCGCCATCTGGTTTCCCCCTTCAAGCTAGACGAGTTTCGTTCTTTGTAGTTTTTTGGTTTGATGCTTATTTCGTGAGATATTTTGGCCCGGTCACGATCAATGGACCACCCTGTACCATGAATTATTAACTACACTCCTGGAAATGGAAAAAAGAACACATTGACACCGGTGTGTCAGACCCACCATACTTGCTCCGGACACTGCGAGAGGGCTGTACAAGCAATGATCACACGCACGGCACAGCGGACACACCAGGAACCGCGTGATATATTTTGTACTTAGTGCGTGTGCACAACATTTACTTTATGTACTACATCTAATTATTCTTGCCATTCTGTTTATTTGTTCTGCATATGCTAAAGAATTTTTTCAGTGCATGTGCACTTTATTATCTGTCAAATAATTTGTATATACTTTTCTGATTTGCTACTATGTTTTGTACTCACATTTTGTCTTTGTCTGATATATTTTGTACTTAGTGCGTGTGCACAACATTTAAATATTCTGTAAGTTGTAGAATTTTGTTAATTAAAGAAAAATTTTGCCGCGCTTGGCAAGTCCAAATGACTCACCATCGCTGCCAAATTTTTGCCCCCCCAGTGGAGGGTTATGAAACACGTATGTAACGCAGCAGCGATGGCGAGGCATTGTAGCATCTGTGACCAGAGAGTATGCGCTTGACCGCGCGAGTGTTGCGAGCGGTTCTCAGTCAGTTGTCGTAGTTCAGTCTGTTAGTAGCTGTAGGCCAGTGCAGTACAGTAGTCGTTGCGAGTCTGTAGCTCTGTCTAGTTGAGAGCAGTACTCAGTCTGTAGTCGTCATGCAGAGCGGTCGGTCAGTAGTAGCAGCCCAGTGCGGTTGTGTGATGTAGGCGGTCGGCAACACTGGTCAAGATGAGGAATAAGGTATACTATTAATTAATATAATCATTAGATAATAAAAATTTTATTTATTGTAATTATTCTCCAACATGTCTCTCAATAATAATTTTTTATTTCAAAAGCATTTTCTCAAAAATTTAATTTTTTATTGAACTCAAGATTTCGTTGCACTTCCCATTTCATTCCACTTCTTTTGAAGAAAAATTCCACTAAAATCACAAAAAAAGAGAATAGTATTATTTGCAATGCAGTTCCTCCAAGCGGTGCGCTACAACAAGAGCAGATATGTGACATCCATTTAGTCTGAGGTAAGACTTTAATTCTGATTGTTTTACACAGGGCCAAAGACCAATATTTCGGTCTAGTTGAATTTTCTTGTCACTGAATGGACTTTAATTTTTTGAAGGATTTATATTTGAGTCAGATTGCGTATTTCACATTTTTGTTGCCATTGTCAGTACATTTCATTGTGGGCAGGTTACGCATAGAGCCATGTCCATCAGCATTTCTAATTAGTATCGTCTTTTCTTTAAAAATTTTGTGGGGAGGTTATACTTGGCTCCCATTTCTATTAAGTATTGTCTTTTCTTTCTTTAAAAAATTTCGGTGGGGAGGTTACACTTTGTATAATTACAGGTAATTAATCATTTGTCGTTAATTAATCATTTGTCTAATTACAGTTAATTAATCATTTGTCGTTAATTAATTATTTGTCTAATTACAGTTAATTAATTAATCATTTGTCATTTCAATATACTAAGAATTATTAGCCTTAATTAATTACAAAGCATTATTAAACAGTACCATAGTTAATTAATTATGTCATTCCAATCTATTAAGAATCATTAGTCTTTTCCTAATTACAAAGCATTATGAAACAGTCACATTCATTTCCAACAACAAAGTATCAACATTGGAAACAAGAGCTAATCAATGGCATAATTAATAACAATTTGTGGAGTGACATTAATTATTGGCACTCAGTGGCCAGCAAGTATTGAATAAAATCATCATTCAGTATTATTCAGATTATTACGAAGTCATTATTAAAAATCAGTTAATTACAGTCATAGCATTAATAATCATGGGCATTACAAGTACTCATTACAATAAACAGTGTTCCTCATTCAGTAGTATTCAGATCATTACAAAGGCATTATTAAAATCAGTTAATTACAGTCAAATCATTAGTAATCACAAGCATTATAAGTGGTAACATTACAATAAACAGTGTTCCTCCTTCAGTAGTATTCAGACCATTACAAAGTCATTATTAAAATCAGTTAATTACAGGCAAATCATTAATAATCACAGGCATTATACATAGTATCATTATAATAGACAGTGGCAGTTATTAGCTAGTGACAAAGCATTATTTTGAATATAGTCTCATTAAGAGGTCATTACTCAAGTGACATGCTATTCAGAGTTGATCAGTATTATTCAGAATTTTCTCAAACTGGTATCACTATTTGGGACTGTTAATACATTTTATATTTTTTTTTTTTTGTTAGCAATGCATTGCGTTGGGATCGATAATTAATTGCTGAAACATAACACTATTTGCTTTTGACCTATTGCAGCAAATGAGGATAGGTAACGTCATTCGTCATGAGTCAGCTGTAGCAAGATTATGTAACAAGGCAGTACATGTGATCACATTTAGAAGTGATAAACACAAATAGGTAAAATATAAAAATGCAAGTACTAGAACAGGTATAATAAGTAACAGGTTTAGTAAGTGTCATGAAAAACTTCTCCTGGAAAAAATACAAAAACGGATTATTGACCTGAAAGAAGAAACGCACACTATGCTGAAAAGTAGTGAACTTCGAATTAACAAGTAGTGAAATGTGTATAAAATGTGTTCCATAGCTGTCCTTTCCAAAACTTTCCGTCATCCTACTATGCAATGTAACACCTGCTGTCAAAGCAAACTGCAACAAATACTTAAATAACTACGTAGCATAAATACATTACTTCAATATTATCCTCATCTGTAAAGAAAAAAAAACTTCATTATCCATATCATCATAACTTCACCATTATCATCACCTGTAAAGAAAAACTTCATTATTCATAATACCATTTCCTTCATCATTATTCATCAGTATTCACTATCATCTGCAAAAAATCACTTCATTACTCATTACATAACTATTCCTTATCTCTAGCATATTTCATCACTAAAACTAAGATGTGTAGTTCAGTCTGACAGCCTGCATCAATCACCTTGTATTCTGAAAGAAAAAATTAGTTAAGACTGCTATTCTTCGATGAGTATAGTATATTCTTGTTAATGTTTGTTAATCCTGATCCATTTACTCTTCCTCATAAAGTTATTGCATCTCCTTTCGTTTATTCCGTAGGTGAAATTCCATTTATGTTAAATTTATTTCTTAGAATCATCATTCCTTTCTGAAATTGATGAACAAAGATTAATGTCCTGCATTTAAATCATATACCCACTAGATAATGACTGGTTTATGGTAACATAATTAACCCTACAGCATAACATGACAGAAAACGTAATATGTCAAAAACATTGACAGTGTTCAAAAACAAAGATATACACAGAATAATACAATGCAGCAGCAAAAAAAAAAAAAAAAATGTGAAACAGTCACGATGTTGAGATGTCATAAGGCAAAAAAAAATGTCAAAGTCGACTGGTGTGTGTTATATCTTAACTATTTCATAGTCCATACAAACAAAACTGGAGTACAATCATATACACAAAAAAATGGAAAATGTGCACGGTCTGATGTGTAACGACAAGAAAAGCGACCTGCTAACCTTACCTTGCCGGGCACTTGCCAAGAAAAAATACGATAATCATCAATAAGTAGTCACATAAATATAACTGCTGAAATAGTCGTAAATGTGTAAATTCATCTGGAAAAATATGTACGGTCTGATGTGTAACGACAAGAAAAGCGACCTGCTAACCTTACCTTGCCGGGCACTTGCCAAGAAAAAATACGATAATCATCAATAATTAGTCACGTGAAATAATTGCATTAGTAAATGGCATCATAGTGTGTTGAATCATACAGTGGTTTCACTCAATAAACGGTTTAATGTTTGATATATGGTGATTGCCTTTCGATTTTCTGGTTCTCAAAGTTCCGACGTGTACAACATTGGGGTGAGGGATGCTGCGAATCCGATATGGACCTGCGTATAGAAGTTCAAATTTACTGCACTTACCTTTTAATTTGCTGGATAAATAGTGTGTACGCACTAATATTTTCTGTCCAACGTGAAAGTCTCGGCGTTTACAAACCTGTTTTTGCTGTCTTCTCCGGCGCTCTGCGGCACGTTTGATGTTGTTCAGCGCAATGTCAATTATTTCGTGGTGTCGTAGGCGACGACTTTTGGGAAATTCTATTAATTCTTTAATTTTGTTCGGTGGTTCAACGTTTTTCAGTATAACAGTCGGAGATAGCATAGTGGATTCATTTGGAATGGAATTAATTACATCTTGGAATGAGAGTGTGTGTGTATCCCAATCAATATGTCTTTTGTGGCAGTATATTCGGCACAGCTTACCAATTTCTTTCATTAATCTTTCACAAGGGTTCGAAGAAGCGTGGTACTTGGATATATAGATCGGAGAAATGTTTCTGGCTCGTAACATGCGTGTCCATACACTACTACGAAATTGTGATCCATTGTCGGAAATTACTTTCATTACATGCCCTACATGAGATAGAAAATGTTTTACAAATGCTTTCGAAACAGTTTTAGCAGTAGCTTTGCGTAATGGAGTGAAAGTAACAAATTTTGAAGTGAGCTCAACAGCGACAAAGATGTAGCAAAAACCTCTGTTAGTTCTCGGAATCGGACCAAAAATATCTACAGCGGCCATGTGTCTTAATTTAACAGGTATAATGGGATATAAAGGAGGAATATGTGAAGTGGTGTCTGATTTAGCTTTCTGGCAAATTTTACAAGACGCTAAAACTCGTCGTATACGTTTTTCCATGTTAGTAAAATAACAGTTCTGTCTCAGTATAAGAAAACATTTTCTTGCTCCGTAATGTGCGTAACTTAAATGAGTGTACCAAATTAGTTTGTTGACCAGTTCGTCAGGTATGCATAATAACCAATTGTTGCTATCAGGATGAGAGCGGCGAAACAGAATGTCATTGCGTACAGTGTAGTGGTTTCTAATCGTAACATTATTCTTATCTAGCCAAAGGTGTTTAATTTCTTTCCACACATTGTCTTTATTTTGCTCCTTTGCTATGTCCTGTAATGACGATGAAATAAAGTTTTCAAATGCAACTTGCTGAATGTACATGACACTGAAATTTGTTTTGCAGAAGTTGGTTGCTACGTCTTGCTGATTGTTGCCGAGAGAACGCGATAGTGCGTCTGCTATAACATTTTGTGTACCGGGAATGTGAACAATCGTAAAATTAAATTCTTGTAAATAAAGTTTCCATCTGCTTAATCTGTCATGAGTAAATTTAGCTGAAAGTAAAAATTGTATAGCTCTATGGTCTGTGTAAACGGTGGTATGTCTGCCATAAAGAAAGTGCCTAAATCTCATAAAAGCCCATACAACACATAATGTTTCAAGTTCTGTAACGGAGTAATTTCGTTCAGCAGGTGACAAAATGCGACTTGCAAATGCGATGTTTTTAATTACTGTAGAACCATCTTCTTCAATTTCCTGGAAAATATGTACGCCTAAAGCGGTATTGGAACTGTCGGTGGCAATGGAAAAATTTCTAGTAAGATCTGGGTGCGATAAAAGTGGTGCATTCAACAAAGCATGTTTCAAATAACATTCTCGTGAGCAAAATTCTGCGTGTCAAAAGTAATGTTTGCGTTAGTGTAATATGCAATCTGTGCTGTATCTGGTTAAAATTTATCGTACGTGTTATTCTTTACGGGAGAATGTTGTGGCATATCCATTATATGAACTGTTCTGTTATTTCTTACTGACGTGTTACGCTATAGATGACACCTATTGTCTGTTTCATTCATGATTATCCGTTGTTGCTGATGTTGTTGCTGCTCATAAAATCGACTGTTATTAAATGTACGCTGAAAATTGTGCTCATCATTTTTTTTTTACGCCTGTCATGATAGTAATTTCTATACGGCGCATTGTGATACGAGTTGAAATAGTGTGTTATCTGTACGTAGTTATTTCTTTGCTGCCATGCGTTACTATTTGTTGGAGCTGGGACTATACATGCACGCGGCGAAACATTAAAGTTTGGTTGACCTTGTAGACTGCATTGTTGGTTACGTATGCTAAGCGGCTGACTTTCATGCTGTTGTGGTGAAAAGGTCTATTGTTACCAAAAAATGTGGTTCCTGTTACTGATAATTTTACACATACTGATGATTACGATTTTATCTGTTATTAAAATTACGGCGGTAGTTGTCATTACGGGAGTGCCTACTGAAAATTGTCACATTCGGTAAAATATTTGTCATATCCGGTTTTCATTACATGTTTCTTAATACTAGGTAGAGCAATAGTTAAAAAGCAGTTTCGATAGATATAAAGGATAGTAGAAGAAAAGGCAGCAGTGCAGAAAACTAAAGATGAAACAGCACTACTACAGCTCGGGGCCCTATGCTCGCTACGGCACATATTCATTAAAGCGTAATGAATCCCCTGAGGTCATTTACGCACTGCAAATAAATTTTAGCTTTTGCGTTGCAGGCAATGGCGGTAAAATTCCAAAAGTAAATCGCTGTATTCTTGCTAATTCCAGTTTCTGCCTTATAGGCAATGCTGATGAAAATGCAAAAATAAATTGTCGCATCTGGTTCAAAGCTAGTTTCTGCATTACACGCAATAGCGGTGAATGTACAAAGATAAATTGTCGTATACAGCTCAAAGCGTGTACCTGTACGCTGTCATTATTAAATTCCTTACATTTTCTTACAAATGCAAATTGCTCGAAATCTACGTTCTCGTCACTGAATTTGATAACACGCTCAGGCTTGGGTGTGAATCCGCTCGTCTGTGTCATTTCGTACTTTAAGTTGTGTAGCTTTTCAGATTTTAATTCGCGTGGCTTTTCGGATTTTAAGTCGCGTAGTTGCTGTAAATTGCTCACATTATACACGCTGCGTGACTCTGATAAATACTCGCAACGTGGCGAATTCTGTGACGTATTGGTGACTGAAATAATTGTTAATTCTGTTACTTTAATACTTTCGTCAATCTGGTTGTCGTGTCGTGCAAATTTCTCGTCATCTTCCGTATTCGGAGTGTGTGAAACTTCCACTGACTCTAAATTAATTTCGTCGCGAATCTGTACTGCGTTTTTAGGGCATTGTTCAGTGATTGCATTAATTTCGTGTATCTGTGTTTCGTTTGCTGAACATTGTTCGGTGACTGCAATAATCTCGTCTTTATGTGATTCTGTTGTGCCTACACGTGTACTACTTAATTCTTGTGCAACAGTGCCAACTTCTTCATTACTGTTATTAGCACAAGTCTTAGTATCTACACGTAATTGTACTTTATTGTCCCGACACTGCACGGTAATAGCTGTATTCTGTTCACTAACTTGTCTGCTCCGTTCGTTAAGGTTGACTTGTTTTTCGTTCGTCAGTTTGAAACTTTCCTTAATTGTTTCGCTAAGTTGTTTGTAATAGTTGTCAATTTTCTCACTTTGCTGTTGTAGCAATCTTGTCACAATTCGTACCAAGTCAGAGTTAACGTATATTGGTGGTGGATCTGGAATTGTCTCGCTTTCCGTGACCATTTGGGCATTCTGTAATTTACAAAAAGGATTATCAGTCGGCCCTACACTGTCACTCACTATTTCAGAATTAAATAAACCCGTCGTACTTTGTGTATCCTGTTCATTTTCATTAGACAAATTTGTCTGTTCGTTACTTGAGTTTTCCAAATCGGGTGTGCTAATCCGGGCAGCGCTCATTACAATAGAGCGTTCCGCGTCATCAATTGTCGTCAAATTAACAGATGAGACAATTGAGTTCGTTTGTTCATTATCAAGGTAAAAGTCATCACTAGTGGTTGGAATGCACTGATTGTTAGTGAACGCAGGATTGTCATCATTACACTGCGTGTCACAATTACTATCGGTCACGCTGTTTAAGTCGGTAATTTCATTCAAAATACCTCGCGATACACTATTCACAGTCTTTCGCGGCATTTTAACAATAGTCACAATATTCACAAAACAATAAGCACAAATGCAAAAGCAACACACATACAATAGAGCAACGAATTGCCGTTGACCTGTAGAAAAAAAAATTACAAGTTAATAAAAGCGTTGCGCCAAATCCTAATTATATCTAAGCAAACAAGAGCAGATATTTGACTGTTGTTCAAAAGACTCTCAACGAAATACGATCCTGGCAGGGTCGCCAAGTGTAACCTCCCCACCGAAATTTTTTAAAGAAAGAAAAGACAATACTTAATAGAAATGGGAGCCAAGTATAACCTCCCCACAAAATTTTTAAAGAAAAGACGATACTAATTAGAAATGCTGATGGACATGGCTCTATGCGTAACCTGCCCACAATGAAATGTACTGACAATGGCAACAAAAATGTGAAATACGCAATCTGACTCAAATATAAATCCTTCAAAAAATTAAAGTCCATTCAGTGACAAGAAAATTCAACTAGACCGAAATATGGCGACACCCAGTCCAGGATCGTATTTCGTTGAGAGTCTTTTGAACAACAGTCAAATATCTGCTCTTGTTTGCTTAGATATAATTAGGATTTGGCGCAACGCTTTTATTAACTTGTAATTTTTTTTTCTACAGGTCAACGGCAATTCGTTGCTCTATTGTATGTGTGTTGCTTTTGCATTTGTGCTTATTGTTTTGTGAATATTGTGACTATTGTTAAAATGCCGCGAAAGACTGTGAATAGTGTATCGCGAGGTATTTTGAATGAAATTACCGACTTAAACAGCGTGACCGATAGTAATTGTGACACGCAGTGTAATGATGACAATCCTGCGTTCACTAACAATCAGTGCATTCCAACCACTAGTGATGACTTTTACCTTGATAATGAACAAACGAACTCAATTGTCTCATCTGTTAATTTGACGACAATTGATGACGCGGAACGCTCTATTGTAATGAGCGCTGCCCGGATTAGCACACCCGATTTGGAAAACTCAAGTAACGAACAGACAAATTTGTCTAATGAAAATGAACAGGATACACAAAGTACGACGGGTTTATTTAATTCTGAAATAGTGAGTGACAGTGTAGGGCCGACTGATAATCCTTTTTGTAAATTACAGAATGACCAAATGGTCACGGAAAGCGAGACAATTCCAGATCCACCACCAATATACGTTAACTCTGACTTGGTACGAATTGTGACAAGATTGCTACAACAGCAAAGTGAGAAAATTGACAACTATTACAAACAACTTAGCGAAACAATTAAGGAAAGTTTCAAACTGACGAACGAAAAACAAGTCAACCTTAACGAACGGAGCAGACAAGTTAGTGAACGGAATACAGCTATTACCGTGCAGTGTCGGGACAATAAAGTACAATTACGTGTAGATACTAAGACTTGTGCTAATAACAGTAATGAAGAAGTTGGCACTGTTGCACAAGAATTAAGTAGTACACGTGTAGGCACAACAGAATCACATAAAGACGAGATTATTGCAGTCACCGAACAATGTTCAGCAAACGAAACACAGATACACGAAATTAATGCAATCACTGAACAATGCCCTAAAAACGCAGTACAGATTCGCGACGAAATTAATTTAGAGTCAGTGGAAGTTTCACACACTCCGAATACGGAACATGACGAGAAATTTGCACGACACGACAACCAGATTGACGAAAGTATTAAAGTAACAGAATTAACAATTATTTCAGTCACCAATACGTCACAGAATTCGCCACGTTGCGAGTATTTATCAGAGTCACGCAGCGTGTATAATGTGAGCAATTTACAGCAACTACGCGACTTAAAATCCGAAAAGCCACGCGAATTAAAATCTGAAAAGCTACACAACTTAAAGTACGAAATGACACAGACGAGCGGATTCACACCCAAGCCTGAGCGTGTTATCAAATTCAGTGACGAGAACGTAGATTTCGAGCAATTTGCATTTGTAAGAAAATGTAAGGAATTTAATAATGACAGCGTACAGGTACACGCTTTGAGCTGTATACGACAATTTATCTTTGTACATTCACCGCTATTGCGTGTAATGCAGAAACTAGCTTTGAACCAGATGCGACAATTTATTTTTGCATTTTCATCAGCATTGCCTATAAGGCAGAAACTGGAATTAGCAAGAATACAGCGATTTACTTTTGGAATTTTACCGCCATTGCCTGCAACGCAAAAGCTAAAATTTATTTGCAGTGCGTAAATGACCTCAGGGGATTCATTACGCTTTAATGAATATGTGCCGTAGCGAGCATAGGGCCCCGAGCTGTAGTAGTGCTGTTTCATCTTTAGTTTTCTGTACTGCGGCCTTTTCTTCTACTATCCTTTATATCTATCGAAACTGCTCTTTAACTATTGCTCTACCTAGTATTAAGAAACATGTAATGAAAACCGGATATGACAAATATTTTACCGAATGTGACAATTTTCAGTAGGCACTCCCGTAATGACAACTACCGCCGTAATTTTAATAACAGATAAAATCGTAATCATCAGTATGTGTAAAATTATCAGTAACAGGAACCACATTTTTTGGTAACAATAGACCTTTTCACCACAACAGCATGAAAGTCAGCCGCTTAGCATACGTAACCAACAATGCAGTCTACAAGGTCAACCAAACTTTAATGTTTCGCCGCGTGCATGTATAGTCCCAGCTCCAACAAATAGTAACGCATGGCAGCAAAGAAATAACTACGTACAGATAACACACTATTTCAACTCGTATCACAATGCGCCGTATAGAAATTACTATCATGACAGGCGTAAAAAAAAAATGATGAGCACAATTTTCAGCGTACATTTAATAACAGTCGATTTTATGAGCAGCAACAACATCAGCAACAACGGATAATCATGAATGAAACAGACAATAGGTGTCATCTATAGCGTAACACGTCAGTAAGAAATAACAGAACAGTTCATATAATGGATATGCCACAACATTCTCCCGTAAAGAATAACACGTACGATAAATTTTAACCAGATACAGCACAGATTGCATATTACACTAACGCAAACATTACTTTTGACACGCAGAATTTTGCTCACGAGAATGTTATTTGAAACATGCTTTGTTGAATGCACCACTTTTATCGCACCCAGATCTTACTAGAAATTTTTCCATTGCCACCGACAGTTCCAATACCGCTTTAGGCGTACATATTTTCCAGGAAATTGAAGAAGATGGTTCTACAGTAATTAAAAACATCGCATTTGCAAGTCGCATTTTGTCACCTGCTGAACGAAATTACTCCGTTACAGAACTTGAAACATTATGTGTTGTATGGGCTTTTATGAGATTTAGGCACTTTCTTTATGGCAGACATACCACCGTTTACACAGACCATAGAGCTATACAATTTTTACTTTCAGCTAAATTTACTCATGACAGATTAAGCAGATGGAAACTTTATTTACAAGAATTTAATTTTACGATTGTTCACATTCCCGGTACACAAAATGTTATAGCAGACGCACTATCGCGTTCTCTCGGCAACAATCAGCAAGACGTAGCAACCAACTTCTGCAAAACAAATTTCAGTGTCATGTACATTCAGCAAGTTGCATTTGAAAACTTTATTTCATCGTCATTACAGGACATAGCAAAGGAGGAAAATAAAGACAATGTGTGGAAAGAAATTAAACACCTTTGGCTAGATAAGAATAATGTTACGATTAGAAACCACTACACTGTACGCAATGACATTCTGTTTCGCCGCTCTCATCCTGATAGCAACAATTGGTTATTATGCATACCTGACGAACTGGTCAACAAACTAATTTGGTACACTCATTTAAGTTACGCACATTACGGAGCAAGAAAATGTTTTCTTATACTGAGACACAACTGTTATTTTACTAACATGGAAAAACGTATACGACGAGTTTTAGCGTCTTGTAAAATTTGCCAGAAAGCTAAATCAGACACCACTTCACATATTCCTCCATTATATCCCATTATACGTGTTAAATTAAGACACATGGCCGCAGTAGACATTTTTGGTCCGATTCCGAGAACTAACAGAGGTTTTTGCTACATTTTTGTCGCTGTTGAGCTCACTTCAAAATTTGTTACTTTCACTCCGTTACGCAAAGCTACTGCTAAAACTGTTTCGAAAGCATTTGTAAAACATTTTCTATCTCATGTAGGGCATGTAATGAAAGTAATTTCTGACAATGGATCTCAATTTCGTAGTAGCGTATGGACACGCATGTTACGAGCCAGAAACATTTCTCCGATCTATATATCCAAGTACCACGCTTCTTCGAACCCTTGTGAAAGATTAATGAAGGAAATTGGTAAACTGTGTAGAATATACTGCCACAAAAGACATATTGATTGGGATACACACATACTCTCATTCCAAGATGTAATTAATTCCATTCCAAATGAGTCCACTATGCTATCTCCGACTGTTATACTGAAAAACGTTGAACCACCGAACAAAATTAAAGAATTAATAGAATTTCCCAAAAGTCGTCGCCTACGACACCACGAAATAATTGACATTGCGCTGAACAACCTCAAACGTGCCGCAGAGCGCCGGAGAAGACAGCAAAAACAGGTTTGTAAACGCCGAGACTTTCACGTTGGACAGAAAATATTAGTGCGTACACACTATTTATCCAGCAAATTAAAAGGTAAGTGCAGTAAATTTGAACTTCTATACGCAGGTCCATATCGGATTCGCAGCATCCCTCACCCCAATGTTGTACACGTCGAAACTTTGAGAACCAGAAAATCGAAAGGCAATCACCATATCTCAAACATTAAACCGTTTATTGAGTGAAACCACTGTATGATTCAACACACTATGATGCCATTTACTAATGCAATTATTTCACGTGACTAATTATTGATGATTATCGTATTTTTTCTTGGCAAGTGCCCGGCAAGGTAAGGTTAGCAGGTCGCTTTCCTTGTCGTCACACATCAGACCATGCATATTTTCCAGATGAATTTACACATTTATGACTATTTCTGCAATTATATTTATGTGACTACTTATTGATGATTATCGTATTTTTTCTTGGCAAGTGCCCGGCAAGGTAAGGTTAGCAGGTCGCTTTTCTTGTCGTTACACATCAGACCGTGCACATTTTCCATTTTTTTGTGTATATGATTGTACTCCAGTTTTGTTTGTATGGACTATGAAATAGTTAAGATATAACACACACCAGTCGACTTTGACATTTTTTTTTGCCTTATGACATCTCAACATCGTGACTGTTTCACATTTTTTTTTTTTTTTTGCTGCTGCATTGTATTATTCTGTGTATATCTTTGTTTTTGAACACTGTCAATGTTTTTGACATATTACGTTTTCTGTCATGTTATGCTGTAGGGTTAATTATGTTACCATAAACCAGTCATTATCTAGTGGGTATATGATTTAAATGCAGGACATTAATCTTTGTTCATCAATTTCAGAAAGGAATGATGATTCTAAGAAATAAATTTAACATAAATGGAATTTCACCTACGGAATAAACGAAAGGAGATGCAATAACTTTATGAGGAAGAGTAAATGGATCAGGATTAACAAACATTAACAAGAATATACTATACTCATCGAAGAATAGCAGTCTTAACTAATTTTTTCTTTCAGAATACAAGGTGATTGATGCAGGCTGTCAGACTGAACTACACATCTTAGTTTTAGTGATGAAATATGCTAGAGATAAGGAATAGTTATGTAATGAGTAATGAAGTGATTTTTTGCAGATGATAGTGAATACTGATGAATAATGATGAAGGAAATGGTATTATGAATAATGAAGTTTTTCTTTACAGGTGATGATAATGGTGAAGTTATGATGATATGGATAATGAAGTTTTTTTTCTTTACAGATGAGGATAATATTGAAGTAATGTATTTATGCTACGTAGTTATTTAAGTATTTGTTGCAGTTTGCTTTGACAGCAGGTGTTACATTGCATAGTAGGATGACGGAAAGTTTTGGAAAGGACAGCTATGGAACACATTTTATACACATTTCACTACTTGTTAATTCGAAGTTCACTACTTTTCAGCATAGTGTGTGTTTCTTCTTTCAGGTCAATAATCCGTTTTTGTATTTTTTCCAGGAGAAGTTTTTCATGACACTTACTAAACCTGTTACTTATTATACCTGTTCTAGTACTTGCATTTTTATATTTTACCTATTTGTGTTTATCACTTCTAAATGTGATCACATGTACTGCCTTGTTACATAATCTTGCTACAGCTGACTCATGACGAATGACGTTACCTATCCTCATTTGCTGCAATAGGTCAAAAGCAAATAGTGTTATGTTTCAGCAATTAATTATCGATCCCAACGCAATGCATTGCTAACAAAAAAAAAAAAAAAATATAAAATGTATTAACAGTCCCAAATAGTGATACCAGTTTGAGAAAATTCTGAATAATACTGATCAACTCTGAATAGCATGTCACTTGAGTAATGACCTCTTAATGAGACTATATTCAAAATAATGCTTTGTCACTAGCTAATAACTGCCACTGTCTATTATAATGATACTACGTATAATGCCTGTGATTATTAATGATTTGCCTGTAATTAACTGATTTTAATAATGACTTTGTAATGGTCTGAATACTACTGAAGGAGGAACACTGTTTATTGTAATGTTACCACTTATAATGCTTGTGATTACTAATGATTTGACTGTAATTAACTGATTTTAATAATGCCTTTGTAATGATCTGAATACTACTGAATGAGGAACACTGTTTATTGTAATGAGTACTTGTAATGCCCATGATTATTAATGCTATGACTGTAATTAATTGATTTTTAATAATGACTTCGTAATAATCTGAATAATACTGAATGATGATTTTATTCAATACTTGCTGGCCACTGAGTGCCAATAATTAATGTCACTCCACGAATTGTTATTAATTATGCCATTGATTAGCTCTTGTTTCCAATGTTGATACTTTGTTGTTGGAAATGAATGTGACTGTTTCATAATGCTTTGTAATTAGGAAAAGACTAATGATTCTTAATAGATTGGAATGACATAATTAATTAACTATGGTACTGTTTAATAATGCTTTGTAATTAATTAAGGCTAATAATTCTTAGTATATTGAAATGACAAATGATTAATTAATTAACTGTAATTAGACAAATGATTAATTAACGACAAATGATTAATTAACTGTAATTAGACAAATGATTAATTAACGACAAATGATTAATTACCTGTAATTATACAAATGATTAATTAACTGTAATTAGACAAATGATTAATTAATGACAAATGATTAATTAACTGTAATTAGGAAAAGGCTAATGATTCTTAATTATACTCTGTCACTGGAAAAGAATGCGATTATTTAATAATGCTTTGTAACTAGGAAAAGAAGGCTACTGATTCTATGTAAAACAATTAATGAACATTTTTCTGTAATACTACATACTTGGTACAGAAATGTTCAATAACTGGGCTATGAATGCCACAAACTACTAATTAAGTCTGTAATTGTCAATATTATGTGACTTGATGTCCTTCACCTCATAAGCTGACTACCCTGAATTACTGCAATGTCCATTTGTCCTGTTTATCCCAGTGATCATGGAGCACTATATTTGGTTTTGCACTAATTCTACGTTGGTGTGCCTTGTAAGAGTGTGGTGTTGACACGACATGCTGTCCACCACCGTGAGCAATGAAGACATTATTATGGTCCCACTGTTTGGTGTACGTAATGTACTGCCAAAATGAAAACATGGAACATTACTACGACAGTTCAGTGTCTTGGCTACACTGATAAATTCTGATGGGAAAAGAACTTCAAGTTGTGTCACTTGGTGTTGTACTTCTGTGGAAAGATATGGACTTTCAGAGCAGCTGTGTGCAATCTAAAGTGCTACAACCATGATGCAATCCTTCCCTTTCCTATCCTGATTCTTGCCACATAGTTCATAGGTTATACATTTTTCGATTCGCTGAACTCCAATGCGAATACACTTATGTTACTTGTCAATATAATATTTTTGCCAGTCTGTTCATTTGTTCTGAATATGCTAAAGAATTTTTTCAGTGCCTGTGCACTTTATTATCTGTCAAATAATTTGTATATACTTTTCTGATTTGCTACTATGTTTTGTACTCACATTTTGTCTTTGTCTGATATATTTTGTACTTAGTGCGTGTGCACAACATTTAAATATTCTGTAAGTTGTAGAATTTTGTTAATTAAAGAAAAATTTTGCCGCGCTTGGCAAGTCCAAATGACTCACCATCGCTGCCAAATTTTTGCCCCCCCAGTGGAGGGTTATGAAACACGTATGTAACGCAGCAGCGATGGCGAGGCATTGTAGCATCTGTGACCAGAGAGTATGCGCTTGACCGCGCGAGTGTTGCGAGCGGTTCTCAGTCAGTCAGTCGAAACACGTATGTAACGCAGCAGCGATGGCGAGGCATTGTAGCATCTGTGACCAGAGAGTATGCGCTTGACCGCCCGAGTATTGCGAGCGGTTCTCAGTCCGTCAGTAGCAGTCGTTGCGAGTCTGTAGCTCGGTTTAGTTGAGAACAGTACTCAGTCTGTAGTCGTCATGCAGAGCGGTCGGTCAGTAGTAGCAGCCCAGTGCGGTTGCGTGATGTAGGCGGTCGGCAACACTGGTCAAGATGGTGAATAAGGTATACTGTTAATTAATATAATCATTAGATAATTAAAAATTTTATTTATTGTAATCAATCTCTAACAAGTCCCCCAATAATAATTTTGGTTTCAAAGCATTTTTCAAAAATTTTATTTTTTTATCGAAGTAAAGATTTCGTTGCACTTCCCATTTCATTCCACTTCTTTTGAAGAAAAATTTCACTAGAATCACAAAAAACAAAAAAAGAGAATATTATTATTCGCAATGCAGTTCCTCCAAGCGGTGCGCAACAACAAGAGCAGATATGTGACATCCATGTATTCTGAGGTAAGGCTTTAATTCTGATTGTTTTATACAGGGCCAAAGACCGATATTTCGGTTTAATTGTATTTTCTTGTCACTGAACGGACTTTAAATTTTGTGAAGAATTTAGATTTGAGTCAGATTGCGTATTTCACATTTTTGTTGCCATTGTCAGTACATTTCATTGTGGGCAGGTTACGCATAGAGCAATGTCGATCAGCATTTCTAATTAGTATCATCCTTTCTTTTCCTTTTTAAAATTCGGTGGGGAGGTTACACTTGGCGACACCCAGTCCAGGATCGTATTTCGTTGAGAGTCTTTTGAGCGACAGTCAGATATCTGCTCTTGTTTGCTTAGATATAATTAGGATTTAGCGCAACGCTTTTAATAAGATTGTGACTTTCTCTCTACAGGTCAACGGCAATTTGTTGCTTTGTTGTATTTTTGTGTTGCTTTTGCATTGTGCTTATTTGTTTTGTGAAAAATTTTGACTATTGTAAAAATGCCGCGAAAGACTGTGAATAGTGTATCGCGAAGTATTGTGAATGAAATTACCGACTTAAACAACGTGACCGATAGTAATTGTGATACGCAACGTAATGATGACAATCCTGCGTTCACTAACAATCAGTGCATTCCAACCACTAATGATGACTTTCACCTTAATGATGAACAAACGAACTCAATTGTCTCGTCTGTTAACTTGACGACAATTGATGACGCAGAATGCTCTATGGTAATGAGCGCTGCAGAGCTTAACACACCCGATTTGGAAAATTCAAGTAACGTACAGGCAAATTTGTCTAAAGAAAGTGATCAGGATACACAAAGTACGACGGATTTATTTAATTCCGGAACAGTGTCTGACAATGTACATCCGACTGATAAACGTTTTTGTAAATTACAGAATGACCAAATGGTCACACAAAACGCGACAATTGTAGATACACAATCAAACAGTAGTGAGAATAAAGTAGGTAATGTTACTTTGGAACAATTTATGACAATAATGCTACAGTCTAAGAACAAAAATGACGAAAATTTCAAACAACTTAGGGAAGATAACAAACACTTAAATGAAAGATTTGATAAAAATGACGAAAAACAAGACAAACTTAATGAAGAGGTCAAACAACTTAGGGAAGATAACAAACAACAGAATGAAAACCTCAAGCAACTTAGTGAACAGGTCAGACAACAAAATGAAAAATTTGACGACAATTCGAGGCAGCTTAGTGAACAAATTAAAGCTGTTGCCGCGCAGTGTCATGACACTAAGGAACAGTTGCGCGCGGAAATTGAGGCGTGTTCACAAAAAAATAGCGAAGAAATTAAATCTGTTGCGCAAGAATTAAGAGAAATGCAAACAGTCGCAACAGAAACACTCAGAGACGAAATTAGCGGAGTCGCTAAACAATGCTCTGAAAAAGCTGCACAATTACGGGACGAGTTTAAAGCAATGACGGTAGAACTTTCGCGCACTATGGACGCAAAGATAGACGCGAAATTCGAACAGCAGTACACTCAGATTAACGAGCGCTTTAGTCAGCACATACAGAACAGTAATACGCGTTTCCGCAGATTTATTCAAGATCAAAACAAAGTAAAACGACAAGTCATGGAAACAATCACTGCACAGAGACAAGAGGACAAACGTAAAATATTCGCGAAAGCGAAGACGTATGTAGACAATAATATTACTACAGTGTCCGACAAAATTAATACCATAGAACAATTGAACGCGGAATTACAGGATGAAATTTCTGATCTTAAAGCAAAAACAGATACACACACAGTAAATATTCAAACAGTGACAGATAGATTCGAACAACTAGATCTAACACAGGATTGCGATGTCATCAAAGCTGATGTTAAAAAACTGAGCGAAACTACACGCAAGTTGCAAAAACAGATTAATGCGTCTGATTCTAAAACCGATGATCAGGTTAAAATACTGACTGAAAAATGTGATGAATTGGCCAGTCGTATTGATGTTATCGAAAATACTAATGACAATAAATCAGACGATACTGCACCGGTTTCTTTTATCCAAACACCTGAATTTCAAAATTTACAGCAGACAATTAATGAAATCGATTCATCTAACAATACGTTACGTCGGAAGTTATCAAATTTACAACAAGAAGTAACAGAAATGAAAAACATTTCAGTTAATAACATATCACAACAGACGCCACTTTATGAACATGTGTCAGATTCACGCAGCGCGTATAATTTGGGTAATCTGCAGAGAGTACGGGACTTAGATTCCGAACAACCACAGTTCAATAGATACTCTTACGATCCTGAACCTGTTCCATTACACAGAGATGATAATTTCGACTATAAACATTTTCTGTCAGTAAGAAAGTTCAAAATATTTAAAAACGATAGAACGCAGATTCACCCACTGGATTGGATTCAACAGTTTAGCTTTGCTCTTCCACCGACTTGGCCTGTAACACATAAACTTGAATTTATTTGCAGTTTTTTGGAAGGCGAACCGGCAACTCGTATGAGACCGATCGCGAGACAGTGTTACTCGGTAGAGGAATTTCAGAATGCTTTTCTGTCAGCGTACTGGTCGAAGACGACACAGCGCGGAATTAAAGACCAACTAATTAGTTTGCCAAACTACGAGAACTCAAATTTTCCCAGTGTAACGCAATTTTTTGAGCATATGGTTCAACAAAACCAGTACTTAAGTGAACCGTACAGTGAATCCGCACTTATACAACTATGCATCTCTAAATTACCACGGTCATTACGAGTGTCACTTCTAACGGGCCAGCAAAAAGAAAACATTTCAGCATTCAGAGATCTTTTACAGCTCTTGGAAGTACAGCAATCTGATTATTCTTTTGTAAACAAAAACTTTTTGAGTAACAACCAAGGTCAACAGCAGTACTGCAATTATGATCAGGGACGTAATTCCAATCGGAAAGATAACAGACGTTTTAGGAACGACAACTACCAAAACTTTAATAACAGGCAAAATTCTAATTATCAATACCGTCAAAATTTTCAGCAACAGGAACAACACTTTAGTAACAATAGAGGTGTTTCACAACAACAACATCAAAACCAGCCGGTTAACATACCTAACCAACAATGGAATACACAAGGTCAACCAGGCTTTAATGTTTCGCCGCGTGGACGTATAGCCCCTGGTCCAATAAATAGTAACGTACGTCAGCAAGGAAACAACTACGTACAGAGAAGACAGTATTTCAATTCCTATCGTAATGCACCGTATAGGAATGACTATTACGACAGACGTAAAAATAATGAGGACAATTTTCAGCGAACATCTAACAACAGTCGGTCATACCAACAGCAAAATCATACGCAAGAACATATTCTCATGAATGAACCCGACAGTAGGTACCATCCAGAGCGTAACACGCCTGGAAGAAGTAATAGGACAGTTCAAATAGTCGAAATGCCACAGAATCCTCCTAGTAATAATAACACGTCAGATAGAATCTGACTAAATACTGCACAGGACGCATCTTCTAATAACACAAGCACTACCTTTGACACGCAAAATGTTGTTCACGAAAATGTAATTACTTTTGACGACATCAGAGACACTCTTTTACAGGAAAGACCAGTTATTCAGAAAACCATTTCACATCCTGTTATCGAAATTAAAATTGGTTCATCGAAATTTTCAGCAGTAATCGATTCCGGATCACCTATATCAGTAATTAATGAGGAGACTTTCAACGAGTGCAACAAAGAGAATACCTATCCGACACTACCTTTAGGCAAAACAAAAGTGAAAGGAGCAGTATCGAGTAAAGGTGTAGACGTTAAACTACAGACGCATTTATCATTTTGTATTGGAGGTCATACTTTCCACTCTAATTTTTGGATTGTTCCTTTATTGACAACAGACATTATTTTAGGCACGAATTTTCTGGTACAACACGACGCAGTTATTGACTTTCAGAATTCTTATTTAATGCTAAAGGATGAAAATGTACAATTGGCTTTAGAGTTTCAGCACTCTTTATCTGCGGAAGAACAAACAATCAACCGCACAGAGGTCATTTCCGCAACACGTGACATAGACTGTAATCCCACATTGTTCACAAATACGTACGTACATAACTATAATACTCCAGACGAAGCTGACTACGACGTTATGCAGTTAATTTCTGATAAAGTTAAAGAGAGCAGTGCAACTACAGACGACGAACGAACGCAATTACACAAAATTCTTTTACAGCAAGCGCCAGTTTTTGACAACATTCCTGGTACTATGTCCGGCTTTATGTATGAATTTCAAGTCAAACCGCACGACACATTTAAAGCAAAGCATTATCCTATTCCATACATTCACAGAGAACAGGTTAAAAAAGAATTGCAGGATATGCTCGACCAAGGAATTATAGAACCAGCAGTTAGTCCGTACATAAACCCACTACATATTGTTAAGAAAAAAGATGGCTCACTTCGCCTTGTACTTGATTCACGTCACATTAATGACATTATTATTAATGAAACAGATCGGCCACAGACATTAGAGGAACTTTTACAGAAATTTCACGGTACAGCTATTTATTCTACATTAGATTTGAAATCGGGATTTTGGCAAATTCAACTTCATCCGAATTGTAGAAAATATACAGCTTTTCTCTGTTTCGGCGACTGTTATCAATTTTGCAAACTACCGTTCGGCTTAACTATTTCTTCTGCAGCTTTTATTCGCGGTTTGAACACAATACTTCCGACAGAACTTAAAGACAGAATTACGACGTATGTAGACGACATTCTTATCGCAGAAGCTAACTGGTCTGAACACAATCTGATTCTTGAACAACTGTTACAAACTTTTCATGCACAAGGACTTACAGTTAACCTCAGTAAATCGCATTTTGGCAAAACTTCCATAAAATTTCTTGGACACGTAATTTCAGCAGAAGGCATTGCACCTGATCCGGAAAAACTTCAAGCTCTACGTGACATTAGTGTTCCTACGACGAAGAAACAACTACGCAGTTTTTTGGGCTTAATTAACTTTTTTCGTAAATTTATTCATCATTCTGCTTTAGACACACCCAGATTATGCCAATTAACAGGTAAAAACAGTATTTGGTCTTGGGATAAGCAAGCACACTCTGAATTCATGAACCTGAAACATGCTTTGTTGAATGCTCCACTGTTATCGCACCCAGATCTTACTAGAAATTTTTCCATTGCTACCGACAGTTCCAACACCGCTTTAGGCGTACATATTTTCCAGGAAATTGAAGAAGATGGTTCAATAGTAATCAAAAACATCGCATTTGCAAGCCGCATTCTGTCACCTGCTGAGCGAAATTACTCCGTTACAGAACTTGAAACATTATGTGTTGTATGGGCTTTTATGAGATTTAGGCACTTTCTTTATGGCAGACATACCACAGTTTACACAGATCACAGAGCGATACAATTTTTACTTTCGGCCAAATTCACGCACGACAGATTAAGCAGATGGAAACTATATTTACAGGAATTTAATTTCACAATAGTTCACATTCCCGGTACGCAAAATGTTATAGCAGACGCACTATCGCGTTCTCTCGGCAACAATCAGCAAGACGTAGCAACCAACTTCTGCAAAACAAATTTCAGTGTCATGTACATTCAGCAAGTTGCATTTGAAAACTTTATTTCATCGTCATTACAGGACATAGCGCAAGAACAAAATAAAGACAATGTGTGGAAAGAAATTAAACACCTTTGGCTAGATAAGAATAATGTTACGATTAGAAACCACTACACTGTACGCAATGACATTCTGTTTCGCCGCTCTCATCCTGACAGCAACAATTGGTTATTATGCATTCCTGACGAACTGGTTAACAAATTAATCTGGTACACTCATTTAAGTTACGCACATTACGGAGCAAGAAAATGTTTTCTTATACTGAGACAGAACTGTTATTTTACTAACATGGAAAAACGTATACGACGAGTTTTAGCGTCTTGTAAAATTTGCCAGAAAGCTAAATCAGACACCACTTCACATATTCCTCCTTTATATCCCATTATACCTGTTAAATTAAGACACATGGCCGCAGTAGATATTTTTGGTCCGATTCCCAGAACTAACAGAGGTTTTTGCTACATATTTGTCGCTGTTGAGCTCACTTCAAAATTTGTTACTTTCACTCCATTACGCAAAGCTACTGCTAAAACTGTTTCGAAAGCATTTGTAAAACATTTTCTATCTCATGTAGGGCATGTAATGAAAGTAATTTCTGACAATGGATCACAATTTCGTAGTAGTGTATGGACACGCATGTTACGAGCTAGAAACATTTCTCCGATCTATATATCCAAGTACCACGCTTCTTCGAACCCCTGTGAAAGATTAATGAAGGAAATTGGTAAACTGTGTAGAATATACTGCCACAAAAGACATATTGATTGGGATACACACATACTCTCATTCCAAGATGTAATTAATTCCATTCCAAATGAATCCACTATGCTATCTCCGACTGTTATACTGAAAAACGTTGAACCACCGAACAAAATTAAAGAATTAATAGAATTTCCCAAAAGTCGTCGCCTACGACACCACGAAATAATTAACATTGCGCTGAACAACATCAAAAGTGCCGCAGAGCGCCGGAGAAGACAGCAAAAACAGGTTTGTAGACGCCGAGACTTTCACGTTGGACAGAAAATATTAGTACGTACACACTATTTATCCAGCAAATTAAAAGGTAAGTGCAGTAAATTTGAACTTCTATACGCAGGTCCATATCGGATTCGCAGTATCCCTCACCCCAATGTTGTACACGTCGAAACTTTGAGAACCAGAAAATCGAAAGGCAATCACCATATCTCAAACATTAAACCATTTATTGAGTGAAACCACTGTATGATTCAACACACTATGATGCCATTTACTAATGCAATTATTTCACGTGACTAATTACTGATGATTATCGTATTTTTTCTTGGCAAGTGCCCGGCAAGGTAAGGTTAGCAGGTCGCTCTTCTTGTCGTTACACATCAGACCGTGCATATTTTTCCAGATGAATTTACACATTTATGACTATTTTTGCAATTATATTTATGTGACTACTTATTGATGATTATCGTGTTTTTTCTTGGCAAGTGCCCGGCAAGGTAAGGTTAGCAGGTCGCTTTTCTTGTCGTTACACATCAGACCGTGCACATTTTCTACTTTTTTGTGTGTATGATTGTACTCCAGTTTTGTTTGTATGCACTATGAAATAGTTAAGATATAACACACACCAGTCGACTTTGACATTTTTTTTTTTTTGCCTTATGACATCTCAACATCGTGACTGTTTCACATTTTTTTTTTTTTTTTTTTTTTGCTGCTGCATTGTATTATTCTGTGTATAATTTTGTTTTTGAACACTGTCAATGTTTTTGACATATTACGTTTTCTGTCATGTTATGCTGTAGGGTTAATTATGTTACCATAAACCAGTCATTATCTAGGGGGTATATGATTTAAATGCAAGACATTAATCTTTGTTCATGAATTTCAGAAAGGAATGATGATTCTAAGAAATAAATTTACCATAAATGGGAATTTCACCTAGGGAATAAACAAAAGAAGATGCAATAACTTTATGAGGAAGAGTAAATGGATCAGGATTGGCAGGCATTAACAAGAATATACAATACTCATCACAGAATAGCAGTCTTAACTAATTTTTTCTTTCAGAATACAAGGTGATTGATGCAGGCTGTCAGAGAGAACTACACATCTTAGTTTTAGTGATGAAATATGCTAGAGATAAGGAATAGTTATGTAATGAGTAATGAAGTGATTTTTTGCAGATGATAATGAATACTGATGAATAATGATGAAGGATATGGTATTATGAATAATGAAGTTTTTCTTTACAGGTGATGATAATGGTGAAGTTATGATGATATGGATAATGAAGTTTTTTCTTTACAGATGAGGATAATGTTGAAGTTATGTATTTATGCTACGTAGTTATTTAAGTATTTGTTGCAGTTTGCTTTGACAGCAGGTGTTATATTGCATAGTAGGATGACGGAAAGTTTTGGAAAGGACAGCTATGGAACACATTTTTATACACATTTCACTACCTGTTAATTCGAAGTTCACTACTTTTCAGCATAGTGTGCGTTTCTTCTTTCAGGTCAATAATCCGTTTTTGTATTTTTTCCAGGAGAAGTTTTTCATGACACTTACTAAACCTGTTACTTATTATACCTGTTCTAGTACTTGCATTTTTATTTTTTACCCATTTGTGTTTATCACTTCTAAATGTGATCACATGTACTGCCTTGTTACATAATCTTGCTACAGCTGACTCATGACGAATGACGTTACCTATCCTCATTTGCAGCAATAGGTCAAAAGCAAATAGTGTTATGTTTCAGCAATTAATTATCGATCCCAACGCAATGCATTGCTAACAAAAAACATGTATTACCAGTCCCACATAATGTCACTAGTTTATGATAATTCTGAATAATACTGATCAACTCTGAATAGCATGTCACTTGATTAATGACCTCTTAATGAGACTATATTCAAAATGATGCTTTGTCACTAGCTAATAACTGCCACTGTTTATTGTAATGATACCACTTATAATGCCTGTGATTATTAATGATTTGACTGTAATTAACTGATTTTAATAATGACTTTGTAATGGCCTGAATACTACTGAAGGAGGAACACTGTTTATTGTAATGTTACCACTTATAATGCTTGTGATTACTAATGATTTGACTGTAATTAACTGATTTTAATAATGCCTTTGTAATGATCTGAATACTACTGAATGAGGAAGACTGTTTATTGTAATGAGTACTTGTAATGCCCATGATTATTAATGCTATGACTGTAATTAACTGATTTTTAATAATGACTTCGTAATAATCTGAATAATACTGAATGATGATTTTATTCAATACTTGCTGGCCACTGAGTGCCAATAATTAATGTCACTCCACGAATTGTTATTAATTATGCCATTGATTAGCTCTTGTTTCCAATGTTGATACTTTGTAATTTGAAATGAATGTGACTGTTTAATAATGCTTTGTAATTAGGAGAAGGCTAATAATTCTTAATATATTGGAATTTCAAATGATTAATTAACGATGCCATACTTTGTTGTTGGAAATGAATGTGACTGTTTCATAATGCTTTGTAATTAGGAAAAGACTAATGATTCTTAATAGATTGGAATGACACATAATTAATTAACTATGGTACTGTTTAATAATGCTTTGTAATTAATTAAGGCTACAAATGATTAATTAATTAACTGTAATTATACAAATGATTAATTAACTGTAATTAGACAAATGATTAATTAATGACAAATGATTAATTAACTGTAATTAGGAAAAGGCTAATGATTCTTAATTATACTCTGTAACTGGAAAAGAATGCGATTATTTAATAATGCTTTGTAACTAGGAAAAGAAGATTACTGATTCTATGTAAAACAATTAATGAACATTTTTCTGTAATACTACATACATGGTACAGAAATGTTCAATAACTGGGCTATGAATGCCGCACACTACTACTGTAATTGACAATATTATGTGACTTAATGTCCTTCACCTTATGAGCTAACTACCCTGAATTACTGCAATGTCCATTTGTCCTGTTTATCCTAGTGATCATGGAGCACTATCTTTGGTTTTGCACTAATTCTACGTTGGTGTGCCTTGTAAGAGTGTGGTGTTGACACGACATGCTGTCCACCACCGTGAGCAATGAAGACATTATTATGGTCCCACTGTTTGGTGTACGTAATGTACTGCCAAAATGAAAACATGGAACATTACTACGACAGTTCAGTGTCTTTGCTACACTGATAAATTCTGATGGGAAAAGATCTTCAAGTTGTGTCACTTGGTGTTGTACTTCTGTGGAAAGATATGGACTTTCAGAGCAGCTGTGTGCAATCTAAAGTGCTACAACCATGATGCAATCCTTCCCTTTCCTATCCTGATTCTTGCCACATCACTTATGTCACTTGTCAACATAATATTTTTGCCAGTCTGTTCATTTGTTCTGAATATGCTAAAGAATTTTTTCAGTGCCTGTGCACTTTATCTGTCAAATAATTTGTATATACTTTTCTGATTTGCTACTATGTTTTGTACTCACATTTTGTCTTTGTCTGATATATTTTGTACTTAGTGCGTGTGCACAACATATACTTTATGTACTACATCTAATTATTCTTGCCAGTCTGTTTATTTGTTCTGCATATGCTAAAGAATTTTTTCAGTGCCTGTGCACTTTATTATCTGTCAAATAATTTGTATATATTTTTCTGATTTGCTACTATGTTTTGTACTCACATTTTGTCTTTGTCTGATATATTTTGTACTTAGTGCGTGTGCACAACATTTACTTTATGTACTACATCTAATTATTCTTGCCAGTCTGTTTATTTGTTCTGCATATGCTAAAGAATTTTTTCAGTGCCTGTGCACTTTATTATCTGTCAAATAATTTGTATATATTTTTCTGATTTGCTACTATGTTTTGTATTCACATTTTGCCTTTGTCTGATATACTTTGTACTTAGTGCGTGTGCACAACATTTAAATATTCTGTGAGTTGTAGGATTTTGTTAATTAAAAAAAAAAAAAAAATTTGCCGCGATTGGCAAGTCCAAATGACTCACCATCGCTGCCAAATTTTTGCCCCCCCCCAGTGGAGGGTTATGAAACACGTATGTAACGCAGCAGCGATGGCGAGGCATTGTAGCATCTGTGACCAGAGAGTATGCGCTTGACCGCCCGAGTATTGCGAGCGGTTCTCAGTCCGTCAGTAGCAGTCGTTGCGAGTCTGTAGCTCGGTTTAGTTGAGAACAGTACTCAGTCTGTAGTCGTCATGCAGAGCGGTCGGTCAGTAGTAGCAGCCCAGTGCGGTTGCGTGATGTAGGCGGTCGGCAACACTGGTCAAGATGGTGAATAAGGTATACTGTTAATTAATATAATCATTAGATAATTAAAAATTTTATTTATTGTAATCAATCTCTAACAAGTCCCCCAATAATAATTTTGGTTTCAAAGCATTTTTCAAAAATTTTATTTTTTTATCGAAGTAAAGATTTCGTTGCACTTCCCATTTCATTCCACTTCTTTTGAAGAAAAATTTCACTAGAATCACAAAAAAAAAAAGAGAATATTATTATTCGCAATGCAGTTCCTCCAAGCGGTGCGCAACAACAAGAGCAGATATGTGACATCCATGTATTCTGAGGTAAGGCTTTAATTCTGATTGTTTTATACAGGGCCAAAGACCGATATTTCGGTTTAATTGTATTTTTTTGTCACTGAACGGACTTTAAATTTTGTGAAGAATTTAGATTTGAGTCAGATTGCGTATTTCACATTTTTGTTGCCATTGTCAGTACATTTCATTGTGGGCAGGTTACGCATAGAGCAATGTCGATCAGCATTTCTAATTAGTATCATCCTTTCTTTTCCTTTTTAAAATTCGGTGGGGAGGTTACACACGGTACATCCAAACCGTCATCGAACCCATAGTTCTACCATTCATAGACCGGCAAGGTAACTTGCTGTTCCAACAGGACAATGCACGTCCGCATGTATCCCGTGCCACCCAACGTGCTCTAGAAGGTGTAAGTCAACTACCCTGGCCAGCAAGATCTCCGGATCTGTCCCCCATTGAGGATGTTTGGGACTGGATGAAGCGTCGTCTCACGCGGTCTGCACGTCCAGCACGAACGCTGGTCCAACTGAGGCGCCAGGTGGAAATGGCATGGCAAGCCGTTCCACAGGACTACATCCAGCATCTCTACGATCGTCTCCATGGGAGAATAGCAGCCTGCATTGCTGCGAAAGGTGGATATACACTGTACTAGTGCCGACATTGTGCATGCTCTGTTGCCTGTGTCTACGTGCCTGTTGTTCTGTCAGTGTGATCATGTGATGTATCTGACCCCAGGAATGTGTCATTAAAGTTTCCCCTTCCTGGGACAATGAATTCACGGTGTTCTTATTTCAATTTCCAGGAGTGAATGTCTTACACTTTGCATTCCGTTTCTTCGTTAGAAACGTCCTGCTTTATACAAAAAAAATTATCAAATCAAAGTGTATTCAATATCTGGGACCGAAATAGTTGTATGGTTTGATAAAGTTTTACTCTATCTGCCTCTCAGTAATCCTTAAAAACTTCTAAAAAATTTACAGAGGGTCTGTTTATAACAAGGTAGGCCACAGCCCGAGGTCCTTTTCCATCCAACCCCAATCTCAGCTTGTGTTCCGCCTCTAACGATACCATCATTAACTTGACATTAAATCCTGGCCTTACTTCGTTTTCTTTAATGCATCTGTTCTGCATGCGTCCACAAAGAGCATCTCCAAAGTCAGACGTCCCGCGGCCAGTACGCCACTGGTGACAGACGTCTGGTGACTAGCGGTCAAACGGTCTCGTGAGCAGGGTTGTTGTGCGTGAATGTTGCGCTGTGTGGTTGGAGGGGAGGGGGTTAGGGCGGAGAGAAGGCCGCCACTTTGTCCAAGGCACGGCGCGCGCCATCCGTCTCCATTAGGCTGCAGGGTCCGCGGTGCGGCGCGGCGTCTTGTGCGGCTGAGACGCTGATGGATAGCGGGCGCCAGTCTGCCGGCGGCGAACATCAATCAGAGGAGCGGCAGATAAGTCGGGCAGCCGTGGACTTCTCGGCGGATGACGAATCACGACTGCCTGCGGAGGCTACTTTTCGACACCGTACCTTCTTCTGAGTCACAGACCAGAATAAATGCATTAACTGGTTGGTTACTGCTGTGTACGACATCGCACACAGCGGTAACGAGATGTTGGCTGGAGAGAGGTGCCGGCAGCTGTCACCGCAGAAAATCTGGACAGGAGCAGAAGTGATTAGTGAACAAGTTATCGCCACAAACAGAAGATTTACTTGAATTGCTCCAAGTGAACGAAGACTTATTACAACTTATGCAGCAATAAAATAAAGTACAACTATCAACGTTCACATGGAAAAGACTCTCCGACCAATAGCATGAGCGATGGAGCCAGGCGGCGTCTGCGTGGCAACACTTAAGCCGTTGGCTCATGGACCGTGCATCCGAACGTTGAGCGTTGAGCGTGCTGAGTTTCTGACGTCATAGCGTGGAATAGCACGTTCGGAAGTCTTTCCGAACGTGCAAAGCAGTATCTGGCATGTCAGATATTCTGAGCGTTGACCAATGAGATGTCACAACACCACCTACGTCACACGCACGCCGTCTACCTTCAGTACAGAGTTGTGAGGCCCCATATTGGCATTCGTTTCAAGCCTATACGTATATATGCCGTTTCTGAGCATCAGCAAATTGAGAATCACTGGAAAACCGGTTGTTAACTTGTGATTTGTTCCAATAAAATAATGAGAAACATCATATTCGTCGCAAAAGAATTACTGTAACTTGCGTATTATGAGAGTAGGCTATTCGAAGGCAGCAACACACTGAAGATCCACCCAAAACACATTGTTCTTGGTACAATTTGCCATAATTAAATTTCAATTAGTAACATATCTACGATTAAGGTTTTCAGCACAGGGTAAGATAATATGATCAGACATAAGGAGTGAGTAGTTGGTTTAGCTTAATGAGTAGTGTGTCCTGTATGCAGTTGTTTTTTGAGGCGGCGGTTCGCGTCTTGACAATTACAAGATTTTTTTTCCCTGTTATTGGCGTTTTTATTAGGTTCTCATACTTTATTAATAGTTTAATATAAATATATACTATAATATTTGACGTTTTGTAAATACAATTTCACCTCTTTTTGAGGGGTGACTTTGTTCGATTGACTTAATCTACAGGAAAACTTGCGCTACTTGTATGAAGATATTTTGCTCCTTTTTCTTTTACGCTTCGTGATTCACATGTTGCAAAGATTCTGCTACTGGGTAGGAACAGTGATCAAGTAAGACTGTCCTTGGGATTTTACTAAAATGTGGGAATGATGAAATAATGTTTATCTTATGCGGAGTACTATTCCAAATTTGTACCGCACTGTTTACAATGGAACTTTTAGTAGCCTATGTCCTTATTGATAGGACATGATACTTCCCTTTTCGTGGACGATGGAGGAAATGTGCGTTTTAATAGAGCTAACGTGGGAATTTTGCGCGCGCCCGTTGAGTAATCAGTGTGATTTGCGAACTAGAAACATCCGTGAACTGCCGCTGGAGTGCGTTGCGATCGCGTACACCACGTTGGGGCCCACGTACTGTGTGCACAAGTCGCATCGTTCCTGAGCGTTCAGCAGCACGTTGAATTTGGCACGCTCAACGTTGACGTTCGACAGCACGGTCCGTGTGCCGACGGCTTTAGAGACGTGGCTCCGATCGCGAGTGAGCTGTCGCCGGCCATCTTACATCGTGGCAGCAGAGGGCGCTCGTAGTCCAAAGCCGCAGGAGGCGTAGCTCTGTGGTCGTAGTCTACTGCGTCCACCCGTTTCTGCACGACCACTAGCGACGTTCAGCGGGAACTTACCATTCAGTTATCAACTGTAGAACGACTGTGAAATGATATCGATAAGTTGATACCACAGTCATCGCTAACACATTCCCGCTAACTGCTCCAGCTAACTGCATCTAACTAACAGCAGCATACACTGCCTGACAATAACAAGTCCAAAAGTAGAGTGGAAAAATCAGGAAACTTCTTGGGTTGAAAGGTATGTGATGCTCTTGCAATGACTACAAAATCAAGCAATGTTTACAAAAAACTCTTGGCATTATAAGGCTACGTATCAGTATGATTTTGGAACTCTACAGGCCTGGACTCATGCACTGATTCTGTTGGAAAGGGTATCATAAAGACGCTGAATCCTCTCCTGAGGCAAGATGGCTCATAATTGTTGTAGTTGGTCCTTGGTATCCTGGATAATCGCACTGGGACCAAGTTGAGGTCTGAGCTGGTCCCATACATGTTCATAATCAACAGACTAGGGGACCTTGCTGGCGATGGGAATACCTCAACATCAAGCACACAGCTCATAGAGACACTTGCCATGTGTACACAGATATTGTCCTGTCGAGAAATGCCATCTCGATAGCGTCACGTGTGAGGTAACACATGAGGGCGTAGAATGTCCATGACATACTCTTGTGCCCACAGAGGTACCTCAATCACAGCCGTCACAGCAAGTCGTACCCACAGCTGACCACACCATGGCGCCAAAAGTCAGAACCACCGTGCTTCTTAAAAACGTTGGAAAAATGAGACCTCTCACAATGTTTACTCCATTCACGCCAAAGATGGTCACCTTAGATTGTGCTGAATCGCAGTTCATCGCTGAACATTATGCGACTCCACTCTTCAGCAGTCTATGCTTCACGGTGGCGACACCACTCCAAACGTAACCGTCTGTGTTGTGAACGAATTTGAGTTAGTAACAGCGAATACTCTGTTTCAGAACTACAAGATGATTTGGTATACTTGGAAAGGCCAGGAGACACGGGAAGATTCCTGTTAGGTTAAATCACAGACAGGCAGAGATTCTCAAATCACATACCGGATTATAAGGCGTATCCAGAAGCAGATGAAGACGCAGATAACAATTTAATAGTGATGATGAGTAGGCTGAAGCTTAAGAGACTAGTCAGGAAGAATCGATGCTGAAAGAAGTGGGATACGGAAGTACTGAGGAATGAAGAGTTATGAGTGAATTTCTTTGAGGCTATATACATATTACGATAATGAACATCTCGGTAGGTATTTCGGTTGAAGAATGGGCATATCTAAGAAGGCCAATTACTTAAGCTGGAAAGAAAAACGTGAGTAAAAGGAAGGTAACGGTGAACAAACTATGGGTAACAGAAGAAATACTTCAATTCATTGAAGAAAGGAGGAAGTACAAAAATGTTCAGAGAAATTCAGGAATAGAGAAATACGATAGAAGAGTTGAGAATATAAGGCGAAATGTCCGCATGCAAAATGCAAAGAAATCGAAAAAGAAATTACTGTCGGAAGAACCGACTTAGCGAACCTGTCGTGAAATTAAAAGCAAGGGCGGCAACATAAAAAGAGCAATAGGAATTCCTATGTTAAATGTAGAGGAGGGAGCGGATGGATGGAAAGAGTTCAGAAGGCCTCTATGAGGGTTAGGACATGTTTGATGACGTCATAGGCGAAGAAACAGGAGTCTACATCTACATCTGCATTTATACTCCGCAAGCCACCCAACGGTGTGTGGCGGAAGGGAAGAGTACGGGAACCGGTACTAAAATAATATGAAGTTAGGGATAAGGGATAGATATCGTTCTATTGGAATTTCTAAAATCATTGGAGGAACTGGCAACAAATCGACCATTCTCGTTGGTGTGTAGAATATATAAGTCTGGTAATATACAATCATATTTTCGGAAAAACATCATCCACACGCTTCCGAAGATAGCAAGAGCCGATAAGTCCGCGAATTAACAGTCCATGCATCTAAGTTACTGACAAGAATAATGCACAGAAGAATCAACAAAATATTGAGCCTCTATTAAATGACGACCAGTCTGGTTTTCGGACGTTTTCTGACGTTGCGCTTGGTAATGCAAGCATGGCTCAAGAGAAATCAACACTCTCATGGGATTTGTAGACCTGGAAAAAGAGTTCAACAATGTAAAGTGGTGCATGATTTTTGAAATTCTGAGAAAAATATGGGTAAATTACAGGGAAAGACGGGTGATATATAGTATGTACAAGAACCAAAAGGGAAAAATAAGACTGGTAAACCGAAGAGGGAATGCTCAGAATGAAAAGGGTGTAAGACAAGATATATATTATTTCGCTCCTACTGTTCAACCTATACATCGAGAACCACTGGCGGAAAATGAACAGAGGTTCAAGAATGGGCTTACGAGTCAGGGTGAAAGGATATCAATGATAACAGTAGCTGATGACGTTGCTATACTGAGTGAAAGTGAAGAAGTAGTATAGGATCTGTTGAGAGGAATGGACAGCGTAATGAGTACAGAATATGAACTTTGAGCAATCCACAGGAAGACGAATGTAATGAGAAGTAGCACAAATGAGAACGCCGAGAAACGTAATACCAGAATTTGAGATGACGAAATCTACGAAGTTAGTGATTCTGCAGCAAAATAACCCATGACGGACAAAGCTATGAGGTGATAAATTGCAGAGTAGCACTAGTGAAAACGGCATTCCTGGGCAAGGGAAGTCCTCTGGTCTAGGGGCCTCAGTCCGGAGCCACGCGGCTACTACAGTCGCAGGTTCGAATCCTGCCTCGGGTATGGATGTATGTGATGTCCTCAGGTTAGTTAGGTTTATGTAGTTCTAAGGGACTGATGACCACAGATGTTAAGTCCCATAGAGCTCAGAGCCATTTGAACCATTTGAAGTCCACTAGTATCAAATAGGCCTTATCTTGAGGAAGAAATTTCTGAGAAAGTACGTTTGGAGTGCAGCATTGAATGATAGGGTGGGAAGATTGGAACAGAAGAGGAGCGAAGAATTTCAGACATATTGCTGTAAAAGAATATAGAAAATTAGGTGAACTGATAGCGCAAGGGTGAGGTGGTTCCCCGCAGAATCGGCTTGGAAAAGAATACACGGAAACCACTGACAAGAAGAAGGGACGAGACTGCAAAACGGATGTAGAAGCAATAACAAGAGAGTGTATGAGACTTAACACTTTTTTGTTATAATAACACAGAGAATTCATAGGCCAAATATAAAAATAAGGTTGGTTTGTTCTGACTGGTCAGAATGAAAACACGGGTCTCGTACCAGATAACCAAAAAATTACCTAGGGAAAGTGAGCGGTCAAAGGAAGGAAAAGGGAGGGCAATACTTACAGAGCAACGGCGAACACCGTAAGACAACTTCTACCGTGAGGCCCGTGACCGCCGCACACTCTGAACACTAGGCTGCAGGCTGGTGAATGTCGCACATGAAGTCGAGATTCGGAATGACGCGGTGATAGAAGCCAGCCACGCACGAAAACTAGCAATCGTCTTACAAGAGAAAATGATGCCGTCTAGTGGCGAGTGAGGTAAGAGGTGACGGACTAGTCGGAAAGTTATCTAATTTTCACCTATTTGTATTGTGGCGATGTGCATTTCACCATCTTAGGTTCACTTATATGCTATGTACACAATATTTTTTAACATGTGTGCGAACATTCCGACAAAGGAAGTAATTTCGATGATAGAACCCAGTTTAAAGCAACACACATTCTTGGATAACCAAAAAATTGATGAATTCCTCGCTGTCCTAAAGATATATCTAGATCACAATTACTTTAAATTTAATAAAGTTACCAACCAACAGATGGCAGGACTGTATACGGGATCCCCCTTCCCACTCCACAGTGGTACCAACAAGTACAGCAGTTCCACCAAGATTAGAACACGATGCAGCCTAATATAAAATTTACGTTAGAGCACAACAATAATTTTACATTACCGCTTTTATACACACATCAAAAAAAGTTTTGCATGAGCCGGTTCCCAGAACTCCTGAGGACAGATGTTGACTGTGGATATCGTATCACAGACACAGTTCCTTTGACTGTTCAGAGATGTTACTAAACGTGCCCAAAGATGTAAACAACCATGCATGAGCAGCGCCTATTAGACAGCCGATCAGCTCCAGTCATTCCACCAGGAAGGAGGTACACGGCTCGTTTTGTCTGTAGTTCAACCATGCCTAGACGATCAATACTGCGGTTCGATGGCGTCCGCATTGTTACTTTGTGCCAGGCAGGGCTCTCAACAAGGAAAGTGTCCAGGCGTCTCGGAGTGAAACAAAGCGACGTTGTTCGGACATGGAGGAGATACAGAGAGACAGGAACTGTTGATGACATGCCTCGCTCAGGCCGCCCAAGTGCTACTACTGATGACCACTACCTACGGATTGTGGCTCGGAGGAACCCTGACAGCAACGCCACCATGTTGAATGATGCTTTTCGTGCAGCCACAGGACGTCGTATTACGACTCAAACTGTACGCAATAGGTTTCATGATGCGCAACTTCACTCCCGACATCATGGCAAGGTCCATCTTTGCAACCACGACACCATGCAGCGCGGAATAGGTGGATCCAACAACATTCCGCTTGGACCGCTAAGAATAAGCATCACGTTCTCTTCACCGATGAGTGTCGCATATGCCTTCAACGAGACAGTCGTCGGTGACGTGTTTGGAGGCAACCCGGTCAGGCTGAACGCCTTAGACACACTGTCCAACGAGTGCAGAGCGGTGGAGGTTCCCTACTGTTTTGGGGTGGAAGGCGCCGTAACGGCTGTACGATACGTGAATGCCACCCTCCGACCGATAGTGCAACCATATCGGCAGCATATCGGCGAGACATTCGTCTTCATGGACAATTCGCGCTCCCATCATGCAGATCTTGTGAATGGCTTGTGAATGACTTTCTCGACTAGAGTGCCCAGTATGGTCTCCAGACATGAACACTATCGAACATGCCTGGGATAAATTGAAATGGGCTGTTTATGGACGACGTGACCCACCAACCACTCTGAGGGATCTACGCCGAATCGCCGTTGAGGAGTGAGACAATCTGGACCAATAGTGCCTTGATGAACTTGTGGACAGACTGCCACGACGAATACAGGCATGCATCAATGCAAGAGGACGTGCTACTGGGTATTAGAGGTACCGGTGTGAACAGCAGTCTGGACCACCACCTCTGAAGGTCTGGCTGTATGGTGGTAGAACATGCAATGTGTGGTTTTCATGAGCAGTAAAAAGGTCGAAATGATGTTGATCTCTATTCCAGTTTTCTGTACAGGCTCCGGAACTCTCGGAACCCAGGTGATGTAAACCTTTTTTTGATGTGTGTATTTGTAAATGATTTTGCAAGTACCTGTATATTTTTAAAAAAATAGATTATCACTGACAGTATAATCCGTTGCTAATCTGCACAGCTGCATTGCATGCAGCTGTGCAGATTGCCATCGATGTACAACTTGAAATTATCAGTTACGTTGCGAGTTCTAATGGCTACACAATTCAAGCTGTGGACACCCTTATCTGTCAAATACACCAACTTATAGTCATGAACCTGGGATTGCCTTGACACACATCGATGAGGACATCTCGTGTAACTCATAAAGTAAAATGCCGTATTTAAAAACTATTTCAGATCAGGTGGGCAGATGGCTCAAAGATGCTGCTGCCGCACCGGCGTCTTTTATTCCTAACAGAATTGGTCTCCATTATAGACGCCTTGAAGCCACATGGTTTCAGGCCTTCATTAAATTTAATGTAATGAATGGCAATACCTCTACATCAGTCACACTGCACTCTCTTTAAATATCCGATTCAAGGAACATCTGGACAATAATAATTCTAAATCCACTTTATCTTGTCATTTGAAAGCCAATGAATACTTTATTGGTGACATAAATACCAATTTAAGTATGTTTCATCGTCATTATAAAGGCCGCATTCTTAATTTATTGAAAGAAATAGAAATTTTGGACAGTTTAAAGAAGAACCCTTCATCTACCTTTAACGAAAAAACCACTCTGCAGCACGAGTACCTTGTAAATATTTATTCGTTTTTGAAAAGCGTTCAAACCTCACCAGTATACCCTTCAGACTTTCCTCCAGAGGAATTTTACTCTTCTTTTTATCCTTTTAGTTTTTCGCCTAACTGCCGGCCGTTGTGGCCGAGCGCTTCTAGACGCTTCAGTCCGGAACCGCGCGCCAGCATCTCGTGGTCTCGCGGTAGCGTTCTCGCTTCCCACGCCCGGGTTCCCGGGTTCGATTCCCGGCGGGGTCAGGGATTTTCTCTGCCTCGTGATGGCTGGGTGTTGTGTGCTGTCCTTAGGTTAGTTAGGTTTAAGTAGTTCTAAGTTCTAGGGGACTGATGACCATAGATGTTAAGTCCCATAGTGCTCAGAGCCATTTTCGAACCGGAACCGCGCGACAGCTAGGTTGCTGGTTCGAATCTTGCCACGGGCATGGATGTGTGTGATATCCTTAGGTTAGTTAGATTTTAGTAGTCCTAAGTTCTAGGGGACTGATGACCTCAGATGTTAAGTCCCATAGTGCTCAGAGCCATTTGAACCGTTTTGTCGCCGAACTGATACTGTTTTTCGCCTCTGGATACCTAATTTGCTTATGGCAAATAGCGACAGTCCACTGCCTGGTTACAAATTACGATTGTATTTTGAGAATTAATTGACTCGTACTAGTACCTGTGTGGGAAGAGAGGCAGTAGTCAACACCGTTAACAAAGGTATATTTAGTATAGGGATAGCGCCGCATCAGATAAACTGGAAAATACCGGATACCTTACGTAAAAGTCCCCACAGAAGTCTACTTAGCGACATTTAGTTAAGAATAGTTTGATGTGTGCAGTAGAATATGCACTACTTATGACATAGAGTAGCAAATAATTGTGGCAGAGGTGTTAGTTTACCAGTAACTTTAAGACCTGGAGACATGGTAAAGTCATTGTGAGTTATCCGACCAACTAAAGGCATTCGCTCTGGTGTTTTAGGGAAACGTGCTCGTTTTAAAAAAAAATATTAAAAGAACAGTTAGTTATTAAAATCGTTGCTTTTTATAGACGCTTTCTTGTTTTATAGTGCCACTGATTGCTTGAGATAGTTCCACCTGCCAATATAGCAACATTGCCATAAAGAGCGTGACATTTTGAAATATTTTTCAGACTAAAGCGTTTATCGTGTCTGGATGCATTCGATGAGCAGAAGTTTTGCAGTTGCGGCTTGGCTGGCTCCTTGGCTCCGGCGCAGAAGAAGAAGAGGTCACAGGAGAACTTATTTTTAGTTAAAGATTGAAACAAAAGGAACATTCAGCTCAGACGACTGTTAGTCAATAAAACATAGCCCTCCGCTCCCCTGCCACGATACACAGCACAACAGTATCTACGGTGGCAGCTCGTTCTGCCAGATTAATACAAAATATATGCAGCCGACCACTCCGTTGTGAGCAGGCAGTGTTAAGCTGTGGACGTGCTACTGTGGTACGTCAGCATTGTTGTGTCACAAGTATCCATGGAGAAACAGTTCCGAATCAGGTGTTCGAGAAATTCCCCAGAATGTTCTGAAGAAGATAGAAGTATGTGCAAAGTTTGTCCCACATACCTTCACTACCGACAAAAATCGAGAAATTCCACAGAATGATATGAAGAAGAGAAAAGTACGTGCAAAGTTTGTCCCACATACCTTCACTCCCTACAAAATATCGACGCAAAGGCACCTGCCGCGTCTTGACTTAAATGCAAAACCCGGAAGGTTCTCTGTAAAAAAATTATCACTGGTGACGAAACTTGGTTTTATAAATACGAACCTACCACAAAAAGAAAAAAAAATGTAGAAATTTACATGAAGCGTCAACGCTTTGGTGACATAAACGCCATTTAAGCCACTGTGATGCAGGAGATGAAAGCGCTTTTTTGGCGATTTCACATGGTCGTATGAACGTTTTGCATGTCGTACTGAGGTAGTGGGAGACTATTACCTACTATTCCAGTCTTGAAAGTTTTTTGACTGACGGGCGGTATGTTCCTGAATGTAAAAGATACACCCTTGTAAAATTAGAAGGGTCTTTAGAAAATAAAGTCCTTGTAATCCTAAGAGAAATTTAAAATCCGCCCCCGAGAATCAATCCGCCCGCATGTAGATGATATTGTGAATTCGGATTAATCTTCCTGAAATGCAACAAACCAAGCATGAGGAAAATTCTTAGTTGTCAAGTCATAATTCATTAGATGAATGACTTTTAGTAATGAATATAAAGGAAAATTTGCGGACTTCAGGCAAGGTGATCGCGTATTATTATTGTGTTGAACGCTACTGCGGGCTAGGACCAGCCAACAGGGAGGGCGAGAAGGGTGTGTTACACGATGCTCGCTGGCGGTCTCTTGCTGCAAGCTTGTGAACTACTACTAGTTGTTCGACGCTGAGGCTCAAGCGGTAGTAGACATGAAAACGCTGTAGAGCAAATGTGTTACACATTGAACATACCGTTTATTATGGAATATAAGACACTACGAACTACAAGATCCACCTTAATTTTTAAGAAATTTTTTAAAAAAATAGCATTTTTACCATTTTTGTTATCAGATTGCAAAGCCAGATTACAAAAAATGTTTGGTTTATAAAACCGAATGGACCTTTAAAATCCCTGAAAATCCTTATTTGTTCTTTCTTGCTTTCTGAGAAATTTTGTGTTTGGTTCGCACGCTTAGTCGATGACGCTTCATAATCATGTTGCACCAACCAGCTACACCCTTAAAATCTGTTGTTAAGTTCCACTGTAGCGCTAGCTTATGAAAGTGTATATGAAACATATTTGTATTAATTCCAGTGCCACTTTGATGGTGTCCCTGAATCCACTTGAATTTGTTATCTTCTAGTTTTGGTCACTTTGTTTTCCGTCCTGTATTTGCACATTTAGTCTTCTCTTTTTTTTCATTTCTTCTTTACTAGCCCGCCAATCACGAATGGATTTTCCTGTTTATAGCATTCATCATATGAATACTTTTCAGTTTTTTTCATTTCGGAACTACGGGGTATTCAAAAAGTCTCTCCGCAGTGCCGTATGATTGTTAGCCGCGCGTGCCGTATGCCACAGTGAATATACCGAAGTGCAACTCAGTGAAATACAGGTTATTAATGTATTGAATATTCATTTTTACTTACAAATTTTCGCATTAAATATTGAAGTATCCCCCTGTTGTTGAATACACAATTCTATTCGTCTAACCATGTTTCCAAACACAACCTGTAACATTTCTTCTGTAATAGAAGCAGTGAAAGTGGATATTGCAGTTTTCAATTCATCGATGGATTTTGGACGGTTTTATAGACAGTTGCTTTCGCTGCACCCCAGAAAAAAAAGTTAGGTGGTGTTAGGTCAGGCGGTCATGGAGGCCAAAGTCCCTGTGAAATTATGCGATCACGAAAAACATCAGCGAGCAGTGACATTAAAAAGCGAGCTGCATACGTGGTTGCACCATCTTGTTGAAAATAACCGTTCAGTGTTTCACTTAACACAAGTTCTATGAATGGATACTGCGTTTATTGTCATCATCATCATCATCATAATCATCATCTTCATTTAAGACTGATTATGCCTTTCAGCGTTCAGTCTGGAGCACAGCCCCCTTATAAAATTCCTCCATGATCCCCTATTCAGTGTTAACATTGGTGCCTCTTCTGATCTTAAACCTATTACTTCAAAATCATTCTTAACGGAATACAGGTACCTTCTCCTTGGTCTGCCCCGATTCCTCCTACCCTCTACTGCTGAACCCATGAGTCTCTTGGGTAACCTTGCTTCTCCCATGCGTGTAACATGACCCCTCCATCTAAGCCTGTTCGCCCTGACTGCTACACCTATAGAGTTCATTCCCAGTTTTTCTTTGATTTCCTCATTGTGGACACCCTCCTGCCATTGTTCCCATCTACTAGTACCTGCAATCATCCTAGCTACTTTCATATCCGTAACCTCAACCTTGTTGATAAGGTAACCTGAATCAACCCAGCTTTCGCTCCCATACAACAAAGTTGGTCGAAAGATTGAACGGTGCACAGATAACTTATGACTCCCTTCTTGCAGAACAGAGTAGATCGTAGCTGAGCGCTCACTGCATTAGCTTTGCTACACCTCGCTTCCAGTTCTTTCACTAAGTTGCCATCCTGTGAGAATATGCACCCTAAGTACTTGAAACCGTCCACCTGTTCTAACTTTGTTCCTCCTATTTGGCACTCTATCGGTTTATATTTCTTTCCCACTGACATTACTTCCGTTTTGGAGATGCTAATCTTCATACCATAGTCCTTACATTTCTGATGTAGCTCTGAAATATTACTTTGCAAACTTTCAATCGAATCTGCCATGACAACTAAGTCATCCGCATATGCAAGACTGCTTATTTTGTGTTCACATATCTTAATCTCACCCAGCCAGTCTATTGTTTTCAACATATGATCCATAAATAATATGAACAACAGTGGAGACAGGTTGCAGCCTTGTCTTACTCCTGAATCTACTCTGGACCATGAACTCAATTTACCGTCAACTCTAACTGCTGCCTGACTACCCATGTAAAGACCTTTAATTGCTTGCAAAAGTTTGCCTCCTATTCCATAATCTCGTAGAACAGACAATAACTTCCTCCTAGGAACCCGGTCATATGCCTTTTCTAGATCTATAAAGCATAGACACAATTCCCTGTTCCACTCATAACACTCCTCCATTATTTGCCGTAAGCTAAAGATCTGGTCCTGTCAATCTCTAAGAGGCCTAAACCCACACTGATTTTCATCCAATTGATCCTCAACTAATACTCGCACTTTCCTTTCAACAATACCTGAGAAGATTTTACCCACAATTCTGATTAAAGAGATACCTCTGTAGTTGTTACAATCTTTTCTGTTTCCATGTTTAAAGATTGGTGTGATGACTGCTTTTGTCCAGTCTGATGGAACCTGTCCCGACTCCCAGGCCATTTCAATTATCCTGTGTAGGCATTTAAGACCTGACATTCCACTGTATTTGATGAGTTCCGACTTAATTTCATCCACCCCAGCTTCTTTATTGCACTGCAATCTATTGACCATTTTCTCCATTTCCTCAAATGTGATCCTACTCTCAACATCATTCCTATCCCATTCTACCTCGAAGTCTGAAACATTGCTGATCGTATTTTCACCTACATTGAGCAACTCTTCAAAATATTCCCTCCATCTGCCCAAGGCATCCACAGGATTCACCAGCAGTTTTCCTGACCTGTCCAAAATACTTGTCATTTCCTTCTTACCTCCCTTTCGAAGACTGCTAATTACACTCCAGAATGGTTTTCCAGCAGCTTGACCCATAATCTCCAACCTGTTTCCAAAGTTTTCCCAAGATTTCTTCTTGGATGCTGCAATTATCTGTTTGGCTTTGTTTCTTTCTTCAACATAACTTTCTCTGTCTACCTGAGTTCTAGTATGTAGCCATTTCTTTTACAGGCCGCCTTGACTGTGTCATTCCACCAAGCTGTTTGCTTCATCCTACTTTTACACACTACTGTTCCAAGACATTGTTTAGCCACTTTTAGTACTGTGCCCCTGTACCTTGTCCATTCCTTTTCCAATGACTGTAATTGACTACATTCAACTAACTGGTACCTTTCTGAGATCGCTGTTATGTACTTGTGCCTGATTTCCTTATCCTGAAATTTCTCCACTCTTATCCTCCTACATATGGACCTGACCTCCTGCACTTTCGGCCTCACAATCCCAATTTCACTGCCGATTAAGTAATGATCAGTGTCATCAAAGAATCCCCTGAATACACGCATGTCCCTCACAGCCTTCCTGAATTCCTGATCTGTTATTATATAGTCAATGACAGATCTGGTTCCCCTGCCTTCCCAAGTATACCGGTGAATGTTCTTATGTTTAAAAAAGGAGTTTGTGATTACTAAGCCCATACTGGCACAGAAATCCAAGAGTTGTTTCCCGTTCCTGTTGGCCTCCATATCCTCTCCAAATTTACTCATAACCTTTTCATACCCTTCTGTTCGATTTCCAATCCTGGCATTAAAATCACCCATGAGTAGAACACTGTCCTTGTCCTTTACTCTAACAACTACATCACTGAGTGCCCCATAAATACTATCCATCTCATCTTGATCTGTCCCTACACAATGCGAATATACTGACTCAATCCTAATTTTCTTGCTAGACACTGTGAAATCTATCCTCATCAGTCGTTCGTTTACATACCTTATTGCAACTACGCTGGGTTCCATTTCTTTCCTGATGTACAGCCCTACATCCCATTGTGCTATTCCTGCTTTGACTCCTGACAGGTAGACCTTGTATTCTCCCACTTCCTCTTCTTTCTCACCCCTTACCCGAATGTCACTAACAGCTAAAACGTCCAGCCCCATCTTACTTGCAGCCTCTGTCAGCTCTACCTTCTTGCCAGAGTAGCCCCCACTGATATTAATAGCTCCCTATCTCATTACCATTCGTTTCTTGTTTCGTTGAAAAATATGGGACCCACAATCCGACGTCTAGAAATTGCAATCCAAACTCCTAAATTCACAGAATGAAGTGGTTCCTCATGAATACACTATGGATTTGCAGAAGTCCACATACGAGAATTTTGCGAGTTCATGTACCCAGATAAATGAAACCACGCCTCATCAGTGAAAAACGTTTAATTAGGAATATCCCTTCCATTTTGTTGAACGAAATTTTGAACCATAGGCAATAATGTAGTCTCTTGTCATGATCAGTATGTTTCAGTTCTTGCGCGACTGTCACTTTGTATGGGAAAAGTTCTAATTTTTTTCCTTACACCTGTGTGGGCCGTTCTGACACTAACATCAATTTCCTGGGCGAGTTTTCTTACTGACTTGTTCGGACTCATGGGCATTTTATCGGAAATATCGAGTAGTTTATCCTCAGACACAATGCTAGGATGACCATTTCTCGGTGCATCTGTCACTGAACCCGTACTTCGAAATTTGGTAATCAAATCTCGTACAGTATCGCGATGTGGGGGTGTTGTCTCCGGGAAAATTGAATTAAATGTTTGACGAACTGTTATTTACTGCCAGCTTAGAACAATTGTTCGACTAAAAACACACGTTCTTCAGTGCGTAGCATTTTAATTGTGACAAAAACGGAACAAACGAACGAGGGAACTAAACTTAAACGTTCACGTCAACACGTAACGACACACACCAACGATACTAATGACGTTGGCTGAGATAAACGAAACAGTGAAGTGTTGGGATAGTCCGCTTGAAGGGAAGTAACCCAGGCAGGCAAACAATCATACGGCACGCGCGCCTAACAATCATACGGCACTGCGGAGAGACTTTTTGAACACCCCGTAGCTACTTACAAAAATATTGTACTATTACCGATGAGACAAATCACTTTCAATTCAAGTTCATTGGCACCGTAGACTGCAATGACGCATCGTAGGCTGGACAGGGTCCTGGGTTTGTAATGACGGGGCGGGAGGAGACAGTATTAGCAAGCTTGTGAAACCCCGCAACTCATGTTCGTCGCATCGTTGCACTGCTGCTGCCAGTTGAATCCATTGTTGCCAGAATGAGATATGATTGCCGCGGCATCGAATATATGGCAATTAATAACTGGTGGGAATTTTAAATCTAAACTAGACATTTTTATATTAATTTCCAGTATAAAACGCACCTAAATTTTGGAGGAAATTTTTTGAAGAATACGGTCCTGATCAGACACGTCTTTAGTTGTAGCTGCAAGTGGATGTAAGTTGGCAACCCTGCAGTACCGCGGTAGGAGCTGCTAGTCCTCTGCCAAACACACACACAGTCTTCTCCTCTGTTATCGCGGCTCTCACTCGCAGGATGCGTGGCCAGGACGGACCTCCACCCCGGCCGACAAGCCATTCGCGTTATCGTCCTTCTGGAGAGCCGTAAAGTAGGTTTAACACCAGCGTCTGCCTGTAAAGCGATATAAATGACCGTGGAATTTAGTTTACAACAAATCTTCGTTTATGGGTTGTTAAACTTTATGTCGAATATACCCTCTGCGGAAATGGCGGACACTCTGCCAGTTACTGTGTGCCAGAGAGGCAGAAATATTACATAGTTCTCCTCTGTAATGTTGTTACGTGCAGTCCACTTGCACAATTTCAACGCCCTCTTCTACTTCCCGCATCCATCATTAACGTGTCACAATTCGTAGGAATACGTACTTTAACTTACGGGCTTTAGGTTGATTATTTATTTCCTTTTTAAGACTTCATTTTAACGAAAGCTTTAAATGAGTCTGAGGTCGCTTACAGAACGTACAGGGGGTGGATAAAACTAAGAAAAGATCACAAACATGCCTAACACGGTGCAGGAAAACCGTTGAGGTTTGACGGGGCTTTACCATGAGCAGAATAGAGGGTTGTAGTTAACTATAACATTAGGGTTGCATTCAAAAAGTATTGATATAATCAATCAACCATAAATAGAATAAGAAACGAAATATTGCAGTGAGTTTCGACCTGTAAGATTGGTAAACAATACACCCTTACTCTTATTAATTAACTGAAGCCAAAAAGAGCTTCCAGTACTCTCGGAATGGACAAATACAAGTCACATATGGTTTCCAATGGAATCTTATGCCATGATTCCTGCAATATATTGGCAAATTCAGGTCAATGATAGACATGGATAACCATCAAAGCACCACTCTTCAAAGTAGACCACAAATGTCCAATAATATAGATATCTGGTGACAGTGGTGGGCAGTGGAGATGCGACATTTGGACCTCGAACTCACGAAACTGGTACTGACGATGCGCGCTGTATGAACAGGAACCCCTATCGTCTTGGAACACATCATCAGAATTGGGGAACAAACATTTTAACACGCAGTGGATCTGGCCAGCCAAAACGATCACGTAATTCTTGGCGGTAGTGTGACCCTGGAGGTTATTCATGGAGCTCATGGAATACCACGATATGGCTATCCAAATCATGACCGAATCCGTGCCATATTCCACTCTTGGGACGTAAACTCGGCCAAAAGTTGTAAACAGTGCGAAACAAGACTTGTCCGATCAAACAACTTCCTTCCGTTGCTCTGCAGTCCAGGTTTATGGCCTCGGCATCACGTTTTACTGTTATAGGGGCATTTGCATCGCTAGTGATTGATTCTGGACTTCCATCTAGTTTGAAATTTCTTTCTGGAGGTTGCGCTCCATAGTTCTTGCATATTTGAAAGATGTCGTATTACCGCCTTGACGTGCTGGTGAAATACTTTACTTTTACATCCAGTTTCAGACACCTCATCATCGTCAGGTTCTCATATAAAAGTTTTAACACAATCATATTAGATGAATCATACTCAGTTGTCACATCGCGATATAAATTACGTCGTCAGTCTACAAAATCTGTGCTAGAGACTGCATTCGTTCCTGTTAAAACTGTAAGCCGACTACGTGACGGTGTGAAAATTTTTGCATGAGAACCTGATGATGGCCAGACGACTGAAACTGGTTGTATAAATAATATTACCAGCAGCTAAAGACGGTAATACACTACTGGCCATTAAAATAGCTGCACCACGAAGATGATGTGCTACAGGCGCGAAATTTAACCGACAGGAAGAAGATGCTGTGATGTGCAAATGGTTAGCTTTTCAGAACATTCACACAAGGTTGGCACCGGTGGCGACACATACAACGTGCTGACATGAGGAAAGTTTCCAACCGATTTCTCATACACAAACAGCAGTGGACCGGCGTTGTGTGATGCCTTCTGTAAGGAGGAGAAATGCGTGCCATCACGTTTCCGACTTTGATAAAAGTCGGATTGTAGCCTATCGCGATTACGGTTTATTATATCGCGACATTGCTGCTCGCGTTGGTCGAGATGCAATGACGATTAGCAGAATATGGAATCGGTGGGTTCAGGAGGGTAATACGAAACGCCGTGCTGGATCCCAACGGCCTCGTATCACTAGCAGTCGAGATGACAGGCATCTTATGCGCATGGCTTTAACGGATCGTGCAGCCACGTCTCGATCCCTGAGTCAACAGATGGGGACGGTTGCAAGACAACAACCATCTGCGGCAACAGTTCGACGACGTTTGCAGCAGCATGGGCTATCAGCTCGGAGACCATGGCTGCGGTTACCCTTGACGCTGCATCACCGACAGGAGCGCCTGCGATGGTGTACTCAACGACGAACCTGGGTGCACGAATGGCAAAACGTCATTGTTTCGGATGAATCCTGGTTCTGTGTACAGCATCATGATGGTCACATCCGTGTTTGGCAACATTGCAGTGAACGCACATTGGAAGCGTGTATTCGTCATCGCCATACTGGCGTGTCACCCAGCGTGATGGTATGGGGTGCCATTGGTTACACGTCTCGGTCACCTCTTGTTCGCATTGTCGGCACTTTGAACAGTGGACGTTAAATTTCAGATATGTTACGACCCGTGGCTCTACCCTTCATTCAATCCCTGCGAAACCCTAGATTTCAGCAGGATAATGCACGATCGCATGTTGCAGGTCCTGCTGCCCTGGCCAGCGCATTCTCCAGAACTCTCACTAATTGAAAAGTCTCGTCGATGGTGGCCGAGCAACTGGCTCATCATAATACGCCAGCTACTACTCTTGATGAACTGTGGTATCGTGCTGCATGGGCGGCTGGACCTATACTCGCCATCCAAGCTCTGTTTTACTCGATTCCCAGGCGAATCAAGGCCGTTATTAGGGTCAGACGTGGTTGTTCTGGTGTAGGAGGTATGCGCTGCCTGTGATATGTAAGTTATAAGAGAATCTGAGACCAAAGAGCAGTGTTGTATGCTGTAGGAACTGTGTGGTAGTAGCAGTAAGTTGTTGCTAGCGAGCAGTCTGGTGTATCGTGTTGGCTAGGCCGGTCGTGGTGCAGCGATGGCGGAGTCTGAGCGTTATAGTATAAGGTAAAAGCAGCCTCGCGCATATCTAGTAATGTTATGTGAACTCCCATGTAAATCTTTTAAAAATGTCCTAATAATAATCTTTGTGATATAAAGTAATTTTTAACAAGCATTCATTTCAATTTAAAGAATTTACTAATTTCTCCAATCCATGATCACTCCGATTGTTGCAAAAGAAAATTCAGTTGCTTCGTTTCATAAATGACAAATCTATCGGCCAGCATTGCACAGAGCTGTGCCGGAAAAAATTAAAATATAAATAAATATTATTTGGTTAATGATTCTAATTTTAGTGTAACCTCAGAACAAAATTGGTTCCCATTTATAACCTCCCTACAGAAATTCATTCACATTTAACCTCCACACAAAATTTGTTTCCCATTTAATGTACCCACTAAATTCTTCTCTCATTTAATGTAAGCTCGAAACAGAAAAATTCCTAAACCTCATAATAAAAAATAAATTCAGTAACCTGGTAAATTTTGGACGACAGCAGTGCTGCGTCATGGTCCTGTAAGATCATTCTGAATAAAAAGCAAAAATTCTTACCTCAAAAAAGTCGCCAACTATCTGCTCTTACAATAACTTTTTCCGGCACAGCTCTGTGCAATGCTGGCCGATAGATTTGTCATTTATGAAACGAAGCAACTGATTTTTGTTTTGCAACAATCGGAATGATCATGGATTGGAGAAATTAGTAAATTCTTTAAATTGAAATGAATGCTTATTAAAAATTACTTTATATCACAAAGATTATTATTAGGACATTTTTAAAATATTTACATGGGAGTTCACATAACATTACTAGATATGCGCGAGGCTGCTTTTACCTTATACTATAACGCTCAGGCTCCGCCATCGCTGCACCACGACCTGCCCAGCCAACACGATACACCAGACTGCTCGCTAGAAACAACTTACTGCTACTACCACACAGTTCCTGCTGCATACAACACTGCTCTTTGGTCTCTGATTCTCTTATAGCTTACATATCGCAGGCAGCGCATACAAGTGTCACTCTTTCTTTCACAGATCATCGGCAATTTATTGCTCTTTGTTGTAATTGTGTTTGTTCCATTTTTACTTTGTCTTTGTTTCATTTTGTGCTTAATTTTGATTTGTGAAAAATGCCGCGAAAAACTGTTAACAGTACATCGCGATGTGCAATGAGTGAAATAGCCGACTCGAATAATTTGACCGATAATATTTGCGACACTCAGTGTAATAGTGATAATCCCCTAATTACAGATAATCAGTGTGTACCGGCCACTAGTAATGATTTTATTCCAGATGATGAGCAAACAAATTCAATTGTGTCCGCTGTTAATTTAACGACAATTGATGACGCGGCACGTTCTGTTACAATGAACGCTGCCCCGTTTAACACACCTGATTTGCAAAATTTACACAGTGAACAGATTATTACTTCTAACAAAGGTGAACAATGTAGTCAAAATATGCCAGATTTGTTTGATTCCGATTTAGTGACCACTAGTGCACACCCGATTGGCAAACCTTTTCGAGAATCACAGAATGACCAAATGGTTACACAAAACGTGACAATTGCAGGTACGCCATCACACAGCACAGAAAACAGAGTCGCTAATTTTGGCTTGGATCAAATTATGGCAGTATTGATACAGTCTAAGAAAGAACAAGACGACAATTTCAAACGACTTAATGAATCGAACAAACAACTTAATGAAAAACAAGACAACCTTAATGAAAATTTCAAACAGTTGAATGAAACACAAGACAACTTTAATGAAAATTTCAAACAGTTGAATGAAAAACACGACAACCTAAATGAGCAGAACAAACAACTTAGTGAACAGATTGCAGCCGTTGCCGCGCAATGTCATGATACTAAAGAATAATTACGTGAGGAAATTAAGGTTTGTGCTAGGAATAGTAGCGAAGAGTTACGTGATACACGTGTATCCACAACGAAATTACTTAGAGATGAAAGAAGTGCAGTGACTGAACAATGTTCTGAAAAAGCAACCTAGTTACGAGACGAGTTTAAATTAATGTCAGCAGAACTTTCACGCACTTCGGATGTGAAAGTCGATAAGAAATTTGAACAACAGAACAGTCAAATTGACGAACGTTTTAAAGTGACAGAAATGAAAAATGTTTCAGTCACTAACACGTCACAGCATACGCCACATTCCGAACATTTGCCACACTCACACAGCCAGTATAACTTAAGTAATTTACAGAGACCACGCGACTTAGAATCCGAAGAGACACAGACAAACAGATTCTCATGCAATCCTGAACCTGGTAAGACATACAGAGACGATAATTTTTATTACAAACTCTTTCTATCCGTGAGAAAATTTAAGGTATTTAAAAATGACAGAGCACAGGTACACGCTTTGGACTGTATACAACAATTTGCTTTTGTATTTTCATCAGCATTGCCTGTAAAGCAGAAACTAGCATTAGACTGGATACAACAATTTGGTTTTGAATTTTCACCGGCATTGCCTGTAACACAGAAACTAAAATTTATTTGCAGCGCGTAAGTGACCTCAGGGGATTCATCACACTTCGATAAATATGTGCCGTAGCGTGCACAGGGCCCCGAGCCGTAGTAGTGCTATTTCATCTTTAGTTTTCTGTACTGCTGCCTTCTCTTCTACTATCCTTTATATCTATCAAAACAGCTCTTCAACTATCGATCTATCTAGGATTACGTATGTGTAAAGAAATCTGATATGAAAAATTTTACCGAAAGTGACAGTTTTCTTTAGACACTCACTAAATGACAAGTACCGCCGTAATTTTAATAACAAACAAAATTTTAATCATCAGTATGTACAAAATTTTCAGCAGTCGCAAACACATTTTGGTAACAATACAGGTTTTTCTCCGCAACAGCATCAAAGCCAGCCAGTTAGCATACCAACCAACAATGTAATGTGCAAGGTCAACCAAGCTTCAATGTATCGCCGCCTGCACGTATAGCATCGGCTCCGCCAAATATTAACGCACAGCAACAAAGAAATAACTACGCACAGAAAACACACCATTTCAACTCATAATGCAATGCACCGTATAGAAATGACTATCATGACAGACGTAAAAGTAATGAGCATAATTTTCAGCGTACGTTTAATAACAGTCGGTCTTACCAGCAGCAGAATCATCCGCAACAACAAATTATCATGAATGAACCAGACAGTAGATATCATCCCGAACGTAGTACGTCAGGACGAAATAACAGAACAATTCAAATAGTCGAAATGCCACAGAATCCTCCCGTAAATGATAGCACGTCAGATAGAATTTGATTAGATACAGTACAGGTTGCATCTTCCAGCAACGCAAGGAATACTTTGGACACGCAGAATCTTGTTCACGAAAATGTTATTACTTTTGACGACATCCGAGACACTCTTTTGCAGGAAAGACCAGTTATTCAAAAAACCATTTCTCACCCTGTCATTGAAGTAAAGATTGGATCATCCAAATTTTCAGCAGTAATCGATTCTGGATCACCTATGTCAGTTATAAATGAGGAAACTTCCAACGAATGTAACAAAGAGAATACCTATCCTACGTTACCATTAGGCAAAACTAAAGTAAAAGGTGCAGTATCTGGTAAAGGAGTAGATGTAAAATTACAGACACATTTATCATTTTGTGTTGCAGGTCATACATTTCACTCAAATTTTTCGATTGTTCCCTTATTGACAACAGACGTTATTTTAGGTACGAATTTTCTGATACAACACGTCGCAATTATTGACTTTCAAAATTACTATTTAATGTTAAAGGATGAAAATGTACAACTGGCTTTAGAATTTCAGCACTCTTTATCTGCAGAAGAACAAACAATTAATCGTACAGAGGTCATTTCCGCATCACGTAACATAGACTGTCATTCCACATTGTTCACAGATACGTACGTACACAACTATAATACTCCAGACGAAACCGACTATGAGTTATACAGATGATTTCTGATAAAATTAAACAGAGCAGTGCAAATACAAACGACGAACGTTCAGAGCTACGCAAAATTCTTTTACAGCAAGCTCCAGTTTTTGACAACGTCCCTGGTACTATGTCCGGTTTTATGTATGAATTTCAAGTTAAACAGCACGACACATTTAAAGCCAAATATTATCCCATTCCGTATATTCACAGAGAACAAGTTAAGAAAGAATTGCAAGCTATGCTTGACCAAGGAATTATCGAACCGGCAGTTAGTCCGTACATAAACCCGCTCCATATTGTTAAGAAAAAGGATGGTTCACTTCGTCTCGTACTTGATTCGCGTCACATCAATGACATTATTATTAATGAAACTGATCGCCCTCAAACACTAGAAGAACTTCTACTGAAATTTCTTTATACTGCTATTTATTCCACATTAGATTTGAAATCGGGATTTTGGCAAATTCAGCTCCATCCGGACTGCAAAAAGTACACGGCTTTTCTCTGTTTTGGTGACTGTTACCAGTTTTGCAAATTACCGTTCGGTTTAACTATTTCTTCAGCAGCATTTATTCGCGGTTTGAATTGTATACTTCCGACAGAACTTAAAGACAGAATCACAACGTATGTAGACGACATTCTTATTGCAGATGCTAACTGGTCTGAACACAATCTGATTCTTGAACAACTGTTACGAACTTTTCGTGCACAAGGACTCACAGTTAATCTTAGCAAATCGCACTTTGGCAAAACTTCTGTAAAATTTCTTGGACATGTAATTTCAGCAGAAGGCATTGCGCCTGACCCGGAAAAACTTCAATCTTTACGTGACATTACTGTTCCTACGTCGAAGAAACAACTACGCAGCTTTTTGAGTTTAATTAACTTTTTTCGTAAATTTATTCATTATTCTGCTTTAGACACCCCTATATTATGTCAATTGACGGGTAAAAACAGGATTTGGTCCTGGGATAGCCAAGCACATTCTGAATTTGTGAATCTGAAAGAAGCTTTGTTGACTGCACCACTTTTATCACATCCAGATCTTACTAGAAATTTTTCCATTGCCACCGACAGTTCTAACACCGCTTTAGGCGTACACATTTTTCAGGAAATTGAAGAAGATGGTACTACAGTAATTAAAAACATCGCCTTTGCGAGTCGCATTCTGTCACCTGCTGAACGCAATTATTCTGTTACAGAACTTGAAACATTATGTGTTGTATGGGCATTTACGAGATTTTGGCATTTTCTTTATGGAAGACACACTACCATTTACACAGATCATAGAGCTATACAGTTTTTACTTTCAGCAAAATTTACACACGACAGGTTAAGCAGATGGAAACTTTATTTACAGGAATTTAATTTTACAATTGTTCACATTCCCGGTACACAAAATATTGTAGCAGACGCACTATCCCGTTCCCTCAGCAACAATCAGCAAGACATCGCAACCAACTTCTGGAAAGCAAATTTCAGCGTCATGTATATTCAACAAGTTGCATTTGAAAATTTCATTTCGTCGTCATTACGAGACATAGCACAAGAGCAGAGTAAAGACAACGTGTGGAAAGAAATTAAACACCTTTGGCAAGATAGGAATAATGTCACCATTAGAAACCATTACACTGTACGCAATAATATTCTGTTTCGCCGCTCTCACCCTGACAGCAACAATTGGTTATTATGTATTCCTGACGAGCTTGTTAACAAATTAATTTGGTATACTCATTTCAGTTACGCACATTACGGAGCTGGAAAATGTTTTCTTATACTGAGACAGAACTGTTATTTTGCCAACATGGAGAAACGTATTCGACGAGTTTTAGCGACATGTAAAATCTGCCAGAAACCTAAGTCAGACACGACTTCACATATTCCTCCATTACATCCCACTGTACCTGTTAAACTGAGACACATGGCCGCTGTAGACATTTCTGGTCCGATTCCCAGAACTAATAGAGGTTTTTGCTACATCTTTGTCGCAGTTGAACTCTCTTCGAAATTTGTTACCTTCACTCCATTACGCAAAGCTACTGCTAAATCTGTTTCGAAAGCATTTATAAAACATTTTCTATTTCATGTAGGACATGTATTGAAAGTAATTTCCGACAATGGACCGCAGTTTCGATCTGCTATATGGACACGTATGTTACGAGCAAGAAACATTTCTCCGATCTATATATCCAAGTATCACGCTTCCTCAAACCCTTGTGAACGTCTAATGAAAGAAATTGGTAAACTGTGTAGAATATACTGCCATAAAAAAACATATTGATTGGCATACATACATACTGTCATTCCAGGATGTAATTAACTAGATACCAAATGAATCTACTACGCTATCTCCGACTGTTATAATGAAAAACGTTGAACCACCTAACAAAATTAAAGAATTAGTATCCTTTCCTACATCTCGTCGACTACGACACCATGAAATAATTGACATTGCGCTGAACAACATCAAACGTGCCGCAGAGCGCCGGAGAAGACAGCAAAAACAGGTTTGTACACGCCGTGACTTTCACATTGGACAGAAGATATTAGTAACGTACTCACTATCTATCCAACAGAGGAAAGAATAGATGTAGTAAATTTGAGCTTCTATACGCAGGTCCATATCGAATTCGCAGCATTCCTCAACCCAATGTAGTACACGTCGAAACTCTGAGAACCAGAAAAAGTAAAGGCAATCGCAATCTCTCCAACATTAAACCCTTTATTGAATGAACATACTTTACGATTTATCACACTGTAATGTCATTTTTTGATTTTTATATGACCAATGATGCAATTATATTTTTATGACTACTTACTGATGATTATCATATTTTTTTTGGCAAGTGCCCGGCAAGGTAAAGTTAGCAGGTCGCTTTTCTTGTCGTTACACATCAGACCGTGCACATTTTTCCACATAAACTTACATATTTTATGACCAATTATGCAATTCTATCTAGTGACATATTAATTTTATCAAATTCTTTCTCCATTAAAGTCTTCAACTCTCGCCTCTGTCAACTACACAACATACAAGCTGAACACAAAGAAAGTCATTTCTTGTCGTTATATATCAGACCGTGCACATTTTCCATTTTTCATGTACGTATGATTGTTTTCCTGTTTGTTTGTATGCACTATGAAATGTTTAAGATGTAACAAACACCAGTTGACTTTGACATTTCTGCCTTATGATACCTCAACATCGTGACTAATTTACATTTTTTTTACTACTACATTACGATACTCTGTGTACATTTTTGCACTTGAAAACTGTCTATGTTTTTTGACATAATACGTTTTTCTGTCATGCTATGCTGTATGCTTAATTATATCACTAGAAACCAGTTTTTATTTAATGGGTATATGATTTAAATGCAAGACATTAATCCTTACTCAACATTTTCAGAAAGCAATAATGTGTAAAAGAAATAAATTAAACAAACCACAGTGGATTACTATGAAATGGGAATTTCGCCTTTGGAATGAACGAAAGAAGATGCAATACCTTGTCACGAAGAGTAAATGGATCAGAATTAACAAACACTAACAAGAACATACGATACACATCGTATGATAGCAGTCTTTCAGAATACGAGGCGATTGATGCAGGCTGTCAGACCGAACTACACATCTTAGTTTTAGTGATGAAATATGCTAGAAATTAGAAACTCTATACTATGAATAGTTGTATGAAGTAAATGGTAATATGAATAATGAATAATGGAGTGTCTTTTTTGCAGATGATAATGAATGATGATGAATAGTTATATGAAGAATATGCTAATAGGAATAATGAAGTTTTTCTTTGCAGGTGATGATAGTAATGAAGTTATGGCAATATGAATAATGACGTTTTTCTTTGCAGATGAGAGAAGTTTATATATTTACTGTTAGTTAAGAAATGCTATGTAGTTACTTAAGTATTTGTTGCAGTTCGTTTTGACAGTATGTCTTATATCGCATGGTATAATGACTGAATGTTTCGGAAAGGACAGCTAGAGTACATACGTATTGAGTACACATTTCATTACCTGTTAATTCGAAGTTCACTACTTTTCAGCATAATATGCGTTTCTTCTTTCAGCTTAATAATCCATTTTGTATTTTTTTCCAGGAGAAACTATTCATGAAATTAATGTGCTATAAGCAGTTAATTATTAAACCTGTTCTAGTAATTGCTTTTTTTTTTACCCATTTATGTGTGTCATTCATGAATGTGATCACATATACTCTACTCGTTTCATAACCTTGCTACAGCTGACTGATGACGAATGACGTTACTAATTGTTATTTACAGCAATAAGTCAAAAGCAAATATTTTCATCCGCCAGCAATTAATTATCGATCCCAGCACAATGCATTGCTAGCACAAAAAAAATAAATGTATTACCAGTCCCAAATAATGCTACCAGTTTAAGAGAGTTATGAGTAATACTGAATGATGTTTTCTAACCACAGACCTTGAGTAATAGTTACAGTGTGTTACATTTTAAATATGTCCTATGTCACTTGAATGATGAGTTCTGAGTAACACTGAATGATGTTTTGTAATAATGCATAAACACTATGCCAATAATTTCTGTAAATGATATTTTGTTATACTCTATAAATGCTATGCTAATAGTTAACTCTCATTTTGAATGATAACTTCTGAATAATACTGAATAATGTTTTATAAAAATATAAGAATACTTTGTAACTGGCCAATGAGTGTGAATAATTATTTTAAATATGTCATTTGTCACTTGAATGATGAAAAATGTTTTGTAATATTCATTACTTGCTATATGTTTAGTAACTGGCCAATGAATGCCACTGTTTCTTATATTTTAAATTTGTATTATGTCACTTACTTGATATTGTATATGAATACCAGTAGCTTGATGCTACACTCATTAGCTCCTGTTTTGAATGATGACTTCTGATGGTTTGTAACTGGCCAATGAGTGCCAATGATTACTATAACTAGATGGATTATGTAAATGGTATGCCATTAATTAACTCTTGTTTTGAATGATCACTTTTGAATAATGCATAAAAATGGTTTGTAACTGGCCAATGAGTGCCAATGTTCACTGTAATCAGATGGCTTATGGATATTATTCTGTAATACTTCATACATAGTACAGAAATGTCTAGTAACTAGGCAATGAGTGCCACCAATTACTCAAATCGGTTGATAGACTAGTGTAATTCTCAATGATGACTAGCATAAGATTTAATGTCCTTCACCTTCTGATCTAATTGCCAGAAAATACTGCAATATCCGTTTGTCCTATCCATCCTTATGATCATGGAGCACCATATTTGGTTTTTGCACTAATTCTACGTTGGTGAAAGAGTGTGGTGTTGACACATCATGCTGTCCACCACCTTGAACAATGGAGATGTTATTATGGTTATACTATTTGGTGTACCTAATGTACTACCAAAATGATAACATTGAATATTAATATTGAAACGTCCCCTTTGAACAATTGTGCACGACTGTCCTTAAACTGACACACAATATTTTGTTAGCGCAACGCAATCTGACTTTCAAAATTCCCTACAAAAGAATGGCCCTGACTAACATTAAACTATACCTTTCACAAATCACTTACCTCACAAAAATCTTCGCTGCTCAAGCTACTGCAATACAGCGAGCGCCACTACTGCCAGCTAAATAAAAGATTCAAACTATGGTAGGCACTAACTACTGATAGGGATAGTTAGCAAATGAAAGATATTAATAGAGAACAAACAATGTATTTACCTTGATATCACCATGTATAAATATAGCAGTTCATGACAAATTACAAATCTCCGCCATCTCTCTCCCCACATCCACCACTGCTGGCGGCTCACCTCCAACTGCGCAACGCTACGCGCTGTTCACATCCAGCTGCCGCTGCCCAACACTACAATGGCAGACAACAATGCAAACTAGCCACAGACTGCACACAGCACAGCCAGTGATTTTCATATTGAGCGCTACGTAATGTTGCCAATAAGAAAACATAAACAGCCTACTTACATAGAGAAAACATAAACAGCCTACTTACATAGCCCCCATGCTCCCCACAAAAAATTTTACAAATTTTTTTTGGGCAGTGGCCAATAATGATTTGATAAAATTTTTCATAATTACAATAACAAAGAAATCAAATGCACACACTTATTGATATTATGTTGGTCAAAAGCTCAAATTTTCTCACAGTCTATAAAGACAGTCCTGATCATTCATCACAGTAAAACTGCCGTTTCTTTTCTCAAAGTCTGAGCAGTAAAAGACAATGCACACAGAAGTAGTGGATTTCCATGCCGTCTTGAAGAAGTAGTGTTGTCCTTCCAACGGAAAGACAGTGCTGACTCTTGACATGCTGACAGGTAATGGGCCACAATGGAGCAAACCCACAGCAGAGTCAGTCGACGTTTTGAAGAATATTGGTAGTTAGGTCATCACAGAGCAGACCCACTGGAGTCCTGGTAGAGATTATGGTATTGGTGGGCCACCAGAGGTGCAGACCCACTGTAGTCCTTGTAGAGATAATGGTATTGGTGGGTCATCAAAGATGCAGACCCACTGTAGTCCTTGTAGAAATAATGGCGTTGGTGGGTCATCATAGATGCAGACCCACTGTAGTCCTTGTAGAGATAATGGTACTGGTGGGTCATCAAAGATGCAGACCCACTGTAGTCCTTGTAGAGATAGCCAGCAGCCATCTGTTGTGACTGTGCAGGTGCACAATCACCATTGAAGAGTCTTGCGGATGATATAGCAAGTCCATAACCACCACTTGTGCATTCACAAAGTTTTTGGAATTGTCCTTAGAACGAACAATGCTGTTATCCAGTCCCTTGCTGAATTATCAACACATGTGCAAACACTAACAGTCCCTACTTCTCACATATTGTCCATATACTATGACCAACAGAAACGTGTGCAGTGAAATGTAACTTACAAGTTAATAATATCATGAACTGGTGACAATTACAATTTTATAACATAAGAATACAATTACAAAGGTACAAAATACATCATTAAAGAACATAGCAATATAGATAACAATTGTAGTAACACAGGCTTTACAAAAGAATAGAAATAAACATATACATCAGTGTTACAGGAATTATGAGATAAGTAGATACATAAAAGATCAGAATAACTTTTGGAACATCAACTTTACACATGAGCATTAAAACAGAATGAATAATGTCTAACATCTTTACAAAGTAAATAACATATTATTAATGCCAATTATATTTGAGGATAACAGTATTCCTCATCATAGTGAATGTAGCTTAATATTAAAAGAGGAAAAACTTCTATGAAACTACACAGAGACAGGAAGAAAACAAATACACAAGGGTACACAAACATATAGTGGGATAACACCAATAGGAAAGGACAGGGTTCGTTTTCAGTGTAACATTTGGTACTGCAGTCCAACCCAAAACTTCATATATCTTTCCTCTTATTTCATACTTTGTTTCCACCAAAAAAATTCTATCTAAGCATGCTTTCTGTATTTATATGTTCACACATTTCTTACCTCAACATTTATTTCCAAGAAAATCCTACCTAAACCTGTTTTCTGTACTTTTTTTTCGTATAACTTCTCAATGCATTTCTTCAAATTCATCGAAACTCATTCTCTTAGAGGCTACCCCCTCTTAAGCTAACTTAAATCTACTGAGCTCAGATGCTAAACTAAGGAACGAGGCAATGCAGCAGCACAAAATAAGTAACACAAACAACAGTGACCAAAAAAAATGGAAAATTGCAAAGCAAGCTACAGTAAATCTAAATTAACAGAAAAAATGCAAAATTACAACTAATATGAGCCAATGTGCAGCAACAAGAAAAGCTTAACAGAGTAATACAAAGTCAAATTCAGTAACACTATGCCTGGCAAACAGCAGCAGTAAATGCTATGACGTATACCTAAGCATGACAAAGCTCAAGCATAAAAGATATTACAGTAAAAACAACAATGCAGATAAGGGAAATGTATATTCACATCTTAATGTCTATGTAATTAAAGTGGTGCACCACAACAACTTATTGTAAAAAAAATATTACAATGTACTTGAAAAGAAAATTATGTGTTACTGTTACTAGTTCCTACTTATTGTTCTTTCCTTTCCAAGTGCTCCTTTTTTAAAGAATGTGGATCATAAAATAATTATTTAATAGATCTGTTGACAGAAAGTGTTCACATTAGCAAATGCATTTCATTTTATAAAAGCAATGCTGCAACACAGCTGGAAACCAGATATCAAATGAAATAAGCAACTATGAAAAGCAAAGCATAAAAATATCATTCAGTAGTCATGTGACATTTCATAAGTTAGTAGAAATTCTCTCAACTCTCATAGAAAGACGCTTGTCATAATCAGGTGTGCAGATGTAAAAATATTTCCCATCAATTCATAAGCATTTCAGTAATTAGCACAAAGTACGAGTAATCATATGTTTTCAGGTAATGAGCGTGTAATATTTGCGATGCTCTCTACAAAGGAATGTCAATAGCAAGGTTAATGGAAGTAATAAGGGTGTCGCATTTGCAATATTTTCTCTAAAGGAATGTCAATGGCGAGGATAAAGGCCTGCCTTTTTTCCTTTTTTTTTCTACCTGTGCTTCCGGAAAGGCACACCCTAATGGCTTGTTCTCCAGGTGTCTGACACAGCTGTGTGCCCACGACGCATTACGTGCAGGTGGTCACTTAACTTTCTTACGGAAATATTTACGACACCAGTTTCCGCTACAGTGACAGTCTCATATGAAAATTTCACAGGTCGAAAATTTACGTCACAAATGTGTAGAAACAAAATCCTATAAATATAACAGTGTCCAAAGAAATTTTCGCCGGCATTGTGATACATTCACGCATTTACACACACATTTCATAACTCTTAAAGTACGATTCTTTGTTTCCAACATCCTTTTTCACAAATCAAGAGTCCCTAACTTCTATTCATTATTCATATACATATAAACACGTAATCACATTCATCATATATGGTAGCATCATCTTATTGACATAAACATACCTCAACAGCATAATACACATCGTCATCGTAAAAATAACATCATAACACCTCAGTCAAATCTCAAAAAAGTCGTAGCTTTCTGCAATAATTTCAAACCATAAAAAATATTCTCTGCTCATATCAATAGTGTCATCTGCCTCAAACGTACTTTAAAAATCATGATCTCATACCAAATACATCATTCAAAGCTCTCATAGTATCACAATGGTTCCAAAAAAATATGAAGAGTTCACACAGTACAGACAAAATACAATTTCATAAGTGTGAAGTTATCCAACTCTGTAATTGTGTAAACATCTGTCACTGACGTAGTAAAAAAACATGTTTATCTCTCAGTTAAATGATCAGATATCTGTGTAATTTGTGTGTTAGAGAAATATGGTACCGATGTGTAAAGTTGTATAAGCAAATACCATATTAGCTAGGGTTCCTTGTGGTTGCCACACACATGGTACACAAAGTAAGCGTGTACCCCCCTGAGGATTAATGTAATTATACCCTCAGGTGTTACAGATTACAGCAATGAAATGAAATGTATCACTGAAAACTTTCTTTGTAATTCAAAAATCTTTAAAAATAAATGTTTTAAGTACAAAATTAATCACTCAAATACGTGTACTGTAGCGCTAAATGTGCGTCTTGTCGCAACATAATCTCTGTGGAAGTGTCGTAGTTATCGTCCTCCGAAAGCTAAGTTCTGCAGAAGTCAATGTACTTACCTCATGATAAACAAAAGTGATATGCTTTGCGTATAGATATCGTAGTTATTATGCTTATTGGCGTGATGAAGAAAGTACTGTGCTGTAACGTATTGTTGTGCTACGGAAAAGACAATCTCATTGTTGCTGTACCACAAAAGTTATTACTAAAACATGTTTTACTTTCCAGAAGAATTCAGAGAAACTGTGCAGATATAAAACAGAAACACTGCAAAAGCAACATTGTAAATTGTCACTCATTAGTAGCGTCGTGATAAAATCGTGTAGCTGTCACATAAACTAACCACTGTGTCACCTGGTATCTCTCAGAAAGCACCTTGAATCCATAATGTATGTGTCCTAAGTATGTAAGCCTGATAGTCGTTACGTAATCGTGCAACTAACAAGCAAGAATGTACAAATGCAACGCTGTGTAGTCTGTTCACTATAACAATGCATTCGTAATTTCTATTGAAATAAGTTCTCTTGGTTCTAGACTGGATATTTAACTTCAAACATTGTTGCATGTTAACAGTTTCTTAAGTCTGACAAGCATACTAGTAATGTGAAGTGAAAAGTTTTATGGCAATGACAAAGTTAAAAAGCAGATTATCTTTCAATAAACGGTTTTACATGTGAAATGTGGTGTAAACCTTTGCTCTTCCTAGTATGCAGAGTTTCAACTTTAACGTAATTATCATGCGGTATACGTCGGTGAGGAGTGCTAAAATTTTTCTCAAGGTTAGCGTCTATGTTATTTTTCTCTGAGCCAGCCGGCGCAGGTTGCTGCCTGCGGTGCGAGTCATTGTCTGTCTCTTTGTTGGCGCGCGCCGTTATTGGGTTAGGAGACCTAGCTTCTACAAATTCACGTTGTCGAAAGTGCCCTGCTCTGTTCGAATCCCGCTAGTTCTGATGAAATTCACGTCTGTCGTTTTGTCGGTAGTTTACATAGTTTCTTTCTTGTCGGTTAAGTGGTCGAGAATTTCTCCCTGAATCGTAACTGCGCGCTGGTCCGTTGCGTCTAAAGTTATTCTGTCTCCCTTGATAGTATTAATTTTGGTTCCCATATTGTCTGTTTCTCTTATTGTCTCTGTGATAGTCATTACCACGGAGAGGTGATCTTTCCCTGTAGTTATTACTACTCTGCCAACGGTTGTCATACGGGTGGTGTCTGTTTTGGTCACGATTTGTGTTGTGAGAATAGACTTGTCGTGTCAAGTTATTACTTCTTTCATCGCGGAATTGCGACGGATGTGACCTGTAATTGTTGTGTTCCTGGTTTCGCGTTCCGCGATTGTCAGTGTCAATTTCCAATTCTTGTAAGAGTCCCTGAAATGCTTCAATGTCGTCTTTGCAACGTCCTGCCAAAATAATATGTCGTAAATGTTCAGGCAGTTTGATTAAGCAAATGCGGATGAGTTCTGAGGGGCTGTATGGGTTTGAAAGATACTGATTCTTATGCAACATGTCTTCAAAATATTTCATAAGACTGGAAAATTCAGATTGTTCGAAACGTTTCATCATTATGATACCATGTTTTACACGGTCTTGTGTGGCTTGAGACCAATACGCTGAGAGGAAGGCATGGTAAAATTCTCCTTCACTGTGGCAATCGTGAATGACCGATCGCATTCTTACAGCTGGTTCATTCTCTAAGTAGCCACACATAAATTCTAATCTGTGTTCTAACGACCAGTTGGGAGGAAAACAATGCGAGAATTGATGGAGCCATGCTTGTGGATGAATGTCGTTGCCAGAATTCTTAAATGTTATGAATTTACGTGTAGTAATGAACAGCTTATAGTCAAAATCATCATGTCGGCGAGTCGCATATCGGTCATTGTTAGGTCGTGTCGGCCGTTCCATCTCAAAATTCGGTGCACATTGCCAATTTCTTTCATAACTTCCGAAATGCCCTGTGTTATTATTTTGCGGCTTTTCCGTGTTTCTAAGTCCCTCTTCCCGTGTTGGAGCGCCAGTGTCCTCTGAAATACGTAATTCTTGTATTACCTGTGTCAGCTGATCTTGTACTTCCCGGATTTCTCTTTGGTGTTGTGTATTAATTTGATTCTGATTTTGTTTGAATTTTCTTATTTGTTCATACTCTTCTGTGTCAGTGAAGGCTACGGGTCTTGTGTCATTCAGATCATCATCTACCTTTGTAGATAAGTTAGTGACCTGATCCGAAACTTCGGCTACTTTCTCCGATAGTGTACTTATCTCTTCAGTGTGTTTTTCTGAACCAAGTTTCAGAGTGTCCATTTGTGTTGAAATCGAATCTATTGTGTCCTTCAAGTTTTCCTGAGTTTTTGCAAGTTGCGTAACCGTATCGGTAGATGCAACTGAGTCAAATTTTGCTTGCAAGGTCTCATGATTTTCATGAACAATAGTTTGCAGTTATTTTATGGCTGCTTCGTGATTCTGTAGTGCATTTTCATGACGCGAAAAAATAGATTGGAAATGCTCACAAATTTGTGTTTTTACGTCATTACAGACTTTTTGACATTTCGATTCGATGTTATGTAACTCAGTAGTTAAATCTTCACGTGTATGTTCAAGTGTGGTGTCTAACTTTTGAAGATTTTGTTCCATTGTGTCTAACTGTTGCTGTGTTTGTCTCTGGTGTTGTTCCATTGTGTCTAACTTTTTAAGATTTTGTTCCATTGTGTCTAACTTTTGAAGCTTTTGCTGTGTTTGTCCCATTTGTTGTATTAATTGTAATAACAATGCATTGGTGTCTGAAACATGTTCCTCAGTGCTTTTCGGCAGTGAATTTGCACCGGAAACATTCACATTTTGACAAGCAGAAAATGTGTCTTGACTTATTTGAGAAAACGGTGAGGATCCAAAACCTGAATCTACAGTATTTGCGAGATCGTGTCGTGTCATTTCGGCTTCCTGAGGCGAGCTATTGCCGACCGATCGATCGATAATGCTTCCCTCTTCACTAATTGTTTCACTGTCCACGCCATTGTTTGACGCCCGCTCCATTTCCCTGTGCACAGTTACCAAATTACTACTTTGAACATTAGTAAATTCATTACTCTGCGGCGCTGATGAGCTACTCTCGTCGTCACTATTATTTCTCAGTTTAGTTTGGAGCCTAGTGTTACGTTTTTCACACGCCATAATTGTCACAATATTTCACACGATAACACAGAAAAGCACAATTTGAAGTGCAAAAATAGGAGAACACATTAACATAGCACTGAAAATAATATCTAGTTAATTGCAGCTGCGAAATGCTTGGTGCAAATCTACATGCATGCCACAACTGTTTTACTGTACAACAATGAAAGGCTACAACTACAAAGGAGATTCTCTCTACAATTACGCGCTAGCAATAAACAAAAGCTACATTAAATACACAAACTACAAGAAAAAATCAGAAGATTCCAGTGAGGTATCCTCGGCTAAGGGTCGACATATGAAACGTCCCCTTTGAACAATTGTACACGACTGTCCTTAAACTGACACACAATATTTTGTTAGCGCAACGCAATCTGACTTTCAAAATTCCCTACAAAAGAATGGCCCTGACTAACATTAAACTATACCTTTCACAAATCACTTACCTCACAAAAATCTTCGCTGCTCAAGCTACTGCAATACAGCGAGCGCCACTACTGCCAGCTAAATAAAAGATTCAAACTATGGAAGGCACTAACTACTGATAGGGATAGTTAGCAAATGAAAGATATTAATAGAGAACAAACAATGTATTTACCTTGATATCATCATGTATAAATATAGCAGTTCATGACAAATTACAAATCTCCGCCATCTCTCTCCCCACATCCACCACTGCTGGCGGCTCACCTCCAACTGCGCAACGCTACGCGCTGTTCACATCCAGCTGCCGCTGCCCAACACTACAATGGCAGACAACAATGCAAACTAGCCACAGACTGCACACAGCACAGCCAGTGATTTTCATATTGAGCGCTACGTAACGTTGCCAATAAGAAAACATAAACAGCCTACTTACATAGAGAAAACATAAACAGCCTACTTACAATATGACATTTCAGTGTCTTGGCTACACTGATAAATACTTCAGGAAGAGAACTTCAGATTGTCTCACTTGGTGTTGTGCTTCTGAAGAAAGATACGGACTTTCAGTGCAGCTCCGTGCAACCTCCTGTGCTACAACCATGATGCAATCCTTCCCACTCCTTTCCTAGTTCTTGTACAATGGTAAAGACTTATACAGTGCGTTTAAATTCTTGTGAAATGATAAAGACATATACAGTGCGTGTGCACTTCATTTAATTTGTTAGCGAGACCAGTTGTCCTAAATATGCTAAAGACTTTTACAGTGCATGTGCACTTTATTCCACTCCATGATAAGTTATGTAAAAATGTTAAAGACTTTTACAGTGCATGTGCACTTTATTCCACTCCATGATATGTTATGTAAAAATGCTAAAGACTTCTACAGTGCGTGTGCACTTTATTTCACTCCATGATATGTTATGTAAAAATGCTAAAGACTTTTACAGTGCGTGTGCACTTTATTTCACCACTTGATATGTTATGTAAAATGCTACAGACTTCTACAGTGTGTGTGCACTTCATTTCACTCCATGATATGTTATTTAAAAATGCTAAAGACTTCTACAGTGCGTGTGCACTTTATTTCACTCCATGATATGTTATGTAAAAATACTAAAGACTTCTACAGTGCGTGTGCACATTATGTCATTTGTTAATATGTTTTGTACTCATTGCGTATACATTTTGTCATTCCTTGATATGTTCTGTACTCAGTGCATGTACACTCTATTTCATTTCATGTTGTGCACTTACATATATGTATATACTCTGTGAGTTAATTAGGAAGATTAAAAAAAATTTGTTGCTCATGGCAAGTCCAGTTGACTCCCATCGATTCCAAATTTTTGACGCCCCCTTCCCCCCCCCCCCGCCCCCCCCCCCCCCCCCCCCCCCCCCAGTGGAGGGTTATGTAAGAGGTCCATGATTAAGGAATTTGTTGCTAGCGCACTCGAGCAGATGGATTGCTCACGTGCTGCCTGCGATATGTAAGCTATAAGAGAATCCGAGACCAAAGAGCACTGTTGTAGCTGTAGCAGTAAGTTGTTGCTAGCGAGGAGTCTGGTGTATCGTGTTGGCTGGGCCGGTCGTGGTGCAGCGATGGAGGAGCCTGAGCGTTATAGTATAAGGTAAAAGCACCCTCGCGCATATCTAGTAATGTTATGTGAACTTCCATGTAAATCTTTTAAAAATGTCCTAATAATAATCTTTGTGATATACAGTAATTTTTAACAAGCATTCATTTCAATTTAAAGAATTTACTAATTTCTCCAATCCATGATCATTCCGATTGTTGCAAAAGAAAAATCAGTTGATTCGTTTCATAAATGACAAATCTATCGACCAGCATTGCACGGAGCTGTGCCGGAAACAGCTATTGTAAGAGCAGATAGTTGGCGTCTTTATTGAGGTAAGAATTTTATGCTTTTTATTCAGAATGATCTTACAGGGCCGTGACGCAGCACTGCTGTCGTCCAAAATTTACCAGGTTCCTGAGTTTAGTTTCTTTATTACGAGGTTTAGGAATTTTTCTGTTTCGAGCTTACATTAAATGAGAAAAGAATTTTGTGGGTACATTAAATGGGAAACAAATTTTGTGTGGGGGTTAAATGTGAATGAATTTCTGTAGGGAGGTTATAAATGGGAACCAATTTTGTTCTGATGTTACACAAAAATTAGAATCATTAACCAAATAATATTTATTTATATTTTAATTTATTTTTTGTGGGGAGGTTACACTAGTATAACCGCAATGTACCCACAAAATTCTTTTCTCATTTAATGTAAGCTCGAAACAGAAAAATTCCTAAACCTCGTAATAAAAAATAAATTCAGTAACCTGGTAAATTTTGGACGACAGCAGTGCTGCGTCATGGCCCTGTAAGATCAGTCTGAATAAAAAGCAAAAATTCTTACCTCACTAAAGTCGCCAACTATCTGCTCTTACAATAACTTTTTCCGGCACAGCTCTGTGCAATGCTGGCCGATAGATTTGTCATTTATGAAACGAAGCAACTGATTTTTCTTTTGCAACAATCGGAATGACCATGGATTGGAGAAAGTAGTAAATTCTTTAAATTGATATGAATGCTTGTTAAAAATTACTGTATATCACAAAGATTATTATTAGGACATTTTTAAAAGATTTGCATGGGAGTTCACATAACATTACTAGATATGCGCGAGGCTGCTTTTACCTCATACTATAACGCTCAGGCTCCGCCATCGCTGCACCATGACCGGCCCAGCCAACACGATACACCAGACTGCTCGCTAGCAACAACTTACTGCTACTACCACACAGTTCGTACTGCGTACAACACTGCTCATTGGTCTCAGATTCTCTTATAGCTTACATATCGCAGGCAGCGCATACCTCTTACACTGGGAACTGATTTCTCAGGATCTATGCATCCAAATTGCGTGAAAATGTAATCACATGTCAGTTCTACTATAATATAGTTTCCCACTGAATACCCGTTTATCATCTGCATTTCTTCTTGGTGTAGAAATTTTAGTGGCCAGTAGTGTACGTCAGTTTTCTAGCTGCTTTCGATTTGACGCTGACAGGGTTCGCCAGTGCAACATTCAGTTTTGCAGTGACTTTTGTAGCTGTCATCTTCTTATTTTTCGTCGCAATCCTCTTCAACCACCGTCTGTCGCTGTCACTCAACCCACATCTTCGTCCACCTTGTGAATTAGCGGATGACATTTTTCCGTTTTCGCTGTTTTGGTATAATTTTTCGATACGGTGCCTCTTGAAACATCAAACACTTCAGTTGCCTCGATGAAGGAAGCACTCACCATAAAATGCCATCGATTTGCCCACGTTTGAATTCACTGATAGCTACACACAAGGCTGTTCTGGCCACTACTGACACTTGCATTGTACTGAGGTCATTGCACACGTGCCGTACGTTGTCAAATACCGCAGCGCAACTAGCAGGCATTTTATGTTCAGGCATGCGTTTCTCGTGTTGTTTCTATATTTATGGTCAACCCTTGTAGTAACACGCTCAGTGTCACTTTCCCTAGTACCAACCGGTGTCCATTCCTGCACCAAGTTTCAGGTGCCGCTAAAAGCTCCAGTCACAAAACGCACACATAACCCTTTCCAGACATTTTCTTGAAAATTTGTTAATTTTTCTCGTTAACAGTAGGAAGGTAATTTCCACATCTGACCAGACAATCTGCATGTAATATGATTCCATTTATTACCGTATATAAGTTGCCTCTTACACTTACAAGGGGAGGCCGTCAATTGTGAAATTCAGATTCGATTCATACTGCGCATAATGAAAGCTCATGGCCGGAGGTGTAATGTGGCAAAGCACCAAGATGCACTTCTCAGCCGTTGTCGAGAAAATCGACAGTTAAAAGAACCCTTTGCGGTGAAATACTCTCTACGATTAATGATTTTTTTCTACAGCGTCATAGCGCAGCGGTAAGCGCTGGGGTTCGTAATCCGAAGATCGCCGGATCGAATCTCGCGCCATGCAATATTTTTTTATTATCAGTTTTTTGCAATTCAAATATTAATGAATTGCATATGCATGTTGGTGAAGGCGGATCGCTCTCCAATTGTACCGCCTCCAATTTTCCGTTTGTTTAACAGGGTGTACCAAAGCTGTCCCGTCCGCACTGATTTTCGACGATGTTATAATAGGGATCGCATCTACCTTCTTTCGAAGTTAGCAGGCAACTACGCTGTTACGGGGCGGCTCGTTTCGGCCCATTCAACATCTGTCCTTCAAGTGTAACGAGTGAGTAACGGAGTTTATATTTCATACCTGCCACAGCAAGTTTGTGTTCGTGGGGTCTCTATTCTAATTCGAACGTTTGACTTACGCTATACGTATTCGTTTCTACGTCTTCCGTTAACTATACGTGGTTAACATTATGAAGACAATTAATAACATTTGTGAAATACAACTTTGTTTGCGGAAAACATAATGATGTTCGAAGTCGCCAGTTTTTCCACGACAAACGACTTTCAACAACTTATTATATGCATAATTGTTGCAACTGATTGCCGGGAATTATATATATATATATATATATATATATATATATATATATATATATATATATATAAATTACAAAAAACAAATACTAAGAAAAAAGTTGCATGGAGCGAGATTCGATCCGGCGACCTTCGGATTACGTACCCGAGCGCTTACCGCTGAACCACCACGCTGTAGAAAATCAATAATCGTAGAGAGTATTTCACCGCAACGGTTTCTTTTAACTGTCGATTTTCTCGACAACGGCTGAGAGGTGCATCTTGGTGCTTTGCCACATTACACCTCTGGCCGTGAGCTTTTATTAAGCGTAGTATGAATCGAATCTGAATTTCACAATTGGCTGCCTCCCCTTGTTAGTACAGTTATCTAACAGAAATACTATGGTAGAAATAGACTTCTGGAAATTAAAACTGCAACACCACGAAAGTAGCACGCAAGAAAAAGCCATACCTACATGATGTGTCCTACGTGCTTGTATATGGAAATGATTAGTAAATCAGCGCAACTGCACTCTGCTACTACGGAGGTCCAATGTAGGCTGCGAATGTCGTACAACAGCGAACCTTCATAGATGTATTAGTGCGGAACAGATTTACGCAAAAAAAATCTGCAATTTCGGCCACCAGGTGTACATCTGGTGCTGTGAATGCAAGATAGACGTATTAAAATGTTTCCACATGAAACGACTTAGGAACGGAAAAGGTGAAACAAGTGACAATGGCATAATTTTGATTTTTTTTATTAACTGCTGGCTGCAGAATTTGTTGAGTATGAATAACGGAGACGTCGAAGAGGTGCTGAATCCTTAAAACGACCTGATGCAACAGTTGCTCGCAGCAGTTCCATTGGACTCCGAGCAACATGTTGCTGTACACTGGCCTTTTAATCAGGCAGAGACCGAAGGTGTCCCCGGTAAACGTGTGCTTTAAAATATCCCAAAGGCACATGCATTCAGATCTGGTGATCGTGCAGGCCATGCATCTGGAATACCTGTGGAGATAACACGTTCGTGGATGGTTGCATAAGCAGATCTTCACTGGGCGAGCGACATTAGGTGTTGAACCATCTTGCATGAAAATTGTGGTTTTTATTCAGTTGTGCTCTTCCAAAGCAGGAATCACATGCTGTACATGGAGGTCTCGATAACACGCAGACACCGCGGTATACCTCAAAGGGCCACTGGGTGTACAAAGGGTAATAGTACTGAGAATGCTTCATAACTGCATAGTAGCCGCTGTGCCAAGTTGTGGGGGCAGTAATTCACTAGCAGAGTTGGTTAGAAGTGCTTGCTATGGCATCGAGGTCACGAATTGAGACTAGAGCAGTTTTGAGGTACAACTTGACGCGCGGCTTAAACATAGACTACTGCGACTTAGGAGGAATGACTCTTGCACTCCGTGATGTGTGTGTGTGTGTGTGTGTGCATCGTACAACTATATTCAGGTGGCACAGAGAATTTCAAAGAGGAAATTTCACTCTGGACGACGCTGAGAGGACAGAAGGTCACCACGATCATCAGTTACGAAGGAAAAATTCATGCTTTGATGAAAATACAAGACGACCTATAAGCAGATAGAGGACACCATAGGGCTAAATGCACCAGCATTTCGTCCGATTCTGCTTGATCATTTGCAAGTAAACTGTGGTGTCACCGCCAGACACCACACTTGCTAGGTGGTAGCCTTTAAATCGACCGCGGTCCGTTAGTATACGTCGGACCCGCGTGTCGCCACTATCAGTGATTGCAAACCGAGCGCCGCCACACGGCAGGTCTAGAGAGACTTCCTAGCACTCGCCCCAGTTGTACAGCCGACTTTGCTAGCGATGGTTCACTGACAAATTACGTTCTCATTTGGCGAGACGATAGTTAGCATAGCCTTCAGCTACGTCATTTGCTACGACCTAGCAAGGCGCCATTATCAATTGCTATTTATCTTGTGATGCATGTACCGTCAGACCGATGTTCACTAATTATGGATTAAAGTTAAGTATTCCAACAGCTACGTACTTTATTTGCTAGACTCAAATCCTTTAACTGTTCCAGACCTCACGCCAGCCTGCGTGAGCTTAAACACGTGCCTTTCGGCTTCACCTCCTAGTGGCTTGGCTGTCTTGCCTAGTCACAACATAAAGAAACTTTGTTATCTCTGGGTGCCTCATAGTCTGAAAAGAGCAGATGACACGACGTGGAGATGTGTGGAGATTAAAGAAGTTTTCCAAGGGACAGTCTAAGTACGTGAGTAACGTAGTGACAGGTGACGAGATTTGTCTGTACTATTATGACGTGCTGAGTAAGATTCACAAGAAAGTGAGGGTTTTTGAACATGACGATACACCCTTTCTGTCAGAAAATTCTGATCAATAAAGAAGAAAATGAAAGCTGTTCTTTTTTCAGATAGAGTGGAATTGTGGAGCACGTTGTTCTGGACGCTTAGAAGACAGTCACAACTAAGTGGTACACTGAGCAGTGCCTGTCCAAAGTCATCAAATCTTTGAAGAACCTGCGACCGAAGTCAAGAATGGACACCTGATTCCTCCATCACGACAACGCTTCAGTTCATCGCGGCAAAGCATGCACCGAATTTTTTTTTTTTGGGGGGGGGGGGGGGATTTAAGGACTGAAACTTCTTGAGCACCCTCCTTACAGACCAGGCCTTGCTCCTTGTGGCTTTCCACTGTTCTCGCATTGAAAATGTGATTAGGACCTCAGAGGCTTGGGAGAACGAGTGTGCCTTACTCCTTACAGAAACTTGGGATAACTAGTTTAGTGATTTCGTTTCAGAGGATGGAGATGTGTATCCAATGGGGCGGAAATTACTTCGGAACAATTAATTCAATAAAGGTATTGCAAATCTTTCCTAGTACCGTTTGTAATGTCTTCAGAGAAGAACAGACCGAGGATAAAGTGCTTGTTTCATACCATACAGTTACATACGGCCAGTGCAGGTCTTCCTGCACAACATTCGGTTTAAACAGTACCCTTAATCCAGCAGTCCCGTTAATTCACTACACTGTAGTGCAAAAGATAACTCCTCCACTCCTGCCAGGTCGCATGTAATCAACTTCGAGCCGGCCGCGGTGGCCGAGCGGATCGAGGCGCTTCATTCTGGAACCACGCGGCTGCTACGGTCGCAGGTTCGAATCCTGCCTCGGGCATGGATGTGTAAGTAGTTCTAAGTTCTAGGGGACTGGTGACCTCAGATGTTAGGTCTCATAGTGCTTAGAGCCATTTAATCAACTTCGATCAGTGCCAGAAACCGAAAAGCAAATTCAGAAGGATGCTGCGGATCATGAGGCTTCAGTTGCTTCACCGTCTGGATCCTGTGCGGGTACCAGTATATAACAGACCGCTAAACTTCCCGTACTGTTGACCATTGGGTGGACTTTTCTCGTGACACTGCACGACAACTAGCAATACCCGCGGCATGCTCTGTACGGTCAGTCACAACAACAGCTACCTCGTCAATAACTTCCACCGCAACAGTACGCCTTTCTCTTCCAGGTACGACACCGAGCTCACCCATGTTTTCGAATTTCATTATCATCTTCCTGTAAGTCATTTAATGTCGTCTGGCCTCTCCTCAGACTTTAAAGTCTGCGATATTCTCACAGTACAGCACTGTGATTGCTATCGCTCACATCAAACAGTTTTGCTAACAGCACACTGCCTCTTTTCTCGATAACCACATTGTTCACCCACGTTGTGGCCTGACAAATGACAGCGTCGATGTCATGCCATCGTACGAGCAGCGCACAGCGTCAAATTTGCACCCGTTGGCCAAAATTGGAACCAATTTTTTTCCAATGTAAATCGGTACCGCAGTAATGCATTAGCATATCTACCAAGTGTCGCTACCATACGATAATTACAGCCCACACTGGACCTCGGTGAGTAGCTGCAGTTTAATTGTAACCTCCTCGTACGTACGAGTATCGCCGCCTGCATTCAGTACACGCCCAAAGATTATGCAGCGCTTCCTGACTGAAACGTCACATTTTAGTGTTGTTTGTGTGTGACATGAAAGTGTCATGCTTCGTGTAAGAATGAGAAACGTCTACTAGCTCGTCTCTAAGAACATGATCGTGGCCTATCGGAACCGCAAATTATCGCATCGCAATACTGCCGCTCGCGTTGTGCGGGATCCCACGATTGCTATGGGTTTATGGACTAAACGGGTTCGGGAGAGCCATGCTCAACGACATACAGGTTCTCAGCAGCTACATGTGACTAGCGACAGAGTGACACAGAAGACAGACATACTGTTCACTCTGGCGTGCACGATCGTACAACCAAGTCAGGTACCTTCAAACAGGAAACGGAATTGTTTGCAACAAAGGAAGTATTCGCACGGACACCGCGACTATGTCTGGAGCACAATGGAGTTTTTACTTATTTTTTGCTGTTGATAAACTAAATTGCAGTCTCATTACATATTGCAGGTTGGACAACACAAGTTGTAATTATAGAAATATTAAATCTTGTTGTTTGACATGATATGAGTCTTCTGCCTGCCTTGACAAGGGCACTTCCTTGTTTACTGAGACCTGTGTTGTGAGCGACACATGGTGTTCACGAACTAGTTACCTGACTGGAAGGGACGTCTATAATAGATGATGATGTTTCGTTTATGGGGCGCTCAACTGCCCTGTCATCACCACCCGTACAAAGTCCCAAGTTTTACTCACTCCAAATTGTACACAATCCAATCTAGTCACTGCCACGAATGATGATGATGAAATGATGAGGACAACACAAACACCCAGTACCCAGGCAAAGAAGATCCCCAACCCGGCCGGAAGTCGACCCCGGGACCCCGTGATTCAGAGGCAACGATGCTAGCCACTACACCATGAGCTGCGGACTTTAGAATAGATACCGCGGCAAATATGATTGACGTCTACATACATACCGCGCAAGCCTTAGTATGGTCCGTGGGGATGATGCTCTGTACCACTGCTAGTCATTTCCTGTCATAATCTACTCGCAAATAGAGTGAGGAAAAATCGACTGTCTATGTGCCTCCGTTTGAGGTCGCACTAGTATCCTACAGGCCATCTTCTTCACAGATGAATCACACTTCACTAAAATTCTTCCAATAAACCGAAGTCGACTACTCGCCTTCCGTACTATAACCTTTATACGCTCATTTCATTTCATATCGTTTTGCAACTTTACGCCTCGATATTTAATGACGTGACTGTCAAGCAGCACACTACTAATGCTGTATTCGGACATTATTGGTTGCTCTTTCCTACTCATTTGCATTAACTTCAGTTTTTCTACATTTAGAGCTAGCTGCCATTCATAACCCCAACAAGAAATTTTTGTCAACTTCTATCCCTCTACAATCACTCAACAACGACACCTTCCTGTACGCTACATCATCAGCAAACAGCAGCAGACCGCTGCTTATCCTGCCCGCCAGATTATTAATGTATATAGAAAATAACAGCGATCCCTGGGGCACTCCTGACGATAGCCTTGTCTCTGATGAACAGTCGCTGTCGAGGACGACATACTCAGTTCTGTTACTTAAGGACTCTTCGAACCACTCGTATATCTGGTAACCTACTCCGTATGCTTGTACCTTCTCACAGTGTCCACGTAGTGTCCACATAGTTGTGTAAAGCGCCTGATTCTTTCTGTATACATCATATTGGCAAACTATTTCTCTGGGTCTTTACGTCATTGTTCCATGGAATTTTACAACAAAAGATTCTGGTCACAAAAATTTGGATGATGTATGCCTCCTTTGGCAGTTGTACATTAGTCGGTGTATATCGTTTTCATGTGAAGATAGATTGTGTATAGGCCGAAACTAGTTGTCAAATAAAATAAATTTCGATCTTCACCATCAAGGATTTCTCTGAATCTACAGTTTAAATATCAAGTCATGTATTCATGTAATCTTTATGCAGTGTTGAATAAAAATGGCACAGTTGGAATAACCGAACCTGCGGACCCACTACCTAAGCTTCTAAAACTGAATAAGACTGTATTACTTGAAGAATATGTCATCTTATTTAGTAGTTATTACCTGGTATTCCTGGAACACATAGTGCTGCGGTCCTACGAATCTATACTGAACCATTCAAGGAAAACTAACAACTCGCCACAGATACACAGTATATTACTACTCTACATTATTAGTAGGCCGGAAGTGTTTCTGACACCAATTTTTTTTTCCCGCCGCGTCATCTGAGAGGTTTTCGTGGTACCACACTGGCGACGCTGCAGTAGCTTTGTACTAGCAACCAACACCTCATTTTTCCCAGGAGAACACAGCATCGGACAACCGACCCCACCTCTTCAGTACTACAAGCAAATATCCCCTTCTATTTGTAATGCTTTTGTCACTGGTCTTCTGCAGATTCTTGACTACTCGCACAGTTGGAAAGGCCACTTCTTGGTCTTTATCCTGTCATAACTCTTAGTGACGTTCCTTCGTCTGCAGCGGTTGTTATAAAATGCTGCTATGTAACTTTAAATGAGCTGTTGCGACTGTTCCTGACTGCAGTATCTTACCGACACCTCTTGTATTTGAACATTCATCTTGGTTGGCTTTCGATATATTATTCGCTAGATTACGAAGCTGCTGGCACTTTTTGTCATTACGGAATAAATTATGCCGTAAACACCACCATATTTTATGTTCACTCCCTATCTATATTAAGTATATTGCTTACTTTCAAATCAAGTATGTTCAGGTGTGCCTATCAATCCACAGTTTCACGACTGTGTTCTAATCCTTTTTATACTACAAAATTATACAGGATATGGAACTTGTTCTTTTAAAATCTATCATACGTTCGGAGGAGTTAGTATAATTTGTATAAATTCTTTCATCGAGTTTCGAGGAAAACGACGTCCTACCCACGTCACCATTAGCAAACATCCATTTCTTTTCTTCATGTCAGCGCTGTACTGGCCAGTAAAGTTTTATACTTACTTTTGTTAGATTACCTCTTCTCATCCAGCGACCTGCGCCTAGATACCGTATTTTTATATCTAAGGGGCAAATACTCTCTAAAGTACTGGAGGGGACTAGAAAATGCCACAAAGATCCTAGACCCGATGACGGGAAACACCTGATCTGCACCTCCACGCGGTATAGAGTGGGCAACGTCACTTCATGTGGATGGTAACGTTGACAGGGACTGAGGGATGACCAGGATAAATCATTTGCTGGGCAGGGCACCCACTTGCCCGAGAAATCCTGCCCGAGGTAGGATTCGAACCTACGACCGTAGCGGTCGTGCGGTGCCAGACTGAAGCGCTCGGCCCCACCGGCCGGCCCTAACCAGATGATTTCTGGTCTGAAGAAAACAGTCAGCCCCACCGGAACTGATCAATATAGACAAGGAATGGGAGGAGATAGAATAATTTTGAGGGAAAACTATGGTTCTGGTGTCTAGCGATGTGCAATATAGCTCTCGAATTATACTACTCAAACATGAAACTAAACCAAAGGACACTGTGATAATACAAGTATACATGCCAACATCCAAAGAAGAAGGTACAGTCTTTGACGAAATATACTAAGAAATAAGCAATCTGATGAGAAATGTTAAGGGAGATGAATGCCTGATCATCATGGACTGGAGTGCGATTGTGTGTGAAGGACCAGAAGAAGGAATTGTAGGCAAATATGGGCTTGGAAGAAGAAGCGAAAGAGGAGATCGACTAATCGAATTCTACTCGAGGCAACAGTTAGTTATTGCAAACACACTTTTCCAACATCACAAACGAAGACGATACACATGGAAGGCCCTTGGAGACCTGAGGAGTCAGTAGACTGATTACGTTCTAGTGAAAGCACGTTTTAGGAATCAGGTAAAGGATTGCAGGAGCTACCCATCTGCAGACCTAGAGAGTGATCATAACCTGGTCCTGATGAAAAGTTCACTCAGATTCAAATGTCTGAAGAAGAAGATAGTAAAACTTAAATGGGAAGTAGAAAACTGAAAACCGAGGGACTGTTCACGAAACAGACAACCTAGCTAAAAATTTTCAATATGGTGGAGTAAATGAAGACTGGGATAAAATTAAATCTGGTATGTACAAAGCAGCAGAAAAGATAGTTGGAAAAACTAAACCCAAAAACAAGAAGAAAAGGATTACAGCAGATGTTATTGAGCTTATAGAAAACGGGAGACTACAGGAAAACGCAACAGATGAACAGGAAAAGTTGAATACAGGAGACCAAGGTATTTAGTCAATAGAGAAGCTAGGAAAGCGAAAGAAAATTTCTTTGAGGAAATTTGCAGGCGAATGGAAGAAATATGTAAAACGGTAGAACTGAGTTAGCCTGTAGAAAAGCAAATAAATCTTCTAACAAACATAAAACCACACTTTCAGGTACAATAGAAAATAAAGAGGGGAAAATTCTGTTTGGTGAAGACATGGTGAAGAGATGGAAACAATACATTGAGGAGTTGTATGCTGAAACACCTCTTTCGGAGAATGTACTAGGAAGAGAAGAGCGAGTAGACGAAGATGACAAGGGAGATGACATTCTGTAAGAACAATTTGACGGAGCTCTAAAAGGACTATGGGACAACAAAGCAATAGGTATTGATGACGTCCATGTAGAATTAACAAAGAATGCTGGTGACAGCATGAAAAAAGATGCTGCTTAAACTTATTAGGTCCATTTGTATCACAGGAGAGATACTGACAGTCTTCCAGAAATGCTTCATTGTTCCTATACCAGAGAAGGCAGCAGCTACAAAATGCGAACAGTACCGAACTTTAAGACCAATATCACATGCATCAAAAATTCTCATAAAAGTAATTCTGAAGAGAAATGAAGAGAGGGTAGACTTGAGCACCTTTTAAACATTTATCAAAGAATTTCGCGATAATCGCAAAAAGAGCTGTGGGGACAGGTTGTATAAGCTTATTACTTACATTGCGTGGTCCCGGAGCTTTAGTAGTCATCATTTGTTTGACCGCATGAACCACTTAATCACTACTCATTGCTGACATCTCGCTAGACCCTCAGTTTCATGCCCCAGTAGTCTATAGTTTTCATATTCTGCTCTACCTTTTCTTAAGAATTCCACATATCACCGCAAAAATGCACCATACATTCTGGTGATACCAACCTAATCTCTATTTTGCATCCTCTTGCTTTAAGTGTTTTGAAGGCGTTATTGCCTTTTACATTCCTCTAGAATTTTCTTCTTCGTCGCATATTTTTTACCAAACATCAATCTTTATTTTGTTTGTCTTCTACTTTTGTTTATATTCCTCTTTTCCCAATATATTCTAAGAGCCTCTCTGGTATGATTTTGTTTTAGTAATTTAATTGAAAGCTTTGTTGCTTTGGTAAAAATAAAATTGGTTCTTTTTGTCGTGACAGAGTAAATTACTATTAATCACACCAGATTTGTCGGAGAACAGCAGCAACATATGTAATTGATCCAGCTTTAGGAAATTCTATTACCTTTTAGCGGAAAATTCGTGCGGTACTCTCCGACGTTAGAAAAGTCGTGGTGTTCCGTTCGGAGCAGGAGGCGGCTGTATTTTCTAATTCGCGATATCGAAAATTACTAAAAAATGAACAGAAATTTTTTTTTCGGAGGTAGCTCGCGCGGAGAAAACAGACAGAAGTTACATGAAAGAAACCTAAGGGACCAAGTAATTGGATTTGTACGAACATATAAACGGAACTGAAAGAACTTGGAATAAATACTATAACGATGTCGTCACGACAGCCTCCTGTTCCGACAGAACACACGCTGGATCATAAGCTGCATAAATCTTTTAAACAGGAAAGATTATCACAAGTATAATTAATGAAAAAAGGGTTGAGAGATTTTCTTTGAGATTAAATAAACTTCAAGGCTTCAAGTATTATATTATGAAACGGAAACTTACATTAACATGGCCACCCATTGTGGCGGTGGAGCGAATTTTTCACGATATACATTCTCGCTTGTTTGTGGCTACATATATTTTTTAATCACTTAAACTCTTAAAGTTACAATAAAATGATTATATCAGTATGGAGCACAATACTTTTGCGTCCGACTCGCAACACATTCACAGAACAGCTAGAGAGCGGCGCGGCTCCCTGCAGAAGTAAAAATTGGCAATTGTTATTTTGAAACATAGGTGCATCGTTTTTTTTTTTTTTTACTGATCGATAGCAGCGTATAACAGTTTATAGCTATCGTGATATTCTGCGCTTTTCAGGAGCGGCAAAGATATCTGGTTACAACATTCATTGGTATATGTTAAAAGTTCGCACATACTGACGCGAATACAGAAAAAAAAACTTTTACATGTTAAAAATCGCAGTGATAAAGGCTGTAATGTCACAATGCCTCCCATGTGAGGCATGATGATTCCGGAAGAATCATCAGGACTCACATGTAGTTTCAAGACATTACTGTGTTTTATCATCTGTTTACTTTCGTTCTAACATAAAATTGGAATGAGTTTGTCATCTAGTTATTTTATGCTTCCAGTACAGTTATGAAAACAAATAGTCTTTCAGTGTCTTTTGTGCACTTTGGCACTACTCTCAGTTCATTGTAAGGTGTCCTTGCACTGTTATCTTAATTGCTGTTACTGTGAAACAAAATATGACAAAAAACAATCTTAAGTCTAACACACACAAAGATAAATGAATAATACTCTATATAGAAAACAAAACATGTCAGTAGACAAACATACACAGATACATTGAAATAATTACTTAAACAGTCCTCTAAAATTGTCTGTGACCTGTTTGGTCTCGTAATGTTTTTTTTTATCCGTTTCATTAGATTCTTTTAGAATGTCGTTGTTAAGTAGGACGTTTCACTTGACACTACACTGTACACTTTTATTTGTCACACGCTCACTTTACCGGAGTCTGCAACGTCTAATCTCGTTCGGTGAGCGGCGTCGTCCGAGAGGTCACGACCGTGGGTAGCGTCTTTTTTGTGTTCTCTCGTGTTGCCTCTCTAGTGTCTCGCATCAAGCGTCATGTCGTTTACATGCAAATAAACAGAAAGAAACCTGTGTTAGGTTCGTGCTATAATGTAGACTTACAGGTAAAGGTTTTATAGGATTCTGGACAGGATTGATAACCTTCCGTTCCAGTTAACGTTTCAGTGCTCAGTAATGCCTTGTCTTTATTTAACTATCTATCGCAAAATATCCGACGTGACTGATTAAATGGAAATTAATTTGAAGCTAAGACTTCTCTTTTTACAGAATAAATAAAGTTCATAACTAAGTTTCACTGTGATAGCTTTAGCAATGTCTCTTGCGTAGTTGTGAGACGGAAAACATTCTAAGGTCAATGACACGCCTCCACAGCGCCCGCGTCGGTTGTGTTTCAAATGTTAATTGTTGAGTCCAACCGCAAGCAGCTCCGCGCTGTTGCCGGTTACTAGTCCAGTGCAACACGCGCTCGTGTATGCTCGTTTGAGGTTTACCGTGTGTCACTCGCGCTCTGCTAAAATGAGAACACGCGGAAAACACACGTCTAGTGTCCTTTCTCCATCGTCGATCGGCGTATCGAAAACTTGGGTAGAAAATACCACCGTCTGTTTCGAGGATTTCACACGACAGTCCCTGCGACCTGCCATGCTGCTTACACACAGGTAAGTGAAGCCAACGTTTTACATATAGTTTGCAAAATGCTTTGCTGTGATCGCTGTCACTACCTGCACTTGCGTGTACACATGTCACTGCACACGTATTTTGTACACTTTATCACTCGCATTTTGTTTAGAACGTCTTAGAGTGTCTGCAAATTCACATCTCCCATCTCACATTGTGATTTCAAAGTTCACAGTTCAAGTTTCTCACGGGTAAATACATTACAAGATTAAACAATGTCCATAAATTACATACATACATGCATACATTTCTTAAGTGTGCTTACAGTCACAAAATTCTGTTAACCTTTTCCGTCACGCCACGCCGGATTAGCGTATTGAATACCACTACTTGTGCATCAAATCACGATTATTTCGGTTATTCTCTCTCCCTTTTACAAAGGTAAACATTTTTTTTAAAACAAATCTTTTAAGCAGCTTGTTATTTCGTTTCTCTTCAAAATTTAGTGTCACTGTTTATGTAGAGCACAGATTGAACAAATTCTGTCTCTACTGGTCGAGCATACTCATGCATTTCTCTCCGGAAGATTCATGCTTCATAAAGTTACTGGCTGCAAGTATTACTCGCGGAATGTATTATAATCTCACAACATTGCTACTCGCGATACGCGATTAGAACAAAACTTTCGCTAACGGATCTCTCCCAGAAATTTCGTTTCCACTTCAACCGTCTAAAGAGCACTCAGATGAGCCTGTCAAATTCTAATCCTTTTTTTTTTTTTTTTGATGGGATAGGATGGGAAAGTGGAAGAGGAGAGGATCAAATATGAACATAAATACACTATATACATATACAAATTCTAGCACAACTACACTAGGATATTTTTGTGACCTTAGATGCATGACATGCGTCACGTGTGCCTTCAAGTGGCTATTCTTTAATCTAATATCAGATCTTAGTTTTATTATTATAATGTGAGTCATATCTGGTGACAGCTTTCTAGTTTCTCACGCTTCCTTCTGGGCGATTGTCGGGCTTGGCTGTGAAATAGCTAATTACTTTAGTGCATCTTACATGTTTAAAGAAGAAACGTTTACCATCAGGAATACTTCAGACTTGTCAGTACGACGTATATGTTTCCATGTAGTGGCACTCTCGACTACATGACCTGACAGCTGTTGTAAAACAGAATAAAGGAAATGCTTTGTTGCTTAGCTATTAAATCTTTATGAGGCTTACTGTTCGTAGATGATACTTTGAATCTGAGATTGAATCTCCTGAAAACTATCAAATACTACGTGATACCCTCTCTCTCTGTTATTTACTGCTTTTGACAGTTCAAACACTTGGCTACACAAATCTGCTTAATTCTGAAGATCGCGCTAACAAAAGGTATAGTTCATGGCGGTGTTACAATAACGCACAGTTTACACGCAATAGGCTGTACTCTGTACACTTAAAGACTAACATTCCATCTTGAGGGCTGAAGAAGAAATTGCTTAACCTAATATTTCACATACATATATATTCATTGGAGTTGGAAAGTGGCAATCTGCTACTTCCTTCCGTATCTCCTTTCACCAATAACGGCATTCCTCAATGCCAGCAGCCAACTTGGACTGCTTACACCTATGACTAACTTTAAACTAACTGAGAATCTGTCCTCTCAAATGGAATGTGCTTTACTTTTCGTACGCCATAATAAATAAAATCTTCAATTACCTCCATAGTTTTTCGCCAAAGTGTGAGTACTCGTATTGATGTGTTAGAATACCGAAGTGTTTCACAGGTTAAACCTTACGCTAATGTTCCTTTGCTTGTTACTTTGCCTCGTTATACTTCTTGAGATCCTGGTGGTGATACAATCCTTTAATTCTGCCAGATGCTGGATCCGCTATTAGATAACATCCTGTATGTGGTTTTCTAATTACTACAAATGGTCCGTCGTACAATAGCCTCCATTTCCGATTTCGTTTCAACAACTTCGATGGCTTAAAATGTGCCCGTAAAAGCACCTTTTCATTAATATCATATGTAAGAGCCTTAGATACTTTCTTGTCATAAGACTTCTTGCGTAGATTCGCCTGTACAGCTAAGGATACCAATGCTTGCCTAAGTTTTGCATCTAAATCTAATTCTGGTTCTACAATTTTAGGTATGGGATCTAACCATTCATTTCTTTCCCGATGACTCGTCATTAATTCCGCAGGTGTAAATCCAGTTGAGAAGTGTGGAAGATTGTTGACAATCTGCTCGAATGAAGATACAAAGTCAATCCAACGGGTTTGTTGATTAGGTATGTAGGTTCGAATGAATCTATTGAACTCTTTGAAGACACGTTCGGTGGGATTAGATTGCGGTCTGAAACGAGATATAAGTATTTGTCTGATGCCATGTCTGGCAAGAAAATTGCGCCATTGTCTGCCAGTGAAATTCGATGCATTATCTGATAGAATGGCCTCCGGCTTGCCAAATCGAGGAAAATAGTCTTGTTCGATTCGACGGATGATCGGAAGTGCACTGGATGATTTCACTGCATAAAGTCTCATGTTTTGTGAAAAGATCCAACAATGCGACTAGGTATTTCACCCCTCCCCTCCCTTGCGGCAGTGGGCCGGCGAGATCAAGGGCCAGAACTTGATTTGGTCTCTCAGTAATAATTGGATTCAGAGGAATTAGGTTCGAATGGTTGAAGGGTTTTGCCATCTGGCAGATAAGACATGTACTTAACAACTTGTGGATTCGATGGTGCAAGTTTGGTACATAGCAATACGCAGAAATCTTTCGTTTGCATTTTTCAGGTCCATAATGACCCCAGGAAAGATGTGTGTACCAGATAAGGTGTTCAACGTATGCGTGTGGTATACACACACACCATCTACCAGAGAGGAGAGAAGTTCGATGGAATAAAACATCGTTTTGTAGTTTATAAAATTTGGACAAGTGGTGATCGGGTTTTGTTAGAAGAAGTTGTTTGACCTTACGCCATTTGGGATCTGTTTCTTGGAGTATACGCATCTGCTTGCAGAGCTGAAGGAAATATTTTCTATGTAGCGGGTCTTTCATTAGAAGAATTCGGTAGTTAGACATCTGCTCGATGAGTTCACTGGACTCGGGAAGTCCTTGCGGCATGCGTGACAAAGCATCCGCGATAATGTTGTTTTTACCCTTGATGTATACTATTTCGAAATCATACTCTTGCAAGAAGAGACTCCATCGTGTAAGACGAGGATGAAGAAGTTTACACGAGAGCAAAAAACTAAGAGCTTGGTGATCAGAAAAGACCTTAATTTTCCGACCATGGATGTAGTAATTGAACCTGTGTTTCAATACACTCTCCTCTTTCATGAGGGTTGTGAGTGTCAATTGTTCAGTGTTGTTGTGTGAATCGTTAAATCATTTTTCGGTCGCGGAATGTATTGTGGTGTGTTGTGTTGTTGTGTTGTCTGGTATTGATGTTCATCTGGCTCAGAAGGTAGTGAGTGTTTCCCGTCACTCTGGTTATCATACTGTAGTGTTTGAATTTGCTGTTTCAGGTCGGATATCTCATCTGTTACTTGCTTCCGCCATTCCGGCAAATCCCGGGGAAACACTCGTCTAATTTGGCCTAGTTCAGTACAAACAGTGTCTCCTGAACTGCCGGGTGCAGATAATATGTCTAAGGTTGCGGATTTAACAACATCTTTCAAGCCACGTGTAACCTTCTCCTCAACAAGCTTCTCTTGTACATCAATCCATTCTTTGTAATGTTCGGTAAGTGCTTTAGTGTGCGAAGCAACACTACTGTTAACTCTTTCCTCAATAGTTCGGTCCGAAATGTCATTCGCCATTGCACTTACTTTTGATTCTACAGTGGCTACCGCTGTCGCTAACTCGTCTACCTGTCGTGCAACTGTTTTACACGCAAGTTTTACCGAATCGGTTTCTTTGCGACACGCTTCGATTTGAGTTGTGAGATTCTGACCAATGTTATCAATTTTGTTATTCAGAGTGCTTATCTGTGTTGTCAAAGTGGTTACTTGCGCCGCGACGTCACCCTTAACCGAATCTATCTGTGCTGTGAGAGAGCCTACTTGCGTAGTGAGGGTACCTACTTTCGCATCAATGGTGGTATTTACGTCATTCCTAACTGAGTCAATCTGTGTTGTCGTATCCGTTTTCAACTCTGATAAAAACTTGTCTCTGTCTTTCTCACGTTGTTCGCGATCACGTTCGCGCTGTTCCCTCTCCTGCCTGTCTATTATCAATTCCTGTAACATTTTGACAATGTCAATTGATACCGTTATCGGGGAGGTGGGTGTTTCCTGCAGAGTGTCGTCCACGTTAACTACCTCTTGTCTGTCGTCTGTCCTGGCCGTCGTTCCGCGTGAGCGGAGCCGGTAATGTTTGTTAACAGTGCCGTCGCTTTCGTCTGCAGAGTTCGCGCTCGATTGTCCGTCCGCCATAATGAAATGCAACTATTGCCAACTTAAAATGGGTACTGCCAATTGAAATTCTGATTGTCAATTGTTCTTGCCGCGCAAGTTAAAGTCGCGGCGCGTTCGTCAAATGTCTAATGTTACGTGGGTAATAACTGACACACGTCTGTAGCAAAAAGACAAGATGGAGTCAAGCCGTTGAAACAATTGATTGCCAACGCTGTTACACAGAAAAGACTGAAATGGCATCCATCTTGAACTTACACGAGAATACTAACTACAGTATAAAACAAATAGTCAAGCAAAAGGTTACAGAAAATGTTCAAATTTTTACGTAGAAAAAAAAGCGGTTTTTACGTTAAGCTACAGAAAGGATAGAGTGAGGTCGAATTTGAAGGTCAAATGAGCTACTCTTTAGACAGAGCTATGGCAAACGAAAATTTGGTACTTACTCGGCGTTGTCTTCAAAACTGCAAATCTGCGTCTTATTAAATCCCAAGATATTTGTGTAAATACCGCGTCCTTCAATATTGCGTATATTTATTGCTCATCCGTAATTTTATGCAGCATTGGGTTCCAAAGAGCGATACATGAAATTAGACAATCATATATTAGTACCGTGACACTTTCAATATTTTAGTCAAGTCCCTGTTCGGGCGCCAGATCTGGTATGATTATTTTTTTTTAAGTAATTTAATTGAAAGCTTTGTTGCTTTGGTAAACATAAAATTGGTTCTTTTGGTCGTGACAGAATAAATTACTATTAATCACACCAGATTTGTCGGAGAACAGCAGCAACATGTGTAATTGATCCAGCTTTAAGAAATTCTATTACCTTTTAGCGGAAAATTCGTGCGGTACTCTCCGACGTTAGAAAAGTCGTGGTGTTCCGTTCGGAGCAGGAGGCGGCTGTCTTTTCTCATTCGCGATATCGAAAATTACTAAAAAAAAAAGAACAGAAATTTTTTTTTCGAAGGAAGATCGCGCGGAGAAAACAGACGGAAGTTACATGAAAGAAACCTAAGGGATCAACTAATTGGATTTGTACGAACATATAAACGGAACTGAAAGAACTTGGAATAAATACTATAACGATGTCGTCACGACAGCCTCCTGTTCCGACAGAACACACGCTGGATCATAAGCTTCATAAATCTTTTAAACAGGAAAGATTATCACAAGTATAATTAATGAAAATAAGGTTGAGAGATTTTCTTTGAAATTAAATAAACTTCAAGGCTTCAAGTATTATATTATGAAACGGAAACTTACATTAACATGGCCACCCATTGTGGCGGTGGAACGAATTTTCATGATATACATTCTCGCTTGTTTGTGGCTACATATATTTTTTAATCACTTAAACTCTTAAAGTTACAATAAAATGATTATATCAGTATGGAGCACAATACTTTTGCGTCCGACTCGCAACACATTCACAGAACAGCTAGAGAGCGGCGCGGCTCCCTGCAGAAGTAAAAATTGGCAATTGTTATTTTGAAACATAGGTGCATCGTTTTTTTTTTTTTTTTTTTTTTTTTTTACTGATCGATAGCAGCGTATAACAGTTTATAGCTATCGTGATATTCTGCGCTTTTCAGGAGCGGCAAAGATATCTGGTTACAACATTCATTGGTATATGTTAAAAGTTCGCACATACTGACGCGAATACAGAAAAAAAAACTTTTACATGTTAAAAATCGCAGTGATAAAGGCTGTAATGTCACACCTCGGCCAATTTGATGTTTAGTTAACTCTGACTACTATTATTATTTGGTCCCATCTACCATTTTCTAGGATCGTGTCGTCCCACCAGGGCCAAAATTTATGCGTCGTACACTGTGGATGTTTGTCGATGAATGGGATGATTTATTTTGGAGTCTGTACGAGTTTTCTCGGTCACCAGTTTTTATAATTCATTTGTGTTAAGAGGCAATTTCTAAAGCCATCGTACACTCAGCATAAAATTAATCTTTTTCTGCCACAACAGTGTAGTCACTGGGGGCATAAGGTAAGAAATATATGATACGATCAACTTACATTTCCAGCCCGTATTGAAGTATTCTAGTACTCACTTGTTCCCCTGATCTTATAAACCGCTTGTATTTCGTTTAGATGGCTTGTGGTACTCCACTACGAGCTCTTTCTGCTTTATTTAGTCGGTCGTCGAGGCCGAGCGGTTCTAGGCGCTTCAATCCGGAACCGCATTTCTGCTACTGTCGGAGGTTCGAATCCTGCCTCAGGCATGGGTGTGTGTGATGTCCTTAGGTTAGTTAGGTTTAAGTAGTTCTAAGTTCTAGGGGACTGATAACCTCAGATGTTAAGTCCCATAGTGTTTAGAGCCATTTGAAGCCTTTTTTTCTTACTTTATTTACTCCTGAATTATTTTCCTCCTTCTTTCTTACGACCTTATGAATTGCTTGTAGACCTATTTATTTTTGTGAATTCTGATACTCCACTACGAGCTCATTCCTTCTTGCTTGCTCCATCCCCTTTCCCCGTACTTTTACCTTTTTTTTGTTTATGTCGGACTAGCTTTTTGTATTATCGTGATATAGGGGAGATGATGCCGCAGACATGTTACGTGAACTGGAGTGGCAATCATTAAAACAAAGGCGTTTTTCGTTGCGACGGAATTTTTCTCATGAGATTTCATTCACCAGTTTTCTCCTCCGATTGCGAAAATATTATGTTGGAACCCACCTACGTAGGGAGAAATGATCATCATGATAAAAGAAGAGAAATCAGGGGTGGCATAGAAAAATTTAAGTGTTCGTTTTTCCTGCGCGGCTTTCGAGAGTGGACAGCACGTAGATTAGAGCAGTGTCTTCATTTGACTGCATAAGTTCTCGGAATACTTAGTTTGATTTTTTAAGCTTTAGAATAACTTGCCTTTCATACAGCTGCAAGTGAAGGACAGATACGATTTTTACTGATATAACCAGTTTGTTCAACCTACGCCTGGCTCAGTTTTATTGTCGCTGTTAGCTCAAGTCACCTTACTCATGATGCTTTCTACACAAATGCATGTCGCTGCATGATGATCATCTCTGGTACATTCATTTTGTCTTCAACACGAGTCTAGTATGTGTATGATGTGTAGATGGTTGGTTGTCCGCAGCTCGTGGTAGTGCGGTAGCGTTCTCGCTTCCCGCGCACGGGTTCCGGGCTTCGATTCCCGGCGGGTTCAGGGATTGTCTCTGCCTAGTGATGACTGGGTGTTGTGTGATGTCCTTAGGTTAGTTAGGTTTAAGTAGTTCTACGTTCTAGGGGACTGATGACCTTAGATGTTAAGTCCCATAGTGCTCAGAGCCATTTGAATCGTTTGAGCCGTATCGGAGTCCGTCTCCTACGCTAAAGCTATCGTTGAGTCTTCACGAGAGCCTCTCTAGCCACCATCATTTCAGGGTTCCTGCAGAACCTTCACAGCCACCATAATGGTCTTGGGGCCCACGAAGCCCACACTGTGCTTCACCTCCACGAGAACTCCCCTACTTCGACGACGACGTTGCTCGAATCCCGCGAACGTGGAAGAGAGATTGGTGTTCACTAAGTACAAAAGTTCTCCTTGATTTCGTAATCTATTACATAGCTGTTAAAACATATTGAAATGCCTGGGCTAGTATGACAGAGCGAATTAGGTTGTGGAAAGGGGCCGGAATGAATTCCTGTGACTTGCACTCAATATACAAACTATATTTATCAACACACAGTATTAAAACAAGGATGGAAAACACTCAAAACTCTAATCAACCTCCTTTTATTAACTTTAGATCGGCTGAAGGCCACAGTCAAAATCCAAGACACAAGGCCTAAGCAAAATTAAAATACAAGCTTCTTCAGGAGGTTTCATCCAAGAATATTTTCTAAATCTTCAATCTAATCGGCTGAAGGCCTCAGAAATTTAATTTTAATGGAACTAAGCTGGAGGTCACATTAAGCAATAAGAGGAGTTTCAATCAAAAGGCAGAAGGCCTTATCTTAGAACATTGCATGCAAATTGGGCTGTAGGCCCCATTTAAAAGCATAACTATCTTATGCCTTAAGGACAACAGAAGAAGATCAATTTAAGAAATGTTAAAACTCGGCTGAAGGCCGCTCACCAAAAAACAATTTAACGGTTTAAGCACTAGAAGAGGAACTTCAATTTTAAGGTCAGAAGGCCGCATCTTGATACATTTCATATAAAATAAAGAATAACAATCTGATGCCTTAAGGGCAAGACAAGGACATTAATGTAAGAGATATTAATACTCAGTTGAAGGCCACGTATCAACAAAATATGTTTAACGGCTTAAGACCGTTTCAATCTAAAAGGCAGAAGGCCTTTTCTTAAAACCTCTCCAGTAAAATTCGGCTAAAAGCCCCATATAAAAATATAACAATCTCATACCTTAGGGGCAAGACAAGAACACTAATTTTAGGGATATTGGTACTCGGCTGAAATCACACATCAACAAAATAACTAACATCCAAACAGGGAAATTACTACATAACACACAAGGAACGGCGCTCAAAAGTTTCCAAGGGTCGGCCTGGGATTGTAACACTAACGCCAGTTTACGTGAGACAGGCAGCCTGTCCAACAACTTCTTAATCTGGAGGCAACCCAACCGACAGGCAGCCGACCGATCAATCAACCAAATCAGTTCCGCTCTACGCAACCAGCAAAACGACCACAAAATTTCAATACACGACACAAAGAATATTGGCTCCCACAACGTCCGACAACACCTCAGCTGTCGAACTACACACCGCGCTGGATAGCAACAACACGTCGAGGAAAATACACTGCCTAAAATGACGTCAACGACCAGGGCAGGTAATCGGAACGTCAACGGCCACACGGCAGAAGATACCGCTGGTGAACTTCCACAACAGGGAATAAATTAAGTTAAATTTCACAGGAAGACGGCTGGAATCTTAGCCGACTTAAATACCCACACGTTTTTGCTCACGGGAATGACCCCGAAAGCGACAACAAGGATCAAACGAAGAAATGTAAACAGTTGAGGCTCGTAAATGAGGACTCAACTTTCACGTCCAAAATCGGTGGGCGACGAACTTCGCAGCACTCGCAAGCAGCACCTCACATTCCAACCGCACGTGCACACCGCCAGCGGCTCCAGACCAACTCCGCCGGACTAGGGCACGCTTGTTGCTCCACGCCAACTGACCGACTGGACTGCTGGTCCGTCCGCGACTGCTGCTTCGTCGCCTCTGCACTGCTGGTGTGTCTCGCACTCACCGACTACCCGACACACGACGACCCGGAAATACTACTGGTCGCTCCAGAGATGGGACGACAGTGTGCTTATCGATACGCGCTGCTGCTGCCACTCGCGGGCATGTAAGGTAGGAAGTTAGTGACGCCAGTAAATGGAATAACAAAACGAGGCGGCACTACCGTAATAGAAGATGACAAAAAATTAATGGGATGAATATGAGCCGTGCACGGCTCACATATTATAGCGGACCGGTCCCAGACTCCTACAATTGTCGGGAGTGACGGGCGAGACGCGGTGGTAATCGATACAGTGTGGTGTAGGGGTAGCATGTAAAACATCCTCGGTCCTCGGATCGATTCCCGACACTGCCAAATTTTTGAATAAAATCATCAGTGTTCAGGGGGTCACAATCGTTCTGCCAACAGCCTTGTCAAAGACGGCGGAGGATCTGGCAGAAGTTCAGGGCACTCTCTTGTTCTTGGGGTGAGAAACTGCCCCTAAATCCGGAAAAATAAGCAATGATCAACGGCATGAGATCGCGGAAGCCAATGAAAAGCAAAGTATTAAAGACAAATAACATGTATCCACAGAACATGTGGCCTGTAATTGAAAAGTGTCACGATGATCTCACCATTGAAGAAAGATGCTGGAAGAGTCCCCCATTCGGATCTCCAGGAAAGGACTGCCGAAGCGAAGGTGACCGTGGGTGATTATGATTAAAGTTAAGCTTTCAAAACGCTGTAGAAATAATACCACTGATCAGAATGACGTCAAATTGCAACGAAATATTGTCTGAGAAGGGGGAAAACGTATGGCCGAAGAAAAAAAAAATTGTGTGAAAATTTATCAATCGCTGGCACTGTTTCTGTCATATACTTAAATGAAAACACCTGCCATGCGCACGACCCATTGAAGTTGGTATAAACACACCTGGTACACCGCTTTTCCTCCTTTCGTGTCTGCGACATTCGCCATGACTGTCTCAATGCAGGATCACGTCTGCTTGTAAAGCTGTATTCCAAGAATGATTACTGTGCACACGTCGCTCCGCAAAAGTTCTGGACAATGAAGGGTTAGAAAAAAAAGGCGTTGGTCCGATGACTGCCGTGGGTCTGGAGAAAATGATTCGGGGGTTCTTTTGGTGTGCAACATGGTAGAGGGAGGAAACGAAGTGATTCGACGTCATTGGAAGCAGTGGCCACAACAATGCAAGAGGAGACGAGTTGTGGTATGTAAAGGTGTAGTGCACGGAAAATTCCCCGAACATTGGACATACCCGTGAGCATGGTGCGTAAAATCCTACGAAACATCCTTCTTTGTTATTCTTTCAAAATTACCCATGTGCACGAGTTGCTTCCTGTTGACCTGCCAGCAAGGTAGGCATTTACTTTAGAATTTCTTGCTCGCATGGAAGTGGATAATGAATGGCCGTGGAAGATTTTGTGGACAAATGAAGCACACTTCCATGAGACAGGATAAGTCAGTACACAGAATTGTCGAATCTGGGCAACGGGAAGTTCACACTCAAATCAACCAGTACCACTTCATCCTGAAAGCGGCACTGTGTGGTGCGGGTTTACGGCATCATTTAACATGGGGCCACATTTTTCGAAAATACAGATGCTTCTGGTCCTGTTTCCTGTACCGTCACTAGTAAGCGCTATGAGTGTCTTTTGCGCAACCACGTCATCCCAGCTCTCCAACAGCGTGGATGTGTGGATGGAACCACTTTTATGCAAGATGGCGCACCACCGCACATTGCAAGTCCAGTCAAGCAACTGCTGAAGGGCCATTTCGGAAATGCTGTAATTATCAGCCGCAATTTCCCTACAGACTGGCCGTCCCCACCACCTGATCTTAATCCGTGTGGCTTCTGGTTGTGGGCCTATCTGAAAGATGATGTGTTCAGTGTTCCGATTGCAAACTTACCTGTATTGAAGGCATGTATTGCGCACCTCATTACGAACGTGACCCCGGAAACACTTCTACCAGTTGTGGAACATGCTATTTCTTGATTTAAATTTGTTGGAGAAAACGGTGGACAGTATATTGAACATGTTTTGCGCCAGTCACACAGAAATTAATAATCCGATTTGATTTTGATTGATGCTTTTTATGCGGGTTTTGGCCTCAGGACAATTAAAAACCGATTTTTCCCATCCGATGTGCTATGACCTTGCCGCAGTGGATGAGCTTAAGTAACTAACAGTATCGCACCTCAACACCCATGCTCACTGAGTAGTACAGTTTGTTTAACGTCAGACGTACACCTTAGGCATTGTTGTATGATTCATTTGTCATTTGCAGTCGACCACTATTAAATTATGATGCTTAGAGCGCTATCTTTTGCTACGTTTTGTAACTATTTATTTTCCTTTTGCAATCTGTTTCTCCATTCTCCAATAGTATTCTGTTCCAACTTGACGTCATTCTGACCAGCGGTGATATTTCTACAGCGGTTTGAAACTTTATCTTTTCTTTAATTATAATCACCCTATAGACTGAACAACCAACGAAAAGATAACGTTGTACTAATAGGGGCGTGGAATGTCACAAGTTTTTACGTGGTAGAAAAGCTGGAAAATATGAAAAAGGAAGTGCTACGATTCAATCTAAATATTGTGGCAATTACTGAAGTGAAATGGAAAGAAAACAAAGATTTCTGGTCAGATGAGTATAGGGTAATATTAACAGCAGAGAATGAATTACTGAGAACAGTTCAGCGATAGGGTTGTTTTCATCAAAATCGGCAGAACGCCAACACTGACAACGATAGATCAGGAATACATACAGACATTGCAAGCATAAAATGAAGACACAGAAAAAATATTTGACGATACTAAATGGGTAATTCAGTACGTAAAGGGAGATGAGAATGTAATAGTCAAGGGAGGCTGGAAATCTGTTGAAGGGGAACGAGCAGAAGAAAGGGTTACGCGAGAATGCGGACGTGGTAGTAGAAATGAGAGAGGAGAACGACACATTGAGTTCAGCAGAAAATTTCAGATGGTAATAGCGAATACTCTGTTCAAGAACCATAAAGGAGTAGATATACCTGAAAAAGGCCTGCAGACACAGGAAGATTTCAGTTCGTTTACTTCATGAACAGGCAAAGGTTTCGAAATTAGATACTGGATTTTAAGGCGTACCAAGAAACAGATATAGACTCAGATCACGTTTTAGTAGTCATGAAGAGTAGTCTAAAGCGTAATAGACTAGTCAGGAACAATCTATATGCAAAGAAGTGGGTTTCGAAAGCACTAAGGAAGCAAGAGATTGAAACTCACCATAGCTATTGATACTGCGATATAGAATAGCTCAGTAGGTAGTTCAATCGAAGAGGAATGGCCATCTCTAAAAAGGGCAATCAAAGAAGTTGTAAAGAAAACAGAGGAGAAAAAGTAACCACATAGAAACCATGGTTAACAGAAGAAATACTTCAGTTGATCGATGAAAGAAGGAAGTTCAAAAATGTTCAGAGAACTAGGAACACAGAAATACAATTCACTTAGGAATGACTGACTCAGCCTATAGAAAAATCAAAACAATCTTCGGTGGAATTAAAACAAGGGTAGTAAAATTAAGAGAGCAATGGAAATTCCACCGTTGAACGGCGAGGGGAGAGCTGATTGGTGGAAAGGGTACGTTGAAGGCCTCTATGAGGGGAATGACTTGTATGATGTTGTGAACGGAGAAGAAGCAGGAGTAGAGTAGAAGAAATAGGGAATCCAGTATTAGAATCAAACTTTAAAAGAGCTTTGGGAGACTTACTATCGAATAAGGCAGAAGAGACAGATAACATTCCATCAGAATTTCTAAAATCATTGGGAAAAGCGGCAACAAAAGACTATTCACGCCGATGTACAAAATATATGAATGTGGCGTTATACCATCAAACTTTCGGAAAAACATCATCCACACAATTCTGAAGGTTGCAAGATCTGACCAGGGCGAGAATTACCACACAACAATCTTAACAGTTCTTCCATCAAAGCTGCTGCCAAGAATAATATACTGAAGAGCGAAAAAGAAAACTGAGGTTGTGTTAGATGACAATTAGTTCAGCTTTAGTGAAGGTAAAAGCAGCGGAGAGGCACTTCTGACGTTGCAGTTGATAATGGAAGCAAGGATAAAGAAAAATCAAGACACATTATAGAATTTTTCGACCTGGAAAAGGCGTTCGACAATGTGAAACAGTGCAAGATTTCGAAATCATGAGAAGAACAGATAAAGCTATAGGAAAAACAGGTAATATACGATATATACAACAACCAAGACGAAACAAATGATTCAAATTGTTCTGAGCACTATGGAACTTAACTTCTGAGGTCATCAGTCCCCCAGAACTTAGAACTGCTTAAACCTAACTAACCTAAGGATATCAGACACATCCATGCCCGAGGCAGGATTCGAACCTGCGACCGTAGCGGTTGCGCGGTTCCAGACTGTAGTGCCTAGAACCGCTCGGCCAAGACGTAACAATAAGAGTAGAAAATCAAGAACATAATGCTGTGATTAAAAAGGGTGTAAGACAGGAATGTAGTCATTCGTCCCCTCCGTACCATCTACACGTCGAAAAAAGAATGACGGAAATAAAAAAAAAAAATGTTCAAGAGTGGAATTAAAATCAAGTGTATCAACGATAAGATCCACTGATGTCATTGTTGTTCCCAGTGAAAGATTACAGGTTCTTCTGAAGGGAATGAGCAGTTTAATGAGTACAGAACATGGATAGAGAAAAGGTGAAAGTAATGAGAAGTAGCAGAGATGGGAACAACGAGAAACTTTTCATAATTGGTGATCACGAAGCAGATGAAATTAAGCAATTCTGCTACCTGGGCAGAGCAAGGACGACATGGAAAGCAGACTAGCACTGGGAAAAGGCCTTTCCTGGCCAAGATAAGTCTATTAGTATCAAACATAGGCCATAATTTGAGGAAGAAATTTTTGAGAGCATAGAATTGCATGGGAGTGAAATATGGACGGTGGGAAAACCGGAACAGAAGACAATCGAAGCATTCGAGGTGTTGTGCTACAGAGGATTGTTGAAAACTAGCTAGATTGGTAAGGTAGGGAATGAGGAGGTTCTTCAGAGAATTGGCGAGGAAAGCAATATCAGGAAATAACTGACAAGAAGAAGAGACAAGATGGTAGGACATCTGTTAAGACATCAGGGAATAACTTCCATGGTACTATAGAAGCTTTAAAAGGAGAAAACTGTAGACCAGCCAGATGACTAATGACTCAAGGAAAGAAAGTACAGGATTTACTTGCAAAGCACCGTACCACAACCGGGCTGGCAGAGTAGTCCCTCCTCGGCTGCGGAATGCCGGGATATGCTATCTCCCAGTATCGTCAGCACAGCAAAGCATTGGGTAGCAGCTGCTAGTTCACGAGTGACCATTGGCCGTGGTATCCGGCGGTTTCCAGCTCTTCGCATCGATCCCAAAGTGCTGTCATGGACGTCGAAGATTTGCAGTCGGGAGTCTCGCCCCTGGTCCACCAGAAGTACTCGCGGCCTACAGATGTCGTCTCTCAGCTCCTGTTTAGGAGACAGGAGCCAGTAGCATCAATGTCTGCCACAGGAATGGAATGACCAGCAGCACAGCTCCCTCTCTAGAAATCGGATGGCTGACAGCGTTCACGTCAGCCAGGTCAAGGCTCCAGCAGGCCTGCAGGGTGGTGGCGTTCTCTGAGCGCCGTGAGTTTACACCGAAAGCTGACAGTGAAGCTGGCAGCAGCATCCTTCCAGTAGTAGTTCGATAGATGACCGAAGAAACGTAGGTGTGCCAAAGGTCGACCTCCACAACCTCCCCTCTCACTGGATAGCTGCTACTGACACAAGAGCTGAAACTACACAATGGACAGTGGGCACTAAGACATTTGTTAAGAAGAGTAGGGTTTTTACGTTGGTGCTTCCCGTATGCTTCCCGTGGTGATGGCTATCACATCATATGTCCTGGTTTTACCCCACTGTCAGTTCTCCTGGTGATTTCAGACTTTTGCAACTTCACCTTTCAGACACTCTTTTCAGCTGGCTCGACACCGAATACTTACTGCTGCACTGTCTTCTAGCTTTCCTTACGAAACTCTGCTTTATCACTATTATGACGGTATCTCTCAGCTTCCATGATGTTATTATGCTTCGCCTTCAGACTTGGAAGCTCTTTTCCCCATGTTCCGGTAGATTCTCTGTTTGCCGCAACTCGCTCAGCATTTCACTGTAGCTGGCAGTCTACTGGTCATTGACAAAGTTGGTCAGTCCACGGTAGAACTTGGACGAATTTTGAGGATACAGTCCTGGTGTGTAACAATACAAGTTGGACTGTGTGACTTAGCAGTAGTGGAATCACCATCGGTAAGCTTTTATCTTGTTCCAGATACTAGATATTCCTACACACATGAGACATTGATATAAAAAAATTGTAAAATGTGGCACAGTCATCGGATTTTTAATTGTAACTGATTTCGTAAATACATATCATTTCTTCCACATTCATCCTGTTTTTAAGAGAAGCTGGGAGTGGAGCTTTTTCTAATTTTTCGCGCGTTTTAAGTCAATTCTCTTCGTAATAACCTGGATGTCCTCTCCAATAGTTCAAAAACGTATGTTACCTATGTGAAAAATATATTATAATCACTAGTTATTCTATCAAGAATATTCAAAGCTGCGATTTTATTGTACATCAGGGAAGTTTGTGAGAGTGACATCAGTGTTAGTTTTCTCCCTTCCGCTATTGTGATACTTCCTTGGTCCCACATCACAATTCAGTCCTACTACGCCCAGTTCTTAAATGGTCCTTATAATTCGAAACCAAGACTTATTGTCACATTACTATTACAGAGAACCACACTGGTATTAAAAACAGTCGTTATGATGCGTGCATTCCGTTGCAGAAAAGCGCTTATGATCTTAGCTTATCAATATACGGCAGTGTTTCAGTTGAACACTGTTTGTATAAGTTGGTTAGAACCATAACCAATTCAAAAGTCCACAATTCCACAGTATTTGGATTCTCATCAATTATCTAGCTGATTTTGCTAACAATATGTTGCCTCCTGAGTATTCTACTCTAAGCCAAAAACCGACTACCACGAAGGAGTTATCTGTATGGGATGGAGAATGGCAGATGTGATGTAAACGTGAAGGGATAAACATATGTATAAAATTTCAGTAAAACTGGATGAGTTATTGAAGAAAAAGATTTTAAAAAATTGAGCAAGTCAATAACACATGGGCCTGTCTTTGGCCCTTAGGCAAACAGCTATTCAGCTTGGTATTGATTGGTTTTCCTAAGGGATATCGTGCCAAATTCTATGCAACTGGCGCATTAGATGGTCAAAATCTCGACCAGGTTGAAGGGCCCCACCAATAATGCTCCAAATGTTCTCAATTTGGGCGGGGGGAGGGTGACCTGGAAATCTTCCTGGCAAGGTAGGGTTTGGCAAGTACAAAGGCATGCATTAGAAACGCCTTATCCTGCTGAAATGTAAGCCCAGAGCAACAAAAGGGGAAGCAGAACATCGTTGACGTACCGCTGTGCAGTGGGGTTCTGCTATGAAAAGGAATGGCACGCCAGACGATCAGTCCTGGTTGTCTGGCTGCATGGCGGGCGACAGTCAGGTTGATATCCCACCGCTGTCCGAGGCGTCTTCAGACGCGTCTTCGACCTGGAATATTATTGACTGGAGTAGAATTGTCTTCAGTGATAAGTCTTGCTTCGATCTGAGCCTCAATGACCAACTGGAACATACCGGACAGCGGTGGGACACAACCCTGACCTCGGCCGCCATGCTGCCCTGCAACCCGGAGTAATGATCTGGGTTTCCTTTATTTTCCCCTTTGATCGTCATCAGCAGCATCCTTACGTCGACGATATTGTACGCTCCGTTCTGTTTTTCGTCATGACAAGCCATCCAGATCTTACATTTCAACAATGTAAGGACACATCTTGTTTCCTGTCTAGACCAGCAGCTGGACTGGCGCTGCTCTCACACAAGCATTTGGATGGACTGCGCGGCTGGCGGCTGGCGGCGTTTGTGGCGCTGCAGGGAATCGCTCTTAGTCTGGATGGAGTAGTGTGTGATGGGAACAGGGATCCTGGGCTGGCCAGTACTCAATCTGAAGTTTTTGACCGAACAGTGGGCGAGCCACAAAGAGCAGTCAGACCTTGGACTGTGTGCAGCGGTGCGTGGCGGACTCAATTCCAGCGGCGGCAAGGCACGGCCACCTGGACTTGACTTGCGGGCAGTGGGAGCTATTACTGATGCTTTCCATAAGCAAGATCGTCCATGACGTCAGCTGGTTCTCATGGAGCAGTTGCAGGCAGACAGTTGATGGGGACACAAAACAGGAAGTCTTCTCCAAGCCAACACACCAAGAAGCTGTGTTTGATCTCACTCACACGGTTCGCACGATGCATAGGGGTTGCGTGGACTCAAAATCCAAATGAGGCAGTTGCTGTCTTTAACCTGGGTGAGAGGACAGCGATTCCGGACAAGAGTTCGCGGATTACAAGAATAGTAGTTTAATGGCCAACATTAGAATTTTGGGTGTCAAGTGATGCAACATTGTGTATGGTAAAAAGTACAAGCTATGCACTGAGTGTATCAGATGATTAATAATATTACATGTGAGAGGTTCGTGGGTAGATTGTGGCGTGTTATGGTGGTAAGCTGAACGTACGGTTGTTTCTATAGAAGCTAGTTACTTTTTGATGTTGTTATATGCTGGAATGCGATTTGAGAGTGTTTGATTTTGTATGTGCAATTGTACAGAATGTGATTTCATCGCTATTACTCCATGAAAGTGAGTTATTTGGTTTAAGCCATTTACCGAAAATTATGTTGATATTTTGTCTTTTGAGAGTGATATATTTTGTACGTCACATTGTACTAGAAATTGTACTGAGAGAGTTTCGTAAGTTGTCTCATGGATAATTGACAATAGTCTTTTTTCAGTGACTTGGTGAAGGGAGACGTCGTAGCTCCACATTTAGTTTAATACTAATTTAAATAGCTCTAATTAAATCACAGAGGTGCCTCCTGGTTCGTTGTCTGCGATTAATTGTCAAATTTAAATTTATTGTCATTTCTATGTCAGAGGTTACATATTGTAAACTGTTTTCGTAAACTACGAGTATTATTAGAACGATTCTATCAGCTGGGGCGTAGTCTATTTGAATTTTGATTTCACTATGCTAAAAGTATTAATAGTTGGTATTTTCTTGTTGAGCGCTGCCTCCAACAATAGTATTGGCCTGTAAATTTAGTTATCATTTCTCTACTGCCAAGAAGAATATTTTACGTTAATAATTGTTTCTCAAATTGAGCCCACTCAGGCATGCACAACCCTCGGCCAGAACTCTGCTCCATCCATATGCCACTTATTTATTTACTTACTTTATTTATTGAGATTTTCCTCTATACAAAGGTTTTTCTCCAACATAACAAATAACCGGAAATTATTACATTTCTTACAGAAGATCTTGATTAATCTCTTCAGGACGTTCCTCCAAATTTTTTGATCTTATATATCTCGTTCCTTGGTGCCAAGTATTCTCATTGTTAATTGCACATCTTGGAGCCAGGTGGTCAAAGGCCGTCCTATTCTCTTCTTTCTCTTTGGTTCCCATTCCAGGATCATCTTCGGTATTCTAGCTTCCTTTATTCTTCTTACGTGCCCGTTCCTTAGTAACTTCCATCTATGGATCACGTCATGTTCTCTTCCTCTTACTTCTACTCTTTGTATTTATTTGTCGTTTCTTATATTCTCTTTTCTAGAAATTCTTGCTGATCTTCTCCAGAAGTCCTTTCCTACTGCTTGCAATGTTTTTACGTGTTTCGGATTAGTCGTCCTTGTCTCCACTCCACGCATAACTATGGTCACAAGTTATTAATATCTGCCTCTGATTTTCCCTCTTCCTAAAATGGTTCCCAAACAACAGAAAATGCCGGCCGGTGTGGCCGAGCGGTTCTAGGGGCTACAGTCTCGAACCGCGCGACCGCTACGGACGCAGGTTCGAATCCTGCCTCGGGCATGGATGTGTGTGATGCCCTTAGGTTAGTTCGGTTTAAGTAGTTCTAAGTTTTATGGGACTACGACCTCAGATGTTAAGTCGCATAGTGCTCAGAGCCATTTGAGCCAACAGAAAATGTTGGCCCTCTTAATTCTCTTTCCCTCTATGTATAAATCACCTGGCTCATTAGTGAGGTGTTCTGTTAATCTTCAATATCCACTTTTGTGTTCCATTGCTAGCTGATTAGATACATAATTTGTCTCCTCTCTGTCTTGTGGTATAACTACTTCATCATCAGCAAACCGTAGGTGACTTAAATAAACTGCATCTTTAACTTCTGGCTCCATCCCGTTCCATTTACGAGAACATGTCTTCAGACTAGTGTCTATAATGTTAGTGTGACTTTATAGCCTTGTAACAGCCCTCGCTTGTTCTAAATTTCTGTGGAAGTGTATTAGGTATTTTCACTTGGCATATGTTGCCTTCATATATTTATTGTTTTATTTTAATTAGGGACCCCTTATGTTCGTCATATGTAATGCTATCCAAAGCAGTTTTCTAGATACTGTACACTATAAATTTTTTTTTGATTATATGGAAATTAATCATACGTTTTTTGTTTTTTCCCCATATTTCTCTAAGATCTGTAGTAAAGTGGAAATATGGTCTACGCATGATCTAAGGACTGGGTTAAAAAAATTTTTTCCAACTCGTTTTTACTTTTTCCAAAATTTCCCATTAATGTTTTCATAACACAAATTCCTTTACAGTTCTAGAAGCTTTTGCGATCCAAGTTCTTAAATATGCTAGTAACATATCCTGGCTTCATTTTCTTGGATACTAAATCTCTGTTACACATTTTATTGGATAACCATGTTATTAATTTCAAAATTTTGTCACCATCGTATTTTAAGAATTCCAGATTGATACTGTCCAGGTCCAATGATGTAGCGTTCTTCCTTGTTCTTAATACTTTATTCACCTTATTTTCTGAAATTTTTGATCTTCTTGCTTTTCCTTTCCTTTCGCTGTTCCTTCCTCCAGATATTCTTCTCTATCCTCATTCAATAATTTCCAGAAATATTATTCCCATTCCTTTGATGTTATAAGTTAAAGATTAGTTCTGGCTTCCATGCTACATTATATTACGTTTTCACCATGCGTGAACGCAGTGATCTCCGATGGGAACTGATGGACCGTTCCTATTTTGACATATGGGTCATGCACACACACGATGTCCAGATTTAGTTCCGAAAGTAGCTTCCGGATTTCAGTCATGACCCTTCATCTTCACATTGCACTTACCTTTGCAGATCTAATACGTTTTGTATGGCCTTGGCTCATGGGCGTCTAATAAATGAGTAATCTCTAGGGGAGAGTTGCGTGCGGGAAGAAACTGTTCTGCCTTAAGCCCTAGCGAAAACCCTATACAGTTGTCTGATATTTCACCACTCTTTGTAAACAGAATCACATGGCGTCTAGCACGACCCATATCTCCGTTGGCAGGTTAAGTAATTAAACACCGTTAATGATATTCTGTCAGTTGCCTCAGGAATAGGCTAGTCTGCTTACATGCCTAAGAGCAAAATGTGATGTCTTTTCCTATTCCACTAGCATAAGCCTTAAATTGTCCTGAAAATTCCGATAGTGATGGTCAAGGCTGTAGCGGTTTCTGATCGTCTTAAGGATTCCGTTTCTGTCATCGACGGTTGTGTCTACTTTAGATCTGAAATCTGGTTTTGAATGCGATTCTTACTTTGTCACAGACCAGAGTTCATGGCGGAAGGAGTGTCTGGAACTTTCAGGTGAAATCTTATTTCCTTGATTCTGTGCTACCAGGGGTGTTCTCCTTGAAAGTTAAGGGAAAAGCCCCAAAAAACTTGTGTTAAGCTGTTTTGATACCTAAAAATATGAAACAATTGCGAAAGTGTGTTTTATTTTAGACAAAAAGGTTTAAAATTTTTCTGGTGCAGCTTCTTTTATATAGTTGTTAACACAAAGAAACAAGCTCATGAGCCTTTTGTCAACACAGAGCTAATAATCAAATTAAAAGAAATAAACTGAAATTAGAATAAAATTATTTTCAAACTGTATTTCTTAATTTGTTTAGTCATATTTTTGCCAGTTCAGTTAATATATATATATTTAAAACTATACTTTTAAAGCGTGCTTCTGTGGAAGATCGGAAAGCCCTGCTATGATTTAGCGCCTACAGTTTGAACAGGAGGGAGAGCACAACCTACTGATCACAGGTAGCACATTGTTTCGGGCACACAAAGTAAGATGGCTTGGGGATTAATGTATTAAATGACTAAATATACTGACCAAGACTCCATATTCTCGTGCTTTTTTTTGGCACAGATTACAAAAATTAGCATTTGATTTCAATTTAGTTTCAACTTTTGGAGGGGGAGATCGCCACTTCCACCCGTCCTTGAGTTCGGGTCGATCTTGGAGGTGGTTGAGGTGATTGCTCGCGTAAAGCGGGACGTACCGGTTTCGACTCCTGATTCGGCACAAATTGTCATATGTTTCTGGCTGTTATACAATAGTTTTTTTGAGTCATTAGTCTTCTGATTGGTTTGACGCGGCCCACCACAAATTCCTATCTTGTGCCAACCTTTTCATCTCAAAACAGCACTTGTCACATTCCAATCTCAGTCTTCCCCTACAGCTTTTACCCTCTTCAGTTCCATCTTGTACCACAAAAGTTATTCCGTGATGTCTTTTTCACATATTCCTTTTCTCAACGATTCTACGGAGAACGTCCTCATTCCTTACCTTATAGTTCCACCTAAATTTTAACACTCTTCTGTAGCGCTACATCTCAAATGGTTTGGTTATGTACTGTTCCGGTTTTCCCCACAATCCATACTTGACTGCCATACAATGCTGTGCTCCAAATGTACATTCTCAGAAATTTCTTCCTCAGATTAAGACATATGTTTGATACTAGTCGACTTCTCTTGGCCAGAAATGCCCTTTTCGCCAGTGCTAGTCTCCTTTTTATGTCTTCCTTGCTCCGTCCGTCATGGGTTATTTAGCTGCTTATGTAGTAGGATTCCTTAACTTCATCCACATCGCCATTACCAATTTTGATGTTAAGTTTCGTACTGTTTCCATTTCTGCTACTTCTCATTACCTTCGTATTTTTTAGATTTACTCGATCCATATTCTGCACTCGTTAGACTGTTCATTCGATTTCTCCAGATTACTGCATTACGAAAACATGTTTTCCATTGGTACACCAAACAATGGTGATCAGACTATCGATCACTCCTAATTTCCAGATGATGTTAACACAGTACGGATAACTGCAGGCTTACTACCGTCGATTAAGAACAACCAACACAGCTACGTGTCAATGCACTGGAGGTAAGCAAACTGCGGACACTTCTAGCTCTAAGGTCATTGTCAAATAAACCTTTGTAATGCAGCATGTTCATAGTAGATATAAAAATGAGTGCTTCTTTTGGTACCATGCTCTGGAGGAACACATCAAAAAATGGCTGTGAGCACTATGGGACTTAACATATGAGGTCATCAGTCCCCTAGAACTTAGAACTACTTAAACCTAAGTAACCTAAGGACATCACACACATCCTTGCCCGTGGCAGGATTGGAACCTGCGACCGTAGCGACTGCGCGGTTCCAGACTGAAGCGTCTAGAGTCGCTCGGCCACACCGGCAGGCTGGAAAACATGAATACAGTCTCTTAAAAATTGTCGAAGATATTTCGTCAACATCAACTTCTTCGTTTTCCGTTACAAGCTAAAGGTTCCAGTTCCTGTTGCTGCTCCGGCAGCCTCAAACCTTTTCAGTTATTCCAAATTATGACTGCTAATTATTGGCTCTAATACTTTTTATATATTCCTCCAATTTTGTTTACAAACACTGATTTCATTTTTAAATTGGTAAAATATCTATCATACCTCAGGAAACATATTTTGGCTATTAATATTTTAGTTTAATCCCACTGTCTCACTGGTCGTATTTCACTCACACTCGTTGAAGCTGGAATATCGATGTTTTTGTGAAGTTTCACTTTATGGTTTCCTGACACGATCAGTGAGTGAAGGATGCACTCTATATAATTTTGTATTGTAGTCTTCTTTTGGAAACCAATTTATTAGCCGACATCTCTATATAAACACAATTACTAGATTACTAGTTTCAGGAACATGTATTACCAACCTCTGATCCATAAAACCAGGTGGTTGTAGTTACACCATACAACGCTTTCACCTGGCACGTCAGTGTAGTGCCTCGACATTTTTGTGTATATTGGTTACGCCCCATGGGACAGAGTGATGTAAGCGCTGTCTTATGTAACTAACACCCATCCAGTTTTATGGATCTGCGGATGGCAAGAAGTATTGCCAAGACTTGTAATCCAACACTTCTATTTACAAGACGATCTTGACAAAGGAATTGGTTTTCAGGAGAAGACTACTATACTAAATTTTACATTAGCATCCTTAATTTAATTTACAGATTTCAATGTATCGTACCAGAAACACTGTGTTAGTTCCTAAATTCACAACTTTCATCATCTCTATAACTGAAGGTACAGCACAAAGAGAGAAGAATAACAGCCAACTGCAAAACCCAATTGAAAGTAAAAGAAGACTAGAAGGTCAAGATAGAAATGTTTGAAGTAAGTAGGTGGAAAGCAGGATTTCAGTTTATCCCCTCAGTTTCTCTACTTGTACGTGGATGAGGTAATGAAAAAAGAGATTCATGACAGAAGTAAAAGTACATGGGCAACACATTCTGTTTGCATTTGTGTGCAGAAGACGTAGCTCCTATGTTCGGATACATGGAAGCTTTATAAGACCTGCTGAAAATGACGCACAGCACACATGGTACGGAATATGACTTAATGATAAACAAAGCAAAGACGAAAATGATGACTTGTAGTATAAAGCAGAACGCCAACTTTCTTAAGGAAAAAAGTTTGGAAAATAGTAGTCGTGTAAGTAGCGCAAGACTTCCCCAAAGTAGGAAGTAAAATTACACAGGACAGCCGTATCAGGAAATATATTAGAAGTAGACTGAAAAGATGGATAAAGTTTCTACTAATAACAGCTACAGACAGATATAAAACTCGAGAAGAACATGTTTACTATTGCGCGCCTGGAGTACAGAAATTTGAAAGTGAAACGGACGGCGTGTGAGATCCAGAGACAGTCAATATGGGAGAATATGAAATGTAATGGTATCGTAGAATGTAATAAATTACGCGTACAGTTAAAACGGGAAGTGAAGAACTGGTACAAAAAACAGGAGCGGAAAGAAGTTCATTGAAGACACCTACTAAAAGAATCGGCACTCCAATATCCAGGAATGCCGAACTTGGATTGTACCTCGAAGGGGCAGTAGAGGTGGCAAAATATTAGGTAGGCAAAGACTTGAACAGTGTTTCCAAATAGTCCTGAGACTGCTATCTCTGAGTGAAATCAGAAGATAGACAGTACCCTCCCCTCCGTCGTCTCCAGTCGACATTTCTGCACAGTATCATCAACATTAGCGCCTAACTCAGCATTGCAAAAGAAAAGAATTTTCTTTGACACTTTAATTTTTCTTTTCTCAGAAGCGCCTGAGCATGAATTACTTCGAAACAGGACATTTTACAAGAAGTCAATTCCAGTAGCTGTAATGTAATATTTATTTGCTTGTCTCTAGATATTTCTGCACAACAAGGTTGCTGTTTCAGCTTACAGTGACATTTTCAAGTATACGTCTGTGTGGAGTTGACTGTCGCATGACATCCGAGGGTCAACTGTGAGCTTTCAGTTTTGAAATATTGTTACTACAATCACTGTAAGCTTTCTGTTGTGAAATATTTTGACTGTAATCACTTAACTGTTATAATATGATTTGTTTGTTTTGTTGCATTAATGGTTTGACAGCTGGGATCCTTAGATCCTACATGTTTTGTGTATTGCATATAGCTTCTACGGACCCCAACTTTGAAATAATTGCAAACCATTATGATAATTTTAAAAAAATCATAGTATAACAGCTACGTGATTATAATAACAATATTTCACAACAGAAAGCTCGTAGTAAATCGTTGGATGCCATTTGATCGTCAACTCCACCTAGCACTGACTTTAAATTGGCTTTGTAAGGCGAAACAGGCAGGCTTGTTGTGCAGAAATATCTAGAGACACGCAAATAAATATTACAGTGCAGATGTAAATATTACAGCGCAGATACTGGCATTTATTTCTTGTACAACTTCAATTTTTAATATGTTGAGAGGGAAATGATATTTTGCTTTTGTAGGCGTTTTATTAAACCACGAACTAATGAGTCAGTGACCAATTGGTACTCCTTACTGCTAGAAACATTTTCTTTTATAGAATGATGCCGCAATTCTCAGTGCATCGTGTGCTACCTACGATTCCTTCTCAGTAAATGAAGCTAACTATCCACATTGCGGGTAGATGTTTGTTACAAAACATGCTTCCCGTGCACCATTTCTATCCTTAACGCCACTTGCACCTCCCATAATATGCATCCCAATTCAAAATCAAATAAGTTAAAATGTGTGCACTGTACCTAGTTTTCAAACCATTTGATTGCTGGACTCCTTACTGCTGAACTGGCAGAAACCAGATTTCAGGCTGACCATACTTTACGTATATCCACCGCCACTGATAATAACAATATTTATTAAATTGTAATAATAATAACACACTACAGAGACGTTACACGAGGTGGCATCAATGACAGCCCTCCAAATATCATATCAGACTATTCCTTTGATGAAAAATTTAAGTAAAAATATCAGAATATCCCCACTAAAAACAAAATTAGGCTAAGTTCATATTATCTTCCTTTAAATATCTAGGAGAAGTCGTAGTACCATGTGGACTAGACAGTAAAGCCAATTTAGAAAGAGCTACCAAACTCCAGAAAACGTAGAGAATAACATTGAATCACTACAATAAACGATTAATATTTCGTAATGCGAAACTTCGGCATTACAAGGCGATTGCCTTGCCTGAAACACTATATGCCTCAGAAACTACATCTCAAGGAAGTCATTCAAAAATTGACGTAACTGATGAGCAAGAAAAATTATCGTCCCATTAATATAAATGTCATACGGATTGCAAGGAAAACTACACGCCTATAGACGGCAACACACGTTCGTTGAGGCAATACGGAGAAGACGTAGAAATTCTATGGTCACATCTGCAGACTGGGCAACACTAGATTAACCAAAAAACCTACCTATTGTTACAAGTTTCCACATGATCGTGGATTAAAACAGTGACCCAGGAAGTGTAGAATGCATTTCTTTGATATCCTCCATTGATCACAAAACCTTTGTGCCTTACGCCACATCTTAAATCTGTACGACGATGCTAAGTTGACTTCTTGTATATTTCGTGACGATGCCAGAATGGCTTTATTACATTAGAATATTTTATAAATCAGGTATCCCTCGTCATATTTTAAGTGCATATTTTCACATCCACGAAAGTAACCGTTTTCCGTTATGGCATATTTTATTGTTCTAAGACGCAATCTGTTCACTAGTTGTATTTCATTTTCCATGGTTTGCTGCAGGTCACTGCTGACCGAAACCGGTAGTCCATGGACTAAAGCTTTGTGACCATTGGTGGAAATAAAAGGAATTCATTCTAACTTACTTAATGTGATAAATTCGAAAATGATAAGAAAAGATTTTTGAAGAAGTTAAGCAGGACTGACGAAAAATGAATGCCACGAATAATATCAGCGTGAACGCAAAGCCTTTGGAATCAAAATTTCAAGTCACACGTTCGCGGAAATATGTAAAAAAAAAAAAAAAAAAAAAAAAAAAAAAAAAAAACATACCACAACAAGAAATACCAGAGTGAATTCATGATGAGAATTTGCGAAGAGAAAACAGAAAAGAAACTGTCAAGTCAAGCTAAAACGTTCAAACGCTCTATTTAACTGGACATAACGAAGAAAGAAGAAAAACACTGCGTAGGCTCTACAGTTGCGTAGTGGCCATTACATACTTACTGTTATGTTGTGCTCTCTATTAGTTCATTTATTGTTGCCAAGTGGATAATCAAGAAATTTCTGCTTTTTACTGGAACTACTTACAAATCGGGTAAGGCATTTTCTTGAGATATTGAAGCATATGTGATGTATATGTTACAATCTTACAGATTCATGATACAAAATACAAAGTATGCGAATAGCAGGTAGGCTCTCTGAGGATGATGATGTTCACACATTCATTTCACAAGCTGTAACCTCTACCACATTGTGCCAACCGTTAATGATAGCACTCGAAAATATGTATTTATTGATAACTTACTTAATCAACATTACAGTCTTACGAAGTAGTCATCTTAGTAATGATATTTGAAAAATTGTCTAGTTTCGTGATTGAATCACAACTGAATCTTTTCGTTTTTGCCCATGAGAAAGTGTAATTTTACCCTTCACTCTATAATTACCTCCAGGTTGGCAATTCCTAGACCAGAATAAGCAAAACATACCGTACAGGACGTCGAAATTACAAAGGAAAGAATACATTAGTACAAGTCACGAAAATTTGAAGGACAGTATTAAATTATTCAAAACACTGGCGATTTAAAAAAACTGGAGATATGATGGTCTACAGACTGCTTCAATAAGTTGAAAGTCGTCTTCTGTAAACACCGTTCACGTTATGCATTCTAACCTGTACCCATAAGCAATGGTATGTGTGAAAGAACCTACGGCCACTCTTCCGCCTGCTAAGATTGACTTCACCTGCTTTGGAAACTGTGAAGGAATGTCTCATTTGAACTGTGACTTTATCCACCCAATCGAATTGCTTGGCGCGGACAGTCGGTTAGAGGGGACCGCGGAGCTGGTGGACAAAAGGACACACTTTTCTTCGTCTTAGCCGGCCGGTGTGGCCGAGAGGTTCTAGGCGCTTTAGTCTGGAACCACGCGACCGCTACGGTCGCAAGTTCGAATCCTGCCTCGGGCATGGATGTGTGTGATGTCTTTAGGTTAGTTAGGTTTAAGTAGTTCTATATTCTAAGGGACTGATGACCTCAGATGTTAAGTCCCATAGTGCTCAGAGCCATTTGAACCATTTTTTTCTTCGTCTTACTGCCGTAAACATTCACTGCTGTTCTGTTTGCTGCCGCACAGACGTGACGAGGCGTTTAACAGAGATACTTTCTCTTGCAATTTTTAAATAAGTACATGGAACCGACATCGTTCTGGCTTACGGTGATGCGGTTGTTTTCTTGCGCTGCCCCCATGGTATTGTAGACGGTTTTTCAGATTTATTCACGCGAGATACTCCACAACTGTATTTCACGTGGGTAGTACTAATTCTTTGTTCAAGTTCACAGCTTCGTTAGAACACGGGGGGGGGGGGGGGGGTGGGGGGGGGGAGATCACTGTTCTATACCTTCTCAGTCACCTGCAACTACAAGTTGATATCTCATTACTTTTCCACTCCTTGTATGACAAGGACGTTAAAATTAATATAGGATTATTTTCCGTTGTCTTTTCTACATTTATGATTATGTAAAATCTGAAACGTCCCCTTAGAAAAATTATACACGACTGTGCTTAAACTGACACACAATATTTTTAGCGCAACTGAATCTGACTTTCAATAATCCCTACAAAAGAATGGCCCTGACTAACATTAACCTATACCTTTCACAAATCACTTACCTCACAAAAATCTTCGTTACTCGAACTACTGCAATTCAGCGAGCGCCACTACTGCCAGCTAAATAAAAGATTCAAACTACGGAAGGCACTAACTACTGATAGGCATAGTTAGCAAATGAAAGATTTTAATAGAGAACAAACAATGTATTTACCTTAATAGTCATAATATATATATAGCAGTTCATGACATCCAGTCTTACAAATTTCAAAACTCAGCCATTTCTCTCCCCACATCCACCACTGCTGGCGGCGCACCTCCAACTGCGCAACGCTGCGCGCTGTTCACATCCAGCTGCCGCTGCCCAACACTACAATGGCAGACAACAATGCAAACTAGCCACATACTGCACACAGTACAGCCAGTGATTTTCATAAAGAGCGCTACGTAACGTTGCCAATAAGAAAACGTAAACAGCCTACTTACATAGCCCCCATGCACCCCACAAAAAATTTTACAAATTGTTTTGGGCAGTGGCCAATAATGATTTGATAAAATTTTTCATAATTACAATAACAAAGATATCAAATGCACACACTTATTGATACAATGTTGGTCAGAAGCTAAAATTTTCTCACAGTCCATCATAAAGACAGTCCTGATCATTCATCACAGTAAAATTACAGTGTTTTTCTCAAAGTCTGAGCAATAAAAGAAAATGCACACGGAAGTAGTGGATTTCCATGCAGTCTTGAAGAAGTAGTGTTGTCCTTCCAACGGAAAGACAATGCTGACTCTCGACATGCAGACAAGTAATGGGTCACAACAGAGCAAACCCACAGCAGAGTCATTCGAAGTTTTGAAGAATATTGGTAAACAGGTCATCACAGAGTAGACTCACTGTAGTCCTGGTAGAGATTACGGTATTGGTGGGCCACCAGAGGAGCTGACCCACTGCAGTCCTTGAAGAAATAATGGTATTGGTAGGTCACCAAAGATGCAGACCCACTGTAGTCCTTGTAGAGATGGCCAGCAGCCAATTGTTGTGACTGTGCAGGTGCACAATCACCATTGAAGAGTCTTGCGGAGAATATAGCAAGTCCATAAACCACCAGTTGTGCACTCACAAAGATTTTGGAATTGTCCTTAGAACCAGCAATGCTGTTATCCAGTACACGTGCAAACACTAACAGTCCCTACTTCTAACATATTGTCCATATACTATGACAGACAGAAACGTGTGCAGTGAAATGGAACATACAAGTTAATAATATGATGACCTGGTGTCAATTACAATTTTATAACATAAGAATACAATTACAAAGGTACAAAATCCATCATTAAATAACATAACAATACAGATAACATTTGTAGTACAAGCTTTACAAAAGAATCGAAATAACATATACATCAGTGTTACAGGAATAATACATGAGTACATACATCAGAGATCAGAATAACTTTCGAAACATCAACTGCACACATGAGCATAAAACAGAACAGAATAAATAATGTCTAAACATCTTTACAAAGAAAATAACATGTTATCAGAAGAATTCTACAACGTAACTCTTATTAGCCGAAAACATTAAGACAGGAAAATCACAAATTCACATAGTGTAATAACACAAAAATACAGGACAGGGTTTGTTTCAGTGTGACATTTGGTACTGCAGTCCACCCCAATATTTCATTCCATGTATCTTTCCTCTTATTTCAACATTTGTTTCCACCAAATAAAATTCTATCCAAGGATGCTTTCTGTATTTATATGTTCACACATTTCTTGCATCATTATTTATTTTCCATTATCTTGTCTCATCATTTATTTCCAAGAAAATCCTACCTAAACCTGTTGTCACCAAACCGTACTCTTTTGGTTCATATCCTCTTTCAAAATACACTCCTGGAAATTGAAATAAGAACACCGTGAATTCATTGTCCCAGGAAGGGGAAACTTTATTGACACATTCCTGGGGTCAGATACATCACATGATCACACTGACAGAACCACAGGCACATAGACACAGGCAACAGAGCATGCACAATGTCGGCACTAGTACAGTGTATATCCACCTTTCGCAGCAATGCAGGCTGCTATTCTCCCATGGAGACGATCGTAGAGATGCTGGATGTAGTCCTGTGGAACGGCTTGCCATGCCATTTCCACCTGGCGCCTCAGTTGGACCAGCGTTCGTGCTGGACGTGCAGACCGCGTGAGACGACGCTTTATCCAGTCCCAAACATGCTCAATGGGGGACAGATCCGGAGATCTTGCTGGCCAGGGTAGTTGACTTACACCTTCTAGAGCACGTTGGGTGGCACGGGATACATGCGGACGTGCATTGTCCTGTTGGAACAGCAAGTCCCTTGCCGGTCTAGGAATGGTAGAACGATGGGTTCGATGACGGTTTGGATGTACCGTGCACTATTCAGTGTCCCCTCGATGATCACCAGTGGTGTACAGCCAGTGTAGGAGATCGCTCCCCACACCATGATGCCGGGTGTTGGCCCTGTGTGCCTCGGTCGTATGCAGTCCTGATTGTGGCGCTCACGTGCACGGCGTCAAACACGCATACGACCATCATTGGCACCAAGGCAGAAGCGACTCTCATCGCTGAAGACGACACGTCTCCATTCGTCCCTCCATTCACGCCTGTCGCGACACCACTGGAGGTGGGCTGCACGATGTTGGGGCGTGAGCGGAAGACGGCCTAACGGTGTGCGGGACCGTAGCCCAGCTTCATGGAGACGGTTGCGAATGGTCCTCGCCGATACCCCAGGAGCAACAGTGTCCCTAATTTGCTGGGAAGTGGCGGTGCGGTCCCCTACGGCACTGCGTAGGATCCTACGGTCTTGGCGTGCATCCGTGCGTCGCTGCGGTCCGGTCCCAGGTCGACGGGCACGTGCACCTTCCGCCGACCACTGGCGACAACATCGATGTACTGTGGAGACCACACGCCCCACGTGTTGAGCAATTCGGCGGTACGTCCACCCGGCCTCCCGCATGCCCAGTATACGCCCTCGCTCAAAGTCCGTCAACTGCACATACGGTTCACGTCCACGCTGTCGCGGCATGCTACCAGTGTTAAAGACTGCGATGGAGCTCCGTATGCCACGGCAAACTGGCTGACACTGACGGCGGCGGTGCACAAATGCTGCGCAGCTAGCGCCATTCGACGGCCAACACCGCGGTTCCTGGTGTGTCCGCTGTGCCGTGCGTGTGATCATTGCTTGTACAGCCCTCTCGCAGTGTCCGGAGCAAGTATGGTGGGTCTGACACACCGGTGTCAATGTGTTCTTTTTTCCATTTCCAGGAGTGTACTTTTTCGGCCAAACCATTTTCTTATAGCTTCTCAATGCATTTCTTCCAATTCATCACAACTTGTTCTCTTATATGCCCTACCCCATCTTAAGCTAACTTAAATCTACTGAGCTCAGATGCTAAACTAAGGGACGAGGCAATGCTGCAGCACAAAACAATTAACACAAACAGCAATGACAAAAAAATTCAAATTGGCAAAGCAAGCAGCAATATTACAACTAATATAAGACAATGAGCAGCAAAGAAGAAAAATAAATCAGTAGTAAAACTGGCTTAACAGAGTAATGTAAAGTGAAATTTAGTACCACTGTGCCTGGCAAACAGCAGCAGCAAATGAAATAACTTATACCTAAACGTGACAAAGCTCAAGCAGAAAAAATATTACACTAAAAATGGCCATGTCTAATACCTATGTCACATCTTAACACTAGAGTGATGCACCACAAAATCTTACTCAGCAAGAAAGTTACCATGTCATTAAAAAAATTATTTATACAATTCTTGTGAAAGGAAATGTCTATTTATGCTCTCTTTTCTAGGAAAGTACATCATAAACGTATTCTTTACTGGGTCTGTAGACAGAAAATAGTGATATTAGTACACCTATTAAATTTTATAATAACCAATGCTGCAGTGCAGCTAGAAAATGGGATATTAAAGAAAATGAGCAAATATGTACAAAGGAAGGCATGAAACATCATTCATTAGCCGTAAATCTCTCAACTAGAAAGACAGTAGTCATAATCATGTGTACAGATATTAAAAATATTTCTCGTCATTTCATTAGGCATTTCAGTAAATATCATAAATTGAGAGCTCCACAGTGTTATCATATGTTTTCAAGTTTGAGCGTGTCGTATTTGCGATGCTTTCTACCAAGGAATGTCAATAGCGAGGACCCTTTTTTTTTCACCTGTGCCTCTGAAAGGCACACACTAATGGCTTTTTTCCAGGCGACTGTTGCGCAGCTGGGTGCCCACGACACATTACGTGAAGGTGGTCACTTAACTTTCTTACTGAAATATTTACGACACCAGTTTGCATTACAGTGACAGTATCATATAAAAAATTTCACAGGTCGAGAATTTGCATTGCAAATGTGTAGAAACAAAATCCTATGAATATAACAGTGTTCAAAAAGTTTTCATCGGCATTGTGATACATTCGCACATTTACACACATTTCATAACTCATAAAGTACGATTCTTGGTTTCCAACATCCTTTTCCACAAATCAGAGTCCCTAACCACTACTCATTATTCATATACATATTCGTCGACACTTCTTCAATATTTCATCATAATAAATACATAGCATAATCAAATACCTCATATATGGTAGCATCATCTTATTGATCATAAACATACCACAACAGCATAATACACATCGTCGTCATAAAAATAACATCATAACACCTCAGTCAAATCTCAAATATATCGTAGCTTTCTGCAATAATGTCAAAACCTAAAAAAAATTCCCTGCTCATTTCAATAGTGTCATGTACCTCAAACGTACTTTAAAATCATGATCCCATACCGAATACATCATTCAAAGCCCACATAGTATCAGAATGATTCCGAAAAAATATGAACAGTTCACAAAGTACAGACAAAATGCAATTTCATGAGTGTGAAGTTATCCAACTGTGTAATTACGCAAACATCTGTCGCTGATGTCATAAAATAAATGTTTGTCTCTCCCAGTTAAACGATCAGATAGCTGTGTAATTTGTGTGTTGGAGAAATATGGTACCCATGTGTAAAGTTGTATAAGCAAATACCATATTAGCTAGGGCTCCTTGTGCTTGCCACACATATGGTACACAAAGTAAGCGTGTACCCCCCTGAGGATTAATGTAATTATACCCTCAGGTGTTGCAGATTACGGCAATGGAATGAAATGTATCATGAAAAACCTTTGTATCATTGTACTTCAAATATCTTTAAAAATAAATGATTTAAGTGCAAAATTAATCACTCAAATACGTGTCCTGTAGTGCTAAATGTGCGTCTTGCTGTAAGATAATCTCTGTGGAAGTGTCGTAGTTATTGTCCTCCGAAAGCTAAGTTCTGCAGAAGTCAATGTATTTACCTCATGATAAACAAAAGTGAAATGCTTTGCGTATAGATATCTTAGTTATTACGCTTATTGCCGTGATGAAGAAAGTACTGTGCTGTACCATATTGTTGTGCTACGGAAAAGGCTGTCTCATTGTAGCTATACCACAAAAGTTACTACTAAAACATGTTTTACTTTCCAGAATAATTCAGAAAAACTGTGCAGATATTAAACAGAAACACCGCAAAAGCAACATTGTAAATTTTCACTCATTAGTAGCGTTGTGATAAAATCGTGTAGCTGTCACATAAACTAACCACTGTTTCATCTGGTATCTCACAGAAAGTACTTTAAATCCAGAATGTACTTTCAAGTAAACCAAAATGTTGCATTAAAATCTCATTAGCAGTACCAGTATATGTTCTAAGTATGTAAGTCTTATAGTCGTTATGTAATTGTGCAACTAACAAGCAAGAATGTACAAATAACAACACTGTATCATCTGTTCACTATAACAATGCATTTGTAATTTCTGTTGAAATAAGTTCTCTTGGTTCTTGACTGGATATTTAACTTCAAACATTGTTGTTGGTTAACAGATTCTAAGTCTGACAAAGAGCACCAGTAACGTGAAGTGAAAGATTTTATGGCATAGACTAAGTTAAAAAGCAGATTATCTCTCAATAAACGGTTTTACATGTGAAATGTGATGCAATCCTTTACTCTTCCTAGTCCGCAGAGTTTCAACTTCAACGCAGTTATCATGTGGTACACGTCGGTAAGGAATGCTAAAATTTTTTTCAAAATTAGTGTCTACGTTATTTTTCTCGGAGCCAGTCGGCGCACGAGTCTGCCTGCGGTGCGAGTCATTGTTTGTCTCTTTGTTGCCGTGCGTCGTTACTGGGATCTGGAGGTCTAACTTCAATGAATTCACCTTGTCGAGAGAGCCCTGCCCTGTTTGAAACCCGCCAGTTATGATTAAATTCTGGTCTGTTGTTACGATTATATCGTCTGTCGGCATAACGGTAGATTCCGTAATTTCCTTCTTGTTGGTCACATGGTCTAGAATGTCTCCCTGAATCGTAACTGCGCTCTGAACTGTTGCATCTGAAGTTATTCTGTCTCCCATGATAATAACTGTTTTTGTTACCATATTGTCTGTTTCTCTGTTTATCTATGTCATATTCATTACTACGGAAATGCGATCTTTCTCTGTAATTATTACTACTCTGCCAACGGTTGTCATACAGGTGGTGTCTGTTTTGGCCACGATTTGCATTGTAAGAATAGCCTTGTCGTGTTCAGTTATTATTTCTTTCATCGCGGAATTGTGACAGATGTGACCTGTAATTGTTGTGCTCCTGTTTTCACGTTCCGCGACTGTCAGTGTCAATTTCCAGTTCTTGTAACAGTCCCTGAAAAGCTTGAATGTCGTCTTTGCAACGTCCTGCCAAAATAATATGTCGTAAATGTTCAGGCAGTTTGATTAAGCAAATGCGGATGAGTTCTGAGGGGCTGTATGAGCTTGAAAGATACTGATTCTTATGCAACATGTCTTCAAAACATTTCATAAGACTGGAAAATTCAGATTGTTCGAAACGTTTCATCATTATGATGCTATGTTTTACTCGGCCTTGTGTAGTTTGAGACCAATATGCTGAGAGGAAGGCATGGTAAAATTCTTCTTCACTGTGACAATCGTGAATGACCGATCGCATTCTTACAGCTGGTTCATTCTCCAAGTAGTCACACATAAATTCTAACCTGTGCTCCAATGGCCAGTTGGGAGGAAAACAATGAGAGAATTGATGAAGCCATGCTTGTGGATGAATGTCGTTGTCAGAATTCTTAATTTTTTTGAATTTACGTGGAGTAATGAACAGCTTATAGTCAAAATCATCATGTCGGCCAGTCGCACATCGCTCATTGCTACTTCGTTTCGGCGGTTCCATCTCAAAATCCAATGCTCCTTGCCAATTTCTTTCATAATTTCCGAAGTGTCCTGTGATATTATTTTGTTGTTGTTCCGTATTTCTGTGTCCCTCTTCCCGTACTGGAGTGCGAGTGTCCTCTGAAATATGTAGTTCTTGTATTACTTGTGCCAACTGATCTTGTACTTCCCGGATTTCTCTTTTGTACTGTGTATTGATTTGATTTTGATTTTGTCTGCAATTTCTAATTTGTTCATACTCTTCAGTGTCCGTGAAGGCTACAGGTCTTGTGTCATTCAGATCATCATCTACCTTTGTAGATAAGTTAGTGAACTGATCTGAAAATTCGGCTACTTTATCCGATAGTGAAATTATTTCCTCTGTGTGTTTTTCTGAACCAAGATTCAGAGTGTCCATTTGTGTTGAAATCGTATCTACTGTGTCCTTTAAGTTTTCCTGAGTTTTTGCAAGTTGCGTAACCGAATCGGTAGATGCATTTGAGTCAATTTTAGCTTGCAAGGTCTCATGATTTTCATGAAAAATAGTTTGCAGTTTTTTATGGCTGCTCCGTGATTCTGTAATGCATTTTCATGCAGCGAGAAAATAGGTTGGAAATGCTTACAAATTTGTGTTTTTACGTCGTTATAGACTTTTTGATATTTCGATTCAATGTTATGTAACTCAGTAGTTAAATCTTCACGTGTTTGTTCGAGTGTGGTGTGTAACTTTTGAAGCTTTTGCTGTGTTTGTCTCTGATTTTGTTCCATTGTGTCTAACTGTTGCTGTGTTTGTCTCTGGTGTTGTTCCATTGTGTCTAACTTTTGAAGATTTTGACCGATTTGTTTCTGATTTTGTTCAAGCGTTGTGTGTAACTTTTGTAGCCTTTGTCCCATTTGTTGCATTTACTGTAATAACAATGCACTGGTGTCTGAAACATGTTCCTCAGTGCTTTCGGCAGTGAATTTGCACCGGCAACATTCACATTTTGACAAGTAGAAAATGTGTCTTGACTTATTTGAGAAAACGGTGAGGACCCAAAACCTGAATCTACAGTATTTGCAAGATTGTGTCCTGTCATTTCGGATTCCTGAGGCGAACTGTTGCTGACCGATCGATCGATAATGCTTCCCTGTTCACTAATTGTTTCACTGTCTACCCCATTATTTTACGCCCGCTCCATTTCGCTATGCACAATTACCAAATTACTACTTTGAACAATAGTTAATTCATTACTCAGTGGCGCTAACACACTGCTTCGTCTTCACTGTCATTTCTAAGTTGACTTTGGAGCCTAGTATTACGTTTTTCACACGCCATTATTGTCACAATATTTCACATGACAACACAGAAAAGCACAATTTGAAGAGCAAAAATAAGAAAACACATTAACATAGCACTGAAAATAATATCTAGTTAATTGCAAGCGCAGCTGCGAAATACTTGGTGCAAATTTACATGCATGCCACACCTGTTTTACTGTAAAACAATGGAAGTCTGCAACTACAAAGGAGATTATCTCTACAATTACGGGCTAGCAATAAACAAAATCTACACTAATTACACAAACTGCAAGAAGAAATCGGAAGATTCCAGTGAGGTATCCTCGGCTAAGGGTCGACATATGAAACGTCCCCTAAGAAAAATTATACCGACTGTGCTTAAACTGACACACAATATTTTTAGCGCAACGGAATCTGACTTTCAATAATCCCTACAAAAGAATGGCCCTGACTAACATTAACCTATACCTTTCACAAATCACTTACCTCACAAAAATCTTCGTTACTCGAACCACTGCAATTCAGTGAGCGCCACTACTGCCAGCTAAATAAATGATTTAAACTACGGAAGACACTAACTACTGATAGGCATAGTTAGCAAATGAAAGATTTTAATAGAGAACAAACAATGTATTTACCTTAATAGTCACAATATGTATAGCAGTTCATGATAACCAGTCTTACAAATTTCAAAACTCCGCCATTTCTCTCCCGACATCCACCACTGCTGGCGACTCACCTCCAACTGCACAACGCTACGCGCTGTTCACATCCAGCTGCCCAACACTACAATAGCCAACAACAATGCAAACTAGCCACATACTGCACACAGCACAGCCAGTGATTTTCATGCAGAGCGCTACGGAACGTTGCCAATAAGAAAACATAAACAGCCTACTCACAAATCACGTGGTGGTATGCAGAGCAATTGTATGTATGTTCAATCAGATTTTGTATTCACATTCTGCACAATATAATTAACTAAATTCATTGTTGAGGTGATCTGGAATTCTTGCGAAGTTATTTTGTGTTTCTCAGATCTTTATTCAAAGCCTCACATGTGTTCACATAATAACTTCTTTCATGAAAGAGCTACGTTCGGTTTCATTATACGTAAAGGTGTGAGCAAAAATGCATTCACCAGAGCTTACACTTTCTTTTCTTCGGTGTAATTTTCAGCCAGCATGAAGGTAAAGTGCCTGCTGCAGTGGAGCTTCACTTCGCTTGTTTGCAGCGATGAATATGTCGATGTGTAGATACCACAGATGTCGTTTCAGTTTACACGGATGTGACAGAAATCGTGGGATACCACCTAATAATCGTATCGTACCTGCTTTGTCCGACGTAGTGTAGCAATTCGACGTCGCCTGGACTCAACAAGTCTAAAGTCCTTTGAAGAAATATTGAGATATGCTGCCTCTATAGCCGTCCATAACTGCTGGTGCAGGATTTCATACAGGAACTGACCTCTCGATTACGTCGCGTAAAAGTTCGATGGGATTCATTTCGGGCGATCGGGAGCGCCAGTCGCTCGAATTATCCAATATGTTCTTCGATCAAATTGCAGACAGTTGTGACACATGGCACATTGTCATCCATAAAAATTCTTTCTTTGGTTTGGAACATGAAGTTCGTGAATCACTGCAAATTGTATCAGTGTAGCCGAACTGTTTCTCGTTAATGATCGGTTCAGTTGGACCAGAGGACATAGTACATTCCATGTAAACACAACCTACACTACTATGAAGTCACCACCAGCTTGCACAGTGCCTTGTTGGCAGCTTGAGTCTATGGCTTCGTGTGGTCTGCGCCACACTCCAACCCTACTATTAGCTATTACCAACTGAAATAGGGGCTCATCTGACCAGACAACAGTTTTCCAGTCGTCAAGAGCCCAAAGGATACGTTCACCAGCACAGGAGTGGCGCTGCAGGCGATGTTGTGCAGCTGCACTTGCGTCGGTCGTCTGCTACCGTAGCCCATTAATGGGAAATTTCAACGCACTGTCGTCGTGTGTCCCACATTAATTTCTGCGTTTATTTCAAGCAGTATTACTTGTCTGTTAACAAAACAAAAATTTCAAATGTGTGTGAAATCTTATGGGACTTAGCTGCTAAGGGCATCAGTCCCTAACCTTACACACTACTTAACCTAAATTATCCCAAGGACAAACACATTGTAAGTAGGTTGTTTAGGTTCTTATATTGGTAACGCCGCCGCCACATAGTGCTCTGTATGAAAATCACTGGCTGTGCTGTGGGCAGTTTGTGGCTAGTTTGCATTGTTGTGTGCCACTTTAGTGTTGGGCAGCTGGATGTTGACACCGCGTAGCGTTGCGCAGTTGGAGGTGAGCCGCCAGCAGTGGTGGATGTGGGGAGAGAAATGGCGGAGTTTTGAAATTTGTAAGACTGGATGTCATGAACTGCTGTGTATATTATGATTTTTCAACACTATTAAGGTAAATACATTGTTTGTTCTCTATTAAAATCTTTCATTTGCTAATTATGCCTATCAGTAGTTAGTGCCTTCCGTAGTTTGAATCTTTTATTTAGCTGGCAGTAGTGGCGCTCGCTGTATTGCAGTAGTTCGAGTAAGGAAGATTTTATTGAGGTAAGTGATTTGTGAAAGGTATAAGTTAATGTTAGTCAGGGCCATTCTTTTGTAAGGATTATTGAAAGTCAGATTGCGTTGCGCTAAAAATTATTGTGTGTCAGTTTAAACAGTCATGTATAATTTTTCTAAGGGGACGTTTCATAACACACCCCCATGCCCGAGGGAGGACTCGAACCTGCGGCGGGACTAGCCGCACAGTCCATGAGTGCAGCGCCCCAGACCGCTCGGCTAATCCCGCGCCGCTGTCTGTTAACTCTTACAGCTTTACGCAAACGCCGCAGCTCTTTGTCGTCAAGTGAAGGTCTTTGACCGTTACAATGTCCCTGGCCAGAGGTAATGCCCGAAATTTGGTAATCTCGGCACACTGTTGATGCTGTTGATCTTGAATTCTGTAATATTTCAGAATTGGAATGTCTCGTGGGTCCAGATCCAACTACCAGTCCGGGTTCAAAGTCTCTTATTTCCCGTCGTGCGGCCATAATTATGTCGGAAATCTTTGGATATGTATCACTTGATTACAAATGACAGCCAGTGAACTGCCCTTTTATACCTCGTGTCAGAGATACAACTGCCATGTTTATGTGCGTATCGCTATCGTGACTTTTGTCGCCTCAGTATACAGTCTAACTACCGTTTCTGTTTCACTTATGCGTGAAATTTAATATGAAGGGAGAAATTTCAGGGTATTAAAATCTTGTGAACTCACCAGGTGAAATCTAATGTACTGACAGGTTTTCAAAGTGTTTATACATGCAAAAAAATGGTTCAAATGGCTCTAAGCACTACGGGACTTAACAACTGAGGTCATCAGTCCCCTAGAACTTAGAACTACTTAAACCTAACTAACCTAAGTACACCACACACATCCATGCCCGAGGCAGGATTCGAACCTGCGACCGTAGCAGACGCGCGGTTCGGGTTCAAATGGGTCAAATGGCTCTGAGCACTATGGGACTTAACTTCTAAGGTCATCAGTCCCCTATAACTTAGAACTACTTAAACCTAACTAACCTAAGGACATCACACACATCCATGCCCGAGGCAGGATTCGAACTTGCAACCGTAGCGGTCGCGCGGTTCCAGACTGTAGCGGCTAGAACCACTCGGTCACACCGGCCGGCGCGTGGTTCTGGACTGGGCGCCTAGAACCGCTCGGCCACCGCGGCCGGCTGATACACGCAGATTACGTCTTTGAGAACTTAATTTGTTCTCACAGAAAAGCGCACTTTAAACGGCAATGCTCTGTAACAATTTGCAATTCATATGGTAGGAAGAAATAAGATCTGTAGGAACGTGGGTACTCAGTACGACGTCATGACACTGATACAGATCGTACGTGGAAAGGGTAAAGCAGAGTGAAGCTTATGCGCGGGGCTGATTGGCCGTTCCACGCTGATGCGCGTACCATGTCAGCGGTGACCAAGGCGAGCATTACGAATACATTTGGCCGCGTCCATTTGCATAACACAAGTTTCGGCGCTCGCGAGCAGGCGCTAACATATGCATGCGCGGGTCCGCAATAATTCAAGCAGCGCGGCCCCTGCGGACGTCCCGCGCGTCGCACAGTGGAACAATACAGGCGCCGGCACTCCATAACACGCGATACCGTCTCTGCATTACCTACCAGGCGGCACGCAACTAATTCCCCCAAGTGTATTCACTTTGCAGCCCAGGGACTTGACTCCCTGAGACCATTCCGTGCCCTGCGGCCTACTACACTGTGTGGACGAAATCATGGAAACATCACAAACACGACACATTACCGTGCCAAATATGATGCAGGAAAAAGACTTCAGAGAGCTTCCAGTCGTATCGGAGTGGTTAAATATAGGCTCTGTATGGTTTTAAAGGAAGCTTTACACCGTTCTTGGTGTAAAATAATGGTAAGTTCATGGAACGACGATGATTGACGATGAAGGTGGACAGCTATCACGCTCATTTCTCTCCAGGGCGACCACAGTCGCTCCATAAGAGTGAGATCTAGTGCCTCTGGTGACCGGGAGAGATACCACAACTCATTATCGTGTACACAAAACCAGATCTCATGAGCTGTATAAAAATGGGCCCGGTGAACTTGGAACACCGCATCACCATTGGGAAACTTCCTACAATGGGATGGCACTGTTCAGTCAAAATGGTCACATAATCTTTGTCAGTAGCGCTACCATGCAGAGCAACCAAGTAGCCCTTGGAATACCACTATAAGGCTGCCCAGATTATCACCGAATCCCCGCCTCGTTTCACTATTGGGACTTAAACCCTGTCAGAAGTCGTAAACAGCGTGTAACAAGACCCACAGCCGAGCGAGGTGGCGGAGTGGTTAGCACACTGGACTCGCATCCAGGAGGAACCTGATTTAAGTTTTCTGTGACTTCCGTACATCTCTTCAGGCAAATGCCGGGACGGGTCCTTAGTAAGGACATGGCTTCCTTCACCATCTTTCCCTAATACGATAGGACCGATGACCTCGCTGTTTGGTCCGCTCCCCCCAAATTAACCAACCAAAGAAGACTCATCCGCCGGAGAGGCTTTCTCTCATTGCTGCTTGTTGCAGGTTTTACGGTTTCGGTTCAAATGGTTCCAATGGCTGTAAGATCAATGGGACTTAACATGTGATGTCATCAGTCCCCTAGACTTAGAACTACTTCAACCTAACTAACCTATGGATATCAGACACATCCATGCCCGAGGTAGGATTCGAACCTGCGCCAGTAGCAGCAGCGCGGCTCATGACTGAAGCGCCTAGAACCGCTCGGTCACAGTGGCCGGCTATGGCTTCGGCCCCACGTTTTTGTACAACGGGCATTTGCATCACTGATGAGTGGTTTTGTAATTCCAGATCACCCTGCACGTTTTGTAGCTGTCGTCCTCTTAGCCGGCCGCGGTGGTCTCGCGGTTAAGGCGCTCAGTCCGGAACCGCGCGACTGCTACGGTCGCAGGTTCGAATCCTGCCTCGGGCATGGATGTGTGTGATGCCCTTAGGTTAGTTAGGTTTAAGTAGTTCTAAGTTCTAGGGGACTGATGACCACAGATGTTAAGTCCCGTAGTGCTCAGAGCCATTTGAACCATTTTTTGTCGTCCTCTTCAATGAGCGTCTGTTCCGATCACTCAATAGACACTTTAATCCAGTTTGTGACTTAACGGATGATGTTTTCCTGCTTTGCCAATATGCCGTATAAGTCTTTGATATGGTGCCTCTTGAATCACCTACATCTTCGGTTGCCTTGGTTATGAAGGCACTCGTTATATGAGCCCCAACAATTTGACCACGTTCAACTTCACTTAGGTCCCACATAATGCACTCTTAACTGCACAGAGCACCGTCAGACCACTACAGACACTTTCAGCGTGTTGGGAGCATTTCATAGGTACAAATACACTACTGGCCATTAAAATTGCTACACCAAGAAGACATTCAGATGATAAACGGGTATTTATTGGACAAATATATTATATTAGAACTGACATGTGATTACAGTTTCACGCAATTTGGATGCATAGATCCTGAGAAATCAGTACCCAGAACAACCAACTCTGACCGTAATAACGGCCTTGATACGCCTGGGCATTGAGTCAAACAGAGCTTGGATGGCGTGTACAGGTACAGCTGCCCATGCAGCTTCAACACGATACCACAGTTCATCAAGAGTAGTGACCGGCGTATTGTGACGAGCCAGTTGCTCGGCCACCATTGACCAGACGTTTTCAATTGGTGAAAGATCTGGAGGATGTGCTGGCCAGGGCAGCAGTCGAACATTTTCTGTATCCAGAAGTGCCCGTACAAGACCTGCAACATGCGGTCGTCCATTATCCTGCTGAAATGTAGGGTTTCACAGGGATCGAATGAAGGGTAGATCCACGGGTCGTAACACATCTGAAACGTAACGTCCACTCTTCAAAGTGCCGTCAATGCGAACAAGAGGTGAGCAAGACGTGTAACAAATGGCACCCCCTACCATCACGCCGGGTGATACGCCAGTATGGCGATGACGAATACACGCTTCCAATGTGCGTTCACCGCGATGTCGCCGAACTCGGATGCGACCGTCATGATGCTGTAAACAGAACCTGGATTCATCCGAAAAAGATGACATTTTGCCAATCGTGCACCCAGGTTCGTCGTTGAGTACACCATCGCAGGCGCTCCTGTCTATGATGCAGCGTCAAGGGTATCCGCTGCCATGGTCTCCGAGCTGATAGTCCATGCTGCTGCAAACGTCGTCGATCTGTTCGTGCAGATGGTTGTTGTCTTGGAAACGTCCCCATCTGTTGACTCAGGGATCGAGACGTGGCTACACGATCCGCTACAGCCATGCAGATAAGATGCCTGTCATCTCGACTGCTAGTGATACGAGGGCGTAGGGATCCAGCACGGCGTTCCGTATTACCCTCTTGAACCCACCGAATCCATATTTTGCTAACAGTCATTGGATCTCGACCAACGCGAGCAGCAGTGTCGCGATACGATAAACTGCAATCGCGATAGGCTGCAATCCGACCTTTATCAAAGTCGGAAACGTGATGGTATGCATTTCTCCTCCTTACACGAGTCATCAGATCAACGTTTCACCAGCCAACGCCGGTGAACTGCTGTTTGTGTATGAGAAATCGGTTGTAAACTTTCCTCATGTGAGCACGTTGTAGGTATCGCCATCGGCGCCAACCTTGTGTGAATGCTCTGAAAAGCTAATCATTTGCGTATCACAGCATTTTTTCCTGTCGGTTACATTTCGCGTCTGTAGCACGTCATCTTCGTGGTGTAGCAACTTTAATGGTCAGTAGTGTGCATCAGCACAACCTGCAGAGTTAGCTGTAATCTTTATTTATGATGAAGCATGCGTCCCTTGTGATGTTTCCATATTTTTGTCCAATCCTTATAGTATACAATACGAGGGGTACTCGAAAGGTAAGACCCGTTTGCCTGCATTTAATCTGTAACCCGTCCCATCGCCTCCGAAAATCACACACACACACACACACACACACACACACACACACACACACACACACACACACACCCACACACACACACACACTATTCTGTAACTAATAAAACTCCCATCTATAAAAGAGCTTGAAATGTCTGAATACGAATGAGTTAATGCGTTAAATATTTGACGTTTAGCGTGGAAAGCCTTTATAGATGATGATTCAAGACCATAAATATATTGTTGTGAGAAATTGAAATGTCTACAGCCGTCCTTAGGATTTTATTTATTTTGTAGCAATCAGTTTCGGCGCCTCAATGCGCCATCTCGAAGCGCCGAAACTGGCGGATACAGAATAAATAAAATCGTAAGGACAGATGTAGAAATTTCATTTTTCCACAGCAGTAAACGGCTGTCGCCCCAAGACCTCCTGTCAAAAGGATGGACATACAAAGTTGGTTTCTGATTTGTCTTCAATAGACTAATGAAAAAGACAAAAGCATAGCTAGCAATCCAAAAACGTGGCAAGTTCTTTATACGTTAATGTACTAGATTTTCATGCATCTAAATGTTTCTATCTTCTGAACTGTGTCCGCTGCAGTGACACAATTTTGCACGTACGTTCAGTGGTATATGTGGATACCGTGTGCTGCGAACAGATATAATTATGAAGATGCCATAAATTGAAACGTCTTTCCCATTTCTGAAGCTTTAAGAAAGTTGTAAGCGATAATTTTTTTCCGTTCGTTATATTGTGGTGGGTGTAAGTGAGAAAAAGTTTCAGAAGGGTGTGCATAGTCGCTAAGTCCTCTGGTTCTCAAAAACCTCAATGAACATTGTCTGGGTAACTTGGGCCCACAAGTTAACGGCACCTCGAGAGATACACAGTTTCTAGCTGTAATACTTGACTTGTTGTGTTAAACCTTTAACACAGTATTATACCTCTTAATGTCCGCAGCTCATGGTCTTGCGGTAGCGTTCTCGCTTCCCACGCATGGGGTCCCGGATTCGATTCCCGGCGCGGTCGGGAATTTTCCCTGCCTCGAGATGACTGGGTATTGTTGTGTCGTCTTCATCATTATCATTCACCCCCATTACGGTCGGAAGAAGGCAATGACGGACGACCTCCACTAGGGCTTTGCGTCGTACGGAGGTGCAGGTCTCCCGCATCGTCCCCAACGCTCCTCGGAGTATGGGACCTCATCATCATCATACCTCTTAATTATCAGATTATGAAAGGATTTTAAATTTATAAACTCTGTCAACAATTATGTGGAATACTTCAAATCGAAGTTTTGTTACCTGTGGAAGCTGTTAGGTAGACAACCTGCAAGTGATATCAGGTGACGGTGGGTGTCAGCCGTTCGGTAACATACAAGTTATCCCAAAAGTCGGGACTTGGCTAAATATCGCGAAAATGGCAAGAGGCAGGGACGCTCTGGATACTGATATAAGGAAAGGGCGTGTGGGAAACTTTTTGAGTGACTTGAGACAGCACATCGCCATCTTGGCTTCCGCCATATTGAATTCAGTTCACATTTCTTCAGTGTGATAGTGGGGGGGAGGGGGAAGGGGGTCATGGGATACATGTTAGAAAGGGTAGAATTCGATGAGAAACACAATGGCGAAATCCGTTTCGTAATATCTTTGATACGTAAGAAGTAACGCAACATTTGCTGCTAAACGTGTAAATTGTCATGCAGCTTGCTGAAGCCAGAGCACGTTTTGTTCCAGTCGTTGCAGTTGTGCCGTTAATGTGAAGGACTACATGACGCTACGAGAGAAGAGAGGAACAAAATCATCCTGCTAGCTGATGGCCGGAGTTCCACGGCAATTAGCAGGGACTTCAACCAGCGACAACCTGGCAGGGAACCCGTCGTTGAAAGTGCCCTCAGGAAATTGATGAAAAAGTTTCAAGAAACGGATTCTGTGGAGGATAAGTCTTGTAACGGCCGTCCACGCACAGCACTTGATCAGATTTCATCCACAGAAGTGTTAGCAGCAGTAGTCACGAGTCTCGTCCAAGGTATCAGGCGAAACACCCATCAGCATAGCTTTCCTCGGAGAACTACCCACTGAATCCAACAGCGATAGAAGTGGCATCCGTTCAAAATGCAACTCCACAACATCTTTCGAGAGACGACGCTGATCGAGGCTGCAGTTTTGTGAGGGGGTGTTGGTTCAACACGCCACCGATCACGATAGTACTTACAACATACTCTTGAGAGATAATGCGAATTCTTAAGTTAATGCGGAGGTCAAACAGTACAACCTGCACGCTGGTCATGGGACAACCCAAGTGGACGTAACACTGCAGTACTCAAGGACGTCGGCAAGTGATGGTACGGTGTGGCATGTGGGAAATGCATAACATTGGCCCGATCTTTCTGACGGAAATTCTCAATGCTGCGACCTACCTGCAGATGCTGGACGAGGTGGTGATGTCAATGGTTGTCAACGAAGACGGGACATTTCCTTCGTACGTTCACCAGGATGGTGCACCATCCCGTTATGGTGCCTGTGAATGGGGACAGCTTGATACACAGTTCCCTGGTTATCGGGTTGGGCATCATGGTGACGTGGAGTGGTCGCCATGTTCATCTGGTTTGACCCGAGTAGATTTCTACCTGGGGGATATATGAAGTCTGTGGGGTATTCTTTGAAAACTTGTGAGGTGCAGCACCTGGAACAGAGGATTACCGGGGCCTATGATACTGTCACTCCATGCAAACATACACCGAGGGGGGGGGGGGGAAATGAGTGGAAATGAGTTTACGGACAAGGATAGCTTGTGGAATACATTAAGTAAAGTGTACTTTGTTTTGCAGTGTGTTGCGTGCCATTCGTGTCGTGATTCAACACGAGTTGCACGTATTATAACAAATCATTCATAACATTTTACCTGTCAAATAATTGGCAAAACGGAGTTCACCACTGTATTTCTCGTCAAATTCCAATATTAAGATGAGTATCACATAAAACCCCTCCCATTGAATAAATTTGAACTGAATCCAGCATGGCGGATGCTAAGATGGCGGTGGGCTCTCGCAGGGCCTCTTACCATTTAAGCATATTTAACCACGTCCCGAAGTTTTGTACGTCCTAGATTGTTGGTAGCTTGAAACAAAGACACATTTTGTAGCACCACTGTATTTACGCTGAGTTACATGAATGCAAATGGTACACCGTTCTTAATAAACAAATAAAACGAAAGAATCGCCATATTTTAACAGCTTAAGATGTCACAGACGTCATTATTTTGATATCGTGAATGACGATGAATGGAACGCACAACAAATATTGCTCCCGTCAGTTGAGAAGCACATGGCGTAATTGGATTCCACAGTTGTTCAAATTCTTCAGTAGTTGGTTTAAATTATACTTCTGCAGTAAAAAGTGAAGGAAAAACATCAGACAGTAGTCTCCAGACTTTAAAAGCCGTACAGATATGCATAATGAAGTTTCCGTGTTGTTTGGCGCTTTGAACGGCTGAAGATTTATGTTTTGCCGTGCTTAATGTCCTTAAAATACAGTCTTTTCATGTCGTTCATTCCGAAACTTATTGAACTGGAGCTGCATTCACTATCAGCAGTCAGGGATTTTCTCTGCCTCGTGATGACTGGGTGTTGTGTGCTGTCCTCAGGTTAGTTAGGTTTAAGTAGTTCTAAGTTCTAGGAGACTGATGACCATAGATGTTAAGTCCCATAGTGCTAAGAGCCATTTGAACCATTTTGAACTACGAGCAGTAATTCTTCTCCATTTTGCAAGTGACCGTCAGAGATAAGGAGTGACACACGTCTGTGATCTTTGTCAGTTTTGTAGCACCACTGTATTTACGCTGAGTTACATGAATGCAAATGGTACACCGTTCTTAATAAACAAATAAAACAGTTAGTGTAGATACATCAAAAAAACGTGGCAACTTCGTTCACAGTTTGGTCATGGCCACGTCCAAGCACGATAGCTCTCTCTCGTCATTCTGCCATCCTCGTTGATCCATGTTACTTCGTTCTCGCCCTCTGTCGATGACTGTGGTTATCAAACTTCCAAATAGCAGACAAAAATGCTACGAGGTTCTGTGTATAAGGCTACAAACTAAAACAATAATATATTTCACGTCTTAGCTTGGTCATGTTTACCTTCCAGATAAGAATAATTATTACTCACATTTTTAGATGAAATTTTATTACTCTTTTATGAATCATGATTGACATAATTACATTAGATTTTAAGTTTTCTACGGACAAACAAAATAAATAGGTTTTTTCCTGATTGATACTACACGGTCCAATTACATTAATGCGACCACCGCCTATGTTCGACAACGTGTAATAACCACTCCCACTCGGCAGGTGGCAGCACTAGCAGTGGACCGTATATAAAGCATGTCACAGTGAAGCGGAAAAATGTGCAGATGTTGCCATAATGTGGAAATAGAGCGTCGTATCTGATGTCCACAAGAGGCAATATGGGTCTTTCGAGCCAAGGGAAGAAGCATTGCGAAACGGCCAAGTGTGTGACCCGCTCGTGTGCAGTCGTTGTTAAAGTACACCGTGCGTGACGAAGTGCCGCTACCCGAAACTGGCGCCAGGGCAGCTGTGGTGCACCACGGGCCGTAGATGATAAGACAGGGGGAAAACGACGGCTGCGGACATGTGTAGCGGCGAATAAACGTGTAACTATTGAGCAACTGACAGTCCAGAAAAGGAAACAGGTTACCAACTGTGTCTCCTCAACGACCGTTCAGGGAACGTTGCTGGGCACGGGCCTCTGCAGCAGGTGCCTGGTTCGTGCACTCATGCTGACTTCTGTTCATTGACGACGAAGGCTGGAATCGATACTGTTATTATGCTCCATTTAAGAGGAGCCGGAACGATGAAAATGACAAAATTAACGTTTTTTAGTTTTTTTCATTATAAAATTATTTGGAGTTTCCTGAATAAAACAAATCAAGTTTCACCCTTCTAAGTGAATTCTAAATGTGTTTTTTATTGCTACAAAGTTGGCAGGCCGCGTAAACGTTGTAGCGACTCAGTGTGTCACCTCTGATGGCCCAGCTCTCTGGCTGCAAGCAGGGTATCTTTGCGAAATTAGACAGTGTTTCGTTTTCCAACGTTGTGTGGCTTTATCTTTGTGGCAATTGATTGTTCATATCGGTAAACATAAACGCTATACTGTGTGTGTTGACTTGTGGAGTTTGCTTTGTGTTGTTTAGGTGATCAATTTTGCGTATTTGACGAATTTTGCTCGTACCTGTTTTGCGTATTAGTTTGTGGATATCAATTGTGTTGTTTAGGTGATCAATTTTGCGTATTTGACGAATTTTGCTCGTACCTGTTTTGCGTATTAGTTTGTGGATATCAATATGCCCCGTTTCAGCAATCGAGTGTTTGAGAAAAGGCACAATGAGTGGAAGACGAAATCTTTTGTTGTTTCGAAGGGAGATGCTGCTCAGACTGCTTCACCGACTACTCCAAATGAAGGTGATGGAACTTCTTCCAGCAAGAAACTTTGTGACAGCAAAGAAAAATTTGAAAACTATGAAAGTGACAGTAATGACGTGAATGAAATAATTAACATTTCCTTGCTCTCTAATATTTTGAAACATAACGTATTATGCCAAGTTTGCAAAGAAAGAGGACTGGAATTGAAAATAACTTCACACATTGGATTGGCATGTAAAATGCTACTGAAGTGTAAAAAATATGCAGCAGAAGTTTCGTTTTCTGATTCTAACAGTATTCCTCGTAGTGGTAATAGTGGAAAGAAAGTGTATGATATGAATGTTAGGCTAGTGTATGGCTTGCGTTGCATTGGCAAGGGCAGTGCTGCAGGGATTTGCCAGAACCACCAACCAAGTTTGGATTTTATAATAAATTGGTGGGATCTTCTGCTGAAGATATTGCTCAAGCAACAATGAAGAAAGCAGTTGAAGAAGCTGTGACAGGTAATGGGAATTGTAGAGATTTAACTGCTGCTTTAGATGGATCATGGCAACGTAGAGGTCATAAATCTCTAAATGGAGTTGTGACAGCTACCAGTGGAAACAGTTGCTAAGTAATTGATGTTGCTATTCTCTCAAAACATTGTAGATGTAAGGGCAATATCAAGGACTAACATAGTGAAAGCTGTAAAGCAAATTTTCACGGCACGAGTGGAGCAGTGGAAGTAGAGGGAGTGAAAGCAATTTTTTCCAGATCACAGGAGTGGTATAATTTACGATACACTAACTATCTAGGAGATGGTGATTGTAAGGGATATAAAGCCGTAGAGGAGCTCAAACCTTATGGCAATGAAATTCAAATTAAAAAACAGGAATGCTTTTGCACATGTGCAGAAGCGCATGAAGGCTCACTTGCGCAAACTAAATCAGACATTAGGATCCCAAAAGCTTAGTGATGGTAAGACCCTTGGAGGAAGAGGAAGATTGACAGATGAAGGAATTGATAGATTGAAGAGGTATTCTGGGTGTACAATTAGGCAAAATACAAGAAGCATTGAGCATATGCATGGAGCAGTGTGGGCATTATTTTTTCATACTGCATCAACAAATGAGCACCCACAACATGCACTGTGCCCCACAGGTGATGACTCATGGTGTAGGTACCAATCAGGAAAGGAAAATGCCCATAAAAACAGTTTGCCAAATGCTGTAATTGATGTAATTAAGCCCATATTCAGAGATTTATCACAGCCAAGTTTATTGGAAAAGTGTTTACATGGGAAAACACAAAATCCAAGTGAAAGAGCAAATAATTTAATTTGTATTAGGATTCCCAAAAGAGTGTTTGTACATATAAGAACATTGCATTTTGGATTGTATGATGCAGTGGCAACATACAATGAAGGAAACATCATCAAATGTGATGTTCTGAAACGTTTAGGTTTCCAAGCAGAACACAACACCATTTCCACAATGCGCCTAATTGATGAAGACTAGGAGGTGCAGGAAGAAGAGACAAAACCCTACAACAAGCAGGAAAAAGGAAGAAAAGACCAGTGAAAAGGAAACTAACACTGGAAAAAGAAGAGGATGCTGATAATCCACCATAAGGGGCAGGAACGTATTAAAAAACTTTGGAAGCCATTTGCCATAACTTTAAAATTTTCATCTTTGAGGAAGATTTTCTCGAAAACTGCTAACAGTATATCAATGAAATTTATACACAATATTGTTTACTTTTTTCCTTCGTTTTTATAACAAACTGTAAAAAAATATTGTATAATTCAAGAGTTATAGAAGAAAAAGTGCAAAATTTTAGAGAAAAAAATAAGCATTTGTTTAAAAAAATTGTAAAACAAAAACCAATAAATATTTCTTAACATGGCATTATAACTTTGTAGAGAAATATTCACTGAACATGTAGTCCAAAATTCAGAGCAATATGTTCAATGGTTTTAGAAAAAATGTTCCTTCTATTTGCTAAAATTAGCATGGAGTAGATGGATCGTTCCGGATCCCCTTAAACGATTTGCATGGCATGGTGTTTTAATTCTCATGATATACGGTCTTTGGATATGAAAATGGACACATCACTGTTTTATTTTAATGTGTCATATTTCCATTTCTTGGCTGTATCCTTTCATGAGTGTGTGAGTTCATGGTACTTTAACGAGATGGGATATAGACAGATGAGGGACTAGCCAAAGATAGAGTGTAGTTGGTTTTATCAAAATATAAGCAAAGACATTGCTCGAAGGATTCGGAAAAGATGGAGTCGGGAGTAGATGGTGCAGGTGGCTACAGCCAATGGGAGAGTTTACCCTGTGGGCAGTTTCAACGAGGAGACGTGGTTACCATAAGTCCGCCATGCTTGGGCAGTGTTAGACAAGCTGGCCTCAGCTGCGGACGCTGCACACGAGCTCTTGCTGATGTGGTGAATGACAGGTATAAAAATGAGTTTGGTCATCGTGGAGAACGTTCGTAATGTGTCGTTTTGAGTCAATTCAGTCAGGGAAGTGTTAGAAGAAGTCCAGTTTTAATAATTATGATGTTATAAAGTAATCACTAAATTATGGTCCTCACCATTGATCATCTTAAATGCTGACTGCAGGAGGTAGAAGTCGGACTATAGTCTTTTTTTCGGTTATTTTACAAAGTTTGGACAGTTTCTTCGTGACATACACTGGACTTACAGTGTTCACCATGTGGGTGTGTAATCTGTTCTGAGAACGCGTATCATGTTAGCGTGTGCTGAAGTGTCCAATCGTTTTCTAAAAATGATTCTAAGAAATTTGATACGTTTTTGTGAGACTTTTTGTTCTAGTTTAACTTATTTCTTTGTGTGTCTGTCCATATGTACAGCAGTAGTTCACATGATGCCTAAGTCGAGACTGATCCAGATGTATAATTTCTTGAAGTCGATATAATTATTTTGATAACCATGTCTTATGTAATAATTCGGTAATTTTTGGTGAGTTGCATTTTTTATTTCTGACGGGCCCCTGTGTTCTTGCCATTGTCTGTTCGTTACCCCCTGCTCATCTAAGACATTTGTTTCAAGCCCTTGGTGTCGAATAATAGTCCATCAAAGCTAAATTCATTAATTTATCTCACATTTTAACTTCGCGACACGTTTTATTTGTTGAGCCAATTCACACCAGCTTGCTTTGCTAAACGAAATCAGATACAGTGGCCATTATAATATCCCTTGGCCTGTACTAGGTGCCGGAAGAGAGTGATCAGTTCAACGACCTTTCTATTGTTATTGGTTTAAAGTGAAAACTTATCGCGAAGTGGCGCGGTTCGCCTGTGCGAGCGAAATGTTTATTCATTGACTTAGCATTGCTCCATGGCGAGAGAAGGAAAAGTAATAAAATCGGAATGTGAGAGGGCTTTGTTACGAGACAAGGTAACGAGAGGACGTGTAGGAAATGTTTCAATGAAACAGTCATTGTTAGCCGCCATATTGGATAATCAATGTTTTTTGATATTCACAAGCGATATGTAATGGAGTTTAGTAACGTTCATAACATAGTCTGTTGCATTTCAAAGCTAATTGCGCGTATTTAATTTTGATCAAAGGATTCTGTGATGAACTATTATGTACTGCAAGCTTGTATACGACTTCGAACATATGGTGGTCGATGTTTGATGTTGAACCTGTTTCAATTACACGGTCAAAAGAGGAAGTTTTCTCTTGTAAAAAGAACTCATTTCACTCGCAGACGCCGTCCGCGGTGGCCGTGCGGTTCTAGTCGCTGCAGTCCGGACCTGCGAGACTACTACGGTCGCAGGTTCGAATCCTGCCTCGGGCATGGTTGTGTGTGATGTCCTTAGGTTAGTTAGGTTTAAGTAGTTCTAAGTTCTAGGGGACTGATGACCAAAGATGTTAACTCCCATAGTGCTCAGAGCCATTTTTCACTCGCAGACAGTCATCGAATGACCAAATGCGAATGGCAGTGTTCCAGTTCGAGAAGATCCTACAGAAGTTTCCTTTCTCTTATATTGCAAGAATTCGCAGGGAACCTTCTGAGTTCGCAGCTTGACTATGTGTACGAAATTACGTAAGCTGTGGGAATAGTCGATGCCATTCGAGATTGTTTTCTTCACATACATACAGACACACAGCACACACTAGCTCAATAACAACAAGTTCAATATTACCAGCTTGGAAAAAATTAATTTCTTCTTTTGAGCAGTAAAGGATAACATACCATCCTGATACTGTATAACATAATTTGGATATTCGTCAATGTGCTGTTATACGAAGCAGCTCAGGAATCTCCGTTTCCCTTCGCTTTCTGACAGCGCAAGCTGGCCCAGTTACTGGGGATACCAACCACATAGCCACCCATCTTTCCTGCAATTTTTACGTGTAAATGTGGGAATGTTATGTAATATGCTGCTACGTTGAACGACATGCTCCTACCTTACCAGTGTGACTGAAGTTGCTTTTGTACGTAGAAGACTAAATAAGACAACTGACAAGATAATAATATATCTCATATCAGCAACTGAAACGTGATTGCCATAACTAGAATCGAAGTTGTATCTACAACCTCATATTCGAAGCAGTGATACAGATCAATAAATATAGATAACATTGAAGAACCACATTTTGAGATTAATGTAACCGAATAACCACTAACCAGTCGCTTCCCTTACTAAATGAAAATTTGGTTGAAGCCCACTTCTAGGATTGATTCAAAATATGCAAGAAAAATTGCACGAAGATTAAATGGAGCAGAAGTCAATAACAGCTTAACTACGATCCTGATGAAGCAAACGGTTACCGCCCTCTGTACTGAATGTGTTGGTTTGCGGTACCGCTAGCGTATCGATTCCATAGAGAACTAGTGAATACATATTATTGAAGTCGAGCCGCTGATGATGATTAAAATCACTGTACCAAGAATCACAACATGCAGTAAGAGGTTTATACGTGCATAGGAATTATCAGATCGTACAAGTATAAGCGCAGATTACATAGGCATGAATACAGAGCAGACTATTAGAGACTAGGAGAATATTTGCAATGCATGTACTGTAGTTCCATTCTACCCCACCGGCGGTAACTGTGAAGATATAAAACCAATTTATATGGTTACGAAATAGATGTTTTATGATTTAGCGAGTTCTGGAGAAGGAAATGTAGGGAGACTCCACCAGCTAAGAACACTGGAAAATGAATATCTGGTTGGAAAGAAGGATGTACAAATGAAACGAGTGCTTACAAGGACATTGGTCCAGCACACAAATGGACGTTGGCGTGTAACATCTGAAGCCAAACAAAGTGCGACAATCGCCGGAAGGGTCCAGGCCGTGGAGCATTCTGGAAGGCACAATAGATCAACACAGTATGCCCTTCATGTAGTTTGTGCCTCCTCGGCAAGATGACATCTACCAGCAGGACAATGCAATGTGTCACACACCTAATAGTGCAATTTCGTGGCTCAAAGAGCACTACGACCATTTTACCGTAGTCAGCTCGCCAAAAAACTCACCAGGTTTACAAAAAAAAGTATCTGTGGGACCACTTCGATCGGGCTGTTTGCGTCACGGATACTCATCCGAGGGTTGTAGTGCAGAGGGACACGGCACTGTGATCGGAATGACTCCACGTCTCTGTCGGTACCTTGCAGAGTCTCACTGACTCTCGTTCTGCACGTCTCACAGTTTTGTCAGATGGTCACATTAATGTGACTGCACAAAGTATTTTGTTCTGCGTTTGATGTGTATGGGTCGTCTGGGTAGGAAGCCTCTCATATACCGTATTACGTATAGGTGCTCCGAGGTGGATGGCGGAGCTGTCACACTGCAAACAAATTATTTACACACACATATACACTTTATTGCACTGTAATACTTAAGTTGTACAGCAACACATTGGATGAGCTTGCAGACAGATACAAATAGTAATGGTCCGTCAATGCGTGCGTTCCGAACACAATGTCAACAAGACTATATCCTGTATATATGGTTCTCGGGCGAGACGTCAGATGTCACAGTGAAAACTCCACAATATTTCGTCAGCGCAACTGGCCAACATCTTCAGGTGCGACGAACACACTGCGAAGGCAGGTTTTTTTTTTTTTTTCTTTATTGTGATTTCATGCCCCTGCCCCATACGGGCAGGGGAGGGCTGTCAGCAGCACAATCCGCCGCTCTTCAGCCGAGTGAATGACAACTAAAACAAGAATAAAATAATACATACATAAGGAGTTAAAAAAGGGGAACATAAAACAGAGTAAGGGGAGAAAATGGAGGTAAAAATACACTGACATGTAGAAGTTCATTGGGGACAGTTAAAAAAGTCACCAGAAAGTTAAAAAACGCAGTTGGCGATTCTTAAAACACAGAAGACACTGGATGCGCATGCACAGGTTAAAAGTTGGCCACAGTATTAAAAACACTCCGAAACAACACACTTAAAACCCACTTGGAGCACACACAACGAAGAATAAAACTACCAGGCGGGACCTGCCGAGGGAAAAGTCAGAGAGGATGGAAAAGGAGGGGAGAGCATGGGGCAGCTGGGGAAGCGGCGGGATGAAGAAAGGAGGGGCAACTGTGGGTTCACGAAGAGGCAGGAGACACATGGGGCAGGAGAGGAAAAGGGAAGACAGGGCAGGAGGGAGCGCAGAGACACTGAAAGAAGGCACAAAAGATGGACAGGGAGTAGGAGGGGAAATCCGCTCAGAAGGAGGGAGGGGGAGGAGAGGGAGCCCTGAGGAGGAGGCAGGAAGAGGGGGTTAGAGTTGGTAGGAAGGGTAGATGTCAGGGCGAAGCTCATCATCCGGGAGTGGTAGAAGGTGGAAGTTGTGTTGGGAAAGGAGATGGAGGGTGTGGAGATGGAGAGAGGGAGGGACACAACGGTAAAGGCGCGGCAACTGGTTGGGAGTGGAGAGGAAGGGAGACACCAGGGGGTGAGGGGGATCAAGGCGGCGGACAATATATAGTGTGCGGATGTGTTCAAGGAAAGGGAGAAGGTGGGGGAAGGGGAGGAGGTCATAGAGGATGCGCGTGGGGGACGGAAGGCGGATGCAGAAGGCGAAGCGGAGTGCATGGACATTCGAGGATTTGGAGGGCTTTATAGAACCGGGGAAGGGCGGAATTCCAAGCGATGCTGGCATAACAAAGGATGGGGCGGATCATGGATTTGTAGGTGTGAAGGATGGTGGAAGGATGCAGACCCCACGTCCGATCAGACAGGAGTTTCAGGAGGCGGAGGCGGTTGTGAGCCTAGTTTTGGATGGTAAGGAGATGGGGAGTCCAGGTGAGGTGGCGGTCGAGTGTGAGGCCAAGGTATTTGAGGGTAGGAGTGAGGTGGATAGGACGGCCGTAAATGGTGAGGTAGAAATCATGGAGGCGGAAGGAGTGGGTGGTGCAGCCTATGATGATCGCCTGGGTCTTGGAGGGACTAACACGGAGGAACCACTGGTTGCACCAAGCGGTGAATTGGTCAAGGTGGGTTTGGAGGGTACGTTGGGACCGTTGAATGGTAGGATAGAGGGCTAGGAAGGCGGTGTCATCAGCGAACTGGAGAAGATGATCAGGAGGGGGAGGTTTGGGCATATCAGCAGTGTACAGGAGATAGAGGAGAGGGGAAAGGACAGAACCTTGGGGCACGCCGGCAGAGGGGTAGAAAGTACGGGAGTTGGAATTGTGGATAGTCACATAGGAGGGACGATGAGAGAGGAAGGAAGCAACGAGACGGACGAAGTTGATGGGGAGAGCATAGGTCTGGAGTTTGAAAAGGAGCCCGGGATGCCAGACACGGTCATAGGCGTTCTGGAGATCAAGGGAAACAAAGATAGCAGAGCGACGGGAGTTAAGTTGGAGGGAAAGAAGATGGGTAAGGTTAAGGAGCTGGTCGTCAGCAGAGAGCGAAGGCAGGACCAAGGCCCCCTACTTATGCCAGTTTTAGGCAGGAAGTGCGCATGCGTGGAGGCGCCAAATTCGATGGCCAATAGCGACGATATCAACTGATAGCTGGAAGGTCAGTAACGCCACCTACAGGATGAAGAACCAAATACTTCGGCGCACGCGTGGAGGCTGCCGCCGCTGCTCCGCGCTGCCATCGGCTGCCCCAGCGATCTCTGTCGGAAGCCGCAAACGCGGAGGCTGCCGCTGTTACTCTGCGCTGCCATCGGCCGCCCCAGCGACCTCTGTCGGAAGCCGCAACAAAACTGCGTGTTCATGTAGGCGCCTTGATTATCCTCCCGTTGTCAACAGAATATTTATGTTGCTGGCGAATTGTCGTCCGTCTTATGACCAATAGTATTCCTCTCTGCTCGAAGCGACTTCAATATGGTACTAAGCTGAAAGCCCGTGTCTCTGTTTACAAGATTCGTCGAGCTACCAATTTCCACTGCTTCCTTAATAACACTGTCCCGGTACGAACTCGTCGATGTCTCTTCAAAAATAGGAAGATTATTGAAGAGGCATAAAGTTAAATGTGTTTTTCGTCCGCCGGCAAAACTCAGAGCCCTCTTGGGCTCATCTAAGGACAGCCTTGGCCTAAGAAGACCCAGTGTTTACGAGATTCCTTGTAGCTGCGGCATGCCGTACATCGGACAAACTTGTCGCACTGTGGAAGAGAGATGCACTGAACACCGACGCTACACTCATCTGGAGCAAGCAGAAAAGTCTGCAGTGGCCGAGCATTGTCTCAGTACACGCCATTCTATGAATTATCAACATACAAAAATTCTCGCATCGACGAGTTCGTATAGGGACAGTGTTATTAAGGAAGCAGTGGAAATACGTAGCTCGACGAATCTTGTAAACAGAGACACGGGCTTTCAGCTTAGTACAGCTTGGAATCCAGCACTGGCCATATTGAAGTCGCTTCGAGCAGAGAGGAATACTATTGGTCATAAGACGGACGATGATTCGCCAGCAACATAAATATTCTGTTGACAACGGGAGGATAATCAAGGCGCCTGCATGAACGCGCAGTTTTGTTGCGGCTTCCAACAGAGGTCGCTGGGGCGGCCGACGGCAGCGCAGAGTAACAGCGGCAGCCTCCGCGTTTGCGGCTTCCGACTGAGGTCGCTGGGGCAGCCGATGGTAGCGCAGAGCAGCGGCGGCAGCCTCCGCGCTTGCGCCGAAGTATTTGGTTCTTCATCCTGTAGGTGGCGTTACTGACCTTCCAGCTATCAGTTGATATCGTCGCTATTGGCCATCGAATTTGGCGCCTCCACGCATGCGCACTTCCTGCCTGAAACTGGCATAAATAGGGGGCCCTGGTCCTGCCTTAGCAATGTGTTCGTCGCACCTGAAGATTTTGGCCAGTTGCGCTGACGAAATATTGTGGAGTTCTCACTATGACATCCGACGTCTCGCCCGAGAACCATATATACAACATGTCCGTCGGGAAAGCCTCAAGCAACACATCCCAAGACTATATCCGTCCCGGGCGCCACACTGTCACTCACTTGTCCCTAAGTGAATGCTATAGCCGGCTCCATTTGTAGACCAAGTCTTCCAGGCCGATCTCCACTACGAGCTGAAGCTACGAACTGCAGCACTCTAACTCCATACTAGAAGTGACATACGCCAACGCCAAACATGATTCGTCCACTGCTCCCTGTGGCCACTGCTTATCACAACGCGGAGGTCCACCTCACTGGCAGAGGCGCGGAAGTTGCTGATTGGGCCACGCTTGTGGTTGGCGGCGAACTTCAAAGCGCCCATGGTGCCAGTCGAGAACTACCGCATCGCGCCAGCTCCGGTTGCGTCCACTGGCGAGAACACAACAATGACTAGAATTTCGTAGATGCGCTTAGTATTCATATTCTGTAGAATTCAAGCCTGTAACGCCCGGGTTCGGCTTCCGCCTGGGTCGAAGATTTTCTCTGCTCATAAACTGGGTGTTGTGTTGTCCTCATCATCATTTCATCCTCATCACCGGCACGCAAGTCGAACGATGTGGCATCAACTGAAATAAGACTTGCATACGGTGGCCAAACTTCCCCGGATGGGGCCTCAAGGCCAACAATGCCATACGATCATTTCATTTTCTTTTAACCTGAAACGTATTTCGGTAACACAATAAGAAAAATTCAATTGCAAAACGCGAAGAATAATTATTGCTACCTTGAACGTGAAATAACATTTAAGTAAGCAGCTAAGCAGATTATGAAGAATGCCTACAAATATTAAAACTATAAATCTTTTTTACCCAGTCATATGAGTAACAGATAAAATTGAAGTAACTAGGAATCCATAGAAACGTGACGCCTCTCCTGAATTTAACGCGAAGGACCGTTTTCCTACGCCCGCCTGGGACCCACATATAGCAATCACTGGCGGGATACGCCTTCCATTCTTTTCTGAATGGGTTCACCGATTGGTCCATTTATCGTGAGCCAGTAGCGACCCGGGAATTTCCGGCGTGAATTGGCGTCAGGTAGACTCCATTAATCACTTTCGGTGCCATTTTGCAGGTGTCAGAAAATCTTAAAGACCATTACGCCTATTGAAAGGCTTTATTAGGCTGAGAAAGTATTTGGTAAAAAAACAGGACTGGGAACTGTTATAAGGAATCTTCTTCTACACGGAGCTTAGTTGGGTTGGATAAAAGCATCGACTGATTAGAATGAAATGAAAATTCGTATATGGGTACCTATCTAACAAAGTTTTTTTTTCTTTTTTTGTGGATGAGCTTCGTCCTATAATAAACACAGTAATACCGTAATAACATAACACTTTCAACCGTTAGGGGCAATGATTTTTCCTAGGCCTCAGTACAGATTTCGGAATTCGGGAAAGTGTGCAGAAGTAGTTTTTACAGTTAACTGCATGAAGCAAAGCAGAGAAAACTTTCAAAATTTCATTTGTTACTTTTGGGCTGAATGAGTCCATACACTTGTGGCCAACAGCCAAACTCATGAAACTGCTTTGAAGAATATGAAATACGAACTAATTTATTCAACATTACCAAGTCACTGTACAATCCTATTCTTAGAAAAGATAGTGGACACTCCCTTTAATTTTGACCTATACAAACAAATGACAGGAGATAAACAATAAACGTACACATCATGGAATCAATAGATTTATAACGACTATCTTCTTCACAGTCAAGCACGCGTTACTTGTGGATTTGTCTATTAATCTGCAGAGAAAGGTAATGGACATTAATGGTGTGCTACGGCTGTTCGGAAAACAAAGGTTAGCTAAGGCTATTTATGCACTGTATACAGGGAAGGTAAAGCTTGGTATGGATCGAAGTATTAGTGCATGAGGAACAAGTCCTGGAGGTACTCTTATCTTTTGTTATAAAAGTTGCGCAATATGGGTAACAGGTGTGGCGCCAGGTTGGTTGGTTGGTTTGGGGAAGGAGACCAGACAGCGTGGTCATCGGTCTCATCGGATTAGGGAAGGAAGTCGGCCGTGCCCTTTCAGAGGAACCATCCCGGCATTTGCCTGGAGTGATTTAGGGAAATCACGGAAAACCTAAATCAGGATGGCCGGACGCGGGGGTGGCGCCAGCTTTAGGAAAATTAATACTCACCAAATAGAAGAAAGACAGTAATAAAATGGTTTTACTAAAAACTACTTCTCTCAGACGGTATTTTGCAGAAAAAGAACCAGGAAGAAAGAAGTGCATTACTATTTTCTTTTTTCCATGTTGCCAATTCCATACTGCAATTACCATACAACTTTTTTTTCTGGGTTGGAAGAACTAGCAGATGTTGTTCCATCCTATATAACAAACCTGATTGAATAATGTCTGATATAACAAATTTCTCGAAGGATTTCCTAGTCCAAAGATTCTATACAATGTCATCAAAAATTGTGTGATGCTAATGTAAGGCTGATGGTACGTGCCATTAACCGGCCGTGGAATGTGACACGTTCGTAAAACATAGCAGATTTCTGTTGTTGTTTCTTGGTTATAGGGTGACAAATATTTTATATATTATAACAGAAACTATAGTACACTTAATACTGATACCTGTAATACAGCTGCTGTAATTACTCCCAATTCCTAAGGTGCTATTTCATTACGTACATCCCGTGGGTTTCTAATATTATGCTATGTGTCGTTATAATTAAATAGGATGAAAAAATATTTGCTAATAATATCTATGCTTCAGTAATATTTTATCAGCTCTGGGACATCACTAAAATTTGCAGAATCAAATGCTTTGGCTACAAGTAAAGTCTGTTGCCTAAGCTCCTGACCGTACCATTATCCCGACTGCCGCCTTTGTATTCGCCTCGGCACTGGGAGGGGGTGGGTGGCTGGCCACTCGCTCTCTCGTCTTTTACTCCCGAGCAAGATCCCCCTTTTTTCGTTTTAGAGGCACGCTGAATAGACGTAGGACTTCCTAGACTGTCTGAAACGAGGAAAAATCCCCGCTCCTACTAGGAATTTAATCCGGGACCTCCACGTTTCAGAACCTCGTTTCTTCAGAAATGAAATTACTACATTCTTCTTGAAGTCTGAGTGTATTTCACCTGTCTCATACATCTTGCACACCAGGTGGAAGTGTTTTGCCGTAGCGGCTTTTCTAGGTTATCAGTACTTCTGACGGCAGATTATCTACTTCCAGGGTCGCACTTCGTTTTAGATCTTTCAGGGCTTTGTCAAATTCTGCTCGCAGTATCATACCTTCCACCTCATCCTCATCTACGTCCACTTCCCTTATTATACTATTGCCTTCAAGAACATCTCCCTTGTAAAGACTCTATATTCGTTCGACCTTTCGGTTCAAAATGGCTCTGAGCACTATGGGACTCAACTGCTGAGGTCATTAGTCCCCTAGAACTTAGAACTAGTTAAACCTAACTAACCTAAGGACATCACACACATCCATGCCCGAGGCAGGATTCGAACCTGCGACCGTAGCGGTCTCGCGGTTCCAGACTGCAGCGCCAGAACCGCGCGGCCACTTCGGCCTCGACCTTTCGGTTTTCCCTTCTTTGCTTAGGACTGGTTTTCCACCTGAGCTCTTGACATTCATACAGCTGCTTCTCTTTGCTCCAAAACCCTCTTTAATTTCCTTGTAGGTGGTATCTACCTTTATCCTAGTGAAATATCTAAATCCCGACATTTGTGCTCTAGCCATTCCTGCTTAGCTGTTTTGGAATTCCTGTCAGGCTCATTTTTTAAACGTTTATATTCCCTTTCACCTGCTTCCTTTCCTGGATTTTTAAATTTTCTCCTTTCATTAATTAAATGTAATACGTCCTGCATGACCGTGTCTTTTAACTTACTTCATACTTCGTTATCTCCATTGTTTCAGCTCTCAAAGCTAACCATTCGTTTTCTACTGTACTGGTTTCCCATGTTCTAGTCAATCATTGCCTAATGCTTGCTCTGAAATTCTCAGCAATCTCCGGTTCTTTCAAATTATCCGGGTGCCAACTCCTTAACTTCCTTCCCTTTTCCAATTTCTTCAGATTTGGTTTACAGTTTATAACCAATAAATTGTGGTCAGGGTCTACCTCTGACCCTGGAAATGTGTTACAATATAAAAACTGCTAACTAAGTCTCTGTCTTACTATTATATAACAAATCTGATACCTTCTGGTGCCTTCAGGGTCTCTTCTACGTATGCAGCCTTCTTTTGTGATTTGCGATAATTAAATTATGCTCTGTGTGAAACTCTACCGGGTGGCTTTCTCTTTCATCCCTTTTCCCCAGTCCATATCCACCTTCTGGTACCACGCGCCGCGGAATTTGAATCCCCGCCAGACGTCATGGACGTCGAAGACCCCTAGAGGTCTCAGCACCATCGCGCCGTAAGCTGTGGCAGCGCGCGCCTCCTGGCCCTCATTTAGAGTGAGGGCGCCACAGTGGAACACTTGGTTGCAGCGGCCAATAGCGGCGTCCCCGATAGCGTACTTAAGCGCCTGCCTCTCGCTCAGCCTGATCCTCCATGACGATCGACCCTTTCCTGACAACCTCAGTAAGGCTAACCATTTTGCTTCCCACCTCTCCGAGGTCTTCTTCATTCCTGACGATCCTCATTTTGATTACTCCCTCTTCCCCACCGTCCTTGATCGCACTGACACCTCTGTCCCTCCACGCCCCTATCTTTCAGTACTTGGATCAGTTACCCCCCTCAGACATCAACACTCCCATCATCGCACAAGACATCACACTCATCCTCCACTCCAAACGCAACACCGCCCCTGGTCATGATGGCGTAACCTACTGCCACCTCAAGGAATCCCCCCCCCCCAATCCTTCCTGTCTGTCCTTGCTATCCTATACAATGTCCTCCTCTCCAATGGATTTTACCCCAACCTGTGGAACACTTCCCGTGTCCTGCTGTTCCGTAAACCTAACAAATCCCCCTCTGATACCTCTTCCCATCTGCCTCACCTCCATGTTCAGTAAGGTCTTCAAGGCCATCCTCTCTCACCATATTCACCGACACCTTAACCAGCACCACCACCATACCCTTACCCAATGTGGCTTCCGGCCTTCCTTCTCCGCCGACGACCAGCTCCTTAACCTTACCAATCCTCTTTCCTTCCAACTTAAATCCCATTGCTCCACTATCTTTGTTTCCCTTGATCTCCAGGACGCCTATGACCATGTCGGGCATCCCGGGCTCCTCTTCAAACTTCAGACCTATACTCTCCCCATCAACTTCGTCTGTCTCGTTGCTTCTTTCCTCTCCCATCGGTCCTCCTATGTGACTATCCACAATTCCAACTCCCATAATTTCTATCCCTCTGCCGGCATGCCCCAAGGCTCTGTTCTTTCCCCTCTCTCCTATCTCCTGTACCCTGTTGATATGCCCAAATCTCCCCCACCTGTTCATCTTCTCCAGTTTGCTGATGACACCTCCTTCCTAGCCCTTTATCCTACCCCTCAATGGTCCCAACGTACCCTCCAAACCCACCTTGACCAATTCACCACTTGGTGCAACCAGTGGTTCCTCCGTATCAACCCCTCCAAGACCCAGGCGACCATCATATGCCCCACCACCTGCTCCTTCCATCTCCATGATTTCTACCTCACCATTTATGGCCGTCCTATCCACCTCACTCCTACCCTCAAATACCTTGGCCTCACCCTGGACCGCCACCTCACCTGGACTCGCCATCTCCTTGCCATCCAAAACAAAGCTCACAACCGACTCTGCCTCCTGAAACTCCTGTCTGCCCAGATGTGGGGTCTGCATCCTTCCACCATCCTTCACACCTACAAATCCTTGATCCACCCCATCCACTGTTATGCCAGCATAGCTTGGATTTCCGCCTCGCCTTCTGCATCCGCCTTCCATCCCCCATGTGCATCCCCTACGACTCATCGACTTCCCCCACCTTCTCCTTTTCCTTGAACACATCCGCACATTATATATTATCCACCCCACCAATCCCCCTCATCCCCCGGTGTTTCCCTTCCTCTCCACCCCCAATGCATTGCCGCGCCTTTACCGTTGTGTCCCACCATCTCTCCATCTCCACACTCTCCGCCACCTTTCCCAATGCCACTTCCACCAACTACCCCTCCCAGATGATGAGCTTCGCCCTGACATCTACTCTTCCTACCAACTCTAACCCCATCTTCCTGCCTCCTCTTCAGGGCTCCCTCTCCTCCCCCTTCCTTCTCCTGAGCGGCTTCCCCCTCCTACTCCCCCTCCCTCTCTTGTGCTTCCTTTCAGTGTCTCTGCAGTCCCTCCTGCCTTGTCTTCTCTCTTCACCTCCTGCCCCACAAGTCTCCTGCCTCTTAGTGTACATGCTGACACCCCTACTCTCTTCATCCCGCCACCTCCCCTGCTGCCCCTTGCTCTCCTCTCCTTTTCCATCCTCTGACCTCTCCCTTGGCAGGTCCCACCTGGCAGTTTTGTTCTTCATCATGTGTGCTCTAAGTGGGTTTTAACTGTTTTGCTCTGGATGGTTTTTAATACTGTGGCTTACTTTTAAACTGTGCATGTGCATTCAGTATCTTCTTTGTGTTTTAAGAATCGCCAACTGTGATTTTTAACTTTCTGGTGACTTTTTTAATTGTCCCACCATGAACGTCTTCATGTCAGTGTATTTTTAACTCCATTTTCTCCCCTTACTCTGTTTTATGTTCCCCTTTTTTGTCGCCTTATATATGTAACATTTTGTTCTTGTTTTAGTTGTCATGTCACTCGGTTGAAGAGCGGCGAATTGTGCCGCTGACAGCTCTCCCCTGCCGATATGGGGCAGGGGAATGAAATCACAATAAAGAAAAAAAAGCTCATCCTGCCAGTCTAATCTTTCGTATGTCCCAGGACATATCGCCTCGCCTTCGACAGCGTATTTACTTTCGTGTTTTTTTTACTAGTGGACGTGGTTGTCTAGTTAAGCTTTCTTCACTCTGTTGCTTCGTTATTGTTGTTGTCGTCAGGTCCTTCGTTGGTTGTGTCCATCCTCTCCCGTTGTTGTTCGCGGGTCGCTGCGTGGGTCCCACCGCGTTTTTTGTCACTTCAATCCCGCGACTGTTCCGGTCGCCGTTACAAGACACCTCCTATTTTTCCTACTATCTAATTCCAGTGCCCCGTCACATAAAATTGTCCTTTACCTTAAGTACCTGAATAATTTCTTTTATCTCATCACATACTTCTCCAGTCTCTTCATCATCTGCTAGTAGGTATATAAACTTGTACTTCTGTGGTGAGTGTGGGCTACAATAATGCGTTCAATATGATGTTTATAGTAACTTACTAGTGTTCCTATTTTCTTATTCATTAATAATCCTACTCCCGCTTTGATTTAGGATTTATGTCCCTGTATTCAACCGTCCAGAAGTCCTGTGCCTCCTGCCACTAATTTAACTAATTTCCAATATATCTATATTATAATATTTCCAATACATCTAACTTCAACTGATCCATTTCCATTTTTAAATTTTCTGACCTACCTGCCCGATTAAGGGTTCTGACTTTCTACGCTCTGATCCGTAGAATTCCAATTTTATTTCTCTGTTGATGACATCCTCATGAGTAGCCTCCACCTGGAGATCCGAATGGGAGACTATTTTACCTCCAGAATACTTTAACCAAGAGGACGCCGTCATCATTTAACCCTACAGTAAAGGTGTATACTCTCGGGAAAAATTACAGGTGTAGTTTCCCCCTTGCTTTCAACCTTTTGCAGTACCAGCACGGCAAGGCCACTTTGCTTGATGTCCAGCAGTCAGTCATCAAGAATGTTGCCCCTGTAATTACTGAAAAGGCTGCTTCCCCTCTTCAGGAACCACAAGTTTCTCTTTCCTCTCAACAGATACACCTCGATTTTATTGCCTCCACGGTAGAGCTATCTGTATCGCTGAGGCACGCAAGCCACCCCACCGACAGCACGGTCCAAAGATCCTGGGGGATTTCATTCCTAAGACACCTATATTTCAGTACTCCTGATTTTCCCAGAACATTTTTGTACTCCCTTCTTCTGTCGATCGACTGAAGTATTTCTTCTGTTACCAATGACTTCTTCGCAGGTACATTCCTTGCGCCATTGTCTGTCTTTTCACCATCTGTGATCTCTCCTTTTAGAGACGTCATTTCTTGTTCAACTTAATTGCCTACTGAGCTATTCATTGTCACTTTGTCTATAGCCTCAGAGAAAGTCAAGCGCATCTCTTCATTCCGTAATATTTCTGTATCCCACTTCCTTTCGCATTGATTCTTCCTGAATTGTATCTTAAAATTCAGCCTAACCTTCATCGTTACTAAATTGTAATCTGAGTTTAAATCTGCTCCTGGTCACAATGCAGTATCTGATTTCTAAATCTGCAAGATCACGATGAAATCCAGTTGAAATCTTCTCGTATCTCCCGGCATGTTCCCGATACACGTCTTTCTTTTTAGATTCTTGAACGGAGTGTTCGCTGTTACCAGCTGAAATTTATTGGAGAATACAATTAGTCTTTCTCCTCTCTCATTCCTAGTACCAAGCCCTTATTCTCCCGTAACACTTTCTTCTACTCCTTCCCCTAAAATCACACTCAAATCCCCCGTGACTATTAGATTTTCATCTCTCTTTACGTCCTGAAATACCCGTTCAGTATTCTCATGTACTTTCTCTGTCTTTTCATCTTATGCTTGCAACGTTGGCATGTATACCTGACTATTGCCGGCGTTGGTTTGCTGTCGATTCTGATGAGGACAACCTTTTCACTGAACTGCTCACTGTAGCTCCTTATCTGTCCTATCTTCCTATTCACAACGAATCCTACTCTCATTACACCATTTCTGCTCATTTTGATATTACCTTTCTTGTCTTCTTTCCATTTCAATACAATGACCGCCACTACAACTAGATTGAGCCTAAGCATTTCTCTTTTCACATTTTCTTGCTTCTCTATCACGTTGAAACTTCGACAGTCCACGCCCCGACTCGTAGAAATTTTTCGTTTCGTTTGATATTCTCAAGGTCACCTCCCTTTCCGGAGATCCAAATGGGAGATAAGTACGGAATCTTGTCCTATCATAATGACACATTTTAGTTAGAGGCCACATGTCCTGTGGATACACATTGTGCATCCACAATGTATGTAGTGGTTTCCATTGCCTTCTCATCTCATGACGTTGATCGGTGCTCATTCTTCCGGCTGTTCAGGGCACTTTATTACTTCAAGGACAAGAGGATGCCCTGAGCCTCTGTCCGTTTCTCCACCCACCTTGACTGGGCCGTTGGCAGAACGAGTGTGACTTCCTACACCGGAAGTCTTCGGCTGCCATTGATGATGATTTTTATTTAAATTTTAAGCAGTGATGTGGTTCGAACCCGCTACCAAGGACGTTTTGATCACTAGTCAAAGACGTTACAACTCCCCCCCGCCCCCAATCCCTACCCCCCTCCTTTTGCTTTTTTTGAAGCCCAAAGCGAGAGGTAGGGGCAAAGTGGGCAGGGGTCACAACCTGGAGCCTGGCCACCATGTTCTGCACCCTCCTCTAGGAATCAAGCAAAGCCTAGGGATCGTGGAGTAGAGGTACAAAGAAAATCAGTGATATCGTTTTCTTATAATTTGTATTTCTCCTTTATTTTTCATTTTATTTTATTTTAATATAATTTATTTATTTATTTTTACCACCGATTACAGCAAAAACCCGACGTCACGAGGAGGAGGTAGCGGCAAGTTGCTCCACTCGGCGTTACTATTGATACATAGTATACCTGAGAAGAACGTGCCAATGACCAGAGAATAACCAATACTAAGAGTGGTTCAATTCTTCATTTCAGTAACACTCGACACCCGAGGTGGGCTAAGAAAGACATTACAAACGAAGGTGGAAACAAAATGTTGTATTTGGGTTTGCGGACAACTGTATAACATCGTTCATTAAGGAGATATGAGAAACCAAGGACATTATTCCAAGGACATTATTTTCGCCATCAAGAAGCAAGTATCACACTGTTTGTCTACAAATGCAGTTCACAGAGTTTGTTTGTGGGCAGTATCCTGAGTCCGGAGAGAGGAGCAGGTGAAGGTAGCTGATGAGGTGTCTTACTGGTAAATAAGGCCAGCATCTGTCGCAGCATCGCAGCACAATATGAGTAGGATTCTAACTATATGTGCAATCTACTAGCAGTAGTAAACAAAAATTTGGGTTTGAAGATTAATTACCAAAAACAGTATGCTTGACTAATGATAAAGATGAGCTGCACATTGAAGGAAAGAAAATCATAAAGATAAACTGTTTCTGTTGTTTGGGAACCTTTCTAGAAATCGAGGGAAAATCAGAGTCAGAAATCAATAATTAGTAGCGGACGGAAGGTATTTGGGATGCTTAACTCACTCTTATGGAGCAGGAATGTAATGAGCAGAACTAAAAAATTAATTTACAAATCTATATTAGAGAGTGTGGTTCTGTATGGAACGGAGACCTGCACAATTAATCTGAAGCACATTAAAAATTACAAGCTCTAGATATGGACTTCTGGAGAACTGGGCAAGACTCTTTAGGAAAGAGAAGACAAGGAACACCGAACTAATAAGGAGAATGGAAATAAGGTAAAGAATATATGACGTAATGGATAGGAAGAAATTACATTGTTACGGACATGTACGACGAATGGAGGAAGCAAGAATACCAAAATTGATGCTGGAGTGAGAATCGGAGGGGAGAAGAAGAAGAGAACGACCTATGACTACCTCGCTCCAAAATGTACAGCACACAATGAGGAGAATGGAAGCAGAGGAAGAAGACACACAAGATCGAAACACCTGGAGGAATAATTTGAAAATATAGTTTAAGAACGTTTATTCCTTGTAAAGTAATTTCCGAGTAAATTATTATGTTGGACATAAGCCTCTGTAATGAGGAAAGCTCAAAAACTACTACTATCTGTCGCACCAAGAACATTCAGTGACCTGTTCTGCTAAAGAAAGCCATAGATCGCTTTCGTGGACATCAAGAGCTTTGGCAGTATCGCTGTAAGGACGTAGCCCAGTTCGTGAAGAAGTGACGGGAATAACAGAAGTGCGAAGAGACTTTCAAAAGAGAGATGAGAGACAGCGTTGTGCAAGGGCCTCCAGGAACAGGTTGGTGAGCACCACTTTACAACTGACGAAAACGGCTATCTGCCTGTCAGGTACAAACCGTCCATGCACTTTGGGAGGGTGAGAGTCTCATACTGAATCTTGAACAGCAAGCCGTGGCAAACGTATGAACCCAATACCGCTACCATGTGGCGGGGCATAGGCGATGGACTGAGGAATGTCTGTGCCACGTCGGGGATGCGTGACGCCGTAAAGAGATTTACCTACGTATAGTGTCGGTTGCAGAAGACCAAGAGCTCGTCAATGATGGTCTAGCAGCCCAGATGGGACAGTAGGCGCCGTAGCTGACGGCAGTCGCGCGCCGCGGATCATTTGGGAAATAGGGTCCTAAATATTGGACAGTAGCAGCTACAAGCAGTGGAGAAACACTGTCCGCAGGAAGCCCCGCACCTATAGCCATAGCGCTTTATTTGCGGACATTAGGGAAGCTAACAGAACCTTCCCCGTGGATGGTGACCCATGCTAATGAATTCCTGACCTCAGACTGCTACGAAGAACGAGGACGAGATCATCGCCACAAACAGTACAGCTGAACACGTGATCACCGAGAGAAGTATTGATGGAGGCTGCAGAACAACGATTCCATGGCGAAAGCATACTAAGTGCACAGAGTGGGCAACCTTGACGCACAGAACGACGGATCAAGATGGGAGGAGTGAGGTGGCTTTTGTAGACCACATATATCGCCGCCCAGCGAGGGAGACGGATTACGACGTCAACGGTAGTATCAGGGTAGTCCCTATTGCGGAGCACAGGTTCCAGGTAGTCGTGATCGACCCGATCGAACGCTTTGCCGAAGTCAAGAGTGGACAGAAGTCCAGGCACACGACGAGTATGAGCAAGAGCGATTATCTCTCGATAGCGACAGAGGGTATTGTGAATGTTCTTGGTACCTCCCAAAGAGGTTTCATTAGAGGAACCACATATCGAGCCTTTCGTTTAAGCCGTGCAGCCAGCAGCTGGGTACAGATCTTGCTGCTGAGCAACTTCAAGGGGCAATAATCACATATCCAAGACGCACCCCGAGTCGCGTGGATGGGAATGAGGGTACCATTAATGAAACCGTCTGCATGATAGACGACAAAAGTTTCCAACATAATTCCGTCTACATCGGCGCCAGTAGGGGACGAATGTCCCTTAAAACTCTAATGAGTGTCCGTCAGGCTGGGCGACTTGTTTGTAAGACCCCAATGGATAGCATTATGGACTTTGTCCTCTGTGGTGCAGCAGGCAAATTTGTCATTTCAATCCCAGGAACCGAGCCAGAGAAAAGTCGGGAGACTGCCATAACGTTGGCAATGTGGTGACGTTGTGCAGAGTACAACACACCATGATGTGCATGGAAGACAGACACTATTTCGCCTTAGGTATCTAAGCTCCACCCACCATCAGTAGTCAGAACATTACTAAACAAAATCCTCCGACGGTGGCGCTGTTCCGCTATCATGTGGTACAAAGACGGACACTCCTGTGCTAACTTGTGTGTGTGTGCGTACGTGTGTGTGTGTGTGTGTGTGTGTGTGTGTGTGTGTGTGTGTGTGTGTGTATGTGTGTTTGTGTATGTGTGTGTGTGTGTGTGTGTGTGTGTGTGCGTGTGTGCGTGTGTGTGTGTGTGTGTGTGTGTGTGTGTGAGAGAGGGCAATGAGCTGTGTCTTGGCACGATTCACCAACGCCTGACGGTCCAGCGAAAACAGCATCTTTGTACATTCCCAGAGAACAGTGAAGCAGACTCGTCGTCGCCTTTTCGCGACCTCCCTTCTGTAGACAATCAAGGCCTTGCGGAGGACCCATCATAACAGGGCAGACTAACAAGCATCAAGGAGTCAACGCAATGCTGTAGACGAGTTGTCGGCAGCCAGGTGAAGTAAGATGAGTAGTGTTCAGTGGCTGTAGGTCACAGCCGCGCCACGCCCTATGGCAGCAGAGACTGAGGGCATAGATATATATGTCATAGTCGCAAAACACAATGGGCCAGACTTCAGCAGCCTGTACCAACCGGCAATATCACGGGCAATGTAAGCACGATCTAGGTGACGGGAGGAACGCTTAGTGAAATCCATAAACCCCAGATGATCCCCATGGACATGCTCCCAGGAGTCCACAAGGTTGCAGTGCTGGACAACTGCCGCTAATGCCACGCATGGAGAGTGACGCTGAGTTGATCTTTGGGCGCCTAGGTGGAGTTGAAGTAAAGTCACCTCCCACGATTAAGACATACTGCCGAGACAGCAAAAGAGACGTGACCACCTCGGAAAAGACAGTGGAACGTTCTCTGCGGTGACCCGAACCAGATGGCACATAGATGTTCTTCATCTTGACGCCACTAAGCGCGAGAGCCATACCTCTGGCATCACGGAGGTAGGCAACTGTGTCAGTTAGGATACCGTCAGGTAAGAGTATTATCACCCCAATATTAGTAGGAGAAGCATGGGAGAGTTGTGCCGTGAAGCCATGTAGAGCACAAAGGTTGCAACGTACACCTCCTGAAGGAGGGCAACGTTGAAGTCCGAAGCATGCAACATTTCATGGAGTAAATCCAGTTTATGGAACATGTGAATGGTATTGGCACTGGCCGCGGAAAACTGTCATCACCAGGAGGGCAGGCGATGCAAACACATAACAAGAACACGAAATTCCCCTTTAGGCCCCGTGAAGAGAACATCACTGTGACAGGGAGGGAGCCGACTGCACCCATTTGGTTACATCGCTCTATAACCTCCAGAACGTCCATCGTCAGCATCGACGTCGTCCGCCGACAAGACAGACGTCTCACTGGTCCGATTCAATGGAAAACTGTCGGAGGTGCACCCACAGGTAGCTCAGACACAGAAAGTGGGACAACCCCATCAGACACAGGCGGTGGAAGATCGGTGTTGCGGATGAAAACAGCACTCAGAGGTGAGGACAAAAGTCGTTTTGTCTGGTTCCAGGGCGTCGGAGGACGGAGCATCAGCAGTATGAGGGTCACCATCCTGTGCATACATCAGATGGATGTAGCCATCAGAAGAGGTACGGTCCTGTTTGTTCCTCGGCGATCGTAGCTTCCCGACATATTGTTCCGTGTAGGATGGTGGACGGTTGTCGTCCGACAGAGGGCAGGAAAGCAGAAGTTGGTGCAACTCCATAACCAACAATCGTGGGATCGAGTCAGACATCGTCTGTTTGTACTGATTCCGGCGGCAGTGTAGCAGCGACAGACAAAGCTTCCAGGCAGCGTAAGATAGGCATAGTGAGCGGCGCAAGGAGGGCGACGTTTCCGATCAGCGTCTGAACCATTCTACATCTACATCTACATCCGTATTCCGCAAGCGAACTGACGGTGTGTGGCGGAGAGTACTTTGAGTACCTTTATCGGTTCTCCCTTCTATTCCAGTCTCGTATTGTTGGCGGAAAGAAAGATTGTCAGTATGCCTCTGTATTGGCTCTAATCTCTCTAATTTTATCCTCATGGTCTCTTCGCGAGACATACGTCGGAAAGAGCAATATACTGCTTGACTGCTCGGTGAAGGTATGTTCTCGAAACTTCAACAAAAGCCCGTACCGAGCTACTGAGCGTCTCACCTGCAGAGTCTTCCACTGGAGTTTATGTATCATCTTCGTAAGGCTTTCGCGATTACTAAACAATCCTGTAACGAAGCGCGCTGCTCTCCGTTGGATCTTCTCTCTCTCTTCTATCAATCCTATCGAGTACGGATCCCACACTGGTGAGCAATATTCAAGCAGTGGGCGAAAAAGTGTACTGTAACCTACTTCCTTTGTTTTCACATTGAATTTCCTTAGGATTCTTCCAATGAATCTCAGTATGGCATCTGCTTTACCGACGATCAACTTTATATGATTATTCCATGTTAAATGACTCCTAATGCCTACTCCCAGATAATTTATGGAATTAACTGCTTCCAGTTGCTGACCTGCTATATTGTAGCTAAATGATAAAGCATCTTTCTTTCTGTTTATTCGCAGCACATTACCCTTGTCTACATTGAAATTCAATTGTCATTCCCTGCACCATGCGTCAATTCGCTGCAAATCCTCCTGCATTTCAGTACAATTTTCCATTGTTACAACCTCTCGATATACTACAGCATCATCCGCAAAAAGCCTCAGTGAACTTCCGATGTTATCCACAAGGTCATTTATGTATATTGTGAGTAGCAATGGTCCTACGACACTCCCCTGCGGCACACCTGAATTTACTCTTACTTTTGAAGACTTCTCTCCATTGAGAATGACATGCTGCGTTCTGTTATCTAGTAACTCTTGAATCCAATCACACAATTGGTCTGATAGTCCATATGCTCTTACTTTGTTCATTAATCGACTGTGGGGAACTGTTTCGAATACCTTGCGGAAGTCAAGAAACACGGCATCTACCTGAGAACCCGTGTCTATGGCCATCTGAGTCTCGTGGACGAGTAGCGCGAGCTGGGTTTCTACGTCAGAGACATTCAGAACTGACATGGCGTTCCTGGCCTCAACCTGACCCACAACCTGAACAGGTGCGCGTCTGGCCATAGTAAATGACTACAGCTCTTACATGGCTGCAATTATTCACGCAGATCAACACCCGTTGCATAATTAAATGGTTTACTAACTATCGTTTCACATTTTTTTCGGGGCCAGACTAAAATCTCTGCAGCGTAAGTCTGGAAAGTTGATTTAACGTATCTAGATTCAATATGAGCTACTTCAGACAGTCCTGGCAACAAAAATATAGTAAAAATCACATATTTAAGCGTACACCTTAATCTGAAGGCAGGTACAGAAACCTTTCATGTGGCGATCCTGTACCAGAAGAATAGTGCAAGCGTTCAACAACGTAAAACAGGAACGGTGGTGCCGGTGGCGCTGATCAAACTTCGCTTCTCTGATGCATTTGACCGCCACCCATTACGAAAATAAACAAAGATTCACAGTGTGACATCGACTCACACATATACGACACACATGCCCGTAATGATTAACGTTGCCACTCTACATACAGTGAAAGATAAATAGTCAGTACGGGAAATGGAGTGTGTTACGCAGTGGTTACACACTAACTTGCAGGGCCGAATCGACGGCATGGCGATATAAGCCCTCGTCACTGCCACAGACACAGAGAGTGCTCAAAGACTGACAAAAACAGAGACGGTTGAAGAATTTATCGGGAGTACGTGAGTCCTCCTAGCCTTTGGAATCATTAGTGTTTTCTATCTTCTGCCTACAAGAAGAAGCATTTCCCTCGGCCCGCGACTACAAACGCACGCTGTCACAGTTTTATGCTGCATCGTTAATAAAGGGCAGGAACCTAGCAGACATCTACCGCAACAGTGCACTTGCTCTACGCAGCCGCCATCTACAAAACTCGCTCGCACTGAGAAATAGTCTTGCTGTTACTTCGCTACAGTACTGTAGGATCTCAAAAGATGGGCGAGAGGATGCAGAGGCAAACACATTATTTGGTCGAAGATTCCCCTTCTTCCCGATTTTTGTTGAAACAACCGATTCCCATTTACACCGGTTCGTCTCCAGTTTAACATGACCTTTAAAAACGCTCAAAATAACTGGTTTATGAAATAACCGCTTTGTGATTTTTTGTTGCTATTACTTGTAGTAATAAACGTACACTTCGAACAAAGTTTGGAACATTCTAATGAAGGTGAAGCAGTATGAGATCACGATCGCTATGTGATCGAGGCTGCGGTAGAAATTGGTCTTATTGTCTTCAGCAGGGGCTGCGAAGTTGAATGTGACTGGCATAGCGACAGAGATAGCGAAAACTCACAATTGGAGGCCTTACCTGCAATGTCACTTTTGAATAGTATCAGTTTTTCACTCTGAAGCAACTACAAAATCAATAGTTCAGTTATTATCCAGAATTTGTAACACGTCAATAAAATTACCGTTCTCTTCTAAGGAACATTGTGTACATTTTCCCCCCAAATGTTATCACGAGTTTGTTGTGCCTCTTCGTGTTTTGAATCAAAATTGGTTCAAATGGCTCTGACAAGGGAACCTCCCCATCGCACCCCTCTCAGATTTAGTTATAAGTTGGCACAGTGGATTGGCCTTGAAAAACAACAATGGAGAAAACAGGAAGAAGTTGTGTGGAACTATGAAAAAAATGAGCAAAATATACAAACTGAGTAGTCCATGGGCAAGATAAGCAACATCATCGATAAATTGATGGTGCCTATGTTGCGCATGGACTACTCAGTTTGTATATTTTGCTTATTTTTTTCATAGTTTCACACAACTTCTTCCTGTTTTCTCGATTGATCTGTGTTCAGTTTTTCAAGGCCCATCCACTGTGCCAACTTGTAACTAAATCTGAGGGGGGTGCGATGGGGAGGTTCCCTTGTGAGCACTATGGGACTTAACATCTGAGGTCATAAGTCCCCTAGAACCTAGAGCTACTTAGACCTAACTAACCTAAGGACATCACATACATCCATGCCCGAGGCAGGATTCGAACCTGTTGCAGCGGTCACGCGTTTCCAGACTGAAGCGCCTAGAACTTCTCGGCCACACCGGCCGGCTGTTTTTAATCGTTTAAAGCAAATGGAACGTAGAACTTCGTTGTTACCACCCTTCGTAAAATACTTCCAATCTGAGAATGGTACCGTTCTGCAATACAACTGATGTCCAAGGACAAAAGCGAAAATCTATCTTATAGATGTCTTGAAAATGGCACATACATGCATAACATATAATTTACCATGCCATACGCCAACGGACACCTTATTGTCTCTGCAATGCTGTATCGATTCTTTGTCATGTGTTTGTTGCTAGTTTCTAGGTGCAGGAGTTGCTTTAAAAGAGTGCAGATTGTTTCTCCCAATTTCTACTACAATCTCGTATTTCAAAGCAATGCAAATTTCACGATTAAACACTAATAGTTTAAAAGTAGTTTTATTGAAATACAAGAAATTTTAGCGCTGTTAGGTGGCAAAATGATACATCGGTTTTTTTACTCGGTTATTAGGAAAAATACGAAGAAACCTATTATAATCGAGACCAAAGAAATACCGAAAAATACCGGTTATTCGGAACTAAAATACCGGCATTGGCTTTAACTGGTCGGTTTTTCCCAGTGAAACTGAGATACCGAGCTACAAAATCGTTGACAGAACAACAAGTGAAATCGAAAACTTATCTCACGTCTACTACTCGTAAAGAAACGAGAGATACGTAAACTCGGTATCGTATCTTTAAAAACGCGGAGCTGATCTTGGTGCGAAATATTACAGAGATACTGACACAGCGGAGACGGTTAACGAAACAGCTGTTTTCAAGGCCCAGGTGGAAAACATGCTGAATAACATATACACAATCTGATCAAAAGTATCCGGACACCTATTAGTGGACATTTACATGAGGTGTGTGTCCATCCTTCGCCCTTATGACAGCTTGAACTCCGCTGAGGACAATTTCAACGATGCGTGTGAATGTCTTATTCAAAAGCCGGGACCAGAGGAGGTAACGGTGTTGGATGCTAGGTTTTATAGCGAAGTCGACCTTCTGCTTCCACTGGGTTCAGTTCGGGGCTCTGGGTAGGTTAGTTCATTTCAGAAATGTTACTGTTCACAAACCATTGCCTCGCCTATGTTGCTATATGACAGGACGCAATGGCATGTTGATAAAATCAACGTCTGCGTAGTGTGGTTGTTTCTATGCGTTTCCACTTCACAGTCACATCACCGACAGTCGACTTGGGCAGCTTTAGAAGAGCTTAAATGGCACTGATGGATCTGTCACTCAGGTGATATCCAGTGAGAGTCCTCGTTCGATGTGACTAGCCTCTCCTGACCGACCATTTCTTCTGTTACTGCTTCCCCACTGACAACGTGAGAAACCTGTTTCTCGCCCCATTTTATACTGCATGGTCCGCCTCTCATGGCCTCTGTAGGTCACTTCAGCTTTATATATGGGTGTCCAGATTCTTTTGAAATAGCATTTACGACTTCCCGTTTAGACATTTCGAAGAATTTTTTTAAATATAGGTGAAGTGATGATCACCCAAATAAGTTATTTTTAAAACTTTTTCAAACTATGAGTGAAGAGACGCTTATCCAAACACGGAAGTGTGCTGAAGAGCCAAAGAAAGTGGTACACCTGTCTAATATCGTATAGGGCCCTCGCGAGCAAGCAGAAGTGCCGCAACACTACGTGGCATGGGATCGGCTAGTGTCTGAAGTAGTGCTGGAGGAAACTGAAACCAGGAATCCTGCAGGGCTGTCCATAAATCCCGCCGCGCCGGATTAGCCGAGCGGTCTAAGGCGCTGCAGTCATAGACTGTGCGGCTGGTCCCGCCGGAGGTTCGAGTCCTCCCTCGGTCATGGGTGTGTGCGTTTGTCCTTAGGATAATTTAGGTTAAGTAATGTGTAAGCTTAGGGACTGATGACCTCAGCAGTTAAGTCCCATAAGATTTCACACACATTTGAACATTTTCCCATAAATCCTTAGTGTACAAGGGGGGTGGAGATCTCTTCTGAACACCACGATACAAGGCATCCCACATTTGCTCAACAATGTTCATGTCTGAGGAGTTTGGTGGCCAGCGGAAGCGTTTATACACAGAAGAGTGTTCCTGGAGCCACTACGTAGCAGTTCTGGACGTGTGGGGTGTCGCAATATCCTGCCGAAATTGCCCAAATCCGTCGGAATGCACAATCGGTATGAAAGGATGCAGGTGATCGGACAGGATGCTTTTGGACGTGTCACCTGTTAGAGTCGTATCTAGACGTATCAGGGGTCCCATATCGCTCCATTTGCACAGGCCCCACACCATTACAGAGCCTCCACCAGCTTTAACTGTCCGCGGCTGACATGCAGGGTCCTTGGAATCATGAGGTTGTCTCCATACCCATACACGTTCACCCGTTCGATACAATTTGGAGCGAGACTCGTCCGACCAGGCAACATGTTTCCAGGCATCAACAGCCCAATTTCGGTGTTGACGGGCCCACATGAGGCGTAAAGATTTGTGTCCAGCAGTCGTCAATGGTACACAACTGCACCTTCGGCTCTGAAAGCCCATGTCGATGATGCTTCGTTGAATGGTTCGCACGCTGACACTTGTTGATGGCTCACCATTGAAATGTGCAGCGATCTGCGATAAGGTTGCACTTCTATCAGGATGAACAATTCTCTGCAGTCGTCGTTGGTACTATTCTTGCATGATTTCTTCCGGCCGCTGCTATATCGGAGATTTCATGTTTTACCGGATTCCTGACATTCAATGGTCGTACGGAAAGATCCCGACTTCATCGCTACCTCGGAGATCCTGTGTCCCATCGCACGTGCGCCCACTGTAACACCATCTTCAGACATACTTAAATCTGGATAACCTGCCATTCTAGCAGCAGTAACCGCTGTAACAACTACGCCAGACACTTGTTGTCTTATATATGAGTTGCTGACCGCAGCGCCGTATTCTGCCTGTTTACATACCACTGTATTTGATTACGCATGCCTATACCAGTTTCTTTAGCGCTTCAGTGTAGCATGGAGAATATTTATAACACTGCTAGTGATTGCAGTATGTAGTGAACGCAATTTCAGCTACTTTGAGCTCATTTTCAGTATTCTCAATTTTAGCTAACTTATCGATAGAATACCACACAGCTGCTAACCTGAAGTTCTCTGAGATAATCAGAGTATGTTTCGCCCACAGCAGCCGGCCGTTGTGACCGAGCGGTTCTGGGCGCTTCAGTCCGGAACCACGCTGCTGCTACAGTTGCAGGTTCGAATCGTGCCTCGGGCAGGGATGTGTGTGATGTACTTAGGTTTAAGTAGTTCTAAGTCTAGGGGACTGATGACCTCAGATGTTAAGTCCCATAGTGCTCAGAGCCATTTGAACCATTTCGCCCACAGCAAGAAAATTCAGGGTAAAAGTGTAGTATAAACACAACTCCTAGAAAGGTATATTTTAGTAGTTCTTAATTACAGCATTTATCTTATGATTTGTAATTAGTGATTTAAACACAATTAACAACATACGATGAATGGATAAAATGTGTCCTTTGTTACCCATCATACCAGAACCAATGTACAATAGTTTCCACAAACGGTAAAACATAGATCTTGTTTTACTTTCAATTTTTTTTAGAAAGTTTATTCAACTTGTAATTTATTTAGGCTTCCTACAGCCATGCGTTTTGATTTGTTGGGTATAATATTGTATTTTAACGCAGTGCATTAAATAATGTTTCTGATAGTGGTTCATCTAAATACAAAAAAATTAAAGAAAGATTGATCAACACGGGTGATGGGGTGGGGGAATTAGAGGGTGCTTAGGAAGCTGTTTTCTCGGATAGCTAGGCAACATACAAGAAATGTATTAATGGAGTTTTTTACAGTAATCGAACTGACAATACTTAACTTTCGTTTCTACAGCATGGGTCGCAAGCAATTGGCGACATGCAAATAATCAATGTCCTTCAATGTATACAATTTCCATGCAATCTAATCACACAAGTTCGTCAGTCACAGCTGTCGTTAATATCACTATTCGTCTTCTATTGCGGTAGGGGCTAGGCGGTGTGTCGCTTTTCTTTTCTTCGTGTCGATGCCGCTCCGGTCGTGGTGTCCTCCTAGACAGTGTACTGTTGGATGAAGTCGTCTCACTGCCCCCTCTGCTATTTGCGTTCTTGATCTTCGTGCCGGCCTTGGCGTTACGCCGGAACAGTTAGGTCGCAGCTCTGGCATTTGTGCGAGGGGGCGGGTCCGTAGGACCATGTCGATATGGATCTCACCATCTGTAAAGTAACCCATCTGCAGTATGTATTAAGGTTCTTAGACACTGTTCTGCAACATACTGTCCTATAAGACAACTTGCAAACAATTAATTCGATCAAATTACTAAATACTGTAATGTAACTCAATGATGCGAGTCATCATCCAAGAACATGCTAAATCGTGAGTTACAAATATTAATGTTTGTTTACTTGATTTCATCTTCATGGACTACTTACCGTCACTGGTGCATCAGCATGTGAGTCGTCAAGTTGATGTACTCAAAGTTCTGTAATTCATAATGCTTTCCTACAATTATGTACATCATATTGTCTCTATTGAGGTCGAACCTGAATGTGACGAGTTATCTGCATGTGTATAATAGGTCTTGGTGAAATGAAGTTACATCTTGGATGTCAAAGAAACTCTACGGTCAGTAAAGCGGACATACTCAGATCATGCGACAGTAGTTAGAGGCTACTTCAACCTACGGAAGATACCCCGGGGTGTAAAGGAATTCACTGCGGGGCTTATGGACAGACAGTCCTGCCAAGTACTTTTGAACACGTTATCCGAAACCTGCACAACATTCTTGTTTATCCACCAAACAAGGTGGTCTTCTAACAGCCACTGTAAGAAGGAAACGTGTCTCTTTTGCAAAGTGTGTCGGGATGTGTCTTCCGTCAGTTTAATGTAATGAATCTGCTGCATGCTCAAATAAATTCCTCAAAATAATTAGTTCTGCCTCACACCTATTACTGCCAACGTTTTTGTGTTTCGAATCACAAACATGTTCCTGTCTGATGTTTAGCCATGGGAAATTACAGCTCACAATATAGTTCATAAGGGCAGACGGTATCTCTAGTCGGGAACGGTACAACGGCGCTTGTGTGTATTGTTAAGTTTGCCAGCATGGCTTAAACGGTCATTTCAAGCGAGAATTGTCATTTCACGACCAGAAGTGTTTTTAACACTTGAAGTTGGCGCTGAAAACATTTGAACTATTGACCACTACCGCGTGACACAAACCATGTGAGCTCAGAGTCGCGCCGGCCACGGTGGCCGAGCGGTTCTAGGCGCTTCAGTCCGAAACCGTGCGACTGCTACGGTCGCAGGTTCGAATCCTGCCTCGGGCATGGATGTGTGTGATGTCCTTAGGTTAGTTAGGTTTAAGTAGTTCTAAGTTCTAGGGGTCTGATGACCTCAGATGTTAAGTCCCGTAGTGCTCAGAGCCATTTGAACCTCAGAGTCGTAAAGGTCATTTCCGATCAAGAACACTGGACAACGACAGATACCTCCAAGTTGTGGCCCTTAAGTACCACATGTGCGATGTAACCGAAGTCTGCGCCACCTTTTTGGAGTCATCTACCCGGGAAGAGTTTCTCGAACCAACCAGTACGCACCCACCTCCATCTAATGTAGAATGAAACGTGGAACAGTCATACAGTCGAGTTCTTTGCCCAGACGAGTGCAGCATTCATCTAAAGCCAGATGGTCCTCATGGAAGGGTGTGGTACGCATGCTTCTCTCACTCTTGTAGTTCCACGGTCTCAGTAAGTAAGTGAGCCAGTCGCAGTTTGGGGTAGTAGCATGCCATCTGGGTCTGTTGAGGGCTGCGAAAGTTTTAATCAAGATATCCCATCCAACTGCTCAGCTTTACAATAAATATTTTAGAGACTGTAATGCACGAGGCAACCACACTCGCTTCGCGAACTGCTTCCTCATGGAGGTTCGAATCAACAGAGTCGAACAGACTGCAGGTTCTTAAGAATTTAGTTAATATGAGAAAGCCTATACAAAGACATTAAAGTTGCAGACTCGCGAACATATGATCACAATGCATACAATGCACACAACGGCCAAGCTAAAACACAGATTAAAATCCCTAAAATTGGTTTGCTGTAGAATCCTTGACTGTATTCTCAGTTTTTCTTGAGAGCTTATGTCCACGAATCAGCAAGGTTTCAGAAGCTATTGCTCATGCGAAACTCAGCTCCTACGATAGAATGCGAACTATGGAGGAAAGGTATCAGGCACTTTCCATATTCCAGGATGTCAGGGAAGTATTTGACATGGTGCACCACCGCACACTGTTAATGAAGATAACAGCGTACGGAATAGCTTCCCATACATGTGAGTGGCTCGGAGACTTCTTAAATAACTGAACCCAGCACGTTGTCCTCGACGGCGAGTGTTCATATGAGACAAAGATGTCGTCAGGAATGCCTCGAGAAAGTGTGACAGGATCGCTGTTATTTACTTTATACAGGACAGGACGGGCAGCAATCTGCGGTTGTTTTCTGATGATCTGTGGTGTAAGATATGATGTCGAAGTTAACTTACTGTAGGAGGATACAAGGTGAATTAGGCAAATTTTCTAGTTGGCAGCTAGCTCTAGATGCAGAGACATATACGTTAATGAGGATGAATAGGAAAAGCAAACCCGTAGCGTTCGGACACAGCACTGGCATGCCTGACACAGTCACATCTTTTAAATACCTGGGCACAACGTTGCATAGCGATATGAAATTGAACGAGCGTGTAAGGCTTGTGTTAGAGAAGGCGGATGGCCGACTTCGGTATATTGCGAGAATATGGGGAAAATGAGGTTCATCTGTAAAAGACACCGCATAGAGCACGACAGTGCGATCTATTCTTGAATACTGCTGAATTACATTGGATCCGTACCAGAAGTACTAAAGGAAAACATCGAAGCAATACAGAGAAGGGCTCGTAGATTTGTTACCGCTAGGTACGAACAACACGCAACTGCTGCGAGATGCCTCGAGAAATCGAATGGAAATCCCTGGGGGGAAGTGAGGTTCTTTTTGAGGAACACAGCTGAAAAAATTTGGAGAACCAGTATCTAAAGGTGACAGCAGAAACATTCCACTGTCGCTCAAGTACATATCGAGGAAGGACTGCGAAGGTAAGTTACGAGAAATTAGGATTCTTACGGAGGCATATAGATAGTCGTTTTCCCCTCGCTCTGTTAGTGAATGGAGGGGGAAAGGAAATGACTAGTACTGCTGTAGCGTACCTACCGCCACACACCGTACGGTGTCTTGCGGAGTAGATATCCAGATGTAGATGTAGAATGTACTCTCACGCCTGGAAAGACATTCCATAACGCAAAAATAAGATCAAAATCGAAAACATTTTCCACAAAAAAAGGTAATTAAAGTAAAATTTAAACAAAAGTTCAACTCTAAAGAAGAGTAAACCAGGATCAGCGAAATACCAAAATCTTTACAACGAGCTTAAAACAGCAGAAATAAACACTAAAAGGAGAGAACAAGAACTCTAAGTATGCTGGACGCGTCTGTCAAGAAGATCACCATCTCGTAACAATACAGACATGATAGTATGCAGCATAATAGGAAAACAAGCAAGCACACGCTCCAGGAGGTCTGTTTCCTAAAGACGCTCACGACTAAAATAGGTAATGTGCACATTGATGGAAATACCGCCAGTCGAGAAAAAACATTATTTACATCAATATACAAACAACTACACTACTGGCCATTAAAATTGCTACACCAAGAAGAAATGCAGATGATAAAAGGGTATTCATTGGACAAATATATTATACTACCACTGACATGTGATTACATTTTCACGCAATTTGGGTGCATAGATCCTGAGAAATCAGTACCCAGAACAACCACCTCTGGCCGTAGTAACGTCCTTGATACGCCTGGGCATTGAGTCAAACAGAGCTTGGATGGCGTTTACAGGTACAGCTGCCCATGCAGCTTCAACACGATACCACAGTTCATCAAGAGTAGTGACTGGCGTATTGTGACGAGCCAGTTGCTCGGCCACCATTGACCAGACGTTTTCAATTGGTGAGAGGTCTGGAGAACGTGCTGGCCAGTGCAGCAGTCGAACATTTTCTGTATAAAGAAAGGCCCGTACAGGATCTGTAACATGCGGTCGCGCATTATCCTGCTGAAACGTAGGGTTTCGCTGGAATCGAATGAAGGGTAGAGCCACGGCTCGTAGCACATCTGAAATGTAACGTCCACTGTTCAAAGTGCGAAAAAGAGGTGACCGAGACGTGTAACCAAAGGCACCCCATACCATCACGCCGGGTGATAGCCAGTATGGCGATGACGAATACACGCTTCCACTGCGATGTCGCCAAACACGGATGCGATCATCATGATGCTGTAAACAGAACCTGGATTCATCCGAAAAAATGACGTTTTCTCATTCATGCACCCAAGTTCGTCGTTGAGTACACCGTCGCTAGCGCTCCTGTCTGTGATGCAGCGTCAAGGGCAAACGCAGCCATGGTCTCCGAGCTGATAGTCCATGCTGCTGCAAACGTCGTCGAACTGTTCGTGCAGATGGTTGTTGTCTTGCAAACGTCCCCATCTGTTGATTCAGGGATCGATACGTGGCTGCACGATCCGTTACAGCCATGCGGATAAGATGCCTGTCATCTCAGGTGCTAGTGATACGAGGCCGTTGGGATCCAGCAAGGCGTTCCGTGTTACACTCCTGAAACCACCGATTCCATATTCTGCAAACAGTCATTGGATCTCGACCAACGCGAGCAGCAATGTCGCTATACGATAAACCACAGTCGCAATAGACTAGAATCCTACCTTTATCAAAGTCGGAAACGTGATGGGACGTATTTCTCCTCCTTACACGAGGCATCTCAAGAACGTTTCACCAGGCAAAGCCTGTCATCTGCTGTTGTTTATGAGAAATCGGTTGGAAACTTTCCTCATGTCAGCAGATTGTAGGTGTCGCCACCAGCGCCAACCTTGTGTGAATGCTCTGAAAAGCTAACCATTTGCATATCACAGCATCTTCTTCCTGTCGGTTAAATTTCGCGTCTGTAGCACGTCATCTTCGTGGTGTAGCAACTTTAATGGCCAGTAGTGTATTAAGGGAAACGGAAATGAAAAGAAGAAAGAAACAACCAAGTAGATGCAAGCACACAAATATACATCTACACACACACACACACACACACACACACACACATATATATATATATATAGATTAGGACTCTATGTTGCAGTTGTCACATTATGGCGCCGGCCTTTGTGGCCGACCGGTTCTAGGCGCTTCAGTCTGGAATCGCGCTGCTGCAACGGTCGCAGGTTCGAATCCTGCCTCGGGCATGGATGTATGTGATATCCTTAGGTTAGTTAGGTTTAAGAAGTTCTAAATTCTAGGGGACTGATGACCTCAGATGTTGAGTCCCATAGTGCTCAGAGCCATTTTGAACCATTTTACATCATGGCCTCATCTTACACTTATTTTAGGTTTCGAGGCCTGAGTCAGAATTACCTGCATCGCAGGAGTAAGTAGCGAACGAATACTGATAGAGAGAAGCAGACGCATTGAACAGCAGGATGCTAGGGACAGGAAAGTATTGGGAGCGGCGAGTGCGGACGGCGAGCGTCGGGTGGAAGGACGGCAGCGAGATCTGCGGCTCTCGTTTTGGTCGGTGGCGGCGCCGACGGCTCCAAGAGGGTGGCGAAACGGCGGCCGGCATTTTATACGCCGGGTGATAAACCGCTTTCGATGCGGATGGGGGATCGATCTACAAAACACCCCATTGGCGTCAAACGGGCGGCCGGCGGTGGCTGCCTGACGAGGCGAGTCTCCCATCCGCGGAGGGCTGGGGGCGGAGGGAGTGCGCCGAACCCGGCAGTAAATCCCTATCTGCACCCTGCATCCGGGGGCGGGGGGCGGCACAGGCTCAACTTACTGCAGCGCTACGGAACGCGCTCTCTGTCTGTGTAAACGTTCTCGTTGCTGTTAACGGCAGGTATGGAGCGTGCTTATTTAACGAAGTGCCGCTTCCACTTTAAACAAACACAAGTGAAATTTTGAAACAAGTCTTTCATTATTTGAAGTGTTATACCTACATTTCAACATATCTTCCAAAAATATTAAATTATCTGTCATATAGCAACCAACTTCTGAACTCCATTCTCATACAGTCGAGCAGCCTGATTTGCCAGACACTGCCCACCAGTCTTTCTGTCATCAATTCTGTCATGGGACTGAGAGACATTTTTTCCAAGTAAACAAGTACATAGTAGGTACTAAACCAAGGCTGTGAGGGGTGTGATCTCACATATGTTGTCATGTCGTCTTCTGTTCTATGAACTGATTGGAAGTAAGTATTCTATGGCAACACATCAGACCTTCATGATATCGCACTGTAAACAGAAAAATCTCAAACACCTTAAATGAGTGGAATAAATCTTGCGTACGTTCCGAAATGCAGCACCTCATAGACACAGGTTTCTCTCCAACAACGTCAAAGGAATGAGGGACAAGGTGTGGGAAGTACTACCAATATAAACAAGAAATTCGTGCGGTAGCGTCCCGCTTCCCACGCCCGGGCTCCCGGGTTCGATTCCCGGCGGGGTCAGGGATTTTCTCTGCCTCGTGATGGCTGGGTGTTGTGTGCTGTCCTTAGGTTAGTTAGGTTTAAGTAGTTCTAAGTTCTAGGGGACTGATGACCATAGATGTTAAGTCCCATAGTGCTCAGAGCCATTTGAACCATAAACAAGAAATGTGCCTTATGTCATCAATGAAGCAGACGTCTTACCTCTGGACACAGAACCCTACTCAAACTTAAATAGAGACGCTGTGAATTGGATCAATTGTAACATCCTGACAGAATAAAGCAAAAGTAAAAAGAAAAGGAAAAAAGAATTCCTGGTCTACATAATGTCGCATCACTCTAAGACAAACAAAAAAGCTACAAAGACAGATGCCATCCTAAACAGGCAGTTGTGTGAAGTAGTTCTGAATATATGTAATGCTAGTTATGAATGAAATCGTTGTGTTTGTTATACCATGTATAAGGTCAGTGTCATTAATTTTCTACTATCTGGTGTCGAATAAAATAAGTTATTTCTGGAAAATAATGCCATCGGGTCCAGACGTTTTGCGTTTCGCAGTTTACAGCTGTCAGGATTCTTCTTTCCCCGGCTCTCACGATACGTCTCATACTCGATTGTACTATCCTGAGGCCCAAATTCCACAAGCAGCTCCACCTGTCTATGCAAAAACACACAGTGCACCTAATTTTCCGTGCTAAAATAATTTAAAATTAACTTTTTTGGTATTCAGCAGACTGTGAACGGTGGGGCATCCCATGCTCTTTTCTCAGTCGCAACATGTCTTGACTTCATTGCTCCTAAAGGATGCAACTAAAATACTGCTGAATCGGTTTTACCTGTAAATGAAGTACTCACAGCTAAATCAATTTTATTTTTTCTAAAGTTTTTGGTAATGCTCTGTAGTTACGTTCCATACGCTGTAGTTATGATTGTCGTACAAGTCACTCACGTAGTGTTTTCAATACCCGTTGTAAGCACAACTTCTGTAGTTTAATGTTTTTGTGAACTTTCGCATGAACTTTCGGCGCCAAGTATCTTTCGGACAAGTCCGAAAGAACAGATACCATCTTCACATAAATAAGGCTTACCTGCCAATGATATTCTTCAGTGCAGATGCAATCACATTCCTCAAACTCTTACGGGAATCGGTAGATTGATTGCCGCGAGTAATGAGTATAGTGGGAAGGAGCACTACAAATGTAGTGTGTGGACAGTATGTTGGGAATGTGAGTCTCACGGGGAGCGCGCCAGAGAGACGTCCCTGCCTGCACTCGCACTATCTTCGGTGTCCTCGATGGCTCAGTCGGAAAGAGCGTCTGCCATATAAGCACGAAATTCCGGGTTCGAGTCCCGGTTAGGGCACACATTCTCAACTGTCCCCGTTGATATTCATCAACGCCCGTAAGCAGCTAATGGTCTTGATTTCACTGTGCTTTCCTTCATCGAGAGCTGCAAGATCACCAATGGTACCTGTTCTTCCGGACATTCCGGGAAGAACAGATACCATCATCATTTTTTTTTTTTTGTCATCAGTCTACTTACTGGTTTGATGCGGCCCGCCACGAATTCCTTTCCTGTGCCAACCTCTTCATTTCAGAGTAGCACTTGCAACCTACGTCCTCAATTATTTGCTTGACGTATTCCAATCTCTGTCTTCCTCTACAGTTTTTGCCCTCTACAGCTCCCTCTAGTACCATGGAAGTCATTCCCTCATGTCTTAGCAGATGTCCTATCATCCTGTCCCTTCTCCTTATCAGTGTTTTCCACATATTCCTTTCCTCTCCGATTCTGCGTAGAACCTCCTCATTCCTTACCTTATCAGTCCGCCTAATTTTCAACATTCGCCTATAGCACCACATCTCAAATGCTTCGATTCTCTTCTGTTCCGGTTTTCCCACAGTCCATGTTTCACTACCATACAATGCTGTACTCCAGACGTACATCCTCAGAAATTTCTTCCTCAAATTAAGACCGGTATTTGATATTAGAAGACTTCTCTTGGCCAGAAATGCCTTTTTGGCCATAGCGAGACTGCTTTTGATGTCCTCCTTGCTCCGTCCGTCATTGGTTATTTTACTGCCTAGGTAGCAGAATTCCTTAACTTCATTGACTTCGTGACCATCAATCCTGATGTTAAGTTTCTCGCTGTTCTCATTTCTACTACTTCTCATTACCTTCGTCTTTCTCCGATTTACTCTCAAACCATATTGTGTACTCATTAGACTGTTCATTTCGTTCAGCAGATCATTTAATTCTACTTCACTTTCACTCTTGTATTTTAATTCCACTCCTGAACCTTTCTTTTATTTCCATCATTGCTTCTTCGATGTACAGATTGAAGAGTAGGGGCGAAAGGCTACAGCTTTGTCTTACACCCTTCTTAATACGAGCACTTCGTTCTTGATCGCCCACTCTTATTATTCCCTCCTGGTTGTTGTACATATTGTATATGACCCGTCTCTCCCTATAGCTTACCCCTACTTTTTTCAGAATCTCGAACAGCTTGCACCATTTTATATTGTCGAACTTTTCCAGGTCGACAAATCCTATGACAGTGTCTTGATTTTTCTTTAGCCTTGCTTCCATTATTAGCCGTAACGTCAGAATTGCCTCTCTCGTCCCTTTACTTTTCCTAAAGCTAATCTGATCGTCAACTAGCGCATTCTCAATTTTCTTTTCCATTCTTCTGTATATTATTCTTGTAAGCAGCTTCGATGCATGAGCTGTTAAGCTGATTGTGCGACAATTCTCGCACTTGTCAGCTCTTGCCGTCTTCGTAATTGTGTGGATGATGCTTTTCCGAAAGTCAGATGGTATATCGCCAGACTCGTATATTCTACACACCAACGTGAATAGTCGTCTTGTTTCCACTTCCCCCAATGATTTTAGAAATTCTGATGGAATGTTATCGATCCCTTCTGCCTTATTTGACCGTAAGTCCTCCAAAGCTCTTTTGAATTCCGATTCTAATACTGGATCCCCTATTTCTTCTAAATCGACTCCTGTTTCTTCTTCTATCACATCAGACAAATCTTCACCCTCATAGAGGCTTTCAATGTATTCTTTCCACCTATCTGCTCTCTCCTCTGCATTTAACAGTGGAATTCCCGTTGCACTCTTAATGTTACCACCGTTGCTTCTAATGTCACCAAAGGTTGTTTTGACTTTCCTGTATGCTGAGTCTGTCCTTCCGACAATCATATCTTTTTCGATGTCTTCACATTTTTCCTGCAGCCATTTCGTCTTAGCTTCCCTGCACTTCCTATTCATTTCATTCCTCAGCGACTTGTATTTCTGTATTCCTGATTTTCCCGGAACATGTTTGTACTTCCTCCTTTCATCAATCATCTGAAGTATTTCTTCTGTTACCCATGGTTTCTTCGCAGCTACCTTCTTTTTTTATATGATTTCCTTCCCAACTTCTGGGATGGCCCTTTATAGAGATGCCCATTCCTCTTCAACTGTACTGCCTACTGCGCTATTCCTTATTGCTGTATCTATAGCGTTAGAGAACTTCAAACGTATCTCGTCATTTCTTAGTACTTCCGTATCCCACTTATTTGCGTATTGATTCTTCCTGACTAATGTCTTGAACTTCAGCCTACTCTTCATCACTACTATATTGTGATCTGAGTCTATATCTGCTCCTGGGTACGCCTTACAATCCAGTATCTGATTTCAGAATCTCTGTCAGACCATGATGTAATCTAATTGAAATCTTTCCGTATCTCCCGGCCTTTTCCAAGTATACCTCCTCCTCTTGTAGTTCTTGAACACTAGCTGAACTCAATTAGTCTTTCTGCTCTTTCATTCCTTGTCCCAAGCCCATATTCTCCTGTAACCTTTTCTTCTACTCCTTCCTCTACAACTGCATTCCTGTCGCCCATGACTATTAGATTTTCGTCTCCTTTTACATACTGCATTGCCCTTTCAATATCCTCATACAGTTTCTCTATCTGCTCATCTTCAGCTTGCGACGTCGGCATGTATACCTGAACTATCGCTGTCGGTGTTGGTCTGCTGTCGATTCTGATTAGAACAACCCGGTCACTGACTGTTCACAGTAACACACCCCCTGCCCTACCTTCCTATTCATAACGAATCCTACACCTGTTATACTATTTTCTGCTGCTGTTGATATTAACCGATACTCATCTGACCAGAAATCCTTGTATTCCTTCCACTTCACTTTACTGACCCCTACTATATCTAGATTGAGCCTGTGCATTTCCCTTTTCAGATTTTCTAGTTTCCCTACCATGTTCAAGCTTCTGACATTCCACGCCCCGACTCGTAGAACGTTATCCTTTCGTAGATTATTCAATCTTTTTCTCATGGTAACCTCCCCCTTGGCAGTCCCCTCCCGGAGATCCGAATGGGGGACTATTCCGGAATCTTTTGCCAATGGAGAGATCATCATGACACTTCTTCAGTTACAGGCCACATGTCCTGTGGATACACGTAACGTGTCTTTAATGCAGTGGTTTCCATTGCCTTCTGTATCCTCATGTCGTTCATCATTGCTGATTCTTCCGCCTTTAGGGGCAATTTCCCACAACTAGGACAAGAGAGTGCCCTGAACCTCTATCCGCTCCTCCGCCGTCTTTGACAAGGCCGTTGGCAGAATGAGGCTGACATCTTCATATATATATATATATATATATATATATATATATATATATATATATATATATATATTGCATCAGGATGTCAGAAGGATTGCGTCGAGACTGCATTTGACTAGAGTATTCATGAGTTCAGAGGGCTATCAATCTCAAAATGAATAGCATAGACAATAGTTTTCACGTCATCTTACATCAGTTTGTAACTACGATGGCGTACTGAAAGTAATGCCTCCAAAATTACTATATGCAAACCCTTCAGCTTTTTAAATCTAACAAAAGTTATTACCGTTCTACAATTTATTATTCATGTATACATATTTATTTGTCAACAGTCACCCAGCAACGAACGCATTTCTCCCACGAGAGACCAGTAGGCTGTTACCGTCACAGTAGAAGGTTTGACATTGTTGACAGAGCCACAAGCTTACCTCTGCGTGCACCTTTTTGTCAGTATTAATCGCGAAGTCCTCGATGGAGTTCTTTAAGTTTTGGAAACAGATAAAACTCGGAAGGGGCCAGGTCGGGACAGTGTGGAGAATTACCAAAACAGTGAACCCAGAGCTACGGACTGCAGCAGATGTCCCAGCGCTCGTGTGTGGTCTGGAATTGTCATGCTGAAGAAAAGAGGGCGCCATGTGTGGACGAACTCTTCGAATTCGAAACTCGATTACAGACCACTGCTTCATATATACACCTACAGCGCTACGTTATACACCGCCATGTTACCCTCTACAGCTCGGAGCCCTCTAGCGCCAGACGACAGTAAATTTGTAGACACGTAGAATAAAAATGTAGATTGTTAATAATGTTTCTTTTATTTAAAGGCACGTTACAACTCGCATTCGGGAGGATGACGGTTCAAATCCCCGTCAGGCCATAAATATTTAGGTTTTCAGTAACTTTGCTAAATCGCTTGTGGCAAATGCCGGGGTCGTTCTTTGAAAGGGCACAGCCGATCTCCTTGTACAACCTTCCGTAAACCGATCGTGTTCTCCGTTTCTAATAACATTGTGCCGTGGTGCCATTGAATTAGTAGACTGTTCTGTCTGGTGCCACTGGTTCAGCCGTAGTATCGACTATCCCTCTTGCGGCCCCATTATCTATGAGGAAGAGTTGGTATCTGTGGCTTGTCTCATTAGAGAGTCTTTGCTTGCCGATATATGTACGAGGTTCGCTGGCCCGAGGGACATCTCCGGCGGTAATCCGGAAGGATACCGCCCTTCGATTGGCCTTTCGGTTCTAATCGAAGCGTTAGGTATATTGCAGGTGCCAGCCACCCTGCAGCAGTCCAGCCAGCAGCAAGCAGCCAGCAGCAGTTTCTGCCAGCAGCCAGCAGCCAGCGCGGTTCCTGGCAGCAGCCAGCAGCCTGCAGCCAGCGTCCAGCAGCCAGCAGCGGTTCCTGCCAGCAGCCAGCGGTGGTTCCAGCCAGCAGCCAGCAGCCAGCGTCCAGTGTCCGGCAACGGTCCCAGCCAGCGTCCAGCAGCAGTCCCAGCCAGCCTCCAGCAGCCGCAGCAGCAGCGTCCCCACCGGCCAGCCTGCCATGTCGCCTCCCCCGCCAGCAGCAGCAGAGTGGGGCTCGGCCCCAGATTCCTACATCGTTCTCTGTCCCTTTTACTCTGTGTCTCTCGTTGCCTTGCCCATCCCTCATTTGCTTCTTTGTCCTGTCCTGTGTCTTTTCCCTTATCGTAATGTCGACACCCACCACCACCACTACTGCCACCACCACTACCATCATATACACATCCCCCTTCAACGCTGCCACCACTGTCACGTGGTGTGCCCCATCGCATCCCCCTCTTTCCATACCCCCACTTCTCACTCTCTCATCTCCCCAACTATTTGTCGCCCATCCCCGGATCCTCTCTCCCGCGCCTCCCCTGATCCCATCCCTCCACTCCCTTCCTCTGCTCCTTCCGTTTCCGCGGTCGCCTGGAGGGCCATGGCCCACGCTCAAGTCTCCCCTTCGCCTTCATCACCATCGTCATCACCGTCGCCTTCGCCATCGCCCTCACCATCTCCGGCGCCGACTCCAGCACCGGGACCTGCCACTCTCCGCCACATTCCAGTCGGTCCCATCCCCCACACCTCCTCCGCCGCCGTCAAGCGCCCCAGTGGCACCCCTGCCTCCTCTACTCCCAAAAAGGCTCCACCTCGTCCCCCTTCCCTAGCCCATAATGCCATGGATGTCACCCCGCCTGTCTCTGCCCCCTCCCCCTCCTCCTCCTCCACCCCCTCCTCCTACCGCTACCTCCTCTCCCATCCTGATCCCTCCCTTCTTGAGGCCCGGAACCTCACCCTCTTCCTTCGCCAGAATTTTACTGGTGCCCCCATCTCCCTCCTCACTCCTCGCCGTGATTCGGTCCTCATCTGCTCCCCCAGCCCTACCCTCCACACAGATCTCCTTTTCCGCATCCCTGTCACCCGCTTAGTCCCTAATGCCTCCCTCACTCCCGCTCCTTCCCCGCCTCCCTCCCGCCAACCCCAATCCCCATGTCGCCTGCCGACCCTCACCACCATGATCACTCAGCTTAGTCCGGCGGTCACGGAGGAGGAGGTGTTGGCAAAACTCAAGGCGCAACCCCATCTGGAGGTGCCTGCGGTTCGCTGCATCCATAACTCAGCCGGCCCCACCCGCCTTATGCGGGTCTTTTCCGAACACGCCCCATCCATAGACTGTCTCCTGAAGGAGGGTGCCCTTCTCTTTCACCAACGCTACCAAGATGACCCTTCCCATTCCCCTCCTCAAACCCTCTGCTGCCAAAGGTGCTTGCGGTATAATGCACAGCCGACATCTGAGTGCCGTGAAGCCCCCACCTGCCTGCACTGTAGGCAAGCCCACTTTTTACGGCAGTGCCCAAATCTCCAGTCCCCCCCCCCCTCCTGTAATACCTGTAACCTACCTCATCCTACTTATTCCCAGAAATGTAAGGCCCGACCCACTCCTACCACTCCTGAACTCACTGTTCCTCTCCGCCATCTGGAAGCCCCCACCCCTCCTGGCAATTCCCTTCATTCACCCCGTACTGCTGAGGACATCATCAGATTCCTCACCATCGTCCTCCAAAGTGTTCACCAATTCCAGCGCCCCCACACCCTCAAACAGATATCCCTCGCCACCCGTTCCGTTTTCCATTTAGAAATGTATGCCACCTTTTCCCACAACCAGGCCCATTTCACCTTCTCCAGTCTTGACACCCTTGTCTGCTGGCCGTGGTGTGTCTAACAGTTCTGGCGCTGCAGTCCGGAACCGCAGAACTGCTACGGTCGCAAGTTCGAATCCTGCCTCAGGCATGGGTGTGTGTCATGTCCTTAGGTTAGTTAGGTATAAGTAGTTCTAAGTTCTAGGGGACTTATGATCTAAGATGTTGAGTCCCATAGTGCCCAGAGCCATTTGAACCATTTTTGACACCCTTGTCTAAATCCCTGTCATGGCGCGACAGCACCGTATCCTTTTCTACAACATCCGCTCCCTTCCCGCCAACAAGAACATCTTCCTGCACACCCTTGCGACCCACCGCGTGGATGCCTTCCTCCTCAATTAAGCCTTACTCCAACCCCACCATACCATCCACACTTCACCCTACCTCCTCCACCGCTCCGATAATCCCCTCCCGATTGCGCGTGACGGAGTTGCCATTGGTCACTACCGCCAGATCCCAGTTCGGCTCCAACCTCTTCTTCTCGACCCCACCGAACACCTCATCCTTAGCCTCTTCTACCTCGGCCTTACCGTCACCTGAGCCACCAACTTTGTTCGGCCTAACGCCCCTCCTACCTTCGACTTCCTCTCCCACATTGACCGTACCTTCTCTTCCTATGTGATCGCCACAGACCTCAACATCCATAGTCGTTCCGCCTCCCAGTTATGGCGGTGGCATAGGTTCCTGTCCTCCCATCAAGGTAACCTCATCCCCATTCCCCAGCACACCCATCCCAAATCCAACTCCACTCCCGATGTTATCCTTTCCTCCCCTAACCTCCTTGGCCACATAATGGTGGATGTCCTGGAGCCTATTGGTAGCGACCATCTCCCTGTCCTCCTCACCCTTTCAGACGGTCGTCGCCCCAACCCAACCCTCGTAATGACCCTCCCCCAAAGTACGTCCATGACTATTCCCGCGCCAACTGGAATGCCTACCGGGATACTCTCCACCCAGGTTGATAGCCACCCCTTCATCTACCACCACCATTACGATGTAACCCATGCTGCCTCGTTTCTCCAGCAGACGTTGTCTGAGGCCGTCGAGGCCCACATCCCTACTGTCGCCATCCACCCCCACCGTCCTACCTTACCCCCACAGGCCGTCCTCCTCCTCTGTGAATCCTGTCGTCTCTACCATGCCTTTCTCCATACACGTGACCCGGACACACTACAACGCCACTGGCAACCCCAGCGACACATTCGTAATTTGTTCGCGGCTAAGAAACGCTGGGACTGGCAACAGACATGCACCCGTTTAAATGCTACCCTACCTATAAACTCATCCAAGTTCTGTTCAGCCTTCTGTCACCTTACCGGGACTAAACCCTCCCCCTACTATCCTCTTCTCAATGATGATCATCCCTTCCCTGACACCCTTAGTAAAACCAATCACTTTGCCTCCTACCTCTCTGATGTCTTTTCCATCCCCGATGATCCCCAGTTCGATTACTCCCTCTTTCCGGATGTCTGCGATCGAACTGACACCTCTGTCCCTCCCCTCGCACCTGGTTTCTAGTACTTGGACAACATTGCACACACAGAACTCAAGGCCCCTATCACTACACAGGATCTCATTGCTACACTCCTTACAAATCGCAACACTGCTCCTGGTCACGATCGTGTCACCTACCGTCACCTTCGTGACGCTCCTGTCTCTTTCCTCTCCACCCTGGCCAGACTCTAGAATGTAGTCCTGTCCACCGGTTACTACCCCGACCTGTGGAAAACCTCCTGTATCCTGATGTTCCTTAAACCTGGCAAACCGCCGTCCGCCATCTCCTCCTACCGTCCCATCAGCCGTACCTCGGTCTTTAGCAAGGTCTTGGAATCTATCCTCGCCCAATGCATCCACCAGCATCTCCGCCAGCACCGCCTCCTTCCCGTTAAACAGTGTGGCTTTCGGCCGTCCTCCTCCGATGACCTTCTCCTTCACCTCACTCATCTCCTTTCCAACCAGCTTAATTCAAATGGTTCAAATGGCTCTGAGCACTATGGGACTTAACATCTGTTGTCATCAGTCCCCTAGACTTAGAACTACTTAAACCTAACTAACCTAAGGACATCACACACATCCATGCCCGAGGCAGGATTCGAACCTGCGACCGTAGCAGTCGCGCGGCTCCGGACTGAGCGCCTAGAACCGCTAGACCACCGCGGCCGGCACAGCTTAATTCCCGTTGCTCCAACATCTTCCTGTCCCTGGACCTTGAATGTGCTTATGACCGCGTATGGCATTCCAGTCTCCATTTCAAGCTCCAAACCTTCGCCCTTCCCATTAACTATGTCTGTCTGATCGGCTTCTTTCACTCCCACCGTCCTTCCTACGTCACCATCCATAACACGGATTCCTACGCCTTCTTTCCCTCCACCGGTGTGCCCCAAGGCTTCGTCTTCTCCCCACTCCTGTATGATTACGGCGGACATGCCACCGCCGTCACCCCCCATCCACCTTCTCCAGTTTGCCAATGACACCGCCTTCCTTGCCCTTGCCCCCACCCTGCAGCGCTCCCAACACCTTCTCCAATCCCATCTTGACCGGTTCACCACTTGGTGCAACCAATGGTTGCTCAAGGTCAATCCCTCCAAAACCCAGGCAATCGTTGTAGGCAAAACCGCTCCTTCCTTCCGCCTCCTTGATTTCTATCTCACCATATATTGCCGTCCTATCGCCCCCACCCCCACCCTTAAGTACCTTGGCGTCACCCTCGACCGTCGCCTCTCCTGGACCCCCCCACCACTGGACAATCCAAGCCAAGGCACACTCCGACTCCGTCTCCTCAAGCTCCTTTCCGGCCGCCGTACGTGGGGTCTGGACCCGTCCACCATACTCCACACTTATAAATCCCTCATCTGCCCCATCCTTTGTTACACCCATCCGGCCTGGATCTCCCCCCCCCCTACCTTTTATAAATCCCCTCAAATCCTTGAACGTCATGCTCTCTGCCTCGCCTATCGCATCCGTCTCCCCTCCCCCACTCGGATCCTGTACGATCTCATTCCGTTCCCCTTCCTCCTCCTTTTCCTTGAAAGGATACGGATCCTGTACACCTCCTGCAAACTCGATCCTCCTCGCCCGCTTGTCCCGCCCATCCTCTCCCACCCCTGCCTGCTGTCACGCCTGTATTCCCACGTCCCACCCGGTCTCCCTCTCTCCACCCTCTTTACCCTCTCTCAAGGTGGCTTCCGCCAGCTCCCCCTCCCTGATAATGTCCTCCTCCCCTCCATCTACCCCTCCTATCAACTTTTATTCCCCCCCCCCCCACTTCCTGTATCCTTTCCTTTAGGCACCCTCCCTCCATTCTCTTTCCTTTTCCCCCATCCCCCTTCCTCCACCCCTCTTCCCCCAGGCTTCCCCTCCGCCTTCCTCCCTTCCCCCTATCTCCCCTGCCTGCGGCATCTCTGCTCTCCCCTCTCCCTCTCCTATCTCCCCCCTCCTCCTCTCTTGGCAGGTCCCCGGACTCGTACACGCATAGTGAACATTCGCGCGCCAGAGATCATCGCCTTGTGTTTCTGTGTGTGCCGTCGTTTTGTGCTTAAGTGGTTCAGTGTTATTCGTTTTGTGCACATACGTTCGCGTGTGACAATTTTTGTCTATGTATGTGTCCAAGGGTCTGAACAAATTTTCTCTTGGACTCTACGCCCGTGAAAGGCTCCATGTATTTTAAAAAGTGTTTGTCTCCGTTTATATGTCCACCGTATTTTTTCTCAAATTGTCTTCGTTTGTATCTTTTGTGTTTCTCTGAGGCCAAAGAGCGGCGTAGTATGCTGCTGCTGGCCTGCCTGTAAACAGGTTTAAAAATAGCAATAAAGAAAAAAAAAGCCCGAGGGAGAGGCACAAAGTTTTGGGGATTGGCGGTAGCGTCGCTACAAGAGGTGTTCACGAGGCCCCGGTGTCCGAAGCCACGAGCTGCTCAAGGAGGGCCTGCACTGAGCGAAGATACTGGAGTACTTCACCGGGGTCAGCGTCGACTACAGGCAGCAGGTTGACATCCTGTCAGTTGATTGGCAACATTCGTGTCTGACGTTCGCTCGTGGCCTAGCTGCCCTCTTCTACCTGGCTTTCATTGGCACCACTCAGTAACCGTTGCGACGCGCCGTGGATCAATGGATCTGCTTGCTGATAAAGGGGGACAACGATCTGTAATCCTCGTGGTGACCTGTGTCATTGTGTGCCTGCTGTCTTTATTATTTTGTGGTTTGTACCCGACCCTTGGAGTTTTACTCGGTCGGCTCTTTTGTCGTAAATACAGGCCATAGTATTGTACCAAGACACCAGTTGCCGTTCGAAAATTTGTCCCGCTATTATATTGCCTTTCCTTTCTCGTTAGTATCCGATCGTTAATGTTCTAATGAACCAGCTCCTGGTCGTAAATACAGCCGGAACAATTGTACTAAGGTACAGGTTGCCGTTAAACAGAGAGGGAACTTGTGGCTAGATTTAGATGTTAACCGGTTCAATTCTTTGATTGTAATTGCAGTTCACAGTCATTAGTTATAATATGTTGTACTAAGCTGTTCGTTGCTGTGTTTGAAAAACCGGGTCATTACTGGTGTATTTTAACTGGATCTTGTGGTTCCGCTGAATGAGTTCTCTTGTAATAAGTGTTCACAAGTAATGTTTTAAGACGTTCCTTGAGAGCGGTCTCAATAACTATCAGTTTAACTTTGAAAATATTAACAGCCAACTTTCAAAATAAGATTGTCGGAAGGGACGGGTTGGGATCCACTCGCACCTTGGTTGCCGATTCAGATTAAGAGGTTGGTTGCTTTGGAGTAAGCCTTATCATTGGCATATTGTTTCCTAATCTGTTTAACCTTTAAGCACAGGTGAGCATCTTAACCCTGAACTTTTCGACACACAGCTTTCAAATTAAAAGTTACGTCATCTGTTTTGAGTAATTGAATCATTATTGTCATCAATAGTGCTTTCATATTGTTCATTTGTTGCAGTGGGCATTTAATAAGACAGACAATGTCTAGCGCAATAGCAAACATCGTTGTATCATCCGATAACGGGCGGGTTGCAGGTCCGGCCGTCTTGTAATCATTGTCATATTGTTTGCTGTTCAGTTACTTTTGCAAAACCTTATTCGACTTAAGGTCAAAAGAGTTTGGCGGATTTTATCATTTAAAAAAAATATGTTTATGAATTGTTAAATGACCAGGTTGTGGGAAAAAGTTATATTGGTCGGTCCTCCCTTCCACGTTTTCCTTAATTCCAGTAAGTACCACGTGTCAAAACAAATCGTCGACGGGGCGTTAAACTCTAATCTTCCTTCCTTCCTTCTTTCCTTCCTTCTTTCCTTCCTTCACAGCCTTGGGTACACTGACAAATACTTCAAAATATCTATTTACCAACGTTTCTCTTACTTAAAAAGAAACGGAAGTAATGTTAGATAAGGAACACTCGAACAACAACAACCTCTAGGACAACTTCAAGGGGTAACACTAGTACAGGATAAAGGCAAATACATGGGTACTCAGATATTCTGCAGTCTTCCAGATTACATAGACGTCACGTAGATTATGTGCTGGCTTTTAAGTACCTTTCTCTTGGGCAATTCGTCCTATTACAATGAAGAGCATCTACGCAGTAACTCTTCACGGAAATGTTTTAGGTTATTTTGTATTATAATTACCTGTGTAATATAATAATTTTAAATCATTTCACTGTATTGTTCTTAAATAAAATCGACATCTTTGTCTTTTTTCCACATCTGTGGCATTAGTGAAATACAATTTATCGTGATTAATTAGAATACTTAAATTATCTATTGTTATTTCATCAGAATCTGCCCTCTTGTATTCTACTAGCATTTTGTTTGACAGACACGTGGCACTGTATAAAATTCCATTACTGTTCAAGTTGCAGTCATAAACTTATTTGTAGCGAAAGAAAATGTTTAATATAACGTGATGAGTAAAGTAAAGTGAAATTGGTGTAAATCCTGTGTAAACTAAAGAAAATATGTAAATGTCATCTATGTACTATGAATTACATACTGACAACATATATAGCTGGAAAATGGTCAGGCAAGGAGGTCACAGGGCATATACACCACCCACAACTACAAAAAGCTAATTTGTGTACCTTTTGTTTGAAATAGGTATTTCACTATGCAGGAAGGCTGGAAGCACCTGTAAAGTTAGGGGTGATAATCAGGTCGACGATCTGATGTGGTTAAACAAAACAACTTCATCAATGCTGTGTCTCACACAGCTGAAAGTTGGTGACCCAACACACGATATTCTTAATCGCCTGTCTCCATTGTTCCCGGTCTTCTACTTCTCGGAGTATGTTTCTCAATGTTAGTTTGTCTTCTCCTTCATCCTATCCATCGATGGTATGGGTAGTCTTTCCTGTAATATTAAGCCTTCAACCTTATCTTGGATAGTCATCTTTTTCTAGAAATACTCCCATCGCCGCGCTAAGTGACCAAAGAACTGCACCATTCGCGGGTAACAAGTACTGGACAGTCTATTCTCCAACCGCAGTTCTTGAAGGATTGATTTGTTGGATCGTTCATCTATGATATTCCGTCATATTTCCTTTAAGTCCGCATGTCAAGAGCATAAATTGTTTTGCGATCCCCTTTAGTTATTGTCCAACTTTCAGCCGAATAAATGAAAACTGTTAGGTATTAGGGGTTTCAGTATTCCCAGTTTAGTATATGTGGTTAGGGATCGATCTTCCAAAATCAGTGTCAGCTTCGATGTAGCATCCCTGTCCGCAACAACTCTGTGCCATATTTCCTTTGTAAGGCCACCAACTTTCTGAATCCATAAGCCCTGGTAGAAAAAGGGATTTACTTCGTCTTATTCTGATCGTACACCAGACTTCGTCTTGTTCACTGAAAACACTAGTTTCTCACATTCTCTGTTAAACGTATTAACCGGCCGCGGTGGTCGTGCGGTTCTAGGCGCTCCAGTCCGGAGCCGCACTGCAGCTACGGTCGCAGGTTCGAATCCTGTCTCGGGCATGGGTGTGTGTGATGTCCTTAGGTTAGCTAGGTTTAAGTAGTTCTAAGTTCTAGGGGACTGATGACCATAGCAATTGCGTCCCATAGTGCTCAGAGCCATTTGAACCATTTTTAAACGTATTAATCTGAACAGGAAGAAATTTTTAACAAGTTTGTAATTTGTATTTCCAGTATTAATTACTACGAGTAATAAGGCTACATGGATACTAGGCGACTTCATACGCGTTGTTCAATAAGGCTATAAAAACAATGTACAAACTATGAAAACGATGTACTACTTATGTAAATTAAATTACAAGAATAGTATATACTAATTCCGTATCTTAGTACGGAACACAAGGAACTGTCCCCAGTGTTTGTTTGGTATACGCTAACATTACCATCCATAGGATATTTCACAATTCATATTTTACGCTTCTAGATGCTGTAGAGGGGACATAACAGATCAAGTTTTACATAACAAGTCATGTCCGGAAACGTCAGTCAACGACACTACAGAGCGGCAAAATTACAGGCACCGACACCTGTAAATGGATGTGTATACTGGGTGATCCTTGGAGATTTTCAAACTTTTTAGGATGATGGAAAAGGATAAATGTATCAGTTTGAGATAATGGTCCGTGAACCGGAAACGAACGGGTCGAAAGTTATAAGCGAAAACCTTTCTGACACCTCTTCTAATATTTCTGGCTTTGCAGTCATGACATTCAGGTACAAGAAGCTCTTCTTAGAGAAGTTGAAAAGGCAGCAGAAGCAAAATGACGTGTATTGGTGTGAGGTAGCAGGCGCAAATGGTTTGTTCGGTGCGGATATCGTGTGAAAGACCACCTAAAATGTGGTCCTTCTGCGCTGTTGGCTGCTGCATTCGGAAGTTGCGTACCAAAATGATAATCTCCTGTTATTAATGTTAGACAATCTATGCAGCGTATTTACTTGCATTTCAAATAAAATCGTGTCTCAATAGCGTGCTATCATTCCTTTATTTCACAAGTATTAAAACCAACAAAATAATAAACAACACGTAAACGAAAAGGCAGACGAGCACTTCGGTGATCTTCGGATCGCTTCTAACTTAGGGGTTCGGCTGTAAGATCACAGCTGCTTTGGCAGTGTCGGAGGAAAGACATGTTGTCTACCGCGGTCGGTATCAGTTAAGACTTTATTAGTAATGTATGGTTATGTGGACATGTAGTTGAGAATAGTATGATAGTAATTACGGAAATATGGAGTTCACTACTCTGTTGAAGAATGGAAATTATTTGTGATTCTAAGGTAGAATGTAACTGAGCAGTTTCCGTGTTCCTCCAAAAAGCGAGTGGCATAATAATTGGAAATTTAGTAATTCACATAAAATCAGTTCCACGCTAAGAATTTCTTACATCCTCAAGATAACGGATGACCTGCGTGCTGTTATCTGCGCAGGGGACAACAACTATAGAAGACTGCAGGTTGGTGAACTTTTATTGGAACGTATGCTTTCCACTTACAGCGGTGGAAAAGCAAAGACGCACCTCATGTGTACTGCAGTCTTAGTACAAATATATCAGTGATATGTCATCTGTGGTAGCACAGAGGGGGTGTGAAGGAGAGAAATTGTCGATGGAAGGGGTTATTCAAACGCAAGTATGCCTGTCTCTTTTTCAACTTGCCGTACTAGAACAGCGGAAGACATGTGCTGGAACTGTTGTTGCGAAAATTGTAGGTTAGGCAAATTCCGGAGGTGGTGGTATGAAACAAAAAAAGAAAAAAATTCCAGTAAATGGGCTCTAAAATGCGCATCTGAGGAGCTATGAGTTGCTGTTCATCTTCGCTACTATAAAACACATCTCCTCTACTGAATAATCTCTCGTAGCTCTTAAGGCATGGACTTTATAGCCCATGTTTACTAGAATTTCTGTTTTGATCCATACTACCACCTCTGAAACTTGCTATCCTACAATTTTGCAACAACAGTACCAGTACATGTATTCTACTGTCAGAAGTATCAGGACGGTTTTCGCTTATAACTTTCGATTCTCTCGTTTCAGTTACAGGATTACTTACCTCAAATTGACATGTTTATCCTTCTCAATCAACCTAGAAAGTTTGTATCGTCATCATGGAAACACCCTGCCTATACAAACATTTACAGGCGCCGACGCCCATAGGTTTGACAGTCTGTAGCACCGTTGGATGACGCTTCCGGAAATGGGTTCGTAGGTAAAACTTGATCTACTAACTACCCTCTACAACCTCTATAAATATGTAACACGGTGTGTGAAACACCTTGTATGAATAATAGATTATCATTCACGTTAAACAAGCAGTTATCAAAAATGTGTTAAATATTACATTTAGTACGACTTGAGGAATGCTAGAACATCTGCTAAGACATGAGGGAATGACTTCCATGGTACTAGAGGGAGCTGTAGAGGGCAAAAACTGTAGAGGAAGACAGAGATTGGAATACGTCAAGCAAATAATTGAGGACGTAGGTTGCAAGTGCTACTCTGTGATGAAGAGGTTAGCACAGGAAAGGAATTCGTGGCGGGCCGCATCAAACCAGTCAGTAGACTGATGACCAAAAAAAAAAAAAAAAAAAAAAAAAAAACGACTTGAGGAATATCCTTAAGCGAGACAGTTAGTAAGCTCGTATTTGTATTTCCGTTGCACAAACATAGCAGGTAATTTTTGTACCCCATATTTTCGTAACAGACTGCAGTCTCTTGGTTCATAATACGGTACCCCCTTAGCAGTTTTCTCTTCGAATCATCAACGTTCGCCGGTGAAACACACCCCCCTATAATCCCCGAGCAGATCGAAAGAAAACAAACCTGGAATTGAATCTTCGGGAGCGGGGAATTCCGACGGGGGTGCGCTCGCAATGTGCGGAAGGAAGTATAACCTGTCATTCAAAGCAAAATAAAGGACTATTGATGGCCTGATGAACTTACTGAGCCATAGGAGATTACGTCTGAGACTGTTGCTAACTAAAGCTCGCCTGATCAATAAGGGGGTACAAGTTTCATTTTGTTATTACTGATGCCTCAGTTACTGATGAGGATAAAAGTCTTCCTTTGCAGAGCGCATTAACATTTCCATTGGAATGAAAATAGTTACCTTTTATCCGTAATGAACCATTCGGCAGTAACTGTTCTCGCAGAGTACACTCACGTTCAGAACAAACAGAACACCTTGAACGACTAGCGATAGGACATTCATATTCACAGGACATGTACATTAGTATGTTCGGGAGAAATGGTTAGCATTTGGAACACGTAAGCCCGCGACTTCAAGGTCAACATCGATATCATGGCGCAAAACCACCTTTCGGTAAAATGTGCCTGCGACTCTCGTTCTCGCTGTAAATCGAAGGTAATGAATTTGTTTGATTCGAGCAGACGTGGAGGATGTCTTGCAGAAATATGGGCGAAACGTACCGTCAAATCAGTGAGTTTGAAAGATGGTGCATTACTGGCTTAAGAGAACTGCATGCGTCCATCCAGGAAACTGCTGTTCGTGTGGGACGGAGTGTATCGGCAGTGGAACGGGTGTGTGCAGAGTGGTTCATAGAAGGCAGTGGAACACGACGAAATGGGTCAGGTCGCACCACCCAGATCTTCCCCCCCCCCCCCCTCCTCCACCCCCAACCCTACCCCGAGCAGATCGACACCTCATCCGAGTGGCATTACAGATCCTGGCGCAACAGTGCAACACATCGCACACTGTCAGGGATTCAGTCCGTCGCCATTTATTACGGCATGGGTTACGTACACGTCATACACTTCCCTCCCTACCTTTGGCGAATGTGCGAAAAGATGATAGATGGTAATGGTGTATGTAAGAACATCACTGGGGACAGGAATGGCATCAGGTAGCGTTTACGGACGAACCCAGGTCCTGTTTGAAAATGATGGCCCTGAGCCGTGCGCGGCTCGCTGTCATGTTCACAGGCTCGTCATCTTGTTTTGTGGTTCTGTCGCCTGGTTTTCTTTTAATTCTATTTACTGGCGTCACTAGGTTTCCTTGCCTGTGAGTGGCAGCAGCAGCGCTTATCGATAAGGCCATGATGTCTCTGGAGCGCCCGCGAGTATTTCCGGGTCGTCGTCTGTCGGGAGTTCAGTTGGGGACGGAGCGCAGTGTGGTGCGGACAGTCAGTACTCGCCGACCTTGGCCACACACACACACATGAACCGTCTGACGGAAGATTGGAGCGTGAACGACCGATGGTTGGTCGTTCGGTCGGTCGTCTCATCGGGAGACGTGCATTTGGTCTTTCTTACCGTTTCTGGGCCTCGTCAGTTGGTCATCTTGCCGCACCTGAGTCGGTTTCTTCCTTCTGCAGATATGTCGTGGCCAATGGGCAAGAGTTACCTCAGCATGGGTGGGTCTGAGCCAGTGTGTCCGGGTCGCCGTGTCTCCGAGTTCCGAACAGACATTGAGTTGAGTCGGGTTGGAGCTGCAGTGAGCTCCGGGCAGCCAAGACTCGCCCTACCGTTGCCGACACACATAACTTGAGTGGGGACGACACTGGTTGGTCGTTCGGTCGGTCGTCACGTCGGACAACGTGTATTTGGTCGCCGACCGATTATGGAAACTCTGTGTCTGTGTCTGTGTGTGTGTGTGTGTGTGTGTGTGTGTGTGACTTGTCATTTCTCTTTGTTGTTCGACGGTGATTGGTTTTAGGATTGTCGGAGTTCTTGGTTCAAGTGTATACATGGAACTGTGTGTAGCTTCTGCGGTTTCCGCTGAGCAGATGAACGCTGTCTGCGTACTGGAGCAGCGATCTTCGTCCTCGCTGATATTTTCGGTTGTCGTCCCGTTGGTCGGTTTGAAGGAAATTGATTAGGTTGTTGGTTGATTCTTCAGCCGTCCCTAGGTCGTGCTGCCTTCCGATTATTTAGTGTTAACGCTTGGCTGTCTGTCTCACCTATACTGTTGTTAGAGTTTCCTCCCCAGGCCGACCCTTGGAGCACTTCTGAGCACCACTGGTCTTTTGTTTTTGATTGTGATCTTCTTTTAGTCTCAAGTACTGTGCGAGGCCTTCAGCCGTGTTTTAATTTTGTCTGTTTTATGTTCAGTATATGGCCTTCAGCCGAACCTTATGTATTTTAAGATTAGCCCTTCAGCCGTGTTTTACTTAAAATTCTTCTTTGCTCTGTATTTAGGCCTTCAGCCGCGTTTGTTTTAAAATTTGTGGCTTTCAGCCGTAATGTGTAAATTCCTGTCTGTAAGGTTTCTCTTTAATTATCTTGAACTTCAAAAATGGCCTTCAGCCGTACTGTGTAAATGCTTATCTTAAGGTTTGTCTTTAATTATTTTGAATAATTGTTTGGGTCTTCAGAAGTTAAGATTTTTCAAGTTTTCTTAAGATGGTTTTCCGTTGTATTGTGTAAATGCTTGTCTTTAAAGATCCCTCTCTATTATGTTGAAATATTATTAGGCTTTCAGCTCACGAACTAATTTGAATTTTCCTTAATACGGCTTTTAGCCGAAATGTGTAAATGCTTGCCTTTTAAAGAATTTCCTTCGCTGATGTGAAATATTATTAGGAGCTTAAGCCGAGAAGATATTTTAATTTTATTTAAGTATGGCCTTCAGCCGTTTGTCTAAATCCTGGTGTTTTAAAAGGAATTATTTTAACTTTAATATTGAGAACTTTCTTGGGCCCTCAGCCGTGAATTGATCCTTGTTGATTTAAAGGGAAACTGTGCATTGGTTTTCGAGGAATAAAGTTATGAGTTCTTGTGTAACTAACAGTAACTGATCTTGGCCCCTTTCTACAACCTGATCCGCTCTGTCCCGCGAGTCCAGATTTCATGCCCATTGGTGGTTCACCGCAGATAGGGGAGCGGCATCACAGTAACTGTATTCGCACACGACGGTCAGAACCAACTCAAGGCCTTACGGTGCGGAATGGTGTTGGGTGCAACCACGAATCACAGTTGGTGGTGTCCAGAGCGATGTGACCAGTGCGACGTACGTGAATATGCGACCCGCAGCCATACCCTTTCTGTACAACACCCTAGACGCCAATTTTCAGCGAGACAATGCAGGACTACGTGTTGCTGCACGAATACGAGCCTCCTTGGTATCACAGGACATCAACCATTTGCCCTGGCCCGCCAGATCACCAGACTTGAAGCCAATCGAAAATGTGTGTGATATGGTGAAACGATGGGTGCAGTGCTATGACCCACTGCCAACCACCACGACTGCAGTGTGGATAGCTATATCCCAGGACGCCATTCGCACCTTATACGCGTCGATACCATCACGAATGGAACAAGTTATCAGGACCCACGGCAGACCCTGTGCCTGCTGGGCAACAGGACACATGCTAAACCGAGGTGACTGAAAAGCTAGTCATTTCTGCAGAACATACTAATGTACATGTCCTCTGAATATGAACGTCCTATCTCCAGTCGTTCACGGTGTTCTTTTTTTCTGAAAGTGAGTGTAGTAATTTGCTTCTTTCTATTTCAGAGGATTATCACCGGCGTCCTAGAAAAATCCTGTTATGTATGAGTTCTGGGCTCATCAAGTTTACCTTCTATCGCATATTGCCTCACAATAATTTGATTTCTGGTCTAGTTCCCCAAGCCAGTAGGACTACAGCGATATCTGGAAATATGTAAGCCTATATTATTACCAAAAACATTTCAAATAAGAAATGCATGTAATGAAAATCAGGCACATGACTGTAGTTGTTTATGAGACGACTCTTCAAACTCGAATTTCGTTTTCTGACTTGTTTCAGCAACACCTCTGGGCCTCTACTTCAAATATTGCGCCGGCCGTTGTGGCCGAGCAGTTCTAGGCGCTCCAGTCCGGAACCGCGCTTCTGCTACGGTCGCAGGTTCGAATCCTGCCTCGGGCATGGATGCATGTGATGTCCTTAGGTTAGTTAGGTTTAAGTAGTTCTAAGTCTAGGGGACTGATGACCTCAGATGTTAAGTCCCATAGTGCTCAGAGCCATTTGAACCATTTTCAAATATTGCCTACTAGACAAAAATTTATTGTTGAAAATCATTTTACCACCATTTTTGAAATGTGAAATGCGAAATGAGCGTCGCGATCTGGTACTAAAATGTAAACGTTGGCCGGGATATCCAATGCTGTCGGTAATGAAAAAGTATAATGCACCCAATTTGTGAATTCTTGTGAAGTATCGGCACACATCGGTATTAGACATCTGAACTACGATTGACAGCAAACAAAAAAGCGGAGTTTTACCATAACAACGAGTGAAATACCTCGCATGTCAATTACGACAGTAATCTAATATGATCTTTCCAAGCTAAGATCTTTCCAACTAAGACGTTACACTAGCATAATATCTCGATTCTTAAAGTAAAAAATAGTGCAGGTAAAGATAAAAAATATTAAATTGCCTGGAAAAATAAAACCGTGTGCTAAACTGGTTGTCAAATCCGGCTCTTTCACCTTTCGCCGGCCAATGCTGTAGCAGCTTTTCATTCCAGTCTCTAGTCACGATCCGCCCCTTCTGTGAAACTTGGAAAGTAGGAGAGAGAAAAGCTTCAGGGTGGGTCCCGAGCACGGTTTGAGTATCTTAGGCGGTACAGCATTAGCAACCAAAAGACAAAGGTTCCGTGTTGGAGCTCCGAAGCAGCACTCAATTTCAGTCTACTAGAAAGTTTCAGATCACAGTACACTCCTCTGCAGAGTGAAAATTCATCTTTATTATTACTTATTGGAACACATCATGAGTTAATAAACTAACACTATGCAAAAGAAGCTGGGTGCTATGTTCACCCATGTATTCCTAATGCCTGGTGACTTTTTGTGTTAAAGTGGTAACAATGTTAAAGGTTTTAGATAACAGACAATAATCCCACGATATTAGTTTCAACATGTTTAAACGCGTCTCAGCTGACTTTTGAACCCAACTGAGTCATCTGTTCCATATAAAACTGAGGCCAACCGTTTCTAGTTTTTCATGAACGACACCAAATTTGTATTGAGCGCTACACAGATTATTTTGAGCGAGTAAGAAGATAATCGATATCTTTTTTCTGTACTTTTTTGCGATATTATCTAATAAAATTTTGTAAAGAAGTTTGTGTTATCGTTCAGTAATTTAATCTCATGTGACCGGCTACCTTTTGAAGGCTTGCCCCACACATATTAGCGTTGCGTATGTTTCAGGAGAGGTCTATACAGCAGAGCACTACCATCCCTTCGCGTCACACACCATCTCCTTATCGCAGTGCATTGTGGGAGCCCAGGGGCACCGAAGTTATAGGTCCCTACATCGTCTATTCAGAGCTGCACGTCGTAACCGACGATGGCACAATGAAATATCTCACCGCGCTTTCAAAAGGCTTTGAGCGGCGATACAGCGAATGAGGATAGCAGCCGGCCCCAAGTGTTTATCTATTAATGGAACCGTTTCGAGAATAAGCGGATTTATGAGCGCAGTAAACAGAGATTCTCCTGTCCATAACTTTTTCTCACATCTCGCACGACCTTATGTAGAAACTGACTTCCAAGTACTTGCTACCTTATTTTAGGAACAATTAGTTACCCATTCTATGGACTCCTTTCTATGATGTATCGTAACGGTTTAGAAAGATGCAGTTTACAGAATGGACGCTAACCAAGTGGATAACACATAATTGGAAACAATATTTAGTTTATTTACACGAGTAAATATCTACAACTTTTACCTTAAGCTAGCTACAAGATTCTAAATGAAAAATCGACTATGTGATTGAAGAGAGAGATAGGTTCCAACGAAGACTGGCGTCATATCATCATTTAGTCGATGCGAGAGTGTTACGGACGGAGAGGTTTTTTATTAACACTGCAGGAGAAGAGTCGGGCTACATGTTATTTCGTCCAACATACGTCCTATGAATTGGTCACAACGAAAAAATTCTAGACATTTGAGATAGAATGGGGTTTTAACGATAGTCATTCCTCCCACGCGACTCCCAATAGAGGAAGATAGTGGTAGAAAAAGAGGTGAGTTCACATATTGTCCTATATAACATAAAGTCTTATGAAATGGTCGCAACCAGAAAAGGTCTGTAAGTTAAGGCCACTAAGGAATTTTAACGTCAATCATTCTTCCCGCGTGTCTTTTACGAGTAGACTAAGACAGTGGTAGCATAAAAGATTAATTCACATTATATTCATCCTGTGATTCCAGCTCGCTTTCTTCTCCTCCTTGCTTGCTTCTTTAATTGTAAACAGTCTTTATTTTATTAAGACACAAATTATTGTGTGGGTTATAGATGCAGACACGTTGTGTGGGGATCGTGTCTTTGTTGAGTAATCGAATCATCCTTGGTCCCGGGTTCGAAACCCGGCATATGTTAAATTTTTATTAATAATCAGTATAGGTAGTGGAATACTTTCGGCATAGGCAGTCACCCTCATTCTGACAACAACCTTGTCAAAGACGGCGGAGGAGCGGACAGAAGTTCAGGGAACTCTCTTGTCCTTGGTGTGTGAAACTGCCCCAAAAGTGGGAAGAATTTGCAATGATCAACGGTGTGGGGATACAGAACGCAATGGAAACCACAACATCTAAGACACATAACGTGTATCCACAGGACATATGGTCTACAGCTAAAAAAGGGTCTTGATGATCTCTCCATTATCAAAAGATTCCAGAATAGTCCCCCATTCGGATATCCGGTAGAGGGCTGCCAAGTGGGAAGTGGCCATGAGAAAAAGAGTGAATAACCGACCAAAGGATAACGTTCTACGAGACGGGACGCGGAATGAAAAAAGCTTGAACGTGGTAGGGGAGATTGAAATTATGAAACCGGTAAAGCAAAGGCTCAGTGTAGATGTCATAGGGGTGAGTGAAGTGAAATAGAAAGAAGACAAGATTCTGGTCAGATGAGTGTAGGGTAATATCAATAGCAGCAGAAAATGGTATAACGGGAGTAGGAATCGTTATGAACAGGAAGGCAGGGCAGACTGTGTGTTACTGTGAACAGTTCAGTGGTGGGTTATTCTTACCAGAATCACCAGAAAACCAACACCGACAACGACAGTTCCGAATATATGCTGACATCACAAGCTGAAGATGAAGAGCTAGATAAAGTATATGAGGATGGTAAAAGGGTAGTACAGTATGTAAAGAGAGATGAAAATCTAGTAGTCATGGTGGACTGGAATGCAGTTGTTGGGGAAGGAGCAGAAATAAAGTTTACAGGAGAACATGGGCTGGGGACAAGCAACGACAAAAGAGAAAGACTAATTAAGTTCTGTAATAAACTTCACTTAGTAGTTTAGCGAATACTCTATTCAAGAATCACAAGAGTATGTACTTGGAAAAGGCCGAGTGATAGGCGAAGAGTTCAGTTAAATTAAATCATGGTCAGAGATTTCGAACTCAGATACTGGATTGTAAGGCGTCCTCAGGAGAAGGTATAGACTCAAATCACAATCTAGTAGTGATGAAGAGTAGGTTAAAGTTTAAGAGATTAGTCAGGAACAATCAATACTCAAAGAAGTGGGATACGGAAGTACGAAGAAATGACGACATACGCTTGCAGTTCTCCAAGGATATAGATACCGCAATAAGGAACAGCTCAGTAGGCAGTGCAGTTGAAGAGGAATGAACATCTCTAAAAAGGGTAATCCCGGAAGATGGAGAGAAAAACTCAAGTTCAAAGAAGGTAAGTCCGATGAAACCATGGGTAATAGAAGAAATACTTCAGTTGATCGATGAGAGAAGAAAGTACAAAAATGTTCATGGAAATTGGGGACCATAGAAATGAAATAAACAGGAAGATCATGGAAGCTAAGACGAAATGGCTGCAAGAGAAATGTGAAGAAATCGAAAAATAACTCTGAGCGAAGAGGGAGCGTCAGCAACTAATACAGGGATTAGAGACTGCCAGATCACTGTGGAGAGGAAAAAAAAAATCAAACTACCGAAAATGCCCAAGATTAGGGATACTTTACTAATGTTCGAATTTAGCACGTTTGCGATGTGCTTTCGACAGACTCCAGAAAGATACAAGGCAGAAAATCCAAAGGGATTCTGGTCATAAGTAAAGTAAATCATCGGCACTTCACAATTCCTTCACCGCGTGACAGCAATTACAATATCACATAAGAAAGAGCAACTCATGCTGACTTACTAAATATAGTTTTCCAAAAGTCCTTCACCACAGAACATGAAGTACATATTCCTGAATTTGAATCAACAGTAGATGTCATCATGAATAACTTAGTAGCGGATATCTTCAATGTAGCGAAGCAGCTTAAATTACTTAAAAATGCATTTTCCGCTCCAGATAATATACCAATTAGGTTTCTTTCAGAGTATGTTGATACAGTAGTTCCATACTTAGCAACCATATACAACTGCTAGCTCAACGAAACGTCCATACCTAAAATCTGGGAAATTGCACAGAACACATAACACTCATGAAAGAAAATAGTAGGAAGCCTATGAATCACAGTTCCATGCCGCTGACATCCATTTGTAGTAGGATTTTGAGATATATACTGCGTTCGAAAATTACGAATTACCTCAGAGAAAACATACAGTTAACATATAGTCAGAGGGGGTTCAGAAACTATCGTTAAACTCAACTGCAGTAGCTCTTTATTCGCGCGAAGTAATGAGTGCTCTCGACAGAGGATCTCAAACTGATTCCATATTTCAAAATCTTAAAAATGGCTACGATTCAGCAACTGTATAAATTTGAAGAGGTTGAAAAAATCACTCAACCAGTTGCAAACCAAAGGTTTATTTAGCTCTTAACCTAGGTTTAGATATTTCTAAAAATATCTTTTTCAGAAGGCGTGGGCCTTGTTACATCGCATGTTGGTAAATAACATTAGATGAAGTCTAGGAGCTATTGTCACAAATAAAATTTATATAAAAACCAGAAACATCACATTTCATGGCTTAAGACAGCAGCCAGATTAAATTCAGCGTTCGCCAGAATATGTGCACAAATGTATTCGCCGCCCACTGGTAAAGGCTATTGTTAAAATAAAATTATAACAGGATTCCAAAGGATAAAATATTTGCATAGCCTAAGTATTCACCATGCTAGAGACAAAGGTCTTTGTGCACGAACTGATCTCTCGATTACCTCCCATAAATGTTCGACGAGGATCATGTCGGGCGATCTGCGTGACCAAATCATTCGCTGGAACTGTCCACAATGTTCTTCAAACCAAACGCCAACTGCTGGGGCCCGGTGACAAGTTTGGGAACATGAGGTCCATGAATGGCAGCCCAGCATTAACCATTGCCAGTCAGTGGCCGATTCAGTTGTACAAGAGGATGCAGTCCATTCCACGTAAACACAGTCCAAAGTATTATGGAGCCACAACCACCTGTCACAGAATATTGTTGACAACTTGGGTCAATGGCTTCGCGAGATGTTCGCTCTTACCAACTGAAATCGGGACTCATCTCACCATGCCATTGTTTTCCAGTCGTCTGGGGTCCAACTGATATGGCCACGACTCGAGGAGAGGCGCTGCCGGCGAGGTCGTGCTGTTAGTGAAGGGGCTCGCGTCTATTTCTGGTCTCGTAGTTCCTTAACCCCAAATTTCGCCACGCTATCCTATAGGATACGTTCTTCGTACGTCCCACGTTGATTTCTCCGGTTATTTCACGCAGTGTTGCTTGTCTGTTGGCACTTACAACTCTACGCAAACACGACTGCTTGCGGTCGTTAAGCGAAGGCCCTCGGCCACTGCGTTGGCCGTGGTGAGAAGTACTGCAGGAAGTTTGGTATTCTCGGCACAATCTTGACACTGTGGATCTCGAAATACTGAATTCCCCAACGTTTTCCGAAATAGAACATCCCATGCGTTTAACTCCAACTTTCATTCCGCATTCAAAGTCATTTGATTCCCGTCGTCTGGTCATAAACACGTCAGGATCCTTTTCACATGAATCACCTGAGTACAAAGGACTGCTTCACCAGTGTACTGCCCTTTCATACCTTGCGTACGCGATGCACCTGGCGTCTGCATATTGCCATTCCTTGAATTTTTTGTCACCTCAGTATAGTAAAAAGTTCGATTTCTTTTTTGAACGCACCTCGTATTCATATCCACAGCTTTAGTTTCCATCTTACCTTGTTCCCTGACGTTTCACATACACCTTGTGCCACTGACACATTGTAACCTCACCGGTAAAATTATTAGGCACCCACTTAAAGGTTCCTCCTTGGTGCGCTACAGATAGCTTACAACTGATATCAATCAATCACGGACCCTCCATCACTGACATGCAAGGGTCGAATAGAAACACCGCGCACATTGGATGCCTGAAGATAGATGAAGTTGCTAAGCCAAGCCTACAGGTTGCACTGTTGTATTTGACCACTAACGGCATCTCTGCAATACGTTCCCTAAACTGTGTCACTCGTGGGCAGAACAGTGTTCTGTGTAGCTGTGAGTGCCTTATCTAAGAGTTTAGTGAATTCTACCGTGAGAAAATTGTGTCCGTACGGTAAGCTCTTCCGAAAGCAAGGGATCCGAAGTGTTTGGTGTTTCAAGATGTCCTGCATCAAAGAATCAGACCACATGCGAGAAAAGCGGAAAACATCTTCCACTGAGTCACAAAGCAGTCGAAAGCGCGCTCTGAGTGATCACGACGGACGCTCGTTGTAGACCGTGCAAAAAATAAGAGGACGACAGCTGAAATGTCCGTGTAGAAATGAATGTCGCACTGCCAGCGCGAGGAAAACATGAAGGGACGTTCATAAACAGGGAACTGCAGGGCGCGCTAGAATTCCAAGTCACTCAACAGTGATGCAAATACCCGTAACTGTAAAACGTTTTGTGGAAGCCATAAATCCTTGTAAGAAATGTGTCAGAACTCTCCATTACATAAATCAATATAGTCAACGTTATTCTGTGCATTGTGTAAGCACTCAGATATCGATAGTAACAATGTTAGCGCGACAAAGTCGCTAGAACTAGCGCATTTTATGAACTTTTAGCGGGCAAAATTGTGGCTTTAGCGGAAAAAAATTTTAGCGACTTCCAGAGACTTTTTAGGCAGTCAAGACTAAGTTACCTTTTTTTTTTGCATGTGAGTCGTTCTTAAAACTCAGTCACTTTCGGCTATGTACCACCGCTACATCCTCAGTGTTCTGCTAACTTTCTCTTCCTAATAAATATCAACATTCCTTTACTTCCCTACTTCAGCTTGTGGGGAGGGAAAATAAAAGATTACTCTATGGAGAAAAACTCAACGCATGCATATTGTACCGCTAAATACTTTTACACCACCAGTATCTGCTAGATACGTTAATTAACCCTTCGTTTATACTCGCATAATTTGTCAATTGCGATTCAAAACGCTTGCTTGCTATCATGTACTTTCTTACGACCTGCTAATTTTAACAATTTTCTTCGAAACTTATACACGGCTATCTTAATTATGTACAACAAGATCCACATATTTCCTTAATCTAGTACAAAAATGCACAGCTGTGTTTACTTTTCATTTTTAATGAAACTGATGTATGAAACCAAATACTAGTATATTAATAGGTAGAGATTGGAAAAGTTGTCAACTTAAAAGCTTATTTGTATCCGAGGAACGTCAGCCATTTACACAGTAGTAACATCATGAAATGATGATAAAGAGATTTTTGCCAGTCTTCTTAAGTGTCAAAGTTCTGATTCCAAACGAATGAATAGAAAATGTAGATATTTTCTCGCAAGCCTAAAAGCGTAAATACGTCGAAATGGACATTTTTTAAAATACCTATAATAATTATTCACATTCCTCACAGCATTCTTTGGAAATCGTAAAAATGATAGTTTTGAAAGCTGCTGCAATTTATAGTGCCATAATAAGTCCGAAATACGACCGCATTTTTATTTTGAATGTGCTTTTACACTTCATTAACAAAACACACAATCGTTTCGCAGCGTTTATACAGAACAGCCGCTTGGCGGCACTGCAGTAGCGAACCTGCAGAAAAACTGTAGGAGCTTCGTGACTCAACAGTGAGTGAGAACAAGAATACTGTATAGGAACTGGACTGTCTGGAATGTCATATTCATTTTAGTTATATCGATGTGTTCCGGTGTCGTTAGTTCTTGCAGTTGTTTACAAATTGTCGGTTTTGATTGTGTAACGATAGTAGTTGTGTGGAATTAACGCAGTTATAAAAAAAAATCATGGAACCGCCGCCTAAAAGAAAGGTCTACAACCAGAGTTATAGAAAAGAGTGGGAAAACGGCATGGAGTTCAAACATTTGTTGAAGCCTGTGCCAGGTAACTCAACTAAAGCCTATTGTAGCTATTGTCAGTCCGAAATGTATGCAAAAATTAACGATTTGAAAATGCATTTGGAAACGAAAAAACATAGAGCAAAATATGAACTAATTTCTCAAAATAAGCAACTGAAATTTTCTGCAGTACCAGTTAAAACATCTAATTCATGTGCAAGACCTGAGTGTACGTTAGCGTTCTACATTGCTGAACATAGCTTAATTTCCAACATAGATCATTTGACTGACGTATGTAAAAAATTCTTTAAGGATTCGAAATCAACAAACGACATGAAATTACATAGAACCAAATGTACGGAGCTAATAAATTATATTCAAGCACCTCATTTCAAAAACGAACTTTTAAGTGACATAGGTGACCAAAAATATAGTTTATTATTAGATGAATCAACAGATGTCAGCATCAGGAAATGTATCGGGATCGACGTAAGATATTTCAGTTTAAATAAAAAAAGTAGCGTCTGCGTTTTTAGCTTTGCAGCCCCTGGAGAGTTTTGATACCGTTCGAATGGTATCGCCACTTTTACAGTGTTTAAAAGCTGAGGGCCTCAAACTAAAAAAATTTATTGCAATAGGAACCGATAATGCAGCTGTTATGACTGGTTCCAGCCACAGCTTGTATACAATTCTGAAAACGCAACACAATCTTCCACATCTCATTTTCATACCTTGTGTATGTCACTCATTACAGTTGGCAGTAACGCACGCATCAGAAATCACTTTGCCACGAAACATTGAGTTTCTGGTCCGTGACACCTACACCTGGTCCTCACGCTCGTTAAAGCGCCAAATTGAGTATAAAAATATTTTTCACCTAATTAATTGCGGTGATGCACCGTTAAAAATACCGAAAGCGTGTGACACACGATGGCTATCTATCGAACCGGCTATAGTAAGAATTTTATCCCATTGCCCCCCTTCTAACAGCCGTGTACCGCAAGTCTCTAGAGGAACGGAGGGTTCCAAATGATTGGAAAAGAGCACAGATAGTCCCAGTCTTCAAGAAGGGTCGTCGAGCAGATGCGCAAAACTATAGACCTATATCTCTTACGTCGATCTCTTGTAGAATTTTAGAACATGTTTTTTGCTCGCGTATCATGTCATTTCTGGAAACCCAGAATCTACTATGTAGGAATCAACATGGATTCCGGAAACAGCGATCGTTTGAGACCCAACTCGCCTTATTTGTTCATGAGACCCAGAAAATATTAGATACAGGCTCCCAGGTAGATGCTATTTTTCTTGACTTCCGGAAGGCGTTCGATACAGTTCCGCACTGTCGCCTGATAAACAAAGTAAGAGCCTACGGAATATCAGACCAGCTGTGTGGCTGGATTGAAGAGTTTTTAGCAAACAGAACACAGCATGTTGTTATCAATGGAGAGACGTCTACAGACGTTAAAGTAACCTCTGGCGTACCACAGGGGAGTGTTATGGGACCATTGCTTTTCACAATATATATAAATGACTTAGTAGATAGTGTCGGAAGTTCCATGCGGCTTTTCGCGGATGATGCTGTAGTATACAGAGAAGTTGCTGCATTAGAAAATTGTAGCGAAATACAGGAAGATCTGCAGCGGATAGGCACTTGGTGCAGGGAGTGGCAACTGACCCTTAACATAGACAAATGTAATGTATTGCGAATACATAGAAAGAAGGATCCTTTATTGTATGAATATATGATAGCGGAACAAACACTGGTAGCGGTTACTTCTGTAAAATATCTGGGAGTATGCATACGGAACGATTTGAAGTGGAATGATCATATAAAACTAATTGTTGGTAAGGCGGGTACCAGGTTGAGATTCATTGGGAGAGTGCTTAGAAAATGTAGTCCATCAACAAAGGAGGTGGCTTACAAAACACTCGTTCGACCTATACTTGAGTATTGCTCATCAGTGTGGGATCCGTACCAGACCGGGTTGACGGAGGAAATAGAGAAGATCCAAAGAAGAGCGGCGCGTTTCGTCACTAGGTTATTTGGTAACCGTGATAGCGTTACGGAGATGTTTAATAAGCTCAAGTGGCAGACTCTGCAAGAGAGGCGCTCTGCATCGCGGTGTAGCTTGCTCGCCAGGTTTCGAGAGGGTGCGTTTCTGGATGAGGTATCGAATATATTGCTTCCCCCTACTTATACTTCCCGAGGAGATCACGAATGTAAAATTAGAGAGATTAGAGCGCGCACGGAGGCTTTCAGACAGTCGTTCTTCCCGCGAACCATACGCGACTGGAACAGGAAAGGGAGGTAATGACAGTGGCACGTAAAGTGCCCTCCGCCACACACCGTTGGGTGGCTTGCGGAGTATCAATGTAGATGTAGATGTAGAATTAAAATTGCATTTTAAGCCTACTAAAGATCGATGTTACACAGCGGAGATGCTTTGTAATATGTACTCAGATGAACAGAATCGACTCTATACGTACTTTTTGAAAATTATTCTTAGTGAGGTGCAACAGACAATCAAAATATTTGAGAGTGAGAAAGCAAACCCCGTAAAACTGGTAAGTTGTTTGATGGCTTTGCTACGTTCAGTCTCCCAAAGAATTTTGTTGCCGACGGCAGCAACAACCGACCAAGACTACACAGATCTCAAAATAAGAGGTCACCTTAATCCCGTCCCCTACCTCGGATATCTTTTTGAGTCACATGTTCAGAAGCTTCCAGCAAATCATGATGTTAGTATTGTAGGAATAAAAAAAACGGTGTATTGATTTTAATGTAAAGTTAGGAAAAGGAATCCAAAAAAGACTTCCAGCCAACTAGAAAGCTTTAGAAAAATGACACTGTTGAGTGAGGAAGGAACTTTGAAACAATCAAAAGACACGTCATTAACTAATGTTGTAAAGGAAATGGGATACCCTGCCGAAACGTTCTTCACGGTGTTTTGGCTGTCATCATTTACTGTGAATAATTATATTTTCTTTCATGAAAGTGCAGCGTAATGTATACATCGTGACATGTTGCATCAAAAGTCGAATCGAAGTTACTCATCATTGCGAACAACTTCTGCTATGGGACCAGCCGTGAATTCGCAAAAAATTAGCTATTCCACATATTTTTTGAGTGGCCTTGGTCATTTTATGTGAAACAGCTGATTTTTTCCGCGATTTCAGGGTTTGTCTCATAATAAAAGTTGGAGTTATGAGTAGCTACATTATTTGGGCTTTCAGTGTAACACGTTTAAAATGTCACAGTGTATGTATTTTATTTTATTAATAATCTTATGTACATAGTTACAACTACAGAATTTTGTCTTTTCAGATCGGAAGCTTGAGACACGAATAATTTCAACTGAGTCGAACATTTAATGGCTTCGTTTACGAATTTAATTTTTTTAAGATTTTTCAAACTGTGCATACGTTAGACTAATTTTGTTGTTGAAAATAATAAACTTTCAGTACCATTTATCAATAAATTAATGTGATTTGTAGTGTTTCATACCAAGTTTCCAAAATACCGCTGGAATAAAAGCAAAATAGGACCATTAAAAATATGTTGTAGGCGTTGTATTTCATTATTGTCTGGCAATACCCAAGAGCTGAAAATAAATATAATAATTCCCCCCGGCCACCGACATATCTTTGCCCTTAAGAAAGTTTAGCGACATCTAGCGGATTTTTAGTGACCGTTATTTTACGTATCTAGCGGATTTTTTAACTGCGGTTAGCGACTTTGCATATTATGCTACGGCAACTCTGCTGTGAGAGTGGAAGTAGTAGCGTCGGTCGAGAGCTGGAGACAGAAGACTTGTCACGCTGCCCTCACGTCGGTGTTGGCAGGATCCAACCACATTCAAGGCCTGATTTAATTTATGTAGCCAGGAGAGGTTTAGATGGCTCAACAACACTTGAAGAAGGAATTCTAGATAAAATTCGCAAACATAGCGCTAAAGCAATTGCAGGGTTAGGTTCGTGATTGTTAGTCCGAGTTTGCAATAATCCCATGTTTCACTTGTCAGTGACAGAAGCCTACTTATCCTCCAAATAATAATAATTACTCTCCACATCTAAATAATATGCTGTGGTTACTAAATATTAATGGAATTTTTAAATTGTTATGGTTTGTTAATATGGCACTCAGCCATTATTGACATATACATCATTTGTCATTGTCATTATTAATAATTGTTCATTATGATTGTGAAGTTTTAAATAGACTTAATTAATGAAATTCCTTCTCAAAAGTTATTTAGTAGTTAACAGGGTCCGACCGGAGTGGCCGTGCGGTTCTAGGCGCTACAGTCTGGAGCCGAGCGACCGCTACCGTAGCAGGTTCGAATCCTGCCTCAGGCATGGATGTGTGTGATGTCCTTAGGTTAGTTAGGTTTAATTAGTTCTAAGTTCTTGGCGAATGATGACCTCAGAAGTTAAGTCGCATAGTGCTCAGAGCCATTTGAGCCAGTTAACAGGGCCCAAGCAAATTCCTTTTTATTAAATTCTTTCTTAGTAACAATGAGCTTTAGCCGCTCCTGCTTCGCGTTGCTGTAAACCACATGGAAAAAGGAAGCCATCTGAAGAGTTGAGTGCAAAACTTAATGCCAACACAGAGACACTGACACACCACAACATGTCATGTACTCTAGTCCAGTAAATTCGGTTGCACAAGTCTGATTCTGTATCACCTGAAAATTCTTGTTCAAACACGCAGTCAGATTGCTTAGGTATTCATTGTCACAGGTACATTTGTTCCCGTAGTTTTTAATATTCAAATACGTAGTCAGATAGCTTATCCAAATGTTATTTTTAAGTTTTTCATATGACGATCTGTTGTGGGCTTAAATGACAGTGAAACTGACACTCCTACATCACACACAGACTGTTATGCAGGTTGGACTTGGACTTATCCGCTGCTTCTGCAAATTTCTTGCATATTCGTTACAACCTGCACTATGGAGTAATGAAAAATATTTCATCTGGAAAAAAGAGTCTTGCTTCACACCGTTTCCAACTACTGGCAAAGTTCACATCTCATGGTGGCGGTACGGTGATGATTTGGGCAGCCATGTCGTGGTATTCTAAGCGGTCCATGATTATTCTGCAAGGTCATATCAGTGCTAATGGTTACTGACGGTTTTAGCAAGTCAGGTCCATCCCATGGTACGAGGTTTGTTCCCCAGTGGTGATGCTGTGTTCTGAGACGACAGGGCCCCCGATCACACAGCTGACGTCGTCGGGAACTGGTTCTGTGAGGTCGAGGCTAAACTGTCGCATATCACCTGCCCACCGCAGTACCAGATGTGAATATAACTGTGCTGCTGTAGTCTACTTTGGAGTAAAGCGTGCTTTATCATTATCCCCCTCCGTCATTGTTAAATGAACTTGCCACTATTTTGTAGGAAGAATAATAGTACAAGATTCTCATGAAAACCAAACAGGTCCTGTATTTATCAATTCTGAGACGACTGGGAGCTGTTTTGAATGCCAACGGTTTTCCTACACCATATTAGCCATGGCAGTGTGTTATGTCTGTTGTTCCCATATTTTTGTCCACACCCTCAACAATATGGCAGTAAAGTGTTGTGTTTGTGCCAGTGGTTGCATGTGTAACAGTCGTATTACAAGAATTTTTAATTCCCGCAAAAGTATTATTTTGAAATGTAAACCCTCTGATTCCTTTCTTCTGTCTTGCCTTCGCTTACGCCATAGTCCCGCAGCGATCGCAGGGTCGGCGTGGTTACAACGGATTTGGCAAGGTTAGTTTTAGGGGTGGTCAGATGCCCTTCCTGCCGCCACCCCGTACCCCCAGGGATGGAAACAATGTACCCCAGCTGTCTGCATCTAGTGTAAATCGGGAAATAGTGCGAACGTGTTTCAAATGTCTGCAACGCATGTAACTGAGGCGGAACGTGGGGACCAGCCTGGTATTCACCTAGCGGGATGTGGAAAACCACCTAAAAACGACATCCACGCTGGCCGGCAAACCGGTCCTCGTCGTCAATCCGCCGGGCGGATTCGATCCGGGACAGGCGCGCCTACCCGAGTCCAGGAAGCAGAGGGTTAGCGCTCTTTTTTCTTTTGTTCGTTATTGATCGTTGTGTTTGGTCATTGCGGACGTCGCAAGACATCCTGTTCAAGTTCGGTGGTTGATCTTTCCACTCAGTTTTTTTTTTTATTACAGAGGCCAACCGGCTCTCTGACCGAACACGCTGAGCTACCGTGCCAGCAAATAATCTTGTTCAACAACGGTAAGATGTAGAGGGCAAGCTCGCAGTAAGAAATCCCAGTCACACAGCTGCGCCGCGGCTTGGAGCTCTCGGCTACCCTGGCGGGTCCAAATGTAAACTCTCTGATAATGGTTCTCAAACTGTTGCTCAGTAATAGGAGAAAGTCCGAAAGTAGGAATAATCCTTTTATCAATAACTTTGAAAACATTTGTTACGTGTTCACTGCAAAGATCGTCCGAGCCGCTACCCGGCTTCGCGTTTCAAGGAATTAGTAGCCTACTGTGGAAGCTGATCTCTAAGTGGTGGAGGTACGGCGTTCACAACCCGCACTGGAATTTAAAAAAAGACGAGACAAATACGAGACCGTAATAGTAGTTGTATAGTGATGATTCTCGACTGAACGACTTTTTTTTTGTGAAGGCCAAGACCGCTTGATTTTAACACCTTTATTCCAATTACTAGTTTCGATAAAATCGTGCTGTCATTTCACAGTGGCTTTACACTTTGCGTTTATGTTCACTTATATGTGTCAGCGATATTTTGAGAACAAAGTGTTAATACACTAAAAAACTCCACATGGTTTGTCATTTATAAAACAGAATGCTCTCAGATGGGTTGTCAAATTAATAAAACGTAAAAGTACAACATCCGTAGCACTAATAGAGTTAAAATTACACACCATAGCGACACGTCCACGTGAGGTCGTCGAGATGACCGTCAAATAGAGCAACGTTTGTAACCTGGAACGTAATCGTGGCACGCTATTAACAGATGTTACCCTCACATGCTCAAATGAAAATGTGTTTCTTTCAGTGATTTATTCATCATTTCTCTTCCACGTGTCTTTACAAATGTTCCCACGTAGTTTCATTGTCCAAACGTCAGTCGTTTTCCACGGAGGCTCTCTCAAGTAGCAAGAGCTTAATTATCCTGTGTATTGGGAGAATTTGTTATGTTTTTAATTTAGTGAACAATGGCTTAATTTACAGAATGAATGTATATCAATCATTGGTTGCTTATTTTCAATAGCTTTGCATGGTGAGCTGTTGTTAAATCGCTGTCTAAAGTCAAAATATTTACTCTTTGTTTTAACATTGCCTGTTCAATAGCTTGTTAGTTGCCCTCGGAGCGGTGGAACAATTTTAATACAGTCCAATGCCAAATCATGTGTTCCACTTACGATTGATATACTGGTTACTTGAATTATCCAGGGATTTTTATTCTACGCCCCTTATTGTGAAGCGTCACACGAACAAAATGATAAAACGAACTTACTCTTAAGCGTGGCAGGAGCACTCAGGATTTTATGCAATCTTGAATTACGTATAAAACAAAAATTCAAAACTGCAGTTTCATAAAAGAAGCCGCCACATATGTAAGCACCTTAGTAACGTTGGTCGATGTGGAGATATGAAAGATGGCAGAATGAGCTATCGTTTTTAGACCTCTCCATAGTCACACAATGAATCTACACATCCCTTTTCATGGTGTTCAGTATGAATTGTACAGCTTGTGTACAAGGAATAGTGCACCAGCCGCAACTACGTAATACGATGTAAGAATAGTGATCGTAAGAATATCCTAACCGAAAGTGGCCGGAGATGAGTGTTACGCTTTTTCAATGATAATCGCTTCCAAACGCGACAAGAATTGCTTCTGCCAGTGAATGCAGATTGCATGGGGGCTTAATTAAAAGGAAAAGACTAATATTAATGAATAAATACAATAATTTTACTAGCTGTGTGACCGGTTACGAAGTTTCGTAATCGGTTGGCCCTGACTATTATTAGCACGCAATCTGACTGCATAAAATAAAAATAAAGAATGATAAGGAATTTCCATTAACACAATTGAATTATTAAGTCCCCTGCAACTATAAAAGCTACGAAACAACAAAGCACAAGTGTAACTGTTCTGTGTGTGGTAGTGTGACCCAACGTACACGTATCTGTCTCGGTTCTTTCTCAATACGACAAAATATTTTAAAAACCATTTACAATGAACTAATTGGAAAACCAGGAATATTATTATTGCACATGTTGTTTGTTCTTGTTGTGGTCTTCAGTCCTGAGACTGGTTTGATGCAGCTCTCCATGCTACTCTATCCTGTGCAAGCTTCTTCATCTCCCAGTACCTACTGCAACCTACATCCTTCTGAATCTGCTTAGTGTATTGATCTCTTGGTCTCCCTCTACGATTTTTACCCCCCACGCTGCCGTCCAATGCTAAATTTGTGATCCCTTGATGTCTCAAAACATGTCCTACCAACCGATCCCTTCTTCTAATCAAGTTGTGCCACAAACTTCTCTTCTCCCCAATCCTATTCAATACCTCCTCATTAGTTACGTGATGTACCCACCTTATCTTCAGCATTCTTCTGTAGCACCACATTTCGAAAGCTTCTATTCTCCGCTTGTCCAAACTGGTTATCGTCCATGTTTCACTTCCATACATGGCTACGCTCCATACAAATACTTTCAGAAACGACTTCCTGACACTTAAATCTATACTCGATGTCAACAAATTTCTCTTCTTCAGAAACGATTTCCTTACCATTGCCAGTCTACATTTTATATCCTCTCTACTTCGACCATCATCAGTCATTTTACTCCCTAAATAGCAAAACTTCTTTACTACTTTAAGTGTCTCATTTCCTAATCTAATCCCCTCAGCATCACCCGATTTAATTTGAATACATTCCACTATCCTCGTTTTGCTTTTGTTGATGTTCATCTTATATCCTCCTTTCAAGACACTGTCCATTCCGTTCAACTGCTCTTCCAAGTCCTTTGCTGTCTCTGACAGAATTACAATGTCATCGGCGAATCTCAAAGTTTTTACTTCTTCTCCATGAATTTCAATACCTACTCCCAATTTTTCTTTTGTTTCCTTTACTGCTTGCTCAATATACAGATTGAATAACATCGGGGAGAGGCTACAACCCTGTCTCACTCCTTTCCCAACCACTGCTTCCCTTTCATGCCACTCGACTCTTATAACTGCCATCTGGTTTCTGTACTAATTGTAAATAGCCTTTCGCTCCCTGTATTTTACTCCTGCCACCTTTAGAATTTGAAAGAGAGTATTCCAGTTAACGTTGTCAAAAGCTTTCTCTGAGTCTGCAAATGCTAGAAACGTAGGTTTGCCTTTTCTTAATCTTTCTTCTAAGTTAAGTCGTAAGGTTAGTATTGCCTCACGTGTTCCAACATTTCTACGGAATCCAAACCGATCCTCCCTGAGGTCCGCTTCTACCAGTTTTTCCATTCGTCTGTAAAGAATTCGCGTTAGTATTTTGCAGCTGTGACTTATTAAACTGATAGTTCGGTAATTTTCACATCTGTCAACACCTGCTTTCTTTGGGATTGGAATTATTATATTCTTCTTGTAGTCTGTGGGTATTTCGCCTGTCTCATACATCTTGCTCACCAGGTGGTAGAGTTTTGTTATGACTGGCTCTCCCAAGGCCATCAGTAGTTCTAATGGAATGTTGTCTACTCCCGGGGCCTTGTTTCGACTCAGGTCTTTCAGTGCTGTGTCAAACTCTTCACGCAGTATCTTATCTCCCATTTCATCTTCATCTACATCCTCTTCCATTTCCATAATATTGTCCTCAAGTACATCGCCCTTGTATAAACCCTCTATAAACTCCTTCCACCTTTCTGCCTTCCTATCTTTGCTTAGAACTGGGTTGCCATCTGAGCTCTTGATATTCATACAAGTGGTTCTCTTCTCTCCAAAGGCCTCTTTAATTTTCCTGTAGGCAGTATCTATCTTACCCCTAGTGAGACAAGCCTCTACATCCTTACATTTGTACTCTAGCCATCCCTGCTTAGCCATTTTGCACATCCTGTCAATCTCATTTTTGAGACGTTTGTATTCTTTTTTGCCTGCTTCATTTACTGCATTTTTATATTTTCTCCTTTCATCAATTAAATTCAATATTTCTTCTGTTACCCATCGATATCTATTAGCCCTCGTCTTTTTACCTACTTGATCCTCTGCTGCCTTCACTACTTCATCCCTCAGAGCTACCCATTCTTCTTCTACTGTATTTCTTCCCCCCATTCCTGTCAATTGTTCCCTTATGCTCTCCCTGAAACTCTCTACAACCTCTGGATCTTTCAATTTATCCAAGTCCCATCTCCTTAAATTCCCGCCTTTTTGCAGTTTCTTCAGTTTCAATCTGCAGTTCATAACCAATAGATTGTGGTCAGAATCCACATCTGCCCCTGGAAATGTCTTACAATTTAAAACCTGGTTCCTAAATCTCTGTCTTACCATTATGTAATCTATGTGAACCTTTTAGTGTCTCCAGGATTCTTCCAGGTATACAACCTTCTTTCATGATTCTTGAACCAAGTTATGATCTGTGCAAAATTCTACAAGGCGGCTTCCTCTTTCATTTCTTCCCCCCAATCCATATTCACCTACTATGTTTCCTTCTCCCCCTTTTCCTACTGACGAATTCCAGTCACCCATGACTATTAAATTTTCCTCTCCCTTCACTACCTGAATAATTTCTTTTATCTCGTCATACATTTCATCAATTTCTTCATTATCTGCAGAGCTAGTTGGCATATAAACTTGTACTACTGTAGTAGGCATGAGCTTTGTGTTTATCTTGGCCACAATAATGCGTTCACTATGCTGTTTGTAGTAGCTAACCCGCACTCCTATTTTTTTTATTCATTATTAAACCTACTCCTGCATTACCCTTATTTGATTTTGTATTTATAACCCTGTAATCACCTGACCAAAAGTCTTGTTCCTCCTGCCACCGAACTTCACTAATTCCCACTATATCTAACTTTAACCTATCCATTTCCCTTTTTAAATTTTCTAACCTACCTGCCCGATTAAGGGATCTGACATTCCACGCTCCGATCCGTAGAATGTCAGGTTTCTTTCTCCTGATAACGACGTCCTCTTGAGTAGTCCCCGCCCGGAGATCCGAATGGGGGACTATTTTACCTCCGAAATATTTTACCCAAGAGGACGCCATCATCATTTAATCATACAGTAAAGCTGCATATCCTCGGGAAAAATTACGGCTGTAGTTTCCCCTTGCTTTCAGCCGTTCGCAGATTGCACATAGAAACCAGAATTACAAGTCTAATAAATGAACACGAGCCAGATGTACCTGTGAGCTAGAGGGATTGTTATGAAAGAAAACTGTAATACCTTTTTACTTCATTATATATTGACGAAAATATTCGATTACACCATCATCATAAATCAAAAGCCCATCTCCTTTCTCAAATATATTCTGACAATTGCATCTTCTTCCATCTATACATTACACCAACCGAACAGTACAACATTTCAGTCAACACTCAGATCGCCTACTCTCTCGCCCAACAGAACATCGACTGCTCTCGACATCCTCTGAACTACTACTGCCAGTGGAGGCGGCGGAATAATAATCTTTGGCGCTATCTCTGGCGCTGTGACTCGGTGTAGCCACCTTTCAAGATGCTTTTAAACAAGGTTTCAAGCAATCATTGCGAAGGGAACTGCATGGAAAAACGTACCTCGTAAAAAGTCTGTAGCTTTCAGTTGCTCATGAAGCTGTATGTCTTTAATGAGGCCAAATAACAAAGAAACGGGACAGCCGGTGACTGGAACCGCATAGTATGGTCCGAAAAATCATGATTTTTCCTCTTTCGAAAAGATACAAAGCGCCATTTTTACCGATGGCCCGAGGCGGTTAATCCATACGCTTATGGAGTTTCTAGCTGTCACCAGAGATACGGAAGATTTTCTTATCATGACGCACCCACTCACTCACATTAACGTGAACATGAGCCAGAATTTTTATGTCATATTCTTTCTTTCATACAAGCTCCTTAGATATGCTGCGCACACTCCCGTCTTTCAAGATCACAACAGCCATGTTCATTTGGTTTCACGCGTGTGATCCCCGTTTGAGGAATGCGAGGGGATTTTATCGTACCTCGGCTAACACACTAAGTCAAACGATATAAATCACATAGAAAATATGTGCAATTATCCTGAACAGCCTGTGAATTGTACGAGGGGTGTTTAATAAGTAATGCAAGACACTTTCTTTCTGAAAGCACGTCGGTTTTACTCAGGATTCCAACACACCGTATCATTCTCCACTCTTTTGGCTACAACGGAAGGACAGAACAGGTACACAGAATAATCGGGAAGATGCTGAGTTTTTATGTGGATTTTCATCACCGTCAGTGGGACGAGTATCTCCGTTCAATGCAACCGCCTTACGCCATCTTACAGGTAGGGCTTGTATGTCCGCATGGTACCACTCCACTGGTCAGTGTCGGAAACCAACGTCTTGCTGCATCAATAACCATCCCACCATCTTTCATTGGATCAAGCAGATGGAAGTCGGATGTTGCGAGATCCGGGAAGAAGAACATTCCATTGAAGTTTTATGAATCCCACTCTGGTGCAGAGGCTCGTAACGCGCAAACAATTCCATACAGATGGTCCTTCGTTGTTCTTTTGGTCTTTTGTCAGGTAGCGAAGAACCCAGCAGGGACCACCTTTGATTACCTCAACCGCCGGACGAATTTGTCACTGCTACCAACAGGGACAGCCTGTTGTTCAGCGAGGTGTTTGCTTTCATCCATCGATCACCTCGAATGAGAGTGTCCGCACGTTTCAACATTGCAGGAGTCGCGAGATCGGGCAGGTTTGCGCGAATCTTTTAGCGACGGTAGCAGACGCCTAGTCCAACGACTCACTGTGCTTTTGTTCTCTGCCGTGTACTAACAGCTATCTGCTAGGAACACACACCCGTTGCAGATGCCAGTCTTAAGAGCACGCATAGAGCCGCTGCCTATCGAAGCTTCATAAAACTATAGGTGCTGAAGCTGGAATATTCCACGAAGTCCCACAACAAATCCTGCATTTTTTAATCCAGAAGTGTCCGAGAAGAAACGTGTTACATTGTTTATTGAACACCTCTCATATCAATGAACATCCACGTAATTTGTTGGATCTGGGCTATTTAATCATCAAAGCGTCCCTTCAGTTGGCTGCGAAATGTCTAGAGAAACTTATCTACTGTCTTTGTCGCCGAGTAGAGGCTACTATTTAAGCTAGAGGCGGCGTTACACACAGTTACAAAACCACTAACTTTGTGAAGTTGGTTATCACATCCCTCACCTACAAAACCCTGATCCGACGCATCCTCCGCTGTTCGAATGTTTCGTTGATATCCGTCCCAGCTAAGTTCCGTGATTCCCTCCAGATCCTCGAACGCCAAGCGCTCTGTCTCGCTTTCCTCATCCGTTTTCCATGCCCCAGATGGATCCTAAACCATCTCTTCAACTTCCCTGCCGTCTTCACTCACATCGAACACTTACGTATCACCTATACTGTCCACAAACAAGATTCCAATGACCCCTTTGTCTCGCCTGTGCTCACTAACCCTGGTATGCTGCCGAGCCTTCGCAAACACATCCCTCTATCCCTAAAGCTATACACGCTCCACATCCTATCTCAACGCAATTTCAATCAACTCCCTCTCCCATACAATGAGATCTGCCTTGCTATGTATCCCACGTACCAACTTTAACCCTTCCCTACCTACTCAACTCCAACGTCATCAGAATTGAGTTGCCATCAAGTCTTCGAATGAAGCAATAGCGTAAAGATTGAATTCATGACATCCAGTGATTTATGGCCCCATATCACATTTTCATTCGTTTGGAGAGGTGCATATGGGGCCTGAAGATGGCATAATGAAATGCTGAAACTGGTAGCCTTCAAAATAAAATAACATCTTAAGTTACACAGCTGCTGGTGAATTTCATTGACATTGACAGTTACATCAGAATTCCTCTCTCCTTTTTCCTTTCCACCCATCCATTATCCCTTTCCTTTAGTACCACCACCTTCCCCACACACCATTATTCCTTTTCACCTCTATTCGTCCCACCGTCTGTATTCCTACTATCCACTACACCTCTTACCTATAAGCTCCATAGTTTCCCCGCGTACGAGACCCCAATCTCGTTATCAACACCTCTCAACCTCTCTGAAACATATCCTCTCCTTCCATAACGCTTCTCACCCACTGCAGGTCCACTAGGTCTTAAGAGAAAGTGCAGTCCTCCAGTGCTTTTTCATGGGAGAATTTCACATCATCGCAGTTGTGTTTTTTAAATGGTATATATTTTTAGTTGTCTCTCCTTGATATTTTTTTCCACCATCTTTGTTGTACCTTTATGAATGCTCTTGGCTGGAGAACGGGATGTTGTACCACCGACGGCCCACTCCCTGCCCATAAGGGGCGTGCGGTATAAAATAACAGCAAAAGATAAAAAACAACACGCAATTAGCGTGATGTCTCCTGGGGATTAACCTTATATCAGGTGTGGTTACTACCCTTACTTTTGCTACGTGGTGCCCTGTTACGCGATGCTAGGCACACGATGGAATTGTGCCCACTATTGTGCCAACTGTTGTAACCACTGAATGTCTGTGCGAGCCAATCGGAAACTTTGTCCGCAGCCGCCTCCAGAAGCGCGCTGGGCGGAAGAATGCGTCTTCACTGCAGCGCCGACTTGCACCGGGGAGTCGCTACAAGTATTCGCGGAACGCGCGCTGCGGACGCGCAGCAATTCGGGCGTCGCGTCGCCGCGGCTCGCCCCGCCATGCCGTGCCCCTCCCTACCCAACCCGGCTCGGCCGCGACCGCGGCCGTCGCGTCGGCCCGTCTGATCCGGTTCGGCGCGCCGCCGCCAGGGGCGCCCCGTTCGCATTCCGCGGGCCGCTCCGTCGGCACGCCAGGAGCGCCGCTTCGCGTTCCGGCACCGCCGGCCATCAGCTCAGTTTGGCGCCTCCGGCCGGCCGCAGGATGCTGACGGAGGTGGGGCGCAGCCGCTCGCTCAGTTTCCCTAATTCCTCATCTGCAGGCAGAGGAGGGTCAGAGTCCACATCGGTTCGCGGCTACGTTGTCAGGTCACTTTAGACGCGATGGATAGGCCGGTATTACACTATCAAATTTCTTTGTCAAAGATATTTGATGGTGTAATAGGGAACTTTGTCAAATGTCGTCCAATATTTGATCAAATCTAGGGCCTCGCTGTAGATTTGATCAAACAAGTCGCTTGTCTTCTGTTCACTGCAATGTGACGTGTTACCACATGGAGCGCTAGCATCGCTGCAGCGTTCTGTCGTCTGTGTGTTTTTAGAAACATTGCCGGTAAATACAATTGTTGTGTATAATTGGAAGGAGAAACAGCATTGGTCGTATTTTTTTTTTTTTTTTTTTGTTTTGTTATCCATGTGATCGCTCAAAGCTTCTTGACACCAGTGCCTACCAAATTTAATTGTATATTACAGCACAGAGGATGGTCAGTAAGTGACCGAAAATCGATTTTGCGGATAATAAAACAAAAAAATACGACCAATGCTGTTTCTCCTTCCAATCATATCGATTATCTGGTCGTGGTGCACAGAACACTCCATGGAGTCGCCAATCAATACAATTGGTGTGTGCCAACAACTACAAAATTAATAGAGATGTATGAAGCTAATGAGGCCCTTTACAACGTGAGGCACCGTGAATACAACGTAACCTAACCTAACCCTTTCCTGTAGCAAGGAATCGGAGTATTACAGTGAGCCTGTCTTCTGCAGATGTAGCAGTTCTTAAGTGAATATTGTGCTTTGTAGTATGAGGATACATTTCACTGAGCACATACAGAATTGTATGCTCATCCATTCTTAAGTAATTGATGTATGACTTAACGTCCTCCACTACAAGCTCACGTAACAAATTTTGTTGAATGCTTTATCGCGTCGTCTTAAAACCCACGGCTTCACCCAGGTATGTTTCCTTTTTTTTCCCCACTTCTCTTCCGCATGTGTACACAGTACAATTGTGGTACTTGCAACTGCTGTGGTTAATAAGCTGTTGTTGTGAGCCATCTTGAACTTTGACGAAAAATATGATGACAGTGTAATACCCCTAATAGCACTACGTCAAAGATCTTTGTCAAATATATTTGACTGAGTATTTGATCACATCTTTGATCAAATCTTTGACAAATTGTAATACCGGCCACACGAGCGAATAACAGGCGCAGAGCACTCACAGCCAGCTCGCAGCGTCACAAATCGTTTCGGTGCACATACGTCGACATCGCAGCGATAATGACACTGCAGTTCGACAACACTGCAGAAAATTAAGGTTTTATGAAGATCGCAGCACAGCTGCTTAGCAACAGAAGATCCTTTGTTAGGTTTGAAAATAACAGAACATGTTGACTGAATAAAAAGGTAGCGATCTCGCTTCCGCACTATTTAACTTGTATGCCAGCGACCAACTATGTAACAAGAGATTTTGTTATAAGAACGTAGGCTTCCGCGGCCGGTGTCATAGTAATTAAAATTCTTCTGGGTATTATGCAGCGTCATTGCTAAAAACTAACAACAATAATGAACTAAAACCGACGTTTCGGCCGAATTGCAACGGCCTTCCTCAGGGCACGACTGGTTTTGCATGGGGATAGGTGCTTCTATTTATTACAGATTATCGATGTCTGACGTCACTGTTGTAAAACTTTTAATTGGCCCTCTAATATGATTGGATAGTCAAGACGTAAGGGAAGATGGAAAGAAAGAGGCTATTCGTGGATGTCCATGTCGTCAACGATTGGTAGCTGTCCGCCAATCAGCGTTCGGCTTCTGGTCGGCAAGTTTTCCTCCTGATGTGCGAGGATGTGGGGTGACAGTTGCTCTACAGCTGATTGTACAGATACGTCCGTGTCCCGTGTCGCTTCTGCCCCGCGACCGTTCACGGCCCGTTGGACTGGGCTGGCCGGCAGCCGGCAGCCAGTCTGTTGATGTTGTCAGGCTGCTTAATAATTTCGATCGCCTCCCGTATTTCGCGTTCTCACATCCACGATTCTTTCTCCAGCACTCGGTCTTTCTGGAACCTAATAGGTTGTCCACAGTCACGGTGGTGTTCCGCTATCGCCGATTTATTATGTTGTTGTAATCGTACATAGTGTTCGTGTTCTGCTACTCGTAAGCTGACACGTCTCCCTGTTTCTCCTATGTAGGCAGCTCCGCACTCACACCGTAGTTCGTAAACACCTGCAGTGTTAAGATTGTTGACTACATCCTTGGTGGAACCTGTCATTTCATTTTACAGCAATGGCGTTAGACATCGATAGTCAGTAATAAATAGAAGCACCTATCCCCATGCAATACCAGTCGTGCCCTGAGGAAAGCCTTTGCAATTCGGCCGAAACGTCGGTTTTAGTTTATTATTGTTCTTAGTTTTTAGCAATGACGCGGCATAATATCCAGAAGAATTTTAATCACTAAGAGATTTTGTATTTGTGGACATCCACAGCCTTCGGAGCCTTAATAAATAAAAACTTGGTCCGAGGTGGGCTGTAACGTGAATTTTTATTTAATCGTGCGATTAGCTGATTTTGACTACATTTCATTGTCATTTACAAGTGTTTGACGATGACACATAGTCCAAATTAGCTAACCGCACGATTACGTAAAAATCACGTTGTTGTGGGTTGGCAGGAGAGCCAACACCGGGTTACAAGATGAAGCCGAAAGGCACGCGTTTTAGCTCACGCAGGCTGGCGTGAGGTCTGGAACAGGACAGGGAAATTAGACTTTAGAAAAAACGGACGTAGCTGGTGGAATACTTAACTTTAATCCATAAATGGTGAACGTCGCTCTTGACGGTACATTATTTACAGTATCAATAGTAACTGGTACTGGCGCCTTGCTAGGTCGCAGCAAATGACGTAGCTGAAGGCTATGCTAACTATCGTCTCGGCAAATGAGAGCGTATTTTATCAGTGAACCATCGCTAGCAAAGTCGGTTGTACAACTGGGGCCAGTGCTAGGAAGTCTCTCTAGACCTGCCGTGTGGCGGCGCTCGGTCTGCGATCACTGATAGTGGCGACACGCGGGTCCGACGTATACTAACGGATCGCGGCCGATTTAAAGGCTACCACCTAGCAAGTGTGGTGTCTGGCGGTGACACCACACACGTTACAGCCTACCATGTTTAAGTGTACTGAACAGGTAACAAGACTTGCAGCTCTTTTATTTATGTGTACGATCTGGCCATCTTGACGGAGCCAAGGTCATTGAAGACGTCGAGTGACAACTTTCAGCTGCTCTTGACGACCTGAGAGAGTATTACGAAGTCAGACGCTTGAAATCATATCCAAGCAAAACAGGTCCTCGTCACCTTCGCAACAAACATACCAACCACAGATTAAACGTTTCATGGCTGAGAACTGATGAAATTCATAGTTCTAGCCCTAAATACCTCCTGGTGGCTCTTGACAGTAGTCTACAATTCAAGAAGCAGTGCCAGAATCAGATAAAAAGACTCCCTGAAGGCGCTGCAGTCGATAGATATTCTGAACCGTCGGCCAGACACCACTGTGGTGCTAAGAGTCTGTTAACCAGAAGTTCATTGTGGCTCTTCACGATACTGATAGAATACTGCATATTTATCGGCGCATATATCACTACATGTCAGTTCTAATTGTACTCTCTATGCTTTCCAGTTTACGTGAAGAGAGCTGGTGAAGAGTTGAGCAGCGTTTGAGTCCACAAATAAATTCCAAAAGGGAACCAATATTGTTTTTCATAGGTACGTTGGTATTTTTAGATGTTCAGTAAATTAATGCATTTGCCTGTTAATGTGTCTACAATGTGCTGACATAATGAACGTGAATGTGATTGTAGTTTTCGTGTTTCGAAACCACAATTCTCTCTATCACCAATTTTATCTATTAACTTTGAAAGTATTTTGGTAATAATTAAACGAAAGCCATGAATTAACCAACTTTTTGTTTTCAGTAAATTCTAGAAATTAACAGTAACGCTGTTTCCTTTGCGCCTCTTATCATTTCTAAACAATACCCCCTTCCCTTGAGAAACAGTTCGCCACACCGATCTAACTATGGTTCTATCCCTTGATTGTCTGCCATGGTCGTCTGCCACGTTTGAAGTAATAAAATTAAAAAAAAAAAAGAATTGCACCTACTAATTTCTTACGATTCTCACCAGTTTAGAAGCTACGCGGGTCTTCTGAGAAATACAGGGCAAGTATTGAGAGACAAGCTTGACCACTGTAATTCATATAAATGCAATAGAATCAAAAGAACTGACTACGAAAGAAGCACACAAATGGAAATAGTTCTGCAAACTAACTTGTATCTATTTTAACGTCACTGACCGACGTCCACTTGGCAATATCCAGTTTTCAACCCTCTTCTGCAGCCACATTCCTCCCTGAGCTAGAATGTATCACTATATCCCACAAAACCTAACACAGATGAAATGATTGAGTATTTTATCTTTGTATTGACCGGATAGCTAATCGCCTGCCCAAGCCTGCAACTTGCCAACTGCCACCCTTCGTCTACCGTCCAAGTCCCTCTCCCCTCTCCCGATACTCTCCCCCGCCCCTTGCTCCCTGAGCAGTCAGCAGCACCCCATTTCCTAACGTTAAATTACTTTATTTTCTGCCTCAGAGCTGTTAGCAACAGTACTGAGTTTGCGTGGAAGTTCTCCTTTCTTCAGCCACGTTTTGGCCAAACTCTAGTTTAGATTCTTTAGAAACTGACCAACTACGGCACGCATATTGTCCTGGTAACTTATCACAGAGTGAGCCCTCCCAGGGCTTCCAGAGACAGAAGAATAAGCAGGCTAAAACAATTATCCAACTTAAATGCGGCTTAAAATGAAGAAACTTTATATAATACAGACTATTCAAAAAAATGTACATAACGCTTGTCTCGGCTGACATTCAGGCAGCACTGAGGCAAAATGCCGAGGAAACCACTCGAGCCTGTAATTAAGCCCAATAGTAATCTGAGCAGCGGGAACACACAATGGGTCGTTAATAGCTGAATTAACCCTTGTAGGGATAAACACTCTAATTATCCAATCTCTAAAAAAGAAGAAAGGAACGACGCACCACGAAGGAATCATCTTGATGGGACGGGAATCGGTTGTTATGATGTACACTCATGACATATGTCATTAAGTGTAGAGCTGTTGAATGTTCCCCCGAGAGATATTGCGCCAAATTCTGTCCAACTGACGTATTGTACCATGAAAATCCCAATCTGATTGGAGGGTGCTGCCCATAATGCTCCAGACGTTCTCAATTGGGGAGTGGTCTGGCGACCTTGCTAGCCAAGGTAGGGTTTAGCACAAAGACAGTGTAAACTCTTACCGTCCGTGAATAGGTATCATCTTTTTGAAATGTAAGCCCAGCAAGGCTTGCCATCACCGGTAACAAAACGGGGCACAGAATATCGTCAACGTACGGCTGTGCCGTAAGGATGCCGCGGCGGACAACCAAAGAGGTCTTACTATGAAATTAAATGGTTCTCCATACCATTACTCCTGCTTCTTAGGCATTACGGCGGCCAACAGTGAGGTGGGTATAACACCACTGTCTAGGGCGCCTCGTTACGTCTTCGTTGGTTATCAGTGCTCAGTTCGAGGCAGGACTCATCACTGAAGACAGTTCCAATCCAGTCAATAAGATTCCAGGTGGAAGTCTTTTCTGGAGACGCACTGGACAGCGGTGAAATACAAACATGAATGTCATCTGCTATAGGGCCTGACAACCAGGAGTCAGGAGTCGTTGTGCGGGGTGCCACTTCGTTTCATAGCACGACCTCTTTCGTTGTCATCTGCGATACCCTTGCAGCATAGTGGTATGTCGACGATATACTGCGCAGCGTTTTGTTGCAGGCGACAGTCAGGTTGGTATCTCATCGCTCTCTGGGGTGTCTTCAGACACGCCTTCCACCTACAATCTCATTACTAGAGTGGAATTGTCTTCAGTGATGAGTCCCGCTTCGAACTGAGCCCCAATAATCAGCAAATTATGGTCAGCGAAGACGTATAAAAACGCCCTGAATAGTGGTGGGATACCAACCTCATTGTTACCCACCATACGGTCTGACAACCAGGGTTAATGGTATGGGATACCATTTCATTTCACAGTAGGACCCCTTTGGTTGTCAGCCGCGGCATCCTTCAGCCTACTGGTATGTCGACGACATTCTAGACCCATTTTGTTGCAGGTAATAGCAATCTATCCTGGGCTTACGTTTCAGCAAAGTAATGCCCGCTCGCACACGGAAAGAATTTCTACTGCTTGTGAACCCTTATCTTGGCCAACAAGGTCGCCAGATCTCTCCCAGACTGGAGGGTTAGGGGCAGGTCTCCCCACTCGGATCGGGATTTTGATGATCTAACGCGCCAGTTGGACAGATGCTGGCACATTGTGCTTCAGGAGAACATCCAATAACTCTGTCAATCGATGCCAAGCCGAAGAATTGCTTACATGAGGGCCAGAGGGGATCCAACACGTTATTGATTTGTCCAGTTTGTGAAGCGCTATCTCTTGAATAAATCATCCATTTTTCTGAAATTGTAATCAAAGGTTTGTATGTACATGTACAACAAATATATCCATTTCAGTTCCATTCGAATAATTTCTACTTCGTAATTGGTTTTCATTTTGTCTCACAATCTTTTTCATTCGAAAACTAGCTCGTTAATTCCCGTTCACTAAACATCCCAATTCACTAAAACGAATATACTAATAATTCGCGAAAAATGAGACTAAATTTCATATAGTTCAGTTATATTTACTAGATTCTTATCCTCTACATCCTCTTCACTGTAGATATTACGTGGATGTCTGTTGTAACAAAATTTTTCCACGCACCTCTCCCTCCGTAGTTCGAAGAGAGGGCTTATTGATATGGCTTTCCTTTAAATAATATTTCTGTTGTGCGTGAGTACCTAAATTTTCCGCATCTTCGGAAATATGTGTGTCTCATCTCTCGTGGGACTTATTTTTTGCATCCAATATAATCTCATACTGATCAGAATCCTAGTCACCTGTCGTGTATATATCATCACGCATTAAAAATTGAGTTTAAAATTACTCGCAACATTCACCCTGGATACTAAGCTAACTGCAGAAGACGAATTACAATACTAAAAATTCATTCTACGTGTTACAGCTGGAACTTTAATTCGGTAAAACAGCAATGTACAGTCAAGACGGGAATAAAGGTTTATCAGAAGCAAAATTTGTATAGAGCATTTAATAAGAGACTAATGCAATTACTTTAAATACTTACGCTGCATATTCTCTTGCCTAATTGGTCTAGATATACTACTTTTTTTGAGTCGTCATTCTTTTGACTGGCTGGATGCGGCTCGCGACAAATTTCGCTCCTGTGCCAACACTGACATTTCAGAGAAGCGTTTGCAACGTACATCTTCAGTTATTTGCTGGATGTATTCCACTCTCTGCAGTTTTATTTCCTCTACAGCTCTCTCTAGTTCCATGAAAGATATTCCCTGATGTCTTATCAGATGTAGCACCAAATCTCAAATGCTTCGATTCTCTTCTGTTTCAGTTTCCCCAAAGTCCATGTTTCACTGCCATACAATGCTGTGCTTCAAACGTATAGTCTCAGAAAATTTTTTTTTCTCAAATTAAAGCCTACGTTTGATACTGGTAGGTTTTTCTTGGCTTGGAATGCCCTTTTTGCCAGCGCTAGTCCGCCTTTGGTGCCCTCCTTGCTTTGTCCGTCATTGATTATTTTACTGCCCAGGTAACACATTTCCTTAACCTCACCAACTTCACAATGATCAATTATGATGTTTCCTCGCTGTCTTATTTCTTCTACTTCTCATTTCTTTCATCTGACTTCGATTTACTCTCAATCCCTATTGCTTACACATTAGACTGTTCATTCCATACTGTGTTGTCATTAAACTGTTCGCTCCATTCAGCAGGTCCAATAACACTTCTTCACTTTAACTAAGGATAGCAACGTTGTGTTGTCGAACCCAACGCCGGCACGGTAGCTCAGCGTGTTCGGTCAGAGGGTTAGCAGCCCTCTGTAATTAAAAAACTGAGCTAATCGATCAACAATGAACTTAAACGGATGTCTTTCGACGTCCGCCCCGAGCAGATGCAACGAACAAAAGCGAACAAAAAGAGATTAAAAAAAACCCGTGGTCTAGGGATAGCGTCTTTGATTCATAATCAAAACGTCTTCGGTCCCGGGATCGATCCCCGTCAATACCTAAATTTTGATAAATAATCAGCATTGGCGGCTGAAGACTTCCGGCATAAGAAGTCACCCTCATTCTGCCAACCGCCTTGTCAAAGAGGGCGGAGGAGCGGATAGAGGTTCAGGGGACTCCCTTGTCCTAGGGGTGGGAAATTGCCCCTAAAGGCGGAAGAGTCAGCAATGATCAACAACATGAGGATGCAGAAGGCAATGGAAACCACTGCATTAAAGACACGTTACATGTATCCACAGGACAGGTGGCCTCTAATTGAAGAAGTGTCATGATCTCTCCATTGGCAAAAGATTCCGGAATAGTCCCCCATTCGGATCTCCGGGAGGGGACTGCCAAGGGGGAGGTTACCATGAGAAAAAGATTGAATATTCTACGAAAGGATAACGTTCTACGAGTCGGGGCTTGAACGTGGTAGAGAAACTAGAAAATCTGAAAAGGGAAATGCAAAGGCTCAATCTAGATATAGTAGGGGTCATTGAAGTGAAGTGGAAGGAAGACAAGGATTTCTGGTCAGATGAGTATTGGGTAATATCAACAGCAGCAGAAAATGGTATAACAGGTGTAGGATTCGTTATGAATAGGAAGGTGGGGCAGAGGGTGTGTTACTGTGAACAGTTCAGTGACCGGGTTGTTCTAATCAGAATCGACAGCAGACCAACACCGACAATGATAGTTCAGATATACGTGCCGACGTCGCAAGCTGAAGATGAACAGATAGAGAAAGTGTATGAGGATATTGAAAGGGTAATGCAGTATGTGAAGGGGGACGAAAATCTAATAGTCATGGGCGACTGGAATGCAGTTGTAGGGGAAGGAGTAGAAGAAAAGGTTACAGGAGAATATGAGCTTGGGAGAAGGGATGAAAGAGGAGAAAGACTAATTGAGTTCTGTAACATGTTTCAGCTAGTAATAGCGAATACCCTGTGCAAGAATCACAAGAGGAGGAGGTATACTTGGAAAAGGCCGGGAGATCCGGAAAGATTTCAATTAGATTACATCATGGTCAGACAGAGATTCCGAAATCAGATACTGGATTGTAAGGCGTACCCAGGAGCAGATACAGACTCAGATCACAATATAGTAGTGATGAAGAGTAGGCTGAAGTTCAAGACATTAGTCAGGAAGAATCAATACGCGAAGAAGTGGGATACGGAAGTACTAAGGAATGACGGGATACGTTTGAAGTTCTCAAACGCTATAGATACAGCAATAAGGAATCGCGCAGTAGGCAGTACAGTTGAAGAGGAATGGACATCTCTAAAAAGGGCTATCACAAAAGTTGGGAAGGAAAACATAGGTACAAAGAAGGTAGCTGCGAAGAAACCATGGGTAACAGAAGAAATACTTCTTTTGATTGATGAAAGGAGGAAGTACAAACATGTTCCGGGAATATCAGGAATACAGAAATACAAGTCGCTGAGGAATGAAATAAATAGGAAGTGCAGGGAAGCTAAGACGAAATGGCTGCAGGAAAAATGTGAAGACATCGAAAAAGATATGATTGTCGGGAGGACAGACTCAGCATACAGGAAAGTCAAAACAACCTTTGGTGACATTAAAAGCAACGGTGGTAACATTAAGAGTGCAACGGGAATTCCGCTGTTAAATGCAGAGGAGAGAGCAGATAGGTGGAAACAATACATTGAAAGCCTCTATGAGGGTGAAGATTTGTCTGATGTGATAGAAGAAGAAACAGGAGTCGATTTAGAAGAGATAGGGGATCCAGTATTAGAATAGGAATTTAAAAGAGCTTTGGAGGACTTACGGTCAAATAAGGCAGAACGGATAGATAACATTCCATCAGAATTTCTAAAATCATTGGGGCAAGTGGCAACAAAACGACTATTCACGTTGGTGTGTAGAATATATGAGTCTGGCGATATACCATCTGACTTTCGGAAAAGCATCATCCACACAATTCCGAAGACGGCAAGAGCTGACAAGTGCGAGAATTGTCGCACAATCAGCTTAACAGCTCATGCATCGAAGCTGCTTACAAGAATAATATACAGAAGAATGGAAAAGAAAATTGAGAATGCGCTAGGTGACGATCAGTTTGGCTTTCGGAAAAGTAAAGGGACGAGAGAGGCAATTCTGATGTTACGGCTAATAATGGAAGCAAGGCTAAAGAAAAATCAAGACACTTTCATAGGATTTGTCGACCTGGAAAAAGCGTTCGACAATATAAAATGGTGCAAGCTGTTCGAGATTCTGAAAAAAGTAGGGGTAAGCTGTAGGGAGAGACGGGTCATATACAATATGTACAACAACCAAGAGGGAATAATAAGAGTGGGCGATCAAGAACGAAGTGCTCGTATTAAGAAGGGCGTAAGACAAGGCTGTAGCCTTTCGCCCCTACTCTTCAATCTGTACATCGAGGAAACAATGATGGAAATAAAAGACAGGTTCAGGAGTGGAATTAAAATACAAGGTGAAAGGATATCACTGATACGATTCGCTGATGACATTGCTATCCTGAGAGAAAGTGAAGAAGAATTAAATGATCTGCTGAACGGAATGAACAGTCTAATGTGTACACAGTATGGTTTGAGAGTAAATCGGAGAAAGACTAAGGTAATGAGAAGTAGTAGAAATGAGAACAGCGAGAAACTTAACATCAGGATTGATGGTCACGAAGTCAGTGAAGTTAAGGAATTATGCTACGTAGGCAGTAAAATTACCAATGATGGACGGAGCAAGGAGGACATCAAAAGCAGACTCGCTATGTCAAAAAAGGCATTTCTGGCCAAGGGAAGTCTACTAATATCAAATACCTGCCTTAATTTGAGGAAGAAATTTCTGAGGATGTACGTCTGGAGTACAGCATCGTATGGTAGTGAAACATGGAGTATGGGAAAACCGGAACAGAAGAGAATCGAAGAATTTGAGATGTGGTGCTATACACGAATGTTGAAAATTAGGTGGACTGATAAGGTAAGGAATGAGGAGGTTCTACGCAGAATCGGAGAGGAAAGGAATATGTGGAAAACACTGATAAGGAGCAGAGACAGGATGATAGGACATCTGCTAAGACATGAGGGAATGACTTCCATGGTACTAGAGGGAGCTGTAGAGGGCAAAAACTGTAGAGGAAGACAGAGATTGGAATACGTCAAGCAAATAATTGAGGACGTAGGTTGCAAGTGCTACTCTGAGATGGAGAGGTTAGCACAGGAAAGGAATTCGTGGCGGGTCGCATCAAACCAGTCAGTAGACTGATGACCAAAAAAAAAAAAAGGCAGTGTCAACAACTGTTTCTGTGGCTTTACCTCTCCTAAAGCCAAACTGACCATCAGCTAACACATCATTTCTTTCACATTCTTCCAGCTCGTAAGCTGATTGTGCGATAATTCTCGCACTTGTCAGCTTCTGCAATCTTGAGAATTGTGTGGATGATGTACGAGGTCTGTTCAGAAAAGTCCGGAACTTTGTCTACAAAATTTTTCTACGCTTACCTTTTTCCTATTGAGCATGGGCTCCTTCGGAATACTCTCCTCCACAACAGATACACCGCTCCCAACGCCGTTTCCACTACCGGAAGTTGTCTTGGTACGCCTCTTCCTGTATCTGGAAAGCACGGAGGATGGGGCAGCACAGTGATTGGGTTTTGTATGCAATAGTCACGCATGACTCGAGCCGTTGGACGAACTTGGCTGCAACGTTATGCATTCCAAGATGCTGTGTCAGGATTTCATGACTTGGTCCAACAGAAATATTATGTTCTTCTGCAATCTCTGGAAAGTCCATCTTCGTTTGGCATGCACAATTTCTTTGACGTTCCTGACGTGAGCGTCGTCGGTAGACGTCGAAGGGCGTCCTGAACCAGGATCATCTTTAACTTCTGTCCGCCATTTTTAAACTATGTGAACCATTCCTAACAGGGCTTAAAAACCCGTCACTGTAGGCTTCCGGCATCATTTGGTGAGTCTCTGTAAAGGTTTTCTTGAGTTTCGCGCAAAATTAATGCAGACGCGTCCCTCGTCTAACTCTCCCATCTCGAAATTGGTCGACTGTGCGACATAACGTTCTATTCAGTGCAGCACTGAACATTAGCTAACAGTCATACAACAGTGAAACTTCCGACAGTTGTACATTAAACACACACCAACACACCGCCGGCGCCAAATTACCAATTTTCCGGAATTTTTGAACAGACCTCGTATATCGTCAGACTCATACATTCTACACACCGACGTAAATAGTCGTTTTGTTGCCACTTCCCCCAATGGTTTGACAAGTTCTGATGGAACGTTATCTACCCTCTCTGCTGAGGACTGCAGCACCATTCCCCCTTTCAATTATCGAATAAACGAAAGGATGGTTGACGTAGTATTTAGTGTATCTGGGATTGTAAAACAGTTAAGATCCTTAGACGCCAGAAAGGCATCTGGCCCAGACGGTATCCCCGTAAGATTTTATGTTGACTATGCTACAAATATAACACCATTCTTATCCGTCATCTATCAGAGCTCATTTGAACGGCGGAAAGTTCCACGGGACTGGAAGAAGGCCCAGGTCATAGCAATCTATAAAAAGGGTAGAAAATCGGATGCACATAATTACCGGCCAATTTCACTGACATCGATTTGTTGTAGAATCATGGAAAATATTTTGTGTTCAGACATACTGACCTTTCTAGACCCTGAGAAGCTCATCTGCAGAAACCAGCTTGGCTTTAGGAAACAGCGGTCGTGCGAGACACAGCTGGCCCTCTTTGTGCATGATATACAACAGGCTCTAGATACCGGCTCCTAGGTTGATGCCATATTTCTCGACTTTCGAAAGGCGTTCGACTCAGTTCCGCACTGTCGCTTGCTACAAAAAGTGCGCACTTACGGTCTATCCAGTGACATATGCGGTTGGATAGAAAGTTTTCTAACAGACAGGGAGCAGTGTGTCGTCCTGAACGGGGTAACTTCAACAGAAACAAGAGTAACTTCAGGTGTGCCCCAGGGCAGCGTAATAGGTCCTCTGCTTTCTACGATTTACATAAACGATCTGGTTGATGGTATTGACAGCGGCCTTAGACTGTTTGCCGATGATGCTGTAGTCTACAGGAAAGTAGTATCACACGAATGTTGTGAACAAATCAATGAGGATTTGTAGACAATAAATGCGTGGTGTAATGACTGGCAGTTGGCTCTCAATATTAGTAACTGTAACCTACTGCGTATAACAAGGCGAAAATCTCCATTAATGTATGAGTCAAAATAAATGATCAGTCTTTGGAAGCGGTAACATCAATCAAGTATCTGGGTGTGACTATTCGAAATGATCGCAAATGGAGTGATCAGATTACACAAGTGACGTGCAAGGCGAACTGTAGATCGCGGTTTATTGGTAGAATCCTGAAGCGATGCAGTCCTTCAACAAAGGAAATAGCTTACAATACGTTAGTTCGTCCAGTCTTAGAGTATTGTTCGTCTGTATGGGACCCTTACCAGTTGGGTCTGATTCAAGAAATTGAGAAGGTCCAAAGAAGAGCGGCAAGATTCGTGACTGGTACATCTATCTATCGCGAGAGCGTTGCAAATCTTATAGAAAGTTTGAAGTGGGACACACTTGTAGAAAGACGACACGCCAAACAGAAGGGGCTGCTCTCTAAATTCCGAAATCCAGTCTTCACGGAGGATGCAGAGTATATATTATTACCACCAACTTTCAGATCGCGTAATGATCATCATTCATAGATAAGGGAAATAAGAGCTCGTACTGAGGCTTCAGACAGTCCTTTTTTTCCTCGTGCGATCCGCGAGTTGGGGGGGGGGGGGGGGAGGGGGATATGACTTTGGCGTGAATTGTGCCCTCCACCATACACCGCTTGGTGGCTAGCGGAGTATATATGTAGATGTAGATGTAGATGCTTATTTTATCTTAAGTTTTCCAATGCTCTTTTACATTCTGTCTTATTTCTCGATCCCCTGTCTCTTCTATATCGACTCCTGTTTCTTCTTCTACCACGACATCAGACAACTCTTCCCCCTCATAGAGGCCTTCAGTGTACTGTTTCCATATCTGCTCTCTACTGTCTTTAAGAGTGGAATTCCCATTGCACAGTCATGTTACCAAGTTTGTTTCAATTCAACCTAAGGGTGTTTTGGCTTTTATGTATGCTGAGTCAGTCCTTCCGACAGTCATTCCTTTTTCGATTTCTTCGGTTTTTCATGTAGCCATTTCGATTTAGCTTCCCTACACTTCTTATTTGCGTGGTTCCTAAATGACTTGCATTTCCGTACTTCCTCGAGTATTTTTTACTTCCCTCTTCCATCGATCAAGTGAAGTATTTCTTATGTTACCCATGGTTTCTTCGCACTTACCGTCTTTGTATCTATGTCTTTCTCTCTAACTTCTGTGACTGCCCGTTTTAGGGATGTCCCTTTCTCTTCAACTGATCTACCTGCTGAGCTATTCTTTATGGCTGTATCTATAGCCTTGACTTTTATTCCTTTTTACTTCCATATCTTACTTCTTTGCGCGTTGATCGTTACTGACTAGTCATTTAAATTTCAGCCTCGTCTTCAACATTACTAAATTGTGATTTGGGTCTATACCTGCTCCTGGGTAAGCGTCACAATCCAATATCTGATATACCATCCAAAGTACAGAATTTTAACAGAGCACTAATAATGATCAGTCAAGTTTGTGAAACACCGTAGGTCTAAAAGGAAACGAAAGAACGGCTTACAAAGCTGTAACACGGCCTATTATCTGAGCGGAAGCTAAGTATGGACTAAGCCAAATCATAATAAGAAAAGCTTAACAGTCAGTTATTTTCTGAGAAAACTCTAAATACAGATTTCCGGTCAGTAATAGCAATGGAACCAAAGCAAAAGATGTTAAGATATAACTTATGACAGTTAATCTCCAAGAATGCGGCCAAAAGTAAAAACTGCTTGTTAGAAAAATAGGTGTTTCTGACTGCCATAACAAAAAATAAATCACATACAGAGGGTAAGGAGAGCTCTGTGTCGACCATACAATTGTTGGTACGAGATCGTACCAAGCCATTAGGTCTATTACTTGAAAAGATGATGTAATGATTTCTGTCACCATCCAGTTGTAAGAACTCTGTGATACTAGAAAAAGAATGAAGTCAGCAGTTAGAATTAAGTTATTACTCTGTAAAAGAAAGACCGTCATAAATAGTGCTCCTATGTAGATACAGCTATTACATATTGTATCATCTTTTGGGCATCAAGAGCAGATACAGTGGTCACGTTATTAAAACTAGAGAAACGGTCTTGGAGATACTAATGAAAAACAATAAACGAGCTCATTGTGAAAATCTGTTTATAGAGGTGAATATTCTAACTGCATCATCTGAGTACACAGATGAGTGCATGTACAGACCTAATTGCAGATTAAGAACAACTTTAGTAATCATTACAGTAACATTTACATTTATGCTCATGCCATGAAAGTCAAACTTAAGTTACACATAAAAGTATTTCAACCAGAGAAACAAATTGCTAAACAATTTGCTCAGAAATGAAAGAAAGAAACTAAAACCTCATGCAGTAAAGACAACACGCACCGAACATGATGGTAGAGCCATTATGAAACTGCAACAGAAACACTCAGAGAACTTCAATAAAAATCGTTGGAAGAAAGACGATGTAAGTCTATCGAAATCGTCTTTGGCCAAACCAGTATCCTTTCATCGGATTGCCAAAGCATATGGCTTCGAATCACTTGTTTCTAGTTGTCCAGTATCCGGTGGAGTCGTTCTTTATGTCACCTCAAGCGTCGCTTACTCCTGTATTACGCTATTTCTTTGTCAAAGATGATATGCCAAATACTTATTTCAAAGAAGTACAATAGTGTAATAGGGAACATTGCCTTTCGTCAAACAAATATGATCCAATCAAGGGCCTTTGATCATAGAAGTAGTTCGTCTTCTGCTCACTGCAGTGTGAAATGTAACCGCTTGGAGCGCTGGCATCGCTACGGCCGTTTGACGTCTGTAGTGTGGGTGTAAACATGGCTGCAAAGTTTAGTTGGCGGGTTCCTTCGACTCTTTTTAATAACCTTGCTTCGACAGAGGTGAGTGAGGAAAGGGCGCAATGTATGCTATAAATCGTGTGCTGTTGGGGATGTGCTACAGGTGACTTCAAATCGACAATCTCAGTTACATGCATTCTCCTCTACATCAGGTAACACCATTGCAGCTTCTCAGCAAGCGGGAATAGAAGACGACACACAGTAAAATAAAAAAAAGTGTTTTCGTAGCTCTCCATTCTAGTTTGTCTATTTTTTAACTCTGGTTGCCACAAGTTAAAAAGTGTTTCATCTGTTTCGTATTTTTCATTAATTTTGTAATAGATGGAACACTAATTCTGTTAATTAAATTATTCAAAAATGAAGATAGTTCTTAATGCACATATGGTGCACTAAACGTTATTTATCTTCAGACATTCCTCCTTCTAGAATTATTTTGGTTAATATTCACTGTGGTGTTCGAGTGTCAGCTCGTGGTCGTGCGGTAGCGTTCTCGTTTCCCACGCCCGAGTTCCCGGGTTCGATTCCCGGCGGGGTCAGGGATTTTCTCTGCCTCGTGATGAATGGGTGTTGTGTGATGTCCTTAGGTTAGTTAGGTTTAAGTAGTTCTAAGTTCTAGGGGACTGATGACCATAGATATTAAGTCCCATAGCGCTCAGAGCCATTTGAACCATTTATTCGAGTGCCGAATAGTAAGTTAAAGTACCTCTCTCGTCCAAAAAGAAATCGCAGTGTTATGGTGAACCTGTCTTCTGCACATATAGCATTAGTCAAGTGAGTATTCTGCTCTGTTGTATTGGGAGCGACTTTACTGAGAAAATGTTGACAAGCACTGTCTTCCATTCGTGAGTAAGATATATGACTTGCCGTCCTCCACTTGCAGCTCTCGTAACAAATTTTGCTGAATGCTTTTACTATATCGACACAAAACCTACGGCTTCACGCAAGTATGTTTTCTTTTTCTTCCGCCGGTTCTCTTCCAAAGGCATTACCCAATGCAACTGAGGTACAAGCAAATGCAGCGCATAATAACCAGTTATTGTTGACCGCCATCTTGAATGTGATGACAGTGTAATACACCTTTTTAGCGTCACATCAAAGATCTTTGTGAAAGATATTTGACGAATATTTGATCACATTTCTTTCTCAAAGAAATATGTTAGTATAATACCGGCCTTAGCACTGATTAGATTGTGACGAGTTGATCGACCACTGCACCCTATACTTTTTACACACAGTCACTGTGCTAGACTGACTATTGTACCATTTTGTTACTCATAACTAAATCATTTCTTTGACTGAATGCGACGTCTTACAGCAACCCTTCACAATACTCGACGTCCCTGACCGTCAGTACATAAGGGCTGCCTGGTCTTCATTTAGTGGTAAAGTTTCTCTGCGTTTCCATTTCTTTGCCTTTCCACTTCACAGTCACGCCACTTGGGCAACTTTTAGAAAGACTGAAATGTTCATGATGGATTTGTTATTCAAGTGACGCCCAAAGACTACTCCACGTTCGAAGTCACTTATCCCTTCTGACCTACACATTCCTCTGTCACTATTATCCACCTCTTTTAATACGGTGGGACCGCCTATCGTGCCATATAGTGGTGAATTCCACATACAAACACTGTCCTGATAATTTTAGCCAGACTGTGTGTACAAATAATATACAACACAAAGGTATATTAACTTTGTTATTAGATTTAGGAACGTTTGACTAGTAACATGGTTAATGGACAATGTAATCCTCTGCATTAAATTCAAAGCATTGTACTATAAACTAGTGTGTAAATGACCAGCACGTAGCCACACTTTCAAGGAAAACTCCCCATCACACCCCCTCCGATTTAGTAGTATGGTGGCCCAGTGGACGACCCGCCAACAACTGAACACAGATAAATCATGAAAACAGAAAGAAGGTGTACTGAACTGTGAAAAAAGAGGCAAAATGGAAATAGTGATCGGTCCAAGATCAAGATGTGCAACATTGAGCGAATCTTAACAGCCGTTGTGGTCATGGTGTTGTAGCGTAAAGCGGTAGATTCGTGTTCAGTCCTCCATCGTGCCACATTTCTTTCTTCACATAATTACGAACTGTCCGTCCGGTCACTGACGTATCTGTTTACTGTATTTAAATTTGTCTCTGTGTCGCGGTGAGACGTACGTCTGAAACAGCGACTTCCAGACGTACGTACCTCCTCTTTGTTCTACACAAATGCCACATGTTATGAGTCTTGCTTTCCGTTTTGGAAGTTTTTGCTCTTGAATTCCTTTGTTCTAATGTAGTTCACACACATGTTTCTGTGTGAGGCCTATGCAGCGTCTCGACTGCTGTCACTATTCATCATATTTATGGCGCCGGTAACATATTCATACCACGTGACTCATATTGTATACGTAACGTACAGTACACTGAAGCACCAAGGCAACAGGAATAGGCTTGCGTGTTCGAATACAGAGATTGTAACCTCCCCACCGTAATTTTAAAGGAAATAAATGAAATAAATGACAATATTTAATTAGGGATGCTAATGGACATTGCTGTAAGCGTAACCTGCCCACAATGAAATGTACTGACAATGGCAACAAAAATGTGAAATACGCAATCTGACTCGAATGTAAATCCTTCAAAAAAAATTAAAGTCCATTCAGTGATAAGGAAATTCAATTAAACCGAAACATCGGTCTTTGGCCCTGTGTAAAACAATCAGAGTTAAAGTCTTACCTCAGAATAAATGGATGTCACATTTCTGCTCTTGTTGTTGCGCACCGCTTGGAGGAACTCCATTGCAAATAATAATATTCTCTTTTTTTGTGATTCTAGTGAAATTTTTCTTCAAAAGAAGTGGAATGAAATGGGAAGTGCAACGAGATCTTTAGTTCAATAAAAAATTAAATTTTTGAAAAAATGCTTTTGAAATAAAAATTATTATTGGGGAACTTGTTGGAGAATAATTACAATAAATAAAATTTTTCATTATCTAATGATTATATTAATTAACAGTATACCTTATTCACCATCTTGACCAGTGTTGCCGACCGCCTACATCACACAACCTCACTGGGCTGCTACTACTGACCGACCGCTCTCCATGACGACTATTAGCGTACTGCACGCGACGACTACTGACAGAGTACTGCTCTCAACTAGACAGAGCTACAGACTCGCAACGACTGACTGACAGACTGAGAACCGCTCGCAACACTCGCGCGGTCAAGCGCATACTCTCTGGTCACAGATGCTACAATGCCTCGCCATCGCTGCTATGTTACATACGTGTTTCATAACCCTCCACTGGGGGGGGCAAAAATTTGGCAGCGATGGTGAGTCATTTGGACTTGCCAATCGCGGCAAAATTTTTAATTAACTAATAAACTTCTACAATTTACAGAATAATTAGATGTAGTACATAAAGTAAATGTTGTGCACACGCACTAAGTACAAGATATATCAGACAAAGACAAAATGTGAGTACAAAACATAGTAACAAAGCAGAAAAATGTATATACAAATTATTTGACAGAAAACAAAGTGCAGAGGCACTGAAAAAATTCATTGGCATATTCAGAACAAATAAACAGACTGGCAAAATATATTATGTTGACAAGTGACATGAGTGCACATGCACTGCAGTTGAGAACATATCAGTAAATGATGAAATGTATATACAATTAGTAACAAATGACATAAGTGCATACGCATTGAAGTATTGAATATACAGAATAGTAGAAAACATATTGAAAAATGAGATAAGTGTACAGGCACTGAAGTTCAATAGAAAACATATTAACACCTAACATAAGTGCACATGCACTGAAGTTCAGAACATATCATTAGAATAAAAAAAAATGTATATACAATATAAAAGACAGGAGTGTACATATACTGTACTTCAGAACAAATCAAAAAATGTCTTTAGCATTTTCGCAATAGATAAACATAATGGCAAAAAATCATGTCCAAAGTGCACACGCACTGAAGAAATGTCTTTAGCATTTTCACAACAAATAAACATAATGGCAAAAAAATCATGTCGACCAGTGCCATAAGTGTACTCGCACTGGAGTTCAACAAATCGAAAAATGTATAACCTATGAACATAAATGATGTTACCAAAAAAAAATTTTTTTTTTTTCTTTATGTGACAAGAATCAGGATAGGAAAGGGAAGGATTGCATCATGGTTGTAGCACTTTAGATTGCACACAGCTGTTCTGAAAGTCCATATCTTTCCACAGTAGTACAACACCAAGTGACACAACTTGAAGTTCTTTTCCCATCAGAATTTATCAGCGTAGCCAAGACACTGAATTGTCGTAGTAATATTTCATGTTTTCATTTTGGCAGTACATTAGGTACGCCAAACAGTGGGACCATAATAATGTCTTCATCGCTCACGGTGGTGGACAGCATGTCGTGTCAACACCACACTCTTACAAGGCACACCCACGTAGAATTAGTGCAAAACCAAATATAGTGCTCCATGATCACTAGGATAAACAGGACAAATGGACATTGCAATAATTCAGGGTAGTCGGCTTATGAGGTGAAGGACATCAAGTCACATAATATTGACAATTAGAGACTTAATTAGTTTGTGGCATTCATAGCCCAGTTATTGAACATTTCTGTACCAAGTATGTAGTATTACAGAAAAATGTTCATTAATTGTTTTACATGGAATCAGTAGCCTTCTTTTCCTAGTTACAAAATGTAGCATGGTTAATTAATCATTTGTCATTCCAATAATAATCATTAGCCTTTTCCTAATTACAGTTAATTAATCACTTGTTAATTAATCGTTTGTCTAATTACAGTTAATTAATCATTTGTCGTTAATTAATCATTTGTCATTCCAATAGTAAGAATTATTAGTCTTCTCCTAATTACAAAGCATTATTAAACAGTACCATAGTTAATTAATTATGTGTCATTCCAATCTATTAAGAATCACTAACTGGCATCATGGGTAATCGTATTACAATAAACAGTGGCGGTCCTTGGCCAGTTACAAAGTATATTTAGTATGACAGAATAATGTTCATCAGAAGTCTTAGTTGAAAAGGAGAGTCAATTATTGGCCTAGCATTAACATAATACATTGAGTGATACAAATTATTGGCACTTATTGGCCATTAACCAAAACATGAAAATTCAACATGGAAAAAAAAGGACTAATTAATGGCATAATTAATAACAATTCTTCAAGTGACATTAATTATTGGCGCTCAGTGGCCAGCAAGTATTGAATAGAATCATCATTCAGTATTATTCAGATTATTACGAAGTCATTATTAAAAATCAGTTAATTACAGTCATAGCATTAATAATCACAGGCATTATAAGTAGTCTCATTACAATAAACAGTGTTTCTCCTTCAGTAGTATTCAGATCATTACAAAGTCATTATTAAAATCAGTTAATTAGTCATAGCATTAGTAATCATAGGCATTATAAGTAGTCTCATTACAATAAACAGTGGCAGTTATTAACTAGTGACAAAGCATTATTTTAAATATATACTTTTTTTTGTCTCATTAAGAAGTCATTACTCAAGTGACATACTATTCAGAGCTAATCAGTATTATTCAGAATTTTCTCAAACTGGTATCACTATTTGGGACTGGTAATACATTTTTTTTGTTAGCAATGCATTGCGTTGAGATCGATAATTAACTGCTGAGGCATAACACTATTTGCTTTTGACCTATTGCTGCAAATGAGGATAGGTAACGTCATTCGTCATGAGTCAGCTGTAGCAAGGTTATGCAACAAGGCAGTATATGTGATCACATTCATATCAAAATGCAAGTACAAGAACAGGTATAATAAGTAACAGGTTTAGTAAGTATCATGAAAAACTTCTCCTGAAAAAATATACAAAATGGATTATTGACCTGAAAGAAGAAACGCACACTATGCTGAAAAGTAGTGAACTTCAAATTAACAAGTAGTGAAATGTGTATAAAAATGTGTTCCATAGCTGTCCTTTCCAAAACTTTCTGTCATCCTACTATGCAATGTAACACCTGCTGTCAAAGCAAACTGCAACAAATACTTAAATAACTACGTAGCATAAATACATAACTTCAACATTATCCTCATCTGTAAAGAAAAAACTTCATTATCCACATTATCATAACTTCACTATTATCATCACCTGTAAAGAAAAACTTCATTATCCATAATCCTTCATCATTATTCGTCAGCATTCATTATCATCTGCAAAAATCACTTCATTACTCATTATACAACAATTCCTTATGTTTAGCATATTTCATCACTAAAAACTAAGATGTGTAGTTCTCTCTGACAGCCTGCATCAATTACCTTGTATTCTGAAAGAAAAAATTAGTTAAGACTGCTATTCTATGATGAGTATAGTATATTCTTGTTAATGCCTGCCAATCCTGATCCATTTACTTTTCCTCATAAAGTTATTGCATCTCCTTTCGTTTATTCCGTAGGTGAAATTCTCATTTCTGTTGAATTTATCTCTTACACGCATCATTTCTTTCTGAAATTGATGAACAAAGATTAATGTCTTGCATTTAAATCCTATACCCACTAAATAATGACTGGTTTATGGTAACATACTTAAGCATACAGCATAACATGACAGAAAACGTAATATGTCAAAGACATTGACAGTGTTCAGATGCAAAAATGTACACAGAATAATACGATGCAGCAGCAAAAAATGTAAAACAGTCACGATCTTGAGATGTCATAAAGCAAAAAATGTCAAAGTCAACTGGTGTGTGTTATATCCTAACTATTTCACAGTGCATACTAACAAAACTGGAATACAATCGTACATAAAAAGACAAATGTGACGTTCGTTGTGTTCAGCTTGTATGTAGTGTAGTTAATAGAGGCGAGAATTAAAGACTTTAATGGAGAGAGAATTTGATAAAATTAATACGTCATTACATAGAATTGCATAATTATTCATAAAATACGTAAGTTCATCTGGAAAAATATGCACGGTCTGATGTGTAACGACAAGAAAAGCGACCTGCTAACCTTACCTTGCCGGGCACTTGCCAAGAAAAAAATACGATAATCATCAGTAATTAGTAAGGTGAAATAATTGCATTAGTAAATGGCATCATAATGTGTTGAATCATACAGTGGTCTCACTCAATAAACGGTTTAATGTTTGAGATATGGTGATTGCCTTTCGATTTTCTGGTTCTCAAAGTTTCGACGTGTACAACATTGGGGTGAGGGATGCTGCGAATCCGATATGGACCTGCGTATAGAAGTTCAAATTTACTGCACTTACCTTTTAATTTACTGGATAAATAGTGTGTACGTACTAGTATCTTCTGTCCAACGTGAAAGTCACGGCGTGTACAAACCTGTTTTTGCTGTCTTCTCCGGCGCTCTGCGGCACGTTTGATGTTGTTCAGCGCAATGTCAATTATTTCGTGGTGTCGTAATCGACGAGATGTAGGAAATGTTATTAATTCTTTAATTTTGTTAGGTGGTTCAGCATTTTTCAGTATAACAGACGGAGATAGCATAGTGGATTCATTTGGAATGGAATTAATTACATCTTGGAATGAGAATATGTGTGTGTCCCAATCAATATGTCTTTTGTGGCAGTATATTCGGCACAGTTTACCAATTTCTTTCATTAATCGTTCACAGGGGTTCGAAGAAGCGTGGTACTTGGATATATAGATCGGAGAAATGTTTCTGGCTCGTAACATGCGTGTCCATACGCTACTACGAAACTGAGATCCATTGTCAGAAATTACTTTCATTACATGCCCTACATGAAATAGAAAATGTTTTACAAATGCTTTCGAAACCGTTTTAGCAGTAGCTTTGCGTAATGGAGTGAAAGTAACAAATTTTGAAGTAAGCTCAACAGCGACAAATATGTAGCAAAAACCTCTGTTAGTTCTGGGAATCGGACCAAAAATATCTACTGCGGCCATGTGTCTTAATTTAACAGGTATAATGGGATATAACGGAGGAATATGTGAAGTGGTGTCTGATTTAGCTTTCTGGCAAATTTTACAAGACGCTAAAACTCGTCGTATACGTTTCTCCATGTTGGTAAAATAACAGTTCTGTCTCAGTATAAGAAAACATTTTCTTGCTCCGTAATGTGCGTAACTTAAATGAGTGTACCAGATTAATTTGTTAACCAGTTCGTCAGGAATGCATAATAACCAGCTGTTGCTGTCAGGATGAGAGCGGCGAAACAAAATGTCATTGCGTACAGTGTAATGGTTTCTAATCGTAACATTATTCCTATCTTGCCAAAGGTGTTTAATTTCTTTCCACACGTTGTCTTTATTTTGCTCTTTTGCTATGTCCTGTAATGACGACGAAATAAAATTTTCAAATGCTACTTGTTGAATGTACATGACACTGAAATTTGCTTTGCAGAAGTTGGTTGCTACGTCTTGCTGATTGTTGCCGAGAGAACGCGATAGTGCGTCTGCTATAACATTTTGTGTGCCGGGAATGTGAACAATCGTAAAATTAAATTCCTGTAAATACAGTTTCCATCTACTTAATCTATCGTGAGTGAATTTGGCCGAAAGTAAAAATTGTATCGCTCTGTGGTCTGTGTAAACGGTGGTATGTCTGCCATAAAGAAAGTGCCTAAATCTCGTAAAAGCCCATACAACACATAATGTTTCCAATTCTGTAACGGAATAATTTCGTTCAGCAGGTGACAGAATGCGACTTGCAAATGCGATGTTTTTAATTGTTATTGACCCATCTTCTTCAATTTCCTGGAAAATATGTACGCCTAAAGCGGTGTTGGAACTGTCAGTGGCAATGGAAAAATTTCTGGTAAGATCTGGGTGCGATAAAAGTGGTGCATTCAACAGAGCGTGTTTCAGGTTCATGAATTCAGAATGAGCTTGCTTATCCCAAGACCAAATAGTGTTTTTACCTGTTAATTGGCATAATCTGGGTGTGTCTAAAGCAGTGTGTTGAATAAATTTACGAAAAAAGTTAATTAAGCCCAAAAAACTGCGTAATTGTTTCTTCGTCGTAGGAACAGTAATGTCACGTAGAGCTTGAAGTTTCTCTGGATCAGGTGCAATGCCTTCTGCTGAAATTACGTGTCCAAGAAATTTTATGGAAGTTTTGCCAAAGTGCGATTTACTGAGATTAACTGTAAGTCCTTGTGCATGGAAAGTTTGTAACAGTTGTTCAAGAATCAGATTGTGTTCAGACCAGTTAGCTTCTGCGATAAGAATATCGTCTACGTACGTCGTAATCCTGTCTTTAAGTTCTGTCGGAAGTATTGTGTTCAAACCGCGAATAAAAGCTGCAGAAGAAATAGTTAAGCCGAATGGTAATTTGCAAAATTGATAACAGTCGCCGAAACAGAGAAAAGCTGTATATTTTCTGCAATTTGGATGAAGTTGAATTTGCCAAAATCCCGATTTCAAATCTAATGTAGAATAAATAGCAGTACCATGAAATTTCTGTAAAAGTTCCTCTAGTGTCTGTGGTCGATCTGTTTCATTAATAATAATGTCATTAATGTGACGTGAATCAAGTACAAGGCGAAGTGAGCCATCTTTTTTCTTAACAATATGTAACGGATTTATGTACGGACTAACTGCTGGTTCTATAATTCCTTGATCAAGCATATCCTGCAATTCTTTTTTAACTTGTTCTCTGTGGATATATGGAATGGGATAATGCTTTGCTTTAAATGTGTCGTGCTGTTTCACTTGAAATTCATACATAAAGCCAGACATAGTACCAGAAATGTTGTCAAAAACTGGAGCTTGCTGTAAAAGAATTTTGTGTAATTGCGTTCGTTCATCGTCTGTAGTTGCACTGCTCTTTTTAACCTTATCAGAAATCAATTGCATTACGTCGTAGTCAGCTTCGTCTGGAGTATTATAGTTGTGTACGTACGTATCCGTGAACAATGTGGGATTACAGTCTATGTTACGTGTTGCGGAAATGACCTCTGTGCGGTTAATTGTTTGTTCTTCCGCAGGTAAAGAGTGCTGAAATTCTAAAGCCAATTGTACATTTTCATCCTTTAACATTAAATAAGAATTTTGAAAATCGATAACTGCGTCGTGTTGTACCAGAAAATTTGTACCTAAAATAACGTCTGTTGTCAATAAAGGAACAATCCAAAAATTAGAGTGAAAAGTGTGACCTGCGATACAAAATGATAAATGCGTCTGTAATTTAACGTCTACTCCTTTACTCGGTACTGCTCCTTTCACTTTTGTTTTGCCTAAAGGTAATGTCGGATAGGTATTCTCTTTGTTGCACTCGTTGAAAGTCTCCTCATTTATTACTGATATTGGTGATCCGGAATCAATTACTGCTGAGAATTTCGATGAACCAATTTTAATTTCGATAACAGGATGTGAAATGGTTTTCTGAATAACTGGTCTTTCCTGTAAAAGAGTGTCTCTGATGTCGTCAAAAGTAATTACATTTTCGTGAACAACATTTTGCGTGTCTGAAGTAGTGCTTGTATTATTGGAAGATGCGATCTGTACAGTATCTAGTCAGATTCTATCTGACGTGTTATTATTATTAGGAGGATTCTGTGGCATTTCGACTATTTGAACTGTCCTATTACTTCTTCCAGACGTGTTACGCTCTGGATGGTACCTACTGTCGGGTTCTTTCATGAGAATATGTTCTTGCGTATGATTTTGCTGTTGGTATGACCGACTGTTGTTAGATGTTCGCTGAAAATTGTCCTCATTATTTTTACGTCTGTCATAATAGTCATTCCTATACGGTGCATTACGATAGGAATTGAAATACTGTCTTCTTTGTACGTAGTTGTTTCCTTGATGCCGTACGTTACTATTTGTTGGATCTTGGACTATACGCGCACGCGGCGGAACATTAAAGCCTGGTTGACCTTGTGCATTACATTGTTGGTTATGTGTGCTAACCGGCTGGTTTTGATGTTGTTGTTGTGAAAAACCTCCATTGTTACCAAAATGTGTTTCCTGTTGCTGAAAATTTTGACGATATTGATAATTAAAATTTTGGCTGTTATTAGAATTTTGGTAGTTGCCGTTCCTAAAGCGTCTGTTATCTTTCCTATTGAAATTACGTGTCTGATCATAATTGCTGTACTTTTGTTGACCTTGGTTATTATAAGAAAAGTTTTTGTTTACAAAAGAATAATCAGATTGCTGTACTTCCAAGAGCTGTAAAAGATCTCTGAACGCTGAAATATTTTCTTTTTGCTGACCTGTTAGGAGTGACACTCGTAATGACCGTGGTAATTTGGAAATGCATAATTGTATCAGTGCGGATTCACTGTACGGTTCACTTAGGTACTGGTTTTGTTGTACCATGTGCTCAAAAAATTGCGTTACACTGGGAAAATTTGAGTTTTCATAGTTTGGCAAACTAATTAGTTGATCTTTAATTCCGCGCTGTGTCGTCTTCGACCAGTACGCTGACAGAAAAGCATTCTGAAATTCCTCTACTGAGTAACACTGTCTCGCGATCGGTCTCATACGAGTTGCCGGTTCGCCTTCCAAAAAACTGCAAATAAATTCAAGTTTATGTGTTACAGGCCAAGTCGGTGGAAGAGCAAAGCTAAACTGTTGAATCCAATCCAGTGGGTGAATCTGCGTTCTATCGTTTTTAAATATTTTGAACTTTCTTACTGACAGAAAATGTTTGTAATCGAAATTATCATCTCTGTGTGATGCAACAGGTTCAGGATCGTAAGAGTATCTATTGAACTGTGGTTGATCAGAATCTAAGTCCCGTACTCTCTGTAGATTACCCAAATTATACGCGCTGCGTGAGTCTGACACATGTTCATAAAGTGGCGTCTGTTGTATGTTATTATTAACTGAAATGCTTTTCATCTCTGTTACTTCTTGTTGTAAATTTGACAACTTCCTACGTAACGTGTTGTTAGATGAATCGATCTCATTAATTGTCTGCTGTAAATTTTGAAATTCAGGTGTTTGGTTAAATGAAACCGGTGCAGTATCGTCTGATTTATTGTCATTAGTAATTTCAATAGCATCAATACGACTGGCTAATTCATCATATTTTTCAGTCAGTATTTTTGTCTGTTCATCGGTTTTAGAATCGGACGCATTAATCTGTTTTTGCAACTTACGCGTAGTTTCGCTCAGTTTTTTAACATCAGCTTTGATCACATCGCAATCCTGTGTTAATTCTAATTGTTCGAATCTGTCTGTCACTGTTTGAATATTTACTGTGTGTGTATCTGTTTTTGATTTAAGATCAGAAATTTCATCCCTTAATTCCGCGTTCAATTGTTCTATGGTATTAATTTTGCCGGACACTGTAGTAATATTATTATCTACATACGTCTTCGCTTTCGCAAACATTTTACGTTTGTCCTCTTGTCTTTGTGCAGTGATTGTTTCCATGACTTGTCGTTTTACTTTGTTTTGATCTTGAATAAATCTGCGGAAACGCGTATCACTGTTCTGTATGTGCTGATTAAAGCGCTCGTTAATCTGAGTGTTTTGCTGTTCGAATTTCGCGTCTATCTTTGCGTCCATTGTGCGCGAAAGTTCTACCGTTATTGCTTTAAACTCGTCCCGTAATTGTGTAGCTTTTTCAGAACATTGTTTAGCGACTGTACTAATTTCCACTCTAAGTGTTTCTGTTGCGGCTGTTTGCATTTCTCTTAATTCTTGCGCAACATACTTAATTTCTTCGCTATTTTTTTGTGAACAAGCTTCAATTTCCACGCGCAACTGTTCCTTAGTGTCATGGCACTGCGCGGCAACGGCTCTAATTTGTTCGCTAAGTTGTCTGGAATTGTCGTCTAATTTTTCATTTAAGTGTTTGTTATCTTCCCTAAGTTGTTTGAAATTTTCATCAATTTTATTAAATTTTTCATTCTGTTCACTAAATTGTTGTTTGAAATCCTTACTACTGTTGTCTTGTTTTTCCATCATTTGGTTAATTCGTTGCAGCAATAGTGTCATAATTTGATCCGAACCAAAATTATCATTTCTATTCTCAGTACTGTTTAATGGTGTACCTGCAGTTGTCGCGCTTTGTGTGACCATTTGGTCATTTTGCAACTTACAAAAAGGATTATCAGTCGGATGTACACTGTCACTCATTATTTCGGAATGAAATAGATCCGTCGTACTTTGAGTATCCTGTTCATTTTCATTGGACAAATTTATCTGTGCGTTACTTGAGTTTTCCAAATCGGGTGTGTTAAGCTGGGCAGCGCTCATTACAATAGAGCGTTCTGCGTCATCAATTGTCGTCAAATTAACAGACGAGACAATTGAGTTCGTTTGTTCATCATTAAGGTGAAAGTCATCATTAGTGGTTGGAATGCACTGATTGTTAGTGAACGCAGGATTGTCATCATTACACTGCGTGTCACATGTCCTATCGGTAAAGTTGTTTGAATCGGTAGTCTCGTTCGTAATACCTCGCGATACACTATTCACAGTCTTTCGCGGCATTTTTACAGTAGTCACAATATTCACAAAACAATAAGCACAATGCAAAAACAACACACAAATACAACAGAGCAAAGAATTGCCGTTGACCTGTAGAAAGAAAGTCACAAAATTAGTAAAAGCGTAGCGCCAAATCCTAATTATATCTAAACAAATAAGAGCAGATATCTGACTGTTCCTCAAAAGACTCTCAACGAAATTCGATCCTGGACTGGGTGTCGCCAAGTGTAACCTCCCCACCGTAATTTTAAAGGAAATAAATGAAATAAATGACAATATTTAATTAGGGATGCTAATGGACATTGCTGTAAGCGTAACCTGCCCACAATGAAATGTACTGACAATGGCAACAAAAATGTGAAATACGCAATCTGACTCGAATGTAAATCCTTCAAAAAAAATTAAAGTCTATTCAGTGATAAGGAAATTCAATTAAACCGAAACATCGGTCTTTGGCCCTGTGTAAAACAATCAGAGTTAAAGTCTTACCTCAGAATAAATGGATGTCACTTTTCTGCTCTTGTTGTTGCGCACCGCTTGGAGGAACTGCATTGCAAATAATAATATTCTCTTTTTTTGTGATTCTAGTGAAATTTTTCTTCAAAAGAAGTGGAATGAAATGGGAAGTGCAACGAGATCTTTAGTTCAATAAAAAATTAAATTTTTGAAAAAATGCTTTTGAAATAAAAATTATTATTGGGGAACTTGTTGGAGAATAATTGCAATAAATAAAATTTTTCATTATCTAATGATTATATTAATTAACAGTATACCTTATTCACCCTCTTGACCAGTGTTGCCGACCGCCTACATCACACAACCTCACTGGGCTGCTACTACTGACCGACCGCTCTCCATGACGACTATTAGCGTACTGCACGCGACGACTACTGACAGAGTACTGCTCTCAACTAGACAGAGCTACAGACTCGCAACGACTGACTGACAGACTGAGAACCGCTCGCAACACTCGCGCGGTCAAGCGCATACTCTCTGGTCACAGATGCTACAATGCCTCGCCATCGCTGCTATGTTACATACGTGTTTCAAGATATGTAAACAGGTAGAATAAGGCTCTACGATCGGCAATACCTATATAAGACAACAAGCGCTTGGCGCAGTTGTTAGATCCGTTACTGCTGTTACAATGGCAGGTTATCAAGATAAGTGAGTTTGAACGTGGTGTTATAATCGGCGCACGAGCGATGGGACACAGCATCTCCGAAGTAGCGATGAAGTGGGGATTTTCCCGTACGACCATTTCAGGAGTGTACCATGGGGAATCTGGTAAAACATCAAGTATCCAACATCGCCGCAGCAGGAAAATGATTCTGCAAGAACGGGACCAATGACGACTGAAGAGAATCTTGGAGTGTGACAGAAATGCAACCCTTTCGCAAATTGCTGCAGATTTCAGTGCCGGGCCATCAACAAGTGTCAGCATGCGAATCATTCAACGAAACATCATCGATATGGGCTTTCGGAGCCGGAGGCCCAATCGTGTACTCTTGATGACTGCACGACATAAAGCTTTACGCCTCGGCTGGGCCCATCAACACCCACATTGGACTGTTGATGACAGGAAACAAGTTGGCTGGTCGGTCGAGTCTCGTTTCAGATTCTATCGAGCGGATAGACGTGTACGGGTATGGAGACAACCTCATGAATCCATGGACCCTGCAAGTCAGCAGGGTACTATTCATGCTTGTGAACGCTATGTAATGGTGTGAGACGCGCGCAGCTGGAGAGATATGGGACCCCTCATACGTCTAGATACGACTCTGACAGGTGACACGCACATAATCATCCTGTCTGATCGCCTGCATCCATTCATGTCCACTGTGCATTCAGAAGGACGGGAAATTTCAACAGGGCAATGCGACACTTCACACGCCCAGAATTGCTACAGATTGGTTCCAGGAACACTCTTCTGAGTTTAAACGTTTCCGCTGGCCACCAAACTCCCCAGACATGAACATTATTGAGCATATCTTGGATGCCTTGCAACGTGCTGTTCATAAGAGGTCTCCATGCCCTCGTACTCTTACGGATTTGTGGACAGCAGTGCAGGATTCATGGTGTCAGTTTCCCCCAGCACTACTTCAGACATTAGTCGTGTCCATGCGACATAGTATTGAGGCACTTCTGCGTGCTCGCGGGGGCCCTACACGATGTTAGACAGGTGTACCAGTTTCTTTGGCTCTTCAGTGTATAACTGCCTGCTTTGGAGAAAGTTGGTTTATTTGTCATTTAACTCCATATGAAGCAATCAGTTCTTAATCGCATATCAGTCTGACGATCTTCTGTTTGCTCGAACGATGATGAACATGAGTCTGTAGTTGGAATCAGTGCTGGTAAGCAACAATATCGAGAAAATATTTTTGTTGCAATTAAACGACCCACAGTACGCTGCGTTGATGGCAGGTATTTGTTTACCAATTGAATTTTCGTTCGAGAACTAATATTTACTTTTAAATTACATTTTCTGATTTTCTTCGAGAAGTAGTTTTTACTATTAAATTACCTTTTCTGGTTGGTTCAAATGGCTCTGAGCACTATGTGACTCAACATCTGTGGTCATAAGTCCCCTAGAACTTAGAGCTACTTAAACCTAACTAACCTAAGGACATCACACACATCCATGCCCGAGGCAGGATTCAAACCTGCGACCGTAGCGGTCACGCGGTTCCAGACTGAAGCACCTTTAACCGCACGGCCACACCGGCCGGCTACCTTTTATGATTTTCTTACTAAGAGAAGTACAATAGAAGCGGGTTTCTCATCAGACTCCATGACGGAATTGAAACACGTCGTCGATGCAGCAGTGGCAGATCAAAGCGACACAGAACGTCACAAAGGAGCCGCTTCAAAATGGTTCAAATGGCTCTGAGCACTATGGGACTCAACTGCTGAGGTCATTAGTCCCCTAGAACTTAGAACTAGTTAAACCTAACTAACCTAAGGACATCACAAACATCCACGCCCGAGGCAGGATTCGAACCTGCGACCGTAGCGGTCTTGCGGTTCCAGACTGCAGCGCCTTTAACCGCACGGCCACTTCGGCCGGCTGGAGCCGCTTCCTAGGCAGTAGGGCCACGCTGCAGAACGCCACCTGAAGGCTCGGTGCGATGCAGAGATGCCCTTCTCGGTGGCTTGTGTGAAGCGGCTATAAGGCGATCATAATCAAGAGAGAGTATCTAAAAGTAATGGCCCAACGTACCAGCTGTGTCTGGAAATTACGTTTGCCAAATGTCATCCCTCAAGGTACTGAGATGCGACTGGTCAGTACTATCGTAATGGAAAGGTTTGTGTGGAAACGTTTTCCTCATTTCTCAGCCACTATCGACGAATTCTTTGCTGGTCGAGGCACTTCAAAAATGGTTCAAATGGCTCTGAGCACTATAGGACTCAACTGCTGCGGTCATAAGTCCCCTAGAACTTAGAACTACTTAAACTTAACTAACCTAAGGACATCACACACATCCATGCCCGAGGCAGGATTCGAACCTGCGACCGTAGCGGTCGTGCGGTTCCAGACTGTAGCGCCTTTATCCGCTCGGCCACTCCGGCCGGCCGAGGCACTTCGTTGTTACTAGTACATGGAACTTGTAATGACAGACGAGAGAGTAGAATGGTACCTCGTCTCCTTCGTCCACATTCACCCTATGTACACACGTGCGTCTGTCCTGTTTAATTTGCTGCCAAAAAGTTAGAACCTATTACAAGTATTTCACCCTTATTATCATTAGCAAGCAGATAGAATGAGATGTTTGGAGTCACATATACATGCCTCTTCAGAGTTCCATACTTTAATACATGACTGTATGTTTTGTTTTCTCAAAAATGGCTTAAGCACTAAGGGACTTAACGTATGAGGTCATCAGTCCCCTAGACGTAAACCTATCTAACCTAAGAACATCACACACATCCATGCCCGAGGCCAGATTCGAACCTGCGACCGTAACAACAGCGCGGTTACGGACTGAAGCGCATAGAACCCCTTTGTTTTCTCACCATCATAAAATAGGTCTCTGCAATCTTCAATTTCATGCCTGAGTATTGTTATTAAGGAATCGTTAATAATTTTATGAGCTTCCAGTTTGGTGATTTGGCGTATAATCTGCGTGAACGATTATTGTACAACTACGTGCATCAGTTCCCCCATTACTGATATCACTGTCATTGATAATGCAACTTTGGTGACTATATACGAGTATAAAAACATCGCTAAAAGTATCAGTCTGGCATCGTCATATGTATATTTTTTCTTGCGATTCCGAACATACTTCATACTTCTTAGCTTCCTATGTAGCTTCAGGGAACTGGCGACATTTGCATGGGGAACGTACACAAAACGAGCTATTAGAACGACTGGGAGCAGCTGCAGAACTAACAACACAAAACCCACTAATATCCAAGCCTAGAATCTCTGTTACGAGCGTTCTGTGAACACTGAAATTACCCCCTAGAGAAGTAAGTTTCATTACACTAAATCCATCACGGTTATAAAGGAAGTAGCATTACGGTGAGTCCTCCAACTAAACACTACGACAAATTGTCGTACGGAAATGATGGATCTACTTCCTTCATGTGGCGTCCTTATGTGCCTGACTTGCATACTGCAGGCCGCGGTGGTCTAGCGGTTCTAGGCGCTCAGTCCGGAGCCGCGCGACTGCTACGGTCGCAGGTTCGAATCCTGCCTCGGGCATGGATGTGTGTGATGTCGTTAGGTAGGTTTAAGTAGTTCTAAGTTCTAGGGGACTGATGACGATAGATGTTAAGTCCCATAGTGCTCAGAGCCATTTGAACCATTTTTTTGAACTTGCATACTGCTCCCGCATTCAGGAGGATCAAGGTTCAGAGTGTCTTTCGACCACCCAGGTACAAGGTTTCTGTAATTTAATTAAACTGACTGAGGCGAATCTCGGTATGATTCCTTTGAGAAAAACTCGGTGGGTGTCCTTTCCTCTTCTTCTGCAGTCCTCCGTCGAGCTTCGCTTAGAATCGCCTCTTCGTCGATACGGCATTAAGCACTAACAATCTCTTGCTTTAAGGGACACTTTCTGTATACCGAGAGAAGCTCTAGAAGTGTTCATGTGCTGAAACCGGTTTTCGTGTTTATAGCCCGTTATCAGTGGCAACTGATACAGTTGAACAAACTGTATGTACATAGATTTCTACAAAATGACATCTGTATCTTTAGTAGGGAAGATGTCGTTCGTATCACATAGAATACAAGTTGTCGTGTATGTTACTGCTGTCAGATCTTATGCAGTGAAAATTCTTGATACCGTTTGCCTTAACTGTCATGTAGTGTTAATAAACATTCTTATATTTAAATTGAAATTTTTCGGCAACTAGTTTATGAAGGTAGAAGATACAATAGGTATGATATTGCAAAATAATTTCTTACCTTTCGAATGTTATTCCTTCATATAGTCCGCCTGCTTAGCTGGGTTGTAACGTGTTTGCCTCCCATGCACTGGGCCCGGATTCGATTCCCGGCCGGGTCGGAGATTTTCTCCGCTCGTGGACTGGGTTTGTGTTGTCCTCATCATCACTGCATCATCATCATCGGCCGCAAGTCGCCCAATGTGGCGCCGAATGAAATACGATTTGCGCTTGGCGGCCTAAACGGAATGGGACATCCCGGCCAACAATGGCATACGATCATTTCATTTACCTTCATATACCAGTTGTTGAGCGGACAAACAGATTTTCGAAATAAGATATACATACCAAATTTGAACACTGTTTTAACGGAATAGGTTTAATTAGGAGTCTATGTCCTGTAGATAAAATTGTCCAATTTGAAGTGATATGTTGGTCTGCAGTTTTATACCTTTTGTATATTCTACTTTCATATTCCAGTTGTCGAAAACCTGACATCAATATGTGTTATAAAACTACGCGTACAATGTGCTTGCCGCTAAAACTCAGGAACGAGTCCCGGTAAGGTCAGAGGACTTATATGATGTGGTAGTCCTCTATCCCCCATTCATGAAGAAAAAAAAAATGGTTCAAATGGCTCTGAGCAGTATGGGACTTAACATCTGAGGTCATCAGTCCCTTAGAACTCAGATCTACTTAAACCTGACTAACCTAAGGACATCACTCACATCCATGCCCAAGGCAGGATTCGAACCTGCGACCGTTGCGGTCACGCGGTTCCAGACTGAAGCGCCTAGAACCACTCGGCCACCCCGGCCGGCATTCATGAAGAAGGTTCCGGTTTTTACTTGAAAGGCGCGCTTTTGAAGATATGAGGACTTCGAAGTTTAACTCTCTAGAAACATTCCAGAACATTCGACAGGATTAGAGAGCATTCCACAATGATCCGGGACGTTCAGGGATGGTCTGTAAGATTCGAGGAGGTTACAGAATGTTCGGGAACATCCCAGAACACTGTGGAATAGTCCACAACACTCTCGAATGTTGTGGAATGTTCTTGAACAGTGTGAGCCATTCAAAGCTTTTTGGCTTGTTCTTAAATTCGCCACTGGGTGCCTCAAAAATGGCTCTGAGCACTATGGGACTTAACATCTGAGGTCATCAGTCCCCTAGAACTCAGATCTACTTAAACCTGACTAACCTAAGGACATCACTCACATCCATGCCCGAGGCAGGAGTCGAACCTGCGACCGTAGCAGTCGCGCGGTTCCGGACTGCACGCCTAGAACCGCGAGACCACGGCCACTGGATGGGCTACTCATTGGTAGGGGTATATAAAGCAGGAGCCGTAGTGGGTTCGAACGTTAGTTTCTTATCAGTGATGAAGGGAGGAACCGAAAAAGTAGTGAAGCGAGTGAATAAAAACAAAGAGTGAAGTGTTAGCAGTCGGAGTAATACAGTAACAGAATATAAATCGAAAATGATTGTGTAAAGTGTGTAAACTTAGCGTATTTGTTAATAAAAAGTTGACTTATATTTTATACAATGCCCAAACGTAAAAGATGAAGAATAGTAATCCATAAATATTATGCGTATGTGTGTGTTCTACATCTCCTCCAAAGCCACTGGACCGATTTCTACAAAACATATGGCTTAACGTCAGGTGGCACTCCCTGTGGGGGGTAAAAACCACCTGCCTATGAAAGGAGTAGGAGGGGGGGGGGGTGAAAAAGAAGCAGAGTCAATGACACGTGAATTCCCAGACTTTATTCACACAGTATTTGTGAACGAGAGCGCCTCTACAAAAATTTTTCCCTCTGGCTCTTGCGTATCTCACGACACTACTCATATGGAAATACTTCTGGAAGTATTTCTAGTACGTTCCTGAACGTAACTTTCCCAAGCGAATTGCGTAAGTAAACTAGCTCAAGCTTTTGTTGTAATGTATACACCGCAGGAAATGTTTGGAGACGTTACTTGCAGAAGATACTTTCTAGTGGACACTCTCCTTAAGAATCAGATGGTGAGAGAACTGCGTTGCTCGTAAATAGACATCTATATCAAAGAATTTTGACGTGATTACTGATACTACACTGCATTTAATTATATACCACCAAACCACGTGCAAATTTAGCGTACTAATGGCGTATCACCCGGCGAATCTTCTGGTATGAAACCTGTTCACGAAACGTGGAATATTAGCTGCAGCAATTTTTACTGGCGAATCCATTGAGCATTGTTAAGTACTTGGTATTTGATTTTCAATCGTAAGATTCTGAGTGATAAAAAACTTCATGAAAATCATTTCAGCCCAGCTTTTCCGTCTGAAACATGCACTGATTTAGAAACGTAAATAACAGGTTCAATGTGCTAATGCAGATTCAGTCTGGCCGTTCATCGAGTGGTTGCAGGCATCCATCACACAGGTCTTAGCTTCACAGACTCAACAGAAATGGAACGACCCCAGTAAATGAGGTATTCACATGTCGCTAACCACACTGGCTACATGGTACCCTCTAGACGCGGATGAAAGCTTGAGAAGATTTTATTCATAACACCATAAGAACGTGCGTTCTTTAAGTTCAGAAAGACGATCAAAATTATAGTTCAGAATCAACAGCAGTATTTGTCATAGTTCACATTAATGCTTTGCTTCATTTTTATTACGCAGCACACTCCATGAGAAACAAAGTGAAACTACCAGAAGATGTCGTCGGACGTCTGCGTGACACACAATATAAAAGCCCTCCGTCTTCAGGCCACAAGTTGCCCATCGGGACCATCCGGCCGCCATGTCACCCTCAGCTGAGGATGCGGATAGGAGGGGCGTGTGGTCAGCATACCGCTCTCCCGGTGTTGATTATGGTTTTCTTTGACCGGAGCCGCTACTATTCGGTCGAGTAGCTCCTCAGTTGGCATCACGAGGCTGAGTGCACCCCCAAAAACGGCAACAGCGCATGGCGGCCTGGATGCTCACCAAGTTCTGGCCACACTCGAAAGCGCTTAACTTCGGTGATCTGATGGCAACCGGTGTATCCACTGCGGCAAGGCCGTTGCCAACACACAATAAGGGGGTACGTAAATCACTGGAGGTGCAATTTCTGTGACAGGCTGAATTCCGAGGTCTAACTGTTCCTCAGAGTGCAATAGCGGTATTAATGTTTAGTGTTTGAACCGTTAGACGATCGATAGCTCGCGCCAGGGCTCCTTGAACACGATCTCCGGCGTGATGGAGGGATGGCACGTTTGCGGTGAGAGCCGCTGAGACCATTGTTTCCGGGGTGGGAGTGTGTGAAGCAGCACGGACGGCGCAGTCTGAGGGGTAATGGGCCGGCTGTTCATTCTCCCGCCCGTGTGACTTCCAAGTTAGTTTGCCAGAGCTAGAAACTGGAGTGGACATAATATTTCCTTTGGCCCACGAGGTCTGTAGGTAAGCACTGGGTCGCCGCTATCTAAATCTTCCGGCGGCTCCCAGTTTTTCCACTGTTTGGCATCGCACAGCGGCTTTGTATGCTCGATGAGCTACTTTCAGTTCGGTGCCGATACTATGCGGCATTTGTAAAGACTGATCCCACTCTCCTCTGTGGGCGTGATAGTTAGGGCTGGTAGGGCTGGTTCTCTTGCTATGGGTGTTTGTGCCCTGCTGCTTCTATCTCGGATCCGGTTCAGCCTTCTGTTATTGTTCTCTGTTCGTGTGTCTGGTCAGGCGATTTTAGGAGCATGTCACTCGTATCAAATCATAATAGCTACAATTTGGTAACCGTCATAATTTTGCTATGACGGTGTGTTTTACATTATTGTGGTTTTATAAATTGCTTTAACGTGTAATGTGTCATTATTCAGGACGTTCTAGGCATTTTCTCTCTTTTGCCTGGTTTGTTGTGCATTAAATCGACATGTCGCTTTATTTAGTTATTTGGAGCCAGCAAGCTTATGCGACTTACCAGAGAAAATCTCGTTGCTTGTATACTTCCAAGCGAAACTTGTTTTGCTAAGGTGAGGTGCATTAGCCAACCATTCGCGTCTGACCTCCATCTATGTTTTCTGTACTACACGTCGGTTAAGTATTTACCGCCTCGTGGCGTGATTTGAAGCTGAATGTCTTTTGGCCGTTGAACTAAGTTACAATCAGGTATAATTGGGGGCAGTTGCCTTTGCCAGTTATTTTATGTTTTAGCTACTTTTCACAAATGTTGTATCTACTCTGCCAGCGTGTAATCTGATGACATACGTTTTATTTAAAGATTACTTCTCTCTTCATTGGGCTATAATTGCATGTTTGCGCCTTGAGACGTGTTCCCACTGGTGGCTTAGGGTGAGCAATATATCGGGCCTGCCTTAAGCAATTTTGTGTCCCTTTTTCCGGATCACATTGCCAATGTGTGGTGGTTTCATATCAAAGACCTTTAATTCTTTTTTATTTTGTTTTACTGAACTCCTTTTTCGGAAAACCTGAATCATTTGTTGTGTTTTAGTCAAACACATTCTATAGTTGTTTCAGCCTGCTCATATTAAAGACTATTTTCTTAGAAACTTGGAAGAAATTGTTATGTAACTTCAATTGATGAAATATTATCTTGCTTCTTTGATTGAAATTGGCTGTAAATATTTGAATAATTGTAAGCAGTACCCACAAAGTTTGTATACTTTAAAAACAGAATGACGTTTATTTTAAATTTAAATTTTCACACTTCATGTTCCCATGAATGACCTTGAATTGAGAGCAAGCACTTGAGTTGACACTGAAACCTCTTGTAATTGACCTCCCTGAAATATTTGATAACCTATTTGGATTACTTATCAGTAATTGTTCTTAAATAGTTTTGTCCAATTACATAGTTTTGTCTTCATATGTCATGGCGCTAGTGACCTAATCTGTAAAGTTATTGTGGCTGAGGAGTGTTAATTAAAATCTTAATTCAAAAGTATTTCAGTCCTTATTTTGCCTGGTCCTTCTACTCCAGGCAACCTTACGCCAGCAGTGCGTGCTAGTGCTGTTTCCAAGACTGTAGTGTATATAAGGGGTGCGAAGAGCGTCAGATGTTGAGTGGTGATTGTGAAGGACACGAATAAAACGCATTCTTCTGCGGGACTACGTTACAAGCAGCACCAGGTAGAGTTTGAAAGGGACCTCATTGTGGGTCTCCATTTGACTGCCCGGTCGACTCGTGCAATATCCAGATTTATTGGTCACCCGGATGTGACAGTGGCTCCGTGTTACGCATGACTGCAAGAGGGCAGACATATTCGTCGGCTAGGTTCCGGTTGGCCATATTTGGCCACCACAGGGAAGAATCGCCTTATTGTGCACCAAGCACATAGCCACCCCTTCTCATCTGTGTCTGCTATCTGAAAACAGCACTATGTTATCCTGCCCCATTGGTCGGAAACAAAGAGCACCAGAAGTGTGGAATTATCGTTCATTCCTACGCGGTCGTTAGCGCTACAAGACAATTGAATGTTTGTGGTGTGGCACGGTGATCGAGAAACATGGACTACTGATGAATATCTTTGCATTTTGTTCAGCAATGAATCGCAGTTCAGCATCACCCCAGTTGTCCAGCGTCGTCGGGTATGGCGGCGACCTGGTGCGAGGTCACACTCTTCCAGTGTTTTGGAGAGACACAGTGGTGTTATTCCTGGTGTCATGGTCTGGGAGCCATAGGGTACGAGTTGAGGTCAAGGCTGATAGACTGATGGTGATTGAGGGGAATGTGACAGGAGGACTGTACGTCTCGGCCGTGCTGCATCGTCGTGTGTTGCGTATCGTGCGACAGTATAGTGGTACCAGTTTCCAAGGACACTGCTTGTCCACACATTGTACGTGTCTCTGCTGTCACCATGATGTTCAAGTACACTCGTTCTAAGGGTTTTGTTTTAAACAGAGAGCTGTAATCTTGGTAATATTTTGGATGTCACCCGGAGAATTAAAGCTTCAATAGCATCTGAGTAACAGCGGGCAACATCTCTGCGAAAGAGGTGCACTGTGAGCAGTGATCTCTGCACAACGTGGATTTAGGAGTGTTGTCTTTGAGTACAGAACTGCATCGTGTCTGCAGATTCATGTGCTTTGCATCGTCCACCATGTTGTATTTTGGCAAACAAATTTCCATCAGTTTGTAAGTGATAAAGTTCTGCAGACTGATTTCTTGGTTTGAACTTCATGTCAACATGTGACGTAATAGGGGAGCATGTGACGTAACATGGGAGCAGAATCGAATAGTACGAGTATATTCTTTTCGTGTTCTACTTAAATTTCCTAGCAGCCATGTTGCAGTTTGGCAATATGAGAAATACGAGCATCATGGCTATCACGATCAGGTAGCTGAAGTTCAACATACAGAGATGACTGGCTGCGAGACACTGCTAGTAGAACCTTTGCTTCTGAGTGTATCGCAGTCTTGGTGGGGAGAGGGAAACAGAGAGAGAGAGAGAGAGAGAGAGAGAGAGAGAGAGAGAGGAAGTGCCGAAATGCATCATGTGATGGAGTGAGATGTGTTTAGGCGGTGCTGTGTCCCAGCAATAATTTTCTTACATTATTTCTCATTTATGGAGAGAGATTTTGCAAATTCATTGTGAAGACTTCAAAATGTACTATAATAGCGCATTTGCGAGGTATCCAAGTGTAGTAATTAATTTGGTCAGGGATTTACAATTGCAGATTGTTATGCTACTGTAACAGTGTGTGATCTACTGATTTTTCTTCAAGATGGATAGCATATTTGTTTGCAAGAAAGTTGAGCGAATTTGTTCATGTTTCTCCACTATTAACGTAAATTGAATTTTTAGTATTTTAAAATATTTTGTCTTAGTGGTGTAAACCTTTGTTAATAATGTTGCTTTGCTTTTTTTCCGTCAATCAACATTCGTCGCTTTGTTTCATGTTTCACATATATAATTTTGCTTTCCCGAGTTTCTCAGTAACAAAATCTTAACGGACAATGATCATTCCAGTAAAGAGATTTATTGCACAGAAGTCTTGTGGATGTCTTATAGTTTAAAGCACGCATTGCACATAGTGTTGCTAGTAGCTTGAACTTTTACCTAGCGTAGTAGCAGCACAGCATTTATTCATTAAAGTAACATACTTTTCGGACAGGACGTTGTTGGTACCTGTTTATATTTCATATTTTTTTCGCGGTCGGATTGCTTGCAATATTACTAACAGGACAGTTTTCTTAAATTTAACAAAACAAACCATACTCTCCTCGTGAGCGTTGCAGCACACAGCTTAATGTTGCATTTCTGATAAACTTCTACATTGCTGATAACTTTTCAACAATTACGAGATTAATTACGAACTTAAATACGAACTTATCTGTTTCTTTAATCAAGAGTTCAACTTCACACTACCACACAAAGAAAATACCGGTAAATATAACTATACATTACCATGCAATAAATACTAATTAGCCACTTTCACTGCGGCCAGCAAGATCCCCGGATCTGTCCCCAATAGAACATTTATCAGATCAGATCCGGCGCCAACTTTGTCCCTCTGGCATTATCTAGGATATCCAGGATCATGGCCCAGCTTCTCTCAAGAGAAGCGCTTCAGAACCGGGTCAGTGTATGCATCCAAGTCCCACGAGGTTCACCATCATACTGTCTACTAGGCTCACTCTGCCAAGTTCCTTGTAAATTTGACTTGCGTTTGGAATCACTACAACAACAGCACAGACCTTATCAAACCAATAAGTTTCATTTCGTTTTACACTCCCCATCTGAGTGCTTCACTCTTTTTGCCAGGCAGTGCAATTATAATTTATGTTACTGCCCAAAATGAACTCTACCTTAGTATTTTATTTGTAATTGTATGGGCTTGTCGTATTAATGCTGTTGTACAATGTGTTCCACAAGGATGCCCAGGCGATATTCGAATTCCATCCATATGCTGACCAACGTTTCGTGAGGGACGGTTGTTTTGACGTCAGTAATTCTGCACCATGCGATGTCGTCCACTGGTGTTCGCTAAACCTGGTGCTTGTCATTACCCCAAAGGCAAAAATCCAATGGTGTTACATCTGGTGATCGTGGAGGCCAGTTGATGAGACTACCACGCCCGAAAATGTTTTATCTAAATAGGCACGAACATCTAACCCCAATGAGGTGGCACAAAACCTTGTTGGAAAATTATGTCTAGAATGTCCTCAGCCTGTGGCACAACAAGTAACTGCAAAATATCACATAGTTATTGGCTGGGATTGTTGTTTCGCTGAAGAAGAAATGTCCCAAGATTATATTGTGCACGAGATCGTACCATACGGTCAACTTAACGCTGTCTCTGGCGGTCTCAAACACACTGTGGGGATTCTCGGACCCCCAGAACCTAGCACAGTGTCTGTTGACAACACCATTCAAATAAAATGTGGTCTCATGTGACAAAAGCACGCGTTTCAGATATTCATCAGCTTCCTTAGTCTCAGCCAGCATGGCAACAGCAAAGTCATGACGATAACTGTAATCCGTTGGTTGGAGGGCCTGCACGATCTGGACGTTTTACGTACGGAAAAGAAGTTGTTTACGTAGAAGTTAATTTGTGCGTATGAAGAAGTTGTTTACGTAGAAGTTAATTTGTGCGTATGAAGAAGTTGTTTACGTAGAAGTTAATTTGTGCGTATGAAGAAGTTGTTTATGTGGGATAAAGTCCACTGATGTCTTCGAAATCTGCAACTCACGAGAGACTCTGCGGACTGACTTCTTGCGACTACTCACTAACTATCTGCTCACTACGTCCAGGCCTGCCTGTTCTAGGGAGATCACAGACGATCCATGTTTCCTCAAGCTTCGCATGTCACATCTTGATGCTTTTAAGATCTGGTGGTTGTCTATAGCATGCCGGCTGGAATTTTCACTGGGCTGTTTTTGGTGACTTTGTCTCGTGATAGCGGAGGTCACATTGGACTTTATCCTCTTCTGAGTACATGTTGTTTGCAAATGGTGTCGGTTATCGCTGGTGTTAAGTCACTGGGCCCTGTAACAAACAAATTTTTAACAGTAAGCTAGAAGTATATACACCAGAAGTTGAACATGTTCCATGCAGTTCAAGATAAAATGTATTTGTCTATGTGTCATGGTTTTGTGCTTTATGAATGTTTGTAATCAGGGAATTCTGGGACACCCAGTACATTGAAATATAGCTCTCGGAAGTATAACCAACAGTTTACATAACCTTCTTCTTTGGGATATATGTCTTACCACAGATACTCACTGCACGGTCTCCACTTTCGTCTGTCCTGTACCTCTTCCTTAAAGTTACCAGGATCGGACATTTATGATGTCATCCTACATTTCAGGCCTTCTTCTTCTGTGCTCCTTGCAGTATTCCTTGCGATGACCCTTCGTACTAGGTAATTTCTTCGCAGAGTGTGAACTAGCCAAGATCTCTCCCTCACTCATATTATCCAACTTCCAATAGTTTTCATCCCTTTCTTACTCTCACTTTTAGCAGTTGTTTCACTTTCAGCACTTTTCCATAACCACATTTCCAAACTATCCAAGCATTTTCCCTCCTTCGTCTTTACTGTCCGTGATTCATTGCCATATAATACTATATTCCAGGTCAAATACTTCATGGATCTGTTTCTTAGTTCTTTTAGAATTTCGTGATTCATTGCCATATAATACTTTATTCCAGGTCAAATACTTCATGGATCTGTTTCTTAGTTCTTTTAGAATTCTCATAGCCGTCAACAAATCCGTCACTTTTTCTAAAACTGTGCTACCTACAGATATTTTTCCAATATTATTTCATATCTTCCAGTGTTTGCCACCAAAATGTCAGAGTATGCCAGAGATCTTAATCGTTCCGAGTTGTTTCTTTCCAACCGTATTTTGACGGGGCTTTCAGTTTGGCTGATTTTCAGGATTCTCGTTTAATAGTGTTTTAAGACCTCTATGTCTATCCCGATTTCGCAATAAATCTTTCACAAAAACTGACACACTTCTTTTTTGTCACATAATGTAGTTGTTGTTTCATAATAAAATTTATTCCTAACAAGTAGAAGAAAATTCATTCGTCATTGGTTAAATAAGCAACGAAGGAAGTAGGATTCCGAATGTGAGGAAATCATAGTTGTAACGTTATTAGACGTGCACTGCTATGAAACGCAATCCTTGTCATTTGCGTAGGATACAAGAGGCTGCCTCTCCGGCTGTTGGAGGCGGAGCGCTGTGGCCTGGTGCTTGGGTCACCACCAAACGTCATGCAAGATGCAGGCGCTGGGAACCGCAGTCCATCCGGTGATGACCAGCCGGCGGCGAGAGACATGTCCGCCTGTAACTGGCGGACTTCGATTCGGCATCTCGTGAAATATTGAGGCTGTCACTCATCCTGTCAGCCAACTGTGACGTTTCAGAGTACACCGAGACGTTGTCTACCGGATGGAAAAACGCTGCTAATCTTAGGTCATCACGTCAGCAGAGGTATCGTTACAACGGACGTGAACGGTTCCAAGAATACCAGATGTCCAACAGACGCCTCAATTTTTAGGAAAGGTGCTCTTATAAATTGACAGCAATTCAGGGTATACATAAAGTTCCAGTTTCAAAATGCAGCAGAAAGAGAAGAGAAGCACTGGTCAGAATGACAGCTTATTAGTGACGCAGGTGGATACAACATGGAACAAAGAATTAGAAGAAAAGTTTAACGAAAATCTGATCAATAGATGGAGCTGTAAGCATCCGACTATGCGCACGGCTGCTCCTTAGTTTGCGTACGAGACGCCCAACCATCACTGTCTCCACGAAGGTTCCAAATGATTGGAAAAGAGCACAGGTAGTCCCAGTGTTCAAGAAGGGTCGTCGAGCAGATGCGCAAAACTATAGACCTATATCTCTGACGTCGATCTGTTGCAAAAATTTAGAACATGTTTTTTGCTAACGTATAATGTCATTTCTGGAAACCCAGAGTCTACTCTGTAGGAATCAACATGGATTCCAGAAATAGCGATCGTGTGAGACCCAACTCGCTTTATTTGTTCATGAGACCCAGAAAATATTAGATACTGTTTCCCACGTAGATGCCTTTTTCCTTGACTTCCAGAAGGCATTCGATACAGTTCCGCACTGTCGCCTGATAAACAAAGTAAGAGCCTACGGAATATCAGACCAGCTATGTGGCTGGATTGAAGAGTTTTCAGCAAATAGAACACAGAATGTTGTTCTCAATGGAGAGACGTCTACAGATGTTAAAGTAACTTCTGGCATGCCACAGGGGATTGTTATGGGACCATTGCTTTTCACAAGATATATAAATGACCTAATAGATAGTGTCGGAAGTTCCATGTGGCTTTTTGCGGATCATGCTGTAGTATACAGAGAAGTTGAAGCATTAGAAAATTGCAGCAAAGTGCAGGAAGATCTGCAGCGGATAGGCACTTGGTGCAGGGAGTGGCAACTGACCCTTAACATAGACAAATGTAATGTATTGCGAATAAATAGAAAGAAATATCCTTTATTGTATGATTATATGATAGCAGAACAAACACTGGTAACAGTTACTTCTGGGAGTATGCGTACGGAATGATTTGAAGTGGAATGATCATATAAAATTAATTGTTGGTAAGGTGGATGCCAGGTTGAGATTCATTGGGAGAGTCCTTAGAAAATTTAGTCCATCAACAAAGGAGGTGGCTTACAAAACACTCGTTCGACCTATACTTTAGTATTGCTCATCGATGTGGGATCCGTACCAGATCGGGTTGACGGAGGAGATAGAGAAGATCCAAAGAAGAGCGGCGCGTTTCGTCACAGGGTTAATTGGTAACCGTGATGGCGTTACGGAGATGTTTAGCAAACTCAAGTGGCAGACTCTGCAAGAGAGGCGCTCTGCATCGCGGTGTAGCTTGCTGTCCAGGTTTCGAGAGGGTGCGCTTCTGGATGAGGTATCGAATATATTGCTTCCCCCTACTTATACCTCCCGAGGATATCACGAATGTAAAATTAGAGAGATCCGAGTGCGCACGGAGGCTTTCCGGCAGTCGTTCTTCCCGCGAACCATACTCGACTGGAGCAGGAAAGGGAGGTAATGACAGTGACACGTAAAGTGCTCTCCGCCACAAACCGTTGGGTGGCTTGCGGAATATAAATATAGATGTAGATGAAGGATCGCGCGCTGCTGGCAAAGCTCTTTTACAAGAACGGTGACTTTGTGCCAGTAGCCTTGCAGAAGTTCCAGACATTCAAAACCCCGATTAGGTTGAAGGACCGTGCATGTAATTCTTCAAATATTTTCAGCTTAGGACAGATAGGTGACCTTGCTGGCTAAGGGCATGCACGAAGACAATCAGTAGAAACTCTCGCCGTGTGTTGGCGGGCATTATCTTGCTGAAATGTAAGCCCAGAGTAGCATATCCCAATGGGCAAGATAACGGGGTGTAGAATATCGTGGACATACCGCTATGCTGTATGTATGCCGCAGGTGACAACCAAAAGGGCCCTCCTATGAGAAGAAATGGCGCGCCAGATAATCAGTCTTGGTTGACTGTCCGGATAGCGGGCGACAGTTATGTTGATATCCCACCACTGTCTGGGGCGTCTCCAGATACCACTTCGCTATACAGGGTGCAAATTTTAAGTTGACAAACCACAATAACTCGAAAAATAAGCTTCACACGAAAAAATGTGTAGAATCCAAAGTTGGTTATTTTCGAGGGGGACATCTTCTGGTGCTAAAGTTAGCCCCCTGGGTGTGGGGCGGGAGGTAACTTTAAAATTTCAAATGGGAACCCCCATCTTTATTGCAGAATCAGATTCTACATAAAAAACTACGTACTGGTCTAACTAACCTAAGGACATCACACACATCCATGCCCGAGGCAGGATTCGAACCTGCGACCGTAGCGGTCGCGCAGTTCCAGACTGTAGTGCCAAGAACCGCTAGTAAATAAGTATTTCTTGTTTATCCATAGCCATTTTCCATCCAAAAATGAGGACATTGATATTCTTGAATTAGAGCTCCAGCTACCAAGAATAAAAACAAAAGTTTAAGACAAAATGTAGGTAGTTTTTTATGTGTAATCTGATTCTGCAATAAAGATGGGGGTTCCCATTTGAAATTTTAAAGTTACCTCCCGCCCCACACCCAGGGGGCTGGGGTGGCGGGCTAATTATAGCACCAGCAGATGTCCCTCTCGAAAATAATCAACTTAGGATTCTACACATTTTTTCGTGTGAAGCTTATTTTTCGAGTTATTCTGGTTTGTCAATTTAAAATTTACACCCTGTACATTGAGGCCAGTTCGAAGCGAAACTCTTCACTGAAGACAATAGCACTCTAGTCAGCGGGGTTCCAGGTCGAATGTGCGTGACACCACTGCGATCCAGCTTGTTGGTGTGCAGAGGTCAGTAGCAGGCACTGCAAGGGGCCTCGAGAGCCCAGTCCCCTTTCTGTGAGCCACCTATTAATGGTCCTTGTTATCATCAAAGCCCCACTTGCACGTCGGATCGATGATAATGATGAACCTGGAGATCTGTGTGCCTCTCTGATGGTTGCTCGGTCCTAATGTTCTATTGTCTCTCCTTTCCTGACGCGGTGTTCGCTCATGGTTCACTCATTCCTGCATCGTCAAACAGTGGCTTCGCTCCTACTCAAATGTCGATCGATCCGCCCGACTATTCCAATGGGGTCCTTTGAGCCCAGCTATACGTAATCTCTCAAATGGTGAAATCTGAGTATATTGTGGCGCCTGTCTGCGAGGGACCGTTCTGCCCAACTAAGTACACGGAATGAAGTTCGCCAAGTCTTTATACCTGTAGTCTGCAATAGTCACTAGAGCAACCGCCATAAGCAGCAACAGCAGTACCGCTTGTCCCCTTAGAAAAATTGGGAATGACAGTGATGGAAAAACTCTTACGTTATTTGATACAGAAACAGCTGAGTAATACTGAACGTACTCAGACAGTTCTCTCTTTACTTATCCTGATCATCACTAAACTGACACACAATATTTTTTTAGCGCAACGCAATCTGACTTTCAATAATCCCTATAAAAGAATGGCCCTAACTAACAATAACCTATACCTTTCATGAATCACTTACTTCACAAAAATCTTCGTTACTCGAACTACTGCAATACAGCGAGCGCCAATACTGCCAGCTAAATAAAAGATTCTAACTACTGAGGGTACCAACTGCGACATGGTCGTATACAAACTGTGATCCAATAGTGTCAAATGTTTTTTTATTCCAGTCACTGATCACAATATGAATTCTTTAGACGATGACCGGTTTCAGTCCGTAATGACCATCCTCAGATCTATAATATAAAAAATATATACACCTAGTTAACAGTGTGTCTTTCAACGCAATACAACAATACGTATCACAATATACTATCATACAACGGTCCTGTAACTGATTATGTCCTACCTACTCATTGAATGTATAACCAGACTATATAATTTTACTTATTGACTGTTAATATGTTGTTTAAAAATGGTTCAAATGGCTCTGAGCACTATGGGACTCAACTGCTGAGGTCATTAGTCCCCTAGAACTTAGAACTAGTTAAACCTAACTAACCTAAGGACAACACAAACATCCATGCCCGAGGCAGGATGCGAACCTGTGGTCTTGCGGTTCGAGACTGCAGCGCCTTTAACAGCACGGACACTTCGGCCGGCTGTTGTTTAAAAGTTCCCTGTGGGAGATATACCACGTTCTATGTAAAGCCCCCTAGTGGTTAAGTTCTTAAGATCGATGCACGCCTAAATAACATCCTGGTGCCGTGCGGTTCTAGGCGCTTCAGTCTAGAACCGCGTGACCGCTACGGTCGCAGGTTCGAATCCTGCCTCGGGTATGGATGTGTGTGATGTCCTTAGTTCGGTTTGAGTAGTTCTAAGTTCTAGGGGACTGATGACCACAGATGTTAAGTCCCATAGTGCTCAGAGTCATTTGAACCATAACATCATGGCTGCCGACCCTTTTTTCAGCTATCATATAGACATTTTATTTTTCATAGGCAATTTACAGGTTGCTACAGGCAACGTAATACATATTAATTGTTGACCGTAAATTCACCATAAAAAGGATCGGTCCTATTCAATTCATATATTTCGTTTTCATAATTTTATATGGGAAACTGTATACGTCTTTTAATGTATCACAATTTAGTTTCTATTATAGGTATCAATTTTAAAAGTCTGCTACATGTATTTTACATAATGTGTTTTATCATATTATGTTTTTTGCGTAAATGATGACACCATCTAAGCCGACAGTAGCGACATCCAGAGAGGATGTAGGCAAACAGATTTCTGGTAGCTACTGTACTTCAATAGCCAGTTGCAATAATGACTGTGTGGACGATTCGGCCTATTGTACACCTATTTTAGATCTATATGACGATGCTAAGCTGATTACATTTATATGTTTTGACGATGCAATTATGGCCTTATCACTTGAGGACATGGTGTAGAAAAGGTACGTTTTACCGTATTTTCTGTACATTTCATGGTTGTTGTTGTTGTGGTCCCCAGTCCTGAGACTGGTTTGATGCAGCTCTCGATGCTACCCTACCCTGTGCAAGTTTCTTCATCTCCCAGTACCTACTTCAACCTACATCCTTCTGAATCTGCTTAGTGTATTCATCTCTTGGTCTCCCTCTACTATTTTTACCTTCCACGCTGCCATCCAATGCTAAATTTGTTATCCCTTCATGCCTCAGAAAATGTCCCACCAACCGGTCCCTTCTTCTCATCAAGTTGTGCCACAAACTCCTCTTCTCCCCAATTCTATTCAACACCTCCTCATTAGTTATGTGATCTACCCATCTAATCTTCAGCATTCGTCTGTAGCACCACATTTCGAAAGCTTCTCTTCTTCAGAAACGCTTTCCTTGCCATTGCCAGTCTACATTTTATATCCTCTCTACTTCGACCATCATCAGTTATTTTGGTCACTAAATAGCAAAACTCCTTTACTACTTTAAGTGTCTCATTTCCTAATCTAATTCCCTCAGCATCACCCGACTTAATTCGACTATATTCCATTATCCTCGTTTTGCTTTTGTTGATGTTAATCTTATATCCTCCTTTCAAGACAATGTCCATTCCGTTCAACTGCTCTTCCAAGTCCTTTGCTGTCTCTGACAGAATTACAATGTCATCGGCGAATCTCAAAGTTTTTATTTCTTCTCCATGGATTTTAATACCTACTCCGAATTTTTCTTTTGTTTCCTTTACTGCTTGCCCAATATACAGATTGAATAACATTGGGGAGAGGCTACAGCCCTGTCTCACTCCCTTCCCAACCACTGCTTCCCCTTCATACCCCTCGACTCTTATAACTGCCATCTGGTTTCTGTACAAATTGTAAATAGCCCTTCGCTCCCTGTATTTTACCCCTGCCACCTTCAGAATTTGGAAGAGAGTATTCCAGTCAACATTGTCAAAAGCTTTCTCTAAGTCTACAAATGTTAGAAACGTAGGTTTGCCTTTGCTTAATCTTTCTTCTAAGATAAGTCGTAAGGTCAGTATTGCCTCACGTGTTCCGATATTTCTACGGAATCCAAACTGATCTTCCCCGATGTCGGCTTCTACCGGTTTTTCCATTCGTCTGTAAAGAATTCGCGTTAGTATTTTGCAGCTGTGACTTATTAAACTGATAGTTCGGCAATTTTCACATCTGTCAATACCTGCTTTCTTTGGAATTGGAATTATTATATTCTTTTTGAAGTCTGAGGGTACTTCCCCTGTCTCATACATTTTCCTCACCAGGTGGTAGAGTTTTGTCAGGACTGGCTCTCCCAAGGCTGTCAGTAGTTCTAATGGAATGTTGTCTACTCCCGGGGCCTTGTTTCGGCTCAGGTCTTTCAGTGCTCTGTCAAACTCTTCACGCAGTATTGTATGTCCCATTTCATCTTCATCTACATTCTCTTCCATTTGTATAATATTGTCCTCAAGTACATCGCCCTTGTATAGACCCTCTATATACTCCTTCCATCTTTCTGCTTTCCCTGTTTTGGTTAGAACTAGATTTACATTTGAGCTCTTGATATTCATACAAGTGGTTCTCTTTTCTCCAAAGGTCTCTTTAATATTCCTGTAGACTGTATCTATCTTACCCCTAGTGAGATAAACCTCTACATCCTTACATTTGTCCTCTAGCCATGCCTGCTTAGCCATTTTGCACTTCCTGTCGGTCTCATTTTTGAGACGTTTGTGCTCCTTTTTGCCTGCTTCATTTACTGCATTTTTATAATTTCTCCTTTCATTAATTAAATTCAATATTTCTTCTGTTACCCAAGGATTTCCACTAGCCCTCGTCTTTTTACCTACTTTATCCTCTGCTGCCTTCACTACTTCATCCCTCAGAGCTACCCATTCTTCTTCTACTGTACGTCTTTCCCCCACAGCTGTCAATTGTTCCCTTATGCTCTCCCTGAAACGCCGTACAACCTCTGGTTTAGTCAGTTCATCCAGGTCCCATTTCCTTAAATTCCCACCTTTTTGCAGTTTCTTCAATTTTAATCTGCAGTTCATAACCAATAGATTGTGGTCAGAGTCCACATCTGCCCCTGGAAATGTCTTACAATGTCTCGTTGTATGATAGTATATTGTGATACGTATTTGCTGTTTTATGCTGAAAGACACACTGCTTACTAGGTGTATATATTTGTATATTATAGATCTGATGATGGTCATTTCGGACTGAAATCGGTCATCGTCTAGTCTAAAGAATTCATATTGTGATCTAAGACTGGAATAAAAAAACATTTAACAAACAGTGAATTTACCTTAATAGTGTTCAAAAGTCATTTTATATATATATATATATATATATATATATATATATATATATATATTTCATGACATCCATCTTTACAAATTTCCTTTTTCTGGCGGACACAAGTCCATATCATCCGCTTATAGCAACCTCTCAAAACTCTGCCATCTCTCTCTCCACATCCACCACTGGCGGCAGCTCACCTCCAACCGTCCAACGCTACGCGCTGTTCAAATCCAACTGGCCAATGCTACACTAGCGAATATTCCAACAATGAGTCCAACCAGCCACAGACTGCAAACAGCGCATTCAGCGATTTTCATACAGAGCACTACGTGGCGTTTCCAACATAAAAACCTAAAGAGCCTACTTACTCGCTGTGTGCACACAGTACACTTTAGTCAGTTTTTTACGTGCTTCAGTGAACAAGCGAGTAGTGTACTAAATGGTGGTGTATTTTTATTACATTAATAACTCCCGAGATAACTTTTAAACATAGCTTTGAAGCCAGAAGCGGCTTAGCAGCAGCGCTTACACTGCGTCAGCTTATATTTATTATAGTAATAGACCAATGCAGGTTAAAACTGATTTTGCCTGTTTAGTACGGGTGCTGAAATCGAGAGAGGCGGCGCAGTGGTAAGCACAGTAGACTCGCATTCTGGAAGACGACAGTTGAAATCACCGCCCGGTATCGAGGTCTATATTTGTCGTGAATTCCACCAGTCGATCCAGGAGTGGTTACTTTGAGAAGGGTATCGCCGGTTTCCTTCTCAATCCTTTCGTAATCCAAGCTTGTGCATAACGCTGTCGAAAGGATGTTAAACTCTGATCGTCGTTCCTGCGAGTGCAGTGGTGTCCAGAAACACTTGGAGCTGCGTTGACCAGAGTCCACAGGCTTAATGCTGCTTGCTAGCGATGCGTTGGCGCTGAGGCACGCGGTGCGAAGCCTCGGATCAGTGACGTCGCAGTGGTTTCCGGTACGCTCGACCTGGCCGGTTCACGTTCACCTAAGTGCGAATGGCGAATTCTCTTTGATTAATCACCAGTCTACATGTGATCCCCCCATTTTCAGTGCAGTGGGATCACAGTTTCCTGCTATGGTGTACGGGGTGGAACCATTTGATGGAACTGAACGCGAGCCGAAGCAGCAAAGAGTGCTTAGACTTTTCCAGCCCTCTTGCTTTGTACCCTCCTTTGGCGTGATCATGGAGGCGTACGTAAACAAAACGGCATATGATCTCTGCAAGACCCTCAAATCGGCAACACTATCGGTGCCACCCGCCTGACTTTGTTGAACAGCCGGCCGCTGTGGCCGAGCGGTTGTAGGCGCTTCAGTCCAGACCCGCACTGCTGCTACGGTCGCAGGTTCGAATCCGGCCTCGGGCATGGACGGTTTCAGTTAGTAATGACCATCTTCAAATCTGCATTATAACAAATAATGTAAACACATAGTCGACAGTCTATCTTTCAAAACAATACATCATTTCATATCACGCTACACTCTCATATAAACTAGGGAATGTACAGGTAAAATAAGGTAAAGCGTACGTGTTGTACACCATGATCTAATGTGCTAAAGCCGTAATGGCATCGTCAAAACATATAAAAACACTCAGCAAAGCATCGTTACGTAGAACTAAAATAAAATCCTAGGTCTTTGCAGAGAGGCAGCCCCTTGAAATCCCTATTAGCAACCGCAACAGCAATAGCGTCCAGGACCCTCGTCGCATTATGTGTCTATACTGGTAAAGTTGCGCTCAACAAAGCCGAGCGGGTGACTCAGAGGGTCAATGTCGCACACCTCCGTGATCGCTCCACAAGAAGTGCTAAGCAGGAGAGCTGAAAAAGCATGGCACTCCTTGCTGCTTTTTATCACGTTTAGATTTTGTCGAATGGTTTTGTATGGTCCTCAGAGGTTCCACCGTGTAAACCAGAGTAAAAACGGCGGCTACACTGTGCTCCAAAAAGGTGTGACTACGTTCAGTCGGGTTATACTAGCCCAAGACGCCCGTAGAAAAGGGCTGAATCGTCAGCAGAGTGTCAGTAGTGTCAAAAGGTGTCTAGAGAGCCATTCCGTAGCTCATCACACTGCAAATCATCGTTGTCAAAAAAATAAAGAAATAAATAAAATTTAAAAAAATTAAAAAAAAATAACAAATAAATAAAAATAAATAAATAAATAAAAATAAGAGGGTTCAAATGGCTCTGAGCACTATGGGACTTAACATCTGAGGTCATCAGTCCCATAGAACATAGAACTACTTAAACCTAACTAACCTAAGGACAGCACACACATCCATGCCCGAGACAGGATTCGAACCTGCGACCGTAGCGGTCGCGCACTTCGTTGTCAGCTGCGAAATGTGAGTGAATCAACTTCCCAAGGAAAGGGATGGTGTCGTTGACGCCGTTTAAGCCACCGCCTGAGGCTCTTTCGTGTGGGTTCTCAGGTGGTGTGTGTGAAGTGCTCTCGTCGGACACGCACAAGAAAACCGCGAGATTTCGAGGCTGGGCGTGGGGATTCTCACCTCCATCGCATAGGGGTCAAAAGAAGGATTTAAATGTAAGAGGGCATGTGACGACCTTCCCATCGTGTGACACGTCCACGGTGGCTCTGGGTAGAATTATGGTGAATCTTGATGCCAAACTGACACCATAAACCCATCTCACACATCACATGAACTCATTCGCATGTGTCGACTCCTTGCTGTATTGAAGCGTCAGGGAGGCAGAATGTGAGGTCACAGTACGCAACGCTTTTGTACCATTACGGAGGATGAATGTCAGCACCATTGAACCAAATTTAAACTTATTCGTCGGAAAAGAAGACAATAATGGTGTTTCAAGAAAGTGATCCTTTGTGTTGCGCAATGGTTTATCAGTCCACTTTGTCCCTGCAGGGGACATGACGCCTAAACGGTACGACCATGTGGTCTGAAGACTGTATCAGCGATGGAAACACGTCTTGACAGCAGAAGAAGTAGGGTCCGAGTGAGACAGGGCTCTTGGTGTGGGGGCTGTTTAACATCTCGAGTTTGAGAAAAGAACGGCCGGCTGTACCGAGGGCTCCATTTTTCGTAGCCGACCTAACTGTGCTCATTCGCGCAGTTTTGGGGGCTTACTTGAGCTAGGTTACCAAACACTGACTTCTAATTGCCAGAACCGTTTGGCGTCTCTCTCGTGTATTCAAGCGAGAAGGACCGTTCGAACTTAGTAAAAGGCTCAATTACAACAGAGAGAGCCATATTGTCGAAAAATACTAACTTTTGAATTCACTCCCATGACGACCAGAAAAAATTATGGGCAATTGGTAAAATACTAGGGTACCATTACCGCTTTTTTTTATTCTCGTTCGCCTTCCCATTAATATCGTTGTTAGCCTCAAAGCGTTGTTAATCTCAAATTACACTAATTCGCATGTAGCGATAATAGTTTGCTACCACTGTAGAGTGTAGCGTTGCAAAACACGGTAATGGACTGCCTTTATTGACCACCGTTGAGGAACTGTAGTGGTGGAAAATATCAGGCCGTTAATCAGCTGTTAATCAGAGAACCGACTCGTGAGGGTAACAGTTTAGATCTCCCAGTTAATAGGCCCGAACTTCACGACTCAGTTAGCTTTGCAGTTCTGTTTACCTTTCTATACAAAGGTATTATTCGGGTTTATGTCAGTTGACATAAAAAATATTGCAAAAAACTCCTAATGACATACATTTTTTGCACATTACAATAGAACAATATGTTATTGAAAATAATACTAATAATGATGATAGGATTCATCAGAACTTTATTACATAATAATGTACTGAATTTAATGTAAGATAATTTCTTGGTTTAATACTCACATTGGATAAACTTCTATCAACAGACAGGAAGAATTACATTATTTTTCTTTTCAGGCATATTTGTTACTTCACTGATTGCAGTCACATTACCACAGAGATGTCGAGAAAACCACAAATATGGAACATCGGGTTTCAGAGCACGCGATTATCCTAGAAAACATTATCATTTAGTTTCTAATGTTTATTCTCACTCGCTGCAGTTTGGACCAAGTCGGTGAAACGTTTTTTTGCAAAAATGTTTATTATATTTTTCAGACAATATGTTCGTTTTGTTGTCATTGCTATCTGGATACAGCTTACAGCGTGCATGTCTAGTATATTTTCAGTAGCTGCCCGTTCAGAATTTTTAATGCACCTGGCCGTTCTCAGTAAATTCTCTCGTTTTGGAAAATGCCTGCATCATGCAATGTTTTCTGCTGCCAGTACTTTCTAAGCTTCTGTGCCTCTCAATATCTGACATGCTCTATTAGTTCATTTTGGAATACTGTACAAAATACTACTTCAAATGAACTTTTCTCGTCGCTTATGCTGATTGTTGCATACCTGGTATTTGCTGAGGTACTCTTGATGATATTCGAAGTTGATAGGCAGCGGTGTTGAACTGGTGAGTACAACTGCCATCCTATATTTCCATTTGTAGAAAGAAAGTACTGCACATTATTTTCTACAATATGTGGACTGTCATCATTGTCATCAGAACACTTGTTTCCAGATGCATTGCCTCTTCTGTGATCGTCAGACTTCGAAAGTATTCCTTTTTTCGTTGAGAATTTTTCTAATTCTTCGAAATAAACATCAGTCAGTGGACAAATTGCCATGGTGTCACATTCAGACCGATGAGGAACAATAAAAATTCAAATAGCAGAAAAATGCTAAACAATGTCTAGGTAAAAGCAAGAAATTAGCACACTGTTGTAAATGGAAAAGCGTTGTTGTTTGTTCAGAGTAAGCTGGAACGATGAGCCTCATAATTACTGAACAGTGTAACAGAAAACTAAAAAATATTTAAAATTGTAGAAGTAATATTTGAGTCGGGTCATTATAACCCACAACTAATACGACTGATGACCGAAATACGTAAAATATTTTGACACACGATTTGATTAAGCATTTTCAGACTATTCACCAACTTTTAGAAAGTAATCTTGCTATTTAATTAATGAGAAATGAAATTTATACCCATTTCGGGTCATATAGACCCGAACAGAACAACAGGATTAAGGCTGCACGGGTATCATAAGGCCATCACAGAATGACTTGACTATGGGTGTAACGAAGCGTAGGAATTTAGTTCCGTCCGGTAAGTGCGTCGAGCAACAGATTTCAAATTATCTAAGTTGTCATCATCACTCTATAATTGATGGGACTTAAAACGTTGAGTATACAATCAGAAAGTCCACTGTTGTTAGACGAAACACCTTAGGCAGACACGTAGTGTGCAGAGTAGTGATCAGTGAGAGAGATAAGTCGTGGTTCGACAGCCGTATTTAAAAGGCCGCTCAGAAAGCAAGGAGCGCTTCATCGGAAATTTAAAGGTACCGAAAGCCTCAGATACAAACAAAAACTGAACGATACCAAAATCAGCGCAAGGAAATCCATGTGGGGGACGTTCAACGAATTCAAAGCTAAAGTTCTAGTTACCGATCGGAAAGAAAGTCCTATGAGTGTATGGTCTTGTGTTAAATCAGTAAACGGATAAAAGGTACCCGTCCAGACTGTTATAATAATAGCGCAGAATCGGAGGATGATGCAATGCCAAATACTAAATTCTTTTTTCTGGAATTATTTCAAGTACGAAGATTGTACTGCGGCTCATCCTTTCAATCGCCACACAAACGACAGATAACACACACCGAAATAAATGAGAGGATAGCAAATGAATAAAAACTTGCTGAACAAGAGGAAAGGCGATGGACGTAATGGGCTTCTGACTAGAGGATGAGGAAGAACTCGCTAACCCTAATTCAGCAGTCTGCAGTCATTGATTGGGAAAATTCACTGGTCATTCCCGTTTTCAAGAAGAACTGTCCAAGAGACGCACAAAGCTATACCGCGGACGTAAGTTGAAAATTGCTGAACGTATTACGTGTTGGTGTGTTGTGGCTTTTGCGGAGACAGAAAATGTCGTACGTAGGAATCACCATAAATTCCACGACCATTGATCATGAGGAACACAGCACGCCCTTTTCGTCCGCGAGACTCAGAAGGCAGCAGATGTCGATGCCTTGATTGATGCCGTATTTTTAGACTTTCAGGAGATATATAGTACTGTCCCGCACTGACGTCTAATGAATAAAGTACGAGTGTACGGAATGTCAGACGAGCTTCATAAATGGATAGAAGAGTTCCTAGCAGAATGGGGACGTGCTATTCTTTACGGAGATAAATCGTCAGACGTAAAAGTAATTCAGTGGTCACAAAGTGAGTTTTGTAAAACCATTAGTGTTAAAACAAATGTCGTGTGACTAGGGCCTCCCGTCGGGTAGACCGTTCGTACAATACGTATAAAAGACGTAGTTACTAACGTCGGAAGCTCCATAATGCTGTTCGCGGATGATGCTATTCTACACGAAGAAACCACAGTGCTAGTAAATTGTAGCGAAATTCAGAAAGACCAACAGAGGATAGACATTTGATGTACGGATTTGCTGCTGACCGACAATGTAAACAAATGTAACACACTACGCACAAGTAAGTGGAGAAACCTGTTATTGTATGATTACGCGATTGCCGAACAAAGTCTAGAAGTAGTCACATCCATTAAATGTCTAGGAATTTGCGTACGATGTAAAGTGGAACAATCACATGAAACTAACTGTACGAAAGGAACATGCCAAACGGATTCAGTGCATGAATCCACAGGAAATGTAGTGTATCTACGAAGGCGTTAGCTTACCATATCGCCTCCTTCAAGCGTTACGTGATTATTGCTCGTCATGCTCCTCAGTGTGGAATCCTTAAAAAATGAGACTGATAAGAAAATTAGAAAACAGATAACACCGCATTTCATTGCACATTCAATAAACGCGAAATCGTCACAGAGTTGCTCATCCAACTCCATCAGCAGACGCTGCATTAGAGGTGTTGTGCACTGCAATGTAGTTTGATTTCAAAATCTCAGGAGCTGATGTTCCTGGTAGCGTCATGAAATATACTGCTTCCCTCCCACGCACATCTTGCGAAAAGACCACGAAGCTAAAATTAGACACAATGGAGCTCACATGGAGACTTCATAGCAATTTTTCTGCCATGCAGCATTCACTATTGGAAAAAGATAGGGGGGAAGGGGTGGTGGGGTAATGGCAGTGGTACACAAAATACCCTCCGCCACACACCATCATTTGGATACTGGAGTATATACCTAGCTGAAGAAATGAATAAAATTGTAGAAACCATAGACTCCCAAATTCTCCATTGGTACATCTTTAACTTAACTAAGAGTAAATAACCGCTTGGTAGTATTTCTACTCAGTGGAGTGCGTCACGCAAATAGTATTCGTGTGAACACACATACCTACTGTAGCTCGACAATTAGATTGGAGTACAGTCAACGTGTGGGGTCCAACATTATATTCTGTATCTCTACTGCTGCTATGCATGTTTTTTTAGTACTTTTGATCAGATGATGCGAAAACTGAGACTTCGATGATGACAGCCTTGAATCTCGAAACACATCAGTGTTGTGTGAACATTTCTTTTAATGTTGTTAAGTGCTACACTGGCTGGGCTGAGCGACCTCTGCGGTGGGAGGTGAAGCTAGCTAAGTCAGGATTTACGGCTGTTCAACTACCAGGGCATGGCTGTAGTGGGGAGGTGGCAGGTGTCAAGCTGTTTGAATTAGTTCTTTATTCCATGTTGATTGCAGCAGTGGAGACGTAGCTGAAGAGACAGTCTGTGGCTTCCATGACGCAGGTGGTTTGGCAAGCATTGAATGCTGGAGTCAGCAGCAGCCTGCCAGAATGGTGGTTCACTGCATATTACTCAGGTCGATAATGATGGCTGGCGAGATGCTGCGGTCAGGCCAGTAGCAAAGTTACTGACATGGGGCGGCGGCAGCAGCATGCGGTACACAGCAGAAAATGGCCATGGCTGTTGACCTTATTTTGCAGCTCAGTGGAGAACACATTGGATCAGGTAAGGTCAAACACTGGCCTCTGACAATGGCGCGTGGCCATACTGGGAAATGGACAGTGTTTGGCTGCACGTGTTGATGACGCCTGGGGAAGTATATGGCCCGGTCTCGAATTCCGGTCTTCCAGGAAGGGGACCAGCAGTGAGTGCCTCATTAGTAGAAAGGCACAAAGTAGACAGAATTCAGACTCACCCCAGGCAGTGGTCTGAAGCTTTTGATAGTAGAATCCAGCAGTAGCAGCTTGCTGGTGCATTGTGGCATGACTAACGTGGAGCTCGCTGCAACTAATGGCTGGTAACGACAGTAATTTGGCATAAGCCACGGCCTGAAGTTTGGCCGTTGAGCAATCATGACATCAAGATCTAATTCATCAATCGTCTCACCAACTTCAGAGTCTTGGCAGTGATGTAAAGATGTCGCCAGATGTTCAAATGGTTCAAACGACTCTGAGCACTATGGGACTTAACATCTGAGGTCATCAGTCCCCTAGAACTTAGAACTACTTAAAACTAACTAACCTAAGGACATCACACACATCCATGCCCGAGGCAGGATTCGAACCAGCGACCGTAGCAATCGCGCGGTTCCGGACTGAAGCGCCTAGAACCGCTCGGCCACCGCGGTCGGCGCCAAATGTCCTTTCAGAAAGCCTGTCTGGTGACTTCTACATTGTCAGCTTGCAGAGTACTGGTTCATGCTTACTAAACTCGTATTCTTGCAATGTGGCGCCTCACTACAGAAGTAGCCTGTTTCTCGGTCATTATGATGTCCTTTTGCTGAGTCATCCCAAGACCAGTTTGCTTCACAAGACAGGACCGTGGAGCAACTGTGCTATTATGGCATAAGGATTAAATATTATAAAAGCTTTTTCGCATCTGTAGAATCCAGAATGATATTAAAACACCTATATTCACTACCATTCTCCATCAGAAAGGGTACAGTTTTCCTACGTTTGTAAAACCGCCGCAAAATGATTAGTTAAGGCTGATTTTTGAATGTAAGTGCGCATCTATCATGCAGCATGAATCAATAGTTAAGTGATTGGAGTAGTATTTGTATGAAACTGAGTTATTTATTCGCATACATTTCTGCGGTGTAGGAGCGTAAGAAATTACCAAAAAGTGTGAATCACTTCCATGTAATTTCAAGATGATGAATAGATGGCATTTTCTACCTTGCCGACATGATCGGGACATCAGGGGCTGGAAGACTAGTTGAGGGTCTCGGTTCGGTCAAGGGTCGTTACCAGTTTATCCATCCGTTTTTGTGTTCTCATCTCGGTTTCAGTAATCAGGTTATTTAAGAAGGGCGGGTGATTGGCCCACCGCTTCCGATTGCCTTGGTGGGGCTACCTCCTTATCGCCCAAGCACTGACGATTAGCCAGATGTTCAGCATATGGCCTTGGCATTTCCTCCTCTCCCCTATACATGGTTTAACCGAGAGCATCGGTTATGTGTGGAAAATGGGAAGGAAAAGAAAAACGATGGGCTATGGATGGGGAAAGGATAGGAGACAGGTTTTCGATAGGTCGTTGAGGGACACACTTGGTCTGCCCCCCCCCCCCCCCCCCTCTTCGGCCAGTGCAGCATGGGTGACTCTGCTGCTACCGCCGGAATAGCCCTCCGGATCCAGAGCACGCAAACCTCCTCGCCAGCACGGACAGTGCGGTGTCCCCTGAGGAGGAGTTGAGGGTGAGGAGAGATGAATGAACACATGGGTAGTTGGAACAGTCGTGCGTAAAAAGTGGCCCACTCCTCCTAACCCACTTCTCTTACTAAACAACAAATAGCGTTACTTTTGGGCCGTCTGTTGGGAGACTGGTACCATTACACGTCTTTATCTGAGTAACTACTGCAAACTGAGTATAGCTGAAACTGCTTACTGTAGTCCACAAATTGCGAAATAGGTGATACCTTGTTGCCTCGTGATGTCCCATATCAATTGATGGCTCTATTAAGTCACGTTGAGCCATAAATTTCTTTTTTCCCCATTTAGATTCATTACCACTTATCCGATCTATCCATCTAATCTTCGCATTCTTCTGAAGCACAATATTTTGAAAGCTTAAATTCCCTTCATGTCTGTACTGTTTACCGTCCACCTCAGTCCAAGGTCACAAACCAGACAAATACTTTTAGAAACTCCTTCCTAACTCCCAATTTTATATTCGATGTTAACAGTATTTTTTTTCAGAAGTGCTATTCTTGCTATTGCCAGTCTACATTTTATATCCTCTGTATTTCGGCCATTGTCAGTTATTTTGCTGTCCTATAGCAAGACCTGACTCTTGCTTTTAGTGCCTCATTTTCTGACATAATTCCTTCATCTTTCATTCGACTTCGTTCCATGACATTTGTTTTACTTTTGTTCAAAATGGTTCAAATAGCTCTGAGTACTATAGGATTTAACATCTGAGGTCATCAGTGCCCTAGAACTTAGAACTATTTAAACCCAGCTAACCTATGGATATCACACACACACATCCACGCCCGAGGCAGGTTTCGAACCTGCGACCACAGCTGTCGCGCGGTTCCAATGGTTCAAATGGCTCTGAGTACTATGGGATTTAACATCTGAGGTCATCAGTCCCCTAGAACTTAGAACTACTTAAACCCAGCTAACCTAAGGATATCACACACACATCCACACCCGACGCAGGTTTCGAACCTGCGACCACAGCTGTCGTGCGGTTCCAGACTGAAGCGACTAGAACCGCTCGGCCACAGCAGCCGGCTTACTTTTGTTGATGGTTATATTATGACCTGTTTTGAAGACACTATCCATTCGGTTTAGATGACCTTCCAAGTTCTTTCTCCTGTTTCACAGAATTACGTAATCGGCACTCCTGAATAATGAGATATAGTTCAGTCTCAATCCTCTTTCAATCTGTCTTTCTCTTTGATGTCCTCTGTCTCTTATAACTGCTGTCTAGTTCCTGTAGTAGTCCTAGGTAACTTTCCACCGCTTGTCTAGTAATGATGTATACCACAGTAAACAGTTATTTCATCTCTCTTCAATGTGCTGTGAATCTTGTGTTACTAGTATAACATTACTTTGACGTTGTTGTTTCCACATACCGGTACACTAGATTATTCTGAAAATAAACATGTTATGTTACACCAACGAATCTGCTGAAGTGTGTAAATTTTCAAGAAATAGTGGAAAATTACACTAAATAAAGAATTCAAGATAATGATATGTTAACAGCAAGACATTTAGCGCCCACGTTGAAAGCTTTTATGGTAGTACTATGGTTAAAAATGGTGAAACTGAAAATGCAATAGAAATTAATGCATAGTAATTCCGTGCAGAAAACCATACATTTACACATTCGCTCAACCTCTCTCATACGATAAAGAAGCGAAATTCAATGAAATTTTCTAAATGTGTACAAAATCTGGATGTGGCTGGCTGACTACTGGGCGAAAACCCGGTGCGCCAGTCGTCACTCCAAAGCACACCCAAACTTTCGCGAGGCAGAGGAGAAGGCCGAAGCTAAACTTGTAAGTAGGCTGTTTAGGTTTTTATGTTGGTAACGCCACGTAGCGCTCTGTATGAAAATCACTGGCTGTGCAGTGTGCAGTCTGTGGCTGGTTGGCATTGTTGGAATATTCGCTATTGTAGTGTTGGGCAGCTGGGTGTGAACAGCGCATGGCGTTGCTCAGTTGGAAGCGAGCCGCCAGCAATGGTGGATGTGGGGAGAGAGATGGTGGAGTTTTGAGAGCGGATGATCTGGACGTGTGTTCATCAGAGACATTAAATTTGTAAGACTGGATGTCATGAACTGATATATATATATATATATAATGACTTTTGAACACTATTAAGGTAAATACATTGTTTGCGCTCTATCAAAATCTTTCATTTGCTAACTATGCCTATCAGTAGTTAGTGCCTTCAGTAGTTAGAATATTTTATTTAGCTGGCAGTATTGGCGCTCGCTGATTGCAGTAGCTCGAATAACGAAGATTTTTGTGCGGTAAGTGATTCATGAAAGGTATAGGTTATTGTTAGTCAGGCCCATTCTTTTGTACGGATGATTGAAAGTCAGATTGCGTTGCGCAAAAAATATTGTGTGTCAGTTTAGTGATGATCAGGATAAGTAAAGAGAGAATTGTCTGAGTACGTTCAGTTTTGCTCAGCTGTTTGAAAATCAAATAACGTAAGAGGTTTATTAGCACAGTAATTCATTAATTTTTCGAAGGGGACGTTTCAAACTTGCTTCTGCCTCATCATCAAAATATAGAATTCACTCGTTTAAGATGTGGCGTTGAATCATTTGAGCGCCCACGCAACATAATATTTTTATGAAGCCACGACAATCTTCACCCATATCCGCTGGTTCCTGCACACTTCCTCTGTCCTGGAACAAGAATCACTTGTTCTGTGGCACTTAATTGTGTTTCTCCAGTGATCGAACCTTGTTTATTGGTGAACTCTTAATTTATGTATTTCTGCAGGCTGAAGATTTTAACTTTAGTAACTCTTAATTTGTTTCTTCAGCGACTGTAGCCGTGAGGGCATTAATCAAACGCTGCACATGCTCTAGTGCACCATTGAAATCGACAGAAGGGTGCACGTGCGGCCATAGACAGGTCAGAACTCGGTCCTTAGCCCCAGAGTCTGCTCTTGGCGACCCCGAGAAGCCGGCAAACTGGCTTATTTCCAGCCTTGTTTCTCGGACGTTTCTCCTCTGCAGTGAGGGGAGGTGGGGGAGACATCAGTCGCTAGCTGCGAGCCGCCCAGTCGGAGAAAATGAAATTGCCATACGAGTGTCTGCGCGGACACGGACGCAGAGACGGTGAAGAGAGAGAGAGAGAGAGAGAGAGAGAGAGAGAGAGAGAGATTGGAGGGGGGGGGGGGGGCGGGAGAGAAAGAAGGTGCTCTAATTTCCCAGGAGCGCAGGCAGAGCGAGCAGCCGGCTGGAGCTGTCGTCTCTTTCGCTCAGAGCAGATGCAGCCTCACTGTGACAAAAGTGTCTGCGACATCTCCTGTCAGCTCCTGCGTCTGCAACCCCAAGTTTGCCACCAGCTTTTCCATTACATTTAACGTCTTTTTGACGTTGAACACGTTAGCAAACTTAAATGTCAAAGGACAGAAAGTATTGCTGTAGCATGTTTGTTGAAAACAGCATCAACCATGATACAGGATGTAGATGCCAGGTGGTTGGCCTCTACTGTGGCGGGGAACAGAGGAGCGGTGAGTGGATGCTTGGTATTCGTCCGACGTATCGCCATGAAAATATCATTGTTAAAACTTTCATGTATTGTTTAAGAACTACAACAATAGTGATGACACACTGAGAGGCCAACGTCTTCTGGACGTAAGCAGTAGACTGTCTGCGAAGTGATGCACCCGTCAATAGTGCCCCCGTTGCGTTCGGCGACTTACGGTTGGTGGAGTGATGACGTCAGCGACTCGGCGGGGTCGCTGACCACTGCAGCGAACAGCGGCCCACATTGAAACTTCCTGGCAGATTAAAACTGTGTGCCCGACCGAGACTCGAACTCGGGACCTTTGCCTTTCGCGGGCAAGTGCTCTACCAACTGAGCTACCGAAGCACGACTCACGCCCGGTACTCACAGCTTTACTTCTGCCAGTACCTCGTCTCCTACCTTCCAAACTTTACAGAAGCTCTCCTGCGAACCTTGCAGAACTAGCACTCCTGAAAGAAAGGATATTGCGGAGACATGGCTTAGCCACAGCCTGGGGGATGTTTCCAGAATGAGATTTTCACTCTGCAGCGGAGTGTGCGCTGATATGAAACTTCCTGGCACATTAAAACTGTGTGCCCGACCGAAACTCGAACTCGGGACCTTTGCCTTTCGCGGGCAAGTGCTCTACCAACTGAGCTACCGAAGCACGACTCACGCCCGGTACTCACAGCTTTACTTCTGCCAGTACCTCGTCTCCTACCTTCCAAACTTTACAGAAGCTCTCCTGCGAACCTTGCAGAACTAGCACTCCTGAAAGAAAGGATATTGCGGAGACATGGCTTAGCCACAGCCTGGGGGATGTTTCCAGAATGAGATTTTCACTCTGCAGCGGAGTGTGCGCTGATATGAAACTTCCTGGCAGATTAAAACTGTGTGCCCGACCGAGACTCGAACTCGGGACCTTTGCCTTTCGCGGGCAAGTGCTCTACCAACTGAGCTACCGAAGCACGACTCACGCCCAGTTCTCACAGCTTTACTTCTGCCAGTACCTCGTCTCCTACCTTCCAAACTTTACAGAAGCTCTCCTGCGAACCTTGCAGAACTAGCACTCCTGAAAGAAAGGATATTGCGGAGACATGGCTTAGCCACAGCCTGGGGGATGTTTCCAGAATGAGATTTTCACGCTGCAGCGGAGTGTGCGCTGATATGAAACTTCCTGGCAGATTAAAACCGTGTGCCCGACCAAGACTCGAACTCGGAACCTTTGCCTTTCGCGGGCAAGTGCTCTACCAACTGAGCTACCGAAGCACGACTCACGCCCGGTACTCACAGCTTTACTTCTGCCAGTACCTCGTCTCCTACCTTCCAAACTTTACAGAAGCTCTCCGATTAGTCCAGAGCCTTCTAGATACAAGGCCTACGCACAACGGCCATATTGCCACGTGACGTCACAAACTGTTGGCCATCTTATCTTCAGTCGCCAGTCCTGTTGGCGCGTTTGTTGTGCTGAAAGTGTGTGACACGTGAAAGTGATATATATTTCATAAAGTATTCGTCTACAGTTCTTCGAAGTATGGGATACAAGTGCTGCCTTCCATTTTGCCAGGGAAATTATAAATCCCGAAAAGGCATGAAAGTGCACGTTTCGATTTCCCAAATGTGTGAAGTTGAGAAATCGCTGGATTGCAGCTATTCCCAGACAGGAATTTGTGTCTACGCATCATTTAAGGGTAAGTAAATAACAAAAAATTTGTAACGTGTTATTTGTTAGCATTGCACCACATTTGCCAATCGTTTTTAAAAGCAGTTATGTATCACGTACCAGTATCATTTGTTTCTTAATTCTGGACCATTGCTGTGAGGTTAATACGAAGCTGGCTGTGAAATGTCTCTCGTATTTGCAGCCATTGTCACACAGAATAGTTATATTAATTAGTGTGACTCGAAAATATTTAGTACTCCTTATCATTCCTACCAGATTATTTAGTTTACTTTTATTTGGAAGAGCTACAGAATGATTTTGTTCAGTTTTACATATACAGCTACTCGGAAATAATTTCAATTTGAGTAAACTACCTTAGAAAATTGCTTTAATGAATTCAGTGTTCGACAGATTAAACATTATAAAAAGCAGAATTTCGAGGTAAGTGCATTACGAATAAATTAACAGCACTCTGTGACACGAATTTCAATCAAGGATATAGGAGAAACAGGAAAATAAAATATTTTTTTAAGGTTTTTTGATTTATTAAACATTACGTCAGGAGGTGCTCTATTTCGTCGAATGATTTGAGTTTTGTGTGAGGTCAGCAAATTTGGAAGTGGAGAGGAAAATTTACGAAAATAACCAGGGAAACAAATTCTTAAATTCCGTAGGAGCTCCAGCTGCTTTATTTAAAACCGAAGACGTCTGCTTGTTGTTGCATCTTGCAGATTTTTTACTGCAAGAAAGCGTAGCTCCTGAGATAAAAGATAGAATTTAAAATTACAGTTTGTATTCAAGGCTAGAAACGCGTATTTAAGGCAAGTAGTGAAAATAATTTTACCTCTTTAAATAACATAGGACAGTTTGTTTAGTTATTTTACGCAATGATATAAATTTCCATACTTTCATTACAAGGACACGTAGAAGAGGAAAGCACGAGAATTCCTATGTGGTCTCAGCTCTAAAATTCGTAAAGTTCGTATAGATGCAGAGTGCTTAAGAGGAGCGTTCAGACCTGGCCATCAGTATGTGACGTCACAAGTGTGCGCGCAGGCCTGTAGTCTAGGAGGTGTTGATTAGTCGCTGCCCACCTGCATAGGGCGGGCACGCTGAAGCACGCAGAATCACACTGTGGATCCGGCATGGATGAGATGGCTTACAGCAGCAGCAGTGTCAACCCACATGAACACCTGCCCACACATTCAGAGGTAGGCAGCAAGGAGTTTGTTGGCGCAAGCAGAGGCAGCTGAGCAGTTGCCACGCCCCAGGTTCGAGCCTTAGACCACTTGGGCAGAAGACTATCAGAATCTGCAGAACGCGTGCATGTGGCCCACCGATCAGAGAGCGTTAACTCTACCTACCCCACTGTTGTCGGTGAGAGCATCAGGAGCGTCAGTCTGTGGAGGGGGAGATCCGCGTGGATTCGTAAATTTGTAGATCATCGTGAGTCCTCCCTTGGCGGTGGAGGCTGGCAGATTACGTCTCTCTGACAAGAAATGCGGAATATTTATACGAGCTTGATCCGTTCTTCATTTGCTAATGCACTTGTTTCTACACTCCTGGAAATGGAAAAAAGAACACCGTGAATTCATTGTCCCAGGAAGGGGAAACTTTATTGACACATTCCTGGGGTCAGATACATCACATGATCACACTGACAGAGCCACAGGCACATAGACACAGGCAACAGAGCATGCACAATGTCGGCACTAGTACAGTGTATAACCACCTTTCGCAGCAATGCAGGCTGCTATTCTCTCATGGAGACGATCGTAGAGATGCTGGATGTAGTCCTGTGGAACGGCTTGCCATGCCATTTCCACCTGGCGCCTCAGTTGGACCAGCGTTCGTGCTGGACGTGCAGACCGCGTGAGACGACGCTTCATCCAGTCCCAAACATGCTCAATGGGGGACAGATCCGGAGATCTTGCTGGCCAGGGTAGTTGACTTACACCTTCTAGAGCACGTTGGGTGGCACGGGATACATGCTGACGTGAATTGTCCTGTTGGAACAGCAAGTTCCCTTGCCGGTCTAGGAATGGTAGAACGATGGGTTCGATGACGGTTTGGATGTACCGTGCACTATTCAGTGTCCCCTCGACGATCACCAGTGGTGTACGGCCAGTGTAGGAGATCGCTCCCCACACCATGATGCCGGGTGTTGGCCCTGTGTGCCTCGGTCGTATGCAGTCCTGATTGTGGCGCCCACCTGCACGGCGCCAAACACGCATACGACCATCATTGGCTCCAAGGCAGAAGCGACTCTCATCGCTGAAGACGTCTCCATTCGTCCCTCCATTCACGCCTGTCGCGACACCACTGGAGGCGGGCTGCACGATGTTGGGGCGTGAGCGGAAGACGGCCTAACGGTGTGCGGGACCGTAGCCCAGCTTCATGGAGACGGTTGCGAATGGTTCCCGCCGATACCCCAGGAGCAACAGTGTCCCTAATTTGCTGGGAAGTGGCGGTGCGGTCCCCTACGGCACTGCGTAGGATCCTACGGTCTTGGCGTGCATCCGTGCGTCGCTGCGGTCCGGTCCCAGGTCGACGGGCACGTGCACCTTCCGCCGACCACTGGCGACAACATCGATGTACTGTGGAGACCTCACGCCCCACGTGTTGAGCAATTCGGCGGTGCGTCCACCCGGCCTCCCGCATGCCCACTATACGCCCTCGCTCAAAGTCCGTCAACTGCACATACGGTTCACGTCCACGCTGTCGCGGCATGCTACCAGTGTTAAAGACTGCGATGGAGCTCCGTATGCCACGGCAAACTGGCTGACACTGACGGCGGCGGTGCACAAATGCTGCGCAGCTAGCGCCATTCGACGGCCAACACCGCGGTTCCTGGTGTGTCCGCTGTGCCGTGCGTGTGATCATTGCTTGTACAGCCCTCTCGCAGTGTCCGGAGCAAGTATGGTGGGTCTGACACACCGGTGTCAATGTGTTCTTTTTTCCATTTCCAGGAGTGTATCACATAAACGATAACAGAAAGTTAAGAGTTTTTTTTAAAACTTCTTACGAGACAATAATTTTTAGAATTTTCAATTTTTAACGTTTTTTAAAGTTTCAAGCTTTATTCAGTAAACGCTGCCGGCAGATCTGTTTCGTTGCAGTAATACCAGGTGTAGAAGTATGAAACCAGAATTTCCCTATAGATGATGCTAGCAGTCAGTGTTCGGGCCCGTGAGACCGCGTCTGCAGTGCCATCTGCTTTTTGTAACGGCTGACGGCGGATGTCAACACACAGTACCCCAAGTTCCATACGTCGGTATCTGTTTCAAACACGTTAACATGTCGAGTTTTGTGTCGGCGAACTACGATTTGCAGATAGCATTGGTTTTGTGTTGTCATTTGAAGACAACTGCTGCAAAATCTCAACGAACGCTTGTTGAAGATTTCGGTGAACATGCTCTTGGGAAAACACAGTGTTCCGAGAGGTTCAAAAAATTCAAAAGTGGTGATTTTGACGTGAGAAACAACGAGCGTGGGAAACCACCGAAAAAGTTCGAAGACAACGAACTGAGTGAAGATGATACTCAAACGCAACAGGAACTTGAGGAACAATTGAATGTGACCCAAATGGTTCAAATGGCTCTGAGCACTATGGGGCTTTAATTCTGAGGTTAGCAGTCCTCTAGAACTTAGAACTACCTAAACTTAACTAACCTAAGGACATCACACACACCCATGCCCGAGGCAGGATTCGGACCTGCGACCGTAGCGGTCGCGCGGTTCCAGACTGTAGCGCCTAGAACCGCTCGGCCACTCCGGCCGGCGAATGTGACGCAGAAAACCGTTTCTCTTCGGTTGAAAGCTATGGGAAAGGGGCACAAAGTGGGAAAATGGGTTCCGCATGAACTGAATGAAAGACAGCAAGCAAATCGGAAGACCACTTGCGAAGTGCTGCTCGCGAGATACAAAAGAAAGTCGTTTCTCCATCGAATAGCGAGAGGTGATGAAAAAATGGATATGAGAATTCTAAGGGTGGTAAATCATGGGTGCTTACAAGCAAACGATCGACGTCCACCCCAAGACCAAATCGCTGTGGAAAGAAGACAATGCTCTGTACTTGGTGGGATCAGAAGGGCGTCGTCTATTATGAGCTGCTAAAACCTGCTGCTGAAACCGTTGACATTGATCGCTACCAACAGAAAATGATCGATTTAAATCGAGCATTACGTGAAAAACGACCGGAATATGGAAAAAGGCAACACACAATCATATTGCCCCATAATAACGCCCACCCCACACAGCAAAAAGGGTCAGGGAAACGATCGAGGCGTTCAGATAGGAAATACTAGGGCATGCGATTTATGCTCCAAACTTGGCTCCGTCCGATTATCATCTGATTGCATCACTGGGACACGCTCTTGCTGAATAACGCTTCAATTCGTATGAAAATGTGCGAAAATGACTCGCTGACTGGTTGGCTTCAAAAGAAGACGTGTTTTATAGGCGTGGCATTCATAGTCTGCGGGAGAGGTGGGACAAATGTGTAAGTTGCAATGTACCGTAGATTATTTTGAATAAAATATTCCAGAATGAGATTTTCACTCTGCAGCGGAGAGTGCGCTGATATGAAACTTCCTGGCAGATTAAAACTGTGTGACGGACCGAGACTCGAACTCGGGACCTTTGCCTTTCGCGGGCAGTGCTCCACCAACTGAGCTACCCAAGCACGACTCACTCCCCGTCCTCACAGCTTTACTTCTGCCAGTATCTCGTCTCCTACCTTCCAAACTTTACAGAAGCTCTTCTGCGAACCTTGCAGAACTAGCACTCCTGAAAGAAAGGATATTGTGGAGACATGGCTTAGCCACAGCCAGGGGGATGTTGCCAGAATGAGATTTTCACTCTACAGCGGAGTGTGCGCTGATATTAAACTTCCTGGCAGATTAAAACTGTGTGCCGGGCCGAGACTCGAATTCGGGACCTTTGCCTTTCGCAGGCAAGAGCTCTCCAACTGAGCTACCCAAGTTTCATATCAGCGCACACTCCGCTGCAGAGTGAAAATCTCACTCTGGAAACATACCCCATGCTGTGGCTAAGCCATGTCTCCGCAATATCCTTTCTTTCAGGAGAGCTAGATCTGCAAGGTTCGCAGGAGAGCTTCTGCAAAGTTTGGATGGTAGGAGACGAGGTACTGGCAGAAGTAAAGCTGTGAGGACGGGGCGTGAGTCGTGCTGGGGTAGCTCAGTTGGTAGAGCACTTGCCCGCGAAAGGCAAAGGTCCCGAGTTCGAGTCTCGGTCCGGCACACAGTTTTAATCTGCCAGGAAGTTTATTGAATAACAATTTTGTTTATCAGTTTCAAGCAAGAAAATGGTTCAAATGGCTCTGTGCACTATGGGACTTAACTTCTGAGGTCAGCAGTCCCGTAGAACTTAGAAATACTTAAATGTAACTAACCTAAGGACATCACACACATCCATGCCCGAGGCAGGATTCGAACCTGCGACCGTAATGGTCGCGCGATTCCAGACCGTAGCGCCTAGAACCGCTCGGCCACTTTGGCCGGCTTCAAGCAACAGACGAGTAATTATTACAGCCGAATTCCAGTTTCATATTTCTGCAGTTGCTATATACACAGCGTATCTCTTTTGCGCTCTAGCTTTAGCATAACTTACTGGCGTTATTAACGAAGAATATTTCAACTATCACTATCATTTTGTTATTCTACAGTTTGTTTTTCCAAAAAAAAAAAGTTTTTATACGTTTTATCCCAATATTCGTTGTTGTCGTTCACCGTTCTCGTATCCCTCAAAAGACCACCAATCATTCGGTCGGGCCCTCGCATCATCAGCGTATGCGTGAGTCGTCCACAGTCAGCCTCTTTACCTTCCCGTCGTCAGTATGACATAGCACGCGGCCGCGTCCCCTGTTCGACATTCCGCATAGATCGGAGAAGCGGTAAGGGCGGTTTTAGGTTCCGCTTTTCCGTCAACAGCAATTTAGTTGGGGATTTGATCCAGGTAGAACATCCATTTTGTGGCAACCACTACTTGGTTTTTCATTCTGGTCCAACATTAGGTCTCAATAGTTTTCATTTATTTTCTCCTTACCAATCGCTCACTGTGGTATGATTTGTTTACGACCCATCCCATATATTGGAATCCGGCTGTTTTATTCTGTGACATTCGTCTTTAGCGGTGTCTTGTACTCACGGACAACGAATATTGGGTAAAGAGGTTCCAACCTTTCCTGATCTAATATTTCACTTATGAAAAACTGTGTCTGATTTTCTCGTGTAAAAGTTTTTAACATTTTTTAAATTTTTTAGAAGTTTGGAAATAATTTACCACACCAGTGTATATCTCAGGTTTGTTATTCCTTTTGGCTTTACTGTTATACAGATATTCACCTGTAGTTGTTGCTTTTAGTGCCACGAAATCCGTAGTGATCCAAAAATAAAGGACTAAACACAGTTGATGCGGTTTATTAATACCCAAGACAACATAACATAACCATTGTATGGACGTGAAGTAATCAGGTTGTAAGTAGGCTGTTTAGGTTTTTTTATTGGTAACGCCACCTTTGTATAAAAATCACTGGCTGTGCTGTGTGCAGTCTGTGGCTAGTTTGCATTGTTGTCTGCCATTGTAGTGTTGGGCAGCGGCAGCTGGATGTGAACAGCGCGTAGCGTTGTGCAGTTGGAGGTGAGCCGCCAGCAGTGGTGGATGTGGGGAGAGAGATGGCGGAGTTTTGTAATTTGTCATGAACTGCTATATATATTATGACTATTAAGGTAAATACATTGTTTGTTCTCTATTAAAATCTTTCATTTGCTAACTATGCCTATCAGTAGTTAGTGCCTTCCTTAGTTTGAATCTTTTATTTAGCTGGCAGTAGTGGCGCTCGCTGTATTGCTGTAGCTTGAGTAACGAAGATTTTTGTGAGGTAAGTGATTTGTGAAAGGTATAGGTTAACGTTAGTCAGGGCCATTCTTTTGTAGGGTTATTGAAAGTCAGATTGCGTTGCGCTAAAAAATATTGTGTGCCAGTTTAAGGACAGTCATGTATAATTCTTCAAAGGGGACGTTTCATATGTCGACCCTTAGCCGAGGATACCTCACTGGAATCTTCTGAATTTTTTCTTGTAGTTTGTGTAATTAGTGTAGATTTTGTTTATTGCTGGCGCGTAATTGTAGAGAGAATCTCCTTTGTAGTTGCAGTCTTTCATTGTTGTACAGTAAAACAGGTGTGGCTTGCATGTAGATTTGCACCAAGTATTTCGCAGCTGCGCTTGCAATTAAGTAGACATTATATCCATTGCTATGTTATTTTATTTTGCTCTTCAAATTGTGCTTTTCTGTGTTATCGTGTGAAATATTGTGACATTTATGGCGTGTGAAAAACGTAATACTAGGCTCCAAAGTAAACTGAGAAATGACAGTGAAGACGAAAGCAGTGTGTTAGCGCCACCGAGTAATGAATTAACTGATGTTCAAAGTAGTAATTTGGTAATTGTGCATAGGGAAATGGAGCGAGCTGCAAACAATCGCGTAGACAGTGAAACAGGTAGTGAACAGGGAAGCATTATCGATCGATCGGTCGGCAACAGCTCGCCTCAGGAATCCGAAATGACAGAACACAATTTCGCAAAAATTGTAGATTCAGGTTTTGGGTCATCACCGGTTTCTCAAATAAGTCAAGACACATTTTCTGCTTGTCAAAATGTGAATGTTGCCGGTGCAAATGCACTGCCGAAAAGCGTAGAGAAACAGATTCCAGACACTAATACATTATTATTGCAATTAATGCAACAAATGGAACAAAATCAGAGACAATTGGGACAAAATCTTAAAAAGTTAGACACAGTCGAACAAAATCTTAAAAAGTTAGACACAGTCGAACAAAATCTTCAAAAGTTAGACACAATGGAACAACACCAGAGACAAACACAGCAACAGTTAGACGCAATGGAACAAAATCTTCACACCACACTTGAGCAAACACGTGAAGATTTAACTACTGAGTTACATAACATTGAATCGAAATGTCAAAAAGTCTGTAATGACGTAAAAACACAAATTTGTGAGCATTTTCAACCTATTTTTTCGCGGCATGAAAATGCATTACAGAATCACGAAGCAGCCATAAAAGAACTGCAAACTATTGTTCATGAAAGTCATGAGACCTTGCAAGCTAAATTTGACTCAGTTGCATCTACCGATTCGGTTACGCAACTTGCAAAAACTCAGGAAAACTTAAAGGACACAGTAGATACTCTGAAACTTGGTTCACAAAAACACACTGAGGAAATAAGTACACTATCGGAGAAAGTAGCCAAACTTTCGGATCAGTTCACTAATTTATCTACGAAGGTAGATGATAATCTGAATGACACAAAACCGGTAGTCTTTAATGACACAGAAGAGTGCGAACAAATTAGGAAATTCAATCAAAATCAAATCAATATACAGTACAAAAGAGAAATTCTGGAAGTACAAGATCAGTTGGCACAAGTAATACAAAAATTACAAATTTCAGAGGACACTCGCGCTCCAACACGGGAAGAGGGACTTAGAAATATGGAAAAGCCGCAAAATAATAACACAGGGCATTTCGGAAGTTATGAAAGAAATTGGCAATGTGCACCGAATTTTGAGATGGAACAGCCGACACGACCTAACAATGACTGATATGCGACTCGCCGACATGATGATTTTGACTATAAGCTGTTCATTACTACATGTAAATTCAAAACATTTAAGAATTATGGCAACGACATTCATCCACAAGCATGGCTCCATCAATTCTCTCATTGTTTTCCTCCCAACTGGTCGTTAGAACACAGATTAGAATTTATGTGTGGCTACTTGGAGAATGAACCAGCTGTAAGAATGTGATCGGTCATTCACGATTGTCACAGTAAACGAGAATTTTATCATGCCTTCCTCTCAGCATATTGGTCTCAAGCTACACAAGACCGAGTAAAACATAGCATCACAATGATGAAACATTTCGAACAATCTGAATTTTCCAGTCTTGTCAAATATTTTGAAGACATGTTGCATAAGAATCAGTATCTTTCAAACCCATACAGCCCCTCAGAACTCATCCGCATTTGCTTAATCAAATTGCCTGAACATTTACGACATATTATTTTGGCAGGACGTTGCAAAGATGACATTGAAGCTTTTCAGGGACTCCTACAAGAATTAGAAATTGACACAGACAGACGCCGGATGCGAAAACGGGAAAACAATCACTACACGTCACATACGTCACAATTCTGTGACGACAGAAACAATAACTGGACACGACAAGGCTATTCTTACAACGCAAATCGTGACCAAAACAGACACCACCCATATGACAACCGTTGGCAGAGTAGTAATAATTACAGGGAAAGATCACCTCTCCACGGTAATGAATATCACAGAGACAATCAGAGAAACAGACAATATGGGAACCAAAATATCAAGGGAGACAGAATAACTTCAGACGCAACAGTTCAGCGCGCAGGTACGATTCAGGGAGAAATTCTCCACCACGTGACTGACAAGAAAGAAACTATGGCATCTACCGACATGACGACAGACGATATGATCGTAACAACAGACCTGAATTGCATCAGAACTGGCGGGATTCAAACAGAGCAGGGCCCTCTCGAGGAGGTGAATTTGTAGAAGTTAGGTCTCCAAATCCCAATAACGACGCGCGCCAACAAAAGGACAGAAAATGACTTGCACCGCAGGCAGCCACTTGCGCCCGCTGGCTCAGAGAAAAATGACATAGACGCTAACCTTAAAAAAAAATCCAGTATTGTTTAACGACGTATACCGCATGATAATTGCGTTAAAGTTGAAACTCTGCGTCCTAGGAAGAGTAAAGATTTACACCACATTTCACATGTAAAACCGTTTATTGAGAGATAATCTGCTTTTTTACTTTGTCTTTGCCATAAAACTTTTCACTTCGCATTTCTAGTATGCTTGTCAGACTTAAGAAACTGTTAACATGCAACAATGTTTGAAGTTAAATATCCGGTCTAGAACCTAGGGAACATTTTCAAACAGAAATTACGTTTCCATTGTTATAGTGAAAAGACGACACAGTGTTGTATTTGTACATTCTTGCTTGATAGTTGCACGATTACGTAACAACTATCAGGCTCACATACTTAGAACATATACTGGCACTGCTAATGAGATTTTCATGTAACATTTTGGTTTACTTGAAAAGACATTCTTTATTTGAAGTAGTTTGTGTGAGATTAAAGATGACTTAGTATTTGGTTTCTGTGACAGCTACACGATTTTATCACGACGCTACTAATGAGTGACAATTTACAATGTTTCTTTTGCGGTGTATCTGTTTTATATCTGCACAGTTTTTCTGAATTCTTCTGGAAAGTAAAACATGTTTTAGTAGTAAGTTTTGTGGTATAGCTACAATGAGACAGCCTTTTCCGTAGCACAACAATATGTTACAGCACATAACTTTCTTCATGACGGAAATAAGCATAATAACTAAGATATCTATACGCAAAGCATTTCACTTTTGTTTATCATGAGGTAAGTACATTGACTTCAGCAGAACTTTGCTTACAGAGGACGATAACTACGACACTTCCACAGAATTATCTTATAGCAAGACGCACATTTAGCGCTACAGGACATGCATTTGAGTGATCAATTTTGTACTTAAACCATTTATTTTTCAAGATTTTTGAATTACAAAGAAAGTTTTCCATGATACATTTCATTCCATTGCAAAAATCTGTAACACCTGGGGGTTTAATTACATTAATCCTCAGGGGAGTACACGCCTACTTTGTGTACCATGTGTTTGGCAAGCACAAGGAGCCCTAGCTAATATGGTATTTGCTTATACAACTTTACACACCGGTACCATATTTCTCTAACACTCAAATTACACAGCTATCTGAACTTAGAGATAAACATTTTTTTACTACATCAGTGACACATGTTTACGCAGTTACACAGTTGGGTAACCTCACACTTATGAAATTGTATTTTGTCTGTACTTTGTGAACTGTTCATATTTTTTCGGAACCATTGTGATATTATGAGAGCTTTGAATGATATATTTGGTAAGGGAGCATGATTTTAAAGTACGTTTGAGGCAGATGACTCTTTTGACATGAGCAGAGAATTTTTTTTAATTATTGGAGGAAGCTACGACGATTTTGAGAGTTGACTGAGGTGTTATGATGTTATTATTACGATGACTATGTGTATTATACTGTTGTGGTATGTTTATGATCAATAAGCTGATGCTATATGAGTTATTTGAGTATGCTACGTATCTGTTATGATGAAATATTGAAGAAGTGTCGACGAATAAGGTAAGGAATAATGAGTAGTGGATAGGGACTCTGGTTTGTGAAAAAGGTTGTTGGAAACCAAGAATCGTACTTTAAGAGTTATGAAATGTATGTAAATGTGTGAATGTATTACAATGCCACTGAAAATTTTTTTGGACTCTTTTATATTTACAGGATTTTGTTTCTACAGATTTGTAACACAAATTCTTGACCTGTGAAATATTTTTATATGAGACTGTCACTGTAGCAGAAACTGGTGTCATAAATATTTCGGTAAGAAAGTTAAGTGACCACCTGCACGTAATAAGTCGTGGGCACCCAGCTGGGCGACAGTCGCCTGGAAAAAAGCCATTAACCTGTGCCCCTTTCAGAGGTACAGGTAAAAAAAAAGGGAGGCCATATCCTCGCTATTGACATTCCTTTGTAGAAAGCATCGCAAATACAACACGCTCATTACTTGGAAAGATACTTACATCTGCACACCTGATTATGACAAGTGTCTTCCTACGAGAATTGAGAGAATTTCTACTAACTTATGGAAAGTCACTTGACTATTGAATGATATTTTTATGCTTTGGTTTGCGTAATTGCTTATTTCATTTGATATCTGGTTTCCAGCTGTGTTGCAGCATTGGTTTTATAAAATAAAATTAAAGCATTTGTTAATGTGAACACTTTCTGTCAACAGATCTATGAAATAATTATTTTATGATCCACATTCTTCGAAAAAGGAGCTCTTGGAATGGAAATAACAATAAGAAGGGACTAATAACAGTAACTGCGTATATAATTTTCTTTTCAAGTACATGGTAATATTACTTGTGGTGCACCACTTTAATTACATAGACATTAAGATGCGATTACACATTTCCTTTATCTGCATTGTTGTCTTTAGTGTACTATGTTTTCTGCTTGAGCTTTGTCATGTTTAGGTACTAGTTATATCATTTGCTGCTGCTGATTGCCAGGCATAATGTTACGGAATTTGACTTTGTATTACGCTGTTAAGCCAGTTTTACTACGCATTTATTTTTGTTGTTTGCTGCTCATTGCCTTATATTAGTTGTAATTTATGCTGCTTGCTTTGCCTTTTGTATTTTTTATCATTGCTGTTTGTGTTAATTGTTTTATGCTGCTGCATTGCCTCGTCCCTTAGTTTAGCATCTGATCTCAGTAGATTTAAGTTAGCTTAAGAGGGGGTAGACTATATAAGAAACTAACTATGATGAATTGGAAGAAATGCATTGCGAAGCTATAAGAAAATGGTTTGACCAAAAAAAAAAATGAATTTTGAAAGAGGATATGAACCAAAAAAGTAGGATTTAGGGCCCACAGGTTTAGCTAGGATTTTCTTGGAAATGAATGATGAGGTAAGATAATGGTAAATAAATAATGAGGTAAGAAATGTGTGAACATATAAATACAGAAAGCATGCTTGGATAGAATTTTTTTTTGGTGGAAACAAATGTTGAAATAAGAGGAAAGATATATCGATTGAAGTTTTGGGGTGGACTGCAGTACCAAATGTCACACTAAAAACAAACCCTGTCCTGTATTTTTGTGTTATTACACTACGTGAATTTGTGTTTTTCCTGTCTTAATGTGTTTAGCTAATAAGAGTTATGTTGTAGAATTTTTCTGATAATATGTTATTTTCTTTGTAATGATGTTTAGACATTATTTATTCTGTTTTGTTTCAATGCTCATGTGTGAAATTGATATTCCGAAAGTTATTCTGATCTTTTATCTATGTACTCATGTCATAATTCCTGTAACACTGATGTATATGTTTATTTCTATTATTTTGTAAAGCCTGTATTACTACAAATGTTATCTGTATTATTATGTTTTTAATTATGTATTTTGTACCTTTGCAATTGTATTCTTATGTTATAAAATTGTAATTGACAGCAGTTCATCAAATTAAGTAACTTGTAAGTTCCATTTCACTGCACACATTTCTGTTGGTCATACTATATGGACAATATGGGACACGTAGGGACTGTTAGTGTTTGCACGTGTGTTAATAATTCAGCAAGGGACTGGATAACAGCATTGCTGGTTCTAAGGACAATTAGAAACTAACTTTGTGAGTGCACTAGTGGTGGTTTATGGACTTGCTATATTATCTGCAAGACTCTTCAATGGTGACTGTGCACCTGCATAGTCACAACAGATAGCTGCTGGACATCTCTACAAGGACTACAGTGGGTCTGCATCTTTGATGATCCACCAATACCATTATCTCTACAAGGACTACAGTGGGTCTGCGTCTTTGCTGACTCACCAATACCATTATTTCTACAAGGACTGCAGTGGGTCTGCACCTCTGGTGGCCCACCAATACCATAATCTCTACCAGGACTACAGTGGTCTGCTCTGTGATGACCTACCTACCAATATTCTTCAAAACTTCGAATGACTCTGCTGTGGGTTTGCTCTGTTGTGACCCATTACCTGTCTGCATGTCAAGAGTCAGCACTGTCTTTCCATTGGAAGGACAACACTACTTCTTCAAGACAGCATGGAAATCCACTACTTCCGCGTGCATTTTCTTTTACTGCTCAGACTTTGAGAAAAACACTGCTATTTTACTGTGATGAACGATTAGGACTGTCTGTATGGACTGTGAGAAAGTTTAGCTTTTGACCAACATTGTATCAATAAGTGTGTGCATTTGATATCTTTGTTATTGTAATTATGAAAAATTTTATCAAATCATTATTGGCCACTGACCAAAACAATTTGTAAATTTTTTTTGTGGGGAGCATGGGGGCTATGTAAGTAGGCTGTTTAGGTTTTATTATTGGTAACGCCACCTTTGTATAAAAATCACTGGCTGTGCTGTGTGCAGTCTGTGGCTAGTTTGCATTGTTGTCTGCCATTGTAGTGTTGGGTAGCGGCAGCTGGATGTGAACAGCGTGTAGCGTTGCGCAGTTGGAGGTGAGCCGCCAGCAGTGGTGGATGTGGGGAGAGAGATGGCTGAGTTTTGTAATTTGTCATGAACTGCTATATATATTATGACTATTAAGGTAAATACATTGTTTGTTCTCTGTAAAAATCTTTCATTTGCTAACTATGCCTATCAGTAGTTAGTGCCTTCCTTAGTTTGAATCTTTTATTTAGCTGGCAGTAGTGGCGCTCGCTGTATTCCTGTAGCTTGAGTAACGAAGATTTTTGTGAGGTGAGTGATTTGTGAAAGGTATTAACGTTAGTCAGGGCCATTCTTTTGTAGGATTATTGAAAGTCAGATTGCGTTGCGCTAAAAAATATTGTGTGTCAGTTTAAGGACAGTCTTGTATAATTGTTCAAAGGGGACGTTTCAAGGTCACCTGCGCTGCTGCAGATCTGCCTTTCTCAAACGTAAGTACCCGCTTCTGAGGCTTCTACATCTACATCTACATTTTACTCCGCAAGCCACCCAACGGTATGTGGCGGAGTGCACTTTACGTGCCACTGTCATTACCTCCCTTTACTGTTCCAGTCGCGTATGGTTCGTGGGAAGAACTACTGCCGGAAAGCCTCCATACGCGCTCGAAACTCCCTAATTTCACATTCGTGATCTCCTCGGGATATATAAGTAGGGGGAAGCAATATATTCGATACCTCATCCAGAAATGCACCCTCTCGAGACGTGGACAGCATGCTACACCGCGATGCAGAGCGCCTCTCTTGCAGAGTCTGCCACTTGAATTTGCTAAAAATCTCCGTAAAGCTATCACGCTTACCAAATAACCTCGTGACGAAACGCGCCGCTCTTCTTTGGACCTTCTCTATCCCCTCCATCAACCCGACCTGGCACGGATCCCACACTGATGAGCAATACTCAAGTGTCTGTCGAACGACTGTATTGTGAGCCACCTCCCTGGTTGATGGACTACATTTTCTAAGGGCTCTCCAAACAAATCTCAACCTGGCACCCGCCTTAACAACAATTAATTTTATACGATCATTCCACTTCAAATGGTTCCGTACGCATACTCCCAGTTATTTTACAGAAGTAACTGCTACCAGTGTTTGTTCCGCTATCATATAATCATACAATAAAGGATCCTTCTTACTATGTATTCGCAATACATTACATTTGTCTAGGTTAAGGGTCAGTTGCCACTCCCTGCACCAAGTGCCTACCCGCTGCAGATATTCCTGCATTTCGCTGCAGTTTCCTAATGCTGCAGCTTCTCTGTATACTACAGCACCATCCGCGAAAAGCCGCATGGAACTTCCGACACTGTCTACTAGGTCATTTGTACATATTGTGAAAAGCAATGGTCCCGTAGCACTCCCCTGTGGCACGCCAGAGGTTACTTTAACGTCTGTAGACGTCTCTCCATTGAGAACAACATGCCGTGTACTGTTTACTAAAAACTCTTCAATCCAGCCACGCAGCAGGTCTGATATTCCGTAGGCTCTTACTTTGTTTATCAGGCGACAGTGCGGAACTGTATCGAACGCCTTCCGGAAGTCAAGGAAAATAGCATCTACCTGGGAGCCTGTATCTAATATTTTCAGGGTCTCATCAACAAATAAAGCGAGTTGGGTCTCACACGATCGCTGTTTCCGGAATGCATGTTGATTCCTACAGAGTAGATTCTGGGTTTCCAGAAATGACATGATACGCGAGCAAAAAACGTGTTCTAAAATTCTACAATAGATCGATGTCAGGAATGTAGGCCTATAGTTTTGCGCATCTGCTCGACGACCCTTCTTGAAGACTGGGACTACCTGTGCTCTTTTCCAATCATTTGGAACCTTCCGTTGCTCTAGAGACTTGCGGTACACAGCTGTTGGAAGGGGGGCAAGGTCTTTCGCGTACTCTATGTCGAATCGAATTGGTATCCCCTTAGGTCGAGTGGACTTTCCTGTGTTGTGTGATTTCAGTTGCTTTTCTATTCCTTGGACAGTTATTTCGATGTCAGCCATTTTATCGTTCGTGCGAAGATTTAGAGAAGCAACTGCAGAGCGGTATTCATCTGTGAAACATCTTTGGAAACAGGTGTTCAGTATTCCAGCTACACCCGTGTCATCCTCTGTTTCAATGCCATTATCATCCCAGAGTGTCCGGATATGCTGTTTCGATCCACTTTAACGTAAGACCAGAACTTCCTAGGATTTTCTGTCAAGTCGGTACATAGAATTTTACTTTCGAATTCACTGAACGCTTCACGCATAGCCCTCCTTACGCTAACTTTGACATTGTTTAGCTTTTGCTTATCTGAGAGTTTTTGGCTGCGTTTAAATTTGCAGTGAAGCTCTCTTTGCCTTCACAGTATTTTCTTAACTTTGTTGTTGAACCACAGTGGGTTTTTCCCGTCCCTCACAGTTTTACTCGGCACGTACCTGACTAAAACGCATTTTACGATTCCCTTGAACTTTTTCCTTAGACACCCAACATTGTCAGTGTCGGAACAGAATTTTCGTTTCGATCCGTTAGGTTGTCTGAGATCTGCCTTCCATTACTCTTGCTAAACAGACAAACCTTCCTGTTTTTTTTTATATTCCTTTTTACTTCCATATTCAGGGTTACTTCTTGCATCAGCCGTGGAAGGCGTCTCGATTTTTACTCAGTTTCACCCAGTTATTTAGAGCACAACAGCAGTCTAATAAATATTGTCAGTTTGTTGAAAATTAGTTTATGGCTTAATATATTGCAAATTTAAAAAATGCACCTTGAAATAGATAAGCAATGGATCTAACTAGAATTCAAGTAGTAAAATAACTAATATTTCTTTCCTTTCTACAGCAGCTTGCACAGTTTACCAACGCCATTAGACGGTGTACGTCTCATATGATTTTATTTGTATCAGAAGCAAATAATGAGAAATATACAAACTACATTACACAATGTCACGTAATGACAAAACTTATCAAATGGAGTCAACACAGAATTTTGCTAAATCACAGGAACTATGTATTGCCGACACCAAATCCTCCACTAGCGTCTTAAACGGCAGTTGTTGCAGTTCACGAAAAGGCCTGTGGTTGGATCTTCTCCACTTTCGCATAATCTGGATCGGCTACGGAAGCCCCACTTTACCATACTTATTTTGGATCCGCCAAGTCATTAACAGTTTTCCCGTCGACCGGTGTTCCTCATGTCCTGGGGAGATATGTTCGATTGACAACAGCCAACCAGCAAGGTGAATTTCTGTCCTTGTAGTGGGAGAAGATGCTCGATTGATAGCAACCAAACAGCATTGTAAGTCTTTCTTGTTCTTCATAATCTTCACCTTCCAGTCTGAGGAGGTACGTTTTGTTTTAATTTAGTGGAGGAAAGTCCTCCTAGACCTCATTCGTTGGTGGACAGGTTGATGTCCATACAATGGGTACGCGTGTGAGGCAAATGGTTTAGATCTCTCGTTCATGGAAGTAAATGCTCTTTTGATATTTGGTGGTCCGATACCTGCCAAACAGAAAATTGTACCACAGTATGTTGGTCTGAAACAACCAGCGATGAGTCGACATGCTTGATTCAGGGGTGGGAAGGTGTCTTTTATGAATGTAAACATTGGTTTTGCATGGAAACCATAAGTGTAATTGTAAAAATGAGGCGTTTACAACGTTGCAAGATTCTGAGAACATTACTGCTTTCCCCGTCTTTACATTGAATGTTACCCTAGCGTGTGTAAATCACGTACTCTAAACTAACGCACTTACTTAATTCTATATACCAAGTTCTCGTTTACACCTCAAATTCCTTCCTGGAAATTTATTTACAGTCCCGAATATTCCGTCGACTTTCCTTCTACAACAATATTTTAAATACATTATAATTAGCATTTTTGATGTTTATCTGGAGTGTCAGTAACGTAAAAACTGAAAATTTTAAAATGTGTCAGCGTTGGGATTGAACTCACGATCGTCAGGTTACAGTTCTGTACTCTTTCCACTGCGCCAACCGCTGCGTGGAATCTATGTCAACCAAAGCCGCTCGTGCCCCGCCCGAGTCACGCCGAAGATTCTATTTTTTTTTCCTTTTTCTAGCTCCAATTTCTTGTACTTTCATTTCTAGCGAAGCCCTGCATGAACCACAAATTTGGACGAAACTGGCGATGACTAGAAGTCGCAGTCCTCTTGTTAATCATAGTTAAAGTAACCAGCGAACTTTGATTAATTAGTAAGATACTGAAAAATGCAATCAGTCCGAAAAGGAGAATGTTTACGAGACACTTGTCAAATGTGCGGGGCGTACCACAAATTGGACTGTGAGGGGATACTGAACGTGTACAAGAACCCCAGAGAGTATGGTCACAGTTTTGTTTGACTCGTGGAAGAGCATTACGGAGATAGTGAGAAACCGGAACGGACGAATTCTTGAAAGTACAAGCCAGAAAATAATTATCACACCTTGTAGGGGTTTCCAATTGTAAGTAGGCTGTTTAGGTTTTTATGTTGCTAACGCCACGTAGCGCTCTGTATGAAAATCACTGACTGCTGTATGCATTCTGTGGCTGGTTTGCATTGTTGGAATATTTGCTATTGCAGTGTAGGGCAGTTGGATGTGAACAGCGCGTAGCGTTGCGCAGTTGGAGGTGAGCCGTCAGCAGTGGTGGATGTGGGGAGAGAGATGGCAGAATTTTGAGAGCGGACGATCTGGACGTGGTCCGTCAGAAAGAGGAAATATCTAAAGATGGATGTCATGAACTGGCATATATATCATGACTTTTGAACACTATTAAGGTAAATACATTGTTTGTTCTCTACCAAAATCTTTCATTTGCTGACTATGCCTATCAGTAGTTCGTGCCTTCTGTAGTTACAATCTTTTATTTAGCTGGCAGTATTGGCGCTCGCTGTATTGCAGTAGTTCGAGTAACGAAGATTTTTGTGAGGTAAGTGATACATGAAAGGTATAGGTTATTGTTAGTCAGTGCCATTCTTTTGTAGGGATTATTGAAAGTCAGACTGCGTTGCGCTAAAAATATTGTGTGTCAGTTTAATGTTGATCAGGATAAGTAAAGAGAGAAATGTCTGAGTACGTTCAGTTTTACTCAGCTTTCTTTGTATCAAATAAGGTAGAAGTTTACCAGCACAGTCATTCATAATTTTCCAAAGGGGATTTTTCACAATTCACTCAAAATTTATTGTTGCAACAGCGCATAGTAACTACGTGAAATAATTACATTTGCAAATCGACAGTACAAGCTGTTCTGACAAGGGAACCTACCCCGCCCCCCCCCCCCCCAAATCAGATTTAATTATAAGTTGGCACCTTGGATAGACCTTGAAAAACTGAACACAGATCAATCGAGAAAACAGGAAGAAGTTGTGTCGAATTATGAAAAAAATAAGCAAAATATACAAACGGAGTAGTCCATGCGCAAGATAGGCAACATCAAGGAGAGTGAGATCTCAGTAGCGCCGCGGTCAGGTGGTTAGCGCGAGCAGCTGCGGAGCGAGAGGTTCTTGGTTCAAGATTTCCCTCGAGTGAAAAGTTTAATTTTTTATTTTCAGACAATTATTATCTGTCCGTCCGTCCGTCCGATGCGAGGTAACTGTGCCCTAGTATGGGGACACTACACCTAAACAAACATCGAAACACACGACGTCTGTCGACTACAGCGCACGGAAGAGAGAGTATTCCTGCTAACGAGACTCCCTGGCTGGCAGTTGATTGTTCGCTCCTTTGGACGAGAGTGCATTAAATATGTGAGATGTAGTCCGTGGGCAATATGAATCCAGTAAATACAGCTCGCGACGCCAATAACAAGGTCAAGGAATATTTTCCTGTGGAGGAATCGGTTGACCTGTGACCTTGCGATCAAATGTTTTCGGTTCCCATTGGAGAGGCACGTCCTTTCGTCTACTAATCGCACGGTTTTGCGATGCGGTCGCAAAACACAGACACTAAACTTATTACAGTGAACAGAGACGTCAATGAACTAACGGACAGATCATAACTTTGCGAAAATGAAGTAACTTTTTTTTTTTTTTTTTCGCTAAGCACGGGACCACGGCGCTCCTGAGCTCACACTATCCTTAATGTTGCTTATCTTGCGCATGGACTACTCAGTTTGTGTATTTTGCTTATTTTTTCATAGTTCCACACAACTTCTTCCTGTTTTGTCAATAGATCTGTGTTCAGTTTTCCAAGGCCTATCCACTGTGCCAACTTATACTGAATCTGAGGGGGGTGCGATGGGGAGGTTCCCTTGTGAGCTACCACGTGTCGACCTACGTAGTGTAGCCTCCATGGGAGGCAATGCAGGTGCCGAAGCTGGCATCTTGTCGATCGTACAGATTGTGAATACAGTCCTCAGACACGTTACTCGAAGTCGGCTCCAACTGTTCACGTAGTTCAGTAAGAGCTGTTGGTGGACGAGTGGCGCGAGTCACCTATCGTCCCATCGTATAGTACACGTGCTCGAGTGGAGACAATTTCGTAGGTCGAGCTGGCCAGGGAAGTTGCCGCAGGTCTTGCAGAGCACGTTGTGATTCACAGGCAGTGTTTGGGCGAGCATTATCTCTTTGGGGCAATACATCACCTTCCCGTTGTAAGATCGGCAAAAGAACGGGTCTAACAACTTTCTCCATATACGAGCTCTGGTTGGCAGCCCTTTCCAGAAACATCAAAGGTAAACGAGCATTACAGCTTATCGCACCCTGGCTATAACGCCTCGGATGTGTCAGTGTGTCTTGGACGAATGCACTCGCGAGACAGCGCCCACTTCGTCTATGTCGTATGAGCAGACCACCATCACTCGCGAGCAGGCAGAATCTGCTTTTCATCTCTAGAGACCATGGAGCGCCGTTCCCTTCTTCAAGCGATCCTTTGACGGCACCCGTCAAGTCGTGCACTTCGATGCTGTGGGGTGAGTAGAAGACTGGCTAGAGGTTTGCGTGCTCACAGTCCCTCTGCTAATAACCGCAAAAGTTCATGCTGATACGGCTGGGCTCACAAGCGCTCTAATCTTTGTTGTGGCAGCTGAACGATCCGCCACTGCTGCCCTTACAATACGACGATCCTGGCGGGCGTCTGCGTTGGAAGGACGTCTGGGACCTCGTGTGTGAATGATCACGTGACCATTGATTCCGGATACTGACGCAGCACGTCCTGCTTGTGCGACAGTTCTCCGAAAGGATCACTCCGCCACTCAGAAGGCCACAATTTGAACTCTTTAAAACTCGCTCAGCTGGCCATAGGAAGCACGAGTGCGTCTGTGTGGCATTTTTGGATGCTTGCTTCACATCTTTGCACCACATTGCCTTCTGGTTGTGGTCATTCCCTGTTAAAGGGTACACACAGATGGCGCTCTGGCAGCTATGCCACTAGGCTGTTGGCGGACGATGTTGAAGCCATTATTAGTACTTCTGTTGTCCTCCAGGTGGCACATGCTGTCATCGGATCAATATCACCGTCGACTTCCAGGTGTACCAATTTTTTTCTGGTAGCGTAGAAACCAACTTACCCAAGGAGTTTCAAGATACTGCAGTATTGTACAGACATCGCTTTGCCACACCAAGGTCAGCAACACAAATCAACACCAAAGATATCTGCGAGGGTTCGCTTCAATCCTTAACAATGTATGGGAGGGGCTCCTGAATATCATCCCTCCATTCTCAGAAGAGAACATGTCCCCATTTGCTCCTGTTCCTCGAACATATCGGCATACTCTACACCTCCCGCCGCCTTGATCCCCCTCACCCCCTGGTTGCTCCACTCTTCGCCCATCCCCGCCCCTTGCCACGTCTTCACTGTTGTGTCCCCCCTACCCTCCATCTCTACACCCTTCATCTCCTTTCCCAAGGTGGCTTCCATCACCTCCCCCTCCCGGATGATGCCGTCTCTCCCTCCTTTTATCCCTCCTATCAACTCTGATCCTCACCCCCCCTCCTTTCCTCCGTCCTTTTCCTGGGCTCTCTCTCCCCCCTTCCATCTTCTTTTTTCCCCACCTACCCTCTCTCTGCCCCCTTCTCTCCCCCAAGTCCTTTTGCATTTCCCTTCTCTGCCTTTTCCCATTCCCTCTCACGTCTGTCCTGCCCCTCGCCCCCTTGTGATTCCTCTCCCTCCTTTGGTTCCCCCCCTTTCGTTTTTCCTCTCCTCCCTCCTTGTCCCCCCCCCTCCCCCCACATCTGTCCAGGTCCCCCCCCCTCCATCTGCCCTTGGCTATGGTGTGACATCTTTGTGCCGACATTTTAGTGCAGTGTTTACAGTGAGTGTTCAGTGTTGTGTGTCTTCTCCGCAGTGTTGCGAACGGACATCGTACTGTCGCTGGGTGTGATTTTTATATCTCTTGCAAACAGAAACCAGACTGTCGCCATGGTATTTAATTGTCTGTCTACTACGTTCCCTGTCTGCTTCCTGTGTATTTTATTAGCTTTGCCTACCCATTGCTTTATGTTTTAACTTTCCACAATTTTCTGCCGTTTTACAATTTCAGTCACCGTTTTATCACCTGCTTTTATTGTTTCTTATCTTCTTTCTTACGTTTTAAAATGTCTGTAGGCTGCAGATCAGCGTAATAAGCTGCTGCCAGCCCGCTCCCTTCGGGGGGAATCGAAATACAATAAAGGAAAAACAAGAAGAGAACATGACAAGTGCCATAGCCCAATTTCCCAGAAGTTCCGGACCATTTCTGACACAACTGTAGTTAATTTTTCGAGTTACATTACGTGCCTTTCATCGAGCAATTAATTTGACCGAAGTGGTGGCAGAGTGCCTGTCGATGTGACTTCAGACTTTTGCACCCACTATGCTAAACCCGTCTATTATTGTCATTTTTCTTTCTTATTCATCTATCCATGTCAGTAGAACATTATTTTAATAATGCTTCACAATCTAAAGTGAAATAAAGTTGTCCTTATTCGTCTACTATATGTGAACGAACAGAAAAGATAAATAAAAACAACAAATGAATGGAAAAATTGTTTGAAATTGTTGGCGAGTTCCCTTTTGTCTTGATTCATAATCAATTGATAGCGCCAGTTTTCGGAAAAGTAATCCGCTATGCGTTGTTTTCCGAGAAGTTATTGCCGGCGCTTGAAATCTTCTGCAATAATAACGATGTTTGTTTCTCGTGCGAGGCTCACATGAAGAAATCTCGCTACAACAAATCCACCTCCACGTAATGCTTGTGCTGATCAAAACGTCAATGGTAAGAATATTTCTGTGATTGGTATGATCGAAGAGAATCCACCAAATCTTCCTGAAGAATGAACATAAGAATAAGATACAAGAATTAAGAACTGATATAATATTGAAATATAAGAATATGATAATTTAAAAAGACTGTAGCTCCTGAAAATATCGTACACATATGTAATATATAATAAATGTACAACAGTTATTATGAAAGCCAGTTGCCATTTTGTGTCCCCCAACTTGATGTAAAACATTTCTGTAGTAATCTTCTACAGACATTGGTAGATACATGGAAAAATAAAATAAAGTAAATGAAACCAGTGATCAGGTTTTGAACATGGGACACAGAAGCAAAATGGAGTGACGATAGCTTCTGTGCCAGTAGTCGAGCTGAAATGAACATTCACTAAAAGACATCTACATTACTCAAAAAACTAGATTGTAGTCTCAGAAACGGTCGAGTATCTACAGATAAGCCGAGGCATGTGTTCACGTATTTTGGCTCCTCTTCCACTGAGCGAAGTTTCTGGGAAATCTTCATCATAGCAGTGCCCTTACGCTGAGGTCAATATAGAGTGTAACTAGGAAGACCTCTGACCCAGTTCGTGACTCATCTGAAGGACTCAACATCGTACTGTAGGACCAAGGTAATACTTAAAGTTTCTGAGGGATTCGTTCATTTAAATGTGGAACATTGTACTGCAAGCGTACAGGTTGTTAACCTGGGCACCAAGTGATGCTGTAGTAAATAACGGTTGTAACTTTTCAACTATTCCTGTGGCAAAGATCCGTATCAATGTTAAGTAAATTCTTTATTCATTTATGTAATAAAGTAACTAATATTTCTATTATGACGAGCTTTCCACTTCAGCAATCGAGGAAACACAGTTGTGGCCAAAAGAAAGTAATTTCGTCTGGTCACAACACAAACAGTTGTAAGTATGGAATATCAGGAAGTACTAAACGCCCCTACTTATCGCTCGCGTAGGCACCAGGAAGACAAGATTACACTAATCACAGCGCGCACAGAGGCATTTAAGCAGTCATTCTTCCCTCGCTCCATGCTCTAATGGAACTGGAAAAATCCCTTGTAAGTGATACAGTGGCAAGTATACTATCCCATGCAATTCACAGTAGTTTTATGGCTCCGTATCTCAATTGGAAAAAAACGAAGCCCTTTGTGTCACTTTGTTGTCCGTCTGTAAGTCATTCTGTCTGACTGTTAAAACGCTTTTGCTCAGGAATCTGTAGACGTAGCAAGTTGAAATTTGTGCCACCTATTAAGTTCCACTGTCCGTTGGCGGCGTAAAAAATTGAAGCTCCTCAGTCAATGAAATCAATAGATACAGCCATTTACGTCATTTTGATACTCGTAAAGCCACTCACTATAAAAAAGAGTGTACCTCACGTTGACATTCAATCATGAAAGTTGGCGAGGAGGAAAGTTTCACAGTATAGCTAAAGAAAAAAATCCGAGAAATTATAACACACGGAAAAAAGAAAAAAAAAGGTTTTGAAAATGGCTGCGCTACATAAACTGTACATGGAAGAGCTTCAATGCATTCGAAATAACAGCCAAACACTTCCAAAATAGAGTTTATTAATCCTTGACCATGGTTTCGACGGTTTTAAAACCGTCTTCTTCAGAAAACGTAGGACGTAAAATCACATCATCTGTAGTCAAAATGGGTGTCGTTAACTGCAGCACGTCATCCACGTAACCACAATGTGAATACACTCATGTTCAGAAAAAAAACAGAACACCTTGAAGGACTAAAAATAGGACATTCGTATTCACAGGACATGTACATTAGCATGTTCTGCAGAAATGGTTTACATTTCAGTCACCTCGATTCAGCATGTGTCCTGTTGCCTAGTAGGCACAGCGTCCCCCATGGACCCTGATAACTTGTTCCACGCGTGACGGCATCGACATGTATAAGGCGCGAATGGCGTCATGTGGTATAGCCATCCATAATGCAATCAATTTTTCAAAGTGACAGTCACACTCGCATTATTCATTTTGCCGCCAACTGCTTTCAACCCGCGATGGGGTGATCCTGAGGGAAATTTACACCATTTGGTCGCTCGCTGGAGTCGTCATCCTTCCTGTGCACGGTTGGTAACTATGCCAACTTATCATTCACCTGGTTCCAAAGTTCATCTGTGGTGGTTGGCCTTGGGCACAACACTGCACCCTTCGTTTCACTATATCCCACACATTTTCGATTGGCGACAAGTCTGGCGATCTGGTGGATCTGGACAAAAGGCTGGCATCCTAGGGCATCAAGAAGGCACTTGTTCGTGCAGCAACATGTAGTCGTGCATTGTCCAACTGAAAAATGGCGTCTGGGGTGTTGTGCAGAAAGGGTACGGCTGCGAGTCGCAGGATGTCGTTCACGTAGGTCACACTGCGCTGGACACACACCATGATTTATGGTTGTACCCAATATCGCCACACCATAAGGCCTTGAGTCGGCGCTTCATGTCTTGTGCGAATGCAGTCACTGTGATGCCGCTACCCCTGTCTGCTGCAAACCAAAATGCTGCCATCATTTTCAAACAAACAGAACGTGGATTCGTCACGAGACACCATCTGATGCCATTCGCTCCATACATCATTGCCGTCTAGCATTTTTCTGCACATTGGTCAAAGGTAGGCGGAGAAGTGGACGACGCGAACGTAACCCATGCCGTGATAAAAGGCGACGGACTCCCACCTCTGATAGTGTACAATGTGTTACACTGTTGTACTGTTGCGCCAGAGCTGAGGATGACGCATATGTGTCCTGCAATGCCATTAGGATGAGGTGTCGATCTTATCGGGGGGTTGTTTGGGTGTGCGACCTGACCCATCTCGTCGTATTCTACGGAGTTTCGTGAATCATCTGCGCACATCTGTTGCACCACGGGAACACGTTGTCCTATGCCAACAGCAACTTCCCGGATGGATGCATCACATTCACTTATGCCAATAATGCGCCCTCTTTCAGACTCAGTGACTTGACGGTACGGTTCGCGCATACGTCTGCGAGGCATCCTGAACGTCTGCTGGAGTTCTGTTTATAGCGCCAGCGAGAACCGCAGGCATATTTCAGCGGTGGGTGGTGTTGCGCCGCTATATCGACGTTGAACTTGAACCAACGGGCCGACATGGCTCAACTGCTTATCATTTCTGCAGAACATACTAATGTATATTTTCTGTGAATATAAATGTCTTGTCTGTAGTGCTGCGATTGGTGTAATCGTAGCGTAAGATGTGTCGACGCTAAATCGCCGGAGTGGACGCCAAGGTAGCGCCACAACATAGAGAGAGAGGAGGGAATCAAGTACTGAGAGTGATGGATATAAGAGAGAACGCTGGAGAAAAATGAGTGCTCCAGAAATTCTGAGTCGGTTAATTTTTAGACAGAAGACTGTCAGTGTAACGTCGGCGTGACAAAAATCGGCGTGACTACTGAATAAGGAAGTTATCGAATAAATGCTATTTTAATAAAATAGCAAAAAAATGTACTACAGTCAATAATATGGTTGTGTGATAACAGTTGGCACCAAGAATAAATAGGAAATAATAAGTTAGAAGCCAGAAGGAGTATACGTAAGACTATTATTTGATTTAATTGTGTACCTAAGAATCGGTATCAGGAGAAGATCGACACACTTAAGCGCATCTTACCAGTTGCACATCTGTAGGGGGTCATGGTTAATGTTTGCATGACGCAGATCCTATCATTAAAGTTTCTTTACATACTGAGCCAACGGCCTTGCCTCGTTGATGTCACTGGTTCCGCCCGATCACCGAGGTTAAGCAACTTTGGGCTAGGCGGGTAACAACGCAGAGAAATATTTGGTGCCATTGGTTTTAAGGACACGGAAATCGCCGAAGTGGCGTCAGACACTAAGACGTACACCAAAGTTATTAGCTAATAAACGTTAAACTATTAATGTTTGAAAGTTGATAAACAGTAAATCCATAAGAGCTATCACATTACATGTGGCGCACTGTGCCACGATAGAGGACGTTACAGTTTTACAGTAATGTTATTTTCTTAGCTTCATATACAGCTCTCCCCGAGTTTCAGCCAAAACACACTCGCAGATATGTAACTGGTGCAAAACTATTTTTCAATAGTTTATTGCTTCTGTAGTACTTGTATATATTACGGATTAAGGTCTGCCCAATAGATTGCAAATTCTTTTCAGGTGTTTTAGTTTATCATCAAAATGCATATCGATTACACTCATTTTTCCGTAATTTTAAACGTATTTTGTGTGGTATCGATAGCTACGATGCCACGGCGTAGGTGAAAGTTCTTAGGTTGGCACAACGACACCGGCACCGATGAGAGCGCCCTCTAGCCAGCGCTGTGCAGCTCTACGAGCGCCTCTCCAGATTCTACCCATTTGATTGCGAGTAGACGACCAACCAACATTGCTTCTATTTCATAGTGAGCGAGCCACTACAGATTTGCCTTCGTAACTTCTAGCAGCTGTTAGATTTGATTGACGTACAGCTTCACACCTACGTGTTCATCTCCGTGCAAAGTTAGATATTCGCGTTATGTACTCAAGTACTATTTTTATGATATATTAAACTATTTCTAAGAGCAGTACCTAGAGATTCTTACCTCACCTGCTCCTACTCGCTTCCCACACTCGGCCTACCCTTCAGTTTACAGGAGCAGACCCACGCGCCGCCTTCCAGGCGGGATACAAAATTTTGTGCAGGAGACCACTCTTCTAGTACCACTATACGCCAAGTAGATGCAGTGGCTACACGGAAATTCCCCAGTTTTTGAGGCGGTTTAAATATAGACAATCTTTCGTTGCTTCGGGTTTGACTAGCCCATTTGGAGCAGAAAGAATTTTTGTCAACGTCTGGTGCATTTTCATTGTTTCATGGTTGTCTTTCCAAGAGAAAATGGCTTTATTTCTGCAGAATACTCTTTGGCATGCTGAGTTTAAATCCATTGTTATGGTGCAAAGGTAAATTCGTAATGCTTACAAGAAAGCAGCGCCAGATGCCAAGAGGATAAAAGCACAGCATAGGCGGTTTATGGAGACTGGCAGCATGGCAAAGCGGCATGCAGCGGGTCGGCGGGTCTCTGGATAGCTGCTGTGTCGTCCGAACAAGACGCAGTCAGGGGCGCAAAGATGCGAGCTGGTTCCAGTGCCATTGAGACTAGCCACTCGCGCGGGTTTCACCAGCTCTACGGATAGCGCTGAGAATGAAGATATCGTCTTCACCCCGGTCAATTACCGGCCAAGTACAATGCGCCAGTGACTGGACGAGAATGGGCAGAAGCCTCCTCGGAAGATAGAACAGCTCTCGCCCACTTCGTTATCGATCATCATCCAGGGCTGACTTAGACAGGGAACGTCGTTTACTGAACTCATAGAAGTGAACAGACAGTGGTCGTAAATCTCATTTGCTATGTACTGTGAAGTGTACCTACGATTATTTGCACTTAGGCACTGAGGGCCTTTTTTGGTGTTGAAGGCGTAATCATTCAAAACTGGTTAAAATGGCTCTGAGCACAATGGGATTTAACTTCTTAAGTCATCAGTCCTCTAGAACTTAGAACTAGTTAAACCTAGGCGCTTCAGTCTGGAACCGAGCGATCGCTACGGTCGCAGGTTCGAACCCTGCCTCGGGCATGGATGTGTGTGATGACCTTAGGTTGGTTAGGTTGAAGTAGTTCTAAGTTCTAGGCGACTGATGACCTCAGAAGTTAAGTCGCATAGTACTCAGAGCCATTTGAACCATTTCACTTAAACCTAACTAACCTAAGGATATCAAACACATCCATGCCCGAGGCAGGATTCGAACCTGCGACCGCAGCGGTCGCGCGGTTTCAGACTGTAGCGCCTAGAGCCGCTCGGCCACCCGGCCGGCCATAATCATTCGAGAAGTCACAGAGATAAGTAAACCTTTTTAACTCATTTGTGTGACTTCGTTACTAATTTGTTGGAGTGTTGCAAAACTTTCGTTCTCCTATCCTGTTACCTGACCCTGGACACAGCTGTGTTATAGTGGCAGGAAGAAATTGTCTTAGCGGTGTACTGCACCGGAAGCCGTTTCACGAACTCACAAACTCGGCCTACCGTTTCAGCGGTAGCGACGCGACCTTTACAAAACTGGCGACGAGGGTTCACAAAAAGAACAAGTTGAGAATGTCCACCAGGCGTTCCAACAAAGATCACTCTGATCAATTTGTCCGTCATGAAGGGAAGTCTAGATGCCGTGTGCAACTATGCACAATGTCCTCAAAGAGCGTCTGCGTCTTTATTCACACAAACTGCTGATTCAACAGGCCGTAAAGTCCGATGATAAGCAACGGCGCTATGGATTTGCATGTGAAATACTTAACCGAATCGACGGGTATCTTACTTTTTTGTCAACTGTAATGTTTTCCAAGAAGGCCACACCCATGTCTCTGGATCATTGAGTAAGCAAAACTTTCGCATTTGGGGGGGCGGGGTCACAGAATCCGCACAGTATCAGGGAAAATTGTGATATAGCCCTAAAACGAACGTTTTAGTATGGCCTCATGTGAGAGAAAATATTTCGACTCTTGGTCTTTGCTGAGGAGACAACATACCTAGACATGTTGGAGATGCTTGCTTTTTCCCGTGTTGAAGACCTGAAACCAAAAATTTGGTTTCGACGAGGTGGTGCTGCATCTCGCTAATCGTTGGATGTTCGGAATACTCTGAATCGAACAATTCCAGGACGCTGGATTGGACATGCATTGGCTTCCACTTTCTCTTGACATAACACCATTGGATTTTTTTCTCTGGCGCTGCGTGAAGGACAGGGTGTTCGCCGTTGAAGTTCAGGACCTTCCAGACTCCGTAGTCGGACTGTAGGAGTCACCCATATCATCTCTCTAGACACGTTGTAGCAGACCTGGATGTAAATTGGATACGGACAATACATTCTTCGCGTCACCGCAGCTGCTCACGAGGAAGTGTTATGATTTGATGTTGTAATTCTTTTCGAAAACTTAACTTGACGTACAACTTATTTTTGAGAAGGAAATAAAACTATGTCATTTAATTTTGTCTTGCGAGCAAATTGAAAATAGGGCGGCATTTCGATCCAGACACGCCATAGGATATATCCATCAGAGAGAGATTACTTGGTTCTGCGGTTGCTTCTACGCTAACAGGGAATAACAGTGTACGTATGTCTACATGTAGGTTCATTCAAATGGAGCCAACTGAAGCTTTGTAACTGGATATTATGTGCATCTTTGTTGTTTTGTTCCGTGTATGGAGTTAGATCTTCTGTCCACCTTTGTTGTTCACTATTTCAGAATTCCTGCTTAGCTATTTTATCTGTGGCTTCACCTCATCTTCACAGTCATTCCACGGACGCTACATCATCTACGGGGACCAGTGAGTTTGAAATCAGTTTCCTATTTGTTCTGTGTTACTTACCAGCTTGCGATGTAAGTGCATAAATATAACAAATTAATTGTGGTGGCCATATTTGCAGCAGATGTATGGTTCAAATGGTTCAAATGGCTGTGAGCACTAGGGGACTAAACTTCTGAGGTCATCAGTCCCCTTGAACTTAGAACTGCTTAAACCTAACTAACATAAGGACATCACACACATCCATGCCCGAGGCAGGATTCGAACCTGCGACCGTAGCGGACGCGCGGTTCCAGACTGTAGCGTCTAGAACCGCTCGGCCACCACGGCCGGCAGCAGATGTATGAAAATCGCAGTTTGCACGTGCATATTAATTTTTTTTGTGTTAACTTGTGTACCCAGAGGCGTTTCGCTTTTTTTACAAGGCATCTTCAGTGGGTGCCTTGAAATATTACATGATTATTTCGTTTGTACGGACAGGTTATAAATTTAAAACATCTCACGGAAGGTTTTATTCGACGCCCGGTACAAAGAACACATCAGAGCATGGGAACAACCGAGCGAAGTGGCGCAGTGATTTGCACATTGGACTCTGTAGGACGACGGTTCATATCCGCGTCCGGCCATCCTTATTTAGGTTTCCCGTGATTTCCCTAAATCGCTTCAGGCAAATGACGTAATGGTTCCTCTGAAAGGGCTCGGCTACTTCCTTCCCTAACCCAATGTGACTGATAACTTCGCTGGTTGGTCCCCTCTCCCACAATCAGCCAACCAACCTAGCATGGGATTATGAGATAAGAAACTCAACTTTAGCAGAAGATTGAGACAAAATAATCACAAGCCTACTACAAGAGAGAGAAATACATAAAAATAGAACAAATAATGAAAGATAATACCTAAACTTACAAGAAAATTGTTACGCACACAAAACAAAGAGTGAAAAGAAGCTGCTACTAAATAACAAAATGAATGTAACAACTCACTCATTGCTTACACTGATTGATCATATAATAGACCGAAATGCCAATCGATGATGACGAATCCATTACTTTCCTAAGAATTAAAAAAAAATACAATCAAATGAAAAAGCAAATATAGTCAGTTCCATAAGAAAGTGTACGCTATAATTTTAAAAGTAACGTCGTCAGCGACATCCCTGGTAGGGGTCTCGAATCCGTAATCAATGCACTTTTACACAGTGTATAGATAAACAGTGTGAGAGTTGAATGTTTTGTTTTGTCGGTTGCAGTTTAAAATGAGTTCAAAATATCTGAAGCGTCACTAGGCAGCGTTCCTTGTAAATCGTCCAAAGGGAGCAAAGCTTTCGTATGGAGCTCCTGCTACAATTCTGAGAGTCAGAGACACTCGTTGCGAAGTCGGTCAAATGATATTTACAGGTTGGAAACGCGGGTGACTTACCGGAGAACGGGCTAAAGTCCTAAGCTGTAATCGATGGTGGTGGCGACTGGATTAACTACTAGATAATGGTGCAATTAGTAATAACGTGTTTTTTCATGCAAACATGTAATAGTGTCTTACATTTCACATAGATGGCGGCGTACACTTTCTTGTGGAACTGAGTGTAAATCAATAAATAAAATGGAAAATTGCGTAAAAAATTGATAACAAACTAAAAAAATACAAATATAATACAAATAAATAACATTAAAATATAATATAGAGTCTACGCACACACACGCACACACACACACACACACACACACACACACAGAAACTTACGTCAACAGAAATACAGTCAAACAAAAAACAATCAAAAGCAAACCTGACGAAGCTGGCAACGCTTGCAAAACGAATAACACAAAAAGCGCAGTGAAACTGCTATTTCTCGAAAACAGATTGATCACAAGGAAAGTCTACAAGCTTATTGCCGTTTTCCCACCTAAGAGAATGCTGTTTGACTTACCAATAAGGAATTAAAAGGTAACATGTAAGAACCTTTCCAGGAACTGTTATAACCTATTTGGGCAAACGTAAAATCATGTAATATTTCGGGACATCCACTGACGATGCATTGTAACTAAGGCGAAACCAGTGTGGGTGAAAAAACAAAATACGGAAATTAATGTGCACCATTCAAAAGGCATTTTTCTTGTGAACTACTGAACATAAATATGTTCAATGGTGACAGTTAATTACCAAAAAGCAAAGCAGCCTAGCTCGAATAGGAACGATTTTCAAGTATGGAGATGTGTATGTTCAACCACTTTATTATTTATGTGTAAAATTCTCCATCTATGATCGATAGAAGTTTGATTTTCAACGAATCTGAAGACTACAGAAGGATAAGCTGATCGAGAAAGAATACTGTAGAGCTGACTATTATATTTTTCAGTTTTAAACATGGCTGCATTTTTCTTCTGACAGTACTAAAGTTGTGTCAGACGTCACGTTGATTTTGTTCGCTTGAAAAATGACGATCTGCGGATCACGGCACATAATACAATGACGAAAAAAATTGCAACATTAAGAAGGAGTAGTGCGACATTAATGAAGGTTGGTGGCCCTGTTTCTACATCTGAAAGATGACGTTTATTCAAATTTCACGCCAGTCGCATAAGAGTAGCGCAAGTAGCGCCACAAAGAGGATGCAAATCAGGTTCGTTTTAAATATATGCTGTAGCGGTCGTGAGCATTAGTTACTTTGAAAATCGTCGCGGATTTGTGCAGTGCTTTTCATATTTTTATTCATTTAACAGTACCTTTTCGAGTGCTTTACGTAGCATTAAACCAATAAGTTACGCAGATTTGTTACATTTCTGGTATGAGTGTGCATACATTTTCTTCTTCTTACTCTCTTTATCCGTTAGGGGAAGGTACCGGCGAAATTTCAACCCGATCGTAAAAAAAATTGCAGGGGCCTCAAAATTTGTTTCATATCGTATCTTGGCATACTGAATTCAGTCAGTAAATCTGATTTGCTAAACAATATTTTTCGCGCTTTTGGTTTTTTGAGTTCTGGGTAAAAATCAATATTTTTTTAAACCCTTAGGTGGAGTTGTTGGTTATCACGAAATGTATTCACGAAAATAGTTTTGAGACAAAAACGTTTAAGCCTTACATCGGTGTAGCATTTATTTATTGCGACCATTTTCTTTTCAATAGAATTGAAGTATAGTTCTTTGACCACAGCCCACATGTTTGTCTGTAAACATAGTGCATTTCACGAGTGCACTTCTTAATAGTGTAATATGCAGCTATACTTGGTAAAACTGAAATATGGATGTGAAAATGACCACAAGAGTGTAACTAAGTGGCAAAACTATCACCACAGCTTAACTATAATAATAGTGCTTCATCTTTATGTAAGTACAGATATATTTCCGTCAAATGCTGCCTTACCACTTACAATTGTCCCACTTGTATCTGTGTAGTCACCAGCAAATAATTTTTTTGTATTTATACAGTGATCTCCAAAAGTACAACCATGTACATGATTGTATAAACACCTGAAGATGGGCGCAAGCCCGAAACCGGTCGTGTGACAAATAAATAACCTTTTATTGTGACTGGTAGCGGATATTTTTGTACACCCCATAAAGGAACAGTCACGGAGTTCGACAGCATCCACTATAGATAAATTTCATTGAAGTATAGTTAATTTTACATCACTATATAGATATATATATAGCGGAGAAATTTAATTGAAATATTAATTTTGTATGAATATGTCTGTGTATGTGCATAATCTATAAGTACATCCGCAATCGTGTAATTATATCTGACTAATCTGTATGTACGTCCGAAATCAACGTGAATAAATAAGTGTAATTATAATTTACATTTTTTTTTCAGTTTCCAAACATGTGGATATACGTTCGCGCGAACTCAGCTGTGAACTGGAAAGTAGATATTTTTGAAGATATTTGGTCCCTGATTGGTGGCGACGGTGTGTGAGATTCTTAGAGCGAGCAGGTGATCAACACTCGAAAACAGTTTAGTTACTTTATACGACTTTATTCATGCCATGATACATACATACACTTTACCGGTAAGCCCAAGCAGACTACCGACTTTATCGCGATGGTGAAACCCGACGACTGTCGACAGCACGATGCCTAGCGGCCAGAAAAGACCCACATTTACTCCGCTTGCCAGCTATAAAAATGGTTCAAATGGGTCTAAGCACTATGAGACTCAACTTCTGAGGTCATTAGTCCCCTAGAACTTAGAACTATTTAAACCTAACTAACCTAAGGACATCAGACATATCCACATCCGAGGCAGGATTCGAACCTGCGGCCGTAGCAGCAATGTGGTTCCAGACTGAAGCGCCTAGAAACGCTCGGCCATAGCGGCCGGCGCTCAGTTATACCTGTGGCGGACGATCCACCCATACGGATGCAGTGAAGACGGGAATGTTTGATGTAATGTGTAAATTGAAGATAACGAATACAATTTGCAAACATACCGAGTCGTCTTTTGTTTATTTTCTGTCAAACGTTGTACTTTGTTCATGTTGGGTACCCAAAATTCTTACTGAACAACACAAAAAACAACGGATGGGCAGTGTACTTCAGTTTTTGACACGCTACAATGCAGAAGGCGATGGTTTTCTTTCTCGAATAGTCACGGGGGATGAAGGGTATCGTACGACACCTCTGAAACAAAACAGCAGTCAGTGGAATGGAGGCTCACTTCATCCCCAACGAAGGTTAAGCCTAAGCAAATATTGACACCTCGAAAAGTCATGTGCACCTTTTTTGGAGACAGAAAAGGCATTTTGCTGATTGATTTCTTACCATGAGACCAAACAATCAATGCACATGGTCTCTAGGAGACCATTAAGAAATTGCGCCGTGCAATACAAAACAAGCGCCGAGGGTTACTGTCACACGGCGAATGTCACCAAACAACTCTTACGGGAATTTCACATGGACGCGTTTGATCATCCTCCGTACAGTCCTGACCTCGCCCCTGGCGATTTTCAACTCTTCAGACACCTAAAATTTGTTCTTGGTGGTCAACACTTCAACGATGATGACGAGCTGAAGGAACATGTTAGCACATGGTTGAAGGCACAGGTGGCAACCTTTTTTGAAGAAGGCATACAAAAACTTGTGCCACGCTATGACAAGTGCCTACAAAATTTCGGAAGCTATGTAGAAAAGTAGTTTAACAGTTGTAGATTTTTGTACAACAAATATTTATTCTCTATCTGTACACGTTTGTATTATATAACCAAACGGAACTTACTTTGAGGACGACCCTGGTATAATGTCGTGGTAATTCCATTTCACGCTCATTTCTTCTCACGTATTATAAATATAGAATTTTAATAATTTATTTACACTTTTCGTATGTATATAGTGTTATTTCAATTTCTTAAAAAGAAACAAAATGGTCGAAAGAAAAAAATGCAACTCATCCCTCAATTTTAAAAATTTTGGTTCAAAACATTTTTGTATATACACTCCGTGATAACAGACAGCAACACGTATGGGTCTGAAAAAATATTGATATTTTCAGCAATATAAAATTCAAAAGTAGTGAAATAAGTTTTGGTTAGCATGCTGTATTGACCAACTACATTCAGCGCTCCAACATACGTTATGAATCAAACTTTCACGCCCCTGCGATTATCTTGCCGGCCGGTGTGGCCGAGTGGTTCTAGGCGCTTCAGTCTGGAACCGCGCGACCACTACGCTCGCAGGTTCGAATCCTGCCTCAGGCATGGATGTGTGTGATGTCCTTAGGTTAGGTAGGTTTAAGTAGTTCTAAGTTCTAGGGGACTGATGACCTCAGATGCTAAGTACCTTAGTACTGAGAGCAATTTGAACTATTCTTTTTTTTTTTTTTTTTTGCAATTATCTTGTGCCCGGGGTGAAATTTCACTAGTTCCCCCCTTAATTAATAAGCTTCTTTCTATTTCTTATGACAATTCAGCTTTTAGTTGCAATTAATTCGCTCTTAGGAGAGAAGACTGCGCCAGGGCTGAGTGACAAAGAAGGTTTCACACGGGTCGGCCACCAACGGTAAACCCTCGGCTTCCAGACATGTACCTTCAACGCCGGTGAGACGAATGCGCCGCGAGGGCGGCACCACCCACTGAGACAGCCGCTATAGGGTCCGCAAGAGGCCACAGCCACTAAGCGGGCACACACAGAACATAATCGTAGTTATGAGTGTCAGATCAGACACCTTTCAGCCGTCTAATTTCCAAACTGGTATTTTATTGGGCGACAAGTTTCGGCGATTTACTACGCCATCTTCAGGCCTCCTGACCGACATATAGGGAAATTCCAATCTCGTTGGTCAGGTGCCTGATGATGGCGTTATAAAGCGCCGAAACGTGTCGCCCAATAAAATAACAGTGCGGACATTAGACGGCTGAAAGGTGTTTGATTTGACTTTCTGCACTGAGCAGTCGACTCCCACAACCATCTCTAAGAAGATGGACATGCAGAGAAGCCTATTGTACCTCTGGAGGGTACACTAGGCTTCGTGTTCGACAACTCTGAACAACCTTTCTCGTCTCTGTTTCAACGCACTGCAGGGAGGAAAGAGCATTCCGCACCCATGCCCTGGAGGAAGTTCTCTTGCAAGCCAAAATCTCAAGTTTCGGCGGATGGATGGTGGTATCCCTCCCCGAACCACTGCTATTTAATTCTGCTCTTTCCAGAGGAATTCCGAACATAGTATGAGAACGCTGTGACATAAGTACCGTGTAGAAAGAGAAATGGCCATTGGCTTATACGCTACGATGTCAAAGGGGAGGTAGGAAACGCTTGCCTGGCAAGTATAAAATGTAAGAACACGAGCGACTGGACAATTTTTTTTCGTTTGGTAATACGGCAAATATAAAATGTAACAACACGAGCGACTGGATAATTTTTTTCCTTTGGTAATACAGACTACTTGCTCTGTGTTCTGCCCTGTTATCCGGAGATACATGGAAAAATGATAAGGTGGGCGAATGTGATGTTTCGGAATTTCCATCAAGAGAGTCTGGGCTGGCGGCATTCTTTCCTTTTCACTCTTCACAATTTATCTGCTATTTTCTGAATCCGGGGACTACTTTACGAGATTAAGAGTCATTGCTATGTCCAACTGGTCTGGCAGTGGAGAAAAGGTACTTCTGCTTGGTAACTGCCACGAGCAGACGGGCCATAGAGTGAAGCAGTTTTCTGTTTAACTTTCAGATGTGGCAGACTAAGCTCTGCCCGTAACTGCAAGATTTAACAGTCTGCTGGTTACGAACACGAGAAGCGGAAAGGTCAGAAAAATTTTCGTTTACTGATCCACGTTAGGAGAGCTTTGGCTCAAAGTGTTCATTCAGGAGCTTCCCTCAGGATAATATATTTTACTCTTCCGCTAGAAGTTTTCCTTCACTTTGTGTTGAACTTTGCATAAGTTTGAAGATAGGTTGTGCATTTGCTCTGGACGTATACCGTCGTCCTCTTTAACTAAAACTGGGACAGAAATTTTTTGGAAAATTGTTTCAGCATAAGGCAGATTTATTTGTGATTCAACCACAGCCAGATGAGTGTAAGTACACGCTGACGAGCGTCAGTCGTCGCGATCACAACGCCGCAGTACACGTCACTCGCTGTGGTAAAGTACCGCTCAGCTCAGGTAGAGTAGGGAAGTCAGTGGGCAAGACTCGGGGTAATTTCTTTAGGTTCAATGTTTTTTTTTTTTTTTCTCTCCCTTAAGGCATGCTCAGTTTCATGAACATCTACACTGCACAATCACTGGGAAGGACAATATCGAAACAGAATTCATTCTAGTTTTTCTGTTGGATCTTATGGGTCACTTTTAATGTGATAAGCAGCTGTTGAAGTCATGTACAATGCCCATTTTTATGCGGTGAGAGTAAATGGTATTCATTGAAGGCAACATCTTGTTTCAAATAGTAGCACAATTCATTCCCGTACTTTGTATTATATGAATGGAGTTCGAAGAAAGTACCAATTTCAAGTCATGTAAGTCAGATGCTTTATGAAGTGGTACTAAATTTAAATTCGCTGAAGTCAGATGCATTATTAAGACGTACCAAATGAAATGCACGTAATCAGAAGCGTTATTACAAATAGTTAGGAGCAGGACTAACTTTTGCTAAATGCCGCACCTTAAATTATTGTCACAGGGTCAAATTTATTCCTTTAGTCGAAGTTTCCAGATCCTTGCGCGAGCTTATTAGCCGTTCACCTTGAGGGAAGTAGTGTGGCATTTCACATATATAGACACGTCTAAGAGAAAGTTAATAAACTAATCGCTGCAACTGGTATTTCACAATCTTTGGGATTTGATTTGGTGAGTTCATGTTGGTCGATTATCGACACCTCACTGAGTTTGAACGTGGTCTTGTAAATGGTGTACGAGAAGCTCGATGTTACCTCTGCGGTACCGCAGAAAGACTTGGCACGAATGTAACCAGTGGTGATCGCGGGAGTGTGATGTCTCAAGAAGACCGGTCTCCTGACGGCCACGTTACACTACCGGGAGGGAAGACCACCGTTTTCGGCGTGTAGCTGTGGCGCATCGTGCAGCATCTGCAGCAACAATCAGAGCAGCTGTTGGCACAACAGTGACACAAGGAACTGTGACAAATCGGTTCGAAGACAGCTCCGAGCCAAACGCTGCCTAGCGTGCGTTCCACTGACCCCCAACCACCACCATTTTGCGACAACAGTGGTGTCAAGCAACGGCTCATTGGAGAGCAGGGTGGAGGTTTAACTTATTTCTTGATGATACTGGTTCTGTATCGGTACCGGCGATGGCCCTGTGTTGGTTAGTAAGAGGCCGGTTGAGGGTCTGTATACAACCATTCTGCATGCCAGACACACTGGACCTACATCTGGTTACGGTCTGGAGTGCCATTTCGTATGAAAGCAGGAGCAATCTCATGGTTATCCCACACACCCTGATTGCAAGTTTGTACGTCACTGATTCGACGTGTAAAGCGTTCCGCAGGTGTTTTCCAACAGGATAACGCTCGCCCACATATTACTGTTGCAGGCCGACATGCTCTACAGGGTGTCGACATGTCGCCTTGGCCTGCTGGACCACCAGATATGTCTCCAATAGAGCACGTATGGGACTTCATCGGACAAAAACTTCAGCATCATCCACAACTAGGTCTAACTGTCCCTGTATTGACTGACAAGTGCGACGGGTCTGGAACTGCGTCCCACAAACTGATATCCGGCGCCTGTACAACACAACATTCAACCGTATGGCGTCGGTAATTAACGTTCCAGCATTTCACATTTGCAATGGCTTATCACGCGCTTACAGTGACCACTGAAATTTCATTACTCTACACTAATATTTTTTTTTTTTTGTGTGAGATTCTTTCCATCGGTGTATATTTCAACATCCACCTTCACTCTGTTTCTACAACCGACTTTCGACACCAGGGCTTAACAACTGGCCGGTTTTGAGCGCGAGTACTCGCGTCTGCTCAGGCACGTGCTCGCGAGCAGGTGCAAGGTCGCGGAGTAGGGAATGTGATCTCGCGTTCTTAGCAGATTTAACTATCCATCTGAATGCTTTGAACATTTTACTACAAGGTAAAGATCTGCTAGTTACTCATTTCATAGATCGAATACGAGTTTTTAAAATGAAATTGACACTTTGGGTGAGTCAGCTGGAAACAGGAAACCTAGCTCATTTTCCTAAATTATCATCCATGCAAGATGTTCAGAAAGACTGTGAACGTTATTCATATAGTATAGTTGATCAGTGCTTTCAAGATCTGACAGCACTACACAGTGATTTTGATCTGTTCTCTCCATATTCAGCGAATATTTAAGAGATTCGTCCTGAGCTGCAGCAAGAAATTATTGACCTGCAGTGTGACAGAGAATACAGAGACAAATTTCAGAACAAGAAAAACATTTTGGAATTCTACAGACACTTCCCTCAGAATAGATTTCCTCGTTTGCACAAACTGGCGGCTACAATAATATCAATGTTCGGTTCCACGTATGTTTGGGAACAACTGTTCTCTGCAATGAAATGTAACAAGACGCGCCTGAGAAACGCATTGTCTGCTCGAAATTTAAACTGCACGCTGCGCCTAAAATGCACAAGAACAGTTACACCGAACGTAGACGCAATTGTAAAGGGCAAAAAGTACAAGATAACCGAGAATCCCAAACTTCAGTAAGACCTTTTATTGTGTAACAGTTCACAAATTAATGCGAATGTAGAGGCATACACTAAGCTAATAAAATTATGTGGCATGTGTACATTCTCCTTTATTTGTTTCATTTGTCGCAGTAACCCTGCAGGTGGCCGCGGATTTACATTGACTGGCGGCAGCTGTTGTTTGCCCCACGTGACTTTCCCCACTCTCCGCACTGGTCCGGTAGTGGGGGTAGCGTGCTCGCGCTGCTCCGTGCTCGCGCCTTGCTGCTCACAGCTTGCTCCGCGAGAACGTATGTTGTGAAGCCCTGTTCTACACCAAGGTACAACCATTTATGTGTGGCAGAAATCTGCTACGTTGTTATTACTGTTGAATCATTTGATAATGTGATCACTGTGTGAGACGTGCACGGCTCGCGTTTATCTGATTTATTGTTTGTCATCAACTATTACAGTATTGCCGCCTCGTTTTCTTATTCCATTTACTGGCGTCACTAACTTCCTGACTTACTTGACCGTGAGCGGCAGCAGCAGCGCGTATCGATAAATGCGCTGTCGCACCATCTCTGGAGCTACCGATAGTATTTCCGGGCCGTCGTGTGTCTGACTAGTTAGTTCGGGACGGCCCAGCAGTGCAGTCGGGACGCAGCAACAGTGGAGTCGGGGTGGGAGCGCCGGGGAGGCGCCGACAGCCAGTGCTCGCCGACCGCTGGCGACACACATGCACTGTCCGACGGAGGGAGATTGGAGCGGCACGGCCGTTGGTCGGTCGTTCTGTGGGTCGTCTCATCGGCCGACGTATATTTGGTGCTTCACCGTTTCCAGGCCTGGGAAGTCATTCGGGTGGCGTGGAGCAGCGAGGAAATCTCCGCGGCGCGTAGTTGGACCTGGGGGCGTCCACGCGCGGTCGGAGTGTGAGGGGCTGTTCCTATTGCTACGAGTTCCGTGGCTCACCGATCCCGGACACGAAAGTTGAGTTATCCTGTCGCTTGGTCCGTTGACTGTCTCTCGGTTGGGTTGTCGTCGGACTGAGAATTGTTGGGCCGACCCCCCGTCTCACCCAAGCGAACGTTAGTGTTTGAATTCCACGCCGACCCACGAACATCTGAGCACCCTTGGGTGTGCTGCCTTCTTTCATTTGTTCTTGTTGTTTTTACTTGTATGGCTTCTAGCCGATTTTTTTTAATCAAAGTTCTTTTGCCCTTAAGGCGTAAGATTCCTTAGGCCTTCAGGCTTAATGTAAAGAACTGTTTCACCTAAGGTTTTAATGTTGTTGAATTTTATGTGTTGTTCTTTCAGCAGATTTTGAATTGAAATTGTTTGCTCTAAAAATCTCATATTCTTTGGACCTTCAGCCTAAATAAAGAACTGTTGTAAGATAAGGCTTGCCTTTTAAATTTTTGATTGTGCTTGCGTTTTAAGTTATTGGCCTTCAGCCGTTTTTAAATTAAATTGGGTTTCAGCCAGTAATTAAGTCGCAAAGATTAAAGCTGAGTGTATAACGCAAAAAAGGGCTCTTGTAGTATTTGATCAAATAATAAAGTTGTATGTTCGAGTGTAACTGGCAGCCCCTTATTTTGGCCCCTTTTCCCAATTTAAACTACTTTTCATGTCCTTCGGGTTAAGCAGGACGTTTCACTGTGTATTTTGATATTGGATTACTGCAGCGTGGCTACAAAGAAAATGAGGTATCATGTATTTTAAGTGCTTCTATAGTCCGTACACTCGTCAAATTTTATACATCGATTGTCCACAAAAACAAAGTTTTACCGATAAACCGCCTACGTGGATAACAGACTAGACATTTCTTAGTATTTCAGAATCATTCGTATTCGATTTTATCAGTTCGATCTGGGATATTTTCCTGCCCTCGCCGTCCTCTCCTGCCACCCCCTCCCAAAACTAAGTAAATAATCAAAATAACGTGTGTTTTTGCAGTAACTCACACAACTGTATCTGTCCTACCAACTGGTGAATTTTGTGACTTATAAACCTAAATAGTTTATGTGTGCAATATCATATGTATGCTATCTACCATGACATTCTATTTGTACGTAGAGCCGGCAGTAAAGGAAAACAAGAACAAATTCGAAAATGACTTAATGCGAGGGAAAAGAAATAAAAACTTTTAAATCTGTCAGTGATGGTAAAGGCCTTACTTAGATCAGCTGAAAGGAATGGAATTGCACCAAACGACATCCTGGTCAGCTTTGATATTGTTTCTTTGTTTACGAAAGTGCCACTCAGTGACGCTCTGGAACACATCGGTTCCATTTTCCTGCAAGACATCACAAAGCTCTTCCATGCATGTCTCACCACGAGCTATTTCACGTGGAATGGCCATTTCTACGAACAGCAGGAAGGCGTCGCCATGGGTAGTCCTCTCAGTCCAGTGGTGGCCAACTTCTTCATGGAACAATTCGAAGCACAGGCACTGGACTCGGCCACTTGCAAACCTAAGGTGTGGTAGAGGTATGTCGATGACACTTCCGTTGAGTGGAGCCATGGTGAAGAACTCGGTGACTTCCTATGACACTTGAACAGCCTCCACACGAACATAAAATTTTCCTTGGAAGTAGAAAACGACTATAAACTACCATATCTAGATGTGCTGGTCACAAGGGACGGCGAAAACCTGGGACATAGCGTGTACCGAAAACCGACACACACGGACTGATACCTGCAGAAACTATCAAACAACCACCCGAGCAAGAAAAGAGATATGATTCATACCCTCGTAACGAGTGCAGGACGAATATGTGAGCCGCAGCACCTCAAAAGCGAAAAACAAGATTTGGAAAGTGTTCTGAGGAGCAATGGGTACTCCACAAATTTTATTAGAATGTAACAGAACCAAACACTCGACGAAGTAAGAAATCAGGAAAAGAAATGTCAGGTATGGCCTTTCTGCTACACATTCCCAGAGTGACGGACAGAATCTGCCGCATATTGCACAAAGACGGCATAAACACAATTTTCAGACGGACAAGGAAGATCAAAGAACGTCTTAGATCGACAAAGGGTCAAAGGGACCCACTTGAAAGTCGGGAATATACCGCTTACCATGCACATGCGGAAAAGTTTATGTCGGAATGACTGGACAATCAATCAACACCAGGATCAAAGGACATAGGTGACATTGCAAGTTGAGGCTGGTGGAGAAATCGGCCGTGGCAGAGCACGTGCTGAGTGAGACCGACCATGTAATAAAATTCGCCGACACGGAAGTTCTGGCTGTAGAGAAGCCCTATCACACCCACTTGTTTAGGGAAGCTGTAGAAATACACAAACATGAGGATAGCTTCAACAAGAAAGAGGAAAGCGTTAAAGTAAACGGATCCTGGCTTCCCGTACTGCAGAGAACGACCGTCGCAGTTAGCAAGTGGAGAACCGCACCGGAAATAACCTCGGAGAAGCCCTCGGACGTTGACACGCCAGGTACATAAAGTCTGTGGCCGCGAGATCGGTTCATGTTCACCATCAGCAATGGAGGGTGAAGCTTTGATAATGCCAGCCACTCGTGCTGGCGAAATGTCAGTAATATCATCAGACAAACGTCGGCCGAAGAACCCGAGACAGAAGCAAATAGGCAGTTTGTCAATTATGATTGCAACTAAAATAAAATTCATTTTAATAGAAATATGCAAACACCTGTAGGTGCTATTTAAGTCCCCCGCTGTGTTTTCTCTGCCTGTGTATTATGACTATCCTTAGGAATTAATGTTGGAATTTTGATAAAGTCTTCGCTAATTGACAGAATGGTTCACAAGTAAGTACGGATAATTTAATGTCTGTAGTAACCATGGACGTGTAATACATGCATTGTTATCTGTTTCATACATAACTGGCGTCGGAGGTGACATCTCGTAGCAACAATGCGAGCTATGAGTTGGTTTGCTACAGAAGTGGCGATATCTGACGGGAATAACAGCAAACGAACAGCCGCCACAACTCCAGAAAACAGCATCTTAGCAAGAATCAACGTATAGCTTGGCAGTAGAGCAGTAACACTCCTTGATGGTCCCGAGATCGAGTCACTGGCGCAGCACCGATTTTCAGTCAACCCTTTAACCTGGCATTCATCTCTCAATGACGTGGAAATTCGCCAGTTAAAAAATATAATTCAGATATCACATTAAACAGTAAGTCTCCTTTCTACATTTGGAGTACCTCAAGGGCTTTAAAGTCATTTGTTTTTCCCTGACCTAAACGCCACCATGCAAAGCAGCTCGATAAAGTGTTAATACTACTACAACACAACACACCTGTTGTGCACTACAGCCTAGATGTCAAGGCCCAGAAAACTGTTTCTTGCTCCTGCTAAGTAGGTTGATGTGGCAGGCTGATACTATGTCCACACAACATTATTGTAGTGCAGGGCAGCCTATACACCAAGGGCAGGAAAAGCACACTTTTACACCTACCTCCGCGACTATAGAAATTAAAGATTATAAACCAAACAGTGCTGATACACATGTGGCCTGCTGTTTCTGTGCCAAATTTGGTTGATGTCTATCCAGGAGATAGGAAAAACAGTGGCAAGATCAGTAATACTCTATAGAGCAGGATACATAAACTGACTACTAACAGAGAGCCTTAAAAATTAGGGAAAAAATGAAAGAAGAGCCCTAAAACAACAGTAGCACTGAATCATAATACATATTAAGAACTAATAAGGAACTATATCTGAAAGTTGAAAAGGTAACAGATGCAATGAGAAAAAGAATATTAAAATTCTATTAAAACATATTTGGGATGAATAATGACGAAATAGCAAGACAAATGTTTCGATTTACTATTGAATTACAGATTCAATACCACATGGATGAGAGAAGTAGGAATGAGATACAGAAAATTCAGGAGTCGCGTTAGAGAGGTGCAACACATTTTAAAGAAGCAATACAAAAGGAAGGGTTGCAGGGCAGAAAAGAACCAAGAGCTGGAAGAAAAGGAAGACAAGAAGTGAAAGATTTCTCTCAAAGAATGAAAGAAGTATGGGTGAAAGTAAACTACAGATGAAAATAAAAATCAGAAACAGTATTTATTTGTCGTACGCTCTAAAAAGGTTATCCGAGACAGAAATAAACAATTATCACCGCTATGCGAGGCAAATAGTTTGACCTCAGAGATTTAGAGCTACCTGTGTAATGCCGAATCGCTAGTCGAATACAAATGTGTTATGAAATATTTTTTGTAAGTATTTCTATCGAATGGAGCCTTTATCGGACAATGAAATGTGGATGAAAATCATTACAGACAAGAAGCATGTGATGCTACAGAACAATGTTGTAGATTAAATGTTTAGAATAGTTAAACAATGAAGAGGTACTTAATCAAACTGTCGAAAAAGTAAGTTATAGTGCAACTTTATGAGAAGGCTGGAAAGCTTGATAGTACTCTCTGTGATAGAAGCAATGATAATTAATTCAAAGCGAACAGATGTAGGTAGGGGGGGGGGGGTTTAACACAGTAAAGGGAGGCGAAATCATGACTATAATATGAAGGTTAAAAGGGATATAATTTTCAGTAGCTGTGCTGACATGCTGGAACTGCCAAACGACGAATAGCATGCCCAGCTTTCTAGAGCAAGTCTTCTGTCTGAAGGCCAGAACAACTGTAACTTGAATTTGAAGTCCAGAGTGTTCTTCACACATAGTTTATACGTATGTGTTGCCAGTTCCTTTTTCGAGCACCTTGTTGGCAAGGAGTCTGCGGATTACTTGCAGTGAGGTACGGTAGACGTCTTCAGCAGAGGAGAGGTCGGCTCCAACGTAGCCGAAGCTGCCGCGTGCTTTTCGACAGTCCCACTGTGAGCACCCCGCAGGTGTAGCCTGCAGGCAGGGCGCTCTGGAGAGCCGGCGTTTCCTCGCGGCTGCAGGTCACTCCACGGTAACGATGCAGTCCTCGGCTCCAGTTGCGAGCAGCAGATAGGAATAGATTCTCTTTATGCAAGCGGCGGCCTGACTGCTGCAGGCGTCTCCTTTGGCATACTACGCCGCTCTTTCGGTGCACACCACGCGCGCCTGCGCGGGCAGACGAAAAGCTTCTCCGACTCTTCCGAGTTCGGCACCTTAAGCCACCACTCGGCGCCTTTGATGCGACCGACGCATCTGCATAACAGAATTCCACGGCCGGCAGCCGTGCTGCCTTGCGCTCTGACGCTCCACAGTTGGCCAAATTCACATGTTCCGATTCTCCACGTGGCTCTACCTTCTCCTCGTGTCAAGGAAATACACGCTCTTATCCGTTCGGCTCGAGTTCGACTGTACACTTCACCGTTAAGCTAGCGAAGATAGTCAAAATATTTTATTTCATTTCATTTAAGAGGTCTTTATTCTGACAAAGTTACGGGTTTAAGGTCATCTACTATATTTAACCAGGCATCCTTCGTATCGTTCCATGAATGTGTTACAATATTCCGGATATTCACATTGAAATCTAACATTCGTAAAGAGTAATAATTAAGATAGAAATTATTGGACTTTGTATTTCTCTTTGAAATGGAGAGCAAGTAAGACGACCGGGAGAGAGGATCTTGCAAACACGAGAGGACAAATGATAAACGTGACTTATGGAGGTTCGGGTCGGTCCGGTAGGCGGTAAGCGAGACATCTGGGTTTAAGTGCTGGTCTGGTACAAATTTTTATGTGTCACTAATAAATGATACAGCTGGTGTCAAAAAATATTTGTAATTTGCGAATCTAATTCGTAATATTTACAGCAGCTGTAATTGTCGAAACCGTGTAACATTGTAATGTAAGACACAGACACTGTAAGAAACAGACATTGTGAAAATCAGTGAAGCTGAATATTGTGACGAACCGGCAAAAGACAAGTATTGAAGAGAGGAAAAGTCTATTTGCTGAGAGAATAAGTGAATTTATTAAGATGACAAATGAATTACTTCTGACGGACCATTTCTAACTGTGACTGTATAAGTTTCGTATGAAATAATAACCAACAAATATAAAAGTGAATTTAAATTTTCAGCAACTTCGACATGGAGATACAGTAGTTTTCATTGCAGTGGGGCCAATTTATGGATCAACGTGTCAGGATGAAACTAGTTTTTGTTAAGGTGATGACGACGATGCAGATAATGTGGTTTATCTGTTACTGCTGCTGCTACCGCCGGAGGTGATGTTATTGCTGGGGCTCTCTGAGCATGAATGGTTAGTGAGTGGACTATTGTGGCTAGAGCGGCAGCAGCAGCAGCAGCAGAGAAGAATGTGCAGACGAAGGATGTTAACAGGAGGGTTTCCCAGTCAATAGGAAACATTACGGCCAACGTGGGGAGACCATCCACCCAGTAATAAAGATATACAGCACACCATCTGTAGATTTGTCTCAAGCAGTAGCAGCAATTCGACACACATGCAAGTCTGTTAGTCATTTATTTACTTGGTTAATTACATGTTCCATCGATCATATTATGCACGACGAGTCAATTTACGGGATAGGTATATGTGATTAGCTTTTATATCCTTTTAGTCCTACTCATTCAACTAAACTTAACAACTAGATTTATTAGCGTCTACCAGATTTTTAAATTAAGATTCGTCCATGGAATAGAAGGAGCTGTGCCGGAGAAATTATTTTAGATTATATACATAACTTTCCTTATTATCTATCAGATGTTTTGTTGCATTTCGCAAATGATGACCACTTTTTGTTTTTGCTTCTTGAATTCCGTTCTGAGCCGAAGCAGGCTTTAATAATGGCCACTGTAAGTACGTTTTTCTTCTAGTGTTGTAGGTATGGACATCACTGTTTTCCTCAAATTCATTATTTACGACGAATTTCACTGGTGAATTTATGTATTGTGATCGTGCAGTTAGGATACCTAACTCTTAGAAGAGGTTCCTACAAGACACTGAGCGTGAACGCTACGTACCACTCAGTGCTCGCTATTAATCAATCAATGTGTTTTTTCTAAATGTTGATGTACAATAAGACGTTATTGACGGGAGTCCGCAGCTCGTGGTCTCGCGGTAGCGCTCTCGCTACCCGAGTACGTGGTCTCGGGTTCGATTCCCAGCGGGGTCATGGACTTTCACCTGCCTCGAGAAGACTTGGTGTTGTTGTGTCGTCTTCATCATCATCATTCATGGAGGAAGGCAATGGCAAACCACCTCCGCCAGGACATTTCCTAGTACCGCGGTGCGGGTCTCCCGCATTGTCCCATATGCTCTGTCAAGCAGTATGGGACTTCATTATCATAATCATCACTATCGTTGAAGGGAAATAAGCAAAATGTGTTAGGAGCTGATTCGTTTATTTCCAAGACTAGCAATCATACGAAGAGCAGAATGGAGTGAACTTAATGGCCAGAGGAATTCAGCAACATGCTTCTTCCAGTTGAAGTTTTTATCAGTATGTATATCCAGAAAATTTGGTGCATTAGTCCCTGTTTACGGACTCTTCTTCATGTAAAAATCTTGAATGATTGTTGCTCCACCATTGTAAGATATTTATTAAAGGATATCTTCTGCAGCTCATGATGTGCAAAAGATGTCCTTCAATAAATATCCTGTTCATCTGCTGCAGCAATTTTTCGTACGAATATTGTTGTACAGAAGTAAATACAGCTTATTTTCGCAATATTTCGGGAGAATCCATTTGCAGATAAGCAACTAATAATTCCTTGAAAATCTTCAGTAACAATCTGTTCTGTTGTTTTCTATTGGGACTTTTATAACATTATTATCATCTGCAAAAAAAGTAGCAGCTATACTTGATCAATGATACATGAGAGGTCATTAACATTTTATGGAGGACTAGACAAAAAACTGAAAATTGTGGGAATCACTTCGTGATTTCTCTCCAGTCACAAAAATTTTCTCTCCTTCCAAAACTGTTTGAATTATTCAGTATAACACTCTGGGTTCTGTTAAGTGTGGTTCAAACAAGTTATGTGTAATGCTGTCAGTTCCATAAAACGTAAGTTTGTCTACGAGACTAGCGTAATCTAAGTAGTCAAACATCTTATTAAAACGGTCAATATTTGATGACTGATTTTTCCACGAGAGTAGCGTTATATACACAATAAAACATCTTACTAAGACTTGCAATTTCTGTTGAGTGAATATATAAATAGCATTCTCAGTTGAGCAACGCCTTGGGAATCCAAACTGTGATGTGCTAAATAAAACGTTTCTCTTAAATGTGAGACTACTGGAGAGTGCATCACCCCCTCGACTATTTTGAGAAAAATACTTTAGCTGTAACGGTATATTTTACTAGAAACGAGAGATCACGGTCTAGGATCAGGTCATCATCTGGTCCTAAATCCATCTTAGTTATGAATTTGCGTAATTAAAAATAACAGTTATCAGATGTACAATGTTTCATCACTAATATTACCTGTATATAAGTAACATCAGATCCATTTAACTTCACAGATGGTTACAGAGACATAATTTTCCGTCATTGACTGTAATGGTATATACGCAACATTACGTCATTTTTAACCTCAGAAGCTTTAAGCGCCTATGAAGTTAATTGGGCGTTATGTGACGTATATGCAACTAATATCAACGATGGCGTATTATAATCTGCTAATTGTTACTTCAGTTACCCAAATGCACGCTAACATGGTTTTTGGAACCGATTATGGTCTGATCGAAGACCGAAATCGATCGTCTCCAATAAAATAGCTGTGTATTGCATAATGCGGTTCTAAACAGTTATCGAATATGTATGCATTAATGTCTTCAAAAAAATCGTTTATGGAGTGGATCGACAGCCAAATCACTGTATTTCTTTTAAAGCTGTTTTTCATTTGCCGTGGAATACTGAAACGACTTAGGCCTGTTTAATACATTCTCTACAAATAATAAAAAACTATAATTTCCTTCTAAAATATAAATGACAAATTGTGAATGTATAATTGTCGAACACGAGTTTCACCTGAGATACCATCCTGTAAACTGTGAAAACATGAAATATAAACTAGTGTTGTTCCACATATTAGTTGCTTACTATCGCCAACAGGTGGCTCCACTGTTAAAAAGCGTCATAAATTCGAACTCTGTACCTCGAATTGTTCTCACTGTCAGGTTCTGTACTGATAAAAACATCCGAAGTTCGATATATGGCCCACACATTATTGGGGACACGACACAGCCTTAATTACTTTCCACATCTGCGATGTCAGTATTCTAAAATGTCTGAAAAATACGTCTCCAACGCAAAGAGGCCTATGTTTACATCTATAATCACATAGTTTTGTTTTGTCAAGTTATTTTTCGTCTACAAAACATGATTTTAACTTCTAAAACATGTGTCAGAGGTGAGGAGAGAATAAAGATACTGTATCAGTAGAAAACTATAATCGAGAAGAGTTATATCAAATGTTTGGGGACCTAGTTAAGGTCAAGTACAAATAAACGACCTTAGGGTCAAATGAATTATTTTACCTCAGCTACGACTGTTGTCAACAATAACATAAAATTCGAAATTGCGTCAGAAAATGTAATATTTATGTTGCAGCAGTACATGTATGAGCGAAGTGCATTCAGTCTGATGATTGATGTACTGTTATCACATGAAGGTTTCTTTCATTGCCAGTTGAATGATGGATAATTTTGGTAAACATTTATGGAAAGCAGTGATCAATTAATTGTTATATTTTGACTTAAGTTCAGTCTTGATCACATCATGTATGTTTTAATGATATAGGTAACCGGTTTTGGTTCTTTCTACAAAACCATCATCAGACCTGTGGATAAATTTTAAGAAATACTAGATACCAGTCATTAAATAAAATGAAAGTGTCTAATGATATCAAAATTTTAACAAGATTAATTATACCCATGGCTCCCTTAGGATGGTAGGCGGAGCTCTCCTCACTGCTACGCAGTCAACTGATGGTTATGACTGCTGAGCATGAGCTTAAATATGCAGAGGCTCCGCCTACTTCCTGTCACACCACTTCACAACTACCAATCAGCGATCATAATATGACGCCATCGTCAAAGTATAAAAGTAGGAAATACACTAATAACATAAAATTGATTCATTTCAATGTCTCATTAACAGATAGTATGTCTACAGTTTATTTATATGTTGGACAAAAACAGTGAACTACGATGTGTAGTAGTTGTGCCCTCTATGGGCAACCTCAATACTATTACAGTGCCAGTTACATCAAAGATGTGAAAGTCCTTGGCGTTGTGGTATATATCGATTATACCGAGTCGCCTACATCACAATTGCATCTTTGTTGGATGCTGTAGAATCGTCTTATTTTAGCTGTAGTTTTTATAGCAGTATTCTCTATAGCAGTAGGGTAGCAGCCAAGAGTACGTTCCACATTATGTACATCTGAATAACTGATGAGACTGCTGATTACATTTTTTTAAAATCATTGATCTAATAGTTTTTATAATAATCAATGTCAATTTAATTATTTTTTTAATATGTTGTACAGCATATTTTACATGCATTGCTTTTGCCATGGGTATAACTAGTCTTATATTTTTAGAAAACGAAAGAGTAGATGCTTTTATTATAAAACTTCGTCAAAAAGGTCGTAATAAAATTTTTCGCGAAAATCTAATTGTTCATTGAGCAGCATTGATGATTTGGTTTTCAAATGAGCATATATCTCGATTTCTTCTAGGATATTCATAAGTAAGCCTTTATTTGCATAATGAAGAACTTGTAAATTCTGTTGTACTGTCCCCTCAGCACGATTATTGAACGCTATACGATAGTCAAATACAGACTTTGTTCGTGAGGTACCCAACGTATGTTCTTTGTACCTTACTGCAAAAGGTTTAGAAATATTAGAACCAAAATTATGAAACTTAGTATGAAAATTAAATTTAATAAAACTTGCCTCATGGAACATATCATACCAAAATATGCTAGAATCAATATCCAATCCAAATCTAGTAATGTAACATATGTACAACAAAAGAGTAGTATTTTATGGATTAAATCTGGAATTAGAGAAGCTTTTAAGATAAAAGATCTTTTAAATGTCGAAATGTATAGTCTGCATTTATTGCTAAGTAATGAACTCTCACCTTTGATTTTTTTCTATTTTACTAAGCAGCATTGATGAGAAAATAGACTTTTTACGTAAAGCGATTACCCAAAGACATCAGAGAAAAATTGAAATACTCGTAGCTAAACAACAAAATAAGCTTTTAGAAAAGGTCAACAATATACATCAATTTTACCCAAAGACAATGAATCTTACAGATATTCAGTTCACAAAGTCCGAAATGTCGCTACTTGACAAAGGCTTAAAATATAACTTAACTCCCCCACTAAATAATACGAATGTTAAACACATAATTGCTGATGTTATAGCAACAAGCAAAATATCGGAAATAAATAAACCCAAAGCATGTAAGATAGCCCGAAAAACGAAGGATTTAATTTTAAAAGAGAAAAATAAACTGCATAGAAAAATTGAAGATAAAACACTTAAAAATATCAATAATAAACTACTAGCCGAGAAAGCAATTGTGGTAAAGGCCCATAAAGGAAATACCCTTGTTATTATTAAAGAAGACGATTATATATTTAAAACACTCTCATTTTTTAATGAAAATGGGATCGTTGAAGTAACTAAAGACCCCACTCCAAAGTTCCAGTTAAAGATCAAGAAATTAGTCGATGAAAATAATCATCTCTTGACCTCTGAAGAAAAGAATATGATGAAAAATATGAACCCCCAAATACCTAAATTAAGATCACAGATTAAACTGCATAAAAAAGAGAAATCTATACGACCTATTGTCAACAATAAAAGTAGTCCTTCATATAAACTAAATATGAAACTTAATAAAATTTTGAAAGCATTCTATACATATGACAGCAATTTCAGTATCAAAAACAGATATGAACTAGCACAACAAATCCACAAAATAAACATTCCAACTAGTGCAAGTTTCGCCTTATTAGATATTAAAAATTTATATACAAATATACCCATTAATGAGACGATTAATATAATTAGGGATAACTTAATACAATACAAAAATATGACTACAGACGAAATAATCGAATTTATAGAACTGCTTGAATGCACTTTAGATTATAATTATTTCTCTTTTAATACTAAAATCCATTGTCAGAAAGATGGCTTAGCAATGGGAAATTCTTTGGCTGGGACAGTTGCAGACATTTTCGTGAACCACATTGAGATGCAATTCCTGAAAAATAACCCTGATATCGCAAATAAAATCATATATTACAAGCGATATGTAGACGATACATTATTGCTTTATAATGGTTCAAAAGATGAAATTGAGAAACTTGCTATAAAATTAAACTCTATGCATCCAAAGTTAAAATTTACAGTTGAGCATGAAAATCGAAAATCTATTAACTACCTAGATCTCACTATAACTAATAACAATGGGAAACATTTATTCACCACATACAGGAAACCTACAACCACTGATGTTATTATGAATGCCACATCATGTCATCCTGACAAGTATAAAAAAGCATTTTTTAAGTCTATGGTACACCGAATACTAAAATTACCGCTAGAAGCTAATGAGATCAAAAAGGAAATGACCATCTTAAAACAAATTGAAAAAACCAACTCTTTCGACACACGACAGGTAGATATCATTTTTAACAAAGTACAACAATCACGAAGTACTCCACTAATAGGTAATCCAAAATATATGAAGATGACATATATGGGAAACATATCAGATAGAATTACTAATTTATTCAGAAATTCTGGAACAACAATAGCATTTACAACTGACAATACTTTACAATAAAAATTAAGACATACCATAAGTAAAGATAATGGAAAACCTACCAGATCAGGAGTGTACAAGATCCAATGTAGAGACTGTGAGAAAATATATATAGGCCAAACAGGTCGAAATTTTGCAGTAAGGTACAAAGAACATACGTCGGGTACATCACGAACAAAGTCTGTATTTGGTCATCATATAGTGTTCAATAATCGTGCTGAGGGGACAGTACAACAGAATTTACAAGTTCTTCATTATGCAAATAATGGCTTACTTATAAATATCCTAGAAGAAATCGAGATATATGCTCATTTGAAAACCAAATCATCAATGCTGCTCAATGAACAATTAGATTTTCGCGAAAAATTTTATTACGACCTTTTTGACGAAATTTTATAATAAAAGCATCTACTCTTTCGTTTTTTAAAAATATAAGACTAGTTATACCCATGGCAAAAGCAATGCATGTAAAATATGCTGTACAACATAAAAAAAATAATTAAATTGACATTGATTATTATAAAAACTATTAGATCAATGATTTTAAAAAAATGTAATCAACAGTCTCATCAGTTATTCAGATATACATAATGTGGAACGTACTCTTGGCTGCTACCCTACTGCTATAAAGAATATTGCTATAAAAACTACAGTTAAAATAAGACGATTCTGCAGCATCCAACAAAGTTGCAATTGTGATGTAGGCGACTCGGTATAATCGATATATACCACAACGCCAAGGACTTTCACATCTTTGATGTAACTGGCACTGTAATAGTATTGAGGTTGCCCATAGAGGGCACAACTACTACACATCGTAGTTCACTGTTTTTATCCAACATATAAATAAACTGTAGACATACTATCTGTTAATCAGACATTTAAATGAATCAATTTTATGTTATTAGTGTATTTCCTACTTTTATACTTTGACGATGGCGTCATATTATGATCGCTGATTGGTAGTTGTGAAGTGGTGTGACAGGAAGTGGGCGGAGCCTCTGCATATTTAAGCTCGTGCTCAGCAGTCATAACCATCAGTTGACTGCGTAGCAGCGAGGAGAGCTCCGCCTACCATCCTAAGGGAGGCATGGGTATAATTAATCTTGTTAAAATTTTGATATCATTAGACACTTTCATTTTATTTAATGATTGGTATCTAGTATTTCTTAAAATTTATCCATAGGTCTGATGATGGTTTTGTAGAAAGAACCGAAACCAGTTACCTATATCATTAAAACATACATGATGTGATCAAGACTGAACTTTAGTCAAAATATGAATAATGGATGTCGAGAAAAAAATACCATTATCAAAAGTAATACAAACAAGTTCCTCCAGCATTCGAACTATGGCTGCTAAAAGATCTGTGATCACCAATACCAACATCTAATAAAACTGACACTACACACAGACACACACACACACACACACACACACACACACACACACACACATACGCTCGCACAGCACGAATACTTTATGGAAAGAAGGGATGAAATAATCGATTTTAAGAGGGATAAAGTGTTTTGTTATGATATGTGACCTAAAGTGCAGAACGACATGGACTGTTTACAAACGTGCACTCGTGAGAGGCGACCTATGATTGCAACAGTGAAGCATCAGACATCTCAAAATACATGCGAGAGTCTCGAAATCTAGTAAATAAATAAAATTATTTATCATTTATCGTGAAATATCTCGTACATCACAAACACAATGAAGCTTCAAATTAAATATTTCCGCATCTGAATTGTGTTTTGCAGCTTGCATATTGGTACTGCTGATAAGAATTTTTAGTTTACGTAGCACTCGTTTACGACGGAAGTGTCTGCATACTTTTTTAAAGTACATACAGCTTGCATGCTTATCGTATATACGAGACCTCTGTGAAAATTCAACCATAAATAAAGTTAAATATCTTCAACATTTTAGCGGCCCTGTCAGCAACTGTATATATATTAATTTTAATTTTAATAATCAACAACCTCAGTAGCACCGTTTACCTAGAATTTACAAATGGTAGTTACTGTTATTCTGAAGAAGGTTGGGTTATCTAGACTGAAACCTAGGTAAATTCTAGGTAAACGGTGCAGCTGAGGCTGTTGATTATTAAAATTAAAATTAATAAATAATGTTGTATTATATTTGAGACATAACACACTTTTATGGCAACAAATTTGCCTAACACCTTATCGCTATTGGATAATGGATAATGCCTAACATACAATGACCAATGGTTAATCGCTACTTCCTGACAGCAAATGTACAACGCATAACACCTAATGCCTAACTGTTATCTCTTAATGGGTAACTGCCAAAGTCTAGTACTTAAAAGCTAATGGCTAATTCTTTATGGCTAATGGCTAATGGGTAACACCTAATGTATAACAGCAAAGACCTAATGCCAAGTGCCTAACAGCTGACAAATAACACTTAATGTCTAATGCCTAGTGACCAATGGCTAACAGCTAATGTGGTAATGCGTAATGCATATGGCCTGACACCTAACAGCTAAAGCATAATGCATGACACACGGTCCATAACACTTGCTGGCTTATGCCTAGCAGCTGATCGTACCACTGCCAACTTCTGTTTAGAATGGAAGTATCACAAGCACCATTCACTTACTTCAGTTGAATGGAGATGAGCAGTGGTAACACTGTGATATTCCTGTCTATGGCCGCCAGTATTTTAATGTGCTAGAAACTTGGTTTGATGCAACTTGATACACGCGAAGTAGCATATGTTACAAAAGTAGATTGTAGTACAAGCGACAGATGGTACAGTATATAACGTTCCCGTTGGATACTCCGCCAATTGTACTGTACTTGGTTCTGACTGGTTGGCACATTCGGTTGCTAGTATGACAGTCTCTCATGGTTAACCTACGAGTTTATCCTTTTTGTTTATCAAATTTCACTAGTTATGAGAAACATAAGAGCAATGATATTGGAACCGAAGTGCTTCGGACACCTTCGGATCGCTTTGGCACACCTTGGAGATGGAGTACTAAGGCTGCGCTAGTCAGACTGTTTTTGGCATTCTGAAGGACCGGCCACACAACTCTTTTTCTGTCGTTTGAAGGGTCGGACGTGTAAGACTGTTTCTGGCGTTCTTCAGAGCCAGACATGTATCTCTGGTTCGGGGCGGGCATGTCGTACACTATATCGGAGGTTATGAGGAAAGTTACCATACAATTAAGAAAGCTATGTCGAGTTTTGTAAAAGACAGTGTAAAAAGCGTGATTACTTATAATAAAATAGGATACAGTAATAAGGTCGCCTACCATCATTGTCAGTACTACAGATCTTGCCCTCTGCAGATACGGAGACTAACCTGGGCAAGTGGCGTCCCATGAAAAAGCACAACCACAGGTTCCAGGTGACGGCATAGCCATTTCCGCCAAAGAACATCCCACAACCGACGAGCTGTCTTCTGTTCTGGGAACCTTAGAAGAATACAGGTTAGTGTATAGAGCAGTTAGGGTGCCTTATTCAATCCCTCCAGATCTCTCCTCTTCCAGAGGACACCATAATTTATACAAGGCATACCTTGCGGGGAACGTGTATTTAAAGAAGAGGCTACTACCCGTTAACTAAAATTGTGAACTGAAAATGATAGTGAGAACAGTGGACTGTAATGTTCATCATAATACCCCCTAATCAATAGTGTGTGAACAATGAAAAAGACAAAAACCGACACTGTGTGAACTGTGAAATTATATCCTGTTTGAACCTCTGTAAGTTTCTTTGAACTGTTAGGAAAGAAAATCTATAAATTCCGTTAATCCGTATCGCGTAGCTGAAAGTGAAAACGCGAAAACGCAAATCAAAGTGCGTGGTCCAAAGGGATTACATTGTCTGTGCGTGGCCTGGTTAATTACGTTTTATTTCACCGCTACGAGAAACAACGCTTCAGGGAGCAGTTAGCAGAGCAGCGTACAGCAGTCGAGGCGGATGACTTTGAAGCAACACCTGTCGCATCCACCAACTGCAGTCCAGCGTCAGAGAGCGGTGAATGGCAGGGATAGGCGTTTGTGGTTCACTACGGCAGCCAAAGACACCCAACACGGCAAAAACAATGCAATGAGGAGCTGCATCGCGCCGGAGAAGAAGCTAGCGTGCACGCTAATCACTGTACAGTTAGCGACAGGAAGCTAGTATTGGCAACCATAGGGATTTTTAAGAATATTGTTAAGTTGTTTAGTAATAATTTCTTTAATAACAGAATGTCGTGGGAAAGCAAAACGCGGTAGAATCGTAGAAGCAGAGAGGAAGAGCAGTCTCAAGGTAATTAAATTGAAGAATCAAGCCAATTACAGGGCATGCCAGATGAAATTAGTAATATAAGTAAAGAGGAAAGTGTACAAAATCAAATGGATAATAGCTATTTACCAGAATCATCTGATGCAAGAACTGCATTTTTCCAAGAAAACATAATTTCAGATAATAACAATTGTGAAATCAGAGAGTTAAATGAGGTGAATGGTGATGTCAGAGGCGATGACTCCGACACCTTCATTGCTAACAAACCAACAAGTAGAACAAGTGGTTTAAACAATGGAACAGCATCAGATAATGCATGGCCTACACAAGATAATAATAAAAGTGTGGGCCAATGGGATTATGTTGTCTGCGCCCGGCCCAATTGACTTAGTATCTGGCCACAAAGAATTAAAAATAGGACTAGAAGAAAATATAGAACAGGAACAAAAATTACTTGCTGATGAAATAGAAGCAACAAATGAGGAGATAGAAAAAAATTCATCGTAATATTAAAGATTTAGAGACCAGGGTTGATTTTCGTGAAACTAGAACAGGGGCTTGTGAGAAAAGAATTGAACATGAGAGTAAAGAATGCGGTCTTAAATTAGATCAGTGTAAGCAAGAGGTTAATCGTTAAGATTGATAATGGAGCAGTGAAAATAAATGATCTCAAGCAAGCTCAAGATACTTTCGTATTATCAGTTAGTAATGAAGTATTTAAATTAAGTAATGATCAGTTTAAAATAAACAAAGTTGCAAAGACACCCATGAAGGGCTAAACAAACAAGGCATAGACTTAAAAGACGAAAATGCAGCCCTTAGCCGTAAAGTATCATAAATAGAACCTGTTTGTGATGGTAACAGAAGTACGATTCAGGGTGGTTTGAGAGAAATAGAACAGAAGTTAGAAAACGAGCGAGTAAAAATATAGATAACATGAACGTTGTGTTAAAACAGAAGTTCAGAAGGTAGTTTGAACAGGAAAAACGTAAGGGTGTTGTTCATATTAATGACGTAGTCAGTATTGCCAATACTTACAAATTTCAAAACTTTTCTAGCAAAGGTAGTGAACATCCTGTTGCTTTCATTATTCAGTTTGAGGGCATAATACCTGACAGCATGAGAGCGCAGCAGAAAAAAAAATTTGTAGCCAGTCGTTTTGAAGAGGACGCATTATCACGGGGGACAGGAACTAGTTACACATGTAAAACATACCAAGAATTTATCAGAACATTCTTAAATCAATACTTGTCCAAAAGTACACAAAACAGTACAAAAACTGAAATATTTGAAGCTAGGAGTTTTGAAAACAGTGGCTGCAATAGTTATAAGGAGTTCTTTCAGCACTACTGGGAAAATAACTACTATTTAGCTGATCCTTTACGTGAAACTGATTAAGTAGAAATAATAGTCATCAGGTTACCTTCAATTAGGAAAGTGGGTGCACTCAGCGACTGGAAGAGCGCAGCAGTCAGTCGTTCTTTTTGTTGCAGGTTTTATTACGCAATTCCAGATTTCGGCTAGTGCCTAGCCATTATCATTGCACTTGCATTGCACTGCATTTTAAACTCTATACATTCGATGCATGTTAGTTCCCTAGAACTGTGAATCACGCCCAAAGTTTAAAAAGTAGTGCATTTATTAGCGAAATCTGGATTTGCTTAACAAAAATAAAATCTGCCAAAAAAGGGGGGGGGGGACGACGACTGATTGCTGCGCTCTATCATTTATATTTGGGAATAATAGTCTTAAGTTTCCAGTGTCTGTTGAGGACAAACTAATTCATGTCAACAAGAGTGAGGTTAACAACCTCCTGTATGTATTAGAACAGCTGGACGTGCTCTCAGGCAACAGACAAGTGCCGGCATGCTGGCGTAAAAACTGGTGGCTTACAGGCCGCCGCAGCGAAAACCTCAGGGGGCAATAGCCCTCCTTGCGTTGCTAGGTAACTAACGCCTACCAGGTGCCCGAGTTAGCTAATGGTTTACTTCCTTTCTTTTCAAACTGTCAGTTCTTCCCTCTTCATCATTCTGAAGTAAAATCTGTCATCTATCCTTCTTCTCTATTGAAGATAAAAAGTAGAAACATAAAGAAAAAAGAGACAAAAAAGGGATCAATTGAAACAAAAGACATACTAATTGAATAGTTGAGCAACCGAACATAGATTACACATATGTCTATCAAAAGATAACATGCAGCATAAAGTACACAAAACAAGTACAGAACCTAAGCTATAAGACCTAAAATCATCATCCATACAGGCAGGAGAATACCTTGTAAACTATGTACAGAAACTTTTTATGTGTATGAAACACAAAGAAATTATGTACGCATATATACAGAGAAAGCAATCTTTTATATTTCTTCACTTAGCTAGCTTGCAACTGACGCAGAGGTAGAGGACGACGACAAACCAAGTAAGTGGACACAATTAGAACGAACAATACGCAATGGTCCTGAGATAATTGGATTAAACTTTATTAGCAACAATTGCTACATGGTCTGCGAGTGATCACAGGCAGTGATGAGATTTCCAATGCAATACATATATATATTTAGACTAGGATGAGTCCAGCCAGAGTCAAAATGATGATGAGAGTTTTGGATCGATCAGTGAAGTCAACCATTCGTATATATGGTTCAAATGCCTCTAAGCACTACGGGACTCAACTGCTGAGGTCATTAGTCCCCTAGAACTTAGAACTAGTTAAACCTAACTAACCTAAGGACATCACAAACATCCATGCCCGAGGCAGGATTCGAACCTGCGACCGTAGCGGTCTTGCGGTTCCAGACTGCAGCGCCTTTAACCGCACGGCCGCTTCGGCCGGCCATTCGTATATAAATGAACAGGAAGTAACGTGAGAGCCACATAGGGATTAGTAGGCGAGGTATTTCTGCTGAAGCAATATAATTAATTGTATCACGACACAAAATTTTACCCTCATAGTTAACGAACACAAGACAAGAATCTCACGTAGGACACAGACAATAATAAGTATTGAGATAGAAACACATAAAGAACATGAAAAATGTTTGTTATATTCATAGTGTTTACATGTTTGAGCGCGCAAAGTCCATAATAAACTACGAGCGAATTAAAGCAATAGAATCTGTTTCGTTATTTCTCTCTGTCATCACGATCTAGGGTATCTTTAGTTCTCTCAAAAGACCTGTGAATCTTGTTTGAATTCCCAGTTAAGTTATCGAATGAAATGAAAATAAAACCTGACGTATAAAATGAGAGCTATTCTCATATCATTTCCGTTCCCAATACGTCTAGCGCCGTCATTAACTTGAACGAAAGTGAGCGCTGATTGAGCTGAGTCACGCCACATGGGTAAATGCAAAGTATTAACATGTGGTGCGAGAGTGCACTGACCGATGAGCCTAGGTTAGGAACATTAACCATGCCAGAAGAAAATTCAAATGAAAGTTCTGTAGTCATCACAGCAGTGACAGATACTTGGTAAATATTATTGTATTGTATTGGTTGGTTTGTGGGATTGAAGGGATCAGACTGCAACAGTCATCGGTCTATGTATTGTATTCAATGCAACATTGTGAATATAGTAAACCTACACTGCTGGCCATTAAAATTGCCACACCGCGAAGATGACGTGCTACAGACGCGACATTTAACCGATAGGAAGAAGATGCTGTGATATGCAAATGATTCGCTTTACAGAGCATTCACACAAGGTTGGCGCCGGTGGCGACACCTACAACGTGCTGACATGAGGAAGGTTTCCAACCGATTTCTCATACACAAACAGCAGCTGACCAGCATTGCCTGGTGAAACGATGTTGTGATGCCTCGTGTAAGGAGGAGAAATTCGTACCATCACGTTTCCGATTTTGATAAAGGTCGGATTGTAGCCTATCGCAGTTGCGGTTTATCGTATCGCGACATTGCTGCTCGCGTTGGTCGAGATCCAATGACTGTTAGCAGAATATTGAATCGGTGGGTTCAGGAGGGTAACACGGAACGCCGTGCTGGATCCCAACGGCCTCGTATCACCAGCAGTCGAGACGACAGGCATCTTATCCGCATGGCTGTAAGAGATCGTGCAGCCACGTCTCGATCCCTGAGTCAACAGATGGGGACGTTTGCAAGACAACAACCATCTGCACGAACAGTTCGACGACGTTTGCAGTAGCATGGACTGTCAGCTCGGACCCATAGCTGAGGTTACCCTTGACGCTGCATCACTGACAGGAGCGCCTGTGATGGTGTATTCAACGGCGAACCTGGATGCCCGAATGGCAAAATGTCATTTTTCGGATGAATCCAGGTTCTGTTTACAGCATCATGATGGTCGCATCCGTGTTTGGCGACATCGCGGTGAACGCACATTGGAAGCGTGTATTCGTCATCACCATACTGACGTATCACCCGGCGTGATGGTATGGGGTGCCACACGTCTCGGTCACCTCTTGTTCGCATTGACGGCACTTTGAACAGTGGACGTTACATTTCGGATATGTTACGACCCGTGGCTCTACCCTTCATTCGATCCCTGCGAAATCCTACATTTCAGCATGAACCATGGACCTTGCCGTTGGTGGGGAGGCTTGCGTGCCTCAGCGATACAGATAGCCGTACCGTAGGTGCAACCACAACGGAGGGGTATCTGTTGAGAGGCCAGACAAACGTGTGGTTCCTGAAGATACAGCGATACAGATAGCCGTACCGTAGGTGCAACCACAACGGAGGGGTATCTGTTGAGAGGCCAGACAAACGTGTGGTTCCTGAAGAGGGGCAGCAGCCTTTTCAGTAGTTGCAAGGGCAACAGTCTGGATGATTGACTGATCTGGCCTTGTAACAATAACCAAAACAGCCTTGCTGTGCTGGTACTGCGAACGGATGAAAGCAAGGGGAAACTACAGTCGTAATTTTTCCCGAGGGCATGCAGCTTAACTGTATGATTACATGATGATGGCGTCCTCTTGGGTAAAATATTCCGGAGGTAAAATAGTCCCCCATTCGGATCTCCGGGCGGGGACTACTCAAGAGGATGTCGTTATCAGGAGAAAGAAAACTGGCGTTCTACGGATCGGAGCGTGGAATGTCAGATCCCTTAATCGGGCAGGTAGGTTAGAAAATTTAAAAAGGGAAATGGATAGGTTGAAGTTAGATATAGTGGGAATTAGTGAAGTTCGGTGGCAGGAGGAACAAGACTTCTGGTCAGGTGACTACAGGGTTATAAACACAAAATCAAATAGGGGTAATGCAGGAGTAGGTTTAATAATGAATAGGAAAATAGGAATGCGGGTAAGCTACTACAAACAGCATAGTGAACGCATTATTGTGGCCAAGATAGATACGAAGCCCACGCCTACTACAGTAGTACAAGTTTATATGCCAACTAGCTCTGCAGATGACGAAGAAATTGAAGAAATGTATGATGAAATAAAAGAAATTATTCAGATAGTGAAGGGAGACGAAAATTTAATAGTCATGGGTGACTGGAATTCAAGTGTAGGAAAAGGGAGAGAAGGAAACGTAGTAGGTGAACATGGATTGGGGGACAGAAATGAAAGAGGAAGCCGCCTGGTCGAATTTTGCACAGAGCACAACATAATCATAACTAACACTTGGTTTGAGAATCATAAAAGAAGGTTGTATACATGGAAGAACCCTGGAGATACTAAAAGGTATCAGATAGATTATATAATGGTAAGACAGAGATTTAGGAACCAGGTTTTAAATTGTAAGACATTTCCAGGGGCAGATGTGGACTCTGACCACAATCTATTGGTTATGACCTGTAGATTAAAACTGAAGAAACTGCAAAAAGGTGGGAATTTAAGGAGATGGGACCTGGATAAACTAAAAGAACCAGAGGTTGTACAGAGATTCAGGGAGAGCATAAGGGAGCAATTGACAGGAATGGGGGAAATAAATACAGTAGAAGAAGAATGGGTAGCTTTGAGGGATGAAGTAGTGAAGGCAGCAGAGGATCAAGTAGGTAAAAAGACTAGGGCTAGTAGAAATCCTTGGGTAACAGAAGAAATATTGAATTTAATTGATGAAAGGAGAAAATATAAAAATGCAGTAAGTGAAACAGGCAAAAAGGAATACAAACGTCTCAAAAATGAGATCGACAGGAGGTGCAAAATGGCTAAGCAGGGATGGCTAGAGGACAAATGTAAGGATGTAGAGGCCTATCTCACTAGGGGTAAGATAGACACCGCCTACAGGAAAATTAAAGAGACCTTTGGAGATAAGAGAACGACTTGTATGAATATCAAGAGCTCAGATGGAAACCCAGTTCTAAGCAAAGAAGGGAAAGCAGAAAGGTGGAAGGAGTATATAGAGGGTCTATACAAGGGCGATGTACTTGAGGACAATATTATGGAAATGGAAGAGGATGTAGATGAAGATGAAATGGGAGATATGATACTGCGTGAAGAGTTTGACAGAGCACTGAAAGACCTGAGTCGAAACAAGGCCCCGGGAGTAGACAACATTCCATTAGAACTACTGATGGCCTTGGGAGAGCCAGTCATAACAAAACTCTACCACCTGGTGAGCAAGATGTATGAGACAGGCGAAATACCCACAGACTACAAGAAAAATATAATAATTCCAATCCCAAAGAAAGCAGGTGTTGACAGATGTGAAAATTAACGAACTATCAGCTTAATAAGTCACAGCTGCAAAATACTAACACGAATTCTTTACAGACGAATGGAAAAACTAGTAGAAGCCAACCTCGGGGAAGATCAGTTTGGATTCCGTAGAAACACTGGAACACGTGAGGCAATACTGACCTTACGACTTATCTTAGAAGAAAGATTAAGGAAAGGCAAACCTACGTTTCTAGCATTTGTAGACTTAGAGAAAGCTTTTGACAATGTTGACTGGAATACTCTCTTTCAAATTCTAAAGGTGGCAGGGGTAAAATACAGGGAGCGAAAGGCTATTTACAATTTGTACAGAAACCAGATGGCAGTTATAAGAGTCGAGGGACATGAAAGGGAAGCAGTGGTTGGGAAGGGAGTAAGTCAGGGTTGTAGCCTCTCCCCGATGTTGTTCAATCTGTATATTGAGCAAGCAGTAAAGGAAACAAAAGAAAAATTCGGAGTAGGTATTAAAATTCATGGAGAAGAAATAAAAACTTTGAGGTTCGCCGATGACATTGTAATTCTGTCAGAGACAGCAAAGGACTTGGAAGAGCAGTTGAATGGAATGGACAGTGTCTTGAAAGGAGGATATAAGATGAACATCAACAAAAGCAAAACAAGGATAATGGAATGTAGTCTAATTAAGTCGGGTGATGCTGAGGGAATTAGATTAGGAAATGAGGCACTTAAAGTAGTAAAGAAGTTTTGCTATTTGGGGAGCAAAATAACTGATGATGGTCGAAGTAGAGAGGATATAAATGTAGGCTGGCAATGGCAAGGAAAACGTTTCTGAAGAAGAGAAATTTGTTAACATCCAGTATTGATTTAAGTGTCAGGAAGTCATTTCTGAAAGTATTCGTATGGAGTGTAGCCATGTATGGGAGTGAAACATGGACGATAAATAGTTTGGACAAGAAGAGAATAGAAGCTTTCGAAATGTGGTGCTACAGAAGAATGCTGAAGATTAGATGGGTAGATCACATAACTAATGAGGAAGTATTGAATAGGATTGGGGAGAAGAGAAGTTTGTGGCACAACTTGACCAGAAGAAGGGATCGGTTGGTAGGACATGTTCTGAGGCATCAAGGGATCACCAATTTAGTATTGGAGGGCAGCGTGTAGGGTAAAAATCGTAGAGGGAGACCAAGAGATGAATACACTAAGCAGATTCAGAAGGATGTAGGTTGCAGTAGGTACTGGGAGATGAAAAAGCTTGCGCAGGATAGAGTAGCATGGATAGCTGCATCAAACTAGTCTCAGGACTGAAGACCACAACAACAACAACAATGCATGACCGAATGTTGCAGGTCCTGTACGGGCCTTTCTGGATACAGAAAATGTTCGACTGCTGCCCTGGCCGGCACATTCTCCAGATCTGTCACCAACTGAGAACGTCTGGTCAATGGTGGCCGAGCAACTGGTTCGTCACAATATGCCAGTCACTACTGTTGATTAACTGTGGTATCGTGTTGAACCTGCATGGGCAGCTGTACATGTATACGCCAACCAAGCTCTGTTTGACTCAATACCCAGGCGTATCAAGGCCGTTATTATGGTGAGAGGTGTTTGTTGTGGGTACTGATTTTTCAGGATCTATGCACCCAAATTGCGTGAAAATGTAATCACACGTCAGTTCTAGTATATTTGTCCTATTAATACCCGTTTATCATCAGCATTTCTTCTTGGTGTAGCAAATTTAATGGCCAGTAGTGTATGAACTTTAAGTAAGGACACTCACAAACTAATACCAACTATGTCCGAACAGTCCTTGGATGGCCCAACGGAACCGACAGGCCGACGTGTCATCCTCAACCCAGAGGCGTCACTGGATGCGAATATTGAAGGGTAAGTGGTCAGCACACTGCTCTTCCGGCCGTATGTCAGTTTAAGAGACCGGAGCCGCTACTTCTCATTCAAGTAGCTCCTCAGTTTGCCTCACAAGGGCTGAGTATTCCCCGTTTGCCAACAGCGCTCGGCGGACCGGTTGGTCACCCATCCAAGTGCTAGTCCAGCCCGACAGCGCTTAACTTCGGTGATCTGACGAGAACCGGTGTTACCACTGAGGCAAGGCCTTTGGCAAGGACACTTATGTGCTGAGATAATTTCGGGTATTTCTGAGCTTTGTGATAGTAAACAACTTTCATGGCTAGTGCTGACATAAGCAAAAAAATGTGTTATTAGGTGAAAGTGGACGTCTCTGCGCTGATATTAGATAAAAAAACGTGTGTTGTGTACAGATGGGCGGCATTGAGCCGAGAAAGATATTGTTTAATTCCTATCATATATAAATATCATTAAGTATGAGTGTCAATGAGGATATTTAATGGCTTAGGTGCCGATATTTATTGTTGAATAATGAGACTACAGAAAATTTAAAAGACAGCTGTGTGCTAAAAATTATAAATTATGTTTTGTAGTAAAAAGTATTTCTTGATGTAATGTGTGCTTAGTTAAGGTTTTTTTTTTTTTTTGTTGATAGAATTAAGCAGAGAAAGTATGTGTTTAGCATTAGGAAGTCAATGATTTTAGTTAACTGGGATGATATTTTAGGAACAATGATTTCTTAGTTTTTTTAAAAGAATTTCTATGATTGAGAGAGTGGGGGAGCTACTGAGAGACTGGGAACTTTTTTTTTTAATTTGGGCAAAATTTTCTCATTTCCAAAATTGTTAGTTCTCTTCAAGGAAAGGCCAATTTTGAAAATCAAAGAAGGAGCAGCATATGTGATATTCCTGGCTGTGGCTGCCAGTGTTTTATTTTGCTAGAAGCTCGCCTTGATTCATCATGAGACACGCGAGGGAGCATATGGTACAAAAGTGGAGTGAGGTACAAGCAACATGTGGTACAGTATGTACCATTCCCGTGGGAGAGTCCGCCAATTGTACTGAACTTGCTTGTAATTGGTCGGCACATTTGGGTGCTAGGCGTCATAACGCCTAAATTCTCTTATTAATTGTTTATATACTGTTCATTGCATTTAACTCAGTGTTTAGTATGACAATCTCTCATGGTTACCCTACGAATTTATCCTTTTTGTTTATTGAATTTCACTGGTTATGAGTAACGTAAGGGTAACGATATTGAAACCGAAGTCTTCGGATACCTTCGGGTTGCTTTGACGCTCCTGTGAGACGAAGTACTTCGGCTACGCTGGTCAGAATGTTTCGGTCTTTCTGAAGGTCCGATCACGTAACTCTGTTTCGGTCGTTCGGAGGGCCGACGTGTAAGACTGTTTCGGGCGCTCTTCAGAGCCGGACATGTTTCTCTGTTTCGGGGCGGACATGTCGTACTCTGTACCGGAGGTTGTCAGAAAATCTACCGTAAAATTAAGAAAGCTATGTCGAGTGTTGTAAAAGACAGCGTAAAAAGGGTGATTACTTATAATATAACAATACGGGATACAGTAATGAGAAGTGTCGCCTATCATCATTGTCAGTACTACAGATCTTGCCTTGGGCAAGTGGCATCCCATAACAAAACACAGTCACAGGTTCTAGATGACGGCACAGCAGTCTCCGCCAAAGAAGATCCCACGACCGACGAGTTGTCTTCTGCGCTGGGGACACACTTTTAGAAGACGACAGGTTGATGGAAATAACCGTTAGAGACTATTATTCAACCTTTCCAGATCTCACCAGCATCCAGATCTGACTTCCAGAGGACGTGTATAATTCATAACACTGTGTAGCAGTTTCAAAAGCTGGTGGATGTCAGCTGGTGGATGTCAGCTGGTGGATGTCAGCTGGTGGATGTCAGCTGGTGGAGGGAGAAAACTGTACTCCACTGTAATATATTATAATGTTGTTTCTGGAACCATTACGTTTTAAGAGTTAGATATTGGGTGTTATGTGGCAGGTGGTACTGGATCTTAAGTAGTATTCTAGCACCGGACGGCTGTCGGTTACGGAAGGAGGATAACTGTACTCTCTCGTTAGTATAATATTGTTGCCTGAAGGCATAATGTGTTAGATGTTGGTTGTTACTTTATCTCAGATAGTATTCCAAGACTAGATGGATGTGAGTTATTGGAGGGGGAAACTGTATATTACTGAACTGGACATAGTTACCTTAAAGCAGCTTAAACGCTGTTGAACGGTAGGGCTTAGCCACTAGGCCAGAAAGCAGCGTTCAGCATTGGAAACATGCATAACCTTTTATTCAAATAAAAATCAACAACTTATGACGTAAGTAAAATAGAGTTTAAAAACAAGTAAGATATTAAGCAACTTGTCGAATATTAACGACGAAATGAGATTAGCAACTGACATCAGCAAAAGGGCTTTTAAAAAAATTAAGAAACTAAGTATTCTGTGAAACATTAACTAGTATCTGAAGAAGGCAAAATGCGTATTAATAATGAAAACCTTAGTCTTTACAAAATTTTTCAGTCTGATTTTAAATATAATGTCTTAAATGATTACAGCAACTTTGTAAATAACAGTGACAACATAAGCAACGCATCTCATCTGTTGGTGACATAAGTTCAGAACCAGGAGAAGTTAGACAGGTACAACGCGGCCCCGCGACGGGAGGAAAAACCTGGCGGACAGGGTGGGGGGTTTGAACTCGCCATCTACTGGTGTGCTTGAGGATGGCGCAAGTCCCGTACAACGTGAACTAAACCAGAATAATAAGTAATCTTAGAAAACCACTAACAGTTCACTTCTTTACAAAGGGCGACACATACTTCATTATATTACCATTTAAGAATCAATCATAAATAAATAAACATCTACCCCGTCAACGAATATGGTGATAAGCAACAAACCGCTCAACAACTGGATAGCACTCTGATTACAGGACTGAGAAAAGCAGCAGGGCTTATGTGCCGCGAAAATTAGTTGGCAGACAGTTATTTGTACTAATTATTCAGCAGGAACAGTTATTACACACTATTTTGAAATGGAAGAAAATTCAAACTCACTTACTCCTAACATGTTTTGCAGTAAAACACTAGATGTAACTAACAATCGGGCTTTTACTAACATAAACTATACTATTTTAAATATCTCAGGTGTCAGACTTAATTTAGCAGGCTGCCAGTAACAACTACAGCGGAAAAATATATTCTTATTTTAGCAAAATTTACCACATAAAATCTCAGGGTCAACTGACATCCCAACCAAAACAATTTTCAAATACTTAACTAAAAAGATTACAGTGAAAGGCACTTTGACTGTAATTTAAACGGAAGAACAACGCATTTGACCCACCAACATGGTCTGCGGTAAGCTACTCGAAAGATGACCAGTTTACACAGGCAGTTCTGATTAACATAACTCCACTAACCGTGTACAGGGTGTGGTAGATAAGTAATGAGACTGGCCGCCGCGCGGCGCCCCAGTCGCTCGCAGGGCGGTCTCCACCTGTACGTCACGTGGTGGGGGATCTGAGCTAACAATAGAACCGGTTCGCAGTCGCGTCGGAGCTCTGTTGCAGAGAGGGTCGAGCTTCGCGTATTACGTTGTTTGTGTGCCCGTGACACTTGTGAAAACGCTGAAGATGGATCGCTCGATAGAACAGCGGTATGCAATCAAATTTTGCTTTCGTTTGGGCAAAACTGCTTCGGAAACCTTTGCTATGATTACGGAGGCCTACAAAGAAGACTCCCTATCAAGAGCTCAAGTGTTCCGGTGGTTTAATGAATTTAAAAACGGGAGGGAATCCGTTGAAGACATGGAACGATCTGGACGCCCTTCAAAGAGTCGTGTGGATGAAACGGTGGCCAAAGTGAAAGAACTCCTGGACTCTGACCGCTGTTTAAGTCTCAAAATGATAGCCGATGAGGTCTCCGTGAATAAATTTACGGTTCATCAAATTGTTACGCAAGATTTGATGATGAGGAAAGTTTGCGCAAAATTGGTTCCCCGAGTGCTCACTGCCGAACAAAAGCAACGACGAGTGGACGTTTGCCGTGAGATGTTGAATGATTTGGAAAATAATCCACACTTTTTAGACGACGTAGTAACAGGCGACGAATCGTGGACATTCCAGTACGACCCGGAGACGAAAGCCCAGAGCTCGGAGTGGCACACACCGGCATCCCCGCGGCCAAAGAAAGCAAGAGTGTCAAAGTCCCGCATCAAGACAATGCTGATTGTGTTTTTCGACAAGCGGGGGTTAATTCACAAAGAGTTTGTCCCTCAGGGGAAGACTGTCAATGCCAAATTCTACAAAGAAGTCCTTCAGCGATTGCACAGAGCCGTCAAACGGAAGTGACAGGACCTTGCTCAACGCTGGCGTCTCCATCACGACAACGCTCCGGCGCACACAGCGTTCCTCGTGACCTCCTACTTGACCCGAATTGGAGTTGAAGTTTTGCCACAGCCACCATACAGCCCTGACTTGAGTCCTCCTGATTTCTTCCTATTTCCGAAGGTCAAAAGATGCTTGAAGGGTCATCGTTTCGACGATATTCCGAACATCCAACGTGCTGTCACGAAGGCACTAACTGGGATAACTCAAACGGACTACAGTGGGGCCTATGAAGCTTGGAAAACGCGTGGCAACGTTGTGTCGACGCCCAAGGCGAGTACTTTGAAGAATATTAACGTTTTGTACAAATTGGATCAATAAATTTGTTTTTCTAGACTGAGTCTCATTACTTATCTACCACACCCTGTACGCAGACCACGCTACTTTCACGCATTTCAAACACTTGTAATTAAAGTCCGTAATGAAACAATTGGTTCCATTAAGGTAAACTTCAGTTCTTTCAGAGTGAACCCCAAAAAACAACAAATAGACCTACTGGGAAGAGGAAACCAAAAAGGCGCAGAAGCCACATAATGGGTCTCACCAAAAATATTTGATGAATCGGTAGCGAAATGGCACTCAAAATTTCCACACACTGGGCACAAGTAAATTCCCATAGACCCATCGCCAGCATAACCATCCAAAAACAAAGTGATGTCTGTGCTCTGCAGAAGCCATTTACTATCAGCTCTAGATAATGGAGGCAAACCAGCCTTGCGTCCCTTAAGTGCTCCTTCCAGTTCGGCCCGCAAATCCTGTCAACCTTCGTGCCGGTCAGTGCTCCTCCCACGGATAACCACTAATGATCGTGCCCCGCTACCGCAGTCTAGCGATCGGTTGATCAATGCAAGCCGGGCACACCTCTATTACAACCTAGTTGTCTAGAAGTATAATGCATCAGGCGTTACCTGTTAGTCATTAGGTGGTACTCGGTCTCTCACAGTATTATAATATCACATGTACGACAGTTGTTGGAGGGGAGAAAACTGTATTACGGTGAAGAGCCAAAGAAATTGGTATATGTGGCTAATGCAATGCAGGGCAACCGCGAGCGCGCAGAACTGCCGCAACACAGCCTGGCAGGGACTCGACTAATGTCTGTATTAGTGCTGGAGAGAATTGACACCATGAACCCTGCGGAGCTGTCCATAAATCCGTAAGAGTACGAAGGGTTGGAGATATCTTCTGGATAACACGTTGCAAGACATCCCAGATATGCACAATAAGGATCATTTCTGATGGCCAGCAGAAGAATGTTCCTGGAGCCACTCTGTAGCAATTCTGGACGTCTGGGGTATCGCATTGTCCTGGTGAAATTGCGCAAGTCCATCGGAATGCACAATGGGCATGAATGGATACAGGTTATCAGACAGGATGCTAACGTACGTGTCACCTGTCAAAATCCTATCCAAACGTATCAAGGGTCCCATATCACTCCAACTGCACACGCCCCTCACCATTACACAGCCTCCACCAGCTTGAACAGTCCTCTGTTGGAACGCAGGTTCCATGGATTCATGAGGTTGTCTCAACGCACGTACACGTACATCCGCTAGATACAACTTGAAACGAGACTCTTCCGACCAGGCAACATGTTTCCAGTCATCAACAGTCCAATGTCGGTGTTGACAGGGCCAGGCGATGCGTAAAGCTTTTTTTCGTGCAGTCATCAAGGGTACACGAGTGGGCCTTCGACTCCGACTGCCCTTATCGATGATGTTTCGTTGAAAGGTTCGCACGATGGCGGATGTTGACAGCCCCGCATTGACATCTGCAGCAATTTGCACGTCTGTCAAAATGGTTCAAATGGCTCTGAGCACTATGGGACTTAACATCTATGGTCATCAGTCGCCTAGAACTTAGAACTACTTAAACCTGCGTGTGAGATCGCTCTCTAAGTTTTCATCTATTTTTAGTTTTCAGATATATATTTTAACTGTTTTTGTGATAATATTTACTATATAAGTGACTTATTAGTGGTTTCTTCATTCACCTCTGCATTTCGTGTGTTGTGGCCTGATATTTGTGAGTGTTTCGTATCGAGCAACTTAACCTCTTACCCGTGTTTACATTCCGCGCTGACCAGTTGCAGCTGTAGCGGCGCATCGAAAGCTAAGTACTAATTAATTGTTTGTGTATAGTATTTTATTTAGGAACTTTAGTGGTCTTCAACCGGTGTTCTTGGTGTTTTCTGGTGAAATAACTTCAGAAGAAATTTTTGCGAACTGCTTTCAGTTTCGTTACTGTCATTAGACGTTTGATTTTCTTTCTGTGTTAGTATTTTGTTATATTCTCATTTGTTGTTGATTAATACTTTCAATAATAGTAGTTACTTCCCTTGTAGAGCAAGTTTGTGATAATTGTAGTCAGTTTTTAACATCTTCTTATTGTAGTAGCGGAACTTAGATAAAGTTGTTTTCTTGTTTCAATAATTGTAAAATTTTACCATGAGTGAGAAGTGTGGGCTTTGCCGTAGGTTCGTGAGTAGTGGATTGCGGTGTGAGACTTGTTCGAAGTATTTTCACTGGGGGGAATGCAGTGGGGAAGCCAGTGGGCATTCTGGTGAGATCCTCTCCTGGAACTGCAGGTTATGTAGCAAGAGTAAGTTGATAGAGGAGCAGGAGCGTAAGATCTGTGCCCTTCAGGTGCAGTTGAAAAACGCACAGGAGGAGCTAGATAGGATGAGGAGGGAGAAGGGGGTTGGGGAATGGGAGCTGGCTGTTGGCAAGAGATCTGCTAGGAGAAGGAGATTTTCAGATAGTTTTACTATTGGTGTTTGTAATAGATATGACCAACTGTCAGAGTCTAGTGGAGAGGAATCTCTAGTAGCTGTAGATGTAGGAAGTATGCAGCAGACCTCAGCAGTTACGGTGGCTAGGACAGTTGCAAAGTCTAAGAGAAAGAAGAAGGTTCTGCTGTTAGGTAGTTCTCATGGTAGAGGTGTAGGCCAGCAGTTGCAGGAAGTTTTGGGGAGTGAGTACCAGGTCACCAGCATTGTGAAGCCTAATGCAGGATTGGCTCAGGTGACTTTTAACATAGGGGGGTTATGTAGGGATTTTACTAAAGAGGATCAGGTAGTGATTGTGGGTGGGGCTGGTAATAGTATTGATAGGGATGGGAAGTATGACATAGATGGTGACCTGGAAAAGATAGCCACTCAGACTGGCAACACGAATGTGCATTTCGTGGAACTGTTTCAGCGTCACGATCGGCCTCATCTTAATATAGCCGTCAGGCGTAATAACATGAGACTTGGGGGTGCGCTGATGACAGAAGGCATGAGTCACATTTCAGTGGTGTCGGTGGAGTCTATCAGTAGGACGGGTTTCACTAGACATGGCCTGCACCTCAACAGGTATGGGAAGGGGAGGTTGGCAAAACTTATAGGTGACAGCATAGGTGGGGGTGGTGGGATCACTCATGGGAAAATTCCGGTAGTTGTGGGTGTTAGAGCTGTACCTTTTTTAGATTGAAGTCAGCTGATAGGTATTCCTGCTTAAGGGAAGTCTCTCTAACAAAGAAACCACTTTCTACAAAGCTTGGGTATCCGATTAATGAGGGAATTAGTATATTTCATCAAAATATACAAGGTATTCGAGATAAAGTTAGTGAACTGCTTATAGATGTTGACTCTGAAATTATTGGTATATCTGAACACTTCTTAAATAAGGAGATAATTCAGAGGCTTCCTTTACCAGGATACAGGTTGACTGGCAGCTTTTCTAGGAGCTCTTTGCGGTGTGGGGGAGTAGCCATGTATGTGAAAAACGGTATCCCATTTGAGTCAATTGATGTTTCAAAGTACTGCACTGAAAAGGTGTTTGAATGTTGTGCAGGTGTGGTTAAATTTAGTGGAGCTAAACTTCTTACTGTTGTTATTTATAGATCCCCAGACTCCGATTTCACAACATTTTTGCTAAAGCTAGAGGAGGTTCTTGGTTCACTTTATAGGAAATACAAAAAGTTAGTTATATGTGGTGACTTCAATATTAATTGTATAAGTGATTGTGCAAGGAAAAGGATGCTGGTAGACCTCCTTAATTCATATAATCTTATGCAAACCGTATTCTTTCCAACGAGAGTGCAAGGGAACAGTAGAACAACCATAGACAATATTTTTGTTCATTCGTCATTATTAGAAGGGCATTCTGTTAGCAAAAAGGTGAATGGCCTTTCAGATCATGATGCACAAATTTTAAGTCTAAAAGATTTTTGTGCTTCAACACATGTTAAATATAGTTACCAACTTTTTAGGGAAGCTGATCCAGTTGCTGTACAGACTTTTGTAAACCTTATCAAGGAACAAGATTGGCAAGATGTTTATAGTGCTGATACAGTAGACGATAAATATAATGCTTTCCTCAAGACTTTTCTCGTGCTCTTTGAAAGTTGCTTTCCGTTAGAACGTTTAAAACGGGGTACTAGCACAAACAGGCAGCCTGGGTGGCTGACTAAAGGGATAAGAATATCTTGTAGAACAAAGTGGCAATTATATCAAAACGTTAGAAACTGTCAAAATCTAAATGCAGCAGCCCATTACAAACAGTATTGTAAGGTGCTTAAAAAAGTTATTAGGAAGGCAAAAAGTATGTGGTATGCAGATAGAATAGCTAAGTCTCAGGATAAAATTAAAACCATATGGTCAGTCGTAAAGGAAGTGGCTGGTCTGCAGAGACAGGTCGAGGATATAGAATCAGTGCGTAGTGGGGATGTCCGTGTTGCTGATAAGTCGCATATATGTACAGTACTTAATAATCACTTTCTGAATATAGCAGGTGAACTAAATAGAAACCTAGTCCCAACAGGGAATCATATAGCGCTCTTAGAAAAAAGTGTTCCGAGACTGTTACCTGAAATGCTCCTCCATGATACTGACAAGAGGGAGATTGAGTTAATAATTAAATCACTAAAGACCAAGAACTCTCATGGATATGACGGGGTATCTAGCAGAATACTGAAGTATTGTTCCACGTATATTAGCTCAGTACTTAGCCATATCTGTAACTTTTCCTTTAGCAGTGGTCGGTTTCCTGACCGATTAAAGTACTCGGTAGTGAAGCCACTTTATAAAAAGGGAGACAGGGATAATGTTGACAATTATAGACCTATTTCTATGCCATCGGTGTTTGCTAAAGTTATCGAGAGGCTTGTATATACAAGGTTACTGCAGCATTTAAATTCACATAATTTGCTGTCAAATGTACAGTTTGGTTTTAGAAATGGCTTAACAACTGAAAATGCTATATTCTCTTTTCTCTGTGAGGTTTTGGACGGATTAAATAAAAGGTTGAGAACGTTAGGTGTTTTCTTTGATTTAACGAAGGCTTTTGACTGTGTTGACCACAAAATATTACTGCAGAAGTTGGAACATTATGGAGTAAGGGGAGTAGCTTACAATTGGTTCGCCTCCTACTTTAAGAACAGAAAGCAGAAGGTAATCCTCCGCAATATTGAGAGTGGTAATGATGTTCAGTCCCAATGGGGCACTGTTAAATGGGGCGTTCCCCAAGGGTCGGTGCTGGGGCCACTGCTGTTCCTTATTTATGTAAATGATATGCCTTCTAGTATTACAGGTGATTCAAAAATATTTCTGTTTGCTGATGACACTACCTTGGTAGTGAAGGATCTTGTGTGTAATATTGAAACATTATCAAATAATGTAGTTCATGAAGTAAGTTCGTGGCTTGTGGAAAATAATTTGATGCTAAATCACAGTAAGACTCAGTTTTTACAGTTTCTAACCCACAATTCAACAAGAACTGACATTTTAATCAGACAGAATGGGCATGTTATAAGCGAGACGGAACAGTTCAAGTTCCTAGGCGTACGGATAGATAGTAAGCTGTTGTGGAAAGCCCATGTTCAGGATCTTGTTCAGAAACTAAATGCCGCTTTATTTACCATTAGAACAGTATCTGAAATAAGTGACATTTCAACACGAAAAGTAGTATACTTCGCATATTTTCATACGCTTATGTCATACGGTATTATTTTTTGGGGTAATTCTTCTGATTCAAAAAGGGTATTTTTGGCTCAAAAACGGGCTGTTCGAGCTATGTATGGTGTAAGTTCGAAAACCTCTTGTCGACCCCTATTCAATAGTCTGGGAATTTTGACATTGCCCTCACAGTATGTATTTTCTTTAATGTCGTTTGTTGTTAGCAATATTAGCTTATTCCCAAGAGTTAGCAGCTTTCACTCAGTTAATACTAGGCAGAAATCAAATCTGCATGTGGAATGCACTTCCTTGACTCTTGTGCAGAAAGGAGTGCAGTATTCTGCTGCATCCATTTTCAATAAGCTACCACAAGAACTCAAAAATCTTAGCAGTAGCCCAAACACTTTTAAGTCCAAACTGAAGAGTTTCCTCATGGCTCACTCCTTCTATTCTGTCGAGGAGCTCCTGGAAGAGATAAAAAATTAAGCAAATTCCAGTGTTACATTCTTGATTTTCTTTATTTAAACTAACGACTTGTTTCATTTTATGTGTTTCTACAATCGTGTTATAATTTCATGTATTGACTCGTTCCATGACCATGGAGACTTCTCCTAAATGTGGTCCCACGGAACAATAAATAAATAAATAAAAAACCTAAGGACATCACACAACACCTAGTCGTCACGAGGCAGAGAAAATCCCTGACCCTGCCGGGAATCGAACCCGGGAACCCGGGCGCGGGAAGCGAGAACGCTACCGCAAGACCACGAGCTGCGGCGTCTGTCACGTTGAACGATTCTTTTCAGTCGTCGTTAATCTCATTCTTGTAGGATCTTTTTCCGGCCGCAGCGGCGTCAGAGATCTGATGTTTTAACGGAATCCTGATATTCACTCATGGAGTGGTTGCAGGGGAAAATAACGACTTCAGCGCTACCTCGGCGATGCTGTGTCCCATCGCTCGTGCGCAGACTATGACACCACGTTCAAACTCACTTAAATTTTGAAAACCTGCCATTGTGGCAGCAGTAACCGATCTGACAACTGCGCTGTCTTGTATAGTCGTTTCCGACCGCAGCGCCGTGTTCTGCCTTTTTAAATATCTCTGTATTTGAATACGTATGCCTATACCAGTTTATTTGGCGCTTCAGTGTATAATGTTGTTGCCTGGAGGCGTTACGTGTTAGACGCTAGGTATAGGCGTTTTGCGTTAGGCATAAATTGTAGGCATTGTAATGTTGTGTGTTTGTGGCACTACGTCCTTCTATGTTCAATTAAAACAGCACTCTTTGAATGTACATACACACGCAGCTAAAACATAGCGCATTTATATAATACAGATTTCGTCTATTAACTCTTTCTAGTCCATAGCTGTTCATGCAATTAAACCTATAGTCGTACAGAGCATAGTTTATAAATTTTAATCGGTCATGATTGGTAGGTGTACTTCTACATCATCCTAATTTGTGTATTCTGATTACTGTAGAATGACAGTAGTGTCACACATGTCATCAGGGATCAGTGATAGTGGTCAATGATCCATGATGATCAGTGCTGAATACGCATTATGTGTTAGGCGTTAGCCATCGGGCGCCTGGCGCTAGGTTTACTTCACGCCTCAGTTTCCAAAATAATAATAAAACTTTATTTTCTCTGGAATATCTGTAGAAGTCTTGCATATTAGGATAAGAGTGCAAGCTTCATTTACCTTGACCAGTTATACAGACAATTTCAGAGGCGGAAAAATGTTTATGGTACGTCTGCTGGGATTTATTGATTGCTCAAGTGTTGGAAAGACTGGACCCAAATGAAGATGAAGTACCATAGGTTAAATTACAGAAATTCATAATTTAACTTATTTAAAACCATAAATGAGACTGAAATAATTTATTCAGGGAATATGTAAAACGGTTCCATAGAATTTAGTAGTGAGAACAATTTTCCGTTTAATAAAGGAAAAGAGCCTTTAGGCTTCGCCAGAATTTTGAAATAGCAGATATTCTGAAGTGCTAATGGAGAACCAAGGCCCAAATTCAGTGTAATGAAACCAAAATTATTAAGCCATTTATAGACCTTAAAGGAACAAGAAATAATTTTACTAATCAGAGTCCCAAATGAGAAAGATAAAGTGCACCGGGAGCTCTACCAAAGCCTAAATAAAATTTTACAAGCAAGAACGCTTACAGAATAACAGCGGTATCATAGATACAGCAAAACATAGTAATTAGTACAATCCACCTTAGACCATCAGGCGGAAGTCCACTATCACCTCCGGCGCCGACTGGTCAACCGACCCGTCACACTAACTTCTAGACTAAGTCCGGGTGCTAGAACATTAAATATTCTGCTACAAATACACATTACATTTAAATACCAATTTAAGCAACCAACTGCACTGTCGGGTGTGGATTCAGCTTAGGACAGATCGATGAAACAAAATCTTCAGGTGAGCGAGCTAAGAAAGCAGTGAATAATTTGGGTTAAAATGTTATCCGCCTTTTCTTCTTCCGGAATAGTAAAGAACTCACGAGGAGTCTGACAAAGAGGTTAGATTGGACAAGTGACTAAATTTAACATGGGAGAAACACCGCTCAAGAAATAGGACGAAGTGCCTGAGAATTTAAGTAGGCTCCCCCATATTGCCATTAAAACTGAACAAGTACACCCAGGTTAATTTGCACTTTAATCTTCTCACCAATAGAAAGCAAGCTCCACAACAGAGCTGCGGAAAGTAATTAGTTCCGCTTGGTTTCACAATATAAAGTATACAAATAGAGTAATATAATCAATACCAACAGCACTAACGTCTTAAACAGAAATGCAGTGTCTACAATCGGGGCCAACGAGTTAACGACAGGCAGGCACGGTCGTCAAAATCTATCAGATACAGAATACCCAGCAACATTGCTTTGGAGTGGCCGGCCGTTGTGGCCGAGCGGTTCTAAGCGCTTCAGTCCGGAACCGCGGTGCTACTACGGTCACAGGTTCGAATCCCGCCTCGGGCACGGATGTGTGTGGTGTCCTTAGGTTAGTTAGGCTTAAGTAGTTCTAAGTCTAGGGGACTGATGATCTCAGATGTTAAGTCCCATAGTGGTCAGAGCCATTCGAACCATTTTGAAGCTTAGGACTGCCACTAGTGCGGCAATACTACAGGGAAATGAGCAAAACCACTCTATAGAACGTAGACAAATGTCGGCAACTGTCAGTACAACTGGTGACCATTGTGATTCTGGCGTGAACCTTTATTTCGGAGCCAAGAACTAGCCGTCAAATTAACCTGCATCAACCATCGCTTAAACGCTGCACAGAAAAGGAACCCCCACTCGAATGATTCAACACTAAGTACATGCTCACCGGATTCCTAGTAGGCGCTGAAGGCAGCTGAGACGTGTGGCGGCGGCAGGGAAGTTGACGGACTAAATTCCACATGGTCACACCTCCAAAAGCAGATTTACTGCAGATGGACCACACCTTCCGGACTGCTCGGCTTTGTTCCAACCAGGTGTCTCAAGCAGTGTCACGTCTGCGTGACCGCCATGTCTTCTACGGGACCTAGTATCCTTGGGAGCCAGAATGCCACGGGCTAACGCCGCACCGCTTGAGTCGACAACCGGCACTGAGCTCGTTCCACCTCACGCCGCCCCATCTGTCAAAATCCTCTTTGCCCCGCTGAACCGCTCTGCGCACCAGAATCTTTGCCTCAGAGATGGACTACGAATTATTGACAAGCCGCGGAACGCTTGCGCTACATTGTACTAGGCCAATATACCAGTTTCTTTGGCTCTTCAGCGTAATACAGTTTTATCCCCTCCAACAACTGTCGTCCACTTGACATTATAATACTGTGTAAGACCCAGTATCACCTAATGCCTAACAGCTAACACCTAATGCGTTATACTTCCATAGAAGTTGCAAGTGTTTTATTGACTTTTTCATTTATTCGTATGGCTCACATGTAGTGTAAAAATTCATTGAATACAACGTTAATCTCCGCACATAACAAGAATCCACGTATAAAACTTTATTAAATGTCAATATCTAAGTTCCTAATCCACATAAGAGCTGTATCGCCAGCTTCCGTGAGGTCGCTACAACTGAACTTATAGGAACGCAAGTGTAAGTCATCTTTAATGTGCTTGGCTGTCTGGTTCGGAGCCCTACAGTTACGAACCGGAGACTCTGTAGCACACCATTTTTAACTTGAGTCTGCGCAACGACCATGCCCAGTGCGAGCTCTGTTCACTTTGACCAATAGTTTCCTTTCGAGCTCTTGTCAGTAGTGTCACAGTTACACTTTCGATATCGCTCACGTTCTTCAGTATTTTCACTATGGTCACAGTTATGATCCCACGGGTCTCTCACCTCGATATCACTGGCAACTAGCTGTTCTGCTTGTCTTAACGGTGGGTTTCTTGAACGGAGTCTATTTCGTCATAGTATGTTTTCCTGTATGGGTGATTCCAGGTTCCCCTGTAGCTTGCGGTATTCTCTAAACAAACCCTCGCTTTTACGGATTGCGGGTGGATAGATGTTTCTCAGAAGAGGAAGCCAACAAATGGCTGTTGTTTCTATTGTCCCAATTATTAACTGGGCGTCGAAGAAGTTGGTGTGGCAGGCGTTTAGCCAGACGGGAACAATACTCGACTGCTAAGACCAGTGCAATGGATGATGTACGCGAGGTATCTGCTGAAGCACCCATGTCATTCCACACAAGTGGGTAACAATATTGAACGTTCGTGCTGTTTAACCCAAAAGTTCTTTTCAGTAGTGTCAATAAGCAAGCTGCGAGAATTTTAATGAGTAATGAAAACAATTTAGTTGAGGCAATATTTAATTAGAAACTTCGCTGTGCTAGTAAGTGTGAGAAATCTCGCCGTAAATGATAAATAATTTTATTTATTTACGAGGTATCGACTCTGACATTGTCTTTGGAGATTTCACATCTCCCGTTGTTACTGCCGTCAGTCGTCTCTGGTGAGTTTGTATTTGTAAACGTTCCATGTCTTTTCGCAGTTTCAATTATATATTGTAATCAAACAAGTAATTTATTCCTAAAATCGAACACTTTACTCCCTGTTTCCCTAAAAATTTTACTTTTCTTTTTCTGTGTGTGTCTCTGTGTGTGTGTGGGGGGGGGGGAGGGCCGGGAGTTCTGTTTTATCAGATGAAGATGATAGTGTAATTGATTACAGGCTCTTTAGCCACTGTTCTGACTGCAGCAGCCGTTTGTAACACTTGCCATTGGTTGTACTTGTTCTTGTCAAGCTTGATCGTCGGCCTCCCCCTCCCCCCTTACATTGAAATGGTGACTAAAGTGAAGTGTTAGGTGATTGCAGAGTACTCATTATCACATTCAATGCACTTTGTGTACTTAGTGTTGCAACGTAAACATTACGTGTTCTGATGCATGTTAGACATTTTGACAATCATCATAGCTGAGATAAAACAGTTAAATTATGCCTTGCAAGCTTTTACTGTACTTAACCTCAACTAGGTCTCCAGTCATTTACAATAAATTTGATCAATTATATTTTCCTGGTGATACATTATCTTCACTCTCTCCTCTCCGCTGACACATAATTTACAGGTCACAATCATGTTTTATAAACGAAAAATAACTTGATGAAACATAACACTGTGCTAATCGATGTAAAGACCGGCCTCTTTGCGTCACTGACGGTGTTTTGCAGACTTTTCGAATACTGTGACATCAAAAATGTGGAAAACAATTACCCTAAGTTTCTGTTGTGCATTAAACAAAATGTGGTCCACAGATCGATCCTTGAACGTTTCTATCAGTTCCGACAGCTGACAGTAAGAATAACTTATGGAACAGAGATCAAACTTATGGCACCCTTTAACAAAGGAGCCATCTTTTCGTGACAGTAAGCAGACAGAATATGAAACAGCAGTTGTTTGTATTCCTCGTTTTCAGGGTTTACTCTATGGCATTTAACGTAAAATTAATTTTTGCAACTACGCGTTCCTTAATTGATTATTTGTGTTTTATAAACAAATATGGGTTTTTATTATTTACAGAGAAAATGTTATATAGCCATTCCAATGCTCCATAGTGAATGGAATATAGATTCGAATGAAATATTGTGATGTGAATGGCGAGGCAGCCAATAAACGATTTTTTTGGAGGTCATTAATGCAAAGAAAGTTGACAAAATTTTCGATATTTTAGGCAGTTCAGTTAATTTGACATATTTTTAATAAAATTTCGACATTATAGGCAATTCAGATACTTTGACGTATTTTTCATAAATATTTCCCCTACATATCAGTGCAGTGCAGATTGTGTTACATTGTAACAGCAACACCTGTCTCTGGTTCCAGGGTAGGAGAGAAGAGAGGTCTGTGACATAATTTGTGGTCAATAATTCATGTCGTTCAGATACTTTGGAGCGCAGCCGAGATGGTGGCATAAGAATGCAATTGTCTTTCTCATTTTGATGGAGGCTGATATTCTAGGCTGTGATTGGACGAGGTGGGAGAGAGAGATGGTATATTATAGAGTGAGATTTCACGGAATTTTATGTAAGTAACATTTACTTGGTGTCACTTTTATGCATCCTTGTAATATTACATCCTATTGGCTGCAAAGAAAAGATGGAAGGTGTATAAAGAACGCAGTTGGTCTGTGCGTAAGTAATGTCACTTGAAGGCACTTGTATTCCAGAAATAATTAATATGTCAGGCTTTCAAGTGGAGGTTACATAATTTTAACACACAAGTGGCACCATATTTACTCATTATTTCAATTCTACACTCAGACTGGATGGAAAAAGGTGGTGGTGGTGGTGGTGGGTGGGGGGTTTTACACAATTCGTCTGTTTCCATTTTTTGGTAAATTTTGAACACTTCACTAACATTGGCTTTTAATTTCCTGATTAACCCAAATGAACTGTTCCCGCCGTCTTGTATTTTCATTGGTTGTTTCATTTTTTAACGCACTATGATTGGTAGGAGATACAGGGAGGCGCTTTTAATTTCTCATTATAACAATTAGGCAATACTGCCATCTTGTATTTTTAATTTTGGGGCCTGACTGAGTGGAGATAAGGAGTATTCCACTGTGATTCGCTCTTAATTGGGGTATTAGGACGTGATTTTTAATTTCCCACTAACACGTCTGGACTATTTGCGCCATCTTGAATTTCTCATTGGCTCTTTCGTAGTTAGTACTACACACTGACTGGAAGTGGATAGTAGGGATACGGCTTTCCACTGATAAGGATGATGACGTCTCTGGCGATGTCTTCAGTTCAGCGTCTTAATGACATTATGTATGAGGTCACTGATAATGATGATCACGTCGTTACGTCATATCAAATGTAAAGAAAGTGTTTCAAGATGGTCGTACCCATACTACTCGTATTGACGTACCGTTGTGTATTGACGTAGATGCGGACTCTACGTCAGTTCATGTCTCTGACGAGCTGCGCTTTGTTGACCAAATGTATGTTACTTTGAGTTATAAATTTACATCCTTAAAACCCGTTGAAAACTTCCTGTTTCTATTTTTTACAGTACTTTATAGTACTTTTTTATTGGATACTTGACCAATTTTTCTGATCAGCAGTTATTCTGAATTGAAAAGAGAAAAAAGGAATTTTGATGTCTTCTCCATGACGGACACTAATGCAACAAAAATACATAAGTGATCACGTTACATAAAGCTTGTGACTGTTTAACAACGTAAAAAGGCTTCACTGACATTTTAAAAGAGTTAAAATAAATGTGAGATGATAAAACTAGTTGCTTCACTCTGTTGGGATCAACATCCTTTCTAGGGAACATGGTTCCGGCAGTGAAAAAATTGACAATTGCAAAGCGGCGGAAAGGTGAACTATTACTGAAATTTAGTTGTGAAATGTGACGTGACATTGGACATAAAATAATTCTAACACCAATGCAGTTCACTGAAAGCGTTAGCCTGCATCTTGACGTTTATATGTTTTCTGTGAAATCATTAATAGTCTATTATCGACTCTTCGAACAACATTGTGTTCCAGCCTGTACGCAAAGAAATTCCGAAGGAAACTGCTTCTCTGTGCAAGAACAGTTTTGGCGTCGCTGTGGAACTAATAGAGTACAGATGCAGAGTGAGTCCATTGCCCTTTGAATAACTCAACAGAGCCGCCTACCCAGCCGCCAGTCGTTCGCCTGTCACATTTAGTGAGCCCGACACGTTGCGGGTCGATAGCTATTTACGTCTGATTACAGAAGTCCAGTGTAAACAAACAGACCTACCACATTCTTCTCAGGCACTACATATACTTTTCTGCAGCATCACACACAGTATCTAGAGTATGATCCACAGCAAAATTTGTGACTGGATTGAGGATTTGTTGGCAGGAAAGGCACAGCACGTAATATTGGACGGAGAGTCATCGATATTATATTTCTTTCACCATACAACGCTTTCACTTGTTATGTACGCACGTAATATAATATCCCACGATTATCTCTGAAAAGTATCGAAAGTACTGTTACGGAATCACTCTTAGTCGATACATGTTAGATCTAATGGCGCAACAGATCTGGCCTGTTGGTGGATGTTCACGGTGAAACTGATATTAGTTACCATGAGACAACGAAATGAAATTGAAAGATCTGTATGTTGAGCAAACTAGACAACGGGACCATAGAGTCATATCTCACTGCGGAACTAGAAACATTTAGCTTTGCACAGTAGCATGTGGGTGAACTGTGGTTGAAGCTTGAAATAATAGTTGACAGTCCACTGAATAGATATGCATCTAGTTGAACAATTCGTGATGTAAAGAAACAGACTACTGAGTAATAGGCATAAAACAAAACACAGGGCTGTAGACAGAGAAACACTGAATGAAATGTGTTTGGCTGTAAGAGGGCACTGCATGGATCTTCAGTGACTAATGCAGCAGTATATTAACGGAAGATCTCTCACAAAATCTAAAAAGAATTTTGGTCATATGTAAGCGCTATTAGTGGCGCCGAAGGCAGTGCCGTGGATGGCAAAGGAACTGAACTTGAGGGTAGCAAAGAAAAACAATAAATTCTGGACTCTGTTTACAAATGTTCCTTTGCGAAAGAAAATCTAGAAGTATTTCAGTATAGTTCTCGTACCACTGGAAAGACAAGTGACATTGTTATTACTGTCAGTGACAGAGATACAGCTGAAAAACTGAAACTGAACACAGCTTCAGAGATCTGTGGAATCCTATCGTATTCTTTACAAAATTTGTGGTTCTTCTAACTGTAATATTTCGAAGATCACTTAAACGGAAAACTGTGCTCACTAACTTGAACAAAGTACAGATCACATCCGTCGACAAAATACATGGCAGAAGTGATCTTCAAACCTACTGTCCAATATCTTGAACATCCATCGACTGTAGAACCACAGCTCAAACGTAATGAGGTATCTCGAACAAAATGGTGTACTCCATACCAACTAGGACGTATTCCAAACATTGATCATGTGAAACTCATCTTGCGCTTATTTTGCATTTCATCTTAAAAGCCACTATAAAGGCAGCCAGGAAGTTTCAATACTCCTTGACCCACCAGAAATATTTGACATAGTACTACAATTATGTTTTGTATCTAAAGTACGATCTACAGCAAAATTTGTGACTGGATTGAGGATTTGTTGGCAGGAAGGGCACAGCACGTTATATTGGACGGAGAGTCATCGATACAGGTAAAGTAGCTTCGGATGTACCTCAGGGACGTGTGTTGAGACCGTTGCTGTTCGTGTTGTATATTAATGACCAGCTTAGTAACGCTAATGGTAACGTCAGAGATTTGGCAGGTGACACCGTTATCCACAATGAAGTACAGTCTGCAAAAAGCTGAACAAATATTCAGTAGGATCTTGATAAATGTCAAAAAGGAACAAAAATTGGCAACTCTTTTAAGTATTCAGAGATCTAAATTAAGCATCATGCTTAATGACTTGAATTTCATTGAGGCATAACTGCAATCGGTCAACCCATACAAATTGTTGACTGTAGCAGTTTGCAGTGGCATGGAAAGGGGTGATCACATAAGAATAATCGTAGGTAAAACAAACAGCACAGTTCGGTAGATTGGTGGGGTACTAGGAAAATGCAACCCTCTACAAAAGAGATTGCTTACAGAACACTCGTACAAGTCATTTATAACATTGTTCAAGTTTGTGTGATCCGTAGCAGATAGGACTAACAAGAGATATTCAACATACACAACTTGGGGCATCACAAATGTTTACAGGCCCTTTTGACCCGTCGAAGTGCGTCACGGAGGTGCTGAAAAATCGAAACTGGCTAACACTTCAGCAGAGACAAAACTATCCCGTGAAAGCCGACTTTCACAGTTTTAAGACGGAGCTTTAAATGAGGACTCTGAAAATATACTGCAATCAACAGCGAGTCGCTCCCATAGTGATCGCGAAGACAATGTTTAACTACGGCTGGAAAAGATGCGTTAAAGCATTCTTCCTCCGCTCCATAAGTGAGTGGAATAGTGAGCAGTCTTAATAACTCATTCCATGCGAAGTACCCTTCCCCATGCACTTCACTGTGATTAGCAGAGTGTGCATGTAGCTATTTATGAAGATCTTGAGGAGAATAGTTGAGTCGGCGCTGAGATGAACCATAGAAGGCTGCGTTAAAATTTACAACTTTCCATGCGCGGTGGCACTGAGCAATAATACAGTAGAGGGTAATCTACAGCAACACGCGACAGAAGAATTTTATATTTCTCGTTGTGCATTATGAAGAAAGACCGGAAATTTTTAATTAGTAATGGTAATAATACCATTCCTGTTGTATGGGTAGTCGACTTTTATAGCTTGAAAAGGACTTCGGGTAAAATAATTTTGTGTATTTGGCCGCGTCATTGTAAACTACTAACACAGCAAAACCGCCGAAGTTTCGACCGCTTTGCTGCTGCCCTCTTCAGGGCAGTTCGATAATGCCTCTGTCTCTGCTCTTAAAGTACTTAAATGACATTTACAACGACTTTAAAGATCTGTTCCAAAACATTAAAGTCATTAATGTCACAATAATATTTACAGTTGTGCAAGCCTGCTACTGGACTACTGTATTTTCCAGTGTGATGTAGACACGTATTTTGCCATTTGTGAAATGCAGTAGCGATCTGCCACTACCAGAGATACATATAACAGGTAAATGAAATAATATATGTAAGATGTCTAGAGATCCAGCAGGATACAGGATGCACTGACGTAATAAAAGTCATGGAATGCCTCCTAATATCGTATAGCGCATGATTTTGCCCGGCGTTGTACCGCAACTCGGCGTGGCATATACTCAACAAGTCCACCGCAGAAATATTGAGCCACGTTGCCTCTATGGCCCTCCATAACTGCGGGAGTGTTGACAGTGCAGGTTTTTGTGAACGAACTGACATCTCGATTATGTCCCCTAAATGATCGGTGGGCTTAATGTTGGGAGATCTAGGTGGTCAAATCCTTAGCTCGAATTGTCCAGAGTATACTTATAAATAATTGGGAACAACTGTGCCCCAGTGACAAGGGGCGTTGTAGTCCCAAAACATTCCGTCCCTGATTGGCAACGTGAAGTCTATGAATGGCTGCAAATGGTCTCCATGTAGCCGAACGTAACAATTTCCAGTCAATATTTGGTTGAGTTGGACCAGATGACCCTGTCCGTTTCATGTAAACACAGCCCACACCATTACTGAGCCATCACCAGCCTGCAAAGTGCCTTAGTGGCAACGTGGGCCCATAGCTTCGTGCGGTCTGCGCCGCGCTCGAACCCTACCAACAGCTCTTACCAACTGAAATCGGGATTCATCCGACCAGGACACGGTTTTACAGTCGTATAGGATCCAACCAATATGGTCACGAGCCCAGCAGAGGCGCTGCAGGCGATGTCGTGCTGTTTGCAAAGGCATTCGCGTCGGTCGTCCGCAGCCATAGGCCATTTACGGAAAATTTCGCCACACACTCCTAGCGGATATGATCGTCGTATGTCCCATTTAATTTCTCGTATTGCTTCGCACAGTCTCGCTTGTTTCTTAGCACTGACAACTCTACGCAAAACGCCGCTGCTCTCGATCGTTAAGTGAAGACCGTCGGCCGCTGCGTTGTCCGTAATGAGAGGTAATGCCGGAAATTTAGTGTCCTCGGCACACTCTCCACGCTGTGTATCTCTGAATTATGAATTCCGTAAAGTATTTCCAAATGGAATCTCCCATGCGTCTTATTGCTACTACCATTTCGCGTTCCGTCTGCTAATTCCCAGCGTGCGGCCATCATTACGTCGGAAACCTTTTCACATGAATCACCTGTGTGAGATTGACAGTTCTGCCAAAGCCGTCTCCTTTTGTACCTTGTGTACGCGATATTACCGCCATCTGTTATAAGCGTATCGCTGTACCATGATTTATATCACCTCAGTGTACAGCTTAGGACTTTGTTGTGAGCTCCTATAAAGTTATCTGATTTCCTAGTAAGGTCCACAGAAAGATGTAACGTTTCGATGATATTCAGTTTTATCCTTTGCCCATGAATACAGAAAATGATGAAACTGAAAGTCGCTGGAATCAGCTCACCAGCAGAAAACCTGACTATGGCAGTCTGAAACTAAAATGAAACCAATCAAAAAGCTCGTTATATCTTGCATTTTCGTATCTCATTAGAATCCCCGGATGACCAGTGTGATGGTGTACTGTGCACGCTTTTCCCTTATGTATCAGAGAATTACCTCCTGTTTATCTGCAGGTAAAGTAAAAATGTTTCTTTTGCAGCAAAGACGAGAACGGGAATACTGTGTAATGTCCATAACAGTACATTTTGTAGGACTCTTCAAAAATCTTGGTATTGTATTGTTCATTGCTCACTATATTCTACATGTTGTTCCACCTGATAATTAATATTAGCTGCAGACGAACAGCATTTAACAAAAGTACAGAAGAGAAAACCATTCCCATGGACTCCTTCCCACATGTCCAAGAGTGAGAGAGGAGTTTAGTGTGCTGAGGCAGACTTGAAACAAGAAAATGGAATCTCATCTTGCTCTAACGAAAATTATTAGCATACATACTTGTTGTCACCCCTTTTTCATAATATGATTACCAGAGGCCGGATTTTAAGGGAAGTGCATTTCGCACGCAAGACTTGGCGATTTGAGGAGTAGATGCGTTTTTCAAAAAGATTTTTTTATACAATAGCTTGAATTTAGTTATTTGTATGACGTTATATCATGTTCGTGGCTTCAGTGCATATATTACGATAACTCACATGGCTACACCTCTTTTACTTGCGTTTTTTCATATGAATTACGCCAAATGTACGAAACATGAGTAATACTGTGAATCTTCAGGTTTTGGCGGCGCAAAGACTGTTCCATTAAGTTTCGGGTGTGCAGCCGCAAGAAATCTCCTTCTTCTTCTAATATTTCGGCTGTAAAACGTTCAGCCATCTTCAGTGTGAGCCGCAAGACTGCCGCTCCAGTGCTTGCTTCGTCCCTTTATACTGCTGTACCGCGCGACTGCGCATGCGGCCACAGATGCAAATGCGCCAGAGACGTTGGTCGGCGGCAGAGACGTGCATAATGCGCGAGTTGTATCTATGACTCCGCAGTTGATTTGTTGGCATATCGATATATCATTGTGAGCTGCACTGTGACGACGTCTTTGAGAGTTTATTACAGCAAGTGCCGGATTCCAGGATTTATCAAAATTGAAATCACTGTCTCTATTAATTAAGTTCGTCGTCAAGCGAATTTCAATTGCCTCCTTTACTTTCGAGTCCCAAAATGACGATGTAGTTGTCAAAATTTCGACGTTGTCATACAACATACTGTGACCATTATCAATACAGTGCTCTGCCACGGCCGACTTGGATAGGAATAATCCGGCACTTGCTGTTATAAACTCGCAAAGACGTCGTCACAGTGCAGCTCACAATGATATATCCATATGCCAACAAAGATCAACTGCGGAGTCATAGATACAACTCGCGCATTATGCATATCTCTGCGGCCGACCAACGTCTCTGGCGCATTTGCATCTGTGGCCGCATGCGCAGTCGTGCGGTACAACAGTATAAAGGGACGAAGCAAGTACTGGAGCGGCAGTATTGCGGCTCACTCTGAAGATGGCTGAACGTTTTACAGCCGAAATATTAGAAGAAGAAGGAGATTTCTTGCGGCTGCATACCCGAAACTTAATGGAACATGAGTAATATTGTATTACTAATTTTTGTCGCAGACTGTAAACTTCAAAACTCAAGCGGCCTCGTTCGGCTTGGAGGACGTTAGCAGAGGTCAATACCTCTTACCTTATCTCACCACTACCAATATTTGCTATCTACGGGGAGTGGTACAAATTATGCGGCGCGAAACGTCAGTTGCCAGCACTGCAGGACGTAGTTTCCTCTGCACCGCTACTTTCCGCCGCTCCTTATCCTTCCGCCGCAATCGCCTTTTAGATGAGCTCTGTGTGAAATGTACGGACTGTATAACTAAACTAATCTCCGCACTAACGATACAGACAGACCGCCGTGCTGTCGTGTCCCCTTGGCGTCACTGGTTGCTGACAAGTAGGGGCGTTGTCACTTTTCATTATCGGAGCCAATACTTCTTAGTCAAGCGGCCTCTCAATTTGCCTGACAAGGCTGAGTATGCGTGAGAAGGTACTGTTCATATATGCTATAAAAGAAATTGTTTCGTTTGCGGATCATAGGCTCAAAAAAGTTTCAACTAGATCAGCATGTTTCTTATCCATGCCGCACTCCAAAGATGAAACTACACGAAGACCTAAGCGCAAAGCGTGCAGTCAATTATTTGTAAAATACCAACAAAGCGAATCCAAAATGAATTTTTCTTTGGGGAAATCCTGATTATGAGTTTATGAAATTGTCAAAAAGATATATGGTGCTGAAAATTCAAAAATTTTCAGCTTCTAACTTTCCCCGAAATTTCTTCATTTAAGTGTGCCCCTGTCACTTCTCTTGTCGAGGGAAGGTCATTTTCTGTGTGCAAAAATGTTCTTTCAGATAAATGCATGAGCCTAATTGATGAAAATTGGGAGAAATTGGCTACTGTGTACTGGTTTGGAAGGAAATAGGAATAACGATATAAGTGAATTTTGATATCACATGTTTTTATTGTTTTGGTGCCTTGTTATGCATTTTCAGTGATAGGGTACTACATGGATGCATCGACGTTGAAAGATTTGATAGAGTATGGAAATCTGGGCTCTAGTGGTTACCTAATTTCAAGAAACAGTAATCCATGTTAACAAAGGAAGTAGTAATATTCATATTGCCGATAAATACCAACGCGCTCCTTCAAAAATTATGGTAGCAATAGGAGATAGCTAGCATCTTCCTGCAAAGTACCGATTTTTAAGTAATGTAACGTTTAATCCCTGCAAACAAAATTTATATGTAGCAGATCAGTGACAGCATTTTATTAAAATAGTGCACTTAAGTAATTTCTGCGAGCTGCTTATCTTCCCTTCTACATATCGTGACTCGTTTCATATTACTAAGGAACATCGTTAGTGACGGTGTATCTTGCTGAAGATGATGAATCGATAGACGAAGCTGAGAGTATGCAAAAGTGTGTACTTCTGGTTGCGTCTCGTGTGTGTCTTGCAAGCTGAGTCACCATTAGAGACTGCACACAAGCACTTTAATAACTTACACATTTGCCTTGCGCGAACTGTGCAATGGCATACCCAACGACGCCTTTCAGGCGGCCGGTGCCCGTAAAGGCGATTTTATAATAAATGTAGCAATTCTTTACCTGAAAGCCGTCTCAGTGACCGCGAAACACCAAAAATACTTACCAAATTACCTGTCGTCTCTGTGCAAACAAGAGAAGTTTACCTAGTGCCATTTAAAACATGTACACAGTGCCTTGCAACCAAGACCAAAGTTTCGTTCGAGCTACAGAACTGTTCTTAAGCCAGCTTGTATGATATCTGCATCCTTCCTAATGGAGATATTTTGCTTGTGTTACTATAAGATTAGACGTATTGAAAAATAAAATATCCTTGAGAACGGTATTGATCAGCATTTACTTGTCTATACATTTTCCAGATATTGAATATTGAGTTACGTAATCGTTCTACATGAACAACACTTTTTATTGCTGATTTCAAGTGTGTTAGATTTCGATCCAATTTATTAATCAAGAGATTGCCTCTCAATTAATATTCAGTCATTGATGGGTGCAGATTTCACTTAAACTGATGAAATTTCCCTGTTTTGTAGTGTAATTATCAGTTTCCTTTGCCGCCCTTGTCCCCTTCATTTGATTTTAACTGATGTTACAACACTACTGTTTAGTTCAAAGTCTAAAGGAACTGGTGAATCTTAGAGATTTACACTCCTGGAAATGGAAAAAAGAACACATTGACACCGGTGTGTCAGACCCACCATACTTGCTCCGGACACTGCGAGAGGGCTGTACAAGCAATGATCACACGCACGGCACAGCGGACACACCAGGAACCGCGGTGTTGGCCGTCGAATGGCGCTAGCTGCGCAGCATTTGTGCACCGCCGCCGTCAGTGTCAGCCAGTTTGCCGTGGCATACGGAGCTCCATCGCGGTCTTTAACACTGGTAGCATGCCGCGACAGCGTGGACGTGAACCGTATGTGCAGTTGACGGACTTTGAGCGAGGGCGTATAGTGGGCATGCGGGAGGCGGGGTGGACGTACCGCCGAATTGCTCAACACGTGGGGCGTGAGGTCTCCACAGTACATCGATGTTGTCGCCAGTGGTCAGCGGAAGGTGCACGTGCCCGTCGACCTGGGACCGGACCGTAGCGACGCACGGATGCACGCCAAGACCGTAGGATCCTACGCAGTGCCGTAGGGGACCGCACCGCCGCTTCCCAGAAAATTAGGGACACTGTTGCTCCTGGGGTATCAGCGAGGACCATTCGCAACCGTCTCCATGAAGCTGGGCTACGGTCCCGCACACCGTTAGGCCGTCTTCCGCTCACGCCCCAACATCGTGCAGCCCGCCTCCAGTGGTGTCGCGACAGGCGTGAATGGAGGGACGAATGGAGACGTGTCGTCTTCAGCGATGAGAGTCGCTTCTGCCTTGGTGCCAATGATGGTCGTATGCGTGTTTGGCGCCGTGCAGGTGAGCGCCACAATCAGGACTGCATACGACCGAGGCACACAGGGCCAACACCCGGCATCATGGTGTGGGGAGCGATCTCCTACACTGGCCGTACACCACTGGTGATCGTCGATGGGACACTGAATAGTGCACGGTACATCCAAACCGTCATCGAACCCATCGTTCTACCATTCCTAGACCGGCAAGGGAACTTGCTGTTCCAACAGGACAATGCACGTCCGCATGTATCCCGTGCCTCCCAACGTGCTCTAGAAGGTGTAAGTCAACTACCCTGGCCAGCAAGATCTCCGGATCTGTCCCCCATTGAGCATGTTTGGGACTGGATGAAGCGTCGTCTCACGCGGTCTGCACGTCCAGCACGAACGCTGGTCCAACTGAGGCGCCAGGTGGAAATGGCATGGCAAGCCGTTCCACAGGACTACATCCAGCATCTCTACGATCGTCTCCATGGGAGAATAGCAGCCTGCATTGCTGCGAAAGGTGGATATACACTGTACTAGTGCCGACATTGTGCATGCTCTGTTGCCTGTGTCTATGTGCCTGTGGTTCTGTCAGTGTGATCATGTGATGTATCTGACCCTAGGAATGTGTCAATAAAGTTTCCCCTTCCTGGGACAATGAATTCACGGTGTTCTTATTTCAATTTCCAGGAGTGTAGTTACCCGATAGAGAATGTAATCAACTCAGTTAAATTTTTAACTCTGGGCTCTTACAGTGCTATGGCTGTATACTGTCGATTGTGGGGAAACAAACAGTAGATCTCGCTCAGCGGAAGCGTTTCCACCTTCTGCAAAATATCTATTGGCTTCCGTTTCGAACAAAAGGAATGATTCGCTCTTAAACTAGCTTTGACTAGATGAATGTAGAATTACATGGCAGAATTAAGAAAAAAAGGTTTTAAAAATTAATAGGCCTGTAAATTTCAAATTACGCTGTGCTACATTTTTGGTTGCTAAACTAGTAGGTCACTTATTTGTCGGCGTAAGTTTTGAAATACTGCCAGGATAAACGAATCTCCTTGTCCTACTGAAAACTAATAGTGTATATCTGTAGGTCTTAAATAAAGGCTTCAGAGATATCTTTAACAGTAATCACAATTTGTATGAGTTGTTTCAGACACACTCGTGACATGACAGTGCAGCTTCTTAAACCAACCTTTCGCTGCCCACTAGGAGTTCTGGCGGATCCCAGGCGCACTTTTATCACTGACCGATCGCCATCTTGCCCGCCAGTGCCCCTTCTTTGAATAGCTTCCTCCTGAGTAGTGCTTGATTGGCTGACAAGGCAGCATCGATCCTCAGGTCAGCAACCTTTAGTATTTCGATTGTTTTTGTTGAAAAAAGTGGTTGGGCTCCGAGCGATCCGCACGTGTGACCCCGTGTAAAAAATTTGACACATACGGAAACCGTTTTTTCTCTTGGATTTTCGCTCTTTTGAGATATGCAAATGTTATTTTCACTGTCTGCGTCCTGGATAAAACTGGGAATGAGAAACAGTTATTTCCTGTCCATACTGGTATTTCGGGAAGGTATTATTTTTTCCAACCTCAATGGAACGTTTTGCTCTTTCAGGTTTTCCTGCGTTGAGAAGATGTCAGGTCGTTGGGAAGGTCCTTGTTTCATCGGTAAGGAGCAAATTATACCAGAGTGGGAGGGACAAGAGAGAGAAGAGCCACTTGAAGACTAGGATAGTGAAGGAACAGACAGTGAAATGGAGGGCGAAATTTTGCAATCGACGATGCAGTATCCGACGAGTTCTTGCATTGCAACAGCCATGTTTAGACGACTGTGAAGAGAGATAATTCGTTTAGGGAAGAATGGACACACAATTTGGACGACGGTGTCACTGGAAGTTGTACAACCGGAACTGCCCGAGGAAATATTATTACTCACCTTCCTGGTGGAAAAGGAGCTGCCCAAACAGGCAAAACACCTTCCTCCTTCGTTGAATTATTCGTGGGAGAAGATATTACTCAGAAAACAGTGCATCGCACTAATGAAGAAATCAGTAAGAGACAGGCTTTGGCATCTAAGTTGTACAATGGAGCCACTGATTACATAGAAATGAAAGCTCTTATTGGATTAATCTTTCTTTGTGAGGCTACCAAGAACTATGATGTGAATCTTGATGGTAATTATTCTAGAAAATTTGATCTTTCGTTTTCCAGGTGTGTGACGTCCGACAACCTATTCAAATCCCTTCTTTCACATTTAAGATTCGATTCTAACGCAAAAACATGCGAAGAGAGAAGGAGAAATGATAAATTAGCACCCATTCGTGTACCGTGAGAGACTTTCAATTCAAACTGTTGGAAATATTCTGCCCCTTCCGAGTACTGACTATCGTTGAAACTCTTCTTAGTTTCAGAGGGAGGTGTTTGAAAAATGGTTCAAATGGCTCTGAGCACTATGGGACTTAACATCTATGGTCATCAGTCCCCTAGAACTTAGAACTACTTAAACCTAACTAACCTAAGGACATCACACACATCCATGCCCGAGGCAGGATTCGATCCTGCGACCGTAGCGGTCACGCGGTTCCAGACTGAAGCACCTAGAACCGCACGGCCACACTGGCCGGCAGGGAGGTGTTTCTTCAAAATGTATATTCATAAAAAACCCGATAAATATAGAGAGAAGACACTGTCACTTTGCGACGCACGCACATTTTATTTTTGCGGTGGAATACCATACGTAGGTAAAAGTATAATTCAGAGGAAGGCTCCCTTCTTTTGCCAACATGCTACGTCATTCGCCTATGTGAAGACATACAAAATACCAAAATATGAGTCGCAATGCAACAGCCGACAACTGGTTTGCATCGTGCGAATTGGCTGAGAAGCTTAGTGAACTTAAACTCACTTTTGTTGGCACCATGCGGGAAAACAGAAGAGAAATACCTCATGGATGGCTCACTGTTAAAGATTAGATCCTGTGAAATCAAGATTTGTTTACCATCTCGACAAATGCTCACCCCTTATTCTGAAAAGAAGAACAAGCACGTAATACTTTTATCCACGATGCACGGTTCAGGAACCGCAAATCCTGATACACGGACCGCTAAAGTTGTTCTATTCTACTATTTGACTAAAGGAGGAGTTGATTGTTTTGAGAGAATTTGTCACTCTTCCACGGTAAAGAGGTACTTTTGATGTTGGCCAGGGCCATATGTTTCTGAAATACTCGATATGATAGGAATAAACAGCGGGGTTTTATTCACCTCAGCTACAGGTAAATCGTCTCGACAGATTGTTTGAAAAATCTTTCAGAGCGTGGCTGAACTCATATGAAGCGAACGCAGACTGAAGTGAAGTTAAGGAAAACCTTAAGTCTCTTAAGGACAGTTCTTGGACCTAAGGAAGACACCAGTCGCTCTTTCTCTGTATACGCCACTCCTAAACAAAATGAGATGCGATAGAAAAAAGGATGACAAATCCAACAATACATTCACCAAATGTAACTGTGCAGTTTGCAAGGAACATGAAAAACTAAGTCGACCATATCTGATGTGTGATGCTGCAGATTCACAAAGTGAAGCCGGAGAAGACTGATTCTCTGATGGAGGTTTGCAATATTGGTTTGTTTCTATTTTTTGGAGTGCTTAAGTTTAATTACTTTTCTGATTTTGGTATTGTCAGCAGTACAAGTTGGTTTTGCTTCGTGTACATCTACATCTACATACGTACTGTGCAATCCACCATACGGTGCGTGGCGGAGGGTACCTCGTACCACAACTAACATCTTCTCTCCCTGTTCCACTCCCAAACAGAACGAGGGAAAAATGACTACCCATATGCTTCTGTACGAGCCCTAATCTCTCTTATGTTATTTTTGTGGTCTTTCCGCGAAATGTAAGTTGGCGGCAGTAAAATTGTACTGCAGTCAGCCTCAAATGCTGGTTCTCTAAATTGCCTCAGTAGCGATTCACGAAAAGAACGCCTCTTTTCCTCTAGAGACTCCCACCCGAGTTCCTGAAGCATTTCCGTAACACTCGCGTGATGATCAAACCTACCAGTAACAAATGTTGCAGCCCGCCTCTGAATTGCTTCTATGTCCTCCCTCAATCCGACCTGATAGGGATTCCAAACGCTCGAGCAGTACTCCAGAATAGGTCGTATTAGTGTTTTATAAGCGGTCTCCTTTACGGAGGAACCACATCTTCCCAAAATTCTACCAATGAACCGAAGACGGCTATCCGCCTTCCCCGCAACTGCCATTACATGCTTGTCCCACTTCACGTCGCTCTGCAATGTTACGCCCAAATATTTAATCGACGTGACTGTGTCAAGCGCTACACTAGTAATGGAGTATTCAAACATTACAGGATTCTTTTTCCTATTCATCTGCATTAATTTACATTTATCTATATTTAGAGTTACCTTCCCGTACACCACAGCCTCATCAGCAAACAGCTGCACATTGCTATCCATCCTATCCAAAAGATCATTTATGTAGATAGAAAACAACAGCGGACCTACCACACTTCCCGGGGCACTCCAGATGATACCCTGACCTCCGATGAACACTCACCATCGAGGACAATTCCTAAATTTCTAAAAATATGCCCATTTTATTCAAAGTGTTTTTGAGTTTGTATTTATTTCTGACGTCAATAAAATAATTCGAGGTTATACATTTTCTATGTTTTATACCCATAGTCAGTATAGTTGGTTGATTGTAATTCGTTTCTGGTAGCAGTTTTCTAGAAATTTCCGAAATTGATTCCTCGCTTCTGAATTTGCCATGAAAATACGTGAAGTTCTGTAGGTACCTCTACTTATACGAGAAATGAGGCTGTTCTCATACTCATTGTTCGCTCAGGCTTACATATTTCTGCGGTTTCAATGAAATAGTTACCAGCTTCGGTGTTGTGATTCAACAGTGTACCAACTTCCGACCAGTTTCTTGCATTATTGGTTTACTGATATGACTGAACGCTTCTTTCAGCGATACAAGCTACGATTTTGCTTCCTGAGGGTTGAAATTTGAAGGGTATACTCGAAGGCACTGCTGAATTTATTGTATTTGTTTTGACGCCGGTCCAATGAGATTACGTCCGCAGCTAGTGGTCTCGAGGTCGCGTTCTCGCTTCTCGAGCACGAGGTCGCGGATTCAATTCCCAGCGGGATCAGGGATGGCTGGATGTTTGTGTTGTTCTCATCATTTCATCATCATTCATGGAAGTGGCGAGATTGGATTGAGCAAAGGTTGGGAATTTGTACGGCCGCTGATAACCGCGCAGTTGAAGGCCCCACAAACCAAATATCACCATCATCATCATCATCCAGTGCGATTACGCGGGCCCGGAGCCAAAAACTGAGTGGGGTTCGGGCAGACCCTTCGTGAGCAACGGTGTTGAACGCTCCCACGTGGTCAAAGGCGTGTTAAAACATTCTCACTACGTGATTCCATGTATTTGCACTTACTGTACTGGCGCCAACAATGCTGTAGCCGTGATCGTGTCGTGATTGTCAGATTCTTTGCAGATCGTATTTTAATATCTCATTCGTGCAACTCATAGAGTGTTCAAGTTTTATGATTTTTCATTTCGTATTTTTAGTTAGTGAGACAGTGCTCAAAAATCCCGCAGTTTATGATTTGTTCAGTCCAAGTAACATGAACGCAGATTTCAAGTGTTCTATCTAGAGTAAAACTGGTGTGCAAAAGCAGACAAACGGCACAGAATTGGTGTTTATATGTGTTTGTACTTTTCGCGTTATTTATAGTTGATAGTAACATCTTACGAACCTTTTTATATGCTGTCCATGTCTTAAGTAGTATTGTTCGAACTTAACGTTTCTTCATATTTAGATGTTTCATTACCAGAAATTAGGCTCAGCATCAGAACTAATGTTTTCAACGTATATTTCTCGTGTACAGATACATCCGTCACTGCGTTCGTTCCTTGAAAACGTAAACTTCGTTGTGTGTCACCTCCATTCTGACATCTGCTTGTCAAGCAACGTAATCGCATCGACTAGTACATAACTTTTTAATAAAATTGTGGATTAAAATGGCTTTGGTTATGCAATCTACTTGTCCCAGAAGCTCCTGACTGCACTTATTTCTAAGAATAAATTTTTGAGTCATAGTACCAAAGAGGAAACGAATATTTTTTGCGAATTTGCATTATGGTGCAAGTGAAACATAGGTTGGTAGCTTGTCTGAAAATTGAAACAAATAGTTGTAGCTCCGCCATAAATTGCATTGAGAAGCATTTTTTTTTTTATTTCTTGATGGTGACTAGTTTCGGACACCTGCTCCCCTTTTCAAACCATTCGTGCTATAAGTGTGACAAATTAGACGATAGTTCATTTACAGAATCTACCACTGCAGTAATCGAAGCAGTATGAGGCCGACTTAACAACAACAAAATGCGCCACACATTAGAGAACTGTATGTCTCTAATGACTGTACATGGGCTGTTGCCTGTATTTGTCACACTTTTAGCTCGAAAATTAGTCACCATCAAGGAATATAAAATATACTTCTCAATGCAAACTTATGACGGAGCTAGAACCATTTATTTCGAATATCTTTTGCATGTATTTCAATGGAGAAAGAAGATTATGCACTTACCTGAAACAAATGGCGAAACGTTATCTTTGTATGATAGATTTTCTGCAGCGTGTGTGTCTTCCTTTTTTTGTTTAACTTCCGATTCTGTCAATAGCAAGATGAAACAATTTGTGACATTCTGTAGTATTTATAAATCTTAGCTCTACCGTCCGCCAGTTCGTTGTACCTCTTTGTTGTTGTTGCTGTTATTGTAGTCTTCAATACGAAGATTGATATGCCGCAGGTATCCATGCTAGTGTTTTCTTTGCAAGCCTCCTCTTCATTTCTCCATAGCTGCCGCAATTTGCATCCATTTGAACCTGCTCAGAGTTTTTAAGCTTCGGAATTCCTCCACAATTTTTACCCATCACCCTTTCTTCAGTTACCAAACTGACAATCCCTTGATGCCTCATGATGTGTCCTATAAACCGGTCCCTGCTTTCAGTGAAATTGCGCCATAATTTTTTGCTCAATTCGATTCAGAAGTTCATTTGTTGTTCAGTCTACATATCTTACAAATCACTATTTTTCAGTCCATTAAATTTCGGGCATGCAACCGCGCAAATAAAATTTCTTCCACTGGTATTTCGGCCGCAAACCCTATTTTGTTGCCCGTTTTTGCCGTGCGTGATAGGTCAACGTCCGTTATGACTGATTTCGATTTGTTCTTCCTCTACTTCACCCAGTATCAGAGCAATCACTGAGAGTCCACCAACAGAAAATTTCGCTATTTTACAAACTCGGACGCAATGTCAACCGACGGAGGTATTAGATCGAGACCTATTGACTCACTAGCCAATGACGTTAGAGTTGGGTGTGAATCAACAAAAAAAAAGCACTCCGTCTTCAGGCCACAAGTGGCCCATCGGGACCATCCAACCGCCGTATCATCCTCAGTTGAGGATGCGTATAGGAGGGACGTGTGGTCAGCACACCGCTCTCCCGGTTGTTATGATGGTTTTCTTTGACCGGAGCCGCTACTATTCGGTCGAGTAGCTCCTCAATTGGCATCACGAGGCTGAGTGCACCCCGAAAAATGGCAACAGCTCATGGCGGTCCGGATGGTCACCCATCCAAGTGCCGGCCACGCCCGACAGCGCCTAACTCCGGTGATCTCACGGAAACCACTGTATCCACTGCGGCAAGGCCTTTGCCAAGCCTAGCAAGTGTTACTTTTATTTCATGTTCATTCCACTTAATCGTATCTCAAGCAATTTAGTGTTTTGCTTATAAATGACACTCTTAACTAAGAACACATTCCAAGAAATGTGATGAATTCTGCAGTAGATACTATATTTAATAGTGAATGAGGTACATTTGTCGCTGCCTCGCAATGCACAGCAGGCGACCCGTCTGTACGGAGCAAGAGAGCTACGGGACGTTAGCCAGCTCGAGCAGCAGCTCCTGGAAGATGCGGATGCCCTGCAGGAGGGTGCTCACCCTGATGAACTCGTTGTGCCCGTGCAGCAGCGGCGGCGTCAGGTTGATGGCCGAGAAACCCAGCGCCGGCACGCCCACCTGCAGCACGGAAGTGACGAAAACGGACTCAAAGTCTCCACTTCATGTCGAAAGATACACTGCCGTTTATTATTGGTGGTATTTCACTCAAACATAAAATAAAGAGACTGGCACAAGTTGTGCGTCATTTTAATAGTCATAAAACTTACACTACTGACCATTAAAACTGCTACACCACGAAGATGACGTGCTATAGACATGCTATACCGACAGGAAGAAGATGCTGTGATATGCAAATGATTCGCTTTTCAGAGCTTTCACACAAGATTGGCGCCGGTGGCGACACCTACAACGTGCTGACATGAGGAAAGTATCAAACCGATTTCTCATACTAAACACACAACAGCTGACCGGCGTTGCCTGGTGAAACGTTGTTGTGATGCCTCGTGTAAGGAGGAGAAATGCGTACAATCACGTTTCCGAATTTGATAAAGGTCGGATTGTAGCCGATCGCGATTGCGGTTTATCGTATCGCGACATTGCTGCTCTCGTTGGTAGAGATCCAATGACTGTTAGCAGAATATCGAATCGGTGGGTTCAGGAGGGTAATACGGAACGCCGTGCTGGTTCCCAACGGCCTCGTATCACTAGCAGTCGAGATGACAGGCATCTTATCCGCATGGCTGCAACGGATCGTGCAGCCACGTCTCGATCCCTGAGTCAACAGACGGGGACGTTTGCAAGACAACAACCACGTGCACGAACAGTACGACGACGTTTGCAGCAGCATGGACTACCAGCTCGGAGAACATAGCTGTGGTTAACCTTGACGCTGCATCACAGAGAGGAGCTCCTGCGACGGTGTACTCAACGACGAACCTGGTTGCACGAATGGCAAAACGTCATTTTTTCGGATGAATCCAGGTTCTGTTTACAGTATCATGATGGCCGCGTCCGTGTTTGGCGACATCGCGGTGAACGCACATTGGACGCGTATATTAGTCATCGCCATATTGGCGTATCACCCGGCGTGATGGTATGGGGTGCCACTGGTTACACGTCTCGGTCGCCTCTTACTCGCATTGACGGCACTTTGAACAATGGACGTTGCATTTCAGATGTGTTACGACCCGTGGCTCTACCCTTCATTCGATCCCTGCGAAAACCTACATTTCAGCAGAATAATGCACGACCGCATGTGACAGGTCCTGTACGGGCCTTTCTGGATACAGAAAATGTTCGACTGCTGCCCTGGCCAGCACATTCTCCAGATCTCTCACCAACTGAAAACGTCTGGTCAGTGGTGGCCGAGCAACTGGCTCGTCACAATACGCCAGTAACTACTCTTGATGAACTGTGATATTGTGTTGAAGCTGCATGGGCAGCTGTACCTGTACACGCCATCCTAGCTCTGTTTAACTCAATGCCCAGGCGTATCAAGGCCGTTATTACGGCCAGAGAAGGTTGTTCTGGGTACCGATTTCTCAGGATCTACGGACCCAAATTGCGTGAAAATGTAATCACATGTCAATTGTAGTATAATATATTTGTCCAATGACTACCCGTGTATCATCTGTATTTCTTCTTGGTGTAGCGATTTTAATGGCCAGTAGTGTAAATTATAAATTAAAAAATATCCACCAAAGAGTGAAAAAAGGAAAAAAAATGTGCATTGCCCCATTAAGTTTAATATAAGTAGTAATATTTTGATCCAGTTGTCGTCGCGTCAGGGGACCGCTAAGTAAATAAAAAAAAGTTAACAGTAGCTTTCTAGAATAGCGTAGTTTCATTAGTGCTGGGTATAAGCCTCCTCTTCTGTTTGGTGCCCTCTCTTCCAGGCTTGCGCAGCCTGCATTCACACATCAAAATAGTTGGTGATATTAAAATTAATTATTATAGAAAATGTGAAAACCAATCTCTCTTTAATTAGACTAGCATTATTGAAAAACAGAGTTGCCAATTTATTTTTTATCCTATTTCTTACATAATTACATGCGAACTTAGTTTCACGCATTACTCTGTTTCGAGGCCTAAGGTCTACAGTAGTCTGATGATAGCGTCCTAACTCACGGCGAAACCGCGTGGTGCGCCGTATGAAGCTTGCAGGGTTTGACCAGGTGCTGTGACCCGAACGGGCAGTCGTTTGACGGCAGGCGTCGTTGACATATGTGTCTACGTTCCCAATTTTTCGGAGTTATGTAATTAAGACTTAGACTCACAAATTTATATTGTTGGTTTGACATGTATCTACACTGCCTAGGTAGTTGATTTGTACTTAAATTTCGTACTTCACGATTTTTAGATGTATTCTGTTTTTATTTTGTTTACTTAGCGGTCTCTCGACACGACAACGGTTGAATAAAACTATTCCTGCTTAAGTAAAACTTAAAGGGGCAGTAGATACTACATTTTTACCTTATCGGGGTTTTTTGTGTCTTTTTTTTATTTAAGTTTTATTTCATGCTTTTTAAATTTCATATTTTGCTAGTAGACCCGGTGCGATTGTCACTCTGTCCTCTCATTCACATAAATACTTTCCGGGACGAAACATAAAATAATGACATAAAATTCTGAATACAAATCATCAACATTGGATGCCGAAGAAACCGGCGTAGGAAGTCACCCTCTTTCATCTAACGGCCTTGCCAAGAGGACGGAGGATTGTACAAAGGTTCAGGGCACTGTCTTGTTCTTGGGGTGGGAAACTGTCCCTAAAGACCTAATAATCAGCAAAGATCAATGGCATGACTGTTCAGAAGACGATGGAACCAATGCATTAAAGATACGTAATGTATGTCCAGAGGACTCGTAGCCGTAATAGAAAATGTGTCGATATCTCCATTGGTAAAAGATTCCAAATTAGTCCCCCCATTCGGATCTACAGGAGGATACAGGGAAAGGGGAGGTAACCATGAGAAAAAGACTGAATAACCAACGAAGGAATAACACTGTAAGAGTCAGGGCTTGGAATGTCAGGAGCTTGAACGTGGTAAGGAAGCTAGAAAGTCTGAAGTGAAATGGAAACAAGATAAATATTTATGGTCTGAAAAGTACGGGGTAATATCAACAGCAGCAGAAAATGGTGTAACGGGAGTACATTTCGTTATGAAGATAGGACAGAAAGTGATTTTCTGTGAACAGTTCAGTGATAGGATTGTTCTTAACAGATTCGATAGCAAACCATCATCGACAACCATGGTTCAGGTATGCATGCCGACGCCGCAAGCTGAAGATAAAGAGATACATAACGTATATGAGGACACTGAACGGGTACTTCAGTATGTAAACGGATATACAAATGACCTGGATGCAGGAAGTAGTAGAAGAAATGGTCACGGGAGAATGTGGGTCTGGTACTATGAATTAGAAAGGTAAGATGCTAATGGAGTTCTGTGATAAATATCAGTAGAAATAGCGAATACTCTGTTCAAGAAACACATAGTTGGAAGTACTGACTGAGCGTGTGGGAAAGTCGAAACAGTATTCGGGGAAATTAAAAGCAAAGGTGGCAACGTTACAGTGTAGTGGGAATTCCACTGTTCAATGCAGAGGAGAGAGTACATAGGTAGAACAGTACACTGAATGCCTGCATAAGGAGGAAAACTTGTCTGATGACATGGTAGAAGAAGAAACAAAAGTCAGTATAGATGAAATAGGGGATCCAGTATTAGAATCAAAATTTAAAAGAACTTTGAAAGTCTTGTGATCGAATGAGGCAGAAGGGATAGAGAACATACCATCAGAATTTCTAAATTTGTTGTGGGAAGTGGAAACAAAGCGACTATTCACGTTTGTGTGTAGAATGTGTCAGGCGACATACCATCAGATTTTCGGAAAAATTTCATCCACACAATTCCGAAGTTCTCAAGAGTCGACATGTGGGAGAATTACCACACAATCAGCTTAATAGCCCATGCATCCAAGCTGCTGACAATAAGAATATACAGAAGAATGAAAAAGAAAATTGAGGATGTGTTAGATGACGATCAGTATCTCTTGAGGAAAGGTAAAGACGCCAGAGAGAGGCAATTCTGACGTTGCAGCTAAACAAAAATCAAACACGTTCATAGGATCTGTCGACTTGGAAAAAGTGTTCGACAGTGCAAGGGTGCAAAATATTCGAAATTCTGAGAGAATGGGGGTAAGCTACAGGGAAAGACGTATAGAATCTGTAGAAGAGCTGAGTGGGAGCAATAAGAGTGGTAGACCACGAACGAAGTTCTCGTATTTAAAAGGGTGTAAGACAGGGATGTAGTCTTTCACCTTTACCGTTGAATCTGTACATCGTAGAAGCAGTAACGGAAATAAAAGAAATATTCAAGATTAGAATTAAAATCCGGGGTGAAAGGATGTCAATGATAATATTCGCAGATAAGTGAAAGCGAAGAATTATTACAGTACCTGCTGAACGAAATGAACTGTGTAACAAATACTGAATATTGATTGAGAGTTACTCGAAGAAAGACGAAAGTACTGAAAGTGGCAGAAATGAGAACAGCGAGAAACTTAGCATCACAATTGGTGATCACGATGTAGATGAAGTTACGGAAACTGCGACCTAGGCAGTAAAATACCGCGTGACAGACGAAGCATTGAAGTCATAAAAAGCAGACTAGCATTGACAAAAAAGGCATTCCTGGGCAAGGGAAGTCCACACAGGTATTTATTCGAGAAAGAGACTTCTGACATTGTTCTTTTAGAAAACAGAATTGTACGGCAGGGTGACATGATGGACTCTTGGAAAACCGGAACACAAGAGAATAGAAGCATCTGAGATATGGTGTTACCGAAGAACGTTGAAAATTAGATGGCCTGTTAAGGTAACGATTGAGGAGATCACGCTGAAAGTAAGAAGGTCCGGGATGATGGGGCATGTTGAGACAACAGGAAATAACTTACATAGTAGTAGAGTGAGCTGTGGAGGAAAAAACTGTAGAGGAAGACAAAGACTGGGATACATATAGCTAATGAGGTTGCAACTGGAACTCTGAGATGAAGAGGTTGGCACAGAATAGGAATTTGACGCGGGGAGGGGGGGGGGGGGGGAGGGGATCAACGCGTTATTGACTTGTTCAGGTTGTGAAGTTTGTTGTCTTCAATAAATCATCCAATTTTTCTGAAAATATACTTTTGTATGTAGGTAGAAGTACATGATAACTACTGATTTACGTTCCTTCCTAGTGGTTCTAAGCACTTCAGTCCGGAACCGCGCGACTGCTACGGTCGCACGTTCGAATCCTGCCTCGGGCATGACTGTGTGTGATGTCCTTAGGTTAGTTAGGTTTAAGTAGTTCTACGTTCTAGGGGAGTGATGACCTCAGATGTTAAGTCCCATAGTGGTCAGAGCCATTTGAACTATTGAACGTCCCTTCCGGAAAATTCCTTCATGATCTGCTTTTTTTTTCTCTTTTTTTCTGAGACTCTGTTTACGTAGTGAAAATCAGTATTTTAAGTGCTGGGACTTGAAGAAATCTGGAGGAAAATGTAGATGCTGTAACAGTCAAGGGTGACCACGAAGACTATGCTGCGTATAAAGCATCATTTTGTTGAAGAATGAGTTCAAAACTGAACCACCAAGGCCGAACTAGCGTTACAACATTTAAGGGCGTCTTTCGTCACGTCACGCGAAAATGCGTTTTGATCAGGTCGTGGGTAGGGCGCTACTTTATACTTTATCGGCGCAATGTAAAAGAACAATACAGGAACTTATAGGGCTCGTTTTCATAATAGCTCATTACACGGTTTAAACTGGCCATAGTGGCCGATAAAACGATAGATTTAGTTAACTAGTAGACTCTACTTGTGTTTCGAAACAAAAGTTTCGTATTTTTAAGTGTCTGAAAACCCACGTAGATCAGACAGTAGTCTCTTTTGCTTTAACGTGACTTTTTAATGGATAGTGACATCTAATATTTTACCGCCCAAGACAGCGAGGCGGGTGAGGTTCGAAATTCGCATCGGGATGGAGACAAGTTCAGATACCCGTCAAATCGTCCAGATGTTGGTTTCCTGTCGCTTCCTTACATCCAAAGACACAAATGCCGGGTTGGTTCCTTTAAAATGGAGACGCTGGTTTCCTTATCCATCCGTATCATCTATATATCTCGTCGTCGATAGCTCGTCAAAACCTAATGCACTTTCCTTTCACATCATAATAGACTTACGTCATTGCACAACTTACATTTCGCAGGAAACGCGCGTCGGTTGTTCCAGGACAGGATACAGCTCGTATCTTCAGCTTCCTGCAAAAGGAGAGCATAATGAGTTCACCAGAGAGATGTCTACGTTTCATAATAAGTAGAGAGGGTTTCAGCGGATCAAGTATTTGTATTACGTACAAGCTGTTCAAGAAATAACCTTATGAGAATGATTGAGCAAGTTGTTGAAGTGACCTCCATTATGAGATGCTGCATGTTGCATGTCAAAACTACGTAATATTTCTCGAGAAATAGCAGTGACGCATCATGGCGAGCTTACCACCAGCAGCAAATAAACACCTGTCATATGGATACACTAGTTTTTAAACACCTTGAATTACTTTCTTGATGTATTAGAAGTACAGCACTTTTGTAGTTGCATCAGGTCTGTTGCTTACAGCTTGTCGGCCGCCCTCTGGAAAGCTGCCCACCACGCGTTGCCTGGCCCCAGGTCAGTGACCTGCTGCCTCGCCTCCTTCTGCAGGAACCCCAGCTCCACCTGGTCTCCAGCCTCGGAACACCACTGCCGCATCCTGCGCTCCAGCTCGTCGAAGTCGATGCGCGGGTTGAGCCTCATGTCGAAGACTGAACTCATCTCTGGAGGTATCACGTTCGCCTGCATGCCTCCCTAGACAATACAAGCTCATTAGCAAAGATCTTATGAAGACGCTACCCGTAAGGATGGTTAAATTTTCTTAACTACGGATGTATCGAATTTTTGGTAAACGTCTGACTGATGTCGATGCTAGAGATATATTGAAAGCTGCCTCTTTATTCGGCACTTTGATTTCTACCCATTATATTTTTTTTCGTAGACCACGATATTCACTGTTGTTAACTGCGATCGGAACGGTCGCGGCGTTGACGTGACGGAAAGCGCGGCGAGACCCATGGAGCGGCCCGCGAACAACAACACAAACTGGAGAGGACGGACGCGACCAACGAAGGACCTTACGAACAACGACAAGATCGAAACAACAGGGTGACTAGAAAACCTAACTAGACCACCATGTCCACTCGTACACTGAACAAGAAAGTAAATACGCTTTCTAAGGCGAGGCGATATGACCAGAGATGTACGCAAGATTAGACTGACTGAGGTTTTTTTTTTCTTTTATTGAATTTTGATTCCCCCCGAAGGGGGCGGGCTGGCAGCAGCTTATTACGCTGCTCTGCAGCCTACAGACTTTTTAACACGTAAGAAGAAGATAAGAAACAATAAAAGCAGGCGATAAAACGGTGACTTAAATTGTAAAACGGCGGAATATTGTGGAAAGTTAAAACATAAAGCAAAGGCTTGACAAAGCTAATAAAATATACAGGAAGCAGACAGGTAACACAGTATACAGACAATTAAAAAACATGCCGACAGTCTGGTTTCTGTTCGCAAGCGATATAAAAACCACACCCAGCGACAGTATCGTGTCCGTTCGCAACACTTTGGAAAAGACACACAACACTGAACACTCACTGTAAACACTGCACTAAAATGTCGGCACAAAGACGACACACCATAGCAAAGGGCTGATGAGGGGGGGGGGGGGTTCAAAATGGTTCTGGGCACTATGGGACTTAACATCTGTGGTCATCAGTCCCCTAGAACTTAGAACTACTTAAACCTAACTAACCTAAGGACATCACACACATCCATGCCCGAGGCAGGATTCGAACCTGCGACCATAGCAGTCGCGCGGTTCCTGACTGCGCGCCTAGAACCGCTAGACCACCGCAGCCGGCGGGGGGGGGGGGGGGGGGCTGGACAGATGGGGGTGGGGAAACAAGGAGGGAGGAGAGGAAAAACCAAATGGGGGGAACCAAAGGAGGGCGAGGACTCATAAGGGGGTGGGGGGCTGGCTGAGAGAGAGGCAGGCGCTTAAATACATGATCAGGGGCACTGCTAATGGCCGCTGCTGAGACCTCGTGTTCCACTGTGGCGCCCTCACACTAAATGTGGGGCAGGAGGCGCGCGCTGCCACGGCTTATGGCGTGATGGTGCAGAGATCTCTAGAGGTCTTCGTCGTCCATGCCGTCTGGCGCGGACTCAAATTCCGTAGCGCGCAGTACCTGATCGCTAAACCACTTATAAGTCTTTGGGGAGCGAGCTTTTTTCAACCAGTGGGTATTATTTGCGGGCTGCAGACCATGAGGTCCTATTTATTTGAGAATTCGCCAATATACTGCAGTCTGTGTTCTGTTCTGAGTAGTGAGAGAGGTTATCCAAATCAAAACCTATTCATAAAAGATAAAAACCTAAACATGTTAACACAGTTGGAAGATAGTCTAGCAAGACGGAAAGAGTACTTCGCAGAAATTTTATATTGCACTGACCCTCACATAACATTCAACCACGTAATGATCGAGAGTAACAGCAGTAATACTGGCGAATACAGCATTATCGAACAGGAAATGGTGTACACCATTCAAAAGCTGGAAAACAACAAGGCTACATGCGAGGACCAGTTGTCAGCAGAGATGTTAAAAGAGGATGGAAAGAACCTACGTGAAATCTGTCACCTTATTACAACGATCTGGAAAATTGAAACACTATCTGAAGACTGTAAAACTGCAATAACTTGCCCCATACACAACAAAGGAAATAAAATGGAATGTGAAAATTACAGAGGAATCAGACTGCTAAACCTAACACACAACGTTATGTCAGTGACCATTCTCGAAAAAAATAAGTCTTACACAGAAAACCTCATCCAAGAATACCGGGCTGGATTTCGACCGAACAGTTCCACAAATGACAATCTGTTTGCTCTACGGCAGATATTTGAGAAATAGTGGTAATCTGACAGAAACATTCACTCTGTGTTCAATGATTTTCAGCGAGTCTATGACAATATCCACAGAATTACAGAAGTAGCCATTACAACACACTAAAAGAATTTAGGATTCCCAGCAAATTGATTAGGATGATACAACTGTGCATAGATGGCTCACAGGCAGTAGTGGAGTTCAGAGGATCCATATCCTCCAACTTCTCAATCAAAACAGGAATATGACAAGGAGATACTCTTTCATTTGGTATCTTCGACCTTGCATTGGAGAAAGTTGTCCGATACGAGCACCGTGAAGTAAAACTGCTGACATTCGCAGATGATGTAGTCTTCCTCAGTGAAACAGGAGAAGAGCTGAAGGCACAGTGCCACCAGAATGGGACTTTTCGTAAACTATCTCCCGAGTAGTACCGTACGGTCCGGAAAGGTAGATGCTTACCAAGAAAGAAAGAGAAAAGCTGAATGCTTTAGAAAGAAAATCGATGAGAAAAACCCCGGGACCTGTATTGGAGAATGACATCCGGAGAGTTCGAAAGAACACTGAAATGTATCACTAAATGAAGCAACCCATTGTCGTCCAGAAGTTAGAAAGTAGAAAACTGCAAATGGGCGGGGCATGTGGCTAGAATGGAAAGCAACAGAATTCCTGAGGGGTTCGAGGACACTCTCTAAACAACACAACCATTGGACCGACCTGACGCACGGTGGAAAGATGACATAGAGAAGGACGTCGAAGCTTTAGGAATCCACGCAGGTTGGAGAGAGACAGCGAGAGATAGAAGCAGATCTTTGATGCAGCTCGTCGTCTACAGGGTGTGTGATTGCTGTGAAGTAGAAGAAGTTCTTTTCCGGATTCGGTTAAGTGCTAGTTACTAGAGACGTGTTTTTAGAGGACACTGCCTTTTTCTGGATGTGGTCAGTGCTATTGTGGAGATTCAGTTGTGTTGGCAGAAGAGCCAACATCGTGTTACGAATGGAGGCCGAAATGCACGCGTTTTAGCTTATGCAGGCTGGCGTGAGGAGGGAAGGACTATACTGACGTGAGTTCTGGAACATGAGAAGGAATTAGAATTCAGAAAGCGGACGTAATTAGTTTGATACTTAACTTTAATCCATTAATGATGAACGTCGCTCTTGAAGGTATATGATTCACAATATCAGTCTCAATAGTAACTGAATATGGCGCGTTGCTAGGTCGTAGCAAATGACGTAGCTAAAGGCTATGCTAAGCTGTCGTCTCTGCAAATGAGAGCGTATGTAGACAGTGAACCATCGCTAGCAAAGTCGTCTGTACAACTGGGGCGAGTGCTAGGGAGTCTCTGTAGACTAGACCTGCCGTGTGGCGGCTCTCGGTCTGCAATCACTGATAGTGGCGACCCGCGGATCCGACGTATACAAACGGACCGCGGCCGATTTAAAGGCTATCACCTAGCAAGTGTGGTGTCTGGCGGTGACACCACAGATTCCACAATGAATAAACATTTGGGTGAAATCATTTCAGTTTACTAGTATTGATCAGACTTAATTGTAGTGGCGACTTTACGTTGTGGAAGGTGATTACAGAGTCGTATATGAACTTTTCACTTCATCTTGTTGTAAATTCCAAAATGTTACACTTTCCGAAGAATAAAGTAGTTTCTGAGCTTCCAGAAAAAGTTATGAGGTGTCCCGAATGCTAGCCGTCAAACCGAATTCCTTATTTGCAGGCTTGAGTACTTTTGTGGGCTTATAGAATCATTTTGTGCTGACGTACGCCTTCGGAAGCACACCGCTGGGCACTAGGAAACATTGTGTAGGAGGCGCTGAACTAGGTGCGCCTGTAACAAGAGAATACCAAGACACGCCGCCAGGCTTCACACCGACAACGCCCCCTGGGCAGCGTTCATATAGGTCGCCGCCGCCGACCAAGCTGTCTCAGCCTCTCAATCCCAGTATCTCAGAAGGTAGCACTGGGACTCAGTTCACATTGCACCTCAATACGTCGCATTGCTCTATAGTCTCCCACAGTGATAGTTGTCACCTCGCACCTTAACTAACTGTGAGGGAACATTAGTCATTGTATATAGTTGTGAGATGGACATGGACAAGATTCAAGTATTAGTACATGTTATTTGATTGCTGTTAACCATAGAACTTCAGACTGGACGTTATTGAAGTCAAGTATTCAGTTGGTTCCTGTAATAAAGTATATTTCAACCACGTGCACATTATGTGTTGTAGTGAGAGGAAACTGGCCGCGTACCTATTATACCGCCCTCTCCTAATCCAGCCAGGAATCACAAAACATTTCAGGAGGGTACAGCCACAACAATTGGTGACGAGTTTGATCAAGTTTTGTTTCTGCAGGGGAGCTGTCGTTACAGAGATTCTACTTGCTAATTTATTATTATTGTTCATGTATTACAGGAGGGGAGCTGCAGAAATAATATATTTCTCTTTTCGCAGGCTTTGCACATTGCTTTTTCTATTTGCCCTGTGCATCAGCCGCAGACTGCTCCTGCTCTGAAACTAAATCAGATTTAAGTTTCAGAACCAGTATATTGCCACACTGACTGTGGAGCAATTGCTTTCCGCACAAGCTATGTCGACTGCCCAACCGGCCAACCAACTGCAATCCTTGTTTCATCCGTCATAGACGGTTCCTACACGTACTGCTCAAAAATTGCAACTGTGGGCTTTACGTCTACACCAGTATCAGCACGAAATTGTGTAGAGAGCTACGACAAAGCATGGCAATGCAATGCTGACGCCCTTTCTCGCCTTCAGATCGGCCTGACTCTGATTTTGATTCCTCTGACACATCTTCTTGCCAGATCGATGGGCAGACTCTGAACTGCTGCAATCTTTTCCACTGAATTACAGAAAAATTCCACAGGCCACGGAAGCGGACCATGATCTGAAGATTTTGTAGCATTACATTCGCACGTCTTGGCCTCGATCATTGAACAGTGTTAAAAAAAATGGTTCAAATGGCTCTGAGCTCTAAGGGACTTAACATCTGAGGTCATCAGTCCCCTAGAACTTAGAACTACTTAAACGTAACTAATCTAAGGACATCACACACAGCCATGCCCTAGGCAAGATTCAAACCTGCGGCCGTAGCGGTCACAAGGTTCCAGACTGTAGCGCCTAGAACAGTGTTCAGAACTCAGTAGTACGCCGATACTTTGTTCGTCGGCATAACCTTTCAGTACAACAAGTTGTGATCATAGTACAGTCCGATAGTGGACAGTCGCATGTGCTCGTTTCCGTTCCAAAAGTATGTGTTACAAATGCTCCACGAAGGTCATTTGGGAACTGGTCGCACTAAACAGATAGCGCGCCGGCGCTGTACTTGGCAGGGCATGCACGCCCACATTGAACAGCGTCAAAGTGTTGCGCATGCGCGGACAACCAATAAGCTCCGCCATGAGTGTGAACTGGTTTGTGAACGAAATGGCATTCTTTGCAAAAACAGACATAATGTCTTATGGGACAACCGCAATCAGTGATTTTATAATGTTACTTAAAATCCGTCTTGATTGCAAATTTTTTTTTATTATTCATATGATTGGTTTCGGTTCATTCATCACCATCTTCAGATCTGTAAAAATAATTATACTAATTTACTATTTCACGAAAGCAAATCTTTTTCATCCTATCTTATCAACATCAAATGTACCAGAACGTACCTGATATTTAAGTTACAGGAGTAACCCGTCCAATTCAGCAACTTTCACATGCTACATCACATAAAATTGGTTGGCAGAGTGCACGTCATTTATATTAATTATAACACTATTACCGACAGGTGGCGTCTGGTACATTTGTTACATTCCATTTGCACATACTGTATTCAGTAGATCTTTTTTATATTAAAAATATTTAATTAAAATATGTAGATGTCAAAGCTAAAATCTGTACTTGTCAGGATTAAAAAACAGTAAAATTATCATTTTTATACGATCTAACAGGCATAGGGCGATTTATATATCTACGGACAAGGACAAGATTCAAGAATCAAAAAATGGTTCAAATGGGTCCGAGCACTATGGGACGTAACATTTGAGGTCATCAGTCCCCTAGAACTTCGAACTACTTAAACCTAATATAATGAATTCTACTCTGCTTTTGTAAATGATGAAAGTCTATGTGAATGCAGCTTGCCGCTAACTTGGTGTAATGTTTTGTCTGTACAGAAGTGTATCTGTCGCCTTTATCGCTCTTTCTCTCTCACACATAAATCGGTACAATAAAGTCAGGGCTTCGTGTTTTCTAGTTAGGCTGATCCGTGAAAAGACAGAGAAACAATTATGCTAATGGAGGATTCTCTCACTCACTCTCTCTCTCTCTCTCTCTCTCTCTCTCTCTCTCTCTCTGTCCTTTATCTGTGTACAGTTTGAATATATTATTTACGTGAAATCAGCCTAGTAGAATCTCTGGTGGAGCCCTTCGTCTTAACATTCAGCGGCTGGCTTGCTAGAAAATATCTTTACATTTGTTATTATTATTAAGCGCTGCATTCAGCTGGGAAAATCGATCGTTTGAACAATTCGTTCAGTTTACGACAGATCTAAAATTTCAGATGTGGACGAAGCCTTTTTGGACGATTTCAAAAAAACTCAGAGATTGCAGGCTCTCTTCGTCACAGCTGAAACTTCCCAATTAATTACAGGGCCCAGACAATCATCAATGGTTCAGACAGAGAACTCATTCGTCATTCACTCTAGAATAAAATGGTCACAAACCTTATTTCTGAGGAAATTGTATATTGAATCCATTTCCGTACATGTTCCGTTTTCTGTTGGTTCCAAGTCTCATGTAATTTTCTTTTACAGGTTTTTCTTTCTCTTTATCTATCACGCTAGCGGCACAAACTTTCCTAGCTCGCTTTAGCGCGAAGAAGAGTAAATAAATCTCCTTTAGCAATCCGACAATCTTCCAACCGATACTTCCGAAGCTGTTCCTCTCTCTCTCTATAATAACTATGGAGCATACATTTCTGTACCTCTGTTGTTCCAAAGAATAAACGTACTAGAAAAATACCTTGGCGTCGACGAGCTGTCGGCGCATATATTACTAGAAAAATCTGATCAGATCCTTTTCAAACGTAAATACATGTGGATGATTTGGTTGACCATTATTAATTATTGCGTGGTAGAGGGTAATTTTCCGTGGGGAGATTACAATGCCCCTCGCAGCGAGCGAAGTTTGTGAGCTCAATTTTGATTCACCGAACACACTTCGCGAGCTATCTATTAGCGTGGATAACCCGGAAGTGATGATTGTCAGTCCTCCGACTGAAAAAGAATATTATATTTGAGACAGACGAAGAAAAGAAATGTTGAAGACAGAAGAAATGAAGAGACCGGTACCGCGGCTGTATTGCTTTTACGTGCATCTAGGTGTTATATTTGCTGTGCACAACCAAGGAAGATGATCTTTCATGTACTGATGTCAGGGTCTACCCATTCGGGAACTTTCTTAAGCAGGGAAACCTTGGAAAACCTCTTAAGCCTAGACCCCCAGCCTACGGTACATAGAAGATAGGAAAGCCTATAGAAGAAAAAAAATATATAATTTTGAAATAGATCTCTAAAGGAAAGATAGGGATCAATTTGTATCACGATTTGGAGAAGGGTGGTTTGTGCCTCTAGCAAAAAAAAAACGTTTTACAATAAATAACGTGAATTCTCGTTTTACAATCTTGCTCCTGGTACAATATCTTGCGGTGCTAAACTCCCCCGGGTCTTGCATGTCCCCGACGTCCACATTTGTAGTCGGTCTTCTACGCGGCCCCCTCTGTAGTTGATCTTCTACGCGGCCCACAATGGGAAGAGTAGAAGGAACAGGGATACTCGAATTCACATGCAACATTCATTCCAAAAGAATTAGCAATGACCAAAAGGAAAACTCTTACTGTAAGAGAACTGATTAGGTTGCACCGTCCCAGATTCTCCTTTTTGAAAGCAAAATCCTTATGGCTTCATGGATCCTTTTTGTTACGACGTACTTCAAGGAATTCAACCATTAACTAATGATGTTGCCAAAAGCATCATCCGATTTACTCCCTTTTGAATACTCCTTTTGACTTTGCCTCCCCACTTGTGCTTATAAGTCCAAAAGTTCTAACACATTTTCTATCACTGATTTGTTCTTCGTAATTTGAAGGATTCATGTAACTTACTATAGATTTTGGATTCAAATCATCGAATAATGGAAAGTGTAGTTCATTTTATACCAAGACATCATCCATATTTCCTTGATAAGTCTTATAATTTAGCTATACTCAAAACTTTTTATTCTAAATACATATATTTCTTCGCTTGAGTGCTGAAATGTAAAGGTTATTAGCATTGAGGAATGCGGATTCGCTTCTTTCAATTACTCTCTGATTCATACGGTGTTCATCCATGCTCATATATGGAAATGGATTTTTCACACAAAATTCCCAAACGAACACGAACCATTAAATTACTACTGAATCTATGAATATTACTTTCTTTAATCATTCATTAATAAATTAAAACTCTTAACTTCTAATTATAACACCTATTCCTTTTAGAGTTCAACATGAATCAGTTTATCCTCGCGTTTGGTGCGAGTCTCTTACAAAGCATATCTGTATCGTCTATATCGATTTTAATTCTCGCGCCGACGTCAACTGTTTTGCGCGGGAAATTATCTTTGCGGCGTTAACCGTCACTCACGATTCACTACCACAACACATCCCTTCACACGTTTACACATGTAAGCGTTCACATGAGATTATATATGAATATTCACTCGGAACCTCTTTTGATTATTCCGCGTCATTTGCGGGAAACATTTCATTCTTCTTGAAGGTCAGTTAGATCCTTAATCATTCTTGATGACATTAGCAATGCTAAAGTTCTACGTTCACCCAAACCACAGGTGAAGCCTATCTCCACTATCTTCTTTACAACACTCGATTATAATAGTTAGTCACTATTTCTATACTCTATGTCACTGATTAACTATTTCAATTTAAAGGTTTCTATCACTACACACACAGTTTATTGTTATGTTTTTTACGAGCGTTCATTTCTGTCACTCGGAACACCATTCCTCCCTATCTTCTAATCTTCATTATACTTTTTTAAGTCGTTATGAGAAAATAACCCTTTTATTTTGTTCGATCCCGGGTATGCTAACAGATAAGTCCCCGGATTCGGAATTCGTAGGATAATGTATGGTCCAGTATATAGTAACTCCCATTTCTTTATACTTTTCTTTATTACGGATGATTTGGTATGTCGTTTAACTAGTACCTTCTCTCCGACATGGTATGTCTGTACCCTTTTGATTAATTTGTCATATCGTTGTTTTCTTTGATCAGCCTATTTCGTCATATTTATGATAGCTTGTCTTATTTTTTCTTCCCAAGGCATCTCAGTTTTCTGAGTTTTGGGGATATGGTCAGTCCAGAAGTTTTCCTCTTTTGCTCCGAACATCAATTCACAAGGTGTATATCCAGTTGAGGAGTGGGGCATGTTATTGTATATCTGCTCAAACTCTTCCACATAATTTGCCCACGCAGTTTGCTTATTATGGCAATACGTCCTCATAAATCGATTGAATTCTCTAAAAATCCTCTCAACCAAATTGCCTTGTGGGTGGTAAAATGATGTTAGTATATGTTTCACACCGACTTGAGACAAAGTCTGCTTCCATCGGAGTCCCGTGAATATTTTAGCATTGCCTGTTATGGTCGCCTTAGGTGTACCAACATGTGGAAGATAATCCCTTGTCAATCTTAATACAATTACTTTGGCTGTAGCCGCCTTTATCGGGTATAGCTTTACGTATTTCGTACACACATCGAGAAATGCCAACACATATTTAACACCACCTCTTGAAGTAGGTAACGGTCCACACAGATCGCATGAAATTAATTCTTTTGGTTCTTGTACTAATATTGAGCATAATGGGTGCTTAGTTCCTTTTGAATCCGGCTTTGTTTTTTGACATATTATGCATCTCTTTAAGACCTCATGCACTCTGCGCTTTATGTTGGGAAAATAACAGTACCCACTTATTTTGTCTGCACATTTTGTCGCACCGAAATGTCCCCAGGTTAAATGAGTGAACCATACAAGTTTCTCTATTTGTGCCTCAGGTATACAAACACACCAACAGACTTTGTTTGGCCTTCCACAGCGGAAAAATAATACGCCTTTTACCAGCTTGTAATAGTTTTCCATCTGATCCGAAGGTTGCTGTTGTAACCTTTGAATGACACTTCCCCATTGAGCATCTTTTTTTCTGTAACTGGGCCATATGCACACAAAAATTGACGTAGTACGTCTTAAATGGATTTTCCTGCAGCAGCAATACAGGGAATTCTGAGGAATTATTTACTTCAATCTCTTTTGTTAAACCCTGCGGTGACCTTGATAGAGCGTCAGCAATAATGTTTTGCTGCCCTGAGACATGTACGATCTTAAACTGGTATTGTTGCAGAGCGAGCGTCCATCTAGCCAGCCTGGGGTGTAACAGTTTGCACGTTTGTAAAAACGTTAATGATTGGTGATCGCAATATACGATAGTCTTCGACCCATATAAATAATAATGAAATTTTTTAAATTCCCAGACGACCGCAAGAGCCTCTCTCTAATTCTGTCGTCGTGTACGTTCGTTCACAGTTGGACAAAACACGACTAGCAAACGCAATAGGACAAAAGGTAAGCTGTCCATTTATCTTGCGTACTTGGAAAAGGCACACTCCAAGACCCACATTTGACGAATCTGTTGACAAGTAGAATTCCTCTTGCATGTCCGGATAGTACAAAAGCGGTGCATTTACTAATTGCTTCTTTATCTCTTCAAATGCTTCTGGACACTCTAATGTCCAGAGCCAGGGCACATCCTTCTTCAGCAAACTATTTAGAGCTGCTGCATTCATGGCCTGATTCGTTATAAATCTTCTAAAAATTGAGGCAAGACCCATAAACCCTTTTAATTGCCTCCTATTTCTCGGTGTTGGAAACTTACTAATCGCAATTAGCTTCTCCTTGGTCGGTAAAATTCCCTTTGCGTCAACTATATGCCCCAGGAACTTGATTCTGTTTAGTGCAAGATGGGATTTCTGCAGGTTAGCAGTTATTCCCATGGTTTTGAACACGTCCAACACCCGACTCAGTGAGGTAATATGCTCCTCCCAGGTCTTCGATGCAATAAGCATATCATCAACAAATACTGTTATCCTGCATCTTAGTTCTGGGCCTAGAGCATAATCTAGAGCTTATATAAAGATTCCAGCACTAATGTTGAGTCCGAAAGGAACTACAGTAAATTGGTAACTTCTCCCGGCATAAATGAAAGCTGTATATTTCCTTGATAACTCATCCAGCTTGACCTGCCAATACGAACTCCGCAAATCGATGCTCGTCAAATATTGGACATCCTGGAACCGTTGTATCAGTTCGTCTATGTTTTCCGGATGTGTTCTCACTGGAATTATGATTTTATTTATTTCCCTGGCGTCGAGTACCAGTCTCACAGTTCCATTTGCTTTTGGCACGACCAACAATGGGGAGCAGTATGGGCTTGTAGAGGGTTCGATCAAACCCCATTTCAACATGCGATCTATTTCTTTTTGAACTTGAGCCTTTAACCTCCAGGGAAAAGGATAGAAAGTTCTACAATACGTTTCGTGTGGCTTAACGTAGAGATGGCATATGTATCCCTTAATAACTCCTGGCCTTTCGTCAAACACGTTTTCATACACTAATAATAATTCTTTAAGCTGCTTCTTCTGCTCTTCAATAATGCAGTCGGATTCATTTAACTTCTCATACACTAATTGACCGAAGTCTCCTTTGACTTGGAACTCATTATTTACGTGCTGTTTAGAATTATGTGCAGTCCTGATTACTTGCACACTGATCCCACTATTATATTTTCTGGTAAGGCTTTCCTGTTTCAACAAGTCCAACTCAATTTCTTGTTTATTTACATTTAACCAAATTTTTCCTGTTTTAAAATCTATTCTGCATCCGTATGGACGTAGGCTGTCGATTCCTATAATGCAGTCTACCAACAAATTTTTTACAACAAGGAATGTGCTTAATATTGCTACATTTCCGACTTCTACACTAGGTAGTGACTGCACTTTTACATTAGCCGATCTAGCCCCAACGGCGCCTATTATTCTGCAATTTTGAACTGAAAAAATTGGTACTCGTCTTATATTTCTGATCTTGTTGAATAGAGCCTCCGAAATAACATTCGTGGTTGCAGCTGTGTCCAAAACCGCCACTATAGGTACAGTCTCCAAAATGACTTGCACTTCGGCTACTGCCACCTGTTCCTTATCCTCATCTTGGAGTTCTAAGTCCTCGGTCAATTCATCTGCCAGTAATCGTCCATCATTATACGTTAGCATTGGTACACATATCCTGTTGCCCCTCAACCAATTGTTGACCGCTTCTCCGGGGCACGAGTGGGTCCTTACAAGTTTGTTGGATTTTGATTCGCCTGGTGGTTGACATCGTCCGTCACTTCGGTAATTACCGGTTGATTCGTTGATGTCCGTCCCCACTGATGTTGGTTATTTGAATCTATTCCCCCCGGTTGATTCCACTTTCTATTACTGTTATTGTTCCAGGCTTGCGGTCTGAAATTCCTTTCGTTCCCCCATACGGGATTGTATCGTTTCCCATTCCTGTTGTTCCTTGGATAGCCCCTCGCAAGACTATTGCCGGTATTATTATTGAGATTTTGAGGGGTTTCTCCACTATTTATCGATCTCTGTGCGTTCCCTTGCCTACCATTTGGCGGAGGTTCTATCTCCCTATATTGGAATCTGTTGTTACGGGCTTTCTGGTTGCTCTCTTCTATAATGTCTATATGATCTAACGTCGTGAGGAACGACTCCAAGTCTTTATCGTTCCCGTAAATTAATTGATTCCGGATGTTAGTTGGTAATCTTGCCTTAAGTATGTTTATTATGTCTGGCAAAGGCATAGGTCTGTCCCAATATCTAGTTTTGTTTATATATTTTTCAAAATACTTCCTAAGGCTTCCTTTTGAAAAAGAGGAAGGCTCTGGGTAGAGCACCTCCTGCCTTGGGCGTTCCTGTACCCCTTCTGACCAGAATTTTGCTAAAAACGCTTTCTCAAAATCGTCATATGTCGAGCAAACAGAAGTCATGTCCGAGGCCCAGATCGCCCCCGAACCTTGTATATACCCAGTCACGAAACTGATTTTCTGCCACTCCGACCAATTTCTGGGTAGCACTCCTCTAAAACTTCGGATAAAAACGATCGGATGGACCCCCCTTTTGTCAGTGTTAAAAATCTGGAATTGCCGATGCTTTATCATTTTTTCTTCGGCATGGCAAAGGCTTTCGTAATCTCCGTCAGATAAAACTTCACGCGAACAACTAGCTCGTGGCAATTTAATATTCGAGTTACTCACACAAGTCGGTATCGTGTGCGAATGTGCAGTAACTGGCTCTACAGACGCTGCCAACTTCTGCTGCTGGCCGGTATTCATTTGTTCTGAGCCTTGTTGTGAAACGCGTATCGACTCTTCTATCGTTTGTTTCCAATGCTCGAAATCAGCACCTAACTGCTGTCGCACTTCCTCAAGTCCTTTCGCAAACAAATTCTCTTCCTGTTTGCCGCATAGACTCTGGAATGCTGCTTTAACATTTTGCTCAACGTTTTCACACATTAGCCTTTTGTTTTCTAATGTGATTTCGGATAATTTACCCGTTAATACATTAATTTGGTGGTCTATAACGTCTTGACGTTCGGTCAGATGTTCAACACTTTCCTTTAGGTTCGTCTGCGTACGTGCCAATTCAGGAAGTTGCGCAATTGCACATGACATGGCATCTTGCTTTTGTACTAATTGCGGAACCATTTCCACCTGTTCCCGTACGGTATCTATCTTAATAACCACATACTCCTTCATTTCTACACGTACGCGTTGAGTAGATTCCTCACATTGAGCTTTAACCAATTCTATTTGTGCAGTTAATTTTCGTTCCGTCTCTTCGGCCTGATCTTTAAGTTCCTTTGTCTTCGCCTCTATCCGCTGCTCTAATTCGGAAAAACTGTCATGTAACTGCTGCTTAATCTCAGCTTTCAGATTTTCCTGCCCCTCAGTAACTGAGGCTAATTTCGCATTCAAATCATTTTGCCCCTCGGTAACTGAGGCTAGCTTCGCATTAATGTCGGTTTTCATATTATTCATGCTCTCGGTTATCATCTGCATCTGTCTCATGATAATTACTAATGGATCTAATCCATGTTGCATACTTGCTGTTACATCTCCAGCCGTGTCTAGCGGGCGTTCTATTGCATTATCTGTAGCGATCGGTTCTACAACACTTCTTACTACATCACTATTATCCGTGCCCACAGCTGAGGGCTGTTGCGTGTTGCTCTGCTCTGCTTGACTCATCTTAATGAATGTTCAAATCTACGTCTACTTCCTCAATACTAGCAAGCTTTAGTAAAGAATTATACATCTGGCCTATTTTCTGCGCCCAGCGTGCTGTTTTTATTTGTAGATCCACTTAATTTGCCTGCGAGTATTTCTTCTCTTTTCCAAGTTAAGTTGTCTCGTCGTAGTTCACATGAAACAGAGAACAAAATTATTTTAACAACGTCCAAAAACGTGTCCTGTCACGGATTGGCCATTATAATGAATTCTACTCTGCTTTTGGAAATGATGAAAGTCTATGTGAATGCAGCTTGCCGCTAACTTGGTGTAATGTTTTGTCTGTAAAGAAGTGTATCTGTCGCCTTTATCGCTCTTTCCCTCTCACACATAAATCGGTACAATAAAGTCAGGGCTTCGTGTTTTTAAGTTAGGCTGATCCGTGAAAAGACAGAGAAACAATTATGCTAATGGAGGATTCTCTCACTCTCTCTCTCTCTCTGTCCTTTATCTGTGTACAGTTTAAATACATTATTTACGTGAAATCAGCCTAGTAGAATCTCTGGTGGAGCCCTTCGTCTTAATATTCAGCGGCTGGCTTGCTAGAAAAGATCTTTACATTTGTTATTATTATTAAGCGCTGCATTCAGTTGGGAAAATCGATCGTTTGAACAATTCGTTCAGTTTACGACAGATCTAAAATTTCAGATGTGGACGAAGCCTTTCTGGACGATTTCAAAAAAACTCAGAGATTGCAGGCTCTCTTCGTCACAGCTGAAACTTCCCAATTAATTACAGGGCCCAGACAATCATCAATGGTTCAGACAGAGAACTCATTCGTCATTCACTCTAGAATAAAATGGTCACAAACCTTATTTCTGAGGAAAATTGTATATTGAATCCATTTCCGTACATGTTCCGTTTTCTGTTGGTTCCAAGTCTCATGTAATTTTCTTTTACAGGTTTTTCTTTCTCTTTATCTATCACGCTAGCGGCACAAACTTTCCTAGCTCGCTTTAGCGCGAAGAAGAGTAAATAAATCTCCTTTAGCAATCCGACAATCTTCCAACCGATACTTCCGAAGCTGTTCCTCTCTCTCTCTATAATAACTATGGAGCATATATTTCTGTACCTCTGTTGTTCCAAAGAATAAACGTACTAGAAAAATCTGATCAGATCCTTTTCAAACGTAAATACATGTGGATGATTTGGTTGACCATTATTAATTATTGCGTGGTAGAGGGTAATTTTCCGTGGGGAGATTACACTAAATAACCTAAGGACATCACACACATATCCATGCCCGAGGCAGGATTCAAACCTGCGACCGTAGCGGTCGCGCGGTTCCAGACTGAAGCGCCTAGAACCGATCGTCCACACCATTCAAGAATCAGTACATGTTATTTGATTGCTGTTAACCACAGAACTGGACATAACTGAAGTTAAATACTCAACTGTTTCCTGTAATAAAGTGTAATTTATCCACGTGGGCACTTTGTGTTGTAGTGAGAGGAAACCGGCCACCCACCTGTCATACCACCCTCTTCTCATCCAGTAAGGAACTACAAAATATTACAAGAAGGCACAACCAGAACACATTTCTTGCGTTCAGTTACAGTACAATTCATTAACAATCCACTTCTTTCGCATTCATTTCAAGATATATCTTATCATTCTTTGTATTAAGGCACCACTTTTGATCTCTCTTAATGATCCACCGATACACTCAGGCGTATCAGAAATCAAATGCCGCGCGGGATTAGCCGTGCGGTCTGGGGCGCTGCAGTCATTGACTGTGCGGCTGGTCCCGGCGGAGGTTCGAGTCCTCCCTCGGGCATGAGTGTGTGTGTTTGTCCTTAGGATAATTTAGGTTAAGTAGCGTGTAAGCGTAGGGACTGATGACCTTAGCAGTTAAGTCCCATGAGATTTCACACACATTTAACAAAAAAGAAATCAAATATTGAATTATGATCACTACTTTTTATTGAGCGTTTCAAGAATTTTATGATGTATCTAATCTTCTATGCTGCCATATATTAATGTGATGCTAGAAATACTTAATGCATCTTCGTTTTGTTACCTAAATTCGATGTAATAACTTAAACCAATGACTGCATTAAATACGCAACAAAAGCATCAAACAAAATAGAATTATTAAAACCCTACATATTACGGAAAACTATCGGTACTGTCGATATATCGCCTAAAAAAATTTGGAGTACAAAATTTTAGAGTGTTTAGAGGGGATAAGAAAAGCACTTTTTATGTAAGAATAATGGCACAGTTTCACCGTTTCTCCGACAGGATCCACGAACCTTCTGACGGTAGTGACGTTCTAAATGCCGCGTGACGAATATTGTTTTAAAGATGTTGCTTAAAATGTCATTTGTTTACACTATTGCACAACTGGCATCTACTTGCTAATTACTGCCTAACTCACTATAAACAATCACGTGTTTCACGAATAATGAATGCGCATTAGTCAAAGTGGAAATCAGCTCATCTGAAATGTATATCAGTGTCTCTCGTGCGACGAACTCTTATCTCCCCCCACAAGGTTACGCCCTGCGGAATGTCATCAGCTGAAAGTTTTGTACCCTCTGATACCTGAATGGTTGGAAACCCCCTCTCACGCATTGACATTGGAGGCATTTAGTTTTTTGGCTATGGATAGGGTGCGGTTGGCGAGGTTATGTTTAGTTAGCTGTAACACAGCTTCCTCAAACCGAACAGTTCGCACACAGTGAGGTTTACCGGTTCTTAGTCGGTTTGTATCTTGTTTCACTAAGATGACGATGAAGTCTTTGAAATGTGATATAATTTGCTGACCATATGCCCGGGAATAGTTACGTATGGAGGCCCCTCGCTGCTAGACTGTTGCGTCGTCACTCCCCAGAAATATGGTGCACATCAACTAACTTAGTTAAAATGTAATCAGGCATCAAAAACCTGTGAACATCGGTAGAAACTTCCATATGAACACAACATAAACAATAATAATGTATTGATCTAATGAATGATCTCCCTGAATCTAATGACCTCTCTGGAGACGTACTAGTCTCAACTTTATCTTCGATAAGAATAGAAGTTAGTGTACGAGTAAATAGAAAATTGTCCCAGGAGAAAAATGAGCTGAAGGTGTGAACTGAAATTAGTGTTAGGGAGAGCACTGGACTCGAAAAGTCTGTGCAGCTGTGGTAGCTGCAGTGCCACGGCGGTGCAGTGTTCATCGCGTTTGTCTTGTCTGCAGGAACCCTAGGATCAAATCTTGGCCTGGGTACAAATTTTAATTCATTACTAGCTTGTATCCTTATTGAATAATAAAATAATTCGATACCTTAAGTAGTAATGAAAACGTACGCTTCCTATCAAATGTAATTATATTGCAAATCTGATTCCAGTGTCACTGAAAGCGCACGAAGCCGTCAAAACAAGTCCAGAGTTGAACCATTGAAGAACCCCAAGCAGGGTGACATCTGTGTCACGTAATACAAGTATTTATCTTCTGTAATAACGCAACTAATACATAGTTCCTTCACATCCTAAATATAAATATACTGCCTGATAGCCGGCCGAAGTGGCCGTGCGGTTAAAGGCGCTGCAGTCTGGAACCGCAAGACCGCTACGGTCGCAGGTTCGAATCCTGCCTCGGGCATGGATGTTCGTGATGTCCTTAGGTTAGTTAGGTTTAACTAGTTCTAAGTTCTAGGGGACTAATGACCTCAGCAGTTGAGTCCCATAGTGCTCAGAGCCATTTTTTGAACTGCCTGATACGCAGTACAACTCAACTGGTTATAAGAATACTGACTGGTCGCAAACGCCTACCACCATTCTAACAGTCCAAAAAATGTAAGCATCCACAATGGAGGGAGGAGTCGAGATAATTCACGGGCTGGGAGGTCACGTGAAATTTCTTCAGTGATTTCAAAATCGAAACAAATTAGCAAATTATTTGACAATATGAGCAAACTTACCACTATAACACAGCAACCCATCTATCCTGGATGAGTGCAGTGATTAGATTGTGAATGGTGCAATTAAACCATTGAATACTCTTCTGACGCATCCTGGCGAAAAATTATTGTAACTTGTCCTTCGGATCCTGGATACTTGCACTGGGACAAACCTGATGTTCTAGCTGGTGCCATACATGTTCTATTGATGACAGATCCGGGTAATTGTAGGCCATGGGAGTACCTTAGCATCACGCAGGCAGTTAACACAGATTCATTTCTAGTGTGGACGAGCATTGTCTTGTTGAAAAATGGCGCCAAGATACTGCCACATGATGTCCGAGACGTAGCGTTGTGGCGTCAGAGTTGTCCCGTTCACTACCACCCGCTGTATGAAGTCATACCCGCTTGCTCTTCATATCGTGACACCAGGAATAACATCGTTGTGGCTTTCCAAAGTATCAGAAGAATGGGAGAATTCTCCAGGTTGCCGTAATACTCGCCAACGATGGTCATTAGGGCCAGCACAAAACCGCGATTCATTGCTTAACACAATGTGTCGGCATTAAAATTGGAATACCATGAACACTGCATGCAACAACAGTATAAGTGGCATGAAATTTACCACGTGCTGGAACATGCAGTCGATCAGCATTTCAGCTCTTACTCCCGAAGTAGGTGGGTGTAACACCATCTGAAATCTGTAACAGGGAAAGATCATGCTGAATGTTTCAGATATCGTATTTCAGAATTGTATGTTTCTAAGATCATCACGTATGGCCCATGGAGGAGGGAGAAATGTCTACCGGGACACATCGGAATTAAAGACAGAATCCTGATCTATTATGAAAGCGGTTTATCGTTCCGCGGTGCCTTTTCTCGAGCTGCTAAGGTATCTAAGACTGTTATGTGACTACGTGTGAGACTGATTCAGGAAGCTCTACCCAAGGCCATGCACGATTTCAGTGAACCCCCGCGACGATCGAGAGGGCAGGAATTTTGTTTGCCTCATCTGCCATCTTTTATTTGCAAATACACGAGCATAACATGGTCGTACGACGACTGTATCCAGCAACACGCACTGTTAGCACGGCGGCCATTGTTCTGGCTGGCATTGACACGGCAGTACAGGGATTCGCATCGACAGAAGAGCGCTCAATAACAACAGTTAAATCAGGAGAGCAAATACGAGGTTTGTTCGGACACGTCCCGGTTATAGGTACAGCATCGCGATACATGTGTCTGTATGTGAAGGCTCCGAGAAGAACGAATGTAGCCAGGTTGCATTTGGCACACAAGACCGGCACCAGACGTAATGGTATTGGGTGCCTTTGGTTATCAGCAGCTCAATTTAATAAGTGTTAAGGGCAGACACCAATGGTAAGGGATGGCCTCTTCGATTAGTAAAAGTCCTTGGTCCCGGAATCGAACACAGCCACCTTCGAAATTTTGAATAATAATCATCAGTTTTGGCGGCCGAGGACTTACGCCATAAGAAGTCAAGCAGTCACCATCGTTCTATCTACGACCTTGTAGAGATGGCGGAGGAAAGGAGAGAGATTCAGGCCAGTCTCTTGCCCTTGGGGTGCGGAATTGCCCATAAGATGGAATAATAAAAAATGATCAATGGCATGATGATGGAGAAGACAATGGAAACCATTTCACTATAGATATATAATATGTATCCACAGCACATGTGGCCTGTAGTTGATAAAAATTTCATGATGATCTGTCCGGTAGCAAATGATTCCGGAATAGTCCCCCATTCAGATCTTGGAGGGAGGGGACTGCTAAGAGAGAGAGGACCATGGAAAAAGATTTAAAAAATAACGAAAGGATACCGTTGTACAAGTCGGTTCGTGGATTGTCCGAAGTTTGAACGTGGCAGGGAAGCTAGAAAATCTGAAAACGGAAATGATAAGACTCAATCTAGATATGGTGGTAGTTAGTGAAGTGAAATGGAAAGAAGACAAAGATTTCTGGGCAGATGAGTATACGCAGAAAGTGCTATAATAGGAGTAGGAATCGTTACGAATCGGAAGGGCGGGTAAAGAGTATGTTGAAACTTCCTGGCAGATTAAAACTGTGTGCCCGACCGAGACGCGAACTCGGGACCTTTGCCTTTCGCCGGCAAAGGTCCCGAGTTCGAGTCTCGGTCGGGCACACAATTTTAATCTGCCAGGAAGTTTCATATCAGCGCACACTCCACTGCAGAGTGAAAATCTCATTCGGGAAAGAGTATGTTATTTCGAACGGTTCAGTGATATAGTTGCTCTCATCAGGAACGATAGCAAACCAACACCGACAACAGTAGTTAAGGTATAAATGAGCATGAGAACGGCGCAAGCTGAAGATGAAGAGGCGGAAAAAGTATGTGAGGATATTAAACGGCTAATTCCGTACGTAAGAGGAGATTAAAATCTAATAGTCTGTGGGGACTCGAATACGGTTGTTGGAGAAGGAGTAGAAGAAAAAGTTACCGGAGAATATGGTCTTCTTGCTAGGAATGAGAGAGGAGAAAGAGTAACTGAGTTCTGCAATAAAATTCAGGTCAAGAATCGCAAGAGGTGGAGGTATACTTGGAAAAGGCTGTGAGGTACAGCAAGATTTCAGAGATTGCAGATTGAACAGAGTATTTCTACGCCGTCTTCGTGAGCTTCCGTACCTCGACCATTGTGAGGTTGACGCTAGTGACGTCGCCCATCCAGAGCCCGGGGTCCCGCTGCAGCGTGTCCAGCTGCTCCTGCCGGAAGTCCATGAAGCGGTCCAGCACGACGCGCAGCTTCTCTCCAGGTGTTCCAGGCGTCAGTCTGGCGCCGTGGCCTGTGAAGCCCCGGCAGGTCACACGCGGACCTGCAGTGCAAGAGTGTAACATACCGGGTGATCAAAAGGTCACTATAAATTTGAAAACTGAATAAATCACGGAATAATGTAGATAGAGAGGTACAAATTGACACACATACTTGGAATGACATGGGATTTTACTAGAACCAAAAAAAAAAAAAAAAAAAAAAAAGTTCAAAAAATGTCCGACAGATGGCGCTTCATCGGATCAGAATAGCAATAATTAGCATAACAAAGTAAGACAAAGCAAAGATGTTCTTTACAAGAAATGCTCAATATGTCCACCATCATTCCTCAACAATAGCTGTAGTCGAGGAATAATGTTGTGAGTTATGGTGAGGCATTGGCGTCGGATGGTTGCTTTCAGCATCCCTAGAGATGTCGGTCGATCACGATACACTTGTGACTTCAGGTAACCCCAAAGCCAATAATCGCACGGACTGAGGTCTGGGAACATGGGAGGCCAAGCATAACGAAAGTGGCGGCTGAGCACACGATCATCACCAAACCACGCACGCAAGAGATCTTTCACGCGTCTAGCAATATGGGGTGTTTCAAATAAAATCCCATGTCATTCCAAGCATGTGTGTCAATTTTTACCTCTCTATCTACTTTATTACGTGGTTTATTAAGTTTTCATATTTATACTCACATTTTGATTACCCGGTACATTTGGCAGTATGCGGTTTCAAAATAATTATGTGCAATTTTTGAATTTTGGGGAAATATTATTACGTATGAGTATGAGCGCTCTCAGGAGGAAAGCATTTTCGATATTATAGGTCAACCAGGAACACGCGAACATAACGAGCGTAACGTGGTGGAACACATACCATTCTGGACGAAAGAGATAAGAGGCTGGCTGGTTCTTTTAGAAAGTGGACTTACTTGCTGACGATGTTAGCATTGCATTGTTTAACGGATGTACAATTATAGTAAGAATAATTAGTTTTTTAGTCTGTACTGACAGTAGAAGTAAAACTGCGGCAATTAAAGGAGAATTAATGAACTGAAAATGAAATAACTTGCAACACGCTGTGCACAATATTTTGCTAACCAGACATTTTTATTACAAAAATTTCGATGAAGAATTAAATTCAGTACGACGATTAAGATTAAAATATTTGTGAGCATTTTATGAGTATATTGTGGTTGTGACTATATAGAAGCTATCTGATATAGGCTCAAACTAAACGTACGAGTAGAGGTCAACGAGAGCCCAAATAATACTGATAAAAATAGTTTCGCCGGTCGCGGTGGCCAAGCGGCTTAGGCGCTGCCGTCCGGAACCGCGCGACTCTATGGTCACAGGTTCGAATCCTGTCTCAGGCATGGATGTGTGAGATTTCCTTAAGTTAGTTAGGTGTAAGGGGAGCCGGAACGATCCATCTCCTCCTTGTTAATTTTAGCAAATGGAAGGAACATTTTTTCTAAAACTGTTAAACATATTGCTCTGAAATTTGGACTACATGTTAAGAAATATTTATTGGTTTTAGTTTTACAATTTTTTTTAAACAGATGCTTATTTTTTCTGTAAAATTTTGCACTTTTTCTTCTATAACTCTTGAATTATACGATATATTTTTACAATTTCTTATAAAAATGAAGGAAAAGAAGGAAATAATATTGTGTGTAAATTTCATTGATATACTGTTAGCAGTTTTTGAGAAAATGTTCCTCGAATATGAAAATTTTAAAGTTATGGGAAATGGCTTCCAAAGTTTTTTAATACATTGCTGCCCCATCTGATGGATTATCAGCATCCTCTTCTTATTCCAGTGTTAGTTTCCTTTTCACTTGTCTTTTCTTCCCTTTTGCAGCATGCTGTAGGCTTTTTTCTCTTCTTTCAGTACCTCTTAGTTTTTCTTCATCCCTTTAGGCGCATTGTGGAAATGGTGTTGTGTCTTCGTTGGAAACCTAAACGTTTCAACACATCACATTTGCTAATGTTTTCGTCATTGTATGTTGCCACTGCATCATACAATCCAAAATGCAATGTTTTTATCTGCACAAACACTCTTTTGGGAATCCTAATCCAAATTAAATTATTTGCACTTTCATTTGGATTTTGTGTTTTCCCATGTAAACACTTTTCCAATAAACTTGCCTGTGATAAATCTCTGAATAGGGGCTTAATTACATCAATTACAGAAATTGGAAAACTGTTTTTGTGGGCATATTCCTTTCCTGATTGTTACTTACACCATGCGTCATCACCTGTGGGGCACAGTGCATGTTGTGGGTGCTCATTTGTTGATGCAGCCTAACATTTATATCATAAACCTTCTTTCCACTATTACCACTACGTAGAATACTGTTAGAATTAGAAAACGAAACTTCTGCAGCACATTTATTACATTTCTATAACATTTTACATGCCAAACCAATGTGTGAATGTATTTGCAATTCCAGTCCTCTTCCTTTGCTAACTTGGCTTAATGCGTTATGTTTCAAAATATTAGAGAGCAAGGAAATGTTAATTATTTCATTCACATAGTTACTGTCAATTTCATAGTTTTCAAATTTTTCTTTGCTGTAAAATAGTTTCTCGCTGGAAGAAGTTCTATCACATTCATTTGGAGTAGTCGGTGAAGCAGTCTGAGCAGCATCTCCCTTCGAAACAACAAAAGATTTCTTCTTCCACTCATTGTGCCTTTTCTTAAACACTCGATTGCTGAAACGGGGAATATTAATATCCACAAACCAAATACGTAAAGCAGTTACGAGCAAAATTCGTCAAATACGCAAAATTGAACTGCTAAAGAACGCAAAGCAAACTCCACAAGTCAACACACACGTTGTAGCGTTTATGTTTTCCGATATGAACAGTCATTTGTCACAGAGATAAAGCCATACAACGTTGGAAAACAAAACACTGTCTAATTCCGCAAAGATATCCCGCTTGCAACCAGCGAGCGGCGCGGTCAGAGGTGACACACCAAGTCGCTGCAACCGTTTACGCAGTGTCAACTTTGCAGCGATAAAAAACACACTTAGAATTCACTTAGAAGGGTGAAACTTGATTTGTTTTATTTAGAAAACTCCAAATAATTTTATAATGAAAAAACCAAAAAACGTTAATTTTGTCATTTTCTCCTTGGGTAGTTCTAAGCTCTAGGAGACTGATGACCTCAGATGCTAAGTCCCATAGTTCTCAGAGCCACTTGAGCAAAAAATAGTTTCGAAAACCTATGGTTCCCCGAATACTTTGTATTAAGAGTGAGTACATGAACACCTTATAACAGTCCCCGAGGATCCAAAGGCAGACATGCACTTGAGGACAAACGCGTTACGACAAGTGTTCCACATTACCACCGTCATGTAAAGGTAGGCTCAGCACGTCTCCTCCACTAATACCCGCAAACGCTTAAAGTCCCAGATGCGTTCCGAATGCGTTGACAGCCAACCACAAAGCGTTCCGGTAGTTTATCGACGCTATTAAGAGAGCTGGAGCACCGCAAAGCTATTTAATATCAATAGCCAAAAGAATCCACTGGGTTAAACTCGGGTACAAGAGGCTGTGGTAGTGACGATCCACGACCCACTAACTTGTTGAACATCCTTGCTATGTATTCCCGAACAACAACTTGAAAGTGTTCTGGTGCACCATTGTGCATACACTATATAGCTATCCTTTCACGACAAGAAGCATTATACCACTAGTCCTGTTGCAGGTAATGAAGTTACGGTTGCGTGTATATCTTATCGCGGAAATCATTGGTTCCCAGAACTATGTATATTAGGATTATTTGCTTTTTTCATTGGCCTCTAAGACCCTGTACAGTCTGACAGTGCTCCCAAGACAGAAGCAAGACAATGATTAATGCAGTTATGACTGTTTTCAGTACATATTCTGTTATCTTGCTATGAAGTGTAATTTTAAGTGACGTTATTTTATATTTTGTGAAGATGTTCATGAAAATTAAAGGAGACGTAGCCATCGAGACAGGAACGTGAACGAGACCAGATAGGAATGAGATGAGATAATGGCGGAATTTAAAGCTGTGAACATGGATCGCTCAGACGGTAGAGCACTTGTCCGCGAAAGGCAAAGGTCCAGAGTTCGAGTCTCGGTCCGGCACACAGTTTTAATGTGGCACGAAGTTTCGACACCATGTAGAATCTGAGCTGCAGATCAACGACTGTTGTCTTGTACAACAGTCAGCGTGACTGTGACTGTATGCGGTTTTCCACGCATATTTAGACAAATTATCTCAGAAAGCACTACACAGAAACCCTTAACATACTGTAACATATAAAATAAAATTTACACTATTCACGGTTGGAGGGTGTACACGATGTCCATCGCTTATGTGACAAATGTGGTTACAGAAAGGGCGTCTGGCCACAACGTTAAAACAAATTTGCCACATCATAAGAGAAGCGGATCTCTTACGACGGGATAAACACTGAGATAGAGAGAATAAATTTTCAAAATAGTAGGCGAGGGCTAACAAGTTTCATGAAAAAACATTGGTAGGCAAGTGCTTTTACGTAATTGCATTTAAGGCTGATAGAAATCTAAGGAGCAAATGAACCGTTTGCAAGTCGTAACCTGCTTTAATCGTAAATACAGGGTGTTACAAAAAGGTACGGCCAAACTTCCAGGAAACATTCCTCACACACAAATAAAGAAAAGATGTTACGTGGACATGTGTCTGGAGACGCTTAATTTCCATGTTAGCGCTCATTTTAGTTTCGTCAGTATGTACTGTACTTCCTCGATTCCCGCTAGTTGGCCCAATTGAAGGAAGGTAATGTTGTACCAGCATCAAGCACATCAGTACGTAGCATCAACAGGTTAGTGTTCATCACGAACGTGGTTTTGCAGTCAGTGCAATGTTTACAAATGCGGAGTTGGCAGATGCCCATTTGATGTATGGATTAGCACGGGGCAATAGCCGTGGCGCGGTACGTTTATATCGAGACAGATTTCCAGAACGAAGGTGTCCCGACAGGAAGACGTTGGAAGCAATTTATAGGCGTCTTAAGGATCACGGAACGTTCCAGCCTATGACTCGCGACTGGGGAAGACCCAGAACGACGAGGACACCTGCAATGGACGAAACAATTCTTCGTGCAGTTGGCCGTTCTCCAGGGCTGCATCAGCGCATCAGGGATTCCATGCGACGGAGGGTGGATGCATGTATCCTCGCTAACGGAGGACATTTTGAACATTTCCTGTAACAAAGTGTTTGAGGTCACGCTGGTACGTTCTGTTGCTGTGTGTTTCCATTCCATGATTCATGTGATTTGAAGAGAAGTAATAAAATGAACTCTAACATGGAAAGTAAGCGTTTCCGGACACATGTCCACATAACATATTTTCTTTCTTTGTGTGTGAGGAATGTTTCCTGAAACTTTGGCAGTACCTTTTTGTAACACCCTGTATATGTAGGAGTGTTACTAAATGTTACTATTTTTGCGTAAATTTAGTAATGGGACTTTCGTTGCGTATGCCTGTGGTCATTTTCAAAATTCAGATCAATAACTAGATTAATTAATTTAATAAGATTGAACATTAAATTCCTCTTGTATCCATGTATCATCATAACAAAATGAAGATTGTGAATCGTTGAGGGAGTATGGACGAGAACAGTGGCGTATTTAAGTTTCCGAAATAATGACAAATTTTATTAATCCTTTTGTAACAACAACTACAACGATAAACACAAATCAGAAAAGGAATGGTGTTTGACTGGCAAAGCATATTTTGGGGTGGAAGCTATACAAATTCTTCCCTGAATTGATCCGTTTTACAAAGCGATCTAACCCTGTTTACGCGAATCCACTGTGAGGCCCAACCACGTTTAAATGAAGTCAACTATGGCCAAGTAAACCACAAACAATGGTTCACCTGAGAACAGGAAACTGTGACTATAATTTAACAACCCCGCTCCGATGTAACAGTATTTTACCCTTTCACCTTCATTCAGGCAGCAGCACAAAACGGTGCGCTGTGTGCGAGAAGCAGTGCCCTGCAACAGCTGTAATGTTCTGACGTATCCACGAAAATTTCCAAACTACACGGCCAGACGTTCTGATTATGAGAACTCGGGAAACTTCGTTATCAGAGCCTTGAAATCTCGGCAGATTCCAGTGTGAGTCGCACCCGTTCTCTGTTCTGTTCAATCAAATTTGACTTGCAGGCACGTCAATGCGTGGTGGAATTGTCAAACTTTGGCCGACTCAAGATAACTAAGATCACCCTTGTGACACACGATATGTCCGAGATGATACGCAGTTCCACTATATGTATAGTTGGAAACTACCACTGTCTCTTAGCCCACCACAAGGTACAGACCACAAGTCTCATTCACTAGGGAAAGACCTGAGGTTCTCCATCGGGGGAGGACCAGAAGGTGAAGAATCAAACAACCACAACCACTTTGCACCAAGCCTCGGTACGGAAGACGTATTAGCAAAAACAAAACCGCCCGCACATTGCACAAACCAGTCACACCATCCTCTACTCACTGAATCTCTCCTCTTGACTGAGCTGTTGGCCTGGTAGCCATTCCAGACCAGTGCCAGAGTTCTCACACTGGGGGAGCAAGCCTCCACTTTGCCTATCCTGAGAGGAGCCAAACAGAAACTCCTAATTTCTGTTGTCGAAAAAGAAGATTTTAGACCAAAGAGGCGTCGTTCCCATGGTAAGCATGACCATGTTTTGGCAAAAAACATCTACCTAGATGGGACCAAAGTGGATCATGTATGGAAAGATCTGATCTTTCGAGGTCAACCATTTCCAGTTTCTGAAAAAAGGTTGTTAAGCTTCCCAGAGAGTCGTGCCATGACATGTATGTTTTCGATGCTCGCTGAAAGAACCTCGCGACCCTGTGACGTCAGATGAGTCTCAGACTAGCCTCCATTAAACACCTGCACGTGCTCTGTCCATATCATCCCAGCTTCTAACATGAGAATGCATGGAGTCTTACGATCTTCCCACCGTTTGCACAAAGGCTCAGTTTACAGCAGTCTCTCAAAACGGCTTCCCCCACCAAATTCCCATTAACTGGCTGCCTTCATGATGGACTGCTGCCTGGCCCAGGTAAAATGTTTTGCTAACTGGTTCCCCATTTGGCTGACCCTAAGAGGAAGAAGTCCCTCTGCAGGTACGATCCACTGAGTGTTTCTTCCCAGAATCACTCACACAGTCTGGGCGCTGCACTCAACATTTATGGTCCCCATTTCATCTCCCCCCTGTTTTCTGTTATCTCAACTACTGCCTCTCGGATACAAGTTCTCTACAGGTTACACATGCCTTTATTCAAACATTTTTTCCACCATTTCCTCATGTAAAATAGCCATAAACCATGTGTATGAAATTTAGTAGTGGGGAAAACCGAGATCATGACCTAAAATACGAATGTTACTCAGACTGAAAATGTTGTTTAAGTGAGAGAGTGGCATACCACCTCTCATGTTCATCGGCGCGTGAACTTACTGTCGACATAAATCTTACCTTCATTGTATTTTTGTACGTTTAACATAGCAGCGAGTGCTGTCACTTTATGCTAGAGTACACGCAATTCCTTTTGACAATGTTGACTGGAATACTCTCTTTCAAATTCTAAAGGTGGCAGGGGTAAAATACAGGGAGCGAAAGGCTATTTACAATCTGTACAGAAACCAGATGGCAGTTATAAGAGTCGAAGGACATGAAAGGGAAGCAGTGGTTGGGAAGGGAGTAAGACAGGGTTGTAGCCTCTCCCCGATGTTGTTCAATCTGTATATTGAGCAAGCAGTAAAGGAAACAAAAGAAAAATTCGGAGTAGGTATTAAAATTCATGGAGAAGAAATAAAAACTTTGAGGTTCGCCGATGACATTGTAATTCTGTCAGAGGCAGCAAACGACTTGGAAGAGCAGTTGAATGGAATGGACAGTGTCTTGAAAGGAGGATATAAGACGAACATCAACAAAAGCAAAACAAGGATAATGGAATGTAGTCTAATTAGGTCGGGTGATGCTGAAGGAATTAGATTAGGAAATGAGACACTTAAAGTAGTAAAGGAGCTATTTGGGGAGCAAAATAACTGATGATGGTCGAAGTAGAGAGGATATAAAATGTAGGCTGGCAATGGCAAGGAAAGCGTTTCTGAAGAAGAGAAATTTGTTAACATCGAGTATAGATTTAAGTGTCAGGAAGTCATTTCTGAAAGCATTTGTATGGAGTGTAGCCATGTATGGAAGTGAAACATGGACGATAAATAGTTTGGACAAGAAGAGAATAGAAGCTTTTGAAATGTGGTGCTACAGAAGACTGCTGAAGATTAGATGGGTTGATCACATAACTAATGAGGAGGTCTTGAATAGAATTGGGGAGAAGAGAAGTTTGTGGCACAACTTCACCAGAAGAAGGGATCGGTTGGTAGGACATGTTCTGAGGCATCAAGGGATCACCAATTTAGTATTGGAGGGCAGCGTGGAGGGTAAAAATCGTAGAGGGAGACCAAGAGATGAATATACTAAGAAGATTTAGAAGGATGTAGGTTGCAGTAGGTACTGGGAGATGAAAAAGCTTGCATAGGACAGAGTAGCATGGAGAGCTGCATCAACCCAGTCTCAGGACTGAAGGCCACAACAACAACAACACACGCAATTCACCAAATGAATTAATTAGGGGGCCGCCTGTGCAGCCTCACCTCAATGTGTGTTCCTCACGTAGTGGCCTAAAGTCTCGCTAGCCGCAAAATTGCTGGTAATCGTGTTTTAAACGCTCTGATGGAGACGTAGCAATGTTTTTCTTTGAATTGTTTGTGAAACATGATAGCCTTTGCCATGTCGTAACACAGAATACAGGGACAACAGGAGGTTTGAGTACAGTCTGCAATTTCTGAGCGATGACAAGCGAGTGCTGAAAGACAAAATCCCAGTGAAGGCAGGTAGTGACTTGTATCAGCGACAACCAGTGTCACAGAGCGCCTACGAGAGGCGCGGATTATCGGATCCGACAGGATGCTCGCAGCTGGAGACTTAAGGAATACAGGGGTCTGATTAACACTATTTACGAGGGCAGTTCAATAAGTAATGGAACACATTTTTTTTCTGAAACAGGTGTTGTTTTATTCAGCATTGAAATACACCAGGTTATTCCCCAATCTTTTAGCTACACAACACTATTTTTCAACGTAATCTCCATTCAATGCTACGGCCTTACGCCACCTGGAAATGAGGGCCTGTATGCCTGCACGGTACCATTCCACTGGTCGATGTCGGAGCCAACGTCGTACTGCATGAATAACTTCTTCATCATCCGCCTAGTGCCTCCCACGGATTGCGTCCTTCATTGGGCCAAACATATGGAAATCCGACGGTGCGAGATCGGGGCTGTAGGGTACATGAGGAAGAACAGTCCACTGAAGTTTTGTGAGCTCCTCTCGGGTGCGAAGACTTGTGTGAGGGCTTGCGTTGTCATGAAGAAGGGGAAGTTCGTTCAGATTTTTGTGCCTACGAACACGCTGAAGTCGTTTCTTCAATTTCTGAAGAGTAGCACAATACACTTCAGAGTTGATCGTTTGACCATGGGGAAGGACATCGAACAGAATAACCCCTTCAGCGTCCCAGAAGACTGTAACCATGACTTTACCGGCTGAGGGTATGGCTTTAAACTTTTCCTTGGTAGGGGAGTGGGCGTGGCGCCACTCCATTGATAGCCGTTTTGTTTCAGGTTCGAAGTGATGAACCCATGTTTCATCACCTGTAACAATCTTTGACAAGATATTGTCACCCTCAGCCACATGACGAACAAGCAATTCCGCACAGATGGTTCTCCTTTGCTCTTTATGGTGTTCGGTTAGACAACGAGGGACCCAGCGGGAACAAACCTTTGAATATCCCAACTGGTGAACAATTGTGACAGCACTACCAACAGAGATGTCAAGTTGAGCACTGAGTTGTTTGATGGTGATCCGTCGATCATCTCGAACGAGTGTGTTCGCACGCTCCGCCATTGCAGGAGTCACAGCTGTGCACGGCCGGCCCGCACGCGGGAGATCAGACAGTCTTGCTTGACTTTGCGGCGATAATGACACTTGCCCAACGACTCACCATGCTTTTGTCCACTGCCAGATCACCGTAGACATTCTGCAACCGCCTATGAATATCTGAGATGCCCTGGTTTTCCGCCAAAAGAAACTCGATCACTGTCCGTTGTTTGCAACGCACATCCGTTACAGACGCCATTTTAACAGCTCTGTACAGCGCTGCCACCTGTCGGAAGTCAATGAAACTATACGAGACGAAGCGGGAATGTTTGAAAATATTCCACAAGAAATTTCCGGTTTTTTCAACCAAAATTGGCCGAGAAAAAAAATGTGTTGCATTACTTATTGAACTGCCCTCGTACTAGCTATCAGACAACTACTTCACTGAAGGCTGTTTTTAAACATTAGTAAAGCAAAGGAAGTAGCTGGTTGCCCAACAGATGTCAGTGTCTAAATCCATGGGGGTGAGTGCTAACAGAAGTAGCGAACACTAGCAGCATACTAAGTACAGGCATGCACGCAACACACCATCTGAGAAAAACGGACATGTAGGAGTTTCCAGAAAGATATATTTCACTCTGCAGCGGATTGTGCGCTGGTATGAAACCTATTGGCAGGTTAAAACTGTATACCGGACCGAGACTCGAACTCGAGACCTGATGCCTTTCGAGGGCAAGTGCTCTACCAGCTGAGCTACCCAAGCACGAATCAAAACTCCGTGTTCGAGTCTGCAGGAGCTTATCGACGCTAGCCACGGGCGATATGGGATCGGTGTCCCAACGACCTGATTGAGAAATCCCTCTGAATACAGAAACATGAGTATTTAGAGGACCGTAGCACCGCACTATTTCTCCCTTCCTACAGACGACCCACCAACACACTGGCACTTAACAAGTTTTGGCCAGTCTGACCAGTCCCTCTGCACCTCCAGGACATCTCTGACCAACACGTTTAGATTGATACCTTTTTACTGCTCGTTAAGTAGGGATGGTCCTGGACCGTAGACCAACAAACTACAAGTTTGGCATCAACAGCGTGAAAGGTGGACATTTGTGAGTGGACTGGATGTTAATTTGCGGATAGTTTCATAATGAGAGGAAACGTGTTATGAGAGCGATGCAGTCGTATGGTCGAACTGTGGAATAGTCGATTGACGGCAGTGACAGTAGTATTCCTGAACTTATGTATTTTTGGCTTAGCTGTAAAGTGGAGAGTAGTCGAGTATTGGAAGTGGAATAAGCTGGCAGAACTTTTAACGTAGTGCATATTAGAGGAGGATTTTACTGAAAAAAGTTTGTTAGGAATTATTAATGTGATGGAAGGACTTACGCACACGGCATTTATAGGACAGAGAAAATGAATTTGCGTTATGGTTACGTTTATAAAATAATAATTTTTGCTTCCATGTGCTGATAACATTAGCAATTCTAGCAACATAACAGTCCACCTCCCCACCTCAGTTCATGTCATTTCTGTTTAATTAATTTCGATTTACATAAACGTAGTAGTATTGCCTTCTAAGATTTTTGTAAATAAATTAAATTTTCTGGTATTCTGTGAGTTCTGTATCCTTCTAAAATAAGCATTGTCTCTATAATGAACGGATTAGTATTTTCATTTCAATGAAGAAGATTTTTAGTATGAGGAAGTCATCCCAAACTTCCTCTCCGCAGTTTAGTGTTACTTTTGAATATTGTAGCTGGTGCGATTTCTCCTTACTGTGCTGCTGCTGAATGTGCTGTAATTTTTAGGAGAGATTCTTTCCGTATTTTGTTGTTTCTTTCGTGTCTCATCTCAGGTTTCCATTACCCAAATTCTAAGCATTTTCTTTGCAATTCAAATTTTTGATGAGCCAGGAAACAGTGCGTGTTTCACAGGATAGCTTCGTAATTTTAGTGTTTCAGTTGTTTTGGGAAGTGCACAGTTTGGCTTTGGTAGTGGTTTTTGAGTAACAGTTTTGATTTAATTTCCCGCACAGTGCACGCCATTTAGTTTTGCCTTTATGTAAATGTGCTCTGAGAGACGCTGTCTGAAATATTAATTCCAGTTCAATCTTCCCATAACATAGGACAGTACATTCAGTTGTGAGTAGAAAAGCAGGCAAACATTTTAATGCTCATTAGCGAACAAACGATCGAGTCAGAGCAAATAACTTTCAAGCTTTCAGCTGAAAGCTAAACGTCACTTCCACTCTTATGAGGGCCAGCTACGACAGCACTTCACGTCACTTGGCCCTGCTCTCAGTCCCTTTGTGAGTGCGGACTGCTGTGTTAGCACATGGACCTGTGTAAACTCACTGCCGTTGCAATTCTCAGGAGCAAATATCAATCTTGCTACCTCTGCTAGGACCTGCCTTTGCGTGACCACCTTCTACTGTGACCCCTTACAGCAGCGTCTAAGCGGTGGACGGAGTCACCAGTTAATACTCCGGAATGAAACTTCTGCCCTGGGACAGTCCACACCGTCTGTAATTTGCAGGGCTCTAGTGTTACTGTTTAGCTCCGGTAACCTAAATCCTACCAATCGTGCCTACACTCTGCATGTGTCGCTGATTTCCTATCTTGACGTGCCCTTGATGGCTCCCAACAGCCTTCAGCGTAACAAAGTACGAGTCATTAAGTCATCAATGTGTAACAACTCCCCCATGGGAGAAATCTGTTGACAATTATTTGGCAACAAATGTATAAGATGGCTTCTGTTGTAGTTAAAACATCTTACCTCTAGAAATGACGTTATAGACGTTCTTGGTTAATGACTCTAGCTTTCTTTACATATTTCTCTTTGTAAAGTTTGTATCCTTCACTGTCTCATACTTGTAAAAGTCAACGTAAAACACTGTTTCATTTTTCACTGCTCTTATGTAAACGTAAGTACAGATGCATGCAAGCATCATTGTAAAACTGTTTTTCATTTTTCATGAAGACATACATTACGTAGAAAATAAACGTAAATCATTGGCTGATTAATGTTTTCCTTTTTAACTTTACAGATACAAACATACAATATTTTTCTCAATTTTTTTACGTTACATATACATGTTCATATTTATTTGTTTATTTGTCTTCGCATTACTTACAAATAAACATATCAATACAGCACATTATGTATCATCATTACAATAATAAATCTAAAAGAAAACACACAATATTACAAAATTCTTGTTTACAGTTTATTATGTGCTTCACAACAGTACTTTCTTACGTACAACGAGAGTTTTGCAGTGACCAGCATTATCTTTGATGTCTGGTGTATGAGGTATAGGTAAAGCGATTCTTTCTTCGTTGTGTTCAAACGTAAGTGAGCTTTCATCACGATCTTCACTATTTAGAAGAGGACATCTACAACGAATGCGTGTCATTTCCGACTCTTCACTTGTGTTTACTACGGTAGTCCTGACACACACTCTGCCACAACAATCATCACTAGGCCTTTCCACATATGCTTTAAGTAATCTCTAAAGCATTTGCAGTAACTGCACGAACAACATATAAAGATTATGGTAAGTATTACAACTCCTAGGAAAGACCAGAACGAATAATGACACCACGTTATTTTTGACAAACTATGCTGCTGTTGTAAAGCTATTTCCTCTTCTGTTTCTATTATTTTATGACCTGCTATTTTAACGTCATCTAAACGTTATATTACATGATCCAGCGTCATGTCTAACCGTTGCTCAAAAATGTTCCTTTCTTCCTTATTTATGATACAGCAGTCAGTCTCCATTTTGAAAGCTGGCACTATGTTTTCACTGCTCACATTAATTCTTATGATTTCTTCGGACAGTATGAACACCTCTATTCCATACCCTTTACATTGCCCATAAAATGTTAGTCACCCTGCACCTTTGATCAGTACATGTATTGACTTGTTATCATTACACAAAATTGTTAAGCCTTCCTCTTTTGGGGCAACGTGTACCCATCAGTCTTAATTCAATGGAGTCCAGCTACTATCATGTAGTTTCGCAAACCTCTTGATACAGTCCTTGGGAATTTCCCTTGAGCTAGTAAGATCCTTACTTCACATATTTGGTGGTCATATGTGGACATTCAAACAAAGTTTTTTTTTTTTATAAATGTGCGAACGCGATTCGTCTCTCTGCACAACAGTTCCTCGTTCCTCACTTTTGCGTAATGCCTATTGGATTCATCAAATAATAAATAATATTTTTCCAGCTGTATGTACATAAGTAAACCTTGAATTCCATCAACTTCGGACGGTAGGGATAATACTCTGTGCAGTTTAAACAGTTTGTTTTCTACTAAAGGCACATTCAGTACATAACTTAGTATATGGCCAGAGACAAACACATCATCATCAATTGTGAGTAATAACAGACACCGTGTCTTCTGTGGCAGCAAATGGAACTTCTCGTCTTCAATATCATCCCGAATTAATTGCAAGTACCTAACTATTGGCACTGGATTAGTTATATGAGGTTCCCGGATTCCTTTCTGAGCAGTTACTGTGGCAGAAAGTAGCATCTCATATTCCCCTTCCACCTCAGTGCAAACCTATAGCAATTGTATTAACTGCTCATTAACAGTTTTAATCACAGCTGTATCTTTTGATCAGTACTATTAGCGTATTCATTCATGTACGTATGGAGCTTTTCCATCCTTTTAACAATCATTTCCTCGTTACATGGAAGGCTAACTACTGTATGGTTGAATCTCGACAAAGCGGCTTTTACTTCCGTTTCTTCCACGTTGGTCAACTTAAAAATTGCCTCTGTTCTTTATCTATTAAATCAATCTTTCATTCGAAAAAGAACGCATCCTGTTCATCAAATGCCCCAAACAATATTTTATTAGAATGAGATTTTCACTCTGCAGCGGAATCCTGGCAGATTAAAACTGTGTGCCGGACCGAGACGCGAACTCGGGACCTTTTCCTTTCGCGGGCAAGTGCTCTACCAACTGAGCTACCCAAGCACGACTCACACGAGACGAGATACTGGCAGAAGTAAAGCTGTGAGGGCGGGGCGTGAGTCGTGCTTCGGTAGCTCAGTTGGTAGAGCACTTGCCCGCGAAAGGCAAAGGTCCCGACTTCGAGTCTTGGTCCGGCACACAGTTTTAATCTGCCAGGAAGTTTAATATTTTATTGGTTTCACCCACAATATTTAAGACATCTCGCTTCTTACGTGTCTCATTTCTGCTTAACTGTCCAGTTAGACTTCGAGAATTCTGGATCTTTTAGACATGCCATTCTAAGGCCTGCTCTATAGCGGTATATTCTTATCGCTTATTCCCATGTTTGTTAACCTCTGTTTACAATATCCTACCAATAAATATGTCAGTCTCTCTGTCTCGCCAGCTTATTGATGGTGTAATTGAAAGTAGATTGTAACTTTTAATTGCCCGGTTTTGGTGTATTTTATATGGTTTTAAGCTGTGGACATCTTTATGTGTTAAATAGTAATGGACAATCCAAATTTTTAATTTTTATGATATTTTTCATTGTCTTATTTTTTTAAAGTTTCTTCCACTCCTCTCTGTCAGGTAAACGTTGCAAGTCAATTTCGACCACTGCAAATGATGTTATGGACATTAATCTTTGTCCACTGATTTAATGACTGATAACTAATTAAGGCTTTTAGTCACACTTGCCTAATGTATATGTGCGCATGCTGGCTAGATGTTTTTGTTGTTTTAGGTTTATTATGCCACAGCCCAAGAACAGTGAAGTGGAGAATCATTTTGCAAGCCAAGAAAATAAAGCTAAATGTAGATACTCTTCTCTAAATCTTGTTTACAATCCAAGAACTGGAACGGGAAATCTCGTTCGGCATATGAAGAGGAAGAAGAAACAGTGAAGGATATACAATTATCAGTACCAATTCTAACAATACTAACCCCAATTCTGCATCTAAATCTATACCATCCAATGCAGTAGAAGTTTTACCATCTACTTCAGCAGTCTTGCAGCCCTGAATTAGAGTATCTCAAGAACCCAAGCAGTATATCAAACACCGAATCCAAATTTAATTACAAATTATACAACTAATACAAGACTCCTGCCAATTCATCGTTCGAAGCAAATTGATAATCAATTATTAAAAATGATCGTAAAAGGATACCACTGATTTAAAATTGTAGAATATCCTGAATTCCGAAAACTGCTTAATTTACTTTATCCAGCATATAACATAAGAACAAGAAAAACAGTTTCTTGTGGTTTATTGCCTGCCATCCACAATGAACTAAAGGAAGAATTTCGAAATTTATTTATGCGAGGAAAAGATGTGTGTTTAACTGCAAATGGATGGACATCTCAAAATAATCAAAACCACTTCTACGCCATCACAGCACACTTCCTCGATGAAAACACAACGTCAAAAAATGACCTGCTGCACTGTATTCACCATCAAAGCCAGCGCACAGCTGACAATATAGCAAAAATGATCCGAGATAATGTACCTGAATGGAATATATAAAATAATGTTACTGTCATAGTCATAGATAATGCTAGCAACATGTTAAGGGCTATGACAATCGAAGGGAGGAGACAAGTGAGGTGCTCCTTAAATCTGGCAGCAAATAGTGGTCTGCAACAGGAAGAAATTAAAATCAGTTATAATAAAAGTAAAGAGTGCTGTCGAATATTTTAAGCGAAATTCATATGCGTTATTTAGATTACAGGATAGTAAAACTCTCCGATAATGAAAGTGAAACAGGACTAAATAATTCGTTGGAACTCCACGCAAGATGTGATTAGTAGATTTCATTCAATGCACACTGCTATAATAACTACTATAGCCAGTGAAAACTCACGAAATTATTTCAAAATGCAAAGCAGTTTTACACATTTTTTTTTGTTATTACAGGGTCTCTTTGCTCAGAAAAACATGTTTCCTTTTCAACAATACCCATTTAAGTTTGTGTCATGCTTGACAAATTGAAGTGAATACTGAACAGAACAAAATAAATACGGCATTGAAAAACTATGCCAGACTGTTAACTGTGAGATAAACGGAAGACCTGGTGACACTTAAACAGAAGATTTAATTGCTCATGTGACGTTTCTAGATCCAAGGATCAGGTCTCATGGTCTAGCGCCTAGAAGCATAGAAAAAAAACAGTAGGTGACCTCAAGCAGATGTGTGCTAGAGTTAAGTTAAATACTGACAAAAACCATCAAAATATTAGTAAAAACAATGAAGAGTCTCTTTCAGTTCAACTTGAATGTCAACCGTTGATTTTTGGAAAATCTGGTCAACAACTAAAGAATTTGATTGCACCACAAAATCCTGCTGTACCGAGCGCCATAGAAATACATAAATATACTATTGAAGAATTACTTCATAGGACTCAAGATCCCGTCTGATGGAAACAGTGAAAACATATTTAACCACAACACCATAAAATAATGCTGAAACGGCTGTGTATCACTGCCACCTCTCTGCCATGTGAGGGGGTTTTTTTTTTCGAGATGGGCCAAATAATTAATGAGCGACAGAGCAGAATGAAACATGAAAAATTGTCCCAAATAGTATTTCTTGCTCAGAATTTAAAATAATTAACTTATACATGCTTGTGGACGTGTTTATATATGTTTACAGGAAACATTGCTGAATCGATATGTAATTTCTTACATAGCTAATACCGCAATTATTTAAAAATATTGATAGAATAAAACTGTTTTTAAATAAGAATGTTTAAAAAAAATTAGTATTGTAGAAATAAATATAATAATACTAATGTAATTTGGGTGACATGTATACTAACTGATGACTGATTTTATAATAGGTCAAAGTGTAATTTTCTGGTAATAAAACATAATTTTATCACGGTTAACATCCTCTTATTCTTTTAAAAAACTCAGTACTATGTGTTAATATGTTATTGGCCGCATAGTATATAACTCCTGTGTAACACAACAGCAATCCTGGGTCAGAGAACATTCACTGCACTGATACGCTGTGTCTGACCAGCTTTAGTCCAGTGGACACGGATCCTGGAAGCATGTCTGCAGAGCTTGTTTCAGATCTGGACCCGACTCCTTTATAATCTTGGATCTACACATCTCTACTTTCTAAGTCCCTGCCCCTGTGTACTTGCGCATTGTGCTTCTATCTCTGCATGCTGCTTAATGGGCGTACCGCCGATCGACTGGTTTCCTTTGGCGTCATCAACTACTACACCTTGCTTCGTTAAGAAATCTCTACCAACTAAACTGGCGTAGGGAGTATCCAGTTCTCCTCGTACCAGGTGAAACCTACATTTTATTCTTGATTCTTGATCAATTCCAAGATGTAAAACTACCGTACCATACGTATTTATGGCTGAACTTGTGATACCTTTAATCTTAGTACTTTCTTCAGGTCTATTCGCGACCTGGTTTTGTGATCCATTATAGAAGCAGTACTCTGTGGGCAATTCAATTCTACAAACTCATTTCTACTTTCACACTCGACTTTGAATACATTTTTCAATTCAGCACAAGGCGACTGTTATCTTATGCTTTTCTATAGTTTCTCTGTTTGTTATTTTTCACAGAATACCCTTAATTTTCAGTGAGCTCCTAGCTATGTGCCCTGGCATGTGACATGCGAAGCACAGAACTGGCTTTGCTTTCTTACGAGGACTTCCATGTCCCAATAAACTTTAACTTTCGCACCTGACTGTCTTTGGAACCTCTGACTCTCGACATGCTTGAGGCGATCCTACTTTGCAAATTGTTTTCTTGCGTTAAATGCCCAGATTTACCACAAGTTTTACACTTAACATTACTTCCGTAATCCTTAATCGTGTGCACTCCACTTACATGTGAGAAACAATTAGGGTGACTTCCCCCACCTAACATTGATGTCTTTATCACCAAATCCTTTTGCCTTGTTCCATTTAATTGCCGACTCGTCCATCAAAGCGACATCAACAGCCTCAGTGATGGCGATGTTTTTTCCCCTTCTATGCACAGTTGTATGTACGCATTGATCATAGATGCCCTGAATGAAAGCTTTTTTTTTTGGTCATCAGTCACTGACTGGTTTGATGCGGCCCGCCACGAATTCCTTTCCTGTGCTAACCTCTTCATCTCAGAGTAGCACTTGCAACCTACGTCCTCAATTATTTGCTTGACGTATTCCAATCTCTGTCTTCCTCTACAGTTTTTGCCCTCTACAGCTCCCTCTAGTACCATGGAAGTCATTCCCTCATGTCTTAGCAGATGTCCTTTCATCCTGTCCCTTCTCCTTATCAGTGTTTTCCACATATTCCTTTTCTCTCCGATTCTGCGTAGAACCTCCTCATTCCTTACCTTATCAGTCCACCTAATTTTCAACATTCGTCTATAGCACCACATCTCAAATTCTTCGATTCTCTTCTCTTCCGCTTTTCCCACAGCCATGTTTCACTACCATACAATGCTGTACTCCAGACGTACATCCTCAGAAATTTCTTCCTCAAATTAAGGCAGGTATTTGGTATTAGTAGACTTCTCTTGGCCAGAAATGCCTTTTTTGCCATAGCGAGTCTGCTTTTGATGTCCTCCTTGCTCCGTCCGTCATTGGTTATTTTACTGCCTAGGTAGCAGAATTCCTTAACTTCATTGACTTCGTGACCATCAGTCCTGATGTTAAGTTTCTCTCTGTTCTCATTTCTACTACTTCTCATTATCTTCGTCTTTCTCCGATTAACTCTCAAACCATACTGTGTACTCATTAGACTGTTCATTCCGTTCAGCAGATCATTTAATTATTCTTCACTTTCACTCAGGATAGCAATGTCATCAGCGAATCGTATCATTGATATCCTTTCACCTTGTATTTTAATTCCACTGCTGAACCTTTTATTTCCATCATAGCTTCCTCGATGTACAGACTGAAGAGTAGGGGCGAAAGGCTACAGCCTTGTCTTACACCCTTCTTAATACGAGCACTTCGTTCTTGATCGTCCACTCTTATTATTCCCTCTTGGATGTTGTACATATTGTATATGACCCGTCTCTCCCTATAGCTTACCCCTACTTTTTTCAGAATCTCGAACAACTTGCACCATTTTATATTGTCAAACGCTTTTTGCAGGTCGACAAATCCTATGAAAGTGTCTTGATTTTTCTTTAGCCTTGCTTCCATTACTAGCCGTAACGTCAGAAATGCCTCTCTCGTCCCTTTACTTTTCCTAAAGCCAAACTGATCGTCACCTAGCGCATTCTCAATTTTCTTTTCCATTCTTCTGTATATTATTCTTGTAAGCAGCTTCGATGCATGAGCTGTTAAGCTGATTGTGCGATAATTGTCGCACTTGTCAGCTCTTGCCGTCTTCGGAATTGTGTGGATGATGCTTTTCCGAAAGTCAGTTGGTATATCGTCAGACTCATATATTCTACACACCAACGTGAATAGTCGTTCTGTTGCCACTTCCCCCAATGATTTTAGAAATTCTGATGGAATGTTGTCTATCCCTTCTGCTTTATTTGACCGCAAGTCCTCCAAAGCTCTTTTAAATTCCGATTCTAATACTGAAAGGTGGCTACACTGAGCCACTGCGCCAGAGATTGCGCCAAAGAGTATTATTAAACTGCCTCCACAGTGCTTGTCGAGAGCTCGTAGTAGTCAGTGCCTGTCGAGGACTCGGAGTAGTCTGTGCTGAGATGTTGTAGCAGAGAGTGTTTGTTGAGATGTGCTATTAGGCAGTGCTTGCTGAGATGTGATATTGGAGAGTTCTGGTTGAGATGTGATAGTAGAGAGACGGTGTGAGATATATTGTAAGGATTAGAGTGAATTTCATCAATATAAATGAGGTAACAAACTCCGTTTCTTTTTATTTCAGTATCCTAAATAATGCGTCATTACAGGTTCAGTCAACAAAGCATCTGGCGTGTGTTCTTGTATTAGAGTTTAATTCTGCTTTCCTTACGCAATTATAGTATTTCTAATTTTCTTTTATCACGTCAGTATACTTGGTATTTAAAAATTCTTGTCTTGTTGAAGAATAACCGTGCCAGATGTGCGTTGAGTCATACTTCCACATACAGAACAGTTATACTTGTGCTTTGGTTTAGTAGGTTTCATAGTTGCTGGGGACTTAATTAATTAATTGTGTTAACGAAAATTTTCATTTCATTCTTTGTTGTTGTTCTTTGCAGTCAGATTGCGTAATAATTCTAGTCAGGGCCAACCGTTTACGAAACAGCGTAATCGGACTTACAGCTACCAAAAACTAAAAAGTGTTTTCAATCATATTTAATTAAGCCCCCATGCACGTGGCGACCGCTGCTTCGGATCGTCCCTTGGAATCTTCTGATTATAAAAATAGTAGACCGTAGTATTGTTGTAGTAATTTGAGTTTAGTAATTGTAGTCTATTTTGCATGTGTAGATTTGGTAATTGTCATTCTTCTAATGGTATTTTTTCTCAGAATTTGATTTGTTGTCTTGTTTACGCGTTTGACAATCTAGTGCAATTATGTCAATTGTTTGTTAATCGTGTTTGAGGGAAACATTTCATGTGAATGGTATTGTTGGAGATAAAGAGTCATTGTGTGTAATTTTCGTACAGTGACGAATTTTTTGTATGTTTTGTAAATGATTACGCGATCTATGAAAAAGGCGAAAATGATGAATAGTGAGAATGATGAAATTGCTGACATGGCGAACTCGCCAACACAGGACAACAGTATGATGAATAATGGAGTTGAAAGCAATGTAATAAGTCGGGAAAATAGTCCGGAACCATTTCAAAACTTTTCTCAATCAGAAAATTCACAGAATACGAGATTAACGACAGAAGATCCTGTAATAGTATCGAACACAGATGGCCTTACAGCTATGACGAAGGAGGCTGGTTTTGTGGGAAATGTTGGGGGCGAAAAGAATTTGGAACAAGTTAGTACGGAGCAGTTGATGAGTGCAATATTAAATTTGGGATCACAGTTACGATCTGAATTAAAAACACGGTTAGACTCAGTGGAATCACAGATAGGAACAATTAGAACTGAGATGGGAACAATGGAAACACGGTTAGATTCACGAATAGGGACATGTTTCAAAGATATGAAAGATGAATTAAAGAAAGAAATCAGAGAAGAAGTACAACCGATTTTGAATTCTCACAATAATAGATTAATTGCAGTAGAGATTAGACAAAGGGAACAGGATAGAGAACAGGAAGAATGAGATCGCGTGATAGTACAGAAATTTTCAGAGTTAAATTTACAACGTGCAAAGGATAAGGAAGAAATATTTGAGAGAATCGAGGAATCTGTACCAAATGACAGATTAAATAACCTAACACAACAATACGAACAGCTAGCTACCAAATGTGTCAATACTGAAACCCGAGTCGCGACACTTACGGAAGACGTAAATAAACAGAAAGAACAATTAGGTGACTTATCGGAAAGAGTTGAGGAAATTTCAGATAAACTGACAAATCTTAGTTTTCATGGGGACAGAGATTCGGATGATGCAGCACCATTGCCATTTGCAGAAACCGAAGAGTATCAGAGCATAAATAAACATGTTGAAAATCAGGGAAAATTCAATGAACGCGTGAAAAGGGAATTTGAGGCTTTAAAAAAGCAAGTCAAACAGATTGAGGGCGAAATCGTAGGAAAAGACAGTAGAAGAAACTTAGAATCACAGATAGCAGAGGGGTATGAAGAAAGTAATTTATTTCATTTACGAGAAGCAACAAGAGAGCGCCAGGCGCGCGAACTTTACAATAATCGACATTCGGACTGGGACAGACGCGGTAGGTCTTTGTCGCCACAAGGCGAAAACATTGACTATAAACACTTCTTAACTGTTCGGAAGATTAAGATATTTCGTAATTCTAAGGATGACATACATCCATGTTCATGGCTAGATCAATTTATGTACGCACTTCAGTCAGATGTGCCACAAAGTCACAAACTGGAAATTATGTGCAGTTATTAAGGTCCTCAGGGGATTCACTACTCTAAGTGAATATGTGCCGTAGAGAGCATAGGGCCCCGATCTGTAGTGGTGCTATTTCCCTTTTAGTTTTCTGCACCGGTGCCTACTCTTTTATTATTCTTTGCATCTGTCAAACCAACTCTTCGACTATCAATCTATCTAGTGAGTAAGTAAACAATAACCGGATTTGACTAATTTACCCAAAAGTGATTTCGGAAATTACCATGTGGAGTTACTGTACCTTCAGCAGCATTCACTCGTAGTTTAAATTAAATTTTACCTGTTTATATTCGTGACAATATTATTTCATATGTTGACGATATTCTTATTGCTAAACGTTCTTGGAGTAAGCACAACAAAATTTTGGATTCATTATTACGTATCTTTGCAAGAGTGGGCATCACAGAGAACTTAGAAAAATCTGAATTTGGTCGTTCTCAGGTGAAATTTCTCGGTCACATTATTTCTACAGAAGGTATTCTCCCTGATCCAGAAAAAGTTTCCTTGGTGTCTGTAATTTTCTTACACGCTTTGTTAGATTGGACGATTTGGCCACAGCTCGTTGATGTGAACTATCTGGAAAGAAATCTATTTGGTGTTGGGATGAGGAAGCTCAATCAGAATTTGAACAACTTCGTGATGCTTTAGTTGCTGCTCCACTTCTTTCACATCCGGATTTATCTAAAGATTTTTGTTTGGCGACGGACTCATCATACAAGGGCCTAGGTGCACATTTATTTCAAGAGATAGAAGAAAACGGCGTTGTTGTACAGAAGACTATTGCATTTGGAAGTCGTGTTCTCTCTAAATCAGAAAAGAATTATTCGATTACGGAACTTGAAGCTTTGGCTGTTGTTTGGGCTTTCACAAAATTTCGCACATTTTTGTTTGGCAGACATACTAAGGTTTACACCGATCATCAAGCTCTGGAATTTCTTATGTCAACAAAATTAACTCACGGCAGATTGCCACGATGGGCGTTATACCTACAGGAATTTGATTTTAGTATTGTTTACATACAGGGTTCTTCAAATATTGTTGCTGATGCTTTATCACGTGCACCTATGGGCTTGAAACAAAGTGCTGAAGAGGACTGCATAGAAAACAATTACTGTTTGATGTATATTCAAGGTGTTGCGTTTGAGAACTTTATTTCGTCTTCGCTCCAGAACATCGCTAAGGAGCTAAATAAGGATCCAATCTGGAAGGACATTAAGGAGAAGTGGAGGAGAAAGGAAAGCGTAGCGATTAGACAGCATTATTTAGTCCGCAATGACATTCTTTTTAAACGAAAATCGGTCGACAACTCTGTTTGGTTAGTTTGTATTCCTGATGAGTGGGTCAATAAATTTATTTGGTATACGCATTTCAGTTATGCGCACTTTGGTCCCAGAAAATGCTTTCATAAATTACGAGAAAATTGCTACTTCAGTAATATGGAAAAACGTATTCCATATGTTCTGGCCAAATGCTAATTATGTCAAAAGGCTAAGCCGCCAACAGTTTCTCACAGAGCACCGTTGTTTCCTATCATTCCAGCGAAATTAAAGGAGATGGCTGCAGTCGATTTGTTCGGTCCAGTGGTTCGTTCTACTAATGGTTTTGCGTACATTTTCGTAGCAGTGGAGTTGACGTCAAAATATGTGTGTTTTACACCGTTACGCAAAGCAACAGCTCGTTCAGTATCTAACGCTTTCATCAAACATTTTCTTAAAGAAGTTGGTCATGTTGATAAGGTTATATCAGATAATGGATCACAGTTTCGTTCTAAAATTTGGCTTCATACTCTACAGCGTCGTAAAATTAAACCAATTTTCATTTCACTTTTTCACCCTCAATCTAACGCTTCAGAGAGATGGATGAAGGAAATCAATAAATTGTGTCGTCTTTATTGTCATCAGAATCACAGAACGTGGGATCAGTATCTTCATATTTTTCAAAACATTCTGAATGAAATCTCTAATGATTCAACTTCTTTACCGCCTATTCTAATATTAAAAAACAAAACACCGACAAATCGCATATCTGAAATCGTTCCTTTTCCGCCTTCACGGAAACTGCGGCATTCTGAAGTTGTCAACCTGGCTCTGCAAAATATTGCATCTGCGGCTGCTAGAAGAGAGAAATCAGCTAAGCGTCCTGGTCGTTCAAAAATCTTGTCAGTTGGTCAAAAAGTGTTAATTAAGTCTCATCGTTTGTCTCACAAAGGAAAAGGCTTGTGTCGCAAATTTTTTCTGCTTTATAACGGTCCATATAGAATTCGTAAAATTATTCATGATAACACTGTCGAAGTAGAAACTCTTAAATCTCGACGCTCTAAAGGAATACATCATATATCAAACGTTAAAATTTTTGTGGAATGACATACTTTAGAGAAACTAACAGCTACATGTAAACATGCGGAGAGTACAAGGATACCGCGGTGTTTTGGCGGCGGCACATACTCAAAGCAACAGTCAAGTCTGCGCGCCGCACAAGGCAGTCGTTGTCCGCACACAATTGCTTCCTACGTCACGCGCCTACAGCTGATCGAGCGCTCAGTGCGAATGCACTGACAGCCGTAAACAAATACACAGTTTAGTTTCTCCGATTAAATTCAGTACAAAGCTATAGTGACTTGATGAATTATGTTATTAACATTCAGTATTTTTCAGGATACGGTTCTATAAAATATTTAAGAACTTCAGGTAAATTCTGTGCGTCTCCGACGTTAAGAGGACTTGCTATCGAGAAAATTTCAGAAAGAATGTAATTTCGAAGAAGAAACTAATAAACTAAAAAGGGTAACTATTAATTGAGTTCATTTTTCAGGTAACGTATTTCCACTTAGGTACGTACTTTAGACGTAATTTGCTGCTCGCGATTACGTGATTCATACTTTGTGCTAAATTTCATGTTCTATGAATTTACGTGTGAAGCGACGTGCTTGCGTACATTTGCTGATTTTTGTCGATGATTATTAATGAACTGGGTTGTAACTTGTGTATATTATGCATCGCTTGGCTGCAATGCTTATTCGCTGATGTTATTTTTTTTTAATTATTTGCCTGCTGTGCTTATTTATTTAAATTATAATTGTCACCTGATTAGTTGTGCTGATATGTATGTAAGTTATACTTTGTGATTTATCTGCTTGCGCCTTCATGTTTACTTATTAATATGACATATGAACATTTATTTGCTTATGCTCATATGATGCTGATGACCTGTTTATTATGTTAGATAACATATGTTTACTGCTCTGCGTATGGATTGCATATTTATACATTTCTGTTTGTCGTCACAACTACTCTTTAATTTGGTATATAGCAATGCTGATGTATAGTGTACGAACATAGAGTTTAGGTTACACTATGGTATAGGTTACAGATTGTTCGCTTGGCAGGGCCTCGTTGTAAGGATTGTGCTGCATCCACTTGTTGACATTCTGTTCTTTACTGGTATATTTACTCGCTATTGCTTGTTTTGCTTACGCTCAGTGCCTTATATTTTTAAGATAAGAAAATGAACTGCTATAATTCGACGAACGTCATTGGTACAAGAAACTTCAGAGAAGTCACATGAGCTGAGGTTTTATGGAAGCTGTATAAATTTATGCTAATAGGAAGGAAGCTAACGACATGACATACCAACACTAGGTTTAGACCATTGGCAGTCATTACACTGCATTTTTCGTGAGCAATTGAAATAGGAAGTGACACTTGACACAAGAAATACTCCACATGTTTGCTTCTGCCATAATTCTTGAAGTGGTGTACACACTGTGAAATATTATGATCATTCACACTCCGTAATCGTACTTAATTACTGAGAGTTATTCGAACTAAGTCTGTTAGGGGTCATGTATGCATTTCTGTTGTTTATAATTCATAATGAGTAGAAGATTTGCGTCAGACGGATTGCACAGAGGTTGTGTGTTGACAATGTGTCTTCAGATTGTATGGGAGGATGAACTGAAGTTTGCACTAGGATTTTATCTGTACTTGTTCGAGGAGACTGACTAGAGGAAAGAGTTGTTATGGAAGTGAGATGATATTGGTAATAAGGTTTATATGTATCGACGTATTGAAGAAGTATTATTGAGGTATTATTGAGATTACATGAAGTTGATGATTATTGGAGTTTTTGTGGACAAGAGGTAAGGTAAATGATATTGATGATAAGATTTATATGTATCGATGTAAGAGGTATTATTGAAGTATTGAGATTATGTGATGCTGATGATTATTGGAGTTTTGGTGGATAAGAGGTAAAGTAAGTGAGGAGCATATTTTTTTTTGTTTGTTGGTCTTATGGAACAAGGAGGATGAAGATAGCAGACTAGAACACTAAAGTAGAAGGAAGATAGTCTATACACACACTTTGTTAAATCACTAAGCAGTATATTTTTTTTTTTTTTTTTTTTGGAGAGAGGAAGTAATTGCATATCTTGGCTCACTGACAGTTGTTCAACAACAGTACATTTGATCTGGCTTGGCAAACATTGATCTTGACATGATGACTATGACGTTGACTAACTATTATTGACTGTTATACATTGCTGCCACTACTACTTGATACACGTGATGAACATCAGATTTTGACAGAATTGCATTTACACAGTTAACACTATTCAATTACACAGTAGTACTTAATGTGGATGAAAGATGAATGAGTGTGTTTTGTGTGTTTTCCTTTCCTAATCCTACCCACCTATCTCCTAAATATTATTTTATTTGTTTGTTGTGGCTTGCACTGACACCCATAAATATTATAGGTTTACTGATATTTGAGTATTTGTAATAGTTAATATGACAATTATCTGACATCATTTGTGTGTTTGTTATGATTTGTATGTTTAGTGTAAAAGCATTTGTATGTGCATTCAAACTATTGTTCATGCCTGAACTGTCTGATTAGTGATGGTAAATATTATGAACTGTTACCTGCACTTTTTCAACATAATGTGTGACACTTAGGAATGTTTAATTTCTGCTGATGAACTGTCTGATTAGTGATAGTGAATATTATGGACTGTTACTTGTACTTTTTCTACTTTTTCTACATGATTGGTGCCACTAGGACATGTTTAATTTCTGCTGATGAACTGTGTGATCAGTGGTAGTGAATATTATGGACTGTTACTTTTACTTTTTCTACATAATTGGCGCCACTAGGACATGTTTAATTTCTGCTGATGAACAGTGTGATTAGTGATAGTGAATATCATGGACTGCTCTCTGGACCTGCTCATCATTGCTGGGTGCAACTGATGGACTACTTGTATGGAGATGAAGTCACTTGTTGCTGTCTGCACCTACTCAACATTGCTGGGTGCCACTGTTAGAACTGTTTCTACTGAAATGATCTCACTTGCCGGTGTCTGCACCTACTCAACATTGCTGGGTGCCACTGATGGACTGCTTCTACTGAACTAATGTGACTTGTTGCTGTGTGTACCTCTTCAACTTTGCTGGGTGCCACAGATGGAACTGCTTCTACTGAAATGATGTCACTTGTTGGTGTCTGCACCTGCTCAACATTGCTGGGTGCAACTGATGGACTGCTTCTACTGAAATGATGTCACTTGTTGGTGTCTGCACCTGCTCAACATTGCTAGGTGCAACTGATGGACTGCTTCTACTGAAATGATGTCACTTGTTGGTGTCTGCACCTGCTCTCAACACTGCTGGGTGCAACTGATGGACTGTTTCTGCTGAAATGATGTCACTTGTTGGTGTTTGCACCTATTGACCATTGCTGGGCTGGAATTATCAACTATTTGTTTTTTTTTTGAACAATTAAAAGTATTTTATGTGAACATTTGTATAAACTGATTTTTTGTGTATTGTGTGAACTCTTATGTAAAGTCACATGTATGAAAAGAATTTGTATTGCCTACTGTATTTTATATATTAGGTTATTGAAAGGTCAGTGCAAAGCCAAAATTTTAACTAATTATGTGATATTTAGGTATTAATATTATCTTTTATTTTTGTTTGTATTTTTGTGGACGAATTTGGTGGTATTTTCACCACCAATGCTGGCAAAAAATACCATCAAATTCTGGCCTGTGGAGGAGGGGCATATGAAAGGTGGCTACACTGAGCCACTGCGCCAGAGATTGCGCCAAAGAGTATTATTAAGCCGCCTCCACAGTGCTTGTCGAGAGCTCGTAGTAGTCAGTGCCTGTCGAGGACTCGGAGTAGTCTGTGCTGATGTTGTAGCAGAGAGTGTTTGTTGAGATGTGCTATTAGGCAGTGCTTGCTGAGATGTGATATTGGAGAGTTCTGGTTGAGATGTGATAGTAGAGAGACGGTGTGAGATATATTGTAAGGATTAGAGTGAATTTCATCAATATAAATGAGGTAACAAACTCCGTTTCTTTTTATTTCAGTATCCTAAATAATGCGTCATTACAGGTTCAGTCAACAAAGCATCTGGCGTGTGTTCTTGTATTAGAGTTTAATTCTGCTTTCCTTACGCAATTATAGTATTTCTAATTTTCTTTTATCACGTCAGTATATTTGGTATTTAAAAATTCTTGTCTTGTTGAAGAAGAACCGTGCCAGATGTGCGTTGAGTCATACTTCCACATACAGAACAGTTATACTTGTGCTTTGGTTTAGTAGGTTTCATAGTTGCTGGGGACTTAATTAATTAATTGTGTTAACGAAAATTTTCATTTCATTCTTTGTTGTTGTTCTTTGCAGTCAGATTGCGTAATAATTCTAGTCAGGGCCAACCGTTTACGAAACAGCGTAATCGGACTTACAGCTACCAAAAACTAAAAAGTATTTTCAATCATATTTAATTAAGCCCCCATGCAATACTGGATCCCCTATCTCTTCTAAATCGACTCCTGTTTCTTCTTCTATCACATCAGACAAATCTTCACCCTCATAGAGGCTTTCAGTGTATTCTTTCCACCTATCTGCTCTCTCCTCTGCATTTAATAGTGGAATTCCCGTTGCACTCTTAATGTTACCACCGTTGCTTTTAATGTCACCAAAGGTTGTTTTGACTTTCCTATATGCTGAGTCTGTCCTTCCGACAATCATATCTTTTTCGATGTCTTCACATTTTTCCTGCAGCCATTTCGTCTTAGCTTTCCTGCACTTCCTATTTATCTCATTCCTCAGCGACTTGTACTTCTGTATTCCAGATTTTCCCGGAACATGTTTGTACTTCCTCCTTTCATCAATCAACTGAAGTATTTCTTCTGTTACCCATGGTTTCTTCGCAGCTACCTTCTTTGTACCTATGTTTTCCTTCCCAACTTTTGTGATGGCCCTTTTTAGAGATGTCCATTCCTCTTCTACAGTACTGCCTACTGCGCTATTCCTTATTGCTGTATCTATAGCGTTAGAGAACTTCAAACGTATCTCATCATTCCTCAGTACTTCCGTATCCCACTTCTTTGCGTATTGATTCTTCCTGACTAATGTCTTGAACTTCAGCCTACTCTTCATCACTACTATATTGTGATCTGAGTCTATATCTGCTCCTGGGTACGCCTTACAATCCAGTATCTGATTTCGGAATCTCTGTCTGACCATGATGTAATCTAATTGAAATCTTCCCGTATCTCCCGGCCTTTTCCAAGTATACCTCCTCCTCTTGTGATTCTTGAACATGGTATTCGCTATTACTAGCTGAAACTTGTTACAGAACTCAATTAGTCTTTCTCCTCTTTCATTCCTTGTCCCAAGCCCATATTCTGCTGTAACCTTTTCTTCTACTCCTTCCCCCACAACTGCATTCCAGTCGCCCACGACTATTAGATTTTCGTCCCCCTTTACATACTGCATTACCCTTTCAATATCCTCATACACTTTCTCTATCTGTTCATCTTCATCTTGCGACGTCGGCATGTATACCTGAACTATCGTTGTCGGTGTTGGTCTGCTGTCGATTCTGATTAGAAAAACCCGGTCACCGAACTGTTCACAGTAACACACCCTCTGCCCTACCTTCCTATTCATAACGAATCCTACACCTGTTACACCATTTTCTGCTGCTGTTGATATTACCCGATACTCATCTGACCAGAAATCCTTGTCTTCCTTCCACTTCACTTCACTGACCCCTACTATATCTAGATTGAGCCTTTGCATTTCCCTTTTCAGATGTTCTAGTTTCCCTACCACGTTCAAGCTTCTGACATTCCACGCCCCGACTCGTAGAACGTTATCCTTTCGTTGATTATTCAGTCTTTTTCTCATGGTAATCTCCCCCTTGGCAGTCCCCTCCCGGAGATCCGAATGGGGGACTATTCCGAAATCTTTTGCCAATGGAGAGATCATCATGACACTTCTTCAGTTACAGGTCACATGTCCTGTGGGTACACGTTACGTGTCTTTAATGCAGTGGTTTCCATTGCCTTCTGCATCCTCATGTCGTTGATCATTGCTGATTCTTCCGCCTTTAGGGGGAATTTCCCACCCATAGGACAAGAGGGTGCCCTGAACCTCTATCCGCTCCTCCGCCCTCTTGACAAGGCCGTTGGCAGAATGAGGGTGACTTCTTATGCCGGAAGTCTTCGGCCACCAATGTAGATTATTTATCAAAATTTAGGCAGTGGCGGGAATCTAACCCGGGACCGAAGACGTTTTCATAATAAATCAAAGACGCTACCCCTAGACCACGGGTACCACCCGTAAATGAAAACTACTCGCCTTAATTTTCTTACTAATGGGAAGACCCTACCCAGTCCTAGGACACCTTCACAAAATTAATGTTGAAGTGTATCTACTTTGCTGTACCAATCAGTAATCGTTGCTCTCTTTGACTGCCTACTAGAAAACATATCACAAGCACAGTAATAGAAAATACGCTTACTTGTACAATTTTCCAACAAAATACACTCCGGGAAATTGAAATAAGAACACCGTGAATTCATTGTCCCAGGAAGGGGAAACTTTATTGACACATTCCTGGGGTCAGATACATCACATGATCACACTGACAGAACCACAGCCACATAGACACAGGCAATAGAGCATGCACACTGTCGGCACTAGTACAGTGTATATCCACCTTTCGCAGCAATGCAGGCTGCTATTCTCCCATGGAGACGATCGTAGAGATGCTGGATGTAGTCCTGTGGAACGGCTTGCAATGCCATTTCCACCTGGCGCCTCAGTTGGACCAGCGTTCGTGCTGGACGTGCAGACCGCGTGAGACGACGCTTCATCCAGTCCCAAACATGCTCAATGGGGGACAGATCCGGAGATCCTGCTGGCCAGGGTAGTTGACTTACACCTTCTAGAGCACGTTGGGTGGCACGGGATACATGCGGACGTGCATTGTCCTGTTGGAACAGCAAGTTCCCTTGCCGGTCTAGGAATGGTAGAACGATGGGTTCGATGACGGTTTGGATGTACCGTGTACTATTGAGTGTCCCCTCGACGATCACCAGTGGTGTACGGCCAGTGTAGGAGATCGCTCCCCACAGCATGATGCCGGGTGTTGGCCCTGTGTGCCTCGGTCGTATGCAGTCCTGATTGTGGCGCTCACCTGCACGGCGCCAAACACGCATACGACCATCATTGGCACCAAGCAGAAGCGACTCTCATCGCTGAAGACGACACGTCTCCATTCGTTCCTCCATTCACGCCTGTCGCGACACCACTGGAGGCGGGCTGCACGATGTTGGGGCGTGAGCGGAAGACGGCCTAACGGTGTGCGGGACCGTAGCCCAGCTTCATGGAGACGGTTGCGAATGGTCCTCGCCTATACACCAGGAGCAACAGTGTCCCTAATTTGTTGGGAAGTGGCGGTGCGGTCCCCTACGGCACTGCGTAGGATCCTACGGTCTTGGCGTGCATCCGTGCGTCGCTGCGGTCCGGTCCCAGGTCGACGGGCACGTGCACCTTCCGCCGACCACTGGCGACAACATCGATGTACTGTGGAGACCTCACGCCCCACGTGTTGAGGAATTCGGCGGTACGTCCACGCGGCCTCCCGCATGCCCACTATACGCCCTCGCTCAAAGTCCGTCAACTGCACATACGGTTCACGTCCACGCTGTCGCGGCATGCTACCAGTGTTAAAGACTGCGATGGAGCTCCGTATGCCACGGCAAACTGGCTGACACTGACGGCGGCGGTGCACAAATGCTGCGCAGGTAGCGCCATTCGACGGCCAACACCGCGGTTCCTGGTGTGTCCGCTGTGCCGTGTGTGTGATCATTGCTTGTACAGCCCTCTCGCAGTGTCCGGAGCAAGTATGGTGGGTCTGACACACCGGTGTCAATGTGTTCTTTTTTCAATTTCCAGGAGTGTATTTCTTGCCTCTTCCCATGTTGAAGCCAAGTCGCCTTGAGCAGTTTATTTTATGGAGGGCCCTGAATAAGAGGTTTTTACGATTTTTAACATATTGGATGGTCTACGTCATGTACTAATTCGAAAGCTATGTCCACATTACTAATAAATTCATTTAATGTGACTCTTCAAGGTTCCCCGAGGATGTGTTGTAAATAGTCATCACGGGTTTGCCGCCGGACCATATTGTGCAGATTCCACAATCTTTCCTCGGAGCTAGTGTCCGACAACTTTTGATGGTGTTCCTTGCTGGTGGCTAGGTACGACTGACAGTATCCGCACGTCGACGCCCCGTTTCTAGAACATGCGCGCGAAGAATGAGCAGGTGCCGAAATCGTGCATGCGCTATGATTTGCAGATAGATGGTGCCATATTCAAACTCCCTCTGCCGAAAACCGCAGAGCGGCTCTGCTGCGCGTGCGCTGTACGCTGCGTTTTCCAACAGTGCGGCCAGACGTTACTCATCAACATCCGAAATACACCAGTGTTTTGACGAGCCTGTTATCGAAGTACACTACTGACCATTAAATCTGCTACACCAAGAAGAAATGCAGATGATAAACGGGTATGCGTTGGACAAATGTATTATACTAGAACTGACATGTGATTACATTTTCACGCAATTTGGGTGCATAGAGCCGGAGAAATCAGTACCCAGAACAATCACCTCTGGCCGTAATAACGGCCTTCATACGCCTGGGCATTGAGTCAGAGCTTGGATGCCGTGTACAGGTACAGCTGCTCTTGCAGCTTCAACACGATACCACAGTTCATCAAGAGTAGTGACTGGCATATTGTGACGAACCAGTTGCTCGGCCACCATTGACCAGACGTTTTCAGTTGGTGAGAGGTCTGGAGAATGTGCTGGCCAGGGCAGTAGTCGAACATTTTCTCTATCCAGAAAGGCCCGTACAGGACCTGCAACATGCGGTCGTGCATTATCCTGCTCAAATGTAGGGTTTCGCAGAGATCGAATGAAGGGTAGAGCCACGGATCGTAACACATCTGAAATGTAACTTCCACTGATGGCACCCCATAACATCACGCCGGTTGATACGCCAGTATGGCGATGACGAATACACGCTTCCAATGTGCGCTCATCACGACGTCGCCAGACACGGATGCGACCATCATGATGCTGTAAACAGAACCTGGATTCAGCAGAACAAAAGACGTTTTGTCATTCGTGCACCCACGTTCGTCGTTGAGTACACCATCGCAGGCGCTCCTGTCTGTGATGCAGCGTCAAGGGTAGCCGCAGCCATGGTCTCTGAGCTGATAGTCCATGCTGCTGCAAACGTCGTCGAACTGTTCGTGCAGATGGTTGTTGTCTTGCAAACGTCCCCATCTGTTGACTCAGGGATCGAGACGTGGCTGCACAATCCGTTACAGTCATGCGGATAAGATGCCTGTCATCTCGACTGCTGGTGATACGAGGCCGCTGTGATCCAGCGCGGCGTTCCGTATTACCCTCCTGAACCCACCAATTCCATATTCTGCTAACAGTCATTGGATCTCGACCACCGCGAGCAGTAGTGTCGCGATACGATAAACCGCAATCGCGATAGGCTACAATCCGACCTTTATCAAAGTCGGAAACGTGATGGTACGCATTTCTCCTCGTTACACGAGGCATCACAACAACGTTTCACCAGACAACGCCGGTCAACTGCTGTTTGTGTATGAGAAATCGGTTGGAAACTGTCCTTAAGTCAGCAGGTTGTAGGTGTCGTCACCGGTGCCAACCTTGTGTGAATGCTCTGAAAATCTAATCATTTGCATTCCTGTCAGTTAAATTTCGCGTCTGTAGCACGTCATCTTCGTGGTGTAGCAATTTTAATGGCCAGCAGTGTATCTAGATTTTCACGTCATGGTTTAAGAGCAGCCAATGCAAGGTTCCAGGCTGTGCTCAGTTGTAATCCCTCATCCTTGCTGATGAGATTATCGGCTGTACGAACATGTATTGCTTCCTTAATGACGCAATCCCAGAGAGATGATACCGGGCATAAAACTTTCGTATTTTCATAAATCATCCTATGTCCTGTTTTCAAGCAGTGTTCCGCAATTGCGGACTTTTCCGGTTGACGAAGGCGTGTATCATTACATATCTGTCTCTCAGAATAACCATTTTGTCGGAACACTGTCTTCAAATGTTGTAGTTCACTCAACAGGCTTCCAGGATCAGATACCACCTGTGCTTTATGATCTAACGTACGTAATGCACTACCTCCATGCGTAGGACGATGGCAGCTTGTGACCTGCAGCTTCTGACCTGTATGCGTTGGCTTGCGGTAGACGCTGCGTCCCAAGGTTCCATCTGCTTTTATTCGTACCAAAACATCAATAAAAGGTAAAGTACCATCTTTTTCTACTTCTGTTGTGTAGTTTATATTCGGATGCAGCGAATTCAGATGCTGAAGAAACGTAGGTAGAGTACTAACTCCATCAGTTATCTTTGTCTGATGATACATTGGGCAGGGATAAGACGAGACAGCATCGCTGCTTGAAGATAAGTGCATTACTGTGCTGAAGTGAGGTGATCTGAGCTAAGCCGAATCAAGCTGAGCTGAGCAGGACGCGACTGCACGACGCCCGAAATGTCGCACTGCCCTCAGCTGTGCTGTGTCGGACCTTTGCCCACTGCCACCTGCCGTCTGCTCGCTGGACGCTGCTGCCGCAGAAACTTCCGAAGCCGGCCGGGGTGGCCGAGCGGTTCTAGTCGCTACAGTCTGGAACCGCGCGACCGCTACGGTCGCAGGTTCAAAACCTGCCTCGGGCATGAATGTGTGTGATATCCTTAGGTTAGTTAGGTTTAACTAGTTCTAAGTTCTAGGGGACTGATGACCTCAGCAGTTAAGTCCCATAGTGCTCAGAGCCATTCGAACCATTATGAAAGTTGCGAAGGCGGCGTGCGCCCTCTGCTACTGGGTCGCACTGTCGCCGCCGTGTCGTTGTCCTGGTGGTCCTCCCTGAACCGCACCCGCAGCTCCGTCTCGTAATCGCTCTGCTGTTCCCGCGACTCCCTCGTTGTCGTGAAGTCGTGTAGACAGGGCTGCCCTGGCCGCGTCTCCCCTCGTCAGGCATCGATCTCCGGACCTCAGCGTCTTCCCTCTGCTCTTCGTGCTTTGTTTTCAATGGAGTGCAAGTGCTGCTTCTGATAGGTCTCAAAGCCTCAGTCCAGCTATGGCATTGGGCTGAGTATGTGGGAAGCCACTATCAATGTCAAAACACCCCACACCTGATACAGGATGGAAAGAAGACAGAGAGTTTAAGGTCAGTCTGCAGTTTCTGAGCGGTGAGGGGCAAATGCAGAAAGACAGATCCCCAGTGGAGGCAGGATGATGACTTCGATCAGCACCACACTGTCACATGGCACCTATGAGAGGCGCGGATTTTCGAACTCGACAGGGTTTCGCAGTTGGAGAGTTACGTAATTCAGGGTTCTGACTGTTAGCGATCAGACTAACTACTTCACTGAAGGCTGATTCTATAGGTTAGTAAAGCAAAGAAGGCAATCGCTTGCACAACAGAAGCCAGTGTCTGAAATAACGTGGGTGAGCGCTAACAGAAGTGGCGAGTACCAACAGGATGTTAAGTATGAACTCCAAGTAAGAAAAACATATATGTCGGAGCTTATCGATGATGGCTATGAGTGATATGGATTCGGAGCCCAAAAGATCTGACTGAGGACTCCCTTTGAATAGAGAAACATGAGTTTCCAGTGGATCGTAGCGGCGCAGTGTTTCTCCCTTCCTATAGCCATCGCACCAACAACTTAACAACCTTTGACCAATCTGATGAGTAGTTCTGACAAATCACATTTAGATTCCTACCCTTCTCATAGTCGGTACGTAGGGATGTTTCTGGAGTCTACATTAACAAATTCCAGATTTCAAATGGTTCAAATGGCTCTAAGCACTATGGGACTTAACATCTGAGGTCATGAGTCCACTAGACTTAGAACGACTTTAACCTAAGTGACCTAAGGACATCACACACATCTATGCCCTAGGCAGAATTCGTACCTGCGACCACAGTAGCACGGTTCTGGACTGAAGCGCCTAGAACCGCTCGTCCACAGGGGCCGGCTTCCAAATTTGGTAGCAATAGCGCTTAGCTGAAAGCAAAACGTCACTGCCATTCCTATTATCGCCAGCAACACTTGGCCCTGCCCTCAGTCCCTTTGTGAGTAGGGACCGCTGTGGTAGCACATTGACCTGTGGAAACTCAATGACGTTGCAGTTCTCAGGAGCAAGTATCAAACTTGCTTCCTCTGCTAAGACATGCATTTTCGTGGCCATGTTCTAGTATGATGCCTTGCAACAGCGTCTAGGCGATGGTTGGAGTTACCACTTAATTCTCTGAAGTGAAAGTTCTCCCCCGAGAGAGCTGCCCACAGTTTCTGCTGTTTGCAGGGCTCTGGCGTTACTATTTAGCTCTGTATTGTGTCTCTGATTTTCTATCTTGGAGTGCCCTTGATGGCTTCCAGCAGCCTTAACCGTAACAATGTGCCAATCGTTATATTGTCGATATATGACACCTTGTCTGTCTTCTGTCTGCTTGAGACACACGGGTTAGATACTTCAACCTTCCAGCCCACTGGAGGAGACGCACTCTGAATACTGCATCAGAGAAGACCTCTGCCTGTACATGCCGCAATCTGAAGGGATAGACTTTTTATATACGGATGAGAGCTGTGCACAAAACTCTAGCAGTTCTGTACTCCGTTCACCACATCATGAGTGGATCAGCAAAGAAAATTCAATCCGGCGAGATACATTTTAAAACAGAATGGTTTCCACTTTCCTTCCTATCACAACAGAGTGGCTTTTGCCTGCCTGTGGATGGTCGTTGCAACACTGACATTCGATACTTTTATTTTACTTGCTAAGCTTCATTTGCTCCTTCGATGTTGTTGCAGTACTATCTGGCTCTTGTTGTGTTATTGTAATGGTTTGATCTCCCCAGACAGAATGTTAAAAAACTATATATATATATATATATATATATATATATATATATATATATATATATATATATGTGTGTGTGGGGGGGGGGGGGGGTTAGTGTGTGTGTTAAAGTCTGAATGGTGTGATGTGATTACATACACACGTTATTATAAACTGAGGTTCTTTCATTGTTAACTGCAGTTGGGATAAAGATGTATTTCCATATACACCCACTCACATGTACACTGTGTTTCGCGCTGTTCTGGTTGTCTTTTTGGTATTGGCATTAGTTACTACGTTACTTAATCGAAAGTTGCTCTCTTTGGTGATTACAGTTTTCGAAGCTGTCCATGTACCCACATAAATGGAAATGCCGTGTGGCTAGGGCCTCCCGTCGGGTAGACCGTTGGCTTGGTGCAAGTCTTCCGAGTTGACGCCACGTCGGCTAGCGTGTCGATGGTGATGAAATGATGATGATAAGGAGAACACAACACCCAGTCCCTGAGCGGTGAAAATCTCCGACCCAGCCGGGAATCGAACCCGGGCAGTTAGGTATGACATTCCGTCGAGCTGACCACTCAGCTACCAGGGGTGGACTGTACCCACATACATGTGTACTAGGTTATGTGGTACTCTGGCTGTGTTCTTTTGTTTCGGCATTAATTGCTGTAAGTGTGTGTTTTATGGTACTTAGTCAATCCACTCGGTGCCTATGGTTTTTCAAGTTGGGCGTCCGTAATGTTAATAGCTAATACAGCTAATCTCTATTAAACATTTTGTGTCGGTTATCCTGGGATGGTCTGTTTCCTTTTTTTATTGTGTATGTTTTATATGTTTGCAAGTTTTATGAGAGTTTTTCAAATGTTTTCGTTGCCACTTATCGACAGATTAATACCCTGGAAATATTATAAAATTGCATCATCTTACTAAGCGGTGTGCACTTCAAGAGTATAACAGAGGCTAGCTGCTTACTGCTTACATTAACGCGCGTTTTATAAATTCTTTCAGTGCCTGTGGAGCACCTGATTCTAATTCTTATGTACCTGTGTTAAGCCTCACGGCAATAAATTTTCGTAATTTTTTTCTGTAAAGATCAGACTTTACATCGAGTGAAATAAAAAGTCTCAGTTTTTTGGGTAAATGGGTTTCTACTGGCAGTTTACACCTCTAGACCTCGTTCTCATCTTTGCTCTAGGACATTGTGATATGGAGAGCAATTTTGTCTTTTGCTATGCGTATATTCTGCTTGTAACACTTCACACAACAGTTATACAGAAATGTTTGACTGTAACCTCTTCGTTGTATGTGGGCAGAATTCGCATTTTTACAAAACGCCTCAGTGTCAATTCGTTGTTTATGACGCCGAAATTTTGACCTGTAAGTTTCGTAGAAATGTTTTTTAATTTTTATCCATTAATGTGTTGTGACTGTGTAACTGCTCCATTACGGGATGAGAATCTTATGAGAACGTTTGAGACTGCAGTTCGAATAAGCGTTAGTGGTGCTGCACGATTAACATTAGCGGTATCAAGTTCCCTGTGACTGAATTGTTTGTATTCCACTGAAGAATGACAGAAAAGCTTGTAACGTAACGTAACTCACGCCATACGCTCCTCTCGCAGTGGAAGACAATGAACTCGTCCTCCATCCAGGGCATGCTCTCATCCAGTTCCAGGCCGATGTTCAGACGACGAAAGTCTTCCGACTGGGTAAATTTCTCCATGCCGTCGGCACCTCCAATCTCCTCGTCTGAAATGTAGACACGTTTTTCTATAGTGAAACAACCATTTTCATAGGTAAAAAGACACATACCTGCGTACCTAAAGTCAGTTCTGTTGATGTAGACGCGTAATCATGAGTGCAGTAACATATCAACACTTCACCCATACTGGGCAATAACTTAGTTTTTTAAATGCAGTGTGTCCATTATATTGAAGATAAGAAAGTTCACATGCAGAAGGGCAGAAAGCGAAATACAGAAAATAACTCCCACTATGTTTAAACTTAGTCTGCTCTTCATTTCTAAAAACTTCAATTGTAATATTATCTGAAGTGAGATAAACATACAGGAAGACAAAACTATGACATACCGGTATAGTGACTAAAACTGAGTAGTATGAACGCTTTACTCATATGTGTACAAAGTTTCTTCCAGAACATGAATGCTGTCGTGGATATCAGTTCACTGTGAAGATGCAGTAACATAATTGATACTGCAGTCTTATGAACAACCCAGTAATTTTGTGAACAATCCCAGGTTTCAGTAACACCGTGGATCCCAAGCTAATAATGTTTCATTACCTTCTTATGTTGCATTAAGTACATAATTGTTCTAGCCAGGTACACATACCACTATATGCGTGCTGAACTGACAGACCAAACTCCAAGGGCAGTACATAAGCGTACCAAGGCTCTGCATAGTCTAACATAGACTAAGTAACCAATACATCTACACGGGAGAGGGGCCGTGTGTGTGTCTCCTGCGTCTCGACCTAGAAGCATGCACTTGTGAGTTATTACTGCCGACTACTTCTCTTCTTATTCGAACAGTCTACAGATCCCATCTACGAAACATTTTTGAGAAATGCAGACGCATTATTGAGGTGCCTGTCAAGAGTCGAAGAAACAATTAATAGTTTGTGGAGACTGCAATGTAGATTTCTTAAGAGATTCTGGTAGAAAAGCTGAACTGGAATCAATATGTAGCTTCTTCAATCTCATTTAAATTGTAAATCTTTCAATATTTCTGTCTCAAGACAGCAAGACTTTGACTGATAACATTTTTATTGATAGTGCTTAGGTGAAAATACGATCAGTAATGTTTCAGATTTCGAGGTAGAATGGGATAGGAATGATGATGGAAGTAGGATCACATTTGAGGAAGTGGTCAATAGATTGCAGTGCAATAAAGCAGCTGGGGTGGATGAAATTAAGTCGGAACTCATCAAATACAGTGGAATGTCAGGTCTTAAATGGCTACACAGGATAATTGAAATGGCCTGGGAGTCGGGAAAGGTTCCATCAGACTGGACAAAAGCAGTAATCACACCAATCTTTAAACATGGAAACAGAAAAGATTGTAACAGCTACAGAGGTATCTCTTTAATCAGCGTTGTTGGTAAAATCTTCTCAGGTATTGTTGAAAGAAAAGTGCGAGTATTAGTTGAGGACCAACTGGATGAAAATCAATGTCGGTTTAGGCCTCTTAGAGGTTGTCAGGACCAGATCTTTCGCTTACGGCAAATAATGGAGATGTATTATGAGTGGAACAGGGAATTGTACCTATGCTTTATAGATCTAGAAAAGGCATATGACCGGGTTTCTAGGAGGAAGTTACTGTCTGTTCTACGAGATTATGGAATAGGAGGCAAACATTTGCAAGCAATTAAAGGTATTTACATGGATAGTCAGGTAGCAGTTAGAGTTGACGGTAAATTGAGTTCATGGTTCAGAGCAGTTTCAGGGGCAAGACAAGGCTGAAACCTGTCTCCACTGTTGTTCATATTATTTATGGATCATATGTTGAAAACAATAGACTGGCTGGGTGAGATTAAGATATGTGAACACAAAATAAGCAGTCTTGCATATGCGGATGACTTAGTTGTGATGGCAGATTCGATCGAAAGTTTGCAAAGTAATATTTCAGAGCTAGATCAGAAATGTAAGGACTATGGTATGAAGATTACCATCTCCAAAACGAAAGTAATGTCAGTGGGAAAGAAATATAAACGGATTGAGTGCCAAATAGGAGGAACAAAGTTAGAACAGGTGGACGGTTTCAAGTACTTAGGATGCATATTCTCACAGGATGGTAACATAGTGAAAGAACTGGAAGCGAGGTGTAGCAAAGCTAATGCAGTGAGCGCTCAGCTACGATCTACTCTCTTCTGCAAGAAGGAAGTCAGTACCAAGACTAACTTATCTGTGCACCGTGCAATCTTTCGACCAACTTTGTTGTATGGAAGTGAAAGCTGGGTGGATTCAGGTTACCTTATCAATAACGTTGAGGTTACGAATATGAAAGTAGCTAGGATGATTGCAGGTACTAGTAGATGGGAACAATGGCAGGAGGGTGTCCACAATGAGGAAATCAAAGAAAAACTGGGAATGAACTCTATAGATGTAGCAGTCAGGGCGAACAGGCTTAGATGGTGGGGTCATATTACACGTATTGAAGAAACAAGGTTACCCAAGAGACTCATGGGTTCAGCAGTAGAGGGTAAGAGGAGTCGGGGCAGACCAAGGAGAAGGTACCTGGATTCGGTTAAGAATGATTTTGAAGTAATAGGTTTAACATCAGAAGAGGCACCAATGTTAGCACTGAATAGGGGATCAAGGAGGAATTTTATAAGGGGGCTATGCTCCAGACTGAACGCTGAAAGGCATAATCAGTCTTAAATGATGATGATGATGATGATGAGTGCTTAGGCTGAAACAATTGATGTCTACCCAATCGTTAGTGGACTCTCTGATCGCGATGAACAATTAATGAAAGTAATCTTACAGCTGTGAGGGATGTTCATCCATTGCACGGGGGCTTATTAACGAAAACAGAGTTCAGTGTGTTATGAATAAGTTAAAAGAGATTCTATGGGATGTGGTATATACCAAAGGAGGTGCTGATGTGAAATTCGACATATTCCATGATAAATTGGTGTCAATATTTGAAAGTAGTTTTCCTAAAAACTTCTCCAGAATGTCCGCAAGAAAACAAGTAAGCTATGGATAAATAAAACGATTTTTTTTTTCAGAGGAAAACGTAAATTTATGTAGATGCCAGAATAAGTCAAAGCAGCAATTAATAGTGTAGATAGTGTGCTTAAAACTGTACGGGATATTGTGAAATGGGAGACACAGGAACCAGTCAGTGTACAAAACGGCACCACAATGAAATTAAAAGACAATGTTGAGACTGATAAGTCATAAGTTGCAAACATTTTCAACAGCCTCTTTCTAAATGCAACAGCAGAAATAGAAGTACGCGTATAAGTAGGCTGTTTAGATGTAAGTAGGCTGTTTAGGTTTTTATGTTGGTAACGCCATGTATCGCTCTGTATGAAAATCACTGACTGTGCTGTGTGTGCAGTCTGTGGCTGCTTTGCATTGTTGGAAATCTTGCTATTGCAGTGTTGGGCAGTTGGATGTGAACAGCGCGTATCGTTGCGCAGTTGGAGGTTAGCCGCCAGCAGTGGTGGATGTGGGGAGTGAGATGGCGGAGTTTTGAGAGCGGATGATCTGGACGTGTGTCCATCAGAGAGAGTAAATTTGTAAGACTGGATGTTATGAACTGATACATACATACATATATATATATATATATATATATATATATATATATATATATATATATACACTCCTGGAAATTGAAATAAGAACACCGTGAATTCATTGTCCCAGGAAGGGGAAACTTTATTGACACATTCCTGGGGTCAGATACATCACATGATCACACTGACAGAACCACAGGCACATAGACACAGGCAACAGAGCATGCACAATGTCTTCACTAGTACAGTGTATATCCACCTTTCGCAGCAATGCAGGCTGCTATTCTCCCATGGAGACGATCGTAGAGATGCTGGATGTAGTCCTGTGGAATGGCTTGCCATGCCATTTCCACCTGGCGCCTCAGTTGGACCAGCGTTCGTGCTGGACGTGCAGACCGCGTGAGACGACGCTTCATCCAGTCCCAAACATGCTCAATGGGGGACAGATCCGGAGATCTTGCTGGCCAGGGTAGTTGACTTACACCTTCTAGAACACGTTGGGTGGCACGGGATACATGCGGACGTGCATTATCCTGTTGGAACAGCAAGTTCCCTTGCCGGTCTAGGAATGGTAGAACGATGGGTTCGATGACGGTTTGGATGTACCGTGCACTATTCAGTGTCTCCTCGACGATCACCAGTGGTGTACGGCCAGTGTAGGAGATCGCTCCCCACAGCATGATGCCGGGTGTTGGCCCTGTGTGCCTCGGTCGTATGCAGTCCTGATTGTGGCGCTCACCTGCACGGCGCCAAACACGCATACGACCATCATTGGCACCAAGGCAGAAGCGACTCTCATCGCTGAAGACGACACGTCTCCATTCGTCCATCCATTCACGCCTGTCGCGACACCACTGGAGGCGGGCTGCACGATGTTGGGGCGTGAGCGGAAGACGGCCTAACGGTGTGCGGGACCGTAGCCCCGCTTCATGGAGACGGTTGCGAATCGTCCTCGCCGATACCCCAGGAGCAACAGTGTCCCTAATTTGCTGGGAAGTGGCGGTGCGGTCCCCTACGGCACTGCGTAGGATCCTACGGTCTTGGCGTGCATCCGTGCGTCGCTGCGGTCGACGGGCACGTGCACCTTCCGCCGACCACTGGCGACAACATCGATGTACTGTGGAGACCTCACGCCCCACGTGTTGAGCAATTCGGCGGTACGTCCACCCGGCCTCCCGCATGCCCACTATACGCCCTCGCTCAAAGTCCGTCAACTGCACATACGGTTCACGTCCACGCTGTCGCGGCATGCTACCAGTGTTAAAGACTGCGATGGAGCTCCGTATGCCACGGCAAACTGGCTGACACTGACGGCGGCGGCGCACAAATGCTGCGCAGCTAGCGCCATTCGACGGCCAACACCGCGGTTACTGGTGTGTCCGCTGTGCCGTGCGTGTGATCATTGCTCGTACAGCCCTCTCGCAGTGTCCGGAGCAAGTATGGTGGGTCTGGCACACCGGTGTCAATGTGTTCTTTTTTCCATTTCCAGGAGTATATATATATATATATATATATATATATATATATATATATAGTCGGCCACGGTGGTCTCGCGGTTCTAGGCGCTCAGTCCGGAGACGCGCTGCTGCTACGGTCGCAGGTTCGAATCCTGCCTCGGGCATGGATGTGTGTGATGTCCTTAGGTTAGTTAGGTTCAAGTAGTTCTAAGTTCTAGGGGACTGATGACCACAGATGTTAAGTCCCATAGAGCTCAGAGCCATTTTATATATATATATATATATATATATATATATATATATATGTATATATATATATATATATATATATATATATATATATATAATGACTTTAGAACACTATTAAGGTAAATACATTGTTTGTTGTCTATCAAAATCTTTCATTTGCTGACTGTGCCTATGAGTAGTTAGTGCCTTCAGTAGTTAGAATCTGTTATTTAGCTGGCAGTATTGGCGCACGCTGTATTGCAGTAGTTTGGATAACGAAGATTTTTGTGAGGTAAGCGATTCATGAAAGGTATAGGTTATTATTAGTCAGGGCCATTCTTTTGTAGGGATTTTTGAAAGTCAGATTGCGTTGCGCTAAAAATATTGTGTGTCAATTTAGTGTTGAACAGAATAAGTAAAGAGAGTAATGTCTGAGAACGTTCAGTTTTGCTCAGCTGTTTGAAAAGCAAATAACGTAAGATGTTTTCCAGCACAGTAATTCATTAATTTTTCTAAGGGGACGTTTCACGCGGTTAAGCTAAGTAAGAGAATATATTAAATCGTCATCCTACAAAAGTTTAAACAACTAGCAGTAGCATCAACATCCTTTACTTAAATTAATAGGTCATAAAAATTAAAAAAAAAAGAACAAATACAAAACAAGCATCTATGGCGTTAATGGAATTTTAAACAGAATTCTGAAAAGTTGCTCTAAGTTAATAGGGAATGTCTTTAGCGATGTACGTATGTAATGCATCACTGGCGCAGGGAATTTTGACAGACAGACTAAAATTTGCAATTATTAAACCGCTTTATGAGAGAGGTAAAGCGAAGTCGTATGATGTGAATGGCTGATGGTAGACCCCGAAGTAAGGGTTTAGCCTCCTGAACAGGGGAGGTGTTTCCTATCCCCCGCAACCACTAACACTTTTCGTTCGTTCGCGTAATATGAGAGCTGTGTGCGGAAGCGTAGCTGCTAAGTGTAGGAGTCTGTAGTGTGTGTGTGTGTGTATGTGTGTGTGTGTGTTTAGCACAGTGTCATATTCGTGATGGATATGTCGAAGGTTGGGAGAGGGTGAAAACAGGTGCCGGCACATAGTCTTCTTGAACACCACCAACAGGTATGCCGAGCTTAATGTCCCCAACCCGCGGACGAGTCACCGTCACCAGTGTTGCATACCCTCACTTAATGAGACACTGCGGAGAGTTTCGAGATTTAATCCAAGCTACTGATCTGGGACTTGCCCTCCACCATCCCACCTGTCCCCTCTGCCTTGAAGCAAAGGGAAAACTGTCAACAGCTCGTGGCTTACCCTGACTGTAACCCATCCAAGTACTGGCCACGCCCAACGGTGCTTAACTTCGCTGATCCGACTAGCATAAGAAAGACTTAAATAAATGTTGTCCACTTCCTTTATTGATGCTGTTTTCCTAAACACTCGACAAAGTTCGAGTCTCACACGTAAGCAGAAATAATTTACTTAACTCATTACAGTTTGAATTACAGAAGCGCCGCTCGAATGATAACGCTATTTTTATGCATTCACTCACCAAATATTACGCACCTTAAATTATAAAATATCGCTAGTTGGTGTCCTTTGTTATTTTTCCACAGCATTTGACTGCAGAGAAAATGCTACTGTCTCAGATAAATTTAAGTTTTATTTTAACTTTTCACTCTACTGGTTTGAATCACACATAGCAAACAGAAGTTAAAAATAATTAAAACAATAACAAAAGGAGAGAAAAGTTTAGTGACGGTCGCGATATCACCAACAGCGACCCAAAAAGCTCAATTCTGGGTTCTCTGCTATTCCTCATATATGTGAATGACATTCCATTCAAAATTCATCCAGCACAACTGGCAGTTTTTGCAGATTATAGTGGTGTTATAATAAATACCATGAGAACCAAAGCAACAGACGAGATTGTCACTTACGTTTTTTCAGAAAGCGATTATGTTGACAGCGAAATTTGACACTGCACAAATTTTGACGAAACACCCTAAATTCAAATGCGTACAACTAATAGTCTTAACAACAAGTAAGGCAAAACATAAATAGAAGTCAGCAACCTTTGCTATTCGTACTAAGCCTGAGCCGGCCGGAGTGGCCGGGCGGTTCTAGGCGCTACAGTCTGGAACCGCGCGATCGCTATGGTCGCAGGTTCGAATCCTGCCGCGGGCATGGATGTGTGTGACGTTCTTAGGTTAGTTAGGTTTAATTAGTTCTAAGTTCTAGGGGACTGATGACCAAAGAAGTTAAGTACCATAGTGCTCAGAGCCATTTGAACCATTTGAACTAAACCTGGAAGCAAGAGTTTCACTGAGTTATAGCATGTGTAATAATTTTGAGGGTAGCTCACCACTTAGATATAAAGTGCCGATTGCACAAAACGAACAGTGAGAATACAATGCTGTGTTCACCTCTTGGGCCTTACGTAGACATCTTTTCAATGGATAATTCGTTTTAACTACACCATCACAATACACACATTCACTAATGATGTTCATCATAAATAATCCATCACACTATGAGAAGAATAGTGATGTCTATACCTACAACTACAGAGGATAAAAGACTTTATTACCCACAATTAAGGCTAGGAAAGGAGTTAACTATGCTACAACATTAATTATTTGCCCTATAACACCCAATGACCGAAAGGAATCATAGCAACTTTTAAATGTTACTTAATATTATTTTTCCTGAGGAAGTCCTTTCGTGAATTTTTACTTCAGATCTGGTTACCCATAAAATAACCTCAAACTAGTTTTTAAGTGTAGCTGCACGAGTAGGACCAAAAAGAGATATATTTATTCATTTTAACATTAATCACGTATTCACATAAACTGATTCGTTCCATATCATTTCGATAAAAGAAACTTTCAGATCATCTCCGGAACATTTAACTGAAACTAACTCTACTTGCCGAGGGAGGCTGCTGAAACTCTCCCTTGTGAGTTGAGAGTCGTACGGAGCACACGGCTTCATGCCGTCTGTCCCTTCTTCTGTCTGGTTCTATTATTCGGCAGTCGTCTGAAATATCAGCGTACTTTCTTACGTCTTTCAACTTCTGGCCAATCAACCCGTCGCCCATTCGAATGGCATGTGGAATAGCCTGTTCCTCCTGGAAGTTCCATTGTATCCCGTATTTTAAAAAATAATCAGACATTTTCTTGCATTTTTTGACTTTAATTCGGACTAATCGTCCATTTTTCCATACCGTCCATATCACATTCTTGCCACTGTGTAAACGTATTCTCTAAGAACTTGGTTCTAAACTTTCTGCGAAAATTCTGCTTAAGGTATTTCATTTATTTCATAAGTTACGTCCTGCAAATATCACTATTTCTTTAGTTAAAACTTCCGCAATGAGAGGTAATGGTATCTACTCGTATATTACTAAACGTCTAACCCGGAGCACGCTCTCAGTTGCAGGTTGCCTATTTAACGGCTTAGAGGGACAGCAAAAATTTTATTTTCTATATTTCGTACAGTTACTAGCCGAACTAAAAAATGTAAAATGCTATCTTCATCTGCTCATCATGAAGTATAATCTCATGTTAAAGCTTAAAACAGTACGTTAAGTATTACAGTTAGAAACTGTTTATACAGGATGGTCAGAAATCGTCTGAAAAGCTTGTAAGGGCTATGCAGGGGAGGCTGTGTTTAGAAATAATTGCTAAGAGACAAATAGTATACGTTGCGCCGTTACAGAGTTATTTAACGTCGATGTTAGCCAGTCAGGTCGTCGCGTATGCGAATTCAAGTACTTGCACGGGCTAAAAGGCGGCTGTTCACAACGTCTGTAGGTCAGTTAGTTACCACTTAGTAAAATGCTCATTACCAGTATTAGAATGTGCCTTCATCGGAAGTGATAAATTTGAGCTAGGTGAGCAAAGCTACATTTATGCGGTTAAAAACCAACGAAGAACATGTTTGGCGTCAGTGTCTCCGACAGGCTGCTTGAACTTGTGCGCGCTATAATCTGCTTGGCAAATTTCAGTACTAAACAACTCGGTTAAGGCGGAACGTGTTCAAATTTTTTTCTTAATTATATTTCCGCACCGCCTCCTCTGCAGCACTCTTACAATCTGTTCAGACTGTTTCTGACCACCCTATATATCTTGAGGCAGCAAAACCTGTGGCGCGTAAATTTACCAGTATTCTTGCAGTATTTGGATACAACAGCACTTGACCACTTCCAACAAAATTTTCACATGATTTATTTACGAAACTTTTTCAAGCCGACACCCCACTCCTCCACATAATGACGAAAGAGAGAAAGTTAATTGCTTACTACATTTTCGCTGTTCATTGACAAACTACCGCATCGGGCACGACGTTTTAACTTATTATTTCTTCACTACTAGCTCTGTTCGCAACAAATTTTGCAGATTTTATGTACGCATATCGCTGATCATGTATGCAAGATTGTAGCACTTTGTGACCCATAGTTCAGGAGATACGACGTTTTATACATAGGTGTTCGATCCTCTAAGGACGCGTAAGAAGGGGAACTGCTGGTATAACTCGAACTTTTTCCTGACTTGTCCTCCGACTGCTGCAGACATCTTCGGAGGTAAAACGGCAGTGAACTAAAAAACGGTTGTGAATGGCTATATTGTATGATTGCTTCAACACCTATCTTTTTATTCCTATCAGAAAATGAAAGAACCCGTCGTGTGCATATACTGCGGCAATGAGTTGTAAAAGTCACATAAAAGGCGGAAGAGACACGTGTTCGTTAAAAAGGATCTTTTTCATCGACTATCTGACCGTCATTTTTCAGATCGGTATCAACTGATTATTTCCTTAAGTAGTTAACAGAAACAGTCACTAGCGTTCACGCGAGATTGTTCTTCGGTCGCCAATGTTATTCGTGTCACCTATCATCAATAATCTTACGTGCACCCTTTTTGCTCGTGGCAAAAATAGTTATCTGGAACATATTGAAGAATCCTTCGTTTCTGGTTCATAGCTAACACTTGGTTTAAGAATCGTGAAAGAAGGTTGTATACATGGAAGAACCCTGGAGATACTAAAAGGTATCAGATAGATTATATAATGGTAAGACAGAGATTTAGGAACCAGGTTTTAAATTGTAAGACATGTACAGGGGCAGATGTGGACTCTGACCACAATCTATTGGTTATGAACTGTAGATTAAAACTGAAGAAACTGCAAAAAGGTGGGAATTTAAGGAGATGGGACCTGGATAAACTGAAAGAACCAGAGGTTGTACAGAGTTTCAGGGAGAGCATAAGGGAACAATTGACAGGAATGGGGGAAAGAACTACACTAGAAGAAGAATGGGTAGCTTTGAGGGATGAAGTAGCGAAGGCAGCAGAGGATCAAGTAGGTAAAAAGACGAGGGCTAGTAGAAATCCTTGGGTAACAGAAGAAATATTGAATTTAATTGATGAAAGGAGAAAATATCAAAATGCAGTAAATGAAGCAGGCAAAAAGGAATACAAACGTCTCAAAAATGAGATCGACAGGAAGTGCAAAATGGCTAAGCGGGGATGGCTAGAGGACAAATGTAAGGATATAGAGGTCTATTTCACTAGGGGTAAGATAGATACTGCCTACAGGAAAATTAAAGAGACCTTTGGAGATAAGAGAACGACTTGTATGAATATCAAGAGCTCAGATGGAAACCCAGTTCTAAGCAAAGAAGGGAAAGCAGAAAGGTGGAAGGAGTATATAGAGGGTCTATACAAGGGCATTGTGCTTGAGGACAAAATTATGGAAATGGAAGAGGATGTAGATGAAGATGAAATGGGAGATATGATACCGCGTGAAGAGTTTGACAGAGCACTGAAAGACCTGAGTCGAAACAAGGCCCCCGGAGTAGACAACATTCCATTGGAACTACTGACGGCCTTGGGAGTGCCAGTCCTGACAAAACTCTACCATCTGGTGAGCAAGATGTATGAAACAGGCGAAATACCCTCGGACTTCAAGAAGAATATAATAATTCCAATACCAAAGAAAGCAGGTGTTGACAGATGTGAAATTTACCGAACAATCAGTTTAATAAGTCACAGCTGCAAAATACTAACGCGAATTCCGTACAGACGAATGGAAAAACTGGTAGAAGCCGACCTCGGGGAAGATCAGTTTGGATTCCGTAGAAACACTGGAACACGTAGGCAATACTGAACTTACGACTTATCTTAAAAGAAAGATTATGGAAAGGCAAACCTACGTTTCTAGCATTTGTAGACTTAGAGAAAGCTTTTGACAATGTTGACTGGAATACTCTCTTTCAAATTCTAAAGGTGGCAGGGGTAAAATACAGGGAGCAAAAGGCTATTTACAATTTGTACAGAAACCAGATGGAATTTATAAGAGTCGAGGGACATGAAAGGGAAGCAGTGGTTGGGAAGGGAGTAAGACAGGGTTGTAGCCTCTCCTCGATGTTGTTCCATCTGTATATTGAGCAAGCAGTAAAGGAAACAAAAGAAAAATTCGGAGTAGGTATTAAAATTCATGGAGAAGAAATAAAAACTTTGAGGTTCGCCGATGACATTGTAATTCTGTCAGAGACAGCAAAGGACTTGGAAGAGCAGTCGAATGGAATGGACAGTGTCTTGAAAGGAGGATATAAGATGAACATCAACAAAAGCAAAACAAGGATAATGGAATGTAGTCTAATTAAGTCGGGTGATGCTGATGGAATTAGATTAGGAAATGAGACACTTAAAGTAGTAAAGGAGTTTTGCTATTTGGGGAGCAACATAACTGATGATGGTCGAAGTAGGATATAAAATGTAGTCTGGCAATGGCAAGGAAAGCGTGTCTGAAGAAGAGAAATCTGTTAACATCGAGTATAGATTTAAGTGTCAGGAAGTCATTTCTGAAAGTATTTGTATGGAGTGTAGCCATGTATGGAAGTGAAACATGGACGATAAATAGTTTGGACAAGAAGAGAACAGAAGCTTTCGAAATGTGGTGCTACAGAAGAATGCTGAAGATTAGATGGGTAGATCACCTAACTTACGAGGAAGTATTGAATAGGATTGGGGAGAAGAGAAGTTTGTGGCACAACTTGACCGGAAGAAGGGATCGGTTGGTAGGACATGTTCTGAGGCATCAAGGGGTCACCAATTTAGTATTGGAGGGCAGCGTGGAGGGTAAAAATCGTAGAGGGAGACCAAGAGATGAATACACTAAGCAGATTCATAAGGATGTAGGTTGCAGTAGGTACTGGGAGATGAAAAAGCTTGCACAGGATAGAGTAGCATGGAGAACTGCATCAAACCAGTCTCAGGACTGAAGACCACAACAAACGCTATATCCTCGTTTCACCAACTTCAACAAAAATTTTATGGATTCGTCATTAATTCTTTTCAAAATGTCAAGATTACTTCCTTTCCCCTTTCCTTTGTATATTACACTGATTTTCACCACCACTGTCGTAAATACTCTTCTCAGGTTCATCTACCCCGACAGAGCCGTAAACGTCTTCTTAGTAAATGTGTACCACTTGAGAAGTACCTGAAAACTATATCTTGATTTGTATACCCGCCCAAGTCGGTCATCATTATTCTCCGAATCCCTGCCTTCAAAAAGTCTCATGAGCCATTAAAAATTATATGCATATGGCAAAGAATCATCCCTGCCAGCTTCTCACAACATGTGAAAAGTTCTTGTTGCCAACTTTTTGCGATGCACAAGAAAATTTTTAACCGCGCTTCCGTTTTACCGCCTGTAAGACTAATACCTCTGGTTAAACAAATTTGGCAAACACACAGATCCTAAGCAGCAGTGTGGTTTATTTTAGATCAGACCTTGTCAACGAAAACGTTCTAGAGCCGAGCACATCAACATGCCGGTAGTTAACTGCCCGTTCAGTGTCACTGAGCTGACCGAGGAAGTTTGAAGCTGTCGATACGTAACGTTAAGAGTTCAGCAAACAAATTTATTCTTGTGTTCATAAGCTAAAGCTGTGCTGTTTGAGGCTTTCCCAGCGCTGCATCTGCTGGATAGGTTCCCGGGAATTACGCCCGATAATATAGACGGCGTCTAATACCAGAGCCCTCTGCTGGAGTAACGGGTCGCGGTCTGTGGAAGCACGCCGCGGCGCGGGAAATTGCGGCCGGAAGCGATGGACCCCGTTTGGTGCGTGCAGGGGTTGGCGCGCTATTTAAACGTCTGCGCTAAGGTTTCCCATCTGCGTTGACTCGGTGCACTTGCTAATCTGCGGCTGACGATACTACGATTGGTCTCCGATGATGTTATGCGCCCGCTGGCGCCTGCGCTGTTCTAGAAAGCCAACATGTAAATTGGCGAGCTTCTCAGCGACGCGACAGTAGCACCTGAAGATGGCGGGCAGTTGTCTCGCTGAAATGTTGTGCGGTTTTAACAACATTATCCGGCGTAATTCCCGGGAGCCGATCAAGCACAAGCTAAAGCTGTTTTTCATTCTTATGGTTACTTAATATGGAGTATTAATGATTTAATCCGTATTTGTGAGTTTTATAGTTATTCATCTGCACCACATTAAAAGTTGCTGTTGTATGCTTATCGTAACTCAAATAAAGTATATTAAATACATTCTAAGAAAAGGAAACGACGACCACGAAGGAATCATTCGAATGGAACGGAAATCGCTAGATGTGCTGTATGGGGTGTGATAAACATTCGAAATGTTCACTGTGGCTTTTCCCGAATCTGCTATGAGTTGGACAAGAGTTTACGAGTTGTATAAACGTTTCAAAGACGGTCGACAAGACTTTGAAGAACACGACCACTCTGAAGGCCCTAGCGCATCCATTACTGATGACGATATGGAAGAAATAAAGAAAATGGTTCCAGAAAATCACCGAATCTCCATTAGAGAGGTTGCTGATGATGTCAGCTTATTGGATCAGGCCAAACAATTTTTTGTATTTTTGGGCAAGAAACGTTTAGCATCAATGTTTGTTTCGAAACTGTCGAATTTCGACCAAAAACGACGTCGCTTGACATTGCTCAGGAACTGCTAAATGACAACGACCCAGGACTTCTAAAGAAAGTTGTAACAGATGACTAAACATCGGTGTACGGGTATGATGTCAAACCAAGACCCAATCGTCCCAATGGAGACTGTCTGAAGAGCCAAGCCCGAAAAATGTTTGACTATATCATATGTAAAGGTTCTTCTCACTGTTTCCTTGATAGTGCGTCATGAGTCTCAGCCGTACGGCCGTACAGTCAATAATACCTGGAAGTAAGGCGCAAATTTTGATGAACCAGTCAGAATGTGGGAAAACCACACCTGGAAATGGCTTGACGATAATGCTCCTACTCACACCTCAGTGTTTGTTCCTGATTTTTTAGCAAAAAACAAAATCGCTATGTTGCCTCAGCCACCATTTGCCAGACATGGCCCCTTACCCTACAACTTACTTCTATTTCCGAGGCTGAAGAGATCCCTGAAAGGACGTAGTTTTACCACCACTGATGAAATAAAAACAGAATCGCTAAAGGAACTGCACACTATAACGAAAAATGAGTTCCAGAGGTGCGTCCAAGATTGGAAAAAGCACTGAGACAGGTGAATTATATCTAAAGGACCGAGCCGTGCGTGGCTCGTGTTTGTACCATCTCTTTTTTAACACTCTGCTTTTACCGTAATGCCGCCTCGTTATGTTAATTTTCAATTACTGGTGTCACTGAGTTGCTGCCTTGCCTGTCCGTGAGCGGCAGCAGCAACGCTTATCGATATAGGCCCTGCCTTATTATCTTTGCTGGACTGCTGATACTTCCTGGTCGTCGTGTGTCACCCAACGAGTTGGAACGCGCCAACAGTCGGGTTCAGATCTGGCAGTCGGACAGTTGGGACACGGCAGAAGTTCGGTCGGGTTGGAGCAGCAATGAGGTTCGGATAGCCGTGACTCGCCCGACCGCTGCCGGCACACATGGCTTCAGTGGGGACGGTCTTGGTTGATCGTCGGTTGGTCGTCTCACCGGACGACGTGTATTTGGTCGCCGATCGCTTATGGGTCGGCGGTGTGTCTCTCAGCTCGTTGTTCGTCCTTGTGATTGCACAGACACTCCTTTAGCAGTTCTTCGTCCAAGGGTTTGTGAAATTTTGTGTAGCCTGTGATGTCGACTGCCCAGTTATTTTAGTGCTATCTCCGTGCGGTTGTGTAGCAGTTGGTCGGTTGGCGCAGTCGCGTCGTAGCACCAGTGGGGCATGCAGCGCCAGGACGCGCGGATAGTCATCACTCGCCGATGATTGCCGACACACGTGATATGAGTGGGGGACGACTTTGGTTGATCATCGGCTGGTCGTCTGGTCGGACGACGTATATTTGGCCGACGATCGCTTATGGGTTGGCTGTGTGTGCCAACTCGTGAGATTGCTAGTGCTGTGGGAATCTCGAATGAACGGGTACATAATATTTTGCATAAACATTTGGAAATGAGAAAGCCATCCACAAGATGGGTTCCGCGATTGCTCACGCTTGACCAAAACCGGAATAGTGTGAAGTGTTGCAAGGATAGTTTGGAGTTGTTCAGGAAGAATCCGCAGGACTTTAAGCGTAGTTTCGTCACTGTGGGTGAAACATGGATACATTACTATACTCCTGAGACCAAACAACAATCTAAACAATGGGTTACCAAGGGAGAATCTGCACCAAAAAGGCGAAGACCATCTATTGGCTGGAAAAATTATGGCGACTGTCTTTTGGGATTAGCAAGAGATAATCCTCATCGACTGTCTAAAGAAGGGCAAAACTATCAAAGGCGAAGATTATTCGTCGTTATTGGACCGTTTTCAAAGCGAGCTGCAAGAAAAACGCCGGCGTTTGAACCGCAAAAAGTCCTTTTCCACCACGACAATGCACAAGCACACACCTCAGCAGTTGTGGTCGCAAAATTAGTGCAAATAGTATTCCAACTCGTTTCACATCCCTCCTATTCTCCAGACTTGGCACCCTTGGACTACTATTTGTTCCTCAATTTGAAGAAATGGATGGCGGGACAAAGACTATTCAAACGAGGAGGTGACTGCAGGAGCTAATAGCTATTTAGCAGACTTGGACAATTCCTATTGTTCGGAAGGGATCAACAAATTAGAACAGCGTTGGACGAAGTGTATAAGTCTAAACGAAGACTATGTTGAAAAATAAGTAGTTTTTATTTTTGCGTGGACTGTCAAACGCCCCTCGTATGCGTATACTTTTAACGCGCTCGTCTGCGAGGTGTAATCACCGTCCAAATGAGTACACAGAATGAAATTTGCAAAGACGTTATGCCTTAGATCATGCCCCCTGTTTACTATCCTGCGTGATGATATTGCTTTGAAGCGTCACACGTTCATTCATCGGCCGCAAAAGTTAACAGTTTTCCATTGATACCTGTATGAATATCAATTTGTGCGAAATTTGGATAGCTCCTTCGTGGTGGTAGTTTTTTTCTGAAAGTTTACACCCACTGAAAAAATACTGATGTATTCCTCTTATACTAAAGCGAATGCGCCTGTGTTGTGAGCTACTACCCTTAGTAAGCAGAATCATCCTATTGCCAGGAGAGGCTCGTACTAACCAGGAACCATGGTGATGACGACAGTGCGACGCAGCCTGACGCCCTGCGCCTTTAGTCTGTGCACCGCCTCCATGTGCATGATGGCGAGGTGCTTCATGTCTTGTGATCCACGGCCAAACACCCGCCCTTCCTCGTCCAGTTCGGCACTAAATGGGTCGTGTTCCCAGAGGTCCTGAAACAATAAATCAATAGCAGATCCCCAAAACAATGCAACTAATTATACAATGTTTCAACATAGGATCGTACAGCCAACCAGCTTCAAATAAATGCTAGGTACATTGACCTAGGTTTCGACATCTACTATGGGTGTCTTCATCAAAATGAAATTTTCATAAAGCGTAATATTAAATTGCTAAAGCGCAACGGTCAGAACGTTTTATTTCACTTTTGACTTGCGCTTAGCTGCTCTAATTCTGATAACTGCTTCTTAGCAATGTAATTTTACGATTTATCAAAATTTCATTCGTTTAAGACACCCTTGGTAGGTGTAGAAACCTAGGTCAGTATACCTAACAGTTATTTGTAAGCGGTTGGCTGTTAATCCTATGTTGAAACTAGTATACGGTTGCTGAATAATAGCCATGATTATAACCGTAACTATACAGTGCCTACATAAACATACCATTTGAGCCGTGTATCGACCTATCGCGTCAGGCTTTCGTGTGCGATTATCCTTGCCTAGAGGGCGTCCACGGGTAGCTGCTAACAGGTCTCTGGCGAACTTCCTCTATTTCAGACAGTTCACCGAGAAGCACGTGGTTCTTAGCTGGAACGTATATGGAGCATGCGGAGCACCTGGCGGTCTGGGGCTGCTGGCTGTGCTTTCGACGGCAGGAGTGTGGGCCGCGTTACGCTACAGTTAGTAGTATCGCGGGAAGAGGGCCTTTTCCAACGCGGCAAATGCTGCAAACGGATGTCTGTGCCACCGCTCTACCCAGTGTGTCACCACGGAAGCCAAAGCTGCAAATTTAAGTCTCTCCTTTAATACCCGGTGAGGTGCTTGAATTTGTTGCTTACATTCAGCAGTGTGGCAGAGCTGTTGCGACTGCTATTATGACACGCTACACCAGCCGAGCGTCTTGACAGGTGCGCTAACTTGGGTAACGCTCGTTAACTGGACGGAACTTTGCGGGAAGCCTATGTCTGCCAATCATCATTTTGTTATTCCGACCATTTGCTTTGCTTGACGCGAGTCAGCCTCCCGTGGAAAGACTTCCCTCCAATTACGTTGGTCTTTGGTGAGACGAGTGGATAAGGGCAGCGTAAAGTTTTGTGTGACTTTTAACGCTCCATCTGTGTTGTTGCTCCCAGCTTTGTGGAGTTGAACTACCCTGGACTCTCTTAGTACTGATGGGATTGTCTATTAAATACCGGCATTCGGGTCTTGCAGCCAAAAAAATGTCTATTTCATATAATTGAAGAAAAATTACAGTAACGTATTGTAGCTCTCTGCTATATCATGTGGTATCAGGAATCTTGTTTTAATTGTCCTCTCTTATATTATAAAACAGAGTGTATTGAAGGAAGGGATGCAGCTAATCACTAAATCTAATCCCCAGAATGTGAAATTCCATTATTTGTTGCCACGCTACATCACGATTGTTAATTTTATTGTACTTGTAATAATAGTCTCGTGTATGTTTCAGAAACCAGTTAATTTGGTTTACTGAGCCGCGTTCTTGTGGAATGTCACGGGTCCTACCACCTAGTGCGAAACACTTGGAATACCAAACGTTTGCTTCGAATGTTTTGTAAAAAATTCACCTTGCAATTTCTTGTGAAGGTTGTTGTATACGTAAAAGTTTCATTTTCAAATTTCTTATTACAGGATCTATATACGTCTTTCCTCAAAACATAGTTTAAATTGATTTAATTATCGCTGGATGAGCACAGTTAAGGTGCACTGGATATTACTGTGAGTTCGTGTGCATCATGTTACGCATGGCTAAAACTTTTTAAGAGTTATTTGATTTTATTTAAAGCCTGTGTCGTAGAAATTATGTAATTTTACTCTCAAATGCTCACTAATGTAAGAAATATTTGATCAGTTTCATCATACCTAAATATTTGGCTTGTAGTACTGTTAATTTAGAAATTGCTAACTATACTTTTTGGTTTTGGGGGTCATCCTTTTAAATGTGCTGATTTATGTGAGATAATGTAATATTAATAAACTGTAATTCAAATGTGCATCAACGAATGGTGTTCAGTCCCCATTTTCCCATCCCCATTTGCCCACGCTTTTGTACAGGCTAACCCTCACAAAATATTGGAGCAAGCATGTCTTCTGTACCGCACTCTTTAAATGTAGTAACATACTAGTCACAGCATGTTCCCCATCAGAGTAGCATCTCTGAAATATCGGTTTGCATCGGGTGGTTTGGGACACTGGACTCCCATTCTTGCAGCTGCTCTAACATCCAGAGCTCAAACGTCAAGTCAGTAGTTACCAACGGAGGGAAGGCTGAAAGGTGGAAGAAACAAATAGAAGAGCTATAGAAAATAAAAAAGAAATAAAAAATACAGGGGCAATTTGGTGGAAGGTGAAGGGGAATTAGGTGAGAATGATATGGGAGGTGTGATAATGCTGCATGTGTCTGACAGAGCACTGACAGACATAGGTCCTAAAAATAGACAACAATTCTCGACACCCATACAGATAGATGGGAGAACCAACCCCATCTCCATAATAATCAGAATTCCGATGAAAGCAAATGCTGATAGATGTGAATATTACTCAACCATCAGTTTAATAAGTTACGGCTGTCAAATACTAAGACAAATTATTTACCAAAGAATCGAAGGACCTCCAGAAGCCGACCTCAGGGAAGATCAGTTTGGATTTAGGAGACACCAGTAAACCCAGGATTGTTGAAAGAGTCGACGTCCCACGTATGAAACAGTTCAAAAGTCTGATTACCTTACAAATGCATTAATGTATTAAATATTTAACGTTACTTATGCAAGCGAGGTGAAGCATAGAAAAGTTATGAATCTGTTCTTGAAGTTTGTTGGAAGTCTCCAAGTACCGTCATTGTGAAACATTGGGTGAAGGAAGTCCACGTATTTGATCGTCGTCAGTTACCCTGCTTCAATTTCTAACTGTCATACTTGCCGTACTGTGTTGAACTCCTAATAAAGGATTATATGTCTTAATGAGTAGATTAAGACACAATTTAAATTTTTAAATTTGGTCAATAATTGTGCGAAATACTGAAAATAAATTTTTTCTTGTTCCTGGAAACCGTTAGATAGGCAACCCCATCTAGTACTGGGTGTCGGTTTCCGGATTAGTAGCTTAGTACCACAGACGTGAGAACACGCGAGAAAATAGCGACCCAACACATTTATCTTAGAGGACTGACGACATTGTCCCTTAGATGTTAACACACAGTATTCTTTGATCTGTATTTCTGGTTATTGGAAACCCGTTAGCTCACCAGATATTGTTACTCACAGTATCACGGTAGCATGCTATGGTACTTTATGTTTGACGTCCGCTACTTAGCAAAAAAATTGCTGGCGATGAACGCTTGATTATCTCATTCCCTTTTCACGATCGGAACATGACCATGCAGGTAAAATGCTGCTAGACTGTTCGTGCCAAAATATAAAAATCTTACAGCAAAAGCTTGGAAATGAGACACTTAAAGTAGTAAAGGAGTTTTGCTATTTGGGGAGCAAAATAACTGATGATGGTCGAAGTAGAGAGGATATAAAATGTAGACTGGCAATGGCAAGGAAAGCGTTTCTGAAGAAGAGAAATTTGTTAACATCGAGTATAGATTTAAGTGTCAGGAAGTCGTTTCTGAAAGTATTTGTATGGAGTGTAGCCATGTATGGAAGTGAAACATGGACGATAAATAGTTTAGACAAGATGAGAATAGAAGCTTTTGAAATGTTGTGCTACAGAAGAATGCTGAAGATTAGATGGGTAGATCGCATAACTAATGAGGAGGTATTGAACAGAATTGGGGAGAAGAGGATTTTGTGGCACAACTTGATAAGAAAAAGGGTTCGGTTGGTAGGACATGTTATGAGGCATCAAGCGATCACAAATTTAGTATTGGAGGGCAGCGTGGAGGGTAAAATTCGTAGAGGGCGACCAAGAGATGAATACACTAAGGAGATTCATAAGGATGTAGATTGCAGTAGTTACTGGGAGATGAAGAAGCTTGCACAGGATAGAGTAGCATAGAGAGCTGCATCAAACCAGTCTCAGGACTGAAGACCACAACAACAACAACAACAGCTAAAGCGATCTTTTTAGAATGATATATCTAGGCTGTGGCTGCCCTGATTTTAAAATCTTGTGCAACTGAATTAAATTAGATGATGCTGAGGCATTTAGATTAGGAAATGATAGACCGAAATAGCATATTAGTCTCGCTGTCTGGATAGCAAAAAAGCTGACAATGTTAGAAGTAGAGAAGACATAAAATGTAGGATAGCAGGAACAAACTTTCTCTGAATCAAAGAGAAATACAAATTCACACGTACTATAAAAGTGGTTGTAAGTATCTACTTTACACGTATCTTCCTAAACCATTGTATTAGGTAAAGCGAAACTTTGTAAAGATACTACTTACTTTCTGGAAAGTACGTCTGTGTGGATAAGAACCAACTATTTCACAAACGGGTGGAGATGAAAAATACATGTAGCTAACTACGCACAAATAAAAGGGGCTATATACTTCCAGTATTTCACAATGGGAACACTTGGTGTATTGCAATAAACTTTACACATAATTTTAAACCTTTCAATACATTTGCTCGCTCATACATCCCACTAAATAGTGAAAGGAAAATGTCAATCCCTTACTATGTTGTCGCTATTTATGCAGTAAAACTGCCGCCTCAGACAAGCTCTTTTAATTTACCACTTGTTTACTAATAACTGTATTCAGAACACTTTCTGAGACAGTGTCCAAATATTCCACTGGATGCACCTGAAAAATTATATCATTTTACAACGTATTGTTCAGGATGTATAATGTCATAAACATCGAGGTGCGTGAAAACAAAAGAGCTGGTCGAAATCTGCTAGAGACACAGGTGAAATATGTGTACAGATATGTTTGAAATATGTTAAACTTATGTGACATGTGCATATCCGGACAAAGCCACAGGTAAGAAGCTCCTCCTAAACCCTTGAATCGACTTTAACCAAAGTTGGTACACATAATACTTACTATCTGGAAACCAGTACTCTGCGGGGAACAACCAGCAACCTCCTATTGTTTTATGAAGATGATATCTATTCTTTCGGACATGTCCGAAAGAACAGATACCATTGGTGACCATGCAGCTCTATAGAACGAAATTATAATTAAGTCAAGACTCTACGCTGTCGACAGGCGTTGTTATACATCAAAGGGGACAGTTGAAAATGTGTGCCTCGACCGGGACTCGAACCCGGGATCTCCTGATTACATGGCAGACGCCCTGTATATCTGAGTTACCGAGGGCACAGATGATAGTGCGACCGTGAGACCCACATTCCCAACTTGATGTCCACACACTACAATCGTAGTGCTTCTGCCCATTACACTCGTTACTTGCGGCAGACAATCTTACCGGGTCCCGTAAGAGTTCGAGTAATACATGTGCATCCGCACAGAAGAAGAAGGTCAATGGCCAGTTAGCCTTAACTATATGAAGATGGTATCTGGCTGTCGACAGCGTAGGGTCTTGGTTTAATTATCATTTCATCCTATTGTTGTGGTGTTGATAACGTGGAGAGAGAAGAGGGGAGGACGAGAAGGTCAGATAGGAGAAAGGAGAAGATGGACACAGAGGGGAAGAAGACATGGACAGAGAAAGTCGGGGCAGGAGGTGGAGACATAGGGGAGAGAGATGGAGCAAAAAGGGGAAAGAAGAGATTGACAGAGGGGCCTGAGCAAATGGACGGAGAGCGATCAGGGAGAGGTGGACAGAGGATGGGAGTGGAGGAGGTTGACAGAAAGGGAGAGGGAATTAGCAGATTGACAGAGCGTGGGAGGAGAGACGGACAGCGAGAAAGGGTAGGAGAAGACAAAAATTGGAATACATACATATCCGGGCAACGCCGGATACTCAGATTGATTACTATAAATTTAAAATGGTAGGAGCTTTTTTTCTGAATTATTTGTCTGGAGCGTAGCGTTGCACCGAAGTGGAACAAAACACAAAAGAGAATAGAGGGATTAGAAATATGGTGCTATTGATGAATGCTGAATATTAATTGAGTAGATCAGTTAACTATTGAAGAGGTAGTGCATCGATGTGGGGAGAAATGAGCGTCACGGCACAACTTGAGGAAAAACTATAACAACATTTCCTTGCCGAGTATTAATATGATGTAGGACAGATGGTTCCTAATAGTAGTAAGATGCAACCTCCTCCAAGCGCGCCACTGACGTGCTAAAATACATGTCTATGTAAGTATAGTGCGATGCCGAGAGACTGGACAGTGTTATTTTAGACACAATCACAAAAATGGAGTAAGTTTAAGATCACATGGGAATAGCAGATTTCGCGGTTATATACCGGTTGCCCCTGCGCTGGTACGCCTGCTGAGTACTCACCTCCCTGGCTGGTACCACGTCCATGTGCGAGTTGAGCATCACAGCAGAGAGCTTGGGATCCGTGCCCTCCCACCGCATCACCACTATAGGTTTACCAGGAACCAGCTCGACCACGTTGCATTCCAGTCCGATGAGTTTTGCTTGTTCCAGTAGGAACTCCACACATGATGCTGCAGAGACACAGGAAAAATACAGTAGTACAAGAAATATTTTGAACGGAGCTTTCTTCTACTGTGAACATTATATTTGGAACAATGTTTTACCCTTTTATTTTAATATCGTTACTCTTTGTGCTACGCTGCTCCTGAGCCTTCTGTTTTTCACAGCTATGCTTGTGTTGCCCCTGTGCGTAAGACAAGGATAAGCCACGAAATTATAGAAAGGGGACAGTAGCAGCCCAGTAAACGGCTGAAAAGCACATTACTAATCACCCAAGATACGCTTGTTAGCCAACGGTTACATGTCGCTTTGTGGTGGCGCATCATGTTGGTAAAACAACAACATAAAACAAAAGACAAAGAACGTTAACGAGGAGATTGAGAACGTTAGAGTAATTTACTAAGGTAGTACCAATACAAATTAAAAAGAAAGAAAACTGAGCTGAAATAAGCCCAGCACTGTCTTGAACTTCGAACCCCGAGTTCAAATAACGGGAGGAAATGTACACAAGACTGCTTAATGTTTTGCGTAATCAAGAATATCTCACCAGATGGAAAAGCATAAAATGGTGATGCACAGTGAGTCTTAAACCGTGGGCCTGTTCGTTCTTACGTTCGTGTTGTTGTTGCTTACATCCAAATACCAGTTTGATATGGCTCTCTATCCTAGTCTATCCTGGGCAGGCCTCTTCTTTTCTGCATAACTACTGCAACCTACATCCATTTCAACCTGCCTGCTGCGTAGGAATTTCTGCCCCCTCTATAAGTTTACCCACCTAATTTCCTCCATTACCAAACTGACAATTTCTTCATGCTTTCGAATGTGTCTTGACAATCGAACCCTTCTTTTAGTCAATTTGTGCCACAAAAATTTTTTCCTCAATTCGATGCAACATGTCTTCATTCGTTATTCCGTCTACTCACCTAATTTTCAGCATTCTTCTGTACCACCAATCTTCATAAGCTTTTTTCTTCTTGTCTTAACTGTTTTACCGTCCACATTTCTCTTCCGTACCCGGCTATCTCCAGAAAATGCATCACAAAATCCCAATTTGTAATCCGTATTAACAAGTATTTTATGCTTTTCTTGCTATAGGCAGTCTGCTTTTTATATCCCCCATACCTCGGCCATCATCGCTTATTTTTCTGTCCAAATACCGTAACTTGTCCACCACTTTCAGTGTCTCATTTGCTAAACTAATCCCCTCATCAAAGCCGTATTTAATTCGAATGTATCCCATTACCCTTCATTTAATTTTGTTGACGTTCATCTAATAACCTCTTTCGAAGACGCTAGCCATACCGTTCAACTGCTGTTGTAGGTTCCTTCCCCTCTTTGAGAAAAATGTCACTGGCAAACTTAATAATTTTTATTTCCACTCCATGATGGACTTTCCTTCTCAGCCTGTTCAATGTACAGACTGAATAACACCGGAGTGGGCTACAATGCTATCTCACACCCCTCTTAACTAATGCTTGCAGGTCTTATCCTTAAATACTTGTGACTACACTCTGGTTTCTATGTAAACTGTGAATAACCTTTCGCTCCCTGTATTCTATCACTCTTGATACCAAATTAACCGACGTAATACGCTCGTCGTTCGATTCGATGAATTTTGTTAAGTTCTGCTAACGAAATTTTAAAGTTCGACATAAACTTTTAAAAAAGGGAAAAACAAAGATAACAAGATTAATAAGTGCGATATTTGTCAGTTCAACGAACGCCCCAAGCTATCTTCGTAAGCGTTGTCAATCCTCAGTATAAAAACAGAATGCTCTAGGCAACCTTTTAGGGCTTACACTGGAAGCGCCCTTCATAACTAATCTTGTCAAACGTGGAGATGTTGCATCGAAGAGCTTGGTATGACACTGATCAAAGAGCCGAAGGTTTGAAAAAAAACTGTAAAATTGTAATACATTCCAATTTTTGTGTGTGATAACTGGTATACAATGTAAAGAGTTGAAACAGAGTCCTGTCCCACTCGTTCTGTAAACTAGTAAAATCTCTCCACGCCTCAAGTCACTATATCTCACAAATTTTTGGTACTACGAGCTTTGTAAGAAACAAGCCTGAACTACAAGAAATTGTGGTGGATACAAGAAGCATGCTAAGAAAACATTCCTCGCCAACAAATGTTTAGTAATACGATATACAGGCCATAATTTGCTAGAGAAATTTCTGGGAATGTGTGTTGTGAACGTATCATTGTGGAAATGAGACACGAATTTTGGAAACTCCAAAACGAAGGAAATATAAGAGTTTATGAGGTATTACAGGATACTGAAAATTAGATGGATTGATAAGGCAATAAATATGGAGGTTCTTCGGAGTGTCGATGAGGGATGCAGTATGTATGAAATGCGGGAAAGGTCAAGATGATGGAGCATGAGTTAAGACATCAGGGAATTATGTCCACTTTACTTGGAGAAGCTGTAGAAAGCAAAAAAGCGCGAATGAGGAGCCAGAGATTGAAAAATGTACAGGGTCATTATTATTAAAGTTAAACTTTCAAAACTCTGTAGAAATAGCACCACTGATCAGAATGACGTCAAATTGCAACGGAATAGGGAAAACGTATGGCAGAAATAATAGTTTGAAAATTGATCAATAGATGGCGTTTTATGTGTCAGAATACGTAAATGAAAACACCTGACATGCGCACGACCCATTGAAGTTGGTATAAACACGCCGGGTACACAGCTTCTCCTCCTTTCGCGTCTGCGACGTTCACCATGTCTGCCTCAATGCAGGATCGCACTCTGCTTGTAAAGTTGTATTACAGGAATAGTTACTGTGCACAAGTCGCTCTGCAGAAGTTCCAGACACTGACGGATTTGAGAAAAGGTGTTTGTCCGATGACTGCCGTGGGCCTGGAGAAAATGATTAGGAAATTCTAAAAGACGGTTTCTTATGGTGTGCAACCTAGTAGAGGGAGCAAACGAACTGATGCGACGTCAGTGGAAGCAGTGACCACGGCATTGCAGGAGGAGACGAGCGTGGTGTGCAAACGTGTAGGGCACGGAGAATTGCCCAAACACTGGACATACCCATGGGCACGGCGTGTAAAATCCTACGAAACATCCTTCTTTGTTATCCATTCGAAATTACCCATGTGGACGAGTTGCTTCCTTTTGACCTGCCAGCAAGAGGGACCTGTGCTTTAGAAGTTCTTGCTCGCGTGGAAGTGGATACCGATCGGCCGTGGAAGATTTCAGGACAGACGAAGTCCACTTCCATCTGACAGGATACGTCAATACACAGAATTGTCGAATACGGGCAACAGAAAGTCCACTCGCAAATCAAAGAGTACTACTTCCTCCTGAAAAGGTCACTGTGTGGTGAGGGCTTACGGCATCATTTGTCATAGGGTCATATTTTTTCGAAGAGACAGGTGCTTCCGGTCCTGTTACCTCTACCGTGACTGGTTAGCGTTATGAGTGTTTTTTTGCGCAACCACGTCATTCCAGCTCTCCAACAGCGTGGATGTGTGGATGGGATCATTTTTATGCAATATGGCACACCTCCGCACATTGGAAATCCAATTAAGCAGCTGCTGAAGAACCATTTCGGAAATGCTAGCATTATCAGCCGCTATTTACCTACAGCCTGGCAGTCCCGATCACCTGATCTTAGTCCTTGTGACTTATGGCTGTAGGGCTATCTGAAAGATGTTGTGATCTGTGTTCCGACTGCAAACTTAGCTGCACTGAAGGCACGCATTGCGCAACACATTCTAAACGTGACCTTGGAAAAACTTCGATCAGTTGTGGAACATGCTATTTCTCGATTTTAACGTATTGCAGAAAACGGTGGACAGCATATTGAACATGTTTTGCACCAGTCACACGGAAATTAATAATCCGATTTGATTTAGATTGATGCTTTTTATGCGGTTTTTGGCCTTAGGACGAAAAACCGATGTGATTTATGCTTTTTAGGCGGTTCTTAGACTCAGGACAATTAAAAACCGATTTTCCCATCCGATGTGATATCACCCTGCCGTGGTGGATGGGCTTACGTAACTAACAATATCACACCTGTACGTCCATGCACACTCAGTAGTACAGTTTTTTTAACGTCAAACGTACAACTTAGGCATTGTTGTATGATTCATTTGTAATTTGCACTCTACCGCTATTAAATTATAATGCTTACAGCGCCATCTATTGCTACGTGTTGTAACTATCTACTTTTATTTTGTCATACGTTTTCCCCTTTCTCAGATAATATTCCGTTGCAGTTTGACGTTATTCTGACCAGTGGTGCTATTTCTACAGTAGTTTGAAAGTTTAATTATAAGGTACAGTAACGATTAATTTTTTGGTAATATGCTCGTATGAGACTACTGGCCCCGACTGCGTGTGTGGCCTGGAGCAGTATGTGATCAAGGAGAAAATTTACTACTCAGTCTAAGGGTAGACCACATACCTTCATATTATGTTCCAGTTGATCGTTAGCATGATCCTGGTTGCAAACACAATGAAAGAGCTCCAGTGTCACATGTGCGCTGCCATCGTCGGAGAATGTTTAATTTAGGTGTACATTCTTCCGGATAGACTTGATGGTCGCACGTATCTCGTATTCCTGCGGTAGGTTCTGCCGGACTTGCAGAATAATGTTTCCATGATTATTCGTCTCTGCACTCTATTGCAGCACGACAGAGCCCCCGCGCATTTCAGCAGACAAATGAGGGCACATCAGCTGGCAAACTCTCCCAGTCGCTGGATTGGTCACGATGGTCCAGTCGCATGACTATAATGATGACCCGATCTGTTCTCAATCTTTTTTTTTTTTATTTTTCCTGTCGGGGGTTTCTCAAGGGCTCTGTGTATGGAACATGAGTTATATCTCTGGAGGACCTAGTGGGCAGGACTGTTGCAGCAGCAGGATGTCTTCGAGATACACCAGGTATCTTTGAGACCGTGCACCATTCAACGGAACGCTCGATGGCAGGTGTGTCTCAGTGAATCTGGTAAACCTTTAAATGAGCATCTCCTGTAGTGGGAGTCTATTTGTAGCAAGTGTCTAAAGAATTTCAACGTCATTTAGTATTCATTTGCTGTCAGACGGTCCATAAGTAAAAATTATTAATATACCGTCATTTAGTAGCCCTGGGTGCCCTTTGCGATACCTAGTTCCTATGTGGTCACTGATCCTTGTATGCCCGATGTGCCATGTCAGTTTGCAAACATTTTTCGGATCACCCTCTATAAATAACTACAAGAATACATGTGCTTAAATTCTGTATCTATCGACACTAAACGCTAGATAGCTACGACGCGTAATATATGCATAACGTACTGTTTTCATACATTTGACGATATGAACGTGTGTAACATGTTGATACAAAACCAAACATAATCATTTCATCGAAATTCACTCCTCTATTCGTTGGTTCCCAAATAAGTTGTTTACCGATTCATGGCAGCAACTGAGGTTTTTCAGCTGTTGTGTATTTAACTCTCAATATAAGCACAGAAATGTATACAAAATCTCAACTCCAGCAGAACACCAAATCTAACCAATGTTTCTTTGTCTATGTTTCTTTTATACCTACGTTAGCAAGTCGTTAGTGACATCTGTAAGAAGTTTGGGCCGGGCGATGTGGAGCAATAGCTGTGAACAGGTCAGGTGATGAAGGTTGACCATTGTGATCCTTCTGTATCTCCCTGACTGTTAAGATTCTTATTGTTTGTCGTTAACTGTCATAGATACGGTATTTTAAAACAAAAAAGGTATGATTTTATGATTTCGTAACTTAATAACTCTACGTTTAGTCACACTGGGTGTGTAGCTCATTATTTCTGGGTTTGTAATTCACTTTCACAGAGTTGTCGCTAACACGGTACAGTTTATATGTCATCATTATTACACTAGTAACTACGGAACTTCACAATGTTCGTGTATTCACCTGTATCGACTTGTATCAAGTCAACCTCCCACGGCTTGGAATTACCGCCAGTTTGGGTGCTATTCGCACACAAACGGCCGTGGCAGGTGTAAGACGAGGCTATACCTTATGACAGCAGTCGCTTTCTCTACACTTCATGCGAACTGACGACACTCGTATGCGCAGAAGGGGAATGCAAGGAAAGGGAAGAGGTACTGCAAAAGGATTGCTAGCAGAAGGCGTAGAGGCGGCTCGAGCATACATAAGGAAATGCAAGCGGATTTATTTTGCAGGATAGCCATCTAATGTGTACAGTTTGGTCGTGACAATAGCATAATGGTTAAGAGGACGCTCACAGATCTTATGAATAATTGCAAATGCAACTGCACATTACAAATAATACAGTTCATCGCTTGACATAATACTATGGATCTTTCACTGTCGCTATTTACAGTTACAAAACATATTTAGCAAATGATCCACAAGAAGTCTCTTCATTTGCAGCAGCCATCTCTGTTTCACTTCCACTGTCAGTCTCAGTTGATTCACTTTCATCTACACTGGCGGGATTAGCATTGCTTCCATCACTATGACTGTGTGTACCTCTTCCCACATTTGTTATCAACTCCAGCCCTTGGTCCAGTAAATCTTCACTTGCAATATAATGCTCTTCCATTTTTTTATGTGCTCACGGCGTTTCTTCCAGTCTTCTATTATTGTGGAAGCAGTTTGTTCATCTATAAGTGTTAATAATGTGTCCATTCTGAAAGTCACATCGGGTACAAAAATGCCGTTCTCGATTCTTACCCATAACAGCGCTATAGGATTCACTTGTGGGTGGTATGGAGAACGTCGTAACACAGTAAGACGTTCGGTTAAAATACTACCTATTTTATAAGTGACGTCGTCTGGTTTGTTCATTGTGATTTTGTTCACTCTGATCAGTCAAGGGGTCTCAGCTCGTCCATGTGGAAAGGAATTCCTTTTCCTGTTAACAGGGATTTCACTTCTCTACTCGTGGAGGTTGATGCGCGAGTAGGGGTAAGCGCTTCCTGTGGTAAAGGTCGTTACGTGAAACGAGGACAATATAAGGTGGTAGATTAGATACTGATCTCCACTTGACCCTCTTTTCACAATTTCAGAGGTCAGTACGATTGTGATAAATCCTTATTTTCTGGCTACATTTAAGCCTTACGTAGGCATTCGGTACAAAACCGTCTTCCCCGCCAGAATTGTTGATGATAATACGGCATTCCTTCCAAACGGGTATAAGCGGACCCCTTAGTGATTTGTCGCGCCATTCGTACGACGCTGTGTGAAAAGTGTGAACATGTGTCTCGTCCATAGAGATAAATGGACGACACTCACACCTGTACTCTTGGATACTATTTTTAGTGAGCAATTCGTTCTGCCCTAATACCCCTTTGTTCCTGGAAAAATTTCAAAAAAAAAAAAATGGCTCTGAGCACTATGGGACACAACATCTGAGGTCATTAGTCCCCTAGAAATCAGAACTACTTAAACCTAACTAACCTAAGGACATCACACACATCCATGCCCGAGGCAGGATTGAAACCTGCGACCGTAGCGGTCGCGCGGTTCCAGACTGAAGCGCCTAGAAACACTCGGCCACACCGGCCGGCTGGAAAACTTTCTTAAGTCCTACAGTGCTACGAATTTTACAAAGTGTGTTTACATATCCAACAAAATGTATTAAAATCCCAAACTTTTTATGAATTTCTTTGAAGCGGGTCTTTTTCTTTTATCTGTAATGTAGAAATTATTGATAATGTAGCGAACGACTTGCTCATTAAAACTATCTAAACTGGACTTCCAAAATCTTCTGGGTCTTTCTTTATGATCTACGAAAACTGTCGATGATTCATCTGCATGGATCATTTAGAGCTCTCTCTTGATACCGAGAATCGAGTTGAACGATACATCAGTTGCTTTAGGTACTTGTTTTAATGTGGATTTTAATTTTAATGGGGCACCTAGTACAGCTTCCTTCTCCTTAAACACATTAGTGGCCAATTCAGGTGTTTCACAATGAGGAACTTTGCCCTTTAACCAGTTTTTTTTTACAGGTGACTTGTTCAACTTGGAATGCGTTGTCCCAGAGTATTTATTGGTGGAGCACTCTCCCTGATTCGATGCCGAAGCATTCTGTGTTGTCCGCATACTACATTTTGAAAGGTTCTATTTTTGTAGTACATATGGGGATAAAGTGGATGTGTGCCTTTGTTTATATATCTCACATGAAACTAGTTGAAATTTGTAGTAGTAGCTGTAGGTGTACAAGTCAATCTACAGCTTGTAATCTGCAAACAGCAAACTGTCAATTTATTTCAATTTTTACTATGCATTTCCGACTGAGGTTATTTATGTATCATGTTAATTGGCGCTTTACTTACACTTTTTGATGTCATGGCACCTTTCTTTGTTTATATCGAGGTAAAACTCTATAAATAGGGATTTATTACGATTTGTTCTCCAAGTACAGAGTTTTCGTCGCCATTACGTGTTGTTCTGGCTGTCTAGTGTTCATTTGTTTCTGGCGTGATTGTCTGAATGTGGTGCGCAGATTTGAAGTGTTGTTGATGTTTGTAGTGTTTAGTTCAAGTGTGCGTGTGTGTGTTTTTCTGTTTCTGTATTTTGTTGTTAGTAGTATTTGTATCATACCCTTTGTCCTCTACAGTTTGTTTTATTCTGTTCAGTTCTTCTCGTAGCCATCTTTGTTCATTGGAGGTTTGCTCTGTCTATTAGGTGTATGTTTAAAGCTGGCTTCTTTGTAGGTTAAGGGGTGATTTGATTGGTTGTGAATGGTCTTGCTGGTAATTGTGGGTTTCCTATAAACTGTAAGCTCATGTTTATTGTTTCTATTGTGTATGGTGAGATCTAGGAAACTAAGTATGACATTTGTGTTTCAGTGATGAGCTGTATTTGTGTGGGTGGATGGCAGTAATGTCCCCATGAAGTTCTTTGATACACAGTTGCGATTCCACTGTTAGGCAAATTATATCGTCTACATATCTGTACCAATATTTTGTTTAATACTTACTTCAAGTTTTCTGTACAGCTATTCAAATATTTCAAAACACACCCATCGAACTCCGAAAAACAATACTTCACATAAAATTCATCAAACTGCATTTGGCCGGCCGGAGTGGCCGAGCGGTTAAAGGCGCTACAGTCTGGAACCGCACGACCGCTACGGTCGCAGGTTCGAATCCTGCCTCGGGCATGGATGTGAGTGATGTCCTTAGGTTAGTTAGGTTTAAGTAGTTCTAAGTTCTAGGGGACTTATGACCACAGCAGTTGAGTCCCATAGTGCTCAGAGCCATTTGAACCATTTGAAACTGCATTTGGCGTATAAAATAATATGCAGCCACGTAATCATAAATATAAACATTTTATCCACAGCGCAATGAACAAACGGAAACCCAAAATGGTGTGGACAATGAAAGAAATCGTTCTGTGTAGTCTTAGAAAAAGAAAAAAGTTCAATACTGAACTCAACAGAACCAGTAAATTGTACTAAGTGTTCGCCATTCTTTGATGAACCAATACACAGTGTTAAAACATACACAGATCACATAATAGAACGAAAACAGGCAACCCAACAAAAAAATCATCAAAATGATAAATCACACAAATATCTATGAATCTTAATATCAATACAACAAACAAATCTTTCACAAAAGTGTAATTAATCCTACAGGCATAAATTTATCCAAACAAGATAGCAGCCTGCTAGGAAAGGGTCACAAATATAACACTAACACAATGGTGTCACACAGGACAATAGAGCATATGATAACAGAAGCTGAACATATCATAAACCAACAAGAAAGACTGAGTATATCTGAATTCAATCTCAATCTAACAAGGAAACCAGAGCAACGACATCACAGAATCAACAACTGCCAATAAACTAGTACCAAAGCAACTTACAGAAAACTCTGAGAAACATAGAACTAATATTTATAGACACACAGACTAAAAGAACGACACAGAAAAATCCAAAGGTCCCTACTCCAAAATCATTGCCTAAAAACTAACAAACCAGGTATCCCTGTACGCTTTCTGATTAACTTTACCAAAGCACCAACATACTGCTTAGCCACAAAGACACAGCCACATTGCTGCAGATATTATACAAATAAACAAAAAACAGAAGTCTCAAGAACTCACGTGAATTAAAAGAAAATGTGAGGAATGAAAACTTACCAAACACAGCAACATTAATTTCATTTGACATAATTTCCATATACACACACGTTCCACCAGGAGAAACCATCAACATCATGAAAATAAATCTCAAACTACAAGGAAACATATCCACGACAAACTTACAAGAAATATCAGTTTTACTCAAACTCAACAAAAAGCAAAACTACCTCACATTCAGCAACAAATTTTACTGTCTACGAGGGGGAATGCCTGTAGGATCCCAATAGTGGGCTCCAAAATTATCATCAATCAAATAGAAAATTAAGTCTTCGACAAAATAGCAAAACCAAACCAGTAAAAATTAAAATGTTAAGACAGATAAGTAGCCAATATAAATTTCGTAACAAATGGATCACAATCTCGTATAGAAGCACTTCATGTAGGCATGAACACCATCCACACGCAAATACAGTTCACTATTGAAAAATAAACAGATGAAACACTCAATTTCTTAGACGTCCACATACGCAAGAGAAACATAAAACATGAGTTTATAATTTATAGGAAACCCACTATGACCATCACCATTATTATAACCAATGCAGTCACCCCATAACTGAAAGAAGTCATCTTGCGATATTTACTTCACTCAGGGTCGGAAATACACGAGTACTAAAGAGAGAAGGCCGCAACATAGCATACATAACCAAAGACACAATACAGAAGAGTCTAGGAAGAAGTGAAATCACAACTGACGACTACAGTCAGTATTGTATGTATCAACTAACTTTCAGCAGCTATCAGTCATATACTGATATGTGGGTCAAATTTGTTGGGAATCTTAGAATACCTCAGAGCACTGAAAAGAAATAGCTCACGCTTAACATTTGCAGATCACCTAACGGCATGGTATCACAACCCAACGAACACAGAAGTCGATTTAAAAGCCTTAAAAGTAGTTGAGACGTCGGAATTACTGCATTTCAGGAAAACGTGGAAGGGAGGATCCACCAGTAGAAATTTCTTTTCACACAACCTGTTTATTTAACAATACATAATTATAAATTTGTTTTTTTCTTCAACATTAACAAATTTGTGAAGTGAATAAGCTTTTGCAAGAGAAATCAAAACAAGAACAACATGACAATCACTACAAGACGACTGGACCTGCAGTCCGTCCATTATCGGGTGAAACAGCGGTGTTTACTACCACGCTGGACACAGTCTCTCGTATTAAATGCCCTTCTGCAACACATGAAAACTATATAAGTACCATTGATGACAAGAGTGTTTCAGTTACTCAAACACATGACTTAACTTTGAACTTAGAAGCTGTGTGTCGAAAGGTTCGCGGTTAAGGGGCACACCTGTGCTTAAATGTTAAACAGATTAGGAAAAATTATGACAAGGCTTACTTCAAGGCAAGCAACCTCTTAATTTCAATCAGCAATCACTGTGCGGCTGAATCTCAACCCATCCCTTTTGACAATCTTATTCTAACTAAGGCCCTGGTGACAGTTAGTTTGTAATATTTCAAAAGTTAAAGTGATTGTCAGTTATGAAGACCGCTCTGAAGGAACGTTTTAAAACATTACGTATGAACACTTATTACACAAGAACTCCCCCGGAGGAACCACAAGACCCAGTTAAAAACACACCAATAATGACCCGGTCTTTCAAATACAGCAAAGCACAGCTTAGTATGACAATTTGTTCCAATTACAACTAATGCAATTGCAATCAAGGAATTGATCTGGTTTATACCTAAATCTAACCACAAGAGCCCTGTTTACTTGACGGCAGCCTGTGCCTTGATAAAATTGCCCCGACTTTACGGTCAGGAGCTGATTCATTTGAACGTTAATGATCGGGTACAAACCAGAAAGGAAAGGCAATATAATATCGGAACGAAGTTTGAAACGACAACTATTGACTAGTACAATACTACGGCCTATATTTACGACCAAAGAGCCGACCGAGTGAAACTCTGAGGCTCGGGTACAAACCAGAAAATAATAAGGAGGGCAGGTAGACAATGATATAAAACATCTCAATGATTGCGGAATGTTACTCCCCTTTATCAGCAAGCAATTCCATGGATCCACGGTACGTCGCGGCGGTTACTGGCTGAGTGGTTTCGATGACAGCCAGGTAGAAGGGGCAGGCAGGCCACGAGCGATCGTCCGACACGAATGTTGCCAACCATTGACGGAATGTCGGCCTGCTGCTTGTAGTCGACGATCACCCCGGTGAAGCACTCCGTTATCTTCACTCTGCGCAGACCCTCCTTGCGTAGCTCGTAGCTTCGACCGCTCGGACCTCGTGACCGCCTCCTGTCGCGACGCTAGCACCAATCCCCGAACTTGGTGCCTCCTCTCTCGGGCCAGCGAACCCGTATATATCTCAGCAAGCAAAGTCATTCTAAGGACACAACCCACAGATACCAACCGTTCCTCATAGGTAATGGCAATGGGGCCGCAAGAGGGATAGTCGATACTATACCTCAGCCTGTGGCGCCAGATAGAACAATCTACTAATTCAATGGCGCCACGGCTCACTAGTGACAACCTGCACCAAAAATTTAACAGTAGAAAGAAGCTATAACTTCGAAAAATCAGTAGCCAAAGGTAAGAAAGTATTAAACGAATACACATCAGTGTGCAACAAAACCCTCTGCAATTAAACCCCTTCACCGCATATTGCACACCATCTACATGCCTATCCACAATCCAGACTCCCTCACTCCCTCTCTCTCTCTCATTTTCTGTATCGCCGTCTCTCCGTCTCTCTCTGTCTCTGACCCTCCTTCACTTGGAAACACATACACGCCCTTACTCACTCATACACACACATACACACACACACACACACACACACACACACACACACACATACACACACACAAACACACACACACACACTCACACACACACAGAGAGAGAAAGAGAGAGAGAGAGAGACGCATGCACGCCCGCGCGAACTAAACACTACAAACGTTAATGTGTGTAAAATCTTATGGGACCTAACTGCTAAGGTCATCAGTCCCTAAGCTTTCACACTACTTAAGCTAAATTATCCTAAGGACGAACACACACACACATACACACACACACACACACACACAAACACACACACACACACACACACACACGTCCGAGGGAGGACTCGAACCTCTGCCGAGAGCAGCCGCACAGTCCATGACTGCAGCGCGTCAGACCGCTCGGCTAATCCCGCGCGGCACAAACGTCAATAACACATCAAATCCTAAGCAAGCATGCAAAGAACAAATAATAATATAATATATTCCGCCTAATAAGGCGGAATGGTGACGAAACATCTGTGCGTGGCGAACAAATCGTACGAAATTCATACGTATAGACAGAAGCACGAGAGATAAGCATTTTAGCTCGACATAAACAAAGTAAAAACAGCATGACATTAAAAAGTGTAAGTAATACACTGATCAATATGATACGTTCTGATTCTCGATCGGAAATGCATAATAAATAAAAATAAAATAAAGTTTCGCTGTTTGCTGATTTCAAGTTGCAGATTGCCTAGTAGACTAGAACTACTACCATAAGCTTCTAATGACTTCATGTGAGCTGTGTAAACAAAGGCATATATTCACTTTATTTGCAAATGTACTACTAAAACAGAAGCTTTAGAAATAAGGTACGTCAACAAGACAGAATGCTTTACTTCAGTGATATATGTCTCATCTATGTACTTTATGCAAACCAACATAAAATGTTTGACAGTAATCGCTCATTTTGCAAATGTAAATATTTTTACCGATAGCTTGTTCTCAAGGTTAACATGTGACAACAATTCTGCAGAAGGAAAATAAAGAAATAAACCCAGTGAAGATAAAAATGTGTTCAAACATGTCTTGGTGAAAACAAAATTCAAAGGTGTCTTGCAGCAGACGGGATCGCTCTCCGCCGCGTAATGGGTATCGACTAGTAGCAAGTCTATGCAGAAAGATTGTGGCGTTCACTGCTTTACTCTTTGAATTAAAAAATGGCTGTCGCATTATATACTCAGTTCGCCACAAATCATTATGTGTTGCAAACCAATGAGAGAAACAACTAAGTGTTAATATAGAACCTATTCGTTTGTGTTTGAACGATATCTGACCTACAACAAATCTCGTATAAATTATATTCCCTCAGATTCGTACATTGTAAGTAGCAGGTACTCATAAAATATCACCGCCCATATGTGAAACCTGGTAATCAAGGGAAGGCAGGATTCGGATACCATTGTGGACGGGCCCATCATCAGTTACTGTTGGTTGCCTTTTACAATTGCACGCAATTTATTTTAAACCAGTAATTCCAAACTCAACAAAAAAACACACGTTGTTAATGAAGGAATAAACAACTATGTAAATAATATTGTTTTCAGTGAGTTACAATTTAGCAAATCACCATTAAATACAGATACAGCAGATGTTTTAAAAGCAAGCCACTGTGATCTGGGCAGAAGGCCTTACACGCCAGGAATGGCAATAAATTAAAAATTGCTTAAAACTCGCTGCAACTTACAAATTACAGGTATTGAAATATTAATGGCAAGTTGCCACAAACACAGCAGAAGGCATCAGACGCCAGGAATGGCAGTAAACAAGGTTGTAAAGGCTTAGTGCGTAAATACAAATACCAAATTAGAATTATAAGGCAAGCGACCACAATCATGACTGGAGGCCTTACACCCCAAGAATGGCAACAAATTAAGAATTGTTTAAGAACTCGCAACAATTTACAACTTACAGGTATTGAAATTCAAAGGTAAGTCGCCACAAACAAAGCAGAAGTCATCAGACCCCAGGAATGGCAGTAAATAAGGTTTTAAAGTCTTACTGCGCAAATGAAAATAGCAAAATTAGAATTTTAAGGCAAATGACCACAATCACGGCTGAAGACCTTACACGCCAAGAACGGCAATAATATTAAAATATTAAAAACCTGCTGTAAAACAGCAAATACAGTAGCGAAGGTTAATTAAAAAACAAGCAACTGATCATCAAACGGCTGAAATAAGATGATGGTAATCTTTGTAACACACCCCTTAACAATCACTGAACACTACACTGCTACATTTATTCCAGAAGGCGACCAGAACTATTAACCAGACATATGTAGCCTTTAATGTAGGCATTCCAAGGTATTGGAATAAATAATACAATAATAAAACACAAGAACCAGTACATAAGTTCCTTAAAGGCTACTGAGGCTGATTATACCCGCAGAAGGCGTGGACTGAAGGACCGTTACACTGAACTACTGGCCATCAAACCTCCTTTTACAACACACATGTCTTACAAGAACCAAGGGGCCTCAGACGGTGCTCCAGGAATCAACCTCTGAGAAGGTCTGGCCAGAAACATTTTAGCGAGCGATGAGATAGGCAGGCAAGAGTTGCATTCACTTCTAAAGATGGTAGCTTAGACCAGTGGCAGTCTAACGAACGACTAATGATAATCTTGCTGAAGCTACCTGACGTCTGATAAACCAAATGCAACGATGGGACAAGACGCCAAGGCCGGAATCGGCGGTCTGCACTAAGTCCCCAGAACACTGTGTTTAAAACGCCCGGAGCGAGAAATGAATCATTACCACCAGAGTAGAAGAATCACCAACCGGCGTACAATCAAGAAAGCTGTCAAAACTACACGCATTACCGGACAGCAGCGGTAAGGCGAGGAAACGCACACTGCCGTTACATACACTAACCCCCAGGGCAGGTAACTGGGGCGTTAGTAGCCACCAGGCACGAAAAATTACCGCTGGTTGTACTTAACAAGTTGTAACAAGTTGAACGCAGTAAATAGTAATAAGAAGTCTAAGGAAGCTAATCAGATCCGCCTTCCCCAAGCACTCCACTCGCTGCTCTTCGCCTCGGCGACACTACGAGCAGCAACACGAACCCAAGTCACTGGAGAATCGCGAGATATCACAATGGTGGAGGTTTCTCTACTTGGATTGAGATGCACTCATCTTAAGGCTTGCTGGATCCGCTTTCGGACGAGGTTGTGGACCCTCGTGACCACAGCCCTTCCATCAGGTAGTCCATGCGTGCCGCCAGCGGTCCTGGCGTGTTCTGGTACTGCGCGGACCTGGCTGCTCCTAAGTCCCCAACCGAACTTCCCACTCACACGACCCGGAAAAACAATGACATCGCCACAAAGACAAGGCAACAGTTACTACATATCGATAGTCGCCGCTGCTGCCACTAGCGGACAGGCAACGCTTACGAAACCAAGTGGCGCCAGTCAACACGAGAAGAAGACAAACAACCGCAACCATGCCAACTAAAGGACACAGTCTGGCTTCCAACAGAGGACGGAAACCTACAAACAGCACCAAAGCGAGGCGCAGCATGGCTCAATATGTCTGGTGATTAATAAACACAGTTTTAGTTTGTGAGGAATTGTGATTCGTTTCCTCCAAACGCTTTCCTCCGCTTTCACGACTCTGGTATTGGTCCTTCCTTGCGCGTCACCCCTCCAGCTCAGATCGTGATTACCAGGCAGTGTAGTTAAGTGGTGGGCTGTATCAAAAACTGTTCTCAGTGTCTCACGGAACGTCAAGTGACCAGTTCGGCGGTGCCTGTAATGATTCTGGAAAGACGTACGCGATGTGCCAGGGTCACGTTTCGCACTCATCCGTTTATGCCAAAGTCATCAACGCAAACAAGACTTAGAAATTTAAACACAGGTATCTCAGATCCAGCTATGAAACATTTACAGCCTCAGAAGAGGCAACTAGACAAGCTTGCTCCAGGTCCTTAGCCATATACTATACGACATAAATATTTTACTTCTAATGAAATTGACATCAGTATTTGATTAATACCACTGTAGAGCATAAATGTTGCTTATTTGATACAATAACTTATCGGTGGTGGCGGCAATGGTTGTCAGAATTTCCGTTCAGCCTACAATGGTTTACGATATTTTACAATGTGCTGATAGTTAGTTTTATCCATTCCTTACGAGCTATCTTCGAATATACCTTATAAGACATTTTCCGAATAAAAAACACTTTTAAACGTGTAATTTACACACGAACAAAGGGCAGGAGATATTTTAGAAATGACATTTTAGTTAAAGAATTCGTTCTCCTGGAGTTTATTTCCATCTAGGCAGTATATTCATGTAGAATATTGTCTATTTGAACCATTAATGACCAATTTAGGATTCAGAACACGGCCTTTTCATGAGGACAAGTTCATAAATACATCATTTCGAGCAGTGCGACATTTCGATTGTCGATTGTGCCGTTGTGCGGCAATCGTTGCCCCAGCGCGCCTCTTCGAGTAACAGCGGCGCCTTGCTAGTTTGACGGTTGGCTCCAAGGAGCAGAGTCTGAGAGGAAGGTACGCTGCGTAAGGGAAGTGGCCACAGAGAGCCGTGCTGTTAACTGGTGAAACAGTGACCCTACTGGGGCAGGTGGGTGGTTTGGACGGCTAGCGGTGTTGTGTGCAAGGAACGCGGCGGTGACTGAACCGCTCCCGCCCTTTGTGCCTGCCGGGCTATGTCTCGGGAAGTACGCTTATGAGGGACAACCTGAAACGTGGATTTGCCGCCACCCACTGCCAGATACGAGCGGTCGGTTGCTGTTCCAGGCGTGAACGTTGAGACTCTGTTTCACTTTATGGACCGTTGGTGCCGTGTTGTGGAGGTGCTATCTGAACCTTGCCTCAGTCAATTAATACTCTGACCTTCTACATTAATCTTGCGGTCGTCAAATTGTGTGCAGTTATTGTGTGTTGGGCCGCAAGGCAGCCTATCAGAATAGGTCAGAAGCAGTGCCTACTCTAAATTGTATTTTTCCCGTGTGAATTAGTGAGTTTAAATTACTATTCTACTCGTTTAATTTGTATTGTGATACAGGGTGTAACGGCCGTCTTATTGCCGGTTCTTTTTAAGAGCCCTGAAATTCATAAATCTTTCTTTGTTGTTATTATAAGCAGCTTTAAGTAAGCATGTGGTTTCATCTTTCAGACCGCTTGTTACACCGGTCAATGGACTGTGCGGCTGGTTCCGGCAGAGGTTCGAGTCTTCCCTCGAACTTGCGTGTGTGTGTGTTTATCCTTAGGATAATTTAGGTTAAGTAGTGTGTAAGCTTAGGGACTGATGACCTTAGCAGTTAAGTCCCATAATATTTCACACACATTTGAACATTTTTTACACCGGTCAAGAAGAAAATATTCAACAATGAAAATGGGTGTTTCTTATGTTTTTCGAGCCCCCATGCACGAATATGTTATTTCTTTTTTTGCAGCACCTTCAGTTTTCATTACATAGGAATGGTTACAAAAAGCAAATAGGTAGATTTCTCAAGAAATGGATCCTATTAAGGCCGCTCTCACGGCACGACTACAGGAACGCTTCCGTTTCATTAATCCTTTACAACACGGCAACAGTGCGTGTGACACATTATCTGTTGCTCTTCAAGCCCGTGTTCTTGTCGGTCGTGAGGAAATGGTTTCTTTGTTTGTCAGTGCAGTCATGAGTGCAAACAGTGCGGCCTAAATATACCTTGTACTGAGAGCTCCGTGTTGTTTTAGTGGTCCATTTGTGTTTGTGCTTGTACAATGTCAAGAATATGTTTAAATCGCACAAATAATTTTTGTTACGTCTGTGGGGAGAACACTATTAAATAAAGCAGACGACATGTAACACCCGTAATGAAGAAATTGAGATACTTATTTAGGGTGCAAGTTAGGTGAACTGTTCGTATCGTCTTAATGGTTGGGTGAAGAAAAAAGGTAAATTCCATTGCTTTTTGCTTTTTTGATGATACGGAAGGAACCGACCAATCACGCAAGTTATTGGTACTTCTGCATGTTTCAAATAACAGGTATGAACGGCAAGGACAAAGACGATCAAGTATCCCTCCATAAAGTCAACTAATCGACTCGTACCGCATAGTTCTCCCTTACGTGTCCGCATTCCTCCAGACACGTGGCCACTGAATGTTGAATCCCGGGTAAAATTCAACAGAGACGCGGAGAGTGTAAGCTCTGATTTCGATTACGAAGAAAGTACGGCACATCTCCTGACACAAAATGACTTGAATGACCTTTCTAGGGATCTAAATCTTTCTAAGGCACAAGCTGAACTTTAGGGTTCACGTGTGAAACAGTGGAATTTACTAGAGAAAGATAGTAGCGTTTGTATATTTCGATATCATCACGATGCCTTCGCATCATTCTTTGACATGGAAGACTCATTCTGTTAACTGCAGTGAGGTGAATCGTCTTTTTAATGGAGTGGGAATGAAACTTATATCAGCGGAACGGCGACTATTCGTTGATGACTCCAAAATTAGCCCCAAAGCGGTACTCGTACACAATCGTATTTCCTCCTGTACCATTTTCCTCGTTGTACCATTAATTTCAAGGAAACATGCAGCAGTATGGAACTTTTGTTGAATAAAATTCAGTACAACAGCCACAAGTGGAAAATCTGTGCTGACTTCAAAGTAATTTACTAACTTACAAAATTGTAATCTGAGTGTGGAAACCATTCGCGTTTTCTCTGTGAATGGGATAGCAGTGATCGAGTCATTACGACAGACAGATCTCGCCTGCCCGTACACAAATGGAACCTGATTGGAGGAACGTAGCAAGCGTTCCTTTGTTGAATTTGAAACACATTTTCTGACCACCACTTCACATACATCTTGAACTTATGAAGTCGTTCGTTGTTGCAATGGACAAAGGTAGACATAGTTTTATATTCTTATGTCGGAAATTCCCTGTGTTGAGTGAAGCCAAAGTGGAAGTAGGTGTGTTTGTTGGCCCTCAAATTACTTTATTCACGATCCTGATTTTGTCACTGCTTTGCTCCCTCTTGAACTGTACTGCTGGAATTCTTTCATAAAACTTTGTTCTGATTTCTTTGGAAACAAGAGAGCAGACAATGATGATGTGTTAGTCAAAGAACTACTATAGTTTACCGTAATTTCGATTGTAAAATATCGTTGAAATGGCTCGTTCTTAACTCACATTTGGATTCTTTCCACGCTGGTGCTCTTGGACATGTCTCCAAAAACATGGGGCAAGATTTCATCCGACAGTATCTACATTGGAGCATCGCTATCAAGGGCAAGGTGCAACTATTACGATGGCTGACTACCGTAGGACACTACTGCAGGCTAGTAGTACCACACATAAGAGGCGCAAGAAACCTACAAAAATAATTTAGGTATTTATGAAAACATATTTCATTAGCATTTCACGCTCTCTGTGTTGATAAATTCGCATTGACGGACGAAATCATATTGTTTAAGAAACACAAGGACTGAATACAATTAGAAAGTGATTAGCGCAATTTACACAAAAACTGTGGGTGCTGTGGAAATACTATTGCCAGATTCGTGTTTATGTAATGATAACCTATTTTAGTGCTCAAAATTTTACAGAGTTGAATTTTGTAGACCAGTGTTATATCGTGGCTTCATGGTTGTCATTAAACTATGACCTTAGTATGAGTATGGAGCTCAGTTCGACTTGTAGAGGTGTGCTGTTTAGGCTCACCTAACCGCCACAGCACGAAACTTCCTGGCAGGCTGTGTGCCGCACAGAGACTCGAAGTCGGGACCTATCTCTTTCCTGAATTCGAGTCTCGGTCCGGCACGCAGTTTTGATCTGCCAGGAAGCGTCATATCAGCGCACACTCAGCTGCAGAATGAAATGTCATTCTATATCACAGCACCATTTCCAGTTGAAACTTTTGATGCTAAAATGTAAATCGTCACACTTTGTACATTTCACGCATATTAAATAGTAGCTGTAAACAACAAAGAAAGGGGAACTGAAATTATAACCGTTTTTACTCGTATCTGTGCAGCTTAGCTCAAAGACCATTACTTACATGTTTGCTTCAGTTTCGAGCTTTTGTGAAACATGCAATCCTGGATCTTGATGTAATGTCAAAAATACTTTTTATATCACATGGCAGGGGAAAGCAGACATTTACAACGAAAAAGTTAAAATGAAAACATACACCACTACATATAATTCTACATTTATTTGGAAAATTTAAGTAACTTACTTCTGCTGTTAGTTACAGGGATGTTATTCCTTATTTTAGAATAATTATTTGAGAGAATATTCCCCAAAATGGATCATGTTTTTGAAATGATTTCCTTAAAATCTTTACCACAAGTGCACGTCTCGGAAAAGCGATAAGTCAATTGGCATTTCCAGAAGCTGTTTGAAAACTTCCCTATCATATGTGCTACTTAGAGACAAACATTCAAATTCATGAGCTATAAGTGTACCTTACGGCTATCAAAATATATTTCTCTATTGAAATGTCTTAAAATTACTATAGAACATAAAACAAATGGAATTTCTTTGACGCAATGTCTGCAAAATAATACGAAATCCTTTATAATCTTACGAAGAGTCACTTAAACTTAGTTCGTTTACTCTACTTGTAATATTTATCACATACTCCACACACCTTACACTGAAATTTCGTTTCTTTCGACACAAAATCTTGTTTGCTCTTTCCTCTGGAGATTTTCTCTCAGCCGATGGATCAACAGGCATATAGGACGGTTGTCCAGGAAACAAAGAAGGAAAAGCATACGGTGACGATTTCAGAATTGTCTTACTAACTAGCGGGCCGCAGTGGCCGAGCAATTCTAGGCGCTATTCTAGGCGCAGGTTCGAATCCTGCGTGGGGCATGGATGTGTGTGATGTCCTCAGGTTAGTTAGGTTTACGTAGTTGTAGGTTCTAGGGAACTGATGACCTCCGATGTTAAGCCCTATAGTTCTCAGAGCCATTTGAAGCATTTTTTTTTTCCTACGAACTGTTGGCACAGAACCATCTGCTCTCCTCATTCTATTTTCAAATTCTCGTCGAAATGCTTAGGATCAACATAGGTTTCTTCTCATGTGTGAAATTCGCGCAATGAGTTGTTCACAACCACTTAGCGCGACTATCTGTGTCTTTTCGAAAAGAAAATATTGAAATATATATTCCTTATTCGGCAGTTAGTTTACAGTACAACCGGGTACGTAGGAAATATGTTCCATTTCAAACATCTACAAAAAGTAACATATATATATATATATATATATATATATATATATATATATATATATATATACTCCTGGAAATGGAAAAATGAACAAATTGACACCGGTGTGTCAGACCCACCATACTTGCTCCGGACACTGCGAGAGGGCTGTACAAGCAATGATCACACGCACGGCACAGCGGACACACCAGGAACCGCGGTGTTGGCCGTCGAATGGCGCTAGCTGCGCAGCATTTGTGCACCGCCGCCGTCAGTGTCAGCCAGTTTGCCGTGGCATACGGAGCTCCATCGCAGTCTTTAACACTGGTAGCATGCCGCGACAGCGTGGACGTGAACCGTATGTGCAGTTGACGGACTTTGAGCGAGGGCGTATAGTGGGCATGCGGGAGGCCGGGTGGACGTACCGCCGAATTGCTCAACACGTGGGGCGTGAGGTCTCCACAGTACATCGATGTTGTCGCCAGTGGTCGGCGGAAGGTGCACGTGCCCGTCGACCTGGGACCGGACCGCAGCGACGCACGGATGCACGCCAAGACCGTAGGATCCTACGCAGTGCCGTAGGGGACCGCACCGCCACTTCCCAGCAAATTAGGGACACTGTTGCTCCTGGGGTATCGGCGAGGACCATTCGCAACCGTCTCCATGAAGCTGGGCTACGGTCCCGCACACCGTTAGGCCGTCTTCCGCTCACGCCCCAACATCGTGCAGCCCGCCTCCTGTGGTGTCGCGACAGGCGTGAATGGAGGGACGAATGGAGACGTGTCGTCTTCAGCGATGAGAGTCGCTTCTGCCTTGGTGCCAATGATGGTCGTATGCGTGTTTGGCGCCGTGCAGGTGAGCGCCACAATCAGGACTGCATACGACCGAGGCACACAGGGCCAACACCCGGCATCATGGTGTGGGGAGCGATCTCCTATACTGGCCGTACACCACTGGTGATCGTCGAGGGGACACTGAATAGTGCACGGTACATCCAAACCGTCATCGAACCCATCGTTCTACCATTCCTAGACCGGCAAGGGAACTTGCTGTTCCAACAGGACAATGCACGTCCGCATGTATCCCGTGCCACCCAACGTGCTCTGGAAGGTGTAAGTCAACTACCCTGGCCAGCAAGATCTCCGGATCTGTCCCCCATTGAGCATGTTTGGGACTGGATGAAGCGTCGTCTCACGCGGTCAGCACGTCCAGGACGAACGCTGGTCCAACTGAGGCGCCAGGTGGAAATGGCATGGCAAGCCGTTCCACAGGACTACATCCAGCATCTCTACGATCGTCACCATGGGAGAATAGCAGCCTGCATTGCTGCGAAAGGTGGATATACACTGTACTAGTGCCGACATTGTGCATGCTCTGTTGCTTGAGTCTATGTGCCTCTGGTTCTGTCAGTGTGATCATGTGATGTATCTGACCCCAGGAATGTGTCAATAAAGTTTCCCCTTCCTGGGACAATGAATTCACGGTGTTCTTATTTCAATTTCCAGGAGTATATATATATATATATATATATATATATATATATATATATATATGCTGGTTACTTTTTGTAGATGTTAACTTAGGAAGAAAAACATGATACTCAAGATTAAGCAAAGACTGTTTGTGCTTACCTTCTTCACTGTGGACTGTTTCCTAATATGAAAGCATACTAGTCTTGAATCAAATTCAGTTCAAGAAAAACCCACGTGCGGATGATGGTCCTGACACTATTGCTAAAAGCTTACTGAAAGCGTGAATTCAGCACCGGACGCGTAAGTGCCTACCCCTCAGATCGGCACATAGCGTGGCCCACGAGAAAGACATTCCGCGGCGCGTACGACACAGCAGTTGACACTTCAGGTCTTAGGTGTGCAACCAGCTGTCACCGGAGGGGAGCGAGTAATTGTTTCAGAAGAGTTTAATACTTCTTGACTGGTTATTTGAAAGCACGAAAGTTCTCGATAGCGCACGCCAAAATTAAGACGTTTAGTGGGTACCTTTTCAATGACATATTGATTTACCGTGGGCTCTGCACAGAGCTGAGTGGTCGCGAAGTGTGATGGACAAGGCGACTAGTGTGATATCACAAGTTTGTTGTAAGACCCATGTATCTCGTTGGCCCCGGCACTCAGATCGTGACGTCACGCGGACTATCTATCAGTTGTCGCAGGCTCCATATCTCGTAGGATACGGCCTGGCCATTTTACGTCACGCCCCTCTCTGGGCCTCCTACTAAAGTTGTAGTGCTTTGTGTGGTAATTGGTCTGTAGTTGTGTTACAGTTTCCGGTAGTGCTCTGTCTGGTGTGGAGTTTGTCGCTGTGGCTTCATACGGAGGCTTGGCCAACCAAGCAATTTGCTTAAACATTCTGTTGTTCTATCTTAATTAATGCTTTTGAATTTAATCATGGATGTTTCACAGTTCATTCAGTTTTTTAAGAGTTTTTGTTGCCTGCAGATAGTAACTAATTCAAACCAATGTTTAAAAATTCTCAATTTTTTACTTTTACTTTTGTTAACTCAATTAAATTAAGACCTTTCAATAATTTTTGATTTCAAGTAGAAGCTCCTAGCAAATATGAAAAATAATCCAAACACTTGTAGTTAGATTTTCTTGAAATAATTCGTCACTGTCACATTACTGACTCACTAAGCTGCGGTGGTTTAACATCTTTTCACATTTTACTGTATGTTTTGCCGGCCGGTGTGGCCGTGCGGTTCTAGGCGTTTGTCTGGAAGCGAGTGACCCCTACGGTCGCAGGTTCGAATACTGCCTCGGGCATGGATGTGTGTGACGTCCTTACGTTAGTTAGGTTTAAGTAGTTCTAAGTTCTAGGCGACTGATGACCACAGATGTTAAGTCCCATAGTGCTCAGAGCCATTTCAACCATTTGAACTGTATGTTTTATTAAATAATGTGTCTAATTTGTTTGAGCTGTGAATAATGTTGATGTTAGCCGCTTGGGTCCTCCATTCCACCCCACAGCCGAGTGTGATGAATAGTAATGCGGTTCGTTAAAGGAATGCAATGCGTCTTCAAATATGACTCCAAAAAGACAACCACGGCAACTAATCGGGCGATGTTGAAACAGTCGGCGAAGACGTAAGCGCTACTTCTGTAAAACTGAGCACAGTACTAGTTTTTAGTAGTGCTGGTTTGAAGACGTTGACTACATCACTTGTGATTTTGTTTCAATACATATGCTGACCAGTTTCCTAATGCTCCATGGTATGGTGAATATGTCCGCAGATCGGTTGCACTATTTTCCTTTTATGCGATAAATATCAGAGTTAATGGCGTAAACGCACACAGTTAAAGAACGCGATACTGGAAGAAAAAAAAGTAAATACGGCCTCTAAAAAGCATACCTGAAGAGGTATGGGCAGTTCTTCATCTTCGGTACTGTGAACAAATTTCTTCTACGGAATAAGTGCTCGTACCAGTAGCACCTCGGGTTTGCATTTTAGAGCCCATGTGTACTGGATATTTTTTTCCTTGTTTTGCTCCACACTACCATCTCTCAAAATATGTAAATCAGAAAGATTGCCGCAGAAACATTTGTTTCACACAACCAAAGATGAAGAAATGGCTACAGCTCTTGAGACGTGCATTTTGTAGCCCACATTTAGTAGATTTCTTTGCTTATCTATCGTATACTTTCAACTGTACGCGTCTACGACATTAAGTATGATACCCATCTACATCTCTTTATACATGGATACTCTGCAAATCACATTTAAGTACCTGGAAGGAGTGTTCATCGAACCACCTTCACAATTCTCTATTATTCCAATCTCGTATAGCGCGCGGGAAGAATGAACACCTATATCTTTCCGTACGAGCTTTGATTTCCCTTACTTTATCGTGGTGACCGTTCCTCCCTATGTACGTCGGTGTCAACAAAATATTTTCGCATTCGGAGGAGAAAGTTGGTGATTGGAATTTCGTGAGAAGATTCCGTCGCAACGAAACACGCTTTTCTTTTAATGATGTCCATCCCAAATCCTGTATCATTTCTGTGACACCCTTCCCATATTTCGTGAAAATACAAAACGTTCTGCCTTTCTTTGAACTTTTTCGACGTACTCAGACCTATCTGGTAAGGATCCCACACTACGCAACAGTATTCTAAAAGAGGACGGACAAGCGTAGTGTAGGCAGTCTCCTTAGTAGGTCTGTTACATTTTCTAAGTGCCCTGCCAATGAAACGCAGTCTTTGGTTAGCCTTCCCCAAAACATTTTCTATGTGTTACTTCCAATTTAAGTTGTTCGTAACTGTAATACCTTGGTATTTAGCTGACTTTAGGGCTTTTAGATTAGACTGATTTATCGTGTAACCGAAGTTTAACGCTTTTCTTTTAGCACTCATGTGGATGAACTCACACTTTTCGTTATTTAAGGTCAGCTGCCACTTTTCGCACCATTCCGATATTTCTTATAAATCGTTTTGCAGTTTGTTTTGATCTTCTGATGATTTTATTAATCGATAAACGACAGCGTCATCTGCAGATAACCGAAGACGGCTGCTCACATTGTCTCCCAAATCGTCTATATAGATAAGGAACAGCAAAGGGCCTATAACACTAGCTTGGGAACGCCAGAAATCACTTCTGTTTTACTCGATGACTCTCTGTCAGTTACAACGAACTGTGACCTCTCTGACAGGAAATCACAGGTCCAGTCACATATCTGAGACGATATTCCATAAGCACGCAGCTTCACTACGAGCCGCTTGTGTGGTACAGTGTATAAAAACTTCCGGAGACCCAGGAATACGGAATCGACCCGAAATCCCTAGTCAATAGCACTCAGCACTTCATGTGAATTGTATTTCAGAAGAACGATGTTTTCTAAACCCATGTTGACTGTGTGTCAATAGACCGTTTTCTTCGAGGTAATTCATTACGTTCGAACACAATACATGTTCTAAAATCCTGCTGCATATCGACGTTAACAATATGGGCCTGTAATATACTCCTACTACCTTTCTTGAATATTTGTATCACCTGTGTAACTTTCCAGTCTTTGGGTAAGGATATTTCGTCGAGCGAACGGTTGTATATGATTAAGTGTGGAGCTAATGCATCAGCATACTCCGAAAGGAACCTAATTGATGTACAGTCTGGACCAGAAAACTTGCTTTTATTAAGTGATTTAAGTTGCTTCATTACTCCGAGGATATTTACTTCTACGTTACTCATGTTGGCAGCTGTTCTAAAATATTTACTTCGTCTTCTTTTGTGAAGGCATTTCGGAAGACTGTGTTTAGTAACTCTGCTTTGGCAGCACTGTCTTCGATAGTATCTCCATTGCTATCGCGCAGAGAAGACATTGATAGTTTCTTGCCGTTAACATACTTCATATACGACCAGAATCTTTTTGGATTTTCTGCCAGGTTTCGAGACAAAGTTTCGTTGTGGAAACTGTTATAAGCATCTCGCATTGAAGTCCGCGCTAAATTTCGAGCTTCCAAAAGGTCGCCAATCTTGGCGATTTTGCGTCTGTTTAAATTTGGCACGTTTGTTTCGTTGTTTCTGCAACAATGTTCTAACCCGTTTCGTGTACCAAGGAGGATCAGCTCCGTCGTTTGTTAATTCATTTGGTATAAATCTCTCAGTTGCTGCCGATACTATTTCTTAGAATTTAAGCCAACTCTTGTCTACACTTATATTATTAATTTGGAATGAGTGGAGAGTGTCTCTTAGGAAGACGTCAAGTGAATTTTTATCTGCATTTTTGAATAGGTATATTTTTCGCTTATTTTTCGAGGATTTGGGGATTACAATATTCAATCTTGCTACGACAGCCCTGCGTTCACTAATCCCTGAATCGGCTTTGATGCTCGTTATTAACTCAGGATTGGTTCAAATGGCTCTGAGCACTATGGACTTAACATCTGAGGTCATCAGTCCCCTAGAACTTAGAACTACTTAAACCTAACTAACCTAAGGACATCACACACATCCATGCCCGAGGCAGGATTCGAACCTGCGACCGTAGTGGTCGCGCGGATCCAGACTGAAGCGTCTAGAACCGCTCGGCCACACCGGCCGGCAACTCAGGATTATTTATTGCTAAGAGGTCAAGTGTGTATTCACAACCGTCTACTATCCGCGTGGGCTAATGAACTGATTGCTCGAGATAATTTTCAGAGAATGCGTTTAGCACAATTTCGGATGATATTTTATGCGTATCTCCGGAATTAAACATGTATTCTCGCCAACATATCGAGGGAAGTTAAAGTCACCGCCAACTATTATCGTATGATTCGGGTACGTGTAGAACATGATATATATGGGTGATATTAACCCATTCGGTGGGAAAATTGCACGCTGACCTCTTTACACTGCTGTGTAGATCGTGAGATGTGAAATATTGTGTAAAGTTACTTCGTAATACCGAGAGGGCAAAATTCGCTACTTGACTACGATATCAAAGGTTTCTTTCAAATACAAAACGTCATCATCAGCAAAAAATCCTTTCACAAAGTTTAACGCAACTGTGAACCAAAGCATAACAAGATGAAATTTCAGAATTAAAAAGTATTTTATTCCCCATAACGAACTATGAAACGTCCCCTTAAAAAAATTATGAATGACTGTGCTGGACAACTTCTACGTTATTTGATTTTCAAACTGCTGAGCAAAACTGAACGTCCTCAGACATTTCTCTCTACTTATTCTGATCATCATTAAACTGACACACAATATTTTTAGCGCAACGCAATCTGACTTTCAAAAATCCCTACAAAAGAATGGCCCTGACTAACAGTAACCTATACCTTTCATGAATCACTTACCCCACAAAAATCTTCGTTACTCGAACTACTGCAATACAGCGAGCGCCAATACTGCCAGCTGAATAAAAGATTATAACTACTGAAGGCACTAACTACTGATAGGCGTAGTTAGCAAATGAAAGATTTTGATAGAGAACAAACAATGTATTTACCTTAATAATGTTCAAAAGTCATCATATATATATATATATATATATATATATATATATATATATATATATATATATATATATCAATTCATGACATCCATCTTTACAAATTTCCTTTTTCTGGCGGACACACGTCCAGATAGTCCTCTAAAAACTCTGGCATCTCTCTCTTCGCATCCAACATTGCAGGTGGCTCACCTCCAACTGCGCAACGGTACCCGCTGTTCCCATCCAAATGCCCAACACTACAATAGCAAATATTGCAGCAATGCCAACCAGCCACAGACTGCACACAGCACGGTCAGTGGTTTTCATAAAGAGCGCTACGTGGCGTTACCAACATAAAAACCTAAACAGCCTACTTACAATTGCAGTGTGCAAATTTTTGATTAGTATCCTAAAAGAGTGCACGATCAACTGTGAGGACAGTTATTTTTAGAGTTTATAAAAGAGTTTTAACTATTCCCAGGGTTTCAGGACACTTAGAGAGACAGACGCTGCATCGTTATTTACAGTTCGTCTGGAGGTGAATGTCGGTAATCGAGGTATAGTGAACTCAAGTGTCTTACCGTAGTCTGGATTAGGGTGGACGCTACGAATCCGCAGGTATCTTCTGAAGGTCTCAATGGCAAGGTCGTCCAACTGCTTATTGTCCATGTCTTCTCGCCTTGGAGTCTACTAATTGCACAAACGAACAGCACACTGTGAGTGTTGGAAGCTTCAGCGCAGTGTGAGGCACTTTGTCCTTACTGATAAGCGCGGCCTTTGCATAATGAACGGCCCGAATACACCCGCTGAACTCAGAGCACGCTGTATGTTTCATCTCTGAGTGGAAGTCAGAGCCATCACTTCTCCGCTTCCATTGATCTGCGTTAGTTCTGACATACAGGGGAAACCAAAATCCGCGCGTTCGGCCCTCACAGCGTATTTTATTGCATACGAACAGTTCAAAAATGTCTTTTACAAAATTTCGTCTAGTGCATGTTTTCAGTTGACTCACACAAAGGCAGTTTGGCAACAATATAATCACAGGTTCTACATTCAGTACCCTCTAGCTGTGAAGCTCACGTAGTGCTGACTTCATTGCCTAAACCAAAGAAGAATTTTATTTTCTAAATCTCAGCTTTGCAATAAAAGTCTACGGTGCAAGGAGAGAGATATTAATACACGCACATGATGAAAGAAACTACCACCGATGAAGGAGATTTTGGTCAGCTACGAGAATGAGAGATAGAGCAAGGAGAGGAGTGGAATGTATTTTGTTTTAATTTTGGGGACGGAGTGCATCTGAAGAGAAGAAAAGCGATGATGGTAATATACCGAGAAGTATGATGCGACATAGTTCATCGATAAGTACAGGGCAAACGTTTAAAGGCGTAATACGTCTTTGAAAGTGGAATAGCAAAAACGACTGAACTCCCGTTTCAGTGTTAGTATTACATAAGCGCATGTGTTTTACGTAAGACCTGCTGCATTTGCTGCATCTGCAACTACATCTACATCTACCAAATTATTCTGCTATTCACAGTCAAGTACCTGGCTATTTCTCTACCGTTCCACTCTCGATGAGCACGTGGGAAAAACGAACACTTAAATCTTTCCGTGTGAGCTCTGATTTTTATTATTCTATTATGTTAGTCACTTCCCCTTGTGAAGGTGGGTACCAACAAAATATATTCACTCTCTGAGGGGAAAGTTTGCAATTTCATGAGAAGACCCTACCGTAGCGAAAAACTCCATAAATGACTGCCGCAGCAATTCGTGTATCTTATTGGATGCCTGTCTCCCTTATTTTGCCATATTAAAAAAACAAGCTGCCCTTCCTTGAACTTCTTCGATTTCCTCCGTCAACCCTATTTGATGCGCAACCCACACCGCATAGCAATTTTCCGGAAGACGGCGGACAAGTGTAGTGTACGCAGTCTGTTTAGCAGACCTATTAAATTTTCTAAATGTTCTGCCAATAAATCGCAGTCTTTGGTTTGCTTTCCCCACAAAATTGTGATCGTTTCACATTAAGTTATTCGTAACTGTAATCCCTAAGTATTTAGTTGGATTGGCAGAATTTAGGTTTGAGTGATTTATCGAGTTACTAAAATTTAGCATATTCCTTCTGGTACTCATATACGCATTAAGAGTTAATTACCGCGTTTTACAGCATATAGATATTTTATATAAATCATTTTGCAATTCATTCTGATCATCTGATAAATTTACATGACGGTAAACGACAGCATCATTTGTAGGTAATGTAAGACGACTGCTCAGATTGTCTCCTAAATCGTTTGTTTAGTCAGGAACAACAGAGGGCCTGTAACACTTCTTTGGGGAACGCCAGATATAACTTCTATTTTACTCGATGACTTTCCGTTATTACGAATTGTGACTTTTCTGACAGGGGATCAAAATCCAGCCACACAACTGAGACGTTACTCTACAGGCACGCAGTTTCATTAAAAGTCGCTTGCGAGCAACGGTGTCAGAAGCCTTCTAGAAATCTAAAACTATGGAATCAATTTGACGTCCGGATTCTATAGTACCCATTACTTCGTGAGAATAACGAGCTAGTTGAGTTTCATAACAACGACATTTTCAGAATCCGTGTTGCTATATGTCAATAAATCGTTTTCTTCGAGGTACTTCATAATGTTGGAGTACATTATATGTTTCAAAATCGTACTGCAAATCGACGTTAATGATATTGGTCTCTAATTCAGCGAATTACTCCCATTCTCTTTCTTGGGGATTGGTGTGAATTGTGCAACTTTCTAGTCTTTGTGTACGGATATTTCTATGAGCGAGCTGCTGTATGTGATTACCAAGTATAGAACCAATGTGTCAGCATACTCTGAGAGGGACCCGACTGGGATGCAACATGGACCAGAAGCCTTCCCTTTCTTAGGTGTTTTAAGCTGCTTCGCTGCACCAAGAATTTATCTACTAAGTTACTCATGTTGGCCGTTGTCTTTAACTGGAGTTTTAGAGCATTTATTTCGTCTTCTTTTGTGAATGAATTTCGAAAAACCTTGTTTAGTAACTCTACTGTAATAGCGCTGTCGTCAATAACATCACCACTGTCATCGCACAGTTAAGGAACTGACAGAGTCTTGCCACTGGTGTAATACTTTACATAATGATTAAAAAGCGAAATAACATATCACGCAGCCTAACATGAGGAAAAAAGTACAACTACGCCCGGCATCAAACATTGGAAAACGAGTATTCTAACGTGAAACCTTACCCACCGACTAAGAAGGCACCACAGATACTTATCGTACACATGAGTTCAGTTTTGACAAACTGCTTTTCTTGGGCGTCCGTGTTTTGCCGAATGTATTCACTGAGCTAAATTTTGATACAAACTCTTTGTCGTGGAGTTATAGAAGGAATCATACGCTGGCGTCCGATTTTAGAGTTTTCGTACATTCTTTATAACTTGTCATTCTTTCTCATTGATGAACTTCGTTTCTGACCACCAAAAACTTTTTCGAATATTGTTCATTTTGTTCACTAGCTTCATCTTCCTGTACAGAACAGACAGAAAAAATTTACATTGCCTGAAAGGTTGCAGAAATAAAGTGACTAGGCAAAACATTATGACCACTGCCCACCGCGATGTTAGATGCCTCCTAGTGGCGTTGCGGGCAAGTGACACGGTAACGAAAATACACAAGTGGATCACCTCAGCAAAGACTGGGCTGCAATTGGGGAAATCCACTGAGATAAGAGCAATGACAAAGGGCAGATAATTACAATCATGCTCATAAATTAAGGATAATTCTGATACATGGTGAAACAACGATCTGGTGGGTGCTTTGCGGGTTTAAATCACCTTGGGGTGCGACCATAGGTGCATTTGACTTGTGGTCGTCGCACAGTGGTGGTGGCAGCAGTCCACATACGCAGAGGTGTGTTGGTGGGTGTCAGAGTACGGTGCAGCGAGTAAGTGTACAGACGTTTTCAGACGTGCTAATGGTGACTGTGTGTTGAAAATGGCTCAAAGAACACATGTTGATGATATTATGAGGGGTAGAATACTAGGGCGACTGGAGACTGGTCAAACACAGCAGGTCGTAACACGGGCCCTCCGTGTGCCACAACGTACGCTCTCGAGATTATGACTACGATTCCAACAGGTAGGAAACGTGTCCAGGCGCTACAGTACGGGACGTCCACAGTGTGAAACACAACAAGAAGACCTATATCTCACCATCAGTGCCCGCAGATGGCCACGGAGTACTGAAGGCAGCCTCGCTTGGGACCTCACTGCAGCCACTGGAGCAGTTTTTTCCAGACACAAAGTCTACAGACGACTGAACAGACATGGTGTATTCGCCTGGAGTCCTGCAAGGTGCATTCCACTGACCCCTGGTCACAGGAGAACCCGTAAAGTCTGGTGTCAAGAACACGGTACATGGTCATTGGAAGAGTAGTCCCAGGTTATTCAGGGACGAGTCCAGGTATAGTCTGAACAGTGATTCTCGCCGGGTTTTCATCTGGCGTGAACCAGTAACCAGACACCAACCGCTTAATGTCCTTGAAAGCGACCTGTATAGAGGCCGTGGTTTGATGGTGTGGGGTGGGAATATGATTGGTGCACGTACTCACCTGAATGTCTTTGACAGAGGAACTGTAACAGATCAGGTGTATCGGGACGTCATTTTGCATCAGTATGTCCGCCATTTCAGGGGTGCAGTGGATCCCACCTTCCACCTGATGGATGATAACGCACGGTCTCACGGAGCTGCCATTGTGGAGAAGTACCTTGAAACAGAAGATACAGGCGAATGGAGTAGCCTGCTTGTTCTCCAGACCTAAACTCCATCAAGCACGCCTGGGATGCTCTCGGTCAACGTATCGCTGCACGTCTTAAAACCTCTAGGGCACTTCGGGTGCTCCGACAGGAACTGGTGCAAGAATGGGAGCCCATAGCCCAGCAGCTGCTCGACCACCTGATCCTGAGTATGCCAACCCATTGTGCGGCCTGTGTACTTGTGCATGGTGATCATATCCCATATTGGGGTACGTGCGCAGGGTAAAGTGGCGTTTTGTAACACATGTGGTTCGGGACGGTTTTTTCAACCTACCACCAATACCGTGGACTTACAGACCTGTGTCGTGTGTGTTCAAATGATTCAAATGACTCTGAGCACTATGGGACTTAACGTCTTAAAGCATCATTCTCCTAGAACTTAGAACTACTTAAACCTAACTAACCTAAGGACATCACACACATAAGCGAGTGACTGCGTGTGAGATCGCTCTCTAAGTTTTCATATATTTTCAGATACATATTTTAACGGTTTTTGTGATAATATTTACTATATAAGTGACGTATTAGTGGTTTCTTCATTCACCTCTGCCTTTCTTGTGTTGTGACCTGATATTTGTGAGTGTTTCGTATCGAGCAACTTAACCTCTTGCCTGTGTTTACATTCCGCGCTGATCAGTTGCAGCTGTAGCGGCGCATCGAAAGCTAAGTACTAATTAATTGTTTGTGTATAGTGGTTTATTTAGGAACTTTAGTAGTCTTCAACCGGTGTTGTTGGTGTTTTCTGGTGAAATAATTTCAGAAGAACCTTTTGGGAACTGTTTTCAGCTTCGTTACTGTGTCATTAGACGTTTGATTCTCTTTCTGTATTAGTCTTTTGTTATATTCACATTTGTTGTTTATTAATACTGTTAATAATAGTAGTTACTTCCCTTGTAGAGTAAGTTTGTGATTATTGTAGTCAGGTTTTTAACATCTTCTTATTGTAGTAGCGGAGCTTAGAAAAAGTAAAATTTTACCATGAGTGAGAAGTGTGGGCTTTGCCATAGGTTCGTGAGTAGTGGATTGCGGTGTGAGACTTGTTCGAAGTATTTTCACTGGGGGGAATGCAGTGGGGAAGCCAGTGGGCATTCTGGTGAGATCCTCTCCAGGAACTGCAGGTTATGTAGCAAGAGTAAGTTGATAGAGGAACAGGATCGTAAGATCTGTGCCCTTAAGGTGCAGTTGAAAAACGCACAGGAGGAGCTAGATAGGATGAGAAGGGAGAAGGGGGTTGGGGAATGGGAGCTGGCTGTTGGCAAGAGATCTGCTAGGAGAAGAAGATTTTCAGATAGTTTTACTATTGGTGTTTACAATAGATATGACCAACTGTCAGAGTCTAATGGAGAGGAATCTCTAGTAGCTGTAGATGTAGGAAGTATGCAGCAGACCTCAGTGGTTACTGTGCCTAGAACAGTTCCAAAGTCGAAGAGGAAGAAGAAGATTCTGCTGTTAGGTAGTTCTCATGGCAGAGGTGTAGGCCAGCAGTTGCAGGGAGTGCTGGGGAGTGAGTACCAGGTCACCAACATGGTGAAGCCTAATGCAGGTTTGGCTCAGGTGACTGTTAACATAGGGGGGTTATGTAGGGATTTTACTAAAGAGGATCAGGTAATGATTGTGGGTGGGGCTGGTAATAGTATTGGTAGGGATGGGGAGTATAACATAGATGGTGACCTGGAAAAGATAGCCACTCAGACTGGCAACACGAATGTGCATTTCGTGGAACTGTTTCAGCGTCACGATCTGCCTCATCTTAATACAGCCGTCAGGCGTAATAACATGAGACTTGGGGGTGCGCTGATGACAGAAAGCATGGGTCACATTTCAGTGGTGTCGGTGGAGTCTATCAGTAGGACGGGTTTCACTAGACATGGCCTGCACCTGAAGAGGTATGGGAAGGGGAGGTTGGCAAAGCTTATAGGTGACATCATAGGTTGGGTTGGTGGGATCACTCATGGGAAAATTCCTGCAGTAGTGGGTGTTAGAGCTGCACCTTTTTTAGATTGAAGTCAGCTGATAGGTATTCCCGCTTAAGGGAAGTCTCTCTAACAAGGGAATCACTTTTGACAAAGCTTAGGTATCCGAGTAATGAGGGAATTAGCATATTTCATCAAAATATACAAGGCATTAGAGATAAAGTTAGTGAACTGCTTATAGATGTTGACTCTGAAATTATTGGTATATCTGAACACTTCTTAAATAAGGAGATAATTCAGAGGCTTCCTTTACCAGGATACAGGTTGGCTGGCAGCTTTTCGAGGAGCTCTTAGCGATGTGGGGGAGTAGCCATGTATGTGAAAAACGGCATCCAATTTGAGTCAATTGATGTTTCAAAGTACTGCACTGAAAAGGTGTTTGAATGTTGTGCAGGTGCGGTTAAATTTAACGGAGCTAAACTTGTAACTGTTGTTATTTATAGACCCCAGACTCCGATTTCACAACATTTTTGTTAAAGCCAGAGGAGGTTCTTTGTTCACTTTATAGGAAATACAAAAAGTTAGTTATACGTGGTGACTTCAATATTAATTGTATAAGTGATTGTGCAAGGAAGAGGATGCTGGTAGACCTCTTTAATTCATATAATCTTATGCAAACCGTATTCTTTCCAACGAGAGTGCAAGGGAACAGTAGAACAACCATAGACAACATTTTTGTTCGTTCCTCATTACTAGAAGGGCATTCTGTTAGCAAAAAGGTGAATGGCCTTTCAGATCATGATGCACAAATTTTAACTTTAAAAGATTTTTGCGGAGCAACACGTGTTAAATATAGTCATCAGCTGTTCAGGAAAGCTGATGCAGTTGCTGTAGAGACCTTTGTAAACCTTATAAAGGACGGTTCAAATGGCTCTGAGCACTATGGGACACAACTGCTGAGGTCATTAGTCCCCTAGAACTTAGAACTAGTTAAACATAACTAACCTAAGGACATCACAAACATCCATGCCCGAGGCAGGATTCGAACCTGCGACCGTAGCGGTCTTGCGGTTCCAGACTGCAGCGCCTTTAACCGCACGGCCACTTGGGCCGGCCCTTATAAAGGAACAAGAGTGACAGGATGTTTATAGCGCTGATACAGTAGACGATAAATATAATGCATTTCTCAAGACTTTTCTCATGCTCTTTGAAAGTTGCTTTCCGTTACAACGTTTAAAACAGGGTACTAGCACAAACAGGCAGCCTGGGTGGATGACTAGAGGGATAAGAATATCTTGTAGAACAAAGTGGCAATTATATCAAAACGTTAGAAACAGCCAAAATCTAAATGCAGCAGCGCATTACAAACAGTATTGTAAGGTGCTTAAAAATGTTATTAGGAAGGCAAAAAGTATGTGGTATGCAGATAGAATAGCTAAGTCTCAGGATAAAATTAAAACGTAAAGGAAGTTGCTGGTCTGCAGAGACAGGTCGAGGATATAGAATCAGTGCGTAGTGGGAATGTCCGTGTTACTGATAAGTCGCATATATGTACAGTATTTAATAATCACTTTCTGAATATAGCAGGTGAACTAAATAGAAACCTAGTCCCAACAGGAATCATATAGCGCTCTTAGAAAAAAGTGTTCCGAGACTGTTACCTGAAATGTTCCTCCATGATACTGACAAGAGGGAGATTGAGTTAATAATTAAATCACTAAAGACCAAGAACTCTCATGGATATGACGGGGTATCTAGCAGAATACTAAAGTATTGTTCTATGTATGTTAGCCCAGTTCTCAGCCATATCTGTAACTTTTCCTTTAGGAGTGGTCGGTTTCCTGACCGATTAAAGTACTCGGTAGTGAAGCCACTTTATAAAAAGGGAGACATTGATAATGTTGACAATTTTAGACCTATTTCTATGCCATCGGTGTTTGCTAAAGTTATCGAAAAGGTTGTATATACAAGGTTACTGGAGCATTTAAATTCACATAATTTGCTGTCAAATGTTCAGTTTGGTTTTAGAAATGGTTTAACAACTGAAAATGTTATATTCTCTTTTCTCTGTGAGGTATTGGACGGATTAAATAAAAAGATGCGAACGCTAGGTGTTTTCTTTGATTTAACGAAGGCTTTTGACTGTGTTGACCACAAAATATTACTGCAGAAGTTGGACCATTATGGAGTAAGAGGAGTAGCTTACAATTGGTTCGCCTCTTACTTTAAGACCAGAAAGCAGAGGGTAATTCTCCGCAATATGGAGAGTGGTAGTGATGTTCAGTCACAATGGGGCACTGTTAAGTGGGGCGTTCCCCAAGGGTCGGTGCTGGGGCCACTGCTGTTTCTTATTTATATAAATGATATGCCTTCTAGTATTACTGGTGATTCAAAAATATTTCTGTTTGCTGATGACACCAGCTAGACAGTGAAGGATCTTGTGTGTAATATTGAAACAGTAACAAATAATGTAGTTCATGAAATAAGTTCGTGGCTTGTGGAAAATAATTTGATGCTAAATCACAGTAAGAGTTTTTACAGTCTCACAATTCAACAAGAACCGATATTTTTATCAGACAGAATAGGCATATTATAAGCGAGACGGAACAGTTCAAGTTCCTAGGCGTTCGGATAGATACTAAGCTGTTGTGGAAAGACCATGTCCAGGATCTTGTTCAGAAGCTAAATGCTGCTTTATTTACCATTAGAACAGTATCTGAAATAAGTGACACTTCATCACGAAAAGTAGTCTACTTCGCATATTTTCATACGCTTATGTCGGATGGTATTATTTTTTGGGGTAATTCTTCTGATTCAAAAAGGGTATTTTTGGCTCAAAAACGGGCTGTTCGAGCTATATGTGGTGTAAGTTCGAGAACGTCTTGTCGACCCCTGTTCAAAAATCTGGGAGTTCTGACATTGCCCTCACAGTATATATTTTCTTTAATGTCGTTTGTTGTTAGCCTATTCCCAAGAGTTAGCAGCTTTCACTCACTTAATACTAGGCAGAAATCAAATCTGCATGTAGAATGAACTTCCTTGACTCTTGTGCAGAAAGGAGTGCAGTATTCTGCTGCATCCATTTTCAATAAGCTATCACAAGAACTAAAAAATCTTAGCTGTAGCCCAAACTCTTTTAAGTCTAAACTGAAGAGTTTCCTCATGGCTCACTCCTTCTATTCTGTCGAGGAGCTCCTGCAAGAGCTAAAAAATTAAGTAAATTCCAGTGTTGCATTGTTGATTTTCTTCATTTAAACTTACGACTTGTCACCTGAATATGTTTTTTTTATATTTCACTTTATCTGTTTCTAATATCGTGTTATAATTTCATGTATTGACTCGTTCCATGACCATGGAAACTTCTCCTTAATTTGGTCCCACGGAACAATAAATAAATAAATAAATAAATAAATCCATGCCCGATCCACGATTCGAACCTGCGACCGTAGTAGTCCCTCGGTTCCGGACTGCAGCACCTAGAACCGCACGTCCACCGCGGCCGGCCGTGTGTGTTCCTTATGTGCCTACGCTATTAGCGACAGTTTAGTGTAGTGTCATGTTGTGTGGCACCACATTCTGCAATTATCTTCAATTTATGAGTATGAGTGTATTATGCTGAGCCTGAGAACGAGAGCCTCGAAAAAAGCGAAGCTGGTCGAATGATCACCTGCTACTGTCGTCATCGTGTACGGAAAGAGCTAGAAGGACAGTGAAATTACCGCTAGGCACCCAATGGTTTGACGTCCTTGCCTCTTCACAGAACGTGGGGTTCAGAGGCTTGTCTACTTTGTAAAGTAGGATAGATGGTGATCTGTCGCATCTCTGCCGAGAGAGTATATTGCTGGTGTACGCACAAGTGTTTCAGGCCACATCGTACATTGTTGAACTTGTAGCTCCGCAACAGACCACCCTTGTGTGTTCACATACTGACCCAACGATATCGATAATGCGTTTTCAATGGGAACGGGACCATCGGGATTCGACCGTCGATCAGTGGAATCGTGCCGGCTTTTAGTGTGAATCATGTTCTTGCTACACTGGATCGATGGTCTTCACCACAAACGTCGTCATGGAGCTGAACGGGCCTGCCGCGGTGGCCAAGCGGTTCTAGGCGCTTCAGTCCGGAACCACGCGACTGCTACGGTCGCAGGTTCGAATCCTGCCTCGGGCATGGATGTCTGTGATGTCCTTAGGTTAGTTAGGTTTAAGTAGTTCTAAGTTCTTGGGGACTGATGACCTCCGATGTTTAGTCCCATAGTGCTATTTGAACCATTTGAGATGAACGGCGGCGCTAAACGTGCAGCGCGCAACGCACGCAGCTGGAGGGACCAGTATTATTTTATGGGAGACATTCTCTTGCGCTTGCATGGGACCTAGTGAAATAACCCTCATAGCTGCAAATGCCCTGTATCGCCTCACGACTGACGTCTTCCCTTACGGCGATGTCATCTTTGAGCAGCATAATTATCTGTGTCTCGTAGACAGCACCTTGCTAGAGTGGTTTGAGGAGCACAGTAGAGAACGCACGTTGACGTCGCGATGACCAAATTCGCCTGATATGAATCTATGGAACATATCCGAGTCGCTATTGGGTGCCATCACCCCGTACGCATATTAGCGGCCCGTTATTTATGCGAATTAAATGATCTGTGCGTAGACATCTAATGCCACAGACCTCCATAAATCTACCAACATAGAGTACAGTCGGATTCCTGATGTCCAGAATCAGTGATGTATTTCGTACCAAAGACAGTCAAACGAGCTACTAAGCTGGTGGTCATCATGTTCTGGCCCATCAGTGTAAGTCGTCGATGCTAAGAAAACTATTATGAGCTCACAGCAAATGCTTTCAAGGAAGCTAACTGAGAATCATTAATATTAAAGAATGATCCGTATTGAAAGTACGTAAAAGCTAGTCAAATACGGATCGAGCTGGGTCAAGTAGTGTTACTAAACTTTCTTTCGCTGTAGGCGAAAGGGGATGTTTTCACGCCATGCTCTGTCACGTACTGTTTGGATAGTAGTGACAGACCCACGTATCATCAACGGCAACTATACGATTGGGAAAGTCTTCTCCTTCCAATTCAAAACCACTTAAATCTGAATTCGATGTTTCCAAAGGTTCATGTTTCTTTTTGTCAGCTGTCGCGGTAACTAATCAGAAGAAATATTGCGATAGTTCAGAGATTCGTGAATAACTGCCCACATGATGCCAAGGCTGACAAGAGTATGATGGAGAAGTTTCGCTGGGAATCCCTTACAAATCCTCAATACATCCTCGATATCTCTCCACGCGATGCTTTCGCAGCACTGAAGAAAGAAGACATTCGTAGCCACTACAAACATTTCTCATGAAGTTCTGACAGTCTGGTCTCGCAGTGGGGAAATGAATTAATATTTATGGAGGGTTTTTTTGAAATAACAAACAGTTTACTTAATTTTTTTTTTCATCTGTCTAGACTTCATTTGACCGCCCCTTGTAAAATGCTCTGAAATGACTGAGAAAGCAGGTCTTCAACTACACGGATAAGCCATAAAAGTGAAAACTGTGAAGTTATAGCATGTGGTTGATGTGTCAGTCCTGCGGTTATCAACATAGGATCCCTTTAAAGAGACACACAGCACAATGAGTCTGTAAAAACAGTTCATAATAATGGAACACAACTTCCCAACGAATTTTTGCCAAGGAGAATAGTAACATAAAGAAGCTAATCGTGTGCATTCGGTTTTGTAGCACGTTTCGCATTGTTAGGTTATTTTATGTAGCTGATACTGGCTTGGTAGCTGACGCATATGGCAAATCTCCATTTATTACTATCCTGTAGTATGGGGCACCCTATAGTTCCTACGTATATTTGGCTCGCTTCCATGCTGTGATACATAACTCGAATCGTAGAACTTGAGGATGATTGTCGCTGGACTCCATGTGTCAGCCGACACAGGGGACAGCCGTTAGTTCTGTTGCACTCTGCCCGTGGCTTTTTCATTTGAAATCAACCAGTGTCTCTTATCCCCATAGCAGCAGACATACCTGAAAATTTGGTGTAAGAATTTAGATCATGAACAGGGTTAAAATAATTTTTCAATTTTTTTTGATGAAAAGTACAGTTAGGCCGTTTTGGAATGTACATCATTTTCATAAACGGGCATCGAGAGACTAGATGGCTTATAAGATTGTAACAACTATAGCTTCTTTATTTATGAATCAGTTTCATTCAATCAATTGTCAGTACAAAGTTAAAAGAATGAAATATATTATAAATATATCAAAACTCTGGAATTACCCATGTTAGTATTTACAAATCAGTAGTGAAAGTTGTTTCTACATATTATTTTTCTCTTTTGCGAAATCCAGGATTTTTTACCTAAATCATACTTTTCAGAAGTTTACTTTTTTCACATGATGTCTATTTACATACTTTACAACATAAAAAAATCGGTTAGCTCTGATACTGTAATGGGTGTTACCTCTGATGATTAAATAGCAATAAATGAAAAAAAAAAAAAAGGAAAAATTCAGTCCAGCAGCAGCACTCACAGGACGTGTGTGTGTGTGTGTGTGTGTGTGTGTGTATGTGTTTGTGTGTGCGTGTGTGTGTGTGTGTGTGTCTGTGTATATTGTATCTAAAGACGAATTTTTTTGATTTCGTTGTTTCTACGTTCCTGTCTGCTTTGTTCAGTGCCTCTTCTTTTGGTAACGTGGCTGAAATTTTAATGGAAAGACTTGAAGAGAAATTTAGCAGAAGTTATCTTAAAGAAAACCTCCAAATACTTACCTTAGCAATAACTTCATCTGATAAAAAAAAATAAAAAAAATTTACACCATAGAATACGTGGTACAGAAATCACAGCTACTACTAAAAGATGATATTTTTTCAAAAGTAAGCTATAAAGTGGGAAGCGGAATAGGTAAAGATGTGGAAACATACGTTTTTTTAGTATGATGATCATATTTTGTTGATTCGGAAGTTCGAAGTGTTTTCGTTTTGCGTGTTTGTATTTCAGTTGCTACGGGTTTATTTATCGATTGTAATTTGTTATTTGTAGTTCACTGTTGGTATTTTGTCAGTTTGTCGTATGGAGATAGTGAGTGGAACTGTGGATGTTAGGAAATGGAGTGCCAAGTGGATAAATCTAAACTTTTCCTTGGTATTCTTGTGTTTGAGTGCATTAAAGGGGTGACAGCATCTGAGGCCTCCAGAAACATTTGCGACTGTATGAGGATAATTCTGCTGGCCAGAGCATAGCAAAAAAATGATTTTCTCGTTTTAAGTAGGATTGGTTTGACTTCAGCCGCTCTCCAGGTTCAGGAAGACCTTCGGGGTGCGAGGAAGATCGTTTAAGCGTATTACTCGACAGTGATCCATGTCAGTGTACTTGAGAACTGGCAAATGTGTGTCATCGTGCCGCCATCGTGCGATAATTGCATGCACAGGGGGAGGTTGAAAAATCTGATGTATGGTTACCGCATGCTCTAAGCCAAAATCACAAAAATCGGGGGTTAGCCATATGTGCGTCTCTGGATGCTCGTCTTTAATTAGCTCGTGAACAACACCGACCATTCCTATCCCGTATCATTACTGGTGACGAGAAATGGTGTCTTTATGCTAACATAAGGAAAATAAAGGAATGACGGAGCCCAAACAAACCAACAACTTCCCATACAGAGACCTGCGCGTAACTACAAAAGATAATGTTATGGATCTGGTGGAACAGCGACGCTGTATTGTCAACAACTGAGACGTCTTGCAGACTCAATCCAAAAACAATGACCCGGAAGACTGCGTGAAGTGATGCTACTCCCCGATACAACCCTCCCGCATGCTGCTAGACTGACAAAAAAAACAATACTGGAATTAGGAAGTCACTCAGTACCCAACTTATTCGCCTGATCTTGCGCTCTGATTTTCACCCTTTGCTCTATCGAACTCCCTTCAAGGAACTTCCTTTCCGGAGGAAGATGGTTCAACGAGTTCTTCGCCTGAAAACTACGTGGTTTCTACAGTCGTGGAATCGAAAAGTTATCCCGGCGTTGGCAGACTGTTGTAAACAGTGAAGGAGAATATAGGGTGTCCCAAATAATGTATACACTCTTTGAAACAGAACATCTCTTTAATGAAAGAGATTAGAAATACAATTTTAGTGGTGTTAGGTGCCTCATGGTCCGACTTAACGGGGTAAATGTTCAAACTGGTGTCCGTCCATCGCAATACACCGTCGACAACGAATTGCAACTGAGCGACATGCCAACTTTATTGTTTCCAACGGAACAGAATCGCAGGCTTGCTCAATTTGCTCCCTAAGTTCATCCAGTGTGTGTGGTAGCACAGCGTAAACTGTGTTTTTGAGAGTACCCCACAGAAAGAAGTATAGAGAAGTCTGAATCTGGAGATCGAGCGGGATACTCGACACTCCCTCTACGTCCTAGCCATCTCGCAGGGTATGTACGATAGAGAAATGCCCTCACATCCAGGTGAAAGTGAGGTAGTGCCCTTGCCTGTTGAAAGCAATAATTTTCATTTCCAAACACGACGCTAAGACCAGGAGTTATCATTTCCAACATTTCCAAGTACAAGTCGCCTGTGACAGTGTTGTCAAAGAAGTATGGCTCGATTAAGCCTCTAGAAGACAGACCACACCAGGCTGTTACTTCTGGTAGATTAACATGCCTCTGCTCGGTTACGTATGGGTTCTTCCTGGCCCAGTACACGCAATTATGCCGGTTAATTGTTGCATCAAGTTTAAACGTCGCTTCATCCGACCGAAGAATTCGATCTTGGAAACGTTGCTCTTCTTCACATCTGTTAATGAACCACTCACAAAATTCGCTTCGCCTATCAGGATCATCCTCGTTAAGAGCACGGACAGGTTTTGGAATGTAAGGCTGAAAGTTCTGAGACCGCAAGATTCTATGAACACTGCTTCTGCAGATCCCAGTCTCACGAGGATCGTGTGTATGCCTGGATTACTGCGTCAACACTCTCACTGTCTGTTGAACTTATCCGTCCGCTATGTCCTTCTTCATATCGTGCGCCGTTCCTTCGACTTCAAACTTATTTCTGATTCTTGCGATTGTTACTCTTGTAGGTGGTGGTGTTCCCAGTTCAACTCTCCAACGTCGGCCTACCGCACTCACATTCTCTGTTTTTCAGTAATACTTTAGCACTAATTTTCGTTGTTCAAACGAAAACGCCATGTTTGCAGACAATCCTGAAATGAAGAAAGCATTGTTATGTTTTTCACCGCCTTCTAAATTACTACCCATAAAAACTGCATTTCTGTCTCCCTTAATTAAAGAGATATTGTGTTTCAAAGAGTGTATACATTATTTTTGGACACCCTGAACATTACTCATGACTAAATTCTCTGTTATTATATCTGTTGTGCTTATTAAACGCGTGGAAAAATGCTGCCAACTTATGCATCAACCTAATGTAAATAAAACTTCTGCTAATAAGCGTTTGTCTAACTGACCTTTCAGATAGTAGAAAAAGAGTTTGTATGACAAAAGACTCAGTTTGCGTTAACTGAGAAAATAGTAACGTATCTGTACTCAGTTTTCACCAAAATGGAAGAAGAGCTGCATAGTTTTTACTGTAGCTGGAATCCTTACAAGAGTCTGTAGAGCTTATTTTCAAGCAATGTATCCAGACTGATCGTTCTACATTCGACGACAGTGGATGAATTTGCTGAATATTTCGTCCTATGACTTCAAAGCTCCTCACAACAGCATTACATATCAAAATCTTAGCGTCGCTACTTAAGCAATGAAAGACTCCATGATACTTTGTGCACCGCTGTCACCTATGCACTGGAACAAATACCACACATGTAATATTTCATTTACTTCAGTGATGACAGTTCTGCACAATACAAAAGCTTCAAGAACTTTGTAAATTTGTGACAATGCCGTGGAGTTGGTGCTACTATCAAACGTTTAGCAGCAAGAGCAAATACACCGTGTTCATAAAATAATCACGTTTTAAGTCCAAAAGACCTGTCAACTTTTGCCAAAACTCTCGTTCCGGAAATTTAATCAACTGTTGTTACAACAGGGGAGATAACAAACTTCACAAGTATATTACAAAAACTATATGAAACTGGTTCTACTATTCCTGGTGCAAGAAATAATCACTTCTTCCAACCACTGAATGGCAGCAGGTTGCAGATAAACAGTATTTCATCAGTTAGTAAATTAACACTAGTTCATCTTGGGCTACAAAGCAGGGCCTTTATCACTACTAAAGAAGAATCGTTGGTCGCAGTTGTCTGTGATAACCGACTGTGGCTTGGAAAAATTGGAAAACATATCTGTGAGGAACATAGAGATTCAAAGATTACAATTATGAGGCCAAGTGTAACGTCTTCAGATTGTCGCCATTTCAAGCTGATGTTTGATGAATCGCTAATGGAAATATTTCAGTGGCTTTGCATGCTCCAAGCTCAAGCACGAACACTGGTCGCGTATATACTTTCGGATCAGACACAATATTACCCATTTACAACTTGTTTAAAAGAAAGAACTCTTGTTTATAATGTTATGAATGGGTTTTATGTGAACTGGACATAATTTGTTGTACACTAGCTAAGAGTCAAAAAAGAAAACGAAAATTTTTAGTTTTAAATAACTAAAAAAAAGGACAAACACCCTTCTAACTTTACTAATCTTGAAAAGTTTGATAACAGGCATTATTTAAAACAAAATTTAAGCTGGTGAAACTTGTGATTTTAGTGACAAAAGTCCCAAAATTTGGAGAAAAGATCTTCAGAAACGACTCTAATTAAATATTTGTAAATATAATATTTATGCGCGTAATTACAGCATTTTAATAATTTTGTTTCATGATTGATCCTTTTATCTTTCCAATGACATCAAACTGAGTAAAACTCCTTCATAAACTAGGTTATAGTGATTACAAACTTCTGAGCCACCTATCGTAACGCCGCCCTTTTTTGAAAATTTTTCAAAATTTCACCCTAACCACACTCTTGATCCAAAAATTCAGAAAAAATGTATTAATCCGCTTTCATTACGTACTTTATTACACAAATTTTCCTAAACATGTCTGACATGAGTGCAATACGATTTCATTATTTTGGGTTATTTTTAAATGAAATGAGTCTCGTGTTAGTGTATACGCCTGTTACTGTGATGTAGTTTGCACCTGTTGACCGATCGACGAAAATTCGTAAGTAGGTAAACACGACAAAGTTTCATTTTCTCAGCAGATTCTTTTTTAAAATGGTTTTCGACTCCATAGAAGATTTCTGTTAAGTGTTTGTAGTAATGATCTGTAATAATCATTTTAGTGAGTACTCTTGTCACCGACAACTGTTAAATCATTTCACGCAATGAGAACTACCTCTGCTCTGTTACATACTGGACGACGGATAGTCTTTTGATCGAAACTAGTTTCGGCAGTAAAGCCTACAACCTAGCAGCGAATTTCTCTGTTGTTAATTATTTGGAAGTTGTGGAACACGGCCTACAGTAGATACTCGTCTTTCTCCTGCCGTTTTACCTTGTTTACATTTTAATATTTGGAAAGTACTATTCATAATTCCTCATTTCCTTGACTAGCTTTAAAAATCAGCGTAATATTTGGTTTCATACCTAACTACCTAAGAGTAACAGTTAAAGCAACCAAAGCGGCTGTATGCAGCCAAAAGATTTTATTTGTTTTACTCACAATGCCTTTCGGAGCTGTAGATCGATTATTCGAGTGGATTATACTTTTTCAGCTTAAGAGCATTTCTGTTTATTATCAACGTGGGTTCTGTAACCCACTGGTTTACATGAATAACATAAAGATCCGGATGGGCAACTTACTTAGATAATACGTAGGCATAAATGTAATACACCCGAAATCTCTGCTAAACATTGCTAAAAGCCGTCACTGAAACTTTTAAGACCCCGAGCTTTACTAAGCCGATAAAAAGTTTCTCCGTTTATCCGCGCTGCCGTGGAAAGTGGTGCAGGCGCCATACAGTATAGTTCGGCTAACCCTTTCGTGGATTACCTAAATGAATCGCCGAAGGATTGACCTGTACCTGTTTCCCGTGAATCTCTCGTATATGTACTCCCTTCTAGCAGTTCCTGTAGCGCATTGGATTCTCCAGAAGGTGCAAGCAGGCTACCTGTGATTATAAGTGGACATGCAGTAGTTAATTTACTTGACATAATCCTGGAATGCCATAACGATGCTTGTATTAGGCAACATCGCAAAACATTAGTAAATTAACATTTTGAAACGATTACTCTCAAAAAGTTAATGAAATTCGAGAGCGTGGTAATACCAACATGCAAGAACAGACTCAGAGTATATTGTATCTCCAACAGGTGAGATAGGCGCACGGTCCAAATTTCTTTTTTACATCTTAAAACTACGTAGCTATTCGCATATCTTCGGTAATTTAGCTATATTCATTCATGAATGAGATTTTCACTCTGCAGCAGAGTGTGCGCTGTTATGACACTTCCTGGAAGATTAAAACTGTGTGCCGGACCGAGACTCGAACTCGGGACCTTTGCCTTTCGATGCAAGCGCTCTACCATCTGAGCTATCCGAGCACGACTCACGCCCCGTCCTCACAGCTTCACTTCCGCCAGTACCTCGTCTCCTACTTTCCAAACTTTACAGAAGCTCTCCTGCGAACCCGGCAGAACTAGCCCTCCTGGAAGAAAGGATACTGCGGAGACGTGGCTTAGCCACAGCCTGGAGGATGTTCCCAGAGTGAGATTTTCACTCTGCAGTCGAGTGTACGCTGATATGAATCTTCCTGGCACTTGCCCGCGAAAGGCAATAGTCCCGAGTTCGAGTCTCGGTCCGGCACACAGTTTTAATCTGCCAGGAAGTTTTATATTCACTCATCTCCTGAATTAACATTTACTGTAGGGCTATTTTATGGTATCAAATTCGTGATGACCCGAAGGCTATTCCTGCTTCGTTCTTACTTCGTAAAACTTCGCAATAAAGAAAATTCTGGGTTTCGTTCCACACTTCTTGTTCACTTAGGTATTTACTGTCAAGCAAAATTCGCTCTCTTGTTTCGCGTACCTTCCACGACTCCTATTATTCATTACCGCACCATGTGGCTTATTGAGGCAGCGAGTTACTTCTGATATCTGCCGAATGCTAGTAAACGTAAAATTTAGAAAAAAGTATTTTCCTAAATAAAGAGAACCTCACACATCCTCTTCGGTGATTTCTTTTCAAAATTGCAGTTTTTTGAAACAAAAATAGTATTTTGAAAATAACAGTATATAGGAGTAGCCCTTAGAATTGGTCCTTAACTTCCTCTTATGCACTATACTCACGCTTTTTCCAAATTTCCAGGAAAACTGTAGAATCTCTGCATTACCTACTTCAAACAATTTTTTAAAATGATATCTTTGGAAAACTACCAAAAGCAAACAGATTTTACAAATATCTATAATATCAAAACCACACTGATTTTCAATTTCTTAGTCTCCGAACAAAATTGTCTTTTCACTTCCCGTACTCCCGTAATATCAGCCCCATTACTATGTTTAATACGATATACGGTCAATACAAAGTAATGTAGAAAATGCCATACCGTAAAAGACAACGAACACAAAATTTGACATATGTTGTTTGAATAGAATTTTTTTGTCGTATTCATTAGTGGGATATAATTTCATTACACTACCTATGCACAAAACCAATCACTCATATCTTTCGACGGTTTGATTTCTTCGTCCTATAGCGATCCATAACAGCGTTATTTATCATTTAAGCATTACATAAACACAAAAACCTCATAATTCTTCCGTACTGACTGCGATTCTGTTTTAAGCTTTCACCTCCTGTCACCTTGTAATCATGGCTCGAAATTTCCCCTGACTTGATGCATCAGTAATGTTATTATAGTTAAATGTACCAAAGAAACATTTCAGACACGACATACTAATAAGCCTTCACAGTATCCATACTGCTAGTATATTATTAACTATTTTCTTTCTCTCCCCAAATGACACACAAATGTATTTCAACTTCCCAAATAATTAATTAATGAATCTCCGCCCCTTAGACGTTGATATATCCTTCAGATAAACGATTTCATTTCCCAAACAATCATACTTAAAATACAGTGACGGAAAAAAATCGCAATACCAAAAAAATAATTAATATGGAATAACGTAATTTCTGGAATACATTTGTCTGGATAACGTATTTAAGTGATTAACATTGCAAAACTACAGGATAATGAAAGCGCGAGATTAGCCATTCCAAATGTGATATACCGGTACACTAATTACCGGTATAACAGCCAGAATATTGAATGCAAACATGCAAAGGTGCATGGTTGGTGTTATACGCGTGCTGGATGTCAGTTTGTGGGATGGAGTTTCATGCGTGTTTTCACCTGTTCGGACGACACAACGAAGGTTAATGCTGATTGTGGATGGCGCTGCAATTGTCGTTCGATGATGTCCCACATATGCTTGATTGGAGACTGATTTGGTGATCTAGGAGGCCAAGATGACAGGTCGTCTGTCTGTAGAGCGTGTTGGGCTACAGCAGCAGTATGTTTGCGAGCGTTATCCTGTTGGCAAACACCGCCTGGAATGCTGTTCATGTATGACGGCACAACAGGCCGAATCGCCAGATTGACTTCCGAATTTGCTGTGAGGGTGCGTAGGATAACCACAAGGGTGTTCCTGCTGTCATACGAAATCGCATTGTGGCGTGCGGTTAGGATTGCAGTATTTTACAAATCGTGGACAGGAATACAACATAACCAATTAATCACGATTAGCGTAACATGGGGTTTCATTTAATCGCTAAACATAGTTATCCTGTTAGAGAAATCTCCACCTGAGAATATGTACCAATGTTTCTGACAAGCAGTGTAAACAGGACTCAATTTTTTCACAAGCGTAATCTCACACAGTTTATCGAACTGTTGTTCAAGGTGGCAACATTGTTCCTTAAACAAAATGAACTATTTTTAAACACAATACCACACACGCACAACACTAATATATTCTTTCCTGTCAAAAAATATTTCCTAATAGTTCTTACGAAATAATCAGGGTTCCTACATTAGCAGAGAACAATTTCACCACGTAAGACACTGTTTGCACTATATTTAAAGATTATTCATAATATAAGTCGAATTTTTGATTTTTGGGTGGGTTCTGGGCCACCAGTACATAATTATTATCGTGAAAATTGACCATCAAGATTGTTGTGTCCTTAGCAGTTTGCTTTAAAGTTGCCGCTGAAATATTTCACTAAAGTGGCGGCCAACTTAAGACAGCCACATATCAATTCTGTTTCAGATGTTGTTTCACTCTCAAATAATATATATATATATATATATATATATATATACACTCCTGGAAGTGGAAAAAAGAACACATTGACACCGGTGTGTCAGACCCATCATACTTGCTCCGGACACTGCGAGAGGGCTGTACAAGCAATGATCACACGCACGGCACAGCGGACACACCAGGAACCGCGGTGTTGGCCGTCGAATGGCGCTAGCTGCGCAGCATTTGTGCACCGCCACCGTCAGTGTCAGCCAGTTTGCCGTGGCATACGGAGCTCCATCGCAGTCTTTGACACTGGTAGCATGCCGCGACAGCGTGGACGTGAACCGTATGTGCAGTTGACGGACTTTGAGCGAGGGCGTATAGTGGGCATGCGGGAGGCCGGGTGGACGTACCGCCGAATTGCTCAACACGTGGGGCGTGAGGTCTCCACAGTACATCGATGTTGTCGCCAGTGGTCGGCGGAAGGTGCACGTGCCCGTCGACCTGGGACCGGACCGCAGCGACGCACGGATGCACGCCAAGACCGTAGGATCCTACGCAGTGCCGTAGGGGACCGCACCGCCACTTCCCAGCAAATTAGGGACACTGTTGCTCCTGGGGTATCGGCGAGGACCATTCGCAACCGTCTCCATGAAGCTGGGCTACGGTCCCGCACACCGTTAGGCCGTCTTCCGCTCACGCCCCAACATCGTGCAGCCCGCCTCCAGTGGTGTCGCGACAGGCGTGAATGGAGGGACGAATGGAGACGTGTCGTCTTCAGCGATGAGAGTCGCTTCTGCCTTGGTGCCAATGATGGTCGTATGCGTGTTTGGCGCCGTGCAGGTGAGCGCCACTATCAGGACTGCATACGACCGAGGCACACAGGGCCAACACCCGGCATCATGGTGTGGGGAGCGATCTCCTACACTGGCCGTACACCACTGGTGATCGTCGAGGGGACACTGAATAGTGCACGGTACATCCAAACCGTCATCGAACACATCGTTCTACCATTCCTAGACCGGCAAGGGAACTTGCTGTTCCAACAGGACAATGCACGTCCGCATGTATCCCGTGCCACCCAACGTGGTCTAGAAGGTGTAAGTCAACTACAGTGGCCAGCAAGATCTCCGGATCTGTCCCCCATTGAGCATGTTTGGGACTGGATGAAGCGTCGTCTCACGCGGTCTGCACGTCCAGCACGAACGCTGGTCCAACTGAGGCACCAGGTGGAAATGGCATGGCAAGCCGTTCCACAGGACTACATCCAGCATCTCTACGATCGTCTCCATGGGAGAATAGCAGCCTGCATTGCTGCGAAAGGTGGATATACACTGTACTAGTGCCGACATTGTGCATGCTCTGTTGCCTGTGTCTATGTGCCTGTGGTTCTGTCAGTGTGATCATGTGATGTATCTGACCCCAGGAATGTGTGAATAAAGTTTTCCCTTCCTGGGACAATGAATTCACGGTGTTCGTATTTCAATTCCCAGGAGTGTATATATATATATATATATATATATATATATATATATATATATATATATATATATAAACTGTATGCATTAACATTTAGAAGTATTTGTCCATGTTAATCACTCATTGTTCAGCATTTTACGAATAATCCGCGCTGTAGATCAATGGCGCTAATGGCTGCGCTCCATTAGCGCTGAATGGAAAACTTATCATTAATAGAGGACAAGAATCATATCAAATTAAAAGTTCAAACATACGTATTGATTTCAATGACACAGCAAATCTATTTTTCAAATATTGCTTAGCAAGATAACAGTTTTTTAACTATGTCAGTGGTACTAGACATCAATGGTGTTCGATTATTACAACAGTTCGAACAGAAGAAGGATTATTCTAGGTAACAAAAGAAGAAGATTTCCATTATCTTTTTCCATGTGTATTGTCTGAGATATAATTTTCACAGAAAATTAAATTAGAACACTGACAATAATTAATAATGATTATTTTAGTATCGACATGGTCCTTTTTAATTCATATCACGAGAATGTTCGCTCAAAATACACACACAATGCCGTTCTGAATAAAATATAGTCGTGGATATTACAGCATCCCAAACCATTTGTCCAAATATAGGTCCATGTTCATATCACGCTGACAGGCTGGTTCAAATGGCTCAAATGGCTCTAAGCACTATGGGACTTAACATCTGAGGTCATCAGTCCCCTAGAACGTAGAACTACTTAAACCTAACTAACCTAAGGACGTCACACACATCCATGCCGGAGGCAGGATTCGAACACGCGACCGTAGCGGTCACGCGGTTCGGGACTGAAGCACCTAGAACCGCTCGGCCACAACGGCCGGCCTGACAGGCTGGATGCAGACCTTCAAAGGGGCCTGCTCCTAACCAACACATGGCCATCACTGGCCCGGAGAAAGAACGAGCTTTCATCAGAAAACACAAAAGACCTCTAGCCTCCCCTCCAAAGAGTTCGCGCTTGGCACCACTGAAATCGTAAGTAACAGTGGTTTGGGGTCAGTGGAATGCATGCTACATACAGGGCGTCTTTGGTTGGAGCTGTCCTTGAAACAGTAAAAAAAAAAAAAAAATGGTACAAATGGCTCTGAGCACTATGGGACTTAACTTCTATGGTCATCAGTCCCCTAGAACTTAGAACTACTTAAAGCTAACTAACCTAAGGACATCACACAACACCCACTCATCACGAGGCAGATAAAATCCCTGACCCCGCCGGGATGCGAACCCGGGAACCCGGGCGCGGGAAGCGAGAACGCTACCGCACGATCACGAGCTGCAGACTTGAAATAATCGATTTGCAACACTTCGTTCAGTCACTGGTGCCAACGGCTACTCAAATTGCTGCTGCAGATGCGGTACGATGCACCAGAGCCATACACCGAACACGATCGTCTTCCCCCTCGGTAGGCCCACGTGGCCGTCCAGAGACGCGCCTTCTTGTGACCGTACACCGCTGCCAGCATTCATGTACACTGGTCACATTTCTGCCAAGTCTTTGTGCAGTGCAGTAGAAGAAACATCCACCCTCTCGTAGCCCTGTTACAAGACCTCAATGAAACTCAGTGAGGTGTTGATAGCGGCATCTTTGATACCTTAAATGCATTCTTGACTAACATCAGCTCTAGTCCTATCTCAAAGGTAGCTAATGCTCAAGACCACTGCAGCTTGTATTTAAAGCAAACATCACTTACATCCTCATAGTGGCGCTACTGGAGCCATTCTTCTCCAGCTGGTGCGAAATTTGTTTCAGATGCTGAAACACGCCCATCAACTAGGATCTATATCGGACAACCCCTTGTTTCAAATGGTTCAGATCGCTCTGAGCAGTGTGGGACTTAACATCTGAGGTCATCAGTGCCCTAGAACGTAGAACTACTTAAACCCACCTAACACATCAAACACATCCATGCCCGAGGCAGGATTAGAACCAGCGACCGCAGCTGTCGCGCAGTTGTGGACTCAAGCGCCTAGAACCGCTCCGCCACACCGGCTGGCAACCCCTTGGTGTTGAGATTTTTTCCGTCAGTGTGTATGTTTACAAACATTCCTTAATATTACTACTATTCACAGTTTCTGTTTACAGAAGCCTCGTACAGTGACGCGTCAGTGGTTACGTCACATTATGATTTCGTTGCGTGTCGGTCTTGGTGGTGGTGGTGGTGGTTAGTGTTTAACGTCCCGTCGACAACGAGGTCATTAGAGACGGGGCTCATGCTCGGGTTAGGGAAGGATGGGGAAGGAAATCGGCCGTGCTCTTTCAAAGGAACCATCCCGGCATTTGCCTGAAGCGATTTAGGGAAATCACGGAAAACCTAAATCAGGATGGCTGGAGACGGGATTGAACCGTCGTCCTCCCGAATGCGAGTCCAGTGTGCAAACCACTGCGCCACCTCGCACGGTGTGTCGGTCTTGAAATCTGTCAGCCTCCTTCCGAGAGGCCATTTGCGTTGTATTGCCCATCTGACCATAAACTTTAAATGCCACATTAAAAGTCATATTCCGCTCGCTTCCTTATCTACACTGCAGTTCAACTCAGGCGGCCTTATGGATATTGACAAACATCTGATAAGACACGTTGTACACGATTCATTAACATTAGTTGCCTCTTACCAAGAACGTCTCCCCACTCTACTATACTAATTTAGCGCTTTTTCTTTTCAAATTTATCTGACTCCTGTACAGTAGTGAAGCCATAGCCGCAGTAAATCACTGTACTGACGGTGTGGCCTAGCGGTTCTAGGCGCTTCAGTCTGGAATAGCGCGACTGCTACGGTCGCAGGTTCGAATCATGCCTCGGGCATGGATTTGTATGATGTCCTTAGTTAGGTTTAAGTAGTTCTAAGTTCCAGGGGACTGATGACCTCAGATGTTAAGTCCCATAGTGCTCAGAGCCATTTGAACCATTACTGTACTGAAGTCAAATACATTTGAAACGACTTACATTTTTCCACGGTCCTTAAGACAGTCACGTCTAATTACACATTTTACTCTATTTAAAACTTTTTTCTTCAACCATCCTCCATCTGTTCACAAAAGACTTGCTCCTTCTTCTGGTACCTGATATTCTTACGTCTTTCTACTCATTACTGCTATATCTGGAAATAACGGCCAATGTATATACTTCTTATTGACGCGATGCAGGACGCGATACTTCCACTGGATCTTGGTTAGGCACCCTGCTCACTGTATACTAACCTATGAAATTCTCATAATACTTGTTTACCATGTCAACAATGTTGAATGATTTCTCGTTTTTCTTCAATAAATACTCACTTTTCGAAAACACTTTCTGCTATTTTAAAAGCCATTTCTTTAAACCTCATCTCAGAGCTTCATGAATTACTGTCATCATGTCAATAATATTAAAATCCTTCTCCTACTTTTCGTTACGTATTTGCTGTCTGAGAATACATTCCGGTACTTTAAAATCAGTTTCCTTACTCCTTCTTCTGCTATCTAGTTGATCATTTCAGTTTCCTTTAATAAACATTTATTCTATCGTTTCACACTTTCGTTTCAATGATGTTCTGACCATTCTTAACTCTTTGTCAGGTAACGTCATTTTTACTGGACTGATTTATTGGACGATCAGCTTAACAGCTCATGCATCCAGATTTATGACAAGAATTATATACAGAAGAACGAATAGAAAACTTAGGATTTGTTCGGAAAGGAAAAAGGCACCAGAGAGGCATTTCAGAGTTCGCAGTTGATAATGGAAGCGAGACAATAGAAAAATCAAGGTGCGTTCATAAGAACTGTTCACCTGGAAAGAGCGTTCGAGAATATACACTGAAGGGCTCAAATGGCTCTGAGCACTATGGGACTCAACTGCTGAGGTCATTAGTCCCCTAGAACTTAGAACTAGTTAAACCTAACTAACCTAAGGACATCACAAACATCCATGCCCGAGGCAGGATTCGAACCTGCGACCGTAGCGGTCTTGCGGTTCCAGACTGCAGCGCCTTTAACCGCACGGCCACTTCGGCCGGCCACACTGAAGGGCCAAAGAAATTGGTGTAGTCGTGCGTATTCAAATACAGATTTATGTAAACAGACAGAATACGGCGCTGTAGTCGGTGACGCCTATATAAGAGAGCAAGTGTCTGGAGCAGTTGTTAGATCTGTTACTCCAGTTACACTGGCAGGTCAACAAGATTTAAGGGAGTTTAAGCGTGGTGTTACAGTCGGCGCACGAGCGTTGGGACACAGAAACTCCGAGGTAGCATGGTAATAGTGATTATCGCTTGAGAACAGGCTTAGAGTACATTCTATCGCCAACTGGCGAGATTGGCGTGCGGCAGAAAGCTCTTACTTATATTGTGAAACTTCATCGTTCTTCGTGCACCTTTGGTAATTTGACAGTCACCGTTTGTCTCCTGAATTAACTGGTTTACTGTATAGCGATGTTATGGTATTAAAGTCCTGATGACCTATAGGCTCGATGCTAGAACACTTGGTGCTTGTAAAGCAAGATTCTCTCTGAAGGTCCGCGTACTTCTCCCCACTCCCATGATTCACTACCACGCCATATGGTCCACTTGTCAGCACCATCGGCTTCCTACTCGCTACCATCGTATTTTGTAGCGCTGCTTAAGGCTAGGCGCGCGCTAGCGAGTTTTCGTCGTTGGCTGGAATATGAGCGTGCGCACATGCGATCAAACTGTGGCAGTGATCTAAAAGAGGCACCCGGCCTTCTTTCACGTGCGACGCGATAGTCACAAATGTTGAATGAATAACGCACAATGACTTGGATCCTCGCGCATTATCGACGCTGTTTCCCGATCACTGTCACACTGTGTTAGAGTGGAGACAGACACCTTCTGTGCGCGAGCAGCCTATCTGAGAACGAGAGTTGCCTTTACATACTTACTAGAGAGTATAGACTGTCTTAATTTCTTTCATGGCAGGTAAAGCAATTCAAAAGAAGTGGAAGAAACTGAAGGAGTGTTTCTCGAGAGAACTGGCATCGTAGATAAAGTCTCCAACTGGCGAGACTGCAAGAAAACATGACAAATAATTATCTGTACTTCGATGCAATGCTATTTCTGCTCCTCAAATCGGAGACAGGCCACCGCCAAAATCGAAATTGCGATAAATATCACAGGAAGCCAGGCTGTTTCTCCCTTTAGGTGCCGGCCGGTGTGGCCGTGCGGTTTAAGGCGCTTCAGTCTGGAACCGCGTGACCGCTACGGTCGCAGGTTCGAGTTCTGCCTCGGGCATGGATGTGTGTGATGTCCTTAGGTTAGTTAGGTTTAAGTGGTTCTAAGTTCTAGGGGACTGATGACCACAGCAGTTAAGTCCCATAGTGCTCAGAGCCATTTGAACCATTTTTCCCTTTAGATTGTCTTCACAAAACAACAACAACGATGCAGTACAGAGCACAGTAATAAGACAGTCGACTAAATGAAAAGCAAGAGGGTTACTTCATACCAGGAATCTCTCTTAAATATATTAAAAGAGAAACAAAACGAAGAAATTAACGAGGGCAAAAATTTTGCTTTAATGCTGGCGAAGTTAAACGGAGAACAAAAGTAGCATTGAGCGTGATGAGAAATGGCCGGTATTATCAGCTTCCGCCAAGTTTCCACAGCGTCCGAACTTGTGTCATAAAGACACCACACAGCTTTATTCGTCAAATGCCCTAAATGAAACGGAACCTTCACAAACAGTGTTCCTGTGTCCCCTCCCCCTCCCCCCACCCCCCACCCCAACCCCCCGGGGACTGACAGCCACAGATAGAACTCAAGAGCTTCTATGCTCAGCTTGGTTTTGCTTTGTTCACAGGAAACAAGTTCGTCACTTTAGACTTGTAGAATTGGTTTCTTGTATCTGAGTAAAAACTGTTGTTCGAAATGGTGTGTGCTTACATGAAGGTCACTGATAAGTGCTTCTCAGTTCGTACAGACTTCCTCCATGTCGTGTCTTGTTTTGTTATCTATTGCCTGAAACAGTGCGTCACAACTATTATTACTCATTCGATAGTACTGAAAGAATTTATTTGGCAGATTTTGTAACGCTTCATGTATTTCTTAAAACTGGCAGTTCACCACTCTTTGACTTACAATTTGGTGCTCCCAGTAACGATATTTGCGGCATTTTATCGTTCTTCTTGATAGTAAAAGTGCTACCAAATAAGTTGTTTCGATTAAGTCTATGGCACTACACAGAGTAGTTGCGGTTTTCCTATCACTGTCTTCGCGCCATACTGTACTTCCGCGATAACGGTTGTTCATTCCAGCCGACTGAAAAATTGGCTATGCGCGCCTAGCCTAAGACACTTAATTAATTCCTCTACCTGCCGAGTACTGGTAAAAGTATAAGTTAGAAAATAAAATACATTCCAGATCTGGAGTAATCTCACTAACTATTTACTCATGATGGAGATATATTAGATCTGATGGGAACAAACAGACCTGATTTCGTTGAAGATGTCCCCTCTGAAAATAAAACCAAGAAGCTGTTGTCGTGAAGATGATTACTAACGTTAGAAGGGCGACTGAAACAAGTGAGAACATTTAAATTTTCTGTAAGCTAGATGAAGAGGCAGTAATGCCATATCTCAAACAGAAAGTCCAAATATTTAGATCCGGGCCAGAGCATGTAGAAGGACTGCGGCTCACGCTTAGTAAATCGGTTAACCATGCACAGGATAGACTTGTACATAGCACAATAGTTCATGATTGTCAAGAAACTTGAAAATAAACGCCGACTATTATGTGTAAAACAAATCATAGTGCTATAGATACGGCTGTTCTATGAAGACAATTTGGCTGCCAAGATGGCAATGCGTGAGGGCTTTGAAAAGTACAGTAGCAAAATCATATCGAGAGATCTGTCGAAAAACCCAAACAAATTCTTATCAAATCCAAGAGCTGTCGGGCGCGCGGGATTAGCCGAGCGGTCTGGGGCGCTGCAGTCATGGACTGTGCGGCTGGACCCGGCGGAGGTTCGAGTCCTTCCTCTGGCATGGGTGTGTGCGTTTGTCCTTAGGATATTTTAGGTCAAGTAGTGTGTAAGCTTAGGGATTGATGACCTTAGCAGTTAAGTACCATAAGATTTCACACACATTTGAACAATTGAACAAAAGCTGCCAATTTCACTAGAGTTAGTGTCCAGACATATCGAAGACACAGAAACTGAAATAGCGGATAGGAAACCAAAAGCATTAATTCAGAAGCCCCTACTAAACAGATGCGGAAAAACTTCCCAGTTTCCTTCTTGGAACAGCACAAAGCTGAAACATATTTGAGTCAGTATGGAAAAATAACAGTAAAAAATCGCTAATATTATACAAGACTCCAAGTCCTGATCAAAATACCGTCAAATATTACACGGAACTAATAGTTGTATTAGCTTCCATTTTAACCATCATATACCGCAGATCATTGGAACGAGGAACTGTACACAGTCGTTGTAAGAAAGTACTGATCACGTTCAGCTACAAGAAAGATACAAGTGATCCACACAACTACCGATCAGTCTTATCGACATCCACCGGTTGCAGAATCCTAGAACATATTCTAAGCTCACATACAAAGAGGTTCCACCAACAGAATGAAGTCCTCAATGCTAACCTGCAAGGATTCGGAAAACAAAGTTCGTGCGAAACCCAACTAGCGCTTTTTTTCAAACTACATGTTGAAACTATGGGACAAGGCAGCGTGGAGGATGCAGTATCTTTCGATTTCCGGAAAGCATTTGACTCGGTAATACATCAACGTACATTTAAAAAAAAGTACAAATTTTTGTGGGGTGACAAAGAGAATTTTTGATTATAATGAAGATTTATTGATTTGGCGCAGCATGTCATCTAGAATGGAGAGTTGTGGACAGAAGTACACTGACAGGAAAATTCTAGACCACCAAGGAGTATGCGACATAAAAGTGTTTGTAGGCTAGTTTCTACATCTGAAAGATGCTTTCTATTAAAATTTCGCGCCAGTAACATAAGAGTGGCGCTAGTAGCGCCACCATGATGATGCAAATGAGGTTTGTTTTAAATCCTCACAGCAACGGCCATGACGGTTACTTAGCTTTGACGTTGAATGTGGTGAGGTTCTGCTAGTGAAAAATGCCTTTAAGACGACAAAGACGCCATTGTCAACGACTCAATGATTTTGAACAGCGTCGTGTAATACGACTACGAGAAGCTGGATGTTCCTTTCACGATTTTGTAGAAAGACTTACCAGGAATGTAGGCACTGAACGTCATTGCTGGCAGCGATAGTCTCGAGAACCTACGGTCGCGAGAAAACCGGGCTCTAGACGGCCACGTGGCCACTATCGAGAGGGAAGACCATGGTGTGCGGCTTGTGGCTGTGGCGCATCGTACTGGGTCTGCAGCAGCAGTTTGACAGCAGCTGACACCACAGTGACACAACGAACCGTTTCAAATCGGTTACTTGAAGGATGGCTCCACGCACCACATACTGTGCATTCCCCTACCACTTGTGACCTTAGTGGTGTCAAGCGCGATCCCTTTGGAGTGCAGATGGATGTCTGTTGTGTCTTCTGATGAATGGTGGTTCTGCCTCGGTGCCAGTGTTGGTCAGTTGTTGGTCAGAAGGAGGCTAGTTCAGGGCCTCAACCAACCTGTCTCCATGCTAGGTACACTGGACCTACACCTAGAGTTATGGTCTCGGTGCGGTTCCCCTATGTTAGAAGGAGAACGCTCGTCCTTACCCAGCACCCTGACTGCAAATCTGTACGTCATCTGGTTATTCGTCCTGTCATTCTGCCATTCATGATCAGCATTCCAGGGGCGTTTTCCAACAGAATACGCTCGCCCATATACCACTGTTGTAAGAGGAAAATATGCTCAACAGAGTGTCGACATGGACTTCCTACCCAACAAACCGACATACAGCACCTCTACACCAGAATCCCTGCAAATTTGCATGCTTGCATTAGTGTACCAGCATTATTAGTGTATCAGCATTTCGCATTTGGAATAGCTTCCCTCGCACTTACATTAACCCGTGATCTTGCAATGTTAATCATTTAAATATGTTGCCTAAACAAATGTACTCCCGAAATTTCATTACTCTGCATTAATTATTTTTTGGTGTTGCAATTTTTTCCGTCTACAAACTATGGAAGAGGGTGATGATTTTGTGGGGACATTGATATTCAGCTACGAGGCGAGTTTACACCTGTAACGAAGCGTTAGTTGCCGCAATTTGAGAATGCCACATGTCCGTGTGTAGTTGGAAACGGATTCGTCAAAAGAGAATGTCTTCTGTGCAATGTCCAAGACGAGGGAGTATGGCCCCTTCGTCATTATCGAGGACAAAGTGTCAGATTCTATGCACCTGGATATGCAACAGTTACCACAAGTGACTACCGACCCCTCGACCTTCATTTTTCAACAGGATGAGGATCCACCTCAAAAAAATAGCTCTAAGCACTATGGGACTTAACTTCTGAGGTCGTCAGTCCCGGCGGAGGTTCGAGTTCTCCCTCGGGCATGGGTGTGTGTGTTTGTCCTTAGGATAATTTCGGTTAAGTAGTGTGTAAGCTTAGGGACTGATGACCTCAGCAGTTAAGTCCCATAAGATTTCACACACATTTGGACATTTTTTTTCATAGTCCCCTAGATTTAGAACTACTTAAACCTAACTAACCTAAGGACATCACACACATCCATGCCCGAGGCAGGATTAGAACCTGCGACCGTAGCAGCAGCGCTGTTCCGGACTGAAGCTCCTAGAACAGCTCGGTCGCAACGGCCAACTACGCCATGGGAGCACAACTGCCTGCGCCTTTTTCAATAGAGAACAGTCGTATCGGTGGATAAGGCGCTGCCGGACGGAGTGGCTGTGCGGTTTTAGGCGCTTCAGTCTGGAACCACGCGACCGCTACGGTCGCAGGTTCGAATCTTGCCTCGGGCATGGATGTGTGTGATGTCCTTAGGTTAGTTAGGTTTAAGTAGTTCTAAGTTCTAGGGGACTAATGACCTCAAATGTTGAGTCCCATAGTGCTCAGAGCCATTTGATAAGGCGCTGGTCTTCGGAGTGCTCCTCCAATGCCGTGGCCCTCCATGTCGCCCCGTTTCACGCCATATTTAGCACGAAGTTTATGTACGTCCAATAACAACCACACCGTAAGAACAGCAGGAAAAAAATGTGGAAATTTTTGGAAGTCGTCGGTCCCTCGACTTACACACTACTTAATCTAACTTAAACTAAATTACGCTAAGGACAACATATACACCCATGCCCAAGGCAGGACTCGAACCTCCGAAGGGGGCAGCCGCTCGAACCGTGTCAAGGCGCCCAAGATCGCGTGGCTACCCCTCGTGGTAAGAACAGCAGGAACGTATCGCTGCTGCTGTGATTGACTTTGATGGAAACATGCTTGTGAAAGTATGTACGGAACTGCAATAATAGTATGGATGTGTGCCGCGTGTTCAAGGGCGCACACACTGAACATATGTAGAAAATGCGAGACTCTTGGTGTCTGCATCTTTTCATGTAGGCCTATCACCAATCTTTTTTGCTTTGAATCTGGATGAATCATTTAGGCTAACCGTGTAGAGTGAGTACTTAGAGATACAAAGTTGAATATGTCGCCCTGATTTTAGTGGATTTCAAGCTGAAAGGTACTAATGAGTTTCTTAGAATAGCTGGTAGTGGAGAACACATTAAGAAGAATAAGACCTGAATTTCTTGCCAATGTGATAGCTTTTCAGGAAACGTAGAAGCTCATGCAGCTAGTACTGTAGAGCAGTTCTGTCGCAGATGTAGAAATCGAGGAGCAAAGCTCTAAGACTCTGACATTTCAAGAAAAATTAATTCAAGTTTTATCAAATGACGTTTATCTGAATGGTAATGCGCCGAAACTGAACCGCGGAGTAGACAACAAACATCTGTTAATGTCTCTTTACCTACGACGGATTTTTCAAACCCAGTGTACCCGTGAGATACTTAAATTTGTCAGCATTTTCCATTACGCTGCTTCTTAATAAAGATATTCACTGTGCACTTAATTAATTTATTTATTTCCTTAACAGTACGAAGTAATCCACCCACTAAACCTAATAGCAGAGACTTCGTACTGTTTCAGTCTTATTGGTATGCAGTTGCTAATGCTATTTTAAATAACAAAAACAACTTAATGCATGAACATTTCTCTAAGGTTAAAGAGAATTTAAAGCTTTACGATTGTTATGGTGTTTCTATATAATTTGTTTCTGCCTAGTTGAGCAGATAATAATTTAGAGGGTGATCATAATTAAAGTTAAACTTTCAAAACGTTGTAGAAATGACACCACTGGTCAGATTGATGTCAAACCGCAACGCAATATTATCGGGGAAGAAGGAAAACGTATGGCACAAGTAAAAAAATAGTGTGAAAATTGATCAATAGTTGGCGATGTATGTGTCAGACTACGTAAATGAAAACACCCGTCATGCACACTACCCATTAAAGTTGGTATAAACACACGAGTACACGGCTTTTCCTCCTTTCGCGTCTGCGACGTTCGTCATGATTGTATCAATGCACCATTGTGCTCTGCTTGTAAAGCTGTATTACAAGAAAGCTGACTGCGCACACGTCCCTCTGCAGAAGTTCCGGACACTGAAGGCTTTGGAAATAGGCGTCGGTCCGATGACTGCCGTGGGTCTGGAGAAATTGATTCGAGAATTCGAAAAGACGGGTTCTTTTGGTGTGCAACCTGGCACAGTGAGGAGACGAACTGGTTCGGCAACAGTGGAAGCAGTAGTCACAGCAGTGCAGGAGGAGACATGTGATGGTGTGCAAAGGTGTAGTGCATAGAGAATTGCCCGAACGTTGGACATACCTATGAGCACGCTGCATAAAATCTTACGAAACATTATTCTTTGCTATCCATTCGGAATTTCCCATGTGCACAAGTTGCTCCCTGTTACCTTCCAGCAAGAGATTTCTTTGCTTTAGAATTTCTTGTTCACATGGAAGTGGACATAGTGGCCGGCGGTTGTAGGCGCTACAGTCTGGAACCGCGCGACCGCTACGGTCGCAGGTTAGAATCCTGCCTCGGGCATGGGTGTGTGTGATGTCCTTAGGTTAGTTAGGTTTAAGTAGTTCTAAGTTCTAGGGGACTGATGACCTCAGCAGTTAAGTCCCACAGTGCTCAGAGCCATTTGAACCAGACAATGATAGGCCGTGGAAGATTTCCTGGACAGACGAAACTCACTTCCATCTTACACGATATATCAATACACCGAATTGCCGAATATGGGCAACGGAAAATCCACATGTAAATCAACCAGTACCACTTCATCCTGAAAAGGTCATTTTGTGGTGCGGGTTTACGGCATCATTTATGATAGGGCCATATTTTTTCGAAGAGACAGGTGCTTCATTTCCTGTTACCTGTACCGTTACCGGTAAGCGCTATGAGTGTCTTTTGTGCAACCACGCCATTCCAGCTCTCCAATAGTGTTGATGTGTGGATGGGATCATTTTTTTGCAAGATGTCGCTCCTCCGCACATTGCAAATCCAGTTAAGCAGCTGCTTAAGCGCCATTTCGGAAATGCTAGAATTATCAGCCGCCATTTTCCTATAGCCTTGCCGTCCCGATCACCTCATCTTAATCCGTGTGACTTCTGGCTGAGGGGCTATATGAAAGACGTTGTGTTCAGTGTTCCGATTGAAAATGTAGCTGCATTGAAGGCACGCATTGCGCTACACATTCTGAACGTGACCCCGGAAACAATTCGATCAGCTGTGGAAAATGTTGTTTCTCGATTTCAACCTTGTTGCTGTAAACAGTGCACAGCATAATGAACTTTTTGCGCCAGTCACACGGAAATTAATAATCCGATTTGATTTTGGTTGATGGTTTTTATACGATTTTTTGGCCTCAGGACAATTAAAAACCGATTTATCCCATCCGATGTGATATGACCTTGCCGTGGTTGATGGGCTTACGTAGCCAACAGTATCACACCTGTACACCCATGCAAACTGAGTAGTACGCTTTGTTTGCCGTCAAACGAAAACCTTAGGCATTGTTGAATGATTGATTTATCATTTGTTGTCGACCACTATTAAATTATGATGTTTACTACGCCGGCTATTGCTACATGTTGTAACTATTTATTTTTCTTCTGCCATACGTTTTCCCCCTTCTCTGATAATATTCCGCTGCAATTTGACGTCATACTGACCGGTGGTGTTATTTCTATAGCTGTTTGAACGTTTATCTTTAATTATAGTCACCCTGTATATAGTGCAAATGTAAAAGAAAATTAAAAGAGAAATGTAGTACAATAAGTACGGCAAAAGTCAGTTGCAGAATGTAGAGGAAGTGATATGCTACAATGGAGTTTTTAATATAGTCTAAGTAGCTTGTTGTTTGATATTAGCCTACCTAGCCTACCTATTAGCCTACCTATTTAACGTGAGAACGTTTCGGGAGAACCTCGAGCTACTCTCATCTGAAATTACGTGTGTTTATGTGGATTTATGGCGTTTCTGTGTATTCATATATTACTTGGAGTGTTGCAGGTCAAGACACTACATGATATTCAGTTGTTGTTGATCGTATTGTTGGTAGTTGTAGTATATTCTGTGTGATACCTCAGAAACATACACAACTGATGTTACGCAGATTACATGCTGATTGAGCATTTGATACATATATTACATGAATTGTAGCTTTACATCAAGAATAAAATTATGTTTGTAAATTTATTAGTAGAAATATCATGTAGTTCATTGCTACATCAGTCCAATGTTTCTTAAACAACGTAATGCATAAAATTTTGAGTTTTACATACGATTTACACAGAAGGTACATTTGATATATAAAATACATGAATCGTAGCTACACTTAAAGAAGAGAATATACTTCTGCCTACACATGTTGTTGTTTCGGTATCGTATCAGCATCATTTGTTGTTGTTGTAGTTTTCAGTCCTGAGACTGGTTTGATACAGCTCTCCATGCCACTCTATCCTGTGCAAGCTTCTTCATCACCCAGTACTTACCACATCCTACATCCTTCTGAATTTCTTTAGTGTATTCATCTCTTGGTCTCCCTCTGCAATTTTTACCCTGCACACTGCCCTCCAGTGCTAAATTTGTGATCCCTTGATGCCTCAGAACATGTCCTACCGACCGGTCCCTTCTTCTTGTTAAGTTGTGCCACAAACTCCTCCCCAATTCTATTCAATACCTCCTCATTAGTTATGAGATCTACCCATCTAATTGTCAGCATTCTTCTGTAGCACCACGTTTCGAAAGCTTCTATTCTCTTCTTGTCCAAACTATTTATCGTCCATGTTTCACTTCCATACGTGGTTACACTCCATACAAATACTTTCAGAAACGACTTCCTGACACTTAAATCTATACTCGATGTTAACAAATTTCTCTTCTTCAGGAACGCTTTCCTTGCTATTTCCAGTCTACATTTTATATCCTCTCTACTTCGACCATCATCAGTTATTTTGCTATCCGAATAGCAAAACTCCTTTGCTACTTTAAGTGTCTCATTTCCTAATCTAATTCCCTCAGCATCAACCGACTTAATTCGACTACATTCCATTATCCTCGTTTTGCTTTTGTTGTTGTGCATCTTATATCCTCCTTTCAAGACACTGTCGATTCCGTTCAACTGCTCTTCCAAGCCCTTTGCTGTCTCTGACAGAATTACAATGTCATCGGCGAACCTCAAAGTTTTATTTCTTCTCCATGGATTTTAATACCTACTTCGAATTTTTCTTTTGTTTCCTTTACTGCTTGTTCAGTATACAGAATAATATCGGGGAGAGGCTACAACCCTGTCTCACTCCCTTCTCAACCACTGCTTCCCTTTCATACCCCTCGACTCTTATAACTGCCATCTGGTTTCTGTACAAATTGTAAATAGCCTTTCGCTCCCTGCATTTTACCCCTGCCAACCCTAGAATTTGAAAGAGAGTATTCCAGTCAACATTGTCAAAAGCTTTCTGTAACTCTATAAATGCTAGAAACGTAAGTTTGCCTTTTCTTAATCTAGCTTCTAAGATAAGTCTTAGGGTCAGTATTGCCTCACGTGTTCCAATATTTCTACGGAATCCAAACTGATCTTCCCCGAGGTCGGCTTCTACCAGTTTTTCCATTCGTCTGTGAAGAATTCGCGTTAGTATTTTGCAGCTGTGACTTATTAAAATGATAATTTCCTGGTAAATTTCACATCTGTCAACACCTGCTTTCTTCCTCTAGGGTTGCTGGTAATATTTTGGCAATAAGGAACTCATTACCTGATTTCTTTACTTTGTATTTTTCACTGTGCTAATGTACTGTAACGTAGACAGTCAGTTTGACGCTTATTTCCTTCAGAGTTCTGACGTAGTATGTATTTTCGGTACCGTGTTTTAAGGCATTTTTGGCTGAAACCACGTCAAAAGCCTTTTCAATGCTATGAATTCCAGGTGCAGTGATAAATAAGACTCAAGTCTCCATTGTAGAATATCTTACCTCATTTCATACAATTCCATGGATATCATTAAATACGTAGCTTTTTTCCTGCTTCATCTCTATAATTACACAAAATGTTAAACAAAATTTCGTGTTCGTGTACTAATTTACTTGGTTAAAAAAATAATCTACATTTATCCTGACGGTTAAGTGTCAAAAGGGCACAGCGTTTCGACGATCGATCTCATCAGTACCATCAACTACACACCTGATGTAGGCGAGAGAATCAATTTGCCAAAATACTGTGCCCTTTGGACACTAATACCCGACAGGACACCCGTGGTCTGTTTTGTTGCAAAATACACCGTAGAAACTGAATAATGTTTTATTCTAGGTCAAGATATTTTGCAGCTGATGAAATGTGTACCTGACAAATATGTTTTGTTTTCTTCGCATACATGTCGATTGCTTGAAGAACAATTTCATTACGTATTCTCACAGCGTCTCGAAGACATTTTCTAATAGTTTTCTTCATCTACCAATTATCACTGTGTCTGCGTTATCGTTTGCATGAATTCCTCGTCTCTGCTTCGACAATTGTTCGATCCATTCGAGATATTCTTTTGTTTTGATTTATTTATACTCCCAACACCTTCCGCTGTGAATATTAGTAGTTTGCATATATTTCATGCTAAGTACGTAAGATTCTGTATTTGTTGATTAATGTAATTAGATTCATTTCCTAGTCTAAATGAATTTACATAGTTTACACTTTTTACTTTTTGTGTGACAACTTTATTTCTTTCTAGCTGTTTTATAGATTTCGATTCTGATCATGCGAGAATCTACGATCAGTCGAAAAAGGTTACGACTATCACGTTATATACATTAGTTAATGAGTGATAAATTTTAATATTTTTATTTATAGGCCCATCTGGTCCCTGTCTGTTTCTTTTTGTGTTACAGACTAGCTCAATGGAGATGCAGCGCTTGCTCGTATGGGATGTAGTTCCAAAAGTGAATTAGCTCTCATCACTTCTAGTGCCTTGTTAGTATGTGAATGATTACTGGGAGCATTCACTTAATCCCACCATCGTACACTGTTTCGCTGTAAAGTGCAAACACTATAACTTAAAAATTTTGTAAGTCTTCTGTACTGAATTTATACGAACGAAAGATTCTCACCAGATGATGTGTTTACGTTGTGCTATGTTACTGTACAATCAGTTCACAGCTATTGCTAGCAAGATTAAGCTTAAATGCGAATTCATTCGGGCATTGTTTGGAACAGAGGATTCCTCTGCTTGAAGAGATGCATAATTTCACTTTTCCCATCTGTAAAACTGCGTTATGTAACTTCATTACCTGATTACGAATACATTCCACTTTTCTATACAAAATTCATGTACATGATAAAAGTATTCACAGCTGTGTGTTAGTAATAAAAACTTTTACTTAAAAATAAACAATGTCTGTCTTTCATATGTGATCCGCATGGCCCATAATAAGGGGAGTTGTCTTGGGGTAACAAATTTGAAGCCGATATCCGCCTTGTTACTTGACCAAAATATTAGCTTCTGATGGAAGTATTTGGATAAAAAATCGTTTTAATTGTAGCCTAATGTGCAAGAGAATCACATTTCACTCGTAATGGGACCTGTTCAAGCGACATTGTCTCTTATATACATGAATTATGGTCGCACTAAGTGCTTTTGCCTTATTGGTTTTATTTCTGTGATTCAACCTTAGATTTCGCATCGATCCAACTCTTGAAGCTCTCCTGATGAACTCTGTGAGGACAGGCTGGAATTCGACCAAACGAAGCAAAATATTTTCTTAGTATTTTCGGAAGGATGACGTAGACGGAACACAGTTTCGTCAGTCCATATTAAGGAAAATGCTGGATTATGCAAGCATCCTTGTCAAGTCATATACTTCTCTTCTTGTTTCTTCGAAACGTATAACAAAAACAAAATTACATTAACTAGGATACACGAGTCGTATTACATGATTAAAATGTGCATTTACGACCAGAAAATCGTCAGAAAATATCAAAGTACGGCAACTTTTGTTAATTGATACACCCGTTGCGTGGGAATGGCAGAAATTAAGAACAAGAAGTAATCGTAGCCAATATTTGGCAATGTACTGAAGTCACAAATGGCGGCGGTTTGGGGACAGTGGAATACACGCTACATGGCGTCTGGCTCGAAGCTATCCTAGAAGAAGTGATATGTAACGGTTCGCTGTATAACTGTGATTCAACTGCTGCTCAAATTGCTGCGGCAGATGCAGATGCGCCAGAGCCATACGCCAAACACAGTGGTCTTCCCTCTCGTTGGTGCCACGTGACCGACCAGAGGTCGCCCTACTTGTGACTGAACATTATCGTGACCATCGCTGCAAGCAATTCTGAAATATAGTAGCAGAAACATACAACTCCTCGTATCCCTACTACACGACCTCGTTTAAATTCCGTGAGGTGCGATATTGGCATCTTTGTCGCCGCTACTCCCAGCCCCCTCTCCAGATGGCTCACAACTCTCTCGTGAGTACGTTCTTAGCTACCACGGGACCCTAGCCTTTGCACCACTACTTCTCTTTCTGCAATGCAAGTCTACACTTCTACTGTTCCTTTCACCTGTACCGTTCCACCATACGGTCTTTCTGATGTAGACCCCACTTGGACCCTGTAGTTGATTTAGGACCTTGGTTTCCATTTAACTTCCTGCGCTCCCTACATCTTTGCATTAAGCCAGATAACCCTGACGTCCTTCTGGAAGGACGACGTCACTCACTGTTGAAATTATTTATTTTTGCGGATAACGCATTGTTGCAACGGACTGTGACACGTTGTTATATGAAGTAGGCAAAGTCAGTTGCGCGCCGCGACAGTCAATTTGACGCTGTCGTTCATATTGAGTGAGAAACTGTGTCTTGAAAATAGGGCCGATTTTACCATGGACGAACTAGCTGACCAAGTCATCGATGGGTATGTATATTTTCTTTCATATTGCGTCAATAATTCTGAAACTAGTCATATAATATCTAAAAGAATTAACCTATATCATTTATGGGTTCATATTATGATTGAAAGTTTTCGTCAGTTGTAATTCAATAATGTTTTCAATCGTCCTTCCAGAAGGACGTCAGGGTAATATGTTGTCATTTTGTACTCACAGAAAACGATGTACACTTACGGAACTTTTGGACATGCTAGAATCAAAAGATGAGGAAATACCTAATACTGGTGTGAATGTAACATTACACCTCCTCTAAATTCAACTGATGACTTAACAGATGAAGATCCGGGTGCTGAAGAAAATCCAAGTGTAGATAAATTACCAACAAGTCAGCTCAATGCTACTGTGCTACATGACCTATAGGAGAGGGGCGTGGAAGCAACAGGAACAATAAGAAGAAACAGAGTTAAGTACTCTATCATCTGTAGATAAAATGATAAAAGAAAATAGAGGATCATATGAAATTTGTTCTGACTCAGCATACGGGATTTCCATTGTACGTTAGATTGACAACAATGTTGTTACCGTAGCCACCAACTTTGACAGAGGGCAACCACTATGCTCTGTACCAAGATTTTCCAGGGACCAAAAGAAAAGGATTAGCGTGCTTCAACCTAACTGATTACACTGCTACAATACTCATATGGGAGGCATAGACCGAGCTGACCAAAATGTATCCCTATATGGATGCTTCATAAGAGGGAAAAAGTCGTATTTCCCGATAATTGCACATTTTATAGACATTGCAGAGCAAAATGCCTGGGATCTTTACAAGCACAACGAATAACCCATAGATCATCTGACATTTCGTCGTCGATTTGTCACTGCAAATCTTGAAAGTAACAAAAGAGTCACTACCAGCAGAGGACATCCTAGTAAGAGGGCAAAACTAGATTCTAGATTTGATGGAAGAAAATATTATGTTTCTGAATTACCAACGGACGAGATAACAAAAAAGAATAAGCAGTTGAAATGTCGAAGTGGCCACAAAAAAACTACCACTATGTGCGTAAAATGTGGCGAACCACTTCATGTTTGTTGCTTTTTGTCTTATCATACTTGTGCATAAAAATGTGTATAGGTTATTTTCTTTGTTTTTTTGTCTTTATTAGCTGTTTTAACCCATAATTCAAATTTATTTATGTTTATTTGAAAGTATAACAACCAAAACTAGTTAATTGTGCAATGTCCCTTATTGTCCTGACGTCCTTCTGGAAGGACGCCCATTTTTGGTAATACTAAATAAAAATAAATACTCAAAATTTTTTTTACATTCTTCCTTACAACCTTGTGAATGAATGTAGATAATATATAAATCAATTTTGAAAAACAAATAATTCAGGATTATTGGGTTAATAAATACACGGTACCCACTGTTGGGTTTGATCTGCCACCACTTTTCCAAACTTATCATAATTGCTGGTCATGGAGGAAAAGTCTGTTCACCTTGAGCTTTAGCACCCTTCCTTCCTAATAAGGGAGTGTGCCCTATAGCCTGCACTGTAGCCATCCAGTTCTGACAGGTTATCAAGTACCAGCACGGTCGTAGCACCCTGACCACAGAGGCATCGCAGCGTTGGTCTCTGAATTGATATCTCCCAGCGTATGCCAAGGAGTATGTGCGTGTCGTGATTGGGGCACAGGGTCTCCAAGCAATGGCTTACTGGCTAGGTAACCATTGCTGAGGCTGGTTGGTGCATATAGAGCGTTGGCACTTAGATCGATTACTTGCATACGAAGAGGATGAAGCTTTCTTCCACTGATGGTCAAACGGCCCGAGCAGTCTCTTCCAAACAAAATAATTCGTTCAATGCAAAAAGATACGACCACAAAATGATTCATTCCCTGTCTATACAGTGGGCGGAACATCAGGCTAAGCGAAAAGCAGAGACATGCTCTCCCCAACACCAGATTTGTAGAAGGACAGATGGGGATTCTGTTTTGACCACAAAGCCTTTATTCTACATCTACATTGATACTCCGCAAGCCACCCAACGGTGTGTGGCGGAGGGCACTTTACGTGCCACTGTCATTACCTCCCTTTCCTGTTCCAGTCGCGTATGGTTCGCGGGAAGAACGACTGTCTGAAAGCCTCCGTGCGCGCTCTAATCTCTCTAATTTTACATTCGTGATCTCCTCGGGAGGTATAAGTAGGGGGAAGCAATATATTCGATACCTCATCCAGAAACGCACCCTCTCGAAACCTGGACAGCAAGCTACACCGCGATGCAGAGCGCCTCTCTTGCAGAGTCTGCCACTTGAGTTTATTAAACATCTCCGTAACGCTATCACGGTTACCAAATAACCCTGTGACGAAACGCGCCGCTCTTCTTTGGATCTTCTCTATCTCCCCCGTCAGACCGATCTGGTACGGATCACACACTGATGAGCAATACTCAAGTATAGGTCGAACGACTGTTTTGTAAGCCACCTACTTTGTTGATGGACTACATTTTCTAAGCACTCTCCCAATGAATCTCAACCTGGTACCCGCCTTACCAACAATTAATTTTATATGATCATTCCACTTCAAATCGTTCCGCACGCATACTCCCAGATATTATACAGAAGTAACTGCTACCAGTGTTTGTTCCGCTATCATATAATCATACAATAAAGGATCCTTCTTTCTATGTATTTGCAATACATTACATTTGTCTATGTTAAGGGTCAGTTGCCACTCCCTGCACCAAGTGCCTATCCGCTGCAGATCTTCCTGCATTTCGCTACAATTTTCTAATGCTGCAACTTCGCTGTATACTACAGCATCATCCGCGAAAAGCCGCATGGAACTTCCGACACTATCTACTAGGTCATTTATATATATTTTGAAAAGCAATGGTCCCATAACACTCCCCTGTGGCTCGCCAGAGGTTACTTTAACGTCTGTAGACGTCTCTCCATTGATAACAACATGCTGTGTTCTGTGTGCTAAAAAGTCTTCAATCCAGCCACACTGCTGGTCTGATATTCCGTAGGCTCTTATTTTGTTTATCAGGCGACAGTGCGGAACTGTATCGAACGCCTTCCGGAAGTCAAAACAAATAGCATCTACCTGGGAGCCTGTATCTAATATTTTCTGGGTCTCATGAAAAAATAAAGTGAGGTGGGTCTCACACGATCGCTGTTTCCGGAATCCATGTTGATTCCTACATAGTAGAATCTGGGTTTCCAGAAATGACATGATACTCGAGCAAAAAACATGTTCTAAAATTCTGCAAGAGATCGACGTCAGAGATATAGGTCTATAGTTTTGCGCATCTGCTCGACGACCCTTCTTGAAGACTGGGACTATCTGTGCCCTTTTCCAATCATTTGGAACCCTCTGTTCCTCTAGAGACTTGCGGTACACGGCTGTTAGAAGGGGGGCAAGTTCTTTCGCGTACTCTGTGTAGAATCGAATTGGTATCCCGTCAGGTCCAGTGGACTTTCCTCTATTGAGTGATTCCAGTTGCTTTTCTATTCCTTGGACACTTATTTCGATGTCAGCCATTTTTTCGTTTGTGCGAGGATTTAGAGAAGGAACTGCAGTGCGGTCTTCCTCTGTGAAACAGCTTTGGAAAAAGGTGTTTAGTATTTCAGCTTTACGCGTGTCATCCTCTGTTTCAATGCCATCATCATCCCGTAGTGTCTGGATATGCTGTTTCGAGCCACTTACTGATTTAACGTAAGACCAGAACTTCCTAGGATTTTCTGTCAAGTCGGTACATAGAATTTTACTTTCGAATTCAATGAAGCTTCACGCATAGCCCTCCTTACGCTAACTTTGACATCGTTTAGCTTCTGTTTGTCTGAGAGGTTTTGGCTGCGTTTAAACTTGGAGTGGAGCTCTCTTTGCTTTCGCAGTAGTTTCCTAACTTTGTTGTTGTACCACGGTGGGTTTTTCCCGTCCCTCACAGTTTTACTCGGCACGTACCTGTCTAAAACGCATTTTACGATTGCCTTGAACTTTTTCCATAAACACTCAACATTGTCAGTGTCGGAACAAGAATTTTCGTTTTGATCTGTTAGGTAGTCTGAAATCTGCCTTCTATTACTCTTGCTAAACAATTAAACCTTCCTCCCTTTTTTTATATTCCTACTAACTTCCATATTCAGGGATGCTGCAACGGCCTTATGATCACTGATTCCCTGTTCTGTACATACAGAGTCGAAAAGTTCGGGTCTGTTTGTTATCAGTAGGTCCAAGATGTTATCTCCACGAGTCGGTTCTCTGTTTAATTGCTCGAGGTAATTTTCGGATAGTGCACTCAGTATAATGTCACTCGATGCTCTGTCCCTACCACCCGTCCTAAACATCTGAGTGTCCCAGTCTACATCTGGTAAATTGAAATCTCCACCTAAGACTATAACATGCTGAGAAAATTTATGTGAAATGTATTCCAAATTTTCTCTCAGTTGTTCTGCCACTAATGCTGCTGAGTCGGGAGGTCGGTAAAAGGAGCCAATTATTAACCTAGTTCGGTTGTTTAGTGTAACCTCCACCCATAATAATTCACAGGAACTATCCACTTCTACTTCACTACAGGATAAACTACTACTAACAGCGACGAACACTCCACCACCGGTTGCATGCAATCTATCCTTTCTAAACACCGTCTGTAACTTTGTAAAAATTTCGGCAGAATTTATCTCTGGCTTAAGCCAGCTTTCTGTACCTATAACGATTTCAGCTTCGGTGCTTTCTATCAGCGCTTGAAGTTCCGGTACTTTACCAACGCAGCTTCGACAGTTGACAATTACAATACCGATTGCTGCTTGGTCCCCGCATGTCCTGACTTTGCCCCGCACCCGTTGAGGCTGTTGCCCTTTCTGTACTTGCACAAGGCCCTCTAACCTAAAAAACCGCCCAGCCCACGCCACACAACCCCTGCTACCCGTGTAGCCGCTTGTTGCGTGTAGTGGACTCCTGACCTATCCAGCGGAACCCGAAACCCCACCACCCTATGGCTCAAGTCGAGGAATCTGCAGCCCACACGGTCGCAGAATCGTCTCAGCCTCTGATTCAGACCCTCCACTCGGCTCTGTACCAAAGGTCCGCAGTCAGTCCTGTCGACGATGCTGCAGATGGTGAGCTCTGCTTTCATCCTGCTAGCGAGACTGGCAGTCTTCACCAAATCAGATAGCCGCCGGAAGCCAGAGAGGATTTCCTCCGATCCATAGCGACACACATCATTGGTGCCGACATGAGCGACCACCTGCAGATGGGTGCACCCTGTACCCTTCATGGCATCCGGAAGGACCCTTTCCACATCTGGAATGACTCCCCCCGGTATGCACACGGAGTGCACATTGGTTTTCTTCCCCTCTCTTGCTGCCATTTCCCTAAAGGGCCCCATTACGCGCCTGACGTTGGAGCTCCCAACTACCAGTGAGCCCACCCTCTGCAACTGCCCGGATCTTGCAGACTGAGGGGCAACCTCTGGAACAGGACAAGCAGCCATATCAGGCCAAAGATCAGTATCAGCCTGAGACAGAGCCTGAAACCGGTTCGTCAGACAAACTGGAGAGGCTTTCCGTTCAGCGCTCCGGAATGTCTTTCGCCCCCTGCCACACCTTGAAACGACCTCCCACTCTACCACAGGTGAGGGATCAGCCTCAATGCGGGCAGTATCCCGGGCAACCACAGTCGTAGTCCGATCAGGGGATGCGTGGGACGAGTTGGCCGTCCCCGACAAACCCCCATCCGGACCCCCACATTGATGCCCATTGGCGACAGCCTCAAGCTGTGTGACCGAAGCCAACACTGCCTGAAGCTGGGAGCGAAGGGATGCCAACTCAGCCTGCATCCGAACACAGCAGTTGCAGTCCCTATCCATGCTAAAAACTGTTTTGCAAAGAACGTCTGAACTAATCTACAGAGAGCGCAAACAAATCGACAAAATTTAAACGGTTATTAAAATACAAGATTGCCTAGTAAATGCAGTAATGCTGCTACTTGCGCACTGCTGACACTGCTCGGCGGCGGAAGGAGACTAAGCGAAATTACACTATTCAGGTACTAAAACGCGATGCTACACTCTCAAATACAATAATACGCCCCAAATTTATGAATTAAACAATGCAAGTACCAAAAACACGCAAAAGAAATTAAGAATTTAACTATGTAACAAACGAGTGAGCTATGAGTATACGACTTGCTGCTCAGCTGCTTATCCAACGGCGCCAGGGAGCACACTGACTGTGACCAACCGACACTGGCCGTTCAAAACAAAAACAGTAGACAAACGACTACGCGAATTTACACTATTCAGGTACTAAAACGCGATGCTATAACTCTCAAATACTATAATACGCCCGAAATTTATGAATTAAACAATGCAAGTACCAAAAACACGCAAAGAAATTAAGAATTTAACTATGTAACAAACGAGTGAGCTAGGAGTATACGACTTGCTGCTCAGCTGCTTATCCAACGGCGGCAGGGAGCACACTGACTGTGACCAACCGACACTGGCCGTTCAAAAACAAAAACTGTAGACAAACGACTACGCGAATTTACACTATTCAGGTACTAAACCGCGATGCTACAACGCTCAAATACTATAATACGCCCGAAATTTATGAATTAAACAATGCAAGTACCAAAAACACGCAAAGAAATTAAGAATTTAACCATGGAACAAACGAGTGAGCTAGGAGTATACGACTTGCTGCTCAGCTGCTTATCCAACGGCGGCAGGGAGCACACTGACTGTGACCAACCGACATTGGCCGTTGAAAAACAAAAACTGTAGACAAACGACTACGCGAATTTACACTATTCAGGTACTAAAACGCGATGCTACAACTCTCAAATACTATAATACGCCCGAAATTTATGAATTAAACAATGCAAGTACCAAAAACACGCAAAGAAATTAAGAATTTAACTATGTAACAAACGAGTGAGCTAGGAGTATACGACTTGCTGCTCAGCTGCTTATCCAACGGCGACAGGGAGCACACTGACTCTGACCAACCGACACTGGCCGTTCAAAAACAAAAACTGTAGACAAACGACTACGCGAATTTACACTATTCAGGTACTAAAACGCGATGCTACAACTCTCAAATACTATAACACGCCCGAAATTTATGAATTAAACAATGCAAGTACCAAAAACACGCAAAGAAATTAAGAATTTAACTATGTAACGAACGAGTGAGCTAGGAGTATACGACTTGCTGCTCAGCTGCTTATCCAACGGCGGCAGGGAGCACACCCATTGTAGAGACTAAAGAGGACAAGTTTGGGGAAGTCGCAGCCATCTCAAAAATTAAGAGTGGGTCTGTTGTGATTAAAACACCATCCCCCTGACCATTGTTTGCTTGTGACAAGGTAGATAACATTCTGATGACTTTCACGCCTAATAATAGTCTAAACACGGTTCAAAGCATCATTTTCCATCGTGACGTCTTCTTGCAGTCTGAAGATGAGCTACACACCAACTTGCAGCGCGGGGTGTACACCTTGTCCATTGCAGCCATAGGGGGCCAAAGCACAATAGAAATGCTCCAAGGCTTCCTCTTGGCATTTGAGAGTGATTCGTTGTCCGAAAAGGTCTAGGTGATGGTATTCTGATGTGATGTGAAACCGTATGAGCTACCCCTTCCCCACATGCGGTGCTTCAAATGTATGAAGGGAACATGTCTTCGCGTTGCGATGGTAGCCCAGTCTTCACCATTCTCCCTGCTCAACAGACTACATTGTCTTTCAGAAAGAGAAAAAATACAACAGTATATATCTCTGGACAGACTGACATACAGAGACGCCAATGAAAAGAATGAGCGTCTTCATCCTACATGCTTGAAAATGTCGTATGCTACAGTTAATCTCGGGATTAAATTAACCTGTGACTTAATTATTATATCTAGACATCATTATTCTAAATTAATTATTTTTTGTTCTTTGCGATTTTTTGTGACTGTCTTTCAGTAAGTTTCCAAAATAATCAAAAGGTGAGTACTTTGCGTATGCTGTGCCACTGTGAAGTACCTCTTTACTGTTACGTAAAACGCCTCTGGACACAGTCTGCGTTAGTTTTGATGAAATTTTCTGAGCTTAGTTATCTGATGCCGTTTCCATCGCTGACAGAACCATTATTCCCCAGGGACAGGTAGTTCTGTGCCAGGTGTTTTCTACTGAGGTTCCACTCCATGATTTGATGTAAACAAACGTATCTATCAACGTTGCTTCTTTCCTGGGACCCAAGAAGATGTTTATGAATGATGATCAGCTTTCATGTTTCTTAAACTATTCAACGACTGATGATGATATCTGTGTGGTATATTACTTAAACTCGCTCTCGCTGCCAATGACACTCCCCTTCATTATGCACCCTACGGGGAATCCTGAGGACCACTCAGTCGTGGCTCCCCCCCCCCCCCCCCCCATCCTCTCCGATGGCTGGGGGTTTTCCTCCTGCTGCTTCCTCCTCACTGACATGCCACTTTTGGAGCAATGGCTCCCCACCCACTGGGTACGCCGATCCTCAACCCCCCGCCATGGTCACAGCACCATCTGGCTTCTCAGATGTAGTTTTTCATAATGTTCTACATTGCCTAAAATTAATTCCGGGAAGCCTTCCAAGTCATCTAAACCCCCTAAAGAAAAGAAACACAAAAAAAAGTTTTCCAAGATCAAGCAAATTCCAGTGGCCCCCACATCACCAGATCCCAGATGTCCTGCTTCTGTGGGTGTGGCAGTGATCCCCCTGGCTCCTGAGACTCCATATCACACCGTATAATATGTCTCAAAACCTATGTGTCTTAACACCATACTCTCTCAACCAGTGGTGGCTCCTGAGACTCCAGATCGCACTGTATACTATGACTCAAAACCTATGTGTCTTAATACCATACCCTCTCAACCACTGGTGGCTCCTGAGACTCCAGATCAGACTGTTTAATGTGCCTCAAAACCTATATGTCTTAATACCATACCCTCTGAACCAGTGGTGGCTCCTGAGACTCCAGATCGCACCGTATAATATGCCTCAAAACCTATGTGTCTTAATACCATACCCTGTCAACCACTGGTGGCTCCTCAAAACCTATGTGTCTTAATACCTTACCCTCTCAACCAGTGGTGGCTGCTGAGACTCCAGATCGCACCGTATAATACATCTCAAAACCTATTTGTCTTAATACCATACCCTCTCAACCAGTGGTGGCTCCTGAGACTCCAGATCACACCGTATAATATGCCTCAAAATCTATGTGTCTTAATACCATACCCTCTCAACCAGTGGCAGCAGGTGACGATGGGATATGTACCTGCCACCTCAGTCCCTTTATGCTCTCACAGTATACCGAAGGCATGATTCTCCAGTGGACTTGTAGTGTTTTTCCCCACCACCTGCCTGATCTGTGAAATTTGTTAAGCTTATCCCCTGCTTTCTGCTCGCCCTTCAAGAATCTTGGTTTGTAGGAGCATGGGCCCCTGCCCTTCTTGGCTACCGTGGATGTTTTAAGAATCGTGCAGATTGTGGTAGGGTGTCAGGTGGAGTTGACACAGTAGTTCTAAACTCTACATATAGCGAAATTGGAAACCACCAAGACCATTAGACATTACAAGTAAATTGAAGGGGGTTTATGCTATCAGCAGCTGCGGGACATTAAGCGGAATCAGCATCAATGAGCGAAGCTGTGTACTAGACCAGGCTTCAAACCCTCGATCTCCTGCTTACTATCCAGGTGCGGTAACCACTGTGCCTTCTGGGACACAGCATTATCGCAACAGCCAATCCACACTCCCACTCAGCGCCACCCGCCCACAGTCCCTGTCCATTATACTCCTTGAGCTGTGTGTGGCTCGTGTTCGTGCTATATCTCATTTGACATCCTGTTTTTACTGTACTACCGCCTCGTTATGTTAATTTCAATTACTGGTGTCACTGCGTTGAGCCTTGCCTGCCCGTGAGCGGCAGCAGCGGCGTTTATCGATATATGCCCTGGTGTATTATCTTATCTGACTGCTATTACTTTCCGGTTGTTGTGTGTTTGGAGTTGGTTCAGATCTGCCAGTGAGTTGGGAAGCTAGCAGTGCAGTTCAGAACTGGTAGTGTTTGACTTAGGACATGGCAGAAGTTCAGTCGAGGAGTGGCTGTAGTTAGATCCGGACAGCCATGACTCGCCCGACGGTTGCCGATACATATCACTTGAGTGTGGACTAACTTCGTTGGTCGCCGGTCGGTCATCTTGTCGGACGACATGTATGTTGGCCAGAGATCGCTTAGGTGTTGCCTGCGTGTAACGACTCGTGATTCGTCCTTATTATTGCTCAATCGCTGCCGTTAGTATTGTCTAGTCCTTCGTGCAAGTGCTCATAACACTGTGTGTAGCTTGTGATGTCGACTGCCCAATTAGTTTAGTGCTGTCTCCAGGCTGTGTGCGAGCAGTTGGTCGGTTGGCGTGGAGCAGCGACGAAATCTCTGCAGGGCATAGTTTGGCTGGGCCCGATGGCGGTCTCTATGGAGTGTCGGAGTGTGTGGGGCTGCTCCCATTGCTATGAGGTCCGTGGCTCACCGACCCTGGACACGAAAGTTGAGTTTGAATTTAATTTATCAGCAAGTCAAGACTGTTCACATTGTTCCGTCTGGTTCTCGTTGTTGGCTGTTGGGACATTCCTGCGAGCAACAACGTGTGTGTTCGAGTTGGCGAAGGCTTAGCCACCGTCCGGTGGAGTGTAACTGCATTTGGTTATTTGCAATTGAAGTGCATCAGAGGAATTTTCTGCCCTGTGGCCGTTAACGTTCTGGTTACCTGCCCTGGCCGTTAACGTAAATTCAGGCAGTGTCCTTTCCTCACCATGTTGTCCCTGTCCATCACGGTGTGCAGTTTGACAGCTTAGTGTATGCTTGGTTGTGAGCGTCCATGCATTTTATTTTTTGCACTGAACTCCTGGTTGTGTGCAGGTCGAGTGGGTCCATTGACTGTCTGTTGGTTGGGTTGTCGTCGGATCGAGAATGGTTGGGCCAAGTGCCTGTCTCACCTAAGTGAACGTTGGTATATCAAGTGCTGGCCAACCCCTGAAACTTCTGAGCGCCGTTAGCTGCAATGCCTATTCTTATTTTCTGTTGTGTGTATTTGTATGGCTCATAGCCGATGGTTTTGAATTAAAGTTGAATTTTTTTAGTGGTCTTTTAAGCCATGGGCCTTCAGCCGTTTTGAAATTAAAATTCCTTGCTTGTCAAGTGTTAGATTGTTTGGGCCTTCAGCCTGATTAATATATTGTTTAAAGATAAAGCCTTAGGCCTTCTGCATAATAAAAATTATTTTAGTTGTGTTTCAAGTCATGGGCCTTCAGCCGTTTTAAAATTAAAATTCCCTGCTTCTCAAGTGTTAGATTGTTTGGCACCTTTAGCCTAATTTAAGATAAGGTTTTATTGTTTAAATTTATTTTGCCTTGAGTTTTAAGTCTTGGGACCTTCAGCCATTTTGAAATTAAGGATCTTTGGCTTTCGAGCATCAGGTTGTTTGGGGCCTTCTGCCTAATAGAAGATAAGGCCTTCTGTCTTTTTGTTTAACTTTACCTTGAGTCTTAAATCATCTTACTTACGGATTCGCCGGCCGAAGTGGCCGTGCGGTTAAAGGCGCTGCAGTCTGGAACCGCAAGACCGCTACGGTCGCAGGTTCGAATCCTGCCTCGGGCATGGATGTTTGTGATGTCCTTAGGTTAGTTATGTTTAACTAGTTCTAAGTTCTAGGGGACTAATGACCTCAGCAGTTGAGTCCCATAGTGCTCAGAGCCATTTGAACCTTACGGATTCACACAGGAGTTTGGACGTATTTGTGTATTCGCACCGGAAAAAATTGATCCATGGCCCAGCCAGGCTTATGAATTATTTCAATGCTTGTTGTTTTCTCACACCGCTTTTCCACATTCTAGTTGGTGCTTCACATAATAGCCCCAACATCCAAGAGAATGGGGTCCTGCAGGCTTCTTTATTAAGTTTCCTTCTCTTTTTTAATGGCAACAGGAGCATTTCGAACTAGCCCTGTGAACAGCCTGCTTGCAGATCACGTGCCAACGACTACTACTCAGTTATTTTATACATGCTCAAAGCTGTCCTAAGCGTCAAAACTACCACGTTATTATTCCTAGTAAGGAAGTCCACCTCCCACAACAGGCGCAATTACAGTTCAACTACAGTGTCTTTATTCTGAACTCCAACTTCTCCCTCTGTCGCCTTTTGTCAGGGAGCAATTTCGCGTGCCCGAATGGCGTGTACCCCGACCTCGGTTCTGCCTCAATCTATCCTTTGGACTGAAAGATTCCGTTGATCCCATAGTGTTTTGCCACATACTTCTGGCTGTTCTCGATGCATTTCCAGTTTCATAAGTGGTATACACTGACAGTTCAACTGTCCATGAATGAAACAGTTTTGCATACACACATGCAAAGTGTAGGAAATTACACTCCTTGCCGAAGGTATGCTGTGGCTTCACTGCTAAATTGGTGATCATAAAACAAGCCCTTATCCAGACTCGTTCGTGCACCTGCAAGATGCTTCTAATCTGTGGCGACTACCTGAGCAGCTTCAGGCTGTAGAGCAGTGCTGCCTTCCTCACCTATTAGTCCCAGCTATCCACTATATTCTTTAGGACCTCCATCAAGCGGGACGGCCAGTCGTCTTTGTTTAGACCCCTGGACATGTTGGGATCTCAGGGAATGAAAATTCCAACCACTTGGCCAAGTTGGCTACCAAGATGCTACTTTCGGAAATGAGGGTCCCAGAACTGGACCTTCGGTTGACTCTACACCATCAATCGTTGGAGGTCTGGAAATCAGAATGGTTCGCCCAGGAGTCCCCAAACAAACTAAGGGCAATGAAGAAGACCACACAATGTGGCAGTCTTCTCTTTTACACATCTCACTGGAAATCCACTGTCCTTCGATGGCTAAGCATTGGCCACACTTGGCTAATCCGAAGCCATATTCTCAGACATAAGAAGCACCTTAGTATCGATGTTGAAGCCACCTGTTGGTGGCCCACATACCACTACACTGTCCAAATTTTGCTGCTTTGTGGCAATATCTTAAACTTCTTGACACGCTGCCTCTGACGCTAGCGGACGGTGCCAAAGCCGCTGACCTGGTTTTGTGTTCCACCCGTGAGCGCGATTTGCCTCTGCGAGATGGGACAATTTTGCTTCATTGATCGCATGACGGTTTGGAGGTCACTGCTCGCTTTCTGTGGCCAGGGCTCCCATGTTGGCCCTTGCTCGGCTGTCTGGCCTGGCCCCTCTGCTTACCACCATTTTATTCTCCTTGTTCTCTTTAGTTTGCCATTTTTAATGTTTTATCTTTCGTAAACTTTCATTATCTTGTCTGTGTTGTTTGTTTCCTTCGTGTAACAGATAGTGAGATGGTGCTGGTGTGATGCAAAGGTTGCGTCACCCACAGCAAACATTGCTCCAGGGATTTCCAACTGTATTCTGGCAGAGCGGCTCTCCAACTTATTCCTCTCACTCCCCTCCTACTTCTGCTTGATTTTTTTGTCTGTCTTACTGTATCTTCCTTACAATCGAGTTTCCCAGGATTTCCTTTCCCAGCACTTGCTTTCTCAGGTTTTGCTTTTTGTATCCTCCTTCTGAAGTTTATTTGTGGTTCGATACACATAAAATGAAGGAACTGATGTCCTCGATGTTACGTCCCTTTAACTCCAACAACCAACCAACTAATCCTTGTTCCCATAAAGGCATTCTTGACTAACATCAATTCACCACGTCCTGTTTCAAAAGTAATGACCATTGCAGCATGTATTTAAAGTAAACCTGATTTCCATCCTCTTAGTGTCTTGTGCGATTGGCTTGAAATTTGAACAGATATCATCTTTCAGATATCGAGTCATGAATACCAACTTTCGATTGCTGCACAACTCGTTTCTGGTGTTGCGATTTTTTTCAGTATATATCAGAAGTCATCTGCACTTCTTCTGAAAAATAGCTTAAAGGAGCATAGAAACTCAACCACATAATACACATAAACTTGATTTATTTCACCCCAGTAAAAGAACAAGGTATTTTTGTTCTCTGAACACTTTCTATTTTCCACACCAGTGGTGTGTCTTCAGTTATATACTGTGTATTCCAACGTTTATTTGTGGTTTGTCATAGGCGAACCTTACAAAAGCTCTTCTGTGAAATGTGATGTCTGTGCTTGGGGACTTCGAAGAAGTCCTAAAGTTTTTGGCTGTTACTTTGTGAAATTAAATGCTGTGTATAGTGTGAATGTTGCCCATAATGTCTTAATCGAATATGGGTACGGAAGGGTTGGTGGTTTCAACCACGAGCGGCGCCCAGCTAAGCGGGTAAGTGTCGGCCCCTGGAGACCTCTACAGGACGTTGGCGACCTCCTGGAGCACACCCTGGAAGATGTCGATGCCACGCAGCAGGGAGGCCGCTGCAATGTACTCGTCTATTCCGTGCGGAAGTAGTGGAGTGTTGTTTATCGGCATGAATCCCAGCGCAGGAATTCCAGCCTGTAACACAAAGAGGGCTGCAGCACATGATTCAGTTTCTGTTCTATTTAAAAAAATATCTAATGTGGCCAAAGAAATTAGAGCACTACAAGACCATAAATTATGTAGCAGCTTCCAGGAAAATAAAATCAATTTCTTTCATCAGTATGTTAGGGAGTTGACAAACAAGACAGACTAACTTATTGTATGCCTAGAAAATGCGGAAATTTCTGAAGGGATAGCTGTCCTGTGCCTCTGAACACCATGTAACCACACGGAGAGGTAAGTTAAATGTCAGGGATTACAGACGTGCTAACACTGCGAAAGGAGGAATTGCAACACATGTAAAAGTTGGTCACAAAGTGAAAAATAATGAAACACAAAGTTTTTGTGTTGATCAGAACCTAGAAGCATGTGCTTGTGACTTGTTAGTGCAGAATACTTCTCTAATAATTGCAACTGTCTACAGATCCCCTATAGAAAACTTTCACCTCTGTATGAGAAATGTAGATGCATTACTGAGCTACCTGTCAGACAGGAAGAAACGGTTACTAGTTTGTGGTGGTTTCAATGTAAATTTCTTAAAAGATACTGACAGGAAAAATTAAGTAGAATTACTATTTGAGTGTTCTAATATAATTTCAGTAGTCAATTTTCCACTCGTTTGCAGCACAATAGTGGGACATTGACAGATAGCATTTTTATGCACAGTGCTTAGGCCGAAACAATTAATGTGCACCCAATTGCTAAATTATCTAAGTGATCAATTAAAGAAAGACGTTTAAGCCATGGATAATCGTCAAAAGAGAGAGACAGGACAGTCAGTCAGCGCACAAAATTCCATAATACTTAAACTAAATGGCAATGTCATAACTGATGATTCATAAGCTGCAAGTACTTTTAACAAACACTTTCGAAACATAGTACCAAATATAGTATTGAATGGTTCAGTTGAAGATGCAAGAGAATATATTAGAATGGTCATGCAACAAAACTTTAAGCAACTAGAAGTAGCATCATCATCCTCCACTAAAATTAATATAATCGTAAAATTTCTGAAAACGAAAGCTTTTGTGAGGCAGGAGGAATTTCAAACAAAATTTACAAAAGTTTGTCCAACTTAGTAAGCAATGTCCTTAGTGATGAGAGCAGTGCATGAATGGCACAGGGAATTTTTCCAGGCAGGTTAAAATCTGCAATTATTAAACCACTTCAGAAGAAAAATGAGAAGACAGACTTAAACAGTTATCATCCTATTACTTTACTGACTTCTTTCTTCAAGTTGTTAGAAAAAAATAATGTTTTCGAGAATAGTTGCTCACTTAAGTGGGAACAATTTAAGTAGTACACCAAAGTTTGGATTCCAGAAAGTATGCTTAGCTGGTAATTCTATTTAAGCAGTACATTCACTCATCAGATAGTGCAAGCCTTAAATAATACTATATCACCAGTTGGTATTTTTTATTATGTCTCCAAGGCCTTCGAGCGTACAGATCTTGATGCTCTCTTAGAAAAACTCACGTTTTACGAAACTGATGTCTTTACAAACAGATGATTTGAATCATACTCGACAAACAGAATACAAATAATTGTGCTCAATAATTAATACAGTGACATAAAAGTAGAAAACTTTAGTGACTGGGGTAAAAAAAAAAATCACAATGGGAGTTCCACAAGATTCAATTTTGGGTCCACTGCTATTAATTATGTATGTGACCTTCCATTTAACATTCAACAAGCGAAACTGGTAATTTTTGCAGATGATAGTAGTCTTATAATCCCATTAGAGAGAAAGCAACAAAAGAGTTAGTAAATGATATTTCCCAAAGTATTATTACATGGTTGTCTCAAATTGGATTCTGCCTAAATTATGAAAACAACACACTACGTTCAGTTCTGTGTAATAAAGAGAATCACACCAGTTGATGCAGCACATGAGCAGGAGTCAGTAGCTATGGTAGAATGCTCCAAATTTTTGAGAGTACATATTGATGAAAATTTGAGCTGGAAGAAGCATATTACTGAGCTTCTCAAACAGTTAAGTTCATTTACATTTACTCGTCATATGACTGCTAATCTTCGAAACAAACGTATGTAACTTCCGACATGTTTTGTACATTTCCACACAATAATCTCGTACAGAATACTTTTTTTGGTAACTTATCAAACAGAAAGAAAGTATTGACTGCACAAAGGCGAGCAGTAAGAATAATATGTGGCATTCACTCACAGATGTCATGTGATGCCGCAATACATATTTCGCCTAATGAAATTCATGACAAATAATTCCTCATAATTTCAGAAGAACAGTGATGTACATACCTATAACACTTCAGGCGAAAATGAATCTCATTTATCACTGTTAAAGCTGTCAGTGGCTCAGAGAGGAGTTCACTACGCAGCAATAAAACTTTTTGATCATTTGTCCAACAACTTAAAATGTCTGACAGGTGGCGACGCAAGTTTTAAATCTAATTCAAAATCCTCTCTCCTGGACAACTCATTCTAAAAGATATTTTCAAGTGTAGTTGCATAAGTATCAATAAAATGATGTGTTCATTAATGTTAACGGTTATTATGTACACATATCCTGTAAACTGAACTTCTCAGTACTTCATGAAACTCAGTGAAGTTCCTGTTTTATGCCCAGTATTAGTACGAGTTACGTTCGATACGTAGTGCAACAAATTTGTTTTCTCGGATAGTTTCGATTGAAAACATGCGGATTTTGTTCTGGGACATTGTGGAACATTCGCACTTCAGCGCCTGTAGTTTCATGAAGCTCCGATGGTTGGCGGCACTGTACATAGCCTCCAGAATGGCGTCCGTAATGAAGGTGCGCTCTAAGCAGAGCGCTCTCATTGGGTTTCTTTTGATGGAAAAACAGAACATCGCAGGTATTCATAGGCGCTTGTAGAATGTCTACGGAGACCTGGCAGTGAGCAAAAGCAAGCTGAGTCGTTGGACGAGGGGTCTGTCTTCACTGCAATGAGATCGCACAAACCTTTTCGATCTCTTGCATGCCGAACGTCCGTAAATAACTGTGACCGCTGCAATGTTGGAATGTGAGGACACTCTCATTCGAGGTGATCTACAGAACACGATGAAACATCACGTTGCTTCACTTGACGTCTCTGTTGGTGATGCTGACTCACTTGTCCGCAAGTTGGGATACTTAAAGGTGTGTGTCCGTTGGACTCTTAGCCCCATAACTGAAGATCATAAAGAGGAACGAAGGACCATCTCAGCGGAACTGCTTGCGCGATACGAGGCTGATGAGGAGTTTATTGATGTAGCAAGGCGTTGGCTCCACCGTCGATTAGGAGAATGGTGCTATGCAAGCATACAGGCAACCACAGTATGGTTGCGCAAGTCCATCGCATTGAATGGAGATTGTGTGGAAAAATAGGGTGTTGTAGCCAAAAGATTGGGGAGTAAAGTATTGTATTGGAATCCTGAAAAAAAGAAAGGAATTTGCTTCCATAAAAGAGATATGTTGCTGTCGTACGTTGCACAAAATATGGTTCCCCTTCTCTTATTTTATGTTCTTAGTGAGAATAATCAATGTTATCGTATTATTCCATGGGCCTAAATTTTTCATGTAATAGGATATATGTTGATAATGGTGAAGTATCACGAAACATGTACGGGTGAAAAAAAAAAAGGCAGAATCATTTCACAACTGTTTAGCGCTTCCATAGATGTCCTTGAAGTCAAATAAATGAGTCATGGAGCAAAACTGAGTGGTAAACTGCATTATCATTGCTACGAAAATGATATGGTCATGAATGGAACATCGTCATCTAGTGGCATGGTAGGCAGAGAAAGGCAGTTGTTTTCTAAATTCGAGGATATAGGACAGAGTAAACGTTCTAATCAAAGGTGGGCAGATGACACCAGAAAACATGAAAGATCAACAGTGTTTTCTAGATTCCAAGAGAGTTGATGGCCTAGTAAAAGGTGGATAGATGACAACATGAACATGGGCAATTACAAATGAAAACAATCCAATACTAAGTTCAGAGAAGGCTTTTGACCAGCAGGAGATCTTTTTTTGGGCTTTTTCTTTGTGACGCCGTTGTTTTTCTCAAAGTTTCACACTCGAACGCTGCCAAAATTCACGTGCTCGTAACAACGCCCAATGACTGTCACAGATTAAGTGACGCATTACAGTTACTAATTAAAAAATTTCCATCGACACATCCGGTTCGATTCTGGCCATTGTTGCCACCGTAAACTGAGCTTAATACAGGTGGTCATCATCGCTTTGATCAGTAAAAAGATTTCAATTTGTACCAACTCCTCCACCAGTAAAATGAGCTCTGTAGCAACATAAATTTCAAGGCTCGGTAACTTGGATTGGAAACTGTACACTGCTAAAATACAACGCACTGTACCTGTTGATCTCCTGCAATCTGCACAGAAATTTGCTCCAGAAAAGGGTATCAGTTCACAACTATGTAGGTTAAGAGTCACACAAAAATACATAAAGCTTCCAAGGAAACAAACACATGTTAATTTCATCCTTCCAACTCCAGCTATGCATCATTTCCACGATCTAATACGAGACCCCTGACTATAAATCGAATTCACGAAGGGGAAAAGCACTTGTAAACTCTTGTGAACATTATTAAATGGAGAATAACTTTTTAGGTAGTTGCTAACGTTCTACCTCAGCAATGTATAACGTTGTCTAACAGTATCGCTGCCCAAAAGATCTCCAATTCGTCTCTGACATCTAGGTTGGTTTCCAACCGTCTCTCAGATTTCGTGAGTTCCAAACAGCTTCCGAAATTGTGTCAGCGTTACGACTTAGTCCTACCAAGCGCTCCTCTGGACTTTGTTAATTCCTAGGTTCTCGCAGCGCTACTTCCAAATTAATCGTACCGGGTGAATACCTTATGTAATCGAAAAATATGAAAGCTGTAATGCAATCTAGCAAATTCAGAACCCAACATTCGGCAGGCACTGTCCGTTGTGCATACGGTTCACTTTAATTGAGAGTTTGAGAAAACCAATCAACTAGTTCCCCGCCATACAGCGAGCGTACGTAGTCCAGGAGTCTAGAACAGCATATGTGCCTTTCCTTTGCTAATAGACAGATGCACCTAGCGAAGGGACGCCAGACTGTAAGGTAAAACAGACGAAATTTTAATCGCACTCAAACGTCCTAATGGAAGGAGGATAGATGGCATTACTGGACAGCGAAGAATCTACGTGGATCCATAAAGCTGAACATCGCAATGAATAGAAGACTCAAAAACAAAACCTTCTTCAGAAGTAGACATTAAATGTCTGATGATCTGGAAGAGTGGTAATCCAAGAACGGATATCGTAATCGTTCTTCTTATTAACGCTGACAGGAAGAGAAGTTTTGTAATGTCGTTGGTAATTAAAAAGGAGAGGATTGATCTCTTTCTTTTTATTCTGTTACTGATACAGTCACTAGAACATTTCACAACGTAACCAGTTCAATCTCTCAATTATTATTTTCAGATAATATAAGAAGAAGACTGACTCAAAATTACAGCTTTACGATAAGAGATTCGAATTGACAAACAGTAAAAAAGTATTCAAAAGGAAGGAGGAAACGAAATGAAACTTCACATGCTCAAAGGGTATATGATGTTTGTTCAGTGACTATAAAATCGAGTCAAATTTGAAACGAAATTGGCAGCATGTTTCACCCTCTCTGGTCTACATGCACGCATTTATTCGGTTGGGAAGCGTAACAAAATATTTTTATCTCCTGCTGAGGCTAGGTGGCGCACAACTGCATATGGGAACATAAGAGGATGTACGATGTCCAGAGCCTCTGGCGTCAGAATTCCCTCAATCACTACCACTAACGATATGAAGCCATACTCAGTGGCTCCCAAAAGCGTGCCTCTCCAAAACACTGGAGAAATGGGAACTCTACGGAGGACGCCACCATGTTCGCCGAATAAGGTCATCCGGAGTGGAACAGAACAGCAGCTCATTGATGAACACAGTGCAAAGCCAGTCATCAGCTGTCCCTCCTCCCTGGTGACGGTAGTACTGTAAACGCATCCATTTGTATTGTGGTGTTATCTCCAGACTATGCAAGGGAGTATATCAGTTGGAATACTCTGTTGAAGAATCACAAGAAGAGGTCGATCACTCGAAAATGAAATGAGCGTGTGGTAAAGGCTGGGAGATAGGGGAAGATTCTATCGTGGTTAGGTAGAGATCCCGAAATCAGATGTGCGATTGTAAGGCGTACCCAGGGGTAGATATAGAAACAGCTCACAATTTAGTAATGATTTTGAGTAAGCTGAAATTTAATAGACTAGTCAAGAACAATCGCCCCGCGCGGGGAAGCCGCGCGGTCTATGGGCGTCTTGTCACGGTCCGCCCCCCCCCCCCCAACCCTTCAGAAGTCCGAATCCCCTTCCCTCGGGCATGGGTGTGTGTGTTGTCCTTATCGTAAGTTAGTTTAAGTTAGATTAAGTAGTTCGTAAGCTTAGGGACCGATGACCTCAGCGGTTTGGTCCCATAAGACCTTACCACAAATTTCCAAAAGAAGAATCAATGCGCAATGAAGTGGGATACGGAAAAACGGCTAAGGACTGAAGAGATACACTTAATGTTCTATGAGGCTATAACCATTGCCACAATGAGTAGTTCAGCAGGCATTTCAGTTGAGTTGGAATGAAAATCTCTAAAAAGAGTAATCACAGACATTGAAAATGACAACACAGGTGCAACTATGGTAAGTGCGAAGAAGCAATGGGTAACAGATGAAATACAGGATGTAACAAAAAGAACTATCCTATCTTTAAAAAATCATAACTAATATGTATTTGAGGTATGTGCGTGAACAACGTAGTGTTGGAAAGAGGAAACTCCCGAGTTTTACATCATTCCCGCTGGTAGCAGCAATGTACGGCAACTTCAGTTGTAGTAAAAATGGTGTCGGGACAACAGAAGACATTTGGAGGCATTTTGACTATTTTTTGACAGTGACTGTCTCAAGAAATATGTAAAGCGTTTCGTGTTCCACGTTTTGCGCAGTGCGGGTCAGTAATAACTGTTCAGTGTGACTTTCGTACTAGGTATGGTGTGCATTTTCCTACAGCACAGAGCATTAGACGATGGCATGAACAATTCGGAGAATTAGTTTGTCTGGGTAAAGGTACACTACTGGTCATTAAAATTGCTACACCAAGAAAAAATGCAGATAGAAAACGGGTATGCGTTGAACAAATATATTGTACTAGAACTGACATGTGATTACATTTTCACGCAATTTGGGTGCATAGATCCTGACAAATAAGTACCCAGAACAACTACCTCTGGCCGTAATAACGGCCTTTATACGCTTGGGCATTGAGTCAAACAGAGCTTGGATGGAGCGTACAGGTACAGCTGCCCATGCAGCTTCAACACGACACCACAGTTCATCAAGAGTAGTGACTGGCGTATTGTGACGAGCCAGTTGCTCGGCCACTATTGACCAGACGTTTTCAGTTGGTGAGAGATCTGGAGAATGTGCTGGCCAGGGCAGCAGTCGAACATTTTCTGTATCCAGAAAGGCCCGTACAGGACCTGCAACATGCGATCGTGCATTATCCTGCTGAAATGTAGGGTTTCGCAGGGATCGAATGGAGGGTAGAGTCACGGGTCGTAACACATCTGAAATGTAACGACCACTGTTCAAAGAGCCGTCAGTGCGAACAAGAGGTGACCGAGACGTGTAACCAATGGCACCCCATACCATCACGCCGGGTGATACGCCAGTACGGCGATAACGAGTACACGCTTCCAATGTGCGTTCACCGCGATGTCGCCAAACACGATTGCGACCATCATGATGCTGTAAACAGAACCTGGATTCATCCGAAACAATGACGTTTTGCGAATCGTGCACCCAGGTTCGTCGTTGAGTACACCATCGCAGGCGCTCCTGTCTGTGATGCAGCGTCAAGGGTAACCACAGCCACGGTCTCCAAGCTGATAGTCCCTGCTGCTGCAAACGTCGTCGAACTGTGCATATGGTTGTTGTCTTGCAAACGTCCACATCTGTTGACCCAGGGATGGAGACGTGGCTGCACGATCCGTTATAGCCATGCGGATAAGATGCCTGTCATCTCGACTGCTAGTGATTCGTGGCCGTTGGGATCCAGTACGGTTTTGCGTATTACCCTCCTGAACCCACCGATTCCATATCTCGACCAACGCGAGCAGCAATGTCGCGATACGATAAACCGCAACCGCGATAGGCTATAATCCGATCTTTATCCAAGTCGGAAACGTGATGGTACGCATTTCTCCTTTTTGCTCGAGGCATCACAACAACATTTCACCAGTCAACGCCGGTCAACTGCTGTTTGTGTATGAGAAATCGGTTGGAAACTTTCCTCATGTCAGCACGTTGTAGGTGTCGCCACCGGCGCCAACCTTGTGTGAATACTCCGAAAAGCTAATCATTTGGATATCACAGCATCTTCTTTCTGTCGATTAAATTTAGCCTCTGTAGCACGTGGTCTTCGTGGTGTAGAAATTTTAATGGCCTGTAGTGTATATCGCCGGGCCGTCTGCGAGTGTCTGACACAGATGTCGAACGCATCCGCCATAGTTTCACAAGGAGTCTGCAGAAACCCGTTCGCCGTGCAGCTGGACAGCTCAACAGGCCGCCGATGTCCGTCTGGCGTGAGTTGAGTCGATGTTTTCACATGAAACCACAGAAAATTCAGGAACTGGAAGCTCTTTGCGAAGGTGACAAACAACAACGTGTGGAGTTCTGTAATTTCGTTCTCGGAAAGATAGAGGATGACAGCATTCTTCCACGCTTCGTGTTTAGTAACGAGGCAACATTCCATTTCAATGGAAAAGGGAACCGTCATAATGTGAGAATATGGGTTACGGCAAAACCACTTGAAGTTGTACAACATGAGAAGGACCCTCCAACATTTAATGTGTTTCGTGCAGTTTCACAGGTAAAGGTGTATGGTCCATTTTTCTTTGCCGAGAATACTGTTACAGGAAGTACATATCTCGATATGCTTGAGAACATTCTTTTCACACAATTGGAGACTGATTCGAACGACTTCATTTACCAAAAGGATGGGGCACCGCCATACTGGCATCTGGAAGTGCGAGAAGTTTTAAATCGAAGGATTTACTGAACGATGAATTGGTTGCACTACGAGGTGCATTCATGTTCTAAGGCCTTCAATTTTTTTTCTGATTAACTACTCACCCGGAATCGATGAAACTGGCGTTACTTCTCGACGTAATCGCCCTGCAGACGTACACATTTTTCACAACGCTGACGCCATGATTCCATGGCAGCGGCGAAGTCTTCTTTAGGAGTCTGCTTTGACCACTGGAAAATCGCTGAGGCAATAGCAGCACGGCTGGTGAATGTGCGGCCACGTAGAGTGTCTTTCATTGTTGGAAAAAGCCGAAAGTCAGTAGGAGCCAGGTCAGGTGAGTAGGGAGCATGAGGAATCACATCAAAGTTGTTATCACGAAGAAACTGTTGCGTAACGTTAGCTCGATGTGCGGGTGCGTTGTCTTGGTGAAACAGCACACGCACAGCCCTTCCCGGACGTTTTTGTTGCAGTACAGGAAGGAATTTGTTCTTCAAAACATCTTCGTAGGATGAACCTGTTAACGTAATGCCCTTTGGAACGCAATGGGTAAGGATTACGCCCTGTCTGTCCCAGAACATGGACACCATAATTTTTTCAGCACTGGAGGTTACCTGACTTTTCTTGGTGGTGGTGAATCTGTGTGCTTCCATTGAGCTGACTGGCGCTTTGTTTCTGGATTGAAAAATGGCATCCACGTCTCATCCATTGACACAACCGACGAAAAGAAAGTCCCATTCATGCTGTCGTTGCGCGTCAACATTGCTTGGAAACATGCCACACGGGCAGCCATGTGGTCGTCCGTCAGCATTCGTGGCACCCACCTGGATGACACTTTTCGTATTTTTCAGGTCGTCATGCAGGATTGTGTGCACAGAACCCACAGAAATGTCAACTCTGGAGGCGATCTGTTCAACAGTCATTCGGCGATCCCCCAAAACAATTCTCTCCACTTTCTCGATCATGTCGTCAGACCGGCTTGTGCGAGCCCGAGGTTGTTTCAGTTTGTTGTCACACGATGTTCTACCTTCATTAAACTATCGCACCCACGAACGCACTTTCGACACATCCATAACTCCATCACCACATATCTCCTTCAACTGTCGATGAATTTCAATTGGTTTCACACCACGCAAATTCAGAAAACGAATGATTGCACGCTGTTCAAGTAAGGAAAACGTCGCCATTTTAAGTATTTAAAACAGTTCTCATTCTCGCCGCTGGCGGTAAAATTCCATCTGCCATACGATGCTGCCATCTCTCGGACGTATTGACAATGAACGCGGTCTCATTTTAAAACAATGTGCATGTTTCTATCTCTTTCCAGTCCGGAGAAAAAAAATCAGAGGCCTTAGAACTTGAATGCACCTCGTAGACCAAATGATTCAGACTTACATTACTGGCCTCAAAGGTCACCGGACCTGACTGTATGTGATTATTTCTTGCGGGGGCTTACAAAAGGCTCTCTTTATGTGCGTCCATTACCAACAACAATGAATGAACTGAGACATCGCATAACAGCAGCTGTGGAAGCTGTAACTCAAGAAATTCTCGCTGCAGTGTGGGAAAAAATTGAATACCTAGTTGACATATGACGTGGATCTCAAGGGGGCACATTGAAATTCTATGAAAAGGTATGAAAAATTTTTTTTTAGTTTCCCGTTCATCAAAAAACAAAAATCATTGTATATATTTATTAGTTTCAGAAATACGGACGTGCCAAATCGGACGATTCTTTTTTATACACCCTGTACTTCAGTTGATCTACGAAAGAAGAAAGTACGAAAATGTTCGGGGAAATTCAGGAACATGGAAATACAAGTCAGTTAGGAATGAAATAAACATTAAGTTCGGGAAAGCTACCGCAAAATAGCTGCATGTCTTTGGTGAAATTAAAAGCAAGGACGGTAACATTAAGAATCAATAGGATTCCACCGTTACTGCAAAGGAGAGAGCAGATAGGTGGAAAGAGTACATTACAGGTCTCTGTGAGAGGCAGGACTTGTCTGAAGACGTTATGGAAGAAGGAAAAGGAGTTGACGCGGAAGAAATAGGAGATCCATTATTAGAATCAGAATTTATAAGAGTTTTGGAAGACTTGAGCTAGAAAAAGGTAGAACAGGTGGACAACATTCCGTCAGAATTTCCAAAAACGATGGAGGAAGTGGCAACAAAACGACGATTCATATTGGTATGTTGAATGTAAGAGTCTGGCGATATGCCATCCGACATTCGGTAAAAGATTGTCCACTCAGGTTCGAAAACAGCAAGAGTCGACAAGTGTTAGAATTATCGCATAGTCAGCTTAACAGCTCACGTATCCACAATTTCTGACAAGAGTAGTATACAGAAGAATGGAGAGGAAAATTGTGGGTCCGTTGGATGATGATCAGTTTGGCTTTAGGAAAGGTAAAGGTGCCAGGGAGCCAATTCTAACATTTTGCTTAATAATGGAAGCAACACTGAAGAAAAATCAAGACACGTTCATAGGTTCTGTCGGCTTCGAAAAAAACGTAAAATGGTGCAAGGTTTTCGAAATTCCAGGGAAAATATCTGTAAACTATAAGGAAAGACAGGTAGTATTCAATATTTACAAGACTGGAAGACCAGGAACTAATTGCTTGGATTAAAAAGGGTGTGAGACAGGGATGTGTTATTTAGATCCTATTGTGCAATTTACACTACTGGCCATCAAAATTGGTACACCACGAAGTTGACGTGCTACAGACGCGAAATTTAACCGAAAGGAAGAACATGCAGTGATATGCAAATGATTAGCTTTTCAGAGCATTCACACAAGGTTGACGCCGGTGGCGACACCTACAACGTGCTGCCATGGGGAAAGTTTCCAAACGATTTCTCATACACAAACAGCAGTTGACCGGCGTTGCCTGGTGAAACGTTGTTGTGATGCTTCGTGTAAGGAGGAGAAATGCGTACCATCAAGTTTCCGACTTTGATAGAGGTGGGATTGTAGCCTACCGCGATTGCAGTTTATCGTATCGCAACATTGCTGCTCACGTTGATTGAGATCCAATGACTGTTAGCAGAATATGGAATCGGTGGCTTCAGGAGGGTAATACGGAACGCCAGCGGCCTCGTATCACTAGCAGTCGAGATGACAGGCATCTTATCCGCATGGCTGTAACGGATCGTGCAGCCACGTCTCGATCCCTGAGTCAATAGATGGAGACGTTTGCAAGACAACAACCATCTGCACGAACAGATAGACGACGTTTCCAGCAACATGGGCTATCAGCCCGGAGACCATGTCTGCTGTTACCCTTGACGCTGCATCATAGACAGGAGCACCGGCGATGGTGTACTCAATGAGGAACCTGGCTGCACGAATGGCAAAACGTCATTGTTTCGGATGAATCCAGGTTCTGTTTACAGCATCATGATGGTCTCAGCCGTGTTTAGCGACATCGCGGTTAACGCACATTGTAAGTGTGTACTCGTCATCACAAAATGGTTCAAATGGCTCTGAGCACTATGGGACTCAACTGCTGTGGTCATAAGTCCCCTAGGACTTAGAACTACTTAAACCTAACTAACCTAAGGACAGCACACAACACCCAGCCATCACGAGGCAGAGAAAATCCCTGACGCCGCCGGCAATCGAACCCGGGAACCCGGGCGTGGGAAGTACTCGTCATCACCATACTGGCTTATCACCCGGCGTGATGTTATGGGGTGCCATTGGTTACACGTCTCGGTCACCTCTTGTTCGCACTTACATTTCAGATGTGTTATGACCCGTGGCTCTGCCCTTCATTCGATCCCTGCGAAACCCTACATTTCAGCAGGATAATGCACGATCGCATGTTGCAGGTCCTGTACGGGCCTTTCTGAATACAGCAAATGTTCGACTGCTGCCCTGGCCAGCACATTCTCCAGGTCTCTCATCAATTGAAAACGTCTGGTCAAAGGTGGCCGAGCAACTCGCTCGTCACAATACCCCAGTCACTACTCTCGATGAACTGTGGTATCGTGTTGAAGCTGCATGGGCAGCTGTACCTGTACACGCCATCCAAGCTCTGTTTGACTCAATGGCCAGGCGTATCAAGGTCGTTATTACGGCCAGAGGTGGTTGTTCTGGTTACTGATTTCTCACTATCTATGTACACAAATTGCGTGAAAATGTAATCACATTGCCATCTTTAGTGAAAGGTAAGAAGAGTTGCAGGATCTGTTGTATGCAATGAACAGTTTGATACGTGCATAATGTGGATTGAAAGTGAACCGAAGAGATACGTAAATTATTAGAAGTACCAGAAATAAGATGAGAGAGAAACTTAACATCAAAATTGGGGATCACGAAGTAGGTGAAGTTACGGAACTGCGTTACCTAGGCGGCAAAATAGTCCATGATGGTGGGAGCAAGGACATTAAAAGCAGAAGAGCACAGGGAAAAATGCGATTCCTGGGCAAGGAAAGTCTACTAGTATGAATCGTAGGCCTCAATTTTTAGAAGAAATTTCTGAGACTGTGCGTATGGAACAGTACATTATGGTAGAGGAACTGCTTTCAATGATTATATAAAGTACAATAACCCACAATACGACAATCTTCCAAAGAAGCAGGACCACTAGCCTTCACCCATAAGTGAATACTACAATCGGAATTTATCTTACAACGTCCACGACAAGAAATTTCTGAGACTGTACGTTTGGAACACTACATTATGGTAGAGGAAGACAGAGATTGAAATACTTCCAGCAAATAATTGAAGAGGTAGGTTGCAATTGCTACTCTCAGATGAAAAGGTTGGCGCGGGAGAAGAACTCATGCGGCCTCATCAAATCAGTCAGACGACTGGAGAGAAAAAAAAAAAAAATGCGTGTGATGGTCATTCCCGTTATTGCGTAGTCCAGCTGCCGTTAGCTTCCAAGCAATGGTGCTGTTTGACACGGAGTGTTGCAGCAGGTCCATTGCTTGTTCTCAAATGGCTGGAGCAGATATGAAGGAATTGCAGTGTTCTTGGAGCACAGTACGGCGATGCTCCCCTGTGGTGGACAGACGCGGTCACCGTAACGTAGTGGAGTGTGTGTACTTACGGTGCCATGGGGAATATCGGACCACTGTCATATCGGAATGCACCACAAATCTGGATATTGCACGAGTCGACCAGCCAGCCGGGTGGAGACCAACGACGAGACCGCTATCAAACCCTGTCAGCACCTGGTAACGCTATCTGTGACGAGTGCAGATACTGTCTGTTTTGTTGGCAGAAGAGCCAACACCGTGTCACTAGGGGAGGCCGAAATGCACGCGTTTTAGCTCACGCAGGCTGGAGTGAGGAGGGAAGAACTATACTGACGTGAGGTCTGGAACATGACTAGGAATTAGAATACAGAAAGTGGACTTAATTAGTTTGATACTTCAATCCATTAATGATGAACGTCTCTCTTGACGGTACATGATTCACAATATTATCTGTTCAGAAGACATAGTAACTAAATATGGCGCCTTGCAAGATCGTAGCAAATAACGTAGCTGAAGGCTATGCTAAACTGTCGTCCCTGCAAATGAGAGCGTATTTAGACAGTGAACCATCGCTAGCAAAGTCGGCTGTACAACTGAGGCGAGTGCTAGGTAGTCTCTCTAGACTAGACCTGCCATGTGGCGGCGCTCGGTCTGCAATCACTGATAGTGGCGACACGCGGGTCCGACGTATACTAATGGACCGCGGCCGATTTAAAGGCTACCACCTAGCAAGTGTGGTATCTGGCAGTGACGCCACACTGTCCAAAACACCAGTGAACTCTGGTGACCGTTCTGACTTAACACAGAACTGTAACTCAAACGATTTTCATACGCAATGATGGTGTGTGCATGTACGAAGATACATTGACATCCGACAGTGCCTTCTAGATGCTTCATATACTGGGTGATGAAAAAGTCAGTATAAATTTGAAAACTGAATAAATCAGGGAATAATGTAGAGAGAGAGGTACAAATTGACACACATGCTTGGAATGACATAGGGTTTTATTAGAACCAAAAAAATACAAACGTTCAAAAAATATCCGACAGATGGCGCTTCATCTGATCAGAATAGCAATAATTAGCATAACAAAGTAAGACAAAGCAAAGATGATGTTCTTTACAGGAAATGCTCAATGTGTCCACCATCATTCCTCAACAATAGCTGTAGTCGAGGAATAATGTTGTGAACAGCGCTGTAAAGCATGTCCGTAGTTATGGTGAGCCACTGGCGTCGGATGTTGTCTTTCAGCATCCCTAGAAGATGTCGGTCGATCACGATACACTTGCGACCTCAGGTAACCCCAAAGCCAATAATCGCATGGACTGAGGTCTGGGGACCTGGGAGGCCAAGCATGACGGAAGTGGCTGCTGAGCACACGATCATCACCAAACGACGCACTCAAGAGGTCTTTCACGCGTCTAGCAATATGGGGTGAAGCGCCATCCTCCATAAACATCGTATGTTCCAGGAGGTGTTTATCAGCCAGGCTGAGGATGATGCGGGCCTGTAAAAAATCTGCGTACCTCTCACCCGTCACGGTAGCAGTTTTGCTGTCCAGCGCCATCTGTCGGAACTTTTTTGAACTTTTTTTTCCTAATAAAACCCCATGTCATTCCAAGCATGTGTGTCAATTTTTACCTCTATATCTACATTATTCCGTGGTTTTTTAAGTTTTCAAATTTATACTGACTTTTTGATCACCCGGTATATCTGTGTGTGTGTGTTGAACATTTCCTCCTAATATACGAATCATGGAGCTCAGAACCGCTGTTGACGTTAAAGTGAAAAACCCATTTGGATTTCAAAGTTGTCGTTACACTGAGTGCAGAATAACATTTTGGGAGTGTACATTACGCAAAATCCTAGCGTGGACTGAAAATGTTTAAGCGTATGAAATACAAAAGAAAATAAATTTGGTTCAGTACGTTAGTGCGAGTCTTAACAAGCTTAGCAATAATTCTAGTGTCTTCACTAATACTGCGGCCAATTTCACGAAGGGCGTAACTTACCACAATGACGGAAGCTAATCGCTTCTTTCTAAAACTAAAACTAAACTCCGTCCGAACAGGCCATGCAGTCCCAACGGTACCGACCGTGCGCCGCGTCATCCACAGCCCATAGGCGTCACTGGATGCGGATATGGAGGGGCATGTGGTCAGCACACTGCTCTCCCGGCCGTCCTCAGTTTTCGAGACCGCAGCCGCTACTTCTCAATCAAGTAGCTCCTTAGTTTGCCTCACAAGGGCTGAGTGCATCCCGCTTGCCTACAGCGCTGGACAGACCGGATGGTCACCCATCCAAGTGCTAACCCAGCCCGACAGCGCTTAACTTCGGTGATCTGACTGGAACCGGTGTTAGCACTGCGGCAAGGCCGTTCGCAACTGATTCTTTCAGTTCTCATTATTATCTTACATAATGTTATTAGAACGGTGAAGCCACCGGTTATAACAGAAGTGGAGCAGATTAAAGCTGTCATATAACAGGAACGATGGTTTACTGAATGAATTTATTGAAAAGATTGTTGAGCATAATTGTAGGAATGCTGCTTACCCTCCTTATGAAGCGCGCGTCAGAGGTTGCTGGAAGAATCAATGGCTTTATCTTCATTTCCCTGTAAACAACGATACGTGATATTCATTACACATGGAAGGATTAAGACAGTGAAAGTATTCTTTTCGATCTAAAGTAGTTTACATTTTTCGAACTCAAAATAGCGACTCCGGTAGCTGTAATTCACGTTTAGCAATGAACTTGTAGTGATTGTATAATAAAAATAAATTAAATACTACTGAAAAATAATAGAGGCAAGCCCTAAGGCAGTGGTCCCAAATAAATTATTTTGGCACATTCACAATATAGGCTTCTGTTGTTATACAGGGTGAAAGGTATTTAAACCGACAAACTCTGGGAGTTTGTAGGGGACATCAATACAAATATTTTTCCCTAATGTCGTTTTTTTCCTATGAGGATTATTTAAACCGGTAGAGGAAGATTTCTCTAGTGGCCAGTTAATTAAACCAACAAACACTTTTACATTTTTTTTTTATGACTAAGAGACAACACATTAACACAACCCAATTTCAATTACAGTAGATTTTCAAAAATGCTTCCATTGACACATAAACAAAGGTTACACCGTCGGATCATGTTCTGACTGACACGGGCAAAAACCCCAGGAGTATCCTGAATTGTTCCTGCAGCTACTACTATCTGGGCAACCAGATCCTCTTCTGATGCAACAGGAGTTGCGTAAACAAGGTTGCACATCTCTCACCGCACAAAAAAAATCCAGAGGGGACCATATCTGGGGATAGAGCAGGCCATGGTACAGGACCACCTCTGCCAACCCTCGTTTCTGGGAACCGTCGGTCCAGCAATCGACGCAAACGACGACTGAAATGTGCCGGAGCCCCGTCATGTTGGAACCACATGCGTTGTCTTCTAGGGAGGGGGACGTCTTCCAGCAATTCTGGCAATACTCTGGCGCGAAAATTGTAATAGTACCTGCCACTCAATGGCCTATGTAGCAGATACGGCCCAATTAAACAATCCCCAACAACACCGACCCACACATTAACGAAGAACCGCACTTTATGAGCTCTAGTAACTGTGGCATGTGGGTTATCCTCACTCCAAACATACGAATTATGCATGTTGAAGATTCCATCACGCCTGAACGTTGCTTCATCGGTAAACAACACAGAGGATCGAAATATAGGATGCATTTCACACTTTTCCAGGTACCACTGCGAAAACTGTGCTCTGGGTGGATAATCAACTGGTTCCATGTTGTGGATACGCTGTAAATGAAATGGACGTAACAACTGCTCTCGAAGGACTGATCTAACATTCGTCTGATTCGTCCTCATGTTAAGTGCAATTGCACAAGTGCTGATTGAAAGATCGCGCTCCACATGCTGCAAGACAGCTTCCTCAAACTGCAGCGTTCTTACCGTGTGATGGCGTCCCTGTCCAGGTAATCTACTAAATGACCCGGTCTCACGCAGACGTTGGTACACAGCAGCAGCGGTCGTATAACGTGGAATACGGTGATTAGGATGTTGTTGTTGATAAACCCGCGTGCAGCTCGTCCGTTGTGGTGCGCTACGTGGTACGCACCAACCATATCATTGTACTCAATCCAGGTGTATCGCTCCATTAGTAAGCAGAAACAATGCACTACTACACTGGTAGACAGCAGTTGCCTACAACTGAAGAGCATAATACGGCCTCTAACAACTAAAGATCGTAATACGGCCTCCACCGGTTTAAATAATCCTCATAGGAAAAAATGACATCAAGGAAAAATATTTGTTTTGATGTCCCCTACAACCTCCCAGAGTTTGTCGGTTTAAATACTTTTCACCCTGTAGCTGATGAACCTAATCGAATTTATTGCGTTTTTGTGGTTGTATACAATTGCACAAACAAAATTAATCCAAAGAGTGGATGTTACCGTCAAGTGCACTGTTATTACTGTAGTACGTGGCAGGAATGCCAACTGGACGAGATCTGACCCTTTGTTCTTGACGTACATTCTCTGAAAGTTATCAGGACACCCTAACATAATCTAGAACTGTCCTCTATATGCCACCTATACAAAAGGAGGCGTGGAGTGCTATATTGTCAGCAGAGAAACAGTGTGGTAGAAGAAGATCTCGGTTACTTCGAACCTGCATTAATCTTTGGATTTCGCTTCAGTAACACATCAGTCAGGATCATGTCAACCCATCTAAAGCTGCCCACGTCGATTGTTACTGGTCCGATTGTCGATTGGAAACGCGAAGTTCGAATATAATGAATTTTCTTGAGACAGAGAAGCTGCTGTCGATGCATCAGCACGGCTTTAGAAAGCATCGCTCCTGTAAGAATGGATGTTACCGTCAAGTGCTCTGTTATTACTGTAGTACGTGGCAGGAATGCCAACTGGACGAGATCTGACCCTTTGTTCTTGACGTACACTCTCTGAAAATTATCAGGACACCCTAACATAATCTAGAACTGTCCTCTATATGCCACCTATACAAAAGGAGGCGTGGAGTGCTATATTGTCAGCAGAGAAACAGTGTGGTAGAAGAAGATCTCGGTTACTTCGAACCTGCATTAATCTTCGGATTTCGCTTCAGTAACACATCAGTCAGGATCATGTCAACCCATCTAAAGCTGCCCACGTCGATTGTTACTGGTCCGATTGTCGATTGGAAACGCGAAGTTCGAATATAATGAATTTTCTTGAGACAGAGAAGCTGCTGTCGATGCATCAGCACGGCTTTAGAAAGCATCGCTCCTGCGAAACGCAACTTGACCTTTTTTCACATGATATCTTGCGAAACATGGATGAAGGGTATCAGACGGATGCCATATTCCCTGACTTCCGGAAAGCGTTTGACTCGGTGCCCCACTGCAGACTCCTAACTAAGGTACAAGCATATGGGATTGGTTCCCAAGTATGTGAGTGGCTCGAAGAGTACTTAAGTAATAGAACCCAGTACGTTGTCCTAGATGGTGAGTGTTAATCGGAGGTGAGGGTATGATCTGGAGTGCCCCAGGGACGTGTGGTAGGTCTGCTGTTGTTTTCTATCTACATAAATGATCTTTTGGATAGGGTGGATAGCAATGTGCGGCTGTTTGCTGATGATACTGTGGTGTACGGGAAGGTGTCGTCGTTGAGTGACTGTTGGAGGATACAAGATGACATGGACAGGATTTGTGACTGGTGTAAAGAATGGCAGCTAACTCTACATATAGATAAATGTAAATTAATGCAGATGGATAGGAAAAAGAATCTTGTAGTGATTGAATACTCCATTAGTAGTGTAGCGCTTGACACAGTCACGTCGATTAAATATTTGGGCGTAACATTGCAGAGCGATATGAAGTGGGACAAGCATGTAATGGCAGTTGTGGGGAAGGCGGATAGTCGTCTTGGTTCAATGGTAGAATTGTGGGAAGATGTAGTTCGTCTGTAAAGGAGACCGCTTATAAAACACTAATACGACCTATTCTTGAGTACTACTCGAGCGTTTGGGATCCCTATCAGGTCGGATTGAGGGAGGACATAGAAGCAATTCAGAGGCGGGCTGCTAGACTTGTTACTGGTAGGTCTGATCATCACGCGAGTGTTACGGAAATGCTTCAGGATCTCGGGTGGGAGTGTCTAGAGGAAAGGAGGCATTCTTTTCGTGCATCGCTACTGAGGAAATTTAGAGAACCAGCATTTGAGGCCGGCTGCAGTACAATTTTACTGCCACCAACATACATTTCTCGGAAAGACTACAAAGATAAGATAACAGAGATTAGGGCTCGTACAGAGGCATATAGGCAGTCATTTTTCCCTCGTTGTGGTTGGGAGTGGAACAGGGAGAGAAGATTCTAGTTGTGGTACGAGGTACCCCCAGCCACACACCGTAAGGTGGATTGCGGAGTATGTATGTAGATGTAGGTGTAGAATCACAGCTGAACCGAGACCAGGCAGTCCTGGTGTAGCGAATGAAATTCCCCGTCGAGCATTGTGGGGGATGGTTGTAAAAAGTTGCATGAAATCAGAATGAAGAATAACTCGTGAGTTGCAAAGTGTTACCAGCAGGCCGGCCGTTGTGGCCGAGCGTTTCTAGGCGCTTCAGTCTGGAAGCGTGAGACCACTACGTTCGCAGGTTCGAATCCTGCCTCGGGCATGGATGTGTGCGATGTCCTAAGGTCAGTTAGGTTTAAGTAATTCTAAGTCCTAGGGGACTGATGACCTCAAATGTTAAGTCCCATAGCGCTCAGAGCCATTTGAACCATTTTTTGTTACCAGGAGTCCAGCAGTACAGTTAGCACAAAGACTGTGCTTAGGAAGTTAATAAGAAGGGGGTAAAATGGTCGAGCATCTCATTGTAAACCACATATATCTGTGGTCACCGTTCGGTGTTGTGTACAGAGAGAGATGCCACTCGACTTAGACGAGTGATTTGGAATGATAGATCACACTGTATACTGTGACAGTCCAATGGAACCGTTTGGATTTGACCATTGCCTGGAGAAGGTTACCCGCCATCATGTGCAGCGCAATCAGTGAAGTACGGAGGCGCTGACGCTACGGTACGGGAGTATTTTTCGTCACGGTTAGGGTGCAGTTCTCTTACTGAACTTAAGAAAACGCTGAATCCCGAAGGATAAGGACACACTGTACTCGCTACAGTAGATGAACAGTTCGGAAACGATGGATGATTATTTGAATCTTTACGACCACTCATAATGTCAGAAAGTACCATCTGTGGCGCGTGTCATTTGTCTACAATAAAATTCATGACATGTGGTGGCCTACACAGGCTCCTTAAATGAACCAAGAAGAGAACATTTGGGATGAGACAGAAAGTCGACTTCGCTCCAGATCGGAGCGTCCAACATCACTACCATCTCTGGTTTCGGGTCTTGGGGAATAATGGACTGCCACTGATCCGCTGACGTTCAGACGTCTCACTGAATTTTTTCTCCACGGGAGTTCCTGCAGTCATTAGGGTGAAGGTTGCGCACATCCCATACTGTTGTCCACTAGTCGGCGTTCCAATACTTTTGGTCAGATAGTATGTTATCATTGAGGGGCATGTCGTGATATGAGCCGCCATCGCTAAGGAGTTTCCCCTCAATGCGCTTTCAGACAGGTGGCGTAAAATAATTAGTACTGCAGGGTAGTGTCTAGTATGACGATGATTCAAATGGACTCTTGCTAGGAGTCAGGAATTCATTGAGGCTTACGCTGGTACGTTTCGATTCAGTCATCGGCAAGCAATGTTTGCGTGCCGTTGATAATGGCTAGTCGGCCGAATCGCGATTAGCTTTTCAATGCTTTTATGAACTGATTGAAATAGTCTTGATAGTAAAATTATTGGTTTCACACGTAGGAATTTCCGAGCAAGGGAATACTCGTACATACATTGCACGTCTAAAAGTTTTTGTGGATACTATTATCAAACATACAAAAGTGAAGATACAAACATAATAACTTTATTCGCCTGCAGGAAGCTGTCAGCCAATTTACTTTCGGGATCGACAGCTGCAACGTCACATCTTTGAATGTTCGTCATTATATGCGACACACAACCGTGGACTGTGAGCGTGGTAATCGTCGAGAGTACTCCGAATTGAACTTGCAGCGGTGGTGACCACCTAGTCTCCTTAGGCTTTCATAAAATAGTTCTCCTAGCATTAAACCGGAATGGCTAGAGGACAACTGTAAGGATTCTATGTACCGACTTGACAGAAAATCCTAGGAAGTTCTGGTCTTACGTTAAATCAGTAAGTGGCTCGAAACAGCATATCCAGACACTACGGGGTGATGATGGCATTGAAACAGAGGATGACACGCGTAAAGCTGAAATACTAAACACCTTTTTCCAAAGCTGTTTCACAGAGGAAGACCGCACTGCAGTTCCTTCTCTAAATCCTCGCACAAACGAAAAAATGGCTGACATCGAAATAAGTGTCCAAGGAATAGAAAAACAACTGGAATCACTCAATAGAGGAAAGTCCACTGGACCTGACGGGATACCAATTCGATTATACACAGAGCACGCGAAAGAACTTGCCCCCCTTCTAACAGCCGTGTACCGCAAGTCTCTAGAGGAACGGAGGGTTCCAAATGATTGGAAAAGAGCACAGATAGTCCCAGTCTTCAAGAAGGGTCGTCGAGCAGATGCGCAAAACTATAGACCTATATCTCTGACGTCGATCTGTTGTAGAATTTTAGAACATGTTTTTTCCTCAAGTATCATGTCGTTTTTGGAAATACAGAATCTACTATGTAGGAATCAACATGGATTCCGGAAACAGCGATCGTGTGAGACCCAACTCGGTTTATTTGTTCATGAGACCCAGAAAATATTAGATACAGGCTCCCAGGTTGACGCTATTTTTCTTGACTTCCGAAAGGCGTTCGATACAGTTCCGCACTGTCGTCTGATAAACAAAGTAAGAGCCTACGGAATATCAGACCAGCTGTGTGGCTGGATTGAAGAGTTTTTAGCAAACAGAACACAGCATGTTGTTATCAATGGAGAGACGTCTACAGACGTTAAAGTAACCTCTGGCGTGCCACAGGGGAGTGTTATGGGACCATTGCTTTTCACACTATATATAAATGACCTAGTTGATAGTGTCGGAAGTTCCATGCGGCTTTTCGCGGATGATGCTGTAGTATACAGAGAAGTTGCAGCATTAGAAAATTGTAGCGAAATGCAGGAAGATCTGCAGCGGATAGGCACTTGGTGCAGGGAGTGGCAACTGACCCTTAACATAGACAAATGTAATGTATTGCGAATACATAGAAAGGAGGATCCTTTATGGTATGATTATATGATAGCGGAACAAACACTGGTAGCAGTTACTTCCGTAAAATATCTGGGAGTATGCGTGCGGAACGATTTGAAGTGGAATGATCATATAAAATTAATTGTTGGTAAGGCGGGTACCAGGTTGAGATTCATTGGGAGAGTCCTTAGAAAATGTAGTCCATCAACAAAGGAGGTGGCTTACAAAACAGTCGTTCGACCTATACTTGAGTATTGCTCAACAGTGTGGGATCCGTACCAAATCGGGTTGACGGAGGAGATAGAGAAGATCCAAAGAAGAGCGGCGCGTTTCGTCACAGGGTTATTTGGTAACCGTGATAGCGTTACGGAGATGTTTAATAAACTCAAGTGGCAGACTCTGCAAGAGAGGCGCTCTGCATCGCGGTGTAGCTTGCTGTCCAGGTTTCGAGAGGGTGCGTTTCTGGATGAGGTATCGAATATATTGCTTCCCCCTACTTATACCTCCCGAGGAGATCACGAATGTAAAATCAGAGAGATTAGAGCGCGCACGGAGGCTTTCAGACAGTCGTTCTTCCCGCGAACCATACGCGACTGGAACAGGAAAGGGAGGTAATGACAGTGGCACGTAAAGTGCCCTCCGCCACACACCGTTGGGTGGCTTGCGGAGTATAAATGTAGATGTAGATGTAGATTCAGAATAATATTTCACTAGGGGAAAGATAGATAAAGCCTACAGGAAAATTAAAGAGGCCTTTGGGGAAGAGAGAAGCAGCTGTATCTATATACAAAGCTGAGACGGTAAACCAGCCCTAAGCAATGAAGTAGAAGACTAAAGGTGGAGGAATATGTAGAGTTTCTATACAAAGACGATGAACTTGAAAGCAATATTATAGAAAGGACAGTGGACGTAGGTGAGTGTGGGATGGGAGATACGATACTGCAGGAAGAATTTGACAAAGCTATAAAACATTAAAGTCGAAACAGTGCTCGGGACTAGACGACATTCCGCCAGAACTAATGACAGCTTTTTCCATCAGGTGTACAAGATGCATCAGACAGGTGAAATGCCCTCCGGCTCACCGAGGAATGGAGTAATTCTAATTCCAAAGAAAGCAGTTGCTGATAGGTGTGAAAATTACTGAACTATCTGTTTAATAAGTCATGATTGCAAAATACTAAAACTAATTCCTTACAGAAGAATGAAAAAACTGATAGAGGTAGACCTCGGAGAAGATCAGTTTGTATTCCGGAGAAATGTAGGAAGGTACGTTAAGGAAACGCAAACCTACATTTATAGCTTTTGTAGATTCAGAAAAAGCTTTTGACAATGTTGACTGGAGTACTATCTTTGAAATTCTGAAAGTAGCAGGGCTAAAATACAGGGAGCGAAAGGTTATTTACAACTTGTACAGAAACCATACGGCAGTTATAAGAGCCGAGGGACATGAAAGGGAAGTAGTTGTAGGGAAAGGAGTGAGACAGGGTTGACACCTACCCTCGATGTTATTCAGTACGTACTGAACAAGCAGTAAAGGAATCTAAAGAAAAATTTGGAGTAGGAATTAAAGTTCAGGGAGGCGAAATAAAAACTCTGAGGTTTGCCGATGACATTGCGATCTTGTTGGAGACAACAAAAGACTTCAGGGAGCAGTTGAACAGAATTGACAGTGTACTGGAAAGAGTATATAAGGTGAATATCAACAGAAGTAAAACAAGGATAATGAATGTATTCGAATTAAATCAGTTGATGCAAAGGGATCAGATTAGGAAACGAGACACTTAAAGCAGCAGATGAGTTTTGATATTTGGGCAGCAAAGTAACTGATGATGGGCATAGTAGAAAGGACGTAAAGTGTACACCGGCAATGGTAAGAAAAGCATTTCTAAAGAAGAGAAATTTGATAACATCAGATATAGACTTAAGTGTTAGAAAGTCTTTTCTGAAGGTATTGGTCTGGAGTGTAGTCATGTATGGACGTGAAACGTAGACGATAAACAGTTTAGTTAAGGGAGAACAGAAGCTTTTGAAATGTGGTACTACAGAAGAATGCAGAAGATTAGACGTGTAAGTCACGTAACTAATGAGGAAGTACTAAACAGAATTGGGGAGGCAAGAAATTTGTGGCACAACTTGACCAAAAGAAGGGCTCGGTTGATAGCACTCATTCTCAGACATCAAGGGATCACCAGTTTAGTATTGGAGGGAATTGCCGGATGTGAATATTCAAGATGCAGACCAAGAGCGGAATACAGTAAACAAATTCAGAAACATGCGGGTTGCAGTGGTTTTTCGGGGATGAAGAGGCTCCCAGAGGATTGAGTAGCATGGATAGCTGCATCAAACCAGCCTTCGGACTGAAGATGACAATAAGAATGGTATTAAAGTCTGCAGTATTTTATATACATGATGCTTTCTCTTTATATGCAAATCGTAGAGCGCTAATGGGGGAAAAATTTATCCCGTACCAATTTTTCGTGAATTAAGTCCTTAATCAAATGGTTCAAATGGCTCTGAACACTATGGGACTTAACACCTGATGTCATCAGCCCCTATAACTTAGAACTACTTACACCTAACTAGCCTAACGACATCACACACATCCGTGTCCGAGGGAGGATTCGAACTTGCGACCATAGCAGTCGCGCGGTTCCGGTCTGAAGCGCCTACAACCGCTCGGCCACCGCGGCCGGCTAACTTTTTAATCATTTGATACTAAAATGCTACACGTCGGTAAGTCTGTTACGGTCGATTCGAAGAAGGTGTATCAACGGTTATTTTCCTGTGTCGAAATGGTATCACCGGTCCAACATATTACGTCTGTTCCGTAAAGATTGAACCAAGGTTTCCATCATCATGTTTAGCAATGTGCAGAGAAATTTTCAGTGTGTGTGTGCGTGTGTGTGTGTGTGTGTGTGTGTGTGTGCGCGCGCCCGCACTCGGATGTGACAACTGCTCTGCATGACGAAGAATTTTTTTTAATTTTTTGATTTTTTTAACGTAGCTTTCAGCTTGCAAGTAATCTTGTTATGTTTTTCATAGCTGCCTTGTGATTTACAGATAATGAGCTACTGATTTCATTGCCGCTAGGTGTAGGAGGAAAATGTGTGCTACAGAGAATGCCCTACGTTAGCGTAATGACTTAAAAATACTACCTGTAGACGCGAGACTTCCAGCGCATATTTAATGTTTACTTACAGTTTTTCAGTGGCTTTCTGGAAGGCTGTCCACCACTTGTTGTCTGCGCCGATAAGAGTGGTTGGTATCTTCTCTTGCTTTGCCAAAAACTCGAGCTCAACTCCTTCTCCAGCATCTGAGCACCATTGCCAGATCTTCTCCTCCAGCTTGTCGAAGTCCATCAGTGGATTGATGCGCAAGTCGAACACTGCAGACATCTCGGGTGGGATTACGTTCAGTGCAGACCCTCCCTGGTAATCAAACAGTTATCTCAGGGATGTTGTGCTCTTCAAATACTCATCATCCTGCTGCACGTCTAATGACAAGTACGATGCTAAATGTTTAGATTATTCGATGTTTATAGTTGTAGGGGATGGAGTAGAAGAAAGGATTACGGAAGAATATGGGCTTGGTACTAGGAATCAGAGAGGAGAAAGACTAATTGAGTTCTGCAATAAATTTCAGCAAGTAATAGCGAATACTCTGTTCAAGGATAACAAGAAGAGGAGATATGCTTGTAAAAGGTTATACGGAAAGATTTCAGTTAGATTAGCTTCCGAAATCAGGTACTGGAATGTCCTGCGTACCCAAGAGCAGGTACAGACTCAGATCACAACTTAGTAGTGATGAAAAGTATGTTGAAGTTTAAGAGACTAGTCAGTTAGAATTTACAAAAATCACTTCAGAAAATTAATGTTTTTCTAAATCTGAAAGCATGTTCCATAGTACAACATGGTCATGTACCTATATGAAGTCGTAACTAAAGTGTTTCCACTTTATTTCTTTTGCTAGGACGTAACGTGAACACACAATAAAAAAATGTTTCAAATGGCTCTGAGCACTATGGGACTTAACATCTGAGGTCATCAGTCACCCAGAACTTAGAACTACTTAAACCTAACAAACCTAAGGACATCACACACATCCATGCACGAGGCAGGATTCGAACCTACGACCGTAGCGGTCGCTCGGTTCCAGACTGCAGCGCCTAGAACCGCACGGCCACCACAGCCGGCGAACACACAATAGTTACAACTTTAAATCATACCTTTAGGTAAAACATCGACAACTAGTGAGAGAAGAAGAATAATTGTGCTCCACAACAATTAGTGCGAGGAACATGAAACTTGCGAAGAAAGAAGTTTGTAGCGCGTAGATGTGCTTATGTTTCGTAAGTGAAGTTAAAACGCGACCTGCAGCATGTCACCAGATGAGGAAGCGCAGATGCCAGCCAGAAACTCGAATAACTATTCCTCTGAAGATGCCTTAAAACAGAAAGCTGAAACACATCTGGAATAAATGAAATATATTGCAGCAAAAAAAGTGGGTTTTATTTACAAAACGAATATTTCCATGCTTGCTGCGGATGATGGTGTCGCAAACAAACATGGTATATGTTTTTCAGTTGTAAAACTGGGCGTCATTCTGCAAATGGCCCGATGCGAAGTCTGCTAAAACTGAAATGTCGCCCCGAGAATTCTAATATATCATTATTATAAGAGATGGACTTTATCGATTCCTATACGAGTTTGCACTTAGTTTGGAAAACCAGATTCATTATGAAGGCATCGCTGAAACACATACAGTGTGTGAAATTGGGAAACATTTCTACATAGCTCGTTTGATTAAGTTGTATTAGTACTTATCTACAAAATCACACTGGCTATAACAGACATTCTCAGATTACAAAAGAAAATGTGTTTGAATAATTTATTTTTAGAATTGCTTGTGATAGCAGTTTTTTTCGGAAGGCATCTGATAGTGGCTTCCGCAGCAGGATACTAAAATTTTGTCCGAGAAATGCGGTTAAAATCCGAAAACCAGATGTCATTCTGATAGTTACTTGACTGGTTAAAGCATGAATAGAATTTCTTTTATTTTTTCTTTGCATAAAATTAGAGAAGTAATGGATTTTTGTTGATTTCAAATGGGATCATTTCACACAGAAGCCTTTGTTGGCATTCTGAGTGTGTGTTTCGTACCTCGACTATGGTGAGATTCGTGCTGGTGACGTCGGCCATCCATAGGTTGGGATCTTGCTGTAGTTTGTCCAGCTCTTCTTGGCGGAAGTCCATGAAGCGATCCAGGACGATCCGCAGTTTTTCTCCAGGAGTTCCAGGCACGAGGATGGAGCCATGTCCAGTGAATCCTCGGCAGCGCACTTTGACTTCTGGGAATCGGAAAAGTGTTGCTGTACAATTCGCACAACCAGATAATACAGGTTGGGAGTGCACGGAAAATTACATTCTATAGTTAAAAGTAAATCTATTTCCAAAGAATCAGACCATTGTTCGGAACGGAACGCTTCGTTAACGTGGAAAGTATTTACTGAGGTTAACGAAGGCAATGTTGGCCCTATGTACTTGACGATGCCCTTTAGCTACACTGTCTAAAGGATCGTCCTAAGAAATGCCAAATTAAGATCAGCCTGAAGATGCCTAAATAGGTGAAACGCGTAGTTGATAAATAAAAAAACTAAAATTTCAACCAAGACTGTTTTCAACTAATACTGTCAAACACTGGTTTGCTGATTTATGCCACAGACTGGAATAATGCCACAGATTGTAACAAACTACGGAGCTGATCAACTTGGTACCCAAAACGAGTCATAACACTATTGCAGAAACAACGAAACCAGTATGACAAATTTAAACTAACGCAAAACCTCCAAGATTGGCTACCTTTTAAAGAAGCTCGAACATCGATACGAGATGTTTATAATAGATTCCACAGAAAAACGTTGTCTCGAAACCTGGCAGAAAATCCAAAGAGATTCTGGTCGTATGTAAAGTATGCTAGCGGTAAGACACAATCGATCACTTTGCTGCGCGATAGCAATGGAAATACTACCGATGACAGTGTGCTACAGAGATACTAAACGCAGCCTTCCGAAATTCCTTCACCAAAGAAGACGAAGTAAATATTACAGAATTCGAATCAAAAACAGCTGCCAACATGAAGTAGATAACATTGGAGTAGTCAAGCAGCTTAAATCACTTAATAAAAGCAAGTCTTAAAATCCATATTGTATACCAGTTAGTCTCCTTTCAGAGCATGCTGATGCAACAGCTCCTTACTTAACAATCATATACAACCGCTCGCTCGACAAAATCTCCGTACCCAAAGACTGGACAGTGGCACAGGTTACACTAACATTCAAGAAAGGCAATAGGGATAATCCACTTCATTAATCCATTTGAGCAGCAAGATTTTGGAAGGTACATTGTGTTCGAACACTATGAAGTACCTCGAAGAGAACGGTCTATTGGCACACAGTCAAACGGATTTGGAAAACATCGTTCTTGTGAAACACAACCAGGTGGTTACTCACACAAATTGCTATGGACAAGGGTTTTCAAATTGTTTCCGTATTTATAGATGTCCAGAAGGCGTTTGACACTGTACCTCACAAGCGGCTTGTAGTGAAATCGCGTGCTTATGGAATATCGTTCAGTTACGTGACTGGGTTCGTGATTTCCTGTCAGACAGGTTGCAGTTCACAATAAGTGACGGAACGTCATCGAGTAAAACAGATGTGATTTCAGGCGTTCCCCAAGGTAGTGTTACAAGCCCTCTGCTGGTCCTTATTTATACAAACGATTAGAAGACAATCTGAGCAGCCGTCTAAGGTTGTTTGGTGATGATTATATCGTTTATCGTCTAGTAAAGTCATCAGAAAATCAAAAGAATCTGCAAAACGATTTAGATAAGGTATCGATATAATGCGAAAATTGGCAGTTGACCCTAAATGATGAAAAGTGTGAGGTCGTCTGCAGGAGTGCTAAAAGAAATGCGTTGAGCTTCGGTTACACGATAAATCGGTCATATCTAAAGGCCGTAAATTCTACTAAATACCTAGGAATTACAATTACAAAAAACTTACATTGGAAAGAACACACAGAAAATGTTATGCAGAAGATGAATCAACGACTGTGTTTTGTTGGCAGAACGCTTAGAACATGCAACAGATCTACTAGAGAGACTGCCTACACTACACTTGTCCATCCTCTTTTGCAGTGCTGCTCCGCGGTGTGGGATCCTCCGTTTGCTGTCCTTAGCAGATAGGATACACAATTAACGGACTACATCGAGGAAGTTCAAAGAAGAGCAGTACTTCCTGTATTATAGAGAAATCTGGTATTGGTCTTCTCCATATCTGTTACTGAAGTAACCTCGTATCGACGAGTGATGAAACTCACTTTGCAACACCAATGTTTAATATCGATATAGAAATCAGAACTCCTATACAACGTCCGTGGGTGAATGTTCACACAATTTCAGTAAAAACAGAAAAGTCTTTCCAAGATGTTGCCTGAGCTGCGCCAGTTTCGTAGCAAGCGGCGGATCAGGAGGAGCCGAGAGTGATCGACGTTAGTATTCAACCTGAGGGTAATTCCTGGAATTCGGGTGTCAGCAGTTGTCAGAGATGACGGCTAGGAAGACGATGGCTGCCGGAGAGACGATAGTACTTCCGGGACGTCGGGCGTCGGCATATATCGGAGGTGATCGCTGTGTCGACGACAGCTGCCGGTGGGACGACGTGAGACGTGGCGTGGCACCTGGCACTGGTAGACGGAGATCCTGCGTGGCGTCAGCAACAGGTGCTTCATGGCGTGGGCGATGACTCCGGACGGCGAGCTGCTGATGTGGCAGGCGTGAAGCCCTGATACGCAACTGCTCCAGCATTTGTTTCTTTGTTATTTCATCCCCTCTCGTCCCCATTTGGGCGGGGGATTCGGCTGGCAGCGGTACATTCAACCTCCGCTTCAGCCAGCAAACATCAGACACAGATTTAGCTGTTGAACACAAAACAAGGAGACGTATTTACCGCGAATTTAATGTTTTAAAGACGGCGTTAAGGGAGAACGTAAGAAACAGTGCTGCCTTCTTCTTCTTCTTCTTCTTCTTCTTCTTTATCGTCGCCTTGTCCCACGTCAAGTAGGGTCGGCGTTGCTCTTCTGGATCCTCCTCCTCCATAATACTCTATCCATTGCCTCTTCCTTCTTCCATCCTTTCTCCCTTAGGTCCCCGTATATCTTATCCTTCCACCTCACCTTCGGTCTTCCTCTCCTTCTCGCTCCTTCAATCTTTATATCTTCAGTTCTGTTTCCGAAATACTCTTCCCCTTTTCTCTGTAAGTGTCCGTACCACTTTAATCTGATCTCTTGTATATTTTTCCCTATGCGTCCCACTTTCACAGCTCGTCTAACAAATTCATTTCTCATCCTGTCCTTCATTGTTACCCCACACATCCACCTCAGCATCCTCATTTCCGCCACTTCCATCTTCCTTTCCTGGACTACTCTGATTGGCCGTGTCTCTGCCCCGTATATCATAGCAGGCCTCACCACCGACTTGTACACTTTTCCCTTGCCTGCTGCCTTAATGAATAGTTTAAGAACGCTGACAGAAATTTCGACAGACAGCAGGGTTAAAAACACTTCAAGAACACAGAAGACATAATTTTTTTTAAAAGAAAAGCACTGAACACGACAGAAGAGGCACTGACCAATAAAAATGTAACACAGCAAACTATAACTACAACCTGGAAAAGAACCTGCACTCGGACGGTAAATTGTTGATGAAAAGAAGTGTGTGTATGTTTGGAGATAGGAGAGTGGAGGTGATGAGGACTGATGATGAAGACTTTTAATGACATAGGGGTGGCTGTGACGGACAAGGAGAGTGGTGTAGCGGATATTGCGATCTATTTTGGAAGAAAAAGGGCCGTAGTGCGACAGGGAAGGGAAAAAGGAGGAGGTGTGGTCTGGGTAGAGGACGACGAGGAAGCCCTTCACGTGCGGTAGGGAGGAGGGGAGGAGCTGGATAAGTTGGGTTGGATTCAGGTTTGGTACGATGGGTATATGTCGGATTGGAGTTCATGGTCTGGGAGGGAGAGACGGCGAAAATATCTTCAGGAGAGGACGTCTAGGGCATGCAGGTGGAGGGTTGGTGGGATATATAGGTAGAGGCGCGGCAGCACACTAAGATTCAAAAGGAGGCGGGACACCATAGTACTGTTGGAGTCGAGTTTGCTGATGGTGTAGGTTATTTGGAGGCGTTCGATATGATTGAAGAGAGGTGGAATTTGATGATCTGGTAAAGGATCCTTGTGGAGGAAGGTGCCGGCCGCAGTGGCCGAGCTGTTCTAGGCGCTTCAGGCCGGAACCGCACTGCTGCTACGGTCGCTGGTTCGAATCCTGCCTCGGGCATGGATGTGTGTGATGTCCTTAGGTTGGTTAGGTTTAAGTTGTTCTAAGTCTAGGGGGCTGATGATCTCAGATGTTGAGTCCCATAGTGCATAGAGCCATTTGAACCATTTTGTGGGGTAAGGTAACTGGATGCAGAAAGCGAGGCGGAAGCATGGCGTTAGTGTGTCTGGATGGTCTTTTAGAACTTGCGTGAGGAGGATATCCACACAACATTTGCATAGCAAAGGATGCGACGAATGAGGGATTTGTATGCGTAAAGACAATGGTAGGGTATAGTCCCCATGTTCGACAAGTTAGTAGATTTAGTGAGCTTTCTGTTAGGTGCCGAGTAGGTGAGGGTTAGTTATCTGGGTTTTACTATGGTGAAGTCGTTGAGACAGAAGGCTCCTGCGTGGTCAGGGGCAGAGTAAATAGTCTCCCGCACATGGGTAATCGCGTAGCACTGAAAGGCCACATGGCGTAGAGTAGGGAGGTAGTATGTCGCCTATAGCGCTCACTGCCGCGACAGGCAAGCTGCCTGTCGGAGAGGTTATGGCGCCCGAAGGCTGTGGCGGCTGCTGGCGGCTTGGTATTTGCCATGATATATTGGGCTGTATTAGTCTACCACAATATTATTGCACCTGGGAGTGAGGCCGCTTAAGTCATCTTACCTTGAATTTTTATCGTGACACTTCGCTAAGACACGCTGAACCACTTGAAAGTATATGCACAGCTATTTTGAGATTATTCACAGTGCGATGCGCTTACCTTAGTCACCTACGTACTTGTTTACTGTAAGGTCATCGTGTGTTTCCGATAACGGCCACGGGTGACCAGGTTCAGTAATATCGTGGTCAAGTAGTACCTGGCCTGGAAGCATGCACGTTATTGTGGTGGCCGAAATGTGTAGGGGGCAGCCCTGCGCACACCATAGTCTCGGAGTAATCGAGTGACCTCTCGAGCAATGCGAGGTGGGTGGCCCACCCAGCTAGCCACGCGGTCTAGCGCCCTGCTTCCCGGGCGGGAAGGCGGGCAAGTCTCCGGCACGAATCTGCCCGGCGGATTAGTGTCGAGGTCCCGTGTGCCGGCCAGCCTGTGGATGGATTTTAAGGCGGTTTTCAATCTACCTCGCGAATGCGGGCTGGTTCCCCTTTTCCTCGTCAGTTACACTATGTTGGCGACTGCTGTGCAACCATTACCTCCACATACGCGTACCTCATTACTACGCAAATATTTGGGGCTACACTCCTCTGGTAGGAGACGTTCCTGGTGGTGGTGGTGTGGTGTGGGGGGGGGGGGGGGCAATGGAGGTCGAACGGCACAATAACTCTGTGTTCGATGTGGGGCGGCGGTGGGGTGGGTGGACTGCTGTGGCCTGTTGTGGGATTGTGAATCACTGATCTCTACGGCGGGACGAAGCCTCTCCATCGTCTCTAGGTCACTGGTATAATACACAGTACACAATGCGAGGTGGAGCTCCATTGTCTATCAGAACAGTTTAGTCCAAAGCGCCTCTCTACCGTAGAGCAGGGGTCTTATTTTGGCGAGGCAGTAACGTTTCTCGCTGCGTGTCCTTGGTCCTCGGCGTCACAGTTTCTCAACACTACGTCGTTGTGCAGTACCGACGCCTAACGCCATGTTATGAAAGTAACACTTCTAACAACACATCTCCTGCAGCGCAAAGTCTGAACATCATTCTTATAAAGTTAGGTATATGCTTTCAGGTTACGCTGTCTCAAGTACCGAAAGTTTAATTGTAATTACGTTGTACTTTAATACTCAAATTAAATATTATGTAATTCTGCTGAGGTATATAGTAATGGACATCGGTAGCGTGGTCCCGGGAAAAAGAATCGTGTATACAAGTTGGAGAAAAATTGGGTCACAGAGTTTTAACCCTGGATAACTGATGCCAGTAGGAACCGAAGTTGCTAATATTATGTAGATCGACTACGCACCACTTTTATATCACGGAAACTTGGCCGCCGGTCGCTGTGGTCGAGCGTTGCTGGGCACTTCAGTCCGGAAACACGCGGCTGCTACGGTCGCAGGTTCGAATCCTGCCTCGGGCATGGATGTGTGTGATGTCCTTAGGTTATTTAGGTTTAAGTAGTTCCAAGTCTACGGGACTGATGACCTCAGATGTTAAGTCCCACAGTGCTTATAGCCATTTTTGAAACTTGGCCGTGGGATTGCCCTGTTCCCGTTTGTCGGTTGACGGGCAGCGTTATGGTTGTCGATACACACATACAAACGTCCCTCGCCCCGCCACTGCCCCAACGTGATACGCACACGCGTCGAATAGGTCTTGCTGTTTGTCTTCACCTCACGTCAGAGGCATTCGCATATAAGCTTCGCTTTGGAGCACACACACGTCACCTGCGATTAAGTCATACAGTAAGCATGGTAGTACAGTGAAACTTCCTGGCAGATTAAAACTGTGTGCCCGACCGGGACTCGAACTCGGGATCTTTGCCTTTCGCGGGCAAGTGCTCTACCATCTGAGCTACCGAAGCACGACTCACGCCCGGTACTCACAGCTTTACTTCTGCCAGTACCTTGTCTCCTACCTTCCAAACTTTACAGAAGCTCTCCTGCGAACCTTGCAGAACCAGCACTCCTGAAAGAAAGGATATTGCGGAGACGTGGCTTAGCCACAGCCTGGGGGATGTTTCCAGAATGAGATATTCACTCTGCAGCGGAGTGTGCGCTGATGTGAAACTTCCTGGCAGATTAAAACTGTGTGCCCGACCGGGACTCGAACTCGGGACCTTTGCCTTTCGCTGGCAAGTGCACACAATTTTAATCTGCCAGGAAGTTTCACATCAGCGCACACTCCGCTGCAGAGTGAAAATCTCATTATGGTAGCACAGTATTTGTTTGAGGAGCAACGACATATGGTTTTTGTTTATGGACTAGCCGAAAGTAATGGGCATGAACCTCGACGGTTGTATGAGAAACGGTACCCAGAAAGACGCCATCCACACCCGCAAACGTTTACAGCTATTCACCGGCGACTTGGCGAAACAGGTTCGTCATCAGGATATCATGGTAATGCTGGAAGACCTCGAACACGACGGGATGCTGCATTTGAAGAGATTGTTCCCGAGCGCTTCGAGGAAGCACCCACGACAGGTACTCGAGCCGTTGGACACGACATGGCGGTCACTCATCGGTTACTCTGGGACGTTTACGGGGATGACGGCCAGCATCGATTTAGTTTCCACCATTTCGAAGACCTAAATCCTGTGGCGGACTATGAACACAGGCTAGCGTTTTGCCGGTGGTTTCTGCGACTTGTTACACGAGATACCGACTTCCCCGCCATTGTGTTGTTTACCGCTGAGTGCACCTACGATTGGGATGGCGTTCACAAAACTCGAAACGTTCATTACTGGGCAATGGGAAATCCTCACGTCACGTACGACCACGGACAGCAGGAACGATTTTCGCTCAACATTTTGGCAGACACTGTGGGTGACCATCTGTTTGGGCCGGTCCGTCTACCTCCTCGACTTATCAGGGCAAACTACTTTCACGTTTTGCAAGAAATTCTACCCGGCCTGCGCCGCGCGGGATTAGCCGAGCGTCTATGGCGTTGCAGTCACGGACAGAGCGGCTGGTCCCGGCTGAGGTTCGAGTCATCCCTCGGGCACGGGTGTGTGTGTTTGTCCTTAGGATACTTTAGGTTGAGTAGTGTGTACGCTTAGGGACTGATGACCCTAGCAGTTAAGTCCCATAAGATTTCACACACATTTGAACATTTTTTTTTTTATACCCAGCCTGCTGGAAGGTGTTCCCCTGGACATACGGCTACACATGTGGTTGCAGCATGATGGGGCGCCCGCACATAACAGTCGTGCTATACATGGGTGTTTAAATGAACTCATCGACGGCCGGGTAATTGGCAGAGATGTTCGTAGGACATGGCCCCCGCGATCACCAGACCTCACGCCAGCGGACTTTAGCCTGTGGGGATTCTTCAAGGTTCTAGTTCACTCACTAGGACGCGAACCTCCTAGAAACGAAGAGGAGTTAGTGGATCGCATTCAACATGCCGCCAGTCACATCAGGGCAATGCCAGGAATCTTTGAAAGAGTTAGGCAAAATACCGTTGTCGTTACGAAGCTTGTGTGTCGCGTCAGAGGGTCGCGAGTTAGAGCCCCTGCTTTAAATCAACAATGTCCTAGCAAAAAAAAAAAAAAAAAAAAAAAAAAGACTTTCTGTTCGTGAACTAACAGCTGAACAGCTGTAGACAGGGGTTTCTTCCTGGTACGTCTTATCATGAAACTACAATGGATGTGTCGGGACGCCGGCGGATTCGGCCCCAGGCCCCCAGAGTGGAAGGCTGGCGAGCTACCACCGAGCGTGCGGACCGCCTTGGCTACATCGCGATTTCTGGCAGGCAGAGCATTCGCGGTCATGCATTGTCCGGAGCATCCGGCAACAGGGCAGTTCCGCGGCCAATCGGTAGTAGTTTTGGTTCCTACTGGCTTCAGCTATCCAGGGTTAACATTATATGACACAATTTTTCTGAACCTTGTATATGCATTATCAGTTTGCACGGCGACGAACACACCAATTATATTGTGCATATACGTGAGGCATCACGAGGTTGTTCATATATTGATGTTCTCCTTCAACGACATGCGTGAGGAATCGTATGAGTACTGTTACATGAACTATATTGAAAATTTATAGTACACAAGCAATAAGTCAACACTCACTCCATGAGCTCCTTTCGCCATTGGTAACGGCGTATTCCTCCTCAGGCGAAACTGGACCCTCGTCCAGTTCGAAGCCAACGTTCAGCTTATGGAAGTCTTCAGACTGCACGAATTTCTCCATGCCATCTGCGCCTCCTATTTCCTCATCTGAGAAACAGAGATATTTAAAGCACATCATTTTAAGTCGACGCAAACTCAGTGTCGCATAAAGTTATTGTAACAGAAAAGAAAACTGATTATCAATGAGTGCTAGGATTAATGCAAGTAAACAATTTGAGTTAACTTGATAAAAATCATCTAACGAAATTAGACTTTAACCTACTTCACACAAAACATACATAGCAGATTCGTCAGGAATAAATGTGACAGATGAAAGAGATGTAACTAACTTTTTATTCAGTAGCAGTACATCAAAATTATTAGAATTTAATATGTACAGTACGTCGTTGGATTACAAGTATGAGAGTTAAAACATAAAATAGTCATGTAAGTAGCCAGCTTGTAGCTATGTTTTCACAGAGAAAACGAATGCTATTTGTGATTCTTCCTACACGATCTGCACCATGGCGATACGTCGGAAAATGTGAGCCACCTAACATGCAGATAAGCTAAACCAAATCAGTGACAACAGTTTTCAATGCAGTTAAAGAATCCGGCCAAAGGAAGGGTCTTTCATTTACTCTTGAACTCTTGAACTTTGGAGATAACATCTTGGACCTACTGATAACAAACAGACCGGAACTTTTCGACTCTGCATGTGCTGAACAGGGAATCAGTGATCATAAGGCCGTTGCAGCATCTCTGACTATGGAAGTTAATAGGAATATAAAAAAAGGGAGGAAGGTTTATCTGTTTAGCAAGAGTAATAGAAGGCAGATTTCAGACTACCTAACAGATCAAAACGAAAATTTCCGTTCCGACACTGACAATGTTGAGTGTTTATGGAAAAAGTTCAAGGCTATCGTAAAATGCCTTTTAGACAGGTACGTGGCGAATAAAGCTGTGAGGGGCGGGAAAAACCCACCGTGGTACAACAACAAAGTTAGGAAACTACTGCGAAAGCAAAGAGAGATTCACTCCAAGTTTAAACGCAGCCAAAACCTCCCAGACAAACAGAAGCTAAACGATGTCAAAGTTAGCGTAAGGACGGCTATGCGTGAAGTGTTCAGTGAATTCGAAAGTAAAATTCTATGTACCGACTTTACAGAAAATCCTAGGAAGTTCTGGTCTTACGTTAAATCAGTAAGTGGCTCGAAACAGCATATCTACATCTACATCTACATCTACATTGATACTCCGCAAGCCACCCAACGGTGTGTGGCGGAGGGCACTTTACGTGCCACTGTCATTACCTCCCTTTCCTGTTCCAGTCGCGTATGGTTCGCGGGAAGAACGACTGTCTGAAAGCCTCCGTACGCGCTCTAATCTCTCTAATTTTACATTCGTGATCTCCTCGGGAAGTATAAGTAGGGGGAAGCAATATATTCGATACCTCATCCAGAAACGCACCCTCTCGAAACCTGGCGAGCAAGCTACACCGCGATGCAGAGCGCCTCTCTTGCAGAGTCTGCCACTTGAGTTTATTAAACATCTCCGTAACACTATCACGGTTACCAAATAACCCAGTGACGAAACGCGCCGCTCTACTTTGTATCTTCTCTATCTCCTCCGTCAACCCGACCTGGTACGGATCCCACACTGATGAGCAATACTCAAGTATAGGTCGAACGAGTGTTTTGTAAGCCACCTCCTTTGTTGATGGACTACATTTTCTAAGCACTCTCCCAATGAATCTCAACCTGGTACCCGCCTTACCAACAATTAGTTTTATATGATCATTCCACTTCAAATTGTTCCGTACGCATACTCCCAGATATTTTACAGAAGTAACTGCTACCAGTGTTTGTTCCGCTATCATATAATCATACAATAAAGGATCCTTCTTTCTATGTATTCGCAATACATTACATTTGTCTATGTTAAGGGTCAGTTGCCACTCCCTGCACCAAGTGCCTATCCGCTGCAGATCTTCCTGTATTTCGCTACAATTTTCTAATGCTGCAACTTCTCTGTATACTACAGCATCATCCGCGAAAAGCCGCATGGAACTTCCGACACTATCTACTAAGTCATTTATATATATTGTGAAAAGCAATGGTCCCATAACACTCCCCTGTGGCACGCCAGAGGTTACTTTAACGTCTGTAGACGTCTCTCCATTGATAACAACATGCTGTGTTCTGTTTGCCAAAAACTCCTCAATCCAGCCACACAGCTGGTCTGATATTCCGTAGGCTCTTACTTTGCTTATCAGGCGACAGTGCGGAACTGTATCGAACGCCTTCCGGAAGTCAAGAAAAATAGCATCTACCTGGGAGCCTGTATCTAATATTTTCTGGGTCTCATGAACAAATAAACCGAGTTGGGTCTCACACGATCGCTGTTTCCGGAATCCATGTTGATTCCTACATAGTAGATTCTGGGTTTCCAGAAATGACATGATACGCGAGCAAAAAACATGTTCTAAAATTCTACAAGAGATCGACGTAAGAGATATAGGTCTATAGTTTTGCGCATCTGCTCGACGACCCTTCTTGAAGACTGGGACTATCTGTGCTCTTTTCCAATCATTTGGAACCCTCCGTTCCTCTAGAGACTTGCGGTACACGGCTGTTAGAAGGGGGGCAAGTTCTTTCGCGTACTCTGTGTAGAATCGAATTGGTATCCCGTCAGGTCCAGTGGACTTTCCTCTATTGAGTGATTCCAGTTGCTTTTCTATTCCTTGGACACTTATTTCGATGTCAGCCATTTTTTCGTTTGTGCGAGGATTTAGAGAAGGAACTGCAGTGCGGTCTTCCTCTGTGAAACAGCTTTGGAAAAAGCTGTTTAGTATTTCAGCTTTACGCGTGTCATCCTCTGTTTCAATGCCATCATCATCCCGTAGTGTCTGGATATGCTGTTTCGAGCCACTTACTGATTTAACGTAAGACCAGAACTTCCTAGGATTTTCTGTCAAGTCGGTACATAGAATTTTACTTTCGAATTCAATGAACGCTTCACGCATAGCCCTTTTTACGCTAACTTTGACATCGTTTAGCTTCTGTTTGTCTGAGAGGTTTTGGCTGCGTTTAAACTTGGAGTGGAGCTCTCTTTGCTTTCGCAGTAGTTTCCTAACTTTGTTATTGTACCACGGTGGGTTTTTCCCGTCCCTCACAGTTTTACTCGGCACGTACCTGTCTAAAACGCATTTTACGATTGCCTTGAACTTTTTCCATAAACACTCAACATTGTCAGTGTCGGAACAGAAATTTTCGTTTTGATCTGTTAGGTAGTCTGAAATCTGCCTTCTATTACTCTTGCTAAACAGATAAACCTTCCTCCCTTTTTTTATATTCCTATTAACTTCCATATTCAGGGATGCTGCAACGGCCTTATGATCACTGATTCCCTGTTCTGTACATACAGATTCGAAAAGTTCGGGTCTGTTTGTTATCAGTAGGTCCAATATGTTATCTCCACGAGTCGGTTCTCTGTTTAATTGCTCGAGGTAATTTTCGGATAGTGCACTCAGTATAATGTCACTCGATGCTCTGTCCCTACCACCCGTCCTAAACATCTGAGTGTCCCAGTCTATATCTGGTAAATTGAAATCTCCACCTAAGACTATAACATGCTGAGAAAATTTATGTGAAATGTATTCCAAATTTTCTCTCAGTTGTTCTGCCACTAATGCTGCTGAGTCGGGAGGTCGGTAAAAGGAGCCAATTATTAACCTAGTTCGGTTGTTTAGTGTAACCTCCATCCAGACACTCCGGGATGATAAAGGCATTGAAACAGAGGATGACACGCGTAAAGCTGAAATACTAAACACCTTTTTCCAAAGCTGTTTCACAGAGGAAGACCGCACTGCAGTTCCTTCTCTAAATACTCGCACAAACGAAAAAATGGCTGACATCGAAATAAGTGTCCAAAGAATAGAAAAGCAACTGGAATCACTCAACAGAGGAAAGTCCACTGGACCTGACGGGATACCAATTCGATTCTACACAGAGTACGCGAAAGAACTTGCCCCCCTTCTAACAGCCGTGTACCGTAAGCCTCTAGAGGAACGGAAGGTTCCAAATGATTGGAAAAGAGCACAGGTAGTCCCAGTCTTCAAGAAGGGTCGTCGAGCAGATGCGCAAAACTATAGACCTATATCTCTGACGTCGATCTGTTGTAGAAATTTAGAACATGTTTTTTGCTCGAGTATCATGTCGTTTTTGGAAACCCAGAATCTACTATGTAGGAATCAACATGGATTCCGGAAACAGCGATCGTGTGAGACCCAACTCGCTTTATTTGTTCATGAGACCCAGAAAATATTAGATACTGGCTCCCAGGTAGATGCTATTTTTCTTGACTTCCGGAAGGCATTCGATACAGTTCCGCGCCGTCGCCTGATAAATAAAGTAAGAGCCTACGGAATATCAGACCAGCTGTGTGGCTGGATTGAAGAGCTTTTAGCAAACAGAACACAGCATGGTGTTATCAATGGAGAGACGTCTACAGACGTTAAAGTAACCTCTGGCGTGCCACAGGGGAGTGTTACGGGACCATTGCTTTTCACAATATATATAAATGACCTAGTAGATAGTGTCGGAAGTTCCATGCGGCTTTTCGCGGATGATGCTGTAGTATACAGAGAAGTTGCAGCATTAGAAAATTGTAGCGAAATACAGGAAGATCTGCAGCGGATAGGCACTTGGTGCAGGGAGTGGCAACTGAGCCGGCCGAAGTGGCCGTGCGGTTAAAGGCGCTGCAGTCTGGAACCGCAGGACCGCTACGGTCGCAGGTTCGAATCCTGCCTCGGGCATGGATGTTTGTGATGTCCTTAGGTTAGTTAAGTTTAGCTAGTTCTAAGTTCTAGGGGACTAATGACCTCAGCAGTTGAGTCCCATAGTGCTCAGAGCCATTTGAACCATTTTTGAAGTGGCAACTGACCCTTAACCTAGACAAATGTAATGTATTGCGAATACATAGAAAGAAGGATCCTTTATTGTATGATTATATGATAGCGGAACAAATACTGGTAGCAGTTGCTTCTGTAAAATATCTGGGAGTATGCGTGCGGAACGATGTGAAGTGGAATGATCATATAAAATTAATTGTTGGTAAGGCGGGTACCAGGTTGAGATTCATTGGGAGACTCCTTAGAAAATGTAGTCCATCAACAAAGGAGGTGGCTTACAAAACACTCGTTCGACCTATACTTGAGTATTGCTCATCAGTGTGGGATCCGTACCATATCGGGTTGAGGGAGGAGATAGAGAAGATCCAAAGAAGAGCGGCGCGTTTCGTCACAGGGTTATTTGGTAACCGTGATAGCGTTACGGAGACATTTAACAAACTCAAGTGGCAGACTCTGCATGAGAGGCGCTCTGCATCGCGGTGTAGCTTGCTGTCCAGGTTTCGAGAGGGTGCGTTTCTGGATGAGGTATCGAATATATTGCTTCCCCCTACTTATACCTTCCGAGGAGATCACGAATGTAAAATTAGAGAGATTCGAGCGCGCACGGAGGCTTTCCGGCAGTAGTTCTTCCCGCAAAACCATACGCGACTGGAACAGGAAAGGGAGGTAATGACAGTGGCACGTAAAGTGCCCTCAGCCACACACCGTTGGGTGGCTTGCGGAGTATATATGTAGATGTAGATGTACTGTATTTTAAACTAGACTTTGTGTCCTTGTAGAGACATGCAACCATTATGAATATAATTACTGGAAACAATTAAAAAAAGCTAGGTGGTTCCTTAAAAACAGTCTCTACTTTTTTTCTGAATTATGCTTATTAACTGTCATGGCACGCTTAACCCATCACCCGATGACCTAAACAAAAAGACAAAAATAGCAGATGTTATGTTACAAATCTTACAGTAACGCAAATTTCTCTTGAGAACAGTTCTATATGAACAATATTAAAAAAGAATGCACTTTTTGATGCAGAAATACATACAATTTTAGAAAGAAATATATGAAACTTGATGCAGACGTCAAATACTTTCATTACTAATACGTAGAATAACAGGTAGCTCCATTATCTGCGCAGATCGACCCTGACTGTTGAATACGATACAAGCAATGGCCAGCGCCACGTTGTGTGTAGGGAGGGCCGCTTGGTCGCGCAGCCGTGTTCATTCACGCTTATAGAGCGCCACACAAATTCGTGATCAAGGTAAGTACTACATTTACGGTAGTTAATTGAAACCCTCAGCTGCCGAGAGGTGTTGTTGATATACCTGGATGGGGACAGCTGAAAATGTGTGCCCCGACGGGGACTCGAACCCGGGATCTCCTTCTTACATGACAGACGCTATATCCATCTGAGCCACCGAGGACACAGATGAATAGCGCGACTGCACGCTTCCCGTGAGACCCACATTACCAACTGTCCACAACCTACATACGTAATGTACGTAACAGATATTGGCCCATACACTCATACTCGCGCACACTAAGGCGACGATTCCCGTAAGAGTTCGGGCAAGGTGTGCGCATTCGCACAGACAAAGGTCAATGGCTGGGTAGCCTTTAACTATATAAATGAAGATAGTAACTGTTCTCGAAAGAACAGATACCATTGATGACCATGCAGCTTCTCTAGAATAAATGATAATTAATTGAAACCCTCAGCTACCGACAGGTGTATCGAGGTATATTAACAACACCTGTCGGCCGCTGAGGGTTTCAATTAATTATCATTTATTCTAGAAAATCCGCACGGTCATCAGTGGTATCTGTTTTTTCGAGAACAGTTACTATCTTCATATATATTACATTTACATAAAAAAACAGTTACTGAACATGCATGTGAGTATACAAAACATTTAAAAAATTGCTTGCTCAACCACAGGCAAAAATTCGATTCTACTTATAAAAACTCAATTGGTATGTTGCATAAAACCAGTGAATAAAAAACCTTACAAGGTTTTCTGTTTGAATACATATGAAAAATTGTCTCTTTTTTCTGTCAGATTTGTAACATAAGATCTGTTACTTTTGTCTTTTTACAATCATCAGATGATTAGTTAAACACGAAGGGCGTCACGACAGTTCATAAACAAATTCAGAGAAAACCAGCGACTGGTTTTTAGGTAACCACACAGACTTTTTAAATTCCTTCAAGCAATTTTATCCATCGTATTTGCATGTGTGTTCAATTATACTGGGTGTCCCAGGGGGAATGGTCAATATTCAAGGATATGTTAGGAACAACCTTTCGAGGCAAAATGCTCTAGTAAACAAGGGCTCTAATAAGCATACTTTAAGAGCTATGAGCTTTTCTCCATCTTCATTACTGTGAAAAAAACTCTTCTATTGCAAGTTCTTTGCTTTAAATAATTTGAGAGGTGGAAGTATAGATCAAAAAAGGAAAGAAGGTTCGCTAAACGTAGGCTATGAACACTTCTTCATCTTCGCTGCTTTGATACACATCTCTTTTATTGAACAGGTGATCGTAGCTCTTAAGGCATGCAATTTTTGGAGCACATGTTTACTAGACAATTTTCTCTTGTTTTCATCCATACTACCTCCTCCAAAAGTACGGAAAGCAAAATTTTTGCATAGAGGAGAGTTGTTTCAAAGAGTTGAAGCTCTTTTGGTGGACTATAAGCCGAATTTTATAGCGTAGGGCAGTAATTTTTAACTGTTATAGCTCTAAAATTATTACGCTGAGTTTGTGTGTGTGTGTGTGTGTGTGTGTGTGTTTTAATAAAATTGCTTATTTTATTCTAAGACACTGCAAAGCACGTTCAAAGAGGTATCGACATAACACGTGTGAGACTCGATGAAATAGTAACAAGATAACAGCGCCGGAAGCTACTGTCCCGTTGCCAGAAGAAGACATCTCACAAACCTAAGCCCTCATGTACCATCTGTAAGCAATCATGTAACCCATGTATGATTTGTGTATATTCCTGAGTCATTAGCCTATGAGCAAATGAATCTTCGGAATATGTACTACTGGTCACTTGAAAATCCAGCCGGGCTCCGAGACAACGGAAATGCAAATGAGTTCTTATAATTTTAACGTGCGAGATCTGGAAATATTCGTGGGAGATTGAGTTGTAACTGCAAGATATCAGTAATTCCAATATTAATGGCTACCCAGTGTCATCCAGGCAATACACTGAGCGATCAACAAAGTAAAAACCAGGAAAATAAAAAACAAATGAGATACGGAAACTGAAGTTCAGGTCGAAGAATTAAAACCTAACTTTGCTGTTGCCATCGTCGTTCAGTAGAGAGTCGAAAGGGATTTGTAACATTAGGTAAATGGAATGGATTGTGTCTTCAAAAGAGTAATGTAATGCTGTGTAGTAGAAATGAGTGAGGTGGTGATGTGCGAAATAGGTGAAGAAATTAGACGCCTGAAGTCTTAGATTTGCTGTTTGAGGAGAAAAATTACTCACGATGGAAGAAGTATAGCGTATATAAAATGGAGACTGACAACGCTAAGTAAAAAACGGGTTCCTGGAAAGAGAAATGTGTCAAATCTCATTGTAAACAAGGCTACTGTCTGTCCATCTCTACAGTGAACTGGCAGGCAAATACGAACTGGCATCTGCTATTATGGTTAGGCTCAAGCATCGATGTAGCTGACAAGATCAATACACAGAAGAATCGAAGAGAAAACTGGGAATTTGTTAACTGACAGTCAGTTTGGCTTGACGAAAGATTAAGGCGCCAGAGAGGCAGTGTTGTCATTATGCTTGCTGCCGGAAGCAAGGCTGCAGAAAAATCAAAACACGCCCATAATATTCGTCGACCTGTTAAGAGTTCGACAATGTAAAATGGCGTAAGACGTTCGTAATACTGAAAAAAATAGGGGCAAGCTATGTGGAAATAGGGATAATACACAATATATGTAAGGACAAAGAGGGTACATAAGACTGGAAGACCAAGTTCGAAGAGTTCGGATTAAAAAGAGTGTTAGGCAGGAATAGGGTCTTTCGCTCCTACTGTTCAGTCTGTATATTGGAACAGCAGACAGAAAGGAAGGAAGGATATCAGTGTTAAGATTCGGTGATGATAGTGCTATCGCCAATAACGATGAAGAAGAATTATAGAATTTGTTGAATGGAATGAACAGTCTAATGAATACAGATTATGAATTCAGTGGATACCGGAGAAAGACGAAAGTAATGAAAGTAGTAGAAATGTAAGATCTCGGTTGGTGAACAATCATGAAGAAGACTAAGTTAAGGAATTCTGCTATCTTGGAAACAACCCGTGATGGACGAAGCAAGGATGACATGAGAAGCAGAAGAAGCAGGCCAACATTAGGAAAAATTACATTCTTGGCCAAAGGAATATTTTAGTATCAAACATCTGAGGGAAAACATTCTGAGAATATAAGTTTGGAACATGCAGTTGTATGGTACTGAATATTGTACTGTGGGAATACCGGAACAGAAGAAAATCTAAGCATTTCATATCTGGTGCTACAGAACGAGGTTGAAAATTAGGTGGACTATGAAGAGAACAAATTAGGAGATTCACCGCAGAACTAGCACAGAACTGAACTTACGAAACTCACCGACAATAAGAAGGGACAGGATGGCAGAAAGTATGGTAGAAGACTAGGGAATATCTTCCAAGGTACAAGGGGAGCTGTGACTTTCACGGTACTAGGGGGTAAAAACTGTAAAAAGTAAAGCGAAGATGGGAATATACCCAATAAATAATGAGGATGTTGGAATTATTTAAAAAAAAAAGAAGGAACCGCCACTAGCAGAGTCTCAATGTCAGCTATTGAGTAATCCCCACCGGTATACTGAAGTGAAACTTCAGAATCCGTTGAGTGTTAGTATGTGTAAAGAAATGGAGTACGTTCGTCTCATTTATCATTTCGTTATACACGGGTTGCTGATGCAAAGAAATATGCCGAATTCTTAACATTTTTACGACCAGCATCAGAGGATATTCTGGAGAACACAAATAGCCACATATGGTAAGTGTTTGATGGTAACAAAGTCGGCAACGTGGGAAATATCATCCTAAACTAAATGTTTGCCTACCGGTGGATTCGGCGTAAACGACGTAATAGCTAGTCAGCCGTATTTTTACCATCTTGTTGGGAAAATTAAATCTTAAGTCTTACAAGGGAAAACAGAGATGAATAGATGACGCGAGACGCTAAGTCAGAGAAACTTGTTCGGCCTTTCCGATCCAAGTATTAAGTTACAGCGATCATTGCGTGCTAGAGAACGACACTGTATTGCAGCTTACGTCATCTGTTTGGCAGAAGAACGTAGTCCGGTTGAATAGACACGGACACTTTCTTAGCTATGATTCCACTGATGAAGCTTCACGTCCCGTCGACGACATGGTCATTGAAGATGAAACTCCAATTAAGGAAAGATACTGGTCCCCGCATTCCGAAGCAACGGTTCCTGAAATTTCCTTGAGCGCTTTAGGGAACTCACGGATTCCCCAGATGGAGATCAGAACCGCTATCTTCCAGAATACGAGTCTGTATCTTAACCATGGTACCACATCTCTGTGAAAATAATGGACAACATTCGCAATGTGTGGGCAGTACTTGACGAACGGTATGAATTGAGGCATTGAAACCATAAGGGCCCAAAGCAGAGACACATCTTTTTGAGGAAAATAGATTTTTCTGAAAATCAAATTTCTGGGCAGACTACTAGTCTCATATGTTTGGATTGTTTTTAAACCAAGATTCAACACCCTGTACTTCCTACAAAAAATTAATGTACCCACTTCAGGTTATGATATTTTAGTTAATGTCTAGAATTCTTAGAATTATTGCTTATTCATAGAATTTTCACTCATAGGCTAGAGTAAATAACGTCTTTTGACTGTTCATAGTCTGTAACTAACGTTAAACTAGAATCATAACAAAAAGAACAAAATGCACCACACACAGAGTTACGACCTTTACCAACACTTCATTGTCCTCATTATCATCACTTTCATCAAGCACGTTCTCTGGCTCGAAGTTCAGATAAAACTGTCTGTTCACTTGAGGTATGAAGTCTGGTAGTCTTATTACGTCTATGTGTTTCAAATGTGATCTAGTAGTTTTGTTAATTCTTTGTGTGCCCAAGGTTCATGTTGAACTTCCACCTAAGTATGTAAGACATCTACAAACTGCTCGGAAATAAATTGTGTACTCCCTCGATGGTGGCCCGCCACGACTCCAGAGTAGAATATGTTACTATAAACAACAGTTCATAGAAACCCATTGAAAGCTTCACCACTGTACAATTTCTGTGATGGACGTTGTTACTACGAACATCAACTATTGGTTTGGCACTGAGGTCAGTATTACTCTTAAAGTTTGTGAAATTGTCTTCCATTTTATAGAGATGAATGCTGAAACCATGGAACGGGAGGTTGTGGTGGAGCGGTAGCTACAGAGCTTCCAGCTTTTATGAAAAAATGGGCGCCAGTGTACCCAGTGAGCATCCGTGCAGCAGTGAAATATTTGTGGTTTGGGTTCATATGGAAGAGATTATGAGCGAAATCGGCGAGACAACTTTTCGGAAGTGTTGACGTATATACTGTAAAGGCACAACAGAGATAAAGTGGGTTCACCGTAAAGTCAACAGAAGTCAGGAGCGTGCATCCATGCTGCAGTCTCAGAATCGATGATTTATGGTTTTCAGCCCCTCAATTATTTATGCTGTGACCCTGCTTACTCCACTTTGAGCCACATCAGCTCCACTGTGAAGTAGAAGTGAGAATTCGCATTATTCTGTCTAACATACAGATGCCACTAAACACACTCTACTTATTATTGGATGCACTGAACAGATTAACCTACTACATCTTTCATTCTCTGAAATATGCATAAAAATTGCACATTTTAACTCGGAGATATTCGCAGTGGTTCTTGTGCGAATATCCCTCATGATATTAAAGCGATTGTGAACCGCTGTTTAATGTGGCTTTGCAGATTTATACGGTACCTGGCATCAGGGTGATGATGACGTTTCTGCGCAGCTTGACACCCCGCATCTTCAGGCGGCGCACCGCCTCCACGGCCATGATGGCCAACTGCTTCGTGTCCTGGGCTCCTCTCGCGAAGATCCTCCCCTCCTCGTCCATGTCGGCACCAAACGGGTCGTGCGTCCAATCGTCCTGAAACGGATTACATTATTTCACAGAGAGATTTCCTACTATAGGACAATGGTTTACACATCAGATTTATGTTTTGGAAGGAACTAATACAATTTTTAGAAATATATAGGGTATATATAGGACTATTCTGGACAACTTTCAGTATCGTATCAGATTCATCTAACAAATTTTAATGGCTCTGCTACGGACCACACACTTTAAAAATCGCTAATCTAGTGTTTTTCCCTCTCTAACGTTGGTTGTTAGGAGCACCGTGCGTTTCAATGCAGTCCTTATTATAAACAAAAAACTACAAAAGTCTTCTTCGGAGTCAGAAATTTAAATATTACCAAAGGTTCCCTTCTTCATAGAATATGAAAATACGTAACATCAATGGAATTCGTTACGGCCTGTCACTGTCTCCTAACGAAAAAAAAACACGAGCATATGAAACATCAGGCCACGTTTGTAATTAGACTGAAGACCACTTAGCCAACATAACACAGCCTGTCGTTCATAACGGAGAGAAATCTTCGGAATCAAACATAACTTCACGCGTAACCCAGGGGACCTTTATAGGATCTATATTGTACACAGTATACACTGGTAGACAAAAAAGGTGTAACATCAAACAAAATTATTGTGGAGTAAAGAAATTTTAAGAATGTATTTTCCTAGGTGACGTTTTTAAGTGATTAACATTGATTGATGAATGGTTAAAGTATGCGCGAGATAAGCCATTTGCAAATGTGGAATACTGGTACATTAATAACCGATGTAACCGCCAGAATCTTGAATGTAAGCATACAAACATACATGCATTATGTTTCACATGTGCCGGATGTCAGTTTCTGAGATGGAATTTCACGCCTGTTGCACTTGTTCGGTCAACACCGGGACATTTAATGCTGTGGATGACGCTAGAGTTGAAACTTCCTGGCAGACCCAAAAATGTGCCGAACCGAGACTCGAACTCGGGACCTTTACCTTTCGCGGGCAAATGCTCTATCGTCTGAGCTACCCAAGCACGACTCATGCCCCGTACTCACAGCTTCAGTTCTTCCCCCCGAAAGGCAAAGGTCCCGAGTTCTAGCCTCGGTCCGGCACACAGTTTTGGTCTGCCAGAAAGTTTCACGTCAGCGCACACTCCGCTGCAGAGTGAAAATGTCATTCTGGAAACATCCCCCCAGGCTGTGGCTAAGCCATGTCTCCGCAATATTCTTTCTTTCAGGAGTGCTAGTTCTGCGAGGTTCACAGGAGAGCTTCTGTATATTTTGGGAGGTAGGAGACGGGGTACTGGCGGAAGTGAAGCTGTGAGGACGGGGCGTGAGTCGTGCTTGGGTAACTTTGACGGTAGAGTATTTGCCTGCGAAAGGCAAAGGTCCCGAGTCTCGGTCCGGCACACAGTTTTGGTCTACCAGGAAGTTTCACATCAGCGCACACTCCGCTGCAGAGTGAAAATCTCGTTCTGGACGCTAGAGTTGTCGTCCGATGAGGTCCTGTATGTGCTCGATTGCAGACAGATCTGGTGATCGAGCAGTTTAAGGCAACATTTCGACACACTGTACAGCATGTTGGGTAGCAACAGTGGTATGCGGGTAAACGATGTCTGGTTGGAAAACATCCCCTGGAATGCTGTTCATGAATGGGAGCACAACAGGTCAAATCACCAGATTGATGTACAGATTTGCAGTCAGTGTGTATTGGATATCCATGAATGTGCTCCTGTTGTCATACGGAATCGCATCTCTGACCATAGCTCCAGGTGTAGGTACGTCCAGTGTGTCTAGCACGCAGACGGTTTGGTTGAAGGACCGCAGTTTGCCTCCTTCTAACCAACACACGGCCATCACTGGTACCGATGCAGATTCAGCTTTCATCAGAAAACACAGCAGGCCTCCAACCAGACCTCAGATGACCTCTTGCTTGACCCCACTGAAGTCGTAAATGGTGGTAGTTTGGAGTCAGTGAAATGCACGCTACGGGGTAGCTGGCTCGGAGCTGGCTTTGAAGTAACCGGTTTGTAGCAGCTCACTGTGTCAGTGTGGTGCCAACTGCTGCTCGAATTGCTTCTGCAGACGCAGTGCGATGCTCCACAGCCATACGCGATGAGAGGTTCCATGCCCTCTTGTGCACGTCGCCTCTCATTTTCTTCAAGTTTATTAATGTTCTATGTCATTGCACAGTAGTAACAGACCGAATAAGGTTATTGTAATGAGAGTATTTGTACTGTGAGCTCAAAAACACTTTTCACTTGATTCCTATGCATGTTGGGTTACTTCCCTGGGTGGCCTGTGCGTGGCAAGCATCGGAGGACGCGGAACACTGCATTTCCGGTAGGAGGCTGCACTTCCCTGAATTCTGAGGGGTTCTTACCAAGGGCTTAAACGCCTGGCGGAACGACTGACGTCGGTCGAGTTTCGCCTATTGTGTGCAGGGGGGAAACGACCTGCGAGAAGTCTGAATGTCGCCATTCCGGCGCGTCCGTAACAAGGACTCCTCGCATCGACTCACTGCTTTGTCCTCTTGATTCTGAGAATACTTGTCGACCGTGCACTGCTGGGTATGACTGTCTGGCGCAGGATGGCCGGTGACCTAGGCAGGTTGTTTCGTAGCCGCTCAAACGGCACGTTCAGTGCCCTCAGCTGAATAGCAGAGGCATGATTGGTCAACGTAAACTGAGGCTAGCTGACGTCATAAAGCCCTAATCGAAATTGGAGGGAACGGTCGCTATTGGGGCGAATGATGTTCCGAGACAGTGGGGGAATTTTCGAATCAGCACTGAATGCTGATTTGCGATTTTCGAGGAGAGTAGGGAGTTGTCCTCTTGCATCGCATTACAGATGGGATTCGAGATCTGGTCTTCGTCGGAGTCGGACGGTCTTGCGACGTGGTCGCTCTTTTTCGGAAGAACTTAGAATTTTCGAAGAGCCTTCGAGGGGGTTGACACGGAGTTGCTGCACTGCAGAAGTCGGCGCCTACATCATCAGGACACTGCCTACCGACGACATGCTGGAGATTTCAGTACTGGTACAGTATTTTGAGGCTCCGACATTGTAGGACCTTATCAACTTTATACTGAATCCTTCAGCAGCACGTGCGCTCGCTTTGCTACAAGTCCACCTTGCTTGTTTCTCCATGTGATCCCATTTGAGCTCTTACTACTAATTGCGATACTGCTATATAGTTGGAAGAATAATATTTGATTCATTAGGACCTCCAGTCATTATCATCAGTCTATTGCATCACAGAGAGTAGAAGCCCCTTGTTCTCGAGCCAACTCTTGTTCTCATACCCTATCCTTTAACCTACAATGTGTGTCGACAATCATGTGCATTTATGTTCTGATGTATAATAAACCTCATTGTAATAATGAATCCCCATATCATTTCGTAGATATATGCAGAATCCCATTTCCTGTTGTTTATTATTATAAAGTTTTCTTTTTTTGAGTAGATTACGATTTTTATTAGATTATTGTGAGTGTGCACTCCTTATTTTACCAACTAGCAGGGTCCACCATCATTTCCTTGTGTTACCGTTGTGCGCATACTTAATTAGCTGGTAAGTAAGGAGGGGGTCGAGTGCATGTCCCGTTCTCGTGCAAAATTCATCTGAATTAAAGAGGTACAAACTCTTCTCCACCCTGGCACCTCGCAGCAGTACACGACGGTCTCTCCTCACGGTAGAGTCACATGGCCGTCCGGACCGCGGTCTTATTGCGGCAGTCTATTCTAGAGACAATCACTGTCAGCAATCATGTATGGTGAGTTCATTTCTGGCAAGTGTTCCTGCAACATCGCAGAATGAACATCCGGCTTCACGTAGTCCTATCGCATGAACTCGTTCAAACTCAGTGAGGTGTTGATAATGGTGTCTTTGTCGCCTTAAACGCTTTCTCGATTACCATCAACTCACCACGTCCAGTCTTACAGGTAACAAACGCTCACGACCGTTACAGTGTGTATGTGATTTGGATTTCTTGTACAAGGCGCCATATTGTACGTCTTTATTTGCAAATAAACCCAGATGAAGGGAATGAAAAATCTCTATACATAAAATCGAAGTCTTTATTCACTCACTATCGCCAAGAACAAACCGCTAAAGATAGAAAGTTGAAATTTGGAGTTATCATCTTATACTGTAGGCATTGTTTAAGAAGGAACTTTTCGGAGTTCCACCCGTAGGGGGGTGAAATAGTTAACGAGACTTTCCATTAAAAATATGTAGCTATTAATGCAATTTTCAAAGTAGAACTACGAAAATTATTATTTACTTTTTCAGTCAGAAATAAAGCAATGGATTTTTCAGCATTTCTAAAAGTTAACCGCTGTGGGGTGAAATAGTTGGTGAAATGTTTTGAAAACAAATCATTATTAAAGAACAGTTAAGGTACTTTTAAAGCGTTTTTATTTCTTGGTTGAAAATTAAAAAGTACGTGTTTCGGTGTTTTTCATATTAAACGCTTAAGAAGGTGAAACAGAGTGTGAGTGATTCAATGACTCATTATCGCGCAGCCCAAACCACTAGGATTAGAAATCTGAAGAGGACGTTGATCTCGTAATGTAGGTACCGTTTACTAACGGATTATTTGAAATTCCACCCCTGAGGAGGTGAACGTGCTTTTTTATGTCCTTTTACAGCGGTTTTGGAGTTACAGCTGCCAACATTTGTGTTTGAAATCTCTGTCAGGAATTATAATACGAACTTCAGCAATCTTCGAAATTCATCTACTAAGGGGTTAAAATAGGAGATGAAAATATTTATGAAAATATTTAATTACATTAAAACGTTTTTAAAGCTAAAGCCATGGAAGTTCTATAGGACTTCTGAAGAAATATGTATTAGGGGATGAAAGTCTGTAAGGAAATATCACACCATGATCCCAAAAGCCAGAATTAACAAAGACCTTCGATTGTATCTGTCAGAATCGCCTCTTTGCCAGAAGTACATTCGGAAATGTTCATGCTTTTATGGTATGTTTAGAATATGTTGCCATTTGTGAAGAACATAAAAATTTGGTAAGGGAAAAATATCTAGGAGATCATACAATAAACGTGAGAGAAGCAGCTCCTTTCTTTCTGGTCTCCCTTCTCCCCTCACAGTCCGTCCTTGATCTTCCCGAGAGTGCCCGCCTGTGGGCCAGGGGGTTAGAATAGGCCTGAGGTATTCCTGCCTGCCGGAAGAGGCGACTAGAGGGAGTCTCACACCTTTTGGCCTTTACGTGACGGTCCCCTGTAGGGTTTGACCTCCACTTTTTCAAGATTTTCCCGAAGAGCGAGCCAATTGGGGAAGGGCGCGTTACATGGTGCATCATGTCCATCGTGCATTAAGATCTTTAGCCCACTTTCTCGTCGTGGCATTACAGTCCTTCTCGTCCTCCATCTCTTGAGCGAGGACACCTTCCTGTGTGTATTTTCCTCCACCCACTATGCAGTGTCGTTCTCTGCACCAACGATGGCCATGGAATTCTTTGCACCTCAAATCCAGGACGGTTGCCAGTCCGTTGTGGTGGGGCCGCCATGTACCCTGTTAGTTGTAGCCCCCTGGCTACACAGGGATCGCTCTGCTGATTCCTACGCCATTAACTCCCCACGTATGCCAAGGAGTAGATGCCTGTCACCTTGGGGCATCAGGACTCCTGACAATGGCCATCCTGCAAGGTGACCTTTGCTGCTGCTGAGAAACGCCTGTGGGAAGGTCCCCTGGCCAGAGTGGGTGGCATCAGGGTGGATGGCGCGCAATGAAGCGTACCACTTCATCACCTGTTGGTAATCAAACGCCAGCAGTTCCTAAGCTTTCCAAGTCTCAGTACAATGCAAGGAAGTATGATCCTAAATCGATCCCCTGCCTGGCCACACAATGGGACGAACGCCAGGCTAAGGATGGCAGCGAACTTTATTCGCCACGGTACCTTGTATGTACGAGAGCTGATGGGGCTCCTTTGTCTCGATGAATCCTCAGTTTTTTGTAGAACATTTAGACGACAAGTTTGGGGAAGTGGAGGGCTTGTCCAAAATGCGGTCAGATCAGTCTTGTTAAAAACGGCATTAATCGCTTGTGACAAGCTAGGCGATGATTCTTTTACCATCACGCCACGTAAGTGCTTAAATATGGGCCAGGGTATTGTATTCCACAGGTCCCTTCTTTTGCATTCTAACGACGAGCTGCACGGCAACTTAGAGTGACGAGGAGTTCATTTCGTCTGGCGTGTCCATCGGGTACTGAGGCATAATCAGGTTGCCACTGGTGCCTTCATCTTCGGCTTCGAGGGTGACACATTACTTGAGAAGCTCAAGGTGATGGCCTACTGCTGTGATGTCAAGCAATATATCCCTCCCCCAATGCGGTGCTTTAAGTGCTGGAAGTTTGGCCATATGTCTTCCTGCTGTATTTCCAGCATCACATGTCGAGATTGTGGACATGCATCCCAGCCCAATACTCCATGAACCCCACTTCCCATCAGTGTCAACTGTGGAGAGCATCATTCCCCTTGCTCACCAGACTATATGATTTTACAGTGAGAAAGGAAAATCATGGGATACAAGACCCTGGGCCGAATGACCTATACTGAGGTCAAGAGGAAATTTGAGTGCCTACATTCTGTGGCTAATGACGTCATCTTATGCCGCCACTACGAGAACAGTTGCAGCCCCATCAGTTCCACGAGTTCCAATCAGCTCTCAGAGCCGGAAGACTACCCATACACCCTTGATGGTAGGGGACACTTGCCTCCCTGTTGCTCCCACACCACCTACCTTGGGAGCACTGTATCCCCAGTCCCCACTTCTCAGCTGGAGAAGCGTAAGTCTTCTTCAGCTCCTCTCGCTAGGAAGGGGTCTTTTGGGTCACTCCCTTCCCAGGTTTCTGTTAGTGAGAAAGATGACACCCGCCAGTGGCTGAAGTGCACGAAAGTAACCGGTCATAGGGCTTAATGACCCTCCTCAGACCTGGCGACTGAATCAGTGAAGCCCTCCCAGCAAGAGAAACCCAAGGATCAGCGAGAGAAATTCAGAAAGAAGACCCCCAAGTCCAAGGGAATTGCGGTGGCACCCGGACCGCTGGTGCTTACAAGCTCTGCGTCTGAGGATGAGGTGTCAATTCTGGCGTCGGCTGAGGACCTAGATCTCGCCAGACCCTCAGACACAATGGATATAGCCTGTTCAGGATGTAAGTCGGTGTCAGCAGGTCACCATGAGGCGCAGACTGCCTCATTGAGTGTTTCATGCCTTCCCACGCTCACGACCACGTCATCCTCCAGTGGAATTGCGGCGGTTTTCTCCACCACCTGGCTGAGCTGCGGCAACTATTAAGCTTTACACCTGCTTTCTGCATTTCCGTCCAGGAAACCTGATTTCCGGCAATGAGGACCGCTGCCCTTCGTGGCTGCAAGATATATTAGAAGAACCGTAGCGAATATAATAGTGTGTCAGGTGGAGTTAGCGTTTATGTACTGAACTCGGTATGCAGTGAATCTATGCCCTTTCAAACTCCACTTGAAGCTGTGGCTGTTGGGATGCGGACGATGCAGAAAGTAAATGTCTGCAACGTATATCTCCCTCCAGATGGTGCGACACTTCTGAATGTGTTGGCTGCACTGACTGATCAGCTCCCTAAAACTTTCCTACTTTTGGGAGATTTTAACGCCCATGACCCCTTGTGGGGTAGCACCTGCTTACTGGCCGTGGCAGAGATATCGAAAATTTACTGTCCCAAATCAACCTCTGCCTCTTAAATACTGAGACTGCCACACATTTCAGTGTGGCTCATGGTAGTCACTCGGCCATTGATTCACCATTTGCAGCCCAGGACTTCTCCTATCTATCCACTGGAGAGCACATGACGACCTGTGTGGTAGTGAGCACTTCCCCAACTTCCTGTCACTCCCTCAGCTTCATGCCCACAGATGGGCTTTAAACAAGGCAGACTGGGTAGCCTTCACCTCTATCACTGTTCAATCTCCCACACGTGGTGCCATCGATGATGTGATTTATCAGGTCACTACAACGATAATTTCTGCGGCGGAAAACGCGATCAATCGTTCTCTAGCGTCCCACCAGCGAAAGACAGTCCCTTGGCGGTCGCCAGACATCACTGAGGCAATGAAAGAGCGTCGGCGAGCTCTACAGTGACATAGACGGCACTCTTCCGTAGAGCACCTGATAGCCTTTACGCAGCTCCATGCTCGTGTTCGCCTGCTTACAAAACGACGAAAACAGGACTGTTGGGAGAGGTATGTGTCCACCATTGGCTTGGACGAAGATCAGCCGCCTTTTAGCTTACCAGACCCCAACAGTTGTCCCTGGCGTTAACATCAATGAGGTGCTCTCTACCGACACAAATGCGATTGCCGAGTACTTTTCTGAGCACTATGCTCGAGCCTCTGTTCGGAGAACAACCCCCCAGACTTTCGCACCCTCAATCGGTGGATGGAAAGGAAAGTACTCTCGTTCACTACATGCCACAGTGAAGGCTAAACACCCCATTTACAGAGTTTGGGCTCCTCAGCACCATTGCACATTGCCCCGACACAGTCCTTGGGCCGGATGAGATCCACTGTCAGATGATTAAACATCTCTCGTCTGACTACAAGCGACATCTCATCGTCATATTCAACCGGATCTGGTGCGATGGCGTCTTTCCATCGCAATGACGGGAGGGCACCATTATGCTAGTGCTAAAACCCGGTTAAAATCCGCTTGATGTGGATAGTCTTCGGCCCATCAGGCTCACTAACGTTCTTTGTAAGCTACTGGAATGTATGATGTATCGGCGGTTGGGTTGGGTCCGGGAGTCACGTGGCCTACTGGCTCCATGTCAGGGCGGTTTCCACCAGGGTCGCTCTACCACTGATAATCTTGTGTCCCTCGAGTCTGCCATCCGAACAGCCTTTTCCAGATGCCAACACCTGGATGCCATCTTTTTTGACTTACGTAAAGCATACATCACGACCTGGTGACATGATATCCTTGAGACATTGTAGGAGTGGGGTATCCATGGCCCACTCCCGATTTTGGTCAAAAACTTCCTGTGCAAAAGTTGGTGACTCCCATAATTTCCCCGTATTCAAGAGTATGGCGTTCCGTAGGGCTCCGTACAGGGTGTATATTTTTAGTGGCCATTAACGGTCTAGCAGCAGCTGTACGGCCGTCGGTCTCCCCTTCTCTGTATGCGGATTACTTCTGCATTTCGTATTGCTCCTCCAGTACTGTTGTTGCTGAGCGGCGCCTACAGGGAGCCAGTGAAAAGGCGCAGTCTTGGGCTATAGCCATGGCTCCCAGTTTCCAGCTGCGAAGTCGTGTCTCACGCACTTCTTTCAGTGTCGTACCGTTCATCCAGAACCTGAACTTCATCTTAATGAGGATCCACTCACTGTAGTCGAGACGTACCGATTCTTAGGAATGGTTTTCGACGCCCAATTGACTTGGCTACCTCACCTTCGTTAGCTTAAGCGGGAGTGCTGGCAGCACATCAATGCTCTCCACTGCCTGAACAACACCAACTGGGGCGCAGATCGCTCTACGCTGCTGCAGCACTACAGAGCCCTTGTTCAATCCCGCCTTGACTATTGGAGTCTGGTTTATGGTTCGGCGGCGCCCTAAGCGTTGCGTTTACTCGACCCAGTGCACCACTGAGGCGTTCGCCTAGCGACGGGAGCTTTTAGAACGAGTGGTGATTAGTGTCCTGGTGGAGGCCGGAGTCCCTCCATTTCGGATCCGACGTGCTCAACTGCTCGCCAGTTATGTTGGACACATTCGTATTTCTCCCGAGCATCCGAATTACCGTCTCCTTTTCCCACGCGTGGCAGTTCATCTCCCGCATCGGCGGCAAAGGTCAGGGGTCATGATTGGGGTTCATGTGCGATCCTTTCTCTCTGAACTGGGGTCCTTCCCTTTACCGCCTCTAATTGAGGTCCATTCACGTACAATTCCGTGGTGTACACCTCAGCCGAAGATTCGTCTGGACCTTTTGCATGGCCCTAAGGACTCTGTTAAGCCTGCCGCTCTCTGCTGTCATTTCCTCTCGATTCTTGGCGTGTTCCGATGGCTGATGGTAATGTTGGCTTCGATAATGTCCACAGAGGCCATGTTGAACATCATTCCTTGCCCATTGGCTGCAGTGTATTCACTGCAGGGCTTGTGGTCATATCTCGTGCATTTCAGTACATCCGTTCCTGTTCCGGTGGGTAGTTCCTTCTCTGTTCTGACTCCCTGAGTAGCTTACAAGCTATCGACCAGTGCTACCGTCGCCATCCTTTGGTAGTGAACATCTAGGAGTCCATCTCCGCCCTGGAACGGTCCAGTCGTTCAGTGGTGTTTGTATGGATTCCAGGGCACATCGAAATCCCTGTCAACGAACTTGCTGACAGGCTGGCCAAACAGGCTAAGCGGAAACCACCCCTGGAGATGGCCATCGCTGAAACTGACCTGCGTTCTATCTTACGCCGCATGATTTTCGGCTTTGGGAGACGGAGTGGCATAACAGTATGCACAATAAACCGTATGATTAAGGAAACTGCGAATGTGTGGAAGTCTTCCCTGCGGGCTTCTCGCAGGGAATCAGTGGTCTTTTGTCGGCTCCGCATTGGCCATACGTGCCTCACACGTGGTTACCTCCTCTGCCGCGAGAACCCACCTCAGTGTTGCTGTGGCTCCCAAATGACAGTCGTCCACCTCTTGCTGGACTGCCCACTTTTAGCCACTCTGCAGCGGAATTTTATTTTCCCAGCAGCCTACCTTCGGTGTTGGGCGAAAATGTCTCGACAGCAGCTTTAGTTTTACTTTTTATATGTGAGGGTGCCTTTTACCATTGATCTGAGATTTAGCGCATGTCTTTGTCTCTCTGTGTATTCCACCCTAGGGCTTTTAGGGTGGAGGTTTCAATATGTTGCAGAGTGGCTGGCTTCTCCTTTTTTACTCTCATGCTCAGCCAGCCTTGATAATCCGCTTTCGTGTTGTTAATCCTTTCTCCCTGTTTCTTGCATCTCTCTGTGGTTTTCTTATGCTGTTTTGTTCGTTTTAGTGTTTGTTGTCCTTCTGTCGTTCTTCTGGTTCTTCCTTTCTCCTGTTATTGTGTCGTGCGTCTTCTTTGTTTCCTCCTTTCCCTTGGGTAATTTTTCCACTGGGAACAAGGGACTGATGACCTCGCAGTGTGGTCCCTCCCTTCTCCTCCCCCTTTTAAACCAACCAACCAACCTTCTCGAGGGTGCCTTCATCGGTGAACTCCATTGCTTTGGTTAAATTTAAAAGTGAATGTCATGTTACAATAAAGGGTGGTCCAGAATCTTCTCACCTTTACAGAATTAAAAAACGAAATCGAGAAATAAACGGTATGAAAAGAAATTGTAAATGTTTCTCAGAGCCCATGTGCTGTGACGAGAGTTCCCTTTTAGAACTGAAATCTTGTGATACATAGCAAAACAGAAAATGTATATCTTCAAAATGCATATATGTAAACGAATATTTTGACATAGTGTTCTTCTTAAAGCAAAATAAAGCGCGAAGAACAAAACACAGTTAGCAGAAGACACACTAACTGACACTTGATCAGAAGAGTTTAAAGTCTGAGTTGCTATCTGATTGTTAAACGGAAAAATAAAATATTCACTGAACGCTCTACAAAAATAATAATCACTGTCGAAGCACTTTGTCGAAAATATTTTGCTGTGGATGAGAAAATAATCATCCTCTAAATTGCAACTTCCTGATGGAAATGTTGAATTCGAGACAGCATAACCTGGCAGTATATATGTCCTAAGGATGTTGGGTGAAAAGAAATATGAATTCAATCAAAATGTACATATGCTTTTCATTGATTTTAAAAAAGCTTTTGACAGTATCAACAGGGAATATTTATGGAAGTGCATGAGGCAGATTGGCATCCCTAACAAATTGATAAATTTAATAAAATCTTGCACTTTAAACTCAAAATACAAAATAAAAGTAGCTAGCAAACTTTCTGAAGACTTTGAGGTTAAAACTGGAGTCAAACAAGGGGATTCACTCTCACCAGTTCTTTTTAACATAGTAATCAATAGAATAGTCCAAAAAGTAAAGCTACTACAAATTGGAGCACAGCTGGAAAGCAAAATTAACATTGTAGCATACGCTGATGACATTGCATTATTATCTGACAGTGAGAATGATTTGAAGCTTCTTACAGCACAATTAATTAAAGCCACAAATGGCACAGGCCTCCAGCTGAATACAGACAAAACAATGTACTTTATCTTATCCCGCTATCCATCAAATAATAATGTACTGCAAATTAATAACACAGCTTTCACAAAGACAAATGAATTTAATTACCTTGGTACAATAGTAACCTCTGACAACTCCATAAAAATTGAAATAGAATCACGAATTCAGAAGGCTAACAAATGCTACTATAGTCTCTTGACAGTTTTCAAAAGCAAGTTAATTTCTAGGAACACCAAACTACAAGTATACAAATCATTGATTATACCAGTACTCACCTATGGATCTGAAACCTGGACTCTCACAAAAAAAGAGGAAAACAGATTAAGAGTATTTGAACGAAAAATTTTGAGAAAAATATTTGGACCCATAAGAGATAGGATCAGTGATGAATGGAGATTGCTAAATAACAATGAAACTTACAAATTATATAAAGACTCCGATATAGTGGCCAAAATTAAAGCCAAAAGACTGAAATGGATAGGGCATGTCATCAGAGCACCACCAAACAGGACCATCAAGAAAGTGACTGAAGAGATTCCCACCGGAAGACGACCTCTTGGACGCCCACGCATGAGATACTTGGACAATATTCAAGACGATCTCAGAAAACTAGGACATGACAGACAGTGGCAAATTACTTGTAAAGACAGAGCAAAGTGGTTCAACATTGTCCATTCTGCAGCAAAAAGCCTTCATGGATTGTAATGCTTAATAATAATAATAATAATAATAACCTGGCAGGAGACATTCCCGCTGACATTCGAATACAACGCTCACCTTCAGAGGTTACAATCTTATTGGAAAGAAAATGATGTGTTGGCAGAAGAGCCAACACCGTATTGCTAGAGGAGGCCGAAATGCACGCGTTTAAGCTCACGCAAACTGGCGTGAGGTCTGGAACAGGAGAATGTAATTAATATAGCCAATAAGGTACGTTGCTGCTGGAATACTTAACTTTAATCCATAATTGGTGTACATCGCTCTTGACGGTACATGTTTTACGATCTCAATATTAACTGGTAATGGCGCCTTGCTAGGTCGTAGCAAATGACGTAGCTGAAGGCTATGCTAACTATCGTCTCGGCAAATGAGAGAGTATTTGTCAGTGAACCATTCCTAGCAACGTCGACTGTACAACTGGGGCGAGTGCTAGGACGTCTCTCTAGACCTGCCGTGTGGCGGCGCTCGGTCTGCAATCACTGACAGTGGCGACACGCGGGTCCGACGTATACTAACGGACCGCGGCCGATTTAAAGGCTACCACCTTGCAAGTGTGGTGTCTGGCGGTGACACCACAGAAAATGTAGCGTAAATCAAGGAAATAGATGTTTCCTCCAGTCTTATAAGTAGACGAGCCGGCTGCCCCAAACACAAGAGAGGCATATATTGGAATGCGCACCACACCAAGCAAGTCCACAACAGTCTTGAGACAAGTTTCCTACGTCTGTTTTCCTGTCAGTGGTCTTCCAATAAAGTGTTACACAGCGAAATAAATCTAGAAAAGTAAATAAGCACTCCGGACAGCGCAGCAGATCAGGAAATCACATTGAATAAAGAGAAGAGAGAACACAAAGGAAAAAGTAAAACAAATAAGTTATAGTCCCGTGTCTCCGCAGGCTTCTTGCAATCGTATTTTCAGTAAATCTGCAAAGGTTTCGCTATATTTCTTCCGCGTTTGTTCTTTAACGTTTTCATTCCACAATGATACCGAGAAATCCAATTTATCAGACTGTTAGGGAGAATATTGCGTGAACTGTGTGTCTCACATTCAGATCGTCGCAGTTTTCTTTGTTTTGGGATAGGGGTTCCATTGCAGTAAGATGGCTTGTGACACTGTGATGTGGTTTTCTAGCGACTCTGTTTATATACCGCAGCATGTTTCTTGTAGTGTCCCAGATGATACGAAATTTGCGGCATATAAAGTGATGTTCAACTGTGTCCTCCTTCGTACACATGTCGCGGTCACTTGATCGGAGTAGGTGAATTGAATAGAGGTTATAATTTGTTGCAATAGTGCGAATTACGAACTTATACCACGTTGAGCGCACACTCCCAGATAGAACCTCGGTGTACAGTGGGGGCCGTTACTGAATGGATGTAATATTATAAAAATGTATTTTTTTATATTTCAATTAATGTTCGCCAGTGCCTTCTGCCTGGCGACTAGTTTTAGCTCGTAAATCACGTTGCATTATACCGGACAGAACCACTTCGAAACTCACGTGTTGAACCATCAGCAGCTAAACTCACGCGTTGTCGATGAGGTAACGCTACCGAACCGCGCGTCTACAATTTGGCTGTCCAGTAGGGAGGGTTGGAGGCGATCACGTGGGGGTAGAGCAGCGGCCAGCAGCCGGGAGCGGACACGCCATCAGCTCTCTTCTGCTGGCAGCTCCCGTCCCGGTTAGACGCTCTCCTCTCCCGCTCTCCATTCAGTTTCGGGGGCTTCTCTAGGCCTGCCTTCAAACACTTTTTTGTGAAATAAACCATCATGTCTATCATAAAATGTTTAACTTCATCACCTCAACGGGCGCCTACTGCTTTCCCTTCCTCGCCAATCCTGACACATTAACATCAGAAACAAGATTTTACCAGACAGTTTCCCCCTTGGGTTGTGGGAGTCGCAACTCCCATTTACTCCTGACTGGAGATCTCAGAAAAGCGTTAGCGACGTCGCTGACTCTGTTCCCTCTCAAGTCACCATGTAGAAGGTATCTGGTGTCGAGGTAAATCCGACGCACGAAGTTTATCACATAGCAGATGCTGCTGATTTGGACTGTAGCATCCAGTGATTGTGGCCAGAATCTATGAAATGGTTCAAATGGCTCTGAGCACTATGGGACTTAACATCTTAAGTCATCAGTCCCCTAGGACTTAGAACTACTTAAACCTAACCAACCTAACGACATCACACAAATCCATGCCCGAAGCAGGATTCGAACCTGCAGCCGTAGCCGGTCGCGCGGCTCCAGACTGAAGCGCCTACAACTGCTCGGCCACTCTGGCCGGCATTTATGAAATAATCTTGATGTTGGGCTCCAAGAACGTATTTCAATCAATGCTTTTGTGCGTTTGATCAAAAGCGTAGCACACTTGTCGTGTAAGTCTATCAACCCCAATCCACCATCTTCAAGACTCAGGGTGCAAGTTTGCATACAGACCCTGAAGATGTGTCCCCCCACGGCGTCCGATATATGGCCTGTTTAATCGTACGTTCTATTTATTTGAGCTCTAGCACTGATTGAGTCAGATAACAGGCCCTCACTGGCATGTAGCCTTTAATGATCTCCAAGCTTTCGTGAAAATCCAAGGCCCTGACCGAGTGTATTCTAGCTATCGCTCTGATTTTGTGCCAGATGAGTGCTTCCCTGCGATCTATACGTCATGACGACTCCGACGATTTTGTGTTGTGTCCAGACACAGAACATGTTTCGCTGAATCTTCCAACCGCGACGTGTGAGGGACAGAAACACTATCTTTGTAGGTTTGAAAATCGCCCCTGTTGCCTTCTCAAACTGGCGGAGTATAGTGTACAGCCCGTCCACGTCTGCTGGCTGTTCCAAGCAAACTCTGCAGTCATCGGCATAACCCCGGCAAATCGGATAGTAATTAACAATTTTGTAGTTATCCATCTTTCTAGATTTGACTATGAAGAATTTTATTACCAACCGTACGAACTGCAGTTTCGACTAGCAGATGACATATACGGGTTACGTGTTTCTGTGATGTTCAGTCCGAAGACTGCTTTCATGCAACGGGCAGTGCTACTTCGTCCTGTGCCAATCTCTTCATCTCCGACTAACTACTGCAACATACATCCATTGGAACGTGCTGTATTCAAGCCCTGGTGTCTCCTGTACATCTTTTACCATCCCTTTACCCCCCCCCCCCTCCCTGCCTCACCCTTCTACATTACCAGACTTCACAGATGTGTACTGACGGATACGTACTAGCAACACCAAGCAGAAGTTGTGCAACATAAACGACAGTTGGTAGGGATGTTTCAACTCCTGAAAGTGTGATGGCTATTCAGATTTCACATCAGTTGACTAAGAATGGCGCTAGTAGTGCCATTACGAGGATGCAAATCATATTTGCTTTAAACACACGCTGCAACGGTCATGTTAGTTTCAAATGGGCTCTCAGCATCATGGGACTTAACATCTGAGGTCATTAGTCCACTAGAACTTAGAACTACTTAAGCCTAACTAACCTAAGGACATCACACACATCCATACCCGAGGCAGGATTCGAACCTGCGACCGTAGCGGCCGCGCGGTTCCAGACTGAAGTGCCTAGAACCGCTTGGCCACACCGGCCATAATGTTAGTTTCCTTTCCGACTGGACGTGGTGAGTTGAAGATAGTCAAGAATTCCTTTAAGGCGACGAAGACCCCATTATCAACATCCCTCTGAATTTGAAAGAGGTCGTGTAATGGGGCTAGAAGAATCTGGATGTTCCTTCTGCGATACTGCAGAAACACTTGGCAGGGATGCATTGTACATTACTGCTGCAGCGGTCGTCATGGAAGCGTACGGTCACAAGAAGACCAATCTCCAGACTGCCACAGCGCTCTACCGAGAGGGAAGACCAAAGTGTTCGATGTATAGCGCTGGCGCATCTTACTACATCTGGCAGCAGCAATTTGGGCAGCAATTGATCATAATGACACAACGAGCTGTTCAAATGGATTACTTCAAGGACAGCTTCGTGTCAGATGCCCTGTAGTGTGCATTCCATTTACCCCAAAACACCGCCATTTGCGACTTCATTGATGAAAAGCGAGAGCTAATTTAGGGTTGGGTGGAGGTCATCTGCGTTTTCTGATAAAATATGGTTCCGCCTCGGTGCCTGAGATGTTCGTACGTTGGTCAGAAGAAGGGCAGTTGCGGTCCAGCAACAACCTGTCTGCATGCTAGACATACTGGAGCTACGCTTTGAGCTATGGTCTGGGATGCCAATTCGTATTACAGCAGGAGCACTCTCGTGGTTATTCCACGCACCCTGGCGGCAAATCTGTATGTCAGTTTTGTGATTTGACCTGTTGTCTTGGCAATCCTGCACAGCATTCTAGGGGATGTTTTGCAACAGAAAAGCGTTAGTCCACATACCGCTGTTGTAACCTAAGCATGTTCTGCAGAGTGTCAACATGTTGCCTTTACCTACTAGATCACCAGATCTATCTCTACGCGGAAACGTATGGGAAATCATCGAAAAAATGTCCAAATGTGTGTTAAATCTTATGGGACTTAACTGCTAAAGTCATCAGTCCCTAAGCTTACACACTACTTAACCTAAATTATCCTAAGGACAAACACACACACCCATGCCTGAGGGAGGACTCGAACCTCCGCCGGGACCAGCCGCACAGTCCATGACTGCAGTCCCTTAGACCGCTCGGCTAATCCCTAGCGCCAGGGGAAATCATCGGACAACAACTCCAGCGTCATCCACAAACGGCATTATGTATTCCTGCATTGACCGACAAAGGCATGGTATTCCATTTCAAAAACTGACATTCGGCACGCACAGGACATAATGCTTGCCAGTTTGCATGCTTACATTCAATAGTCTGGTCACCACACCTGTTATTATTCAGCAAGGCTACAAGGATTAGTGAACACAGGGTTATCGTAAAGAGACTGAATTACCTAACACACATATCCACCAAAAATAAGCAAAAAAATGTTTCTTCAAAAAAGGAGATAAAAATTTGCTAATTGCCTTCGTGAGAGACAATCTCACTCCTTCGAAGTTAGCAATGTAAGTGTAGATCAGATGTGGCTTGAATTCAAAGAAATTGGTTTGTATCAAATAAATTAACAAAAGACGGAGCTCATCAGAAAATCGTTCAGATGGCTCTAAGCACTATGGGACTCAGCATCAGAGGCCATCACTCCGCTAGACTTATAACTACTTAAACCTAACTAACCTAAGGACATTACACACATCCATGCCCGAGGCAGATTCGAACCTGCGACCGTAGCAGCAGCGCGGTTCTGGACTGAAGCACCTAGAACCGCTCGGCCACAGCGGCCGCACGGAGCTCATCCTCCATGGTACACAAAACAAGTAAATACACTATTGCAGAAACAAGGAAAAACTCGTGCCAAATATAAGCGAACGCGAAACCCCCTACACAAGCAATCATTTACAGAAGCTCGAAATCTAGCGTAGTCTTCAAAGCAACATGTTTATAATAGTTTCCACTATGAATATTTGTCTCGTAATCTGGCAGAAAATCCAAAGAGATTCTCGTCGTATGTAACCTTCGCTAGCGGCAAAACACAAAAACGCAATAGCAATAAAAGTGTTATCATTGACAGTGCTGCTAAAGCAGAGATATTAAACACGGCCTTCCGAAATTAATTCACCAAAGAAGACGAAGTAAATATTCCAGAATTCGAATCCAAAACAGTCGCCAGCCTAGATTACGAGTACATATCATTTGAGTAGTGAAGCAGCTTAAATCACTTAATAAAAGCAAGTCTTCCGGTCCAGACCGAATACCAATTAGTTTCCTTTCAGAGCACACTGATGCAAAGCTGATGCACAGAATTAACTGAGCCCCCAGAGATCTCTATACTACCTGGATTTAGATCTCTGATCTCATGTGTTAGAGCACGAAACTTCGGCGTGCCTGCAGAATCTTGTCATTTTCATTTGCGTAGTACCCCCCGTTATGGTTAGACAAAAACATTTGCACTAGTCTGTACGTGATAAGGAATGAAATACTTACTTCTGGCTCTGAATTTCGTATTAGCATGCAATATAGTAGGCCGATGTCGGAGGAGATCGAAAAGGTTTTATTTAGCGTTCTCGTGACATTTTGTGGCAGCCTTGTTCCGATTAGGCAAGAAACGAAATACAAGCATATTTGGCCGCAACGTTCAGGCGGCTGGAGTTCGACATCCAGAGCGTGTAGATATCGCTGTGAGCTCCGGATTAAATATCACTGCTGGTTGTCCAAGCAATGGAAAAACAATTACTTCCGGTGTAGTCTTTCGGAAAGAACATTCAAGTGTTTGTTATTGTCAACAGCAAATATATGTTTCAGGAAACTCGTGAAACTGGGCTGCATTACAACAATATGATTATTTACTATCTGTTTCAGTAAACGGCCAACTTCTGGTACGGAAGACCGGTCAATATAAGTCACGCGTCCGCGTTTTACACATCTCAGTGTTGTATGATATACAATGAGCTGACAAATGTCAGCCGGGAACTGTGGCCGAGCGGTTCTGGGCGCTTCAGTCCGGAACCGCGCTGCTGCTACGGTCGCAGGTTCGATCCTGCCTCGGGCATGGATGTGTGTGATATCCTTAGGTTAGGTAGGTTTAAGTAGTTCTAGGTCTAGGGGACTGATGACCTCAGATGATAAGTCCCATAGTGCTTAGAGCCATTTGAAGCATTTGACGTATCTTAGAGGGTACGTCCTATAGCAGTGTCGGATTCCTTTCTGCCGGTGTAGTGCAGCAACTCGTCGTGACATGGGCTTAACAAGTCGTTGGAAGTCCCCTGCAGAAATACTGTGCCATGCTGCCCGCTACAGCCATCCATACTGCGAAAGTGTTGCCAGTGCAGGATTGTGTGTACAAGGTGACCTCTCAATTAATTTCCATTAAGATTCATATCGGCGCTCTGTGTGACCGAATCATTCTCTCGAATTGTCGAGAATGTCCTTCGAGTTAATCGCGAACAACAATGGACCGACGAAACGGCGCAAAAGCATTCACAAAAATTCCGCCGTTTTTTGGGAACGAGTGGCTGAAAACGGTGTCCAAGTATGCGAACATAACCATCTCCGGCCAATTATATGTTCAGTTGGACCACAGGACCCAGTCCAGTCCATCATGTAAACACAGCCCACACCATTATGGAGCCACCACCGTACTGCACAATGTCTTGTTGACAACCTTGGTCCATGGCTCCGTGGAGTCAACGCAAAACTCGAATCCTACCATCAGCGCTTACGAACTGAAATCGGGACACATCTGATCGGACCATGGTTTTCCAGTCCCCTAGAATCCAACCGATACGCTCGTGAGTACAGGAGAGAAGCAGCAGGCGATGTATTGCTATTAGAAAAGGCACTCTCGTTGGTCGTCTGCTGCCACAGCCCATTAACGCAGAATTTCACCGCACTTTCGAAGGGATACGGATGTCGTACATCCTACATTGATTTCTGCGGTCACTTCACGCATTGTGGCCTGTCCGTTGGCATCCACAACTCTACGCTAACGCCGCCACTGTCGGTCGTTAAGTTGTAAGTAGGCTTGTAACACCATAGCTCTAATGCTGTACTGATTTATTTTGCTTTTTTTCACTTAATGTTACATTGCTGTGCTTCTGTAAATGTGTTTGTTTGAATAGATAACACAAAACTGTATACTCCTTTCTTTCTAAAAACTTTGAGTCATGGTGTGATTCTATGCGGTGTAGTATATTGTCGTTTAAATGCTTTGTCCCATTTGGAGGGAACAAAACTTACTGTATATGATTGTAATTTTGTGTGAATAATTTTTGGTAGAAATGTCAATATGTGCAAATGTTCTGTTTTATTTAATGCATTTGGTTGCTGTTATGTAAACTGCTGATCCTCACTTAGGATTCTTAGTTATTCTGTATGTAAAAGTTGTTGTGGTTCCCCTCGGGAACGGAACTGTGTAGCGCGCGCAAATTGTGGCTGGCCATGTAGAAAAGGTGGAACTGATAGTCAGTCGGAGGCGAGCTACGAGTCGGAGGCGAGCCAGCAGTCGGGGACGAGCTACGAGTCGGGGACGAGCTACCAAACTGTGCACTGTCATGTAAAAGATGCATATTGTGTTGATTCCGAGAGAGGCTTTTCCTGCTTCTTTCCAAGGCCTTGGATGGATGGATGGATAAATAGCTGGAACTATTCTGGAATTTGTATCTATCTTCGCCACCAAGAAATGACAAAGTCCAGCAACTCTGCCTGCAATTCCACCTACCAACATGCAGTTGCCACCACATTGCGCAATCATGGCAACGTAATATTATAATGATGTACAGTAAAGGATCAGCTTAGTGGATGTGCTAATGTGCTGAAATATAAGGTAATTTATATCTGAATTTATGTACCTACCTTGACTTTCCTCCTCATCATAACACCTCTCAGGGTCCTCTCCGTTTGAACTAAAGTGATTACCGAGTGTCCTTACTGAAAGTACATTAAAACCCAGTTTTTTTTATTAATGCCCCTTTGAACATAGTAAAGAGAAAGTTAAAGTTAATGTGGCAAGAGAGTGAGTTAAAGTTAATGATGCTTGCTGAAATAATTTTCCTAGTAAAACTGCTTATTAATGTCTTGTTGCCAACTTCAAATTTCTCAAGACTGAGGCTTATAGAGTTTTGCTTAGTAAATGTTCACATTACTGCCTGTTGTTAATCGCAGAAAGTGAGTCAGTATCTTACATAAATGTTAATTTTATGTCTCACGGTAGTAAAAGAGGAAAACTGCATAGTAGGAAATTATATGTTCATGATTACTAAGTGTTTGTCTCTCATGTGTATTATAAGTGCATATTAACAGTATAACAGGATCCACAGTTTGTCTAGTGTGCTAATGCGGGATAATAAATAACTGGAAGATCTTTATTTATGAAAATCATAATCTATTTATTAGAAAAACAGTGATAAGTAACCTGTCAGTGAATTTCAACTAACTCTCATTTTAAACAGTAAAGTATTTAACTAAGAGAGACTTAACCTAAACCTATGTCCAATTTATGATCCTAGAGGGAATGTTAATGGTAGTATTATAAAGACCACTCAGTTTGTGTAAGCCCTGAAAGTGATAGTGTTTTTCTGTACTTGTTATAATTTTGCAAATAATTTGTGCTGCTCCAACTGTTAGTTTCAATCTTACCGTAAACATATGAGTGTGTCAGAGTTCATTGCACTCGCGTGTGGCCAAGTATAGGTTGTGTTTATCCATTAAAGTTACTAATAACTATTTTCTTGAATGAGAATGTTAATCATTCTTTTGGATAATTAGGCTGGCGACCGTTTTCGTTATCCGTTAAACAGTGCAGACAGGCAATATTTTGTTTGTCACTGTTTAATTATTTACGTAATTCTGACTTTCATTTCCGATAAGCCACCTCCGTTAGGAATAACACGGTCAACATAACAAAATTCCTCTCAGAGGGTAACACTGCTCTGTTGCTTTATACCATAATTGCTATAACAAAATAGTTTTATTTCACAACCTGTTTCCAGGTTAAGGTTATGGTACAGTAGTAACAGAAGTGTTATACGTGGCGACCGTGACAGGACTATTTGTTCTGTTGGGGCATACTACGTAATAAACCAAACTTGGTATTTCATAGCATTAGCTACGTAAATACGCTGTTGTAGTGTTATACGTGGCGACGGTGACAGGATGTAGTTCAGTTTGCACCTACAAGCGGGAAAAAATTATAAGTAGTTAGCATTTTACAAACATAGAGTGAACATAAAACGTCCAGCGGCACGAACCTGTACATTAGTTGACAGAACGGATAGTGAAAGTTCAGCTTAAATTGAAAATTAAAGGTATCAGTACTTAATAATAGCTAAAATGGACAGGAAACTAGAAATAAATATAGACACGCGAGAACGGAATGTAATCGAGAGTAGTTCAGGCAGCACACCAACAGATGGCATTACGCGCGAGTTAAATTACGTACGGTACCACGCCGATGTCAACAAACAGATAGAAGCTATGAATGTCGCTCGTACTAAGGAAGACAATATGAGCGATGTTGTGGAAGACAGTGGCTATGTTAATGAATCGCGGGATATGTTCGAATCACCACAAACTGAGAGGGAAGTAGGAGCCGAACCTGAAAATGCGGTAGAAACCAAAAGTGAAAAGACACCAGATCTGACTGATTTACTTAGAATACTGTCTGCGCAATTTGCAGCGCAAAATGACAGTATTAAGGCACAAATTGCAGCGCAAGAGCATCAAATTACAGCACACAGTGACAATATTAAGGCACAAATCGCAGCACAGGGGCATCAAATTGCAGCACAAAGGCAGCTAATTGCAACACAGGGTAGCGATATCAGTAAACAAATGCAAGAGCAAGGCAAAAATCTTAGTAAACAGATTGACAAGGTTGATGTAAAAGTAGACATTATGAGTAATGAAATTAAAAACCTCAAAAGCGAAATTACTGTGATCAATGGCAATATTGCCAACATACAAGGACAAATTGATGACATTAACGAAAGATTTGACACTCATGTAATTAAAATTCAAGATCAAATAGAACCCTTAGTCTGTACTAAAGTGGACGAAAAAGTATTCGGTATTAAATCCGAAATACAAACAGAATGTAATGCGGAATTTGCACAGATTAAACAATCTGTAACAGAAACAAGTAGAGAATTAACCAAACAGATTGTTACTTGCGAAAAGAAGTGTGAACATAACACTTCACAAATCCAAGGCAAAATGTATGACTGGGAAAGAAAAATACAATCAGGACCTACACATTTTACTGAAAAAATGCCTTTCAGTAAAATATTAGAGGGCGAAGAAAAATTCGACCCTGCAAAGAGACATAACGGATGGCACCCCCTAGACTTTGTTAAGAATTGCGAAAGAAATTTTCCTGAATATTTGTCTGACCAGGAAAAAATCAATGTTGTGATAAGTGCATTAACGGGAGAAGCACAAAGATGGGGGTTGAATCTTGATACTAAACAGACGTCTTTTGAAACCTTTAAACAAAAATTTATTGACGAATACTGGTCAGAACAAAAACAAGACCAGTTGTGGCGTGAATTTCTAATGGCCAGGTTGTATGACATCAGAGGCAGGCAAACCATGAAAGAGTTTTGCGAATCATGGTACAGAAAACTAATACACCTGAAGGCTAGGAGAACTGAAGCTGAGATCGTTTGGGTTCTTTGGCAGAAATTGCCTGAGGATTCTAAACGATATGTTGGGAGTACACACAGAAGTTTTTCTGCGTTTCTGGAAAGGGTAGAGGATGAAGATCACTGGCGAGGAAATCGCGAGTCCCGTCCCCATAACAACAATTATTTGCGAGAAAGTAATGACCAAAATGAACGACCTGAAAACGAAAGACATCGTGTAAACACGATTCAAAGAGGTCGTGCGAGAGGTAGAGGAAATTTTACGACGCGCGGCAGAGGATACATGGCACGGAATTTTCAGACTAGAGACGAAATGGAAAACTGAAAACCGCGTGTGTTACGAGCCGGATTCACGCGGAAACCGGTTTTGGGCCCAAAGAAAAGACGTCAAATCATAAATTCGAGAAGGAAAGATGTAAAATACGGGGCAGGAAGGTTAAGGACGCGCCTATGGAAGACGGGCGCGGAGTGATGCATAGTGGCATTCCCAGTGCGAAGTCACGTGACCGTTCGTGCTCGGGACAGCGCTTGCTGGAGCACCGTACATTGCACTTGGCAGCACACACAAATGGCAGACGTCAGAACAAGATGGCTGCCGTAGAGAGAAACAGAAAAGGCGGGATCGGACACTTCCGTTGGACGGTTTCAGTAATAGATGAATGTAAAAATGGAAATAAAGTTAGTATGTCATATGATAAAGATATCTCAGTATCGGAATCGTGCGAAGAGACATTATTAAAGAAAGAAAGGGAGCCAGAAAAGGCAAGTGGAAAGGAAAATATTTGTACTGTTACTGATGTTTGTGAGATAAAAGACGTAAATGTGGGAGAGGTTATGATGAATAAAGAGGAAAGGAAGTAGAATACGCCACGCAAAAGACGCGTGCACAATTAATAATAGGTGAAAATGATGTAGAGGAGGTCGTTAGTAAACATGACATTATAAGCAGTGCAGGTGAAGTTATTGTTGATGGAAAGGTGTTTTGTGGTTCTGATGCAAAAGAGTCTAGTAGGAATTTCGCGCGATTGCCTGAAACTGATAGTAAGGAAGAAAATGTAATGAAGGTTATCAAAGTATATGACGATTATACTAAGTATGAAGTTAAGGCTAAAATCGTTCAAAATGATACAGCTGAAGTGCCTGAGTGTCCAAACGATATGCATGGTGTAGAAAATGAGTCGAAAAACGAAGTGGCTGAAACATCTAGTGATAATCTGCCTCACTGTTTAAAAGTTGCTTTCCTGCTCGAATATGATGACGAAAATGAAATCAATGATAGTTCAGGTGATGAAGGGTATACGAATACAGATAAGAATGAATATACTAACTTTCCCTGTTCTTCAAAAGTAGCGTACTTAAGTGAATCTGATGGTGAGGAAGAGAGTAGTGATGACTCCAGTGAAGATGAATTTTCAGGTGTAAACGAAAGTGAATATACATTTACTGAAAGAGGGTATGAGAAAATTAGTGACATTTTACCAAAGCAAGGTACAGAAAGTGAAACTGGGCCAAAACCGAATGAAGTATTCAGTAATGTAAAACATCGGCATAATTTACAGGAACCTCCAGATGATACTATACTGGGGCAAGCCTTAACAAATGTTTTAAATGAGTTTAAATTACAGGAACTAAAAGAACCACCTGATAAAATGATAACAGAACAGGAGATGTTGTATCTTTTTAAAGATTTTGAATTTCAAAAAACCTAAAAAGCACCTGATATACAACAGAAATCTGTAGGTAATATTTCCTGGAAAGACATTATGGTTGAGCAGGATCTATTATGGGAAGAACAGGATGAAAAGGAGCACAGAATTATTAAACAAACTGTAATACCTGTAAATGTTTATAACACTGAGCTGCAAGTACTTTTAGACACAGGATCCCAAATCAGTGCCATATCAGAATCTTTCTTTGATCATATTTCATGTAAACCATGGTTAGTAATAATGTCTGTTAGTGGAGTGAAAATTATAGGAGCTACTGGTAGGTCCAGCAAGCCCATTCAAAAACAAGTATTGATGGACTTTGAAATAGGAAGCCAAAAATTTGAACATGATTTTTTAGTGGTCCCTGAACTAAGTGCTGAAATGATTCTAGGTATTGATTGGCTAGACAAGGAAAAAGTAATTTTAGATTGTGGTAGTGGAACTGTTAAGATTAATAGGGAAACCAAAACAATAGAAATTAAATTTGAAGGTTACAACCAGGTCCAAGCTGTGAATGTAGAACCCATTTTGTTAAAAATAGAATCTGAAAATGATGGTTTATCCCAACTATATGAAATATACCATGTGAGAGGTTTATTGCAGGATGATCAAAAAACTGACAGTTTTAGGGAAATTGTTGATGTTATCCAAGAAATATCATGTGAACAGAAAGATGATTTATTTAATATCTTGAATAATAATAAGAAAGTGTTCTCTGATAAACCAGGTGTTGTAAAAAACTTTGAATACCGTATGGATATCCTGGAACATGAACCATTCTTTGTCAGACCATATCCAATACCTATAGCTAAGAAAGAAGCAGTACAAGCTGAAATTGATAAAATGTTGCAATGGGGGGTAATAGAAAGGAGCAATAGTGAATACAATAGTCCACTTATTATAGTCAATAAAAAGGTTGGAGGTGTAAGAGTAGTCATTGATGCACGGGCATTGAATAAAATTGTCAGGAGAGAAGTAGACAGGCCTGAAAATTTAGATGATTTATTACAAAAGTTCCATAATGTAAAATATCTAACCAGTTTAGACCTCACTGCTGGATATTGGCAGGTCCCATTACACAAAGATTCTAGGAAATATACAGCTTTTTTGTTTGCAGGAAAATGTTACCAATACAAAGTTGTACCATTTGGTTTAAATACTTCTGTTTCTGTTTTCATTAGGGCTTTGGATTCTGTATTAGGAAAAGAATTTTGTGCCAGATTGACTGTATATGTAGATGACCTGTTGATTGCTACTGATAACTGGGAGGAGCATTGTGACCTGTTAAGCAAAACCCTTATTGCTCTTCAAGCAGGGGGCATGACTTTAAAGTTAAAAAAGTGTGAATTTGTGAGACAAGAAATTAAGTTTTTAGGACACATAATAACCACATCTGTGATTGGCAAGGACCCAGAAAAGCTTAATGCTATTGAAAAGTGCCCTCCTCCAAAGAACAGGAAACAGTTGAAAGCGTTTTTAGGTCTTTGTGGATTTTACGGCAAATTTGTGAAGGGGCAAGCTTTTAACAGCCCACATTTGAATAGCCTGTAAGGAAAAATATTGTATATATTTGGACATCCGAATGTCAGAAAGATTTTGAAAATTTGAAAAGTGAGTTAGTAAGGAAAAACATTTTGCATCACGCAGTTTTAAGTGAGCCATTCCACATGATTACAGACAGTAGTGCTTATGGTATTGGTGTTGAAATATTTCAGGAAAACACAGAATCTGAGGAAACAGAACATAATACCATTGCTTTTGCTAGTAGGACTTTAACTAAATATGAGAAAAACTATACTATTTCAGAGAAAGAGGCCTTAGCAATCATTTGGGGATTAAAGAAATTTAGGATTTATTTGTGGGGACTTAAAACTATAATTCATACAGACCACAAGGCATTAACCTTTTTGAAAAACTGTCGACTGTTTACCGGCAGGTTGAGTCGATGGGCCCTGTACTTACAACAGTTTGATTATGAGATATTATACATTAAAAGTAGTGACAATTATGTAGCTGACGCCTTATCACGGTTGCCTGAGGGTATGAACAACTTACCAAGGGAATGTAATGAAGATGGCAAATTTCATATAAGATATATTAAGGAGGTTCCAGGTGGGAAAAGAATAGAGCAAATTTGTAAAAGCATGAGGTTCCATCAGAATGAGGATGAAATGGAAGTCAGTGAAAGTTAATTTTAGTAACCCTAGTTACCCACAAATCAGTAGATTTTACAAGATATTTAATGGAATTTTATATAGGAGAAAGAGTACCAGCACTGAAGAATGGAAGGTGTGTTGGCCTAGGCAATTTGAGACTGAAATGATTGATTATTTTCATCTTGCCTTAGGGCATTGTGGTCCCAAGAAGTGTATTGAAAAGTTAACTGATGTGGTTGCGATTAACATAGGTGCTACTAAGAAAATTACTGAGAGAATAAGATCTTGTGATGTATGTCAGAGGGCAAAAGTAACAAATAGAGTAAATCAGGGTTTCATGCAGAATACAATACCAGAGGACACATTAGAATTACTGTCAGTGGATTTGTATGGTCCTTTACCAAAAACCTCAGATAATTGGTCTTACATTGTTGCAGTGTTGGAAGTGTTCTCCAAATTTATTAAATTATATCCAATTAAGAAAGCCACTGCTAAAGCAGTCTTTAGCAAGATGACTGAGTATTTTAACACCATTGGTAAACCTAAAGCAGTTTTGTCTGACAATGGACCACAGTTTATCTCAAAAATCTGGAAGGAAGGCATGAAGCAACATGATGTTCAAGTTAAATGTATTTCAGCTTACCACCCGGCTAGTAACCCTGTCGGAGGAAATATGCGTGAATTAGGAAAGTTAGGTAGAACCTACTGTCACCATAACCATAAGGCTTGGGGCAGATTTGTAATGTTGTTGTTGTTGTGGTCTTCAGTCCTGAGACCGGTTTGATGCAGCTCTCCATGCTACTCTATCCTGTGCAAGCTTTTTCATCTCCCAGTACCTACTGCAACCTACATCCTTCTGAATCTGCTTAGTGTATTCATCTCTTGGTCTCCCTCTACGATTTTTACCCTCAACGCTGCCCTCCAATACTAAATTGGTGATCCCTTGATGCCTCAGAACATGTCCTACCAACCGATCCCTTCTTCTGGTCAAGTTGTGCCACAAACTTCTCTTCTCCCCAATCCTATTCAATACTTCCTCATTAGTTATGTGATCTACCCATCTAATCTTCTGCATTCTTCTGTAGCACCACATTTCGAAAGCTTCTATTCTCTTCTTGTCCAAACTATTTATCATCCATGTTTAACTTCCATACATGGCTACACTCCATACGAATACTTTCAGAAATGACTTCCTGACACTTAAATCAATACTGGATGTTAACAAATTTCTCTTCTTCAGAACCGCTTTCCTTGCCATTGCCAGCCTACATTTTATATCCTCTCTACTTCGACCATCATCAGTTATTTTGTTCCCCAAATAGCAAAACTCCTTTACTACTTTAAGTGCCTCATTTCCTAATCTAATTCCCTCAGCATCACCCGACTTAATTAGACTACTTTCCATTATCCTTGTTTTGCTTTTGTTGATGTTCATCTTATATCCTCCTTTCAAGACACTGTCCAATCCATTCAACTGCTCTTCCAAGTCCTTTGCTGTCTCTGACAGAATTACAATGTCATCGGTGAACCTCAAAGTTTTTATTTCTTCTCCATGAATTTTAATACCTACTCCGAATTTTTCTTTTGTTTCCTTTACTGCTTGCTCAATATACAGATTGAACAACATCGGGGAGAGGCTACAACCCTGTCTTACTCCCTTCCCAACCACTGCTTCCCTTTCATGTCCCTCGACTCTTATAACTGCTATCTGGTTTCTGTACAAATTGTAAATAGCCTTTCGCTCCCTGTATTTTACCCCTGCCACCTTTAGAATTTGAAAGAGAGTATTCCAGTCAACATTGTCAAAAGCTTTCTCTATGTCTACAAATGCTAGAAACGTAGGTTTGCCTTTTCTTAATCTTTCTTCTAAGATGAGTCGTAAGGTCAGTATTGCCTCACGTGTTCCAGTGTTTCTACGGAATCCAAACTGATCTTCCCCGAGGTTGGCTTCTACTAGTTTTTCCATTCGTCTGTAAAGAATTCGTGTTAGTATTTTGCAGCTGTGACTTATTAAGCTGATAGTTCGGTAATTTTCACATCTGTCAACACCTGCTTTCTTTGGGATTGGAATTATTATATTCTTCTTGAAGTCTGAGGGTATTTCGCCTGTTTCATACATCTTGCTCACCAGATGGTAGAGTTTTGTCAGGACTGGCTCTCCCACGGCCGTCAGTAGTTCCAATGGAATATTGTCTACTCTGGGGGCCTTGTTTCGACTCAGGTCTTTCAGTGCTCTGTCAAACTCTTCACGCAGTATCGTATCTCCCATTTCATCTTCATCTACATCCTCTTCCGTTTCCATAATATTGTCCTCAAGTACATCGCCCTTGTATAGACCCTCTATATACTCCTTCCACCTTTCTGCTTTCCTTTCTTTGCTTAGAACTGGGTTTCCATCTGAGCTCCTGATATTCATACAAGTCGTTCTCTTATCTCCAAAGGTCTCTTTAATTTTCCTGTAGGCGGTATCTATCTTACCCCTAGTGAGATAGGCCTCAACATCCTTACATTTGTCCTCTAGCCATCCCTGCTTAGCCATTTTGCACTTCCTGTCGATCTCATTTTTGAGACGTTTGTATTCCTTTTTGCCTGTTTCACTTACTGCATTTTTATATTTTCTCCTTTCATCAATTAAATTCAATATTTCTTCTGTTACCCAAGGATTTCTACTAGCCCTCGTCTTTTTACCTACTTGATCCTCTGCTGCCTTCACTACTTCATCCCTCAAAGCTACCCATTCTTCTTCTACTGTATTTATTTCCCCCATTCCAGTCAATTGCTCCCTTATTCTCTCCCTGAATCTGTGTACAACCTCTGGTTCTTTTAGTTTATCCAGGTCCCATCTCCTTAAATTCCCACCTTTTTGCAGTTTCTTCAGTTTTAATCTACAGGTCATAACCAATAGGTTGTGGTCAGAGTCCACATCTGCCCCTGGAAATGTCTTACAATTTAAAACCTGGTTCCTAAATCTCTGTCTTACCATTATATAATCTATCTGATACCTTTTAGTATCTCCAGGGTTCTTCCATGTATACTACCTTCTTTCATGATTCTTAAACCAAGTGTTAGTTATGATTATGTTGTGCTCTGTGCAAAATTCTACCAGGCGGCTTCCTCTTTCTTTTCCGTCCCCCAATCCATATTCACCTACTATGTTTCCTTCTCTTCCTTTTCCTACACTCGAATTCCAGTCACCCATGGCTATTAAATTTTCGTCTCCCTTCACAATCTGAATAATTTCTTTTATTTCATCATACATTTCTTCAATTTCTTCGTCATCTGCAGAGCTAGTTGGCATATAAACTTGTACTACTGTAGTAGGTGTGAGCTTCGTATCTATCTTGGCGACAATAATGCGTTCACTATGCTGTTTGTAGTAGCTTACCCGCATTCCTATTTTCCTATTCATTATTAAACCTACTCCTGCATTACCCCTATTTGATTTTGTGTTTATAACCCTGTAGTCACCTGACCAGAAGTCTTGTTCCTCCTGCCACCGAACTTCATTAATTCCCACTATATCTAACTTCAACCTATCCATTTCCCTTTTTAAATTTTCTAACCTACCTGCCCGATTAAGGGATCTGACATTCCACGCTCCGATCCGTAGAACGCCAGTTTTCTTTCTCCTGATAACGACATCCTCTTGAGTAGTCCCCGCCCGGAGATCCGAATGGGGGACTATTTTACCTCCGGAATATTTTACCCAAGAGGACGCCATCATCATGTAATCATACAGTAAAGCTGCATGCCCTCATGAAAAATTACGGCTGTAGTTTTCCCTTGCTTTCAGCCATTCCAGTACCAGAACAGCAAGGCCGTTTTGGTTATTGTTACAAGGCCAGATCAGTCAATCATCCAGACTGTTGCCCTTGCAACTACTGAAAAGGCTGCTGCCCCTCTTCAGGAACCACACGTTTGTCTGGCCTCTCAACAGATACCCCTCCGTTGTGGTTGCACCTACGGTACGGCTATCTGTATCGCTGAGGCACGCAAGCCTCCCCACCAACGGCAAGGTCCATGGTTCATGGTTCATGTAAGTGACTTTGAAAAAACCATGAACACCTTATACCATGAAACCACCAATTTTACCCCTGAAGAAATTTTGTTGGACCGTAAAAGTAAAAGTATTATTGAAGAGATCTTGCAATTCCCACCTATTGTAGGAATTAACCTGCATTAGAAAAAAGAGTTAGTTAAGAAAAGAATGAAAGATAAAGTGGCCGCTAGATCCAAAAGGCATGATAATAACCTTAAAACAACTAAATTTAAGCTTGGAGATGATGTCTTAGTGAAGACCCATAAAAAATCAAGTGAAATTAATAATGAAATTTCTAAATTCAAATACATTTACAATGGGCCTTTTGAAGTGCAAGGAACTCCACATGCAAATGCTTATTTTCTTGTGTACCCTAGGTCAAGGAAGCCTTTAGGAGTTAGAAATATAGTTGACCTGAAGTTATATGTCCACAGAAACCAATGATGAATGAAATGTAGCAGCCTCAGGGGACATGCACTCTTTGCATTGTCAGGTGCCTGACGAGCACCAGGGACCCGAGTCGTTGCCAGCACTACTTCTGTTTCTTTTCATGCTGCCAACCTTCCTCTTCATCATTCAGAACTTTTACTATCTTCTCTCCTTCTTCTCTCTCAGAATAAACTAAAAGGTGTGGAAATAATGTGAGATACTGTGTATTGTTTGTGGGCAAGTAAATGAATAATTAATTTGGGCGCACTAGAAAATAATCAAGCATTTTATTAGTAAGTGGGTACAATAAAAAGGAATAGGAACATGCAGTTAAAGTAAATGAATAAATGGTTATGTGCAGAAAGAAGCAAAGTAATGTTTAAAGTGAATAATCTAATATGATTAATGTCTCAAAATGGTTGTATAGAAATGGGTAAGAACAGTGATAAAAAATGTGTGTGTCAAAAACTGAGGAGATGAACCTGACTAATGTATGTAAAATAGATGTGAGAGGTTTGTGTCTAGTACCACAAAAGGTAGGAGAAATCACTTGCAATAGGATTTAAAGTTATTGTTCTGATCTTGACATATCTGATGGCCTAAATGTGTGAAAAAATAAGAAAGTGGGGAGAAAAACCACAAATCTGGGATTCTCAAATAACTACTGAACATTGACATTATACCAAAAAGGACATTTAAAATTTTTTTGATTAATGTATATGCTTCCTGATGTCATTTGAAAAGAAATGGTTTTGTTGCCAGTGTCTAATTACTGTTTCAAAGTTGCAGGTTTTATGTTTTGTACCATTAAAGCAAATTTTACCAAAGATGTGACATAAAGATGAAAAAACCTGGAAATGATGTCAATAAACTGCTCAAAAATATGGTTTTGAGCAGCAAAACAAGACAAAAGAATAAAAATGCAGTGGTCCTAAAGCTGAGGGCTACCCAAATATGCTGTGTGAGCAGTAGCCAAAGGACTTGCCATTGTGGGGCAAAAAGTTGATAAGTGGTCACGAACTGCCAAACCTAGAGGATGGGGCAGTGTACTAATTGAAAAATGTTTGTTTTAGTGTTCTTAATCTAAATTGTGTTTTTGTGTCTAAATGTTTACATACAAAGACTGCCAAGCCAATGAGAGGCAGAATGTGTAACATGGACTGCTAGTACTGAGGCAAGCAGTGAACTTAGTTAGGTTTATTGGTCAATGTGTTATAAACTGACTATTCTTATTGAGGACTTTGAAAAGTTTTTATAAAATGTATATGCATTCTTATTCAAATGGATGTAGATGTTTGTTTTGGACTGCCTTGTTTTAAAAATACAGCAGTGATGATTAAAGATAGGGTCTGAATAGGTTAATGTGTTTATGTGCAACAAACATTTTTGAACTGCTATTAATGAAGAGCAGCTTTAAAGTTAATTGTTTTGAGAAAACCTTGAAAAGCTACTTTTGTATTTAAAGAGTCAGTTGGAAAAAGGTTCTCATAGCAGTTTTGTGCAAAACATTGATACATATGTGGATGCTAACTGAAATTTTCAATATTTCATTAATTGCCGAACCTTGTAAAATGTACTGTGATCATGATTATGCTTGTGGGTCTGAATATTTACATTCCTTTAAAAACATTGAAAGGCAAATTCCTGTTTTGTTAAGTTAAAATGTTTTGTGCTATTGTATAAGTGTTTACTTTTTTTATTTTATTGAAAGCTATACCTATTTTACTGATGTGAAGATTATTTTGTGTACTGTTTGTCTGTTATTTGAACTGTATGAGTATGAAATGAACATGCTTAAAGATATCTAGTGTCATGATGAAAATTAGTTTCAATAAACCAGTGTGAAAACGAAAATTACTGTAAATGCTTTATTTTGGGGATGTTTTTGGGAAGAAATGTATGAAGTTGTTAGATTATATACTGTATATCTGTAATATGTATTTTTTTTGTCTCAACTGAAGTTGGATGGAATAAATTTTTTTTGCAGCCAACACCACTTAGGTGTTATGGATGTTTCCTTGAAGTATCCCTGACTGGAAACTTCAACGAAACATGGGGCATGTGTAACACCATAGCTCTAATGCTGTACTGATTTATTTTGCTTTTTTTCACTTAATGTTACATTGCTGTGCTTCTGTAAATGTGTTTGTTTGAATAGATAACACAAAACTGTATACTACTTTCTTTCTAAAAACTTTGAGTCATGGTGTGATTCTATGCGGTGTAATATATTGTCGTTTAAATGCTTTGTCCCATTTGGAGGGAACAAAACTTACTGTATATGATTGTAATTTTGTGTGGATAATTTTTGGTAGAAATGTCAATATGTGCAAATGTTCTGTTTTATTTAATGCATTTGGTTGCTGTTATGTAAACTGCTGATCCTCACTTAGGATTCTTAGTTATTCTGTATGTAAAAGTTGTTGTGGTTCCCCTCGGGAACGGAACTGTGTAGCGCGCGCAAATTGTGGCTGGCCATGTAGAAAAGGTGGAACTGATAGTCAGTCGGAGGCGAGCTACGAGTCGGAGGCGAGCCAGCAGTCGGGGACGAGCTACGAGTCGGGGACGAGCTACCAAATTGTGCACTGTCATGTAAAAGATGCATATTGTGTTGATTCCGAGAGAGGCTTTTCCTGCTTCTTTCCAAGGCCTTGGATGGATGGATAAATAGCTGGAACTATTCTGGAATTTGTATCTATCATCGCCACCAAGAAATGACAAAGTCCAGCAACTCTGCCTGCATTTCCACCTACCAACATGCAGTTGCCACCACATTGCGCAATCATGGCAACGTAATATTATAATGATGTACAGTAAAGGATCAGCTTAGTGGATGTGCTAATGTGCTGAAATATAAGGTAATTTATATCTGAATTTATGTACCTACCTTGACTTTCCTCCTCATCATAACTACTCTCAGGGTCCTCTCCGTTTGAACTAAAGTGATTACCGAGTGTCCTTACTGAAAGTACATTAAAACCCAGTTTTTTTAATTAATGCCCCTTTGAACATAGTAAAGAGAAAGCTAAAGTTAATGTGGCAAGAGAGTGAGTTAAAGTTAATGATGCTTGCTGAAATAATTTTCCCAGTAAAACTGCTTATTAATGTGTTGTTGCCAACTTCAAATTAAAATTTCTCAAGACTGAGGCTTATAGAGTTTTGCTTAGTAAATGATCACATTACTGCCTGTTGTTAATCGCAGAAAGTGTGTCAGTATCTTACATAAATGTTAATTTTATGTCTCACAGTAGTAAAAGAGGTAAACTGCATAGTAGGAAATTATATGTTCATGATTACTAAGTGTTTGTCTCTCATGTGTATTGTAAGTGCATATTAACAGTATAGCAGGATCCACAGTTTGTCTAGTGTGCTAATGCGAGATAACAAATAACGGAAAGATCTTTATTTATGAAAATCATAATCTATTTATTAGAAAAACAGTGATAAGTAACCTGTCAGTGAATTTGAACTAACTCTCATTTTAAACAGTAAAGTATTTAACTAAGAGAGACTTAACCTAAACCTATGTCCAATTTATGATCCTAGAGGGAATGTTAATGGTGGTGTTATAAAGACCACTCAGTTTGTGTAAGCCCTGAAAGTGATAGTGTTTTTCTGTACCTGTTATAATTTTGCAAATAGTTTGTGCTGCTCCAACTGTTAGTTTCAATCTTACCGTAAACATATGAGTGTGTCAGAGTTCATTGTACTCGCGTGTGGCCAAGTATAGGTTGTGTTTATCCATTAAAGTTACTAATAACTATTTTCTTGAACGTGAATGTTAATCATTCTCTTGGATAATTAGGCTGGCGACCGTTTTCGTTATCCGTTAAACAGTGCAGACAGGCAATATTTTGTTTGTCACTGTTTAATTATTTACGTAATTCTGACTTTCATTTCCGATAAGCCACCTCCGTTAGGAATAACACGGTCAACATAACAAAATTCCTCTCAGAGGGTAACACTGCTCTGTTGCTTTATACCACAATTGCTATGACAAAATAGTTTTATTTCACAACCTGTTTCCAGCTTTAAGGTTATGGTACACTAGTAACAGACAGAAGTGTTATAGGCTGTTTAGGTTTTTATATTGGTAACGCCACGTAGCGCTCTGTATGAAAATCACTGGCTGTGCTGTGTGAAGTCCGTGGCTGGTTTGCATTTTGTAATACTCGCTATTGTAGTATTGGGCAGTTGGCAGTTAACAGCGTGTAGCGTTGCACAGTTGGAGGTGAGCCGCCAGCAGTGGTGGAGGTGGGGAGAGAGATGGCGGCATTTTGAGAGCGGACGATCTGGACGTGTGTCCATCAGAGACAGTAAATTTGTAATATTGGATATCATGGACTGTTATATATATTAGGACTTTTGAACACTATTAAGGTAAATACATTGCTGGTTCTCTATCAAAATCTTTCATTTGCTAACTATGCCTATCAGTAGTTAGTGCCTTCAGTAGTTTGAATCTTTTATTTAGCTGGCAGTAGTGGTGCTCGCTGTATTGCAGTAGTTCGAGCAATGAAGAATTTTGTGAGGTAAGTGATTTGTGAAAGGTATAGGTTAATGTTAGTCAGGGCCATTCTTTTGTAGGGATTGTTAAAAGTCAGATTGCGTTGCGCTAAAAATATTGTGTTCCAGTTTAGTGATGATCAGAATAAGTAAAGAGCGAAATGTCTGAGTACTTTCAGTTCTGCTTATCTGTTTGAAAATCAAATAACGTAAGGGGATTATCAGCAGTCATTCTTTAATTTTTCTAAGGGGCCGTTTCAAAATGAAGGCTGTCAACCACCGCATTGTCCGCAGTGTGAGGTTATGGGTGAAATTTAGTATTCTCGGCACACTTTCTCGGAGTATTGAATTCCGTAACGGTTTCCGAAATGGACGGTCTCGTGCGTCTAGCTCCAAGTGCCACTCGGCGTTCATAGTCAATGAATTCTCGTCATGCGGCCGTTATCACGTCAGACATCTTTTGACAGAATCACCTGAGTACAAATGACAATGCACTGTCCTTTTACACCGTGTATACTCTCTATACTACCACTTTCTGTGTATGAACATTTCGCTATCCTATATTTTTAACCCCAATGTGTATCCAGTTTTCTGTGTGTGTGCATGATGAAGGTTGCAGATGTGAGAAATTATTGTCTTCCATGCTATTATTTCATTGTAATTCTGTCAGAGACAGCAAAGGACTTGGAAGAACAGTTGAACGGAATGGACAGTGTCTTGAAAGAAGGGTATAAGATGAACATCAACAAAAGCAAAACAAGAATAACCGAATGTAGTCGAATTAAGTCGGGTGATGCTGAGGGAATTAGATTAGAAAATGAGACACTTAAAGTAGTAAAGGAGTTTTACTATTTGGGGAGCAAAATAACTGATGATGGTCGAAGTAGAGAGGGTATAAAATGTAGATTGGCAATGGCAAGAAAATCGTTTCTGAAGAAGAGAAAATTGTTAACATCGAGTATAGATTTAAGTGTCAGGAAGTCGTTTCTGAAAGTATTTGTATGGAGTGTAGCCATGTATGGAAGTGAAACGTGGACGATAAATAGTTTAGACAAGAAGAGAATAGAAGCTTTTGAAATGTGGTGCTACAGAACAATGATGAAGATTAGATGGGTAGATCACATAACTAATGAGGAGGTATTGAACAGAATTGGGGAGAAGAGGAGTTTCTGACACAACTTGACCAGAAGAAGGGATCGGTTGGTAGGACATGTTCTGAGGCATCAAGGAATCACCAATTTAGTACTGGAGGGCAGCGTGGAGGGTAAAAATCGTAGAGGGAGACCAAGAGATGAATACACTAAGAAGATTCAGAAGGATGTAGGCTGTAGTAGGTACTGGGAGATGAAGAAGCTTGCACAGGATAGAATATCATGGAGAGCTGCACCAAACCAGTCTCAAGACTGAAGACCACCACAACAACAACAACATGTTATTATTCATGAGCTTGACAGTTAATGCGATTTGATGGTTCAAAATGACTGGCATGTGACCTGAAGGGACCAATTTTTCACACCAAATGATGGTCGTTGATCGTGATCGGTAGTAAAAAAATATGCGTTTCTAATGCTGCCTACTCTCATGAGTTTCCTAAAAAGAATGTTTCCTTTGTCACCTTACTCTGCCACCACGAATTATGAAGTAAATGCGTCCAAGAAGTATGGGTTTCACCGCATATTGCAGTGATCAACACTCTCTCTCGGTTTCAGTAAGCACTCGGTTGTTGGTCGCAGGTGCAGCTTGTCAACAGGGTAGCGTTGAGCTTCACTCACCTTGCTGGCAGGCACCACGTCCATGTGTGAGTTGAGCATCACGGCAGGCAGCTGGGGGTCCGTTCCGTCCCACTTCATCACTATCACCGGCTTCCCGCGCACAAACTCATGAACGAAGAATTCCAGGTCCGTGGATTCCGCCTGAGTCCGGAAGAAGGACACACACGATGCTGCAATAAAAAATAAAATATAAAAGAAGACGTATTCAGCCAGAAGGTGAGATAATCCAACAGTATAATAAATGTGGTGCAATTTGCGTCCACTAAGTGATGAAACCTGAGTATTACATGCCGGTGATTTGCAACGTCATTCACTAGCTGACAATTATGATAGATTTGGAATGGCAGATTCAACTTCAGTAGTAAGTGTGAATATCGTATGACACCGTTAACTGCAATATCCCTCAGAGTGAATTCGGGTGCCTGCTGCCATCTCTCTCTCTCGGTTTCTTCCGTCGACACCTCGCCAGCAGGAGAGGCTAGCATTGTTAAAGTTTCTCTCTCCGTTGCTGGTGATGGACAGTCCACCACCATCAGTGGAGGGTGAAGCTTTGACAGCGCCAGCCATACGTGCTGACGAAACGTCAGAAAAATCATCAACCAGTTGGCCGAAGAAATCGGGACAGAAGCCAACAGGCAGTTTGTCAACAAGTGGTCACGAAAGCCTAAACAATTTTGTACTACTCTTCCGCTCACACCGGCCTCTTTCCTTCCTGTATTTGCAGAGTGTAGGTGAGTATAACGGATGCATGTAAAGAGTAATATTATGTTTGAGTTGCACACTGATGACAGGGAAAGGAGAAGATGAGACCTGGTGCCGGAAAATACCTTTTCTGTTTTAGTCATCAGTCTTCTGAATGGTTTGGTGCGGCCCGCCATAAATTCCTTTTCTGCACCAACCTCTTCATTTCAGAGTACCAGTTGCATCCTTAATTATTTCCTGCTCGTATTCCAATCTCTCTTTTCCTGTACAGCTGTCAACCTCTGCAGGTCCCCTTAGTACAAATCAAATTATTTCTGATGCCTTAGCAGATGTCCTACTATCCTGTCCCTTCTTTTTGTCAGTATTTTCCATACATTCCTCTCCTTGCCAATTCTTCGAAGAGCCTCATTGCCTACCTTGTCTACCTAATTTTCAACATTATTTTGTAGCACCACATCTCAGATAGTTCAATTCTTTTCTCTTCCTGTTTTCGCACTGCCCATGTTCGCTAAAATGCCATGCTGTGCTCCAAACGTACATTCTCAGAAATTACCTCCTCAAATTAAGCCCTATCTTTGGTACCAGTAGGTTTCTCTTGTCTAGGATCTCCCCTTTTTTGCCAGTGCTTGTCTGCTTTTTAAGACCTCCTTGCTCCGTCCATCATTGGTTGTTTAGCTGCCAATTTTTTTTTTTTTTTTTGGTCATCAGTCTACTGACTGGTTTGACGCGGCCCGCCACGAATTCCTTTCCTGTGCTAACCTCTTCATCTCAGAGTAGCACTTGCAACCTACGTCCTCAATTATTTGCTTGACGTATTCCAGTCTCTGCCTTCCTCTACAGTTTTTGCCCTCTACAGCTCCCTCTAGTACCATGGAAGTCATTACCTCATGTCTTAGCAGATGTCCTATCATCCTGTCCCTTCTCCTTATCAGTGTTTTCCACATATTCCTTTCCTCTCCGATTCTGCATAGAACCTCCTCATTCCTTACCTTATCAGTCCACCTAATTTTCAACACTCGTCTATAGCACCACATCTCAAATGCTTCGATTCACTTCTGTTCCGGTTTTCCCACAGTCCATGTTTCACTACCATACAATGCTGTACTCCAGACGTACATCCTCAAAAATTTCTTCCTCAAATTAAGGCCGGTATTTGATATTAGTAGACTTCTCTTGGCCAGACATGCCTTTTTTGCCATAGCAAGTCTGCTTTTGATGTCCTCCTTGCTCCGTCCGTCATTTGTTATTTTACTGCCTAGGTAGCAGAATTCCTTTAACTTATCTCGCGTTACTTTCGCTTTTGTTGCAGATCTTAAGCTCTTTGCTGACCTCATTACTTTAGTCTTTCTTATGTTTATTCTGAGTCTATATTCCGTACTAATTAGATTGTTCACTCAGTTCGCTAGAGCCTGTAATTCTTATTCATTTACAATGAGAATAGCAGTGTCACCAACGAATCTTACCACTGATATCCTTTCACCTTGAATTAATTCCACTCCAGATTTTTTCTTTTATTTCCGTCATTGCTTCCTCGATGTATAGACTGACGAGTAGGGGTGAAAGACTACATCCCTGCCTTACACCGTTTTTAATCAGAGCGCTTTCTTGGTCTTCTACAGTTATTGTTCCCTCTTGCCTCTTGTACATATTGCATACTGCCCATCATCCCTTTAGCTTACTCCAATTTTTGTTAGAATCTCGAAGATCTTGCGCTATTTCACATTTGTCGAACGTTTTTTCCAGGTCGACCAATCCTACGAATGTGTTTTGATTTTTCTTTAGCCTTGCTTCCACTATCAGCGGCAACGTCAGAGTTGCCTTTCTGGTGCCTTCTGCATATTATTCGCGTTAGCAACGTGGGTGCATGAGCTAATAATAAAATTGTGCGATAATTCTCTCACATAGTCCAATAATCTCGAATGCTGCCGAAGGAGCCGTTGAGCTAAGTGTACCCATCCGACAGCCAATTACAGTCAACAGTGTCACATGCAATCACATCATGAGACAGTACAGAGAGGTTTAGATCTGAATCCAGATCATTGACGAGGAGAGTGGTGATCAGGACCATACGCATTACCTCTCCATTCCTTGACGCCGTAGCATTGGCAGTGAAAATTTTCAAAACAAATCGTTCAAATGGCTCTGAGCACTATGGGACTTAACATCTCAGGTCATGAGTCCCCTAGAACTTAGAACTACTTAAACCTAACTAACCTAAAGACATCACACAACACCCAGTCATCACGAGGCAGAGAAAATCCCTGACCCCGCCGGGAATCGAACCCGGGAACCCGGGCTCGGGAAGCGAGAACGCTAGCGCACGACCCCGAGCTGCGGACTGAATATTTTCCACCACTAACATTCAAAACAGCTTACCACCCATGAGATAGTGACGACGGCTAGGGAGACGTGTTATTTCAGCAATGCGAGTAATATAGTGCTGAAATAATGGGCATTATCGAAGAAATAATTTAATGAGCACAGTCTCCGTTTTTTTCGACACGACAGCGTGCTAAAATGTAAAGCCGCCGAATTCTTATGTGGATACTTTTAAAACTTTTTAAGTAAAATAAATATAATTAACATTCTACTTGTTTAGTCTTTATGTTTGGATTTTTATTTCTCATGGCCCTGGCCATGAACACATTCCTCCCAATGAGGAACGAGTTTGTTGATACCGTCACTGTAGAACGTTTGACTTGGTTGACGGAGCCACGTCACCTCTGCTTGCATCGCTTCATTGCTACTAAAGTGAAATTCTCGAAGGTGATGTTTAAGTTTTGGAAACAGAAGAATATCGGATGGGGCCAAGTCGGGACTGTATGGAGCATGATAGCGAACCGAAGGGTCAGTTTGCTGCAGATATCGCAGCGCTCGTATGTGAACCGGCATTACCCATACTAAATGAGAGAGTACTCCATATGTGCACGAACTCTTCGCATTCGAAACTCGGTTTCAGCACTCTGTTTCTCACGCATCGACATATGTATGTTACACATTGCTATGTTACACGCTACTACTCGGAACCCTTTAGCAGCAGGGGGCTGCAAGTATATATATACACGAAGAATAAAGATGTACAATGTTAATCAAGTTTTATTTAGAAAGCTTTAAGGGTTTTCGTATAAAACATTCGTAGGCATTACTTGTGAGCAGGCCTTCGTACTTGGTAATAAAATCGTTACTTTCAAGAAAAATCTATAATTGGGTTTGCGTTTAGTGACATTTGGAAAGAAAATATTTTTTTCATTTAATTTCTACTTTTACGATTTATCCCATCTGGATCTCGAACAATTTGGTTGTGGCATTATTAATTACTCTCTGGTTACTACGATAGTTAAAATGGAACTAATAAAGAACAATTATGGTCCACGCATCAGTAGTCTAACATCAAAAGCAACGTGAACTGAGTAATCACCTGGCATGAAACGTCACGTAATATTTATCTGCGTCGTTTTGTCCTTGCTATGAAAGACAACAGGGCCCGAATAAATATCAAGGATGAAACAATGCTTTGTTTAGTTAAATTCATAAATATTGGCGAATAAATCCAATAGAATGAACTGTGCAAAGTGGTTTTATCCCCAAAACTCACGGAAATCCAAGCAGAAACGTGTACCTATATTAATGCCAAAATTCACCATGCAACACCAACATCTAACTAATACATCTGTAGCCCGTTTGACCTCTGCTGAAGACAGTATTGGTACTCAGTGCATATATTGGTTGAAAGCACCGATGATGGCTGTTAATCAGTTGAAATCGATTTGCAAAAGTGAGTAAATAAAACATGACTTTGCGACTGGTTGCTGCATATTTGGTAATTTTATATTTTCGTGTTCGCATGTCCCTTTTCTAATGATAAACAAGCAGTATCAACTAATTTGGCAGAATAATCGTCCTAGAGTCTCTAACCAGTGAAGGAAAGATTACAGGTATAAAAAGCAATGTAACTGATAAGAGGAAACTTGGTCTTCTATTGCCATGCATAAACCTCTCTGAGCCAAACTTTGTTATGGTCTGTGCTTAGTATCTGTGGTAAGAACATTACTGCTAGAGTGGATAAAAACGACACCGTGTCTCTACTTTTAACATGAAGTGCATTTGGTTTGATGACTATGTCCACAGCAGCGTATTGTGGCCCCAGAATAGTGGAGTTAAAATAAATATAATGAGAAAGAGCCACCCATGGTACGATGTCATTGTGCAGACAAGGAATTGTTACGCAAGGATTCCAATCTTTGCGCCAACTCATGTTAACAGCAGGACTGCATGTAATTGCGAAATCCCCTTTCTCGCCGTAGGATAATCTAAGATAGAAATAAGGTAATGGCGAACTGTTCCTGATGATGAAATGTTATGGAAGCGCGGAAAAAAAAAGATCTTTCGTGCCGAAACAACAGCGGACTAACATTGGCGCTAATGTCCTGTGCTGAAGTCAGAACGCCCGCGCAATGTCTTATGTACTGAAGCCACATGGAATTGCAGGCAGCTATAAGGGGGTAGAATGGGCCCCTAACGTACTGGGTTCTAAGTACTGCTTTTAGAGAAGAGTAGACTATTTGCTGGCACATATCTTTTTGTGCTATGTCAGCTCGTTAACTTATGTAGTAAGACAGATACGGCAACATAGTGCACAAGTATTTATTACAGTCACGTTTCGCCAGCCTTGTGCATTGTAAACAGGTAAGTCATTATGCAGTCGACATAATTAATGTGCCGGCCGCGGTGGCCGTGCGGTTCTAGGCGCTTCAGTCAGGAACCGCGTGACCGCTACGGTCGCAGGTTCGAATCCTGCCTCGGGCATGGATGTGTGTGATGTCCTTAGGTTAGTTAGATTTAAGTAGTTCTAAGTTCTAGGGGACTGATGACCTAAGATGTTAAGTCCCATAGTGCTCAGAGCCATTTGAACCATAATTAATGTAAAGGCAATGGAAACTAACTGACGGTCAACACTGGGTTAGATAACACGCTAAGCTATGTATGCACAAGATAACACATGCCTGTGAAAACTTCCAAAGTTGCTCGATCATCTCGTAAAGACCGACACCGCTTCTCGACACGATAAATCAGTCTTCGTTACCTGAAATACCGACATAACTGTGCTGAAATATATATTGGCCACACCATGAATAACGTATTTGTGCTATTTTAGTGCAAGAGTCACAGCTTAAGTTCAGCTTTCAGTGCGTTTTTCTCAGTCTGTTAAAAAATAGGTGTTTGAGCACCATAATAATCTAATATCTGGATGTAATAATGGGCGCGAAAGTGATACTAAGACGGAAAGTCTAACAATAGAAGAGTCAGAAGTTCCTTTGAACTACTTACAATTAAGATTAAGATAGAAAATGATTGGAGGCTGGAATTGGTCAATTGTTCGTTGTCTCCACTCCACATTTTAAATGTAATTCTTGTTGAATCCTGAGTGTTTCTTGGATAAATTTTCTAATTGATGTGTGTCTGGTCGTGCTGTAGTACGGAAATAGCTGCGTCTGTCTTTAGTATAGATTACGCAAGAATATTTGTTTTTTCAGACCTATATGACATACTTTATCAATAGAGGACACTTCCCAACCAAATTTTAAAGTCTTGAACCTCTACCGATGTAGTCTTTAAACATCCAAAGTACCACAGCTAGTATCCAAACGTAATAATTTATTAAACTGTTCAGAATAATATGACAAATAGGAGACAGTACAGAAGATTAAGGACTAGTCAGGATTTTAACAAAAATTTACAAAAACATGAACAGTGTGTGAATTTAAAAGTAAACAGATACAGCAGGGACCATACAACTTCAAATTAATTTAAATAATAGTGTACAACTTGCTGTCACATATAACCAATGAGCTTGGTGGTAGGAAACTGAATACGTGAGAACTCGGTCCTGAGATCGTGCTCAGCTTTTTTAAGGCTATTCTTCTATTTTCCGTTAAAGTAGAGCACAAATTCCTTTCTCACGGTGTAGGTGTCACTATTATAAATGTTACTTTTGCTAAACACGATTATAGTCAAGTAAAGGAGCCTAAGCATTTCTAATATTTTCCAAGGTTGATTTTTTGGCAAAACGTCGGTCGGTTCATAATTTAATCAAGCTCTTCTGTGAAAGTCAGTTTTTATGCGTGTCTGTTATCGTGTAACGTCTAGTGTGATACTGAATATTCTCTTTAGTGTGTGTTTGGTATTTGCTTTTGTGTAAGTGATGATGACGTGGTTTAGTAGGGGATATATGTGGCCAAGTTCGCTTCCTCCTGTCTTTTTCTTTATGCATTTGTATCTTAACACTGCGACTGAGTCTTCGAATTACGCCTCTGTTGTACAAATTTTATTAGTTACGTTTCACAGCGTGACTACACAGGCTTCTCTTTTGTAGTGCTTCAGTTTCGTCCCTCGTCCATTTCCCTCCTCCTGCTCTCATCACAGAACATCCATTTAATTCACTCTGCAGGCACAAGTACGCAAATATCGACCTATATTATTACAGTAAAATACATATAAAAGACGACACAATAATGTACTTAAGCGTTGAACTGTTGGTAACATGGACAGTATGCTGCGAAGGAGAAGAAAAAGAAGAAGAAGAAGAAGGAGAAGAAAAAGAAACCAAAACCCCACGTACACCAAAAAGAGTAACAAAGGGATTTCAGCTACCGCAAAAAAAATGGAGCCTTGCAATAAGAGAATATTTGGTCCAATACAGCTAATATGTCACACGTGCACTATAAAATCGAAACTTTTACTGAGAGAAAAAAAATAACGAATCGAGAAAAATATACACTGAAAGTAAAATAAACAATCGATGTAAACAGTATGAACATAAGTAATTTCGTTTCCGCGACATGGAGTCAGAACCATTCCAAACAACTAATGCTCATTACGTGGTTCATGCAACAATCATAGCCAACGGAATATTTTGGTAAATTTCAACCACAAAATATTTTATAAAAGAAGTATTATATGCACCCATTCCATTGGGTGGACGCGTATTAGTCTGTATTCTATTTTATTGTCTGTATTATTAAACCAGTACAGAGTAGAGTCGCTATGGAAACTAGACAGCACGGTGTGATCGGACGCTCGAGACAAGGCAAGTCGATCAAGGCTCTGAATATCGCACCAGACTAATGTGGGCCCCATATATCGAACTGGTTTTCAGAATTACTCTTGAAATATTTTTCTTTGTAATGAGATCAAACCGACGTTTTCTGTTCACACCAGGCGTCATGTGAAACACGAGAGAGAACCCATTATATTTTCGGTAGGAAGAAAGAACTAGTGAAGTAAGCCATTGGAAAATCGTGGCAGTTATTGATTTTATCTGCCATGTAAGGTAGGCTGTACTGAACAGAAGGAGAGTACCGATGACATTGTGTCAGTCGAATGCAGTTTAACGTACAGCTGTACTTAGATAGAAGAAATTAAACTTACAACCTTTATTTGTCTAGAATGCGAGTTTGTAAGGTCGTTTTTAACTAGTGGTCTAGACAAATAAGAGTTACGTTGAATGTTGTAGTTGTTGTGGTCTTCAGTCTTGAGACTGGTTTGATACAGCTCTCCATGCTACTCTACCCTGTGCAAGCTTCTACATCTCCCAGTGCGTACTGCACCCTACATTCTTCTCAATCTGCTTAGTGTATTCATCTCTTGGTCTCCCTCTACGATTTTTTACCCTCCACCCTGCCCTCCAGTACTAAATTGGTGATACCTTGATGTCTCAGAACATGCCCTACCAACCGATCCCTTCTTCTAGTCAAGTTGTGACACAAACTCCTCTTCTATCCAATTCTGTTCAATACCTCCTCATTAGTTATGTGATCTAACCATCTAATCTTCAGCATTCTTCTGTAGCGCCACATTTCGAAAGCTTCTATTCTCTTCTTGTCTAAACTATTTATCGTCAATGTTTCACTTCCATACATGGCTACACTCCATACAAATACTTTCAGAAACGACTTCCTGACACTTAAATCTATACTCGATGTTAACAAATTTCTCTTCTTCAGAAACGATTTCCTTCCCATTGCCAGTCTACATTTTATATCCTCTCTACTTCGACCATCATCAGTTATTATGTTCCCCAAATAGCAAAACTCCTTTACTACTTTAAGTGTCTCATTTCCTAATCTAATTCCCTCAGCATCACCCGACTTAATTCGACTACATTCCATTATCCTCGTTTTGCTTTTGTTGATGTTCATCTTATACCCTCCTTTCAAGACACTGCCCTTTCCGTTCAGCTGCTCTCCCAGGTCCTTTGCTGTCTCTGACAGAATTGCAATGTCATCGGCGAACCTCAACGTTTTTATTTCTTCTCCATGGATTTTAATGGCTACTCCGAACTTTCCTTTACTGCTAGCTCAAAATACAAATTGAATAGCATCGGGGAGAGGCTAAAACCCTGTATTACTCCCTTCCCAACCACTGCTTCCCTTTCATACCCCTCGACTCTTATAACTGCCATCTGCTTTCTTTACAAATTGTGAATAGCCTTTCGCTCCCTATATTTTACCCCTGCCACCTTCAGAATTTGAAAGAGAGTATTCCAGTCAACATTGTCAAAAGCTTTCTCCAAGTCTACAAATGCTAGAAACGTAGGTTTGCCTTTCCTTAATCTTTCTTCTAAGATAAGTTGTAGGGTCAGTATTGCCTCACGTGTTTCAACATTTCTACGGAAGCCAAACTGATCTTCCCCGAGGTCGGCTTCTACCAGTTTTTCCACTTGTCTGTAAAGAATTCGCTTTAGTATTTTGCAGCTGCGACTTATTAAACCGATAGTTCGGTAATTTTCACATCTGCCAACACCTGCTTTCTTTGGAATTGGAATTATTATATTCTTCTTGAAGTCTGAGGGAATTTCGCCTGTCTCATGCATCTTGCTCACCAGATGGTAGAGTTTTGTCAGGACTGACTCTCCCAAGGCTGTCAGTAGTTCTAATGGAATGTTGTCTAGTCCCGGGGCCTCGTTTCGTGTTAGGTCTTTCAGTGCTCTGTCAGACTCTTCACGCAGTATCATATCTCACATTTCATCTTCATCTACATCCTCTTCCATTTCCGTATATTGCCCTCAAGTACATCGCCCTTGTATAGATCCTATATATACTCCTTCCACCTTTCTGCCTTCCCTTCCTTGCTTAGAACTGGGTTTCCATCTGAGCTCTTGATATTCATACAAATGGTTCTCTTTTATCCAAATGTCTCTTTATTTTTCCTGTAGGCAGTCTCTATCTTACCCCTCGTAAGATAAGACTCTACATCCTTACATTTGTCCTCTAGCCATCCTGCTTAGCCATTTTGCACTTCCTGTCGATCTCATTTTGGAGACGTTTGTATTCCTTTTTGCCTGCTTCATTTACTGCATTTTTGTATTTTCTCCTTTCATCAATTAAATTCAGTAACTCTTCTGTTAACCATGGATTTCTACTAGCCCTCGTCTTTTTACCTACTTGATCCTCTGCTGCCGTCACTACTTCATCCCTCAGAGCTACCCATTCTTCTTCTACTGTATTTCTTTCCCTCAGACCTGTCAATTGCTCCCTTATGCTCTCCCTGAAACTCTGTACAACCTCTGGTTCTTTCGGTTTATCCAGGTCCCATCTCCTTAAATTCCCACCTTTTTGCAGTTTCTTCAGTTTTAATCTACAGTTCATAACCAACAGATTGTGGTCAGAGTCCGCATCTGCCCATGGAAATGTCTTACAATTTAAAACCTGGTTCCTAAATCTCTGTCTTACCATTATATAATCCATTTGAAACCTTCTAGTATCTCCAGGGTTCTTCCATTTATACAACTTTCTTTCATGATTCTTGAACCATGTGTTAGCTATAATTAAGTTATGCTCTGTGAAAAATTCTACTAGGCGGTTTCCTTTTTCATTTCTTAGCCCTAAATATGAAGACCGATTTTCCACATTCTTGACCACAATCCTTACAGAAACTTAGCTTTCACCCATTTCCTACTGCTAAGCTGTGGTCACTTCCAGCTAACGATACGCATTTATGCGATATGGGTGCTGTCTTTTCCAGCTGCGTTAGTTGAATAAAAAGTAATCTGTCAGTTTTAATGCACGGAAAAATTAGTATCAAAATATGCAGTTAGTGTAGTAGCTTCTATATCTGAAGAATCTATATAACAAAGCGATTATCCCAGTATCCTGAATCCCAAACCATTACCAGTTTCAGGTTGCCTGTCTAGCGGCATCCGCAGGGAAGATAGATTTGATTCCAATATTTCGTATAGTTACTGAATGAATTTAAAAATTTAACATGCTGTCATAATCTACTAATTAAGAAGCATACTCTTCCGTTGAAAGTTTAACACAATATGACAAGTATTACAGTTGGAATCAGTGTGTACGTTATAGGGCAGCATAGCTGCAACGCGGAAATACCCCGAACTTATCTATCCAGTATTTGAGAATAAGAGCTCCTAGCTGCTTCCAAAACACTTCACACATAATTTCAAACCTTTACGAAACTTTTCCTCGCTTACATCTGGCACAGAATGTGCTACTTCTTTAAAACCGACTCTATCCGCAACACAGATGATATTCCTGGCTGTGGCTGCCAGTATTTTATCCTGCTAGAAGCTCGCCTTGATAGAGCTTGATACACATTAAGTATCGCATGGTGCCAAAGTGGAGTGGGGTACAAGCAGCAGATGGTACAGTATGTACTATTCCCGCGGGAGAGTCCGCCAATTGTACTGAACTTGCTTCTGATTGGTCGGCACATTCGAGTGTTAGGCGCCAAAACTCCTAACTTCTCTTATATACTTTTCATTGTATTTAACCCAGTTTTCAGTATTACAGTCTTTAATGGTTAGTCTACGAGTCTACCGTCTTTGTTCATTAAATTTCAATAGTTTTGAGAAACATGAGAGTAATGATATTACTACCGAAGTGCTTCGGACACCTTCGGGTTGCTTTGGCGCGCCTGGGAAACGAAGTACTTTGGCTGCGCTAGTAAGACTGTTTCGGGCGTTCTTCAGAGCCGGACGTGAATCTCTGTCTCGGACGGCCTGTCGTACTCTATGGCTGAAGTTGTCAGAAAAGTTACCGTACTATTAAGAAAGTTATGTCGAGTGTTGTAGAAAACAGTGTAAAATATGATATTTTAAAATATAAAAAAGCAGCATGCATTAATGAGAGGTGTCGCATACCATCATTGTCAGTACTACAGATCTTGCCCTCTGTAGATACAGAGACTAAAGTGGACAAGTGGCATCCCACAAAAAAAGCACAAACACAGATCCAAGTTCGAGATGAGAGCATAGTAGCCTCCGTCGAAGAAGATCCCACGATCTACGAGCCGTCTTCTGCCCTGGGAACACAACTTTAGAAGATTACAGGTTGCTAGACAGAACGGTTAGAGACTCTTATTCAGACTCTAAAGATCTCTCCAACTTCCAGATGTGACTTCCAATTAGACAACGTACAATTTATAACAGTCTCAGTATACGAGGTCTGTTCAAAAAATTCAGGGACATTCATAATTTAGAGCAAATGGGGCTTCGACACGACAGTGGTTCAACGTGTAACTGCCGCAAATTTCATTGTTATATGTCTGTCAGTCATTGTTCAGTGCTGTGCTGAGTAGAGCGTTGTGTCGCACAGTTGGCGAATTCCGAGATGGCACAGTTATAGGAGCAACACACCTGCATTAAATTTTGCCCCAAAGTCAAGAAAACGTTTACAAAGACATCCCAAACGATGCAGAAAGTTTACGGCGATGAGTGCTTAAGCCGTACTCGGTGTTACGAATGGTTCTAACGGTTTAAAAATGGCCGGACGGAAGTTAAAGCTGACGCTCGTTCAGGACGGCCTTCGACGTCTACCGACGACGCTCATTTCAGGAACGTCAACTATATTGTGCCACCACTCGTAGACTGACTGTCCGAGAGATTGCAGAAGAATGAAACATTTCAGATGGATCATGTCATGAAATCCTGACACATCTTGGAATGCATCATGTTGCCGCCAAGTTCTTCCCTCGGCTCATGACTCAACACCAGAAAACGTTCGCCTGGCAATCTGTGATTGCGCAAATGAGATCGAGACGTTGTTTAATAGAATCATAGCTGCTGATGAGACGTGGATCTACAGTTATGATGTTGAGACCAAGGTTCAGTCCTCACAATGGGTTGCGAAATGTTCTCCAAGACCAAATAAGGGTCGTCAGGTAGGGTCAGGTCAAATGTCAAAGCCGTTATAACACCTTTTTTTTTTTACTTTGAAGGATTTATTCATCCTGAATTCGTGATACAGGGACAAACTGAAGGGATTATTTCAGTAGTCGTGCAAGTCCATTTTTGTTCATTCTGAGATACAGAGTCCTAAAGTTAAATGAGCGCTGAAAAATCTGCAGTTGAGATACCAGAAATATTCAAACGTATGCCTTCTTGCTACAGATGAACCTTTCTTTCTGTTTGTTTGGAACATTAATTTCAGAAGCATTATATTCAGAAAAGTGGTGGTAATGGACTTGCGCCACTGTTAAAATTACTCCTTCAACTGTTCGTCAATTTACTGTCGGGGCATGTTGCGACGCCTGCGAGAAAATGTAATAAGAAAACGTTCCGAAACGTGGCTAGACAAGTAATGGTTCTCACATCATGATAACGTACCAGCACATTCATCCCTGTTGGTGAGTGACTGTTGCACAAAGAAAGGGAATTACTGTGCTGCTTCATCCTCCGTACTCTCCAGACCTGGCTCCAGCGGACTTCATTTATTTACAACACAGAAAAACCTTTTGAAAGACGAAGATTTGCAACGACAGACGAGATAAAAATATTCGCAGACGGGGCTTCGCGCGATCCAGCAACAGGCATACCAAGACCACTTCGGAAGTCGGAAAAGCGTGTTAGTGGTGTGTCAGTTGTGGAAGAGTGAGTTTCGAGGGAGACCATGCATAATATGTAAAAGGTTAGCGTAGAAACGTTTTGTGGACAAAGATCCGGAATTTTTTGAACAGGTCTCGTAGTATTCATATATCTCATTGAATGTAACTGCAAAATTATACCATTGTACGGCACATATTTCAGGAGATATGACGCCATACGCATTTAAAAGCGTGAAAAAATAGCTTCTGCTTGAAATGGTGTGCAGTAAGACTTCAACATCAGGCACGACGTTTTAATTTAGTGCTTCTCTATTATTAACTCTATTCACAGCACACTTTGTGGACAACATCTACATATGTCATTGAAGGCACAATTATATCGTTATATGATACAGAAAAATTCGGTTCCATAAAGAACTAGCTTTTGCTTACAATGGAGCGTAAATTACTCAGACTTTACTCATCCAGTTTTTAATAATGAGGGCATTTAGCGACTTCCAACAGATTTTAAGCATAATTTCAAACTTTTCCCAATCTCTCGTTTACGTGCGTAGCGTCAGATATATAACATATTAATCAGATATATAACATATTAACTCATTTGTAAACAAATCAGACATCTGAAACTGTTTTATACATGAGAGCTAACATTTTTCCGTACTGGGATTTGCATACATATCGACGGGCGCATAGTACGTTTCCCTCTTTTTTCTTCGATACAATGGGAGCAAAGGTTCTACGACATTTTGGTGAAGAAAGCGAGATGTGAGCCCGTACCTCAGTCCCAACGCACGTTAATACCCGTGGGAACACTGCATTTAAATTCACACAAGAAAAAAAAAAAACTTCTGTAACGTAATTAGAGAGAAATGTCAGTGACTATGAAAGCCCAGATGAGCTCTACTAGTTGGTTAACGCCAAGATAAAAAATCAATCATACTAAATTTTTTCACGGTCAAAAATTGTACTGACAGTTGTGTCTATTCAATCATATCGTCTGAGTGATCACAAGACTGTTGATTATAACTAAACACACCAAAAACGATAAAGTACACACAAATTTCAAAATATACGTGCTGTAGAATATTTGGAAATTAGTTCTAAATATGTAGTAACTGTGGTTGAGGCCTACCGTAGTCTGGATTAGGATGAACGCTTTTGATCCGGAGGTACTGCCTGAAGTTTTCGATGGCGAGGTCATCTAACTGCTTCTGGTCCATGGTGTCTATGTTCGTCTGATAGCTAATGCAGAGAGGAGACTGAATTGAGCCCTGCATGTTCCGTGCGGTATATAAGGCACTGCAGTCGAAGGGGGGTGTCGATATGCTGGAGTCAGTGATAACAGAGGACGGTAGGACGACCTTTGTTGACGTGAGGTACATATCGGTCGAGAAAACACCACACGACGTCGGTCTTACGAGGCTAGACCGTATTTGACTGGAACGGTACAGCTATCACCCGTCCTAATATTGGTTAAATGACGTGACAGGTAATCGTCCTTAAGCGTTTGAAGAAGTGTGAGGACCTATTCTCGGTAATACCTGGCGAAGAAGGTACTCCGAGGCGACGGTTACATGGAAATAATTCTGCCAATCTCAATTAGAAATCACTTCATTTTGAGTGTAAAGTGGTTCACAGGCGTACGTGCAGAGAATAAGAAACGATGACTATTTTCCTGTCAGTTCATTTCAATTATTTAGAAAATCAAGGTCATTACACGTGGAGCACAATCTCGGAACATTTCAAGGATTCGGAAAGAAAATCGGCTGTTCTCTTTCAAAGAAACAGCCTGGAGCGATTTACGGAGATCACGGAACAACTAAATCTGAATGGCCGAACGCGGATTTTAACCGTTGCCCTCCCAAATACGAGTCCCGTATGGTATTCACTGCGTCACCTCGCTCGGTGGCTTCCTAAGAGTCTGTCGCTATCGTACAGGAGAATCTCACCCACTGCGTCAACGGAGATGAGATTTTGGGAGCATAATACGTCGAATGTGGGGACTTTCGTGCTATTGTCGCAGCCATTTAAACGACACGTGTCCTAGAAATATACAACACTCACCATGGAATCCAGATGGAGCGACCGATATGTTATATTCGAATAACTCCACTCGGAAAGCTATTTCATAGAGCCAAAAGAGACTTCACAACGTTATGAAAAGACTGAATAAATTTTTGTAACAATAAAAACTAAGGGCTTTTAAAGTCTTACATTCAAGTATTCACTTGCGTCTCAACGTTGCAGCGCACGTTTTCGTAGAGAGTAGAGAACTTGGTGCACCTACTAAAACTGAAAGTAGTAAGATATTCTTACATTTGACTTAACGGTAATCCGTGACTGCACATCAGATCAACGAAAGTCGTAGATTCTATTGATAAGCTACTCTCCCGCAGAATTAAGCCATAGTCATTTATAAATGGCAGTGAAATTACAAAAATGCATTGCCGTTCCTTTGATTTGCCACTGGTCACTATTAGTCTAGGTGCAAAACGGTTACAGTTATCTTTAACGAGTCAAACGTTATTTGATACAAAAAAATAAAGGTCCTCACCTAGCACGATGCTTATGCCCACCCCTATCACGAATGAAGTATGTGAAGGAAAATGATACACATCTGTACGACGTTTACTAGTTTTCTTTTGTATTCACGCTCTCTATCGGAGTGATGAGTTGCTGTAGTTTTCAGTCCGAAGACTTGTTTGATGCAGCTCTCCACACTACCATATCCTATGCAAGCCTCTTCCTCTCCCAGTAACTACTGATAATAGGATAACTGGTGTAATGGTACCCGCTTCCTGTTTTCATCCCTTGGTCTCCTACAACTTTAACCACCCCTCCCCCATACACACACACACACACACACACACACACACACACACACACACACTTCCCTCCATTATCAAATTCCATGGCTCAGGACGTGTCCCATCAACCGATCCCTTCAATTAGTCCAGTTCTGCCGCAAATTTCTTTTTGCTCCAGTGCGATTCAGAACCTCCTCATTAGTTACTTGATCTGTTCATCTAATCAGCAATATTCTTCTGTAGTATCACGTTTCGAAAGCTACAACTTTCTTTTTGTTATGAACTCTTTACCGTCCACGGTAAACTTCTGAGCAAGTCTACATCTCAGATACATACCTTCAGAAAAGATTTCCTAACGCTTAAATTTAAATTACATGTTAAAAATTGCCTCATTTTCTAGAGTGAGTCTAAATTTTATTTACTCTCTGTTTCGGCCACTAACAGTTATTTTGTAGCCCAAATAGAGAGACTAATCTACTACTTATAGCCTCTTGTTTCCTTACCTAATTCCTTCAAAGTCACCTGACATTACATTCTCCTTGTAACGCTTTTGTTGATGCCTGTCTTATAACTCCTTCTCAAGACACTATTCGTTCCGTGAAATGCCTTACAAACAAGAGGATCACTCGGCAATCGGATTCTTTCATACTGATGGTACTTGAAGTTCAGAGCTCAAATTACATCAACAAAAGCAGTTCAATAAAACTCTCTAAATTTCTCGATAAAATTAATTTTGAAGTTTTCGGGTCGTCTTTAATATAGTTAAACAAGGTCAAAGTTTCTAGATAGGTCGTGTGACTACATGGTTGTATGCTCACCTGCCACTTGTGAGGCGCAGGTTCCATTCCTGGACCTCCCTTAACTTTAAACCAAGATGTATGTTCTATGAGCATTTCCTTGAAGCGTAATACGCATATGCTTGAAAAAAAAAATGAAATTTGTAACTTTTTTAATTTTATCAGTCTTTTATAAAAGGTCAGTAATTAAAAATGGTAATTTGCAATGAAAAATGGATTTTTGTGTCCCATACGTAATTAGAAATAAAAAACGAACATTTTTATAAAAATAGAACTCAGGTAATATGTATTAGTCAGCATATAATTGATGAATTTCATGTTTAAATTGTGTAGGAATTTGGGCAGCAAAATATCTGGTGATGGGCCAAATTGTGAGAGTATAAAATGTTTTCTGGCAATGGTAAGGAAAGAGTTTCTGAAGAAGAGAAATTCGTTAACATCGAATGTAGATCTGAGTGATAGCCTTTGCTGATTTGTGTTTTATCTTGTATGGAAGGTTTTGAAATGACGTACTACAGGAGAATGCTGAAGATCAGGTACGTAGCTCGCTAACTTATGAGGGATTAGTGAAGAGAATTGTGGAGAAAATAAATTCCTGGCACAACCTGGCTAGAAGGGATCAGTTGATAGGGCACGTTCTGAGACATCAAAATGTCACACCTTAGTGTTGCCGAGAATTTTAGGGTGGGTGGGAGGGAGGGGGGGGGGGGTGGCGTGAAAATTGTAGAGGTAGACCACGATATAAATACTGTATGCAGAATCAGGAGTTAGTGTAGGAGGAAAGTGTGGGGCGTAAAAATTTTGCAAGGAGACCAAGAGACGAAGACAGTAAACGGATTCAGAAGCATGCAAGTTGTAATACATATTCGGAGATGAAGAAGTTTGCACCGGATAGAGTAGCTGGGAGAGCTACATCAAACCAATTTTCGGACTGAAGACCACAAAAACAGCAGGTATTCGAACAGAACGAAAAAATCGAAAATAATAATGACCGAAAAGAGACTCGAACCAGCGATTACCAGTCTCGGGCGCTGTAGATTATTTTCATCTTTACGCATTTTAAACGGAATTCCGAGTGGGACAGGTACCTTTGTTTATAAATTTGCATCAGCTGCAAATCGAATCTAACACCGTTCCCTGGGAACAGCGCCACCGCTACGGTCGCAGTTTTGAATCCTGCCTCGGGCATGGATGTGTGTGATGTCCTTAGGTTAGTTAGGTTTAAGTAGTTCTAGGTTCTAGGGGACTGATTACCTCAGAAGTTGAGTCCCATAGTGCTCAGAGCCATTTGAAGCATTTGAACGATTCCCTGGCAGCGAGCATCTTACTAAACAGCTACATGATCTGTCGAGAAAAATCGACCTCGCTCTGTCATATTAAATACAGTCGAAAAATATCAAAGTCGATTTTATCGATTTTTGAGAGTTGTGTCGAACTGTTTTTGGAGATTCGTATTTGAGTTCTGAACGTCACGTAACATAAATATACAAAATTGCAAAAATGCGACTGCTTTGTTGCCGCATTGTAAGTCCTACGTATCTCTGACAGAGTTAGAATGTCATCGGCAAATCTCAAATTTTCCTTCTTTCTGAACTTGAATCCCCTTCCCAAATATTACCTTTGTTTACTTTACCATTAGATGTGGGGTCGCTATTACTTCACTTGTTCCTGGATTTCTCCAGAGCCCATACTGATCTTCTCCGAGGTGGCTTCTAAAAGTTTTTGCATTCTTCTGTGAATACTTCGAGCCACTATTTTGCAAGCATTACTTGTTAAGCTGGTGGAACGATAATATTCACACATGTCAACATTTGACTCTGACTCTGACTCTTGAAGTCTGAGGGTGTTTCGCCTGTCTTATATACATTTACGGAAAAAATCGCAACACAGAGAAGGAGTTGCGCAACATAAACGAAATTTGGTACACGTGTTTCTACATCTGGAAGATGGTGCCTGTTAAAATTTCGCGCTAGTCTCGTAAGAGCAGCGATAGTAGCGCCACTATGAGAATGCAAATCAGGATTGCCGTAAACACCTGCAGTAACTTTATAACAGACATCATATTTACGCCGGTGACTGTAACACTTCCTTTATTTCACGATTGCAATTTCGGCCTTAGGCCATTATCAAGTGCAGATTTTTGTGGCTTTACTCCACGTTAACTTAAAATGAGCTGACACTTTTATATGTCGTTGTCACTACTATTAAATACATTCGTGACACTGTTGCATAAGGCGAGCGGCACGAATGTATTTAACAGTAATGACAACGACATATAAATGTAATTACAATGAAATGAATACCCCTAGCTGCATACAGGCGTTGACATAAGTCAACGGGGACAGTTGAAAATGTGTGCTTCGACCGAGACTCGAACCCGGGATCTCGTGTTTATATGGGAGACGCTCTAGCCATCTTAGCCACGGATGACACAGAGGATAATGCGACTGCAGCGACGTATCTCTGGCACGCCTCCCGTGAGATCCACATTCACAGCTTATTGTCCCGCACTATATTCATAGTGCCTCTGCTCATTATACTCATTACTTGCGGCCTTACTGCCGATTCCCGTAAGAGTTCGGGAACTGATTGTGCATCTGCACAGAAGAAGACGGTCAAATGGCCGGTGAGTCTTAACTACTGACCATCTTCATATATACATATAAATGTGTCACCTCATTTCAAGTTGACATGGCGGAAAAAATCTGCACTTGATAATGGCCTAAGGCCGAAATCCCTTATCATTTAGCTATAATATAGCACATCAGAAACTGGAAGCAGTTAATTCCATAAATTGTCTGGGAGTACGCATTAGGAGTGATTTAAAATGGAATGATCATATCAACTTGATCGTCGGTAAAGCAGATGCCAGACTGAGATTCATTGGAAGAATCCTAAGGAAATGCAATCCGAAAACAAAGGAAGTAGATTACACTACACTTGTTCGACCACTGCATGAACACTGATCACTGGTGTGGGATCCGTACCAGATAGGGTTGATAGAAGAGATAGAGAAGATCCTACGGAGAGCAGTGCGCTTCGTTACAGGATCATTTAGTAATTGCGAAAGCGTTACGGAGATGATAGATAAACTCCAGTGGAAGACTTTGCAGGAGAGACGCTCAGGAGCTCGGTACGGGCTTTTGTTGAAGTTTCGAGAACATATTTTCACCGAGGAGTCAAGCAGTATATTGCTCCCTGCTACGTGTATCTCGCGAAGAGACCATGAGGATAAAATCAGAGAGATTAGAGCCCACACTGAGGCATACCGTCAATCCTTCTTTCCACGAACAATACGAGACTGGAATAGAAGGGAGAACCAATAGAGGTACTCAAGGTACCCTCCACCACACACCGTCAGGTGGCTTGCGGAGAATGGATGTAAATGTAGATGTAGAAATTGCAATCGTGAAATAAAGAAAGTGTGTACAGTTACTGGCGTAAATATGATATCTTTCATAAAGTTCTACATGACTGTGAATCCAAGGTGCAAAAAGTACCTACAGTAACGGTCGGCAGCGTAAATTATCATCCAGACTGGACGTGGTGAGTTGATGTTGGTTAAGAATGCCTTTAAGACGACAAAAAGGCCATTATTAACATCCCATTGAGTTTGAACGAGGTCGCGTGATAGCGATCGAGCAGTTGGATATTCCTTCCGCAATATTTCGGAGTGAACTGGCAGGAATGTAGCCACTATACACGGTTGTTGGCTGCGGTGTTGACGAGAATGTACAATCGCAATAAGACAAGGCTCCAAACAGCCACTACTCACTATCAAGAGGTAATGAATAATAATAACGAGCGTATGGCATTGGTGGCCGGGAGACCCCTCGCGGAGCGGTTCGGCCGCCGCTCCACAAGTTCTTTAACGCCACTGCGGCGACTTGCGAGTGAATGAGGATGAAATGATGATAAAAGACACACAACACCCAGTCATCTCGAGGCAGACAAAATCCCTGACACTTCCGGGAATCGAACCTGGGACCCCGTGCGTTTGAAGCGAGAGCGCTACCGCAAGATCACGAGCCGCGGACGGACAGGTAAGAACATCGTATTGAGGGTGTGGTTCTGGCACATTGTACTCCGTCTGCAGCAGCAATTTGAGCAGCGGTTGGTACCACAGTGTTACAATCGGTTTTTTCCAGGACAGTTCCGAGCCAGACATTCTGTAGCGTGCATTCCACTCACCCTCAGAGCCATTTCCGACTTTCGTGAGCTCACTAGAGGGCTGGGTGCAGGCCTGTAGTGTTTACTGATGAAAGCTGGTTCTGCCTCGGTGCCAGTGGTGGCTGTGTGCTGGTTACGAGGAGGCCAGTTGAGAGCCTGCAACATCCTGTCTCCGTGCTAGAGACACTGGACCTGCACCTGGCGTCTTGACAGCAGGCACCCTCTCGTGGTTGTCTCAGACACTCAGGCTGCAAATTCGTACGTCAGTGTGATGACTCAACGTGGTGTGCTTTCATCGTTAACAGCATTCCAGGGGTTATTTTTGAACAGGATCCCGCTCGCCCACATACCTCTGCTGTAACCCAATATGCTCTACAGAGACTGTCGATACGTCCCTTGGCCTGTTCGATCACCACATCTGTCTCCAATCGAGCACATATGGGGCATCATCGGACGACAACTCCAGTATCACCCTAGCGTCCCTGTGTCGACCGACCAAGTGCAACAGGGATGGAACCCCATCCCACAAACTGACGTCCGGCACCTGTACAACACAATGCATGCACGTTCTCATTCACCAGTTATTAATGTACCAGCATTTCACACTTGTAATGGCTTATCTCGCGCTTATATTTACCTCTGATCTTGCATTGTTAATCACTTAAATACATTACTTACATAAATCTTCTCCTGAAATTTCATTATTCTATATTAATTAATTTTTAGTGTAGCGATCATTTTCTGTCAGTATATCTTGCACACACGTTGGAATAAATCAGTCATGGCTATCTCTCTCTAGGATTTCAATAATTCTGAGACCATGTCATCTACTGTAGAGACCATCTTCAGACTTAAATCTTTCATCGCTCAGTCTGTTTCTTCTAGTGGTATCGCAGTTCATTTGCATGCGCTTCAGTTTGGGCTCTGTAGAAATCCAGGAAAAAGGGATGTAATATTTTCTTCAATATATTTCTTCAATATTTTTCCCTTGTATAGCCCTTCTAGATATTCATTTTACCTTTCAGCTTCGGGGGCCGGTGTGGCGAGCGGTTCTAGGCGCTTCAGTCCGGTGCCGCGCGACCGCTACGGTCCCAGGTTCGAACCCTGCCTCGGGCATGGATGTGTGTGATGTCCTTAGGTTAGTTAGGTTTAAGTAGTTCTTAGTTCTAGGCGACCGATGACCTCAGATGTTAAATCCCATATTGCTCAGAGCCATTTGAACCATTTGAACTTTCAGCTTCCCTCTTTTTCTCAGTAATGGCTTGCAATATGTGCTCTTTATAGGCACACAGCTACTTTCTCCAAAAGTCTATTTAAATTTCACGTAGGCGGCATCCACCTTTTCCTTCAGTTATTCATGTTATACATTCCTGCAACTCTTATCTAGCAATTGCTGCTTTTCCATTTTGCACTTCCTCTCAGTCTAACATACCAGACGTCTGTATTACGTTTTGTAGCGTCATTTATACATTTTCTATACGTTCTTCTTTCGTCATCTAGATTCATTATCTTGTGAGTTATCCAAGTTTTTACAAGTTTTTTTGCCTAGTTCATCTTGTGTTGCTTTCATTGTTTCATCTTTCAAGGCTACCCATCCGTCTTCTGTTGAGTTCCTTACACATGCTACACATGCTTTAGTGTCAATCATCGTTTAATGCTGTCTGTTAAATATCACTAGTTCTTTAAACTTATCCAGGTCCCATCTCCCTAATATCCTACTTTCTACAATTTTTTAGCTTCTATCCACACTTCACAAACAATAAAATATGGGCAGAGTCTACACCTACCTTCGGAAAAGTTTTGCATTTTAAAGTCTCTGTCATTATTAATTCTGTCGGAAACCTTGCAGTGTCTGCACGTCTGTTAGATGTATATAACCTTCTTTCATGGTTTTTAAACCAATTGGTAGTGATGATTGAGATATGATCTGTACAAAATTCCATCAGGCTCTACCATTTTCATTCCTTTCCCCCAATCCATGATCTCCTGCTTCTTCCTTCTCTTCCGCTCCCTACTATCGAACTCAGGTCCCCAATTATAAGTAAACATCGATCTAGTTTAACTATATGAATAATTTCTTTTGTCTCATCAAACTTCATTTAATCTCTTTGTATCTATCGTGGCCACATGATACGAATATTATTTTGCTCATAGAGGGTAACCCGCATTGCTCTATTCTTATTATTAGACCTAGTCTTGCGTTACCCCTATTCGAGATTCTTTTTATGAACCAGTACTCACTTGACTATATGTTTTGTTATTCACGCCACCGCACTTCACTTTTCCTTTTTATCTTTAACTTTAACCCCTCCATTTCCATTTTAAATTCTCTAGCCGGCCTATTCGATTAAAGGATGTAACATTCCATTCTCCGACCAATAGAATGCCAGTTTTGCTTTTCTTAATGACGACATTCTCTTGCCCTGAAATTCGAGTGGGAGACTATTTTTTCTGCGGAATATTTTGCCTAAGAGGATGAAATCATCATTTGACGATACTGTAGAGCTTTCTGTTCGCTATACCACCACGGCAAGGTCATGTTACAAGGCCAGATTAGTCAGTCATCAAGGTTGTGGCTCGTGTAACTGTTGAAGGGACTGGTCACTCTTCAAGAACCATAGATTAATGTGGACTCTTCACGAATAACCATCCATTGTAGTTACACTAATGGTACGACCGTCTGCAACATCGAGGCATGCAAAATACCAAGCAAACCCACGTCGGCACAGTGTGTGTCTGTGTGTGTGTGTGTGTGTGTGTGTGTGTGTGTGTGTGTTTATGTATGTATGGGGTGGTGGAGGGGGGAGGCAGTTGTGAGTAGGGAGTTGAAAATTATTTGTAGATTCTGCACTCATATCAAGCACCTGACAAAGACTGTGCGCTGGAATGGATAAATTAATTTAATAGAACTACGCGATACTCCTACCCGAAAACCAATTTCCACCTATTCACTATGAACAAGTATTAACGCAGCAGCTACATCATGGCAACACAGAAAAAGACCACAATATACCTTCCTCTCAGTCGACATTAAATTCGAAAATTCCCCAAAATTTTCTTATTTTAATGCGCGAAACTATAAGCAATAATTACCAAGTGTCAAATCTACCAGAGATCAACCCTTTTTTGTATGTTTTACGTTTCTTGGGAAAGTCATAATTTTAGTACATAATTCGTTACTTGCACTCAGCTGCTGGTCAATAACTCCCTACTTTGAACAATTACAAAATCGGTGTTATCAACATCGATCAGTAAACTTATTTGGTAATATATGTGTTTCTTAACAGCTAAACCAACGTAAGAACATTTTCACGGTCCATTTAATCAAGACTGTATTTATCTTTTGTAGCAGCAACCACAAAAGATAAAGGGAAAGCTTGGGATGGTAAACAGCAACAACTTTCCACTTACAAAATTTTGTTGTTTCACATCTGTAATCATCATGACAGCATGTAATTTCAGAAGCTAATGACACTTAGGGCTATTTAAAAAAAATGAAAACAAATATTCACAAGTGAAACTAAATTATAAAAAAGGCATTAAATCACATGCCGATTTTCCATAAAACTTTCGGCCCAGTTCCAGACACCTACTATCATTCCGTCCTCTCGTGTCTCCATAGTCACTCCCAATCGACCTCTCGACAGTCAACAGTAAATCGATTTTTTTCGTCATCCGGTGATGCCATCCAGTGACAAAAACAGAAGTCTTCCGTGTGCTATTTAAAAACGTCTTATTCCGTTTCAGTATGATTTCACATGGAATTTGGCATGTTCTACGAGCGTATATCAACAGAGATATTGAAGCATACGTACTACACTCGTTGAATTGTTAATTTTTGTTGTGACACTATAAAACCATTGCAGCCAGCATCATATCACATGAACGGTAGATCTGATGCCATTTAAGGACATAGACCCGGTAATAGCTGATGACAGATCAGAGTAACTGACAACAGTACAATCCATTTAGACCACTGAGAGGAAAACAGCATACATAAACCTATCGCTAGTGAACTCCTAATGCGATCTCGTGATTATAGTGCTTACATGCAGTAAATACAGTGGATATCGTTTATGGCGATATCGCTTTTAACGACGCATTGTTTATAACAACGAAATATAACGGTCACACCTAAATACAATGTAAACGCTACATAAAAAAAAGAAAACGTTTAGTACGACAGGGCTTCTTTCGATGTATCGTATAAAATGACGCATTTTCATTACATTTTAGGATTTATATAGCAGCTATAACGTCCAACGTTCATTTTTGTTTGTTGTGTAGTTGGGGATTACTAACAACAACGTGAGGCATATTTTCAAACTCATGTTTTATGCTGATTGTTGGTTTCATATCAGCCATTAAAACGAATGCATCGTCAAGGCCAAAATGCGTAAGCACATCTTAAATATAAGAAGCAGACAAAGATAACTTACAAGCTTTTCTATGGCAATATGTTGTAGTATGCGTGACTGTATTGCATTTTAAAGTTGAAGCAGCTGGCTAAAAATTAGCCGTAGTTGCAGAAAACTAGAAAATTAAATTCCAATATGTGCAATTTTTTTCAAAGCACAGAAAAGGAATAACAGTGTATTTGTTATAGATATTTTCCGGTTATGTATGTTATATATCTTTAGTTTATTACGTACAGTACATCACATTTGCACAACATTTTAAAGAGAAACATAGGATAAAGTGTAGGCGTCCGTGAAGTTTATTTATAGAATACAGTCCTTTCGTTTCGGTACTGCTGAGTAATTTTTGTAATAAAGTAATTGGAACAAGGTTGTGTCATTCATGACGTTTCAAACGCCCTCATAAATTTGTCATACATTATCGAATGCCATTTTCTACATTTTTTACCGATTTAGATTGCTGCTACTTCTTTCTTAATTTATTAAAGTTTTTTACATTTCACAGGCATTTTATTGCTGTAGGTACCGCACAAATGTAACAAAAATTTCTCTTCAGCCTTTCTCCAAAAATACCGGACTATAAATACTGTAGCTGTACTGTGTTTGTCCTAAGTTTTGAAGTGTTAACTCGGTAGAAGCCTGATATTTATGGACACGAAATTGTTAAAAAAAAGGGTCCCTTCGAAGTAGTTATTGATTTACAGTCCATTGGATGGTCCCCAAGACTTTTTTTGGGATCATCTTTGTAGTTACGTGTGCAATTTAGGATCATTTGAAAAGTATGGTTTGCTTCTGTAAATTGTGCTCTTTCCTAATGCAATGGTAGTGGTTCTGCTGTCAGATTTATGTGTAAGACAGCATTTAGTCTCTATCGTAGAGTTTGTACTATTTTCGTTCACTAGAAGAGGAGACTAAAATTACTCTCGCATATTTAGTCACACTAATATGTTGGAAATTATCTAAAGCGTTTCCTTTGAAGGTGACGGGCTAAGTAACTGTGATGGAGAAGCGTCTTTATGACAGACAATGTGCAAGCTCTATCGCTTGTCTATTTCACAAACCTTGATCTCTTGCAGAGGTGTTGTCGTACATTACAGTACTGCTCGAAATCAATGCCATGTTTCTTCCAACTCTTCTCTCCATGCTTACAATGTGCTCGCTGTATTTTTAGAGAGGTGATTATGTGGCTAGTGGAATCCAATGAAATCGTACATGAACAGGTACATGTTGAATGTTGCGTCCTTGGAATTAGGCTCATTTTTGAAGTCTCCTTGGTGAACAGGTACTCAAAGATAATTCACCGAGGTTCCATACCGAGTTATTGTCATAAGATTCCGGAGGATATGAGAGCTGACGGTAGACGTAGCGAGTCTGTAGTAATCAGAGTTTGCAGAGTTTATGGGAAAGCTATTACTCTTGCTGAAAACACTGTGCTGAAGAATCCATTACTCAAATATGGTTTCTCAATTATTTCACCCATCAGTGAGCTACTCGGATCTGTTCACTGCATTCGTACAGCTGTTGTGGGTATGATTCACTTCCCTGTAAGGCAAACAAGATGTGACTATTCTTTGTAATATCCTTTCTATGCACATCTGTCTTCCAATAGTCCACCGTGATGAGGAGTCCCACACTTATTGAGCTGCGTTTTCCCAGAAATCCTTTCGTACACGAAACCTCTGCTTCACTAAGACATTTTAGCTGTGGCAGCTGACTGACACGCCGCCGACAGTGTTCTACTTGAAATATATGTTAACGCTGATCTTACTGTAGGTGAGCGTCTTATTATTGTGCTTTGGTAATTGGAAGTAAAAAGACAACAAATGTCGGAAACCTTGAAAACAAATACCAAATACACTGAAATGGATATTGCAAATTTGGACAAGGATGAAAATATGTATTTTTCATTCATTATTTCCGAAGAACACCGCCTGAAAAAAAAAGTGAAGCACCGACAAGCGGAAGATGAAACGAATGAAACTTCACGACTTGAGCATGTGTAGCGTTGTTTCAATAATTACAAAATTAAGTAATTTTTTTTTTAAAACTTGGCAGTAAGAGCTGACTTATCAGAATGACGTAGGACCCCTCTGACCTGGATGTATGGACAGATTCAGTTGGAAAGGGTGTCATTAAGACGTTGCATTCTCTCTTGAAGCAAACTGGCCCACAGCTGTTGTAATCGATCCTTGATATCCAGGATATTGGCACTGGGACGGTGTTAACATCCCAGTTCGCCGTACACACGATCTACTGGGAACAAACTGGGGATCATGCTGGTCAATGGAGTACCTGAACAAGCAGACAGTTCATATACACACGTGCCATGTACGGACGAACATTGTCCTATTGAAAAGTGGTACCACGATACTGTCGAATGAGAGGTCACACATGAGGACGCAGGATGTCCGAGGCATACTGCTGTGCCGTCAGAGTTCCCTCAAAAACCACTGCACGTTGTGAACCGAAGTCATAGCTGATGGGTTCCAACATCATGACATGGGTCATAACACCACCGTGCCCCTCCAAAGTGTTGGTAAACTGGGACGTCTACCTGGATCACACCCATCCGCACGGCCAGTGGTCTTCCGGGGTAGTGTAGAACCGCAGCTCATTGCTGACCATAACGACCCATTCGTTGTCAGTCCATGCTCATCCTCGAAATACCTCCCCAGACGCAGCCGTTTGTGTTATGATGTTAGAAACAGCCTGTGCGTGGGGCTGTAATTCCTTAGTCTGACTGCTGCTAGTCTCCAACCAATGATGCAGGAAGATGCAGAGTGTTTTTTTTTTTTTTTTAAGGGGGTCCGTTGGCTCTTGGATAACAGGGGCAAATGGGAACGGGTTAAGATGTGCCTGGTGGAAGATACGGCGATACTTCCTTGTTGCGCTCAGACGCTATCGATCAGAAGCATGCCAGGCCTCACGTTTCCAACACAGGGTCACTGCCACTTCCTAATGTCCCACAAATACGGATATTAACGATGGGACCAGATGACCAAATGCAGACCAAGAATTATGCCTCATTCAGATCTGTCAGACGCTGATAACGCTGTCTCACAGTATCTTCATGTTCTTTACAATGATCATTCAACATCTGACGATGTTGGCGCCTCCTATATCCACTTCCACTCCTAGTAAGAACCTAAACGCGCAAAACGCTAATGTACTATGGTAGCGTTATACGTGTCACAGAGAAATTCATCTCACATCATTTACATATCTGCTGAAGTGATGCATGCGTGCGAAGTTACATTAACACTGGACTGCTCCTTCTGGCTCATTCACCTACTTTGTCATACAGTTTATGACAGAGTATCCTGACGCAACACTTTCATGCTTAACAATCATGTATAACCGCTCACTCGACGAAAGATCCGTACCCAAATACTAGAACGTTGTGCAGGTCATACCGATATTCAAGAAAGGCACTACGAGTAATCCACTGACTTACAGGCACATATCATTAACATCGATATGCAGCAGGATTCTGGAACCTATGACGTGTTCGAAAGTTATGAATTTCCACGAAGATAACGGCCTACTGACACACAGTCAACTCGGTTTTAGAAAACATCGTACTTGTGAAACACAACTAGCTCTTTACTCACACGAACTGTAAATACTATTGACAAGGGATTTCAAATTGATTCCGTAGTTCTAGATATCCAGAAGGTTTTTGACACTGTACCTCACAAGCGTCGTTATGGATTATCGTCTTTGTTATGTGACTGGGTTCTTGATTTTCTGTGACAGAGATGGCAGTTCGTATTAATTGACGGAAAGTCATCGAGTAAAACAGAAGTGATTTCTGACGTTCCCCAAGGCAGTGTTATATGTCCTTTGCTGTTCCTGATCTATATAAATGATTTAGCAAACAATCTGAGCAGTCCTCTTAGTTTGTTTTCGGATGATTCCGTCGTTTATGGTCTATTGAAGTCGTCAGAAGAGAAAAAAATTGCAAAACGATTTAGAATAGATATCTATACGGTGCAAAAATTGACCGTTGACCCCAAATAATGAAGTATCATCCACATGAGTGCTAAAGTGAATCCGTTAAATTTCTGTTACACAATAAATCAATCAAATCTAAAGGCCGAAAATTACAGTTACGTGAGACTTAAACTGGAAAGAACACATAGAAAATGTTGTGGGGAAAGCGTACCAAACACTGCGTTTTATTGGCATAACACTTAGAAGATGCAGCAGATCTATTTATGAGACTGTCTACACTGCGCTTGTCCCCCTTTTTTTGGATTACTGCTGTGCGGTGTGGGATCCTTACCAGATAGGATTAACGGAGTACATCTAGAAAGTTCAAAGAAGAGCAGCATGTTTTGTATTATTGCAAAATAGCAGAGAGAGTGTCACTGACATGATACAGGATTTGGGGTGGACATCATTAAAACAAAGGCGTTTTTTGTTGCAGCGGAATCTTCTCCGGAAATTTCAGTCATCGACTTTCACCTGCGAATACGAAAAAATTTTATTGACGCTGACCTACATAGAGAGAAACGATCATCATAATAAAATGAGAGAAATTAGAACTCGCACAGAAAGATATAGGTGTTCGTTTTTCCCGCACATTGTTCGAGACTGGAATAATAGAGAATTATTGTGAAGGTGGTTCGATGAACTCTCTTCTAGGCACTTAAGAGTGATTTGCAGAGTATCCACGTAGATGTAGATGTAGACAGTGTATAATAAACTGTCATTCATTACTCTTTTGACTACAGGAAATCGCCAACTAAGTAACCTGTATGACGGAGACACAAGTAAACTGCAATGTTAGATCAGTTCGGAATAGCCTTTTAGATTTCCAGTCTAGAAGGAAAAACGCCGCTTCTGTAAACTGTTGAATGGTGATGACTGCCGCCAGAAGGGAATGCAACTGGAGGTCTGGGCTCACACATCCCACTGCAGTCTACATTGATCACTTTAATCTACACTTATTCCGGAGAACAGTACAAACCCTTATCACCGTGTGCCTGACGAATGTGCATATGGGAAGAGTTGGAATAAAACGTGGATAAACGATATCAGACGCTCTTCATGGAGAAGTGCCTGACGTATGTTGACCGTCGTAGAGGTGTGTGAATGCGGCCAGGTAACACTACATGTTTTTTCGGGATTTGCCTAATGTATAAATGGATCTAGTCTAAAATGTAGGATGCATAATTAACATAGATACAATTGACCGCGATTGGTCGCATGACCTGTGATTAATGCTGTTCGTCGTGTGTGTAGGTTATGTGGCGAATGTTTTGCTGGTAAACAATCTTTGTTTCGGTCTCTCATCATTGTGGCTACTTATGGTACTTTTCATTGGCTATAGATGCTTGTTTGTTTTAAACTGTTAGTTTTAATACAGAAGTGGCATGCCTCAGTAGTGTAAAATCATTATGCTTCAACAATACTTCAAGTTGTTATTCCTTCCTATGAGCTCAGTTGTTTTCCTGTTTTCATCTTAGTTTACATCTATCTACTGATTCAATAACATGGGGCATATGTTACAACGGTGATTCACTTTTTTCAAGACAAATTTTTCCCTTTCCTGTCCTGTGGATCTTATTACCTTACGGCGATTTTTGTAGAAGTTATAAACTATTTTCCCGTTCTCTAACTTAACTTGAGAGTTTCTATGGGTTTATATAAATCAACAATGTCAAACATTTTTTCTAAATGTTGCTTCTGAAAAAATGTTGTGTCCTGGTTGCTATTGTACCAATGTGTACACATTTTGTTTTGTGTTTAACGTTGTCACTGTTACAAACGTTTTACAAATGAATAAGAGAACCCTATCCTTCACCATTTAGCTAACGAATAATTCTTTGTCGTAGCTTGACTTTCATCGATTATATGTTGAGAACACAGGAGCGTGTCGTAAGAATAATGTTTGACGTTAGTTATAGAATACGAGGTCCTATGGTAACGGAGTTCACGCCGCTAACGCTCTTCTCAATATCTATCACATATTGGCGATAATGATTTCTTCTGTCAGCTATTTCTAGTCAAGTGTCCTGCACAGGCGTGATTCACCAGCAGGTGTTTCTGATGTGCGTACTTTCACTAAAACTAGTGTATTTGATTATAATTTAGTTGTTATGAACATTTTAATAATTCAATGTTTAATGCTTCTGATTCTATTATACTGTATTTCAAATGCGTGTCTTTGAATCATTTCGACGTAACAATCTCGTCCCCTCTGTCCGAAGTTATGTACAATGTAATGTCATGTGTACACTGTCGATGAACTAACCAAGTGCGCTGAACCGTTGCTACAAATATGCAGAGCTGAGACGGCGATATATAGCGGTAAATCCCCCGGAGACAGCTTAATATTCCTCGGCCCTGCACGCCTCGCAGTACCCAAGGCGCACACAGATAGCGTGGCGCTTACTCACTGATAAGCCCGCAGGCACTCTGAGCTGTAAACACAGAGGACCAATAACAGAGATAACATCTCTGTTGATTATCACTAATTACGGAAGTTACGGGATCTCTGATTTTATTGTACAAGCTGTTCAACGTGACAGCAGTTGTCATGCTGCAGAATAACTTACGAACAGAGCATTCTTGTCGAACGAGTGAACTGTCTTAAATCAAACGCATTAGTTAAAGATAACGCAATTTGTAATTCGTTAGAAATGGTATCATAATTTTTGGACTATGCATTGATACTCGTCGAACGACGAAGTGCATGCCATGCATCTCGTTGGAGATTAAAATTCGGTTTCAGAATGTAACTGGAATCTGTAAAACGACCAAACTTCCAACAACCGCCCCCACCACACATTCTTTGATTGAATTCGTATGTATGAAACAGCTGTAAACATCTTATTATTTTATAAGTGAGTTAATATGTCAAATATTTGACATTAAGCATCTAAAACATTTATGGCTGAAGACACATAACCCTAGTTTTTTTCGCATCTCAGTGATTACGACGTCACACCTCCTGATCTATGAGACGAATAATGATATAATTTTGGAGGAACGTCTAGTGGTATCTGTGGGCTCTGCCTGCAAACTACTTTGCAAATAGAAATAACAGTAACGAAGTATTAAAGCGTCAAGCCTGTTGCTGAACATTTTTGGCAGGAACAATAAAAATGTAGTATGCGATAAACCTTTATTTTTTCATTATTTTGTGTGGTGTATCAGCGAGAAAAGTTTTCGTAAAGGTTTGAAAGTACGTGAAGTTTGTTGGAAGTCACTATCTGCTCTTATTATCAAATACTGGATGAATTTGCGGTCTGGATGTTGTGTCCGCCGCGAGCTGAGTTGCGTCAACGCATGTACACAGGTTATAATTTTAATATTTGACTTATTGCTTTAAACGTTGTGCGAATGAGACAGGGTATTACGTATTACATTTCCTAAGTTGATTAAGGCAACTGCCAAGATGGTTTCGTAGAAAAATCACCGCTGATCTCCTTCTCAATCATCTTTTGAATCCTAGCTTTTGATTAATTTCTAACGAGTCTTCGTCGACGGGAGGTTAACCAATAAAGCTTGTTCCTTTCTTTTGAAATTGCTGTGAAGGTGTTGGTATCACCATCAGTACTGAGAGTTTTCAGTAAATTTGTAGCTTCTACAAAACAGGCAGCACCATTTAAAACTCTGAGGCTTCAAGTTCGTTAGTTACGTTGCCAGCATACCTCGAAACACAAATCTAAGAAAACGTGTGAGTATTATCTGTTATTATTAATTTTACAGGCAATAAGATTAAACATTAGCAACCTGTATAAACCATAAATAGTCTATTTCTGGAGGCCTTTTAAATGCATGAAAAATGACGGTAATGCTCCAAACTATTTACCCGTTGGGCAGAAAAACACTTTAAGAGCGCAAATGTGACTTTGTATGTATCGTAATGTCTAGGGCAATGTTCGTAAACGAACAGAAATGTTTCATTCCTCACTTAATTACAGAGATGCAATTACCCATCCCTTATGGGTGGAATGGGGAGGCCACAAAAAATCCATCCCATAGTTTGATACAGCGAAACATATAATTTTTCTTTCGATTTACCCCTTAGAAAGACTACAGAGATTAATATTGAGTGAAATTGTTGAAGATTTTGGCTCCCTGCAACAGCTGAAGAGCAGAAATGTCATACATTCTGAACTCTAAATCCCTCTTTTGTCAGGAGAATTTTAAAAAAAATGTATTTCTCTTACCTTTTCTGATACCACAGAATTATGCTGCTCACCTCACTTAAAAATATTGACACAAATTAGAAAATAAAAAAGTAATTACGAATATGCTAGGTGCAATACCAAGAAACTGACTCGTTTTAAGTGTCAGTAACAAAGGTTTGGTTTCAAGTGCCATTAATACTGAGCCACGTTTTATTTTTGATAATACAAATACAGAAATACAGCAGCAATGTTTGAACTGTTAGAACTGTTGCCAACAAAAACAATTTCTCATATCTTTAGAATTCTGTGCTAGAGAATTACAGAATTAGATTCAAGAAAAAAATCTTTCGCTGTTGACTTAGGTTTCTTACACAATTCGACTCGTAGGCTCAGATACTGCAAAGAGTATGGTCGTATCCCCTGTGCCAGGGGCGTAGATACCGGGGACGGCGGTTTGGGGGGTGAAGGTGTCAATGAATGTGAGATTAAAGTTTGCAACTTGAACACTTACAGTGACCGTTACATTGTTGCAAAGTTTCGAAGCAGCAAGAAACAGCACGATGTTTATCAGGTGCCCTCTGCTTGTTATCGGTACATGTCGGGACATTTGGTGTCGACTGTCTTATGATTACGACCGTGTAGAAAGCGTAACGAGTGTGTTTGAACATGAACTGCTGTCTCTATGACATGCTTTCACATAACCTTGTTACATCTGTGTATAATTTACACCTTAGTTGATAATTATCTATGCGCACGCATGCCTGAAGTGGCGTCTGTATAGAAGGCACATAACATTGCCCGTCTTAAGGTCCGAACTTCCGTGAGCACTAGGCGCAGGCAGCTTTTGCACGAAGAGGCAAGGAGGCGCTCACACCGGTCCAAAGTCGCCAGTGCCTTTGAATTGTACACACGAGGGCGCAGAATTCTCCCCACAACAGACGGGGAGACACCTGCCTCTACCTGCATGAGGGGGCAAGCTACAGCCGTACGGCGACTAGCTGCAAAGAGCACAGTTTAACCACACCTTTACGTCCATACTCGACTTGGGGACAAAACTCACCTTCCTGCTTTCTCCACATCCCACACTCCACTGAGGTCGAAGCTTAGCGCTGATAGCTTAAGTCGACAGCTGAGCTGAGATTGCGAGATGGAGTTGGTTCGTGTTCTTAGAGATGTACAGGGTGTTGTGAAATTCTCGTTACAAATTTCTAGGACTTGTAGGCTCAAGTGAGTAGACACTATTCTGAACCGAAATCCACGTTTTCGTGCAACATCCACTTGAAAACATGTTTGCTAGGTAGGCATGCAACAGGGTAGTTATGGTAGCAATGCTTACGTCGAATCGGCTAATGTCAGTTGACGTCTCTCCTACCTCCCTCACCGGGTTCGAACTTCATTCACGTGTCTCTGAGTGTTACAGCAACATGATTGTGCACACTTTTGCAGAATACACCGACTTGATCCTTCTGTACGGAGACGCTCACGGTAATGTAAGAGCTGCTCGGCGCCTTTATCAAGACTTTTATCTACAACCTATGACTATCGCATACTCCCCTTCCACCGCAATTATGCAACAGCTTCGAGAAAGGGGTAACTTCACCGTCAAAAGGCGCGACTGTGGTGCTCCATGGAGACGCGGCACACCCGAATTGTAAGTGGCCGTACTGTAAACAGTAGTGTTTTTGAAAACTATTTAAGTTTCCTTTTTCTTTTTTTATTATTAAAGAGTGGAAATGTAGAACCAGTGATGTACTGGGTCAAACCTAATAAATTACTTGCAAAAGTGGTCGTGTTGCCGACGTACGAGGGTTGGAACTTAAATAGGGGCAACTATTTACTCACAACCGATACAAAAGAGTAACATGTTTGCACCTGTTACTGTCCTTCAAAGTAGTCACCAGCGTTGTGTAGAACCCGTTGCCAGTGATGTGGAAGGCGAAGTATACCATTAGCAGAGAGTGTTCTGTTGAAGGTACGAATGGAGCGGTCTACTGCCTGTCGAATCTCTGAAACAGTTCTGAAGCGAAGTGGTTCCTTCATCTTCTGAATCAAATCAAAGTCACAAGAAATTATGTCCGGTGAGTATGGTGTATGGTACAGTACTTCCCAGTCCCATCGATGGAACAGAGCAGCCACAGCTTGCGCTGTATGCGTCCGCGCATTGTCGTGCAAAATGATGGGTGGATTGCGTTCCTCCACGGCAGACCGTCAGTGCACAGTGTTACTGTTCGTTTTTGGAGCATCGCCTGCGACCAGCTTTGAGAAAGAAGCGGCGACACGATCTGGGCAACCCACCCATCATTTTGCACGACAAAGCGCGGGCGCATACAGCGCAAGCTATGGCTGGTCTGTTCGGTCGATGGGACTGTAAAGTACTCTACCATCTACCATACTCTCGGGAATTAAGTCTTTGTGACTTTGATTTGATTCCGAAGATGAAGGAACCACTTCGCTTCAGAACTGTTCCAGAGATTCGACAGGCAGTAGACCGCTCCATTCCCACCATAGAACATAACAGGCTCTGCTAAAGGTATACTACGCCTTCCACATCGCTGGCAACGGTTTCTACACAACGCTGGTGACTACTTTGAAGGACAGTAACAGGTGCAAACATGTAACTGGTTCAAATGGCTCTGAGCACTATGCGACTTAACTTCTGAGGCCATCAGTCGCCTAGAACTTAGAACTAAGTAACCTAAGGACATCACACACATCCATGCCGAGGCAGGTTTAGAACCTGCGACCGTAGCGATCGCTCGGTTCCAGACTGTAGCGCCTAGAACCGCACGGCCACTCCCGCCGCCAAACATGTAACTTTTTTGTATCGGTTGTGATTAAATAACTGCCACTATTTAAGTTCCTACCCTCGTATTTTCAAATGGTCGTGGCCCAAAAACGATTCGTTTTCGGACATGGATTCGAATTCAAAATATTATCTCCTCAGTCCCCTGTACAAACCCTAGAAATCTCTAGCAGTAATTTCCGAGAATGTGTATAAGGCTGATAGCTGAATGGCGAAAGACTAGGTTTAAGTAATACAGAAAATTAGATTATTTTGGGGTTAGTGTGGTGATTTGGTTGGAGTTCCGTGATCGTGGGTGTTCGTAACTAGGGAGATTTATGTATAACACAGAACCGAATTTGACTCAGAACCATAATGTAGGTCTGTTCTTGTTATTAATTGATTGTATGAAGTTATTGTCGAAGATTACTTTAGAACGGAGACGACTTTCGCTTTACGTAGCGGAGCTGTGGCATCTGAGATCACCAACGCTTGAAATAAATAAAACATGACTTAAACGAGATAACGACTACAAAAACTTGAACGTTTGTAATGGTTTATACGTTAGAGCGTCTCGGAGATTAATTTGTAGTCACGTAACACCCGAATGCCCATAGGCGCCAGCAGGTAGTGGCAACAAGTTGCATTTGCCCCCTAGGAATCCCGATTTTTTTTCATCCTCAATTATTTGCTGGATGTATTCCTATCTCTGTCTTCCTCTACAGTTTTGCCCTCTACAGCCCCCTCTAGTACCGTGGAAGTTATTCCCTAATGTCTTAACAAATGTCCTAACATCCTGTCTTTCACTAGCATAGAGTGCTGTGCTCCATACGTACATCCTCAGAAATTTCTTCCCCAAATTAAGGCCTATGTTTGATGCTAGTAGACTTCTCTTGGTCAGGAATGCCCTTTTCGACAATGCTAGTCTGCGTTTGATGTCCTTCTTGCTCCGTCCGTCATTGGTTATCTAGATGCCTAGGTAAGAGAATTCCTTAACTTCACATACGTCATGACCATCAATCCTGACGTGAAGTTTCTCACTGTTCTCATATCTGCTACTTCTCATTACTTCCGTCTTTCTTCGCAATGTCATCATCGAATCGTATAACTGATATCCTTCTTCCTTGAATTTTAATTCCACTCCTGAACCTTCCTTTTATTTCCATCATTGCTTCTTCGAACTACAGACTGAACTGTAGGGCCGAAATCTAAATCCCTGTCTTAGATCTTTTTTAATCCGGGAACTTCGTTCTTGGTCTTCCACTCTTAACATATTTCCTTGGCTCTTGCACATGTTGTATATTAACCGTCTGTCCCTAGAGCTTATCCCTATTTCCCTCAGAATTTCGAACGTATCACTGCATTTTAGACTGTCACGGGCTTTTTGCAGGTCTACAAATCCTATGAACGTGTCTTTACTTCTCTTTAGTCTTTCTTCCATTGTCAACGGCAGCGTCAGAATTGCCTCTCTTGTGCCTTTACCTTATCGGGAATACAAAGATTTTATTCATATACCGAGTGAATAACCGTCAATTCCCTGTGGCATAATACGGTTTTGTGTTACCAATTTAGTTATCATAGAATGACATGTCTCGAAACTGACCAAAAGTCGGAAAAGGTCGGAAAAGTCTTGCCACCCCCCCCCCCCCCTTCCCTGGAAAAATGTCTGTGAACGCCCAGGAATACTTCTGATAAGTACTTCCAGTTGTGTAACAACACCTGGTGGATGTGTCCTAGGGTCACTGTCCGCTCAGCGAGCGTGTGTTTGCTTACTTGAGGGTTAAAGGACAAACGAAGCTTGTGGAACTCTTAAAACGTTTCGTCACGATGATACCAAGAAGGTAGCTGAATTACTTGGCGTGACTGAGATTGTGTTGTTTGACCAGTTCACCATAGGAGACGTTCCATGATAATTTTTTTATTTATATTTTGGATGAGTGAAGTGTTACTAAATTATTGTGTTAATTTAGTCATGTTAATAGTACATGACAGTAAAAGTAACTTTTGTGTTATACATTCAATATTAAGGTAGGTTAATTACTACTTACACAGGGTGGCCGGAATCAATCTGAAAAGCTTGTACTGGTGTTGCAGGGGGGGTTGTGCTGATAAATAACTGTTACAAAAAGAATTGATAACTTGGGTCTTTTCCGAATTATTTAGCGTTGTAGTTAGCCAACCAGGTCGCTGAGCGCGCAGTCATTATCGCGCTCTAAAATGCGACACTAAACATGTATCTGTGGGTTCGTGAGATACCACTTGTTCGAATAGTCATTACCGAATAAAGTAGCCCCTTTCTGAGGTGTAAAGTTAAGCTACGTGTGTTCGATTCGAGTCAACCAATCGCAGAACACGTTTGGCGACACTGCTTCTGGTAAGGTGATTGAATTTACGTGCGCGATGACCTGACTGGATAACTGCGGTACTAAATTGCTCAGAAACGGCTCAGATCGTCGAGTTCCTCCAAAAGACAGACCCGTTGGGGAGACAAACACTTTAAAAACGCAAATATGACTTTACATGTGTTTTAATGTATAGAATAATGCTCGAAAACGAACGGAAAACGTTTCATTACTTATTTAATTACAGAGATGCAACTATCCACTCTATATGGATGGAATCGGGAGGCCACAAAAAGCCTTCCTGTGGTTTGGTACAATGAAATATATAATTTTGCTTTCGATTTATACTTAAAAAAATTGACTCTGAGCACAATGGGACTTAACATCTCAGGTCATCAGTCCCCTATAACTTAGAACTACTTAAACCTAACTAACCTAAGGACATCACACACATCCATGCCCGATGCAGGATTCGAATCTGCGACCGTAGCGGTCGCGCGGTTCCAGACCGAAGCGCCTAGAACCGTTCATCCACCATCGGCCTGCGATTTATACTTCATTTCGAGAATAATTCCAAAACGCTGGCTATCCTATCCCTGGTATGCAGCACCTACAAATTATGTCTTAAAACACGCAGATTTGAAAGTATTCTCAAATTACCTTCTTCAAGACAACAGTAAAAATTGATAAGATGGTGAAAGAAACCGAAAGCTGTTGAATATGATGAAATTAAGTAAATTCAGTATCGCGGACCTTTTTATCTGCCATAGCCTAACAGCAGTACAGCTTATTCAATTGAATGTTATGGCGGGGAAATCTCCCGCACTGCTGAAAACATATGCAGTTCACCTTACTATCCGACCACTTCGTGTGATCGTAATGACGCAAGGAAGTAACAGGGTTTTGTGACAGTGTGTCAGCTATGTTCATGTCCACGTCTGATTCTTGTTTGTAGCTATGCATATGAAATTAAATTAAATTAGTGCCATAGCTCAAGGTCAAGTAGTTCAGTGCCGTTTAGTGTCATCTCGTGTAGACTGGCAAGCACGGTACAAGCGTCACGAAAACCTACGAATTCTGTCGACGAATTATGACCAGTACCAGGTGGCACTGCATCAAGAAAAGTTGGAAAAGGTGTATAGTAGGGTCACTTTGTGCGAATGCAGTGGCTCTTAGAGTACAAAGTAAAAAACAGCACGATTATATGAGGCAAACTATAACGTATCATTCGGGGCAATTGCTTGGACCGCAGCTACATGAGCGTGATGGAAAAGGTAATGGTGTATAATATGTAAACTACTTTCACTTAGACAGGGAAGGTTTTTGATTTTAAACCAAAAAAAAAAATCGAGTTACGTGTGAAAAGTGGTACGGCAATCACTCTGTTTCATTTAAACCCAAAAACTTCAGACTGAAAGTGTAAGTCATACAAGAAATAAAATAAATAAAAAGAAATTCGTCCCACTCCAATCACACTCTTCAAGTTACGCGACAGAACTAATCAGTCAGAAAAAAAAGTACTGATTGCTATACTTACTGACTGCCATACCTTCAAAGTTAATAGTTATCTCGCTGTAATGAATAAAACATTGCGGTGATATGCTTTCTTTGAATCTTCTGTGGTATTACAAAGTCAGTCTGCTGAGTCTTTAAACATTTATCCAGTGTAACTTTTCACTCTTCATATTATGCATTAGAAAACCTCTATAAAATCAGCTTATTTAGACTACTTTCATTCTTTTATTTTAGCGAACTCCATTTGTGATTATTATAGCCCTACAGTAACATAATATTTCAGATGTTTTTTATTCCAGTCTTTGCTCACAATATCATTTCTTTAGACGATGACCAGTTTCAGTCCGTAATGACCATCCTCAGATCTTTTTTATATGTTTTTTATATGTTTTATATTTATATGTTTAGACAATGCCATTATGGCCTTATCATTTTAGGACATGCTGTAAAAAAGATCCGAGGATGGTCATCGTCTAAAGAACTGATATTGTGATCAAAGACTGTAATAAAAAACATTTGACAGTACTGGATCACTGTTACCCGACTATGTCGCAGTTAGTGATAATATTTCAGCACTGACCTTTTCACGTGTTTATTACATCCTTTTCTGAGCTATCACGGAGCCAATAGATCAAAAACTACTTTCGCAATTAAATAATTTTTAAAAACAAGGTAGCAAAATTGGCATCATCCAATGAAGACCTTAAAAAGTGGTGAAACAATAACAGGAACAGGGGGAAGCTACCTCTAGTTTCACTTCTTTTTCTAAGTCTGATGCAGGCAGCTCAGAAGATAGGTACGATTGTGAAAATGTTTCTCCATTTCCGGCTCCGTGAACAAAAAATTACATTTCGTCGGTTATTGACAGAAGTAAATAAATCGATGCTGAATTATTCGAAATATTAAGTAATTTAAATGTAACTATGTTGAGATGGAAAGCATTTGAACATGCACACAGACAGCGTAAATAATGGACAAAACCTCCGTACCGGTAAATTTTTTCTGTACGAGCTCAGAAGTTGTTTACAATGTGCGTAACGGATACAACGATTTACCATGTGTGATGAAGTGCACCACACCCAGTCAGCTGTGATGCTGTTACTGATACAGTGTGTTTCACAAAATGCGAAAGCTACAAACATCGAGAAAAGATGTCGTTCGAGTAGAAAGGATTGGTGAGAGTAGCAGCAATACGACTCCTGAGATCATTTGAGAATGGCGTTGTAAGTGTCCAGTTGGGAAACATGTCTCCCTATTATAGGCTACGTATTATGTTATCTTCCTGAAGACCGACGAGTGGAGCCGTGTGTGGTCCAGCTTTGCGGTTTTTAGCCACACATCCTCTACGGCCTTTTTCTCATATAGTGTTGGTTTCCTATTTTTATTTGCCTATGTACTTATTTATCTTTACAAGATTAGTGGCATCAGGCCATCTAACCAGATGTTGTATATACATTAAGACAAGATTCTTAAACTACATATGAAAAGAAATAACTTCGATAACACAGGGAGAGAAATTCACACTCAAAAATTACGAAAGAACAAATTTTAATAATGAATTCTTGGAGCAACGGCCATGCTAGAAAGTGGTGGATGAGGGAGGGAAAGAGGAACATGGTAACACATGGCTAATGAACATAAGGGAAATGAAAGTAGCACGACTACAGGAAAACAGAAAGCAAAGTAACTGGGAGAAAACTTGGAGTATTGGTTTTACTATTTGACGGAGGGGAAATGGGCCAAATACGTTAATTTTTGGGTAAACATTACGTGGGTGATAGTAGGAAGTGTTTCAATTTGTTCTCAAAAGTAACGAGGCATTTGACATATACTGAGTATGACATATTGCCATTTTACACTACAAACAGTAATTTATCTTCTGTAGACATTTATGATAGGAAAATTGACAGCGAGAATCGATACTGCAGTTCACGGCAACTAGTGTGAGGTCGGCAGTGTAGAGCGCCGTCTCGCATTGTGTAATTTATCGCTGGGTAGAACGTAATAAGTTTCTCACGATATCCGAATTCTGAACAGCACAACAATTGAGCGTAAAGTAAACAAAACCTTCGTAAGAGGCAAATGAAAGTGTACTGTACTGCTACAGAGTACAACATTTACTCTCTATTTTTGCTCCTATTTGCTTTGTCTTACTTCATTATGCTAATTATTGCTATTCTGATCAGATGAAGCACCATCTGTCGGACGTTGTTTGAACTTTTGTATTTTTTTGGTTCTCATAAAACCCCATGTCATTCCAAGCATGTGTGTCAATTTGTACCTCTTACTACAGGTTCGTACTTGTCTATGCGGTCCAAAAGTCTTAGTTAGTGGTAAACTTCCTTATCTACTATAAAAAGAAACAGTTTGTAGTGTAGCTTCAAGAGGATGATAAGACACGCTAGAGAAATTACAGGCTCCTTTTACACGACCGTGATTATTATTATTCTTCTTATTATGTAAACATCACGGAATCATCAAAACAGAACGCAACCGTAAAGTAATACACTGCCGCAAAACTATTGAGAAACAATGAAATCTGATAGGCATTATCAGGCTCCCGTATGTACATATTTTTGAAAATATTTGCTTTCAGAAATGAAACTGAGCGAGGGGCGCAGTGATTAGCACACTAAAGTCGTATTCGGGAGGACGACAATTTAAATCCACGTCCATCATGCTGATTTAGGCTTTCAGTAATTTTCTTAAACCGCTCCAGGGAAATGCCGCGATGGTTCCGCTGGAAAGGCCCAGCAGATTTCAAACTTGTGTACCGATTCTAATGACCTCGATGTCGACGGGACATTAAACAATACTTTTCCTTCTTTAAGACAGGAATGGATCTATGTAGTCTGTATTTTGGTAACATACAAATAATAACAAATCCGACATTGGTTTTCTGTAGGATTTTGAGACACATACCTTGCCCGAACATTGTGGAATACCTCGAAGTATATGACGTATCGCCACGTAAACAGCAGGGATTCAGGGACTACCATCTTCGTGGCTCTTTGTCACAAATTAATGAGTGCTATCGACAGGCAATCTCAAGTTGATCCTATATTTCTAGATTTCCAGAAGGCTTTAGACACCTATTGTGTGCCTGTTAAATATCGTCCAGAGGTATGACTGCTTTCGCCATTTTCTGTCAGAGAGGTAACAGTTAGTAGCAACTGACGGGAAGTCATCGTGTGAAACATACCTTGGATTGCCCAACGAAGTGTTGTAGGACCTCTGCTGTTTCTAATGTACATGATTTATGAAACTATCTGAACAGCTCTGTTTGCAGATGTTAGTGTCGTTTATCATCTAATAAAGACTTCAGAAGAATAATAGGAAGTGCAAAATGATGTAGACAAGATATCTCTACCGTGAGAAATGTGGCAGTTGACCGTGAACAGTAAAAAGGGTGGGACACTGCTTATGAATACTAAAAAAAGTCGTCGAATTTCGTTAACACCATAAATCATACAAATTTAAAGGATATTGATTCAACTAAACACCTAGCGATTACAATTATGAATTAGTTTAATTGGAACCTGTAAGATAAACGACACGTATTTGAGAGAGTTTCTCAATTTCGGATAGAGAGGTTTCTCATATTACAAGGTGCTGCTCTCTACTGTAAATCATTTCAATCACCTTCTAGTAGCGGTAGGAAAGCGTGCTGGGGGTTATTCTACATCTACATCTACATTTATACTCCGCAAGCCACCCAATGGTGTCATTACCTCCCTTTCCTGTTCCAGTCGCGTATGGTTCGCGGGAAGAACGACTGCCGGAAAGTATCTGTGCCCGCTCGAATCTCTCTAATTCTACATTCGTGATCTCCTCGGGAGGTACAAGCAAGGGGAAGAAATACATTCGATACCTCATCCAGAAACGCACCCTCTCGAAACCTGGACAGCAAGCTACACCGCGATGCAGAGCGCCCCTCTTGCAGAGTCTGCCACTTGAGTTTACTAAACATCTCCGTAAGCTATCACGCTTACCAAATAGCCCTGTGACGAAACGCGCCGCTCTTCTTTGGATCTTCTGTATCTCCTCTGTCAACCCGACCTGGTACGGATCCCACACTGATGAGCAATACTCAAGTATAGGTCGAACGAGTGTTTTGTAAGCCACCTCCTTTGTTGATGGACTACATTTTCTAAGGACTCTCCCAATGAATCTCAACCTGGCACCCGCCTTACCAACAATTAATTTTACATGATCATTCCACTTCAAATCGTTCCGCACGCATACTCCCAGATATTTTACAGAAGCAACTGCTACCATTGTTTATTCTGCTACCATATAATCATACAATATGGGATCTTTCTTTCTATGTATTCGCAATACACTACAATTGTCTATGTTAAGGGTCAGTTGCCACTCCCTGCACCAAGTGCCTATTCGCTGCAGATCTTCCTGCATTTAGCTGCAATTTTCTAATGCTGCAACTTCTCTGTATACTACAGCATCATCTGCGAAAAGCCGCATGGAACTTCCGACACTATCTACTAGATCATTTATATATATTGTGAAAAGCAATGGTCCCATAACACTCCCCTGTGGTACGCCAGAGGTTAACGTCTATGGACGTATCTCCATTGAGAACAACATGCTGTGTTCTGTTTGCTAAAAACTCTCCAATCCAGCCACACAGCTAGTCTGATAATCCTTAGGCTCTTACTTTGTTTATCAGGTGACAGTGCGGAACTGTATCGAACGCCTTCCGAAAGTCAAGGAAAATGGCATCAACCTGGGAGTCTGTATCTAATATTTTCTGGGTCTCATGAACAAATAAAGCGAGTTGGGTCTCACACGATCGGTGTTTCCGGAATCCATGTTGATTCCAGCAGAGTAGATTCTGGGGTTCCAGAAATGACACGATACGTGAGCAAAAAACATGTTCTAAAATTCTACAACAGATCGATGTCAGAGATATAGTTTTGCGCTTCTGCTCAACGACCCTTCTTGAAAACTGGAGCTACCTGTGCTCTTTTCCAATCATTTGGAACTTTCCGTTCCTCTAGAGACTTTCGGTTCACGGCTGTTGGAAGGGGGCAAGTTCTTTCGCGTACTCTGTGTAGAATCGAATTGGTATCCCGTCAGGTCCAGCGGACTTTCCTCTGTTGAGTGATTTCAGTTGCTTTTCTATTCCTTGGTCACTTATTTCGACGTCAGCTATTTTGTTCGTTTTTGCGAGGATTTAGAGAAGGAACTGCAGTGCGGTCTTCCTCTGTGAAACAGCTTTGGAGAAAGGTGTTTAGTATTTCAGCTTTACGCGTGTCATCCTCTGTTTCAATGCCATCATCATCCCGGAATGTCTGGATATGCTGTTTCGAGCCACTTACTAATTTAACGTAAGACCAGAACTCCCTAGGATTTTCTGTCAAGTCGGTACATACAGTTTTACTTTCGAATTCACGGAACGCTTCACGCATAGCCGTCCTTACGCTAACAATGACATCGTTTAGCTTCTGTTTGTCTGAGACGTTTTGGCTGCGTTTAAGCTTGCAGTGAAGCTCTCTTTGCTTTCGCAGTAGTTTCCCAACTTTGTTGTCAACCACGGTGGGTTTTTCCCGTTCCTCATAGTTTTACTCGGCACGTACCTGTCTAAAACGCATTTTACGATTGCCTTGAACGTTTTCCATAAACACTCAACATTTTCAGTGTAGGAACAGAAATTTTCGATTTGATCTGTTAGGTAGTCTGAAATCTGCCTTCTATTACTCTTGCTAAACAGATAAATCTTCCTCCCTTTTTTTATATTCCTCTTTACTTCCATATTCAGGGATGCTGCAGCGGCCTTATGATCACTGATTGCCTGTTATGCTCTTACAGAGTCGAAAAGTTCGGATCTGTTTGTTATCAGTAGGTCCAAGATGTTATCTCCACGAGTCGCTTCTCAACAATTAAAATTGTTTGAGTTAGTTTTCGGATAGTGCACTTAGTATAATGTCACTCGTTGCTCTGTTCCTACCACCCGACATCTGAGTGTCCCAGTCTATATCTAGTAAATTGAAATCTCCACCTAAGACTATAACATGCTGAGGAAATTTATGTGAAATGTATTCCAGATTTTCTCTCAGTTGTTCTGCCACTAATGTTGCTGAATCGGGAGGTCGGTAAAAGGAGCCATTTATTAACCTAGCTCGGTTGTTGAGTGTAACCTCCACCCATAATAATTCACAGGAACTATCCACTTCTACTCCACTACAGGATGAACTACTACTAACAGCGATAAACAAGCCACCACCGGTTGCATGCAATCTGTCCTTTCTAAACACCGTCTGTGCCTTTGTAAAAATTTCGGCAGAGTTTATCTCTGGCTTTGGCCAGCTTTCCGTACCTATAATGATTTCAGTTTCGGTGTTTTCTATCAGCGCTTGAAGTTCCGGCACTTTACCAATTCAGCTTCGACAGTTTAAAATTACAATACCGCTTGCTGCTTGGTCCCCGCATGTCCTGCCTTTGCCCTGCACCCTTTGAAGCTGTTGCCTGTTCTGTACTTGCCCGAGGCCATCTAACCTAAAAAACCGCCCAGCCCACGCTACACAACCCCTGGTACCCCTGTAGCCACCTGCTGTGTGTAGTGGACTCCTGACCTATCCAGCGGAACCCGAAACCCCACCACCCTATGGCGCAAGTCGAGGTATCTGCAGCCCACACGGTCGCAGAACCGTCTTAGCCTCTGATTCAGACCCTCCACTCGGCTCTGTACCAAAGGTCCACAGTCAGTCCTGTCGACGATGCTGCAGACGGTGAGCTCTGCTAGCAAGAGCTAGCGAGACTGGCAGTCTTCACAAATCAGATAGCCGCCGGAAGCCAGAGAGGATTTCCTCCGATCCATAGCGACACACATCATTGGTGCCGACATGAGCGACCACCTGCAGATGGGTGCACCCTGTACCCTTCATAGCATATGGAAGGACCCTTTCCACATCTCGAATGACTGCCCCCAGTATGCACACGGAGTGTACATTGGTTTTCTTCCCCTCTCTTGCTGCCATATCCCTAAAGAGCCCCATTATTCGCCTAACGGTGGAGCTCCTAACTACCAATAAGCCCACCCTCTGTGACTGCCCGGACCTTGCAGACTGAGGGGCAACCTCTGGAACAGGACAAGCAGCCATGTCTGGCCGAAGATCAGAATCAGCCTGAAACCGGTTCGTCAGACCAACTGGAGAGGCCTTCCATTCAGCCCCCTGGAATGTCTTTCGCCCCCTGCCACACCTTGAGACGACTTCCCACTCTACCACAGGTGAGGGGTCACCCTCAATGTGGGCAGTATCCTGGGCAGCCGTAGCGGGGATGCATGGGACGAGCTGGCCGTCCCCGACAAACCCCCATCCGGACCCCCACAGTGAGCCTATTGGCAACAGGCTCAAGCTGTGTGACCAAAGCCAACACTGCCTGAAGCTGGGAGCGAAGGGATGCCAATTCAGCCTGCATCCAAACACAGCAATCGCAGTCCCTATCCATGCTAAATACTGTAGTGCAAAGAACGTCTGAACTAATCTACAGAGTGCACAAACATTTCGACACAAAATTTAAACGGTTATTAAAATACAAGATTGCCTAGTAAATGCAGTAATGCCGCTACATGCGCACTGCTCTGCGGCAAAAGGAGACTACGCGATTTTACACTATTCGGGTACTAAAATGCGATGCTACAACTCTCAAATACTATAATACGCACTTTGAGATCCAGTGGAGTTGAAAGTGACAAGCATGTTTTGTTCAGTTCCGAAATATTTTATGGTGTTTCCTGAGCCAAGTTTTCACACGGAAGATAAGGTTAATGATATTTTATTTGATATGTGTATGCAATCTATTTTCTTTAAGATTAATATGTATATGTGAAATTACGATCACATGACGTACACATTCGAATCGGCCATGTTGAATGCAAGCTTGTAAGATTCCTGATTTCGAAGACTGGCTTACTTTCGGATACATGAAATTAGGAACTAATTTATGTGGTATTTAAAGCACTGAGTTATTTTTATATAAGTAATTATTACTATGGGACGTATCCCAAAACATTTTTAGACGAATCTTGGTTACTATAAACGTGTCAATAACGTATTTAGCTCATAATACTTTGCACTGATTGGTTGTACACGATTTTTTGATCCTGGACATATCATTATAGCAGATAGCACCCGGAGTTAGGAAACCTTGCTCAGAAGAATCTGCGAGAAAAGCTGTTAAAGCAGTGCAGAGTAAGCAAATGGGCTTTCTAAAAACATCCAAGTAGAAAACTGCATGAACCTAAGAGTAAAGGCATCGATTCTTTGTTAAAGACAAAGGTTGGTAGGGTGTGTAGTCTGGGTGATAAATTAGATGACAAGCGAGTTTTCTACTGCAAAAATACGGATGAGCGTTGCTGTGAGCTTCGAATGAAGGATTTGAGATAACTAGCTTTTCGGTTGACGGTTGCTAACGACCTCGATCCTCATTGTCATCCTGAAAAGGTCCTTGCCGGCAAAAAAATGGGTCCGGAACTACATGAGAAGACACCCAAAATTAGCTTACCGAACTCTGCAGTCGGTCTCCTCGGCAAGGGCGAAAGGTTCCTCAAATGAAAATGTTGATTCGTTTTTCAATATTCTGAAGCTGCAGCTGAAAAAGTGAATTTCGATCCGCTGAAAGTGCATAATGTACATGAGACATAGCGGCTTGTAGTCCAGGGATCACGTTCTAAATTCATCAACATGAAAGGGAAGAAGCGAGTTGCAAAGCTGTCTGCCGCGGAGAGAGGTAAACTGATTATCCTGGAAACACATATATGAATACTGGCGGAAACCTTTCCCACCTCTACTAGTCTTTCCAAGGAAGAATATGAAAGCCGGGTTGTTAGACGGTACTCCACCAGGCTCAATCGCAGCTTGCCATCCGTCCCGTTGGATTCAGCTTCCAATATTCACAGAATGGTTGAAGCATTTCATCGAGCGCTTTTTGCCATCAGTAGAGGACCCTGTGATCTTCGTACTCGATGGTCACTATGATCACACGCGGGATACAGAAGTGACAAATCTTGCTAGACAGCATGGTGTGATAATAGTGTCTCTTCCTTCACATGTAACACATCGACTGATAGTGCTGGAGATCGTATTCATGAAGCCATTCAAAGCCCGCTATTCAAAGGAGATTGGACCCTGGTTATCAGGAGACCCCTGACTATATAGCAAGTAAGTGAGCTTATGGGGAGAGCTTATATCTGAGTCGCAGCAAAGGAAGTCGCTTTGATTGGGTTCAGAAAAAGTGGCATATCACCTTTAAACTCTGAAACACTTGGACCCAATTACTTCCCCCCAAGAAACACATTTTTTTTTCAACCACCAGCACAGCTGAAATCCCTGCATCTTCTGCCCATCCACAGACTCCCATGCCAGAACCAGAAACTCCACATCCTCTACCAATCCTTCACGAAATGGAAACTCCAACTTTGTTTCTCCTTTCGAAATGAGTCCCTCGCCTGCTCTTCCCAGAAGTTCAATTTGCAGCAGAGGAGGTAAAACGGCTGTGACTTCTTTCCACAAATTACAACTACAGGCATCACTGAAGGCGTCTGAAGGAAGAAGAATGAAGCTGAATATCTCCTCTACACGTTACAAATAAAGAACTCTAAAGGAAAGACACACTATAGTGAATCTGTCTTCTCAACTGACTGGAAAGAAGAATAATAGAAGAATTGATACAGACTCCGACGACTCTTCCTTCAAACCAGTCTTGGTTACTACAGATGACGGAGACAGTGCAGATGAGGAATACCTCTACTACTCTGAAACTTATAAAAATTACCAACACGCCGAGAATTGGAGCAGATGCATAAAATGTCTCCAGTGAGCTGACGAATTCCGAGCGGGAACGGAAAAACATAGTTGGAAAACAAATGTATGTGGTGCATGTTCCTCTAAATAATACTTTTCAAATATAATGCTTTTCAGATAAAGACGTTTCTTTTTATATTGCAAAAACGCATGTATTTTTATACTATTAATCACCCGAAATTGGGAACTCTTTCTGCCATGATGTAAAAGCACCTTTTAATTCCTTTAAAAAGTTCATAATGTTATAAGAATACAACAATTTTGAACACAGAACCTCGAAGAATATAGAACAGAGAGTTTGAAAGGTATCTTTAGTGGGACTATTGAAATGATTGACAATGCAGGCAAAATTAAGTGTACTAACAATATTTATTTTCCCAAAAGAGGAAATAAATTATGCTAAACAAGTTATTGACTGAATAACGTAAACAACTAACAGGTGATTTAAGATTGCACTGGGTGGATCCTGGGTGGCAAAGACAGTTCAACTAGGTGATCAGTGAGTCGGGTACAGTAGTGCTAAAAATGTGGATAACGCAGTCTGAATTGATCTGACGCTCAGCAGACTTTGATTGATCAAATCTACTGAAGTTGCTCTACGTAGGTGCAGCTGAGAGCAAGTGGCGATTGAGATCTGTACACCCTCACAATGTGGGAACGGCAGTATGTTACCCTGTGTACTTCGTGCGGTGACGTGACTTGCAGCTGGCGAGATGTGTGTGGCGGAGGTGTGACGTGTAAGCGGCATCTTTGAATCGATCGTGGCCACGAAACAAATGAAAAAATTTAGCGGTCTAGTGATCAGGCAGACTGATCGCAATTTACTCTCTACCACAGCCCTGAAATCACGGTAGATTTCAGTGGCTCACTTGTACAACAGAGCTCACAAGGATACCAAACGTCAAGACTGGTAAACCAAAAACGAATAAGTGTGCCCTCGGCAAAAGAGTAGTCCAAGACGTTTGAAGTCACACTGTCGGTACAGTAAGAACTTCACCACAGGCTCCCCAGACTAAACTACCCGCAAGTGAAATCAGTCTCAGAACAGGTCCCAGGTACCAACAACGCATGCCAGAGCTTTGACCAGAAGTGCTTACCAGACCACAGTCCAACATCTGAGTGCTTCGCACCTCTGCAGAAAATATTCCGTTTCCTCGCAAAGTGCATGAACGACACTCCTTCACTCCATTATGAGCAAGTCACATGGCTCTAGAGGCGCTAAATCTCCCTCCCACACGACAGCACAAACTCATTTCGAACCAGGGCAAGAGTTAAGAAACGTGCGTCTCTGGAAAAAAAGAAACCCACCTATTACTATGTTTCTTTAAGTTTTCGCAGAGGGGGAAGACGATTTTTCGAAATTCGTGTGTCTTCCCATGACAACAAGTGAACAGATACAATCTTAAAGATCTTTATCTAAATCGCCTGAGCCTTGGAGCTTGTTAGTCCTAGCTATGAAGTGTATTAAAAATTCTATCTCTAAACTTTTCTCAGACGCCAGATTTTTCTTATACAACCAAGGCGGCCGTGGGATGTGGTTCACTGGCCTATTTACACTATTGGCGAACACAAAAACATGTGAATTTTTATTACACATGGCTCAGCACATAATGCCCAGTTTACAACTCCACTGTGTAGACGCATTCCTTTAGACGTATCGCCCCAGCCCAGGCTTCTGCTGGTGCAGTTCCAGGTAGCACAGCATTGTTCTGCTGGAGTCCTGTCTCGACGAGGGGCTGCCCTGTCTGCCCAGTATGGTTGTGGGCCTGTCTGCCAAGATTTACTAAGGGATGGGCTCACCATTAGCTGCTTCCAACTCCCAACAAGCCGTTGCTACGAGCTAAGAGTCATAAAAATACGTCTTCTTTTAACCCTCTACCAGGCTCCATTAACATCTGCCCAGGCTGTTAACTTTCTAGAGTCTCGCTCAATTTGCGCCAGGTTGCAATAAATTCTTAAATAATTTTCCGTATGCGAAAAATAGGTGAGAGAGTAACTTGTCCTCTCTTAGTGCCCTCTACCTGTCATTGATTTCTGCATGGGTAGTGTCTTACTCCCATATTGTTTAGTGTAACACGAACCAGAGGAAATCATTGAAAATAACTGGAGAATCTCATCCTGATAACTGATATATCATCATCATCGTCACCATCATCATCATTTAAGACTGATTATGCCTTTCAGCATTCAGTCTGGAGCATAGTCCCCTTTATAAAATTCCTCCATGATCCCCTATTCCGTGCTAACATTGGTGCCTCTTCTGATGTTAAGCCTATTACTTCAAAATCATTCTTAACCGAATCTAGGTACCTTCTCCTTGGTCTGCCCCGACTCCTCCTACCCTCTACTGCTGCACCCATGAGTCTCTTGGGTAACCTTGCGTCTCCCATGCATGTAGCATGACCCCACCATCTAAGCCTGTTCGCCCTGACTGCTACATCTATAGAGTTCACTCCCAGTTTATCTTTGATTTCCTCATTGTGTACACCCTCCTGCCATTGTTCCCATCTACTAGTACCTGCAATCATCCTAGCTACTTTCATATCCGTTACCTCAACCTTATTGATAAGGTACCCAGAATCCACCCAGCTTTCGCTCCCATACAACAAAGTTGGTCGAAACATTGAACAGTGCACAGATAACTTAGTCTTGGTACTGACTTCCTTCTTGCAGAAGAGAGTAGATCGTAGCTGAGCACTCACTGCATTAGCTTTGCTACACCTCGCTTCCAGTTCTTTCACTATGTTGCCATCCTGTGAGAATATGCATCCTAAGTACTTGAAACTGTCCACCTGTTCTAACTTTGTTCCTCCTATTTGGCACTCAATCCGTTTATATCTCTTTCCCACTGACATTACTTTCGTTTTGGAGATGCTAATCTTCATACCATAGTCCTTACATTTCTGATCTAGCTCTGAAATATTACTTTGCAAACTTTCGATCGAATCTGCCATCACAACTAAGTCATCCGCATATGCAAGACTGCTTATTTTGTGTTCACACATCTTAATCTCACCCAGCCAGTCTATTGTTTTCAACATATGATCCATATATAATATGAACAACAGTGGAGATAGGTTGCAGCCATATATATATATATATATATATATATATATATATATATATATATATATATATATATATATATATATACTCCTGGAAATTGAAATAAGAACACCGTGAATTCATTGTCCCAGGAAGGGGAAACTTTATTGACACATTTCTGGGGTCAGATACATCACATGATCACACTGACAGAACCACAGGCACGTAGACACAGGCAACAGAGATTGCACAATGTCGGCACTAGTATAGTGTATATCCACCTTTCGCAGCAATGCAGGCTGCTATTCTCCCATGGAGACGATCGTAGAGATGATGGATGTAGTCCTGTGGAACGGCTTGCCATGCCATTTCCACCTGGCGCCTCAGTTGGACCAGCGTTCGTGCTGGACGTGCAGACCGCGTGAGACGACGCTTCATCCAGTCCCAAACATGCTCAATGGGGGACAGATCCGGAGATCTTGCTGGCCAGGGTAGTTGACTTACACCTTCTAGAGCACGTTGGGTGGCACGGGATACATGCGGACGTGCATTGTCCTGTTGGAACAGCAAGTTCCCTTGCCGGTCTAGGAATGGTAGAACGATGGGTTCGATGACGGTTTGGATGTACCGTGCACTATTCAGTGTCCCCTCGACGATCACCAGTGGTGTACGGCCAGTGTAGGAGATCGCTCCCCACACCATGATGCCGGGTGTTGGCCCTGTGTGCCTCGGTCGTATGCAGTCCTGATTGTGGCGCTCACCTGCACGGCGCCAAACACGCATATGACCATCATTGGCACCAAGGCAGAAGCGACTCTCATCGCTGAAGACGACACGTCTCCATTCGTCCCTCCATTCACGCCTGTCGCGACACCACTGGAGGCGGGCTGCACGATGTTGGGGCGTGAGCGGAAGACGGCCTAACGGTGTGCGGAACTGTAGCCCAGCTTCATGGAGACGGTTGCGAATGATCTTCGCCGATACCTCAGGGGCAACAGTGTCCCTAATTTGCTGGGAAGTGGCGGTGCGGTCCCCTACGGCACTGCGTAGGATCCTACGGTCTTGGCGTGCATCCATGCGTCGCTGCGGTCCGGTCCCAGGTCGACGGGCACGTGCACCTTCCGCCGACCACTGGCGACAACATCGATGTACTGTGGAGACCTCACGCCCCACGTGTTGAGCAATTCGGCGGTACGTCCACCCGGCCTCCCGCATGCCCACTATACGCCCTCGCTCAAAGTCTGTCAACTGCACATACGGTTCACGTCCACGCTGTCGCGGCATGCTACCAGTGTTAAAGACTGCGATGGAGCTCCGTATGCCACGGCAAACTGGCTTACACTGACGGCGGCGGTGCACAAATGCTGCGCAGCTAGCGCCATTCGACGGCCAACACCGCGGTTCCTGGTGTGTCCGCTGTGCCATGCGTGTGATCATTGCTTGTACAGCCCTCTCGCAGTGTCCGGAGCAAGTATGGTGGGTCTGACACACCGGTGTCAATGTGTTCTTTCTTCCATTTCCAGGAGTATATATATATATATATATATATATATATATATATATATATATATATATATATATATATATATGAAAAAAGGTAACTTTACCCATCAGGATTGGCCATAGGTACAACACATCCTAGCTTGACCTCATTCATTACAGGCATCATTCACTCATATGAAGTGGCAAGCTAACAAGGAAACATGTAATTGATGCCTAATGTCCCTTCACATTTACAATATTCTGGAGTATGAACTGTTCTCTGCTCATTGATTTACCCTGCTCAATCACTCATTTGGTCTTAATCACCAAAGACATACATTCTCAAATTCTCACTGGACAAAGAAATCATATGTGTAATCAGTTTGTCTTATTATCTAAGTTGTGTAAATTAGTGTATTATTTTGTACAACATGAAAACAAATTCAGGCACATAATCAGAGGATTAATAAATATGCAGAAAAACATAGAACTCACAATCAAATCGGCATTCTTGATACATACAAAAACACAAAAAGGTATTACTTAATGATGTCCACAAGGGTTACTGGGGAGACATATTTTACAATAGAAAATGTCACACAAATTGTGAATATGACACTTCGTACTGACTGGTAGGACTGAAGAATAGCAATTCGTACCCGAGTGGAATGGCCTCCCACTCAATGCATGACGTGGCAGAAGTGGCGGGTTCCCTCTCGTCTCTGACAACAACTGGTGTGTTGGCAGCAACTGGCATCTTTGGCAGCTACTGGACTGCAGTTAGACCCTTGGCCTTACCTGGTCAGGCCACAGTCAGCCGTCAGGGACTGGTGTGGCACCATTGCATTTGACATGCATAGAAATCCATTCAGCATTACTGGGACATGGGACAGCCCTACTCTTCCCATTCGCCTCTCCCTCGGAATGCGTGCCTACCAGTGCAGGACATCGGATTAGCTCGCCTTTTGTTGACGGGACAGGTCACTGTCAGCATCCTACTGAGTCAGTTAGGCTTGGCACGCGTGTCGACTGTGGTGTCACATGACTCGCTTCTCCCTAAATTACTGGCCTGGCGGATCATTGGCCACCAGGGGGCTACTGCCGGGATGTGGTGGTGTCCCACTGTCTGCACTGGCTTGAGACATGCTGCCTCCACTAGGGCTGCGTGATGTAGACACATCAGCTGGCAGCAGCCAGTTCTGCTGCAGCGGGTAGTCCACCATACGTGGGCTGCTGCAGCTAACTCATTACGGTGGCCCACTCCATTCGTCCCTCACTGGCTCTCATGGGTTGTGACTTCCAATCTGACATGTTGTTTCTGAAGTCTGCACAATCCTCGAGTGTGGTCAAGTGCCATATTCTCTCACAAATGTCATAAATTGATTATTTATATATATATATATATATATATATATATATATATATATATATAATATCCAAAAATAATGGCTCCAGGGCCCTGTTAACGCTGTATGGGCGTAAATTATATGGTGTGAGATGTTGTTGTTTGTGTGTGCACGTGTTTTTGGTAGTTTTCGGTTAGTTCTGCTCCTGTCATGCACCCTAATTTTACGCTGGCGCAACGTCTATACCTCCACCAAACGTGCAGACGTCTCCCAATACTAAATACTAACTTATTGTATTACCGTATACCTTCGCTAATACTACCAAAGCGAAATTTCATGTATTTTATTCCTTGTACACTCCTCTTTTATTTTTCGATGTCCGGCGGTGTTGTCTGCTGACGCTGAATTGGTCAGGAAGTGCGTCTACTCACTCAGGTGCAGGTGATTTGGCTGAAATCTTTGTAGTGGCGTTTTATGATTGTGCTTACATAATTTTACATATTACAAGTATGCCTCCAGTCTCCTCTGTCAGGATCGCTGCTGCTGAAATGAAACATAAGCATACTGCAAGTGCTAAGTCCCCATACACAATATTTCGCAGATGGCGCTAACATGGAGCTGGCAAAATTCCACCACGAGACAGGCTATTCCGCACTACAGGCGATGACTCATAACACACCGATTCTTAGCGTCGACACGCGCCCAAAGCGTGGACCGCTAACACCATACGGAACACATCTGAAGATCGATGATGATGATGTTTAGTTTGTGGGGCTCTCAACTGCACGGTTATCAGCGCCCATACAAATTTCTAACCTTCGCTGTCCAAACTCGCCACTTTCATGAATAATGAGGACAACACAAACACCCATTCATATTGAGGCAGGTGAAAATGCCTGACCCCGCCGGTCGAATATCCTGACGCACGTGCTCGTAACACACGGAGTCTTACCTCCGACAAGTGCCCAAAGCGTGGGCCGCTAACACCATACGAAACACATCCGAAAATAGAGACGCACATGCTCTATGGCACGATTTACCGTCTCGACGCAACGAAAAACGTGAAGTTACGTACATCCGTCCCTTGGTCAGTGTGCAAGAAACCATGGAAAGTAAACAGAAACAAAATCATTGGCCATGGTGATCCTGTGAAGGCTCTTCTACGAGAGTGCTACGACAGAGTACGATGCTCAATTACAGTCAAATTACGACTGATCTCCTTGCTCTCCTGAGAGCAGAAATCGGACAACAATTGTGAGGTCCAGAGAAATAATAGCAGTACTCAGTTGTTTGGAGTACTCAGTATTGGAACGTGCCTGGTTTGGTATGCCGTAAAAAGTGCCAGTTGTTGATGACGTATGACTTGCAACGGAATTTTTTATTCAATCTGCCACATGCCAGTGAATGTTGGCGTGAAGATGTCACAAATACGTTACTCGTTTGACCCCGTTCAACAAGGACTCATGCTGAAAACTAATGTAAATGCCAAACAAACAAAATGACACCGAAATAGAACAAATGGAAAATGACGCTAAGCAACATATTATCAAAATTAAATTACGTTAAGCATTTCATTCATAGAGACTATTTACATATTGCACCTCCTCTTCCCGTAGTAATTCTCTTGCATCTTCGTACTCTAACAGGTTCATATCGCTCTTTCCGATAGTTTTTGCGGCATTGTTCTTAGCTGAGTCCGCAGCGGCTGTCTATTAATTGCTGTTTCAATTTCCTCTGCGTGACCCCTGTGAAGGGTTAGCTGGCCTCAATTCCACATATTCGCTACGTTGGTCATTCCATTGACATTGATCGTTGTATGTCCTGCTATTGCTTTGCTGTTGGTCCCTAGAATCCTGTTGGCCCTGGTTCGATTTCTGTTGTTCTCTCCAATTTCCGTTTCGTCGGTAGTTGTTGTTGTTATGATTATAATTACCTCATCTTCTTCTATTTTCCCACGATGGCTGGTTACTCCCATTGACGTTTGAATTTTTGTTTCGATTCGATCGATGTTTTCTCCATTTCGTCCATCGTCATTCCTCTCTGGCGAATCTGGCCAGTTACGGTCATTATTTCTACTTCTTTACCACGAGTTGTGAATTTCATTCACGTACTCGAGTTCGCACAGCGCACTCTTGGAAGCTTCGATTAAATCGTTGCATCTACCTATGAGCACCTGCTGGTAACGTAAAGGTAATTTCATGTAGCAGTGCCTTATAATTTCCTTGGCACTGTACAGTTGATACAAGAATCGATTCTTCTTTACCAGGGATTCGAAGAATTTGACAGGACTGCGGAATCCTGACGCTCCTAAGTCCTTTCCTAACATGGTCTCCTGTTTTATCCTTTCCTGTGTGTCTTGCGACCAGTATGTGCTAAGAAATACGTTCTTAAATTCTTGGTAGGTGCCACAATTCTCCGCAACTCCGCGCATATGTTCTGCAATCGACCCTTCTAAGAAACCACAGATAAACTTGAGCTTGTCCTTCAGCGGCCAAGATGCTGGTAGCACATGATCGTACTGTCCCATCGAGTTCTTTGGATGTAGGGCTTTGTTGGTCTCCTTATAGACTAGAAACTTCCGTATGGTCAAGAATAGTTTGTTGTCCAAAGATTCGACGTATCCACCGTACGAATTTTCCCTCACCTCTGCAGCGCGTGATTCCATGTATCCGTGCCCAGACGATTCTCGTGCACTGTTATGGTATCCCCTAGTGCTGTCAGATTCACTTAATAAGTTTTCTGACCTCCGTAGACGTGTACAACTGTTTTCCTGCTCGGTCTCTGACATGCTGCGTATTACCGAGACAGGAGCATGTTCCTCCTGCATTCGCCCAGGGTGGAGGGTTCGTGTCCACGTATAGCGGTTCGGAGGATCGCAGAACATGTTCTTGACTTCTGTGATGCTCTCGATGGCGCTCTACTGGACGAGATTGTGTTTGCAATTGCGTGACCCGCTCACGTGCCTGGCGAACGCCCTTAGCCAACCAACTCGTGTGTTTTTACTATCTCATATTAAATCTGTCTCTTTTTCATCATAACTGTGCTTGCTTACAAAGAAATGAGAATCATATTCTGATAAATTATGAAAATAAATCTGTATAAAACAAGGGTGTGTTAATTGTATATTGAAATTGTTACATAAAAGCTTTACAAAATTTGGAGTCTAATGATCATGACAATGTACATTTTTACAATCTTTTATGAGATAATAATCTCTTAATTGTTCTTTAGAAGTTAATGGCTTTTTTCTTGAATTTAAGAATAAATTTCCCCAAATTCTGAAACTTCATTTTAAAAGAATATATAAATTTTATGGTAATTTTGTCCTCTATAAACAAGAGAATTCTTGTAATACCCATTTATATATTTAATATAATAACAAAAACCACTTGGTTCATGTTGTTTGTATTTAATAGTAAAACTATTTTATAGTAAAAGTATTTTCTATGTAAATGACAGACAATCTTTTTTCGTAAATTTATGATTTTTTAGTTCCATGTATTGCCCTTTTCCTGATAGTTCTACTTTTACTAGCTCATTAATTAAAGATTTTTTTGTGTGAACATCTAATTTTTCTTATTGTTATAGTTTAATTTTATGTGCTCTTTTGTTATTTGGCTGGAAACACAAAAAATAAATTTTTAACCCAGCAGTAGTGTGAATTGTTTTCTTTTTAAAATATAACAAGTAAATGTTTTTCTTTTTACATTTTGTTGCTTTCAGTGGATCTGTATCATAATATATTCCTTTCTTTTGAACAAATAAGCATTAATAGATACATTAATTTTAGTCTAAATTTTTGGGATGTCGTTAGTTTCAACAGGAAACTACAAGGGTCTAGGTGTTGCATGCAGCCGTACAGTACGGAACACGCACTCGCCAGCCGACCTGTCTGGAATGCTGACTATTTGCTTGTCAGCGCACCTGTGTCCAGCTGCAGCGTGACACAGGTAGTAAGCCACTGGCCAGCGTACGCTGCGAGCCGTATTAACTAGTGTGGCTTCCGGCACGGATATGTCTCTTTACTTAGCTCACCATGGAGCCTTTCGATACGACTATAATTAGGATGTCAGACACTGTGATGATGGGTGTGCATAGCGTGCGTGTTTTATAATCTGCCTTTGTTAATAAAGCTGTTTAAACTTCTTTCACGGTGTTCGTGTATTGTTGTACCTCATGGACCCACTGCTTACAAATCCTGACAAATATTTCGTCTGATTATCATCAGGGGCAACAACACAAACAACGCCCTTATAGAAGTGGTGTCAACATGTGGATAATTATGGAAAATCTATAGTCCTGAAGAGGAGCAGCACAACGTGAACGTCTAGCAGCAGCAGCAGCAGAAGCAGCATGAACATTTTTCAACTACGTGGAGACATCCAACGCTGGAATTTATGTTGGTCTACACCGGTTTTGAGTAGGCAGAGCAACATTGTCGATCTCGATCTACAAACTGTCATTAATGAACTACAAGAAGACATTCGGCAGTTGAAAGCAGAAAGAAGCGAGCATAGCATTCCGAAAGAGTGGGCAAATGATAGTTCATGCAGTACAGGTACAACTACAATAAAGAATTTTTCATTATTGTCATCAGTACCAGCGTTTAGATAATCAGACCGAAAATGACTTCGTGATAGGTGGTGTATATCGTGGGAGAAACGTCAAACTACTTATTGACACAGGAGCACAAAACTCATCAATGTGGTTTGGTATAGATAAACGGGATAAATTGAAACCGCCGCTATTAAAAGTCCAAGGGTTAAACGGAGGAAAGCTACGTAACTACGGAGAAGTTGCTGTAGAACTAATTCTTTGCCAAGGCCAAGACGAAGGTGAAAATAAAGATAAAGATAAATACACAACAAGGGTGCAAGTGGTTTCAAATAACGAAACGCGTTATGACGGTGTACTTGGATTAGATTTCTTGTCCGCTAACGATACAGAGGTATTTGTCTCAGAAAGGAAGACGAGACTAGGCCGTAGCTCGTTCTTCAGATCGTACTCAAAGGAGCAGCAATACTGACATCGTGGGAATGGACCGCCCAAACGATGCATCAGTTCTAACCGTCCGAGTCGATGTTCAAATTGATCACCTTCAGCAAACTGCCAAGGGAGCAGGAAAGACAATCTACGTAGAAGTTAAGTCACTCTGATGCAAGTAAGGAACTTTGTTATTAACTCAGCAATCCGATACTGGATACAATGCATTGTTATGTTGCTAGAAGTGTAGCTGTCCCTATAATGATGAGACAGAATGTCGCAAAAGTCCCAGTTACAATAATGAATATGAGCAATGAGGATGTGGTTTTGACACGAGGAATGAAAGTTGCTGAAGTGTCGAACGTACGTAAAAGTGACATAATACAGATTCCAGATGAGGTAACAAATGCTGCAGTTATAAACACAGATTTTTATAACAGTACCGCAAAATTACAACGAGGAGACGAAGTTAATAATGAACTGAAGCGCAAGATTTGGGAAAAAATAGAACATTTGACAGCTGATGAACAGACGATTTTAGCGCCTGTTTTGTTGGAGTTTGCACATTTATTCCTAGAACGTGCAAATTTACCCGTCAATCACGTTGTTCAGCATGATATTTATACAGGGAATGCAGCTCCAGTCACACAGAAACCTTACCAAATACAACTTAGTCAAAGATAGTTGGTGGAAGACTTGGTTGAAGAACAATTAGAAGCCAGAATTATAAAACCAAGATGTCTTTCAGACCCACCATGGTGTTTGCCTCTTGTAGTTGCAAAGAAGAAATCAATTTCTGGAGAACTACAGTTCCGTTTTTGTATTGATTACCTATCTTTCAATGCTGGGAACACGCATGACATTCACCCATTACCAGATTTAGTGGAAACCTTGGATTACTTGAGCAGATGTCAATTTTTTTCAGTATGTGTTTTAAAAATGGATATCACCAGTTAACAGTACATCCAGATGATCGAGCAAAAACCTCATTTGTAACAGCAACTGGAGTATACAAGCATCTTCATATGCCATTTGGGCTTCGTAATGCTCCAGCTACATTTCAGTGCCTGATGGATTCAGTTTTACGAGGGCTCACCCCAACACAAGCACTTGTTTAGCTTTATCATGTGATAATTTTTGGTGAAAACATGAAACAGCATACTGAGATACTACAAGCTGTTTTTGAGTGTATAAGAAGCGCAAACCTGTCTTTATCAATAGATAAATGTCATTTTGCTCAAAGTAAAGTTAACTATCTTGGTCATGTCATAACCAGTGAAGGTGTTCGACATGATCCAAAATTAACTGAAGATGTAAAGAGTTTTCCTGAACCACAGAATTTGAAAGAACTAAAATCATTCTGGGGATTGTCAAATTTCTACAGACGATTGTAGCCAGTTATGCAAATATAGCACATCCAATGGCACAGCTACTGAAGAAGGGAGCCACATTTAATTGGTCAACAGAATGCAAAAGGGCAATGGAAGAACTTAAAACTGCTCTAACCACAGCCCCAGTGTTAGCCTATCCAGATTTCTGTAAACCTTTTATTATTTCAACAGATGCATCCAATTTTGCCATAGATGCAATCTTGTCTCAAGAAATTGATGGTCATGAACATCCAATCTCATTTGCTTCCAGACAGTTAAACGAAGCAGAATGTAATTATACTACTGCTGAGAGAGAGTTTTGTGCTTTGGTTTTTGGCATAAACATACCAGATGTTTCTTAACAGGATGAGAATTTACAGTTATTACAGATCATGCCGCAATTAAAGAGTTATTGAGCTTAAAGTATCCAAGTTCCAGATTAACAAGATGGACACTAAGAATTTAAGGTTATTCACTGACCTGGTAAACAACATGTTAATACTGATGCAATGAGTTGAAAAGTCAATTTTTGTTTTACAATAAGTCGAGATGAAGAGTTAAAGGCAGCTGGAGAAGAAGATCCACAATGAAAATTGTGGAAAAATGATCAACATTTTGTCAAAATAGATGGATTATTGTACAAAATCACTAGTAAAGGAAACCGCCTAGTTATTCCACAAAGCATGAAAGAGCAAATCATGAGAGAACAAAACGATTCTTTATTACCAGGACATTGCAGTAAAAAAGCAACAAACATTAAAATAGCTCAAATGTTTTGGTGACCGAGCCACAAAGTTGACATTTTCGAGTTTGTTTCACGATGTGATTCCAGTAACAGATGGAATAATGTAGGGAAAAGTAGAGCGCCATTGCAAGAACTGCCAGAGACAAGTGAACCATTTGAATGAGTAGGACTAGATGTCGTAGGACCGTTACCAAAGACTAAAAATTGAAACAAATACATATTGACAATCTAAGATCATTTCATTAGATACCTTCTCATGATACCAATACCTGATCAGAGCGCTGAGACTACAGCTAAAGTTTTTGTATAAGAATAGATTCTTAAGTTTGGAGCATCAATAAGTGTAATTAGTGATCAAGGAACGAATTTTATGAGTGAATTACTTAAACAGACTTGTAAACTCATGGAAATAACTAAGTTAAGGACTACACCAGCACATCCTGAAGGAAATGGAAGAACTGAGCCAGTCCACAAACAACTATTAAAGTGGTTAGCCGTTATGTGAGCAGCAAACACAATTTGGATGTCTGTTTACCGTACTTGGTAAGTTGTTACAATGCCAAAATGCACAACTCAACTGGCCTAAGTCCATATGAGATCGTCTACGGAAGAAGAATGTATTCACCCTTGTATTTTGCACGATCGACTGCCAGAATCAGCAATGAATACGTAAGGGATTTAGCACGCAAGCTAAAGGAAGCATGGTGGAGAGTGAAACAGCAAAATCATCAATCCTTTCTTCAGCAACCAAGACAACACGACCGCCAAGCGGCAGTGCTACAGTATCGAAATGGTTCATATGGCGCTAAGCACTATGGGACATAATATCATGTGCTCATCATTCTATCTGTTCTGTTATTTATCTTTTATTGAGTATTGTTTCTCGTTGACTCATTGTAGGATGTCTTTAATCCTGACACGACCAATCCTCCAGCGTTTCAACCGTATAATGTAGCACTACATTTTAAACGTTTCTAATCCTTTCATTTCCTCTTTCTCAGTGTTTCGCTTCCATGCGTAACTTTACGGGAAATATAGCTTTTTATGAACTTATTCGGATCTCAAGGCTTATAATGTTGGAAGTAAGCAGCTGCTTCATTTTATAGAAAGGCCTGTCGTCTTGTGCAATTTATGCTGTACTGCCTTCCATACTGCTTCCTTCTTTATCTGTTCGACTTCCAGGACAAAACGTTTCTCCTTACCCTACCCCACCCAACAGCAGACTTACAGTAGGTACAGTTCGGCAATTAGTGTAATTCACCTCCATGATGTGAAGAATGACGGTATAGACAGATATCGGAGGTGATTGACGATGGATCAACTGGAACTTAGATGGACTCATGGTAAGACAGTATTAGTCGAACTGTCACCAGAGAATTAGCGGAAATTAACCTAACAGGACAGCAGTAGGGAAGAATAAAATAAACAGACAGTGAGCAATACGACAGTCTGAAGTTTGTGTTTGTTTCTGTGTGTGTGTTGTGTTTTTGTCTGTGTATGTGAGGTCTTCTACCATATCATATCTCCCCCACCATACCACACTCTCTTGTAAAATATCCATAGTGGTAAGCTGACATTATCTCTGCCAGTTTCCAATGTCGTTAAGTATTACTGTCGTTGGTCCTATTTGTCGCAGAACCCTCTTTTCACTTCTTTTTGTGTTTCCAACCATTTGTGCAGAATTTACAACTTCACTAGACTTGAGACACCACTACGAAACATTTGTAAATATTTGCCTACAGTTTCTCGGAGACTTACTAGGGAAAAGCTATACAACGATACAGGTTCTCAAGAATTCCTTAGTCTTGCAACATTGACATGCCCAGGTGAAAAAGATAATTGGCGTTAATGTACTGAACTGCTGTTTCAAATCCAGCTCAAAAATAATGAATTTGTTCCGAATAGCAGTGCGATGAAATGATGACTTTCCATATACAAGAGGGTCTCATTGGCAATGCATATATTGTGGACCTTGTAACTGTAAACAGGCCTGAACTTATAGCTATTGTCAGTGTAGAGACGGGGTGTTTATGATGTCATCACAGCGACGAAGGTATCCATCTAGAAGACTAGGAGAATGTTTATACTCGAAAAATCAGATAAGCAGTTGTTAGCATTCCACTTAGACATTGAAAGTACATCACTTGAGCCCAGTATGAGTGAGGTTCAAGAATTATTTTCAGAGTTTAAACCGATCGTATACAGCGCTCAGGATACATATGTGCCAAGTATGCACATTAATGATGGAGAAGATCTTCGTGGTTTAGTAATCAAATTTGAAAAATGCTGAAGAAATAGAGATTGGTGCACTCTCAGTTCAGAAAAGAATGCGCCACAGTTGTGAGGCTAAAGTTAGTATAAATAAGTGCGACTGTAGGATCAATGTGCGAAGAATGCAACTACTTACATCGGCGCACCTTAGCGGAAGATCTTGCTGTTAATCCGAGAAAATTCTGCTCCTACGCGAAGTCGGTAAGCGGGACTAAGGCTTCCATCCACTCACTTGTTGCCCAGGCTGGTGAGGCAATAGAAGACTGCAGAAGATAATTCTTTTATTTCTTTCGCTTGTGCCTTTGCCTTGCAGGTTTCGCAGGGTCGGCAATGTTACAATAGGATTTGGCATGGTTAAGTTAAAGGGGTGGCCAGATTATTGTCCCGCCGAAATCTCATACCCCCCAGGATGGAATCAGTGTACCCCAGCTTTCTGTGTCTAGTGTAAACCATGAAATAGTGCGAACATGTTTCAAATGTCTGCGAGTCATGTAACTGAGGTGGTATGTGGAAACCAGTCCAGCATTCACCTAGTGGGATGTGGAAAACCGCCTAAAAACCATATCCAGGCTGGCCAGCACACCGGCCCACATCGGTAATCCGGCGGGCGGATTCGATCTGGGGCCGGTGCGCCCAACCGAGTTCAGGAAGTAGCGTATTAGTGCTCTCGGCTAACCTAGTGGGTAAGACTGCAGAAGATAATCTGAAGTTTTAAGTTCTGCCTTAAGAAACCATTTACGCAGAAGACTCGTACAAACATACCGTCGCTTGACTGGCTCACAGACTCCAGCATGAGGGACGTAGAAATAGCCATTTCTGGCGGAGAGAAGCAGCTGAATGCACTGAAAACAAAAATGTGGTCAGGTCGAGACGGAATCACAATTCTGGTTTAGTATTCTGTGGCACTGGCCCTTTACTTTTTTTTGTCTGGTTTGATGCGTCCCACCACGAATTCCTCTCCTGTGCCAACCTTTTCATTTCAGAGAAGCAATCACAGCCTACATCCTCAGTTATTTGCTGAATGTATTCTGATTTCTTCCTCTACACTTTTTATCCTCGGCAGCTCCCCAGTACCGTGGAAATTATTTCCGTCACTGCCTCTTTGATGTATGGATAGAACGGTAGCGGCGAAAGATTACATCCGTTTCTTCCACCCTTTTTAATCTGAGTACATCGTTTTTTGGTCTTTGACCTTATAGTTTCTTTGGTTCTTGTACATATCACATATCGCCTGTCTTTCCGTATAGCTTATCCCTGTGTTTCTCAGAAATTCGTACATCTTGCACCATCTGAAACTCTTGACAAATCCTATGAACGTGTCTCCATGTTTCTTCAGTCTTGCTTCCATTATGAACTGCAACGTCAGAAGTGCCTCTCTGGAGCCTTTACCTTCCCTAAAACCAAACTGATCGTGATCTAACGGATAGTTTTCTTTTCCATTCTTCTGTATGTTATTCTTGTTAGCAACTTGGACGCATGAGCTGTTAAGCTGATTCTGTGATAATTCTCTCACTTGTCGGCTCTTGCAGTATTCGGAATTGTACGGATAACCGTTTTCCGAAATTCAGGTGGTACATACATTCCACATACCAATATGAATGACCGTTTCGTAGCCACTTCACCCAATGATTTTAGAAAACCTGTTGGGATGTTATCCATCCATTTAACCTTATTTGATCTTCAGTCTCCCAGAGGTCTTTTAAATTCTGATTCTAACACTGCATCCCCGATCTCTTCCCCATCGACTCCTGTTTCTTATTTTATCGTGTCATCAGGAAAGTCCTCCCCCTCGTAAAGGCTTTCAGTGTATTTTCCACTTGTCCACTCTCCCTTCTGCAGTTACCAGTGGAATTCCCCATGCACACTTAATGTTACCGTCCATGCTTTCAATTTCAACGAAGTTTACTTTGCCTTTTCTATATGCTGAGTCGATCCTTCCGACAATCATTTCGCCTTAGCTTCCCAGCACTTGCTATTTATTTCATTCCTAAGTGACCCGTATTTCTGTGTTCTTGTGTTCTTCTGAACATTTTTGTACTTCTTTCTTTCGTCAATCAACTGGAGTATTTCTTCTGTTACCCATGGTTTCTTCGCAGTTACCTTTTTCTTACTTATAAATAGCCCCAATATGAGCAGCTATACCTCCAACTTGCTTGCATGATGACAGATCTATGTAAGACCGATTCTGTTTTGTATTCATTGGAATGCTTTGCATTTCACAACAATGACACCGCATAATGTTTTCCAATATTTGACGAAGGCAGTATTTTCTGGGACGTTGGATATTCTCTGTGTCCCTTGTGTCTAACACCATCTAAATATCAGCCAGTCTGTGGATGCTTGTATCAAGCGAAACGCGTGATTGGTGAATAAATAGTAACTACAACCTTGCAACCAAGAGAGTTTGTTTCTTTATTATCTTTATGATGCCCTCTTAGAAGTTGCAGTTATTAAATTTGATCTCGAAGACTGGGATTATCTCATCTGTCTTGTCTAGAGTTTCTTGAACACTGGGGCGAACAGTTTTGTAATGGCTCGTTTTAAGGAGATTCCAGTAATTCTAAGGGCATGTCGTCTACTCGACGGGACGTGCTTGAGTTAGGTCCTCTTTCAGATTCTTGTCACAGTACCTTACCTCCCATCTCAACTTCATTTACTTGCTCTTCCCGTACTATAATATCGTCTTCAAGGTCATTTTCCTTGTATAGCTGCTCTATATATTCCGTCGACCACTCAATTTCCCATCTTTCCTTACTACTGGCTTGATCTCTTGATATTTGTGCAGCTAATATCTTGACTTCAATTTTCTCTTTAATTTTACTGTAAGTTGCGTCTACTTTTCCCCTAATAATTCATACTTCTACACCCTTGGACTTGTTCTTTATCCATTTCAGCTTTTCACATTGTCTGTCAATCTCATATTTGAGATGTCTCTTTCATCACTTCATTTAATGCATTTTTATGTGTTCTCCTTTTGTCAATTAAATGTAAGATCTTCTGGGATTTCAAGGATTTCTACTAGACCTTGTCCTTTCATCTATTTAGTTCTCTGCTGCCTTCACTATTCCATCCCTGGAAGCTAACCTTACGTATTCTTTCGTATTTCTGTACACTTTTACAGTTATTCATTTCTAATGCCATCTCCAAAGCTTTCAGCAACCTCCGGTTCCTTAAATTTATTCTGGTGTCATCGTCTTAACATCCTACCGTTTCGCAATTTCTTCAGTTTCTATACAGTTCATAACCAATTTATCATGGCCTTAGTCCATATGTACCCCTATAAACGTCTTACAGTTTAAAATCTTGATTCGAAGTTTTTGTCTTGTTGTATCTTGTCAAAAAGTTACCAGATCGTCTTCAGAACGTTGAAATGAAGTCCCTTCAACGTATTTTTTCCCTCTGCGGAAGATGTTCGATGCTCATCCACTGCCATGTGGTATTTTACAAACCTTCGTCTCTGAGCACAGCCCATCGGCTTATCCATCAGAACCCTTTATCTTCTTCGGCTCGACGTTTAATGTAATACCGTTACCTCAGCTTTCGTCGTCGGCCTAGTAAAGATGCCTTATGTTCGAATCCTTTTGTTTAATCCATCCAGTACCTCACAGAGAAAAGAGAATGCAGCATTTACGGTTATTAAACGACTTCTGACTGTACATTTGACAGCAAATTATGTTAAATTGGATGATCATTTATCCTTACATCCAAGGCCTTTTAGTAACTTTAGAGAACACTGATGTTGTCTGCCTTATCCTGAGGCTTGCTGTGGCTCGCCTTGGTGCCGTTGCTAGGTTGGCATCGTTGAGTTGGTATAGTTACGGTTGTCATCTTCTCTTGTGTTCATTGGCGCCACTTCGTTTGCAAGCGTTGTCTGTTCGCTAGTGGCAGCCGCGGCGGTTATCGAAATCTATTAACGGTGGTACTATCTTTGGGGCGACGTGGTGGTGTTTCCGTGTCGATGAATCGGCAGTTCGGTTGGGAACGGACGAGCAGCCATGTCCGCTCAGCGAGGGGGACACGCTGGAACCACTGGCGCCACCCATGCACTGCCGGATGGAAGGGCTGTAGTCGCGAGGGGTACAACCTCGTTGTCAACCGTACCCAGGAAGTTTAAGTAGTGTGGACCTTAATTCAAGTAGTGAAACTCCACGATTGTGAGATCTCGCCGTTTGCTTGCGTGTTGCTGTTCGCAGTGTCGCCGAGACGAAGAACGGTGAGTAGAGCGTTTGGGGATGGCGAACCTAATTAGCCTTCCTCCACTTCGTAATGTTAATTGTTGCATTCTATATGGTATTGTTGGTGAAGTTCATCCAGTGGTAGTTTTCCTGCCTAGTGTCCGCTAACGCCCCGGTTACCTGCCCTGGAGCTTAGTGTAAGTTACGGCAGTGTACTTTTCCTCGCCTTGCCGCTGGGCTGTCCGGTAAGGTGCATAGTTCGACAGCTTCCTTGATTTGTGGGCCACATGGTGTTTTTTTTTTCTCTCTTTCTACTCTGGTATTAGTGGTTCCTTTCTGCTTCCGGATGCTCTAAACACTCGAGTCTGAACACGTAGTGCTGGCCGCCGGTTCCCGCTTGGGTGTGTTACTCCATCGTTGCATTGGTCATCCGACGTTAGGTAGATTCGGCAAATAATTATTGGTCATCCGTTTAAACTGAGGGACTTGTCGATCTTTGGAGCAACATCTGCCCCCCCCCCCCCCCACTTCCGCTTTTGGTCAGATTTGATGATTGTTTTGTTTAAATTAATAACTGTAATTTCAAGTTTGAAGATGTTCAACTGGTTCTTAAAAGATTGCTTTTCAGGCCTTCAGCCGTGAAACAGTTATTAAATTATTACTATTGGGGCCTTTAGCCGAGAAATAGTTTTAATTTGTTGTCATTAAAGCCTTCAGCCGTGGGTGTTACTTGTCTTAAAATTCTAGTTAGACAACTGTATTCTAACAGAGAGATTTTGGTGACTGTTGTTTCAAAAATATTTTAATAACTGTAATAGCAAGTTTCATGTAGTTTGACTGGTTCTTAAGATTGCTGTTCAGGCCTTCATTAGTGAAACAGTTTTTACCATCATTGGGGCTTTCAGCCGAGAAATAGTTTTGAATTTGTTGTCATGAAGGCCTACAGCCGTGGAACACTTCTTAATTTATTGTCACTTTTTATTTGTTGTTGTTTCTAAATAAAGTGTACGTGATTGAAACGTACACTAACAAACAGTAATTGATTACGGCCCCGTCGACAATCGTAACCCAATCCTGCCTTCCTTGGTACCATGTCTCATATCCCTTTCTCGTATTTTATAAAGCGACTTTACTGTTGAGTACTTTAATCGTTCAGGAACCTGACCATTCCCAAAGGAGAAATTACAGGTCTAACGTCTGCAGCACTGTACTTAATTATTCTGCTAGATACTCAATCATCTATGAGAGTCCTTAGTCTTCATTGATTTAATTGTTGATTAAACCTCCCCTTGTCAATATCAGGGGAGAGTATTCCAGACATCAGTCTCGGAAAGACATTTCCTAAGAGAGTTATTGCATTCCTTGTAGAAACTAAGTTTTTATTTAATTCGTGAGCTATTTCAGAAAGTGATCGTTAAGTACTGTGCACATATCTGACTTATCAGTAACAGAAACATTTTTAGTACGTACTGACTTTATATCCTCGTCCTTATGCTGCTGACCAGACGCTTCCCTGACGACTGACCAAATGGTTTTAATTTTATGGTATGAATGAGCTATTCTATCTGAGTACTATGTACGCTTTGCCTAATAGCATTCTTAAGCACCTTACAGTAATACCTGTAATGATCAACAGTAGTTCGATTGAGACTACTTCTAACTTTTGATATAATTCTCACTTTGCTCTACATGATATTGTTATTAGATTAGTCAATCACCCAGACTGCCTTTTATTGCTAGTACCCTGTTTTGAACGTTCTAATTGACAGCAACTATCGAAGAGCATGAGAAATGTGTTAAGCACTGCGTTATAGTTGATACCTATCTTATCGACACTATAAACATCGTGCCACTCTTGTTCCTTACCGAGATTTAAAAAACTCTCTGTTGCCCTTGGATTAGCTTTTCAACACAGTTTATATATATATAGTATTTTTCTGAGTACAGAAACCTTTTAGAATCAGAATTTGTGCATCATGGTCTGAAAGGCGATACCCCTTTTTTCTAACACAATAACCATCAAGTAATGAAGAATGATGAAATATTTGTCTGTGGTTGCACTGCTGTCCCGCTGCACACTGGTTGGAAAAAAAAAATAGAGACTGCCTGATATATGTATTTAGGAGACATTCCAACATCCTTTTTCTTGCACTATCACATCCACAGTAATACTGAAGTCAAGACGCACAACTAATTTTTGGTACTTCGTTTGAAGTGAAACAAGAACCCTCTCTAGCTGGAGGGTAAATGTTCTGAAGTCGGAGTCAGGAGACCTATAAATAACTACAGTTAGCCGCATGGTGTGGCCACGCGGTTTGAGGCGCTATGTCACAGATTGCGTGGCCTATCCCGTTGGAGGTTTGAGTCCCTCCTCGAGCATGGGTGTGTGTGTTATTCTTGGCAAAGGTTAGTTTAAGGTAGTTTAAGTTGTGTGTCAGTCTAGGACCGACGACGTCAGTAGTTTGGTCCTTTAGGAATTCACACACATTTGCACATTTGAACATTTAACTACAGTTAAAAGTTTAGTTTCACTAAATTCAGCTGTCCCTGCACGACATTCAAATACCTATTCAGTGCAGTGCTTTGATACGCCTGCAGAATCAAATGCAATATTGCTTTTCAAGTACATCGCCTCTCCCCCACTTCTTGAAAAACAGCCAGCCAATCTATATCCTGGTAAAGGAAGCTCTTGCATTGTCAAATGGCTCTGAGCACTATGGGACTTAACATCTGTGGTCATCAGTCCCCTAGAACTTAGAACTACTTGAACCTAACTAACCTAAGGACATCACACACATCCATGCCCGAGGCAGGATTCGAACCTGCGACCGTAGCAGTCGCGCGGTTCCGGACTGAGCGCCTAGAACCGCGAGACCACCACGGCCGGCCCTTGCATTGTCACATTATTTATGTGGTGATCGGGTATACCAGTAATGTCAGTTAACATCTATAAGCAGTTCACTAACTTAACCTGTAACTGAGCCGTGTTGCGGCTCACGTTGGTGCTGTTCGTAGGTTGGCATCGTGTAATAGGGATAGTGGCGTCTCGTTTTCTTCTTGTGTTCAGTGGTGCCACTACGTTGCTAGCATTGTCTGTCTGCGAGTGGCAGCAGCCGCGGTTATCGATATCTAGTACCATGGTGCTATTTTTGGAAGGACGTCCAGTGTTCCCGGATCGGAGAGTGTCGGGCAGTTTGGCTGGAATGGTGCAGCAGTGAGGTCTGGCATCGCGTAGACACGCCAGGACCAATGGCAGCACTGCAGGCACTGCCAGATCGAGGGACTGTAGTTGCAAGGGCCACAACCTCGTTGCCCACCGGACCCAGGACGTTTGAGTCGAGTGAACAGTAACCCAGTAGTGAAACCTCCACTAATTTGAGATCACGCAATTTGTTTGCACATTGCTGTGCGCAGGGTTACTGAGACGAAAAGCAACGTGTGGAGTGTTTTAACTTTTCGAAATTAGTTAGCCATTCCCCGCTTCTTAATATTAATCATTGAATTCATTGTGCTTATCGGGGAAGTTCAACAGGCTGTATTTTCTGCCTAGTGGTCGCTAGCGCCCCAGTTACGTGCCCTGGAGGTTAGCGTATTTTCGCGGAGAATACCTTTCCTCGCCTTGCTACTGCTGTCTGGTAGGACGTGTCGTTCGTCAGCCTCCTTGATCGTGGTCTGGATATTTGGTTTCTTTTGAACTACTTTGGTCGTAGTGGTTCTTTCTGTTGCTGGATGTTCTTAACACTGGATTCTGAAGACGCAGTACTGTCCACCGGTTCCGCCTTGCCTGTGTTATTCCAAAGTTGTATTGGTTATCAGACGTTAGGTAGATTTTGCAAGAGTGTTGGTCTGCTTTTAAACTGTTATTAGTTTGAGTTGCCATCCGGTTAAGTGAATACAACTCTTGGCTGCCTGTCTTATCGGTTACGAAGTTGAGCGACTTCCCCAGGACGATCCTTGGAGCAGTGTCTCAGACCCACTTCTCTCTTGGTTTGATCAGATTCTGATGATTTTTTAAAAGTATTTTAATTTTAAGTTATTACTATTGGGGCCTTCAGTCGAGAAGTAATTTCGCTTTCTTGTCAATAAGGCCGTCAGCCGCGAATGCAATTTGTCTTAAGAAGTTTTAATTAGATATTGTCTTTTAATAGTGAAATTTTGATGATTGAGTATCTTCTAACAGAAATATTTTAGTATCTCTTAGGGAAGTTTAAATGTTCTTAAGAATTTCATATCCAGGCCTTCAGCCGTCAAATTGTTTTTTGAGTTGTTACTATTGGGACCTTCAGCCAATAAATAACTTGAATTTCTGGTCAATAAGGCCTTCAGCCGTAAGTGCAGCTTGCTTAAGAATTTTATTAGACATTGTGTCTTAACAGTGAAGTTCGATAATTGTTCCTTATTGTCCACCTTATTGCAATTGGTTCCAGATAAAGTGTACTTGACTTTTTTAAAAAAAAGCTGAGCAACCAACGGTAAATGAGTAAGGCCCCGTAGACACCAAATCCTGCCTTTCCCTAAGTCTCATGTTTCAGTAATATTTTGATGAGTTATGCTAATTCCTTACCTACTTGAATATCTGATCTGCTTTGAAGGCGGTTCTTTTGTTAGAGATACTTCCTTTACAAAGGGATATCTATCAGCAAACTTCAGTCCAAAAAAGGCGCAGCTCTAACACCAACATATCAGTAGTTTTCCCATGAGTGATCCTACCACCACCCGTTACACTAAGCTTTGCCAACCTCCCCTTGCCATACGTGTTGAAGTGCAAGTCTGGACTTCTGATACTCTATCAGTTGGTGGACTGAACTGCCGCCACTGCATGTGACACACGCCCTCCGTCAAGAGGGCCTTCTCAGGCTCCATGTTAACACGGCTAACAGCAGTATTAAGATGAGGCAGATCATGATTCTGAAGCAATTGCACGAAGTGCAGATTTATGCCATCGGTTTGAGTAGCTATCTTTTCCAGATCACCGCCTACATCATACTCCCCATTCATATCAAGACTATTTCCAGTTTCACCCACAATCACTACCGGACCCTTTTTTTAAAATTTCTACGTAACTACTGTAAGTTAACAGTCACCCGAGCCAACACTGCACTAGGCTTCACAATGCTGTTGACATGGTATTCACTCCCCAACACTTCCTGCAACTGCTGTCCTATACCTCTGCCATGCGAACAACCTAATAACAGAATCTTCTTCTTTCTATTTGAAACAACAGATGTCTTGGGGTCCTTAACTACTTGGGTCTGCTGTATGTTTCCTACACCTACAGCAACAAGAGGCTTCTCTCCACTAAATAAATCGGTGATGGGCAAAGTACAACCTTCTTAATATCTTCTCCTCCTAGCAGCCTTCTTACCAACTGCCAGTTCCCATTCCCTGCCGCCCTTCCCCTCCTCCTTCTATCTCAATCCTCCTTTGCGTTTTGCAACTGCATATGAAGGGCACAGATCTTATGCTTCTGCTCCTCTATTAGCTTAATTCTGCTACAAATTCTCCATTTCCAGGAGAGAATCTCGGTAGAATGGAGACTGGGTTCACCACAACGATACCTCGAATTAGAATACTTTGAACATATCTCACACCATGACCCACTACTCACAAATCTGCGAAAAATCCCACACTTTCCACTTATGGTAAAATGTTGACAATTATTGAAAAAACCAAACATCTACTTTACCGAAGTTTATTTTCTACAGGAGTACGATTGAAAGAAACTAAGAACAGTGATCTCGAATTTCACTCCTTACTAGGAAAGCAACTACTTCCATTAATATATGTCTCTTTTGTGGCATATTTACAAAAACCTTGGAAGAATGTCCCTTAATAGTCTCAGCCCTGTCCCGTGTTACAACTGATCCCCCAACAAACTGGAATTAGACCAAATAAATCTTCTACAGCACAAATCCTCAATCTGAAACAAACTATCGATTATGTTTTCAGAGCGGTTTGGTTAGAGGAGCAGTATTCGTGGATCTCTCCACAGCTTATGATATTACGCAGCACGATATCGTGTTGCTCAAACTGTATCGATTAACGAAAGATTATGACTGTACCAGCTTCTTAGGAACTCGCCTACAGAAGCGTAGTTTCTCTGTCGAGCCAGACGGGAAGACAGCAAGAAAAGTAGACGGAGAACACAGAAAACTTCATAAGACGAAAAGCTTAGTCTATGCTGACAACTGGAACTAATATCTCAAGCCTAAGGTTTCCAAACAGTAGAGAGGCGTCTAAGAAACGGACTTCACACTCTCGCAGCATACTGAAACCGTAACGGCTAAAAGTATGCACTTTCCATCTACGAAACAAAGACGCTTACAAGAAAATTAAGTCTTATGGGATGGCATGGAGCTGGGGTACTGTCGTAATCAAGAATATCTGGGAGTCACGCTGGACCGTGCGCTGAAATTTAGGAAGCACTGCCTACACAAAAAAGAAAAAGTATCCTCGTGTAATAACATCAGAAAGCTCGCAAGTTGCAAATGAGTTACCCAACCGACACTACTTAGAATACCGGCAATTGCGTTGTGTTACTGTTCCTCTTGATACTCTTGTAGTTTTTAGTATAGTTCTGTTCATTCTAGGCACTTGAAAGTTTCCCACAAGGAGACTTGTAGAACAACATCAGGATGCTTGAGAGCAACGCCAGCCTATAAAGTCTACAGCCTGGTGGCGTAGCCAAACCAGATATAAGACGAGAAGTTGCCGTGAACACAGATACACGCAGAGTGAACTAAACACTGTTCACCCGTTACATGAACACCAACTAAAAACTTCCGACAAGTGCAGCATATCACCGTCAATGGCAAGACAAAACTTGTGGACAACCAGAAATGCAGATATCGCATCGTGGGTCCCACCTTCGGAGGCCCTTCCGTCAGGCAAAAATCTTCAATGGGAAACGTGAATAGAACAGAGGACTATATGGTCAAATGGATGTATCTTTGGAGTCCATCAACTTCATGCGAATGTGGAGCCGAACAAACCACCAAGCACCTGTACAACTGTCCTCAGTGGCCAGATTCCTGAGCGCTGGAAGACCTGTTGCGGGCCGTGAGGGATGCCGTCGAGGTTTCTAACTTTTGGTCTGATTATATTTAATGTTTGTATTCATTTTATATATAACTATTATTATATGTCTCTAACTGCCTCACATTGTGTCTATATTTTCTTTTCATGTATTAATGTTACATAGCCTGTTCTTCTTCTTTCTGGCTGTTTTGTAATTAACGGTTTTGACACGAATAAATAATTAAATAATGCCTTTATGCCTTAATCAAAGAAATTAAAGGAGACTTGAGGAAACGGGAATAACGAAGGAAGAAATAGGAAAATATCAAAAGTTTAAAGCAAGAATTAAGTATTTCAAGCGCTTCCTTATAAGAACAAAGAAAATGACAGGCGCAACGTGGGCAGAATGAAAAACCATTGTAAAGGAACAAAGGAGAAAGGCAAGAAGACAAAATGTTTTTCAATTTTTCAACAGCATGTCAAATCATTAAAAAAGCTTTGCACTGCATCTGTTCATTTCTGCCATTTAGCATGTAACATAACTCATGCTGAATTCTTTTCTTTTCTTGTTCCTTAACAATTTGTTGTAAGCTGTATTGTCCAATGGTGCAGTTCTCATTTTGTTGGATTATGTAAAAAGTACAGAAGAATTTTCCCCTACTTCGTAAGGTGAAAAAAGGGTCACATATGTAATAAATTCATGCAAGTTTGAATTCGAATGTTACTCATTGTAGCGTGAGACGACAGTGGACGAACGTCGCTCTCTTGGGAAACAACCATAGTTCTACCTGCGTTTGTGTTTCGTTACCTGAAAGCGTCGCTCGCTCCGGGCCGCTTCAGTGCCTCGCGTAGGAGGCTGCTGTTAGCGCGCCCCTATCTCCTCACGTGAGCAAGCTTAGTTCCTCTAACGGCCGGCCCTACACTTTGCTCCGTAACTACAGTACTGTTTACTCCTCAAACACACTAGGGCCTTAGTGAGGCAGTAAACAACGGGGAAAGTAAACACCGGAGATTAGTCATTTCTTGAGACTGATAAACGGCAAACATCAACATTTCTCGTAGTGGCCATCTAGCCATTACTATCTATGGATCTGACCACCCGTAGCACCCGAGATGAAGCCGATGGCGTAAGAACGACGTACAAAGCCCATCGAGTGGTGCGTTGGTAGCTGTAGTACCTCCTACAATTCTTACTTTGCTCTCTCTTCCCTGTTGAAGAAGTTTATGTCCGACGATTTGAGCCGACGTTGCTACGGAGACCTTTTGCATTAATTTATCCGTCGTGTTTTGTAGAACCTGTCTTGAAGCAGATCCCTCAGGAATTAAAAATGAGTGAAGACGTGAATTTGTATGTTGTGTTGAAAATTAACTATCACTAAGCTGTTTGAAAAGTTATGATATGGCTGAATTGAGGGGTAGAGGGATCCAGTGCCTGAAATTGTGGAATTTGCATCAGTCTCTGATGGCGAGGATTTATTTTATACTTTCATTCGATTGCTCGTTCCTATCAATTCTTACCGTCTTCACATCAACCTGAGTTGGTTTGTGCCGATACTGATCCATTCAAGGGTCACGTACAACTGCTTGTCTTCATTTTCATCACGTTTTACTTCATCTGATGCTGCCACTATTGGCTAAACGTTACTAAAATACAAATAAAATATTTTAAACTATTAGACTCTTTCCACTTACGTAAACTAATATTAGCAAGAAAGATGGTAGTTTTAAACGAGACAATAGATTCTCAGTCAAATTTGGAAAATGCAGTTATCTAGCGTGGTTAGATTGCTATTAATAGGCCGCGCAGAATGTCATGACTGGTAGATGTGCAGATGGAAGGGCATGCGTGGGGAGAGTGGTTGGGGTTATGAGCAGACGTTGTAGGGGAAATGACGAGCGCTGAGGGGGGTGTGAAGTTCTAAACTGAAGACTATCGCCGGCCGAAGTGGCCGTGCGGTTAAAGGCGCTGCAGTCTGGAACCGCAAGACCGTTACGGTCGCAGGTTAGAATCCTGCCTCGGGCATGGATGTTTGTGCTGTCCTTAGGTTAGTTAGGTTTAACTAGTTCTAAGTTCTAGGGGACTAATGACCTCAGCAGTTGAGTCCCATAGTGCTCAGAGCCATTTGAACCATTTTTTGAAGACTATCTCACGTTTTTTGTAAATGTTAAGTGGGGACCATCGACGCCCACACATGCATGGTGACCATTCAAAAATACCTACTATACCTCTGCTTTCCTTAGTGTCTAAAAAGGATTCCGCCGAAATTGCAGCAATTCATTTTCGCGTTGTTTATTAACCACTCGTAACTTTCACAGAAGCGTCAGAAGCGGCGAATTTTAAGTAAAACTTACACATTTCTCTGGTTGCCCTATCAAAATATGATTTTTAGCCAAAACACAGGGGAGTTTACACAGTTTCACCTCACTAACACGCTGAGCAGACACAACTGCGAGAGAGTTCTGAGACAATGTTTTATTAAGTCAGTAGCTTATGGAAAAGCACATCCTCGGTTAAAAAGGAAAAGCCTGTAACGTCTTCACATATGTTGTTCCACAACCATGGCTTTTCTCGTTTCACCAACTCTCGACGGCCCTTAAAAACTACATCTTTCATCAAACAAACCTGTACTTTTTGGAATAACGGGGTAGTTAATGAAGTTTTACATAGTAACGTGATGGTAAAATACTCTTCTCATTGTATACTATAATTTTCCTAAATGAGGAGTGGTGTGGATATTTCACTCTGGCCTTATCGCTGGCGTGGTGCGATCGCAAACGAATGTGTTACATCAGATCAACTTTCTCAAAACTAGTAACAGATAGATATCTATACCCAAATGCGAAGAAAAATTCAATATGTTAGCTTAGTTTTTTTTTTTTTTTTTTTTTTTTTTTTTGACGTCAGTCTTCTGACAGGTTTGATGCGGCCCTCCACGAATTCCTCTCCTGTGCCAATCTCTTCATCTCAGTGTAGCACTTGCAACCTACGTCCTCAATTATTTGCTGGATGTATTCCGATAACCGTCTCTCTCTACTGCTCCCTCTAGTACCATGGAAGTTATTCCCTCGAACCTTAACAGATGCCCTATCATCCTGTACCTTCTCCTTAGCCGACCTGATTGGCCGATCGGTTCTAGGCGCTACAGTATGGAACCGCCCGACCGCTATGGTTGCAGGTTCGAATCCTGCCTCGGGCATTGATATGTGTGATGTCCTTAGGTTAGTTACGTTTAAGTTGTTCTAAGTTTTATGGGACTGATGACCTCAGCAGTTAAGTCCCATAGTGCTCAGAGCCATTTTTGAACACACTATGCACTGGGCAGCTTGGGAGGCGCATCTTGTGCTGGGACAAGTTGGAAGGGGACACTTCATGCACTGGGACACCTTCAGAGGGTGTTGCTTTGTGTATTGGGACAACTTGGGACGGGACACTTTGTGTGTTGGGACAACTTGGGAGGGGGGATGCATCATGCGTTCTGACAGGCCAACTGTATGGGCAGCTGATGTTACTACACGAACAGCAGCTTGCTTCATCACCATCACTAATCATAATAAAACTAATGATATAAGAGAGCAACTGCCGGTGACAGATAGTATTAAATATTACTATTTTTTCAGGTGCAGTTTTTCCGTAAATTTTGGAATAATGTTTTAGTGTACTGATGGCAATGATTTGATATAAGAAGGTTACGTATTTTTTGCAAATATGCATTTCTAATTGTATGTTTTTATATTGACTTCTTATCTTACGAAAAATTCGTTGTATATGTCCACACATACAATAGATCGTCTACAGATCCGAAGCACCCATCAAAATTTTCATTCAAAGGTTCTTCTACCAGTGAAAGTTTTGCAAAGTATTGTACACTCTTTGACAATGATAATTAGTTAAAATCTGACAATGACCATATAAGCCGATAAATGATCAACGAAATAAATTAATACTTCAAAAAATTAAAAGTCCTGCATTTTTCATTTGTGTCTCGTAACTTCGCTACAGCGATAGCTGTAGGCCTTACAAACACCGGTGGCTGTTACACGCGTGCCTGAATCGCTTGCCAAACTTGTTTATCTCTATCACTTTGTAGAAATTATGTGTTAATTTCAAAATTGTTTGTTTCAAACCAAGCTTTCACATACTTCTGGCTAACTTACTCGAGTTTTGAAAGATTCTTTGTTAACTGCAGTCATGAAGTTATTTTTTTATCATCTTTGGGATTCAGCAAGCTATTCTGGAATGCTTTTAGGAGGTTTTCTCCAACTGTGCTCCAAAATTTAGTTGTCCACTATGAAACCTGCTTTACGTTGATAACAGGTATGGGCTTTGTAAAGATGTGTTATCACTATCATTCAAATCTGTCCTTAAAACTACAGCGTTGTTTAAAGGATTCTCTCCAACCACTTTGTCTGTCGACTCAATTAGGCTTGTAACTTTGGATCAGAAAAACCACACAAGTATTTCCCAAAATTTCGACCGAGTTTCTGCTGGGTGGAAATTAGTATTTCCAAGAAAGGAAAGAGATTGCCTTGACAAGACTTTATACGGGATATTTCTGATTACTTCTCCAGAGTACACAGAGGGTGTCTGCGAATTGAAGAATCTCACAGCTAAGGGGGCAGAGGAAAGAAAAGTTTGTCGAATTTGAAAATTCCTTCACAATCGGCCCTCACTCTCGCCTCTGGATATACTAGACGTACTTGACGCCAGCAGTGTATTATTTCAGATTGTAAGAGAAGTGTCTAAAAGTTTGGCAAAAGTTGTTTCAAACGTTCCATGCAGTTTGAAATTTATGTATTTTTGGTCCAATTATAATCGACATTTAATATCTTCAAGTTGCCAAAGTTCCTCTCTTTCACCTTCAACAGGTGATCATTCAGATCTGTCTTGTGCTAAGACACGTAGGTTTTGCGTACGAATAGCTAATACCACTGTTTTTGAATGATCGAATTACACTTCCTACCCATACCACACGGTCAGATGTCAAGGTAACATCATATAGGCACACACCAGCAGCGGGTATGTTGCAACTGTCCACAGAGGTAGAACAGGCATCAGAGTGCGTTAGTGTTCTTCGTGTTTAGTGCCTTTACTACGCCTCATAAGGAATATAAGATGTATGGACAGAGTAAGAGAATCTGTGTACTCTAACGAGACGGCGTTATCAGCACCTGACAGGGTTTGAAAGGGGCCTCTTTACTGGCCTCCATTTGGTCGGCTGGTCAAATTGTATAACATCCAGATTTCTGGGGCATTCGTATGTGATGGTGGCCTTATGTTGGATAGCGTGGTAACATGATGATCAAGGCTCCGCTACAACCAGTCTGACCAACATGACGCAGTATCGCCATATTTAGCATCAGGCACATCGTAACCCCTTCACATCTGCGCCTGGCATCTAAGAAAAGGTAATAGACTCCCTCCAACATTCTGTCTCATTGGGCACTATTAGTCAGAGACGAGCGGCAGCTGGACAAGCGAATTTCCGTGACATGTACAGGCTGTAAATGGCTACGTTTGCAGTTGTGGCGTGACCGGCAAGCATGTCAATGCATTGTATGCAACGATGAATCTCAGTTCCGCAATAGCGCGAATAACTATCGCCAGCGCGCATGGCGACGACCTGGGGAGAGAATCCATTCGGCCACTGTTTCGGAGAGGCACAGCGGTATTAATCGTGGCATCTTGTTAAGCGGAGGTATTTGGTACGATTACAGGTCACGAATGTGCTATATCACATACTACAGAACTTCGGTGCCATCTTTCAACAGGAAATGCTCGCACACTCATGGCACGTCTCTTGATGAACTATGTGTGTGTTTGTGATGTTGAGGTACCTGATCTGAAATCCCTTCCCGTCTGTCTCCCAAAGAACATGTTTGGGAACAGCTCGACCGTCAAACTCGTCCCAGTGATATCAAGGACCTTTTACAGCAGTTGTAGGCCAGTTGCCACAGGAGGGATTACAAACACTTTATTACATTCTTCCCAAACGAATCTGCATGCACCCAGGCCAGAGGAATGCAGCATCATACTGACAAGTGGGACAAGTTCTTCGTATGAAACTTCCTGGCAGATTAAAACCGTGTGCCAGACCGAGACTCGAACTCGGGACCTTTGCCATTCGCGGGCAAGTGCTCCACCATCTGAGCCACCCAAGCACGACTCAGGCCCCGTCCTCACAGCTTTACTTCTGCCGGTACATCGTCTCCTACCTTCCAAACTTTACAGAAGCTCTCCTGCGAGCTTCAATAGGTGAGGTTCGCAGGAGAGCTTCTGTAAAGTTTGGAAGGTAGGAGACGAGGTACTGGCAGAAGTAGAGCTGTGAGGACGAGGCGTGAGTTTTTCTTGGGTAGCTCAAATGGTAGAGCACTTGCCTGCGAAAGGCGAAGGTCCTGAGCTCGAGTCTCGGTCCGGCACACAGTTTTAATCTGCCACGAAGTTTCATATTAGTGAACACTCCGCTGCAGGGTGAAAATATCATTCTGGGAAGTTCTTCGTATGTTTGACTCGATTTTGTAATCACTGAATTAACATCACGGATCCTCCCACTCGGTGAAGTTTCACTTCGCTTCCTTCTCTCTTTCTGTGTGCCTCATTAATTTTGTGACGAAGAGTATATTCTAAGCACATTATAAAGTTCTAAATGCTCGGAATGATACACTACCCGTTGTAATTTATAGCATAAAATGCAACGAATTGTTAGCGATACGCAAGTAATGTTTAACGTTTACAATTCCAAGATTGCTGTTTCAGTGTAACATGTGGATTTTTCTGTGGCACTGGCAAGAACTTTCCAAAAGGACTTCATTGATTTATCGTGTGTGGTACACGATCAAAATTTGTTTTGGGTCGTGAATTGTCTGACTGGTTTGATGCAGTCCGCCATAAATTCCTTTTCCTCTTCATTACAGAGTAGTAGTTGCACGCGATATCCTGAATTATTTTCTGTACGTATTCCAGCCTCTACATTCCCCTACCGTTTCTACCCTCTTTAGCTTCCTCTAGTAAGATCGAGGTTATTCCGCAATGCCTTCACACGTATCCTGTCTCCCACCCTTTTTTCTTGTCAAGTTTTTCCATATGTCCTTTTCTTCACCAATTCTGCGGAGATCTACTTCTTTCATATCTTTATCTGTCTTCTCTGGCACCACATCTCAAATGCTTCGATTCTCTTCTGTTATGGTTTTACCACCACTCAATGCTGTGCTCCAAACATACATTCTCAGAAATTTCTCCCTCAGATTAAGACCTACGTTTGATACCCGTAGACTTCTCCTACTCTTTACTTGCACTAGTCGTCTTTTCATGTCATCCTTGCGATAGCAGAATTCCTTACGTTAATCTACTTCTACATCACAATTTCTGATGTTACGTTTCTCGATTTTCTCATTTCTGCTACTCATTATGACTTTTGACTTTTCCTGATTTACTCTCAGTACGTCCTCTGCACCTATTAAAGACTTCATTCCATTTCACAGTGCCTGTAACTCGTCTTCACTTACATGGAAGATGCCAATGTCATCAGTGAACCTTATCACTGATATTCTTTCAACAAGAGTTTTAATCCCACTTTTGAACCTTTATTTCCATCATTTTCTTGTTCGATGTATAGAGTGAGCAGTAGGGGCGAAAGACTGCATCACTGTCCTATATCATTTTTACTCCGAGCACTTCGTCCTTACTCTTCCACTCTTACTGTTCCCAATTGGTTCTTGTATATTTTGTGTATTACCTGTCTGATCCTATGGCTTACTCCTCTTTTTCTCAGAATTTCGAACATCTTGCAGCCTGTTGCATGATCGAGTCTTTTTTCTAGGTCGACAAATCCCATAAGTGTGTCTTAATTGTCCAACAGTCTTGTTTCCATTACAAGCGCAAAGTCAGACCTGACTTTCTGGTGCCCTTACCTTTCCTGAAGCCAAACAGGACGTCATCTAACAGATCCTTAAATTAATTTAGCATTCTTCTCTCAGAAACTTCGAAAAATGAGCTATTAAGGTAACCGTGCAATAGAACTCGCCCTTTCCTGTCTTTCCTATCTTCATAATTGCCCGGATGACACTTTTCCGAATGTCTGATGGTACATCGACAGTCTCATACGTTCTACACACCAACCTGAATAATCGTTTAGTTACCACTTCCCCAAGGATTTTAGAAATTTCGATGGAATCTCATCCATCCCTTCTGCTTTATTTGACATCAAACCTTGCGCAGCTAATTCTAATACTAGATCCCGTATCCCATACCGACTTCAGCTTCATCTTGTCTCAAGTTATAAATCAAATCCTTCCCCCTCAGAGGGCCTTCAGAAAACTCTTTCCACCTAACCGCTCTCTCCTTTGCGTTTACCAATGGAATTGCCATTGCAGTATGTTGCCACCCCGCTTCTAATTTCACTGAAGGTTGTTTTGACTTTTCTGTACGCTGAATCCGTCCACCAGACAGTCATTTCTTGTTCGATGTTTTCCCATTTTTCAAGCAGCCATTTCGTATTGGCTGACTGGCATTTTCTATTAATTTCATGCTTAAGTGATTATATTTCTTTATTCCAGTCTCTGCCTGAGCATTTTAATAATTCCTCCTTTTTTCGATCAACTGAATTACTTCTTCTGTACACGATCAAATAGCGACAAGATAACAGTGCAACGAACTACCGTACCGCCGTCAGGGCAAAAGGTCACACGAACACACACACACACACACACACACACACACACACACACGCACACACACACACACACACACACACACACACTTTCTCCCGCTGCCCGATACGGTGGCTATTTCGTCAGCGATGGTAAGATGTTCAAGACCCATTCTAAGACACGTTGCCTACACGTGCTGGCGGCAGTGCAGTTGTAAGCGAACGTTCAGTAATTTAGGCTGCGACGAGGGTATATATATATATGTATGATGATGTTTAATAACCGTATGCACATTTCAGTCCCACTCACCTCGCAGTTTCAGATCGCGTTCGCTTCTTCCCTCGTAGTACTGCACTGAAACGACATTTGAACGTTGCTCCAATGTTCAAATAAATACAGTGGAGATCTGAGGGAGGGGGGTGGGACGGTGGGGTCTAGGTGCTCCACTACCGAGTGACGTCATAAGAGTCTGGTAGAACTTTGATTTCTATTAATATTTGCGCACTTTACATGGCTGCTCTGCTCACACTCTAAACATGTTCTTCTTGAGGTCACATTCACATCCATTCACTGCAATCCACCAAGGCAGTGTTCTTGGCAACGTAGTTAATCCAATTCTGACGTGGCGCGTCTCGGAAGATGCTCGGGAACATCAAATCGTATTTCTCTACTTTTGACTCAATTCACGCGTTTCTCGAACTACTGCTGCCTTCGCGTGATGCGCACAAACGATCACACGTCGATGATTATACTTTTGAAACAAATTTTACAAAATTTTTGGGTCCCAAGATATCCGCTATTCCGTCACGTTGGACAGACAACCACACACTACTGATCACTTGGCGCCAACCGTCAGCAAAACACACCAAACAAATGCGAAACCAATAGCGCCACCGCACTATCGATAGGAGCGATGCTAGTGGGTTTAAACTTACAGAATGATACACTTGTATAACAGGGAACATACTCTTTTTCTGTGAAAGATGCATATCCTACATGATGTGGACAAGGACTCCCTCACCGGCAAACTACCTCAATACATCCGCCCGCCAAACGCTAATGGACATACCACACTGTCACTACGTCACATTCACACCAGTTTGGTCGACACGAGTTATTTGATGGATGTCCTCCCGAACACACTGACGAATAGAACCAGGCACTTCAACCGCTACTTTCAACAGACACTGCCTGCGATCGTGATTGAAAGCCGACATCCAGCGGTTGGCTGAAAGCGGGAGTGGAATAACAGCCACTCGCTCTTCATTCCCAACGCTAGGAGGCCGCTGTGATTTGTGATAACGACTAAAAAAATTCCCCACCCGCCAGCGTTTATGCTCTATACACCTTACCCAGTATCCTATCCTCCCAAGATGTGCTGCTGTCGTTACCTACATGGACCGTTTCGTTTGTGATACGATAGCCGACTATTGGCTCCTCATTTGATGCATGCTGGCATTCTTGTTGCTTAGTGAGGGCCTTGCAGAGTTGTTAGACTTTTAGCACTTCTTGACGAGCGACAACATGGTTTTACGGCCAAAGCGTTGTATGGTTCGCTCTTTACGAATTACTTGGGCTTGTTAATTGCACATCCACCAGAGAACTGGGATCTACTATGTGTGACACGAGATTGAAGGAGGGACTGACGTGAAACATCTTCGGTAACCACAGTGTGTTTGCCCCTCGAAGAAGGAGAATACGGCCTCGACAACCCGCCGTGTCTTTTTTTACAGGACGATCGGATGCGTGTTTCGGTTTTGTTGGCAGCCAGAGCCTTAAGTGGTGTCAAAATTCTGGTCTAGTTAATTTTAGGGTGAAAATGGCGGTGACATTAGATATTGCCTTTATTTGTAGCTCGTAGGTAGTATGGGTGTTAGCGGCCAGTATCTCAAGTGGAAGAGATTTATGAAACGAAAAACAAGTTGGTAGAGCAATTGCCTGCGGAAGAAAAGGAAATGGAAAGACTACCAAAAGCTGTAGCGAGGATCGTGGGATCCAGTCTTGACCTGGAAATATTTTTCTTTTATTTTCCAGCTTTAAGTTACATACACTGCAAGTAAACCGAAATAATTTCTAATACATAGCGTTTATTAAGCTTTTGATAAAATACTTGAAAAAACTTGAAAAAGAATGTGAACGGAAAATTTGGATTTACAAATAAATCTCCAAGAATTTTTATCGTGATCCGAACGCCTCAAAACTGCTCTTATCCCGTTGAGACAGAAAAAGAAATCACATCCCGAGTAAATCGCATCGAAAGGCATTCCACTGTACATCATCAGTAATCATCGCTAGTAATTGGGGACGTAGTACGTTGCGCTTGGTTTGCTATAAAACTGTTCTATGAGATAACATTTTTATGAGTGTAAACCTGATTTGTTTTTCTACAGAAACCTTAAAACAACCACGTAAATATAAGAAAGCGGCGTTTATAACGTATGATCGATGTCAAAGAAATATTACTGCTTCCACCTTCTTTTTGCAATGAATATCACTAACGGTAGAATAATATAACTTTTTATGTGAAGTTCTCGTGCACCACTCAAAATCCCTTCCTGGGAAGTTACTTGCAATCCCTACTTTTTCTTCGCATTTCCTCTTGATGCATTTTAATAAAATGTTGATAAATACAATGGACTCAGCAGTATTTAGCTTCATTTCTTGCGGAAGTTACGTAAAAGGTGAATATAAAAGGAAGACTGGTTTCACCATAGAGAACCTACCTCACGATACTAGGAATTACGTTCCACGCTCTTTCCGCTAGTCACACGCGGCTGGGAAAATACGCTATTACAAATGGCTCATGCCGCGCCAGACTAGTGCTAAAAATACTACTGTTTCTAAAAGCTTGGCCATCTGGAACGACCTCGCCTGTCACTTTCGTTTCTGCCCAAGCCCTGCGTATATACTAAACTTGGACGAAATCGGTGATGGCGAGTAGGCAATGTCTGCCTGTGAGTGTATTGGTACAATCGTAAAAAGCTTTCTTTAATAACAGAGCAGTGAAATGTGAAGCACCGAATATGTGGAGAAGGAGAAACTGGAGTATTTGGAAATATGGTCCTACCTAACAATGTTAGAAGTTAAACGGACTAATAAACTATGAAATTAAGAATTACTGAAAAGAGGAGACGAGAACAGGAGTCTGCGTAATGCACACAACAAACAGGTTAGCGGAAACATCTGCTACGCCTGCTACTGTACCCATTGAGATAACAGGAATATAAATAAGACACTAGGTTCAACTTCGTTGCAACGCATTTGGCCGTGCGGATTTGCGTGGTTTTCTTAAATCGCTTACGGTCCTTACCGGGATGGTTACTCTGACAACGACAGTGTACATTTTTTTTCCCATCCAGTCCACATCGGAGCTTGCCCTCCGTCTATAATAACATCGTCGTCGGCAGGAGGTTGCAGCCTAGTCATCCTAACATTTTTCTTCCTAACATTTTTTCCTAACATTTTGGTACTGAGAACTGACTCAAGTAGGAAGGAGCAGCAAATAGGGATGGCTTTTGTCACTGAAACATCCAGTTTTCGGCTATACCAGTGGTTTTCATCTCCAGTTTGACGTGACTCTTAAAACCAATGAAAATAACTTGTTCCTGAAACAACCGAATTTCGGTTTCTTTATTGGTGTTAATTCCAGTAACAATCGTAGCCATCTGGAATCGCCAATTTCGATTTTATTTGTTGCTGTTATTTACAGCAACAAACGTAGCCATCTAAGATTCTTGCCGAGTTTTGTATTACAGTTAGAACGAAAATATCAAGGAATGTAGGTGAATAAAAGAAAATTACAGTTCGCTGTTTTTAACGAAAAATAATGAGGGGTTGAATATTACAAAGAACTCATCTGTATTTTCTTACTGATTCTTCTCATCCTGTGGTGGTGATTCTACGGCTGTCACCACAACCCGGGTGTCTGTCACAAAAGGCCTCCATCTCGACATTCTTCCTCATTCTCTTCTGTCTGTTCCTTTCCGTTGTCCCCCTATTCTTCTCCTTCCATGAAGCTGGCTTGAAATTACTCTCTTGGACCATAAGTCTTCTTCCATTGTTTCAACACGCCCTGTCCGTCCCAGTTGTCTTTTTTCTATTTCATCCATAATGTTATAACGGATCTGTGTCCTTCCTCTAATTTCCTCATTTCTTAGGCGGTCAAGCCGGGAAATTATACATACTTTTCGCAAATGGTCCATTGACAAAGCTGTCCCTTCTTAATTTTTCCTGAGAGTTTCCAGCACTCACTTTCCTTGCTTGTTACAGGTACCGCGATAGGTTTGAATGGATGTATTATAACCTTTAAACTCATTTCGAGGACCAAGGATTTAATTTTTGGATAGGAGCTCTTCCCTGTCTGATCCGCTGCTGGATATTTGTAAAAAATATTTTCTATGCTCGAGGTCTCAGTCTTACTGACTGTAATTTTTTTAAATCTCTGCTCAAAAATAATATTGTAATAGAAGATCGTATCACTATTTAGGCATTACGAATAGTCAGTGGTAAAGGGCTATAACTGAGGTTCACAACTGTATTTTTCGTGTTAAGTTGTCCGTTCCCGAGGGATACAAGCAGACAAAAGCACATTTGTATACACGGGCAGCAGATCAGTTACTTTCTAATTTTGTTGTTAACTAAGAATGAATTTATTGGCGTTGCCGACACTTCTTTCTCTTTTATTATTTTATAGAAATGATAGGCAAATAATATATTGTTATGTAATATTTTCAGCTTTCTTTTCCTTTAATACTTTGGAATGTAAAAGCCATTTTGGTCATATATAAATCTATGCTTTTCTGATGGGAGTTCGAATACAGTTGGTTTTTTAATGACAAAATCAAATACTTAAAAATATTCAAACAAACAGTTTAGGTTGTAGCCAAAATATAGTATTAACCAGGAACAATTACATAACAATAGTTAAAATTTCAATAATCTATTAAAATTCGCAAAAAAAGTCAAATAAACAGTTTAGAATTAGGCTACACATAATATCTACCAGGAATAATTACATGAAAATAGTTAAAATTTGAACAATCAATTAATCCACTGGCCAGTATTTATTATCCAATCTGTTCATAAATACTCGTACTGTAATGTGTTCATCTCTAAGTTGCCTCCTTTCATCAGAAACAATATCATTCAAAGATGATACCAATGTTTCAGAAGCCACAAAATTTCCTACCAAATTCATTTTTTAAAAAGTTTTATTTAAATACCAAAAAGTTTAGCGCCACCGCGATGGTAAATTTAAGTATCGGGTTTATAGCGTGTCAATAAAAAATAAGAATACCTGTTATAACCGAGACCAAACAAATACCGAAATATACCGGTTATTCAGAACGAAAATATCGGTATCCGTTTTTACCCAGCGGTTCTTCCGATCCCTAGGAGCAATGGGGTGTAACAGCAGAGACTAAGACTAGAAAATACCAAACACGTTACAGAGGGTATTAGGAGTAATATTTGTGTAGAGATGAAAATATTATATGGTCCTGCATAAGATTTCCATGTAAAATAGTCCCCCTTTCGGATATCCGAACGGGGATGCTCTGGAGTATGTTATAATCAACAAAAATAAAAAAAATTATCGTTCTATGGGTCGGAGCATAGATTACTAGTTCCTTTAATCAGGTAGGTAAATCAGTGGAAACATTGACAGTAACTATACAGAGAAGGTCGGAAAGGTAAGTAGAAGCCAGCAACAGCGAGCTCAATTGAGTTCCGGAGAAAATTAGGAATTCGCGAGACTGTTTGTTCCTACGATTCATCTTAGAAGTTAGAGGAAAGACAAACCTATGCTTATAGCATTTGTAGATTTAGAGAAAACTGTTGATACTATTAACTTTAGGACACTACTTGAACTTCAGAAGGTAGCAGGGCTGAAATACAAGAATAAATTACATTGAAACAAGACTCTAGTCACAATATTCGAAGAACATCGAATGGAGGCGCTAGTTGCATGATGAGGAAGGCAGGGTTAAAGCCCTATCGAAGATGTTATTTATTCTGCACATTGACAAGCAGTTAAGGGGACGAAGGAGAAATTTGGAAATGAAACTAAAATTCAAAGAGAAGAAGCAAATCCTTAAAGGGTGTTGAAGATATTGTTATTCTGACCTGAACGACAGACAAGTTAGAAAATAAGTGAACGAAACGAATAGTATGTCACATGTTGTCAACATAATGGCTTTTACGATGTTACGCTTAGGGCTGTTTGGTGCCATCAAGGGCACTCCAAGGTAGGAAATCAGACACCCAATGCAGAGAGCAGGTAAAAGTGGTAGAATTTAGGTTACCGAAGATAAACAGTGACACTAGAGCCGTGCAAATTGCAGATACTCTGGCCAGCTGCCCAGGGGAGAAGTTTCACTTCAGAGAAGTTACTGGTAATTCCATCCATCGCCTGGACGCTGTCGTAAGACGTCACTGTAGAAGATGGCCACGAAAAGGCACGTCGTAGTAGAGACAACAAGGTTGATACTTGCTCCTGAAAACTGCAGCGTCAGTGGGTTTACGCAAGTTAGAGTGCTGCTACAGCAGTCCCCACCCCACAGTAAAGAGGGCGGGGCCAAGTGACGTAAATCACTGTTGTTGCTGGCCTTAGTGGGAGTGGCGATAACGTTCAGCTTTCAGCTACGCTGTTGATACCAAACTTCGAGTTTGTTAATGTAAAATCCAGACGTATCCCAACCTACCGAGAAGCAATAGGGAAGGAATCTAAATGTGGTTGATCAGAGGTACCGTGGAGTGTGCAGAACGACTCGCCATATTGGCCACAGCTTTTTAAGTGCCGGTGGATTAGTGGGTCGACTATAGGAAGGGAGAAATGTTGCGCCGCCACAATGGTATGAAAATCCATGTTTTTGTATTCAGGGGGAGTTCTCAGTCAGGTCGCTGGGGCGCCGCCTCCGTGTCGCCTCGGTGAGCTCCGACGTGTCTATTTTTTTCACTTGGAGTGCTGCCCTCAAATTTGCACTTAAAGTGCTGCCAGTGTTCGCTACTTGTGTTAGCACATGCCCCTCTGGCTTCAGACACTGACTTCTGTTGCGCAGCCAGTTGCCTCCTTTGCCTTTCCTAATGTTTAGAATTAGGGATCAGTATAGCGGTTAGCCCGATCGCAAATAAATAGTGTTAATCAGGCCCCTGAACTCCGTTAGTATCGTGCTGCAAACATCCTGTCGAGTCTCAAAATCTGCATCTCTCGTAGACGCCCTGTGACTGTGTTTCGCGCTCATCCAAGTCGTCAACCCGCCTTCACAGGGAATTTGTGTGTCTGCATTTGTTCCTCTCCGCTCGGAAATTGGAGACTGAACTTAAACCCCTTGTCTACCCTCTAGCCTTTGTTAGGACACGACAAGTGTCATAAAAAGAGGTTGTACGACGATTTCGCACAAAACTATTGGGAAAAAGTCGAATTACATCAGGCGACACTGAGGGAATTATTGTATAAATTACAGAAATTAAAGGTAGTAGACGATTTTTGCTGTCTGGGCAGCAGTACAAGTGATTGTAGCGAGAAGTGGAGAGGACATATGAAGCAGATTGGCAACTGTAACTTTTCTGAAATAGAGAAATTTACTAAAATCGAATATTAATTTGAGTTCTGAAAGAGTTTTCAATCTTCAGCGGAAAATAAACTGGTTATAAAGTTACTCTGTTTTAAAATATGTGTCTGATGGGGATTTAACATGGAATATTTGCGTTTTTGAGGATAGTTACTCTCTCCAGGAATTCTTCAGCAGGCTGTTTAATGCGCTGCTAACTTACGAATGCTACTTGTACATACCCAAGAGAGTCAAAGAAAGTGAAGTTAAAATTACTTCTCTGAAACGGCGTTTACTTATCCTGATGTCTCGAACGTAAACGTAAATAAAGTACTTTTACCAGCTTTCGTCAGCCTACGCAGAAGAAAATATGGAGTCAGTGCCTGCATTCTACATAAAAGTTTTCTGGGTATTGTACCGCGTCCTAATGTAAAAAACTGCTGCTGCTGGACAAAAACCAACGTTTCGGCCACGGTTGCAGCGGCCTTCTTCTGTGTTCTTTCTCCAGCAGCAGTAGTTTTTCACATTATGATGCTGTACCATACCCAGAAAACTTTTATGTCGACTGACTGGCAGTGGAAGCTTACGTAATTACATAGTGCCTGCATCGTACACGCTGCTTCATTCACAATTGTCAAAATAATGTGGATGGAGCGCGGGGTCAATGCCATACGTACTCCGATAACAGCTCGCACACACTCTGAGTAATTCACTTATGCCTTCGCGGAGGCTACAGAGATAACTACAAGAAACGGTTGGTTAAGAGGGGTGTAAATCAAGAAATGCACTCTTGGATGAACAAAGCGCCATCTTAAGTTAACAGAAATTTTTAACAAGGAAAGCAGTAAACCTAATGCAAATAATAAACAAGGTGAACATTAATTAATAAAACCGAAGAACCGCAGGGACGGATTCCTGACTGGAAACGGAAAAAGAAAGGTCCGATAGACATATGACCGGAAATGCTACGACTAAAACTTCCTTTTCAAGTTTGACCAAAGCTCATAAATGAAACTGCAGATGTTTTTTTCCCGTCTAATGTGTGTCGCGTAGAGCTTATTCCACTATAGTATTTGATGCAAGGTTCGTGACTCCTCCTACGACGTCACCTATAATTTTCTAAATCTAAATTGTCCTTACCACTCTGCTCGAAACCGTCGTATAAGATCCGAACATAGATTTACAATGTTCTCGTGAGATATGTCTTATGACAGAACTTTTGAGACGCTATCCATTTGTTGACGTATGCTTTCACATCATATCCTCAGTTTTGTCTCTGACGAATGAACTTTTTCCTCTGCTTGTAGACAAACGAAAACTAACATAGGTCTGTTTTGAGTCTCCAGTGTTTGATAATTCATCGTGTGGGTAAATGTCCTCCTATCACTCTCATTTAAAACCCATATATTTAAAACACTTGAGAGGTTCCATGCCCTGTTTTGGATGTTGCATCCCATTTTCATCAATTTTATTGATATTCTATGTCATTGCACGGTGGTAACAAACCGAATAAGGTTATTGTAATGAAAGTATTTGCACTGAGAGCTCAAAATACTTTTCACTTGATTCCTATGCCTATTGGGTTACTTTCCTGGGTGGCCTGTGTGAGACAAGCATCGGAGGACGCGGCACACTGCGTTTCCCGTTGGGGGCTGCACTTCTCCGAATAGTGAGAGGGTCGTACAATGGGCTTAAGCGCCTGGCGGAACGACTGACGTCGGTCGAGTTTCGCCTATTGTATGCAGGGCAAAACAACCTGCGAGACGTCTGAGTGTCGCCGCAGAACATCCGGGAGGCAGGGACTAAGGGAGACAAAATTCAGGACGGCAGAGTAACTGTCAGACGCAAAATAATACCCGTCAGGACGACATGAACTGGAGACTCAGAGATTCAGATGAACAGTGGGATGAGGCAATCGAAATACGTGGTCCTAACCCGAGTTCCAATCACCGAAAGAGAAATGGAGGGCGAGATTGAAGCCAGGACCGTGCGGAATCGGCTCACGGAAAATCCTCACAAATACTCGGACAGAGCCGTGTACATACGTTGAAATGTAAGGAGTGCGAGAACATAGTTTTTCTATAGAGAAAAAAGTGTTGGTGAAATCTTCTCGCCTTTCAAATAAACAAAAACAGAAATGCCAAAAGTTTTTCTCAGTGTACAAAGGGCCCTACAGGGTAAAAGAATCGCCCACCAGAACACGTACAAACTGCAGACACTGAAGGGCAAGAGATCCATTGATATTCACCACACATCTCACATGAAGCCGTTAGTGGAATAAGTCTTGTGTGTGAAACAAAAGGAAAACTGGGTTAGAAAACGTCTTTCTGTTGTGTGCGTACTAGACATTAAGTGTGGTTATTTCTTTTTATTTTATATTTTTTAACATGTACATGTGTAACTTGCAGGGGCTACGAAGCGACATATAATCTTGCGCGATATTGGTTAACTCTGAAAGCTAAGTGTCGGTCTAACTCACTTTTCCGGACTTACCATTACATGGGAGAGCGACCACTCTTCCGAGTCGATGGTAACACAGACTCGATCTTCATGCGCGTTTTGTCTTTACACTATACCTGTTACTGTGTCTTTGTTGAGGCTGAGCCACTGGATGCTTATCGACAGTGTCCTGGGCACGCCTTACAGCGCTGCACCATTTGTTTGTTTTCGCGGTATTTGTCACTGGCGTTATGGGCACACAAAAAAATGGCTCTGAGCACTATGCGACTAAACTTCTGTGGTCATCAGTCGCCTAGAACTTAGAACTAATTAAACCTCACTAACCTAAGGACATCACACACATCCATGCCCGAGGCAGGATTCGAACCTGCGACCGTAGCAGTCGCGCGGTTCCGGACTGCGCGTCTAGAACCGCTAGACCACCGCGGCCGGCTATGGGCACACAGTTGCAGTGTTGCACCTATTTCCAGTGAGGCTTTTTTTTTTTTCGTTGGTGTGTTGGGCACGCCGCAGCACGTTGCACCATACTCTTAGGGTTTGGAGGCGGATATACAAAGGTGGCCATTGTGCTAGCCCATGCCGTTGCTGCTGGGCGTAACCTTTCTGGAGTGTGGCGAGTTTCTCGTATGATGGAGCGTCGTGTCTCTGAACATGTGCAGTCTTCAGGATTTATCGTATGAGCGGTGTAATGCAGTACGTATGAAATTCCTTAACAAGTCCGGTAATTGGCGTCTTGGTGTCAGCCCTAGCGCAAAAGAGGATTCTAAAAGGATGATATTTAGAAGAACTTGTTTACAGAGGTAGAATCTTTGCATTGTAACTTGAAAAGTCTGCTGTGTTTTTTTTTTGTGTAAATTTTCCACCGCAAGTTTCAGTATAACCAGTTCCATCTCAGATGAGCAGCGACCGACTCAGCATATCGGCCACGCCAGAGACAGCATCATTCATCGAGTTGTCTCAGCGGAGCATGAGGGGGGCCTATGTATGGTAAACGGATATAGCCGATAAGTTACATATAGAATTTTTATTAATTTCCATTACTAATGGAATTGGAGCGAATTTTATCTCGTCTAATACGTGTTCATTGTGTATTTGTGTGCGGCCGCCATGTCTTGAGCAGTTTCAGGGATCCATCGAGGCCTCTGGGATCAGAGATGGCAAGGGACGTGCAGTGGCGCCTCTAGATAGTGTAGTTAGCGTAATTAGCAAAGTTAAATAGTCACCAGTAGTTTTGAGCATGCTCCAGTGACAGGTAGGCCATAGTTGGGATTACGTATAGTATTTTAGAGTTATGGGTAGCGTACTCCAGCTTTTCTTTATCTTTGTGAATCAATAATTACACATACCCTGGTATTAACAATGGGCCCATAGGTTAAGACACTTCTTTACAATAAGTATTAATTATAAAGTCTCTCAGCAGAGTGTAAGACATTTTATACTGAATTAGTGTAACAGTTCTGTTCAAGTAAATACTCATTTCTATTAATTTTTGTATTGAATGTATAAAATATTATTTGACACAGCTGTAAGGAATTCTTAATACTGTATTTGTAAAAAAGTTTTGGGGAGGCACACTTTATAAAAGGATTTAAGTATTGTGCAGGTACGGGGAACAGTGAGTGACTACTGGACAAGAATTGGCGCTACAAGGTCGTTGGTGTGGAGTGAATGTGCTCGAGCGGCATGGAGAAGCCTGAGGGAGGCAGCTGTCAGTACAACACATCCCCTCCTCCACCCGAGGGCTCAGAGGCGCGTGCCGCCTACCTATTCAGTACAGTGAAAGTAAGGTACCGGCTCACATGGCGGACAGCTATGGGTCAGC